>NC_141667.1:218399250-220827584 GCF_028749965.1 Puma concolor
TGTTATTGAGCCACTCTAGGCAATTTTTTCATTTAATTCATTGTATTTTTTACCTGTATAATTTCTACTGGTTCATTTTAAAAAATTTCTATTTATCGTGATACTCTTTACTTGGCAAGACATTGTTCTCATACCTTCCTTTAATTCTTTAGCTATATTTTTCTTCTTTGCATGTATTTATAATAGCTAATTTATACTTGTGCAGTAAGTCTAAATATGGATTTGTATTTGTAAGTTTTTCCTGCGTTTGGGCTTTATTTTCCTATTTCTTCACATATTGCATTGTTGTTATTTTTTTAATTTTTAATTTTAAGTTTTTTTTTTTTTATTTTTAAGTAATCTTTACACCCAGTATGAGACTCACACCCACAACCCTGTGCTCAAGAGTCACATGCTCTATTGACTGAGCCAGCCAATCATCCTGTTGTTATTTTTAAAAACTGGGTAGTTGAGAATTTGGAAGGGGAAGATGGCACCATAGGAGGATGCTGGGCTCACCTCGTCCTGCTGATCACTTAGATTCCACCCACATCTGCCTAAATAACCCAGAAAACCACCAGAAGACTAGCAGAATGGACTCTCCAGAGCCAAGTGTAGAAAAGAGGCCCACAGAAGAGGGTAGGAAGGGTGGAGAGGCGGTGTGTGCTACATGGACTGGCGGGAGGGAGCTGAGGTGGTGAAGGGGCAGCCCACTGGGCAAGGCAGAGCCCCCAGAGTCTGGCTTGCAAAAGCAAAGGGACCGGACTCTGTGAGTTCTGACAGCCAGTGGGACTTAACATCTGGAATGTTAAAAGTGAATGGTTGTGCTCTCGGAGAGCTGGGAGGGTGAGAGGACACCAGGAGGGAGAGTTGTTGAGCCTGGGAAGACAGAGCTCAGCTCTGTGGTGGAACAAAGGCACTGGCGAGTGCCATCTCCCTCTCCCATCCCCCAGCCAAAATCCCAAAGGGAACCAGTTCCTGTCACTGAACTTGCTTGTACCGTGCAAACACCCAATGCTGTGCTTCTGTGGATCCATCCCTCTGATGGGTCTGCCTGCCTCCCTCCCAGTGCTGCAGGGCCCCTCCCACAGGGGACCACTCACAGCAAAGCCAGTAGAGCCTGCCCCTCCTGCCCCTGTGCACCTTGTGGATCTACCCTAGCTAATACGCCAGATCCCATCAAAGCAGCACCACAAGCCTGGCAGTGTGCAAGTAGCCCAGACAGGCCACACCACTGCACAGTGAGTCCTGCCCCTGGGAGAGGGGAAGATAAGGTACACACCAGTCTGACTGTGGCCCCAGTGGGCTGGGGACAGACATTGGGTCTGACTGCGCCCTTCCCACCAACACAAGTTACTCCAGGCAGCACAGGGGGTGTGCCCTGCAGTTCGGCACCACCCCAGGGACTACCCAAAATGATGAAACGGAAGAACTCTCCTCAAAAGAAACTCCAGGAAGTAGCGACAGCTAACAAATTAATCAAAAATGATTTAAGCAATATAACAGAACAAGAATTTAGAATAATAGTCGTAAAATTTATCGCTGGGCTTGACGAAAAGTATAGAGGACAGCAGAGAATCTCTTGCTACAGAGAGCCAAGGGACTAAGAAGTAGTCATGAGGAGCTAAAAAATGCTCTAAGTGAGGTGCAAAATAAAATGGAGGTGGCCATAGCACGGATTGAAGAGGCAGAGGAGAGAATAGGTGAATTAGAAGATAAAATTATGGACAAATAGGAAGGTGAGAAAAAGATAAAAAAAAATCCAGGAGCATGAGGGGAGAATTAGAGATCTAAGTGATGTAATCAAACAGAACAATATCCGTATAATAGAAATTCCAGAAGAAGGAGAGAGAGAGAAATGGGCTGAAGGTGTACTTGAACAAATCACAGCTGAGAAATACCCTGATCAGGGGAAGGAAACAGGCATTGAAATCCAAGAGGCACAGAGAACTCCTTTCATACATAACTTGAATCAATATTCTGCACGACATATCATAGTGAAACTGGCAAAATACAAGGATAAAGAGAAAATTCTGAAAGCAGCTAGGGATAAATAGGCTCTAACTTACAAAGGTAGACCCATAAGAGTAGTAGCAGACCTATCTACTGAAACTTGGCAGGCCAGAAAGGAATGGCAGGAAATCTTCAATGTGATGAACAGAAAAGATAGGCAGCCGAGAATCCTTTATCCAGCAAGTCTGTCATTCAGAATAGAAGGAGAGATAAAGGTTTTCCCAAACAAACAAAAACTGAAGGAATTCATCACCACTAAACCAGCCCTACAGGAGATCCTAAGGGGGATTCTGTGAGTGAAATGTTGCAAGGACCACCAAGTACCAGAGACATCACTACAAGCATGAAACCTACAGACATCACAATGACTCTAAACCCATATCTTTCAATAATAACACTGAATGTAAATGGACTAAATGATCCAACCAAAAGAAATAGGGTGTCAGAATGGATAAAAAAACAAGACCCATCTATTTGCTGTCTACAAGAGACTCATTTTAGACCTGAGGACACCTTCAGATTGAAAGTGGGGGGATGGAAAGCTATCATGCTCCTGGTAGTCAAAAGAAAGCTGGAGTAGCCATACTTACATCAGACAAACTAGATTTTAAATTAAAGGTTGTAACAAGAGATGAAGAAGGTCATTTATAATAATTACAGGGTCTATCCGTCAGGAAAGCTAACAATTATAATGTCTATGTGCTGAATATGGGAGCCCCCAAATATATAAAACGATCACAAACATAAAAACTGGGTAGTTGAATAATATTGTATGACAATTAAGAAAAATCAGATCCTTCCTCTTTTAGAGTTTGTTGTCACTTTTCTTTTTTGTTTGTTTTATTATTTTTTTGTCAGTGTTCTTACTGTTGCTTATTTTGTGACTTCTTTGATGTGATTCTATAAAGGCTGTATTCTCTGTCATTGATGGCTACTCATGTCTCTATTCAACTAGTTTGGTAATCAGTTAATGTTTAGACAGATATTTCTTAGAAGCCTTAAACCACAAAGTCTCTGAATCTTTGGTAAGGGGTTCTGTGTATGCTGGGCATAAGTCAATGCTCCAGCACCTTATCTCCATACCAAATCTCTGCTTGGTCTTTGCTTCCCATTTAGATAAGACCTCAAGATGAGCTAGAGGTGAGATAATGTGCCATTCTTAGTTTTTTGCTAGCCATGTGCACAGCCCTGAACATATGTATCGCCTTCTATGTCCCTAGGAATAGGACTGAGTTCTTCAAAGGCCCCAAATTACATCTCATCCCAGATTTTGCTTTCAAGTTTTTGGTGATTTTTCTTAGTTGCTCCGCAAGATATTTCTGCCTCAGGCAGCTCTGATGTTAATCTGTCGCCAATGATTGTTTTTGACATATGCTCTAGGGTGGAGGTTTTCCCAACGAGAAAGCTCTAAGTCAAAATATGACAAGCTTTGTGGATGGGATTTTCTAGGGATCTTCCAGACAGATTAAATAATGACAATTTTCTTGGGATGAGACTTTTTGAAAAGGTTTCAAACCTGTCTCATTCCTCCAGTGCCTGTTAGGCTGATGGTTTTCACATCTATCATGCTCATGGGACTCTTCAATTTAAAGGCTATGATGGAGCTTAGGAAATTGGGAATAGAGTTAATTTAAATGACACAAATCTAGTAAATCTTACTGATATCCAGTCACTTCTCTTGAATAAACACTCCTTGAAATTTTTGTAAGTGTTTGGTTAATTTCTAGATTTCTGAACAAGTCAATTTTGATGATTTGGGGCAACCTTTCCATTGCTTTATGGAGAAGCAAAAAATTGGGTATTCCATACTCTGCCATTACAAAAGTCTTTTATCAACCCCTTATTGATCCTTACATGAATCTTATCCACCAGATAGGATAAATACTGTTTCGATTATATAGGTGGGGAAATACCAGAGAAATTAGTCACTAATGACTTTCTCAAAGTCTTAATTACTAATAATTAACTTGTGAATCATGACATTATCATTTCAAATTGAAGCCTTGATTTCAAGAGTCTACCTTCACTGTCTAACTTCCATTACACATCAGTGGTCCTTGGCTCATTCCCCCAAGAGGGAATCATTGGAGATATCTCTACTTAATATACTCTGAGCTCTGTGCTGCTCATTTTCTGGTCAAGTGTGCTTCAACATAGTATACTGGAAAGTCTTGGGGTAAATGATGATGACTGAAGCTTCTTTGTTTCCCTACCTCTCACTTCTTTCCCAATGCAATGAATAAAACTTACCTAGGGTTCTTCCTGACTTCTTACCTATTATTCATACTCTTATGACTCAAATATTTTCATGAAATAAGCACATGTAAATACTTGAGCTCCTCTCTAAAAGAGGAGTTGAAAATTTTGTGAAAATATTCCCTGATTTTTATCAGCACTGCCAAGGAGTTCATTGAATATGTGATTACCATGCATTCCTAAAATTAGTATCTCAGATTATGCTGCCTTTATATCTCTTATGATCTTATTTCTTCATAAGTTTCAAAAGCTTCCCACTTGCCGCTGAAGAGTTAAATCCCCTTCGTGTGGTTTCATAGGATTTATAATGCAGTTCAAGTTAGGTTATCAGGTGTATTTTAATCTTCCTTATTGTAGATAAGTTTCTCCAGAACTGAATTCCAGTTTTATTGGCCCCATTTCTTGAATAAATCATTAATTTTCTTGGTTTTTATTAATGTTGTGTCACTTTTACAATTATCCTGGCTTCTCTTTATTACTTCATGAACTCATGATATAGAGTTAACTCAAGATCCTTTAAAAAAATTTTTTTAAGTAAGATAGAGTACTGAACTAAACAACAAACAATGATATATTGTTATGGTCTTAAATTAACAATTGGTAAAAATTTTCCAATTTAGTCTATTTTTAGGAAAAAATGCTGTTTAGGAAAATCAAATATGCTCATCATAATAAATTCAAATAATGAAGCAAAATATGAAGATAAATTTAAAAGATCAGTTTTAACAATTCTTATATTCTGCAAATCAATTTAATCTTTAAATTCATCAGTATTATAACCAGTACTCTTAGGGTGTCTCTTAAATTTAGCGTACCTCTTTAATTAAATTTAATTTTTATTTAGTCCTTATGTGACTGTATTCCAATGTGAAGTAATTTTTTTAAGAAAAATTCAGCCTCTATTGTGGTTGGGAATATCAACTAGTTACCACTGGATTTGATGGACATTTTGCTGTAATAGTCTTCTGTCACACTTTTGTTACTTTAGAATTTATATGCATTTCATACTGTCTTCTGGCATTGAATTATACTTTATAGTTATATTAAATTAGTCCATTTTTTCCTTGGTATTTTTCTTCTATGTCTGGATCCCAGAGTAATTATAATAATAATTATCATAATTTCTATTTTCCTTTAGGTTCAATAGCTTATCTAGTTTATGTCTGGTGTTGTGCTATGTTTTCATATTTTTTCACGAAATACAACGTGTTTATGTACAAGAAGCAAATGTTTTTAAGAAATTATTTTAGAGAGTTTTTTTCTCTATTTAAAATTTTTGGGGGGAGAATTTTTCTTAGGTAATTTCACTTTATATTACATTTCATTAATCTCTACTTGAGCAGCATTAATTATCCTTATATATTTTATCTTCTTTCTATACTTTTTGGGTTTTTTTTGTTCTTTAGAGTAATCATTGTCTTTAAAAAACAAACAACACTGCCCTCACTTTCCATCCTACTATTGCAAGACTTTTCTTTGTGCCAGTAATTCCATTTCTGTCTCTAATTTGTTTTAGTTTCACTTGTTTCACTAAATTTACAAGGTACCTTTTAATTTAATTTTATTGTTTCATCATCTCACTTTTGAGCTTTGATTTTATTGACTTTAGACTCATAATTAAGTTCTTGCTTTAATGAATATCCTTACTAAGTAGTCCCATTTTTCCTCCCATTATGAAAAATTAATTTCCAATTTGGGGTAGTTATTTTTTTCTGTGAGGGGTATTTTGAATTTTATGTGATATATTTGCTTTCCTTGTTTGGAGCTCTAGAATTTTCACAGTTTCTATTATATTTCTATTCGTCCTGGTCATGCTTGGGTGAATCTGCTCAGATACTATATATATATTATATATTAGTAATTGTATATTAATATATATTATACATTATATATGTATTATATATGTAATATATATGTAGTAATATATAAATGACTTCTTTCTGAGATCAGTTTTTTCTTTTCTTTTTAACTCTCACCTCAGAATTTGAAGCCTTAATATTTCTTTTACTGTTTAATGCAGATCAGCAGATTGTTTCACATAGTTGGTGTTCATCTGTAATGCCACCATTTTATTTTTTATTTTGTGGTTTTTATTTTATTATGTGGTTTTATTAAATAATGATTTTTTATTTTTTATTATGTGGTTTCTTGTGTTGCTATGACCAATGAAGAGAGAGACTATGAGTAATCCATACCTGCTCTGAAATACTTTGGCATATAAATGAAATACCTTGTTTATGTTTATTTTTCAGAAGTGGTATATGGCTCCAACATAACCACATGGAAGTCTGTGAAATGTAGGGGAATTCATAAAACACTTGATGATCATTACAGTCTTTGCCATAGTGCATGCAGTCATCAACAACCTGTTTTTCTGTATTTCTTGGCTCTTCTTTTCTCCGTATTTACTTTGTTGACAGCCTCACTTTGTGAGAGAACTGTTGCAAATCCCATATTATATTCCTCCAGTTCATGCAAGCTCTTAGAGAGCTTCTGTGTACCCAGTTTGTTCAGAATTTCTCATGAGTGGATGTTGAATTTTGTCAAATGCTTTTTCTGTTTCTTGAGATGATCATAATTTTCATTCCTCATTCTATTAATGTTGTATACCACATTGAATTTTAGAATTTTATGTGAGTTTTATTTATTTGAATATACACATAGTGTAATATTAGTTTCAGGTGTACAGTATAGTGTTTCAACACTTCCATCCAACATCTGCTCGTCACTTATTTCTTGGAGATTTTTGTTTAGTATTTCAACCTCTTTACCAGTAATACATGTGTTCATATTTCTTTTTCTTAATGATTCAGTGTAAGTGGGTTGTGTGTTTCAGAATTTATCAGTTTCTTCTAGGTTCTCTAATTTGTTGGCATAAAATTGTTCCTAGTAGTCTAATAATCCTTCGTATATATGGGGTTTCATATGAATGTATCCTTTTTATTTCTAATTTTATTTAAATCTTTTTTTGTAAGTCTAGCTAGAGTTTGTCTATTTTATCTTTTCAAAAACACTTTTATTGATATTTTTTCTATTCTTTTAGTCTCTACTTTGTTTATTACTTTTTTCATCTTTGTTATTTCTCTCTACTAATTTGGGGTTGTACTTTGTTCAGTTCTTTGAGGGATAAAGTTATGTCATTTATTTGAGAAAGTTATTTTTTCTTAATGTAGGTATTTATTCCTATCACCTTTCCTCTTAGAACTACTTGTTCTAAGACTCATTTCATAAGACTTAGTATGTTGTATTTCCATTTGTATTTGTCTAATGATTTTTTTCAATTTTTCTTTTGATTTCTTCTTTGACCCACTGGTTGTTCAATAACATGCTGTTTCATCTCCACATATTTGTGAATTTTCATGTTACCTCTTATAATTGATTTATAGTTTTATACCATTATGGTCATAAAAAGTCTTTATTTGATTTTAATGTTCTTAAATGTATTAAGACTTGTTTTGTGGCCCAACATGTGATCTATCTAGGAAAAAGCCCAAGGTGCAATTGAGAAGAATGTATATACTCTATATTCTTCCATTGGATGGAATGTCACATATATTCTAAGTCTTTTTGGTCTAATGTGTCATTTAACTCCAATGATTCCTTAATTGATTTTCTGTCTGAATGATCTATCCATTATTGAAAGCAGGGTATTGTGATCCCTTTCTCTTATCATATTACTGTTTATTTCTTCCTTCAATTCTGTTTATATTTGCTTGATGTATTTAGGTACTCCTGTGTTTCATGGATAAATAAAAATGTCATTTTCTTGTTTGTTAGACCCCCTTATTGTTATATATAGATCTTTGTTTTTTGTTAGTCTTTGGCTTAAAATCTATTTTGTCAGATACAAGTGTAGCTATCAGTGCTTTTTTCTGGTATCCATTTTGTGTGAAATCTTTTTTTCTAACTTGTTTCATGAAGTCTGTGTGTCTGTAGCTGAAGTGAGTCCCTTCTAGGAAACAGATAGTTGGGTTTTTTTTTTTTTTAAATCTATTCAGGCACCCTATGTCTTGTGATTGAAGAATTTAGTCCATTTACATTTAAAGTGATTATACATACAGATTTATTATTTCCATTTTATTCATTGTTTTGTGACTGTTTCATAATTCCCTTGTTCCTTTCATCTTTGTCTTTTCCTTGTGATATAATAATTTACTCTAGTGGTGTGCTTATATTCTTTTTTATGTATCTACTTTAAGGTTTTGCTTTGTGGTTACCATGAGGCTCGCATGAAGCATATTTATAACAATCTATGTTGATAACACCCTAACTTCAAATGCATACTAAAGCTCCATGGTTTTACTCCCCCAATTCCCCATATTTTGTTTTTGATACCACATTTCACATCTTTTACATTGTGTATCCATTAATATGTTATTGTAGATATAGTTTTAAATAATTTTGTCTTTTAAGCTTCATACTAGATTTGCAAGTGATTTGCCCACCACCCTTACAACGTTAAGGTATATGGATTTACTTACCTATTTACTTTTACCTGTGAGATTTATTCTTTCCTATTTTTCTGTTACTAGTTAGAAAACTTTTATTTAAGCTTGAGGATGTCCCTCTAGCATTTCATGTATAACTCATCTTGTGGTAATCAACCTGTTCAGCTTTTGCTTGTCTGGAAAATTATTTCTGTCTCTAATTCTGAAGAACGACTTTACTTAAAACCCTTTTGAAGGCAGTTTATTTTTCTTTTAGCACTTTGAGTGTATCATGCCACTCACTTTTGGCCTATAAAGTTTCTACTGAAGAATCTTCTGATAGTTTTTTTGGGATTCTCTTGTACTTTAGAAGTTGGTTATCTCTTGCTGCTTTTAAGATGCTCTCCTTGTCTTTAATTTTTGACAGTTTAATTACAGTGTGTCTTGGTGTGGGTCTTTTTATACTTATCTTATTTGTACTCTCTGAGATTCCTAAATCTGGATGTCTGTTTTTTTCCCTAAGCTAGGGAAGTTTTCAGTCATTATAATTTTTTTTTGAAGAAGATAATTTCTCCTTTTTTCTTCTCCTTTTAGGAGACCTATAATGGGAACATAGATCCACCTGGAAATCATAGTCCTTTCAGCTATCTTCATTCTTTTTCTTGTCTGCCTTGAATTCTACTGCTCTGCCTTTGTGTTTGCTAATCCTTTCTTCCACTTGGTCTAGTCTATTAGTGAAACCCTCTTTTGAATTTTTCATTGCAGTTGTTGTATTCTTCAACTCCACGATTTCTTTTTGGCACATTTTAATATTTGATATCTTTTTGATGAAATTCTCACTTTGTTCATGCATTGTTCTCTCGACTTGGGTGAACATCTTCATTACGTTTATTTTTTTAGGTAAATCACTCATCTGTTTCTTTAAGGTCTGTTTCTGGAATTGTATCTTGTTCTTTTGTTTGGAACATATTCCCCTGTTTCCTCAATTTCCTTGACTCTCTGCATTGGTTTCCATGCCTTAGATAAAATTGTCACTTCTCCAAGTCTTGTTGGAATGGTCTTGTGTTGGAGATAAATTTATCTTTCAGCCAGCCTTAATTTTTTTGTTGTCTCTTAATCTTAAGCCTTTTTAGTGATTAAGCCACTTTCTTTATTTTTACTGGACCCTAGTAGTTGAGATGTGCCAAGACCTGTCAGTATCCCAAAGAGAAGGCTGTCATTTGGCACCTTGATGCAGGCTGGTTGGTAGCCAGACTCTCTAGAAGCATCTTTAAAGAATGCAGATAGGCCTCTTTCAGGGCAAGGGTGGAGATAGATGTTTCTGTCTGTTTCCTTTGTACCTAGCCCTTGGGAGGTAGCTGGTTAAGAACTGTTTCTTATTTTATATAGTTCTTTAGGATTCACAAATGCAAGCCTCACTCACCACAAGATTCAGTCATTCAAAGGGTACATCCCCTAGGTGGTGACCACAAATGCCAGGGCACTAGATATGTGCCTAACAAGCTCCTTCCAGGAGGACATCTGGTAGGTTATATAGGTTAGAGGGAGAACAGAAATGGCATCCACTGATCTCTAGGAAGGATTGCAGTGAGCCCTTAGGCATAAGCTAAATTAGAAGCCTGACCTTGGTTTAGAGATTTTAAAGTATGCAAATAGCCCTCTTTTGAGTAAAGACTTGCATATGGGTATATCTATCTGCCCCCTCTGTGCTGGGGAGTGTGGATGGGGAGTAGCTACACCAAGTACTTTCAAATCTTCAGAACTGTTTCTTTGTTTGCTATGGTTTTATGGTTTCATGAATGCATGCCCCATTGACTTTTGAAGCTAGGTGTTGTGGGTGCTCATCCCTCAAGTGGAAGACTTAAAAATCGAGGTGCTAGAGGTTTTGTCCAAACCTTTCACTCCGCAGAGAAAAGCCAGGAATTTTAAGTTCCTACATGATCGTTGGTCACTGTGCCATGGGTGGATTTTAGGCAAGGGGTGTCTCAGTCTGTCCTACCCATTTTGGCAAGGATATTTTCTCATTCACTTGATGTTGAGGAATCATTTATGTAGTTCCTGGATTACTTTCAGAGACCATTGTTCCATGTATACCTGTAGATTTCATGTGTCCATGGGAGGATGTGAGTTCAAAAGCCTCTTATGTGACCACAGAACCAGAATCTGATAAATCTCCTAATATTCTGCAAGCCACAGACTTCTCTATTTTCACTATAATAATAATTATTATATTAAAACTTAATATTTATTAAATAATTTACGCATGTAACCTGTGTTTATATAATTAAGCAACTAATTTTTACTGATAAATTAGCATGTGTTATTTGAAAAATTGTGACTACAATTGTTATTAAAACAACTTCTGAAATTTATTGAATACTTACTATGTGTAACTTTCCCATTTTTTCTGATCATTAGTAGTGTTTTGACCAGCATTCAGACTTAGTTTTATTGGACTCCAAGTGTTTTGTGTCCATTCACTGTCACCTGATTCTGATTTTACCTGTATCTCATTCCCTTTATTTTTTTTACCTTTGTTGTTGTTGTTGTTGTTTTTTAATTTTTTTAATTTAATTTTTTAAATTTAGATTCAAAATAGCATATAGTGTAACAAAGATTTCAGGAGTAGATTCCTTAATGCCTCTTACCCATTTAGCCCATCCCCCCTCCTACAACCCCTCCAGCAAGCCCCTGTTTGTTCTCCATATTTAAGAGTCTCTTATGTTTTGTCCCCCTCCCAGTATTTATATTAGTTTTGCTTCCCTTCCCTTATGTTCATCTATTCTGTGTCTTAAAGTCCTCATATGAGTGAAGTCATATGATATTTGTCTTTCTCTGACAAACTTCACCTAGCATAATAGCCTCTAGTTCTATCCACTTTGTTGCAAATGGCAAGATTTCTTTCTTTTTGATTGCTGAGTAATACTCCATTGTATGTATGTATATATATATATATATATATGTGTGTGCATATATATGCATATATATATATACACACACACACACACACACACCACATTTTCTTTATCCATTCATCCATAGATGGACATTCTGGCTCTTTCCATACTTTGGCTATTGTTGATAGTACTGCTATAAACATGGGGGTGCATGTGTCCCTTTGAAACAGCATACCTGTATCCCTTGGATACATAGCTAGTAGTGCAATTGCTGGGTCATAAGGTAGTTCTACTTTTAATTTTTTGATGAATCTCCATACTGTTTTCCAGAGTGGCTGCACCAGCTTGTATTCCCACCAACAATGCAAAAGAGATCCTCTTTCTCCACATCCTCGCCAACATCTGTTGTTGCCTGAGTTGTTAATGTGAGCCATTCTGACAGGTGTAAGGTGATATCTCATTATGGTTTTGATTTGTATTTCCCTGATGATGAGTGATGTTGAGCATTTTTTCATGTGTCAGCCATACGGATGTCTTCCTTGGAGAAGTGTCTATTCATGTCTTTGCCCATTTCTTCACTGGATTATTTGTTTTTTGTGTGTTGAGTTTGGATAAGTTCTTTATAGATTTTGGCTACTAACTCTTTATCTGATAGGTCATTTGCAAATATCTTCTCCCATTCCATCAGTTGTCTTTTAGTTTTGCTGATTGTTTCCTTCACTGTGCAGAAGCTTTTTATTTTGATGAGGTCCCAATAATTCATTTTTGCTTTTGTTTCCTTGCCTCCAGAGACGTGTTAAGAAGTTGCCGTGGCCAACATCAAAGAGGTTTTTGCCTGCTTTGCCCTCTTAATGGGGATGACTGGGTGGCCCAGTTGGTTATCGGACTCTTGATTTAAGCTCAGGTCATGATCTCACGCTCATGAGATTGAGCTCTTTGTTGACTCTTTGCTAGGCGTGGAGACTGCTTAAGATTTTCCCTCTCCCTCTACCCCTTTCCACTAAGCTCTCTCTCTCTCTCTCAAAAAAACAAAAAAACAAAAAAAAACCCTCTTAATAGTTCAATTTCTATGAAAAGAAAGTTTCTTTGATTGTAAACCTCACTTTTTTTCTTGTTTTAGCTTTCTTACTTTCCCCTCTCATCAACTGGTAATTTTCATGCTTTGTTAATAAGTTCTCCTTTCTCATTGAGGTTTGAATTAAAAATAAGGAGTCTTTATCAGAGAAGTTGCTATTGAACTCTATTTTAAAAATACGTGTTATAATTTTTAGCCAGGGAGTTTCCCAATAAGCATTCTGTGAAATGACTTACCACATGCTTGCTGATTATATATGTTTTTTACAAATATGAATTGTGAATAAGAGGCCTGTTTATGAGAAAAGTATGTGTGAAGTATGTAAATCTTGGCCTTCTTCATAGTCCATTAGAATAAAAATTAATATTTAAATATGGTAGGTTATTACTACATTATCATTCATTTTGAAGTTGACACTTTGTTGTCTCTCAGACTGAGCAGTTCTGTGGGGAATCCAGCTTCTGTAAAGTTAATATTTTTTGGAGAGTGATTTCTCAAAAAACTATTCAGAGGATCTTGAAACCCAGAGGAACACTGAATATTAGTGTTGGTTTTGAATCCTCTTACTCTAGTGTGCTTAAAAAGAAAAACCAACAGTTCTATAAATAATTCTGTCGTGTACTTGCCTATTAACACAACAAAATGTGTATGTATATGTATAGAAAGATTTAGAAAGATTGTCACAGAAATATCTTTTAGGTATACTAACTGTTATGGGTTGAATTGTGTCTGTCTAAAAAGGATCTTTTGAAGTCCTAATCTCCAGTACCTCAGAATGTGACAGTTTTGGAAGTAGGGTCATTAAAAGTATAATTAATCAGAATCCAGTACTATGAGCACCTAATCCAACATGACTAGTTTCATAAGAAAATTGTTGTGTGAAGACAGACACACATGGAGAGAACCATATGCTGAAAGCATAGAATGGAGTTATACAGCTCCAAACCAAGGAATTCTAAAGACTGCTGACAAACCATCAGAGGCTAAGGATTCCTCTATGGGTTTAAAAGGAGCTTGATTTTGAACTTCAAGCCTCTAGAACTGTAAGACACTAAATTGCTATTGTTTCAAGCCATGTACTTTGTGTACTTGATACACCCCCACTAGGAAACTATTACACCATTATTTACTTTTTATTCAAGACAATATCATTATTAGCAGTTATCAAGAAATTAATACCTAGTATTTTCACAATGTAAAGTTCTTATTAAATACCCACTATGTTTGCTTCTATGTATGCCATAGGCCTCACAAATGTTATTATTTACACTAAGTAGTCACTTATCTTTGACAAAGATTTCAATAATAAGGAAAAAATCATTTATATATTCCATATAAATGTCCTTTGTGGTGGTCATTGTTCCTTCTTCTAAAACCAAATTTTACCAGGTGTCATCGTCCTTCTTCCTGAAGTACTGGATTTTTTTAAAACACATATTTTAGTCTAAGTATGCTGGTGATAAATTCTTTAAATTTTTGTTTATATATAAAAATCTATTTCATTTTCCTTTTTTTTACATTTATTTATTTTTGAGAAACAGAGTGAGACAAAGTGTGAGTGGGGGAGGGGCAGAGAGAGAAGGAAACACAGAATCTGAAGCAGGCTCCAGGCTCTGACCAAGCAGTCAGCACAGAGCCTGATGTGGGGCTCAAACCCACAAACTGTTAGATCATGACCTGAGCTGAAGTCAGACACTCAACCAACTGAGTCACCCAGGCGCCCCATTTCATTTTCATTTTTGAAAGATATTTTCACTGGGTATAGATTCTAGGTTGATTTTAATTTTTAAGTACATGAAAAATGTTACAGTTTTCTGGCTTGTGTCCTTTCCAATCATAAACCATAATTCTTACCTTTCTTCATCTGTATGTTATGTGTCTTTTTTCTTTGGTCACTTTTAAGATTTTTTTCCCTTTGTTGATGGATACAATCAATAGATTATGTGTCATGGTGTAACTTTCTTCATGTTTTTTTGTGCTTGAACTTTGTTGAGTTTCTAAGATCTGTGGGGTTTATTTTTCACCAAATTGGGAAAAATTTTTGAGGATTATTTCTTCAAAATTGTTTTTCTCAACTTTGTCCTGCACCTACCCTTTTGGTGATTACAATTACATGTAAATTTGGCTGTTTTAAACTGTACAAAACTTATTGATACTCTATTCATTCTTTTTATGAGGTCATTTTTGTCCTGATTTTTGTATAATGTCCATTGCTGTATCTTCAAGTTCACTAATCTTTTCTTTTCCAGTATTTAATATTCCATTAATCTTATCCAGTCTATTTTTCATCATCAGATATTCACTTTGGATCTCTTATAACTTTCTTTTAGTATTTAACATGTTCAATATTTCTTCTAGTTTCTTGGACATGTCCAATTAAGTTATAATTATGTTTTTCCCTCACTAAAAATTCTATCAGCTGTGTTATTTCTGGGTGGGTCTGTATTGATTGATTTTCTTCCTCCTCATTATGGGTTGTATTTTCTTCTCTGCATGGCTAATCATTTTTTATTTAATGCCAGATAGCATGAATTTTATCCTGTTGGGTTCTGGATATTTTTGTATTCCTATAACTGTTTTTGAGCTTTATTCTAGGTTGCAGTTGAGTTACTTGAAAAAGTTCAATTCCTTGTGTTGCTTTTAGACTCTGTTACACAAGATCAGGGCCTTAGTTCATCTGGGATTAATTTTTCCCCACTGAGGCAATTGCCTTTTGAATCTATACTCAATGTCCTCTGCATAATGATGCTTTCTGCCCTGACTGGATAGGAAATATTACTGGTCCTCTGAGTTCTAGTCTATCACATTAAATATTTTTTATTCTTGCATTAAGTAGTTTCCTCACATACATGCAGTGGTAAATTCTCTAACAAATAGTTGAGGTAGACCCTCTGCAGATATCTGGAGTTCTCCTCTCTCTACTACTCTTTCAAGTCAGTTTTAGATGCCTTGAATTCCCAAGATTCCCAGCTCCACCTTTCCACCCACCTCATGGAGACCACCAAAATCTGCATGATTCTTTCTCTCATCACACACAGTCTGAAAATTCTCTGTAGGAAGTAATCTGGAGCTGTTACAGTGTTCACTTTGTTTGTCTTCTGTCTCCCAAGAAATCCTATTTTTCACTCCCTTTCATTGTCTGATGTCTGATGTCTGTGAAAAGTTAAAAAAATATTTTTCTACACTTTTTTTTTTGGATAGGAGGGTAAATCAGTCTTCATTACTCCATTGTGTTTAGAAGTGAAATCAGAAAGCATTTTTGGTTTTGCAATATGAATTAATATGTTTCCCCTTGTATTTACTTTTACCTTTTTGCTCCTTGACTTCTACTCCTCATTTAAGAAGTTGCTAGCCATAACAAGCATAATATCCCAAAGGGTCCCAGCAGATGTAAATGAGGGCTTGCTCAGAAGCAAAGTACATGGACTGATTGCTGAAAGCCCAGAGATCAGTGTTCTGGAAGTCTCAGAAGATGCCAGCATGAACAGATAATAGCAAGGGCATGGTGTGCACTTTTCATGTTGCAATAGCTCTATGAAACCCCTGGGACTTGGATGTGCCCAGGGAAACCAGGAAATCCCTGAATTGACTGACATTCTATTTCCTCCAATATAATAGAATACATTTAAATTTTATAGCTCTCTGCATATAAGGTATTCTACATGCTGAGACAAATGGAATATTAGGAATGAAGAGTGAAGGAGGATAAGGAGAGATAAGAAGGATAAGGGCAACAGTGGTGCATACATTTTTAGCCATATTTGATGGAGGTAATAATAATTTATAAAATATAGGTATAGATATTAGGGCAATAAATGTAAATTTAGGATTCACATGGGAATTCCCATAAGAATGAAAAAGGTCCCTGAGGAAATGAGTTTAGACAGAGACTGATGAAAACAAAAATGGTAGAAGGAAGCAAAAACTATGTCAGGAAGCAGAGAAAGAACATTCAAAGCCACTGGCAAACAAAACAAGTCACAGTTCACAGAACAGAGAGTTTAAAGAAGTGGGTTGTCAGCGATACTTTGGGCATAGAGGACATATTATGTTAGGATGAAAAATTCACAGCAAACATGTTGACACCTTTACCTTCTGGATCTTTAGGAACCAGCGTAGAACTACAATAGTACCTTTTAAAATTGGGCCAAAGAGCATCCTCTCAGTTCTTACCAACTTAGTTTTCCAACCATGCAAGAGGAGGCCTGTTAGTCTTTAGATCTAAAGTTATGGACACTATGACTTATAACTTGGCCTTGAAAGCATGATTATTTTCTCTCCTATATTAAGAGAAACTTACTATGAGCCACTTTGCCTGCTATACAATTCAAGTATATTTATAGTCCTTTTGTCTATACTTAGTAACTCAAAAAGTGGATTCATAATTGTGCCTTCTGTTTGTATAGTGTGTCACTGTTTGCAAATCATGGTTATATTTTGTACAAAATTTCAAAATAGATTTATTTGATGGGATGAATAAAAATTATTGAAATTGCAAAATGTATGAATTTTAACTTACACATTTTAATTTATCAATTACAAAAATTATAGTCATAATTTATGGCTGATATAACTGAGGATTTAAGAGGTTAAATGAGTTGCTCAACATTACATAGCCACTAAACAGCAAAATCAAGGCAAAACGAATGAATATCTCTGAATCCAAGCAGTACTCTTTTTCAGTTCAGTTAATTTTTCATCATTTTCTAGATAAAAGTTCTATTTTTCATACCTTGCTTTCCACTCTGAGCTCTGTAACACAGGAAAGGCTGAATTTCTCTGGCTACCTGTAAAGTAAGATTAAATTATTTATGGTCCTTTTGCAGCAATCAGTTACTCATTGTACATCTGCTATTTTAATTTAGTTCTTATTATGACCTCATGAGTATAATATTTTATGCACGAGGAATCAGGAGTTTGGAGAGCTTAAATAACTTACCGAAGATTTGACAGTTAATTGGTGGAGGTGGAATTCTAACCATGATGGTGTCACAGACTAATTTTTCCTGGGCTTCAACCTACCTTGAGCTAAAAAACTGCTAAAAGCTTTATTCACTTAGTTCTCAGACATTTATTTTACCCCCTAATCCCCTGTGCCGGGAACCATAGAAGTTACAGAGATAAAAAGATGACTCTCTGAGTCTTTTATAAGTTCATGGTCCACATACTGTCCTCTATCTGAATCCCAAACATCTAAACCACTATTGCTCACTGACTTGCAAAGTCATTAATCCCTCTTGGAAAAGTCAGAGTGGCTTCTGTGGTCTAGCAGTTAATCCTGGGGTCTGTGGTCATTTGAAATTCTGTTTGACTATATAGTACTCTCAATTCAGAGCCTGTGAATGAGTGGGATCATCATTGTATCTTTTAAAAGCTGCTCTTAGCTGGCGTGAAAATGTCCTCATTTCACTGGTATAGATTTTTTCCCCTGAGGATAGTGTCTGAGCAGACTGACAGTGTGTAGGTGGTTATCATCACCATCTGCATTTGCCTTGTAGAGATCTTAGGAGTATCACCAGCTGTTATATATGATTTTTGTGATGCTTTATATCCTCAAGGGAAAGCAAAACAGAAGGACAAAATCCTTTTTGTTTTAAAGGGAATGTAAGTGTGTGGAACCTGGGGTAGAGAGGAGGGCAAAGTGAATCCTATATTTGGGATTTTATAAGTCCCAAAAGCTGGAGTTTGCTTTTGTGTATGCCCAAATATTGGTGAGACAAAAGAAATGAATACTCATTCAGAACATAAAATCATGGAGCTTTCTTTTGTGTTTGCCTGGTGGGAACATTTTGTCATATTGGATATTCAAACTTCCCCTTAAAGTTTCATAAAAGGAAAGTAAACCCGATATTCCTGGGATCTAAGGTTCAGCCCCAGAGAGACACATATATTTTTAGGTTTCCTGATTTATTGTAAGAATTCATGAAGTATCTGTATCTGACTAAATGTAAAGATAATGCTTTCCCCACAAGCTTCTAGAAATATGGATGCCCTAGGAAGACATGATGTTTGCCCTAGGGTTTTTCTTACTCTTTTGAGCATCTTTTATATATGCTCTAGCTTGGTTCAAATAGCGTGGAACTGGGAAGCAGATCTTTGAGATATGATACTCCACCTTACTTTCTCCCCCATAAATGTTAAAGGAAGTTAAGTGCTGCAACCATCTTCTCTTGACAGCCCATCACTATAAGCTTTCAGACCTCTCAAAAGCAGAGGGCCTGATTAGATGAAATCTACAGGCTCTGCTTTGTTTTATTCCAGGCTCACGATGATATGAATGCTTTAGCTGTTGAGAATGGTTTTACATGTAAATCATCTTCACCTTTTTAGTTTGGTGATTGGCATTTACAAGGCTTCAGTATATTGTGAGCGGGCTTCATTCTTAGGTGTACTACTCCATTTCACAAGAAATCCTCAGAGTCATTCCCCTAGAACTGAACTATTGGGTAGTCCTTGGAATTACATTGATTGCCTAGAGGTCTTGCAAGCCTGATGGAATTGATTTGAGATTGAATCTGTTCTTACAGATCTGAAGATTTACAATTCTCTCTGGGCAAGGAATTGTGTTTGACCTCAATAGGAGTGGTAATGGAAGATTGATTAATTCCATAAGAAACTCTAACAAGAATTCATGATCATTGTTATTAAATTTACATGGGGTCAATTAAATAAATATCTGATAGCTACATACTGCTAGAATATGATTTAATAAACATAAAGAGCATTGATAAATGATAAAAAATTCTTTTAATCCATACATATTACTTTTAAATATTTATGTATTTTGAGAGAGAGTGAGTGTGTGTGTGTGTGTGTGTGTGTGTGTACATGCGCATGTGGAACCAAGTAGGGAAGGGGCAGAGAGAATCCAAGCAGGTTCCACACTGTGAGCACAGAGCCCAACATGGGGCTCAATGTTATAAACTGTGAGATCATGATTGCCAAGATCAAGAATTCGATGCTTAACCAACTGAGCCGGCTAGGTGCCCCAATCCATACATATTATTAAGAACATTTAGGGTTATTGGTATATTTGGTAGACTGTATTTCAGTTTGCTGTCGTCTATTTTCTGAAAATCAATCAATAAATAACACTTACTGTTTTTAGACAAACCATGGCTCCTACAGGTCAAGAACTCTTAGTAATAATGAAAACAGCAACAATACAAAACAACAATAATTACTGCCACTTTGGAGAATTTTCTGAGTCAAATGCTAACCCAAGTGTTGTTCCCATGTCATTTATGATCTCAATAACCCCAAGAGATATGTATTGTTATAATTTCATGGGTGAGATAGTTGAGTGATGCTACATAACCTGTCCAAGGTCTCATAGTTAGAAAGTAAGAGTGGTGGAGTTCAAACCCAGGCCACCTAACTTCATGGTCTATGCATGAAGTATGACTTCATACCACCTTTTTGTATGCCAGATTTGCTTTTGTGTTCCTCCCCTTCTCACCTCTGGCACTTACCACAATTCTCTGATAGATGCTCCAAAACTCATTTAGTTGAATGGGAATAAAAAGTAATGCGTTAAATTTAGTTGTGAATACATAGTGATCTTCTTCCTCCACAGACTGTATATAGTGGCATCACTTACCTATAAAAAAAGAGGGACTAGTAACCAAATCCATATTATTTGTCTTTCTCTCTTAGAAAAAGCCTGTGTTTAGCATGAGCCATTATCTCTGGTTGTTTTATCCCTTTTAGCAGTCAGATGCCCTGAGATCTTTGATTCAGTACTTATGCTTCCTGGTGATGATCCCAGTATTGTTTCAGTCATGATCCTCAAGCACATAACCCAGGCATTTGATTTTATTTGATGCACTAATATGAGTAAATTGAATGAAAAGTATCATTCTCTCTTCTCAGGAAAAATTATAAATGAACCTCTCAAAACTATAAATAATCTTAACTAATTAGTTTGATGTGTTCATTCATTCATTCCTCTACTCTCTCAAACTCTCCTTCCTTCTTTTAAGAACTAATTTTTCAAAGCTTGATATAATTTCTGCCTTTAAGGAGTTCACATACAGTGAGGGTGACCAGGAGGTAACTGGGTATTTACACGTATAAATGCTGACACATGAACACAGGCAGGAGGAAGTTTCCCAGAAGAGGTAGTTCTAATGCTAAAATTTAGGCCAGGAAGGTGGGAGATCAGTTCCTCAACAACCTGGCCCAGTGGCACCCATTTCATATTCTCCAGGGATCCCGGGAAGAAGGAGGCATAGGATGTGTGATGCTGGACTAGACTCTCTTTCTCTCCTCTAAACACACATACATGGGAAAGGCGGTGTGGGGAAGGAAAGGGCGATGGAATATGAGCATAAGTAAGCAGTTTGGATGTCTTTTTAAAATTATTTCTAAAGTCATGAAGCCATCTTATATATTCTACTCCTTTCTGTAATCAAAGCCTGAGCCCTATTGCAGGGCATCTAAAGCAGAATGTTTTTAGAATTTTAAATCTGCTGTATTTTACCCTACAGCTATCATAGAAAGAATTCTCACAAGAGGAAAAGAAAGGGCAAGTATTGCAGCAGGCTTCTGTTTGCTAGGTGACACTGAGTCACTGACAATGATTCCCAGGGTGCAGCTGAGTCACTGCTGACACTCTTGTGGGTGACCCAGGCAAGAGCATAGGCTAGAACCTCTGTTGAGGACAGATGCTCTCTGTTCCAGAGGCAGAACTAGATCTCTGGAGGCTTGCTATGTTAAGGTGGCACAATGCTGCCAGAAAACATAATAATTGCTGTGATTATGATTATGAGTGTCTTTTAATTGCTGCTGTATCATGCCAAGTATCTGGAGAAGGAAAAGTGGGGCCTTATGAATAAATGATCATTTAAAGTACTTAAATAGATGATCATAATATACAACTTTTGAATACTTTGCTTTACGTTACCCTTGAAGCTAAGCGCTTCCTGTGAAGTATAGAAAATTCATACTCATACTCAATGGCTGAGCAGTTTAGTTAGTGTCTGGTAGCTTGCAATACATATAAATTATTTAATGAAATATGGAGATTAATTTTTTTGAGCATTTATTTTGAGAGAGAGACAGACAGTGTGAGTAGGGGAGGGGCAGAGAGAGAGAATCCCAAGCAGGCTCCATGCTCAGCACAGAGTTCACTGTGGGGCTAGATCCCATGACTGTGAGATCATGACCTGAGCTGAAATCAAGAGTCAGACACTTAACCAGCTGAGCCACCCAAGTGCCCCCAAATAGGGAGATTGATGATGCTTATTTCAGGGATGTGTTGGAATATATATTAAAAGCTGGTCTGCTTTGGTTAAGAAAGAAAGGCATTTCCTAAGATCCAAAATGTCCTTTATATATAGTAAAATACAAGACTAGTGCAAGCACAGTGGAAGAGTTTTCCTATAAACCATAGTTTAGAAGATCAGAGGACATGATATGCCAAACAGAAAAAAGTAGAAAACTGTTTGCTGAGGGGAAAGGAAGAGTAATTTAAAGAAGTTTCACAAGATGGGAAGTCTGCTGCCTGGATCCCTGGAAGCAGACCTGTACCCCCTATTTCCTGAGCCTCAGACCATCACAATTCCAGTAGAGTCCTCAGGTTAAGAAGGAGTGAAGGAGCATGCCAGCCCTTGTTCTGTTTCTGGGATCATTGTGGTACGGAAGTAATTTTTTAAAAAGCACTCTAGGAAGAGAGAATTTTTTTAGTGGACAGACCTGAAATCATCCACAACCCCCCACAGACTTTGTGGGGCATGCCAGGAACCCAGGAGTTGTTAAAAATCCATGGAGGGAACTAAGGCCCAAGTTCAGAATGGAAGGTTGTAGGTCAGAGGTTGGCAAATTGTGGCCAATGGGCCAAATTCTGCCAATCTGCATTTTTATGTCCCTGAGCTAAGAGTGGTGTTTACAACTTCAAACAGAAGAAAATAATGATGAAGAAGAGGGAGAAAGAGAAAGTGAAGAAAAGAGAAGCAGAAAGTAGAGTACCAACCATCATCACCACTACAACCACCACAAGAAGAATGAGAAAAAAGAAGAAAAATACACAACCGAGACTGTATGTGGCCTGAAAAGCCTAAAATGTTCATTCTCTGGCCCTTAACAGAAAATGTTTCCCAACATCATAACATAAGGACCTCATAATGGAGGCAGAGCTCAGTCCTCCAACTTCAGCTTCAGGAACCAATCAGATGCCCAGGAGTCCGAGCTGGAGTAGGAACATCCTGATGGACACCAGCACAGGTACCAGAACAAACTAACCGCATGCGGCTAGGAGAGCAGGGACAAAATCTGGGCCGCAGCAACTACTCCTTGTAAATGCTTGAGGATAAATAAGGTTCCTCTTGACCCCATTCATGGGTCTCAGGAAGGAGAAGAAAGACATAAACTCTATTGAGAGAGGAGAAATGGCTATGATTGAGAACTGGAATTTTGAATCAAGTATCACATAAGGCTGAGTTAACCTGAAAATGGTGGCCTAAACTTAAGACTTCTTAATTTAGGCACTTTATCTTGTTTTCTGGGATATTAGAAGAGAGCTCCAGGGCCAAACAAGCAGAGTCTTTGAAAGAAAAGATTATTTTTTGTTGGTATATGTCTGTGCTATTTACATGTTGACCCCAATTGCATTAAATTTAGAAAAGAATCTTCTATTTAAGGAGAGGTTGTACTATAGTTTAACTAACTTTGAAATCTCAGTGGCTTGTCACAACAAAGATTTATTTCTCGTTCATTACTTTTTCCTGCTTGGTGGGCAGAGGACTTTCCTGCACATGGCCTCTCAGAGACGAAGGCTAATGGAGGCCGTGTCATCTTGTAGTTGTGCTAAGTGTAGTCTCTGAGGTCCCTACAGGAGACAAGAAGTGGATGAGGGGGGAATATCTGCTCTAATTGTCCTAACCTGGAAATAAATACATCAATTCTGTTCATAGTCCTTGGAACAGAATGAGTAATATGATATCAGCCTAACTGCAAGGCTTGGAAAGTTAGCAGAAGGAAAACAGTAGTTGGTTCTCCTCACCTTTACAAACATTAAGTTTAGAAAGTGTACATGCTTTAGAAAGTGCACTAAGGTGTTTACAGACAGAGACAAGGGCCGAGAATTTTATTTTTTTATGTTCATTTTTGACAGAAAGTGAGCAAAAAAGAGAGAGTGCCTGAGTGTGAACATGAGTGGGGGAGGAGCAGAGAGAGGGAGACCCAGAATCTGAAGCAGGCTTCAGGCTGTGAGGTGGCAACACAGAGCCCAACACAGAGCTCGAACCCCAAGATTATGACCTGAGCCAAAGTAGGACACTTAAGCAAATGAGTCACCCAAGCATCCCAAGGGCTGAGAATTTTAAAACATAGTTTGAAGGCAAAATCATGAAGACAAAATAATACACACTAAGCAATAAAAAGTTAAGACAAATTAAAATCATGAAAAATTAGAAAAAATTAAGCTTAGGGAAAAACATAATTTGCTTTCCCAAGACTTATTTTATATTTTTGAGTCAAATGCTTGTATATATGTTTTTTCTTTTTTCTTTTGTTTTTTAGTTTCAGGTATACTACATAGTGATTCAACAGTTCCGTACATCACCCAGTGTTCATCTGGACAAATGCACTCCTGAATTTCCATTATCTCTTTAATCCATCCTCCAATCCCTCCCCTCTAGCAACCATCATTTCTCTATATTACGAGTCTTGTTTCTTGGTCTGTCTCTCTCTTCCCCTTTTGCTCATTTGTCTTGTTTCTTAAATTGTACATATTAGTGAAATCATATAGTGTTTGTCTTTCTCTTACTGGCTTATTTCACTTAGCATGATACTCTAGCTGCTTCCATATCCTTGCAAATGGCAAGATTTTAATCTTTTTGGGGGGCTGAATAATATTCCAATATGTATCTATACAATATCTTCTTTATCCATTCATCAGTCATTGGACACTTGGGATGCTTCCATAATTTGGCAAGTGTAAATAATTTTGCTATAAACATAGTGGTGCGTGTATCACTTTGAATTAGTGTTTTTGTATTCATTAGGTAAATATTCAGTAATGTGATTGCTGGATTGTAGGGTATTCTATTTTTAACTTTTTGAGGAACCTCTGCACTGGTTTCAAGAGTGACTGCACCAGTTTGCATTCCCCTCAACACTGTAAGAGGATTCCCCTTGTGATGATCATCTTTTCATGTGTCTGTTTGTATCTAGATGTCTTCTTTGGAGAAATGTCTGTCCATGTCTTAATTGGATTATTTGTTTTTTGGTATTGAATTTTATAAATTCTTTATATATTTTGGACACTAACCCTTTATTAGCTTTGTCATTTGCAACTATCTTTTCTCATTCACCAGGTTGTCTTGTAGCTTTGTTGATTGTTTCCTTCACTGTGCAGAAGCTTTTTATTTTGATGTAATCCAAATAGTTTATTTTTGCTTTTGTTTCCTTTGTGTCATGAGCCCTATCTAGAAAAATGTTGTTTAGGGCCAATATCAGAGAAATTACCGCCTATTTTCTCTTCTAGGATTTTTATGACTTCAGGTCTCACATTTAGGTTTTTAATCCATTTTGAGTTTATTTGTGTATAGTGTAAGAGTGGTCCAATTTTATTCTTCTGCATTTAGCTGTCTGGTTATCCCAACACCACTTGTTGAAGAGACTTTTACCCATTGTATATTCTTGCCTCCTTTGTTAAAGACTGGCCATATAATTGTGACCATATAATTGTCTACACTCCCATGTTCATAATGGTATTATTTACATATCAAAGACATGGAAACAATCTGAGTCCATTAATGGATGAATGGATAAAAAAGTTGTGATGCCTCATATATGTGGCTTTATGATAAATGAAATAAGTTAGAGAAAGACGAATACTGTAAAATCTCATTTATATGTGGATTATAAAAACAAC
This sequence comes from Puma concolor, assembly GCF_028749965.1. Classification (NCBI taxonomy): domain Eukaryota; kingdom Metazoa; phylum Chordata; class Mammalia; order Carnivora; family Felidae; genus Puma; species Puma concolor. The sequence goes on from NC_141667.1 coordinate 218,424,775, forward strand.
AAAAACGCCCCCCCAAAATGACAAAAAACAACCTCATAGAAAATGATCAGACAAGTGCTTACCAGAGGTTAAGGGTGAGGAAGGGAATTTGAGGAAGGTGAGCAAAAGGTACACATTGTCAGTTACAGGGTAAATAAGTACTAAGGATATAATATACAACATGACAAATACATAGTTAACTTTGTTGTATGATATGTAGGAAAGTTTTTAAGAGAGTAAATTCTAAGAGTTCTCATCACAAGGAGAAAATTTTTTTCTTTATATTGTATGTATATGAGATGATAGCAAAACCTGTTGCAATGATTTCACGACATATATAAACCTAATCAACATTAAACTTATAAAGTAATGTATGTCAATTGTTTCTTGATGAAACTAGAAAAAACTGTGAAAGGTTTAAAAAGGCTCTGTACTGTATCATTCAGTTGATATTGCATCCTTAAAAGGGCTACACTAGGGATTGAGAACACATCAGTGGTCCTCAGAGATTAAAGTAGGCTAAAAGAACTTGGAATAATGAAACTGTTCCGTATCATGATTGTAGAGATGGCTACCTAATTCTATGCCATTGAGTCACACACCATACAATCCCTACACCACAAAATGGAATTTTACTGCATACAGATTTTGGAATTTTTAAATATTAAAAAATAATATCATAAAAATATTTTCTATGGAGCAAGAAAGAAATGGCATTTGGTATCATTTCCTCCTGAAAAATAAAGGTAAGCTAATTGTAAAAATTGAAGGTGAAATTTAAGACTTTTGCAGGCGAAAGTTGAGGGAAATCTGTGCTTCCAGACCTACCCTGTAAAGAATTTGACATCTTTAGGCCGAAGGATAATGTGCCCAGGTGGAAATACAAAACTGGAGGAAGAACTGAAGAGTCCTGGGGAGAGTAAAGATGTAGGAAAATATAAAAGAATAATGGATATTTAAAGCAAAAATAACAACAATGTATCATGGAGCTTATAACATGTAAAAATGGAAATCATAACCCAAAGTGTTGAAGGACTACACTGAGTTAAACTGTTTAAGGTATGTGGAATGTTTGGGAAGAGGTAAAAGTATTAATCTGTGGTAGGCTAAGGTAACGGATTTATATTATTATCACAACATGAAAAGACAAAAGATCTAATGAGAAAGTTAAGAGACCAAATGGAATAACATAAAATTTCATTATTTTCCAAGTAAACAATAAACTTCTGAAATGGTGCTCAGTATTGTCATTCCTTAGGGAAATAATCAAATCCAAAATGAGATATTAGTATATACTCACCTGTTAGAATCACCTGTAGTTATGAAATAAAATGCTCCAAAACTTAGTGGCCTGAAATAATAACAGTAATAATTTTCCCGATTCTTCATCTGGACTGGACTCCCATTGGGCGATTCTGCTCCATGTTGCTTCTGTTGGAACTTCCAAGGTGGCTTCCTCACCCAGCAGGTTCAGCACTTCAGTGGAGATGGCTGGAACATCTAGGGCTCATCTAGTAGTCCATGCTAATGTTTCTCCCTCCTTTCTCCCTTTCCATGTAGTCTCTCCAGCGGCATAGCCAGACATCTTTATACGGTAGATCAGGTCTGTCCGAGCAAGTGTTCCCAAACAAGCCCCGATGTGTAAGTGTTTATCAAAGTTTAACTTTTGTCACACTTGCTAATACCCCACTGGCTGAAGCGAATCGCATGGCCAAGACCCAAGTCAATGTGGGAGGAGACTGCACAAGGGTATGAATACTGACATGTGACAGTAGACTATCACATGGCAAGAATGACTAAACTTTAAAAAACTGACATGCCAAATGTTGGTAAGGATGTGGAGCAACTAAAGCTTTTACGCTTAATAAATTCTTCCAACTATTTGAGAAAACTTTGGTGGTCTCCATTAAAACATACCTGTGCTATGAGGTATTTCTTCTAGCAAGAGAATTGAGTAAATATCCACAAGAAGATTCCTGTGGAATTGTTAGTGGCTTTATTCATGAATGTCAAAAACTGGAAACAAATGTCTATCAGCAGGATAATGGGCTAATACATTATAGAGTAGTAATAAAATGGAATAATACACAACAAGAAAAAGAAGAAAACCTTGCTACACTGAACAGCGTGGATGAGTCTCACAGACAAGATGGTGTACAAAACAAAGCACATTGTATGTTTCAATTGAAAGGATGATCAACTGTGCTAGATTGAGCACTGAAAAGTCCACATCTGGGAAATTTCTCGGCTCTAGGCAAACTAGGATGGCTAGTCATGCTACATTTGTGTGAAGTTTAAGGACAAGCATAATTAATCCACGTTTATAGGAGTCAGAGTAGAGTTGCATATTGAGGAGAAAGAGGCAAGAAGGAACTTCCTGCGATGTGGAAACTTTGTATATCCTGAACTCAATGGTGGTTACATGGGCGTAAACACATGTAAAAATTCACTGCTGCAAATATAAGATTAGTGTAGTTTATGCACATTGCTATTTGAATGTTAGACCTCAGTAAAAATTTAAAGATTAAAACAAACATTTCTACTACTCACTGGCTATGTGATTTTAGCAATTTCTTAAAAGTTTGAGCTTACCTTTCTCACATGAAAAGTGAAGATAAAAATAATTACCTGCTCTGGTGGTTGTGATATTAAATGATATTCATAAAGTGCCTGACAGATAGTAAGTATTCATCTAATATGGGTCACATCTCTACACATCTGAGCCTTTCCCAAGGGAAGACTTTCTGCTTTCAGAATTTAACTTAAGATAAGTTCCCACTCTTGAGTCATGCGTTAGGTGGTGACAAGTTATCTTCTTGAACAACTTTTCCTCTCGGCAATCACCACCTGTGATGAAAACACAGGACAGGAAGCTATATCCCAGCAGCTAAGAATAATAGCAAGCAATCTCCTGAACTATTTGGCTTGAGGCAAAGATAAAACGTTATTGAGTCATGAGAATGGTTCACCATATCACGATGCTCCATGTTGCTTTTGTTGGAATTGGAACGATGTATTTCCCACTGTTTCCTAAAGAGTCCTGTGAGGTATTCCTAGGAAACTTGCTGAACATAGCCAATTGATGTGAGCTCTTCTTGCTGAAAAGAATGCAGTAGTCTCGTTTTGGCAGTGTAAGATTACAGAATGTCTAGTTTTCTTTTCCTACATCAGCAGTGGCTTAAGCACAGCTCTCAGAAAGAATGCCTGACTGAAAGGGATTCTTGCAATTCTGGGTGTTGAGCTGCATATCCTAGTGCTTGAACTTGGCAATCCCCCTTCATTCACTTGCTTGTATCCCTTGACGGGAAGAAATGTTGAGGTTCCTCTTCAGTCAAATTCCTAAGCTTCCAGAAGGCCTATAAACCTGACTAGGAATTCTTATGACTTTCGGATATAGTTTGGCAGAGGGACAGGAATACTGCCTGTCCCTGCCATCCAGTCCAGTACAATATTCTATTTGATTCTTCATTTGTCTCTCTTTACATAATTTCTGGGAGAAGTTCACATTATAAGCAAATATATAGAAACATGTTCTTTCACTAGAGAGCTCTTCTGAGTACAATTTTCTGGAAATGAGAATTATTCAGAAGACAATTGTAGTTAAGGAATACGTTCCCATATGTTGTTTATAGTGAGGGCAATTCTAGTTCCCATGAAACAATGTGGACTTAAAATTAAAAACTTGGGTTTGATTTATATTTAACTCCACTCTCTAGAACTGTGCAAGTTTGGACAAGTTACCTAAATTCTCTGGATCTGAAAATGCGGCATAATAATACCTGCTTGTCAAGATTGCTAGAAAGCATTTATACAGTCATGCAGTGAAAACTTACACAGCACTGTTTGCTGAGTCAATGTTTTATTAATGGCAGATTTCTGCTGTTCATTCTCACTCAAATGGTTCCTCAAAGGTCCACCCTGAGAGCAGACAGTAAGGACGGGAGTTGGAAGGATAGTATTCTTAACCTCATCCACACAAACCAGTCCACCCACATACAATCCTCAGTTCAGGCTATTATTGTTTTGGCCTCCATCCGGTGCTCTACCACTGAGAAAGGCTCTTCACAACACATGCAGGATAAGCCCTTGAATGATAAACAATTGTTAAATAACAAATTAAATAACAAAACCATTAACTGCCTCAAGGAATTAGCTGATCCTTGCCTGTTTCTGAGAAAATCAATACTTTCTTGCTAGGTTTCTGAAAGAAGGAACTGAGCTTTACAGAGCATTGAAGACTTTAAGGGCTTGTTGTGGTTTGTTCTGTTTTGTCTTTTTCCTTTTCATTTTTCTGCCTTTGTATCCCTAGGTCTCAAAAAGAAATTCTGCAGATTAGAGATAGTGGCCCAGAGGGAGAACAGCTTGTACATTATGTTGAAATAAATTTCTAATTTATTTTATACAAAGACTTAGCTACAGGTTTTTTAATAGTTTGAATTCCTTTTGTAGCATTTAATCTACTGATTTGATCCTGGAAATGATATAAAATTTAGCTATTTTGAAACTTGTTGCTTGAATTGAAAGCATACTAGAGCATTTATAGACTCTTTCAACTTGGTTTTTTTAGAATGTTCACCTAATGATTTCAGTGTCAGCCTAATTTGCTCAGCTCTTTCCTAGGTGTGGGGGTTCGGAGTGAAGTGGATAGTTGAGAACGAAGAAGTAGACTTTGTGGTGTGATTTCAGGGAATCAGAATCATTAAGGCATCCCCTTCATATCCTTCATGATACCTCACATCTATAATTAAACCCCAATTACTTCACTTAAGACCTTGTTTCTTGATGAATAAGCAAATCCCCTCCATTGGCACCTTGGTTCTATCCCTGGGCTCTGGCAAGCAAGCCCTCCCTCAGGTGATGTTGAGTGTCACTTCTCTGGGAGAAGGAATAATTTCCTTTCTCCTAACCTGGTTCCTGAGCATCTTCGTTTTCTTTCTAAGAAAAATTCTTAGCAGGAATTCCAAACATGACCCATTAGCACTCTTTCTAGCCCTGGAAGGAATTGTCTTGTCATATATTAGCCATGTTCTTCCCTTTTGTGACTTAGGAGCATGTATCCACCTAAAATTCCTACCCAAGCCTTTGTCCAAGGAGTGGCCCCTCCTTCAGTTAATGCTTTTCCCCCCTCCTAATTATAAAACGACTTTCATAAAGGAGGGATCTTGCTGGCATAGCACAGATAGTGGACTCTGCACGGTCCAGGTGTAAGCAAAACCTTTGGCTCTCCTGAGTCAGATTCTCATGACTCTTACGTGTTGACAAGGAAGCAGACCATTCGATGGTCCTGCCTGTTTTCTTAACTAGTTTGTTCACTTCCCTAAAGCTTTAATTACCTCAGTTTCCCTGGAATTTACCACCATATCCCTGTTACCTCTTGCTGCTTTGCCTTTTCTCCTATACAGCAGAGTCTTCTCTGTTCAGCCCTTCTTCTTTGCTCTCCAGCAACCTGCAACTTGAACATCATTACTACCTTTAATGTAAATGAAGATCTGAAAGCAGATTGCCGCTATGTAATCCCTACCTTGCTATGTCTCAGGGCTGACCTAGCCCATTGCTACAACTCCTGGGGCTGGAACTGCAGTGGGAATTGTAACCTGAGGCAAAGGTTGAAGAGTAAACAAGTTAAACAATCAAACAGGATTCTAGAACTAGGAGCCTAAGGTCTGGAGAAGTGCTGTCCAATAAAACTTTCTGAGATGATGGAAATGTTCTATAACATTCTGTATTGTCCAATATGGTAGCCACCAGCCACATGTGTCTACTGAGCACCTGTGATGTGACTAGGGTGACTGGAGAACTGAGTTTCTAATTTCTTTGCTTTTAATTAATTTAAATAGCCACATGTGAGTAGTGGTACACATTGTAAAGCTTATGTCTAGAAGGAGATATACTAACTTTCAAAGAGGACAGAAGAAAGACTAGAGCCAGATAGAGATTCTGGAGTGGGAGCCAAGAGGAGATTATACTCAATGGCAAATTAGGCAAGAGTAAAGAGTAAAGGGCCATTCGAAGAGGTATTACAAGTATTTTTCTAGAAAACTAGTCTATACTACTTCTGTGCCCCAACATTTCTTCCTTAAGAGATCATCAGGCAGCTTTCTCTGAAAAATCATCTAAAGCTCACATACCATGACAATTAGTATTACAGCTTTCACTTTTGCAAATCAACTATATAGCTTTTATTTCAGTTACTATTGTTTATAGTTTAGAAGTATTTGTTTTTTATTTTTTTTAATATTTATTTTTGAGAGACAGACACAGCACAAGTGGGGGAGGGCCAGAGAGAGAAAGAGAGAGACACAGAATCTGAAGCAGGCTCAAGGCTCTGAGCTGTCAGCACAGAGCCCTATGTGGGCCTCAAACCCATGAACTGTGAGATCATGACCTGAGCCAAAGTCAGACTCTCAACCGGCCACCCAGGTGCCCCATAAGTGTTTCTGTTTAATACTGCATGTTTCCAAATAAATTTACAAAGATTTATAATTGATAAATGCTTCTCATCCTTGTTTAGATACTTAAAGGCATTCTTTGTAGACAAATCACCTAGGAATAGATCTGATAAAATGAGTCCAGGGATAGAATCAGACAGGATCTTAAAGGCAGGCCTGGAAGCTACAGTAGCTTATGTTTCCAGGATATAGAAGCTTCTGGGAGAGTAGCAGCCTTTATCACCCTGTACATTTGCACAAAACAGAATCTATTCAAGATAGATTAATAAGCAGAAAAGGAATTTATTATTTTTTCATTTAACAAGTATTTCACGTGCCCAGCACTGTTCTGGGGACTGGAGAGAGAGGAAATATAAAACAGATGTATCCCTGGCCCTCGGGAAGGGAGACAGCAGATGATTAACAAATGGCAAATCTATAATAAATATATAAATAAAATGATAGGTATTGATACATCCAATAAGAACATAGCAGGAGTGGAGCTCCTGGGTGATGCAGTTAAGTGTCCAACTCTTGATTTAGGCTCAGGTCATAATCTTGTGGTTTGGGAGATCAAGCCCAGTGTCAGCTCTGCACTGACAACACAGGGTCTGCTTGGGCTTCTCTCTCTCTCTCCCTCTGTCTCTGTCTTTGTCTCTCAAAAATAAATAAACGTTAATAAAAAGGCAGGAATTAAAAAAAATAGTGCTAGGTTGTAGGGAAAGTACTGTATTTTATTTTGGGTGGTCAGGGAAAGACAAATATTGTCAAATAAGACAATATTTCATCACAGACTAGAAGGAAGTGAGGGCAGGGGCCATGGGCATATGGGAGGAGGACCCTTTGAGACCCAGGAAGTAGAAAGTAAGTGCAAAGACCCTGAGATGAGAGCATGCATGTCATGTTCAAAAAATATCATGGAATGTTAGAAGCAGGGGAAGGGGGGGACCAGTTAGAAGCCTATTACAGTGGCTCACTGCTGACTGAGGACAGCAAGGCCATGGACCAGGACAGTAGGGGTGGGGAGTAGAGCAGACCGAATGAGTCTGTGGTGATCTTTGGATTTAGGGAGAGAAGGAGAAGGATGAGTCAAGGCTTTGTGTTCATGATTAACATACAGAAGGACTAGGGATTATAGTAGATAAATCATAGCATGAAAGAAAAGCACAAATTTAGGGAATATCAAGATAAGTAATAAACTAATAAATTAGGTTTTTTTGCATAACTTGCATTTGTGGTACTGGAGGTATTTGGGTACAGGTAGTCAATACATGGGGAAAATGTGTGCCTGAAATCAAGGAGAGAAGTGGTGCTAAGGATACCAGATGTGAAAGTATTGGTAATTGACACCATGGATATGGACGGGTTGGTTTAAGGAAAATGTGTAGTGGGATAAGAAAAGGCAGCAAGGACAGAAATCTAGAGCACACAGAATTTAGAGAGGGTCAGTTTTGTGATTGGGTAGAGAAGTGACCCAAATATTCATTTTCTCCTCACCCTTAACATCCTCTCCACCAACCACAGGGGATAAAGTGCATTCCTTCACTTAAGCCAATGGATTGTTAGCAGGCATAACAAATACCACATCTGAGCACAAGCTTTAATTAATGTTTGTGGAATGGCTGTTTCTTTCATTTTTGTCCCCCACTATGAGAACAGCATGGACCAGATGGTAGCTACTCATCATGTGTCCTACCCTGCAACCATTATATAATGTGAACAAGAAATAAATAAGTTTTATAAGCCATTGATTTTGGAAGTTGGTTGTTGGTGCAGCCCAAACCGACCGATACTATGATATTAAGGGAGTTGTTGTGGGGAGGGAGACAGGAAGATAGCATAGGGAAGGGGGGGAGTGTCACATAGCAAAGATGTCAAAGATTATGGGAATTGAAGGAAGGTATTGAATATAGTACGCTGAAAATACATGAATACTACAAGATGCCTGATGTGTATCCAGGATCAGGGCTTACCTTGGCTAGTTAATGAAATTTATTTTGGACCCACCCCCTCTTGGAAATCTAATCCCTCCTTGTTATTTTCCACCCCTTCTGTCTCTTGGTACCCATCAGAAACAGAATCCTTTTCTCTACTCAGCTGTTCTTTGTATTTGGGTCTCCTAGGGATCCAAGAGACTTTGAGCCTAAGTGATGTTTAGATTCTGTGAAAGACAGTGGGTAGGTATTGGTGCCTTTAATTACATAGCATCCTACCCAGAAGGATGTTCTGCTCTTGGTAGAATTCCTTATTACTTATTATTTCTTATTCTTTTGGCTTTATGGGGTCTTTGTTTATATTTAAGATAGCACAAAATCCAGAGTCAACTAAGCTATCTAACATTTTTTCTAACCACTTGTAACGAAATGAGTCCTCGAATTCTTTAAGCTGGGCCTAACTTGAGGGTCAATGCCTTGTAACTAACTGCAGAGGACAGTGGTTGCAGATTTAAGCTTTGGGGTTATATTTAGGCTCAGCAAATTCCTAGATTTGTATACTTGGAGATGTTATTTGACACTCTGTACTTTATTTTACTTTGTTTTTAATGGTGAAAAGTAATAATATATTTTGCATAGTGCTTGATAATAGTTAAATCAAAAATTGCTTAGGAGGCATTTAGCACAGTGATTGGTACATGGTTAGCCCTTAATAAATGTTAGCTATTACTATACTGATAATGCTTTTATTATTTACTGCCCTGTTTCTTAAATTTACTTCTTTGTATATGTAGTGCAAGTCCCATCTTATCTCTAAACTGGGATTTAGCTGTGTTTGGATATGAACTAGGAGGGCTGCTGCCAGGAGTCATTGTGAATAAGGATTTTTAGATGAAAGGAGACTGAGAATGTATATTCCTGTAATGGCAAATGGGTAAAGGAAGATACTTGGCATCTATTCCCTGAGAGTGTTTTGTCATCATGGCCCCTCCTGGCCAAGTCCAGCTGACGCAATTCCAAGAACTGAGGACTGACATCTGGAGAGAGGTGGTTATACTCTAAATCAGTGTAGCTTCTCATGAGGTACTATTCTTACAGGGGATTCTTCTGGACATTAGGGTGCATCAACAGTGTTCACTCAAGAATCTGACCCCTGTAGTGGAAGAGACTTTCTCTATCCTTCCATCTGGAACAGTAGCTCCAACCTAAAGAACGCTCTGCTAGTGACTCCGCACCAACACCTCAGAGCACTTGGGCAGCTTGTAAAGACAGCATCCTTGCCACAAATGCCAGCCTCCTCAGTGGGACTATGGTTGCAGAGGTAAGTCTTGTTTCACCTGGGTTCTCAGGCAATCAGCGCCAGTAATGAGGGGACTCCAGCAGAAGAGTATGAAAAGACTACTTGAGAGTTCCCACAAGACTCCTCAGAGATAAATATGGGTAAGTCTTATGAATTAATGACATTTTACTTCCTATCTGGTATAGCCTAGGGCCGTATAGGACTCAGGTTTGGATCCATGTAGTTGAAGAGAGGGCTGATCTTAAAAACACAACTGTATTCCCTCCTGGCCGATAGGCTGAGTTGCCATTATCTCAAAATTCCCTTCAACTCTTTCAGTGTATGTGTGATATTCCGTGTAATGGTTACATCTCTTTATTTCTGGAGTTCAAAATACGTTCCCCCAGGGGAGAAACTCATAACTTTTATTAGAAGTAGTGTTGAGTGTGTGAAGATGATAAAAGATTTTCAAAAGGTGACAAGTATGAGAAGCGTGAATATACATATTTGGTTGATGAAGTAGGTTGGAGAGTGGCTGACAGGGCACGGGAAGATGAGAAAGTCACAGAACACAAGTTGAAGCCACGAAGGCCAATTCTGTCAACTTCACAGCTCTGTTCCGACTCTGTATTAACTCTCAGTTTAATTAAGTAGGAATATTCATTCCAGTTCATAGGCACTAGAGAATTTGTCTTTCATTCGAGTGTTAAGCATGTCTAAAGAGTGTGTGTGTGTGTCAAATAATACAACTAGCTGATGTAACAGATAATCTTTGGGACCCAAAATTGTTCAGCATAAAGAATGGGGGGTTAGGGATGCTGGGCTGGACCCAGCTGTGTTTAGTTTGTGTCTTGGAAGGTCGCCCTGTGTGGTGGATATAGAGATGCAGCATTCAGACCCCCCTTCAAAGAAGGACTTAATGCTCCAGCTGTTGGAATGCCTTCAGATGTCATGCTCTTTAGGGACAGCCTCAGCTTTAGAGACTGGCCTGACCCAGCGTCATTTTCTGGAGTGGCCCACATCTAGAAAGTGACTGAAGTAGATACACTAACCGTTTCTGCTCAACATTAGCTCACTCTCGGGCTTTGTTAGCTCTTGAAATCCCACGAGGTGAGCCACAACTGTCATCAGGCCTGCTTCATAGCTCTGCTTTCCCCCTACCCTCCATTGGTCCCTAGTCATGACCTAACATACACGCAGATCAGAGTCTGCTTGTTATAGATCCCAACCTGGGAAACTCTGAGAACTGGCTTGCAGCCTGCAGAGAATGAAACAAAGGAGGTCACCCATGGAAGGTTTGATTTCAAAGGGGCACAGGTCCCTTCCACTGATAACATTAGCTAGAACTCCATCACTTGATCAAATACCCCATCTCTTCCTTCTGTGAAGAACCAAAGATACCCAAAGATATTGGAGGTCTTACCCAAGATGGTACAATTCATTCTGTAATTCAGATCATTGGATTCCTTGCCCATCTGAGGAAATAGTATGGTTTTATTCTTCCCATGAGAGAAGGAGAACTATTAACTGTCTGTCTCTTTTGTCTTTGTTTCAGGAAAGTTCAGAAACATTCAGAAATAAATTATAGCAAGTGTGTAATCCCTTACAGAATACATTTCTTTATTTTGTTTTCCACTGTGTCATGACCTGCTCTTCTAATTTATCTTTGCCCTGAACTGTTTTTTTCCCCTTTTTCAGTTGTATTTTATCATGTTATTGTGTTTCTGTTGCAAATCACCTAAAATTCTTTTTTTAGAATGAGTCAGGGTGTATGTAAATAAGTGAATAAATACATAGAAGCATGATTCAGTATTCTTTATACCAGAGCATCCTATTACAAACCCTTCCATTACAGTTGGGCATCATTACAGGAACATTTCCATCTCATTATAAAATGAATTGACTAAACATACAGAAGGTCTGCTTTGAATAAATATTTTGTGCAAGGCACCTGTTAAATAGCTAGTGTCTATTAGAACTTCTCATTTCCAGACGGGAAATGGCAATGCATTTTATGAGTTATGATTCATTCGTAAAATTTCCCTTAAGAGCGAGTACCTATCCGGCAGATAAAGTTTAATCATCCTCTAAGGAACTTTATTTTTTTGGCGGCTACTCCGGTTATGTTACAATCAATCCTCCATGTTATGGTTGATAATACTTGGGTTTAGAGAGGTCGTTGCTCATAGCTCCACACCTAGGGAGCAGGAGGATTGTCCTCCTGGGCTATTTTTTTTCCATTAAACTCTCTAATTTAGGGGGGGGGGGAACCAGCCTCAATATAGGATTTCAGTGCCATTTTAAAAAATTTTGTAGCCAGTGTCTGTGCATTTCCATTCTAACATGCTTTGATATACTATCCGTCATACAGGCATTCCTCTTGAATTGTGTGCTCTGGCATCTGAAACATTTATGACTACAGCTGCTTCTCTCTTCTCTTCCTATTGTCCTATGAATCTTGTTCCCTCAAAATTCTGCCCCGCTTTGCCCTCTCTAGTGATAACTTCAAGCCCACACCCTGTGATCTTCTTCATGGCCCACTCTTAAGGCAGGCAATGGATCTCGTCCAATTCAGCTCTCTAACTTTGTTTGTTTTGTATGTGTGCTGCCCAGTGATAAGAGCCCTAAAAGTACCTTAGAGGGCCCTAAAAAAGGTGCAGAACCTTCTGCAGCTAAACTCAACCTTGAGGTTCAGAGATCTCATCCGAGGTGAACTGTTCCCTGACAAGCTTTTGGTGTATAACGCTTCCTTATCTTTCAGGGGCAGCATGTATTTCCCCGGAATTTGGCTCTTGGGCTTTTTAGTGTTGTTGTTGTTGTTGTTGTTGTTGTTGTTGTTGTTGTTTTTAATCATTATATTTAAAACCATATGTCTGGGAGACCTCAAACTCTAGCTGGGCATTGATGTATAGATCTCTACTCCCAGTAGTAGGAATTCAGTTCTGGAGTCCACCGAGAAGTCATTTCTGTGGGGTGAAATGTAGCTTTCTAAAACTTATAATTGTGCATGGTGTATCAGCCCTGCCTGCCTGTCAAAGATAGCTCACTTCTTCCATGTGATGCAGATACTGTTTTCAACATAGCTATGGTTGCAGTTCCCTAAGTAATTTTTTCCCATTGAAACAAATATTGGTTCCTTCATTCACTGCCTTGCCATTCATGTATTTATTTATTCAGCAAAAGTTTTTGAGGATCTACTAAGAGCCAAGTGCTAGAATGTAAACTCCATGATGGCAGGGGCCCTGCCAGTTAATTATGGCTACCTCCCCAAGGCTTACTCCAATGACTATCACTGAATAAATATTTAGTAAATTTTATGTAGTACTGGTTGTGGCAGAGACTGTTAGTTGCCTACACCAGCATCCCTTCTCTCCTTCCTTGTTAGCTATCACAAGTCTGATTTTGAGCTAAGTACATTATCACTTATCCCTTCTCACAGCTAATACTGGTCTTATGGTTTTGTTCAAGCCTGTGGCATTCAGAATACTTGTAGTGGGGGCAGAGAAACTGCTCAAAGGGAGTTGGCTTGGCTGTAAAGAGTTGTGTTTACCAATCCCTTTACCACCCCCACCCCCCTTCTAGTTTGTAATATAGGGTTTTCCCACTATTGTGACTGAGGAGTAATTTACCTGGAGGAAGGTGTATAAATCTTAATCAGGTAGGTTAATGGAATTTTACATGTACATATACTTATGAAACCATTACCCAGATGAAAATGTAAAATATTCCCAGAACCCCAGAAAGCTCCATTAGGACCATCCCAGTCAATATACTTCCCAGAGATAATCTCTGTCACCATACATTAGTTTTGCCTAATTTTGAATTTCGTGTAAGTGGAATCACATGGTCAACAGACAGGTTCCCATCAGAAGATAGAAACTGTACCAGTAATTGTAACAGAAAAAAAATTAATATAATGAATTATTAATGATTAAAAGGTAGATAACCATGAAAATTGGTAAAAGGAGATTCTTTTAACAATATAACTTTAACAATATGAAATACTAGTACAAAAATAGCAAATGTAGGTGGCAGCTACTGCTTCTGGGGCTTAGAGTGATCAAGGCAGACGATAGGAATTTAAAGGCTCCACCCTCACCCCTGGGGCTTGGATATGGAGAGGCTCTCACTCCTGCTGGAAGTAACTGTCTCCCTCCTAGTGGAGGACACAGGCCTGTGTGGGTCTGCAAGGGCTGCCAGTATGAGTGCTACCAGGCTACCCATGCCAGTCTGCCAGCTACATGCATGTTCACAACAGTACTCTAGAACTAGGAGGCAAAGCGCTGCAGTATTCCCACAGAGCCATTTATTGATAAGGCCAATACTGAATGAACTGGCAAAGGCGAATATCAGTAGGGGTAAGCACCACTCTTGGAAAGCTGATTTGGAGCTTAGAGGCAATAAATTGACAACTGCCACATATAACATATGATCTCCGGTGTTTGTTTTCTTTCATTAATAGTTATATGCATACTGGATTTGGCAGCTTAAGCCCTCACAGCCCTCCAAAAACATGATGGAGCCTTAAGAGTGGAAGCCATATAGTAGGATGGTGAACAACATGTTAAGAAGCCCGAGTCTCTTATGATAGCTGTAAAGCTGCCACACCACTCTGGGATTTCTCAAATTTGATGACAGTAATTTTTAATGTGAGAGGGAAAGAATACTTTCCCTTATTTACCCCATGTGATAATTTCCCCCTGATACGTGTGGTGCAATCAAATGATAACTAATACACCTTCCTCAAACTGTTCACAGGCCACCAGAGATTGTCATGTAAACAATACCGTTATCAGGATGAGAAAGATGAGTGAAAGAACTAGAATTGGTTCTTTCCTTTGTGCCAAGGCCCCATGCTAGAAATTTGTGATACTGAGGGTATTCAGATCTTTGTATCATTTCATTTTGTGTCTAAGTATCCTATCTGACATCACAGATAAACTTGGGGTCTAGGTTTTGTGACTTCTAGTTTAGTGCTTTATTACTTAATAACCCAGATGTCTGCTCTGATCACCTGGCCTCCGAAGAACAAAATCAGATTTCCTAAATGTGCAGGTTGGCCCTTCCCCTCTTCCCCTCAAAGTCTAAAACCTTCCCTAAAATCTCTGTCAGTTTAACAGTTGGTGATGACGAAAGGGGAAAGTGGCTGTGTAATGCGTTTAAGTTCTTACAATTACCTCTGGTTAGGAACTGCTTCTTCAGTTCTTGGATCAGTCTTCGGTCTTACTAGTTCACGTACTAATTTTCATACTGTATCAGTTCAGCTATGAAACTCAACATTCATCAATTTCTATTAAAATACCTACTCACACAAATCAATACTTACGTGTAACAGTCTTTATTGAAGCATAACCAACACTAGCCCAAGTAATCACTATTTTCTTAAATTTTTTTAAGTCTTTTGAAAATATGATATATTTAGATGGTTCTAAACAATGTCAAAGTGAGAAATGGTGGGTGCCTGGGTGACTCAGTTGGTTGAGTGTCCGACTTTGGCTCAGGTCATGATCTCGTGGTCCATGAGTTCGAGCCCCACGTCGGGTTCTGTGCTGACAGCTCAGAGCCTGGAGCCTGCTTCAGATTCGGTGCCTCCCTCTCTCTCTGCCCCTCACCCACTCATGCTGTCTCTCTGTCAAAAATTAATAAACATTAAAAAAGTGAGAAATGGTAAATAGACCACCCGATTTTCTATTGGGTTGCTGATCCTTGTTGATTGGTAGAAGCTCTTACTTAATATGTTAAATGAGCCCTTTGTGATAAGGTTGCAAATCTGTTTTCTCAATGTATCCTTTTCCTTTTGGCTTTTCTTAAAGTGAGTAAATGAGTATTTCTAAATGTTTATGGTCACATTTTTCAATCTTTTATTTTCTTTTAAGTCTTAAGAATATTGCCTCTTTTTTTTAAGATTTATTTATTTTGAGAGAGAAAATGCATGCTTGTGCAGGAGGCGGGGAGTGGCAGAGAGACAGGGAAAGGGAGAGAATCCAAGCAGTCCCTGCACTGTCAGCACAGAGCCCAACGGGAGGCTCGAACCCACAAACAGTGAGATCATGACCTGAGGTAAAATCAAGAGTCGGATGCTTAACCAACTGAGCCACCCAGGCACCCCTCACATAGAATAGTATATTTTAATTAGAGCTAATGCTATATAATGAATTCTTAATGATTAAAAGGTAGTTAACCACTAAAATTGGTAACAGAAGGTTCTTTTAACAATATAAAATAGAAAATGCCAGTACAAAAATAGCAAATATAGGTGGCAGCTATTACTTTTGGGGCTTAGTATGATGATGATGATGATCTGAATATCCCTATGATACTTCATGGTTATAAATAATTCTCTAAGTTTTTTTTTCCCCCTAGTAATTATAGACCTTCTTTTTTACATATACATTTAAACCATTGATTTATTTTTGTATAAAGTGTTGTTGGTTCAGATCCAGTTTATATTTTCCAATTATCCCAATACCATGTAATTCTTAATATTTCCCCCATTGATTTGAGATACCACTTTTATTATTTATTGAATTACTACTTACATTTGTTTGTATTAGAGGATTTGTTTTTGTTCACCTCTGTCTGTTCTTGAACCTGTATCATGTTGCAATAACTAAGTTTCACATGTTTAAATAACCCATAGAGCTAATTCTCTTCATTACTCTTATTTTTCATAATGTATCCATTCTTGGCTTCTTGATACTTTCATATGATGTTATAATCACCTTATCTAGTGCGAGGACAAAATCCTGTGGGTATTTTTATTGGAATCATGTTGGATCTACAGATTCACTGTACAGAATTTAAACACTTTTGATGTCAAGTCTTCCTAAACCACACAACGTGCTTTTCCATTTTTTGTGACTTGTGTTGTCCTTCAGGAATGTTTTATAGTTTGTTTCCATAGATCTTAATATATTTATTGTTTTTCAGTTGATTCTCTTGAGTATCTCAGTGTATTTCATGTTATCTCTAATAGTAACTTTGCATCCTCTTTTAAATATCCAGCCCCAGAGGCACAGGGTGGCTTAGTCGGTCAAGCATCCAACTTTGGCTCTGGTTGTGATCTCATGGTTCCTTAAGTTGAAGCCCCACCTCTGACCCTCCACTGAAGGCTTGGAGGCTGGAGTGTGCTTCAGAGTCTGTTTCCCTGGCTCTCTGCCCCTCTCCCGCTCTCTTTCTGTCTCTCTGTCTCTCTCAAAACTTAAACATGAAAATTTTTTTGACAAGTTGATGTTGAAAACTCCTGCACTACACTTATATTGCCTTCCATCCGTATCAGCCTTCTTTTTGTTCCTCAAATATGCCAACTTCTCCCTTCTTAGAGCCCCAGAATACTTTTGTCGTCTCCAGATTTTTACCTAGCTTTCTCTTTGCTGTCATTCAGCTTAAATATCTCTCTATATAAGCCTTCCTTGACCAAGAGTCAAGAAAGTTTCTTTACAGAACTGACCACTTCTGGTAATGTAAAAATAGATTTGATGGGAATGACTTTTTCTGTTATTTACTAGTGAATCTGTAATGCCTAGAAAACTTCAGGGTTGGTTGAATTAAATTCTTAATAGCCATTGTTTCCCTCAGCCCCTATACATTTCCCCCTGTTTTGATATCACATCACACTCCTGGCCATCAGCCCCTAGGTTTAGGAAAATCTCCTAACGAGTAGAAAGCCATTCTAGCTCAAACAAGAGGAAGAAATGAGGCCTGGTGCGCAGGGTCTTGTGGGAGTTCCTCCACTCCTGCTAGGTAATGTCCAAATGTTTGATATGTCACATTATCTACAACTGGGGGGGGAGCCTGCCACAGCCTTCATCCCAGAGTCAGCAAGTTCCTTCTCCCCTTCCAAACAAACTACCTTGAGGAAAGATAAAATTTATTGGCGAACATAGCTTGACTGTGCCGAGAGTAGTTCACAAGCTCAAAGGAGGAGCTCCAGGGTCCAGAGCCCCTGGGTCTAGAATAGGACCTCATACCACCAGACCTTTCTTCTCTCCTTCATGCAGCTTTTTGTTAGCCTGGCCCTGCTCAACTTTATTCTGCACAAAGGCTTCTCCAGGTCACTGGGAAGTTACAGTCTGGCTGCCTGTTGGTTGAAGTAACAGCGGCTTAAATAGAGCTTCCTTTTCCAAAGGTTTTGTTAAAGGGAAAAACTTTTTTTTGCCTTTCATGGATCATGTGTCCACTCCTCGACTAACCACCACATAGCCAAGAACGAATGGGGAACTCTGACTGGCCAGGCTCTGTTCCTTTGGTGATGGGAGTGCTTATTTCCAAAGTTGCTGCGGGTTGGGTTGGGGAGTAACACGTGGACAGGCGGAAAAGTAGCTACAAAATTCCCCCATAAACACTTATTTAAAAAGCCACTGGAATTGGAAACTTTCACTTTGTGTGTGTTATTTAAAAGATGACCTACATAGGAACCAAATTATGTAAGAAAAGACATTCAACTAAGTAATGATGGTTGCGGTTTGTGTTTTGATATGCTTGGGTTTATTTTAGCACTTTTTTGTTGTTGTTGTTCCTGTTATTTGAAAATCTAACCTAGGTTTTCAGTATTGTTTGTCTTTATTCAAATTTTGTTACTCTATTGTTACAGTTAAGAATCCCGATTGTTTTCAGTTCACTGACTCAGTAATCATGGGTTTATTTCTGGGCTCTCTATCCTGTTCTGTTGATATAAGTGTCTTTTTCTTTTGATTACTACAGCTTTGTAGTGTATCTTGAAATCTGGAATTGTGGTACTTTGAGTTTTTTCCTCATTCGTGATTGGTTTGGCTATTTGGGATCTTTTGTGGTTCTATACCAATTTTAGTATTATTCTAGTTTTGTGAAAAATTCTGTTGGTGCTGATAGATATTCCACTGAATTTATAGATTGCTTTGGGTAACATGGACATTTTAATAATATTAATTCTTCGAACCTATGCATATATAAACCTGTCTAATCACTATGTTGTACACCTGAAACTAATGTAAACTTGTGTGTCAACTGTACTTAAAAAAAAAAAAAAAAAAAAAAAAGTCCCGGGGCACCTGGGTGGCTCAGTAGGTTGAGCGTCTGTCTTCGGCTCAGGTCATGATCTCAAGGTTCATGAGTTCAAGCCCCACGTCAGGCTCTGTGAGGGCAGCTCAGAGCCTGGAGCCTGCTTCAGATTCTGTGTCTCCCTCTCTCTCTCTCTCTCTGCCCCTCCCCAGCTTGCACTCTGTCTCTCCGTCTCTCAAAAATAAATAAACATTAGGGGGCGCCTGGGTGGCGCAGTCGGTTAAGCGTCCGACTTCAGCCAGGTCACGATCTCGCGGTCCGTGAGTTCGAGCCCCGCGTCGGGCTCTGGGCTGATGGCTCAGAGCCTGGAGCCTGTTTCCGATTCTGTGTCTCCCTCTCTCTCTGCCCCTCCCCCGTTCATGCTCTGTCTCTGTCTGTCCCAAAAATAAATAAACGTTGAAAAAAAAAAATTAAAAAAAATAAATAAATAAATAAACATTAAAAAAAAGTTTTTTTTTTTTAAATCCCAATTGTTTAACCTATTCCTCTCTGAGAAGGATTAGTTTTGTATAGTTGAAGTCTTGTGACCTTTTAACTCTCATCAGGAGCTGCAAGACTATGCCAGCCTGATGGTAACTTATGGTGTGAGTTATGAAGAAGTGTATTAATCAGTCTCTTTGCTTAGAACCCAGCTGTGGAACCAAACAATAGATGAAAACTCACATGAAGTTTCTAATATATAATTGAGGAAAGATGTGGCTAGACTTGGAGTCCACAGGAGCTGGGTTCTACTGCAGACTCCATCCATTATTCTTTGTAAAACTTCTGGAAAGTACATGAACTTCTCAGACTCTCATCTGTCTTTATGGTACAAGTGAAGATTTTATTGCTGATTTCACAGAATTGTGAAAATAATATGTATGTAAATTCGCTTTATAAGTTGCAAAGCACTGTATGTATATTTAAATGCTTACAATCAAGCTGCCTTAAATCTTTCAAGTTACAAAATAGGTGAGGATAAATACCATTATTATGAACAAATAAAGTCCTAAAAAATTCCACTGCATTTATAATCTGAACCTTTTTTTTGAACCATTCATTTTCTGACATAGCCACAGATTCTTTCCACATTCCCCATTTCATATATCTAGAACTTGTTCTCTCTGAAAGTATTTCCTTGAAGAAAAAACATTCCATGTACATTTTAGAATACTGCTGCAATGTCTGCCGTAAAGCAGGGTACCTAGAAGGCACTCCATAAATGCATGTAATATTAAGATATAGGGTTGAATCATAGGGCAAGTGAAAGTGGGGTTCGAGGCATTTGAGGAGAGGAAGTCTGGAAGCAGCACTGGAACTGGATCCTTTGGTTCTTGAAGTCATAAGTCTGAAAGCAAGTTTAAACAGGATGTTAGAGATCTAGAATAGGCTTCCCTTTGTGCGTCCTGCCATATACCCTTTCCTTCAGGATTCTGACAGACCTAGAATAAACATAGACAACTGGGTGAAGCGGGGGAAAGAATGAAGTTTCCAGGGCTTTTTGGAGTGACCAGAGTAGGGAATGCATTGGGGCTTCCTTCACACCAAACCCTTAGAAACCTCACAGCCTTGGTTTTCAGGCTAGTTTTGTGTAGTTAAACTGGACTGGCCCCACTGGTTGGTACTGCCTGAAAGAATTAGCTGCATCTGAGGTTCTCCAGGACATATTAGTTTCCTATTGCTGCCATAACAAATTAACACAAAAAATTAACACACACTTAGTGGATTCAACCACACAGATTTCTTACCTTATAGTTCTGGAAGTTAGAAGACTAAAATCAGTCTCCATGGCCTAAAAGCAAGGTGTTGGCAAGGCTCATTCCTTCTGGAAACTCTAGGGCAGAATCCGTGTCCTCGCTTTTCTTTTTTTTTTTCTTTTTTCTTTTTTTTTTAGCCCCTAGGGGCTCCTCACATTTCTTGCCACCCCACATCTCCCTTTGCTACTATCATCACATCCCCTGCTCTCTTTGAATCACTTGTTCACTCTTCGACCCATGTGATTACATTGAGTACACCCAGATAATCCTAGATAATTTCTCTATCTCAAGATCTTTGTCTTAATCACACTTGGAGAGTCCCTTTTGTCCTGTAAAATAACATTCACAGGTTCTTGGGATTAAGACTTGGAATTTTGGGCTCAAAAAAAAAAAAAAAATGGCTCCTCCTACAACAGAGGTCTAAGAACTCCAGAGAGAAGGACCCAGGTGCTGCTTGAGGTTTAATGTAGTGACCCTTATTTCTTATGGTCCAATAGTTGTCAGGCTTTCCTCCAAGTCTTACTGATCACATTAGCTACTTGCCCTGAGGGGCAAGTCCAGGTGTTGGTGAAGACAGGATCTGTGAAAGAGCTCTCTATTGCTCCCTCTGAGGAAAAAGACATTTGTCTCCTCAGGCAAATGCAGTACCTGGAGATGATTCCCTTGGAGAATGAGGGAAGGAGAGGCTGCATCCCATGTTTGCCTAGTTGTTTCATCTTTGAAGAGTCAACTTCGAAAGTGGATAGACATACAAAATGAAGACACTGAGCCACAGAGCACTTCCCACTTCATTATCTCACTCCCTCCCTCCCTCCAACCACCTTCTGCTTTCTCTCTCTAGCAAATCCCAGGGGGAGAACTAGATAAAGAAGGAAAGAATTAGCAACAAAGATCCAAATAACAAGCAGCAGGGAGGAGATGCAAGGAAGAGATAGAAAAAGAAGAATTATCTAGGGGAGAAGTAGAGAAAAGAGAAATTCAAAGCTCCAGAGCAGTGCTGTCCAATAGAAATATATTGTGAGCCACACATGTGAGCTTTGCATGGTATTTTAAGTTTTCTAATAGGCATACTTAAGAAGTGAGAAGAAACCAACATGTTATTTTAATATGCCATCGACATAGATACTTGTTAATGAATTACTTTACTTCTCCTGTGCTAAATACTTAGAATTTGATGTGTATTTTATATTTGCAGAATATATCAATTGGGTTTCACCACAGGTCAAATGCTCAAAGGCCACACATGACTAGTGGCAGCTTTATTGGACAACATAGCCATAGGAGACTCCACTTCTCTTTTGATTCAGTTTTCAGGGAGGTAAATTAATTCCTCAGAAAAAGCAATGTGGATTGATGAACTTTTGACTAAGAATGTTAAAAAGAAACTAGCATTCTAATTGTGATTTCCTCTGCAATCTACTATGTAGATCATCTCTAAGTCTCCTGTGAAGAAAGATACTCATGATACTTGAGTTTCACATTTCCGGCAGTGAAATCAGCTGCCATGACAATAGATTCTCAAAAGCATTTTGCACTTCCTGGAAACAGGTGTTGCATTAGGTATACTTAGTAGGTGAATCTGTTCATTGTATTGTCTTGTTAAATACAATGTTACTGGTAATACCTCCTGTAAGTTTCAGTACTTGATACTGGTTATGCTACTTTATGTTGACTAAAGACTTAAAGACTAAGAAAGGAGACTTAATGTGTTGCTACACAGATTCTCATGGAAGTGAGGAACAGAATAAATACCAAGAGTTTTTTTTTTCTTGCACTACTATATTCACATTTTCTATGTAGTGCCTCATTTTGTCTTGTCTTACTTGCCCTGTTTATCTACCAGTCATGGCCTGAAATTTTAATTGTGGTGTAGCTGGCTGTCGCCATATTAAAGAGACATAAAAACAGACCACAGGTCAGTCAGCCAGAAATTGTTCTCTTAGGTGATGCCCACTAAAGCAAAACGAAGGTGCCAAGCAGTTATCTGGTGAGCGAGATCAGTATAGACAGTGAAATAAGATTATTCATTCCTCGCTACTCAATCTTCTTCCATTATGGGACCAAAATCACCAGGGAAAGTTGCAAAATCTTCACTTCACGCTATTCCTATAGGTTCTGTGTTGGCAGGCCTCACTTTCTTAGGGCTCGAAGACTCTCCTTTGTCTTTACTATGTCCCAGCACCTCTTGGCATCTATATATATATGTATGTCTTGTGCACAATTGTGCAGTCAGTGACAGCACAATATTTTGATTGTAAACTATTTAAGTTTTGCAGAATTGCAGGTAAGGCCTCAAACTGAGGATAAAAACTGGTACATATGTCTTTAATACGACTGGTCAGCGGCTGCCACCTCACACCTCTGGTAAGTGGTGGCACCTCCTTACCACCTCTGGTAAGTGGGATCTGGTAAGACTGCTCCCGTGAGAGCTTCCTAGGTCCCAGGAGCAGGGCTGCTATGTGCTGAAGCAGCTTGTATGGAGCACAACTCTAGGTGCTCAGCTCATATTGGAGATATTTGTTATTATTCCTCTTCCTTTCTGTGGGGAAGTAGGGATGCTTGTTATGTATCCTCTGAAGTCTGGGGGTATAGTTGACCAAGACACTGGGCCTACTTCTAGACTGGACATTTCCAAAGGTGAAAGACCTATTGTGTCCCAGTATTCTTCAGGCTTCCTGGGTCTGTGCTGTACTATTCTTAAGAAGAAAGGGGAGTCAACTTCTACTCACTCCAGTTCTCTGGTCTCTCATGAGAATATGTAAAAGGGAATCTATCAATTCCAGGATCCACACAGAGGCTGGAGGAGAGGTGGTAATCTTGAAGCTGTCCTGGTTGCTGATGTGATGGTTGCAAATGAAGGACCGTCTCATCAGGTGAAGCCTTGAGGGTGGGCCCCCATGTTGGAATTGAAGGGAATCATAGTGGTCCCTCTGGAAAAGATTCTTAGGAATGGAAGGAGGTTTAACATGACCCTAGGAAAACTGTATGCAACATTTATGTGGAAGCCAACACTCCAACAAAGTCCTTAATATCTCAACCAGCCAGGGCACCTTTCCAAGTACCAAACATTGGCAGTTCTGGGAGTGAATATGTTAAGTGTTGCATCAATCAAGTTTCTCCAGAAAGAAATAATGAATAAGATATATGTATGTGTATGCATATCACATCTATAAGATGTCTTCACAGCTATAACTAATGTTTAACCAAATGGGCACCATATCCTAACCAAGTTGACACACAAAATTAACCATCACAAGAGGTAATCATTGAAAAAAAACCATATTTATAAGCTAACATGTTGAGACTCCTTGATAAACTGGTTACATATTTTATAGGAGAAGTAGGAAGTAGACAATGACAGAGATGCAAAGTGCTGACTTCCCTAAACAAAGCTACTCTGGTGGCCTATAGGTGCATGTAATTTGTATGTTTGCATATATGTGAAACAAGTTATGAGGAGGAATTATGTGTTTTTCTTTCCTGTGGCTGTTTCCTCTGGAGACATAACAAAGCTGTGTAGATGCATTAAGTGTCTGGGTGTTGTAGGTCCTGTTTGCTAACCTGATTCCTACTCAGGTATAGGATGGAGCACTTTGACTGGGACTATAGGTCACTGAAATCCTAGTTAAATTGTGATGATGATGATGGTGACGGGGAAAACAGTACCTGGGGAAACAAAAAGATCTTTATCTGAACCCAGATAATGTAGGGTTTTACTTATGAAAACAAAGAGAAGTAGCAGCAATATAATCAGACTTTTTATTGTAATATTGAGGGT
Source organism: Puma concolor (assembly GCF_028749965.1). Taxonomy (NCBI): domain Eukaryota; kingdom Metazoa; phylum Chordata; class Mammalia; order Carnivora; family Felidae; genus Puma; species Puma concolor. Next base: position 218,448,948 of record NC_141667.1, read on the forward strand.
ATAAGACCTAATTTTGATACTAAGTTGTAGAGTATTGCATGACACAAGTGCATTTGTGAAAAAAATATTGTATTTGTGTGTGTGTGTGTGTGTGTGTGTGTGTGTGTGTGTGTGAGTACCTATGTGAAAAAGGGATTAGCCCTTAGGTTAAACTAAACAGCTTCCCAATCTGGGATTCCCTCTTTCCTTAAATTTGGGATTAGAGTGCTTCTTATGGCCACTATTGTGTGCACATACTTTAATGACTTCCTGCTATGTGTTACTTCACTCCATCACTGTTATTTCATTAATGTCCAAGTGAGTTCTTCTAATTTTGTGTGAATTTAATCTCTGGTTTGTTTATAGTCTTCAGTGGCTGTTCACAAAGGATAGTTCACAAAGCACCCCCTAATTATGTAGATCTCGAAAGCCAAATTTAGAAAACAAGGCTAAATGTATTCCTTAAAATTATTTTAAGGAATAATTAAACAATATTATTATTTAATAATTAATAATTAATGCTTTAATTATTAATAATTAAAATTATTAATTATGAAAGATTGCCGACTTCACCCTTCCAATCCAGAGACCACCCAGGAAGGAGGCTGTAATATGATCATCCTTTTTTGATGTATTTATACCTAAGCATTCTCTTATCCTTTAATTCAAGAAATTATTTTGAGACTCCTATTATGGAGCTTTAAGCAAACAGCAATGATAGTATACAAAGGTAAGATAAAGCAAACAATTAGAACTAATTCTGACAATTGAAATAATGTATCAAGAAATGTGTTTGATATTAAAAAAATCTTTAATGCTATATTGCCAGCAATCTTATCTGATTCCCTTTTATTTTTATTTCATTAGGTAAGTCATGAAAAGCTGTCAGGTTTTGTATTTCTAAGGAAAAGCCCATTTGGGAATTAATTGCAAATACCTGTTCAGTGCCAGTTAGCTCCAACTCTTATTCTTGGTTTTGAGGGAAAGTTGGAGGGAGGGGAGGGAGCCATAAAAGAAAACAAAACAAAAAGCTGTAAGACAAAGAAACTTGTTTGAAATACATATCTCACCATGCCAACACATTTCGTAATATAAACAGGAGATAAAAATCATAAGAACAGTAGGAGTTTAAAGGGGAAGATCAACAACACACAGCATGAAAGACAATTTTGTGTAAGAAGTAAGTTTAAACTAGAATATGTGGATGGTGCAGAGTGAGAAAGATTTTCATAGGTATGGAAGAGGAGGGCTAGGATTCAACAAAGAGGCAAGAACCACATGTGCAAGGCTCAAAAAAGAGGGAACTCTTTGTGGATGGGTGTACGGTCAGAGGAAAGGTTGCCTTGTCTAAAGTTGAAGCTTCCTGTTGAGGAGAAGTAGCAAACAGATGGGGTGAGAGATAAAATGTAATGGGCCTATTGCAATAGCAATAGCACTCGTTAATGAGGAGCATTTAAAAGAAGAGAGAAAAATCCAGGGCTTGATAAAATAAAAGGGTCATTGAGAAAGGGTAGAGAGGTGTTACCTTGGAACATGCAAGGACAGGGTGGTTCTTTGCTGTTGGCCAAAACACAAAAAGTTGAGTGTTATTTTAACTGTTTTCAGGGAGCACAGGGTTCAAAGTTGAGTATTGTTGATGCTAAGGCACTGTAGATTTGGGGGTTCTCACAAGGCAGATGGAGAAAGTTACAGTTGAAAGAGGGTGTAACAGAGAAGCACAAAGTCCACATGATAAAGGTGGTGTTGAAAAAAAAAAATGCCGGCTATCCCACATTTGGTCCTGACACCGGATAGGATAGGATAGGATAGGATAGGATAGGATAGGATAGGATAGGATAGTGGGGATAGGTAGGTAGATGGCATAGAAAGTAGTCATTAAATCCAAAGTGAGTGGGGAAGACAGGGAGGCAGTAAAGTTTGATAGGATGAGTGCTGAATTGGGTACAACTGAGAGAACGGGTGGGTGAAGTTGATGTCTAGCTGCAAGAAAAGAAGGGAGGGTAAGTTGATAAAGCAGGTGTATGGAAAAGGAGAAAGAAGGTAATTTGTTTTGGGAAATAACCAAAAATCTATGAAAAGAAGCAACTGAGCAAAAATACAGTTCAATCAGATTTTCTCAATCTACTTTGAGATTCTGATGCTATACAGTGTTTAGTAGGAAAATGATTGACACTTAATAATGGTGCTTGTGTCACCAAAAATTGGAATTCTTTTGTTAACTGTAATTCATGTAGTTGTCAAAGACTAAAGTGAAGAATATGGGCCATGTGAGTCACAGTGAAGATATTTGAAGTAGTGAAAGGCTCTCTCTAGACTTGGAATCAGGTATTGTATCTTGCTTATGAGTTGTGTGTTCTTGGGCAAACCGCTTAACCTCTCTGAGTGAGCTTGTCTTGAAAAGAGGAATAGTATCTTTTCTATCAATGAGAAAGAATGACATACTAAACTAATCTTCATAACATAAGTACTATGCAAATGCAAATCTTTTATTTTTTACTTATTAACTTTGCATTTACTGCCAGAAGGAATTTAGGACAGCCAACTTGAAAGATAAACATATATAAAAGTCATGGTAGCTTCTGTTTCTCAAACATTCACTACATGCCACTGTGCTACCTACTTTGTATACATTATTCTCATAGTAATCCTGCAGATATTATTTTTATCACAATGTTCCAGTAGGAAATTGAGGTAAGAGAGGGAATGAAAAAGTCACACAGCAATGGTAAAGCCAGAATATAAACCCATATCTGTCCTTAAAGATTGAGCTCTAAACATTGTACCCAACCGCCTTTCAGAAATCAAATAGAAAAATCCAAGTATAGCAGGAATTAGATGAAAATCATACCAGGTATAAGGTTATACAAATTTTCACAACTTAGAGTCCTGTACGTTTGTTATCAGTAAGATACAAAGTAGGCTGTGGATATTACATGGGGAAGAACATATGATTAGTTACACAATTTATGGTGTCAAGATAAAGTCAAAACACGACAAAAAAACAATTATTGTAATAACGCCAGAAAGAAATGTCTCCAAAGAGTTCACACCATGCTCAATATACATCATCTTCAGTAATATCCTTAACATAGACAAAATGGTGAGTATCAGATAAAAAAAGTAGTAGTATCATTGCATATGTAACAGGATGTTAAAATTAATTTGAACCAAGACATAAAAATAAATTGGATAAGAATTTTCAAAGCTACATCATATTTGCACACATATTACACCAGTTTGAATTCCCAGCCATATCAATTATATAAAGGGTTGTTGAGTATAGAAAGGGATTAGTAGAGGTGTATCTTTGAAAGATCTGTTAAAATGCTATGAGTCCCACCTCCACCCCTGGGGGATAGGAGGATGGTGGGGGTGTCCCCTGTTTCACCTTAAGCCTAGTGACAAGTTATTTTTTAGTGTAAGCAGATTAATTCTTACCTGACTGAACTTTACCCTGGATTTTTCTCTCTGGGAATTTGACGTGGAGCCTAGGGAAAATGAATTGCTTTTCTCCTGTTCATCAAGAGGATAGAACAGAGAAGTGAGACTGAACAGAAATGATAGTGAAAGAGGGTCAGAACGAAACCAGCCACCTTAGGAGTGACAGCCTATGCACCAAGGGCTCATAAAGTCACTTGTGGGAATTAAAGGGGAGAAACAGTATTGACATCCAACCATATATTCAAACCAACTCAAGACCAAGGGGTCTATTGCCAAGAGCTCAAGAGGAGGAAGATGTTCAATGGTGATCAGGAGAACCTCTCTAATGAGAATGTATGAACCTGCCTGGAGGGCTTCCTGAAATAGGAGAGCAAAGTGATGAGGATGGGAGGTGTTATTCTTTTTGTGTAGTCTGGGGCAACACATATTCGCTGTTACTGGGAAGCTTTGTGATTAGATGTAGATCATGCCTTTCTAGCTGAAAGACACATCTTCACATATCCCTCTCAAGTAAAAGTTTAATCAATTACAAGCACTTTAAGGAGCACCAGTTAATGGGCTAGATTACCTGAGATATAAGAAAAAGAGAGCTCATGTTTCAGCCAAATGGAGGAAATGGAAAGATCAAGAGAAGGATTTGTGTTTTTTCAATGTTATAAAGCTCCATGGCTGACATCCTACAACCTCCTCTTCAGTTCAGGACTCCCTCACGTCTGTGTGATGATTTTCCACTAGAAAGGACCTCAAGACCAAAAGAAAGTATTTTTCATATTACCATGCCTGGTTCACTGGTGGAAGTGCTTATTATTGGGATTGAGGAAGATATTTTCTACCATAGACATTCTCCTGAGTTCACATGGAGACCCTAAACAGTACCCATCTGTCCACACTATAGGATTACCTAATTCTGTCCTTGAATTGTTGCTCTTTGAATTGGGTATCTTTTTTAACAGGTACAAAATCATGTTCTTGATTCCTCATTCTCTAGTCAAACCGGTTATCTTCATTATTTTGACCTTTCTAATGTTTGGTAATTGAATTGGTTGGCTGATCTATTTCCATTAAAGCCTCCCTTAGAGCAGAACCTTCACATGGGGCCAAATGAGAACTAAGAGCTCTTATAAAGAAGCACTTAAACACTCATTTATTTTGTCTCTCATTGTTAAGTCTTCTGCTCCATTTGCTGAGTTGGAACACCCTGCAATTTATGGAAGACACTTGGCTCTCTATTATACAGAGCAATGTCTAGGAGCTATGACAGAGTTTATTGTTAAATCCTTCACCCTGGCTTAAGTGTATTTTTGTGCATACATCATGTGCCTGACATTCTGGGAAGACTCTCATTCCCATTCCTGCCTTAACCTACAGACTTAGCTGGACTAAGTTTTCTGTCCACCAACTGATTTCTCTCCTTTCTTGATTTTTGCTGCTTACTGCTGTCACTGTTCAATGTCCCTCTGTGTTTCTGGCCTATAATTCCCAGTAAACTGAGATTTTTATGAAGGTGAATTTTCATCACTGCCCAGTGTTATCGATACCAACACTGGGACTTAACCTTCTATACCACTGTTTTCCCTCAGAACACCAGGGATCTTGCCTCATCTTGTCTCTCTTTCTTTTTTTTTTCATAAAGGAGTGAGCTGAACCATTGAAACAGGTTCAGATGAGGCTCAGCAGCAAAGGCTCATTGTAGGGTATCTGTGGACTCAGGTTTGTTGGCTGACAAGTGGGGGCTGGATAGGCACACTTTCTCATAGCTCAGGGAATTTCAAATTTCCTAACTTCTCATTTTCTCTTCTGTCATACAGAGGCTATGCTGGACATGCCATTTATATAATGTTTTTAACTTCTCTTTAAAAAATAGTTACATAATTGTTATCTTAGCATCATTTTTGAGTGACAGAAAGGAAGAATCATTGAGACTGGGAGAGTCAGACAACAGGGTAGTCACTTGCTTAATTTCACACAGTTTGTAAAGAGAGAGCTAAGATTTTTTTTCTAGCCACATGGCCTACCTTAGATAATAACCCAATTTTTGTCATCTGCAACCACAAAATATGTAATATACACTTAAAGTTTTTTTTTTCATTTTTGATATGGAAAAATGGGAAATATTAGAATAGTTGGGTACTTGTCTTAGATGGTGCTTGACAGCTGAGAATTTTTGTAGCTTTCATCAGTAGTTACAACAACATAGCTATATTCGCTGGTGTTTGTAAGATGATGGAGAAAAGTGTGCATGTGTAGTAAGTTTGATCTGTCAAGTAATAACAGTCTGTGAATTTAATTTGCCATTTTCAAGCAGATTCTAAGAGGGCTTTGCTGGAGAAAAACCCAGGGACTGCTCTGTTGCCTTATCTTGGCTTTCCTTTAGCATTTCTGATTTCCCTTTAGTTTTAAGTTTTTCCTTTATTCATCGCCTAGAAATAATAGCACTTGATTCTTCCTGGCTTTCTTCTCTTGCAGATGGTCCTTTATCAAGATCTCTTTGGTCAACATACTGTCATTTATGGTAGCTGTTGAGTGCTTCCAATGAAGGGGATACATTCTGAGGCTTTTGTGACTTATATTTGGGGGTTGCAGCAGATTTTTGTTGTGGCGATTTTTGAGTTATCACAGGAGGGCTTGGCACTGAATAGATGTATTTAATCTGTTAAAAGTGTTGTAACTTATATTTTTTCCCTATGATTTAACTAACGATCCTTGAGGATTAATGTCAAATACAGTATTTCCTTTGTTCCTTGTTACCATGATGAGTGAACTATTTTTTCCCTTACTGACCTTCTTATAATTATTAGTTTTATATCAGATTCTCCTGAGTCTCTTCTGATGTGGATCTGACCTAGGTTAATGTATGGTAAAAACACACAGTCCATTAACTTTATCCTTTTTTCTTTTTCTAAATTGTGTTTGGAGATTTATACTTCTCTCTCTCTATTTATTCAAATAAGAACACAAATAATCACATCCTCAAAATAGATATTTTATCAGCCATTGAAGGATGCATTCAAATTAAAACAAGATGTTAAAATGTACAGCACTTTAGGTATTGTCTGGTAACTTTTTGATTAATTTTCCACTGTTCTTATCAATTACTTCTAAATTTAACTTTAGTCTTCCTTATGCTAATTTAAGGAGAACATTAACGTTTCTCAAGTGATTAAAAATAAATGTTCACTGGAGTCCCCATTTGCTTCCTGCAGCCTAGTCAGCTCAAACTCCCTTTACCTCAGAAAAACTACACCCCCATGTTTAACTACCTGCTTCAGAATTATCAGAAAACATTAAGTTCCTCTTAAACACTCCCAATTAATTTAAGGTACCTGCTTCCCACTTTGCCTCCTCTGCATGTAATTCTCAATGCCCCAAGATCAGCCCCTGCTCACTCTGCCCAGCTTCCTTCACACACCCCCACCCCCACCCCACCCCAGTCCCGGTGTGCTCTCTCCCTCGTGAGCAAAACACATGCGTTGTGTGCACACATGCAGAGCTATGAAGACACAGATTATGGTTGTATCTGAAATGAGACTTTATTGTGAAAACATCCTCCCCATTTGGTCTCTCCTGTGTTCTAGGAACTAAAGTTAACATTTTAGCCTGAGTTAGATGATTTGATCAGTGCATACAAGAATCACCTCGGGGGTAAGATGAGTGGGATGAATCCCAGAGATGCTGAGCTGGGAACTCCTGGGTGGGAACCAGGAGATACCATCATAAGCAGCCCGTCATCCAATTGTAATGCAGGTGTTTGGGATGAATCTTTCAGGAACTCTGCTTTATTTTTAACCCAGTAAATTTAAACACTGATTCTTCTTGGCTGCTAAACAATTTCAATTTACTTAAGCAGGTAAGAACATATTTTAGACGTCAAAACAGGATTACTAAGGAATGTTAATAGTACACTGAAAAGTTGAAGTCAGTGTTATTCTAGGCTTACAAACGTCTTCCCCATAACTTTCCTACACACTTAGCTTAAAACTTCTTTTAGATAAGACGGTGTCTCGTTACTTTTTGGTGATAAGGGCCTTTATGTATTATCTATTTAATTTAGAACAGGTGTCTGGAGATCATAGACTACTAGCATTTATGTTAGACAAATCCATGTACACTTGGATCAAGTATTCCTTGAATCCAATAAAACAGAATATTTTACATACGTTAAAAATTGCAGCATTTTTAAGGATTTTTTGTAATCCTTAATTTGTGTCCTTTTCCTATACTGAAAGTGTTCATTGGACACTTGCCTATCAGTTTGTTACATAGGTGAATTTACTGTTATTAACCAAACAGAGAAATAGAACTGAGGGGAATAGGAATTGTTGGAAGCAGAAGAGAATGCTGAATAAAATGATCTAATTGTCAAGAAATCCACATAGAGGTTAGAGCAGATTTGTACTATAATCCTTACCTCATCACTATGCATATTTGGGATGGTCACAGTTTCTTTTAATATTTAGCTATGCCATGTCTGGAACAAAGTTGCAAGAAGATGTTGGCTTCAGAGCAGGGTTATTATTAATGATAGTGTGAGAAGATTTTTAACTTTTCTGAAAAATGTCTTCCTGAGCCATTTTCTTCAGGCCATACTGTGAGTCTTGCCTTACACTGATGAACATTCCAGGGATCATCAACCACAGTGTGATGACAAGCTGTGTTTGTGATCAATTCTGTTGTATATCACAACACACAACTGGTATATAGCAAATATTTTATTATCAAAAGTAAAAAAAACCAGGGTTTGAAATAATTTTCATTTTAAAATTAATTAGAGCAGATTGAAGATTTTTCTTTTGGCAATAATGCATCTTCCACAGTTTGTTTATTTACATTGTGACATGCTTTCTAAGCAGACATGAAGGAGTTGAGCTTAAAGACACCTTATGGGAACTGATTGTAAAACATGCTGTATAATCAAGGATGTGACTTAAAATGAGTTACCTCATTATTAATAGTTCTTTTACTTAAAAAATGTTGCAGTATTTTGTATTGGGGATTTCTACTTTGTAACCTCGTGTTTCCTCTACCAAGGATCATCTCACTCCAGCTCTGTGTTTCTCAAAGAATACTCTATGGACCTCCTGTGTCAGAATTATCTAGAGTGTAAAAATTCTTACTCCTAAATCATTAATGAATCATGATTCCAGAATCTGGGTGTTCAAGAAACACCTAGATGCAGACTACAGTTTGAAAATCACTGTTACAGGGGCACCTGGGTGGCTCAGTCAGTAAAATGTGTGACTTTAGCTCAGGTCATGATTTTACTGCTCACGGGTTTGAGCTTGCGTCAGACTCTGCGCTGACAGCTCAAAGCCTGGAGCCTGCTTGGGATTGTGTCTCCCTTTCTTTCTCTCTCTCCCCCTCCCCTGCTCATGCTCGCTCGCTCTCGCTCTCGCCCTCTCAAATATAAATAAATACTAAAAAAGTTTTTTTAAGAAAAGAAAATCACTGCTACAGTATATTACCATTATAGTAAATCACATTTCCAGGCTGCGGCTGCTCTCCATTCATTTATCTCACTGTGCCCCTCCCAGTTATTTTACTACCGTCTCAAAATAGGGGATAGAGGGCTCTTCTAGAATGCTGATCTTGCTGTAGAAATGCCTGCATACAGGTAAACATGGAGCTGGCAACACTTTGCTTGGCTGTGCTTTTGCTCTCCACAACATAAGTGGAACATAAATTGAGAACCAGAATGTATCAGCATCACAGACAGCATCACGAGATGGTCTTTCCATCACCTCTTCCCCCAAAGGCAGTCACTATCCTCTTTTCACCAAAGATTAGTTTTCCTGTTTCTTTAATAGTAAGTCAAATTGAATCATATAGTATGTCATGTTTTGTTTTTGGCTTCCTTCACTCAGGATTCCGTTTGTAAGACTGATATATACTGTTACCTGTAGCAGTTCATTTGTTTCAATTACCGCATCGTGTTTCATATGTAAATTTATAATTTATCCATTCTGCTATTGATAGACATATGGATGGTTTTCAGTCTGGACTTGACTATTGCTGAAGAGTGCTATGAACATTTTATCTATTTGGTTATATTTTGACTGTTACCAAGAGAACTGTTAAGTCTTCCACCATAATTATGAACTTCTACATTTTTATTTCTCTATGTTTTGCTTTATATATTTCGAAGTTAGATTATTAGGCATATGACAAATTACAATTTCATTAGTTTGGGTAAGTCAAGCATGTATATTATACAATATATATGTTTCTCTAGTGTAACCACAAAAAGATTTCATAGCTTCCAAGCTAATAAATTAATGCAAATAATTAATAAGCATAGAGAGAAGAAACCGTTAAAATAAGCAGGAAAAAATAGTACACAAATTGTCAGTTGATTAATAAGAATACCGATATATCTCTACTTAGATTAAATGTTTACAGCAGCATTATCTACAATAGCCAAATTATGGAAACAGCCCAGTGTCCACTGATTGATGAATGGATAATGAAGATTGTGTGTGTGTGTGTGTGTGTGTGTGTATACACACACACATTCCATATATATATGGAATATATAATGGAATATTACTCAGCCATATATATGTACATATATATATATATGGAATATATAATGGAATAGTACTCAGCCATATATGGAATATATAATGGAATATTACTCAGCCATATATATATATATGTACATACATGGCATACGAATATATATATATATATAATATATAATGGAATATATTCAGCCATAAAAAGAGTGAAATCATGCCATTTGCAATGACATAGATGGAGCTAGAGTATTATGTTAAGCAAAATAAGTCAGAGAAAGACAAATACCAAATGATTCACCCATGTGTGGAATTTGAGAGACAAAACAAAAAAAAAAAAAAAAAAGGAGAAAAAAAAGAGAGGCCAACTAAGAAACAGACTCTTTAACTACAAAGAACAAACTAATGGTTACCAGAGGGGAGGTGGTTGGGGGGATGGGTTAAATAGATGATGGGGATTAACACTTAACTTGTGATGAGCAGCAGGTGATGCGTTCAAGTGTTGAATTACTATATTGTACACCTGAAACTAATACTAACCCTGTATGCTAATTTAAAACCTTAAAAAATCAAAATGGACTAATCCAATAAAAACACAAAAGTTTTCAGAGCTCTGTGCTTTTTACAAGAGGTATAACTTAAATACAATACAGAATATATTAAAAATCCTCTTTTATCTAGTATTATAGCTATGTCCACTTTCTTTTTTGGCTTTTTTTTGCATGGCTATAATTTTTCACTATTTTACTTATATTTTTATGTCCACTGACAATTTATTTTTACTTCTTTGAAGGTTTTATTCATTATTTTTTTTAATTACCAAGGTAGTGTGTGTAGACAGGAAGGAAAGAAAGATTACAACCATGAAAATGTTCTGTTCATTAAAGTGAAATTAAGCATTTTAGATCAGTTTCTTTTTTGAGAATAAAACTTAGGAAGAAAGAATTTTGATTATATGAGTACTATAAAATTTCAAAATATTATACTGATAAGTTTTTTTTTAGAAAAGTAAGGAAAAAAAGGCAGAGAATATTAACATCCTGGGACTACAGGTGATCAATGAACACAGGGCAGTGTGGGAGAATACATAATAGAGGAAAGGTCTCATTTAAATCTCATTATGCTGTGCCTATTATTTACTGAGAGAGGGCAAGTTTCCAAACATATCTAATCTCCCAGAAATTTAACCTTCCATTTAAATTGGGAAGCCCATGGTGTATATAGTATTATTAATTTATTCTGTAAAATATATTTATTATAAAAATATGGATTTTTTGGTTGCAATGAAAATAAAATCACCAGCCTTGAATTAATTGATCCAAATTACATGAATAATGTAGACCTTTTGATAGTTAGAAAACTAAGTTACTAAGATTCTTCTTCTTGCAGTCTTGCCCCAAATAATAAAATACAAGTCTAGCAGATTCCAATCAAATCCAATGAGATGCGTGGTATGTTCAATAAAAAAGGAGGAAGGCTAAGGACTCAGACCAGAGGACATCTAATAGAGCCCAGGAGCAGGAAGTGAACCCATTAAAGGCAATTGAGATTAGAAGCCAGTGAGAATGGAAAAAAATACAGTTTGATATCTTAGAAACCAAATAAGGAAATTTCTTCAACAAGGAATGAGTGATTATTTGTGTTAAATTCTGGTGGTTCAAATAAAATATGAAATAAAAGTTGGCTATTGGATTTGGCAAGCTGGTAACAACATTAAGTATAATCTCATTGGACTTTGGAGGCAACGTTGTGCCTGGCATAGGTAGATGAATGGATGAGTCCAAGGAGGTGGGGACATTGAATCCAGAGAAGAGATTTGTTATAAAAGAAAGAGACTAGGGAGTGGCAGGAGGGAAACATGGAGCGTAGGGAAGGTTAATGACTATTTATTATAGTATTCTTGTATACTATTTTGAATGATCTAGAAGACAGGGAAGTTAATGATGTATGAGATTGAAAGGCAGTTTCAGGCATCGTATCTAAAAATGTAAGGGGACATGGATTCAGTGCATAAATGAGGTGGTTGCCCTTAGATTAAAGTCAGAACAGTTTACTCATTGTGTTAGAAAGAAAGGAAGAATCTGTGGGTATTTATATAGGCTGGTAGATTTGGTGGTGAAGAAGGGAAGCAGCTTTCTTTTGGTTTCTTAAAAGTTGTCAATAAAAGGCAATTCTGATCTGAGAGTAAGGGGAAGTGATCTGAGAGTAGAAGAGTTAATGAAAGAAGAGTGTCTTGGAAAATAGAAGGATTAATTAACTGGAGCACATGGTAATGTTGAGAGGCAGAGCCCACAGATGGTAGGCATGTTTCATAAAGCAAGAGAGAGAGAGAACCTTCAGAGAACAAGAAATTTTGCTGACCCTTGTGTTAGAAAATTGCAACACAATGGAAATATTAGAGGACCCAGTAAAGGGTTGAAGATGAAGTCAGACTGGGAGAACTCTAGATGATGATGGTGTCCTGAGAGCCTTGGGGTTCTTGCTAATATCTACACAGATATGACTTGATGGAATTAGTTCTGATAGTCCAGAAGTATTGCCAAGTGTTTGTGAAAGGTAACATGCAGTTGATATCATAAATGGTGTGAGAATACTCTCTCTGTACTCTCTACTTAGAAAACAAACAGGGTCCCCCTCTCTCATCAAAGACAAAAGTGAATTCTAGATTATGTAAAGACCTGAATTAGGGAAGTGTTATACTATAAGAAAGAAACAGAGGAGGGGCACCTGGATAGCTCAGTTGATTAAGCTTAAGTGTCAGACTCTTGGTGTCTGCTCAGGTCAGGATCTCATGGTTCATGAGTTGGAGCCCCGCATTTGTGCTGACAGTGCAGAGCCTGTTTGGGATTCTCTCTCCCTCCCTCTTTCTGCCCCTCCCCTACTCATGTTGTCGCTCCTCCCCGCCCCTCCCCTCCCCTCCTTTCCCCTCCCCTCCCCTCTCCCCTCCCCTCCCCTCCCCTCCCTTCCCTTCTCCTCCCTTCCCCTCTCCCGTCCCCTCCCCTCCCCTCCCCTCTCTCAATAAATAAATAAATAAATAAATAAATAAACTTTAAAAAAATGTAGGAAAAGCCTTTGTGTTTTTGAAATTAGAAAGTATTTTTTAATCAGGTCACTAAAAGCACAGCACATAAAGGAAAAGATTAATCAGGTTGATGTCGTTCAAGATTAGATTTTAGCCTGATAGTGGCATCATAAACTTAGAAGTCAAAGGAAAGAAGGGAAGTCAACATCTACACATGAAAGGTAGAATTGATCTAGAGAAAAAAAATTAAGTGGGCAAAGGAAATAGAGATGCAATTCACAGAGGAGGGATATAGAATGGCAAATGAACATCTGAAAAGACACTTCACTTATCAGCGAACTATAAATTGAAACATTCAAATCGTGTCACACTTACTAATTAGAATGAATAAAAAATACAATGGTATTCACTAGTGACCATGAGAAAAATACAAACTTGCCTACAATATTGATGGGAATAAATTTGGTGTAATTATTACTGACCATTTCCACTTTCGGGCACTCCCCTGGAAAAAATCAGACCCATGTTCACAAAGAGAGATAGGCAATAGTGTTCAGTGCAGCAGTACTCATTATAATGAAAAAATTGTAACAATTTGAATTACTTGGCTTAGGGGACTGGATGCATGAAATATGGTACATTCAAATTAGATAGTGATGCAGTTGAAGAGAGAGATACTATATGTCCTATATGGTATGTATACTATATATACTATACCAGCACACATAGATCTGAAAATGTGTGGAATGAAAACGCAGGTTGCAAAGAGACATACACCATTTTATAATTGATACAATTATACAATGATATGGTATGTATACTATATATACTATACCAGCACACATAGATCTGAAAATGTGTGGAATGAAAACGCAGGTTGCAAAGAGACATACACCATTTTATAATTGATACAAAGTTTTATGTATGCTAAAATTCACTGTATTGTTTATGGATATCATATTCTAAAAATAGAAAACAATGAACATGGCAAGGTTTGTATTGCATTTACCATAGCAGATGTCTCTGCAGGAGAAGGCAGGCACAGGAGAGAAAGAGCCCTTAAATTCATTTTCCTCATTTATAAAATTGAACATGCATGAAAATGGAGCACATATGGGTATTGATTACATGTGTCTTTGAAATATTTGATAAATTTCCAATGTTTTTTAATTCTCAAAATCAAAATAAAAAGAAGTATGTATAGATTAAAATAAAGACAAACATAAAAGTGCACCCAAACACAAATGAGCATGTCTATTAGTCAAAATAAAACAGGTATGATTGTTGAGGACAACTTAAAGGAGACTGAGTCATTGGGGGCCCCCAACCTAAAGGAGCAGAGTTCTTTTTTTCTTTGTTTTTAATTTTATTGTTATTTTTTAAATGTTTGTTTATTTTTGAGAGAGAGACAGACTGTGAGTGTGGGAGGGGGAGAGAGAGAGGGAGACACAGGTTCTGAGCTGTCAGTGCAGAACTAGACATGGGGCTCGAAACCACAAACTGTGAGATCATGACCTAAGCCAAAGTCGGACACTTAACCAAACTCAGACACTTAACTGATAGAGCCACCCAGGTGCCCCTGAAGGATTGGAGTTCTTAAAGTCATACTTGGTTTTCAACTTTCTGTTCCTATTTCTTACACAATTTAAGCCACCTCTTACCTACAGAGTGTTCTTATCTGTTGGAAAGGGTTACTGATTACAAGGTTTTCCTTTTCTTTTAGAGCATTTAGTGCTTACATTTCCTCCAGTTGAGAACTTTGACCTATAGAGTTTTGGCATTCATCTAATATATTAATATCAGATAAAGGAGGGGAGTGGGGTGGTATCCCTGGTCCAAAGAAGTCAGTAGAGGCCAGATACGTTATATTTGGTACCTAAAGAGGCTGTGAATAAGAAAATACCATGAATCTCTGGAGAGCAGGTAGGATGACCTGATTAAACATCCCAAAGGCTAAATGAATGATGAGAGAGGATTACATATGTAAAACACAGTCTTCCATTTTATATCTCAAGAGATAGATAAAGACTGCTGAACGAAAGCATTCGCTAAGCCATTTACCAGTATGTGGACTATTGCAGAAGAGCAAATACAAATGGTATCTTATCCCCCACTCAAGTTTCCAGTTAGAGAGAGATGTGCCTCAACCTCTCCATGCCAGCTACTCCAATGTCAAAGTGCAGACCGATCACTTTCATACCAATACTACCTATCAAATAGCTAGTTGGCCCTTATCAGGCAATTACCCTATTTTATCCACAAGTTGTGTGCATGTGTGTGGGGGAGAGAGAGGGAGGGAGGGAGGAAGATGGGGAGGGCATGGAAACAGAGAAGGACAGATGGAGGAAATGAAGAGGGACAAATAGTCACATTTCTGATCTCTGCCAGCTGTGACGTCTTAGTTGACTGTAACTTGCATGGCAGTCAGAACTCTTGGGAAATTTAGTCAAGGAAAGTGGACATCTCCAACCACAAAACCTCTTGGTTTTTGCACGTGCAGAAAGAATTGGTAGTCCCTTAATTCTTATTCAGGACAATGTTAAGGAGAGGATGACTCACTCAAGACATACAGTTTCCTTCTTTGAAATATTCTGAAGATGGAAGAAAAGACAAGATCCCCTACAAGGGCACAAATTTCAAGGAGCACAGTATGCATATGTCTTATTTACATATGATTCAGAACTTGTGTGCATGAGTGGTGTTAGATCACTTCATAAAGTCATTTTCAAGAGAGCAGGAACCATACAAGATGAAGCAGTGTGTCCTTTTTCTTCCTCGCCCCCATGCACACAGCTATATTCCCCCAGTACTGCAAAATCAGTTTTCTGGAGTGCACACCTGTATAAAATGGCTCTCAGTACAAAGACCGCTCAATTTCTTTTGTTTCCAAAGCCACTGAAAGTAGAAAAGGTGAAATATCCTGAGATCAAGTCCTCACATGTCCCATGGCAGAGCCAGAATCTCAATCACTTCTAGCCTTAATTTTATTTAATTTGTAATGGAGGGAAAATTACCTGGGCAAACTCTCTCATTCCCATGTCTTCTCATTAGACTAATGAGAAGCCAGAGCTGTGACTCATTCTCTCCTTCCCCTGATAACCTGGCAGCAATGTGAGTGTGTGTATGGGCTAGAGTATGCGTGTACATGGACTTTTGTGTTGGTGTGTTTTCATAGGGTAGAGCTGCTAATGTGGGAATGCATAGGTGCAAAAATCTTTTCTACTTTTTGGACGTTGTGAGATGCAGACCCTCACCAGGGGTCTTCTTGGTAAATGCTAGTTAAGGCTGTCCTTCCCATCACTGCAAAGGCCTGCAGGGTAGGACATCTTTTACCACACTGTGCTCCCTGAGGTATTCTTAGCCAAGGGAAATTGGTTTGGTGCTAGAAAATGTCATGGAGCCATACCTAAGGCTACATAACCCTGGAGTCAGAGCCAGCATTTGTCTAATGTTTTGTAGTTTGCTAAAGTGCTTTCACATAGGTTAATTTATTTAACAAAGATTTGCCAGAGAAATATTTTATTTCCAAACTTTTCCTCACTTGCATTTATTTATATAGCGATATTTTTTAGAACATTAAGAACAGATGAAAAATCAAGAGATAAATAGAATCCACCCATTTGTCACCAGGTCAGACTTTCTATTCAGAGCCATCAACCAAGCAATAGCCTGCTTAGTATGGTGCCCTCCAAAGGAGTGCCCCCCCCCCCCCACCAAATTGTTTTTGCACTGAGGCTGGAAGGAGGCTTTGTCACAAGTTTCATTTGAAGGCCCAGACTGGAACCTAATGGCTCTTCCTTGTCAATCAACTCCAACACGACAGACAGATAGAAACTAACATTTATGGCATGCCCCTTGTGTTTCACTTGTCCTATATTTATTTCATTTACTTTCTTACACTAACCAGTAAATATAATCTTGTAATATTTTTTATAGTAAAGAATTTTATGTAACTTATTCCCAAGCACAGAGCAGTACATGTTAGAGTTAATGTTTGAACCTCTATCTGCTAGAATCAAAAGAACCTCTATCTACTATAATCTATGGCACACTGTATTTTAATCAATATATTATTATATAATAGCTTTTTCCCAATATGTAATGGCATCAGAAAGAGGAATATGCAGGTTTTTGGAGTGAGACTTCTACCCATAAACCCCAGATTCTTTCTTGTCTTTAATCTAAAATAGGACTCTTTTCTATTCCTCTAACTTTAACAGAAAGAAAACACATCTCCTCATTGCAGTTCATACAATCCTGTGAAAAGGGAGTTACCTGAAAACGGAGGTTCTCTAAACAGGTACTAAAAGAACATGTTTAAGGGTGTAGTCAATTGACCAGAACCTGCTTCAGAGCAGTAGAGGGATATCTAAAAGCTACCCATACTCTGTGCCTCCCTCAGTCAACGATAAGATTCATTTTCCAACTCTCTAAGCAAAATAATTTATTACGCAGTCTTTCTAGCATTAACCATTGCCAGGGGGCCAGATACAGTAAATGGATCAATACCTGATGCTATTAAGCAGCTCCTGTGAAGGAAAGAAATAACCTGCAGAGTCTCCTTGGCAATAAGACATCAATACTAGATCTCCTCCAAGAAAGCTTCCAGAGCAGAGTGCCCACACACTTTCCTGATCAATAAAGCATTAAACAAGGATAAGTGTACTAACTTGACAAACAGTGAACAGTCCTGAATCATCTGCATCCCCTCAGAATGAACCAAAGTTCAGATCATGTAAAATGGAACTTTTAATCATCATACCCAAATCTTGACACACCGTTGTGCATGATGGACTAGAAAGCTGTGCTCTTTGTGCTGGGGTTCAGGTAGGCGCTCATGCAGCACCTGACCTGATGACATTGAACAGCATTGAATAGTAAAAATGATATAGTAATAGTAATAAGTAACAGTATTAATAATAATAATTTCTAAATGCCGCACACCTTTTAACTCGTTTAATCCTTACAACAACACTATCGTATAGGTAGCATTACTGTGATCTGCATTCTAAAGAAATGGAGACATCACCAAGATGATGACCAAGGAAACTCCTGACTTTCCTTCCTCCCACAAACACAGAATACACAGCTACACGTGATCAATTTCCTCTTAAAAAAGGCTTCTTGTAGAAGCCTGATGTGGCTTCTACACATCAGGCAACGGAGAAAATACCTATATTGAAGGTAGAAAAGGCTGAAACATATTCTTACCATAAACCTCACACCTCCACAGTGCCTTATAATCAGGAGGGAACTCCCAACTCCCGGCTTCTCTGAGAGGAGTGAAGGGTTTGGCCCTTATATTTGGGACCCCATTTTCTAAGGCTGACAGCTGAGGTGTAGCCCTCAAATCACCTAGCTTTGAAAGCCAATGAGGCTTGTGTTCATGAGTTCCACAGGAGTATAGCAAACATAGAAGCAGTTTTTAAAATTTTTTTTTAAAGTTCATTCATTTTTCAGAGACAAAGCGTGAGTGGGGGAGGGGCAGAGAGAGAGAGAGAGAGACAGAATCTGCAACAGGCTACAGGCTCTGAACTGTCAGCACAGAGCCCGATGCAGGGCCAGAACTCAGGGACAGCAAGATCATGACCTGAGCCGAAGTCAGACGCTTAACAGACTGAGCCACCCAGGCGCCCCTAGAAGCAGTTTTTAAATGGATATGCAAACACTCCCTGTGGCTATACACCTGAGATCCATGCAGAGGGAATAAGCAAAAACACACATCTCCTGGTTTCTCCCTGGAAGGAGTTTGCACACTTTCCCAGATGCTGCTTAAATGTCTAAGCTTCTGATCGGCCTGCATCAAGTTGCTGACTGTGACCCTCCATAGAGCCCAAAAGACCTAATGGGCACTTACCCACATTCCCCTTCCCCTGGCTTACTCCATCACTAAAACCAAATCTCTCATTTCTCTCTGGAAGAAGCTTGTACACACATCTGGTATGCCAACTTTTGTGGCGGCTCTCTGAAGGCATCACGTCACCCAGCTCTGATACCCAGTAGGGGCTGGAATGCATGAATCCCACAGGACCATTTTGAACAAACAAAACAGCTTCTCATGGACATGCAAGCACATCCTGCAGCTATCCTCTTGGGATCGGCAGAGGGAACAGGCAAAAACACCTATTTTTTAATTTCTCTCTGGGAAATATTTGAATGCATACTTTCCCAGCTTTTGCCTGAGGTTCTAGCCTAGTCAGCCTGTATGTAAAAGCTGACAGGGATCCTTCTGGTTGCCTGATAGAGCTGGGGGTCACATCCACCATTGTCTCCCCATGACTCCACCCAGTAGTAACAGCAAGTCCCAAGATTCTCTGTGGAATAAACTTGTCCACACATCTAGTACCCTAATTATTATAGCTCCCACCCAAAGGACTGGCTCTCAACTCACCTAGCTCTGGGACCTAAGAGGCTTCAACATTAATGAGTCCCTGAAGAGCACACAATGGTCACAGAATTTGGGTGGAAATAATCTGCCAATGGTATATGTCAACTACATTTTTTAGACATTAATCCCACAGCCTTATGCACTTGTATTTTAAAATATAAGTGGATGCTGTTGTGATTACTAAAATGCAAATTCTTTACGTCAAAGTAATAGTTTACAGCACAGAGGAAAGTCTTGAGACTTTTCCTCTTGAGAGGAAAGACTATGTTTATTCATTCTCATGCCTATCACATAATTTGCACTTAATACATAGTGTTAAATATAAATCTTTGATATGGATATCTCATTCTTTAAAAATTGGGGTTTCTAAAAATAAAATTTTCAGAAGAACTGATTTTTTTAAAAGAGGTTCTTATAGTGTAAAAGTTTGGAAACAGCTGACTAAGACATCTAACTTTTGTTTGGATTGAATCTTTCTCAACAGTATATGGTTAGATGTCATTGAATATAAATATACTGATAAGATGGTCCCAGTACTGCATGTGAAACGTAAGCTGAACTGTTCTTGCAAGACAGAAATTGCCTTTTCTCTTTGTATAAAAACTATCAAGCTTATGATAAAATTTTAGACACCAAGTGGGCATTAGAAAATGTTAATTGGGTGCTGACATTGGCTTTGCTGTCATGTACAGCCCTGAGATCTATCTGTGTGTTAGAATTTCCTTTCATGAAAAAGAGAGGCTAATCTAGACCTGAGTATAAATTTAAGTCATTTTTATAATGCAAAGAGTTACATAATGAGCCACAAGTGGTGTGTGAACCTTTGGAATAAAGCATGACTTTCTAGATATATTGAACCAAACAGTATCAGTCCTCAATATGTCAACTTGGAACAAACTAATGTAGTCTGCTAATATAGACTCCTCAACCTGACATCAACAGAGATTTTTTTCCCCTGCCTTTTTCTCTTTTTTCCTAAGGACAATTACCTCAGGTGGGAATGACATCACTATGAACTTGATATTCTCCTATTAAGTCAGCACAGTGCTTATGTGAGGAGACATAGAAGAGGAGACATTTCAGGAATCTCCTTGTCAAGCAGTAACTTATTATTTGACTCAGAATTAGTTAACACTACGGTGTCTCCTTCTAATATGCATTTGGTCACCTTCAACTCTTGGTCCAAATGCTCTGATACTCAGCACAGAAGCAAACAGACATGCTCGAGTCCTGTGAATTGACACTAAACCTGTCACTGGAAAGGGCTTCCTTAAGCAAGGAACTCCAACACTAAACCTTACCTTAGAGTTCCAGTTTTCAGGCAAAACAGAAAAAAAAATACAAATCAATTGCTTTTTCCTTAGTTTTATATATTTTTTTAATTTTTAAAAATATTTATTTTTGAGAGAGAGCAAGCGAGCATAAATGGGGAAGGGGTAGAGAGACGGGGAGACACAGAATCCGAAGCAGGCTCCAGGCTCTAAGCTCTGAACTGTCAACACAGAACCCAATGTGGGGCTTGAACTTACTGACCGAGTGCTTAGCCAACTAAGCCACCCAGGTGCCCCTCCTTAGTTTTATTTTTTAAAGTACTAGTATACCCAGAGAAATGTTAAGATATGTAATATATACTTACCATTAGTTAATTTACCATTTTGGGGGTTGAGGATTTTAGCATCTCTGAAGGAAGGTGCTTATAAACACAAATATGGGTATCATTAAGTCTGCAGGGTACAGTTTTTTCTTTCATCTTTAATGTTATACTTATTTCAAAGAAGCCCAGATGAATTCATGATGAGAATTCACAGTCACCAACTGTTTTCTCAGCTGGTGTTACTTCATTTTTTTTTCTACGAGAAGAGTATTTAATTTCAAATTTTCATTTTAAATTAAGAGAAAGTCATTGTGGTGGTAGTACCTGTAATTCACATGTAAGAAATAAACCTACTTAATTCACATGAAATAAATTATTTTGAAATTCTAAAAGTGAAGTGAATGTAGAATGGACATTAACTCAATTACTGCCTCTAAGAATGGCAGGAGTACCCTCCTAAGCCAGAGAGCATATCCTACCAAGAGGTCGTATTGCTGTTTCTAAAGATGTAAATAACAACACTGTCCTAGAAGAGTTCCTTCTGGCTCTTTGTAAGATACTTCCAATTCACAGATCTCCAATAGCTTCTGTCAGGTGAGTAAACTATATCAAAATGCCAGCTACTCTGTTTGGTAGACATTTTAACTTAATGGGAGGACTGGAAGTTAATGAGTATAATACGGGCACAGTTTATTAGATGAGTTTGTAGTTCAGATACTTTTAAATGCTATCTTATTCTTAGGAAATAGCGACTTTCCCTGAAAATATTTAAGATACATCAGGACTTGTTCGGACAAGTCCATTTACTCTTGTCCCTTTCATAGTAATTGTACCTGTGGCAGAGGTGGTGGAGGCAGGGGGAGGGTAGAAGGGATGAAGAGAGAACGGGAGAGAGAAGATTCCTTCAGTGTGACTAGAACTAACCATAAGCTTTGGCTCTGTGAACAGCAGCCGTTTTGCACCATCATGGCTAGGAAACAGGGAGATCTATGCCTTAAGAATGGCAGCAGATCTGCAGGGAGGAACAGGGCTGAAAAGGTGGTTCAGAAGACTTTCTTATTTCTCAAAATGCTCCCGGCAGTAGTTACCTTCATGAAACCCAGTTGGGGTGCCCAGTATCATTTCATAAAGTTTCTTTTTTCACCTTCAGTTAGTTTGGTTTTAAATTACTTGGAATCAAGAGGGTCTTCATGAGCATGGTCATCAGAAATGCAAGCAGTGACATCCACCAGGAAAGTATCTTGTTCAGAAATAAACCAAGGACCAGAATAGATTCCTGTCTTGTCTACTACTACTTAGCTGTCCCTCGTAGTGTTAAGAAAAGCTACTTTATTGGCATTATTATCAGTATTTACCCACTATTTAAAATATTCTGTTACTATAATTCTTTACCACAAAGCACTTTTAAAGCTTTACTCGAGCTTCTGCTGTATTTACCATTAAAATAAAATGTGTAAAATCTGTTCCTGACTCAGTATAGATGGGTGTTAGGAGGATGGAATTGAACGTTTGGGTCTGAACATCAGAAAAAAAAATCAAATTTTTGAAGGTAATTCTCAAACCAGGAGAACACAAAGACATCACTTGGGCACCAAACCCTTCATTTTCTGACTGAGCTTCCTCATGCACCCTATTTCTCTCCTGTATAATATGCATTACCAAACATTGGCTCTCTTCTCTCAGGATAGATCATCCTCTTCTACCAGTCATCTGACCTTTAAAGGAGGCACGTAGAAGATTGAGTGAAGAAGTCACCTGAATGATCCATCAAATAATCTTTAGTGGGTAAAATGACGCCTATTATAGCCACATGATTCTTACTTCCAACAATTCACCTTAATCAGGTTGGTCTACAGGAAGTATTTAAGATAAGGCAGAATAAAAAAGAAAATGAAGGGGTGGTGATTCAGAAATCTCCTTAGTGTGATCGAAATGGAAGTTTTTGACATCAAGGTGGAATATGGTAAATAAAAAGGAGAAATCAGTGTGTAGATCATGAATATACATAAGCTGCAAATGGTTTCTCACACCCTACTTCAATCACCACTGAATGTCCAGCCTCATGAAGCAAAGAGAAACATAAACCAAACCTATTGACTTTCACCACATTTGGTATGTGACAATTGGTGTAAAAACATACTTCCCCTTTCTCCATTCCTGTTGACCAACCCCAAGATGAAGTCATTTGGAAAAGTTTCAGTAATGTCTAGAGTCAGCAAGCTGTTCTTTCTTACTCACTGTTACTGTAACCACACCATAATTCTCAAAATGTTATCCCATATTTGTCTCTATTCAATACTTATTCCCTGGCAAAATGGCAATTTAAGCCAGGCACAAGATTACATTGATCAGGTACCTAATTTGGCTCTATTAATTTTTCTTAATTCTAATATCTGAATTAATATTGAGATATTAAAGAGCCATCCAGGAGTTGGCATTTGGATATTATAGACCGTTTTCACAGGTATCTCTCAAGCGTAACAGCACTTCTCAAGTTCTTAGACTTAATGAAATTCATGTTAAATATTCATGAGTGATTTGAACTATCTCTTGGCCTCTTGATTAATTTTTTCCTTAACTGGTCTAAACACCAGGATGTCTGTTAAGTATGTTTATCTTCTCTTTATTTAAGCCAGTGTGTCTCACAGTAAAGTATTGCATTTGGAATGTTTCTTTTGACCTTCCAGTATCTTTTCTCTAAATTACAAACAAGTTCCTAATGTTGGCTAGAAAAAAAATTAATTGGAAAGTGAAAGAAACACTCAAACTAAATAATGGTAAGGGCCTACATTGTTTATACATCTTTAAAAGAAAAAAAAAAGGAATTCCATTAAAATAAGACCAGAAATTTAATCTCAGAACTTTTATTTTACAGACCTCAAGAGTCTTGTGCATAAAACAGTGATGAACAGTTCGTTAAAATCAACTAATGGTTGTTCTTCATTCACTAAAGGTACTAGGCTAGGTGACAAGATACCAACATCAATAAACTATTATCAAGATTATAATCTAATGAGAAAAACAATGATATAGGCAATTATCACGTGGTAGGCTGGGATAACTATTAAGCAAGGGCATAAGAACCAAGTCATGGGGACTCAAAGGGAACAGAAAGCAATTTCTGGCTAGAAAAATCAGGGGTTACAGAAGTCTTGGAGAGAGTGTAAAATTTCACTGAGTCTTAAAGACTAGGGTTATTGAACAGGTGGATAATAGGGGTGTAAAGTGCATTCTACATTGAAGAAACAGCAGGGACAAAGGCTCTCATATCTGAATTACATGGGATGTTTAGGAAATGGCATAGTGTGTGGCAAATAGAAGGTGTTGTTGAGGAAAAAGTTAGAGAAATACTTTGGATATAGATTATAAAAGACCTTGACTACCCACATGAGTCAAATGGCCTTTTGATAGATAGCTTTTTGTTTTTTTTTTTAGTAAAGGAGCCATAAACAGAATGTACTTTTACAAATAGCCAGGGGGCAGTGTGGAGAGCACACTGGAAAGGGAGGAGGCTACTTTGATCTTTTTCCAAAATAGAAAAGCTTTGTGAGATTAATTTTTATCACAAATTCTGTGTTCAAAAATGGTCTTGAAATTAGGAGGCATATATGTACAAATACAAAAAATCCCATTTGAGGATAGATATGTCAATGCTTCTGCCACACAAAGGGGATAGTGTTATGGTCTGGTGCATGAATATAATCCTAGAAATCAGGTGTTTTAGCATGCCCATTGATTGGATCACAGGCCTAATTTGTATAAAGCTAATGTACAAACAGTGTTTGATCTTGTGTTAAGGAGGTAACTTTTATCAGAAATAGAATAAATTGGATTCAGTTGTAACACAATAAATGTAAACCCAATCTCTGGGTGAGACCCTATTAGTTGAGAGGAGACTGTGTAATAAGCACATAATTGTTTCATTTTCCCAATATTGAAATTAAGATTCTTGCAGTGTGGAAGGGAGGCTTGGTTGAAATATTAAATTTCCATTTAAAATCCAAGCCACAATATTCAAAAAAATGGTTATACTTATCAATTTGAAATGTAACATAGGATGACATGAAGCACACTTGAACTTGTGTGAAGAGAGTAGAGGCTGATGGTGAAAAGTGTGAGCTTTGGAGTCAGCCACACTTAAGGGCATACCCTCAGCTTTATATACTGGTCTCAGCTCCCAAAATTATAAAGTGTAAATAATAGGATTTATTTTTTGGATTGATAGGAAAGTTATATAAGATCATGATTATCAAATTCCTGACATATCAAAGCATTTAATATATTGATTGTTGTTATTATTCACTCTATCATTACTTGCCCCATAGTATTCACATATTTTCTTTTTTTTTTTTTTTTAATTTTTTTTTTCAACGTTTATTTATTTTTGGGACAGAGAGAGACAGAGCATGAACGGGGGAGGGGCAGAGAGAGAGGGAGACACAGAATCGGAAGCAGGCTCCAGGCTCTGAGCCATCCGCCCAGAGCCCGACGCGGGGCTCGAACTCACGGACCGTGAGATCGTGACCTGGCTGAAGTTGGACGCTTAAGCGACTGCGCCACCCAGGCGCCCCAATTCACATATTTTCATTAAAGATCACTTCTGTTTTGGGGATCTCCTGGGAGGCTCAGTTGGTTAGGTGACTCCTTTTTAATGTTTATTTTATTATTTATTTATTTATTTATTTATTTATTTATTTATTTATTTATTTTGTAAATCCAAGTTAGTTAACATATAGTGTAATAATGATTTCAGGAATAGAATTTAGTGATTCATCACTTACATATAACACCCAGTGCTCATCCCAACAAGTGCCCTCCTTAATACCCATCACACATTTAGCTCATTCCACCACCCAACACTCTTTTTTTTTTTTTTTTTTTTTTTATTTTATTTATTTATTTATATATGAAATTTATTGTCAAATTGGTTTCCATACAACACCCAGTGCTCATCCCAAAAGGTGCCCTCCTCAGTACCCATCACCCACCCTCTCCTCCCTCCCACCCCCCATCAACCCTTAGTTTGTTCTCAGTTCTCAACAGTCTCTTATGCTTTGGCTCTCTCCCACTCTAACCTCTTTTTTTTTTTTTTTTTTTGTTCCCCTCCCCCATGGGTTTCTCTTAAGTTTCTCAGGATCCACATAAGAGTGAAACCATATGGTATCTGTCTTTCTCTGTATGGCTTATTTCACTTAGCATCACACTCTCCAGTTCCATCCACGTTGCTACAAAAGGCCATATTTCATTTTTTCTCATTGCCACGTAGTACTCCATTGTGTATATAAACCACAATTTCTTTATCCATTCATCAGTTGATGGACATTTAGGCTCTTTCCATAATTTGGCTATTGTTGAGAGTGCTGCTATGAACATTGGGGTACAAGTGCCCCTATGCATCAGTACTCCTGTGTCCCTTGGATAAATTCCTAGCAGTGCTATTGCTGGGTCATAGGGTAGGTCTATTTTTAATTTTCTGAGGAACCTCCACACTGCTTTCCAGAGCGGCTGCACCAATTTGCATTCCCACCAACAGTGCAAGAGGGTTCCCGTTTCTCCACATCCTCTCCAGCATCTATAGTCTCCTGATTTGTTCATTTTGGCCACTCTGACTGGCGTGAGGTGATATCTGAGTGTGGTTTTGATTTGTATTTCTCTGATAAGGAGCGACGCTGAACATCTTTTCATGTGCCTGTTGGCCATCCGGATGTCTTCTTTAGAGAAGTGTCTATTCATGTTTTCTGCCCATTTCTTCACTGGGTTATTTGCTTTTCGGGTGTGGAGTTTGGTGAGCTCTTTATAGATTTTGGATACTAGCCCTTTGTCCGATATGTCATTTGCAAATATCTTTTCCCATTCCGTTGGTTGCCTTTTAGTTTTGTTGGTTGTTTCCTTTGCTGTGCAGAAGCTTTTTATCTTCATAAGGTCCCAGTAATTCACTTTTGCTTTTAATTCCCTTGCCTTTGGGGATGTGTCGAGTAAGAGATTGCTACGGCTGAGGTCAGAGAGGTCTTTTCCTGCTTTCTCCTCTAAGGTTTTGATGGTTTCCTGTCTCACATTCAGGTCCTTTATCCATTTTGAGTTTATTTTTGTGAATGGTGTGAGAAAGTGGTCTAGTTTCAACCTTCTGCATGTTGCTGTCCAGTTCTCCCAGCACCATTTGTTGAAGAGACTGTCTTTTTTCCATTGGATGTTCTTTCCTGCTTTGTCAAAGATGAGTTGGCCATACGTTTGTGGGTCTAGTTCCGGGGTTTCTATTCTATTCCATCGGTCTATGTGTCTGTTTTGGTGCCAATACCATGCTGTCTTGATGATGACAGCTTTGTAGTAGAGGCTAAAGTCTGGGATTGTGATGCCTCCTGCTTTGGTCTTCTTCTTCAAAATTACTTTGGCTATTCGGGGCCTTTTGTGGTTCCATATGAATTTTAGGATTGCTTGTTCTAGCTTCGAGAAGAATGCTGGTGCAATTTTGATTGGGATTGCATTGAATGTGTAGATAGCTTTGGGTAGTATTGACATTTTGACAATATTTATTCTTCCAATCCATGAGCAGGGAATGTCTTTCCATTTCTTTAAATCTTCTTCAATTACCTTCATAAGCTTTCTATAGTTTTCAGCATACAGATCCTTTACATCTTTGGTTAGATTGATTCCTAGGTATTTTATGCTTCTTGGTGCAATTGTGAATGGGATCAGTTTCTTTATTTGTCTTTCTGTTGCTTCATTGTTAGTGTATAAGAATGCAACTGATTTCTGTACATTGATTTTGTATCCTGCAACTTTGCTGAATTCATGAATCAGTTCTAGCAGACTTTTGGTGGAGTCTATCGGATTTTCCATGTATAATATCATGTCATCTGCAAAGAGCGAAAGCTTGACTTCATCTTTGCCAATTTTGACGCCTTTGATTTCCTTTTGTTGTCTGATTGCTGATGCTAGAACTTCCAGCACTATGTTAAACAACAGCGGTGAGAGTGGGCATCCCTGTCGTGTTCCTGATCTCAGGGAAAAAGCTCTCAGTTTTTCCCCGTTGAGGATGATGTTAGCTGTGGGCTTTTCATAAATGGCTTTTATGATCTTTAAGTATGTTCCTTCTATCCCGACTTTCTCAAGAGTTTTTATTAAGAAAGGGTGCTGGATTTTGTCAAAGGCCTTTTCTGCATCGATTGACAGGATCATATGGTTTTTCTCTTTTTTTTTGTTAATGTGATGTATCACGTTGATTGATTTGCGAATGTTGAACCAGCCCTGCATCCCAGGAATGAATCCCACTTGATCATGGTGAATAATTCTTTTTATATGCTGTTGAATTCGATTTGCTAGTATCTTATTGAGAATTTTTGCATCCATATTCATCAGGGATATTGGCCGGTAGTTCTCTTTTTTTACTGGGTCTCTGTCTGGTTTAGGAATCAAAGTAATACTGGCTTCATAGAATGAGTCTGGAAGTTTTCCTTCCCTTTCTATTTCTTGGAATAGCTTGAGAAGGATAGGTATTATCTCTGCTTTAAACGTCTGGTAGAACTCCCCTGGGAAGCCATCTGGTCCTGGACTCTTATTTGTTGGGAGATTTTTGATAACCGATTCAATTTCTTCGCTGGTGATGGGTCTGTTCAAGCTTTCTATTTCCTCCTGATTGAGTTTTGGAAGAGTGTGGGTGTTCAGGAATTTGTCCATTTCTTCTAGGTTGTCCAATTTGTTGGCATATAATTTTTCATAGTATTCCCTGATAATTGTTTGTATCTCTGAGGGATTGGTTGTAATAATTCCATTTTCATTCATGATTTTATCTATTTGGGTCATCTCCCTTTTCTTTTTGAGAAGCCTGGCTAGAGGTTTGTCAATTTTGTTTATTTTTTCAAAAAACCAACTCTTGGTTTCGTTGATCTGCTCTACAGTTTTTTTAGATTCTATATTGTTTATTTCTGCTCTGATCTTTATTATTTCTCTTCTTCTGCTGGGTTTAGGCTGCCTTTGCTGTTCTGCTTCTATTTCCTTTAGGTGTGCTGTTAGATTTTGTATTTGGGATTTTTCTTGTTTCTTGAGATAGGCCTGGATTGCAATGTATTTTCCTCTCAGGACTGCCTTCGCTGCGTCCCAAAGCGTTTGGATTGTTGTATTTTCATTTTCGTTTGTTTCCATATATTTTTTAATTTCTTCTCTAATTGCCTGGTTGACCCACTCATTCGTTAGTAGGGTGTTCTTTAACCTCCATGCTTTTGGAGGTTTTCCAGACTTTTTTCTGTGGTTGATTTCAAGCTTCATAGCGTTGTGGTCTGAAAGTATGCATGGTATGATTTCAATTCTTGTAAACTTATGAAGGGCTGTTTTGTGACCCAGTATATGATCTATCTTGGAGAATGTTCCATGTGCACTCGAGAAGAAAGTATATTCTGTTGCTTTGGGATGCAGAGTTCTAAATATATCTGTCAAGTCCATCTGATCCAATGTCTCATTCAGGGCCCTTGTTTCTTTATTGATCGTGTGTCTAGATGATCTATCCATTTCTGTAAGTGGGGTGTTAAAGTCCCCTGCAATTACCACATTCTTATCAATAAGGTTGCTTGTGTTTATGAGTAATTGTTTTATATATTTGGGCGCTCCGGTATTCGGCGCATAGACATTTATAATTGTTAGCTCTTCCTGATGGATAGACCCTGTCACTATTATATAATGTCCTTCTTCATCTCTTGTTACAGCCTTTAATTTAAAGTCTAGTTTGTCTGATATAAGGATGGCTACTCCAGCTTTCTTTTGGCTTCCAGTAGCATGATAAATAGTTCTCCATCCCCTCACTCTCAATCTAAAGGTGTCCTCAGGTCTAAAATGAGTCTCTTGTAGACAGCAAATAGATGGGTCTTGTTTTTTTATCCATTCTGATACCCTAAGTCTTTTGGTTGGCGCATTTAGTCCATTTACATTCAGTGTTATTATAGAAAGATATGGGTTTAGAGTCATTGTGATGTCTGTATGTTTTATGCTTGTAATGATGTCTCTGGTACTTTGTCTCACAGGATCCCCCTTAGGATCTCTTGTAGGGCTGGTTTAGTGGTGACAAATTCCTTCAGTTTTTGTTTGTTTGGGAAGACCTTTATCTCTCCTTCTATTCTAAATGACAGACTTGCTGGATAAAGGATTCTCGGCTGCATATTTTTTCTGTCTAGCACACTGAAAATCTCGTGCCAATTCTTTCTGGCCTGCCAAGTTTCAAAAGAGAGATCAGTCACGAGTCTTATAGGTCTCCCTTTATATGTGAGGGCACGTTTACCCCTTGCTGCTTTCAGAATTTTCTCTTTATCCTTGTATTTTGCCAGTTTCACTATGATATGCCGTGCAGAAGATCGATTCAAGTTACGTCTGAAGGGAGTTCTCTGTGCCTCTTGGATTTCAATGCCTTTTTCCTTCCCCAGTTCAGGGAAGTTCTCAGCTATTATTTCTTCAAGTACCCCTTCAGCACCTTTCCCTCTCTCTTCCTCCTCTGGGATACCAATGATGCGTATATTATTTCTTTTTAGTGTATCACTTAGTTCTCTAATTTTCCCCTCATATTCCTGGATTTTTTTATCCCTCTTTTTCTCAGCTTCCTCTTTTTCCATAACTTTATCTTCTAGTTCACCTATTCTCTCCTCTGCCTCTTCAATCCGAGCCGTGGTGCTTTCCATTTTGTTATGCATTTCGTTTAAAGCGTTTTTCAGCTCCTCGTGACTGTTCCTTAGGCCCTTGATCTCTGTAGCAAGAGATTCTCTGCTGTCAGCTATACTGTTTTCAAGCCCAGCGATTAATTTGATGACTATTATTCTAAATTCACTTTCTGTTATATTATTTAAATCCTTTTTGATCAGCTCATTAGCTGTTGTTATTTCCTGGAGATTCTTCTGAGGGGAATTCTTCCGCTTGGTCATTTTGGATAGTCCCTGGCGTGGTGAGGACCTGCAGGGCACTTCCCCTGTGCTGTGGTGTATAACTGGAGTTGGTGGGCGGAGCCGCAGTCAGACCTGATGTCTGCTCCCAGCCCACCGCTGGGGCCACAGTCAGACTGGTGCGTGCCTTCTCTTCCCCTCTCCTAGGGGCGGGATTCACTGTGGGGTGGGGTGGTCTGTCTGGGCTACTTGCACACTGCCAGGCTTGTGATGCTGGGGATCTGGCGTCTTAGCTGGGGTGGGTAGGCAAGGTGCACAGGGGCAGGAGGGGCAGGCTTAGCTTGCTTCTCCTTAGGTGATTCACTTCCGGAGGGGCCCTGTGGCAGCAGGAGGGAGTCAGATCCGCTGCCGGAGGTTTGGCTCCGCAGAAGCGCAGAGTTGGGTGTTTGCGCGCTGCGAGCAAGTTCCCTGGCAGGAACTGGTTCTCTTTGGGATTTTGGCTGGGGGATGGGCGGGGAAGATGGCGCTGGCGCGCGCCTTTGTTCCCCACCAAACTGAGCTCTGTCGTCCGGGGGCTCAGCAGCTCTCCTTCCCTTTGTCCTCCAGCCTTCCCGCTTCCTGAGCAGAGCTGTTAACTTATGACTTCCCAGACGCTAAGTCGCGCTTGCTGTCGGAACACAGTCCGTCAGGCCCCTCCGCTTTTTGCAAGCCAGACTCGGGGGCTCTGCTTGGCCGGCGAGCCGCCCCTCCGCCCCGGCTCCCTCCCGCCAGTCCGTGGAGCGCGCACCGCCTCGCCGCCCTTCCTACCCTCTTCCGTGGGCCTTTCGTCTGCACTTGGCTCCGGCGACTCCGTTCTGCTAATCCTCTGGTGGTTTTCTGGGTTATTTAGGCAGGTGTAGGTGGAATCTAAGTGATCAGCAGGACGCGCGGTGAGCCCAGCGTCCTCCTACGCCGCCATCTTCCTCTGATCTCCCACCACCCAACACTCTTGATTTCAGCTCATGTCATGATCTTATGGTTGTCTGCTTAAAATTCTCTCTCTCTCTCTTTCTCTCTCTCTGACCCTATCCCCTCTTAAAATAAATCACTTCTATTTCTATGTAACAAATATTTGTGCTTTTTTTCATGACATTTATTCATTCATACATTCTTGGTTCTACAGTATGCTTGGCAGCAGGTATTTTCATTTTGACTATCTGTATCTGCATCATAGTCTTTACACAGAAAGTTTCAGATGGAAGGATATTCGTCTGCTAGGAAGCATTGATATTTTTCATCCACACAAGGAAAACTTGATTGCTTTCCTCAGGTCCTCAGGTTGCTTTCTTCACTGACTTCTAGATATATAAATATAATGTATGTATGTATTCTTTAATTCATTAGGATGCTCCTCCTCTTTTCCTAGGAACCCAAACTGCATAGCCCACGGGATATCCTGGGCCCTTCTGTAGGGAAGTATGAAAAGTCAGCGCACTTGGCAGAAAAGACTTTATTTATTTAGACCTTTATTTACTTATTTTCCATGAAGTAAAATTAGTAATTTCCAGTCTAGTCTGTTTTATGAGTGGGCAAGATTATTTGCATCGACATGGAAGACCTACCTGACTTTCTCAACCTGTGTTCTCCATTTTGCATCCTGTGCTCCAATGAGTATTCATTTCTTATTTGCACACATAATTCATTCACCTCTACATGCCCTTGGTGAGAGGGTTTTATTTCTTTTTTTTTATACGAAATTTTTTGTCAAATTGGTTTCCATACAACACCCCAGTGCTCATCCCAACAGATGCCCTCCTCAATGCCCATCATCCACTTTCCCCTCCCTCCCACCCCTGATCAACCCTCAGTTTATTCTCAGTTTTTAAGAGTCTCTTATGGTTTGCCTCCTTCCCTGTCTGTAACTTTTTTTTCCCCTTTCCCTCCCCCATGGTCTTTTGTTAAGTTTCTCAGGATCTACATAACAGTGAACACATATGGTATCTGTCTTTCTCTGTATGACTTACTTCACTTAGCATCACACTCTCCAGTTCCATCCACATTGCTACAAAAGGCCATATTTCATTCTTTCTCATCGCCAAGTAGTATTCCATTGTGTATATAAACCACAATTTCTTTATCCATTCATCAGTTGATGGACATTTAGGCTCTTTCCATAGTTCGGCTATTGTTGAAAGTGCTGCTGTAAAGATTGGGGTACAAGTGCCCCTATGCATCAGTACTCCTGTATCCCTTGGGTAAATTCCTAGTAGTGCTTTGCTGGGTCCTAGGGTAGATCTATTTTTAATTTTTTGAGGAACCTCCACACTGTTTTCCAGAGAGGCTGCACCAGTTTGCATTCCCACCAACAGTGCAAGAGGGTTCCCGTTTCTCCACATCCTTGCCAGCATGTACAGTCTCCTGATTTGTTCATTTTAGCCACTCTGACTGGCATGAGGTGATATCTCAGTGTGGTTTTGATTTGTATTTCCCTGATGAGGAGTGACATTGAGCATCTTTTTATGTGCCTGTTGGCCATCTGGATGTCTTCTATCTGCAACATATTCTTCCTAATATCATGTTCTTTCTACAATGCATTCACCCTTTAAGTCTTAGCTCCTTTCTGCCTCTTTTGTGAAATCTGTCCTGATCACCCGAATCCCAGGAGATCCTTCTCTAGTTCCCTTTCTTAAACAAGATGATACTTACAGTCTCCACCAAGCAATTTTATCACATCTGTATTTCTTATCTCCTCTGCCTAATTTTTATTTTCTAAAAGTTCTGTCAGCTTCTTTGGAGAAGGAGCTATACCTTATAATTTAACTGTATTGCCCTCAGTGTTGAACACAGACTTTGACAGAAGCTGCTGAATTAATATTTTTAGCAGACTGATCAAGTTCCATATCAAAATAATTATTCCCATTTTATATTACAACAAAACTTTTTCACAAGATAATATAAATTGTGTATGCAAAATCTAGAAAACTATTTTTAATCAAAGATCAAAAAATGTACTAACTGGGCCAAGATGGAATAAAAATGACTTTGTCGTTTTACTACTCTTCTACAATAGATTGGCTAGAAGTTTTGCATGAGACCAAAAATATGAATAAGCCTGTAAAGGAAGATGTAATGTGGGAGGTTGGTGACTGACATAAGTGCTGCATTTGTGCTTTTTAATTCTGAAAGAATGAATTCGTTTTTTTCCCACCTACATCTTTTGCATTAAATAAAATGTTTTCTTATATTTATAAGTGTTAACAAGAATATTTTCCATCAGCTCCAGGTGTGTGTATGTGTGCTACACTTTGTATCCAAACTCAGGTTGTATTCTATTAGTATATCTTGGAGTATCACACCATGGAGAGGAAGACCAGTGACAAATATGGTTAAGGGAGCCAAGAAGGTAGAAATTGATTTTCTCTTTCAAGATGGACCATATTGATGACACAGAGATACTGATGTGCTTATCAATTTTCCTAACTCATTCCCAGGAACCAATTTCTGTCCTTCATATAAAGTAAAAGAAAAACCATAACTGATGTATGATAATAGAATGAGCCTTACTACGTGTCATTTAATTTTCACTTTAACTTAAGAAGGCAGACCCTCTATTCTCATATAGAGTAGATAAGATAATACATGAGGAAAGTGAGACAAAAGAGGTTAAGTGATCTGTCCCAGGTGACATAGACAGTAAGTGACAAAACCTGATTTCAAACACTAGCAATCTAGCTCCAAAGCCCACAATTTAATTGCTATACTATAAATGTCCCTTTGTCTATTATACTAATGTTATTATGTTATTTTTATGATGTATATTATTTATTGGAGTTATATGATTTCTGCAACATACCATGACAAGAGGAATTAGATTTCCACTCTCTTAAAACACACACGCGCGCGCGCACACACACACACACCTGAAATCTATCATACCATTCTGTTTTATGTTATTAGCTACAATTTTATAAAAAACTGAATGATTTGTGTCTGTTGCTAAGCAGGAAATAAGATTTTTAGGTTTTGTATTAGTATGCTAGGACTGTCATTAAAAAAAAATCACCACAAACTGGGTGGCAAAAACAACACAAATTCATTTCCTCACAGTTCTAAAGGTATGAAGATATTGTCAGGATTGGTACATTCTAGAAGTGCCGAGCAGAATCTGTTCCATGTGTATCCCTTAGCTTCTGATGGTTGGTTATCACCAATCCTTAGTGTTCTTTAGTGGTAGACACATCACTCCAGTCACTGTCTCTGTCTTCACATATGTTCTCTGTGTACCTCAGTGTCCAAATTTATCTCCTTTTATAAGGGTGCCAATCAGTGAACGAAGCACCACTCTGATCCAGCATGATCTCATCTTAACCTGATTACACCTGCGAAGACCCTATTTGCAAATAAGGTTACATTCACAGATACTGGGGGTT
Source organism: Puma concolor (assembly GCF_028749965.1). Lineage (NCBI taxonomy): Eukaryota > Metazoa > Chordata > Mammalia > Carnivora > Felidae > Puma > Puma concolor. The sequence goes on from NC_141667.1 coordinate 218,484,150, forward strand.
AGGATTTTTGTATATCTTTTCTGGGAACACGATTCAACTCCGAATTCGCACCTTTGACTAACCTAGAGTATCAAAGCAGTAAGCCTTACAATGAGGATTAGTCTAGGCACTTAGTGCTACTGCTTTTAAAAAACAGACCATTTAAGACCAAATTGTGAAGGAGTAAAACGTTTCCTTTTTAGTTTGTAGCTTATTCGCTTGGTGTGCTTTTGTCTCTGATTTTAACAGTATCGCCTATTAAGGAGGGCACTTGTTGAGATGAGTACTTGGGAGTTATATGTAAGTGATGAATCACTAAATTCTACTCAAGAAAAAAAAGGCAAGAAGAAAAGAGGGAAGAAAAGAAAATCACCTAGGAATAAGCTATGTTTCCAAAGGAGTACTTAACACTGTTTTCCTTGTGCTAGCAAATGTCTGCTGTGTACAGTGTGATGAATATACAAGTTCCTCAGTCCTTGCTTTGACCTAGCATGTCTCTAATATTAACTCAGGCCTTACATAGTAGTTTGCTGAGCACATTTCCTGCCATGACTGCTTTCTGTCACAAAATGTAACATGTCTCATGAAAAGGACACCATCCTAATTCACTATCTTTAATTATATTAGCTTTTCACAACATCTGTTATTTTACTCTGTTCTCTTCCCAGTTTTCAAGTCTATTCCTTTCTACCAGGTAACAATCATCTACTTATTTTCACTTTTTTTCTAAGTGATCATGATATGGGATGTCAAACATTTATTCTTACAATGTCACGGTGAAAAAAGTAAATTACAGAAACATAGAAGGGATATGACAATACTAAAGATAGTGTTTTGATATATTGGTGTATCTTCTATGAATATGTATTTTTACATCATTGAGATTCAACTAGAGTTTTTTTTATCATTTTTATTTATGTACTTATTTAATTTTATTAGTGTATCATAACTTACATTATTAAAAACTCTTAAAAATAATTTTAATAGCTGAATAATATTTTATCATGTGGCTTCACTATTACTTAGTTAAGCATTCCTCCTTTGTTGAAGATTTGAAGGGTTTCCAGTTTTTATTATAGATACAACTATGATTACCAATTTTGGACATAAATAATTGGCCATAGTTGTGATTATTTCTGTAATACTTATGCTTAGATGGAGAAATAATTCGTCAAAAGGCATGAACATTTTAGAAGTTCTATCTTTATTAATTCAGTAGAATCTAGATTTAACCAATTATATAACCTCAACAATAACAGAGAGTTTCACTTCACTACTGCTTCATTTTCACTTAGCCCAATTGTGCAGATGAACAGCGCTTTTCATTAACTTCTAGTTAGAGTATTGAAGGATGCAAAACATTTTTGCTTCTATGGTAACAACCAGAAAAAAAAAAGTAGAATAAACATGCTTTACATTCGGTTGTCAAAGAGCTGAGGATGCAGGGAAATGTTAATGAACTGAATTCTTGAGAAGGAAGAGCCCTTCATAGGTGAGCAGAGAGTTGTGTGAGCACCCATACATGAGATCAACCACGTGGCCTGAGTCTGAGCAGATAAAGAAGGAAACCTACAACAAATGCCATTGCAAGAAAAGTAAAACATGTTGATCTTTGAAAATACGGCTGAGATGGAAGAACAGATTGACTTCTAGATAGAACCCCAAATATAAAAAAATAAATCACTTAGCTTGGTAATTCTCATTCATGTGCAAAATTTTACTGAGAAGGCAACAGTAAAGAAAATAACAGAAATCAGAGAGAATTGGTGGCTCTAATGTGCTTATATTCTAGAATTCTGCTGGGGTTGAATCCAAAAGCTAATGAAACCTATCTTAAGCTGCAGGACAATCCCCTTATAGCTCAAATACTCCTGAGAATAGAAAGATCAAAACTTGATGGCAGTAGTGTGTGAAGTTGGATACTGTGCTAACCAGAGTTGAATCAAATTATTAGAGCTGTGGATGAGTACCAGCTAAACTTGATCCTTTTTGGAATCTTAATAAGCAGCCCCTTACCCTAGTAGGCAAAGAACAGAGTGGTATACTCTAGGAAAAACAAAACAAATTAAAAACAAACAAAATATCACACTTCAGTCTCCACTCTTCTTTAAAACACAATATCCAGAATAAAACCTAAAAAATTGGATATACATTAAAAAAAAAAAACCAGGAAAATGTAATCCATCATCAAGAGAAAAACAGGAAGCAGACACAGACATGATCCAGAAACTGGCATTAGGAGATAAGGGTTTTAAACTATTATCTTTACCAAGTTTAAAGGAAGATAGAAATAATAGGTAAAAACACGGTGATTTTCAAGGGAGAAATAAAAACTTTAAAAAAATCGAAATTCCTACTCAGCCATAGAAAAGAATGAAATCTTGCCATTTGCAACAACATAGTTGGACCTAGAAAGTATTATGCGAAGTGAAATATGTCAGTCAGAGAAAGACAAATATCATTTGATTTCAGTCATATGTGGAATTTTTGAAACTAATTAAATGAACAAAGAATAAAAAAACAAAAAACCACAAACAAACCAACGAAACCAAACAAACAAAAAACAGATTCTTAAATATAGAGAACAAGCTGGTGGTTCCCAGAGGCGAGGTGGGTGAGAGATGGGTGAAATAGATAAATGGGATGAAAAGTACACCTACTATTGTACACCTGAAACTAATATAACACTGTATGTTAATTATATTCCAATAAAAAAGAAATAGTAAAAAATGGAAATTCTAGAACTGAAAATACAGTATCTAAAATAATGTGCTAGATATCAGCAACGATAACTATAAAACATTACTGAGACAAACTCAACAAGATATAAATAAATGGAAACATAAATCATGTTTATAGATTAGATTAGTTATTTTTAAGATGTCAATTCTTTTCAAAGTGCTGAATTAAAAAAATAAAAATTGCTTAATAGATGAACAGCTCAGTTTTTTAAATGAAATTGAATTTCCAGTTCTAGATCAGATAAATTCTAGTAGATGAATTCTTCCTTGTTCCTCCCACTAAGTTCCATTGAAACACCTGGATATTACATAAGAAAAACATTAGAATACTATAAAAGATGGCAAGAAGAAGGCATACCAACAGGGACTTTAGATCATAAATAACAAAATGGTAGTGTAATCAGGTTTGATTTTGTTTTGTTTATCACAGTATGTGTGCTTAAATACTGGAAACACCAATAGATTGAGACAAAAAAAAAAAAAAAAAAAGACCCAAGAAAAGCCTGTTTCTAGTAAAAGGATCAAGAGAAATTCAGAGCCAAGAGAGAAAGCTTTTAGACAATAACTGTCCTACTTTAGCAAACACTCCAGAAAAAACTGACCTCAGCTGATCATAGTCAGCAAAGACCAAGCGAGGGAAACTAGACTTCCACCTTTCTCTGGCTATAATGAGGCTCCAGAGTGGAGTCAGTGAAGTTCGAAATGGGGGACTTTTATGTTTACTGGACAGTAACAAGTCACTGAAGGCAATGTGGAGGGGAGTTGTGAGGTGTAGTCACTCCCGGAATATAAATAGAGACCAAGTGAGGAAATTCTTCAAGACTGGCATTAATGAGGCAGCAAGGAAAAAAGTTGAAGGCAGCAAGAGAAACAACACTTTATCTACAGAAGAAAAGTAATTTGAATGGCAGTGGATTCCTCATAAGAAATTATTGAGGCCAGAATACATTGACACATGGTTTTTAATGCTTTTTTTTTTTTTTCAACGTTTTTTATTTATTTTTGGCACAGAGAGAGACAGAGCATGAACGGGGGAGGGGCAGAGAGAGAGGGAGACACAGAATCGGAAACAGGCTCCAGGCTCCGAGCCATCAGCCCAGAGCCTGACGCGGGGCTCGAACTCACGGACCGCGAGATCGTGACCTGGCTGAAGTCGAACGCCTAACCGACTGCGCCACCCAGGCGCCCCGACACATGGTTTTTAAAGAGATAAGCGAAAAGAAATGTCAACCCAGAATTCTGTATCCAATGAAAATATTGTCCAGAGATGAAGCAAAAATCAAGATATTCTCAGATGAAAGAAAATTAAGACAATTTGTATACAGCAGACCTGTCCTAATATAATTGTTAAAGGAAATTCTTGAAACAGATAAAATGGTAAGGAATCTTGGAATATCATAAAAGAAGGGAAAAAATGAAAAGAGGAAAATAGGGGTAAATACTACATAATGTTATTTTTTTTGAGTTTCTGAATTATATTTGATGGTTAAGAGAAAAAATGATAACATTGATGAGGCTTTCAATATATGTAGAGAAAATATTTAAGAGAATTTAAATGGAGAAGAGTAAAAGGACTTTAAAAGGAAGCATGACCTCTAAATTTCACTTAACTTGATAAAATGTCAACACCAATAGACTATAATAAGTTACATATATATAATGTAATACCTTCAGCAACCACTAAAAACATACATGCAAAAAGATCCACATATTACACAAAAACTCTACAGAAAGATAAAAATGAAGTTCTAAAACAGTCAAGTTACCCACAGGAAGGTAGAAAAAAGAAAACAGAAAAATGGAACAAACAGAAAAACAATATAATGTCAAATATATTAGTTACTACATTCAATATAAATGACTTAAATGCACTAATGAAAAGGCAAAGATTTTCAGAGTGGGAGGAAAATGATCCTGTTACATAATGTCTCTCAGATATAACAATATAGGCCAGTTGAAAGTAAAATGATGTAAAAATATTTATCAGGCAAATAGTAAGCAAAAGGAAGTAAAACCTCCCCATTAATATAAGATAAAGTGAAATTATGGGGCGCCTGGGTGGCGCAGTCGGTTGAGCGTCCGACTTCAGCCAGGTCACGATCTCGCGGTCCGTGGGTTCGAGCCCCGCGTCGGGCTCTGGGCTGATGGCTCGGAGCCTGGAGCCTGTTTCCGATTCTGTGTCTCCCTCTCTCTCTCTGCCCCTCCCCTGTTCACGCTCTGTCTCTCTCTGTCCCAAAAATAAATAAACGTTGAAAAAAAAAAAAATTTAAAAAAAAAAAAAAAAAAAAAGATAAAGTGAAATTTACAGCCAAAGAAATTATCAGGAAGGGCAAAGATATTACCTAATGATAAAATCAATCTGTGAAGAAATGGAATTGTAAAGCATGTAAAGCCAAAACAAATAAAACTAAAAGGATAAATAGGAGCACCTGGGTGACTCAGTTAAGTATCCAGCTCTTGGTTTTGGCTCAGGTCATGATCTCACTGTTCATGAAACACTTGGAAACTAAAATGGATACTTTTTAACAATCCATAGGTCAAAGAGGACTCTTCAAAAGAAATATTTTAAAAATAAGAACTGAATTAAATTAAGAACACATTATATCAAAATTTGTACAATACAGCTAAAGTGGTATTGAGGGCAAAATTATAGTACTAAATGTTTACGTTAGAAAAGGGAAAATATCAAGTCAATAATCTCAACATACTAAAAAAAGAACAAGGAGCACCTGGGTGGCTCAGTGGATTGGAAACCCAACTCTTGATTTCTGCTCAGGTCATGATCTCATGGTTTGTGGGATCGAGGCCTCCATCAGGCTCTGTGCTGACAGTTGGATCCTACCTGGGATTCTCTCTCTCTGCTCCTTCTCTGTTTACTCTCTCTCAAAAAAATAAATATTTAAAAAAATAATAAAAGAAGAAAATTAATCCAAAGCAAACAAAAGGAAATAACAAAAGATAATTACAGTTTTCAATGAAATATAACACAGTAAAACAGTAGAGGAAATCAGTTACACAAAGGGCTTGTTTTTTGAAAAGATGAATAAAATTGAAAGACGTTTCTCAAAACCAAAAAAGAGAAGGCGCAAATTACCAACATCAGGAATGAAACAAGATTACAACAGGCAAGAATAAGATTATAGACATCAAGGGATAATAAAGGAATAATAAGAACCAACTCTGCACACATAACTTTAACAACCTACATCTTCCTGTGAATCTACAACTATTTCAAAATACATAAGAACAACTTTTGAATACTTTGTATAGATATTCAGATTACCATGAAGTTCATGAAAAGATGCTCAAAATCATTATGCGTAAGGAAAATTCAAATTAGTCACTGTTCATTCAAATGATCGCAAATAGGTTTGCATTATTTATTTAGATTATTATTGAAATGAATTGAAATTTAAATAAACTTGTAAATTTTTGTGGATTACTGATTTAGGAAGCATTTCTTTGAAGAATGTTCTTTTTTATTTTAAAAAAAATTTTTTTTCAACGTTTTTTATTTATTTTTGGGACAGAGAGAGACAGAGCATGAACGGGGGAGGGGCAGAGAGAGAGGGAGACACAGAATCGGAAACAGGCTCCAGGCTCCGAGCCATCAGCCCAGAGCCTGACGCTGGGCTCCAACTCACGGACTGCGAGATCGTGACCTGGCTTAAGTCGGACGCTTAACCGACTGCGCCACCCAGGCGCCCCGAGAATGTTCTACTTCTTTAACCACTCCTCAGCCTTTAATTTTCTAGCTCCCTCAGCTCCCATTTTCACAAGGTTCTTTGGAATGATGAATCATTGTGGATGTCTTACCTGATTCTAGCTCAACAACTCTCTAGGAGGCTGCCTTTAGAATCTGATCTAATGCCTCATGCATGGGGATGCTTGAGAAAGATGCCCTGCCCCAAGTCCTGCCTCAACCTCTTGGCAGTTACTTTGAAAAGGTGGCTACCCTCCACCCCTGAAGCCTTCAGTCCATCATTGCTCATGGCCTTCACCTCCACAACCAGTGATGACACATAGCCAATATCCACAAGTTGTTAATGTATTAAACACAAGGGACATGCCAGCAATCAGTCTGAACCTTCGCCTGTCTTCCTAAACCAAGAGAAGGAAGTTGAAACAAGGGGAACAAAATTTGGCTGGAAGGTAGTTTGTGTTTAGATAAGAGAACATATGAAAATGAGACTAAAATGTCTGACACATTTTTAGGAAGTAGGAGACAATGGAGTTGGGGACAGTACAGATGTTTTGTTTATTTTGGAGAATAAATATTATGATTGGCTTATATTTTAGGAATATAACTCCATGGACAGTTTCAGTGAATTATGGGTAGGCAAGTAATATTATCTGTGATGATATTTAATCACAGATGATATTAAATCACAGATGATTTAATCTGTGATGATTAAAAAGCATAACCAGATATATTCTGAATTTGATTCAGATTGCTATTCCTGGAGAAAGTTTCTATAGAGAAGTAAACATCCAAATCCAGTTAAAAGCAGAGCTGAGTGGCTCAGCTTGGATGGAATATTCTAGCTTTTAACAACATAACTTGAATAGCAATATTTGAAATATCCTCACTCTGTGATGTCTGTTGAAAGCAAATGATAGTAAAAATGACATTAATGTGAAAAGGTCAGTTTGTAAGTATTTGCTTTTGCATTTGCCGTATTATGGAAGAAACATTTCAATAGTTGGTAAATATGTTCGCAAACATTTCTCAGGTATCAGAAAATTAAACCCATCTCTTTTCTATTTGAACTTGGCTTTGAATATTTCCAGCATTACTATATCACTAACATCACTATAAAATTTATGGGTCTGCTAGACTAGGGTTTCTCAACCTCGGCACTATTGATATCTTGAACATAATCCTTCCTTGTTGTGACACTGTCTTGTTCATTTTAGGATGGCTCATAGCATCCTTGGCCTCTAACCATTAGATGCCACTATCACACCCTTCCCAGTTGTGATAAACAAAAATATATTCAGGCATTTCCCAATGTCTCTTGGGGGACAAAATTTCCCCTAGTTGAAGACCACTGTGCTTGACCAATCTACCCAAGAGTAAAAGCGCCCTAACTAGGACTGAAGTACAGAGAATTGTGTTAGAAGATTTGACCTGAAGAACTGACTTTATGAGAACAGGGAAATTTCTGCCTTCTACACTCTTTTACCTCCAGAGTTCTTGAATGGTGCGTGGTAGTCCATAAGTTCTCAGTAAACATTTCTTGAGTGAATGAATGACCCTTTCAGAGAAGATATTAAAGGAGAGGATTAGACAAAGAAATAAAATGGCTTTTGCTCATAAATTGACTTCAAAGTTCTCAGTAGATAAATACTTAGAAGAATATTAGACACGATCCAATATTAAGGTCAGATTGATGAAGAGATTATCAGATGAAGCTTCCAGAGGGGAAGTTGAAGTATTTTAACAACTTACCTTTAGAAGTTGGGAAACTTCTTCACAGACATCCATAGTCTCCTATGAATAGAGTATGTTGCTAGCTATTCACACTTTGAAAGGTTCTGGGATTATAGTCAAACTTTCACTGCCAAAAAAGTTGAGGAATAATGTGAGTAATCTAATGGGCATACTTTGTTGGAAAGACTACCATGAAAGGTCTTTATACTATTCAGTATTCCATGATAAATTAAGAAATACAAGATGTTAGAAACATAAAGATAGTAATTTTAAGAATATACCTTGATATGAGGTCCATCTTTGTCTTCAGGTTTATGCTAGACACATAGACCCTCTGTAATGCTTTCCTTTAAAAAGGGGGAGGGTGGCCCCAGGTGGCTCAGTAGGTTAAGCCCCCAACTTCGACTCCGGTCATGATCTCACAGCAGGTCATGATCTCGTGGTTCATGGGTTTGAGCTCTACATCGGGCTCCATGCTGACTGTTCAGAGCCTGGAGCCTATTTTGGATTCTGTCTCTCCCTCTCTCTGCCCCTCCCCTACTTGCATTGTCTCTTTCTCTCTTAAAAATAAACAAACATTTTTTAAAAAAATGCTTAATTGCCCTTTTTTTTTTCAGATTCAAGTTCTGTGGTTACTTTTTTTTTTTTTAATATATGAAATTTATTTTCAAATTGGTTTCCATAGAACACCCAATGCTCATCCCAACAGGTGCCCTCCTCAATACCATCACCCACACTCCCCTCCCTCCCACCCCCCATCAACCCTCAGTTTGTTCTCAGTTTTTAACAGTCTCTTATGCTTTGGCTCTCTCCCACTCTAACCTCTTTTTTTTTTTTCTTTCCTTCCCCTCCCCCATGGGTTCCTGTTAAGTTTCTCAGGATCCACATAGGAGTGAAACCATATGGTATCTGTCTTTCTCTGTATGGCTTATTTCACTTAGCATCACACTCTCCAGTTCCATCCACGTTGCTACAAAAGGCCATATTTCATTTTTTCTCATTGCCACATAGTATTCCATTGTGTATATAAACCACAATTTCTTTATCCATTCATCAGTTGATGGACATTTAGGCTCTTTCCATAATTTGGCTATTGTTGAGAATGCTGCTATGAACATTGAGGTACAAGTGCCCCTATACATCAGTACTCCTGTATCCCTTGGATAAATTCCTAGCAGTGCTATTGCTGGGTCCTAGGGTAGGTCTATTTTTAATTTTCTGAGGAACCTCCACACTGCTTTCCAGAGCAGCTGCACCAATTTGCATTCCCACCAACAGTGCAAGAGGGTTCCCGTTTCTCCACATCCTCTCCAGCATCTATAGTCTCCTGATTTGTTCATTTTGGCCACTCTGACTGGCGTGAGGTGATACCTGAGTGTGGTTTTGATTTGTATTTCCCTGATAAGGAGCGACGCTGAACATCTTTTCATGTGCCTGTTGGCCATCCGGATGTCTTCTTTAGAGAAGTGTCTATTCATGTTTTCTGCCTATTTCTTCACTGGGTTATTTGCTTTTCGGGTGTGGAGTTTGGTGAGCTCTTTATAGATTTTGGATACTAGCCCTTTGTCCGATATGTCATTTGCAAATATCTTTTCCCATTCCGTTGGTTGCCTTTTCGTTTTGTTGGTTGTTTCCTTTGCTGTGCAGAAGCTTTTTATCTTCATAAGGTCCCAGTAATTCACTTTTGCTTTTAATTCCCTTGCCTTTGGGGATGTGTCGAGTAAGAGATTGCTACGGCTGAGGTCAGAGAGGTCTTTTCCTGCTTTCTCCTCTAAGGTTTTGATGGTTTCCTGTCTCACATTCAGGTCCTTTATCCATTTTGAGTTTATTTTTGTGAATGGTGTGAGAAAGTGGTCTAGTTTCAACCTTCTGCATGTTGCTGTCCAGTTCTCCCAGCACCATTTGTTAAAGAGACTGTCTTTTTTCCATTGGATGTTCTTTCCTGTTTTGTCAAAGATGAGTTGGCCATACGTTTGTGGGTCTAGTTCTGGGGTTTCTATTCTATTCCATTGGTCTATGTGTCTGTTTTTGTGCCAATACCATGCTGTCTTGATGATTACAGCTTTGTAGTAGAGGCTAAAGTCTGGGATTGTGATGCCTCCTGCTTTGGTCTTCTTCTTCAAAATTACTTTGGCTATTCAGGGCCTTTTGTGGTTCCATATGAATTTTAGGATTGCTTGTTCTAGTTTCGAGAAGAATGCTGGTGCAATTTTGATTGGGATTGCATTGAATGTGTAGATAGCTTTGGGTAGTATTGACATTTTGACAATATTTATTCTTCCAATCCATGAGCAGGGAATGTCTTTCCATTTCTTTAAATCTTCTTCAATTACCTTCATAAGCTTTCTATAGTTTTCAGCATACAGATCCTTTACATCTTTGGTTAGATTTATTCCTAGGTATTTTATGCTTCTTGGTGCAATTGTGAATAGGATCAGTTTCTTTATTTGTCTTTCTGTTGCTTCATTGTTAGTGTATAAGAATGCAACTGATTTCTGTACATTGATTTTGTATCCTGCAACTTTGCTAAATTCATGTATCAGTTCTAGCAGACTTCTGGTGGAGTCTATCGGATTTTCCATGTATAATATCATGTCATCTGCAAAAAGTGAAAGCTTGACTTCATCTTTGCCAATTTTGATGCCTTTGATTTCCTTTTGTTGTCTGATTGCTGATGCTAGAACTTCCAGCACTATGTTAAACAACAGTGGTGAGAGTGGGCATCCCTGTCGTGTTCCTGATCTCAGGGAAAAAGCTCTCAGTTTTTCCCCATTGAGGATGATGTTAGCTGTGGGCTTTTCATAAATGGCTTTTATGATCTTTAAGTATGTTCCTTCTATCCCAACTTTCTCAAGGGTTTTTATTAAGAAAGGGTGCTGGATTTTGTCAAAGGCCTTTTCTGCATCGATTGACAGGATCATATGGTTCTTCTCTTTTTTTTTTTTTGTTAATGTGATGTATCACGTTGATTGATTTGCGAATGTTGAACCAGCCCTGCATCCCAGGAATGAATCCCACTTGATCATGGTGAATAATTCTTTTTATATGCCGTTGAGTTCGATTTGCCAGTATCTTATTGAGAATTTTGGCATCCATATTCATCAGGGATATTGGCCTGTAGTTCTCTTTTTTTACTGGGTCTCTGTCTGGTTTAGGAATCAAAGTAATACAGGCTTCATAGAATGACTCTGGAAGTTTTCCTTCCCTTTCTATTTCTTGGAATAGCTTGAGAAGGATAGGTATTATCTCTGCTTTAAACATCTGGTAGAATTCCCCTGGGAAGCCATCTGGTCCTGGACTCTTATTTGTTGGGAGATTTTTGATAACCAATTCAATTTCTTCGCTGGTTATGGGTCTGTTCAAGCTTTCTATTTCCTCCTGATTGAGTTTTGGAAGAGTGTGGGTGTTCAGGAATTTGTCCATTTCTTCCAGGTTGTCCAATTTGTTGGCATATAATTTTTCATAGTATTCCCTGATAATTGTTTGTATCTCTGAAGGATTGGTTGTAATAATTCCATTTTCATTCATGATTTTATCTATTTGGGTCATCTCCCTTTTCTTTTTGAAAAGCCTGGCTAGAGGTTTGTCAATTTTGTTTATTTTTTCAAAAAACCAACTCTTGGTTTCGTTGATCTGCTCTACAGTTTTTTTAGATTCTATATTGTTTATTTCTGCTCTGATCTTTATTATTTCTCTTCTTCTGCTGGGTTTAGGCTGCCTTTGCTGTTCTGCTTCTATTTCCTTTAGGTGTGCTGTTAGATTTTGTATTTGGGATTTTTCTTGTTTCTTGAGATAGGCCTGGATTGCAATGTATTTTCCTCTCAGGACTGCCTTCGCTGCGTCCCAAAGCGTTTGGATTGTTGTATTTTCATTTTCGTTTGTTTCCATATATTTTTTAATTTCTTCTCGAATTGCCTGGTTGACCCACTCATTCGTTAGTAGGGTGTTCTTTAACCTCCATGCTTTTGGAGGTTTTCTAGACTTTTTTCTGTGGTTGATTTCAAGCTTCATAGCATTGTGGTCTGAAAGTATGCATGGTATGATTTCAATTCTTGTAAACTTATGAAGGGCTGTTTTGTGACCCAGTATATGATCTATCTTGGAGAATGTTCCATGTGCACTCGAGAAGAAAGTATATTCTGTTGCTTTGGGATGCAGAGTTCTAAATATATCTGTCAAGTCCATCTGATCCAATGTCTCATTCAGGGCCCTTTTTTCTTTATTGACCGTGTGTCTAGATGATCTATCCATTTCTGTAAGTGGAGTGTTAAAGTCCCCTGCAATTACCACATTCTTCTCAATAAGGTTGCTTATGTTTCTGAGTAATTGTTTTATATATTTGGGGGCTCCAGTATTCGGTGCATAGACATTTATAATTGTTAGCTCTTCCTGATGGATAGACCCTGTAACTATTATATAATGTCCTTCTTCATCTCTTGTTACAGCCTTTAATTTAAAGTCTAGTTTGTCTGATATAAGTATGGCTACTCCAGCTTTCTTTTGGCTTCCAGTAGCATGATAAATAGTTCTCCATCCCCTCACTCTCAATCTAAAGGTGTCCTCAAGTCTAAAATGAGTCTCTTGTAGACAGCAAATAGATGGGTCTTGTTTTTTTATCCATTCTGATACCCTATGTCTTTTGGTTGGCGCATTTAATCCATTTACATTCAGTGTTGTTATAGAAAGATACGGGTTTAGAGTCATTGTGATGTCTGTATGTTTTATGCTTGTAGTGATGTCTCTGGTACTTTGTCTCACAGGGTCCCCCTTAGGATCTCTTGTAGGACTGGTTTAGTGGTGACACATTCCTTCAGTTTTTGTTTGTTTGGGAAGACCTTTATCTCTCCTTCTATTCTAAATGACAGACTTGCTGGATAAACGATTCTCGGCTGCATATTTTTTCTGTCTAGCACACTGAAAATCTCGTGCCAATTCTTTCTGGCCTGCCAAGTTTCAAAAGAGAGATCAGTCACGAGTCTTATAGGTCTCCCTTTATATGTGAGGGCACGTTTACCCCTTGCTGCTTTCAGAATTTTCTCTTTATCCTTGTATTTTGCCAGTTTCACTATGATATGTCGTGCAGAAGATCGATTCAAGTTAAGTCTGAAGGGAGTTCTCTGTGCCTCTTGGATTTCAATGCCTTTTTCCTTCCCCAGTTCAGGGAAGTTCTCAGCTATTATTTCTTCAAGTACCCCTTCAGCACCTTTCCCTCTCTCTTCCTCCTCTGGGATACCTATTATGCGTATATTATTTCTTTTTAGTGTATCACTTAGTTCTCTAATTTTCCCCTCATACTCCTGGATTTTTTTATCTCTCTTTTTCTCAGCTTCCTCTTTTTCCATAACTTTATCTTCTAGTTCACCTATTCTCTCCTCTGCCTCTTCAATCCGAGCCGTGGTGCTTTCCATTTTGTTTTGCATTTCGTTTAAAGCGTTTTTCAGCTCCTCATGACTGTTCCTTAGTCCCTTGATCTCTGTAGCAAGAGATTCTCTGCTGTCCGCTATACTGTTTTCAAGCCCAGTGATTAATTTTATGACTATTATTCTAAATTCACTTTCTGTTATATTATTGAAATCCTTTTTGATCAGCTCATTAGCTGTTGTTATTTCCTGGAGATTCTTCTGAGGAGAATTCTTCCGCTTGGTCATTTTGGATAGTCCCTGGCGTGGTGAGGACCTGCAGGGACTTCCCCTGTGCTGTGGTGTATAACTGGAATTGGTGGGCGGAGCCGCAGTCCGACCTGATGTCTGCCCCCAGCCCACCGCTGGGGCCACAGTCAGACTGGTGTGTGCCTTCTCTTCCCCTCTCCTAGGGGCGGGATTCACTGTGGGGTGGCGTGGCCCGTCTGTGCTACTTGCACACTGCCAGGCTTGTGGTGCTGGGGATCTGGCGTATTAGCTGGGGTGGGTAGGCAAGGTGCACAGGGGCAGGAGGGGCAGGAGGGGCAGGCTTAGCTCGCTTCTCCTTAGGTGATCCACTTCAGGAGGGGCCCTGTGGCAGCGGGAGGGAGTCAGATCCGCTGCCGGAGGTTTGGCTCCGCAGAAGCGAGGAGTTGGGTGTTTGCGCGGAGGGAGCAAGTTCCCTGGCAGGAACTGGTTCTCTTTGGGATTTTGGCTGGGGGATGGGCGGGGGAGATGGCGCTGGCGAGCGCCTTTGTTCCCCACCAAACTGAGCTCTGTCGTCCGGGGGCTCAGCAGCTCTCCCTCCCTTTGTCCTCCAGCCTTCCCGCTTTCCGAGCAAAGCTGTTAACTTATGACCTCCCAGACGCTAAGTCGCGCTTGCTGTGGGAACACAGTCCATCAAGCCCCTCCGTGTTTGCAAGCCAGAGTCGGGGGCTCTGCTTGGCCGGTGAGCCACCCCTCCGCCCCGGCTCCCTCCCGCCAGTCCGTGGAGCGCGCACCGCCTCGCCGCCCTTCCTACCCTCTTCCGTGGACCTCTTGTCTGTGCTTGGCTCCGGAGACTCCATTCTGCTAATCCTCTGGTGGTTGTCTGGGTTATTTAGGCAGGTGTAGGTGGAATCTAAGTGATCAGCAGGATGCGCGGTGAGCCCAGCATCCTCCTACGCCGCCATCTTCCTGTACCCCCCCTAAAAAGTTTAAAAGCAGTGAGAAATAACCAATGCTAGTAGAAGACAAGACAATGTTTACTTTTGTTGGGGGAGAATCATGCCTGAGGAAGAGCACCCAGAGGTTGTCTGGGTTGCTGCTAAAACTCCATTTCTTGTGATATTTGGTGGCAATTACATGAGTGTATTCACTTTTTGAATATTCATCAAGCTGAACAATTACAATTTGTTCACTTTTCTGAATACAGAGCCAGTATGGGAAAGACTGACCTTTCTTTGGAAGATGGCAGGGGAGCAGGGTAAACAGAAATCAACCAGACCCACCATTTATGTTGTAGTAGGATGGATATACACCATACTGTTGCTTTAGGTTCACTGTATCCTGATCCTTGCAAAGCTTTCAGAATTTCTTTTCCCTGTAGTTTTAATATATGCTGGCAAGTTTATCTTACTTTGTTTTTAATAATGTATACTAATAAGTTGTACCTGAATCTCATCTTCTATGCCATCCCCAGTTCTTGGGTTCCAGGTCCCTGCCTGCATCAGTCTTGCATTAACAGTCTCCTTTGACAGCTGTCAAGTTCCATCCATCCCAGAGAAGTGTCTACAGTGTGCTTGTAAAAATCTTATTTTCTTGCTTTCTCTTCTCACACCCACCTGCACGTTCTTTAGGAAGAACAAGAAACCTTTATTTTTTCCTGCAACCTACTTTATTGTCTTAGGAGAAATTCCTTCTTTTTCTAAAACATGCCCTTCAGGAATCACAAATGAATCCTTACTCTTAAACATTGATTACTTGTTGAAGTTGCTGCAAGTGTATGCACATGGACTTTTCTCCTGAGGTGAATTTTTTATTGGAGTGGAATTGCTATATGACTCAAAAATGTTTTTGTCTCATTTTCAGAAAAAGGGATTGGAAGGTGGAGAAATATTTGTTTGTTCAAATAAACAATGTAAAGGTTTTTTCAGCTTGCTGCTTATATAAGTGTAGAGTGGTTTACATGAATTCCATATTGCTCTCATCCCTGCAAGGGAACCTGACCTTCTGAGCAAAGTATATTGGTAATAAAAATTGCTACGTCCTACAACTCAACTTAGAAGGTACTCAGATAAGCTCAGAATGTAAAGGTGCTTTTGTTTCTTTTTCTTTTCCCCTCCCTCTCTCCCCTTCTTCCTTCCTTTCTAGAACTTTCCCCTCCCTCTTACTCTTTTTCTCCTTTCCTACTATCCAAGCTGACCCGTGTCTAGTGCAGACTCACAAATATTTCTGATTGAATCAAATAATCGGATGGAGACAGATCAACTTGAGCAACAACCATGTTGACAGGCAGTTTATTATTTCATTTTGAATTGAGATCTAATATGTTGAAATAAAAATGTGAAGAAAAATGTTCTGTTTTCGTACTTGGATTGGAGGAGGAGAATTTCAATTTAATTATCTTAAGAATCCATTAGCTAATGCGTAGTTTTATAAATGTTCCCAGAAAAGTTTGGCTCACACACTTGGTGGGCAACTCTTCAGTTAAAGAGACCAAGGGGGTGGTGCACCAAGAAAGTTATGACCTGTAGAAACTGACATTGTGAGTCAGACAATATAGTTTGGTGGGGGTCAGACATCCAAGAGTTGAGCTGATGAAGATATAACCATAAATTCTACCTGAGCACAAGGCTTATGAATTTCTAACTCCTGGCTTTGAAAAGTGACTGGGTGATTTAATTCATTGAGAGCCTGTACAAATTACCTGCTTTGTGAATAAGGGATTGATTGATAAAAGTGGTCTGTTTATTGAATCTATAAATGCCTGCTTCTCTAATTTATTTCTTAGGGCTTAGTCATCTTCGTCATAAATTCATGGGGCAACTTTACAAGTACATAAAATTGAGGGTTCAAATCAAGTATTTCTTCCTCAAAGATGCCTTCCTTGACTTTCTAGGCAATGCAACCCCTTCCTAGCTGCCATTATACTTTATTAGCCTATTTTTGTTTGTTTGTTTGTTTATTGTCTATCTTCCTCTACCAGAATGCAGGTTCATTCTGTTTTGGGAGCAGGAACTTAGTTTGTCTTCTATCTCCACAACTTATACCAGGGTCCACGCAAGTCACTCAATATTTACCTTGATGTCTTACATGCTAATTGTCAAGCATGCTCAAGAATGGTGGAGTAGGAAACAGTGTTCAACAAATGGACATGATATAAAGCCTCACCTCAAGGACAGTTGATTCTTGGCCTTTCACAAAGAGTTGGTTGTTCAGTCCTACACATCCCTGTATGCTCCCTTTATATCCTTTATTTATCACAACCCTTACATTCTCACCCAGGACTTTACCTCCATTCCCAATCCAGTGCACCAGCAAACCATCAGTCTTACTTGGAAATGTTTAGTTCTTTCACATTCCTACCATACACAGGCCATTATCTGTAGTCTGGTATGTTAGTAAAGCCTTTTATTATAGTAACTCTACCTTTCTAGTTATCTCTCTCTCTTATTCAAAGCTGAACCATATGCTCCAGAACACCCCCATATCTTCCAATTTTTGCACTTTTTCATGCCACCTCTGTTGCCTAAAATGTTCTTTTCACACTATTAGAAGTTTATCTGTCCAGGGGCGCCTGGGTGGCTCAGTCGGTTAAGCATCTGACTTCGGCTCAGGTTATGATCTCGCAGTCCTTGAGTTTGAGCCCCATGTCGGGTTCTGTGCTGACAGCTCGGAGCCTGGATCCTGCTTCAGATTCCATGTCTCCCTCTCTGATCCTCCCCCGTTCATGCTCTGTCTCTGTTTCAAAAGTAAATAAACATTTAAAAAAAGAAGTTTATCTGTCTATAAAAGTACCAGCTAAAAATAAGCATGCCTTCCTGAAGAAGATCCCACTATCATATTACATGAATCAGTCTCTCTCCCTCTCTCCCTTCTTTGAATTCTATTTGTCCATCAATTCATTCAAGAAATATTTACAGAGCAATTCTATGTGCCAGCTACCTTGCTTAGTAATAAAAGTGTAAACCAAAAGAAAAAAAAAAAGTCTTTTTCACATAGCTTATGGTTCAGTGAGGGAGGCAGATAATATAATCACATAAGTAATCATGAAATGACAACTATGCTAAAAGCCTCAAAGGAGAAATACACAGTGCTTTCAGAGCACACAGCTCAACTAACTAACCTACAGAGGAAGGCCAGGGGAAGCTTTCCTGCCTGATCTGAGATATCAGTGTTGATGAACTAGGTGAGGGTGAAGGCAGGGGATAGTCTAAGCAGAGGGTACAGCCTATGCGTAGATTTGGTGGCAGCAATGAGCATAGTGTGCTTGAGAAAACGGAAGAAAGCTGGTTGTGTCCAGGGCTTGAGTGAGGAGCAGCCTGGGGCTGCAGACATAGGCAAAAACCAAATTGTCAGTGGGGTGTCACAGACCATAATATGAGTTTGAATGTCTATCATAAGATGCATTATTGTATTTTAAGCAAGAAGGTGACATAATCAGATTTGCAACTCAAAAAGATCACTCTGAGTGCAGGGTGGAAATTAATAGTAAATTAGAATGATGTGAGTGGATGCAACAGATCACCTGAAGTGGTGTAGGCAAGAGCTGATGGTGACTTGAACTTGAGGGGTGATTGTGATGGCAGAAGTGACGAAAGGCGAACAGATTTGAGACCAGTTTAGGAGGCAACATCAGCAGGACACAATGGAAGATTGCATATGAGGGCTAATAGGGAGAAAGAAGACAAGGAGCCTCCTGGCTTTCAGAACTATGCACTGAAAGAGGACCAGGTTTGGTATTTGGGGGAGTGTAAGACACCAATTACTGTAATTACTTTGTGTGGTGTCTTTCAGAGTCAGCCTTGTGTTGTCATTTTAGTATATGCAGCATCTCTGCCATCTCATATACACTGCATACCTAACTACATAACTCACACATGGTAGACAGTCCACAAAATATTTCTTAAATGAATGAATGCACAAAAATGTCAGCACACCCTTGGCACACTTGGAAAGGCAGTGACATCAGTGATACAGTGACTTAACAAATAGTGTAAGTACAACAAACAAATCATAAACTTCTATCTTTAATCTTTGTGCAAGATTAAAAGATCAAATTATAGGTATTTATTTCAAATAATCAAAGTGGTTAATCTGTTTATTTAGCATCTTCAGGGGTTATAATCACTGATAGCTTTTATTTAGATAGATCTTCTCAGCTGTGAAATTGTGGTGTAAAACTCAGCTGAAGTTTTATAGTAAATAGAGTATCTTGCTCCTGAAACTTTTGTTGTAGGCCAAAAATCTTTTCTAGAAAGTTTATCTCCCAAATGACTATATTCCACTGTTAGTTTGGGGACATGTCCTGGCTTCCTGGTGACAAGATGTCTTCCCAGGTGTCTCCCTCATGAAATTGGAGAGGCAACTTGGTTAAATGAAGAAACCTCTGGTCTAAGAGCAAGGAATCCTGATCCATTGTTGTGGCTTTACCACTATCAAGTTATCTAACCTCTCTTAAGTCACTTCTTAGATTTTTCAGTTTTCTCATGTACGAATTGAGATTATTCCTAATTTAAAAAGACTAAAAAGAAGTGGAAAACGTACAAAGATCAAAGGAAAAGGTGCTTGCAATGTATTTGATCCCTCTGCATGTCAAAAGTCTTCATTTTCACATATTTTAGGCTTGGTTTAGTGGAAAGAATTTAGATCTGATGAATTTGCATCTACTGATCCCATTGCAACTACATGATACTTGGTATTATCACAATGTAGATGCAAGATGGCGCTGACCTTAGGAGAAGGCAAGTGGAAACCCTTTTACTAGAAGTTCTATATGATATGCTGTGAGGATACTCGTGCATGCACGTGCACACACACACACACACACACACACACACACAGCCCATTCAGAAAACAAAAGAAACACCTCTCTTCAAAATCTTTCCATCCAAAGAGGTAATGGATCTTAAACATGAGAAAGGCACAAAAAAATATACCGCAACATACAAACAAAACGATATCACAATTATGTAACAACAACAAACTTATATAGCATTTACCATGTAGTAGGAGCTATTAAAGCACTTTGCATGCCTGATTATATTCTTTCCCCATAACAATCTTATGTGATGACCTGCTATTAGTATCTTCATTTTACAAGTTAGGAAACTAAGGCACAGAGAGGGTAACTTGCCCACATTCACAAGTTAGCGGCAGAGCTGAAGTTCCATGCCTCTCATACGAGGCATGCCGTCTCAGATCTCTGAAAACAGTTTTGTCCTATTTCTTGCTAAGATTCTGAGAACAGATTTTGTGTGAATAGGAATTATTATTTCCTATAACTCGATTCTACAAAGCTCCTAGTTGCTGGACAATTTTTCCACTAATGATGAATTTATTTTTTATTAACAGAAGCATAAATACAACTTGAGATGAGACTAACCATTTTGGTTTTTGTTTTGAAAAACAATAACAAAAATTTGGAGTGATCCAGAAGATCCAGAAAAATGACAGGGGTAAAATATGAAAATATTACAAAGTCCAAATTCTGCTTGTATAAGATATTCCTTTAACGTAGAATGCTTTCTTCCTCCCTTTCCTCCCGGTCCTCATTCCCATGAAGACTCCTCTAAAGTATCACTTCCTACCAGGACACCCCACTTGGCCATCCCCCTTTTCTCTCTGTTGCAGGTGGTATTAGAGTTCCTCCTCTATGCAGTCATGGCATCTATGTATTGTCTGTCATGATACTTGAACCCCTCTACATAGGTATCTTACATATTTCTGTCTCATCATCTACATTTTAAACCTTTTGAAAAACAGTGTGCTTTATCTTTATAACGTCTGCTTTTACTATGGGACCAGGATTTCAATATATGTGTGTAGTATGAACGTGCATAAACATTTGTATTGTTTTTCATGGCAGATTTTATGTAAGTACCATCGGTCCCTTTGATGGAGGATGGCTAATGAAAGGGATCAATGGTATAATGATAAATGGCCAATTCTGTGGTTGTTGAAGTTTCTTTGTGTTGTCAGGGATGAGGAGGGTGAGTAACAGAAGACTAATGAGGTAAAGTGTATTTTGCTTCCTCAATTTTTATGAGTCATCCATGAAAACAAGAGAAGCAAACCCAGGTCCTTGAACCCTTTCAACTCTCTCCTCCTGCTGCTGCTTTGGCAGCGATCACCACCAACCCCTACTCCCATTGGACTCATTAGCTGGAAAATGCAGCACATCCAGACTACTTTCACTAACTATGTGTCTTTGTCATCATTAGCAAGTGTTTTATACTAGTAACAAAAACCACACTTTCCAAAGGGAAATAATAAGCCCTCTGGATTTTATGAGAGAAAAATGTGGGAGAGTCGGGACTGAGTGAGAAGGACATATACTCTAGCTTTCTCCCTCCCACAGTTTGGAAGCTGAGGGAGCTCTTTGAAGTTTAAGATAGCAACCCTTCTAAGCAAGAGATTACTCTATTCCAAGAAAGATGGTGAATAGCAGGGGCCTACAGTTAACAATTCAAAAATAATCAGTTTGTACACTATAAAGTACTCCGCAGATTCTAATATATTTTTAGTGCCCTACACATTGTGTGGAGTAAACACAAATGTGTGGAGAAGAAACAAATGAAAACTTAGTTCTGTTGTAAGAAAAGGAAGAGAATGTCCAGGGGTCAACTCAATTCAACAAGCATTGAGATCAATGCCCCATGTATGATTCAGAGCATGTAAAGATGAGTCAGGGAGCTCTTCTGACCAGTATATTGGAGGAAAAAATGGAAATGAGGCCAGAACTCTGGAGAACATTTTTGTCAGGATATGTGGAAAGAACAAGAGAGAATAAGGAAAGGTTTGGGAGAGTTCATGCATATGGTGACATACACTTAGACTGGAGTAAAATCTTAGAAATTCAGGTTGAATTACTGGCATGATTTAAACCCAAGTAGATCTGGATTCTGATATTTAGATTAGAAGATTAGAACCAATGTCTTACTATAGCTTTTTCCTCTGTGTCCTGTATCCTGTTCCCAAGGAACTATGAAGTAAAGGCAAAGAAATGTTATTTTTTAGTTTCTTGAAAATTGTGTGTGTGTTTTGTGAGGTAGAGGGATAATCATCTTCAACTATAAACCCTTCATATGGAGCTTTTTAATACATGACTTCCTCGAAGTACAAGCTTCAGTTTTTGTGTTCTTATTTTCAAGACCCACTATACCAATGTTTGCTTCACAAGACACTAGACTCTATTAAGATGTTAACTGAAGGGAAGTACCTCTTTCTGTTTGTCTGTCACTGCCCCTATGTCTCTGTCTCTGCATGTGTCTCTTTCCCACATAGAAATAACTTACATACATGCATGTGCTCATACAACACATCCAAATTGTTATCATAGGTTTTTATTAGTTTAACTAAAATATTCATTGAACTCCTTCTATGTGCTTCATAATATGTTAGATGCCACAGAAATATACTGCATCATATAATCTAGTTGAGGAGAAAATTATACATATAGGTTTTAAATGCTTAATGAATATACTATAATAATGTCTTTTGCTGCTTTTAATGAAGTTCTTAAATATGTTATCTCCTTTGACTCTCAAGCAATTATCTATGTCCTCATTTTAAGGATGAGGGAGCTAATGTATGGAGTTTATAACCAGCTCATGATCACACAGTTAGTATGTGACATGGTCAGAAAGACAAGCCTCATATTCTGAAATCTGATCCAGTGTTCCACAATTGCCTCTTTTGTCCTCTGGTCAAGACCAGGTAGAGGCAGATGCCAATATTTTAATAAAGAGACTCTGGGTCACAGGATTTAGAACCAAACCATTCTCTTGGTAGAGGAAAGCAGAGAGTCTACAAGTGAATGGGGCACAGGGCCAAAGTAGGAGAATGGCTGAGTGGGAATGAAGCCAAAATAAGAATGAACAATGCTGAGTGGACATGGGAAATGTACCAGCTGAAGGGGGGGGTAGAAAATGGATAGCCACTACTGCCAAATTGGTATGTGATTGAAGCAGGGTGATCAATAATTGAAAGATGAAACTTTCTTCCAGGAAAAGATTTCACATCTCTGTCCTACCAATAATAAGACCCAAGAGGGGCCAAATATTAATTAGATAACTGAGTTACATGTAGCTCTCACTAAACTTTGGGCAAGCCAAGTTTAATAAAAAGGGACATTTCTCCCTAAATTGATTGAACATAAAACCTATGAAAATTCTAACAGAAAACAAGAAGCTAATCCTAAAATGGAAATATAGATAGCCCAGATTTATGCAAACAAATTTGAAAATAATAAAATGGAAAGACTTTCACTTTCAAATTTCAAAACTTACTTTAAAGCTACAGTAATGAAAAGAGTATGGTGCTGGCCTGAGGGTAGACAAATAGATCAACAGAACAAAATTGAGAGTCCAGAGGGGCACCTGGGTGGCTCAGTTGGTTGGGCGTCCCACTTCAGCTCAGGTCATGATCTCACAGTTTGTGAGTTCGAGCCCCGCATCAGGCTCTGTGCTGACCGCTTGCTCAGAGCCTGGAGCCTGCTTCAGATTCTGTGTCTACTTCGCTCTCTGCCCCTCCCCCGCTCATGCTTTGTCTCACTCTGTTTCTCAAAAATAAATCAATCTTAAAAAATTTAAAAAAAGAGAGTCCAGAAATAATCCCTTACATTTAAAATAAATTGCCAAAGCAGTTTATTAGGGAAATGTATAATCTTTTCAACAAATGATGCTGGGACAATTAAGTATCTGCACACAAAAAGATTAATTTAGATCCTTACCTCACATTATACACAAACTCAAAAGTGATCATAGACCTAAAAGTAGGAGATAAATCTATAAGAAGAAAAGAGAAAAAAAATTTATGACATTGGGTTAGGCAAAATATTCTTGATATGATACTAAAAACAGGAAGGAAACAATGGGCTTTATCTCATACTTTTTTATTCTATTTAAGCAGTGTTTGTAAGATTCAAGAGAGAAGTGGTATACATTTAATGAATGGAAACCTCTTTGTCTCAGTAATCTTTTTGCTCATTCTCTGGTCTGGACCAATAACCCAGTAACTGGAATAACCAGTAGTTGAAATTACTGGAAATAGTAATTGTTGTAGTTTCCTACAGCTGCTGTAACAAATGATAACAGAGTTGTGGCTCAAAATGCCACAAATGTATTACCTTATAGTTCTAGAAATCTGAAGTCCAAAATCAGTCTTACTGGGCTAATGTCAAAGTGTCAGCAGGGCTGGTTCCTTCTGGAGGCTCTAGAGAATCCTCTTTCTAGCCTCTTCCAGCTTTTACAGAGAACCTGCATTCCTTTGCCCATTGGTCCATTCCTTCATCTTCATGGTCAGCAGCACAAACTTTTCGCGTTTTCTCTCTCTCCAACATTTGTTTCTATCATCGCATTGTTTTCTCTCCCTGACCCTTCTGCCTCCCTCTATTAAGGACTCTTGTGATTACATTGGGTCCACTGAATAATCCAGGATATAATCATCCCATCTCAATGCACTGAATTTAATCATCTACGAGGTCTTTTTTTGTCATGTAAAGTAACATTTACAGATTCTAGGGTTAGGAATGGATATCTTTAGAGGATTACTATTCAGCCTACCACACTAATTAATAGTATAATAATAAATGGACATTTTGGGGTGCCTGGGTGGCTCAGTTAGTTAAGGGTCTGACTCTTGATTTCGTCTCAGGTTATAATTTCACAGTTTGTGAGTTTGAGCCCCACATTGGGCTCTGTGCTGACAGCACAGAGCCTATTTGGAATCCTTTCTCTCTCTGCCCCTAGCCCTCTCTGTCTTTCTCTCTCAAAATAAATAAACTCTTTAAAAAATGGACGTCTTTATTTTTTTAATATGAAATTTATTGTCAAATTGGTTTCCGTACAACACCCAGTGCCTATCCCAACAGGTGCCCTCCTCACTGCCCATCATCCACTTTCCCCTCCCTCCCACCCCCAATCAACCCTCAGTTTATTCTCAGTTTTTAAGAGTCTCTTATGGTTTGGCTCCCTCCCTCACTAACTTTTTTTTCTCCCTTCCCCTCCCCCATGGTCTTCTGATAAGCTTCTCAGGATCCACATAAGAGTGAAAACATATGGTATCTGTCTTTCTCTGTATGGATTATTTCACTTAGCAGAACACTCTCCAGTTCCATCCACGTTGCTACAAAAGGCCATATTTCATTCTTTCTCATCACCAAGTAGTATTCCATTGTATATATAAACCACAACTTCTTTATCCATTCATTAACTGATGGACATTTAGGGTCTTTCCATAATTTGGCTATTGTTGAGAATGCTGCTATGAACATTGGGGTACAAGTGCCCCTATGCATCAGCACTCCTGTATTCCTTGGGCAAATTCCCAGCAGTGCTATTTCTGGGTCATAGGGTAGATCTATTTTTAATTTTTTGAGGAATCTCCACACTGTTTTCCAGAGCAGCTGCATCAGTTTGCATTCTCAGCAACAGTGCAAGAGGGTTGCCATTTCTCCACATCTTCTCCAGCATCTATAGTCTCCTGATTTGCTCATTTTAGCCACTCTGACTGGAATGAGGTCCTATCTCAGTGTGGTTTTGATTTGTATTTCCCTGATGAGAAGCGACGTTGAGCATCATTTCATGTGCCTGTTGGCCATCTGGATGTCTTCTTTAGAGAAGTGTCTATTCATGTTTTCTGCCCATTTCTTCACTGGATTATTTGTTTTTCGGGTGTGGAGTTTGGTGAGTTCTTTATAGATTTTGGATACTAGCCCTTTGTCTGATATGTCATTTGCAAATATCTTTTCCCATTCCGTCGGTTGCCTTTTAGTTTTGTTGATTGTTTCCTTTGCTGTGCAGAAGCTTTTTATCTTGTTGAGGTCCCAGTAGATCAGTTTTTCTTTTAATTCCCTTGCCTTTGGAGATGTGTCAAGTAAGAAATTGCTGCGGCTGAGGTAAGACAGGTCTTTTCCTGCTTTCTCCTCTAGGGTATTGATGGTTTCCTGTCTCAAATTCAGATCCTTTATCCATTTTGAGTTTTTTTTTTTGTGAATGGTGTAAGAAAGTGTTCTAGTTTGATTCTTCTGCATGTTGCTGTCCAGTTCTCCCCGCACCATTTGTTAAAGAGACCGTCTTTTTTCTATTGGATATTCTTTCCTGATTTGCCAAAGATTAGTTGGCCATACTTTTGTGGGTCCAATTCTGGAGTCTCTATTCTATTCCATTGGTCTATGTGTCTGTTTTTGTGCCAGTACCATGTTGTCTTGATGATTACAGCTTTGTAGTAGAGGCTGAAGTCTGGGATTGTGATGCCTCCCACTTTGGTCTTCTTCTTCAATATTACTTTGGCTATTCGGGGCCTTTTGTGGTTCCATATGAATTTTAGGATTGGTTGTTCTAGCTTCGAGAAGAATGCTGGTGCAGTTTTGACTGGGGTTGCCTTGAATGTGTAGATTGCTTTGGGTAGTATTGACATTTTAACAATGTTTATTCTTCCAATTCATGAGCATGGGATGTTTTTCCATTTCTTTGTATCTTCTTCAATTTCCTTCATACAATTTCTATAGTTTTCAGCATACAGATCTTTTACATCTTTGGTTAGGTTTATTCCTAGGTATTTTATGATTCTTGGTGCAATTGTGAATGGGGTCAGTATCTTTATTTGTCTTTCTGTTGCTTCACTATTAGTATATAAGAATGTACCTGATTTCTGTACATTAATTTTGTATACTGCGACTTTGCTGAATTCATGTATCAGTTCTAGCAGACCTTTGGTGGAGTCTATTAGGTTTTCCATGTATAATATCATGTCATCTGCAAAAAGTGAAAGCTTGACTTCATCTTTGTCAATTTTGATGCCTTTGATTTCCTTTTGTTGTCTGCTGATGCTAGAACTTCCAGCACTATGTTAAACAGCAGTAGTGAGAGTGGACATCCCTGTTGTATTCCTGATCTCAGGGGCACCGCTCTCAGTTTTTCCCCATTAAGGATGATATTAGCTGTGGGCTTTTCATAAATGGTTTTTATGATGTTTTAGTATGTTCCTTCTATCCCAACTTTCTCGAGGGTTTTTATTAAGAAAGAATGCTGAATTTTGTCAAATGCTTTTTCTGCATCATTGACAGTATCATATGGTTCTTATCATTTCTTTTCTTAATGTGATGTATCACATTGATTTCCAAATGTTGAACCAGCCCTGCATCCCAGGAATGAATCCCACTTGATCATGGTGAATAATTCTTTTTATATGCTGTTGAATTTGATTTGCTAGTATCTTATTGAGAATTTTTGCATCCATATTCATCAGGGATATTGGCCTATAGTTCTCTTTTTTTGCTGGGTCTTTGTTTGGTTTAGGAATCAAAGTAATGCTGGCTTCATGAATGAGTCTGGAAGTTTTCCTTCCTTTCTATTTTTTAGAACAGCTTGAAAAGGATGGGTATTATCTCTGCTTTAAATGTCTGGTAGAATTCCCCAGGGAAGCCATCTGGTCCTGGACTCTTATTTGTTGGGAGATTTTTGATAACCAATTCAATTTCTTCGCTGGTTATGGGTCTGTTCAAGCTTTCTATTTCCTCCTGATTGAGTTTTGGAAGAGTGTGGGTGTTTAGGAATTCGTCCATTTCTTCCAGGTTGTCCAGTTTGTTGGCATATAATTTTTCATGGTATTCCCTGATAATTGCTTGTATTTCTGAGGGATTGGTTGTAATAATTCCATTTTCATTCATGATTTTGTCTATTTGGGTTATATTCCTTTTCTTTTTGAGTAGTTTGGCTAGAGGTTTATCAATTTTGTTTAATTTTTCAAAAAACCAACTCTTGGTATCATTGATCTGCTCTGCAGGTTTTTAGATTTTATATTGTTTATTTCTGCTCTGATCTTTATTTTTTCTCTTCTGCTGGGTTTGGGTTGTCTTTGCTCTTGTGCTTCTATTTCCTTTAGGTGTGCTGTTAGATTTTGTACTTGGGATTTTTCTTGTTTCTTGAGATAGGCCTGGATTGCAATGTATTTTCCTCTCAGGACTGCCTTCACTGCATCCCAAAGCCTTTGGATTGTTGTATTTTCATTTTCATTTGTTTCCATATATTTTTTAAATTTCTTCTCTAATTGCCTGGTTGACCCATTCATTCTTTTGTAGGGTGTTCTTTAACCTCCATGCTTTTGGAGGTTTTCCAGGCTTTTCCTGTGATTGATTTCAAGTTTCATAGCATTGTGGTCTGAAAGTGTGCATGGTATGATCTCAATTCTTTTATACTTAAGAAGGGCTGTTTTGTGACCCAGTATGCGATCTATCTTGGAGAATGTTCCATGTGCACTCGAGAAGAAAGCATATTCTGTTGCTTTGGGATGCAGAGTTCTAAATATATCTGTCAAGTCCATCTGATCCAATGTATCATTCAGGGCCCTTGTTTCTTTATTGATCCTGTGTCTAGATGATCTTACCCACTGCTGTAAGTGGAGTATTAAAGTCCCCTGCAATTACCACATTCTTATCCATAATGTTGCTTATGTTTGTGATTAATTGTTTTATATATTTGGGGGATCCCCTATTCGGCACATAGACGTTTATAGTTGTTAGCTCCTCCTGATGGATAGACCCTATAATTATTATATAATGCCCTTCTTCATCTCTTGTTACAACCTTTAATTGAAAGTGTAGTTTGTCTGGTATAAGTATGACTACTCCAGCTTTCTTTTGACTTCCAGTAGCATGATAGATAGTTCTCCATCCCCTCACTTTCTTTTCCTTTTTCTTTTTTTTTTACATTTATTTATTTTTGATAGAGACAGAGCAAAAGTGGGGGAGCGGTAGAGAGAGAAGGTGACACAGAATCCGAAGCAGACTCCAGGCTCTGAGCTGTCAGCACAGAGCCCAATGCAGGGTTCAAACTCACAAACTGCAAGACCATGACCTGAGCCAAAGTCAGACACTTAACTGACTGAGCAACCCAGGCGCCCCTCCATCCCCTGACTTTCAATCTGAAGGTGACTTCAGGTCTAAAATGAGTCTCTTGTAGAAAGCAAATAGATGGGTCTTGTTTTTTTATCCATTCTGATACCCTATCTCTTTTGGTTGGAGTATTTAGTCCATTTACATTCAGTTTTACCTTTGAAAGATATGGGTTTAGAGTCATTGTGATGTCTGTAGGTTTCATGCTTGTAGTGATGTCTCTGGTACTTGGTGGTCCTTGCAACATTTCACTCACAGAATCCCCCTGAGGATCTCTTGTAGGGCTGGTTTAGTGGTGATGAATTCCTTCAGGTTTTGTTTGTTTGGGAAAACCTTTATCTCTCCTTCTATTCTGAATGACAGACTTGCTAGATAAAGGATTCTCAGCTGTGTATCTTTTCTGTTCATCACATTGAAGATTTCCTGCCATTCCTTTCTGGCCTGCCAAGTTTCAGTAGATAGGTCTGCTACTACTCTTATGGGTCTACCTTTGTAAGTTAGAGCCTGATTTCAGAATTTTCTCTTTATCTTTGTATTTTGCCGGTTTCACTATGATATATTGTGCAGAATATCGATTCAAGTTACATCTGAAGGGAGTTCTCTGTTCCTCTTGGATTTCAATGCCTGTTTCCTTCCCCAGATCAGGGAAGTTCTCAGCTATGATTTGTTCAAGTACACCTTCAGCCCCTTTCTCTCTCTTCCTCTTCTGGAATTCCTATGATATGGATATTGTTCTGTTTGATTGCTTCACTTAGTTCTCTAATTGTCCCCTCATACTCCTGGATTTTTTTTTTAATCTCTCTTTTTCTCAGCTTCCTCTTTCCATAATTTTATCTTCTAATTCATCTATTCTCTCCTCTGCCTCTTCAGTCCATGCTATTGCCGCCTCCATTTTATTTTGTACCTCATTTATAGCATTTTTTAGCTCCTCATGACTACTTCTTAGTCCCTTGATCTCTGTAGCAATAGATTCTCTGCTGTCCTCTATACTTTTTTTCAAGCCCAGTGATTGATTTTATGACTGTTATTCTAAATTCTTGTTCCATTATATTGCTTAAATCGTTTTTGATCAATTTGTTAGCTGTTGCTACTTCCTGGAGTTTCTTTTGAGGAGAGTTCTTCCATTTCATCATTTTGGGGAGTCCCTGCAGTGGCTTCAAACTGCAGGGCACTTCCCCTGTGCTGTCCAGAGTAACTTGTGCTGGTGGGTGGGGCCGTAGTCAGACCCTATGTCTGCCCCCAGCCCACCACTGGGGTCACAGTCAGACTGTTGTGTACCTTATCTTCCCCTCTCCCAGGGGCAGGACTCACTGTGGAGTGGTGTGGCCCCTGTCTGGGCTACTAGCACACTGCCAGGCTTGTGGTGCTGCTTCAATGAGATCTGGCGTATTAGCTGGGGTGGATCTGCAAGGTGCACAGGGGCAGGAGGGGCAGACTCAGCTCGCTTTGCCTTCGGTGGTCAGCTTCAGGAGGGGCCCTGTGGCAACGGGAGGGAGGCAGACCCGTTGGAGGGATGGATCCACAGAAACACAGTGTTGGACTTTTGTGGGTGCAAACAAGTTCGGTGATGGGAACTGGTTCCCTTTGGGATATCAGCTGGGGGATGGGAGAGGGAGATGGTGTTAGCCAGTGCCTTTGTTCCCCCACGATGCTGAGCTCTGTCTTCTGGGGCTCAACTACTCTCCCTCCTGGTGTCCTCTCACCCTCCTTGCTCTCCAAGAGCAGAGCTGTTGACTTTTAACATTCCAGATATTAAGTTCTGCTGGCTATCAGATCTCAGGGAGTCTGGCCCCTCTGCTTTTGCAAGCCAGGCTTTGGGGGCTCTGCCTTGCCGGGCAGGCTGCCCCTCCAACCCCCCCAGCTCCCTCCCACCAGTCTGTGCAGCATGCACCACTTCTCCACCCTTGCTACCCTCTTCCATGGGCCTTTTGTCTATGCTTGGCTCTGGAAAGTCAGTTCTGCTAGTCTTCTGGCAGTTTTCTGGGTTATTTAGGCAGATGTGGGTGGAATCTAAGCGATCAGCAGGACGAGGTGAGCCCAGTGTTCTCCTACACTGCCATCTTCCATCTACTTCCAAAATGGACATCTTTAGAGGCACCTGGCTGGATCAGTCAGTTGTGTCCAACTCTTGATTTCAGTTCATGTCATGATCTTACTGTCTTGAGATCCACCCCTGCATCAGGCTCCACACTGAGCACTTATTCTGCCTTGGATTCTCTCTCTGACCCCTCTCAAAATAAATAAGTGAACATTTTTAAAATGGACATCTTTAAGGGATTATTATTTAGCCTACTTACTAACATCATCATCAAAAATGTTAATTTTGAAGTTATGGGGCGCCTGGGTGGCGCAGTCGGTTAAGCGTCCGACTTCAGCCAGGTCACGATCTCGCGGTCCGTGAGTTCGAGCCCCGCGTCAGGCTCTGGGCTGATGGCTCGGAGCCTGGAGCCTGTTTCCGATTCTGTGTCTCCCTCTCTCTCTGCCCCTCCCCCGTTCATGCTCTGTCTCTCTCTGCCCCAAAAATAAATAATAAAAACGTTGAAAAAAAAAAAAAAAAAAAAAAAAAAAAAAAAAAAATTAATAAAAAAAAAATTTTGAAGTTATGTAGTATATTCTTTTGGAAGATACAGTAAAACTAAACATAATAAAATTTTGATATATGATTTAATCCTAATAAAAATTTTCTGTTTTGAAGCAATAGTGTATGTGTGTGTGTCTGTGTATGCGAAGCAGTCTATCAGATTTCAAAGCTGGTTCTGTAATTTTGTGTTGATACTAAGAGACTAAAAATACCACCAAATTCATGATACAGATATAGGG
This sequence comes from Puma concolor, assembly GCF_028749965.1. Lineage (NCBI taxonomy): Eukaryota > Metazoa > Chordata > Mammalia > Carnivora > Felidae > Puma > Puma concolor. Next base: position 218,515,620 of record NC_141667.1, read on the forward strand.
ATCATAGTGTGAACAAACCATCACATTCCCAGTCTTCAGTGAGTTAAGGAAAGGTTATACTTTAGGGTAATTGTAGAACACCAGCTAGTGCACTGGTTAGAAAAACATCTTTAATTTTTTTGGTTTTCTTAAAATCTGGTCTCTTCTAGAAAAATTGCAGTCAGAGAATTTTAACTTTCTTTTGAATTCCTGAAATAATTACTCCTTTCATACTTTTGTAGCTTCTACTTGATTTCACAGCTAAGTGTTGAGATTATTTTAAATCCCAATGTTAGATTTTGTGACTTTCTCTAATATAGTAGTATCCAACAGTATTGACATTTCCCCCATGTTAATAATTTCATAGTATCTTATTGAACAGAACAGGATTACCCCCAGAAAAATGACATATATCATGGTTTGAGAAGATTGATATTTTAACATCTGTATCCTGGCATTACACTCTATAGTTATTATTCTCCAAGGGAATCTCATCTATTCACTTTTATTTATATTTCCTGTTATTGAAAAAAGGCTTTGAGAAAGATTTTTTTTTCATTTGAAAATCTATGTCTGCAGCAACTTAATTTGATGTACAAATCTCAATGGCATTTTTAAAGTTTCCCCTCGAAACTCTCCAACTCAGAGGTGAGAAAGCTTCCAGGATTCTTTAGAACACTGTTTTTAATTTAGGTGTCTGCAGTCCATCTCAGATGGTGCACTGGAGTTGGCACACCAACAATAGCTAATATCATGGAGTGCTCTCTTGGATATATGCCTAGGACAGTATAAACTCCCTCCACTGTCCCTGAAATGTGATTTGTGTCCAACTGGGTCCTAACACAGTCCTCAGGGTGAGTCTTTGGCTAGGTGGCACAAGTGACTCTAGTTGAGAAAACCTGTTCAGCCAGGTGCTAGAAGGTTGAAACCTACTCTGTAGTTGGATAGGGGGGATCCCACATGGCTCAGGCGTGAACTTCACCCTCATGTTGAAGTAGTCTACAGTTATTGTCTTGGTTAATCTTATAACATTCATATGAAGTAGGCATCATGGTTATCCCCATTTTACAGATGAAGATGCTGACATACATCTGAAAATAATTTCTCCATACTCTCCATTCCCTTGGCACTTGTTCTGTCTCTAAATTAAGGTACTATATAAAAAAAAATATTGTTTAAGAGCATAGGCTTAGTGGTCTACCAGAATTCAAATTCTAGGCTTAGAACTTACTAACCTAGTAACCTTAAGCATGATACTTAACTTCTCTGTGCCTCAGTTTCCCCACATGTAAAACAAAAGGAGTGTCAGTGACTTTATCAAAGGGTGATCATAAGATCACCTGATATAGGGCCTACAAATTTTTTTAATAAAATTTATAAACCATATTTTATAAACTACAATGCTTGGCACAATGTAGTCACTAACTAAATCTCAGTTCTTATTTTTATTGTTTTTCACTTCATTTTTTGTGTTACAGTATTTTTTATGTGATTTTTTCCCCTGTTAGAAAGTAAGCCCTTTGAAGAAAAGTTTACTTCCCTGCCTTATTCATCTTGATTCCTTTAGAGTACCTAGCACAGAACAGTCTCTCAATACTTATTCCATTTGTGATTTACTTAAACACAGTTGCCATCTATATTTATTGTCATCTGAAGAGGTCCAAACTTGTTTTCATATAGCAGGGAAACCAAATTAAATGATTTAGTAACTTTTAGACTAAACAAGAACACTGTGTTGTGTACTGATGGCTAGTGTGAACAGATTCCGTAGGAAGAAGGGACTATTTCTCTGGTGACCTGCTTTTATTGGCTCCCGACATTGCTGGTGACTCTTCTCTTGCATAATGAATGCTCACTAATTATATCCAATGAACATTTATTAATTTCTGTGGAAATCCTTTTTCAAAATCTGTTCTAGGCAGAAGAAAATAAGATTTGAGGAAAACTGCAAAGTAATTAAGGCCTTGTTGAAATAGCTAGGTGCTAGAGGCAGAAAACACGCAAAATGTTTAGATATACAGATTGCCATATCTGAAGGGTATATAACCAAAAAATCCATGTAATTTAACTAGTTTATCAAGTTACTGTTAGTTTTCTTTAAAAAAATTTTTTAATGTTTATTTATTTTTGACAGTGAGAGAGAGAGGGAGACAGAGCATGAGGGGGTAAGGGCAGAGAGAGAGGGAGACCCAGAATCTGAAGCAGGCTCCAGGCTCTGAGCTGTCAGCACAGAGCCCAACGTGGGTCTTGAACCCACGGACCGTGAGATCATGACCTAAGCCGAAGTTGGATGCTCAACCGACTGAGGCACCCTGGTGCCCCATACTGTTAGTTGTTTTCTAAGGTCAATAGACAATTAGAAAATTGTTTTGAGCATTTGAAAGGAATCAAATCCAATATATATCTGTACCCAAGAAAAGATTGATCCAAGTAATTGGTTCAGTAAATCTTAGCATGAAAGCTTTGGAACATCTTATTTGCTTTGTACACTGGAATGATATTTCAGCCTTCATATGTAAAGCATTATTACTAATGGAAGAAATCATTGCATAAATGCTATCAGTAATAAGACTAATATTATGGACAATTTTATTTAAATTCACTATGTTAACTAGACAATTTACATGAGTTCTTATAACCCATGACTCTATGATCGCTTGTCCCTATACTAATATCAGTAATTATCATTCATTTAATACTTAGTATGTCCTGGCTTCCTTATATTTTATATCCCACTTAATATTCATGGCATTTCTAAAATTCTGAGTTCTGTTTCATAGGTTGAGAGAGATTAACTGTCTTGTTGAGGATTACATAGCTCATAAGAGGCTGTGCCTCTAAGGCTGTCAGCCCATCTCTAGCTAACTCTGAAACCCTGCTCTGGACTTTAAATCACACCATGCTCTGTTTTCTATATTTCCTCCCACAGAGCTTCTTACTTCCAAGGTAATCCTTGGCCTTGTATTTCTTGTATCCTCTCCTTACTTTCAGTACTTCACAGTGTGTTTAGGGGTATCAAAATGATCTGAAGAATTTGACTCTCTTAAGTGCATGATAAAGCATGATGATATGAGTTCTTCAAAAGTCAGTAATTCTGGTATCATTATACTCAGGGCTGATGTGAACAATTACTGTACTTTGCTCTCAACCTAGTGGATCCTCAGGGGTCTATGGGAAAGCAACATTGGATGTGCTGTGACACCTGCATGCCAACCTCTTTATTTCTCGTGAAAATAAAAATCCCATCCTTCTTCTCAAAAGAAATCAATAACTATTGCCATATTTGTTATTTTCCATAAAACACAGATATCTAATTTTTCATAAAACACAGATATCTAATTCTTAAAAGGCTCTTAAAGATCAGAGTAACTTTGTTCATTTTAGAGATAAGACCCAGAAGAGTTGTGACAACACAGGTGTATTCATGCGCACCTGCATCAAACAGGCACAGCTACACTATGGTTCCTGTTCATTGACATATCCCTTTATTCGTTGATTCCATAAATACTTATCACTGACTAAGTGTCACACACTGTGCAAACTCCTGAGGAGTCATTGTCTCATTCCTTAAACACTTAGAGCCCACGGAATGGATACTGACAAGAAAACAGACCATATCTAATCTAAGCAGTAAGTGATAAGCAGAGAAGTATAGGGTATTTGAGGGAGTATACTGGACAGGCATCTTACCCACCTAGAGGAGGTGATGTCAAAGCCAGACTTGAAGAATGAGTAGAAGTAGTCAGGAAGTGACAACAGTAAATTCATGTGTCCCAGTTCCCAGCGATGGAAACTGACTCAGAGAAGAGGAAAGAATCATTCCATATTCCAACATTGCGAGATGCGCAAAAAGGGTTCCTTCCCTGCTGAGAATTTGGATTTTGGTACAAATAAATCTCTTGAAAGGGATAGTAGGAGTTACATCATTAATTTTGAGATGACAGGAATCCAGGTGAGGAAAGCTTCATAGACCTAGGCTCATACTTTGAGCAGGTGTGTAACTCTGATGAGAGTTGATGTTTTCCACAGAAAGGGTTACTTTTGAGCCAGGGAGCAGCATCCTAGTTTTAGCAGATGGAGTAAGTTCTTTCAGTAAGTCTGACTTCTCAGGATTCACAGCACTCAAAAGTGAGAGTGAGACCCTCACAATGGGAGGCACACATTATCTGCACTAGGAGCTAGTCTCCCCTCCTTGGTACATTTTTCTGTGGTGACTATGTGGGTTATTTACACATTTGCTCTGCCCCCAGATATGTTCTCTTCCCCCAGCAGGCTTATTCTTACCAACTGTACCATCTTAACTCCCTTTCTTTCTGGCTCTGATTTAATTCATTGAAATAAAAATATTGCTTGGTGACCAGAGATTGGGAGGGGAGAGTGTTTGGAGTATTTTTCTTCCAGTCGGACCCACCTTATCATTTCTGTGTCCCTGTGAGCAGCATCTGCTGGGCAAAACTTTCTTTACCGTTCTGGCTCCCACTGGGCTTCAGGAACAGTATTTCTTCCCACTATCCCATAAGCCTTAAGTTGACAATGGTTTCTTAGAGTTGTTGGTCTCTGGTGCTTCAACTTCTGCTATTTTCCCCTTACCACTGTCCATACCTCTTCAGCTAGTCGTTAAAATCTCTCTTTTCTCTCAGGACCCTTATCAATACTGACTCAACAGTGTTAACTCTGCTCTCTATTTTATATTGAGGAGTAGGAATATGTCATTCTCAACACAAGATAGCCAATGGCTTCTCGAGATTTCAAGCAAAACAATACATTTTCAATCTGAATCAGAATTCAGTTTTGATCTTCTAGAAGAGGAGAGAAATCGACTGGGTCTGTAGTCGCAGGTACTGTAACAAGTGTAAGAAATTACTTTTGCAGCAATACCATGCTGTGGATTGCACCCATTTTTACAAACTATTATCAGGTTGAAGAAAATTAGAAAACTTGCTTAATCTCACACATAGCTGGTAAATGACTGGGCTGGTTTTAAATTGGTTCTGACTCTAAAGCCTATGCTCTTTTACATGAGTTGTTCCCATTTAATTTATGGACAGACTCTTTTGACTTGAAATATTCCTTGGTTTCACTTTATGTAATTGCCTATATCTAATGTTGCTCTGTCACCTCAAAATCAAATCTCTTACTCTCACTCACATCTTTTTTCTCTGCCCCACTGTCCTGCCCCAGCAAGGGTTCCAGGTTTCTGTTGGTTCCATGAGCTCAGAAGCTCAGAGAGCCGCTCAATTCTCCCCTTACAGACTATCCATACACAACGAATCACAAAATGTAGAGTGGTTCCAGTGTGCCATGAAATCTGAAAGGGGATTGGAGACCTAGACAGCCAGGATGAAGACAAGAAAAAATATTTTCAGACAAATAAAACCTGAGGAAATTTGTTCCCAGCAGATCTGCAGTACAAGAAACGCAAAAGCAGATTCTTCAAGTGGGTGATGGCAAATGGAAACTCACATCTGTAAGAAGGGATGATGAGCACTGGGTTTGGTAAATATATGGGTAATGTTTTTAAATTTCTTCACAATTTCTTTTAAAATCTATAGAGTGCTTAAACCAAAACTAACCAAAACAGTTTGGGAATTTAGAACATAAGTAGAAATCTATAATAACACAAGGAATAGGATAAATGGGATTATACTTTTGGATAGTTCTGTTTTTATTTTTTTAAGTTTATTTGATTATCTTAGAGAGAGACACAGCATGCACGTGCACGAATGGGGGAGGGACCGAGAGAGGGAGAGAGAGAGAGAGAGAGAGAGAGAGAGAGAGAGAGAGAATCCCAAGCAGTCTCTGCACTGTCAGCACAGAGCACCATACGTGGCTCATACTCACAAACTGTGAGATCGTGACCTGAGCTGAAGTCAGAGTCTAAACCGACTGAGCCACCCAGGTGCCCCTGGATAGTTTTTATATTCTACGATAAGTTACAAATGTTTATTATAACATATATACATATATAATGTCTATACCTGTAACTACTATAAAAGCAACCAATAACGAGATTAACCAAGGGTTATAACTAGTCTGTAGAAGAGTAACAGAGTAGATCTGAGACTGTTCTCTGCTACAAGGTGCGGAAGTAATGTATCCTCCAGACTGAGAATGTACTTGAAAACTGAAAAATGAAGCAAGCCACTCCATACTCTATTTACATAGAATTTTATTTAAGGTAACTCATTGATGGGGTATCTTGGCAGACAGATGATCCAGAAGGTACACAGCTATTCTCTATCTCCCATCCTCTGTCACATTAGGAACTTAATCTCTGGCTATTATAGAGTGAGGGGCATGATGGTGTGATCACAGGGCTGTTTTCTAATGTGGGGCCATCTGTGAACCAGAGAATCTCTACTAGTTATTTAAAGCAGCACCTTTTGTGGGGCACCTGGGTGGCTGAGTGAGTTCAGCTCCCAACTCTTGATTTCAGCTCAGGTCATGATCTCATGGTTCATGGGTTCAAACTCCACATCAAGCTCTCTGCTGACAGCACAGAGTCTGCTTGGGATTCTCTTACCCTCTGTCCCTCTCTTGCTCATGCTCTCTCTTTCTCTATCTCAAAATAAATGAATAAACTTTAACAAAAATAAAATGGTACCTTCGTGCACCACTTCAGGGAAAATAAGAACGAGCCTTCCCACATTCTGATCAGGGCATGCATTAACCTCCATGGGACCTGGAACATGTGTCCCTGAGGGAGGTCATTGTGCGGGCATGAACAAGATGGAAGGCCAAAGATGAAGTCACTGTTGCCAGAACTCCTACATTCCCTCATAAAATCCTGCTTTCAAGGTTGGCCCTTGGCTTGTCTTGGAACTTGGATTTTGTTGAGGCTCCCACTGTTCCCTAAGTGTGAAAACATGGTTTATACTGAACATTTGCCTTTTTTCTAGAGACCTGGAATTTTGGCACACACTAGGCAGAAGGTGCCTGTATAACCCGATCCCAGTAAAACCCTTGGGTACTGAGACTCTAAAGAACTTCTGTGGTAGATGGTGTTTTGCTTGTGATGTCACATTTCATTGCTGGAAGAATTAAATGCCTTTTATGTGACTCCACTAAGAAAGGACTTGCCCTGTCTTTAGACTTCACTCTGTCTTTTGCCTTTGCCGATTTTATGTTGTATCCCTTCACTGTAATAAATCATAGCTATGATCATTATTTTATGGTGAGTCCTATGAGTTTTCCTAGCAAATCACCAAACCTAGCATGTCTTCGGGGACCTCAAACACAACCAGTAAGGCAATAGTGAAATAAAATGGAAAAGAAAAAAAGACTTCTTGGTTAAGATAAAAGAAGGCTTACGAACAACTGACTAAAAAGTACGTAGGCCAAATATTAAATAGCAAGATTATAGGCATAAACCAAATATCCATAATTTTATTAACTATAAGTAGAATAAAAACATTAAAAACAGATTCAAAATGTCTGGAATTATATTTTTTTCTCAGAGTCACTTTTTCACTGTGGCACAGAACATGTTTACTAATATCTTAAGTTTCTCTGTAATCAGTCCAAAATGGACAAGCCTGTGTTCAGAAATGTTTCATTATTTTATCTTACTGGGAACTGATCTAGATATTCAATGATGGTCCATAATTTTACCTAGAAAAACTCTAAAGTTTCAAATTCCAAAATTATCTAAATCACTTGTTTTAAACATATTTAGATTACTTATGAAGTAAGGCAGGCTGAAAAGGATGAATACTGTATGATCTCAGTCGTAGGTGAAATCTAAAAATAAAAAAGTCCAAATCCATAGAAACAGAAAAAGTGGTGGTTGCCAGGGTGTGAGGGGTGAATAAATGGGGAAAATGCTGGTTAAAGAGTACGAACTTCCAGGGGCGCCTGGTTAGCTCAGTGGATTAAGCGTCCAACTCTTGGTTTTGGCTCAGGTCATGATCTCACAACTTTGTGGGATCAAACCCCACATCGGGCTCTGTGCTGACAGTGCAAAACCTTCTTGGGATTCTCTCTCTCTGCCCCTCACCACTCATACTGTGGGGGGCCGGGCCCCGGTGCCAGGCTGAGACCAGGTCGAGCAACGTTCCCTGTTGACTCACGCCAACCCGGTGGTTCCCCCTCCCATTCCCCCACTTTCGAGGGCACACGAAAGCCTTGTCAAGGCTGAGAGAGTTAATTCCTGAAGCCTGTGGTCTGCAGGTGTTGGCAGTAATGCTACCTCCCTTTTTCTACCCCGAGTCAGATAGACACAAACATGGGAACTGTGTTTTGCTAGCAATCTATCAACAAGGTCTTGTGACTCGTTCACAAGGTATACAGAACTAAATGTTTTGGCTGGCAGTGATCATGTGAAACCTGTTTATTCTTTGAATGACCTGATCCCTAAGAGTCTTATATTATAAAAGATTGTGTACAGCAACAATAAAGCCGTCACTTGGGCCATCAGCCCAGGGGACCCTCCTGTTCCCAAACTTTCTCTTCTCTCTTTTTTCTTGCATTCCCCTACCCTCAGGACCCTGACCTCGGTGTTTGTCGTGCCGGTCGTGACACATACTGTCTCTGTCTCTCTCAGAATAAATAAAGTTAAAAAAAAGATTAAACTTCCAATTATAAGATGAATACGTTCCAGGGACATAACATACAGCATGGTAATTATAGTTAACAATACTGTATTATATACATGAACATTAAGAGAATAGATCTTAAATATTCTCCCCACACCCAAAACAATGCAATTATGTGAAGTGATAGATTTTGAACTATATTAGAATTGTATCTCAAAAAAACAATTCTATCTCAATAAAGCTGGAGGAGGAGGTTAAAAAACATTTAAAGATGTACATTTGTGAGGCAAATTATGCAATAACATTATATAGCAGAATTTGTTGTCATTTATTAATTATTCCAACTCATCTGCTATAAAAGTCTCAAAATTTTAATTTTCTAGTCCAGCATAGTTGATCAGCCAAATATTTAGATTATGTCTCTATTTTATGAACCTGAATTTTCAGTACTTATTATCAAACATGTTATAAGCCTCTAAGGTAGCAAAAGTGAACGTATAACAAATGTCTAGATTTATGTGCTCTTGTGTTTGCCATGGGTACCTACATTCAAGAAAGTTACCTACATTTCCTAACCTTTCACACTTTGTTATATATTTATATAATATACATGTTAATAAAAGAATGAAATATTGTTACCTATTTTAATTAACAATCACCAAATATTAATTGAACACTTATCATATTCCAGCCCCTTTATTAGCCTATTCATCAGGTGTTAAAAAAAACTTCTTAGACTCTTTCTCAAAGTCATCAGCCTTATGATTAAGACCAAACTAATCCTAGACTATATTATTAAATTTTTCATTTGAAGAGGAGGGGTGGCAGGAAGATTATAAAATAATTCTAGAACACCAAGCTATATAAAGAGAATGAGGGGAGTGTGGAGGGGAAGGGAAGTTAAATAGAGAAATTCCATTGAAGAAGAGCTTGAAATCCTACAACATATCTGTCGATCACCCCCGCTTATGACAAGACAGGAAGATACAGTTGTTACAGGATTCCATAATTCTGTCCATGTAAAACTTTACAACATTATAAAACTGAGTCGTTGGGACCCCAGTACTAAGTTAGAAATACACGTATTTAGGATATGGTCATTGTCTTTTTAGACAATGCAACCAAGGATGGTGAGTTCTGTGTGAAGCAGCCAATTGTCTGTTCAAGCAGGTCTCCAGCCTGCCGGTCAGAATGTTGTTTTTGTTGCAATTGTGTGAAACTGACAACATACCTATATTCCTTTCTGTTACAGAAAATGATGCCCAGCCTAGAGCATTCTTTCACATGCCCCAAGTCTGCCATTAAGTCACCAAATAATAGATATTACAATTGTTTTCATTCCAAACAAAGTTTTCAGTACTCCTGGTCCAATGGCAGCTACTGGTTAGAGATACCTTGAATTTATAGAAGTGGTAGCTGGGGTTTTAAGTACATCTTCACCATTTGACACAGTGGGAGTTCAACAACACACTTTCCACTCTGAAAATGCACTGTGGGGTGGAGTCTATGTTTACGTGGAGGCCAAACTGTTAGCGTAGAATTGTGAAATATTCTGGGGATGTGGTTAATATGAATAGAACTATCTGTAAAGTCAAATTCTATTTGAATATTATGCCTTTGGGTAAAATTCACTTAAAGAATGTCAAATGATTGTCCTCCAAGCAGGCAAATGAAAATTATGTTCTATTCTTCATAAAGCTGACAAAGGGAGAATGTGTCTCTGAGCCATAGAATATGAACAAAAGCAGGATTGGCTGTGATTGCTGACCTGCCTGTCTTTTGAAAGACTGACAGTGCTGGTGCACAGAGTTTAAAAATCAAATCTGAGAGATGGCATACATATGAATAAATCAGCATGGCTTAAGGTCTCTTTAATTTAGCACCCTGAACCCCGTTTTCCTCTTGAAAAAAAAAATAAAACCTAGATCATTTACTTGGGTAGGCTCTGAGTGTTATGATTATTCATTTAAAATCTAAAAGAGGTCTCTTGCTAAATATTAATATTTGGTGATAATGGGGAGAATTATTCCTGTTTAACAAGCTCCAAGCAGTGCTATAAACAGTAAAGTGTTCAATAGATGTTTTTGGTTAGGATGATAATAATGAGCTTTCTATTTTGTAGATGAAAATGAAGAGCCAAACAAGTTAGTCCATATGATGGCTATTATTTCTATACTGGTAAACACTTAGATTTTTCTATATTACCATTAAAATGTGGATAATTACCAGTTTCTTCTATGCTCATGAATTTTGTCTTAGAAAATTTCCCATAAAGTTTAATGTTATTATTGACAACCAACTTATCTCTTAGATAAAGTAAGCAGATTAATAAAATTTCTGTGTTCAAAGCCCTTCAGACAGATTTGCTCTGCATATATAAATGCTGTGAGTTTATATAAGTGATTTCAAAAATGAGAAGATAAACTAATAGGCAAGGTTCACTTTCCTTTGACCAATTTATAATTCTTAAAGTCAGATTCTATTACAGTTCAAGTTCTCAGAGTTATTTGACTCTGTTGTTGGTAGAGGCAAGGAGATTCATTCAAGTGTGAAAACTGTTAGTGGATTATAATGGGATGAAGCACCAAAGTAAACTTTTCATCGTATCACCACAGACAACCTGAGACATTAAACTGATGTTTTACTGGGATTCACATCCCTTACAGAGGATTGTATGCTAATAGCACATGTTGTAAACCTATCCCTCTATCACAGAATGCATGCCATCAACCTGATTATAGCCAGAATGGTTGATTCACTTATAAAACCAAGGGGAATAGACTCCAAATCATGGAATCACTGCATAGATAGCTTTGTTTTTGCTTGTGCAGCCTACATTCACTAAGAGCATTCTTTTTTCCTTTGAAGAAATACTCTACTTTCCCATTGCATTCAGTCTTGGTGGAGCGTGATAATTATAGAGCCTCTTCTTCTACCTGCCCTGGGCATGTGGCCTAAACTCAGCCAGTCAGCATCTCTTTTCTGGGAGTGAAATATTTGAGAAAGGTGTTCTTCCTAAAATCTGGTTATATAGCCTTTGCTTGGATTTTCTTAGTCATTCCATTTCCTCCCAATGAAGTCCTGTTTTGTTTAACTGGATCTGTTTTGTTACCTATAGCCAAAGAACATAGACACATAAAACCATAGACTTTTATTGTTGGCAGGGACCTTAATGGAGAATAAAAAATGTAGGAAGCCCAAGGAACTATGGAAACACAGGGGAGAGGATGTAAGAGAAACCTGTAAGCTTCAGTATTAGGCTGGGTACACAGTCCTTAGAAATAAGAAAGGAGAGAGTCAAGAAACCAGAGTCAAATTCACTTATGTCACAGAAAAGGACATGGAAACTCAGAAGTTACTTACTGAAGTTATTTACTATAGAGCCAGCATTACAACTGAGGTGTCCTGAATTCCAATTCCAATTTGCTATATTTATATTTTGCTATATTTCTGTCAGATTCTAACTTCCTCTAAATTTTTCTTTCTCACTTTTTAGGCTTTTGATATATACTAAATTTATGGCTGCTTCCAGAATTAGACTATGTACTCTGAGTAATCAAATATATTTTTCAAAAGCTGAGCTTACAACTGAACACAGGAAATTGGAATACTCTTTTCTTTGATTTGCACATCAATCCCATGGAGCTCGACACCATTGTATCCCTTTCATTTTCAGTTTCATTTTCCTATTTCAGTTTTTTCTTCGTCATAATTTTCCACTTTATCTCTGTCCCAAAGGAAATGATTGATCTTGGAAAAAGTAACCTGGCCTTCCGGCTGATGAAGTTAAGCCTATGACTCATGAAGTCAAGCTTGCTGGCAAAGAAGATAGGAATAAAACAGATTAGACAAGATACTGGACATCTGTTTTAGTTTGGTAGCTGAACTGAAAATCAAATCTAACCAGAGTCAGCAGGCACTTATGGAATATCTGATATATTTCCAGTACTGTTTTAGGCTTTCTGAGAACTAGGAAAACAAAATGATTCTTCAAAGAAATAAAGCTTTTTATAAGAAAAACTTGACTACATGTTAACAACAAAAGACACCACATAAATCAGGGATAAATTGTATTTGACGTACCACAGTTCTATATTCTCTCTGAGAAAGTACTTTTCTAATCCATTGGTCATAAAACCTCAGTTACAAAACATAAACCATTAAAAATTGAAGTTGGCCATACTCCAGTGCATAGGAATTCCCATTATGGAATTAAAAATACTAGAGCCAGGGGTGTCCAGGTGGCTCTTTTGGTTAACCCTCTGACTTCAGCTCAGGTCATGATCTCACGGCTCATGAGTTTGAGCCCCGCATTGGGCTCTGTGCTGACAGTTCAGTGCCTGGAGCCTGCTTGAGATTCTGTCTCTTATTCTCTCTCTGCCCCTCCCCTGCTCACACTCTTTCTCTCTCAAAAATAAATAAACATTAACAAACAAACAAACAAAACTAGAGCCAAAAAGAAGTCATGAAAGCTCCAGGTCTAATTTCCTTTTAAGAAACTCAAAGCCATTTAGAGATAATCTTTCATTATTTCCAATCCATTTCTCTGAGAGAGAATTGAGGTAAAACATTAAATTCATACCCCCCCTCCCCACAGTATGAATGAGAAGGAAAGGTTTATTATGACTTTAGAAATGTTTCACAAAGTATAACTAGAAATAGTTTCGTGAGCCCTTCCATGGAGGAATTTTAGTACAAAAGTGGAACATTATTACTTTCTTCCTGTCTGGCTGAGAACCCATTGTTCTCCAAGGAGAGTAGTGAAACTGAAGGAAGACCACTCTCAGCAAATTAATCCACTTTGCTCAATCTCAGACATGTAATTTTGGCGGGAATAAAAGCCAGGACAGCAATAGGCAACAAAGGTTAGCAAAAAACCCAACACATGCAGTGTCTAATTTCGATTTCACTGTTTGGTACTTATGTAATCTTGGACAAATTAATTTCCACGTTGGTTAAACTATAAGATCCATTTCAGATGGTATAGTAGACTAAATATAATGAATACCCTTCTGACTAAAACATTGGATGAAATATGTAAAAAGTGTACTGTACTGTTGACTAAAGTAATCTGAGCTAGAAAACATGGTGAAAGGATAGCTTTTTCCATGGGGTCACTGGACGAATCTTTAAAGATTTGGTTTTGATTCTACAAAAATTGTAGAATGTAGAAGAAAAGCCCAGGGCCCACCATAAGTGGGGAGCTTAATAATAAAGCCTGTGTAACAGTTGCATTGTCCTTATTCTGAACTATAAAATATCTCAAAAAGTCAAAATATTGGTACCTATGTTTAATTATAAAAATGGGACATGGTATTACAATTTGCTCATGGTAAATGTAAAATACTGTTCCAAATAATCCACGTATACTTCATGTCAGTATATCCAACTCTGCCTAGAATTATCCTGGTTTGAGTCTGTTGTCTTCAGATAATTAATAGTACATCCTTTCATTCTCAAATATGTCCTGATTTAGACAATAGGGTATATGATGATCCCACTGAGAGCTCAAGAATAAAGAAAAAAAAACACAAAGTTTTTTAAATACCTAGAATAATAATTACCTATTTACGTACGGAAAATTGTGAGATGGGGAATTTCTGTATACTCTTTTCCATATTGGCCGTATCAGTTTACCTCTCATCAGTAGTATACCAGAGTCCCTTTTCTCCATATCCTCACTGGTACTTATTATCTTTTATAATAGCTATCCTAACACCTGTGAGATGCTATCTCATAATGGTTTTGATTCATATTTCTCTGATGATTAGTGATGTTGATCAATTTTTCATATACCTGTTGCCATAGGTATTCCTTTGGCAATTCCTTCCTTCCTTCCTTCCTTCCTCCCTCCCTCCCTCACTCCCTCCCTCGCTCCCTCCCTTCCTTCCTTCCAACCAATTTTTTAAAATTTATTTATTTAAATTCAAGTTATTTAACACACAGTATAGTACTGGTTTTGGGAGTAGAACCCCAGTGATTCATCACTTGAGTATAACATCCAGTGCTCATCCTAACAAGTGCCCTCCTTAATGCCCATCACCTATTTAGCACATTTCCTCACCCACCTCCCTTCCAGCAACTGTCAGTTTTTTCTCTATCTTTAAGAGTCTCTTATCATTTGCCTCCCTCTCTGTTTTTATCTTACTTTTCCTTCCCTTCCCCTCCCCTATGTTCAGCTTTTTGTTTCTTAAATTCCACCTATGAGTGAAGTCATCTGATATTTGTCTTTCTCTAACTTACTTCACGTAGCATAATACACTTATATGTGATATACATAAGTATATCTTCTTTAGAAAAATGTCTTTTCAAGCCGTCTGCCCATTGTTTAACTTAGATTATTTGGGTTTTTTTGCTATTGAGTTGTATGAGTTCTTTATATATTTTGAGTATTTATACCTTATCAAATACACGATTTGCAAATATTTTCTCCCATTCCATAGGTTGTCTTTTTACTCTGTTGATTATTTCCTTTGCTGTGCAGAGGATTTTAGTTTGATGTCATCTCACTCATCTTTTTTTTTTGAAACCAAGTTAATTTTTTTTTTTAATTTTTTTTTTCAACGTTTATTTATTTTTGCGACAGAGAGAGACAGAGCATGAACGGGGGAGGGGCAGAGAGAGAGGGAGACACAGAATCGGAAACAGGCTCCAGGCTCTGAGCCATCAGCCTAGAGCCTGACGCGGGGCTCGAACTCGCGGACGGCAAGATCGTGACCTGGCTGAAGTCGGACGCTTAACCGACTGCGCCACCCAGGCGCCCCAAAACCAAGTTAATTTTTAATAATAGTTCTTACTTTCTATTGTGTTCACTCATCTGTTTTTGTTTTTGTCGCTTATATTTCTGTATCACATCAAAAAACAAAAATCCTTGCCAAGACCAATGTCAAGGGACTTTTTCCTTATGTTTTTTTTTGAAGTTTTATAATTAAAGCCTTATGTTTGTCTTTAATCAGTTTCAGGATAATTTTTCTATATGGTATAAGATAAGCATCCAATTTTATTCTTTTATATCTGAATATTCAGTTATCCCAATATCATTTATTGATGAGGCCATCTTTCTGCCACTATGTATTCTTTAGCAGCTTTGCCAAAATATTAGTTGGCTGTACATACATGAGATTATTCCTGGGCTTTCTATAATGTTCTGTTGGTTTATATGTCCTTATGCTAGTACCATTCTGTTTTAATTATGATAATTTAATGTCTTGAAATCAAGAAGTGTGGTCCCTTCAGTTTGTTCTTCTTGCTCAAAATTCCTTTTGCTACACAGTGTTTTCTTGTGGCTCCAAATAATTTTTTTTTTTGTTTGTTTTTCTATTTCCATTAAAATGCCATTGGCATTTTGATAGGATTTGTGTGGGATCAGTAGATAACTTTGGGTAGTATGAACATTACAACAGTATTAATTCCACCAATCCCTGAACACAGATAACTTTTTATTGTGTCATCTTCACTTTCTTCTGGCAATGTTTTTTAAATTTTTTTTTCAACGTTTTTTATTTATTTTTGGGACAGAGAGAGACAGAGCATGAACGGGGGAGGGGCAGAGAGAGAGGGAGACACAGAATCAGAAACAGGCTCCAGGCTCTGAGCCATCAGCCCAGAGCCTGACGCGGGGCTCGAACTCACGGACCGCGAGATCGTGACCTGGCTGAAGTCGGACGCTTAACCGACTGCGCCACCCAGGCGCCCCTGGCAATGTTTTTTATACTTATCGATGTGAAGATCTTTACCTCCTTAGCTAAATTTATTCTGAAGTATTTTGATTCTATCATAAATGGGCTTGTTTTCTTAATTTCTTGTTTCAATAGTTTGTTGTTGCTGCATATAAACAACGTGGAAACTGATATCTGTAGGTTGATATTGTTATCCTGCAACTTTACTGAATTTGTTTATCCTAACAGTTTTTAGTTGAGTCTTTATGGTTTTCTATATATAATAACACGTCATCTACAAACAGGTTTTACTTTTTCCTTTCTAATCTGAATGCCTTTTATTTCTTTTCATGCCTTACTGCTCTAACTAGAACTTTGACTCCTATGTTGAGTAGAAGTGGTGAGAATGGGCATTCTTGTAACTGATCTTGGGGGAAAAGTTTTGAGTTTTTCAACATTGAGTGTGATGTTACCTGTAAGCTTGTGGTACGTGACATTTATTATAATGAAGTAGATCGCTTCTGTGCGTAATTTTTTGAGTTTCTATCACAAAAAGATACTGAATTTTTTCAGTTTTTCTACATCTATTGACATGATTGTACGATGTTTATACTTCATTCTGTTCATGTGGTATATACATTTACTGATTCGTATGTGTCGAATCATGTTTGTGTGCTAGGAATAAATCCCACTGATCATGGTGTATGATTCTTTTAATGTGCTGTTGAATTTGGTTTTCTAGTATTTTGTTGAGAGTTTTTACATCTGTGTTCACCAGGGATATTGGTCTGTAATTTTATTTTCTTCGAGAATCTTGTCTGGCTTTGGTATCAAGATAACACTGGTCTCATAAAATGATCTTGGAAGTGTTCCCTCTGTTTCATTTTTTCAAATGAGTTTGAGAAGGACTGATGTTAATTTTTCTTTTTTTTTTTTTTTCACATTAAGAGTTGGTTGTTTTTGTTTTTTTTATTTTTTATTTTTCTTAATAAGAAGTTTATTGTCAAATTGGTTTCCATACAACACCCAGTGCTCATCCCAACAGGTGCCCTCCTCAATGCCCATCACCCACTTTCCCCTCCCTCCACCCCCCATCAACCCTCAGTGTATTCTCAGTTTTTAAGAATCTCTTATAGTTTGGCTCCCTCCATCTCTAACTTTTTTTTTCCCTTCCCCTCCCCCATGGTCTTCCGTTAATTTTTCTTTAAATGTTTGGTAGAATCAACAGTGCAGCCATTCAGCCCCATGTTTTTTTTGCGGGGGAGCAGGGGGAAGTTTTTAATTACTAATTCACTCTCCTTGCTAATAATAGGTCTGTTCATATTTTCTAAAGTTTCATGACTTTGTCTTAGTAAATTGTAGGCCCTTAGGAATTTATCCACTTATTTTAGATTATCCCATTTGTTGGTATACTCTTTATTTGTATTTAAATAAATTTAAATATATATAAATATAAATACCCAATTGTTGGTGTAGTCTATTATATAAATTGTACTATAAAGTAGTCTTCTATGATCCTTTGTATTTCTGCAGTATAAGTTGCTGTATCTCCTCTTTCATTTATCCTTTTATTTATTTGGGTGATTATTCTTTTTGTACTAACTAGTCTTAACGATTTGTCAATTCAGTTTATAATTTCAAAAAACTAGCTTACACTTTTATTACTCTTTTCTTTTGTTTTTCTAGTCTCTATTTCATTTATTTCTGCTATAATATTATTTCCTTTTTTCTGCTGACTTTGGACTTTGTTTTCTTTCTCAAGTTTCTTAAGTGTAAAGTTAGATTGCTCACTTGAGATCTTTCTTGCATTTATGCATTTATCACACACACAAAAAAACCTTCCTCTTAGAACTACTTTTGCTGCATTCTGTGTGTTTGGTATGTTGTGTTTCCACTTTCATTTGTTTCAAGATACATTTTTATTTCCCTTTTTTATATGTGTATAATTATTTTTAATTGAAGTATCATTCAAATACAACATCATATTGATTTCAGACATACAACATAATGATTTGATATTTGTATATATCACAAATGATCACCATAATATCTACTTAACATCCATCACCATACATAGTTACAAAAAATTTTTGTTGTTGGTGTGAGAACTTTTAAGATTCATTCTCTTGTATTTCCCTTTCTATTCCTTTTTGATTCATTGGTTATACAAGAGGTATTGTTTAATTTTCACAAATTTATTAATTTTATATTATTCCTCCTGTTAATGATTTCTAGTTTTATACCATTCTTGTTGGAAAAGATATCTGAACTTATTTTAAATCCTCTTAAATTTTTTGTCTTGTTTTTTGCCTAATGTATGATCTATTCTGTGATTGCTTGAGAAGAATGTGTATTCTACTTCATACACTCCATATACCCCTCATATATGCATAGCTTCCTCCGTTATCAATATTACTCACCAGAATGGTACTTGTGTTACCAAGGACAAAACTACATTAAGATCTCTTAATCATCAAAATACCATAGTTCACCTTAGGGCTCATTAATGATGCTGTACACTCTGGATTCGAACAAATGTATAATGATATATCCATTGTTAAAATATCATACGGGATAATTGTAATACCCTAAGATTTCTCTGTGCTCTGCCTATTCATCCCTTCTCTATCTCCACCCCTGGCAGCCACTCATTTGGTTGTCCCCATAATTTTTACTTTTCAATAATGTCATATTAGACATCATATGGTATTTAGCCTTCTCAGATTGGCTTCTTTTCTTAGTAATATGTATTTTAGTTTACTCCATATCTTCTCTTAGCTTGATAGCTCATTTTTTTGAATTCCTAATACTTTATACCTGTATATACCACAATTTATTTTCTCATTCACCTACCAAAGGATATTTTGGTTGCTTCTAAGTTCTGGCAATAATAAATAAAGATATTGTAAACATTTATATGTACATTTTTATGTAGGCACAAGTTTTCAATTCTTTTGAATAAATATTAAGAAATATGTTTGCTGGATTGCATGATAAGAGTATATTTAGTGTTGTAAGAAATAACCAGCCTTCCAAAGTGGCTGTATCAATTTTCATTCCCACCAGCAATGTATGTGTGTCCTCATTTCTTCACATCTTCACCAGCATTTATGTCTTTTACTTTGGACATTTTGGCTATAGCATGCCATGGTGAAAATTTCTTACTATTCACCTAGTCTGGGTCCTTAGGGTATCATGAATCTGTATATTCATTTCCCTTCCAGCTTTGGGAAGCTTCTGTCATTATTTCTGTGAATAAACTTTCTGCCTTTTCTCTTTTCTCTACTCTTGCTCAGACAGGCTTAATACATATATTGTTGTTGTTGTTTAATGTGCCAAAAGTCTCATAGACTCCCTTCAGTCTTTTTCATTCTTTTTTCTTTCTGTTCCTCTGACTGGATAATTTCAAATAATCTCTCTTTGAGTTTGCTGATTCCTTCTTCTACTGGATCAAGTCTATTGTTTAAGTTCTCTATTGATTATTGTTGTTGTTCAGTAATTGTGTTCTTCAGCTCCAAAATTTCTATGTAGTTCCTTTTTATGGTTTCTATCTCTTTTTTTAAGTATTCACTTTTTTAGTGTATTGTTTTCCTGAATTTTTTAGTTGTCTTTGTTCTTTTGTAGCTGAATTTAAGACAATTATTTTGATTTCTTTGTCAAGCAACTTGTAGATCTCCTTTTCTTTGGGATCAGCCACTGGAGCTTTATTTTGTTCCTTTGTGGTGTTATGTTCCTTGACTCTTCATGCTCCTCAAAGTATTGTGTTTCTCTCTTCACATATGAAGAAGTAATATCTCCCATCAGTCTTTGCTGACTGGCTTCATGAGAGAAGGACCTTCATTAGCCAGCCCACTTAAAGATTTTATGGCCTTTTTTATGGATGTGGCTACCCTATTCTTAATTCCTCTTGGCAAAGAAGGCCTAGCATTGTACACCATCTCTTGATCCCACAGAATTAGACCTATGTACACATCCTGTGTGTACATTTTTATACACACACACACACAAATGTATATGTGTGTACATTTATAAATCCTCTCATTTATATTCTCCATGGCACTGTCCTTAAGTGTTCAAGGTTGTGTGCCTTCTCCCCCATTCTACAGAATTGAACCAGCTACTGATGTCATGTGCTGTCTCTGGGAACTTGTATGTGCCTTCTGTGGAACCTTGAGCTCACCATATGTGGAGGCTCATGTGTCCTATCAACAGGAAAACAGGCAGGCTCCCTGTAGAGGTTCATGTGTGTTATCCTGGGTGCATGCAAAGAGCTTTTGGTTCATGTCTGCCGTTGGGAGAGAGCTGCAAGTGAGGAGTCCCATGGGGTTAATGGTTGGGCCTCTAGATGAAGTCTGCAAGCCTACTGACTGATGAAGTCCATAGGATCTGTGGCCAGTTTTTGAAATATGTGCATGATTTTTGTGAGCTCATGCCCCTTTCTCTGCTCCTCGCACCTCCAGACTACTGAGAGGTGCTGATCCTCTCAGTGATCTGGGTGATGCAAGACAGAAGTGGGCCTCATAGGCAGTGTTCCACAAGACTGGGGAAGTTGGCCACTCTGCTGTCACTTTCCTCTGTGGGAGAAATCATGGGCTGAAGGGGATCTTAGGGTAGGGATGACATGGGTAAAGTGAAATCACTTTTTACCCTCTTCAATTCATCTATTTTCAATTTTTTTTTTTTTTTTTTTTTTTTTTTTTTTTTTTGCTGAAGCAGGATGCTAGAATCTTTCCATTGAACTCCCCAGTTCCACAGAGATACTCCTGTTGATGTTCTAAGTGCTAGTTGTGCTCATTGCTACTGGAGTATCATTAGGTTCTCTCACTGACATAACAAACAAAATATGTGTTTATATTAACTTGGGTATACATACACATATGTATTTCTATATATAGCCTTCTCTATGTATATTCAGCTAAACATGAGTTCATGTTGTCTGCAACTCGAATCCATGACCATATTGATCTTCTCAACTTCTCTCTCTACTTACCTGTAAACTTTCACCTCAACAGTGAGAAATATCTGGCTCCCACCATAACTATGTGTTTGCTTAATTGTTCAGTTCCACCATGTATCTCTAGTGGTTTCAAAATTGTTAACCTGTACCACCATGAGAAACAGCTTTACAGAGGACAGGGCTTATGTGCAGTTCCTTTTGCTTTTAGCTATGCAGAGTGTGTTCATTTCCAGAGCTAATTATTTCAACTCCCTTTTCCTCCATCCCGTTCACTGAAGTTGTTTTGTACATGTGCGATAGTTAGATTCTTTGCTCAGATTCTGTATTACATCCCAGCAATCCCAAGATTGCTGAACCACCTGAATAATTTTTTTAAAATTTTGTATATTAAGGTTTACTCTTGGTGCTGTAAAGCTTTTTGAACTTTAACAAGTGTATTGTGTCATGTATCCATCAGTACAGTATCACAAGGGATAGTTTTGCCCACAAAAAAAAAAAACCTTGTCCTTCACCTATTCAATCCTCCCTCCCAACCCTTGACTCCTGGCAAGTACTGCTCTGTTTACTGTCTCTCTAGTTTTTCCTTTTTACAGAATGTCACATAATTGGAATCATTCGGTATTTGGCCTTTTCACATTAGGTTTTTTCACTTAACAGAATTCATTTAGCGTTAATCCCTGTCTTTGTGTGGTGTGATAGTTCTTTTTTTCTTTTATCATTTAATAGTATTCTGTGTAGATTACCACAGGTTACACATCCACACACCTATTAAGGGAAATCTTGGTTACGCCTAGCTTTTAAGGATATGGGTAAAACTGCTATAAACATGCATGTGCATGTTTTTGTATGGAGATGAATTTTTAAATCACTTGAGCACTAGAAGCTCAACTATCAGATTATATGGGATGATACTAGAGATCTGCAAATAAAACTAACTTAACAACCTTCAAGGAGCTGATTGTCTGGTAGTAGAGAAAATCATGTAGAGCAGTAGTTAAACGTTATAATGAGAACTAGATAAAGCATGCTGTGGAGACCCTGGAGAAGGGTAAAGATATTTATTCCATTAAAATCATAACATGTGTGTAGTATTTAGTATTAAAAGGAGGAAGGAAAGGCCAAACTGGTATAACAAAATTATTAACTTTAATTTAGTTCTAGAATTCCACAGAGGGCTTAAAATCTAAATATGAATGAAATTAATAACATCCAATAAGGGCAGAATAAATGGGGAAACTCAATTTATATATATATTGAGTATATATATATAATTTTTTAATTTTACATTTTCCTATAATATATATTCAAATTTGCTACTAGAAATAATAAAATGTTTAAAACTGTATTTTAAAAATGTCATTTTCAGTTCCTATAGTATCATTTTATTTACTCTGTTTTATAAGGAGTAGTATTGCCTAGTTATATGAAAACTGATTTTTATATTCACGATCTCTAAATGTGTGTAATTTTTTAAAGCTTATAGTATGCAATTTTCAAATACACACAGGGCTACTGATAGTGCATCTGGCTTACTGTTTGAATGGACAGATGGACTAGAAAGTCAATCCAAGGTTGAAAATACTCTGAAGAAAGTACAGAAAAACAAACAGGAAAGTGAGGGAGCCTATTGAAGTTTCAACAGTGAAATGGTTAAACATGGGGGCGGGGTGTGGAGGTATTAAAAAAAAAAAGAAAGAGTTGAAGTACATATATGGGAGCTAATCAGAATATTTAAGTTGGCAGTGTAGTATTGTGAAACTAAATCAGTTTTATAGTTAGATATCAGTCAGAATCTTCTCTGACACTGTGTAAGCTTGGGGTAGTTTTCTGAGTTTCAACTATATATTGGAATAGTAGGCTGGCATAGGTAGAGGACTTATTGGTGAGGCACATACCAAGAATTTTCCTTGGATTAGCATTTGTTAACCCAAATATCAGCTCTACAAATTACATGCTAGTATTTTCCTCATTACGCGGAAGAGAACCATGCCCTAAAGAAAAAGATAGACTTGGCCAAGGATACAAAGCTGGTAGGTGGTTGCATGGGCATATGGACAGTAGTGACATGCTTCTAGTTCTAACCTGATCCAAAGCTTGATGTGTTTTCTCAATAATCTGAGCTCTTCTTTTTTTTTTTTTAATTTTTTTTTTCAACGTTTATTTATTTTTTGGGACAGAGAGAGACAGAGCATGAACGGGGGAGGGGCAGAGAGAGAGGGAGACACAGAATCGGAAACAGGCTCCAGGCTCTGAGCCATCAGCCCAGAGCCCGACGCGGGGCTCGAACTCACGGACCGCGAGATCGTGACCTGGCTGAAGTCGGACGCTTAACCGACTGCGCCACCCAGGCGCCCCTAATCTGAGCTCTTCTTATGCCCCATCTCTTCTCATGACATTCCCCCTCAGTAAAGTAGTTACTTTTCCTAACCAAAAAAAAAAAAAAAAAAAGGGTCATTTAATTCCCTTCTCACAATAGCCCCTTTTCCAGCCAGGGAACTGCATTAGACCGAGAAGAAGTGAAGAGAGACTAGGACACATTCAAGAACCAGAACAGTGTTGAACCCTAAGACAGGAGGGAGCAGTGTATGATCAGCAGTAGGTATTTTGTAAACCAGATAGGAAAGACACAAATTCCCGACAGTAATGAAGATGTAGTAAGCAAAGATAATCTTCAAATGGTGTGACTCAATCGCTGAAGTGGCCATCCCAATGCAACCATTGTGCTAAGAGAGCAATATGTAGCATGAACAATATTAATAGCCTCTGAAGTACTCCAGATGAGAGCTACAGACCAGACCACCCCAGAAGTATGTGCTTGGCTAAAGTCTGTACACATTTTTGGCAAAAAGGAATTGGAGTATGTAGAAGTATGCAATATGGCACATACCTCTATTAGGTTGTTGCAACTCTTCAAAATAAGCCTTAAAAGAGTCTTACTATAAGTGCATATAGATAGAAAGTATAAGAATCAGGATTTGAACCCAGTTATGCTCTACATTACATATGTAGTGATTCTTTCTACTATCCCCTGTTGTGGCTCTTTATTTATTCTTTTAGTACTCTTTATAAAGTGTTGGACTAACAATTCTCCAGCTATTATTATAACTATCTAGGCTTTATGTACCGCAATTAACTATTATAATAAAAATTCTGGGGAACTTGGGTGGCTCAGTCAGTTAAGCATCTGTTTTCAGCTCAGGTCGTGATCTAATGGTTCGTGAGTTCCAGCTCCGTGTTGGGCACTGTGCTGATAACTCAGAGCCTGGAGCCTGCTTAAGATTCTGTGTCTCCCTCTCTTATGCTTCTTTCTCCCCCATTCACACTCTGTCTATCTCCTTCAAAAATAAATAAACATTAAAAAAAATTAAATAAAAAAAATTCTGGTCCCCAGAGTAGGCAATGCAGGTAAGAAATTCCTCTTATAAAAGATAAATTCCAGAATTAGTTCTTATTGCAAAGGCCTCCGTCCATCTCTCTAAATTTATACTTCACTTGCTCTATATAAATATTCTGCAGAAATTAGGCTATGTAACAGGTTTTAAATATTGTTTTTCCCCTGATCCATAATGTTCATTCCCCTGAATTCTTTTTATTGATCTCTTACGGGGAAGTCCTCCTCTGCCACTCCCAGACACAGTGATCATGTACCTTTGATACTGTTTATCTGCACTGTCCATGTGACAGAAAACATAAATCCCTTTTCATTGGTATTTGCTCTTTTTAAAATGTGTATGCCCTGGCTCCTCAATCAGATTGCCTATCTCTGAAGAGCAGTCTTATATTGCATGCTTTTCCCAGTATATTCTTTGTGTCTGGTTCTCAACAAGCCTTCAGTTAATGTCACAGGTTGAGGATACAGTGAGAGATGATGATAATGATGATGGTGACTATGATATTTATGTTGACTAATATCTTTAAAGCTGACCTGTCCACATAATTGGATGATATGAATGAAAATATAAATATAAGGGTAACATTGAGTACTTGTCAGATGTTAAGCACCATCCTTATTTATTTCCCAAACCTAATGGGTACTATATATCTTCCCATTTTAATGAGTGTAGACAGACTAAAGAACTTTTCCAAGGTCATACACAATAAGCAGGAGTGGCAGAACTCTGGTCTTTCTGGCCCCCAAATCTCTATTCTTCCATGCTAAGCTGAAGTATCATGAGAGCTGAAAAGCCTCCATGAGAAAACTAGCTGGCAGCATCAGGACCCAGTCCAGGTGTGATGGACCAGCGACTGCCATCTGGCAGTACAAATTTGCTTTTGAGAGCCTATGTCATCACTGAGATTCAAACTTGTGTTTTGAAGACATTGTGACTTTTCAACCAATCCTTTGTTAACACCTAAATGTATATGCCGGTTTAATTACGGAGGTGTACTCAGACAGAACTTAATTTCACAAAGTACCTTGCTTCTGATAATTATAGCCCTTTGCAAGACAACAAGTCACATCCAGAGGGTAGGAAAGGATATGACATTCTCAAATATCAGCATTTTTATAGGGGATTTACAAAAGAAAGAAGATACAATTAACAAATATAAAACATATGTTTAAAAAATTGTTCTTTTGTTGATTCCAAGTTATTTTTTCTTCCAAGATGATAGAAATTTTGCCCTTTCTACTTGGTCACCAGAAATCTCCAACAACTTTTTTGACCAGGAGAAATGTCAGCTTGGGATATAATAGCCCCCAGCTGCTTGGCTTCTCTTTATTGCTACAAATTTCTTGGGACATGATCTGTTTCTCCTTGGCTTGTTTTTTTTTTTTTTTTTTTTTCTCAATTTTGATGTAAACAAGTTAAACATACTGCTATAGAAAGAAATTTTAAGTATTCTGTATTCTATGTTCACTGTGGTAGGTCATCGTTACCATTAATCAGAAGCTCTG
Organism: Puma concolor; assembly: GCF_028749965.1. Lineage (NCBI taxonomy): Eukaryota > Metazoa > Chordata > Mammalia > Carnivora > Felidae > Puma > Puma concolor. The sequence goes on from NC_141667.1 coordinate 218,541,645, forward strand.
GACATCTGGAGACTACATCTTCTACAATTAAAATAATAAAGGAAGCTAGTACACTCAGTGACCTTTGGGCTACTTAGGAGTTATGCCTTCAACTGAAACAGAATGAAGATAACTTTGAGGAAAAACCATATCTTGTATATAGCAGAAACATGCAAAATGGTTACTCAAAATTAAAGAGATTCGATCCACTGGATAATGCTTTACCTATATTTTATTTGACTTTTTCAATTATTTATTAAATAAAACATCCCCAAATCTAACTGAAACCCCCCTTATCTCTACCTGTGTAATTTAGCAAATTAAGCACCTATGTCAACCAAAAGTTTCAAAACAGTAGCCTGCAATTTTTATTTTCCAAAGACCCGGTCATCTCACAAGTCACTCCAATGAAATTGCTCTTGCTAAGGTCATTAGTGACCTGATAATTGTATAACTTAATGAATATGTTCTCGTTCTCACTGGACAACTATGATATTACTATGATATTTTTTAGCTTTGTTTACCTCTTTCACATCTTAAAACTCTCTCTTCCTTGGGTGTCCCTTGTTCATCTTAGACCTCTCTATTTCTTTCCTATATTCTTTGTGGATTTCTCTTATTTTTCCTACCTTTAATTGTTGGGGTTACCCAAATTTAATCTCTGGCCAACAGCCCTTTGATGCCATATATATATGTGTGTGTGTGTGTGTGTGTGTGTATATATATATATATATGTATATATATATATATATGTATGTATATATGTGTGTGTGTATATATATATACACACATATACACACACATATATATGTGTATATATATGTATATATATATGTGTGTGTGTGTATATATATATATATATATATATATATATATATATATGGCTATACACACACACTCTTGCTTCATCCCAGATTGTCCCATGTAACCTTTTATGGTTTGAATTGCTGCCTGTATGCTGGTGTCTCCAAGATGTACATTTTCAGCTCAAAGAATATCCCCTCCCCAACATTTAGACTCATATGTCCAAATGTATCTTAATTGTCCCATAAGAATGTCAAAATCAACATGCTCCAAACTAAATTTGTCGTACTCTCCTCTAAACCTGCTCTTGTGTCCTCACCTTTTTTTCACTGTCATTATTGCGTATCTAGTCACCAAGGTAGAAACTTGAAAAGTAGTCTATGATTCTTCCATGCCTTTCACATCTTAGACCCAATAGATATTTAGCAACTATACCTCACAAATCCGTTTCCTCACCTTTAACTTTACCCCAATCACCATGCCATGTTTCAGACCCTTCTTATCTCTGGTCTACACTAAAATAACAAACTCACAATTCTTATCTCCAGTTTTATCAGTTCTCCTAAGCTTCCATAGTGACCTACATAAAAGGGACAAAGATGTCCCTTCCATGGCTTCCCTTTCCCTCTAAGGTAAACCTGAAGTTCTGTTTAACCTATGAGGCATCTTTTAGTCTGACCTCTTCATACCTCTCCAACTTCACCTTTTGTGTCTCCCTCTTCTTTCCTCTTTAAATGAACTGCTTGTTTTTTCAGTATTAAATTTTCTGGATGGCATAGGCTTTGCTGTTCTTGATCTTTTCTTGGAAGAGGACTATTGAGAAAAACAATTATTTATTTTGTACTGAATACATAAAATATATTTAAAAAAATTTTTTTTTCAACGTTTATTTATTTTTGGGACAGAGAGAGACAGAGCATGAACGGGGGAGGGGCAGAGAGGGAGACACAGAATCGGAAACAGGCTCCAGCCTCTGAGCCATCAGCCCAGAGCCTGACGCGGGGCTCGAACTCACGGACCGCGAGATCGTGACCTGGCTGAAGTCGGACGCTTAACCGACTGCGCCACCCAGGCGCCCCTATAAAATATATTTTAAAAAGCATTCCATGTTTTCCTGGTTGGGGGGATGGACATAATTTAGAATTATTGCAACTATAAAAATTTATGTAAAGGTTAAGCAGTGTTGTCTTCAGAGCGATCAGCAAGACAACCTTTATCCTTTATTTCCAAACCCTATGTATCATGATCTTATAAGGGTATCTATTGTTCTCATTGCCTTTTTAATAACATGTGGATTATGTGTATGTGTAATTTATATGTGTGTGCATGTGTGGCATGCATGTACACATGCATCATGACACATGAGTGATGATGAGCTTGAAGGCTTGTGTAGGGTAATGACAAATATTGATTGAATATCATTGACTATGATCTGTAAGCTTATTCACTGTTTTTAAAAGGAATTGGTTATTAAATGAGAGCTTTTAATGCTTAGTTCTATAATGATTATTATGTCCCTTCTAACAGGTGCATTTTCTATGTGTATTTTTAGCAGGAGTGCTTGTAAAAGCAGAACTACATGTTCTTCTGCCCAAAGCCCTCTTTACCTGTATCCATCAATTTTCCTGTCTTAGTCACCCAATAAACAGTCATCCCACTTACCTTACAGTGAAATGTTGATTTTAAGGGAACTTTTTTTAAGGGAACTTATTTTAAATAGCTGGATACACTTGTCTTTTCATGTTAAAACCACTTTCTGGACAAGTGTTGTATGGATATTTGAATTTTCATGAATATTCAATGTGATGAATATATTTTAGGATTGTGATGCCAGGAGACATCACGATGTCGCCAAGTGTTCTTAAGAGGCTTCACCTCATCCCTGCCAACTTAATATCACTTATTCATTCATCAGGCATTTATAAGATACCCATTTTTCATAAGAAATAAAGTCATGAGTCATCCCCTCACTGTAATACAGTGTAGTATAGTGTAGTGCAGAAGGCAGGAAGCCCACTGAAATCCTAAGAATAATATATGGTGAATACCACTAGATAGTTGTAGCATACTAAAGCCAAAAGAAGGGTACTCAACGCCCTTGGGTTTGAGGAAGGGTTAGAGGAAGCTACCTGGAGGAGGAGCCATATGAGTAAATTGCTTAGAAATCCTCTCTGCTCTTATTACCTGAGCCCTCAATCCAACCCATTTTTCCCAAAGCTACTTCCAGGGGTTTCCATGACTCCTCCAAATGACTGCTTAATTTGAGTGTAAAAATCAGTCATATTGAGTTCTAAATTAATTCCATTTTGTCATGTTTTATTTTATAAGAAAAGTTAACAATAGTTACCCAGTGAACATCCACTGAGCACCTATTGAATGCCAGGTATTACGCTAGGTTTCTGGGATATAAAAATAAGTAAGACATAGTTCTTGTATTGAAGGAACTAAAAAAACTCTTCAGATAATTAGTAGCCATTCCTATTCTGGAATGTTCTCTTTGCTGCTCCTTCCACCTGGAACTCCCTTAGCTTCTCTCTTTATCCAATTAGCTTATACTCATTTCCCAGGTCTCAGATCAAATGCTACTCTCTCCAGAGACCATTCCTGACCACCTTATTCATACTAAGTTGTTATTTCTGGAAAACCATTCTTTTCCTTGATTGACCTTATACAGTTTCTACCTATGTGATTAATATATGTGCTATTTGTCTCCACCAATGCCCTGTTCCATTAGGGGAAGGACTTGTGTCTGTTTTACTCATCCTCATGTCTCTAGGGCCTAGCATTGTTTTAAGCAAGTAGTGGGTCCTCTACAAATATTTGTTGAGTTGGAAGAGTTTTAATTATGTATGAGGAAACTCTGTCCCTGAGAATTTATATGATTTTGCTTATGCATTAAAATTTTGAGATACTGTGTTTTATTTATTATTTATTTAATATACTGTGTTTTATAGTTGAACTCTATAAAGATTTTGACAAATTTTCATTACACAAGTCAATAAAGTCAAATATTTACATTACTGAACAAGACACAGCTGGATATTGGCTGTGTAAGTATTAACCTCTTTAGCCCTTGTTCTATGGGTCTATATCTCTCCAAGGAAGCTACACTCATACTGGGCGGCTATGGCCAGTCCTGTCCCAAGACTGTTAGGTCAGTTAGACCTTAGAGCACAAGACATACCTGGAGGGGGATCCATTGCTATTCCCACCAACACCACCATTAGATTCTTTTTTTAAAAGTTTTAATTTAAATTCCATTTAGCTAACATACAGTGTAATATTAGTTTCAAGTGTACAACGCAGTGATTCAGCATTTCCCCACATCACCCAGGGTTTATCACAAGTTGCTCTTCTTAATCCCCATCACCTATTTCACCCATCCCCCCCCCCCCAACTCCCTTCTGGTAATCAGTCTGTTCTCTGTAATTAAGAGAACTCTGTTTTTCTTTTCTTCCGTTTTTTTTTTTTTTTTTTGCCTTTTTCTCTCTCTCTCTTTCTCTCTTTGCTCATTTGTTTCTTAAATTCCACATATGAGTGAAATTTTATGGTATTTGTCTTTTTTCTGACTCACTTATTTCACTTAGCATAATATTCTCTAGCTCTATCCATGTTGTTACAAAGGACAAGATTTCATTTTTATGGTTGAGTAATATACTATTATATCTAGATACCACATCTTCTTTATCCATTCATCAGTCGACGGACACTTGGGTTGCTTTCATAATTTGACTATTGTAAATACTGCTGCTATAAACTTCAGGGTGCACGTATCCCTTTGAATTAGTATTGTTGTATTCTTTGGGTAAATACCCAGTAGTGAAATTAGTGGATCATAGGACAGTCCTATTTCTAACTTTTTGAGGAACCTCCATACTCTCTCAGAGTGGCTGTACCAGTTTGCATAACCACCAACAGTTCAAGAGTGTTCCTCTTTCTCACATCCTTGCCAATACCTGTCATTTCTTGTGTTGTTGATTTTAGCCATTGTGACAGGTGTGAGGTGATGTCTCATTATAGTTTTGATTTGAATTTCCCTGGTGATAAGAGATGTTGAGGATCTTTTGATATTTCCTTTGGCCATCTTCCTTGGCAAAATGTCTTTCTTCCTTGGCAAAATGTCTAGTCATGTCTTCTGTCCATTTTTAATTGGATTATTTGTTTTTTGGGTATTGAGTGGTATAAGTTCTTTATATATTGTGGATAATAACTCTTTATTGGATATGTCATTTGCAAATGTCTTCTCCCATTTTACTTTGTTGATCATTTCTTTCACTGTGCAGAACCTTTTAATTTTTATGTAGTCTCAATAGTTTATTTTTCCTTTTGTTTCCTTTGTCTCAGCAGATATAACTAGAAAGAAGTTTCTATGGTTGATGTCAAAGTAGCTACTGCCAGTGTGCACTTCTAGGAAATTTTTTGTGGTTTCAGGTCTCACATTTTGGTCTTGCATCTGTTTTGAATTTATTTTTGTATATGGTGTAAGAAGGTGGTCCAGTTTCATTCTTTTGCATGTTGCTGTCCAGTTTTCCAAACACCATTTATTGGAGAGACAGTCTTTTTCCATTTGGATATTCTTTCCTGCTTTGTTGGAGATTAATGGACCATATAATTGAAGGTTTATTTCTGGTTTTTCTATTCTGCAGATACATTTTTGTACCAATAGCATATGGTTTTGATTACTACAGCTTTGTAATATAACTGAATTATGGAATCATGATGCTTCTAGCTCTACTTTCCTTTTTCAAGATTGCTTTGGCTATTTGGGATCTTTTGTGGCTCCAGACAAATTTTAGGATTGTTTGTTCTAGTTCTGTGAAGAATGCTAGTGCTATTTTGATAGGGATTGCATTAAATGTATAGATTGATTTGGGGAGTATAGACATTTTAACAATATCTGTTCTTCCAATCCATGAGCATGGAATGTCTTTCCATTTCTTGGTGTCATCTTCAATTTCTTTCATCACTGTTTCATAGTTTTCAGAGTACAGGTGTTTCATGTGTTTGCTTGGATTTATTCCTGGGTATTTTATTATTTTTGGTGCAATTATAAATGAGATTGATTCCTTAACTTCTCTTTCTGCTGCTTCATCATTAGAGTATAGAAATGCAACAGATCTCTGCATGTTGATTTTGTATCCTTCAACTCCTACTGAATTTATCTGTTCTAGCAGTTTTCTGGTGGAGTCTTTCAGGTTTTCTGTATAGAGTATTATGTCATCTGAAAATAGTGAAAGTTTTACTTCTTCCTTGCTGATTTGGATGCCTTTTATTTCTTTTTGTTGTCTGATTGCTGTGGCTGGGACTTCTAGTACCATGTTAATTAAAAGTGGTGAGAGTGGACATCCCTTTCTTGTTCCTGAGCATAAAGGAAAAGCTCTCAGTTTTTCCCCATTTGGGATGATATTAGCTGTAGGTTTTTCATATATGACCTTGATTATGTTGAGGTCTCTCTAAACCTACTAAACCTACTTTGTTGAGGTTTTTTATCATGAATGGATGTCATACTTTGTCAAATACTTTTTCTGTGGGTTAGATTCCATCTTTGAGTCAGAACCTACATATCATAAGAAGGCAACAAGGAAAACTCTTTTATCCTTAAAAACTTAAAAAAATTAACATGAACACACCACTGTTATTTTATTATGGCATTCTCTTACAGGGAGACAGAGACACTCTAGAAGCTAAAACAAAAACCAACATTTAAAAATCTATACTTTTTTTTTTTGGAACAGGAAGTATGACAGAAGAAAACTGTAGAAGAAGTTAAAAGAGCAGACTTTCAAATTATTTTTTATCTTGGCGGGAAAGAAAAAAAATCCCTGGAGCTTTCCCAATATAGGAAGTGTGGATATTCTTGGCCTAATTCCTGTCTAGCAGTTCTCTGTACTCTTTCTCTCTGACACACCTCCCCCAACCCCTCTGTTAAGGAGTTCTCATTTGCATAATTAAACTGCTTGACAGGGATGCTGAGAAAGTTGAACAGCCAAGCACAGAGCCAAGTATCTTCAAATGCCATCCTTAGCCACATGCCCACTATACAAGGGAAACTGTTTAACCATTTGAAGAGAAAGCAGAAGCTGTATACTGATATTCAAAATGTCTATGGCATATATTTATGAAATCATGGGCCTCCTGGCCTGAGGGCAGAAAGAAATGATCACCAAAGGGGAAATAAGATGTGTGAGAACTGAAATGGAAAATTTAAATGTATTTTGCAGCTCTTGGAGGTGGTCACAGCTTACCCAATATATGTGAAGAGCTAACTCTCTCCATGATAGTCATGATACACCACATAAAATTCCAGTCAATAGAGTCAAAATTTTGGGTAAGTTACCTTTAGGAAACTAATTCTAAGATGCACATGGGTTATCTGATAGTTGATGATCTAACAAGCATGTATATATACAAGACACTAGGAATTATTTTTCTCATGACAATGAGGAATAAGACAAATAGCTACTACTGAGTAGGAAGAATTCTGGAGAATAAAAGGAAAGCCTCAAGCTGGTTAAATTTGACCTAAAAGGATAATGGGACATAATGCCTCTGGCACAAAGGTTAGATGTAGGAAGGAAGCAGTCACTTTGCCTTTCTTTCAGCTTTGCCTTAGACTAGAGCTCTGCTGATTCTTCCAGTCACCACATGTTTAACTCTTATTAATGTTAACAGGAAAATAAGTTAAAATACATATGTGGGTTTTGATATGTCTTGGCTAAAGACTGGAATGAACGTGTTGGCCAGAATCCAGGGCATCTGAGTTCTTGCTGGAAGTTGACTATACCTTCCACCACAGCGTGGACTCAACTCCAACCCTGCCTATATTTCTCCTGAGTAACACCTGCTGACCAGTGATATTCAACCCACCATATCCTGGGGCTTAATGTCTGTCATACTGTGTAGAGTGAACCTCAGCATCTAAGAGTCATCAATCCAGGGTCATGGTCCTGCTTTATGATAGGAGGAGCTTTATTTGACTTGTTCGTTGCTGTGTTTCCAGTAACTAAAACAGTGCCTACCATATGATAGGTGCTAAATAAATATTGATCAACAAATGAGTGAATGACAAAACAAGAAATTAAAGCAGAAATTGAGTAAGATGACCTACTTGTCTGGCTTTAAAACTGAAGGTTTTGAAGCCCAGGAATCTCCTCAGTCCAAGGTTAATTAGGATGGTTGATGACTCTAATGCCCAACCATATGGGTGAAATCCATAGTGTAGTCATGAGAGCTTATTCATTCAACAAGTGTTTTTTGAGCATGTAATCTGTGCCACTGTTCCAAACACTAGATGAGAGCAGTAAACACAATACAAATCACTCAGATGGACCTTACATTCAATATGGCAGTCCTTTAAATACACAGACCAACAGATACACAGATAATAGAAGATCATGTGGTGAGATGTTCTGTGAAGAACAATGAAATGGCATAAAGAGGGATAGACGAGGGGGAACTATGTTTGATATGGTGATCAACAAGGGTGTCCTTATTTGAGCACTATCCTGAATGAAGTAAGGGAATGAACATTGATGATGTATGGGGGATGTGGCCTAAGAAAAGGAAAAGCAAAGACACAGGCCCTGATGTAGGAATATCCTAGGATTGTTGGAGAAATCAAACTGCTATGGTTTGAACCACCCTCTGAAGTTGAAAGCTGTAGAAAAACAAATCCCTATGACCACCTCTCTTCATGTGTATATTTTTTAAATCATCCATTTATTCCAAAAATATTTTTCTAGGTGCCCACTATGTGCCAGGGGCTATGCCATATACAAAGATGAAATTGCCTCGTTCTTATTTTTATTGAAGTACAGTGGACACACAGTGTTACATTAGTCCCAGGTGTACAATATAGTGATTGTACAAGTCTATACATTATGTTATACTCATCACAATATGGCATCTATGATCAGATGATCATCTCTGACGATACAACACAATGGATTATGATTGACAACATTCCCTATGCTGTGCCTTTTATCCCCATGACTTACTCATTCCATAACTGGAAGTCTGTATCTCCCAATCTCCTTTACCTGTATTGCCCACCATACCACTGCCTTCCCCTCTGGCAACTATCAGTTTATTCTTTGTATTTAAGGGTCCGTTTCTGTTTTTTGTTTTATTTGTTTAGATTTTTAGATTCCACATACGAGTAAAATCATATGGTATTTGTCTTTCTTTATCTGACTTATTTTACTTAGCATAATGCCCTCTAGATCCATCCATGTCATCACAAATGGCAAGATCTCATTCTTTTTCATGGCTCACTGACGTTCCATTATATAAATATACCATATCTTCTGTATCCACCCATATATATTGACAGACGTTTGGTCTATCAATTAATTGCAAATAATACTGCATATAGTGCAAATTGCAAATAATGCCGCAATAAACATAGGGGTGTATATATCTTTTCAAATTAGTTTATTTCCTTTGGGTAAATACCCAGGAGTGGAATTAATGCACTATATGGTGTTTCTACTTTTAATTTTTTTAGGAAACTCCATACTGTTCTCCACAGTGGCTGTACCAGTTTGTATTCCCAACGTCAGTGCACAAGATTTCTTTTTCTATGTATCCTCACCAACATTTATTGTTTCCTGTGTTTTTGATATATTTTGATTTGCATTTCCCTGATGATTAGTGATACTGAGCATCTCTTCATGTGTCTGGTGGCCCTCTGTATGTCTTCTTTGGAAAAATGTTTATGTCATCTGTGCATTTTTTAATTAGATTTTTTGGTGCTGAGCTATATAAGTTCTTTATATATTTTAGATATTAACCCCTTTGGCTATATCATTTGTAAACATCTTCTCCCATTCTTTAGGCTGCCTTTTTTATTTTGTTGATTACTTTCTTCATTGTGCAAATCTTTTTATTTTGGCATATTCCCAATAGTTTCTTTTTTTTTCTTTTCCCTGAGGAGACATATCTAGAAAAAATGTTGTTATGCCCGGTGTTAGAGAAATTACCACCTATGCTTTCTTCTAGGAGTTTTATGGTTTCAGGTCTCACATTGAGGTCTTCAGTACATTTGAGTTTATTCTTGTTTATGGTGTTAAAAAAAAAAGTGGTCCATTTCCATTCTTTTACATGTAGCTGTTCAGTTTTCCCAGCACCACTTACTGAAGATATTGTTTTTCCCAAATTGTATATTCTTGCCTCCTTTGTCGTAGATTAACTGACTGATCATATGATCATGGGTTTATTTCTGGATTCTCTGTACTATGATAGGTCAATATCCTTGATCTATGTGTCTATTTTTATGCCAGTACCATGATGTTTTGATTAGTACATCTTTGTAGTATATCTTGAAATAGGAAATTGTGATACCTCCAGCTTTGTTACTGTTTCTCAAGATTGCTTTGGTTATTCAAAGTCTTTTGCAGTCCCCTAGAACATTTTAGGAGTATATGTTCTAGTTCTCTGAAAAATGCTGATGGCATTTTGATTAAGATTGCATTGAATCTGTATATTGCTTTGGGTAGTATGGACATTTTAACAGTATCAGTTCTTCTAATCTGTGACCTTGCCCTATCTTTCCATTTGTTTGTATCATCTTCAATTTCTTCATCAGTGTTTTATAGTTTTCAGAGTACAGGTCTTTCACCTCCTTTGTTAAGTTTATTCCTAGGTATATTATTCTTTTTGGTGCAGTTTTAAATGGAACTGTTTTCTTAATTTCTCTTTCTGCTACTTTGATATTAGTGTAGAAACACAGTTGATTTCATGTATTAATTTTGTATCCAGCAGCTTTAATGAATTTATTTATTCTAATAGTTTTTTGGTGGCATCTAGGATTTTCTATGTACAGTATCATGTCATCTGCAAATAGTGACATTTTAACTTCTTGTTTACCAATATAAATGCCTTTTATTCTTTTTGTTATCTGATTGCTGTGGCTAGGACTTCCAGTAGTATGCTGAATTGAATAAAAGTGGCTATAGTGGGGACACCTGGGTGGCTCAGTTGGTTAAACATCTGACTCTTGATTTCAGCTCAGGTCTTGGTCTCACAGTTCATGGGTCCGAGCACTGCATCAGGCTCCATGCTGACAGCATGGGTTGTGCTTGGGATTCTCTCTCCCTTTCTCCCTCTTCTCCCTGTTCATGTGTATGTACATGCTTTATTTCTCTCTTTCTCACAATAAATAAATAAACTTTTTAAAAAGTGGCTGGTGGGGTGCCTGGGTGGCTCAGTCGGTTGAGCATCCGACTTCAACTCAGGTCACGATCTCACCATCCTTGAGTTCGAGCCCCGCATTGGGTTCTGGGCTGACGGCTCAGAGCCTGGAGCCTGCTTTGGATTCTGTGTCTCCCTCTCTTTCTGCCCCTCCCCCGTTCATGCTCTGTCTCTCTCTGTCTCAAAAATAAATAAACATTAAAAAAAAGTGGCTGGAGTATTTTGTCTTGATCTTGCAAGAAAAGTTCTCAGTTTTTCACCATTGAATATGGTTTTATCCATTAGTTTTTCATATTTGGACTTTATTATGTTGAGGTATGTTTCCTCTAGCTTTACCTTGTTGAGAGTTTTTAGCATGAATGAAGGTTGTATTTTATCAGTTGAGGGTTTTTTTTGTATTTTTGAGGCAATAACGATTTTTATCCTTTGTTTTGTTGATGTGTTTTATCATGTTGTTTGATTTGAGAATATTGAACCATCCTTGCATCCCTGGCAGAAGTCTCACATGACTGTGGTGAATGATCCTTTTAAGGTATCATTGAATGTAGATTGCTAATATTATGTTAAGGAATTTTGCATCTATGTTCATCAGGGGTATTTTCCTGCCTTTTTTTGGGGGGAGGGGTTGCATCTTTGTCAGTTTTGATATCAGGGTAATGCTGGCCTCAAAGAATGTATTTGGGATCTCTCTTTCCTCTTTTATTTTTTTGTAATAGTTTGAGGAGAATTGGTATTAATTTTTCTTTAGATGTTTGATAGAATTCACCTTTGAATCCATCTGGTTCTATGCTTTTTTTTCTGTTGGTAGTTTTTTGATTACCAATTCAATTTCATTACTAATAATTGGTCTGTTCAGATTTTTTATTTCTTCCTGATTAAGTTTTGAAAGATTTTATGTGCCTAGGAATACATTTCTTCTTGATTGTCCAACTTGTTAGCACGTAATTTTTTATGATAGTCTCCTATAATTTTTTTGTCATATTAATTGTTATTTCTCCTCTTTTATTACTGATTTTATTTATTTGGGTCATCTTTTTTCTTGTTGAGTCTGGCAAAAGGTTTATCAATTTCATTTGTCTTTTTCCAAGAACCAGCTCTTGATTTCATTGATATTTTCTATTATTTTCTTAGGCTATATTTCATTTATTTCTGCTCTGATTTTTATTATTTCCTTCCTTCTACTTACCTTGGGCTTTGTTTGTTCTTTTTGTAGTTCCATTTAGTGCATGATATTAACATTGGCTCATTCTTGTCCATCCTTTCCCCGAAAGGACAGGGCCACTCCCCAGTATTCTCAGAAGGTATCCAAGGCTATACTCTGAAAAGACTAAAAAGATTTTAAGCAACCCTGAAACATGCCTAACTTCTACCATTGCCATAATGTGGGATCTCTTGCTTTTAGGTCCCTCCCAGGAGGTTCATCACCAGCAATTACACAGAGTCGGATCATTGAAAGGAGTCATGAACCTTCCTAGGGTATACTCTTTTAGGACCTCAGTAAAGGTAAGGATACAGTGCAGCAGTAAAAGGAAAACTCAGACAAACATCAAAGAGTTCTGAGACTTCCAGGTAGTTTCCAGGATCCTCTCTCAGTAGCACAGGCTATGCTTCACCTTTGGATTGTTAGCCTCTAAGCATTTACAGTGATGCCTTGGTCTCAAGAGAGCCAACACATGTGTTTACTGAGGGTCCTTATTTCCTACTAATTATATGGCTAAAATCCAGCTGCATAACCAGTTAAATCAGGACAAACCATCAAGCTATACATTTTCAGTAAACAATACAAAGAAAATTCTGCAAGGTGCATGCAGGGGAGTTTTGATTCTTCTCAGCGTGTTATGAATCACCAACTACTTCTTTTCATCCTTATCTTGGCTGAAAGTACCAGTCTTCCAGGTGCCTCTGCCAGTGTGACTGCCACTGCCCCCTGCCCTGAACTGCCAAAAATGTGAAATTTCGTCTGTGCCCATCTTCTCTCTTCTTTACCTGCTCATCTCATCCAGGTCCATAAAATGAAACACATTTATCACCTGACAAAGCCTGAATTTACAGCTTCTGCACAATTCTGCACTTAATATCTGTGTGTAGATACACAGTAGGCATCCCCAACTTAATATGTTCATAGTAAAACTGTTGTTTCTCTCCAGTCTTTTCCCTTTGGCAGTCATCTCCATGTCAGTCTTTGGCATGAAATCCACAGATACTATGTTGTACCAGTTACATATACCTCATCTGAGGGGACGTGTTCTTGATTCTTGATTTTTCACTTTCCCTTACCGTTCATACATAAGCACGTTCATTAGCTTTCTTTCAAAAGGATTCCAATTTTGACTCAAACAGGCTGCATACTAGAGTTGTACTTATAGAATATGTATAGCGAGCAAGTAGGAGGGTGGGGAGAGCTTAGGTAAATCTGAGAGCTTCCTTTCCCATGGGGAGCAGAAGGAGATGAGACTAGAACACGCAGTACTCAGAAACCAGGGACTGAAAAAGAACTCCACGTGAGAATCAGATGGGCATTTAGGGGTCAGGAAGCACATAGATCCTCAATATTTAAATGAAGCATTCTGAAGCATTATCAGCAAGAAAACCTTGAAATTAAAGCTACTCCTGCCTCAGAAAGGAACCCTGTGACAGTTCCTTCTTTAGGAAAAAAATGTATTACAGGATAAAGCCACCTTTATTCTAAATAAATACTAAGAGACTAAGAATAAAGAGTAAGAGAAGGAGGGAAATTAACCTACCTGAGGTGGAACTTTGTGGAGCTGGATAAAGGTAGATTAACATAGGAAGAGAATGAGTAGGTTTATTTTAGTTAAGATGGATACTGTCCAATCAGAAATAAAGTTAGTCCCTTAATGACTGAGATGGCAATCTTTGACCTGAGTTGTAAATGGAATTTGCTATTTCAGAAAAATGTCAGGTTTTATCAGAGGCTTCAAAATTTTTAAAGGTTTTACTGAATTTGGCTTTCTGATACAAATACAAATAAAACCAATTGCATAAACACAATATACTTGTATTAAGAGTTGCAATTGATATAGGTAAATTAACTTTCTCATAAACAATACAATTCATGGGGGTATTGCTAAACAAGCTAAATATTGGCATCTTATATATTAAAAATAAGCCTGTTAAAGGTTTGTTCTCAGCACAAGTACCCACAATCATAGGACACTCGCTTATTGCCATCTCATCTGAGAAGAGAATCCACTTACAAATGAGGCTAGCAACATACGGATGGATGTAGCAACAAGGGTGGAACAGAGTAGCAGTGTCTTGTATAATTAATCAAGATTCCATTCTGGGGCATCTGTTTTTCAAAAGGACACTAGCTAATAACACTCACAGAAAACAGTTGTTGATGGGCCTCTCAGCCTTAGAAGAAAGTGGCCCATTACATTCTACATAAACACAACTTTCACAATCGAAAAGAGGAGGCTATACATGATCAAATATAAAGAAACAAAAATAAAATAACTTTAAAAGTTAACTCTCTTGGCCTTATAAGTAGGCTTACAAATGTGTGATTTACTAACTAGCTTAGTAACTTAAAATATCTCTGAAAAGAGGATAATAATGACAAATTATAACTTGATTATATTTACATTTTAAAATGTTTGGATTAGGATAAAATGTAAGCATTTTTAATATGACAGTTATTATATAAGTGATAATAAATACTCAGCTATAATAAACTTTTACATGCGTGGGTAGATTAGTGAGGAAAGAAGAAAAAAAATGACCAAATAAAAAGAAGCCATGTTGCAATATGAAATCTAAGTTGCTATGTATCAACGTTTGTTTTAGTGATTTGTGTGAAAGTAAATTGGTAAGAAAACCCCCTAAACCAAACCAATAAAAGGCTAAATTACATGGCATTTTAAGTGCAACTTTATTACAGATTTCTTTTTCTCAGATTTTAATTAAGAATATAATCTTGTATAGTCATCTGTGACTACTGTAGCTATAAAAGAGGTTTGACAGAACAACTAAAAATGAAAAAAAAAAAAAAACTATTTCCCTGAGTCATAAGACAGCTTGATGGTACCTAATTAAGTCGTTTCAGATCAATCCCAAAATGCTTCTCTTCCCCAAGTAAGAAACACTACAAGTAGAGGATTAAGTTAGAAAAGGCAACAGCCAGGACAAAGCTTCTTCTCCATGTCAACTTTTCAAACTTTCTTCCATTTTAACATTAAGTGGTCCTTCTGTTGTGGAGAAAAATGTTTCAACAGTCTTCAACCTAAATAAAAGAAATGAAGCCAGGTTATTTAAATTCACAAGCAATGTAGGGTAGTGGTGGTGATGGTTTTTCATTTTCATTTAAAACTGGTTGAAAGTTCTATTGGACAAACTACAGAGAAATTGACAGAGAAAAAAATACAATGACTAGTTTTATTTATTATGCATTCAGATCCCTTAGTAGATCAGACAGTATTTATTTCTCTTTGAGTTTCTGTTGCTTATAAACGTCTACCAGGGAATATATAGTCAACATTTCTTTATCCCAGACTGAGCCTGCATCTAAGCTTACAAAGTGCAATGAAGAAGTAAAGTATGTAATTTATCTGCGTCATTCAGGGCCCCATTAGTTTAGCTTTGAAACGCCATTCTAATTAATCAAATGTGATTTTTTTGTTGTCACCCCTTCATTTAGAGTATGTTGAGAAAGCTCTTTTTAAGTCTCCTAAAGAGGACAATAGCAAAACTGATTTTGGTGGAATCTGTGGAGTATTATACTCTTCCTATGCTCGCAAAAAGAATCTCAAATTTTGGTAATTTATCTTTCAAAAACAGTACTACCTTGGATCTCTATTTAAAATGGCAAAATACTGGCATATTGAATTATTTCTCACATTTCCTGAAACTATTGACTCATTTAATTTTTTTAAGTTTATTTATTTATTTTGAGAGAGCAGGAAGGGGCAGAGAGAGAGAAAGAGAATCCTAATCAGGCTCCACAATGTCAGCCCAGAGCCCGATGTGGGGCTTTATTTCATGAACCGTAACATCATGACCTGAGCCAAGATAGAGTCGGACACTTAACTGACTGAGCCACCCAGGCAACCCTTGACTCATTTTAGTCATATCTTTTTTAATTTTAATGTAGCCTGTAAGTTTTATTATTTTCTTATAAGTGTAATACCTCTTAATTGAAACTTTTCCAAGGATACCCAAAGACTTGTATACAGTGGCTTATTGAGATGATTTTGTACCAATGATCGTAACAGCTCCTCTGATTTAAATATCTAGTTATTTTTGTTTGCTTCCTTGATCAAAGTTTCAGAAACCATGCCTTCATTTCAATATGTCCTTACTGAACGTAAGAAGGCTAACATGTAACTTCAGAAAGTAGAGGCAAAGGGTGACCCAAACCTTGTCAGCTTTGTAATAATTACATTTCCTCCCAGGAGGCCTAAACAAACAAAAAATACTTCCTATTTGAAACGTCAAGCTATTTTCTGAATCCAAAATGAGACTTAAATTTACATTTAAGGCAGAGGGTCCATATCATCTAGAAAAAAATTCAACTGAGTTTTATAATCTAAAAAAAGTTGAAAAAATTACCCAATAATAATTCTTGGGGAGGAATACAAATTCTCAATTAGCCTAATGTCTGTATATATTTTTAAGATTTTACTTTTAGTAATCTCTCTACTCAACATGGGGCTTGAACTCACAACACCAAGATCAAGAGCGGTATGCTCCGCTGGCTGAGCCAGCCAGGTGCCCCAACCTAATGTCCATATTTTAGACTGAGAAATGAAGGGTTTCATTAGTAATGTATGCTGTGAGATGTGAGCCAGAGTTTGGTATCCCTCTGAGAGATTTGGAGGGAGAAAGATGCATCTTGACTGTATGAATTTAGGGTGGCTGTGCTGAAAGTTGGTGTTTGGTCTTAGGGGCTAACTTGAGAGGGTTCTCATGCATGCCTGTGTTTGCAGGACAGCTGGAACACATAGAAGGAAGACACTAATGCAAGGTATTCATCTCATGCTGGTAGAGAAATGAAAAAATGAAATTCATTTAGGCTTGACCTGGACTGGACTGTTAAACTGAACATGTGGTTGTTTAAGATTGGTCAATACAGAATGCTCTGATATTGGCCTTTCTGTTAAGAAGCTACTGTCCTGCTTGAAGCCAGAGAGCCAGATGGTGTACAACCTCAGGAGGTTCATGGACTTCAGAAAGCTTTCATCTATACACCTCCAAAGTTGAGAATGGAACATTTTACTTACACGCACTTAGACCAGTTCCTTTCTAGGTCTGGAGCTACCTAAACAGGTATTCTGAAGAAAGAGGAAATGACAACGAAGCAGAACTAGCTTTAAGCCCAGCATGGGATAAAGGATGATGTTCTGACTTGAATTATCTAGAAATCTCATACACAGAAAAGTGAAACTAATCGTGTTAGGGGCTTGCCAGTCTCCTTCCTCCTTGAAAGGGGCACGTCAATCCTTTAAAATCCCCTGAACAGTGACTTTATGGTAAACTCTTATAACTCAGGCTACATATATGTAACAGAAAAGTTGAGTGGGATTCTGTCTGTATCAGTTTTCACTGTGATGCCAGTTTGACAGAAATCAGGACACTAAAGTGAATGTAATACTGATTCTCTCGCTCCATGTGCAGATTAACTGAAAAAATGTCCCTAAGAACCTACTCCATGACTTCTGTTTCCTCAGCCTGATCAAGAATAGATAAAGGCTTCATAGAGGATGGGCAGATGAGTGAAAAGATGTGTTTGGAAATCGCTCTTGTCAAGCTGTGAGTTACCTACTGCCACCCCTTTTGCAGGAGGGGGTGGCATTTCCTTCTAACCACAAGTGAGGAGGGCCTCACTGAGAACTCTCAGCTTTGACATGGCTCCATCCTGGGAAATCAAGAGGCTGGAGGAGCCTTGCGGGCAGAGCCAGGAGAGGCTGCACTGTTGGCATCAGCCTCCACCCACCTGATCATGAAAGCAAGGGATATGTGGGTATTTGCCTAGACCAGAAGTGTTTGAGCTTTTGAGTTGACCACTCAAAAGCTTGAGTTGACCAAGGGATATGTGGGTATTTGCCTAGATCAGAAGTGTTTGAGCTTTTGAGTTGACCACTCAAAAGCTTGAGTTGACCAAGGGATATGTGGGTATTTGCCTTGACCACAAGTGTTTGAGGAAGTTTTGAGCCCTGCCTAAAAGAATCACTTAAAGGAAAGAGTAAGTATTAACAAAAAGAGACTGTAAGTTTACAGTGAATATGCCAGGGCTGAGGGTGGGGCATTAATCACTGTCCTGAGTAGAGAAACATCCACTTAGGTCATGAGAACTCAAGAGCCCATGAAAATATCCCGTTGATAAAGATGCAGAGCCACCACCCAGCCCCTCCATGTCTGACAGTTTTAATCATCTGCTAGGATCATTTGGCACAGAACCACCCAGGGAGGTAGGAGTTGCTTATCCCTCACATCTATTCCCCACCAGAACTTAGAACTTGGAGAAGTCCTAAACAGAAGCAAGAACATAGAGAAGAGAGGAAGCAGGCTAAGAGGAGAGAGCCAGAGGGCAAGACCAAGTTCCTTACCTGCAGGCTCACAACCAGAAGGTCCAAACTGGAGGAGGGAGAACATGTAATTCAGAGTTATGCTTAGAGCTTTGCTTATTATATGAAGCTGGACATTTATTTTACTTACAAACTGAGGTCGCACCTGTCATTTAAAGTGAACACAGATCACATAAGAGAGCAGAGAAGCCAATGGGAACTGTCAAAACTTTCACTTCCCTATTGAAGAAAGTTTAAAGGGATAGTATGTTTTTAAAAAAAAAAAAAGTACGTATTGGTAACAACTCGTGTATTTTGTTCCTTGTATGCTTAACTTATAAATAAGTAGTGAGTTTAGAAGAGTAGTCCTTTATCAGAACTTTGTACCAGGGTCACCTAAGGGGATGCTTCAAAACTCATATGCCCAGGGGTGCCTGGGTGGCTCAACTGCTTGGGGTCCAGCTTTGGCTCAGATCATGATATCATGGTTTGTGAGTTCAAGCCTTGCATCAGGCTCTGTTCTGACAGCTTAGAGCCTGGAGCCTGCTTCAAATTCTGTGTTTCCCTCTCTCTCTCTCTGCCGCTCCCCTGCTCATGCTCTGTATCTCTCTCTCTCTCTCTCTCTCTCTCTCTCTTTCTCTCAAAAATAATAGATAAACATTAAAAAAAAAAAGCATGTACCCAGATTTAATCCTGAGTATTCTTATTTGTCAGGTAGTGGTATAGTCCCAAGTGTATATTTTTTGGGAAAAAAAATCTCCAGAGAATTCTGATGCTCACCCCTGGTGAGGAAAAATTTACTTATGTAAATCCATGGATTACAGTTCATTAATAACAAGCCATGGAAACAAAACAGGTTTGGGGGGAATGTGACTCACTCGTTGAGTTGAATTAATTTTGAGTTAGATGGGCCATGTTGTTTATATCATGTAGTATTTCTCTTATTCTTCCAGGATTAGTGCCTAATGCCAAAAGAGTAATAGCTAATGCTCTAAAGAGCAATATAAGTGTAATTATTGGAAGCAGGAGATAGCTTCCAGGGAGCAGTCTGCATTGCTGAGTGCACAGTAGCCCAGGAAGTGGGTATTCAGGAAAAGAATGCAGTTTTGCTCCTGCTGGAGGATTATGGCTAGAACAGGTTTTTAAACATCACTACTCAGTTCCTTGAACTCTTATCCAATCTCCAGCTCCTTCAACTGGAATGAGTGCTAAGCGATTAGAAGTGTAAAAAATTGTATGCAGTCTTCATTTCACGTTCAATGATACAGCAAATTGTAGTTAAGACGGTTCAGAGGGAAAAATCAATGTTTCGTATTTCATGGAGCCACTAGAATCACTTTGCTTCTTTCAGTGTATCATTCGAGTTCACACTTATTTTGCCAATGCGTCAGCACGATCCATAATATTCATTCGATCATGTATGTGTGACAAAATCAGCCTCTAAAAACGGTGTGATGAGAGAGAGAATCAGCTATATGTCAGCGAACATTCTTTTTACCCTGCCTGAAAGTATATTTGAGAATTTAGTGATGAGTTCCTTTAAGACAACCACAAGAGCTTGTTTGGTGCTTTACACTTTTTAAAGTGTTCTTACAAACAATATCTCCTTTTTTCTTTTACTGCTAACAGTCCAAGGAAGAAAGTACAACAGGTGCTAAATTTCAGCCAAGTATCCTAACAACTGAAAGTAGCTAAAACCACTAAATGATTAAGTACACTTTCACTTTTCTCCTAGACTCTATAGACCTATAGACACTAACTCTGAACAGTTTCATGGTTAACATGTAGCATTCAATAGAAAGTTTTTTTAAGGGTTTGATTTAAATCCCAGGTAGTTTACACACAGTGTGTTAGTTTCAGGTGTACAATATAGTGATTCAGCACTTCCATACATCACCCGGAGCCCATCACAACACGTGCACTTCCTAATCTTCATCACCTATTGCACCCATCTCCCCACCCACCTCCCAGGGGAATATTAGCTACAAAGAGAATGAAATCTTGCCACTTGCAGCAACATGGATGGAATTAGAGAGTATTATGCTAAGTGAAATAAGTCATTCAGAGAAAGATACCTTTTGATTTCATTCATACGTGAAATTCAAGAAACAAAACAAATAAGCAAAAGGAAAAGCAAACTAAGGGTTGATGGAGGGAGGTGGGCAGGAGATGAGCTACATGGTGACAGGCATTTGTTGGGATGAGCACTGAGTGTTATATGTAAGTGGTAAATCACTGAATTCTACTCCTGAAGCCAATATTGGACTGTATATTACGTAAAATTTAAATTTAAAAAAGTTTATAGAAAAAAGACAAAACATCTGACTTATTTTGTGCCTTTTCAAAGATTTTTTTAATGTTTATTTTTGAGAGAGAGAAAAAGAGTGTGTGAGTGGAGGAGGGGAAGAGAGAGAGGGAGACACAGAATTTGAAGCAGGCTCCAGGCTCTGAGCTGTTAGCACAGAGCCCAACATGGGACTTGAACCCACCAACTGTGAGATCATGACCTGAACCAAAGTTGGATGCTTAACTGAGCTACACAGGAGGCCAGTACCTTTTCAGAGGCTGCCTTTATCCAAATGGCAGCCTTGTGAAAGACATAGAAGGGTACTATTGGAAGGGTACTCTTAGCAAGTGGCTTCAGACCTCAAAGAGTTATTTTTGTGAATCTGTATGTCACTTTGAAACAGCCAACCGAGTGTGTAAGGTCTCTCCCTTAAGATTTGTCATCACTTGTTTTCAGCTCAACAGCTGAGTCACCAAGGAAGGAAACATTTCTCAGAGTTTAAAGAAGTTGGGCTTTCTTATAATTAGTAAGCAACTGCTCTCGTACGTGAGGATGGTATGCAAAGAGCAAAATGCGGCAAAGTCTAAAACAGAACATCCCAAACCTCATTTCAACTGCAAATCCTAAATTGCATGATTTTGGAGTTTTTGATCAGAACCTTCAAGAAAACATCCATGATAATAAATTTAAAATACCTTCATGTAAGCTCACATAAAGTCACATGAGTAACACTCCTGCAATACATTGGTCTTCCCTATTTCTGTCTAGAATATTTATGAAAATGTTTTTGTAGATTCTTCTAGCCACAGCTCAAGATTCTAAATAAGAATGAACATCTAGTTGGAGTCCAGATTCCACAGAGTAGCCAGCCAGGTAGCCTTGGTCAAAGCCACTTCACTTCTATTTACCATCCTTTGACATCTGTAAAGCTAGGATATTACTAGCTACCTTACCTACAGATGACATGGGATAAAATGTGGGAAAGTATTTTACAAACTTCAGAACACTGTGCAAATAGAAGATTGTTATTTCTATAGGATATCCCATCCACGTTGGGCAGCATGTATAGAACACATTTTGGCTTTCACAGTTGCTATTTGGAGCACCTTCCTTACAAAATCATAGCACATTGCTTTCGACCCCCTTCTTATATCAATCTGGCCCTCATCCTTCTAGGCAGTATCTTATGCTCTGACCTTGGCTTGATGACAGAGTTGATTTATCTGTGTTGACCCTTGGCAAACTTCCTACCTGACCAAGTTCTGGCTCCCCGTGTCCCATCCTAGTGTCACAAGTCTGGCTAGTGCGTCTCCTAGGATCTACCCCTGAAGGAGGAAGGGAACATAATCATCTCTCTCATTTCCTTATTCCCATGTCCATTTCCTAGGTGCTAGCAAAGTGACTCTGCATGAGGAGAAAGGACAATCCTATAGGACCTAGCTAAGGGTGAAAAGGAGCTGGTGCACTCTCCACCTGCCTTACATTTTTTTTTAACTTCCCATGTTATCACGTCTTTCTTCCAACAGCATAATCAACCCAGGAAAATTGGCCATTCTGGCCTCCCTTCTCACTACGAGGCAGACGAGAGACCTCAGTGAGGTCCATCAATCAGATGCATTTGCATGAGACTTCTATTTGGAAGTGGGCAACATGAGTATGAAGGCTTGCCAAGGCATTTATTGGTGATATGAGTGACTGTGAAGAGTCTAGCTTTGGAAGTAGCAATACCAGGTGTAGAAAGGTCAAGTTCCTAGAATGGTCAGCAGTTGCAGTTAGGTTGGGTTCCTAGAGGCGGATGCAGGTATGAGGTCGTTTCTGCAGCGTGGTTTTCATTATTGATTTGGAAATCTTGGTGTAGAGTCTGTTTCTCTAGCCCTGTCAGCAATTCTGAGCTACCTAATGCACTTCATTAAATTCCCTTCGTGAGTATGAGAAAACTGACTCACAGAGGCTAAGCAACTTTCCAACAGCCGCACAGAACAGAGATGAAAGTAAAAACAGTGTCATCTCCACAGCACATTGAACTGTTTAGTGTAACAAGTTGGTCTCACTTTACTCACCCTGTCTTACATACTCTAATATTTAGCTATTGGTTCAGCCTTCTTTGCTCCTGGCTAGAACCCAAACTGAGAATGTGAGCATCAAAACATCATGATCCTTGAAGTAAAGAGGACAGTTTTACAAAGAATTACAGTGACTGCCCTTGGCACAAGCATTTAAGGGCTATGACATGCTCTTAACTGAAATGACCCTCAGTGACTCAGATGCATTTCTCTAGTGGTGGGTCATGTACTCTGTGACTCTGTCTGAGTCATTTCAAGGCAACAGAATCCACAGCTCTTTAACAAACAGAAGCACATGGCTGAGGATTATCGGGGACTGCAAGAGGCCCTGGGCTTGTTTGTGACTCAGAAGGGACATGGGGGGTGGGGTGGAGGTGAGACCTTATACTGTGACTTGTACTGTTCCTTTGTGGTTTTCATATATGGCTTTTTGTACTCTGACCCAAGACATCTCAGTGATGACAAAGCAGGTGGTCCTTTTTGGAACATGCTTTGGGAGATCTAAAAGGAGATTCATGTGATAGATGGGCTGACAGAAATAAGCCATCTCCAAATTGAAATGTGTTCATTGTGACGAGACGCTTGTGAATGATATAGAGCAAGTGTTTAATTCCAGCCTCATATCTCCCACTCATTTTCTGGTATGTTTAGGGAATGAAATTGGCTTTGATATTCTTCTATGGAATACCACTGGGAAACAAATTGGCTGAAAAATTATCACAAATCAAAGAGTAAACGTTTTCAAATTATGAGCTTCTCCCCTTTTATCTGTGTCTTCCATTATATATGTTGCATGGATGCCAGAACATTTTGCTTTAATTTTAAGTCTGAAATAACAGTATCTACTAACTTCTTTCTTCACTCACTTCATTAGAATATCCCTGACACGCAATTACATTTACATTTTATTTTGGTCCTAAGCTACTGCAATTGCCAGTCGATTTTAGCCTGATCCCGTATCTTTTACTATAGGAATTAAATACAGTTGTCAATTATTAGAAGTTTCAAGGTATGAATTCTATGTGCAAAGCCTTGCAGGCTAAAAATAGGATGGGTGCAAACCACTGACTTCCTGAGTCAGATTTTTTTAGTACCAGATATTTAGTAGCAAATTTCTTATTTCAAAAGAAGTTTTACTCAAAACTCTAATAAAATATAAGGAAAAATTGTTTACAAGGTTTATGTTTAAAACATGCAAAATTTACTTGTTATAACATCATGCAGTGAGAACACTGGAGTCATCTGACAAATGCAAATATTCGAAATCAGGAGCATGATTGACAGTTACAGTCTTATATTAAAATCCACATCCAATATACTCCTGCATACTTTGGATTGCATAGTAATGAGAAAAATGTAATTCACGCAGATAAGGATTATAAAAGTGGAAATTTTGACAGCTTGCTTTGAAACCTCAAGATGTTATTCAATAATCATTCTAAAACATTAAATAGGAGTCCTATGAAATTATGTTCCAAAGATTGAAACTTATGAACATGAAAATTAAACAAAAGGCACCCAAAACTTAAAAGTTCCAAAAATATCTGTCGTTCAGTTTCACTGTGATGCAACTGACCATGTATTTACTTGTTATTACACAATCCATGATTATTGAGTGGCAGGGCATCTACTAAGAAGATATGTTTAAGTACTAATTGGCATTCAATTTACTGAGGTTTTATGTACATAAATATGTACTTCCCTGTACACTTACATGTGCAGACACCAATTTGGATGAAAATGCTACAATTTTCCTGATCTCACCCTTTTACAGAAAGTTCATATACCTGTAGAAATGGTAGGAGAAGCTTTAGTCCAAGTCTTGAACGTGAAAACACACATATACACATACACACATTCAAACACAGAATGTACTAGCACTATACATGAACAAGTTAGAAGTTTTACTCATGTTAAAAACTGTAATATATCATCTATGAGTGGTGTGATGTTTTTAAACTGTGATTTTAAAATATTAAAGGTAATCTAACACTTAAAAGCCCTTCAAAACTTCTGGAAAACTTCGAGTTTCTGAGCTCTGAACATCACTGTCTAAATTACAACCCATAGGCTGAAATAAAGGATTAAAAAGATAAACTCTTCATCCCCATTCCCATTCCCATCTCCATGACTGGTACAAAGTGGTACTAACAAATCGATCTGTCCAGTCCACCAGGGGTATTCAAATACAAATGAGCTTAATGTGTCAAGTGGATCCCTGTAACCCACCATGTGAGATCCACCATGACAGAAACCACCAGATCCTTGGTTTCAAGCTATATGAGTTCATGTACACATGTGCGAAAGATGAAATTACGTAAGAAGAAATTCTTATCCACAAAAAAGGATAAAAGAGTATTTGGCCCAGAATCTTGGTCCCAATCAGTAGATTATTCATTTTGCTTCTAACACAGTCGAAGAAGGAGCCATACATTTTGAAAGCTCTCATGTGGGTAGAATATATCCATTCTGTGTATGGAGCACAAGCTCTTAGTGTCACCCAAGAGCAATTTCCATCCTAGAGTTATCTTTAGAGGAGATGTATGTTTTCTTAATAAGGTCTTTTTTTCCCTTTGAAATTGGGTACAAAAAACCAGTTTGTCCAAAAGCCCAATATATATAAGGGACTGAAATGATCAGCAGATATGCTTGTCCTAGCAATGACCAGTGCACATATGAGACTGATCAGAGGTAAAGGTATGGACGGGAATATGTAGCCTACCAAATGTTTGCCTTCTAGCAACCAGGGCAGCGTTTTGCTAATGGTAGATGAACTTTGTAGTGGAAGGTACATAAAACATTTGGTACCCTATCCATGTACAGTGTGTAACAACACTGACTTTTGGCAGCATAGATATATGTTTTGACATTTTTAGTGGCTACAAAGATAAATAATGTCACAGCACTCCTTTAGTTCACTTCCCCCAGAGCTCAACTTGTTTTCAGTATATGTAGTGTTTAAATGAATTTCAACCCTGATTATATACCCCTGCCCCAGTTACTTTGGCAGCTTTAAATATGATTTTACTGTTTTTCAACCTATAAATCATTCAATCTGTAGGTTCTCCCAAAAGATATGAAATTTGCTGCTTCAAAGTTCTCCTGAGGAACCATACAGAATTCAATTCCTGCAATACTTGCAATGTTGGACAAACCTAAAGAAAGGAGCTTGTAATTTCTAAACAAATGGTGGGATTTCCCTGGGAGCATGGCCATGCATTTTTAGTCCAATTACCATGACTGTATAAGGACTTAATGCAGGCTCAGATTTGTACTCTAGGACAAAAGTGGGCCTAAGAAGAATGGAGAGTGGAGCTTTTGCTAGATTGAAGTAACCAGGAGATTTCTACTCTGGTCTTAGAACTTTTCATTTCAGAAGCCCCTGAAAGTGTGAGGAGAAAAGGAAAAACTCTAGTAAGAGATTTGTGTCACTTTCAGGTAGGCCTGATTAACCATAGATTAACTTCAGAAACACTCAGAATAGCTTGGCAATTTTCCCCAAAAGTCAGGAGCAACTATGGTCTTAAACATAATACTATACTACAACACCTTCAACTGATGAAAACTCAAAATGCACAATTGATGAATTGATGAATACTATTGAGAACAAGAAAAGTGGACTTTTTCTCTTCAACCATCTCATACCTGAGTGTATTTAAAAAAAAATGATGGAGCACAAATTCTTCACTGGTCTCGTAACTGAATACCAAACCTGGGTTAATTTCACACTCTTTTGAGAACAAGAAATTTGGGAACTTTTATCACCACAGCTCTTCATAATGAATAAAAGCCCATTATTTCAACAAAAATGTATTAAAGTCTTTTTTTTAATTTTAATTTTATTTTTTTAAATTTGGATCCAAATTAATTAGCATATAGTGCAACAATGATTTCAGGAGTAGATTCCTTAGTGCCCCTTACCCATTTACCCATCCCCCCTCTCACAACCCCCCAGTAACCCTCTATTTGTTCTCCATATTTATGAGTCTCTCATGTTTTGTCCCCCTCCCTGTTTTTTTATTATTTTTGTTTCCCTTCTCTTATGTTTTTCTGTTTTGTATCTGCAAGTCCTCATATGAGTGAATTCATATGATTTTGTCTTTCTCTGACTAATTTCACTTAGCATAATACCCTCCGGTTCCATCCACGTAGTTGCAATTGGCAAGATTTCATTCTTTTTGATTGCTGAGAAATACTCCATTGTATGTATGTGTGTGTGTGTACACACACACACACACACACACACACCACATCTTCTTTATCCATTCATCCATCAATGGACATTTGGGCTCTTTCCATTCTTTGGCTATTGTTGATAGTGCTGCTATAAACATGGGGGTGCATGTGTCCCTTCAACACAGCACACCTGTATCCTGTGGATAAATGCCTAGTAGTGCAATTGCTGGGTCGTAGGGTAGTTCTATTTTTAGTTTTTTGAGGACCTTCCATACTGTTTTCCAGAGTGGCTGCACCAGCTTGCATTCCCACCAACAATGCAAAAGAGATCCTCTTTCTCCGCATCCTTGCCAACATCTGTTGTGGCCTGAGTTGTTAATGTTAACCATTCTGACATGTGTAAGGTGGTAGCTCATTGTGGTTTTGGTTTGTATTTCCCTGATGATGAGTGATGTTGAGCATTTTTTCATGTGTCGGTTGGCCATCTGGATGTCTTTTTTGGAGAAGTGTCTATTCATGTCTTTTGCCCATTTCTTCCCTGGATTATTTTCTGGGTGTTGAGTTTGATAAGTTCTTTATAGATTTTGGATAATAACGCTTTATCTGATATGTCATTTGCAAATATCTTCTCCCATTCTGTTAGTTGCCTTTTAGTTTTGCTGATTGTTTCCTCTGCTGTGCAGAAGCTTTTTATTTTGATGAGGTCCCGGTAATTCATTTTTGCTTTTGTTTCCCTTGTCTCTGGAGACATGTTGAGTAAGAAGTTGCTCTGGCCAAGATCAAAGAGGTTTTTGCCTGCTTTCTCCTCGAGGATTTTGATGGCTTCCTGTCTTACACTGAGGTCTTTCATCTATTTTGAGTATATTTTTGTGTATGGTATTAGAAAGTGGTCCAGGTTCATTCTTCTGCATGTGGTTGTCCAGTTTTCCCAGCACCACTTGCTGACGACACTGCCTTTATGCCACTGGATAGTCTTTCCTGATTTGTCAAAGATTAGTCGGCCATACATTTGTGGGTCCATTTCTGGGTACTCTATTCTGTTCCATTGATCTGAGTATCTCTTCTAGTGCCAGTACCATACTGTCTTGATGATTACAGCTTTGTAGTATAGCTTAAAGTCCGGGATTGTGATGCCTCCTGCTATGGTTTTCTTTTTCAAGATCACTTTGGCTATTCGGTTTTCTGGTTCCATACACAATTTAGGATTGTTTGTTCTAGCTCTGTGAAGAATGCTAGTGTTATTTTGATAGGGATTGCATTGAATATGTAGATATCTTTGGTTACTATCGACATTTTAACAATATTTGCTCTTTCTATCCAGGAGCATGGAATAGTTTTCCATGTTTTTGTGTCTTCTTCAATTTCTTTAATAAGCTTTCTATAGTTTTCAGTATATAGATTTTTCACCTCTTTGGTTAAACTTATTCCTGGGTATTTTATGGTTTTTGGTGCAACTGTAAATGAAATCGATTCCTTGATTTCTCTGTTGCTTCATTGTTGGTGTATAGGAATGCAACCAATTTCTGTGCATTGACTTTATATCCTGCCACTTTGCTGAATTCATGAACCAGTTCTAGTAGTTTTTTGATGGAATCTTTAGGGTTCTCCATATAGAGTATCATGTCATCTGGGAAGAGTGAAAGTTTGATCTCCTCCTGGCTGATTTGGATGGCTTCAGTTTCTTTGTGTTGTCTGATTGCAGAGGCTAAGACTTCCAATACTATGTTGAATAACAGTGGTGGGAGTGGACATCCCTGTCTTGATCCTGACCTTAGGGGGAAAGCTCTCAGGTTTTCCCCATACAGGATGATTTTAGCATTGGGTCATTCATATATGGCTTTTTTGATCTCGAGGTATGCTCCTTCTATCCCTACTTTCTTGAGGGTCTGTATCAAGAAAGGATGCTGTATTTTGTCAAATGCTTTCTCTGCATCTATTGAGAGGATCATATGGTTCTTGTCCTTTGTTTTATTGATGTGATGAATCACGTTAATTGTTTTGCGGATATTGAACCAGCCCTGCATCCTAGGTATAAGTCCTACTTGGTCATGGTGAATACTTTTTTTTAATATATTGTTGGATCCGGTTGGGTAATACCTTGCTGAGGATTTTTGCATCCATGTTCATCAGGGAAATTGGTCTATATTTCTCCATTTTAGTGGGGTCTGTCTGGTTTTGGAATCAAGGTCATGCTGGCTTCATAGAAAGAGTTTGGAATTTTTCCTTCCATTTCTATTTTTTGGAACACTTTCAAGAGAATAGGTGTTAACTTTTCCTTTAATGTTAGTAGAATTCCCCTGGAAAGCCATCTGGCCCTGGACTCTTGTTTTTTTGGCAGATTTTTGCTTACTAATTCGATTTCCTTACTGGTTATGGGTCTGTTCGCATTTTCTATTTCTTCCTGTTACAGTTTTGGTAGTGTATGTGTTTCTAGGAATTGGTTCATTTCTTCCAGATTGCCCATTTTATTGGCATATTATTGCTCATAATATTCTCTTATTGTTTGTATTTCTGATTTGTTGATTGTGATCTCTCCTCTTTCTCTCTTGATTTTATTTATTTGGGTCCTTTCCTTTTATTTTCTGATCAAACTGGCTAGTGGTTTATCAACTTTGTTAATTCTTCAAAGAACCAGCTTCTGGTTTCATTGACCTGTTCTGGTTTTTGGTTTGTTTGTTTCGATATCATTGATTTCTGGTCTAATCTTTATTATTTCCTGTCTTCTGCTGGTTTTGGGTTTTATTTGCTGTTCTTTTTTCAGCTCTTTAAGGCATAAGGCTAGGTTGTGTATCTGAGACCTTTCTTCCTTCTTTAGGAGGGCCTGGATTGCTATATACTTTCCTCTTATGACCACCTTTGCTGCGTCCCAGAGGTTTTGGGTTGTGGTGTTATCATTTTCATTGGCTTCCATATACTTTTTTATTTCCTCTTTAACTGCTTGGTTAGCCCATTCATTCTTTAGTAGGATTTTCTTCAGTCTCGAAGTATTTGTTACCTTTCCAAATTTTTTCTTGTGGTTGATTTCGAGTTTCATAGCATTGTGGTCTGAAAATATGCACGGTATGATCTCGATATTTTTGTACTTGCTGAGGGCTGATTTGTGTCACAGTATGTGGTCTATTCTGGAGAACATTCCATGTGCACTGGAGAAGAATGTATATTCTGCTTTAGGATGAAATGCTCTGAATACATCTGTTAAGTCCAACTGGTCCAGTGTGTCCTTGTTGATTTTTTTATTAGATAATCTGTCCATTTCTGTGAGTGGGGTGTTGAAGTCTCCTATTATGGTATTACTATCAATGAGTTTCTTTATGTTTGTGATTAATTGATTTATATATTATGGTGCTCTCACATTTGGCACATAAATATTTACAATTGTTAGGTCTTCTTGGTGGATAGACTCCTTGATTATGATATAATGCCCTTCTGCATCTCTTGATACAGTCTATTTTAAAGTCTAGATTGTCTGATATAAGTATGGCTACTCTGGCTTTCTTTTGTTGACCATTAGCATGATAGATGGTTCTCCATTCCCTTACTTTCAATCTGAAGGTGTCTTGAGGTCTAAAGTGGGTCTCTTGTAAACAGGAATAGATGGATCTTGTTCTCTTATCTATTCTGTTACCCTATGTCTTTTGATTGGAGCATTGACTCCATTGACGTTTAGAGTGATTATTGAAAGATATGAATGTATTGCCATTATGTTCCCTGTAGAGTTGGAGTTTCTGGTGGTGTTCTCTGGTCCTTTCTAGTCTTTGTTGCTTTTGGTATGTATGTATGTATGTATGTATGTATGTATGTATGTATGTATGTATTCATCTTTTCTCCCCTCATAAAGTCCCCCTTAAAATTTCTTGCAGGGCTGGTTTAGTGGTCACAAACTCCTTTAATTTTTGTTTGTCTGGGGAACTTTTTATCTCTCCTTCTATTTTGAATGACAGCCTTGCTGGATAAAGAATTCTTGGCTGCATATTTTTCTGATTCAGCACACTGAATGTATCCCACCACTCCTTTCTGGCCTGCCAAGTTTCTGTGGATAGGTCTGCTGCAAACCTGTCTTCCCTTGTATGTTAGGGACTTTTTTTCCCTTGCTGGTTTCATGATTCTCTCCTTGCTTGAATATTTTGTGAATTTCACTATGATATGCCTTGTTGATGGTCAGTTTTTGTTGAATCTAATGGGGGTCCTCTGTGCTTCCTGGATTTTGATGTCTGTGTCTTTCCCCAGGTTAGGAAAGTTTTCTACTATGATTTGCTCACATAACCCTTCTACCTCTATTTCTCTCTCTTCCTCTTCTGGGACTCTATGATTCTGATGTTGTTCCTTTTTAATGAGTCACTGATTTCTCTGATTCTTAAATTGTGCTCTTTTGCCTTAATCTCCCTCTTTTTTTCTGCTTTGTTATTCTTTATAAGTTTGTCCTCTATATCGCTGTTTCTCTGTTCTGCCTCATCCATCCTTGCTGCTGCAGCATCCATCTGTGATTGCGGCTCAGTTATAACATTTTTATTTCATCCTGACTAGTTTGCAGAAAGGGATTCTACTCTGCAGAAAGGGATTCTACTCTACTTTCAACTCCAGCTAGTATTATTCTTATCATGATTCTAAATTCTGGTTCAGACATCTTGGTTGTAACTGTGTTGGTTAAATCCCTGGCTGTTGTTTCTTTGTGCTCTTTCTTTTGGGGTGAATTCCTTTGTTTTGTCATTTTGAAGTGAGAAAAGGAATTAATGAAGTAGAAAAAGTCAAATTAAAAAAAATTAAACTTAAAAAATATTAAAATTAAAAAATTAAAAACACACATACAAATCTAATAAATGATGCTAGATCCTAGGTGTGTTTAGGTCTGGGTATTGAAAGTAGTTTGATTAGAGAAAAAATGGAGGGAAAAATAGGAAATCATTTGAGTATTTGAAAAAATGAATACACTGAAGTAGTCTAAAATGAGGTGATGGGAGGGGCGCCTGGGTGGCGCAGTCGGTTAAGCGTCCGACTTCAGCCAGGTCACGATCTCGCGGTCCGGGAGTTCGAGCCCCGCGTCAGGCTCTGGGCTGATGGCTCAGAGCCTGGAGCCTGTTTCAAATTCTGTGTCTCCCTCTCTCTCTGCCCCTCCCCCGTTCATGCTCTGTCTCTCTCTGTCCCAAAAATAAATAAATGTTGAAAAAAAAAATTAAAAAAATAAAAATAAAAATAAAAATAAAAATAAAATGAGGTGATGGGAGTAAAATAGAGTTTGAAAAAAATTACAGAAAAGTAAAGAATATAGTAGAAAAAAATATTTTTAATAAAAATTAAAAATAATGATTTTTTTGTCTTTCTGTATTCAAGAAAAAGAAAAGAAATGAACAAGAGTAAAAAGAGAAAAGGAAACCATTTGAAAATTTGAGAAAGTGAATACATTGAAGTATACTAAAATGAAATGATGGAAGTAAAATAGAATTGGAAAACTTTACACA
The DNA here is from genome assembly GCF_028749965.1 of Puma concolor. Taxonomy (NCBI): domain Eukaryota; kingdom Metazoa; phylum Chordata; class Mammalia; order Carnivora; family Felidae; genus Puma; species Puma concolor. The sequence goes on from NC_141667.1 coordinate 218,574,127, forward strand.
AATGTAAAAAATACAGTAAAAATTTTAAATAAAAATATTTTTAATAAAAATTGAAAATAAAAATGATTTTTTTCTCTCTGTATTCAAGAAAAAGAAAAGAAGTGAAAAAGAATAAAAGAAAGAAAATTGAATAGATGGACCTGCTAACTGATTGAAATAGGACTGAAATTATTTCATTTTCCCCTTGAAGTCAGACTATGAAGTTCTTTATAATCCATAAATTTAAGCAGGTGGTGAGTCTTGTGTTTTTGTTTTTTTTTTTTTTTTTAATTTTTTTTTTCAACGTTTATTTATTTTTGGGACAGAGAGAGACAGAGCATGAACAGGGGAGGGGCAGAGAGAGAGAGGGAGACACAGAATCAGAAACAGGCTTCAGGCTCTGAGCCATCAGCCCAGAGCCCGACGCGGGGCTCGAACTCACGGACCGCGAGATCGTGACCTGGCTGAAGTCGGACGCTTAACCGACTGCGCCACCCAGGCGCCCCGAGTCTTGTGTTCTTGAAAAGTGAGGTTGGCCCTGTTGGGCAGGGCTTAGTGTAACGGCTCCATTCTCCACTAGATGGCGCTACTTAGCTTATGGGGGTGGATTGTTGTGTTTGTATGTGCATATGCGCATGTGTGGGAGAGGTGAAAATGGCGTTACCCAGCTACCCAGTCTCTAGTATCAGAACTCTGTTCTTCCCAATCAGCAATGGCGCACCTCCATCCTCTGTCTTCAGCTTTCATCCACTCCCCACTTTTTCACTGTCCATGATCAAGCTCCAGGCAGTACTAATCTCCCAAGTTTTGTCTCAAATGCAGCTGTTTTCCCAGGCCCCTTACTTCTGAAGGACTGTGGCTTTGACCAATTTCCCCCTTCTGCAGGAGGGTCTTACCAAGCAATGTCCGAATGCTGGCTGCACCCAGAAACACTTGCTGGACCCCGAGACTGTCAGCCTGCCCCAGAAAAAGGTCACGAGACAGTGTAGCAGCAGCATTTCAGGGATTATGGAAAATCACAACATGCATCTGGCACAAGGCTTCACCCCCAATGACCTTGTTCCAGCACCAGTGAATGGTAGTTCTCTGGGGTCTGCTTGGACCAGGTGGCCTCAACAGTCTCTACCAAATGTTCTTCCAGCAGTGGAACCACTTTTCCCCACGTGGCCCCAGAACCTCCCAGACCCCACTCTGCTCCTGGGGAGTCACCCTTCCAACCAGAGCACCACCAGGTATTGAGCTATGGAGTTGCTCCCCTTGTTTACGGTCTTACTGAAATTTAAACCCTCTCCTTTCTCCCTTCTCCATTTTTAGTTTAGTCCCTATGGCTGTTTCCAATTTTCCACTTTCTCTCCAGCTGGTTTTGGGGAGGGGTGGTTTTCCTATATTCCCCCCCCCCATCTCCATCCTCTCTCCACAAGCAAAAACAGCTCCCTGCCTTCTGCAGCTTCTCTCTCCCCCAGTTCACCTCTCCATGCTGCACACCTGCTGAATTCTGTGGTTCATGTTGTACAGATTGTTGTGTTAATCCTTGGATCAGTTTTCTAGGTGTACAGGATGGTTTAGTGTTGGTCTGGCTGTATTTCATGGATGTGAGACACACAAAAAACTTCCATGCTGTTCCACCATTTTTGCTCCTCAAAACATCTTGAAGTCTTAAATATTCTTAAAATATACTAAATATTGAGAGCTGTTGACCAGAAAACTCAAATGCAGTGTTCCACAAGCCGATCTGTATTTGTCTCAACTGAAATAACTTGAACCTTCTCTTTTCAAATGGTCTTTCTTTACAAGCTTGTAATGTTCTGATGAAGTAACTTTGAATTACTAAATTTCCCTATCTCACATTGTCTTTATTTTTTTAAGTTTTATTTAATTTCCAGTTAGCATCTAGTGTAATATTAGTTTCATGTGTACAACATACAACACCTGATGCTCATCACAACAAGTCAAATTCTCTTTCCTAAGAGCAAAGGATAATTTGGTCAGTGATGGCACTCTGGTACAGAAAAAGCACTGGCTTCGGAGTCAAAAGATCTAAGAAACACATGGGTCACTTACCTGAGTGGCTTTGAACAGATTCCTCAATTTCTCTGATGCCTGATTTTCTTCTTTGAATAATGAGAAGATTGAATAAGACACTCTTTTAGGTTTTCTTTAAATTTAAAGTTCTTTATCTCTTTCACTTAGGTTAAGTCTACTTCCTCATTTGAAAAATGTAGAAGATAATGGGGCAACTCTGATGGTCTCATAGGATATTTTGAAAATTATGTAAAATGCTGAGCGTAGTATAGCCTGCATACATTCAGGAACAATTATATAAGCTAAACATCATGCTATGCATTTTATGTATGATATGTCAAAGAGTCTGGCCAGAATTAAGTGAAATATACTTTTTACCCACCATCTTGCTCTACACTCCAACCTGCGATGTTTCTTTAGAAGTCACTGCCTCTTCCTTGTGTTGGAGTGAGGAGAGGAAATCTAAAAGGCATTTATGGATGTGAAATTCGATCTGTTGAACATAAAAATGCCAGAGTGCTAAATGTAATTATGATGTATCTAGAAAGACAATAAGAAATTTGCATATCATAGATTCAGTAGTGGGGAAATTCCTTTAAATTAGAGTTGTAATCCCTCTTCCATGAATAAATCTTTAGCCTTAGCACATATTAAATTAACATAAGGTCAGTTCTTCTCCTACCTCAAAATAGCATGGTTTTAAGGTACAAGAAGCCAGAAAAATAATTTAATTCAATGCTCTTATTTTGGAAGTATGTAAACTGAGACTTGGAATGCTTAATGCCAACATGCACACGTTGTAGGACTATAATAATAGGGTTGGGACTCCTATGCCACTCTTTTGATGTCCAATCTGCTGCTCACTCTGCTAAACTTAAGTAGTCACTGGGGAAGAATATGGACTACTGAGACGCAGGGAAGAATACTAGTTTTTGTAATAAACCACAATTTGGGTTGCCTGTGATCCAGTCCTCTTTGAAACTTAGCTAATACCAGCTACATTCCCTCTTTGTCTTTAGGTGGCCCATAGAGAACTAGATGAGCACTGTGGTTCCCAGTGCAGCAGCCCTGATTTCTGTATTAATGGGTCCCCTGGAACAGAACACAATCTCATCGCAGCCTGGCATTTAGATGAACCCAAAGTTCTCCCTATATTCTAGCATTACAATCGTTGAGAAATGTCTAAATTTGTATTGAAAACATGCAATGGTAAAGTCCAATGCTGGGATGAGCTAAAGCTAGCGCAAAGCCTCCCTTTTCCCTTGATTTCACTGTGTGTGTGTGTGTGTGTGTGTGTGTGTGTGTGTGTGTGTGTGTGTGTTTTAAAGAAACCATTAAAGAATGGATCTGTATCCTCAGCTTTTTGGAAAAAATACAAACTATTTACCAAAGTGCTGCAATTAGCCAGATTCTTCTGGTTGAATCCATAGGCTATTCAAGCATGAATTTTAATGAAAAACTAGACAGAATTTTTTTTAAACTGTATTTTTCTTTTTTATAGGTTTTTTAAGTGTTTATTTTTGAGAGAGACAGAGAGAGAGAGACACAGATACAGAGTGCAAGTGGGGAGGGACAGAGAGAGAGAGGGAGACATAGAATCAGAAGCAGGCTCCAGGCTCAAAGCTGTCATCACAGAGCCTGATGTGGGACTCGAACTCACCAACCTTGAGATCATGACCCTAGCCAAAGTCAGACACTTAACTGACTAAGCCACTCAGGAGCCCCTGGACAGAATTTTTAGTGGCTATACTTCAGTTTGCTCTTGCAACCAAAGTATACCTAATAAGACTTAAGGAAATTCTTTATGAGGGTGAAATTTTAGCATAGTTGGAAGGAGCATTTTCAAAATGAAGAATATTAATATCTTATTCACTGGAATGAGAGAGGAGAAAACAGTATCTGGTAAGTTTGAAACAGTGACTGTACTTTTCAAATGACAAGTAAGGAGCTGAGATGGCTAATTATTATCCAGGAGGTGTCATTAAAATATTAGCTCATGAAGTGTGATTACAGAGTGCAAGCCTACGCAAAACTGCATATTTTTCTACACGTTGAGACTTGAAAAGCTACTTTTCTTTATCATTATTGTTATTATCATTGCTGTGATGATAAGAGGATGTTACATAACCACACTGAGTGAGTCTCAGCACTTCCAAAAGTGATTGAGTGCTGCCTTTCATGGAAGAATTCTAGAATAACACCAGGTCATCAGAGCAAATTCTTCACGTGCCCCAAAGTTTGAGTAATGCAATCATTATCTTAAATTTTCACAATTCCCAGAATATTAACATTTTTAAACATTGACTTTACTCTAGGCTCTTTCCTAGTGACACAATATTTTTCTTAGCCCATAATAAAAGATAATATACAAGTTTATCAGAATCCCATGAGGAATGAAAAAGGTGGATTTTACACTGAGATATAGCCTTTTAACCACAGTGTGGTAAATAATAATATTTAGTTTTTATATCTTTGAAAATCTAGTAGAGATGATTTTCACACATAGAGAAATAAAATAGAGAAATAGTTACTGGGAGATAAGTAAAGATAATTTTTCACTGAAGTGTGGATCAAGACTCAAAGGTTTAAGTCCCAGTTGAACTATGACTTACCACCTTTAAAATTTATGTTTATTAAAGTATGCTTCATATTCAGTAAAAATCATTCTTCTCACTGTACAGTTGCATAACCACCACCACAATTAATATCTAGAACATTTCCATCACCCCCAAAAGTTCTCTTACACTCTTTTATGTCAGACCTTCTTTTATAATACCCACAATTTTTAGTTCCCTCTGATCCAAACTGTTTTGAATTTTGTGTCCTTTGTTTGACCTTTACAAGCACTGAAGAATTAGAAACTGTGGTTTTCACTACAACAGTTTTGATTCTAATGTTTTTGTGTCTTGTCTAAGAAATGGTGTTTAAGATCACAAAGATTCTCTCCTATATATTCATTTTTCTAGAAGTTTTATAGCTAAAAATTTTACATTTAGATTCATTTTGAGAAGTTAATTTTTGTACCTGGTATAAGGCATGAGTTGTGGGTCATTTTATATTTTTGCATATGGATATTCAATTATGTGTACACCATTTAAAAAAAAAAGACTATGCTGGCATGTTTTCATTTGAAGCTCGCTTTCAGTTGGGACCTCAGTTGGCATTTCTACCATAGTGGTCTTTCCACTTGGTGGGAGCTTCCTCAGAAGCCCAGATGCCTGTGATAAAGTGGTCAGATCTCTTACATGGCAGCTCAAAGCTCCAAAAGTAAGTGTCCCAGCCAAAAAGGCAGAAGCTACACTTAATTCATGACTTAGTTTCAGAATCCTTTCTGCCATACTTACTGGCTCCTGTGGTCAGAAGCCCACCAAATTTTAAGAGAAATAGACAGGAGGAATGAGCTGCATATGGTGGCCACACTGAATAAAAGTATGCAGGAATATTATCATTGACACCTTCTTTAGAAAACACAGTCTGCCAAGCCAAACTCTTTATTTTACTACATCTGATGCTAGAAACTCATAGGAAGTTGTCTTCTTTCAAGAAACTCAGAAAGGAGACTCTCTGGATTCTTCTACAACCATGAACTTACATAAGGCAAGAATGGCCATGTAGACTCATTTACATTACTGAATCATGACAGAAGAATGATATATATCAGAAAGTTCACCTTAATTGCTATCCTTAGCATAGATTTATACGGTTGCAGAATTTTATATCTCCCCCTACTCCTGGTATATGAGAGATGTGGAAACTGGGAAAGGAAAGGAGAGGCATATCTAAGTGATACCAGTCATTTCCCACTTGGCAACTGTCCCTCAATATCCCACTGTTGAGAAATGCTCTGTGACCCTAAGGCTTTGGGTCTAAGTCTTTTTCACATATATATGGAGCCTGGCCAGATGACCACAGACCTAAATGTGTCAAGATGCCCTTGCTTAAGATGAAAAGGATTCAGGACCTCATATATTGAGATTCTATATCCCTGAGTCTGAGAATAAGAACAGCTGGTTAATGGAGTGATTGAGGGTGCTGAGACTGGGGGCTAGACAGGGTGGATTCCCAGAGTATCTGGGTGAGTAAATTTTATGTTACATGTATTTTGCCACAATTAAAAAAAAAAGATACAGGCAAGAGGGGAAAAGCCAGAGTATCTTTGTTAATATGATAAGTAGATTTCAAAGCAAAGAAAGTTATTCAGGATAAAGATGACAAATATACTAAAATCCACTCATTCATAATGGTACTAAGAAAAGACAAACTAATTGCTCACATTTGAAGATTGCTAGGACACTAAATCATTCTGAAAACTTATAAATAGAAAAATCAAACCTTTAGTATCCACTTTCATGTACAAACTATTTCAAAATAACCACATATTTATTTAGAGAAAATTCTTGTCAAAAGTAGAAATTTAGTAAACAAAAGCAGAAGACGTAACAGAATTGTAAAGTCATTATTTTGAAATTTCTAATGAAAGAATGGATCTAGGCAATTACCATCAATAACTGTTTGGCCTTTTTTTTTAAATTTAAATCCAAGTTAACATATAGTGTAATAATTATTTCAGGAATAGAATTTAGTGATTCATCACTTACATATAACACCCATTGCTCATCCCAACAAGTTCCCCATCACCTCTTTAGCCTGTCCCACCCACCCAACACCCCTCCAGCAACCCTCAATTCATTGTCTGTATTTAAGAGTTTCTTATGGTTTGTGTCCCTTTCTGTTTTTATCTTAGTTTTTGCTTCCCTTCCCCTATGTTTGTCTGTTTTATTTCTTAAATTCCACATATGAATGAAATCATATATACCTGTCTTTCTGATGGATTTATTTTGCTTAGCATAATACACTCTCATTCCATCCACATTGTTGCAAATGGTAAGATTTTATTCTTTTTGATCACTGAGTAGTAGTCCATTGTATATATATATACCACATCTTCTGATGTGATGTGATGACACATTCATCAGTCGATGGACATTTGGGCTCTTTCCATACTTTAGCTATTGTTGATAGTGCTGCTATAAACATTGGGGTGCATGTGTCCCTTCAATTCAGCATTTGTGTATCTTTTGGATAAATACGTAGTAGTGCAATTGGTGGGTTAAAGGATACTTCTACTTTTAAGTCTTTGAGGAACCTCCATACTCTTTTCCCTCACACTTGTCAGAATGGCTAAAATTAACAACTCAGGAAACAGCAGATGCTGGTGAGGATGCAGAGAAAGGGGAACACTTTTGCCCTGCTGGTGGGAATACAAACTGGTACACTCACTCTGGAAATTAATAACTGTGTAAACAATTAAGCCTATGAGGAAGCTTTATAATGAATGTATTAGACTGGCACTGTCTGAGCTCACTGTGATGTCACATCATCACTAAAATACTAGACATCATGGGCCTCCTGATATGATGCAATGGGGACTATATAGATGCCCATAAACAAAACAAATCTGAATTTAAGCAAGTGTCTCCATTTATGCAGGATATGGATGGGTGTGTTAAAAGATACCACAGGATTCAAAGAACCAAATTCAGAATTTGAGATATTTAACAAGGTAAAAGATTTAGTTCCACCAATAAATGGCATGAAAAAATATTCCTAAGAGACCTCTCAACCAACTGTAAGGTGTGGGCCTTACTTAGATCCTGATTTAAGAAAAACAACTATAAAAAGAAATTTTTCACATAGGGAAAAATAAGCAGACAAGATATTAGATAATATGAAGAATTAATATAATACTTTTTAGAGTGATAATGGATTTTTTTAAGTCTCAGTATATGTTAGAGGTACAGTATCTGTCCATATCTGTATGTATCTGTCCATACAGGTGAAACTATTCATCAGGGAAAAAAGTAGTGTGATGAGTGAAACTAGATTGGCAAAATACAGAAAATTTTTGAAACCAAGTGCTGAGTAAATGAGAGCTAATGATATTATTCTCTCAGCTTTTAAATGTTTTTACTTTTTATGATAAATATACTTTAAAAATAGTGCTTTAATCATTATACACTATGAAACTTGTAAGTAATTATGAGAGTTACATAATTAGTGGAGATGAAAGTCTGTGAGTCTGCGTGAAACACTGAGAGGTTTCTATATCCTGGTGTCCTGATTTTTTTTTTCTGATTTATTAAAAAAGAGGCTAGACAGGGGCGCCTGGGTGGCTCAGTCGGTTAAGCATCCGACTTCAGCTCAGGTCATGATCTCACAGTCTGTGAGTTCGAGCCTCACGTCAGTCTCTGTACTGACAGCTCAGAGCCTGGAGCCTGCTTCAGATTCTGTGTCTCCCCCTCTCTCTGCCCCTCCCCTGCTCATGCTCTGTCTCAAAAATAAATAAAAACATTTAAAAAGTTTTTTAAAAAGGCTAGTCATATTCTAAAACAATAGGTTGGGAACTGTTAAATTTACTACCATCCAAATGAAATTTTCTTGGCTATGTTACCAGTTAATAGAGAACTTATTAGCCTCAGGTTTTGTTGCATGTAATCACTTCTGTGGAGAGGCAGAAAGCCTCAAATTTGAGACAAGAAGACCTTGCCTCCTGTTCATGCCTTATTGTTAGCTGTTACTTTTCTAAATTTACCTCTTTTTTCCTATATGTGTTTGTAAGAGTTAAACCGAGTAAGATTTGAAAAACGTTCAGCTACAGTGTAATAACCAAATATACTTAAGCTTTCCTTTATTATCTCTAGATTCCCTACACCATTTTTCATATCATCAATATTAAGACATAAATGTATTTTGGGGGCACCTGGGTGGCTCAATAAGTTGGGCAGTTGAATCTTGGTTTCTGCTCAGGTCATGATCTCATGGTGGTGGGATCAAGCCCCACACTGGGCTCCACACTGAGTGTAGAGCCTGCTTGGGATTCTCTCTCTCCCTCACTGTCTACCTCACCCCTGCTCACACACTCTCTCACTCTCAAAATAAATAAAACTAAAAAAAAGATTCTCTCTCTCTCCCTCTCTCTCTCTCTCTCTCCCTCTCTCTCTCTCTCTCTCTCCCTCTCTCTCTCTCTCTCTCTCCCTCTCTCTCTCTCTCTCTCTCTCTCCCTCCCTCTCTCTCCCTCTCTCTCTCTCTCTCTCTCTCCCTCCCTCTCCCTCCCTCTCCCTCCCTCTCTCCCTCCCTCTCTCCCTCCCTCTCTCCCTCTGCTCTTCTCCCCCACTCATGCTCTCTCACTAAAATATAAAAAATAGTGTTTCCATATATATATATATAATATATATATAATATATATATAATGCATGTAATGCATTTTTATATATATATATATATAATGCATTTAAATATATATATATATAATGCATTTAAAAAAACTTTACGACGTCTTTTGAGAAAAATGGCTAAATACAAAGGCCAAAAAGGCACCTTTCTGTAACTCAACCACACAATTTAAAACATCCTTGGGGTGGCTGGTGGCTCATTTGGTTAAGCATTGACTTCGGCTCAGGTCATGATCTCGTGGTTCCTGGGTTCCAGGCCTGCGTTGGGCTCTGTGCTGACAGCTCAGAGCCTGGAGACTACTTCAGATTCTGTGTCTCCCTCTCTCTGTCCCTCCCTACTTGCTCTCTGTCTCTCTCTCAAAAACAAATAAACATACAAAAATTTTTAAACATTCTTACATTTTTCATTTTTCTCTTCAATCCCTCATGTATTTCTCCTAATATACATAACAAAATATCTACCCCCAAAATGCTTTTTTAAATGCTTTGCTTGATTTTGTGATGGAAATCCCATTTGAATTATCCTGAAGCCTGTTTCTTACCCTACCAGCTTCAATCACTTTCACAATGTTTAATGGGGAGTATGTTATATATAGGTGAACATTTGCCAACTTTCAGATGCTAACAGAATTTGAAAAACCATGTGTTTTTGTTAGATAAGGATCAATTAATCTAGAACATTATATGAGACAAGTATATAAGGCAGCTGAGACAAATAATTTAGTGTCACTAGAAAATACTTAAAAGTAGCATTGAGGGATTTTGTTGTTGTTGTTATTTGAGTTTAGTTGACACAGAGTGATACATTAATATCAGGTGTACGACATGGTGATTTAACTTTTCTATCCTTTATACCATAATTACCACAAGTGTAGCTACCATCTGTCACCATACAGCTCTATTACAATATCTTTGGCTATATTCCCTATGCTGTGCCTTTTATTCCTGTGACTTATTCCATACCTGGAAGCCTGTATCTCCCACTCTCCTTCACTCATTTTGCCCAACCTCCCACCTGTCTCCCCTTTGGCAACCTTCAGCTTATTTTCTGTATTTATAGGTATGATTCTGATTTTTGCTTGTTTATTTGGGTTTTCTAGATTCTACATATTGGTGAAATAATGTGGCATTTGTCTTTCTCATGCTTACTTATTTCACTTAGCATAATACCCTCTAGGCCCACTCATGTTGGCATGGCCTCAACTTTTTTATGGCTGCATTATATTCTAATGTATGCTGGGGGTGTGTATATCACATCTCCATTATTCATTTGTTAATGGACACACGTTGTTTGCATATCTTGGCTATTGTAAATAATGCTGCAATAAACATAGGGGTTCATTTTTCTTTTTAAATTAGTGTTTTTATTTTCTTTGGTTAAATACTCAGCATTGGAATTGATGGATCACATGATATTTATATTTTGAACTTTTTCAGGAAATGCCATTTTGTTTTCCCCAGTGGTTGTACCAATTTACATTGTCACCAACAGTGCATGAGGGTTCCTTTTCCTCATTGTTTTTTTTAAACTTTTTTTAATGTTTATTTATTTTTGAGACAGAAACAGAGCATGAGTTGGGGAAGGGCAGGGAGAGAGGGAGACACAGAATCTGAAGCAGGCTCCAGGCTCTGAGCTGTCAACACAGAGTGGGATGTGGGGCTTGAACCCATGAACCGTGAGATCATGACCTGAGCTGAAGTCAGGTGCTTAACCAACTGAGCCACCCAGGTGCCCCCCTCATTCTTGCCAACAGTTGTATTTCCTGTGATTCTCAAAGCTCAGTTTAGTAGGTATGATTATTATTCCCATTTTCCAACTAAGTATACTGAGATTAAGAAACATAAAGTTACTTTCCCAAAATAATACAGTCAGAATCCGGAAAAGTCACATCTCAAACCCACATCTCCTATTGCAAAACCTTGCTATTGTGTGTTGGGCAGTGCAGTTCCACTAACCAGGGTCAGTCTAGTTTGAGAAAACATTCAGCTACAATATTAAAAAATTCAGTAATGCCTAATTTTTTTAAAGATCCCATCATTACTGCCATAAAAATATGAGTCAGAGTCTATGATATTGAATAGGGGTCACTGGCAAATACATTATAGCCATTTGAAGTAATTATGTCAGCATTGTTCCTGGTCTATCAAAGCTAATTGAGTTCCCCAGTTGCTTTTATCATTGTCATTGATGCAGAGTATATGAACAACTTGTGTTCTTCAACAAGGTCTAGCCTTATTTAAAAAAAAATAATACACAAAAAGCGGTGCCTGGGTTGCTCAGTTGGATAAGTGTTCAGCTTCAACTCAGGTCATGCTCTCACAGTCAGTGGGTTCAAGCCTTATCTCCAGCTCTGTGTTGACAGCTCAGAGCCTGGAGCCTGCTTCAGATTCTAGGTCTCCCTCTCTCTCTCTGCCCCTCCCCTGCTCGTGCTCTGTCTCTCACTCTCTCAAAATAACTAAACATTTTTTTAAATTAAAAAAATAAAAACAATATACAGACTAAACTAAGCAGGCCTAAAATCTTTGTCATTTTGAATATTTGGTTGGAAATAGTTTGTATATCACTTAAAAACATTGATTGTACGGGGCGCCTAGGTGGCTCAGTCAGTTGAGCATCCGACTTCGGCTCAGGTCATGATCTCGCAGTCTGTGAGTTCGAGTCTGGTATCAGGCTCTGTGCTGACAGCTTGGAACCTGGAGCCTGCTTCAAGTTCTATTTCTCCCTCTCTCTGCCCCTTCCTCTCTCATGCTCTGCCTGTCTCTCTCTCTCTCTCTCTCTCTCTCTCTCTCTCTCTCTCAAAACTAAATAAATAAATATTAAAAAATTAAAAAAAGAATTAAGTGTACAAGGAGTCTATTGTTATTTCCCAAGTCCAGGTAGTATAAAAATAGACTAAAGATACCCTAGATTAGTGATTACTCTCCCTGAGTAGGTACACCAGTGGGTTGCAGTTAGTATAATTGATTAGTATTCTAATGCCTCATCAGTTGTATAACAACTACAAAGCTCACCAATACCAACTTCTTAATTGAACAAGAGAAGAAAGAAATACCACAGATTTACACACAAATTTAGTTTCTGAAATGAGGCAGCTAAGGATATGTAGGTATTTCAGACCTACTTGACCTGTGATTTATATATCCCGCTCTGAAAAAAGTCTGAAAGAAAAATTGAAACAGGTACTTCCTTTTCTTTTTGTCCTTCATTTCTCTCTTGTTCTCCTTCCAAACACTTAAGAGGAATCCTGTCTTAAATTTGTTAAAAAGTAAAATTGAGGTTCCTACCAACTCTGGAGAATACACGGAGGAGGCATAATTCCCCATTTACCCCATATCAACAAAAGTTTTCAAGGACACTTCCACCTGCTCTACATAGTGTCTCCTCTCCCTTTACCAAATATTCACAATTGCTGACCTGCTGATTCTTTAAGACCTTCCTGAAATCATGTCCTTTTAGAAGGCTCTTCCGGATTCCCTGTCAAATGAACATCTCTTTAACTTACTATCTGATGTGCTTTGTTTATTACAGCATTATATTATATGAATCTGTGTCTATGGCAGCAGCTGGACCTTCATCTCTGTCTACATCTACATCTGCTTTTCCTCTTTTACTCAGGACTGAAGTCCCTGAGAAATCTTTTACCCCCAGTTGTGTGTAGCATAGTGCCTTGCACATAGCATTTGCCAAACTGTATTGAAAGTCAAATAGACTGAACTTGTGGGTTGTCTCACTACTTATTCCTTCCAGTTGTCAAATGTACTGGGTTCTGTGAACCTAATGATTGATTACCAGACTTACTGAATCAATCTGGATATATCCCACATTTAATCAGTGGTGTCATACTGCCAGATTTCACATTGCAAAATGATTTACTTTTAATAATCTTAAATATATAGAGTGTCATCTAGATTGCCCCAAACTGAACTTGGAGATCCCAAAATCTCTACGTGGAATTTTAGAAGACCATGTAATGGGTTTTTCTTTCTGCTGCTTCTATCTTTTTATGGAACCATAAGTAAGTTACTCAGAATCCCTGTGCAAAAACAGAAACAATCACATAGTACTTGTAGCCTAGCAACTTCTCAGACTCATTATGTGATAATGTCTATGGAGTGCTTTCTGCTTGTGAGATAGAAGTTTTGTGAAAACAAGCCATTACTGGGATCATTAAGGCAATATCTTCTGGAGCAGTGTCATATTGCCCAACATTTGCCACGAGTTCTATAACTCTCCAAGGAGCTCAGCTATCCATGATTGAAAATAGCTTTATTAATATGTGTGCAGGGTAGCTTCAGTTAACCAAACAGAAGTATAGCTCTCAAGCAACCAGCATTTCTCCAAACTGAGAACGCCCAAATCCTTTAAACAACAATAATAACAATTAAAACAACAATTATTATTTAGAGCTTACTATGTGCCAAGAATACATCTAAAGGTTTAACATGCAATAAGTCAATTCTCATGGCAGTCCTGTGAAATAGACACTATTATTCCCATTTGATATATGAGAAAATGCCACTAGGAGAGATTGAGTAAATTGACAATGGCAACTCAGAAATTGCAGACATAAGGTATAGACACAAGCCATCTGAATTAAGGCCCAGGAGTTTAACCATGATCTTTATCCAGTTAAAAGAGAAGAAATAAGAGGACTAGGACAGGAAGAAAATGTGTCCTTCTTCTTGTGACATCAACAGAATTTTTTTCATATTATTTATAATTTTAAGGTGGATAGCACACAGATTATAGAAGGGAATGAAGTAGGTGCCACAGCTGTGGTCCTGGGAGGATTTGAACTCCAGGAAGGTCTTCTGTGGCCATAAGAAGCCTACATGGAAAAGTAGATAGCATTTCCAGTATCTTCTTGAAGGCGATGACCACGTGCTTCCCAGATTTCAGCTAATACTGAAATTAGCACAGTCATGGGATCATCCTAATCTCTGACTCACCAACAGTTTCAGCTGAGTCTATTATTAACTAGGAAGAGAGTATGACAACAGGGTGCATTCATGTGTTGACAAGTTATTCCAGATGTGTTGTTTTTGAAAACACTTCCTAACCTGGTAGATAAAGCGAATGCCATAAAGTTAAAATGCCTGGAATTCAGCAAAGGTTTTGGACAAGATACTCAAGTGCAGGCTGACAGTATAGGTAGATGGATTTGGATCTTGTTGAAGAACCACTGGGGGCTCATGAATGAAAATCAAGGTCAATGTAATGGAATTATCCAGTTACATGCTGCAGAGCTTTTTCCTATCATCATCAGTGTTTCTGTCAGCAATTTGGATGAGGACATAAAAAAGGAAGCCCGTCTAATTTACAGATTTCAGGAAGCTGGAGGATTTCCTGGTAGCTGTATGACAGCATCAAACCAAAGATCTTAGCAAGCAAGGATGAGAGATTCAAATTAACAGGATATAATATAAACAGGGCTTGCTCACTCTGTATAGCTGTGGAAAGCAGACTAAAAGTAGCCAGTAGAAACTATTTAAAAGCAAATTTCAGTTTAATGTAGAAAATAGCTTTAGTCTACGGCCATACCACCCTGAACGCGCCCGATCTCGTCTGATCTCGGAAGCTAAGCAGGGTCGGGCCTGGTTAGTACTTGGATGGGAAAATAGCTTTATAAGAATTAGTACTATTTGGGGGCACCTGGGTGGCTCAGTCAGTTGAGTGGCCAACTCTTGATTTTGGTTCAGGTCATGATCCTAGGGTCATGGGATCAAGCCCCAGGTGTAGCACTGAGCCTGCTTAAGAGTCTCTCTTTCCCTCTTCATGTCTCCCCTACTCACCCTCTCTCTCAGTTAAAAAAAATTGCTATTTATAGATATTCTCAAATATATATCTTAAGGTAAAAATTAAATAAAATCCCTAGCCTAACATGCTTGGAAAATTTTATATTGACACTTAGTTGCCTAAATGGCTCTTTTTCAAAATTTTATTATCATTGTACTTTAAAAAATCTTTCTAGGTATAGTTGACACACAATATTACATCAGTTTCAGGTGTGTAATTTAGTGATTCCACCAATTTATATATAATGTGCTCACCACAAGTGTAGCTGCTGTCACTGTACAACTCTGTCACAATATCACTATGTTCTTTATGCTGTGTCTTTTATATCTGTAACTTATTCATTCTATAACTGTATCTCTCCGTCATTAATTTTTCACACCCCTTCCATCTAGCAACCATCAACTTATTCTCTGTTTATAGGTCTGATTCTGATTTGAGTTTATTTATTCATTTGTTTCTAGATTCCACATATGAGTTAAATCTTATATTTGTCTTTCTCAATCTTATGTCTTTCACTTAACATAATATTTTCTAGGTCCATCCATGTTGCATTAAATGCCACTATCTCATCCTTATCATCCTTTTTAGTGGCTGCATAATATTCATGTGTGTGTGCATGCACGCGCATGCCATGTCTTCTGTATCCATTTGTCTGTCAATGGATACTTAGGTTGCTTCCATATATTGGCTATTAGAGATAATTTTATCATAAACAAAGATGGGTATGTATCTTTTTGAATTAGTGTTTTAAATTTCTTTGGTTAAGTACCCAGTAGTGGAATTAATGGATCATATGGTATTTGTATTTTTAATTTCTTAAGGAATACACATGCTGGTTTCCATAGTGGCTGTGCCAATTTACAATCTCACCATCAGTGTACAATGTTTCTTTTTTCTCAACATTCTCACCAACACTTGTTATTTCTTGCCTTTTTTATGTTACCTATTCTCACACATGTAAGGTGATAGATACCTCATTGTGGTTTTAATTTGAATTTCCTAGTCGTTAGTGATGCCGAGCATCTTTTCATAGTCTGTGCACTGAATGGTATATACTTTTATAAGAATGTGTCATGAATTTTTATATTTTACAAGTATGCCTTGGAAAAATGGCGAATATGAACCTCTCTTTAGTTCAGTGAGTTTCTTTGAAGAATTAACTCAACCACCCTATAGCGTTTTTAGAACTCATGAAGCCAAAACCAGAAATACAAGCCATAGCACATTTTCCACATAATAACATTGCATGTGTATGATTGTGGAATCATGCTTTTTTATATATAGGATTACCACTGAATGAAGAGGAGACCATCTAGAGGAATCCTGAGGTCGAAAGGACCTTGGTTTTCCTCTGTTTGAGCCTCACTTAATGTAGTATTCCTTCAACTGCATATGAGACCTGTAAATTTTAAATTTTAAATCTGCTTATATAACTACGGGAAAAATAGACAAGAAAAACTAGAACATTTCAGTGATAAAATTTAGCTTTTTGAGTCCACTTTATTGCTGCCTACAGATTTGTTTTGCTTCTTTAGGCCGTGTAACTTCTTGAAAAATTTTGTTGTACTGATTTAATTTAAAAGCTGTTGAGGTTATATTCTTCTTTCTTTGTTAGTCAAATTCTACTAATGTTTTTACTATATGTGTTTTGAGTAATCTAAATGAGCATTAGAGTTTAGAAATATTAAGTTATATTCAAATTTATTTAAGAGTAGATTTCTGCTAGCATATTAGAACTGATTTTTAAAGAAATACAATAAATGTCGAGACATACTGGAGCCATGGGTAATAATTACCAAGAATTTTCATTCATAAATTCTAAAGCTAAAGTGTTCTCCATTGGGAAAAATAGGAAAATGATTGTTCAAAGTGCACTATAATGTATTGTTGGATTCTGTTTGCTAGTATTTTATTGAGAATTTTTACATCTCTGATCATTGGGATATGGGCCTGTAGTTCTCTATTTTAGTGCTGTCTTTATCTGTTTTCAGTGTGAGGGCAATGCTAGCCTCATAGAATGAATTTGGAAGTTTCCCTTACTCTTGTATTTTTTGGAATAGTTTCAGAAAAATAAATACTAACTTTTCTTTAAATGTTTGGTAGAATTCACATCTGAAGCCCTCTGGCCCTGGACATCTGTTTGTTGGGAGTTTTTTGTTTTTGCTTTTATTACTGATTCACTTCATTTGCTGGTTATAAGTCTGTTTAAGTTATCTTTTTCTTCCTGTTTCAGTTTTTTTTAAGTTTATTTATTTATTTTGAGAGAGACAGATTGCATGTGCACAAGCAGGGGAGGGGCAGAGAGAAGGAGAAAGAGAATTCAAAACATGCTCTATGCTGTCAGTGCAGAGCCAGATGCAGGGTTTGATCCCATGATCAGTAAGATCATGACCTGAGCTGAAATCAAGAGTCAGATACTTAAACTGAGCCATCCAGGTGCCTCCTTCCTGTTTCACTTTTGATAATATACCTGTTTGTAGGAATTTATCCATTTCTTCCAGGTTGTCCAATTTGTTGGCATATAGTTTTTCATAATATTCTCTTATAAATGTTTGAATTTCTGTGGCATTGGTTGTTATTTCTCCTCTCTTATTTATGATTTTATTTGGTCCCTTCTCTTTTCTTTTTGATAAGCCTGGCTAGAGTTTATCAATTTTATTAATTTTTTTTCAAAGAACCAGCTCCTGGTTTCATTGCAGCATTATCTATAATAGCCAAGTTATGGAAACAGCCAAAGTGTCCATCAACTGATGAATGGATAAAAAAATGTGGGATACATATACAATGGAAAATACTCAGCCATAAAAAAATGAAATCTTGCCATTTGCAACAACATGGATAGAGCCAGAGAGTATTATGCTAAGGGAAATAAGTCATTCAGAAAAAGACAAATAACATATGATTTCACTCATATGTTAAATTTAAGAAAAAAAAACAGCAAAGGGGGGAGAAAAGAGAGAGAGGCAAACCAAGAAACAGACTCTTCACTATAGAGAACAACCTGATGGCTACTAAAGGGAAGGTGGTCATAGGGATGGGTTAAATTGGTGATGGGGATTAGGGAGGGCACTTGTGATGAGCCTGGGTGTTATATGTAAATGATGAATCACTAAATTCTACTCCTGAAAGCATTATTACTCTATATGTTAACTGACTAGAAATTAAATAAAAACTTGGAACAAAATATAATAAAATGAAAAGGTGAAATGCAATTAGACTGTGCTCTAACATATAATAATACATGCATGTGTGCACGCATACACACACAACAAAAATATTTACCTGGATTGGAAACAGATAAGCATGTCTGGTGGGATCAAAATGTCAAAGACAGAGCAGACTGAAATCAGAGGTGTGTTGAGCTCAAGATGCTGAAGCAGACAATGGTATCCACGATTCTGATCTTGCAGAATAAAGAAAGCAAAAAGTGTTCCACATGAAACGGGGCTGGGACACAGTGGAAGATGGGAAGAGTCCTGGGAGTTGGGGTCAGTGCTTAAATCCAGGGTCTGAGTACCATCTATCCTCAGCTAAAGAGATTGATCATTCTGCATCCTTACCCATAGCTATAAAAATTGATCAGAAGGAAACAGCCTTATCACAAAGGAAGTTGTACTAGGTGCTTATATAATTTGTTCTGGGACAAACCCGATGTTATCTCAGAATTCCCTCAGAAAAGAGGGAAGAGAAAGGTTTAGGATGAAGCTTGATAGAGAAAGATACAGTCAGAATAGGACAGAGAAAAAGATGGAAAAGGAGAAAGAGGGGCGCCTGGGTGGCGCAGTCGGTTAAGCGTCCGACTTCAGCCAGGTCACGATCTCGCGGTCCGTGAGTTCGAGCCCCGCGTCGGGCTCTGGGCTGATGGCTCAGAGCCTGGAGCCTGTTTCTGATTCTGTGTCTCCCTCTCTCTCTGCCCCTCCCCCGTTCATGCTCTGTCTCTCTCTGTCCCAAAAATAAATAAACGTTGAAAAAAAATTTAAAAAAAAAAAAAAGAAAAGGAGAAAGAAATGGAAGAACAGAAATATACATACATGCATATATACATACACACACACACACACACACACACACACACACACACACACACGCATATATATGCATACATACACCCACAGAGGTGGGAAGAAAATAGAATACTGTCTTCAGAGTGGGAAGTAACAGTTAACACAGCTAACCAATCCATCATAACTAAAAGAAAATATGTAAAGACATACGCTAAGAGGGTTAACCATTCATAGATCCTTACTAAAAGAATGAGAAAGAGTAAGAAAAATGATATGCTCTGGAAATGATTTAAAATTATGATAAATGTATTTATATTTAACATAATTTTTCTCTGCATGTGAGTTTTGAAGTACACTTGACCCTTGATTGATGTGAGAGTTAGAGGTTCTAACCCCTGCACAGTCAAAAGTCCTCATACAACTTTTCATTTTCCAAAAACTTAACTACTGATAGTATACTGTTGACCAAAGACATACCAATAACATAAAGTCAATCAACACATATTTTGTATGTTATATGCATTTTATGCTTTATTCCTACAGTAAAGTAAGCCAAAGAAAATAAAATGTTACTAAGGAAATCATAAGGAAGAGGAAATACATTTAGAAAACAATATTATTTTTAAAAATCCAGGTATGAGTGAATCCACATAGTTCACATCCATGATATTCAAGGGACAAATGTATAACATTGTAACTCTTTTTTAAAACTTTTTTTCTGAAATATAGTTTTTTTGAAACTATGTTTGTTATATCTGTTACAAGTATACAACATAGTGAGTCAATAAGTATGTTATCCTTTGCTCACAAGTGTAGCTCTCATCTGTTACCATGGAACAGTATTAGAATGCTATCGCTATATTCCTTACATTACACCTTTTATCCCTATGACTTATTCATTCTATAACTAGAAGACTGTATCTCCCAATCCCCTTTACCCTGCTTTGCTCATCCCCCTACCCCTGTGTCCTCTGGCAACGATCAGTTTATATTTATGGGTCTCTTTCTGCTTCTTTGTTTATTCATTTGTTTTGGTTTTTAGATTCCACATATAAGTGAAACCATATAGTATTTGTCTTTTTCAATCTGGCTTATTTCATTTAGCATTATACCCTGTACATTCATCTATGTTGTCATAAATGGAAAGATCTCATCTTTTTTTTTTTGGTGGATGAGTAATAGTTCACTGTATGTACGTATGAATGTATGTATACATACCACTTCTTCTGTATCCATTCATCTATTGATGGACACTTGGGTTGCTTCCATATCTTGGCTATTATAAATAAAGCTGCAGTAAACAAGGAGGTACATATATCTTTTCAAATTAGTTTTTATTTATTTTTCTTGGGAAAATACCCAGTAGTAGAATCACTGGTATTTCCATTTTTAATTTTTTGAGGAAACCCCATACTGTTTTCCACAGTGGCTGCACCAATTTACCTTCCCACTAACAGTGCAGAAGTGTTCCTTTTTCTCCACATCCTCGCCAACACTTGGTATTTTCTTGTCTGCCCTCTTCCAACCATTCTGGCAAGTGTCAGGGTATATTTCATTGTAGTTTTGATTTGTATCTCTCTAATGATTAGTGATGTTGAACACCTTTTCATGTATCTATTGGCCATCTGCATGTCTTCTTAGGAAAAATGTTTATTCAGGTCCTTTACCCATTTTTTAATCAAATTGTTTGTTGTTTTGGTGTTTAATTGTATAAGTTCTTTATATATTTGGGATATTCAGCCCTTATCAAGTATATCATTTGTAAATATCGTCTCCTATTTAGCAGGTTGCCTTTTCATTTTGTTGATGGTTTCCTTAATTGTGTAAACACTCTTTATTTTGATATAGTCCCAATAGTTTGTTTTTGTTTCCCTTGCCTGAGGAGATATATCTAGAAAAAAAAAATGCTGCTAAGGCTGATGTCATTGAGATTACTGCGTATGTTTTCTTCTAGGACTTTTATGGTTTCACATCTCACATGTAGGTCTTTAATCCATTTTTAGTTTATTTTTGTGTATTGTCTAAGAAAGTGGTCCAATTTCATTCTTTTGCATGTAGCTGTCCAGTTTTCCCAACACCATTTGTTGAAGACATTGTCTTCCCTCTTAAGTATTCTTGCTTCCTTTGTCATAGATTAATTGACAATATCATCATAGGTTTATTTCTGGTCTACCTATTCTGTTCCATTGATTTGTGTCTATTTTTGTGGCTTTACCGTGATGTTTTGATTATTACAGCTTTGTAGTGTATCTTGAAATGTGGGATTGTGATATCTCCAGCTTCGTTCTTGTTTCTCAAGATTGTTTTGGCTCTTTAGGGACTTTTGCAGTTCCATACAAATTTTAGGATTATTCTAGTTCTGTGAAAATTGCTGTTGGTATTGTGATAGGGATTGCATTAAATCTGTAGATTACTTTGGGGCACCTGGGTGACTGAGTCAGTTGAGCCTCTGACTTAAGGTCAGGTCATGATCTCATGGTCTGTGAGTTCAGCTCTGCATAGTGTCTGTGCTGACAGCTTGGACCCTGGAGCCTGCCTCGGATTCTGTGTCCCTCTCTCTCTGCCCCTCCCTCCCTCCCTCTCTCTCAAAAAAAATAAACATTTTTTATTTTTTCAACTTTTTTTTTTTTTTTTTTTTTTTTGGGACAGAGAGAGACAGAGCATGAACGGGGGAGGGGCAGAGAGAGAGGGAGACACAGAATCGGAAACAGGCTCCAGGCTCCGAGCCATCAGCCCAGAGCCTGACGCGGGGCTCAACCTCACGGACCGCGAGATCGTGACCTGGCTGAAGTCGGACGCTTAACCGACTGCGCCACCAAGGCACCCCAAAAAAATAAACATTTTTTAAATATCTGTAGATTACTTTGGGTAGTCTGGGAATGTTAACATTATTAATTCTTCAAATCCATCAGCATGCAATATCTTTTCATTTGTTTGTGTTACCTTCAATATTTTTCATCAACGTTTTATAGTTTTCAGAGTACAGATCTTTTGCCTTTTTTGTTAAGTTCATCTCTAGGTATTTTATTCCTTTTTGGTACAATTGTAAATGGAATTGTTTTCTTCATTTGTCTTTCTGCTAGTTATCACTGTATAGAAATGCAACACATTTCTGTATATTAATTTTGTATCCTACAACTTTACTGAATTCATTTATTACTTCTTTTTATTTATTTTTTTTTTAATTTTTTTTTTCAACGTTTATTATTTTTGGGACAGAGAGAGACAGAGCATGAACGGGGGAAGGGCAGAGAGAGGGAGACACAGAATCGGAAACAGGCTCCAGGCTCTGAGCCATCAGCCCAGAGCCTGACGCGGGGCTCGAACTCACGGACGGCGAGATCGTGACCTGGCTGAAGTCGGACGCCTAACCGACTGCGCCACCCAGGCGCCCCTCATTTATTACTTCTAACATTTATTACTTCTAACAGTCTTTAGGATTTTCTACGTATAGTATAATATCATTTGGAATTAGTAACCATTTTGCTTCTTTCTTACCAATTTGGATGCATTTTATTTCTTGACTGATTGTTTTGGCTAGAATATTCAGTGCTATGTTGAATAAAAGTAGCAAGGGTGGTCATTCTTGTCTTGCTTCTGATCTTAGAAGAAAAGCTCTCAGTTTTTCACAATTGAGGATGATGTTAGCTGTGGGTTTGTCATACATGGACTTTGTTATGTTGAGGTATTTTTCCTCTAAACCCACTTTTTGAGAGTTTTATCATGAATGGATATTAAATTCTTGTCAAATACCTTATCCGCATCTATTAAGATGATCATATGATTTTTATTCTTCATTCTGTTAATGTTGTGTATCAGGTTGACTGAATTGAAAATCCTCAATGATCCTTCTATTCCTGGAATAAATCTACTTGATCATAGTGGGTGATCCCTTTAATGTATTGTTTAATGTGGATTGCTAACATTTCATTGAGGAATTCTAGATCTGTGGCCTGTAGTTTGTTTGTTTGTTTGTTTGTTTGTTTGTTTGTTTGTTTGTTTGTAGTGTCTGTCTGGTTCTGGTGTCAGGGTGATTATGACCATGTAGAATGTATTTGGAAGCTTTCCTTCCTCCTGTTTTTTGGAATAGTTTGAGGAGAATACAAATTAACTCTTGTTTAAATGTTTGGTAGACTTAAGTTGTGAATCCATCTGGTCCTGGACTTTTGTTTGGGGGAGTTTATTCATTACCAGTTCAATTTCGTTACTAGTAATCAGTCTGTTCATATGTATATCTTAAATTATGGAATACCCAAAACATTTAGACTAATGCAAAGAACAATGTGATAAAACAAATGCCTATATTCAGTTATTTAGCCCTTTGGTATCCCAGCACTTTACCAAATCTTCTTCAGACCATTCTTTAAAACTAAAAAAAAAAAAGTACTGATGCATAGGGGCACTTGTACCCCAATGTTTATAGCAGCACTCGCAACAATAGCCAAATTATGGAAAGAGCCTAAATGTCCATTAACTGATGAATGGATAAAGAAATTGTGGTTTATATACACAATGGAGTACTATGTGGCAATGAGAAAGAATGAAATACGGCCCTTTGCAGCAACATGGACGGAACTGGAGAGTGTTATGCTAAGTGAAATAAGCCATACAGAGAAAGACAGATACCATATGTTTTCACTTTTATGTGGATCCTGAGAAACTTAGCAGGAACCCATGGGGGAGGGGAAGGGAAAAAAAAGAAAGAGGTTAGAGTGGGAGAGAGCCAAAAAATAAGAGACTCTTAAAAACTGAGAACAAACTGAGGGTTGATGGGGGGTGGGAGGGAGGGGAGGGTGGGTGATGGGTATTGAGGAGGGCACCTTTTGGGATGAGCACTGGGTGTTGTATGGAAACCAATTTGACAATAAATTTCATATATTGAAAAAAAAGATAAAGATAAAAAAAATTAAAAAAATAAAACTAAAATGACCATTCAATCACAATTTGTTGTTGATCATTCTAATTCATATTAGAATCTATCTAGTTTTCTTTGAGAGATGTATTCCTTTATACAGATGCTCAAATAAAACATTTAACCTTATGTAGTGCTTTTTCACTCAGTACTATTTTTGGGATTTAGCCACATTTATATGGATACCACTGGCTTATCTGTTTCATTGCTGTAGAATATTCCATCTTCTGGATATATTATAATTAATTCATCCATTCTCCTCTCATTGGACACATAGGTTATTCCTGTATTTTTATTATCACCAAAAGTGCTGCTGTAAATATTCTTGTATTTGTCTTCTCGGGCATATGCACTTGAGTTTTTCTGGGATATATTTCTAATAGAATTGTTAAGTTGCAGAATATAAGCATCTTCAACTTTAAGATATTGACAAATTGAATTGCTCTGCAAATGATTGCATCTTTCTTCTAGAAGACTGTGATAGTTTTTATATCTCAACATTCTTTTCAGAATTTAGTTCAGACTAATTTTTCCCATTTTATTTCTATGAAATATTTCATTGTGGTTTTATCTTGCATTTCTCTGTGAGTTTAAGCATCTTTTCATATGTTTACTGGCCATGCATGTTTTCTCTTCTGCACAGTTGCTTTATTATCTATATTTCAAGGTTAATATATTGTACCACTTCAGAGAGAACATTTACTATTCATATTCCAAAGGGATAAGGCTGATAAATAGTTTCAGCTACAGAATACCCTTTTAAATGCCCTTGAAATGATGGGACCCTCTGCCTCATGCTATGACCTAACCGTATGGCCTTAAGATATTATCTCAAATAAAACAAGAACAATAACTAGGCTTCTCTTTGATAATAAGAACAAATGAGCTACTATCTTGAAGTACTTTAGAATGTATAAATGAACTAATTTTTAATTCTTCTCTTGAATGTGGGAAGCAGTGATAATACCAAAGCAATGAATAATTGGTTTGCAATACATTTCATGATTATCTTTGTTAGACAGGAATAATATCCACCATTAATAATCTGTTCTCTCTTGGAGCTAGGCAGCTTGGCAGACCTGTTGTCTTTCATACTTATGCTGAAAGATGGCTCCTGCAGCAGTAACACCCAAGTTCCAAGTTAAAAGACGTGGAAAGGATAATGGGCAAAATATGGGTGCCACTG
This sequence comes from Puma concolor, assembly GCF_028749965.1. Lineage (NCBI taxonomy): Eukaryota > Metazoa > Chordata > Mammalia > Carnivora > Felidae > Puma > Puma concolor. The sequence goes on from NC_141667.1 coordinate 218,599,259, forward strand.
AGTATGTCCACTTAAAAAAAATAGCTTTCCATGAATCTTTACCCAAGAGGCTTTCATTTGGACCTCATTGCCTAGAACTATGCCACATAGGTTCCATAGTAGTCAACGGTGGGTATGTATTACCTGCCATATCTCCTGCATGCCAGGTTAGTTTATATAAACAGAAAATAAGTAAGATATAGTTTCTTCTTTCAAGTTACTTAAGGCCAGTGAACTCTGTCTCAACATTTCTACTTTATTAATTTTATATAATTTTATAAATGTGTTTTTACATAAGGACATATCCATAGAATTATTATTACAGTAGTTACATGGTGTAACTACTTTTCATTTGTCAGACCTCTGGCTTTCCTCCAGCTGTTCACTATTATAAACAGTGCTTCTGTGAACATCTCAGTAAATAGGATTAATTTTTTAAATAGAGGTGAATATTTACTTAAAGTGTACTGCCATTTACAATGGTCATTGTTAAGGTGTCTCTGAACTGAATTAGCAAATACTGAGCCAATGCTCCTGGAGAAATACAGGATTATGTTGCTGCAATCCTCCACTCACATTTTTTTTTTTTTGTCAATCTATCAGTGCAAACCTTGTTTCATGTATGTTTCTGTTCAAAGACACCTTATTTACTATATATTGTTGATTCATTAACATTGATTTCATGGTCGAAATCACCATAACTAATGCCTGAATGAAGCTTACCTAAAATATGTATTTTTTCTGTACGTCACATCACACCTCCTTGCACATAAGTGTACTAGACATCCCTTCAGCACTATGCTTGGGGCCATTTTAAACAGCAGAATAACCAACCCAAAAACACAAAAAGCACAAACAAAAAAGTGGTAAAAACAAAACAAAACAATTGTTTAACAATATAGGAATCTCAAAATTTTCACCCCTCTCCAGATGTCTGTGAATGACTAGGAAAGTGCTTGAAGTATTTATTTTGGTGTTACAAATAAGTTTTAGTGAATAGGAAAATTCACAAATACAGAATTAACTCTATTTCTAAAAGTAAAATTATTGTATGTTTTAGTATGAATACTCTTTTAGTTCATACCATCATTAGAACACCAATGGTATAGGTTCCTCTAGTTGCTGATAGCAGAAAGCAAACCTTGACCAAGGTTAGTTGGCTCTGGAATAATCAAACACTGGGAGAAGATAAGATGCCTCTACCTAAAAACTAAGCCTGTCAGAACCTCTCTATCTTATTTCTGCTTTGCTTTGAGATCTCCACGGCCTCAAAACAGCTTTACTGCATGTTGCCAGGGACATGGTTATACTCAGCTCTGGACTCGTACTTTATCACCTAATCCAGAAGGAAAAGAAGCTTCTCTAACCTTCTTCAAGTTTGAAAACTCTTAGAGAAGGACTTGGGCAGACCTGACCTGAGTCCTAGGTTACTATAACCTGGGATACAGGAGATGAAGTTTGTTTTTGTTTTTTGAGTTTTTTGTTTGTTTGTTTGTTTGTTTGTTTTATTTTTATTTTTAGTAAAAAGGTGGGTAGTCTAGTTAGGGTCTCTACAGAGGTTCTGTCTGCTCTCTCCTTCATCACATCTGTCCACTTATGTTCCTTTTCTAGTAGACTTTGAGTTCCTTTAAAGCAGAAACCATGTTCACCTTAATAGTCTCATCACCTAACAAAGAGCCTAGAGTGGGTACTTAATATTCATTAAATATTTCCAAGTGAAAAATAAATAAGAGTAAATAAATACTTCCAGATTGTTCTCCAGAAGTTCAATTTCTTTTTTTCAAAAAATTTTTTAATGTTTATTTATTTTTTATTTTTTTAAATATGAAATTTATTGTCAAATTGGTTTCCATACAACACCCAGTGCTCATCCCAACGGGTGCCCTCCTCAATATTAAGATATACCCTGTAACCCAGCAATAGCACTGCTAGGAATTTACCCAAGGGATACAGGAGTGCTGATGCATAGGGTCACTTGTACCCCAATGTTTATAGCAGCACTCTCAACAATAGCCAAATTATAGAAAGAGCCTAAATGTCTATCAACTGATGAATGGACAAAAAAATTGTGGTTTATATACACAATGGAATACTATGTGGCAATGAGAAAGAATGAAATATGGCCTTTTGTAGCAACGTGGATGGAACTGGAGAGTGTTTAATGTTTATTTTTGAGAGAGAGACAGAGCATGAGTAGGGTAAGGACAGAGAGAGAGGGAGACACAGAACCCAAAGCAGGCTCCAGGCTCCAAGCTGTCAGCACACAGCCTGATGCGGGGTTCAAATTCATGAACCATGAGATCATGACCTGAGCCGAAGTCGTATGCTTAATGGACTGAGCCACCCAGGCACCCCCAGAAGTTCAATTTCTAAATGCTCACCCAGAGTCCTGTTAACAATGAGTTTTTAGTTTATTTTTTATTAAATGTTTTATTTTAACTTTAGTATAGTTATAGTATTATATTCGTTTCAGGTGTACAATACAGTGACTCAACAATTCTATACATTACTCAGTGCTCATCAAGATAAGTGTACTCTTTAATCTCCATCACCTATTTCCCTCATTCCTCCCCCCCACCTCTCCACTGGTATTTCAGAAACAAAACAAATGAGAAAAGGAAAAAAAGAGTTTAGTCACTTTAATCCAAATTTTCTATATACTAACAAATTATTCCTTAAAATATATTTGAAAAAATAATTATGTATGTATGCATATGATATATCACAAAAGGATCATGCAGGAGGAAAAACTGAATTTTAGGAAAGTTTTCTGCCTGTGAGGGCTTAAGTTATTACTAATTTTGAAAGAGCATCCTTTGAAAAACTTGAGATTCTTCATACGTTATGTGGAAGAAACAAAAAAAGCACAATACCAATTTATTTCCCAGATGTTTCAGTGAGGTAAGAAAATATTCCAAAGAGCTTTAAGTAAATATAAAGCTTTACTGTTAAAGAGACTTCCCATTTTGGAAACACTGTTTACACAATCAATCCTTGGATGTGTTTGCTCTATATGTAGCAAGTTATGTTAACAAACTACCCTCATAATCATCAAGATTGGCCACTCATTAGTGAATACCCAGGGAGAGCATACAATTAATAGTGAATGTTATTCTTGTCCAACAAGGATAATCATGAAATATATTGCAAACTAGTCATTAATTACTTTTGTATTATCACAGCTTCCCATATTTGAATAATTAAAAATTAGTATATTTATATAACATTTGATACTTTCTAACATACTTCAGACAATATCTCATTTGTTCCTATTACCAAGGAGAAGCCTAGCTCTTATTCCTGTTTTATTTGAGATTATATGTTAACGCCACATGATTGGTTAGTAGCCTAAAGTTGAGAGTCCCCAAACCCTGCAAAATGTACATTCAAAGCCTGTAGCTGTAAACTATCAGCCTTAAACAGTTAAGTTTCTTAGGCTCCTTGGTCATCGTTCTATCAGTCTATCTCATGGTCTTTATTCAAAAAAGAAAAACATTGTCTAGGAAGTTTTCATTTGAAACATAGTGAGTACAGTCATTGTGTGATACAGTGAAAAGGTCACAGAGTTTGAGTTGAGGCTTTGGATCCTTGTTCATGCTCAGGGTTGTCAGCTAGGTGACCTTGACCAAGTTGCTCAACTTCCCTGGGTCTCATCTTTCTTTGTATGTAAATGGGGAAATAGTAACATATACTTCAAAGCGTTCTTGTGAAAATTAAATGAGATATGACACATGAAAGATGCTGCAAAAATGGTAAATTGTTATATATAATTATTTGACATCATTTCAGTTTTTTGCCTGACTGAATACTCTGCTAGGCAGAGTTCTACATGAGGGCTGAATCTGCATCTGTTTTATCTTAATGATACCCATTAAGATAGATTATAATAACTGGTAGATATATACATAAATAGTAAACACCTATTGAAATAATTATATAAAAGGAAGTTATGTAGTGATATGAAACACTATATTTTTCCATCATTTTACATTTATTCTGTAAGAAGGTAAAGAAAAAACTTTGGAGAAGGAAAAGAAGCTAAATCATTTATTTTGCAAACTTTATGTTCCAAGTTCTGTTTTAAGCCTTGCAGAATATTTCAGGTAACAATCTGAATATCCCCCCAAAATAAAAATTATTATTACTACATTTACACACAAAGAAATTAAGGCGCTGAGAATTAATGAATTTGCTAATCTCACTCAGGTAGTACACAATTCAAATCCAGATCTTAACTCTCTTCAAAACTTGTTCTTAGAAGAAGTGGTATATATAAACAATGGAACACTACTCCGAGATGAAAAAGAATGAAATCTTGCCAGTTGCAACAATGTGGACAGAACTGGAGTATATTATGCTAAGTGAAGTAAGCCAGAGAAAGGTACCATGTTTTCACTCATATATGGAATTTTAGAAACTTAACAGAAGACCATGGGGGAAGGGAAGGAAAAATAAGAAACAGAGAGGAAGGCAAACCATAAGAGACTCTTAAATACAGAGAACAAACTGAGGGTTGATGGAGGTGGAGGGTTGCGGGGGGTGGGGGAATGGATGATGGCTACTAAGGAGGGTATTTGTCGGGATGAGCACTGGGTGCTGTATGTAAGTGATGAATCACAGGAATCTACTCCCGAAGCCAAGACTACACTATATGTCAGCTAATTTGATAATAAATTATTTAAAAAATAAAATAAAATAAAAAATAAAATACACATCTAAAAAATAAATAAATAAAAACTTGTTCTTTATATTCTGCTGCCCTTTCCTAAACGCATCTAATTGTCTTGGGTCTCTTAGTAATTCATGATGAAATAAGGGAACCTACTTTCTCCTGGCCAAATATAGATACCTGTCATTTGTCATTATGACAGTAATTGCCACTGTTAGTCTGAAGTCTCTGGAGTAGCATGTCCCAAATTGTCTTCCGCAGAAAACTATTCCCATGGAATGCTACACAAATAAAAGGTCACATGTTCTATCCTTCCGCAGAGATTCACAGAGTACTATAACAAAATAAGGGCTCTGAGAAGTCATAAGCCAAGGTTATCTGTTACATTTTAGTTAGCCAAAAGTGTCCTTTGACCATAAAAATCTTTCTTTTACCACAAAGTGCCAATTAACATTCAGGGAAATGCTGTTTTATACACTGGGAAATACTAGATGGAAACCTTCTGGGAGCAAGTGCTTGTTTTCTAATTTAAATCCAAGTTAGTTAATATATAGTGTGATAATGGTTTCAGGAGTAGAATTTAGTGATTTATCACTTACATATAACACCCAGGCTCATCACAAGTGCCCTCCTTCATGCTCATCACCTATTTATCCCATCCCTACCCCCACCACCTCTCCAGCAACCCCCATTTTTTTCTCTGTATTTAAAGAGTCTCTTATGGTTTGCCTCCCTGTTTTTATCTTATTTTTCCTTCCCTTCCCCTATATTCAGCTGTTTTGTTTCTTAAATTCCACATATGAGTGGAATAATGTGATATTTGTCTTTCTCTGACTGACTTATTTCACTTCCCATAATACATTCTAGTTCCATCCACGTTGTTGCAAATTGCAAGATTTCATTCTTTTTGGTCGCCGAGTAACAATCGAAGTGCTTTATAACTAAGTAAAACAATACCATTATACGAGACCTAAAATAGGTCACTCTGCAATAGAGTTTGTTTCATTGTTCAAGCCCAATGGTATCCTCTTTAGTAGGAAATAAGCCAGAGAACAAAGATATAGCATACAAGACAGTGTTTCTCAACATAGCATGTGCCTTGGAGAAAGGTTCCAACCTATAATGAGCCTTGGTTCCCTGAGGGGGGGTTTTCTAAAGCTGAGGGGCAATCAGGTTTTCCCTGAGGTCAAATTTACCTTCCTTATGATTTTACTTAAGGTGACTTTTATGTGACTATAGGAACTATTTTTTAAAAGAAGAAAATAAGCATGATTCTACTATTATATAAACTTGGGCTAGCATTTGAGTATAGTGTATTGTATGGCTTGTTGAATTCTGAGATGCTCATGAACTAGTCCTTTATGGAGAAATTGCATGCAAGGCCTAAGAACCTTGTTGAAACATGGGTAGAGGAATTGGCTGATGGTACATTGTTTTGTATCTGTACTAACTTCTCCCAAAAGGGGGTGATGGGAATTGTGTTATAATTTCTTAAAAAGTGTCATGTAAGAAGGAAATTTATGAGTGAAGGATGAATCTGAAGATTGTGACACTTAAGAATGTGCCATAATCCTACATTCACTGATTCTGAACTTGCAGAGTAGAAAGGGGAAACCCTTCACTCTTCACAGGGGTCTGTCATAACACATAGAGCAGGAACTTCTACTCCAAACAACATGCCCTTATTGGGGAGAACTGTGATTATACAGGTAGCACTGTATTAGGAAGCTTTATTCCAGCCATTTATATTCCAAACATTCTTCAGTATACTTTCACAAGTAATAAAGCTAATATTTCAAACTCTAGATATAGGATTCCTGCCTCTCTATCTCTCAATCAATTGTTAAATTGGGGGGGGGGGGGGTAGATAGACATTATCCCCCAAACTCATCACAATAGTTTGCTTGTGGTGCCCTAGGCAGGGCTTGGGGAGTCAGCAGGAACGACTGCAGATGTCACTTTTGGGTGCAATCCCCTTCCCTAACAATCACTTCCTGCCAGCCCTTAAAATTTACCCGAGATGGGAAAGAGATTTTTCTATCCCTTGCAGCAACTTGTTTTCTTTAACTGATTTTGGCAATCTTATTCTATGTTCTGGGAAATTGGACAAGTAAAATAAACTTGCTCAACTAGAATGACATCTTGGTTCTGCATACTGTTTTTAATACCATTATTGATTGTCAGACTCATAGGCCCCAGAAAAGGCTAGACAACCAACAACAAACTCAGAGTATGTTCATCTTCCCTAGAAGGCCAGAGATCATGCCTGATTTCTACACACTACCTCTGATGCCACTACTTAGTAGGCACTGAGGTATTCATTGAAAAAAATGAAATAAGGAGTTTTATTAGGCACCCCAGGTCAGTTAGTGGTAAGAATTCACTACTAAATCCTGTCAGTTACATCTTGTATGTAGATAAGATCAGTCAATAAATTCTACCTGGTTCTCTTTTATTTTTCCTTGAAGGGACATTTCCAGAGGAGGAAGCCAGGAAAACCCTGTTACAGGGTTTGGCATCAAATACAACTATAGTCTCCTGCATGAAGACTATTTCTGTCTTTTCACTCTGACTAATGCTACATCCCCATAGATACTACCTGTTCTGACTTGGCACGCTAAAAGGAAGTAGTTTGGGGTTTGGCACATGGGAGTCAGGGGAGAGGTGGAGTATAGTATTATTTTTTTCACAAATGTAAACCAATTCATGAACTATCTTATAGTAACAACCCAAGGGGAGGAAAGTATTCAAAAGTAGACTGTGATGGTTAATTTTATGTACCAACTTGACTGGGCCATGGGGTGCCTGGATATTTGGTTAAACGGTATTCTGAATATGTCTTTGAGGATGCTTCTGGGGGAGATTAATGTCTGAAACAGTCAACTGAGTAAAGCAGATTGCTCTCCACAATGTGGATGGGCCTCATCCTATCAGTTGAAGGCCTGAATAGAACAAAAGGCTCAGGAAGGGAGAATTGCTCTCTCTGCCTGTCTAAAGCTAGAACATTGTTTTTCTCCTGCCCTTGGACTTAGATGGGAAGTAAGATCATCAGTTTCCCTGGCTTTGAAGATCTTAGGATTTCTCCACCTCCATAATCACATGAGCCAGTTCCTTAATATCTGTGTCTGTACATCTCTAGATTGATAGATGATAGGTAGATAGGAAGACAGAGGATAGGTAGACAGATTTATCTCCTATTGGTTCTCTTTCTCTGGAGAACCAAAAGAGAACATGTCACAACAATGCAAATTATTTAATCTGTAATAATCACAAGAAAAACACCACTCTGTAATACCATGGCCAGTTTATGTAGATGTTCTTGACCCAGAACAAAGTTCCTTGTCCTTCAAAATGTTATGGTTATTAGCCTAGCAACTGAAGGATAAACTAAGATCTACCATTCAGCCTTCTAGGATATCAGAAACAAAGCTAGACATTAATTCTATTATGGAGAACAAAGCATTTCCTTCAGATGACTGACTCAGCCCCAAGTTTCTTTAGGAGTTTTGTCCATGGTGGGGAGCTTCCCTAGGAGAACTAAGTGTCAAATCCTCCGCAGTACATGGATTTGTGACATGTCTACTGCTTAGGAAAAGACAGGTTATTTGCTAAAGGACTCGCAGTTCAAAGTGGACTCAGAAATTGTCATTGTGATTCTTAGAGGTCTCCAAAGCACATACATCAGAAAACAGAGGGAAAATGTCCTCACAATGGAAGTTAAAATGAAAAGTGGGAAATATTATGGAAATAAGAGAGGTTGCCTAAATTTAGTTTTGGCCTTACAGGAACATTGCATCTCTATAAAGATAGGAATAAAGGGACAAAGGAAAGGCTTAGAAAATACACTTAGACTTTAAAAATAGAGAATTTAAAAATCTGCAATGGAAAAGAGGTATGAATCTTCAAAGGAGAGAGAGTGATAGTAAGTAAATTGCAACCGCCAAAAAATGACTTGAAGATTTTATTTTATTGAGAGAAAAATTTCAAAACTCTGAGTACATAGCTACTTTAGAAACACTTGGTATTGTTCTTTATAAATGCAAATTTCTAGACCCCATCCCACATCTCTGAATCAAAATATCTGGGTAATACCCAGGAATTCACATTTTAAACAAAACTTAGATGGTGTTTATACACTCTAAACTTTGAGAACCCCTGATATTAATGCATCTTCGAGTTACTGTAATATGTCCTAGATCCTTACCCATTTGTACTGCTGCTTTGAATCTAGGAGTACATCTCTGATTAATGAGAACATGAAAACCCCAATGTTCCTATAGAGAAGGACTGGAAAACCATTCTTTATTTTTTTATTTTTTTTATTTTTATATTCTGATTACTTTTTTTTTTCAATATATGAAATTTATTGTCAAATTGGTTTCCATACAACACCCAGTGCTCATCCCAAAAGGTGCCCTCCTCAATACCCATCACCCACCCTCCCCTCCCTCCCACCCCCCATCAACCCTCAGTTTGTTCTCAGTTTTTAAGAGTTTCTTATGCTTTGGCTCTCTCCCACTCTAACCTCTTTTTTTTTTTTTTTTTTCCTTCCCCTCCTCCATGGGTTTCTGTTAAGTTTCTCAGGATCCACATAAGAGTGAAAACATATGGTATCTGTCTTTCTCTGTATGGCTTATTTCACTTAGCATAACACTCTCCAGTTCCGTCCATGTTGCTACAAAGGGCCATATTTTGTTCTTTCTCATTGCCATGTAGTACTCCATTGTGTATATAAACCACAATTTCTTTATCCATTCATCAGTTGATGGACATTTAGGCTCTTTCCATAATTTAGCTATTGTTGAGAGTGCTGCTATAAACATTGGGGTACAAGTGCCCCTATGCATCAGTACTCCTGTATCCCTTAGGTAAATTCCTAAGGGATACAAGTCCACTGCTTGGACTGGAAAACCATTCTAGTCTACATTTGAAACAATATGTTCATTGCCAGAAAAGAAGAAGCACGTTGATTCTGGAGAAACAGATCCACCCTCTGAGGTTTTGTTTTGTTTTGTTTTTGTTTTTTTAATTACAAGTTTTGATCCACGTGTACTTATTTGTAAGACCTGATACCCTCACACTGACTCAGCTATCATTTTTATCCTCTAAATGAGTCCTGGACAAGTTCGACTGAGAACTTGTCCTTGAAAAACTGAAGATATCTTTTTTAAGCATATATTGTTTTCACTTATATAAAATAGTTACGCAGCAGGGAGGGCTCATTTTCATGCTCAAAGGAAATAGGGAATTGTGCAGAGGGTCCAGATGTCTGGCTGTGTCACTATTGCATTCTAGAATCTCAGGCAGGCATTTCATTCTCTGACCATTCCTAATTTGTAAAAGTAGAGAGTTGGACTTTAAGGACTCTTAAGAGCCCTTCACACATCAACAGAATGTGGTCTTTTTTTCTGTAAAGTTTAAAATTGATTTATTTTGCAGCTGTTGGTTCTGGTAGAAAATTACTAACTCCCATATATTTCAAAGTTCAAAATTAACACAGAGAATATATATCACAAAGTATTTAGTCCATATTTTCAATATAGATATTGCAAAGCATGTTGATGCCAGAGAGGAAGTTTGAAGTTCTGAATGCTTTGATAGTATAAATGCAGATCCCTGCTTTTGAGAGATATGAGGAATTGCCAAGATTACACTGTGCAAAAAGCAAATCTGGAAGACAGCATTTGGGGAGTAATTTCATTTCAGTAAGAGAGTTTTGTCCTAACTATTTTAATGTATAAAACATCTTAAAGAATATCCATTTCAGGGCACCTGTGTGGCTTAGTTGGTTAAGTGTCGTACTTTGGGCCTGGTCATGATCTCATGGTTGGTGAGTTCGAACCCCATGTTGGGTTTGCACTGAGATTCTCTCTCTCCCTCTCTCTCTCTCTACCCCTACCCTGCGCTTGCTCTCTCCCTCCTTCTCTCTCTCTCAAAATAAATTAATGAACATTTTTAAAATTTTAGTAAAAATTAGAAAAAATAATATCTGTTTCAACATTACTACCTATATAAATCTATATAAATTATTTTCTAATAACATCTTGACCCCTTAAGGTCATATTATATCTTGCACTACATATTACTAAAGAACCTAGATTTTATATTTCAAACATCTCACAATTATTTTGCCAACATCATTTTAGGAATTCTGTGATATCCTATCCTACAACCTGTATGTCTTCTACATTATCTCTAACCTTTAAGTTTGAAAGCATAAAATAATTAGGAGACAAGGTTTATATCTCAGATAATAAAGTATCTGAGGTGCACTATCAGGTATACTGTATTATAGGATCTCAGAATGAAAAGATCCCTAACCAGATTATCATTCATCCTCCTGCCATAATCCCACTTAGCCATCATAAAATGCAAGGATGAGGAAGATTTGTAATTATCCTATGTGATAATTATTACAATTTTAGAATACATTCATTATGCAGAATTCTCCCCTAGGTTTCACCCAAGTTCCATAGAAGGTGACTTAAGTCTTGAAGTCCTTTTACTGTTGGTTGAAAAATTTTCTGTGGGCCAAAGACCAGAAAGTCCTTCCATTCTGAAAGCAAGGACACATGGCCCATCCATCTAAAGCCCATATCTTTCTTAAATTAAAAAAAAAAAAAAGATAACTAGATCTTACAGAATTCCAGCCTCACATCATTCTAAATTATTATCGTGCTTTCTAAAAAATCAAAAAGAAATCTTGAAACTAAACTTTTCCTTCTCTAAAAATGTGTATAGTAGCAAAATTAGGGCTCTGAGCATTTTCTCCCAACTCAACTGATTACACCCTGTCTCCTTTCTATAAACTTCCTTTATGTGAAGTGGGACCAGGAGCAGGGACTAAGCCCTTTGCAGCTGCATCATTAGCCGCTCACGTCGTTATCTGGCCCATACAGTGTTATCAGAAATCTTCCGTCTTAGATTGTGAAGGGACTTTTGAGAATTTGCACCTGTGCATATTTTAGTAAAGCAATCAACTTCAAATCCAACAATGCCAAGGTTGTGACTGTAAGAACTTACTGTGGGATGGGACTTACTGTGTTACAGCGGGTCATCTATCCAGCAGCCACTCTCTCTGGCAACTCTGCCCCCATGTGGCCAATGTGCAGCAGGTATTAGGACCAAAGAGAAGAATGCAAGAGTGGATTGGTTATTGCATTATGATGAATGACCACACACGTTTTGTTGTTGTTGTTGTTCTCCACTGGAAAAGAGATAGCTGGAGGTTAATGGGCTGGGTGTTCTACAAGACTTCAAAGGACATAGGTTCAAATTCCTACTCTGCAACCTAGCAACTGTGTGACTTTGAGATGGCCAGTTAACTTCCTTGGGATGGTTTCTTAATCTATTAAAATTGGGAAAAATGGCAAAAGCATAGACCCATAGATCAGTGGATCAGAATGGAGAGCCCATAACTAGACCCACACAGTTATAGTCAACTGATTTCTGTTATGGAGCAAAGGCAATTCATTGAAGAAAGGACAGATAGTGCCAGAACAATAAGACATCCCCACACAGAAAAATAAACCTAGACACAGCCCTTATACTTTACATGAGATTAACTCAAAATGAACCATATATCTAAGTGTAAAATGCAAAACTGTGAAACTTCTAGTAGAAAACAAAGGAAGAAATCTATATAACATGGGATTTGGCCGTGGCTTTTGATGATACGACATCAAAACCACAATTTGTGAGAAAAAAAAAAGTGTCACTACGATTAAAGACTTCTGCTTGATCAAAGACATTGTTAAGAGACTGACAACACAGGCCACAGGCTTAGAGAAATATTTGCAAAAAAAATATCTCCGATAAAAAACTTATATTTAAAATTTGGACATGATGAGATTTATCTTTCACTGATGTTCAAGTAAATGAAGTGCCAATTTGTAAAGCTCCTGACATACAATTAATTCAGTAGAGGGTTGCTTAATCTGAGGGCAAATATGTAATAGGGTATAATGCAAATGGGTATTTAATTTTCCTAATGCCTCATACACAAGTTCATAAGAAACACTTCATAAGTGATCATGTTGGTGAATTTTAACTCATTGCCTCACTCGTCTAGCCATTCTTTCTAAAACAGGAAGCAGCTCAAAAAAATTCCCAGTCTGGTTCCATGCCTGTTCCAAAAGGAATAAATAATGATTCATGCTTTCTGGGAAGGACAGAAAAGGACCATCATAAATGCTTATGAGAAAGATGCTTAAGATGGCACACAAAAAAGTATTGGCTCAAGACACATAGCAAATTATTCCAAAGCTTGAAGAAAATCTAACTGTCAAATATTTAAGTGATACAAATGATCTTCACAGTGTGTTTTTTATCATATTTTCATCCCAAAGTGCAAAGTTATGGGGAGCTTTTATTAATATCTTCTTTTTTTGTAGTAAGGTAGGCCTCAGTGTTCTGTTGCATTTATTCCAATCAACAAAGGCTGACTGATTGATAAAAAGGAGCCTAATCTTCTCTGTTCCATTCCTTCTCTGAACACCTATCATTGACTCAGGGCCACACTAGACAGACTGGACCTTTTTCATTTAATGTGCTTTTGCTCCTTGTCCCCCGCTAAAGTACAATTTCAGTGACTGAAAGAACTTCATCTCACATTTTGTCAAAAACTTGCATGCAGGGACCAGAAGACAGATCCAGAGAGAATACAAAAGAAGAAACTATGGATATTGAAAGTAAAAGTAAAATGGACATCCAAAACAATAAGGAAATAACAGGAAGCCACCTAAAGCAAAGCTATTGTATAGAATATACACTATGTCCATTAAGGCTGCATAGATTTGAATAGATAATATGTTAAAACTTTCTGGTGGGGGCTGATGACACTGGAGTTACATATTTTTTCCTCAAGTTTTTATTTTAACTAGTCCAGCTAACTAACATACAGTGCAATATTAGTCTCAGGTGTAGAATTCAGTGGTTCATCACTTACATACAACACCCGGTGCTCATTATAACAAGTGTAATCCTTAATACCCATCACTTGTCTAACCCATCCCCCTCACACCCACCCACCTCCCAACTAGTAGCCATCAGTTTGCTGTGTATAGTTCAGAGTCTGGGGCACCTGGGTGGCTCAGTCATTTAAGCATCTGACTTTGGCTCATGTCATGATTTCACCGTTCATGGATTCAAGGGAACCTACTTGGGATTCTCTCTCTTTTCCTCTCTCTCTCAAAATTAAAATTAAAAAAAAAAAAGGTTCTTGGTTTGCCTCTCTTTTCTTCCCCTCTGTTCATTTGTTTTGTTTATTGAATTCTACATATGAATGAAATCATATGTTGTCTTTCTCTGACTTATTTCACTTAGCATAACACTCTCTAGCTCCATCCACATCATTGCAAATGGCAAGATTTCATTCTTTTTATAGCCAAGTAATATTCTGTTGTATATATACACCACCTCTTCTTTATCCATTCATCAGTCAATGGACATTTGGACTTTTTCCATAATTTGGCTATTGTTGATAATGCTACTATAAACATCGGGGTACATAAATCCCTTCAAATTAGTATTTTTGTACCTTTTGGGTAAATACCTAGTAGTGCAATTGCTGGATCAAAGGGCAGTTCTATTTTTAACTTTTTGAGGAATCTCTATACTGTTTTCCAGAGTGGCTGTTCCAATTTGCATTCCCATTAACAGAGTTAATATGGTTTCCCTTTCTCCACATCATTGCCAACACCTGTTGTTTCCTATGTTGCTAGTTTTTGCCATTCTCGCTGATGTGAGGTAATATCTCATTGTAGTTTTGATTTGTATTTCCCTGATGATGAATGATATCGAGCATCTGTCTCTTGGCCATCTGGATGTCTTCTTTGGAAAAAAAAATGTCTATTCATGTCTTCTGACCAGTTTTTAAAAAATGTGTTTAAATCTTAAGGCAAGAAAGGACATGGGAGGATGATTCAGCAGATGGTGTAGAGTGAAGCAGGAGGCAGTAGGAAATTAGCGTGAGCAATGGTAACGTACTTGGCATACCACACAGCTAAAATGGAGAGGCTGTTTTGGTAAGTAAAAAGGGAAGAGGATGGAAAGAAAGGAGCAAGTTGATGAGTGTAAAGGTGAGTCTTCTGACACTTGGCTCTGTCTCAAGCAACATTCCTTGAACTTCCTCATTTTTACTTTCGTTGTCTCTAAGAGATCTCTAATGTCCCTGTCAGTTGTAGTGTTCGTTAAATCTAGACTTTGCTCAAAAATGACTTTAGGGAGCACCTGGATGCCTCAGTCAGTTGAGAGAGGGACTCTTGATTTCAACTCAGGTCATGAGTTCATGGGTTTGAGCCCCCCAGTGGCTTCATGCTGACAGTGTGGAGCCTGCTTAGGACTATCTCTCTCTCTCTCTCTCTCAAATAAACTTGAAAAAATGACTTTAGGATTATCTGCCTCTCCTATCCAGCAGCTGTCAAGAAAAACCTGAACTTGTTACCAGCTGAAACTTGGAAAAGCAGGGGTTAAATGTGGCCCCCTTTGATGGAGGTTGGTGTCAAAGGAGGCTGAAATTTACACTAAATTTACACTATACTAAGGACACATACCTCCTACTTCTTTACCCAAAATCACCCCCACAGACTTGAAAGTAACAGATTTTGTTCGGAAAAAATCTCAGGTTTGGAAGCAAGACAAAAATAGATCGATCTCTTCAAGACTCTGATTAGCATCCTAGACCTATATCCTGGGTGGGTTATTCTTTATTCAGCTTATAATTTCTCCCAGTCATGATACTGTCCAGTGGAGTAGATAAAGTTTTAAGAGGGCTATCTTTCCTGCCAGATGATTGTGGGATGTGAATATGCTTTCAATATAATCAGCCTAATATGTAGCTCCAGGAGTAAAGTGTTCTTTTGAGTTTGGCTATCATCATACTGTAAGAAGAGCATCCTCCATATGCTAAAGTGCCATAACCTGTGGGCTGCAGCTTGCTTTTGCACTGCAGATTTTTCACTATAATTGCATGTAACACTTTATTTATAGTAATGAAAAAGTACTTAAAATCCAATTACATAGATGGAAATTGCATATCTCTAAACAGATGTAGAATAATTAAAAAGAAATCCAGTGTATCTCTATAGAAACTCTTTGAAATTACCAAAATGATTTATTTCAATATCCTCCAAGCTGTTCCTCTGGGTAAATTGCTAGCCTATATTAGGTACTTGAGCCTAGTACACCTTTCATGTGGCTTAATGGGGAATTGAAATGTAGTCTCCATGCATTTGCTTTCTTTCTATGACCCCAATAATTCATTTAAGAGCAATATGTTTCTATAAATTTCCTTTGCTCAGAGGTTGTTTTGGTGAGCAAAATTCCTTGCTGGGAACATCTCCTGAAATATTTACTGGTGAACTGAGAGTAAAAGGATGGTTTTGTCAGTGTGGATAAGTAAAGTGTGGCTTTATGGGACTATATCATTCAATGACTGCATCAAACTTCCTCTATTACATCAGTGGAAGAACCGGGACTGGAAACTTGCCACACGTGAGAAATCCCTGGTTGACCTCCATTTTTTTGTGAAAGCAAATAGGAATATCTTGAATAATGGAAGTCCATCACTCTTGTTATCTATGCTCTTAACTATTTCCTTCTGAGCCACTCCAAAACAAAACCATAGTTTATCAATATAGACAGCTGATAGCCATCTTTCTCTTTGTTAATGGAATGATGTTATAGCCTAAAAGCTAATGACACACATGAATCTAACAATTATAAATGAGTCTATTTTGCCCAAAGGAAGATTCTTGTTCTACTTTGTAGTTTAAAAAAATACTCTCAGAACTCTTGGGCTTCCAGAAAAATAATCTCTCTGAAAACTCATATTAATAACTTTAATATTGCATTAATATAATTTCTATCTTTAATATGTCAAGTACAATTGAAAATATTTTCAGTAATAAAAATATATGTATTATTTATACCTAACATGGAAGAGAGGTTGAATTTGCTTTGGACTTATTTGCTATGTACAATTTTTTCTTCATAATGGGAATAATAATCCTGACATTTCTTAAAAGTCCCAGCAATTGGCACATTGTTTGGAAGCTCTTCTTCCAGTGTAACATGCCTCCTTTTCTCATTTTCATATTCCTAGCCTCAACAGAAACCTAGAAGCTTTTTTCCCCAACAAGTATTAAGGTAACTCTAGATCATTCGATTCCTTCTGTCAACCCTGCCACATCAGGCTTATTTTTTCCTTTAGTTTGGTGCCCTTTCTCTATCCTCTGCCTTCTCCCTTATCAAAACATGCTCTCAGGAACAGATCAGGTATCAGTCATTTTCATATGAGTGTGACTATCAGTTGCTATGCCATCTTGTTTCAGTAGGTGCAGGAATTAGGAAGTGGGCAAAAAAGGCAAATTGAGGAAGTAAGAGCCTTATAACCCTTCAAACTATTCTACACTTTCACCTTATTAGACCCAATGTAATACTTAGTCTGCAAGGGAGAAGGAAGTGTGTTCCTCTCCAACGTAGGAGTCAAATAAACCTGATGATAGGCTCTGTGATCTCCATGATCCTTGTTACCACCCCACCCCTCACGTGGGGCAGGAAGACACATTGCTCTTTGGATTTTGTGACTGTGATCCAGTAATTTGTGACCTTTTAATTCATTTCTTACTGGTCTGTATCCCTTTGGTTACTTTCTATTTTTCAATTAAAAGACTTCTCACACTATAACTAACCCTGTTCCTTTCCATTTTTTCCAACTGTATTCTGATGTTTCATTTCAAAAGAGATGATAAACCTAATGTTTCTGATGACCAGCTTTATCATCATACAAAATGTAATTTTAAATCATTGGACTAAGCATATTATTCATGTCACATCTCTTTAGCCCAGATAAGGAAGTCCAATCCTGTTGGCAAGTGACCAACAATATGTCTCTTGACTTACCAGTCCATTTCTTGATTGACTGGACTGTCATGCCCCTGGGCATAGTAGGCATAAGAATGATAAATTGCCAGGCCAAGGAAGACCCCAAGTGCTATGGAGAAAAAGGTCCTCTTGTGCAGAGATGGTTGCCTGGGTCAGGCAGACCTTTCTTTCTGAAAAACTTGCCATTCAGAGTCTCCTTCCACAAGGAAACAGAGGCAGTAAAAATGCCTACTACCTACTCTTTGGGTCTGTCTCTAAAGAAGATGTTGAAATCAGTAGGAATAGAAATCAGAGATTAGAAGCCAGAATAAGAGATTTCTCATGCCCAAATCTCAGCCAGCCTTCCTGCTGATGCTATGAATGGTAGGACAAAATGGCCTTTGTCCTCTGAGCCAGTGGAAGGGATGGAGACAGATCAGAGAGAATGAAAAGAGACCAAGCTTGCGCAATAAGAACTTCTATGTGGAAGTCAAAGTGGATAAAGTCTGATTGTCCCTGGAGGCCTTTTGAAACCATTTCTTGGAACATTTAGCCTAGATTCCATAAAGATAAGGCATATTTGTACATAATGTGTCCAGAGCAGTCAGTACTCCAAATGGAAACAACACACTGCCCAGACTGCACTAGTCAGCGCTCGTGATTTCCACACCCTTTAGTGTTTCTGAGTGAGTAGATGGCTCTAAGAGTGGCTCATCTAATAAGACCAGAGGAATAGGCAGCAAGGTGGACACGAGACATGAGAGTGTCTCTCATGCACATAAGAGTGAACATGAATGAAGGCAAAAGCATTGAAGCCTTGAACTGAAAAGGAACAACCATGAAGTCAACATGGAAAATGATGGGGTAACTGAATGTAGGAATTAAGTAGAGGAAGCACCTGCTGATATCTAGAGCAAAAATTCAGCCTCTGGTTTCCTATCTATCCTTTTCTAACTCAACATGCATTTCCCAATATTTCCAAGATAAGAATTTGGGGATAAAATGACCCCTACGCATCTCCTTTTCAATGTCCCTCTAATGACCTTAAGATATTCAGCATTCCTAAAATTCTTTTTTAATCTTTATTTATTTTTGAGAGAGAGACAGAGTGGGAGTGGGGGAGGAACAGAGAGAGAGACACAGAATCTGCAGCAGGCTCCAGGCTCCAAGCTGTCAGCACAGAGACTGATGCAGGTCTCAAACTCACAGACCGCAAGATCATGACCTGAGCTGAAGTCAGCTGCTTAACTGACTAAGCCATCCAGGCACCCTCCAGCATTCCTAAAATTCTAAGTCTTTTCTCTCCAGAACAGTTATCTGGGTACAGGACTAGCACTGAAGTGAGAACTGTAGAGTAGGAAGAGAAGTGAGGGGAGCCTGGCAGAGGAGTGCACTCAGCTTCCTTCAAAGGGGAAGAGAGCCAAGACTTTGCTTTCAGTCTGGAGACAGAGTTTAGCCCCTCTCCCCTACCACAGACAGATAAACCATAGAGTAAAAGAGAATATTTTGGCATCTGAATTTTGAGGGGAAGAGAGACTTTGGCTTGTACATTAGGAAGATGGATGGTCATCCTTATATTCCAATTCTCAAATTAGAACCATCCCTAACTTCTGTAATATACTATAATCAAAAATTTATGTTCTCATCTTCTCTGGCAGTTTCTGGTCTCAGAAACCCCACTCTAGGTAAGTAGAGACATTCCTGGTCCCTATTATCTTAGGAATATAATTCCCAACCCTTGTTCTCTTTCTGCTCCACCCCTGGTCATAGCTCAGGATATCATTAGAAAATGCTTCCCCGAGGGGCACCTGGGTGCCTTAATCAGTTAAGCGTCTGACTCTTGATTTCAGCTCAGGTCGCTATTTCACAGTTTGTGGGATCAAGCCCTGCGTCAGACTCTGTGCTGAATGTGGAGCCTGCTTGGGATTCTCTCTTTCCCTCTCTCTCTGCCCCTTTGTCCCTCCCTCCCTCTCTTTTTCTCTCTTTCTATCTTTCTCTCAAAATACATAAATAAACATAAAAAAACAAAAAGAAAGAAAATTCTTCCCTGAAAGTAGTGAGCAAATGGGAGTTCAACATGTGCATATGTGCAAACGGCTGCAATCAGTCGACAATGCTTGGCTGTTGAACTGAGGAGGTGAGTCTGGCTAAACCAGCTGGTCACAGTCTAGGCTCCCACTCTCCAGTACCGGTGTGCACATTGCCACTGCCTTGATTTCTTTTTAAGACCATGATCTCAGAGTTAGAGTCCAAGAACATCTTCCCTAATAAACAATACTACCACAGCCTGAAGTTTCATCTTAGAAGGCAATTAATTACTTGATGCACTGAATCTAAAGTTGCTACTATAGAGAGGCTTCTATTGTCCCTAAAGAAGGTCACGTCCATGGATCTGAATTAAACAGGAGTTAGTTATGCACAGCATTGTTCCTGGTATCCACTGTGTCATTGCTTTATTTCAATATGCACACACATGTGGAACCAAGGTAGTTTCAGAGGGAGAATAGAGACATAAAAAAGCAGTAAGTCACTGAGAGTTATGAGAAAGAGGGAAAAAATTAGAAAAGGTGCTGTTGCCAAGCCTACAATTCCATGTCTGCAGTGACCTCTTTTTTTTTTTTTTTTTTTAATTTTTTTTTTTCAATGTTTATTTTATTTTTTTTGGGACAGAGAGAGACAGAGCATGAACGGGGGAGGGGCAGAGAGAGAGGGAGACACAGAGTCGGAAACAGGCTCCAGGCTCTGAGCCATCAGCCCAGAGCCCGACGCGGGGCTCGAACTCACGGACCGCGAGATCGTGACCTGGCTGAAGTCGGACGCTTAACCGACTGCGCCACCCAGGCGCCCCTGCAGTGACCTCTTTTATTCAGAAGTGCCGACTCCACTCCTCCTTCTCTGCTGCCTCCTGCACTCACCACTCAATCCCGTGGTCTCTATACCAAGTGTGAAGTCTTTGGAAATTGTCCTGATTTAGGAAACTGGGGTCAGTTTTAGTCATGATATATGAAATTTTATTTTCAAAGAATTGAGACAGCAGTTCATTGGTGACCACCTGAAATCTATTCTATGGAACCAACCAGGAGGCCATTAATGTTCCTTTCAGTTTGTCTGAACTTCAGAAAGGTTTCTTCCTGACTAGAGGTCCCTGACTTCCTTTTTCTTAGAGCAGTGCCTTTAGCAAATTTGCAATTGTAAATTATTTCTCTGCTTCTTTGAGATGTAAATTTTCTCCCAGCCTCTTGCTGGCTTCACAATCCAGGAACATGTTTCTCAGGAGCTGGGAGTCATCCCTTTGAAATGTAATCATCAAGGTTATTCGTGGCCCTTGTCTTCCAGTCTCTGAGGGAGGGTAGGAACCTAACTTAGGTAATTTACAGTTAGCAAACACAGATGGTTTAATCACATTAAGGAACTCCCTTAATTAAAATTTAATTCCCTTAATAAAAACTCCCCCTCCACATCCTCCAGTACTTTTCTACCATCTCACTCCAGCACTTAGAAACTCTCTTATCTTTTATTTCAGCGGAGCAGAGTTTAATCTCTCTCCTCTACTATAATTGTCTTGACCCCTATTGCAGTAGTCTTGAATAAAGTCTTCCTGCCTGTCTCACTTACCTGGTACAATTTTTCTTTCACTAGAATTTCAAATTTGTGAATCTGTTTCAAATTAATTTCCTGCATTATCAAACCTAAAAAAATACTATCAGATGCATGTCGTCATACGTTTGTCAAAACCCATAGAATGCACAATACCAAGAGGGAACCCTAATATAAGTTAGGGACTTTTGGAGATAATGATGTGCCAAAGTAGATTCACAGATTGTAGCAAATGTACTTCTCTGGTAGGGGGATGATGATAGAGAAGGAAGCATCACAAGTCAGGGAAAGGGAATATAGGAGAACTTGGTATTTTCTTCTCACTCTTGCTGTGAACCTAAAATTTCTCAAACAAGTACTGTTATTAAAAAAACAACGACTGTGTGTTGAATTCTTATATTACCTTCAATGGATTCTTCCTGGTCCTGTGAAGAGACTGGGGCAGAATCCATCAGACATTTCACTGAAAATCCAGAGCCTGAACCAAGTAGCTCAATCTCCTGAATCTTGTGTGACTATAAATAATGTCATTTAGAGCCAGAAGTTGCTCAGAGGTTAAACATTAATTCTCGTTCCGAAATATATTTTACAAGACTCGAAGGTGGACTGAGATCTGGGTATCTTATGAGAACTTTCTATAGACTGAGTTCCTGACCCTTTCAGTGCTAAGCAGGCAGGATCAACTTTCATTTCATTTCATTTCATTTCATTTCATTTCATTTCATTTCATTTCATTTCATTTCATTTCATTTCATTTCAGTATTTTAAATGTGAAAATACGTTAGACCCAAGACTAACCATAGGCAGGTTTGCTTTACGTAAATGTGACCACACATTCTTGCAAAATGACTGTAACTTTGACGGTTTTAAAATTTATACCATGCAATTTTTAATTTTTTTATCATAGAGCCTGATTTTTCTCACTTCCCCGTTTGATTTTTTAACCAAATCTTTGATTGAAATTTATTTTTCTACTGAAGCTTCCAGTTTATTATGGTTTAGTTTTCCTAATAGAAGTACTGTGAAATTGAAGGCTCTCTTGTACTGATCTAAGTCTACATAGAATGTGTCATTCTTTAATGAGCCCCTCTGCTATACTGCAGACCCCTATTGCCCTAGGAAGACAGAGAATCTCATATGCAGTTTCCTTTTCTTAGGTCCTCCTATTTAATTTACCACTGTAAAGGGCATATAACTAAACGTTTTCTAAGGAAAAGGAGATTATGTAACAGAAAACTAGACCGCTTGAATTATTAAATCCTTAGGGGTCACTTTGCGTTTATCATTTCACCTTTAAAGAAAGGTTGTAACATTTACAGACTACTGTGTGACTTACATGAGTCAGAACACTGCCTTGCTATTTACGTACCAAATTGCCTTGAGAGAGGAGAGTGAAGTCCCCTCTCACATTTAAATGCTGAAAAGCAATTAGCTGTGCTGGATATGGTATGATCTAAGGAAGGTTATAAAGGAAAATAGAATTTTGTTCAAACCAAATCAGATTGTGTCCTAAATTGAAGTGGGTTTATATTCACATAGACAAAAATATTTTGGTAGATGAATTACTTGATTTCTGCTTTAAAAAAATTCATAGACTGCATTTGCTTAAAACTTTATGGAGAGTGTTGAAAATCCCTTTTTCTCAAATTCATAATGGCTCACTGAAGAGAAGTCATGATTCAGGTTAGTTTTAAGTTCCTTTTAGGCTAATCACAAAACAAAAATTCAGTTAATTGGCATAAAATAACCTCTTTTGACTCCCATTTTAAGTGTCTTAAAATTTTAACTTGTGTGCAGTTTTTATGCAGCATATAGTTTCATTTCTAATGCCAACATCCATGAGGAGACCATCCTAATTAACTAATTGTGACTGTAGAGTTTGATCATTGTACAGTATTGCTCTCATTATTGGAAAGCAGGGAAGACCAAATACTGCTTCTCAAACTCCTGCCTTTGCTTTGATGCTAAGCTGCCATCTGTGTCCTGAGGTCCTACCTGATGCCCTCCCTGTCCTAAGCTTTGTGGGAATACACTACACGTAAAGCAATTATGCTTTGTATTATATATAGCTTTCTCCACACCCGCCATTGCATGTTTAAGTGCAGATTCTCAGAGATTGGACTATAGATCTAAATATTCTATAGCATCTAGTTCATAGCCTCATGCATAGTAGGCTCTCAGGGAATGAATAAATTGCTCCACATTTCAAGAAACTGTAAATACATGGAATTAATTTTATTACCATGTAAGCACCCTATCTTCTAATTTCCCCCTTTTCCTCTCCCTCAAAACTCCACCAACACATACATAACAAATGTGGACATTTAAAAACCATTTTCCTTTGTTCTTTTTCATTTTCTAAATTCCATCTGTTGCAAGAGATGAAATGTTGACGTTAAAGGTACAGAAAACACCCACATGCCCATGCCATAGCTGATTCAGCCAAATCTACAGAGAAATGCTCTCCTAGCAGGCAATTCAGTCTATGCATCTTCACTATATCCCTACGATATTCCAGGCACCATCAGGTAGGGACATAGTGGTGAGCAAAACAGACATGGCACCTGTCCTGTGGCATTTGCAACCTACCTGGAGAAATAGACACAAAGTAAACAAAAAAATGCCAACATAATTACAACTGTGATAAATGATACAGAGGAAAAGAAAGTGACACTAGGGGTGCCTGGGTGGCTCAGTTGGTTAAGCATCTGACTCCTGTTTTTGGCTCAGGTCATGATCTCATTGTCATGAGATAGAGCTCCACTGAGCCCATGCTGAGCATGGGCCTGCTTGAGATGCTCTCTCTCCCTCTCTCTCTCTCTCTCTCTCTCTCTCTCTCTCTCTCTCTCTTCCCCGCTCTTGCTCTTGCTCTCTCAAAAATAAATAATATTTTAATTTTTTTTTCAACGTTTATTTATTTTTGGGACAGAGAGAGACAGAGCATGCACGGGGGAGGGGCAGAGAGAGAGGGAGACACAGAATCGGAAACAGGCTCCAGGCTCTGAGCCATCAGCCCAGAGCCTGACGCGGGGCTCGAACTCACGGACCGCGAGATCGTGACCTGGCTGAAGTCGGACGCTTAACCGACTGCGCCACCCAGGCGCCCCAAATAACATTTTAAAAAGTGACACTAGGGGAAAGGATGCTGGGGAGGAATCACTTCAGAGTGAATGATCAGTAGGAACTTCTCCAAAGAGGTATTATTCAAGTTGACATTTGAAAATGGGCAATGACTAGTGGGGAAACAACATCTCTCTCTCTCTCTCTCTCTCTCTCTCTCTCTCTCTCTCTCTCACACACACACACACACACACACACACACACACACTAACATGTGCCTACTGAGAATGGGGTGTGTTTTATGAACAGAAATTTAGTGAGAGGTGGACAGAGAATACCATTTCTTTAGATTGGAGAGAAAGGCAAGAACATGATCATGCTGAGCCATGTTGAGCTTGGCTGAGGTATTTGAAAAGGTGAGACAGGCTGCTTTGTAGAGAATGGATTAGAATGGAAATTCTGAAGGGGGAATGACATCAACTGTCTGACAGAATAGGAAGCCCTGGACCACCAATAATTTCATGAACAAATTCTCTGGGGAGAAACCCGGAACTAATTGACAGAATACTGCACTCTGAGGGAATGCAAAACCAATGAGGAAGAGAACCCCTAGGTCACAGCTTCTCCTATCAACAAATTTTTCAATGTAAATATATTAACCCACCTCAATCAAAACATATGAGGTGGCTGAATGCATTTAAAAAGAAAAACAAAAACACCAAGATCCAATTGTCTGTAAGAGGCTCATCTTAGTGTTAAGGACACAAACAGGCTGAAAGTAAGGGGATGGAGAGAAGATACTCCAGGTAAATGGTAACTAAAAGAGAGGAAAGTTTGAGTTTTTTCTTGGAAGAAAATGAGGTTCAAGGGACATGGGGTTAGAGAGGGAGAGAGCCAAAGCATAAGAGACTCTTAAAAACTGAGAACAAACTGAGGGTTGATGGGGGTGGAAGGGAGGGGAGGGTGGGTGATGGGTATTGAGGAGGGCACCTGTTGGGATGAGCACTGGGTGTTGTATGGAAACCAATTTGACAATAAATTTCATATTAAAAAAAATAAAGACCTCTTACAACTCAGCAAAAAAAAAAAAAAATGAATAAAAAGGGACATGGGGCAGGGGACTTTTTAATGTATTGTCTTAGAGTATATTCTGATACTTTAGCTATATTTGTAAACTTGAATAACAAAAATTGTAGTCATAGATTATAACCACTCCCCTCAGAAACTGATAGATCAA
Organism: Puma concolor; assembly: GCF_028749965.1. Lineage (NCBI taxonomy): Eukaryota > Metazoa > Chordata > Mammalia > Carnivora > Felidae > Puma > Puma concolor. Next base: position 218,624,665 of record NC_141667.1, read on the forward strand.
GTAGCCAAAAAATAAGTAATTGAAAATCTCAATAACATGAAAAAATCAGTTTATATTGATAAATGTGCATGTATTTTTTTGGGGGGGGTGTATATATATATGTATATATATATGCACATTCATATTCACATTTTTTCATGCTCACATTAGAACAGTCAAAAAATAATACTAATTACAAAGCATCAATACTGCCAAAGAAATGCTATTGTACAGAGTATATTATGCAACAAAATTGGAAATCAATTATAAAGATATAACTAAAAGGACATTTAACTGGAAACTACAAAGTATGCCACTAAATGGAATTTTTGTATGATAAACAGCAATATGAGAGAATATTGGGATTAAATAAAGGATTATGTGCCAAATTATGGAGAACATAGCTAAAGAAATACTTAGAAATTTATAATTTTTAATACATTTATTAAAAAACACAAGAAAGGTAGGAAACAAATATGTTAAGCTTTCAATTGAAAAAGCTAGAAAAAAAAAGGAATAGAATAACTCTTCACTCACGGCCATACACATAAAAATTCTAAATAAAATTTTAACTAACCAATTTCTTTTTTTTTTCTCTTTTTTTTTTTTTATATATGAAATTTATTGTCAAATTGGTTTCCATACAACACCCAGTGCTCATCCCAAAAGGTGCCCTCCTCAGTACCCATCACCCACCCTCTCCTCCCTCCCACCCCCCATCAACCCTTAGTTTGTTCTCAGTTCTCAACAGTCTCTTATGCTTTGGCTCTCTCCCACTCTAACCTCTTTTTTTTTTTTTTCCCCTCCCCCATGGGTTTCTCTTAAGTTTCTCAGGATCCACATAAGAGTGAAACCATATGGTATCTGTCTTTCTCTGTATGGCTTATTTCACTTAGCATCACACTCTCCAGTTCCATCCACGTTGCTACAAAAGGCCATATTTCATTTTTTCTCATTGCTACGTAGTACTCCATTGTGTATATAAACCACAATTTCTTTATCCATTCATCAGTTGATGGACATTTAGGCTCTTTCCATAATTTGGCTATTGTTGAGAGTGCTGCTATGAACATTGGGGTACAAGTGCCCCTATGCATCAGTACTCCTGTGTCCCTTGGATAAATTCCTAGCAGTGCTATTGCTGGGTCATAGGGTAGGTCTATTTTTAATTTTCTGAGGAACCTCCACACTGCTTTCCAGAGTGGCTGCACCAATTTGCATTCCCACCAACAGTGCAAGAGGGTTCCCGTTTCTCCACATCCTCTCCAGCATCTATAGTCTCCTGATTTGTTCATTTTGGCCACTCTGACTGGCGTGAGGTGATACCTGAGTGTGGTTTTGATTTGTATTTCCCTGATAAGGAGCGACGCTGAACATCTTTTCATGTGCCTGTTGGCCATCCGGATGTCTTCTTTAGAGAAGTGTCTATTCATGTTTTCTGCCCATTTCTTCACTGGGGTATTTGCTTTTCGGGTGTGGAGTTTGGTGAGCTCTTTATAGATTTTGGATACTAGCCCTTTGTCCGATATGTCATTTGCAAATATCTTTTCCCATTCCGTTGGTTGCCTTTTAGTTTTGTTGGTTGTTTCCTTTGCTGTGCAGAAGCTTTTTATCTTCATAAGGTCCCAGGAATTCACTTTTGCTTTTAATTCCCTTGCCTTTGGGGATGTGTCGAGGAAGAGATTGCTACGGCTGAGGTCAGAGAGGTCTTTTCCTGCTTTCTCCTCTAAGGTTTTGATGGTTTCCTGTCTCACATTCAGGTCCTTTATCCATTTTGAGTTTATTTTTGTGAATGGTGTGAGAAAGTGGTCTAGTTTCAACCTTCTGCATGTTGCTGTCCAGTTCTCCCAGCACCATTTGTTAAAGAGACTGTCTTTTTTCCATTGGATGTTCTTTCCTGCTTTGTCAAAGATGAGTTGGCCATACGTTTGTGGGTCTAGTTCTGGGGTTTCTATTCTATTCCATTGGTCTATGTGTCTGTTTTTCTGCCAATACCATGCTGTCTTGATGATTACAGCTTTGTAGTAGAGGCTAAAGTCTGGGATTGTGATGCCTCCTGCTTTGGTCTTCGTCTTCAAAATTACTTTGGCTATTCGGGGCCTTTTGTGGTTCCATATGAATTTTAGGATTGCTTGTTCTAGTTTCGAGAAGAATGCTGGTGCAATTTTGATTGGGATTGCATTGAATGTGTAGATAGCTTTGGGTAGTATTGACATTTTGACAATATTTATTCTTCCAATCCATGAGCAGGGAATGTCTTTCCATTTCTTTAAATCTTCTTCAATTACCTTCATAAGCTTTCTATAGTTTTCAGCATACAGATCCTTTACATCTTTGGTTAGATTTATTCCTAGGTATTTTATGCTTCTTGGTGCAATTGTGAATGGGATCAGTTTCTTTATTTGTCTTTCTGTTGCTTCATTGTTAGTGTATACGAATGCAACTGATTTCTGTACATTGATTTTGTATCCTGCAACTTTGCTGAATTCATGTATCAGTTCTAGCAGACTTTTGGTGGAGTCTATCGGATTTTCCATGTATATTATCATGTCATCTGCAAAGAGCGAAAGCTTGACTTCATCTTTGCCAATTTTGACGCCTTTGATTTCCTTTTGTTGTCTGATTGCTGATGCTAGAACTTCCAGCACTATGTTAAACAACAGCGGTGAGAGTGGGCATCCCTGTCGTGTTCCTGATCTCAGGGAAAAAGCTCTCAGTTTTTCCCCGTTGAGGATGATGTTAGCTGTGGGCTTTTCATAAATGGCTTTTATGATCTTTAAGTATGTTCCTTCTATCCCGACTTTCTCAAGAGTTTTTATTAAGAAAGGGTGCTGGATTTTGTCAAAGGCCTTTTCTGCATCGATTGACAGGATCATATGGTTCTTCTCTTTTTTTTTGTTAATGTGATGTATCGATTGATTTGCGAATGTTGAACCAGCCCTGCATCCCAGGAATGAATCCCACTTGATCATGGTGAATAATTCTTTTTATATGCCGTTGAATTCAATTTGCTAGTATCTTATTGAGAATTTTGGCATCCATATTCATCAGGGATATTGGCCTGTAGTTCTCTTTTTTTACTGGGTCTCTGTCTGGTTTAGGAATCAAAGTAATACTGGCTTCATAGAATGAGTCTGGAAGTTTTCCTTCCCTTTCTATTTCTTGGAATAGCTTGAGAAGGATAGGTATTATCTCTGCTTTAAACGTCTGGTAGAACTCCCCTGGGAAGCCATCTGGTCCTGGACTCTTATTTGTTGGGAGATTTGTGATAACCGATTCAATTTCTTCGCTGGTGATGGGTCTGTTCAAGCTTTCTATTTCCTCCTGATTGAGTTTTGGAAGAGTGTGGGTGTTCAAGAATTTGTCCATTTCTTCCAGGTTGTCCAATTTGTTGGCATATAATTTTTCATAGTATTCCCTGATAATTGTTTGTATCTCTGAGGGATTGGTTGTAATAATTCCATTTTCATTCATGATTTTATCTATTTGGGTCATCTCCCTTTTTTTTTTTGAGAAGCCTGGCTAGAGGTTTGTCAATTTTGTTTATTTTTTCAAAAAACCAACTCTTGGTTTCGTTGATCTGCTCTACCGTTTTTTTAGATTCTATATTGTTTATTTCTGCTCTGATCTTTATTATTTCTCTTCTTCTGCTGGGTTTAGGCTGCCTTTGCTGTTCTGCTTCTATTTCCTTTAGGTGTGCTGTTAGATTTTGTATTTGGGATTTTTCTTGTTTCTTGAGATAGGCCTGGATTGCAATGTATTTTCCTCTCAGGACTGCCTTCGCTGCGTCCCAAAGCGTTTGGATTGTTGTATTTTCATTTTCGTTTGTTTCCATGTATTTTTTAATTTCTTCTCTAATTGCCTGGTTGACCCACTCATTCGTTAGTAGGGTGTTCTTTAACCTCCATGCTTTTGGAGGTTTTCCAGACTTTTTTCTGTGGTTGATTTCAAGCTTCATAGCATTGTGGTCTGAAAGTATGCATGGTATGATTTCAATTCTTGTAAACTTATGAAGGGCTGTTTTGTGACCCAGTATATGATCTATATTGGAGAATGTTCCATGTGCACTCGAGAAGAAAGTATATTCTGTTGCTTTGGGATGCAGAGTTCTAAATATATCTGTCAAGTCCATCTGATCCAATGTGTCATTCAGGGCCCTTGTTTCTTTATTGACCGTGTGTCTAGATGATCTATCCATTTCTGTAAGTGGGGTGTTAAAGTCCCCTGCAATTACCACATTCTTCTCAATAAGGTTGCTTATGTTTATGAGTAATTGTTTTATATATTTGGGCGCTCCGGTATTCGGCGCATAGACATTTATAATTGTTAGCTCTTCCTGATGGATAGACCCTGTCACTATTACATAATGTCCTTCTTCATCTCTTGTTACAGCTTTTAATTTAAAGTCTAGTTTGTCTGATATAAGGATGGCTACTCCAGCTTTCTTTTGGCTTCCAGTAGCATGATAAATAGATCTCCATCCCCTCACTCTCAATCTAAAGGTGTCCTCAGGTCTAAAATGAGTCTCTTGTAGACAGCAAATAGATGGGTCTTGTTTTTTTATCCATTCTGATACCCTATGTCTTTTGGTTGGCGCATTTAATCCATTTACATTCAGTGTTATTATAGAAAGGTATGGGTTTAGAGTCATTGTGATGTCTGTATGTTTTATGCTTGTAGTGATGTCTCTGGTACTTTGTCTGACAGGGTCCCCCTTAGGATCTCTTGTAGGGCTGGTTTAGTGGTGACAAATTCCTTCAGTTTTTGTTTGTTTGGGAAGACCTTTATCTCTCCTTCTATTCTAAATGACAGACTTGCTGGATAAAGGATTCTCGGCTGCATATTTTTTCTGTCTAGCACACTGAAAATCTCGTGCCAATTCTTTCTGGCCTGCCAAGTTTCAAAAGAGAGATCAGTCACGTGTCTTATAGGTTTCCCTTTATATGTGAGGGCACGTTTACCCCTTGCTGCTTTCAGAATTTTCTCTTTATCCTTGTATTTTGCCAGTTTCACTATGATATGTCGTGCAGAAGATCGATTCAAGTTACGTCTGAAGGGAGTTCTCTGTGCCTCTTGGATTTCAATGCCTTTTTCCTTCCCCAGTTCAGGGAAGTTCTCAGCTATGATTTCTTCAAGTACCCCTTCAGCACCTTTCCCTCTCTCTTCCTCCTCTGGGATACCTATTATGCGTATATTATTTCTTTTTAGTGTATCACTTAGTTCTCTAATTTTCCCCTCATACTCCTGGATTTTTTTATCTCTCTTTTTCTCAGCTTCCTCTTTTTCCATAACTTTATCTTCTAGTTCACCTATTCTCTCCTCTGCCTCTTCAATCCGAGCCGTGGTGCTTTCCATTTTGTTATGCATTTCGTTTAAAGCGTTTTTCAGCTCCTCGTGACTGTTCCTTAGTCCCTTGATCTCTGTAGCAAGAGATTCTCTGCTGTCCGCTATACTGTTTTCAAGCCCAGCGATTAATTTTATGACTATTATTCTAAATTCACTTTCTGTTATATTATTGAAATCCTTTTTGATCAGCTCATTAGCTGTTGTTATTTCCTGGAGATTCTTCTGAGGGGAATTCTTCCACTTGGTCATTTTGGATAGTCCCAGGTGTGGTGAGGACCTGCAGGGCACTTCCCCTGTGCTGTGGTGTATAACTGGAGTTGGTGGGCGGAGCCGCAGTCAGACCTGATGTCTGCCCCCAGCCCACCGCTGTGTCCACAGTCAGACTGGTGCGTGCCTTCTCTTCCCCTCTCCTAGGGGCGGGATTCACTGTGGGGTGGGGTGGCCTGTCTGGGCTACTTGCACACTGCCAGGCTTGTGATGCTGGGGATCTGGCGTCTTAGCTAGGGTGGGTAGGCAAGGTGCACAGGGGCAGGAGGGGCAGGCTTAGCTTGCTTGTCCTTAGGTGATCCACTTCAGGAGGGGCCCTGTGGCAGCAGGAGGGAGTCAGATCCGCTGCCGGAGGTTTGGCTCTGCAGAAGCGCAGAGTTGGGTGTTTGCGCAGAGCGAGCAAGTTCCCTGGCAGGAACTGGTTCTCTTTGGGATTTTGGCTGGGGGATGGGCGGGGAGATGGCGCTGGCAAGCGCCTTTGTTCCCCACCAAACTGAGCTCTGTCGTCCGGGGGCTCAGCAGCTCTCCTTCCCTTTGTCCTCCAGCCTTCCCGCTTTCTGAGCAGAGCTGTTAACTTATGACCTCCCAGACACTAAGTCGCGCTTGCTGTCGGAACACAGTCCGTCAGGCCCCTCCGCTTTTTGCAAGCCAGACTCGGGGGCTCTGCTTGGCCGGGGAGCCGCCCCTCCACCCCGGCTCCCTCCCGCCAGTCCGTGGAGCGCGCACCGCCTCGCCGCCCTTCCTACCCTCTTCCGTGGGCCTCTGGTCTGCGCTTGGCTCCGGCGACTCCGTTCTGGTAATCCTCTGGTGGTTTTCTGGGTTATTTAGGCAGGTGTAGGTGGAATCTAAGTGATCAGCAGGACGCGCGGTAAGCCCAGCGTCCTCCTACGCCGCCATCTTCCCTCTCTCTTAACTAACCAATTTCAATATTATATTAAAAATGCATCATGATCAAGTTGGTTTTGCCTCAGGAATGAGAAGTAGAATTAACATCAAAAAATTGTTTAATATACTTCACATTAATGAAATAAAGAGGGAAAATCATACTATCATAATAAATGAAGAAAAGTCATTTGATGGTATGTCAACATCTCTTTACGATGCAAATTAGCTGAAAGATAAATGTAAGGGGCATTCTTTACCAAAATTAACCGACAAATTACAGATAGAGGACATTTGTACCGTCTAAAACTGACAAGAGATTACTTTCTAAAATATGCAAGAAACTCCTATAAAATGGTGAGAAAAGTACAGAAACTGAAGTAGAAAAATAGGCAAAGAGTGTGGAGAAAATTTAAATGGCTAAAAAATAGATAAAGAAATGCATAACTCTATCAGAGAAGTAAAAAACTCAAACATCGATGAAATATTTTCCTACTGACAAACTGGCAAGTCAGAAGCCAGATCATAACATGTATTGATGAGAATGAAAGGGACGATCCCAAGCATTATTGATAAGGGCCATGTAGAGAACATAATGGCAAAATAAATATTCGTACACCTAGTGTCCCAGTAATCTCTCTGCTGGATACATAACCCAGAGAAATTTTCTCACAATCCTTCAAGGAGCATAAGGATATTCATTATAGCCTTGTCTACATTATAGGAGGACAGAAGCAATCTGAGAGTATGACTATAGGTGAAATATACAGGACACGTGCTGTGGAATATTATACAACAGTCTGAAGAAATACCCATAAAGAAAATGAATAGATCATGTAAATATATTGCAAACTTTTATGAAAAAAAATGAACTGTTTCTCAATACCATTTGTGAAATTAATTATACCTAATAGCTAATATCTATGTTGTGTTTACTGTGTGCCAGGCACTGTTCTAAGCACTTTATATGCATTTTAATCCAAACAACTGCCTTTTGAGATGGACACTATTATTCTGACTGTCCAGATGAAGATTCTGAGGTACACATGTTAAATAACAAATCCCAAGGACGCATGCCTCATATGTAGTGAAGTTAGAGTATCAACTTAGGCAGGTGGATCCAGGGTCCATACTCTCAATCACTATACTTATTACATCACACACACACACACAAACAAAACCTCTATATGTTATTCAAGAATATAATTTTATCCAGAAATGTTTATGAAATGCATGGAAAAGGACATATTAAAAACATGAGAGTAACTGCTAATGTAAGGGGGTGGGCCGTGGGACAAGGTAAGGAGGGTAATTAAGTGGAGACCAGAGGGTAGACACAGCTATTAACAAAAAATTCTAGAAGAACGATAATGATAGTATGTTAAACTCTCATTAACTCAACTCTTCACCTCTATATTGAAAACAAATAAGCAAAACAAATGTAAAGATACTTAAAAAAAAGAAAAAGAATGCTAATTAAGAACATGAACCATTGGAGACTGACATACAGCTCCCCAACATGTTCAAAATAGCTAGTTTTTCTTCCAGCATTGGTACAAATTATTTCTTTGCTTGTTCCCAGAGAAAATAATTGCCTGCTTTGATAAAAGAAGACAGATGTGTACAAACTAATGGCTCACCCAGACCATCAAAAGATGGAATGTATGCATCTGAGAACCCTCCTTTCTCCTGTTAGACACGAGGGCTTTTAAGGAGTGAACATTCAGAGGTATATATTGGGCTACATCATTTCAAAGGCACTCAGCTTAAATTGAATCATTCCAATACCTAAGTGGCATATTTATGAAAGGCAATGTAGCATTTAATCTTTTCCTGTGTTGCCTACACTATTTCACATAGAGAACATATGTTATGTTCCATCACTTGGGAATAGTCAACAAATAGGCTACTATTAACTACTTGATAATTAAAGAGAAAAATTTAATATTTAGGCAAAGCCTAAAATACACATTTCAAAATACCACTATCACCCTGTCACCAAACCCTAGTAAAATTGTTACAGAAAATCCTAAGAGGCATCAGAGTAAGGAATGCAGGCACCTACCCTAGAAAATTAGAGAAAAGACATGGAAAGACATGCTGGACCCATATCCTCCAACCACTGTGTTCCAGGCGGGGAGTGGGGGGGTGCAGAGAGAAAGATACAGGCCAGAAAAGTGAGAGGTCATTGTTAGCTAAACCTACTCCACTTAAAACAACAAAAACTATAGCTTAGATACATTTAATGTGTGTATATACATATTAACATATGTATGCATGTGTGTGTGTGTGTGTGTGTGTGTGTGTGCGTGTGTGTGTGTGTATTCATATGATGTCCATCTGTTAAACAATACTTAAGATGTATCTTTTAGGAAGACAGAGATTGCCTCATAGGTCAACTTGAACAGCAAACTCCAGGTTTCTTTACAATATATAATCTTATTTGTCTCTCTGTTGGATCATAAAGTATCACATTGAAGAATCTCACTGAAGTTCTGAATTTTTACTTTTGAGTCACTGGGTTAAAAATAATGTTGTTTATTGTCTGACCTCTCTACTACCCAGAATTCCTGGCACAACGTCTTGAAAGCTCAGGGCCAAAGGACTTCAGGGCATTTGGAGACAGGAGTGAAATATTGGGCTTGATTTCACCGTTCTTCCCCTTACCTTACAGTGGCAACTGCAAAATTCCTATTGAATGGATTGAGAAGCTGTCTGGTTTGATTGTAGCTTCAGTGATTTTGTGCTTCTGACCTCCACTGAATTGCTATTTTATTGCTATTTACAGCAATGTTCCCCAGCAAATCACAACTTCTGTCCCTATGGCAACCATATATACCTGAGATGTTACTGCCTCTTTTTCTGCCAGTAGAAAAACATAGTTAAAAGAGAAAATAATAAATTTGGCTAGTGGCCCTTTCTACATATTCATGCTTGTGTATTACTCTGAGGTGTGCATTTTCAATTAGGAATCCCCTGAACTGAACTCAGTAGCTGCGTGCACAAGCATGCCATTCCTTCAGCAGATCCAAATGAAAGACAAATGCATAAATTGTATATGTGATTAATCATTTCTGAGTATGAGCTGATGACCAAATGTCACATATGCACAGGGCAGATAAAGAACACTTTCTGGCCAGGTGTAATTGCTGACAATTCTGTGAAAAAATATTTCCTTTTGCCCTGTTCTTCACATCTCTCTCTCTCTCTCTCTCTCTCTATTCTCTCATTCTCTCATTCTCTCATTCTTTCTCTCTCTCTCTATTTTTAGAATTCTTCCCATTAGCTCAGTACATCACAGAGTATGATTCTTGAATGGAATCACCGAGGAATATTTATTAAAAATGTGGAATTCTAAATTCCACCACGACCTGGCATGGAGGGCAATAACCCACATTTTAAACAACTTTGCCCTTGATTTTAATGAATGCCAAAGTTTGAGAACCATTGTAGTAGGCAGTCTTTGAGAGAAGGGGCCCCCTGTTATGCATCTTCGTATTCCCAGCACCTTCACAATGCCTGCTTTAGTCACATTATTGTATATCCAAAACACATCAGGGTCCCATCTACTCAATCCTATGGTCAGGACAATGCCTGTCAGGTTTAGGATGGGGTATGGCCTGCTCTCGTGATCTTGGTCAGTGTCATGTTATCCCTAAAACCTCTTGAGAGTCAGCTGATCTCTGTGCTCTCCAAGAGCCTACAGACCATATTCGAGGGGGTTTCAAGTGTTGGTGAACTAAAATGGGATGGGATGGAGTGTAGCTTCTCATATTGGCTCTGGATATAGCTGTAAATTCAGAAGTAATGGCTGTTGGAGAAGGTCATCAAGAGGACACAACCACAGATTGACCCACGAGCTGGACTCAGGCAGTCAGAAGCTCCTGACCCCCTCCTCTGTCCTTGGAATGTATGCTCCACTTACCTTTCCTGCAGTAGGGTGTGGCTATGAGATAACAATACCTTGTTGAGCCCATCTGAACAGTATATTACTGGAGCCAGCCACCAAAGACAAGTCCCTTAAGTTCCCTTGCTTATTAAAACTGCCACCTACCAACCTGGAGAGGCTTGTGTCTTTCTTCAGCCTCTCCTTCCTTTCTCTGTACAGGGGCCAGGTTGCAAAGCAACAATGGCCTTTCATCCAAAAGCATGTGTTTGAGAGTTTGTAGTGCATATCTTGAAACCACAATGTTGGGCCTCAAGAGGAGGAGAGCTCTCCTTTTCTTCTTTTCCTTTGACGACTTCAGATGGAAACTGTAAAAGTCATTGAAGGTGCTAGTAAGGGACTCCACAAGGCTCTGCAAACAGAGATGAACCTACTTTCAAAGTGTCCAGGCTCTCTGATCCATTACAGCATCTACCTAAATGGGACCACCCTTCCTTCACAGATGCCGTCCCAGAACTTTGCACAGAGATCTGGAGCACACATTCAGTGGAACAAATTTATCCTCTCAAAGAGAGGAATTAATACATGTCATGTATTGGGTCTGAACCCTTAAAAATGTGTCCATGTATTCCCTATCAAGGGTGATCCTTGCTTTTTAGGTGATCTTACAAAGAATACAAGATGATTCTACTTGTCCTTTATAACTTTAATATGTTTTCTTGTATGGGAACATACAGTTTTCAGAGAATAAGAAAAAACTAAAGAGATTCTCATTGGTATATTATTTTTACAATGTCCATTGATTAATATATGGAGGTACGAGGAGGAGAGAGAGGAGGAAGGAGAGAGAGAAAGAGAGAGAGAATAGAAGAGGGAGTAAAGTGGTGTTTTCCATATTCATAGCCATTACAAGAATTCTAGGATGTCAGGCCAGAAGGCATACAACCAGGAATCCTTTCTTGTATGATGGATTTCTATGGGAAAAAAAATAGTGAAAGATTTGAGGCTTTAATGTAGATAGTTGGAAGCCAGGATTAAGATCTTATCTATTATTTTTTATTCCAGTGTAACTATGTACAGTGTTATATTAGTTTCAGGTATACAGTATAGTGATTCAACAATTCTACACATTACTCAGTGTTCATCATAACCGGTATGCTCTTCACCCATTTCACCCATCCCCCCACCCACCTCCCCTCTGCTAACTACCAGTTTGTTCTCTATATTTAAGAGTCTGGTTTTTGGTTTGTCTCTTTTTTTCCTTTGGTAATTTGTTTTGTTTCCTAAATTCCACATGATTGAAATAATGTCATATTTTTCTCTTCTGACTTCTTTCACGTAGCATTATATTCCCTAGCTCCATCTGTGTTATTGCAAATGGCAAGCTTTTATTATTTTTATGGCTGAATAATGTTCCGTTATATATATATATATATGTGTGTGTGTGTGTGTGTGTGTGTATACATATATATACATATGTGTATGCATATATACAATATATATACTATATATGTGTATACATATATACAATATATATAGTATATATATCGCCTCTTTATCCATTCATCTATCAATGGACACTCAAACTGCTTCCATATTTTTGCTACTGTAAATAATGCTGCAGTAAACATAGGCATAAATACATCTTTTCAAATTAGTGTTTCTGTATTTTTTGGGTAATTACCCAGTAGTTAAACTACTGGGTGATTTGGCAATCCTATTTTTAACATTTGAGGAACATCCATACTGTTTCCTACAGTGACTGCAACAGTTAGCATTCCCATCAACAGTGCATGAGGGTTCCTTTTCCTTTACATCCTCACCAACACTTGGTTTTTTTCCCTTGTTATTTTAGACATTCTGACAGGTGTGAAGTGATATCTTATTGTGGTTTTGCTTTGTATTTCCCTGATAATGAGTGGTGTTGAGCATCTTTTCATGTGTCTTTTGGCTTTCTGTATGTCGTCTTTGGAGAAATATCCATGTCTTGTGCCCATTTTTAATTGTGTTACTTGTTTTTCTGGTGTTAAGTTGTGTAAATTCTTTACATATTTTGGATAGTAAACCTTTATTGGATATATTATTTGCAAATATCTTCTCTCATTCAGTAGGTTGTCTTAGTTTTGTTGTTTCCTTGCTCTGCAGATTTTTATTTTGATGTAGTCCCAATAGTTTATTTTTGTTTTTGTTTCTTTTCCCTGAGGAGAAATATCTAGAAAAATGGTGCTATGGCTAAAGTCATAGAAACAACTGTATGTGCTCTTTTCAAGGATTTTTATGATTCCAGGTCTCATATTTACATCCTTAAGCCATTTGGGTTTACTTTTGCATATGGTGTTACAAAGTGGCCCATATTTATCCTTTTGCATGTAGCTGTCCAGTTTTCCCAACACCATTTATTGAAAATACTTCTTTCTCATTGTATATTCTTGAATTCTTTGCCATAGATTAGTTGACCACATAAGTGTGGGTTTATTTCTGGGTTCTCCATTCTGTTAGACCCATTAATCTATGTGTCTGCTTTTGTGCTAGCACCATACAGTCTGATTACTACAGCTTGTAGTATATCTTGAAATCTGGGATTGTGATACCTCCAGTTTTGTTCTTTTCCAAGATTACTTTGGCTATTCAGGGTCTTTTGTGGTTCCATACAAATGTAATATTATTTGTTCTAGTTCTGTGAAAAATACTGTTGGTATTTTGTTAGTAATTGCATTAAATGTAAGGACACGGGGCGCCTGGGTGGCTCAGTCGGTTGAGCGTCCGACTTCATCTCAGGTCACGATCTCACGGACCGTGAGTTCGAGCCCCGCATCAGGCTCTGGGCTGATGGCTCAGAGCCTGGAGCCTGCTTCCGGTTCTGTGTCTCCCTCTCTCTCTGCCCCTCCCCCGTTCATGCTCTGTCTCTCTGTCTCAAAAATAAATAAACGTTAAAAAAAAAAATAAATGTAAGGACTGCTTTGGGTAGTATAGATATTTTACTAATATTTGTTCTTGCAATCCATGAGCATGCAATATCTTTCCATTTGTGTCATCTTCAATTTGTTTCATCAGTGTTTTATAATTTTCAAAGTACAGGTCTTTTACCTCATCGGTCAAGTTTCTTCCTAGATATTTTATTATTTTTGATGCAATTGCAAAAAGGATTGCTTTCTTCCTTTCTCTTTTTGATAATTCATTATTAGCATATAGAAATGCAACAGATTTGTGTATTGATTTTATACCCTGCAATTTTACTGAATTCATTTATCATTTCTAGCAGTTTTTGGTGGAGTCTTTGTGTTTTCTATATATAGAATCCTGTCATCTGCAAATAGTATAAGTTTTACTTCTTCCTTACCAATTTGGATGCCTTTTATTTCTTTTTCTTGTATGATTGCTCTGGCTAGGACTTCCAGTACTTTGTGAAATAAAAGTGGTGAGAGTGGACATCCCTGTCTCGTTCTTGACGTTAGGGAATATGCTCTCAGGTTTTCATGATGTAAGCTGTGGGGTTTTCATATATGACCTTTATTATGTTTGGGTGTGTTCCCTCAAAACCCACTTTACTGACAGTTTTTATGATGAATACATGTTATACTTTGTCGAATTCTCTCTTCATCTATCAAAATGATCATATGATTTTTGTCCTATGTTTTGTTGATGTAGTGTATCATGTTGATTGATTTGTGAATACTGAACCCCTTACATCCTAGGAATAAATCCCACTTGATCCTGATGAATGATTTTTTTTTATGTATCATTAGATTCAGTTTGATATATTTTGCTAATGAATTTTTCATTCATGTTCCTCAGAGATACTGCCCTGTAGTTCTCTTTTGTTGTGTCTTTACTTGGTTTTAATATTGGGTAATGCTGGACTCCTAGAATAAATTGGAAGCTTTTCTTCCTCTTCTCTTTCTTGGAACAGTTTGACAACAAAGGATATTAACTCTTGTTTAAATGTTTGGTTGAATTGACATATGAAGCTGTCTGGTCCTGGACTTTTGTTAGTTGGGAATTTTTTGACCGCTGATTTGATTTCATTGCTTATCATTAGGACCTTCAAATTTTCTCTTTCTAATTAAGTTTTGGGAGGCTATATGTTTCTAAGAATTTATCAATTTCTTCTAGGTTGGTCACTTTGTTGGTATGTAATTTTTCATAATTTTCTCTTAAAATTGTATGTCTGTGGTTTGATTGTTATTTCTCTTCATTTCTGATTTTGTTTATGTAAATCTTCTCTTTCTGTCTCTCCCTACCCCTCTCTCTCTCATGAATCTGTCTAAAAGTTTATTGATTTTTTAGTTCTTCCCAAAGAACCAGCTACTGGTTTTATTGATATGTTACTGTTTTTTCAGTTTCAATTTCATTTATTTCTGCTCTAATATTTATGTTTCCCTTCCTTCTATTATGTTGGAGTTTTGTTTGTTCTTTTTCTAGCTCCTTTAGGTATAAGTTTAGGTTGTGTATTTGAGATATTTCTTCTTAATGTGGGCCTGTATTGCTATAAACTTACCTCCTAAAATAGTTTTGCCTGTGTTTCAAATATTTTGGATCATTGTATTTTTATTTTCATTTGTCTCCTTGTATTTTTTGGTTTCCTCCTTTGATTTCTTGATTGATCCATTCATTGTTTAGTCCCATGTTATTTAACTTCGGTTTATTTGTGTTTTTTCTAGATTTTTTTCTTGTGGTTGATTTCTAGTTTCAAAATGTCGTGTTTATAAAAAAATGTATGATATGACTTCAATCTTTTTAGATTTCTTGAGATGTGTTTTGTGATCTAACATGTGGTATATCCTGAAAAAGTTTCCATGTGCCCTTGAAAATAATGTTTATTCTACTGTTTTAGGATGAATGTATATTCTACTGTTTTAATGTTCTGAATATATTTTTGGGTCCATCTGATCCAACGTGTCATTCACAACCACTGCTTTCTTTTTGATAGGCTGTTTGGATAATCTATCCTTTGACTTAAGCGGGCTGTTAAAGTCTCCTACTATTGTATTACTATTGATTACTTCCTTTATGTTTGTTATTAGCTGCTTTAAGGATTTGGGTGCCTCCATGTTGAGTGCATAAATATTTATAATTGTTATATCTTCTGTTGGATTTTTCTCTTTATGATTATGTAGTGCCCTTCTTTGTCCCTTGTTACAGTCTTTGTTTTAAAGTCTATTTTTTCTGATGTAAATATTGCTACACCAGCTTTCTTTTCACTTCGTTTTGCATGATAAATGATTTTCCATCCCTTCACTTTCAATCTGCTTGTGTCTTTACATCTGAAGTGAGTCTTGTAGGCAGCATATAGATGGGTGTTGCTTTTTTACCCATTCTATCACACTGTATCTTTTGATTGGAACATGTAGTCCATTTACATTTAAAGTAATTATTTATAGGAATGTATTTATTGCCACTTTATTAGTTGTTTTCTGGTTGTTTTGTGGTTTTTTTATTCCTTTCTTCTCTTGCTTCTTTCATGGTTTGCCAACTTTTCTTGAATTCATTTCTCTTTATATTTTCCAAATCTATTACCAGTTTTTTTTATTTGCAGTTACCATTACATTTATATATAACATCTTATGCATATAGCAGTCTATATTAAGTTGATGGTCACTTACGTTTGAACCCATTCTAAAAGCATGACATTTTTGTCCTCTCCTTCAACCCCACATTTTAGGCATATAGTGCCATACTTTACAGCTTTTTATTTTGTGGAGGTTTTGCATTTTCTAGTTTATTTTTGACATTCTGTTTTCTTTCTCCCCTGAACAGCCCAACCACACAATATTCTACCATGAAAATTGAGTTTCTAATTTAATGATGCTTGCTTTGCCCTACTTTTCTGCATTGACTTCATTTGGCTTCAAGGAAAGTGACTCCACCATCATTACAGCGATGGCTTTACCTCTGTGGTCCTGTATGGATAATCTGGTGCAAAATACAGATATAAGTGAAATTTATCTTCATTGCCACTCCCCTTATTACCATCATCCACTCCTCACAGTAAAATGGATAAAAATAATTATGTTTTTGATATCACACCTCTAAAAACAGAAATAGGCCCCTACAGAATGATAGGCACCGTCACTGTTTATTATTTCCTCTTATGTGCCAGTGTCTTTGAAATAGAATGGATGAGCTATATTTGCACATTTGTTGGGTTTACTTTGTCATGTAAAATTATTCCATTTTTCTTTCTTTGCCATCTCCTGTGGCCTTCAGGAACAGATGTTTCTTTTGAGCATCTGGCAGCTGTAGTCCTGAAGTGTCAACTTAGAGAAACATGGTTTTGTCTAGCAGCTTAAACTACTGCAGAGATACAGCCTTAGAGGACTGTATGTGCATGTGAGACACACACACACACACCATAAGCTTGGAGCTATAAATATGTACGAGTCACTTAATAGAATAAGAGAAACAATAAGGAAATTTAGAAGTTGTATTTCTACTAACATATCTGTTTTCAAAAGTATTTGTTTTTAATGCCTTCAGCTTTGGGTATTATCTTCAACAGGTGCAGCAGAACCAGATGATTCAAGGTCATTTGTGTCATGTTTGTCTAAGACTAATGTTCTATGTTTTGTGTTCAGGATTTTTTTGTAATGATCTTCAGCATATCATGAGGCTTTTTGTCCTAGATACTGACTGGTCTGATGATGTTAGAAAAGTAAATAGTAACTCCCAGACCTTTCCTGAACGGAAATTTCCTGACTTTAATGCCCATTATCCTTTTAGTGGACAATGTCAGTAGACACTGAAATTTTTTTTCAGTTAACCATTTCATACATTCCTATATTGAAACATTAGCTCCCCTGGTCTGGCTGAGTCCATGGATCATACTCTTAATTCATATACAATACAGCTTTTAATGGAGTTATTTTAAACCATAATATTACCCAAAGGTACTAGATCATTTTTCCTGTAATAGGCTTATTTAACAACATCTTCAGTGCAACTTATAAGCAAATGGGTCGTCTTGCACTTCAATTCCAGAAAATATCTTCCTGCATGTTAATTCTACAAATAAGAAAGAAAACATCAAAATGATTTTATACCTCTTGCAGACTTAAATATTTTTCTGCAGATTTTTTTTCTCAGCTTACTTGTTAAAGTATGTAACAAGACTGGGGCCAGTGTTCTTTACAGGTAATGCCTCTGTTTATACCTAATTTAGAGACTTCATTTGGAAGCTTCTGCTCAGAAAGAGGCTACATTTCTCAACTTCCCCTGCATCTAAGTAGGGCCAAGCAACTGAGTTGTGCTTAGTGAACTGTGGATGGAAAAACTATATTCCACTTTCAAGCCTCATCCATATAAACCTCCTAATAGTCTCAATTTTCACTAACTTCCAAAAAATAGAAATGAAAGAAAAGCTTCCAGACTCATTCTATGAAGCCAGCATTACCTTGATTCCAAAACTAGACAAAGACCCCACTAAAGAGGAGAATTATAGGCCAGTATACCTGATGAAACTGGATGTAAAAATTCTCAACAAGATACTAATTCAAGTCTAATTCTGCAGTACATTAAAAAAATCATTCACCATGATCAAGTGGGATTTATTTCTGGGCTGCAGGGTTGATTCAGCACTTGCAAATTAATCAGTGTAAAGCACCACATTAACAAAAGAAAGGATAAGAACCATATGATCCTTTTAATGGATGCAGAAAAAGCATTTGACAAAATACAGCATCCTTTCTTCATAAAATCCTCAAGAAAGTAGGGATAGAAGGAACATACCTCAATATCATAAAAGCCATATATGAAAGGCCCACGGCTAGTATCATCCTCAGTGGGGAAAAACTGAGAGCTTTCTCCCTAAGGTCAGGAACATGACAAGGATATCCACTCTCAGCACTGCTGATCAACATAGTACTGAAAGTCCTAGCCTCAGCAATCAGACAACAAAAAGAAATAAAAGTCATATATTAGGCAAAGAAGAAGTCGAACTTTCACTTTTTCACAATACTCTATATGGAAAACCCAAAAGACTCCACTAAAAAACTGCTAGAACTGATACGTGAATTCAGCAAAGTTGCAGGATATAAAACCAAAGACAGAAATTGGTTGCATTTCTATATGCCAATAATGAAGCAGCATAAAGAGAAATCAAGGAATCGATCCTATTTGCAATGGTGCCAAAAACCATAAGATACCCAGGAATAAACCTAACCAAAGAGGTAAAAGATGTGTACACTGAAAACTATAGAAAGCTTATGAAAGCAATGGAAGAAGACACAAAGAAATGGAAAAATATTCCATACTCATGGATTAGAAGAACAAATATTGTTAAAATGTCTATACTACCCAAAACAATCTACACATTTGATGCAATCTTTATCAAAATAACACCAGCATTCTTCACAGAGCTAGAACAAACAATCCTGAAATAGCCAAAACACCCCAAATAGCCAAAGTAATGTTGAAAAATAAATCCAAAGCAGGAGGCATCATAATTCTGGACTTTAAGCTATATCACAAAGCTGTAATCATCAAGACAGTATGCTACTGGCACATAAAAAAAGACATATATCAATAGAATGGAAGAGAACACCCAGAAATGAACTCACAAATGTATGGCCAACTAATCTTTGACAAAGCAGGGAAGAATATCCAATGGAATAAAGACAGTCTATTCGGCAAATGGTGCTGGGAAAACTGGAGAGTGACATGCAGAAGAATGAACCTGGACCACTTTTTCACACCACACACAAAAATAAATTTAAAATGGATGAAAGACTTCTATATGAGACAGGAAACCATCACAATCCTACAGGAGAAAACAGACAGCAACCTCTTTGACCTTGGGTGCAATAACTTCTCACTAGACATGTCTCCGGAGGCAAGCGAAACAAAAGCAAAAATGAATCATTAGGACCCCATCAAGATAAAAAGGTTCTGCACCATGAAGGAAACAATCAAAAAACTAAAAGGCAACCAATGGAATAGGAGAAGATATTTGCAAATGACTTACCCAATAAAGGGTTAGTATCCAAAATCTATAGAACTTTTCAAACCCAACACCCAAAATCAAATAATCCAGTGAAGAAATGGGCAAAAGACGTGAATAGACACTTTACAAAGAAGACATCCAGATGGCTAACAGACACATGAAAAGATGCTCATCATCACTCATCATCAGGGAAATACAAATCACAGATACCACCTTATACCTGTAAGAATGGGTACAATGAATACCTCAGGAAACAACAGATATTGGTGATGATGCAGAGAAAAGGGAACTCTTTTGTGCTGTTGGTGGGAATGCAAACTAGTGCAGCTTTTCTGGAAAACAGTATGGAATTTCCTCAAAAAATTAATAATAGAACAACTCTATGCCCCAGCAGTTACAATAGTCCATATTTATCCAAAGGATACAGAAATGCTGATTTGAAGGGGCACATGCACCCCAATGTTTATAGCAGCACTATCAACAATAGCCAAACTATGGAAAGAGCCCAAATGTCCATTGACCGATCAATGGAGAAAGAGGATGTGGAATGGAATACTACTCAGAGATCAAAAAGAATGAAATCTTGCCCTTTGCAACAATGTGGATGGAACTAGAGTGCATTATGCTAAGCAAAATAAGTCAGGCAGAGAAAGACAAATATTGCATGATCCCACTCATGTGTAATTTAAGAAACAAAACAGATTAACATAGGAGAAGGGAAGGAAAAATAAAAAGAGAGAGGGAGGCAAATCAGACTCTTACATACAGAGAATAAACTGAGGATTGTTGGAGAGGGAATGGGGGGATGAGGTAAATGGGTGATGGGCATTGAGGATGGCACTTGCTGGAATGAGCACTAGATGTTATTTGTAAGTGATGAATTGCTGGGGTCTAGCCCTGAGCCCAATATTACATTGTATGTTAACTAACTTGAATTTAAATAAATAAATTAAAAACGAAGAAAGATTTCTGGACTGTTAGAGGAAAACCAATAGCCTGGGCTATTCTTACTCTAGGTAACAGAATATGTGCTAAATATGTTGTAATTCTCTTAAAAACTGGTGTAAGTGTAAGCAAACACACACACATCTCCCTCTCTGTATTCATGCATTTTTATCTACAGTTACCACAAAAAGATACACAATACCTCATATTTTTATAGTTATTATGAAACATTTGTTAAAATGTTAACCATTAGGGGTAAACAATGTACTATCTTTAGGTAACAACATGCGTTTTAAAATAACCCCACCAGCATTCTTCACAGAGCTAAAACAAACAACCCTAAAATTTGTTTGGAACCAGAAAAGACCCCAGATAGCCAAAGCGATCTTGAAAAATAAAACCAAACCTGGAGGGATCACAATCCTGGATTTCAAGATGTATTACAAAGCTGTAATCATCAAGACAGTATGGTACTGGCACAAAAACAGACACTCAGATCAATGGAACAGAATATAAAACCCAGAAATGGACCCACAAACGTATGACCAACTAATCTTTGACAAGGCAAGAAAGAATACCCAATGGAATAAAGACACTCTCTTCAAATGGTGTTGGGAAAACTGGACAGCAACATGCAGAAAAATGAAACTTGGACCTCTTTCTTACACCATACACAACAATAAACTCAAAATGGATGAAAGACCTAAACATAAGACAGGAAGCCATCAAAATCCTAGTGGAGAAAGCAGGCAAAAACCTCTTTGACTTCGGCCACAGCAATTTAAAAAAATTTTTTTAATAATGTTTGTTTATTTTTGAGAGAGAGAGATTGCGGGATGCAAGTGAGCAAGGGAGGGGAAGAGAGAGAGGGACACACAGAATCTGAAGCAGGCTCCAGGCTCTGAGCTGTCAGCACAGAGCCTGACATGAGACTCAAACTCACAAACTGTGAGATCATGACCTGAGCCGAGGTTGGACACTTAACTGACTGAGCCACCCAGGCACCCAATTGGCCACAGCAGCTTCTTACTCAACATATCACCGGAGGCAAGGGAAACAAAAGCAAAAATGAACTATTGGGACCTCATCAAAAAAAAGCCTTCTGCACAGCGAAGGAAACAATCAGTAACACTAAAAGGCAAATGACGGAATGAGAGAAGATATTTGCAAACCACATATCAGATAAAGGGTTAGTATACAAAATCTATAAAGAACTTATCAAACTCAACACCCAAAAAACAAATAATCCAGTGAAGAAATGGTCAAAAGACATGAATAGACACTTCTCCAAGGAAGACATCCAGATTGCAAACCAACACATGAAAAAAAACGCTCAACATCACTCATCATCAGGGAAATACAAATCAAAGCCACAATGAGATATGACCTCATACTTGTCAGAATGGCTAACAACTCAAGTAACAACAGATGTTGATGAAGATGCAGAGAAAGAGGAACTCTTTTGCACTTTTAGTGGGAATGCATACTGGTGCCACTCTGGAAAACCATATGGAGTTTCCTCAAAAAATTAAAAATAGAACTACCCTATGACCAGCAATTGCACTCTAGGTATTTACCAAAGGGATACAGGTGTACTGTTTTGAAGGGGCACATGCACCCCAGTGTTTATAGCAACACTATTGACAATAGCCAAAGTACAGAAAGAGTCCAAATGTCCATCGACAGATGAATGGTTAAAGAAGATGTGGATGTATATATATATATATATATATATATATATATATATATATATATATATGGGGGTATTCCTTGGCAATCAAAAAGAATGAAATTTTGCCATTTGCAACTATGTGGATGGAACTAGAGGGCATTATGCTAAACGAAATTAGTCAGACAAAGACAAATATCATATGACTTGACTCATATGAGAACTTTAAGATACAAAACAGATGAACATAAGGGAAGGGAAGCAAAAATAATATAAAAACAGGGAGGGGGACAAACCAGAAGAGACTCTTAAATATAGAGAAAAAACAAAGGCTTGCTGGAGGGGTTGGGCGGGGGGGAGTGGGCTAAATGGGTAAGGGGCATTAAGGAATCTACCCTGAGATTATTGTTGCACTATATGCTAACTAACTTGGATATAAATTTTAAAAAATTAAAAATAAAATAAAACAACCCCATTAAGATAGTGTAGTGAATTGATTGAGAGCATGAGCCTTGGAGTTGCAGACCAGGATTTAAATAATGTTGCTGTCACTTACTGTGTGACCTTGGCCAAATTATTTAATCTCTTGGAGTCTCACATTTATTTCCTGCAAACTAAAATATCTTAATCATTGGATCACTGCGAGGCTTAAATCAAAAAGACACACAATACCAGTAAAGTCCCCGATAAAATCCCCAGTATCGTTGTAAGCACTTAATAGAGTATCCAAACTGTTTGAATTAGTATTCAAATTATTTGAATTTTATAACTACAGATACAATATCATACACATTACAAGAAAAGCATCCCAGTATTTGTTCTTCATGGGCAAAACCAAAAAGCCTATCAAGGAAAGAAAACTACCTTTCCAAAAATCGAAGCAGAATCCAAGAAAGAACAAATGGGCTCCAAAGAATGTCCAAACTAGAAATATGCAGTTCTGTTACAAAGTCTGTGATTTACTTTGAAGTATTTTAGCATAATCTGTGTAACACTATGTTCACACCAGTTAAAGTTTAATTTTAGAGGCAGTCGGCTGGCATTATACTCCAGAGGCAGCTCCTAGAAGTCATTCAGCTATTGGTATCTCAATCAACAATTGACAGTTTGCTAATTAGCATAGTAGAAGACAAAATGGATTTTCATTCCTAGAACAAGTGACTTATTATTAAGTATGATGAATATTAGAAATGGGTTCTTAGAAGAAAATAACGGTATTCTACTTGTGTGGATGTAGTGCTCATGTGTGTTGGCGAAAATTGCTTAAATTGCTCTCCGTCCTAGTAAGAAAAATCCACCCCGGATAAAAATCCACCCTGGCATGTATTCCTCACCTTTGTGGATGGAGTCTATGGCTTAGGCCCTAATCAGTTCTGTGTGCAGCCATCAGTTAAGGAGAATTGTGATGTAGTTACACTGTGACTTAGTGATACAGAATCCTCCCTCCGAAATTGTGTTGGTCTGCCTGCTAAAATTCTCACACAAGGGCAGAAAGCTGAAATTTCACTGAAGTTAGAGAAGATGATGTAGGAAAGTTTTGTGCATTCGTTGATAATGAATAGCTGGCAAATGTACCCATGTGTAGAAGAACTTGATTAGACACTTTCGTTATCAGTAGGTAGCAAGATTGTGGGCAGTACCTAGTTACCAAAAAGAACCTCAGGTATGTGACAAATTGGCTAATGTCACTTCATAACAAATAGTTCACAAGCACCTCCCTTCTTCTTTTAAGGCCCCTCTTCAATAGCTGAGGACTCTCATAATGATAATCCAATCCTCTATATAGATTGCCCATTTACTAGATGGAAATATATCAAGGAACACAGCATAGTGCTTCAGAATTCAAGCACAGTCACTTGTTAGCTACACAATAATTAGCAAGTTATTTATCTTCCTGTGCCTGCATTCTTGCCTTGGACATAGATCACAGATCATGAGGATGATTAAATAATATATATATAAAGCACTTATAATAGTTTCTGCCACATCCTAAAAAATGCTAGCTATTATTATTTCCCAAATTCTCCTCCAGAGACTTAGTGTAGTGTGGTAGCCATGTTGGCTAACACTCTGTTACTCAATTAAGGCCACTCAATTGCATCATGTCACAATTTTACTTGTGTCTTGAAAATCCTCCAAGGGATTCTACTTGAACTTAGCCATGTGCCTTCATTGAGTTCATCATTTAGGTGCATCTGTAGCTCTATCTAAGGTAGGCGATCTTCAACTTGGAGGCTGGAGAAGTTGGAATTGCCTAGTTTCCTCCCTAGTACAGACACCGCATATTCGCTCACTTTTTATAAAATTGTCTTTTCATTTGGAAGTACCCCCTGCACTATAATCATGGAATGGCCCCTCTTCTGTGGTCTAGCAGACTTCCTGTTCGTGATGAAAGCAAAACAGAATCTCTGTAGAGGACCTTCTTCATCTCCCTGCCCACACCTTGGACTCAAGGAGTGGTAAGTTTCAGGGAAAGAGTTGGGAGAGGAGGGGAGAGAATGTGTAGTGAGAAGGCACATTGAAAGAGGCGTCCTTCTCCTCTCTCAGGGTATAGTTCCTGGGTCATTGTCTTTCCTTTTCATCAGCCTCTATAATGTTGTTGTTTTAACTTCAAAGTTTTGGATTGCTGGTTTTTGACATATGTATGGCTTTAATAGGTGATCTTTTTGAGACTGATAGTTACTCCAGATTCCAATACAGTGTTCCTTGTTTTGTTGAAACTTAAAAGATTTATAAAAGTAATTCATGCTCATGGCAAAAAAAAAATCTAAAAATACAGGAAATCAATACAGTGAATTTAAGCAATCACCAAGTCATGTGTTTATGAAGGCTTTTTTTCTTCATTTACTTGACTGGTAAAGGGAAACTAACATTTATTGTACTCTGTGAATATGCTAGATATGGATGAGCCTGACGACATCCCTTTGAAATAAGTATTAATATTTTCTCCCTTTTTAGATGTGAGTATTGAATTCTGAGAGCTTAATCTGGACAAAGACATAAGCCATCAGTGGCAGAGGCTTAGTGTGAACTCTGATTCCCATACCCCTACTGTGAGGTCAGTGTGCTTACAGGCTAGCATTCACTCACACCTGCATTTCGCAACATTTCTTTCCCTAATGTTAACTAATGTTGAGTTGGGTTTTCAAATTTTTCCTTTCCCACCAGAGTTGATGAAGAGTCTGACAAAATGAATCACTCATCATGGCTTCTAGCTCAGCTTCCACCTCTGAACAGCCCAGGACAGTTTCTAAAACTGACTTCTCACAGTAGCAGCAATGTGTCCTAACCATAGGCCTTTCAGCCAGCTTACATTTCAGGAGGCACACAAGCAAAGCCATGTAACCAACCCATGGGAAGAGACAGGTATTCTAAAAATATGTCATCAACTGAAAGAGTGTCAGCCGGTTTTCAGGTAATGCTGAAAGGGGCTGTTGCAAGTATTTGTTAGGAACATCAGACTTCTGAAAACGATAAAAATGCAGATTTGAATTTTGCCAGAGAGAACTGGGTTTAGAGGATTGTAGGAATTACTAAGAAAAGATACGCTTTAAGTGACCAGCTTTTCACACATCCTCTGTGACAGTGATTGGTACTTCAGCTTCTGAAGTAGTTAACCAAAGTCCTAAGTTATTTTTAATACAATGAACCCTCCAAGCTCTGATTTGGCAGAACTGAGGGAAATAGCATGGTGTGTTGATTTCAGGCAGCTCCAGAATAATACAAAACTGTCTGAGCTTGCAGTGAATAGAGGCAGAGTTGCTTTAAGTCTTTGAAAACCTTTGATTATTTTATTCTTCTATATATAAATATGTGCATCATGGAAACATCAAACAGTACAGAATATAAAGAACAAAGTAAAGCTTATCTGAAAACTCACTACAAAGAGATAGCTAAACCACTGTTTACATTTTGACATATCTCGGTGCAAGTTTCATCTTTTGGAACTTTCTAATTCCTCTTTTGTCTGCTATAGTACTCATTAATTTGTTCAAGGAACATTTATTTGGTACTTATTATGTGCAAGTACTACCAGGTCCTAGAAAGGTAACAACCTCATAATAGACTAAGGAAGACAGACTATTAAATACAAACCAGAATATACAGATGGGATAAAGGTTGTCTTATGCATCTTCATATCTTCATTTCCTCAGGATGGAGGAGGCGAGGAGGCAGGGGGAAGATGCTAAACAGATATCTGCTGAATGAATAAATGATCTTTTGAATCAGTGGATTAATAAAATGTGTTAAGTACAAATAGAAGTAGCTCATGGAAGCACTAAAAAAGGAGCACATAGGGGAACCTGAGTGGCTCAGTCGGTTAAGCGGCTGACTTCGGCTCAGGTCATGATCTCACATTTCGTAAGTTAGAGCCCCACATCGGGCTCTGTGTTGACAGCTCGGAGCCTGGAGCGTGCTTCGGATTCTGTGTCTCCCTCTCTCTCTGCCCCTTCCCTGCTCCTGCTCTGTCTCTCTCTGTCTCTCAAAAATAAATAAACATTAAAAATAATAATAATAATAAAATAAATAAAAAGCACATAAATATGGCCAGAAGTTTTCGGATGTCATGTCCAAACTACAGATTGAGGTGTAAGAATTAATTCTAGCATAATTAATACCTTGCATATGGAGCAGCATATGCAAAAGCCATGGTGTGTCAAGGAAAATGCAGGGAACTCAGAGTGACTGGAGCTTAGAGTTAGTGTAGAAACGTCGCAAGAGATGAGTCTTGAATGATAATTGCAAAAAAGCCATGATGGCCCATCTATGCCAACCAGCTAACAAACCTTGAGTTTATTTTGAGACAAATGGAAAGCCAAAAAGGCTTTAGTTATTTAAAAGAAAAGCCTTTAGTTATTAGAAGAATGGCATGATTTCCATCTCAGGAGTCTAAACTATGTCCTGTGCCTTTGTCTCTTAAAGTTCAGTCGATTGGCTTTTTGAAAAAAAAAAAAAAAATTATGTCTTGAGTCTTTTGTACACATAGGCTTAGTTATTTGGATCAACACCTCTGCTGAAAATAAATTAGATTGGATATAATCACATAGTCTTAGACACATCCAAGATTAGGTAAGACAGCTGCCTGAGGAGTTCTGAGGGAAGCCATCCACAGAAAAGTGCCATGTATTCATTGGAAAACTACTCTCAGGGGTGCCTGAGGAAGCTAGATGCCCATGAGCTGGTGCCACTAAACTAACCAAGCTAACCAAGGAGATATTAGGCAAAACCATCCATGCCTGGCTTTCTGAAAAGATACCTGGGGGGATGCCAGAGAAAGCTTCCATGGGACACTTCCAATTTCTATTGGCTCCTGGTTGCTGCTGAAAGTAGGTGCCACTGACAATGCCAAATGTACTTCAGAAACACAGAAGAAGCCTTCTTAGACAAACACACCAGGAAAAAAAAAAAAAAAGAAAGAAAGAAACCCTGTCTTCCTCCCATGTCTCTCCAGTGTTCTATACTGATAAAGCTTAACATCATCATGCTTTTGGCAAAGAAGTGTTTACAACTCTACTGTAATAGAGGTTCCAGATCTATTATTGCAGAGCTGGAAATAAAGTGTATTTGGAAATTTAGAGTCCACATCAATAACTGCCATAGGCAGGAAGAAAACCCAGAGAGATAAAAGCAATTTGAAAAATTTAAAGGGGATGTTGCAACACGGATTTGTCCTAAAATTTTTTTTATCTTGTTGACATTATAGAGTAAAAAGAAGAGAAATCAATGTCTAGGTCAATCATAAAATATAGAATCTATAGGAAACCTTCCCTGAAATAAACTGGGCCTAAAAGTTACAAAGATCATTGTAAAAGTGAATCAAAAGTAAGTGAACCCTTGTATAAAATTAAAGTCTAGGTTTGATTTGCCTGGATCATTCAAGAGATACTTGTACCCTTGACCTTGGCTTAAGGTGATCCCAGAATGACTGTCCCAAAGAAACTGGTCATATATATAAAATCCTTTAATTCTTCAGTGTTTTCACCCTATCCTCACAAGACGGTTATAGGCTCTCTTGGATTTTTGATCTCCCAGCAATGAACTTCATTATGAACCTAGGCAAGATCAGCAAATGGCCCCAGGAACAACTACATGCATGCATCTGACCTTAGAAAAAAATCTTTCCATATGGAATTTTAGTCCATCAAATTCACGAACATAGAAAAAAATATAAGTATGATGAGAGAAATTCAAGGAGGAGGAAAGAAATGTTTCTTTTTTATAAAAGAATAAAAGAAACATCTAGAAATTAAAAAATATATATACAGTATCAGAATGAAAAATACTCAGAAGGAGGCTAACCACAAACTAGACACTGGTGAAAGACAAAATCAGAGAAACTGAACACATAGCAGTAGAAACTATTCAAAATTAAGCTAACAAAGAAAAATAAAATGTGAACATAAGGCCACCGACCTATGGATAACAATCTATCTACTTGAAATTGAAGTCCCAGAAGAAGACAAAGTGGGGCAGAGGGGATACTTGAAAAAAATAATAGTTTAAAGTTTTCCAAATTTGATGCAAACTATAAACACAGAGATTCAATAAGCTGAAAAAACTTCAAGCAAAATCAACAGTGCCAGAGAACATTATAATCCAGAAACAGTTACTGAGAGAACTTAAAGACCTAAATATGTGGAAGAGAGAAAACATTCATGGATTGGAAGTCTTGTTGTTTAAGATTCAATTCTTTCTAAATTGATCTAGAGATTCAATGTAATCCCAATCAAAATCTCGAAGTAGTTTTGCTTATAAATTGACAAACTAATTTTAAAATCTGTGTAGAGATGCAAGTCAGCTAGAATAACCAGAAGGATTTTGAAAAAGAAGTTCAAAGTTGGAGGATTCAAATTTCCTGATTTTAAGAGTTGGTATCAAGTTAGTAATACATGGTGATATTGCCATAAAATACATTTAAATGGAACAGAATAAAAAATGTTGAAATAGATACATATTTGACAAATTAACTATGACAAAAGTGCCAAGGCAGTCCAATAGAAGAAAAATCTTCTCAACAAATGGTTCTCTAACAATTGTTAGCTGTAGACAAAAAATATGAACCTTAGCCCTTGCTCACATACACAAAACATACAGAAAACTCAAAATGGAGTATAAATCTAAATGTAAAAGATAAAACTAGAAAACTCCTAGAAGAAAACATAGAAGTAATTTTAGTAATGTTGGTCTTGGGAAAGATTTCTTAAATATAATATACCAAGAAACATGAACTGTCAAGAGAATTCAAGAAATTGGGCTTCATCAAAATGTAAAATGTTTGCTCTTCAAAGGATACTTACAAATATGAGAAGGCAAGCCACAGTCTTAGAGAAAATGTTTGCAAAATATATATCTGACTAATGCTTGTACCTAGAACATATAAAGAATACCTATGAGTCAGTAACAAGTAGTTAAACAATTCCATAAAAATATACGAAAGATTAGGACACTACACTAAAGCACATGTGCAAAAGACAAACACATGAGAAGATGCTCAACAATATTAATCATCAAGGAAATGCAAATTAAAATCATAATAAGATATCACTACATATCTACTAGAATAAATGAAGCCAGACCAAAATAGAATACATGTCTATTGATTCCACATATGTAAAATTCTAGAAAATTCTAATGAATTGATAACAACAGGAAACATAACATTTGTCCTCTAGAGAAGAAGTGGGAGGAGGATGGATAGCTGGGCAAAGAGGGACTTGAAAGAGGAAATACAAAAGGCACAAGACAAATTCTGGGATGATGGATAGGTGATGGATATGTGATATTTTTATTATGTTGATTGTGATGGTTTCAAAGGTATGTACATATGTCAACATTTATTAGATTATACACTTGGTGTGCAATTTATTTTATGTCAGTTATACCTCAATACACCTGTAAAAAATAGGCAAAACTAAATTATACTGAATACATAGAAGTACCCATAGATGGTAAAACTATGAATACATTACATACATAGATAGTGAAACTAAAAGAAGAGTGAGTTATGGGACTCAGTTGGTTGAGTGGCTGACTCTTGACTCTGGCTCAGGTTATGATCCCAGGGTTGTGGGTGAAAACCCCAAAGCAGGCTCTGTACTGAGCGTGGAGCCTGCTTGGGATTCTCTCTCTTCCTTTGCCCCCCTCCCCAGCTTGTCCTTTCTATCTCTCTAAAAAAAATAATGATAATAAAAATTTTAAAATAAAATAAAAAAGAAGAGTAGGCTAATGATGATCCTGACAAGTCAGGAAAGTGGTCACCTTGAGTAGAGGCAGAGTGGGGTTGTAGTGAAGGAGGGAAGGGTTTATGATCGAGACTACATGGTGGCTTAAGAGGGGCCAGGTATATTTTTCTATCTCTTGACCTGGGTAGTGATTCATGGGAATTTTCTTTAGAAGATGTGTGTGTTGGTGTGTGTATTAAACACATTTCTTTACCTTAGTTACTTATATTTCATACACATAAGAGGTGAAGAATGAAAAGAAAAAGAGGTGGAGGAGGAGGAAAGGGAAACCGAGGAAGGAGAATTAGAAACACAAGAAGCAGATGGTGAAGTGGAAAGAACACCCAGTAAGTACATAGGGACCTGTGTTGCAGTTATTTTTCTGCCTGTGAATGAACGGGGTGCAGGAAAAGTCACTCAAACTCTTGGGCCTCATTAGTTTCCCCATTTGAGGTTTATTAGACACCGAATGAAAAAGTCTCAAACAGGTGATTTCTAATAGCTCTTCCATAGTTTGAATCTTTAAGTTCAATCCTTCAGCAAATAATGAAAAATGGGTTAATACTGCCATTCAGATCAGAGGCAAAAAGCCTTATAAATACAAAGAAATTAGTTATTGATTATAAAAGCTTGTCACCAAGGAAGGGCAGCTCCTCCCTCAGCCATGTGGTATAAGAGAAGAGCAACTTCATGAGCCTCTGCCTCTGTTCTGTCTTCAGTGTTGCAATTGAATGAGAATCACAAGGGCACCTGAGTGGCTCAGTCGGTTAGGTGTCCGACTTCACAGGTCATGATCTCATGGTTTGTGAGCTTGAGCCCCGTGTAGGGCTCTAGGCTGACAGCTCCGAGCCTAGAGCCCGCTTTAGATTCTTTGTCTCCTAAGCATATGAAAAGATGCTCAACACCATATGTCATTAGGAAAAAGCAAATTAAAACAGCAATATGATAACAAACACACACCCATTTAGATGACAAAAATCCAAAACACTGGTAACAGCAAATGCTGGAAAGGATGTGAACCTACAGGATCTCTCACTCACTACTGTGGGAATGCAAAATGGTACAGGCCACTCTGGAAGATAGTTTGGTGGCTTCTTACAAAGCTAAATATATTCTTACTATATGATCCAGTAATCAAGCTCCTCGATATTTACCCAAATGAGTTGAAAACTTATATCTACACAAAAACAAGCACATTATGTTTATAGCAGCTTTATTCATAATTGCCAAAACTTGGAAGCATCCAAGATGTCCTTCAGTAAGTGAATGGATAGACTGTGGTACATCCATACTGTGAAATACTACTCAGCAACAAAAAGAAAAGAGCTATCAAGCCATGAAAAGACATGGAGGAAACTTAAATGCATATAATTAAGGGAGAAAGCCAATCTGAAAAAGCTTCATACTATATGATTCTGACTATAATGATATTCTTAAAAAGACAAAATTATGAAGACAGGAAAAAGATCAGTGGTTACCAAGGATTGTGGGGAAGGAAAAGATGAATAGGTGGAGTACAGAGGGTTTGCAGGGCAGTAAATATATTCTTTATGAAATTACGATAGATATATGTCATTATACGATTGTACAAGCCCATTGAATGCACAGCACCCAGAGTGAATTCTAACATACACTGTGGATTTTGTGTGATTATGATATACCAAATGTAGGCTAATCAATTGTGACAAATGTACCACTTGGGAAGGGGATGTTGGTAATGGAGAAGCTGTGCATGTGTGGAGGCAGGGACTTTTGGGAAGTCCCCATATCTTCCTCCCAATTTTGCTGTGAATACAAAACTACTCTAAAAAATAAAGATTTAAAAAATGAATATGATGCCATCCCTAAGGAGATTGCATTTTGGCCCATAAAAGAATAGATCCCTTGGTCTATATTAAATTTTAATCTTGTAAATTTATATAATACTCAAAACACAAGTTTGCAAATACTCATATTTGGATTTAAAACTACCTGCTCCAAATGGAGGCATTCACCTGACTACTAAGAGGAAATATATATACATATATATATATATATATGTATATATATTTGAACTGTATTTTTACCTTACAAGGGACAGGAGAGTATCTGAAAACCAAAACTAAAACCAAAACCAAAAACAAAAAAACTTGTTGGCAGATAACATCCCAGGAAAAGACTGTGCTAATACAGAATTACAGCACTTGCAAATGCATTTCCCATTAGAGATAAATCCAGAGCATGTCAGCCTATATTTTCCTGTTAATTATTGACAGTGCAGAGGTAGTTAAAATGACTATATATCTTTATTTTATGTGTAAATGTAATTTAAATATTATTCTGGGTGCATTTTTTAAGTGAGAAGAAAATAAGGTCTGTAGACTCATCTGAAAAAAATCTGTAATACATGGGATTATGAGCCACATAAACTCCACATGAATATTTATTTCGTGAACATCTGCTTGAATACAGAATATGTAGCTTAAGCAAATTCAACATGAAAAATATTGCAATTAAAAGTAAAAGCATTTAAGAAATGCACTGTCTTGAAAGGAATAGATTTTATTTGCAGATAGTTGATAAGGTTGTAAACAGTGTATGATAAGTGGCAAAGAACAACAAAAGAAATAATTTGCTGAAATTAGAAAATACTAATGAGAACTGCATAAAGAATTGTACATCTTGCCTTCATATTGCTTCAGCCAACACTTAGAGCGAAAAGATACTTGAGTAAAAAGTTAATACAACAAACTGTTGGGGAATTATTTCAAAGAGCAAATTATCAGACCACTTTTGACTTTTGCCTCAATTCTAAAATTATGTTTTTTAGTTTATAAAACTTAAAACTTTACATTCAGGAATTTATATCGCTCTAGATCTTTACAAATCTAAAACCTTCAAATCTTCTTTTTTCAAACTAAACATGGGGTTTTTTTTTTTTAGGGAAATTGAAAAATAAAAGTATAAAAAGAAAACATCTATAACACTCATGTCATGGTATTATTTATATTGGATCATGGCAGTTTTCTTATATAATCATGGAAAATATGATTTTAATGAGTGGCCTTATAATTATTTTTTTTATTTTGTTATTCACCAGGAGATACCCATTGAATGAAAATGAGCCTAGTTTAATTGGCTTATCTGCAAGAACATTCTGGGTTAGTGAGACTCCAGAGTTCAATCTTCTTTTTCTCAGAATCCACAGAATGTAAGAGTTTGCTAGAGCAAGAAGCTGTTTTGTATTCCAATTTATTGTCTAAACTTTCCACTAGGAAGTAGGATTTGAATATCATGGCCAGAAATGCTTAAGAGCCTACAAATGCACCACTAAATTTTAGAGTAAGTATGCATTGAAAATGCCAGTAGAAATAGAGATCTCAATCAAACTGAGTAATTAACACAGAAAAGCAATTATAGATGTCTTGCTGTGACTTAAAAGGGTAACTGAAGTGAACCCAACAATATCAACCATATGGGACATCCAGTGGAAGGCAGGAAATTGTTATTGGTTAGTCTTGTCTCCTTGGAACAATAGCAGCTCATTGGCCAATCAAGTTCTTATTCAAAGTTGAATCCTCCCAAGGGGTGCCTGGGAGGCTCAGTCAGTTAAGGTTAAGCATCTGCTCTTGATTTCTGCTCAGGTCATGATCTTATGGTTCTTTGATTCCAGCCCCACATGGGGCTCTGCACTGACAGCACAGAGACTGCTTGGGATTCTCTCTCTCCCTCTCTGTCTCTCTGCTGCTTCCCCACTCACTTTCTCCCTCAGTCCCTCCCTCCCTCTCTCTCCAAAAATAAATAAACTTTAAAAAATATACTTAAAAAAGAAAGGTTGAATCCTCCCATTTCATTCTTCCCTTCACTGCACCCCACAGTTCACACTTTATATAGTATTCAAAACGTCGCATTCTGCCTGTACTGCAAAATAGCCTTCAGGTTGTGTTCTGTCACGTGGGGACCAAACAGTATTTCTCTAATTTCACATATGAATCAGGCTTTAAGAAACATGGGTTTCGGAGAGAGAGGGAAGATGGCGGCGTAGGAGGACGCTGGGCTCACCGCGCGGCCTGCTGATCACTTAGATTCCACCTACACCTGCCTAAATAACCCAGAAAACTGCCAGAGGATTAGCAGAACGGAGTCGCCGGAGCCAAGCGCAGACGAGAGGCCCACGGAAGAGGGTAGGAAGGGCGGCGAGGCGGTGCGTGCTCCACAGACTGGCGGGAGGGAGCCGGGGCGGAGGGGCGGCTCGCCGCCAAGCAGAGCCCCCGAGTCTGGCTTGCAAAAAGCGGAGGGGCCTGACGGACTGTGTTCCGACAGCAAGCGCGACTTAGCGTCTGGGAGGTCATAAGTTAACAGCTCTGCTTGGAAAGCGGGAAGGCTGGAGGACAAAGGGAAGGAGAGCTGCTGAGCCCCCGGACGACAGAGCTCAGTTTGGTGGGGAACAAAGGCGCTCGCCAGCGCCATCTCCCCCGCCCATCCCCCAGCCAAAATCCCAAAGAGAACCAGTTCCTGCCAGGGAACTTGCTCGCTCAGCGCAACTCTGCGCTTCTGCGGAGCCAAACCTCCGGCAGCGGATCTGACTCCCTCCTGCTGCCACAGGGCCCCTCCTGAAGTGGATCACCTAAGGACAAGCAAGCTAAGCCTGCCCCTCCTGCCCCTGTGCACCTTGCCTACCCACCCCAGCTAAGACGCCAGATCCCCAGCATCACAAGCCTGGCAGTGTGCAAGTAGCCCAGACAGGCCACCCCACCCCACAGTGAATCCCGCCCTAGGAGAGGGGAAGAGAAGGCACGCACCAGTCTGACTGTGGCCCCAGCGGTGGGCTGGGGGCAGACATCAGGTCCGACTGCGGCTCCGCCCACCAACTCCAGTTATACACCACAGCACAGGGGAAGTGCCCTGCAGGTCCTCACCATGCCAGGGACTATCCAAAATGACCAAGCGGAAGAATTCCCCTCAGAAGAATCTCCAGGAAATAACAACAGCTAATGAGCTGATCAAAAAGGATTTAAATAATATAACAGAAAGTGAATTTAGAATAATAGTCATAAAATTAATCGCTGGGCTTGAAAACAGTATAGCGGACAGCAGAGAATCTCTTGCTACAGAGATCAAGGGACTAAGGAACAGTCACGAGGAGCTGAAAAACGCTTTAAACGAAATGCATAACAAAATGGAAACCACCACGGCTCGGATTGAAGAGGCGGAGGAGAGAATAGGTGAACTAGAAGATAAAGTTATGGAAAAAGAGGAAGCTGAGAAAAAGAGAGATAAAAAAATCCAGGAGTATGAGGGGAAAATTAGAGAACTAAGTGATACACTAAAAAGAAATAATATACGCATAATTGGTATCCCAGAGGAGGAAGAGAGAGGGAAAGGTGCTGAAGGGGTACTTGAAGAAATAATAGCTGAGAACATCCCTGAACTGGGGAAGGAAAAAGGCATTGAAATCCAAGAGGCACAGAGAACTCCCTTCAGACGTAACTTGAATCGATCTTCTGCAGGACATATCATAGTGAAACTGGCAAAATACAAGGATAAAGAGAAAATTCTGAAAGCAGCAAGGGGTAAACGTGCCCTCACATATAAAGGGAGACCTATAAGACTCGTGACTGATCTCTCTTTTGAAACTTGGCAGGCCAGAAAGAATTGGCACGAGATTTTCAGTGTGCTAGACAGAAAAAATATGCAGCCGAGAATCCTTTATCCAGCAAGTCTGTCATTTAGAATAGAAGGAGAGATAAAGGTCTTCCCAAACAAACAAAAACTGAAGGAATTTGTCACCACTAAACCAGCCCTACAAGAGATCCTAAGGGGGACCCTGTGACACAAAGTACCAGAGACATCACTACAAGCACAAAACATACAGACATCACAATGACTCTAAACCCATATCTTTCTATAATAACACTGAATGTAAATGGATTAAATGCGCCAACCAAAAGACATAGGGTATCAGAATGGATAAAAAAGCAAGACCCATCTATTTGCTGTCTACAAGAGACTCATTTTAGACCTGAGGACACCTTTAGATTGAGAGTGAGGGGATGGAGAACTATTTATCATGCTACTGGAAGCCAAAAGAAAGCTGGAGTAGCCATCCTTATATCAGACAAACCAGACTTTAAATTAAAGGCTGTAACAAGAGATGAAGAAGGACATTATATAATAGTGACAGGGTCTATCCATCAGGAAGAGCTAACAATTATAAATGTCTATGCGCCGAATACCGGAGCGCCCAAATATATAAAACAATTACTCAGAAACATAAGCAACCTTATTGAGAAGAATGTGGTAATTGCAGGGGACTTTAACACCCCACTTACAGAAATGGATAGATCATCTAGACACACGGTCAATAAAGAAACAAGGGCCCTGAATGAGACATTGGATCAGATGGACTTGACAGATATATTTAGAACTCTGCATCCCAAAGCAACAGAATATACTTTCTTCTCGAGTGCACATGGAACATTCTCCAAGATAGATCACATACTGGGTCACAAAACAGCCCTTCATAAGTTTACAAGAATTGAAATCATACCATGCATACTTTCAGACCACAATGCTATGAAGCTTGAAATCAACCACAGAAAAAAGTCTGGAAAACCTCCAAAAGCGTGGAGGTTAAAGAACACCCTACTAACGAATGAGTGGGTCAACCAGGCAATTAGAGAAGAAATTAAAAAATACATGGAAACAAACGAAAATGAAAATACAACAATCCAAACGCTTTGGGACGCAGCGAAGGCAGTCCTGAGAGGAAAATACATTGCAATCCAGGCCTATCTCAAGAAACAAGAAAAATCCCAAATACAAAATCTAACAGCACACCTAAAGGAAATAGAAGCAGAACAGCAAAGGCAGCCTAAACCCAGCAGAAGAAGAGAAATAATAAAGATCAGAGCAGAAATAAACAATATAGAATCTAAAAAAATGGTAGAGCAGATCAACGAAACCAAGAGTTGGTTTTTTGAAAAAATAAACAAAATTGACAAACCTCTAGCCAGGCTTCTCAAAAAGAAAAGGGAGATGACCCAAATAGATAAAATCATGAATGAAAATGGAATTATTACAACCAATCCCTCAGAGATACAAACAATTATCAGGGAATACTATGAAAAATTATATGCCAACAAATTGGACAACCTGGAAGAAATGGACAAATTCCTGAACACCCACACTCTTCCAAAACTCAATCAGGAGGAAATAGAAAGCTTGAACAGACCGATAACCAGCGAAGAAATTGAATCGGTTATCAAAAATCTCCCAACATATAAGAGTCCAGGACCAGATGGCTTCCCAGAGGAGTTCTACCAGACGTTTAAAGCAGAGATAATACCTATCCTTCTCAAGCTATTCCAAGAAATAGAAAGGGAAGGAAAACTTCCAGACTCATTCTATGAAGCCAGTATTACTTTGATTCCCAAACCAGACAGAGACCCAGTAAAAAAAAGAGAACTACAGGCCAATATCCCTGATGAATATGGATGCCAAAATTCTCAGTAAGATACTAGCAAATCGAATTCAACGGCATATAAAAAGAATTATTCACCATGATCAAGTGGGATTCATTCCTGGGATGCAGGGCTGGTTCAACATTCGTAAATCAATCAACGTGATACATCACATTAACAAAAAAAAAGAGAAGAACCATATGATCCTGTCAATCGATGCAGAAAAGGCCTTTGACAAAATCCAGCACCCTTTCTTAATAAAAACCCTTGAGAAAGTCGGGATAGAAGCAACATACTTAAAGATCATAAAAACCATTTATGAAAAGCCCACAGCTAACATCATCCTCAATGGGGAAAAACTGAGAGCTTTTTCCCTGAGATCAGGAACACGACAGGGATGCCCACTCTCACCGCTGTTGTTTAACATAGTGCTGGAAGTTCTAGCATCAGCAATCAGACAACAAAGGGAAATCAAAGGCGTCAAAATTGGCAAAGATGAAGTCAAGCTTTCGCTCTTTGCAGATGACATGATATTATACATGGAAAATCCGATAGACTCCACCAAAAGTCTGCTAGAACTGATACATGAATTCAGCAAAGTTGCAGGATACAAAATCAATGTACAGAAATCAGTTGCATTCTTATACACTAACAATGAAGCAACAGAAAGACAAATAAAGAAACTGATCCCATTCACAATTGCACCAAGAAGCATAAAATACCTAGGAATCAATCTAACCAAAGATGTAAAGGATCTGTATGCTGAAAACTATAGAAAGCTTATGAAGGTAATTGAAGAAGATTTAAAGAAATGGAAAGACATTCCCTGCTCATGGATTGGAAGAATAAATATTGTCAAAATGTCAATACTACCCAAAGCTATCTACACATTCAATGCAATCCCAATCAAAATTGTACCAGCATTCTTCTCGAAACTAGAACAAGCAATCCTAAAATTCATATGGAACCACAAAAGGCCCCGAATAGCCAAAGTAATTTTGAAGAAGAAGACCAAAGCAGGAGGCATCACAATCCCAGACTTTAGCCTCTACTACAAAGCTGTCATCATCAAGACAGCATGGTATTGGCACAAAAACAGACACATAGACCAATGGAATAGAATAGAAACCCCAGAACTAGACCCACAAACGTATGGCCAACTCATCTTTGACAAAGCAGGAAAGAACATCCAATGGAAAAAAGACAGTCTCTTTAACAAATGGTGCCGGGAGAACTGGACAGCAACATGCAGAAGGTTGAAACTAGACCACTTTCTCACACCATTCACAAAAATAAACTCAAAATGGATAAAGGACCTGAATGTGAGACAGGAAACCATCAAAACCTTAGAGGAGAAAGCAGGAAAAGACCTCTCTGACCTCAGCCGTAGCAATCTCTTCCTCGACACATCCCCAAAGGCAAGGGAATTAAAAGCAAAAGTGAATTACTGGGACCTTATGAAGATAAAAAGCTTCTGCACAGCAAAGGAAACAACCAACAAAACTAAAAGGCAACCAACGGAATGGGAAAAGATATTTGCAAATGACATATCGGACAAAGGGCTAGTATCCAAAATCTATAAAGAGCTCACCAAACTCCACACCCGAAAAGCAAATAACCCAGTGAAGAAATGGGCAGAAAACATGAATAGACACTTCTCTAAAGAAGACATCCGGATGGCCAACAGGCACATGAAAAGATGTTCAGCGTCGCTCCTTATCAGGGAAATACAAATCAAAACCACACTCAGGTATCACCTCACGCCAGTCAGAGTGGCCAAAATGAACAAATCAGGAGACTATAGATGCTGGAGAGGATGTGGAGAAACGGGAACCCTCTTGCACTGTTGGTGGGAATGCAAATTGGTGCAGCCGCTCTGGAAAGCAGTGTGGAGGTTCCTCAGAAAATTAAAAATAGACCTACCCTATGACCCAGCAATAGCACTGCTAGGAATTTATCCAAGGGACACAGGAGTACTGATGCATAGGGGCACTTGTACCCCAATGTTCATAGCAGCACTCTCAACAATAGCCAAATTATGGAAAGAGCCTAAATGTCCATCAACTGATGAATGGATAAAGAAATTGTGGTTTATATACACAATGGAATACTACGTGGCAATGAGAAAAAATGAAATATGGCCTTTTGTAGCAACGTGGATGGAACTGGAGAGTGTGATGCTAAGTGAAATAAGCCATACAGAGAAAGACAGATACCATATGGTTTCACTCTTATGTGGATCCTGAGAAACTTAACAGGAACCCATGGGGGAGGGGAAGGAAAAAAAAAAAAAGAGGTTAGAGTGGGAGAGAGCCAAAGCATAAGAGACTGTTGAGAACTGAGAACAAACTAAGTGTTGATGGGGGGTGGGAGGGAGGGGAGGGTGGGTGATGGTATTGAGGAGGGCACCTGTTGGGATGAGCACTGGGTGTTGTATGGAAACCAATTTGACAATAAATTTCATATATAAATAAAAAAAAAAGAATATACTACATAATGCAAATTAAAAAAAAAAAAAAAGAAAAATGGGTTTCATGTCTACTATAGTGATATAAAGTGCCTTTGTTGTGTGAATCCAGAACTCATTGACAAATTCAGCAAGCACTTACCTGCTCTGTTCTAATCATTGTTCTGGGAATTGAAGATCAAGTGGTGAAGAGACATGTTGGCCCTGCTCCCTGGAGCTTGCATTCTATGAGTGGGGGACAGAAACACACACATCCATGCACACACATGTAAGTATTTCCATTAGCAGTAGGTACAGAAACACAGAGCCTAGTGATAGGGTGCAACTGGTGGGGCTTCTTTTCTTGGCCTGGTTCTCTTCTTCAGTGGAGTGAATTTTATTGTCCTTGCTCAGGTGATTTGTGCTCAATTCCATGGGTCTCAGAGCAGATGTCCAACCTGCCTGAGCCTAGAGATAGGGCTGCTTACTCTTGAGGTCCAGGCCAGCTCACTCAAGCCTGTACTTGTTTTGCTTCTAATCTTTTTCAGTATGAGATGTTCCCAAACTCTGTGTTCATGCTTATTTACACACAAATGTATCTACACTTGGTATATTTTACATTTACAATATTTAACATTGGCACTAAACGTGTTTAAACATTTTTGCTATCATCTATTTAGGTTGTGAATTCATCCTATTTTGGGCTGTGGGATTAATGTGATTAAAGGTGGATACACAGATGAAACACCCCTGGGAACAGAGCAGAGGTTGTGATTTCTATTTCTGTTTTTGTTGCTTCTTTCTTTCCTCTTGGAGTAAGCTCCAAAACGTGAGAAATTCAAATGATCTTCCATGTTGGCACGATCAGAGCACATACTGGCTACACAAAAATAAAGAAATCCTGACATTTCTGCCAGGGAACAGCAGGAGAATGTGAGGGACTATCAACTAGATTCCCTTACATTAGAATCTATTTTTGTATTAACCCATTCATGAAGTAATTGATCTTTTTGATGTTGATTTTATTCCAGAAAGATTCAGGGTTGATACTTTACCTCCTTTGTTTTTAAAATATTACAGTATTTAAAAAATCCATCCCTTTTCTTTTCTCCATCCTTGTATAAACCTTTCAGGTAAGAGTAGTCTTCTTGCCCATTTGCCTTGAGTGAACAGTAGTTAGCCAGTCTGCTGTGGGGGTGCAGAATCATAAAATGAGGACTGTTTCTTCAGAAAGTCCAGGTGCTGAAGTAAGGGGTAAAAATGAGACTTGAGCAAAGCAGATCTAATTCAAACCATGCTTTTTTTGGATATTTAAAAAGCTTCCATTAAATTAGTGGAAAAGGTTTCTGGGATATTAAGAGTTTTCAGGTCACATTTAATCTGTCAATATTTATAGCCTCTTAGAAGGTACAAATGAATACATAAGTTAAAAAAAGTATAAAAAATGTATACACAATTATAATGTAAAAACTCTCACCAGAAAGTTTAAATCTGACAATTTCTTCATGAGCTTCTACAGTGTGGTCTAGGTTCACAAAATCAAACTATAAAAGAAAAGTATAAACAGCACATTTCGGTTATACTTCCATGTTCACTTTATATTTATATATATTAAAATATTCATGGAATTTTTAGACAGTTTGAGGTCGGGCCCCACCCGTTTGCACAGAGAAATGTAAAAACATAGGAAATTCCATTTGCTGGAATACAAGTAGCCATAGTTTGGGGTATCAGTTGTAATATGCCCTGCCCATACCCACAATTTTACATTCTAAGGTAGTATCTCTACCAAGAATGAGATAAAACGCGTCTTCACCTCAAAAGATGAAAGGCCAAATTTACTGACAAATTCCTCCCCAATTCAATTGCAAACATCATGTTAGACTCCCCAGATATTATACCATATGTTTCATCACCTTTTACTTTTTATATAAAAATTAAATGTGTAATAATCCTTTCAAAATTACTTCATACTGTGCTTTCACTAAAAAATGGTTGTGGAGTTATTACCTCCACCTGTTCTGCCAAGCTAGGAGGTAGTGGCTTTTGGCCAAAATTATTAAAAAGCTTAAAAAGTTTCAAACAACTCCTAACTTCTGGCATGTTGCCATTACATTTTTTCCCCCTTTTTATCAGTGTCTAATCTCCAACCAACCCGTCGAGACACTAAAGACTGCTTTTGACACAAAAAGAGTTATTTTCTTAAAAAGTGGGGGGAAATTTTGCTTGATATCCAAGGAATCTAACAAGCAATCTTTCCTCAAATCAAGGAAATCACAATTAAAATGTAAAATGTATTTTTTAAAAAACCACATTCCCACCTTTTTTCAAATTCAGCAGATACGGAGTCTAAAATACAGAAGAGTTTAGTGATTAAAGTATGTGTGTTAATTTACACTAACAGTTTTAAGTTTCCAAACTCCACTTATTGCTTTGGCAAATCCCCAAACCAAGGGATATAGTCATTATATTGATTATGCAGGTGTTGTAAATTTCCATAGATGGATTTTTATCTCCAGCAAAAGGGGTCATGTCCGTGCAGAGAATGGAATTTTTCGACATTTAGACATACAGAGAATGTGCATATCCTTACTGAGAGTATTGCAAAAAACCCAGCCAAACTGCAAACAGCCAACCCATGTGCACACACATGAACCAGGAAATTTTATTCCCATTCTCACAATTTTAATTATTCACTTTCTGACACAAGGCATCTGATTTCATAAAATTAATCCCACCCTCCTGTATTAACCAAGTAGTTAGTTTTATTATGAGGAAAAGTAGGGTTTTTTTCCCCTTTAAAGAAAGAAAAATGCACATAGTTTTACATGGAGTTATTCAGAATTAGAACTTGAACTTGTAAAGAGCATAGATGTTGAGTTGCAGAGCACCCAAGATGCTTCACTCATGTGGTTTTAGTTACCCCTTAGGGATGTTCGTGACATTGGGCTCTGTAACTCTTCTCTCCCTATCCCTATCCCTTCATTCTAAACACCAGAAACTTTGAGTGAGGCCAACATTATGGACCCTCGAAGAGGTCAGGTTCACAGATTCCATGTTTTAATCAATTACAGTCACCCTCTTTGACATGTCCAGCTTCTCACACCACAGCCTGTACCCAGCTACACATGGACTCAGCATGGCATATCAACAGAAGGACTCGTCACCCAATTGTCCTTCCCTTAAGAGAATCACAGTCATTGTCTATTGATGGTGACAGATACCCTGGCAGTCTCTCTCCTGTCTGTTCTGTGCCTTGTGGGAAGGTCTTCAAAATTTACCCTCTAAGCTCCATTACCTGTGGTAAACCTAGTCTAGTTGATTTAAGCAGCTCCTTCTCTGCCTCTAGCATAGTACTTGGCTGGTAAATAAATTCCCCAGTCTAATTTAATGTGACAGCCTTTTGCTCAGTAGCTGGTCCCATTTGGAGAAATCCTCTCTGAGTTTTTTTCTTTGCTTTCCAGCTGCTAGCCCTTCACTTCAGGAGGTCAAGTTGTCATTAATCTACCTTTAGCTCCAAGAGGGATTGAAAAGAAAGTTTACACTAATTATCCACTATTTTTTAAGGGCTTCTCATCTTCAACACCCTGAATTTCTCCTTCTCCTTTTTTGGTACATTTTGTTTCCTCTAGTCACCAGGCCATAAACATGGCCAGACCTTTCATGATCTCTTTATCCTGGGCCTCTGTATTTTCATCTTTTATATTTATTCCAGCCTTGTGCAGGACTTGTTCACAATACAAATCATTGAATCTGGCCTCCTAGTAACATGAGTATGCACTTACCTGGGTCTCGGTCTTTTTTCCAGAAATTATAGAGGTTGTGGCACTTCTCAAACACTTTCTGAAGACCTCCTAAGAGAAGGAATTTCCTCTGAGCTCTAGTCATATGTGTGACAAACCCTCTGGGTTTTTCAGAGGCTCCCAAGGCCCTGCCCCCAGGACCAAGCTGTTAAGAAACTTCTCTAGGCCCAATGATTGTATTTATGGGATCTCTTTAGCTTTATTAAAACCTTAAAAGTTTTAAAACTTTAAAACTTTAGAGATTTTGTTAGGTCACCTGAAGAGGTGACCTCTAGGCTAGGCACACATGCAAACAAGCTGGGCATGCAAAGATCTGAGGGGAAGAGATGTTCTAGGCAAAAAGAACTTCAAGGGCAGAGGTCCTAGGATGAGTATGAACTTGGAGTTTTTGAGGAAAAATAAGGGACCATGGGACTGACGTGCAGTAATACCAAAGGAGGAAGAAATGTGAGGTGAGGCTGGAAGGGACAGATATCACAGAGTTTGGCAAACACTCCAAGGATCATTAATTCTAATCTCCATTAGGGTAAGATGTCATTGGAGAGCTTAAAGCATGAGTGATGCCATTTTAAATAATCATGTAAGCAGAGTTGTGTAGAGATTAGGCTGTAGATTTCATGAGTGGGAGTAGAGAGATCCTTTTAAGATCATGGCCATAATCCAGGGAAGAGGTGTTACTGGTATCAGAGGGAGAGCAGTGCAGATGGGGAGAAATGGTGGATTGGAGATCTGTATTGTATCTGTATCAATCCAGACTCACTGCTAGATTGATGAGGGCGTGAGTGACAGATGACTTCTAGGTTTTTACCTCGAGCAGTAGTAGGATTGGTTACTGAGACTGGGAAGACTCCCTAGAAACAGATTAGGAAGGGAGTGGAAGCAATAAGGAATTCTGTAGTAGACATATTGGACATACCTGTTAGCTGTTCAAGTGGATGTGTTGAATAGGTGTTGAGGGCACACACAGGATACCAGGAGGGAGATCAGG
Source organism: Puma concolor (assembly GCF_028749965.1). Classification (NCBI taxonomy): domain Eukaryota; kingdom Metazoa; phylum Chordata; class Mammalia; order Carnivora; family Felidae; genus Puma; species Puma concolor. The sequence continues at coordinate 218,669,478 of NC_141667.1, forward strand.
CAAACTTGGAATTGCTGGCCTCTGGGACTTATTTAAAGCCTGCACTGTTAAGATCACCTGCACTGTGGTAGAAGGACAGGATGAGAAAGAGGCCCACCATGGAACTTTAGAGTAGCCCATCTTTAATCTCCAGAGGAGGAAGAGGATTGCAGCACCCTGGGAAGAAGCAGTAGTATAGGAAGGAAATTGTTAATGTCACAAAATCCAAGGGAAGAATGTTTTCCTGGAATCCCTAGGGAGTTGCTAGTTGAACCAAAGGCCCTAATGCTCTTTTAGGCGTCAGTGCTCAGAGAGTAAAAATGAAACACCTTCTAGCCATCAGTTACCTCTCCAGTTCCTGAAGGAATTTTCTCCCACCCAGAGGCTCGTGTGTATCTCTTGTGGGACCAGCCGGTGAGCATTCCTTCTCATAAAGGTCTTCCTGGTGAAACACTTTAAGTAGAAGTGACAACCAGGAACTGTGGTCTCATTGGAAGCCTCATTGGATTAGGGTGGTTGATGACAGAAGCATAAGCAACTGAAAGCATTGCCTCTCTGGGCCTCCTTGCCCTTCCAGTTCCCCCAAGATGTGACCCTCCAGGTTTTGTGAAGGAGGCAAACACCTGTGCACGTCCAATTTATGGTCCTGGTTTGTTCCGCAGACACTCTAGGTCCTGGAAGGGCTGAAGCATCCCTCCATGGACCCCTATTTGGTGAAGATGCCTGGAAGAGTCACTTTGATTTGGGTATTGAGAGCTTAGTGATTTAAAGGCATTTTTCTTTTCTGGTTTCCTACATTCTTTCCAGAAACTACCAGCTGTGCTGAAATGTGGCTGCTGTTTTTGTTACTAAAAGGTAACCAGCCTTCTAGTGTGATGCTACCCTCTTAATCAGCTATGTCTCTGGGTTGATAATCCCAAATCAGGAAATCTTGGCATCTCCTTTAGGGAGTGGTGGCTTGAAGAGACCCACCATTGACCTTTTATCCTACCCATCTTTAGAATGAGGAGGAAGGTCATAATACCGATTTGCAGAGACACCTGCAATGGTTTGTTGTTAGAGGTCAGTTGGCCACACAAGGTCCATTAGTTTTGCATGAACAGATACTCTCAAGGGTTACAGAGTTGCCAGCTCCTCTTTTCATCCTCTCCTTGCCAAATTTCCTTTTAAATTACTGTTTGAGGGGCGCCTGGGTGGTGCAGTCGGTTAAGCGTCCGACTTCAGCCAGGTCACGATCTCGCGGTCCGTGAGTTCGAGCCCCGCGTCGGGCTCTGGGCTGATGGCTCAGAGCCTGGAGCCTGTTTCCGATTCTGTGTCTCCCTCTCTCTCTGCCCCTCCCCCGTTCATGCTCTGTCTCTCTCTGTCCCAAAAATAAACGTTGAAAAAAAAAATTTAAAAAAAATTACTGTTTGAGTCACTATCCCAGTTGCTGCTATGATTCATTCTACTCTGACGTGAATGGATGAGGCAGGCTCTGACTTCCACTTTATCTCTTTTCCTCTAACATTTATAAACAGCTCACTCCGTGTGCATCTGATTGTTACACTGTTATGTCTTCATTTTTATATTTTCTGACAATATTCATATTTTATAGGTCTCTTCTTTTTACAGAAGACCGTTTTACCATGTGCATGTGGGTGTAGGTGTATGCATGTGGGGGGGGGGGGAAATGGGATAGATATTGATTGGACAGAAATCTCACTTTTTTTCTGACAGCCTGACAATTAAACATAGCTGTGAAAGTCCAATCTCAGTGGGGTGTAGAATTCATTCACTTCTCTTTCACTGCAGCTCAGGAGGAGAGCTAGGGTTAAAGCAGTAATAATGGGCATATGACTGGGAGGAAGACACAGCGATGATGGTGTTTGAATACGTGATTCATTTTCTGGTACAAATATGAGGAACTCCAGGTCATAGAGGACAGGACACATTGTTCCAGTGTGTGCTCCTGCCTAGACATGTTGAGTCTAGCGTTCTGTGTTTAGGAAAACCAAAGCAAAACTTCTTCTCATAATGTCTTCCAAGTGGTCTTCCTGATAAAACCGGAAGAATAAAATCACGGAGACAGAAGAATAGATGCTGTCACCTAAGAACGGCAGCAGACCCTGAAACAGTAATTTCAGCATGTTAACAGTGTCTTTGTATTAATAGGAGACAGAGACAAAGCTGTCTTTTTAAATTTTTTTGGCTTAAGGTGCAGATACCTTTGAAAGAAGGAACAGAGAGATGAGCTCACTTATTTGCTACAGTTATCCCCCCTTTTCAAGGTACTGAGAGGTTGCACAGAGGAATCTTACAAGGAGCCTTTCGATAATGTTTGCGTGGAGACGGAACACTCGGATTTGTCTATTTTCCACCATGAACCACCCTAATCCAGTTTTACATTTCGACTTCGCTTCTGTCTTGCTGTCTTGTACCCAGGCAGCCCTCTTTTCGCAGAGTTATTTGAATGTATGCCCCGGCCATACAGCCTCACCAACTTATACTTTGGCTGTTATACCGGTTATTGGACTACCGGCTCTCACTCTAAACCCCCCTCCTTACATGGCGCTGAGACCCCTAAGTCACACTTTGTTTTTACTGCCTGCGTGGTTCTTCACTAGAAACTAAAAGGAAGAAGGGAGAAGGAAGTTATTCCTTCCCACTCAGCTTCCTGTTGCTGTCAACGTCGCTCCAGAATTGGCTCTTCACACAGCAGCTGGTTTCACACCAGCAGTTTCTTTCATACCCTCAGAAGCAGCCTGGTTACACCGCTGGGAGAAGCCAGCTCCAGCCAGCAGCCTCCCTCCTCCAAGGTATGGCTCCCAGTTCCATGGGATTCTTCCTCTTTACCTCCTGGTCAACCCATCCACTTCCCTCATCCCAGGGGTGGTAGCTGCTGCTGCCTTTACTTCCTCGGTGAGACCTTAGTTTCTCCCTTCTTTGAAGTTCTCTGAGACTTAGTTAACAAATGCCTATACTAAATTATCTGTTAAGGTCCCTAAGTGGTTTCAATATCCTGACCGCATCCTGCCTGCACTCAAACTTCTCCCTTAGTGTCCCACTTCAAAACTTTCCTGTAAGTTTGATCCCCTTATAACCCAGGCCAGTGGATGGTGCAATCCCACATGAAGGCAGGAGAAGGGGCTTAATGGCCTCCCCATGCCCCTTCCTGCCTGGATGTCATTTCTACTTATGGTCATTCATATCTCCAGGACATTTTGTGAAAATTGTATGATCCTAAATACAATTTATCCACAATCTACCATCACTGTCCAGATTTTCCTCTCAAACCTGAAGGCTTCTGGGGGAGTTAAACACGGTGCTGAGAAGCTGTACATAGCCCCAGAAGTAAGTTGTATTTAAATAGCCAAGCAATCCCTTGGGAATGAAGTGGTTCAAGGCTGAATGAAGACAAATGCATTGCTTACGCTTGTGAGATTTATGTAGTGTACACGTGGAAAATTTAGACTCTTTCCAAGGAGCTGGTGGATTTTAGAAAGTGTGTATAAATTTTCAACTTGGCCCTTCATCTGTTTTATATATGACTGAGAGATTTTTGTAAGTAGCTGTAGTTGGGCCACAATTTTTAGCTTGATTTACTACAATTTTTGTTCACTACAAGAAGCACAGTTTGTTCAGTGCCTTTCTCTGTTTGCACTAGTTACCAGAGATACATAAATGTATTCAGGAATTCTCATCATTCATCAAATGACCACTGGATTCCTGAAAAATCTTTGCATACCGTGTCTTCCTGATGAGGACAGGGAGAGGGGCTGTGTGAGAATATCTGTGTGTTCAGGGCCTATAGCAGGGCCAGGACTGAGGAGCACACCACATCTCTACTTTACAACTCAGCTGGGTGCTGAGGATGAGCATTTCTGTAGTTTATTTTTTTTTAATTTTTTTAATGTTTATTAATTTTTGACAGAGAAACAGAGCATGAGCGGGCGGGGGGGGGGGGGGTGGCGGGCAGGGAGAGAGGGAGACACAGAATCTGAAGCAGGCTCCAGGCTCCCAGCTGTCAGCACAGAGCCTTACTCGGGGCTTAAACTCACAGACTGCAAGATCATGACCTGAGCCGAAGTCGGACGCTCAACCGGCTGAGCCACCCAGGCACCCCATCTGTAGTTTATTTTGTAACTTCTGGAAGAGTCCAGATGACTGACTCTTTCAGAGTGGCAAGTGAGCTGGAAATCTTTGGAAAATCTCTTATTTGTCAGACTAACATCAGAAATTCTCAAGTTGGGGTGTGTGTATATATACTGCCTTTTTAGAGCAGTTTTAGGTTCATAGCAAAATGGAGTCGAAAGTAGATTTCTCATATACCCTCTTTTACCCATGGCTTTTTTAAATAATGTAGGAGAACTAAACCAAATAGATTTTATTCAATTTATTAGAATGTGGAAGACAAATAATATAGATCAAGTCATAAGAAATGCTGTCATGTACTCCTATTTCAAGCCCTTTTCAATGTTTTACAAAATACACGGCAAATATGAAAAGCTTCAAAACACTATTTTTTAAACTTCTTCAATAAAATATTAACAAATATGATTACTGAATTACCAGTTTTTACAATGTTCATATATTTTTTTATTTAAATACTTTTAATGAGGTCGGTACCAATACAACATCCCCCACCAGAGTGGTACATTTGTTAGGCTTACTGAATCTACATGGGCACATCATTATCACCCAAGGTCCACAAGTGTACGTTAGGGTTCACTCCTTGTGTTGTGCATTCTGTAGTTTTGGCCAAATGCATAATGACATGAGCCCACCATTCTAGAATCATACAGAGTATTTTCACTGCCCTAAATCTTCCATTCTCTTCCTGTTCACCCCACCCTCCCCCATAGTCTTAACCAGATCTTTTTACTCTCTCTGTAGTTTTGCCTTTTCTGGAATGTCATGTAGTTGAAATCATACAGTATGAAGCCTTTTCAGATTGTCCTCTTTCACTAAGTAATATGCATTTAGATTCCTCTGTGTCTTTTCATGGCTTCATAACTCATTCCTTTTTATCACAGTTTATTCATCCATTCACCTACTGAAGGACATATTGGGTACTTCCAAGGTTTGGCAGTTATGAACACAGTGCCATAAATATCCATGTGCAAGTTTTTGTGTGGATCTAAGTTTTCAACTTCCTTTGGGTAAATACCAAGCAGTATGATTGCTGGATTGTGTAACAAGAGTGTGCTTAGTTTTTTTGTTTGTTTGCTTTTTGTTGTTTTTTTTTAACATTTATTTATTTTTGGAAGACAGAGACAGAGAGTGAGTGGGGAGGGGCAAAGACAGAGGGAGACACAGAATCCAAAGTAGGCTCCAGGCTCTGAGTTGTCAGCACAGAGCCCGACACAGGGCTCAAACCCACGAATCATGAGATCATGACCTGAGCCAAAGTTGGACGCTTAACTGACTGAGCCACCCACGCACCCCGAGAATGTGCTTAGTTTTTTAAGAGACCTCCAAACTATCTTCCAAAGTGGCTCTACCATTGTCTTCTTTTGTACTGTCTGAGGCAAACCTGGCTCACACTCAAAGGCAGCACTCACTGCCCAAAGAAACACAATGCAAGACAGTGCTATTTTAAATTTCCTAGTGGCCCCATTAAAAAGCTTAAAAAGAAATAGATGGAATTAACTTTAATATATTTTTAAAAAAGAAATCTACAATATCATTAGAACAATAATCATTATTAAGACACTAATGAATTGTTTTACTTTTTTTTTTCAGACTGTCTTTAAATTCTAGTGTGTATTTTAGACTCAGAGAACATCTCAATTCGGATGAGTCACATTCCAAGTGTTCAATAGCTATGACTAGTGTCTACTGGATTAGACAACATTTTTATAAAGGAATCTTGTCATTTTAATTCATTTTGTACAAGAACAGACAGGCATTGACAAACTAACATCATTGGTAGATTCAAGGGTCATCTAGTATTTGTGCAATTGGATTTTACTCAAACGATGCTGCATCTTTGAAAATCCGCTATCGCAAATGTCTGCTTGTTTTGCTTACTGTGGTAAGAACACTTAATGTAAGATCTACCCTCACGGTATTCTCCAGACTGGCTTCTTACATCTACCCTTGCCTCTCTGCAATCCACTCTCCACACTGCACCAAAATATCTTTCAGTTCTTTTAATGTCCCATGTTCCTTCTCAACAAGAGTCTTGGCACATTCTATTCCCTCTACCTAGGATTCCCCTTCACCCCCCCACCCTTGCTGCTTTGCCTGGTCAAGTCCTACTAATGCTCTCAATTCAATCGTCACTTCCTCAGAGAAATCTTCCCTGACTGTCTCCTCAACTCTAAGTCTTCTGTAATATTCCGAATGACAACAAAGTCCTCTCATTTATATTGCTCACCATCATGGATATTTGGTTACCCTGTTTCCCCCAGTAGAATATAAGCTCCATAAAGACAGACATTGGGTCTGCTCTGGCACAGCACAGGGTCTATCAGCAGGAGTTTGGTAAATATGTGATGAATGAATGCCAATAAAGGGATCTCAGATTAGATCTGTGTGCATGCACCATGATGTAAGTAAACAAAAACAGGAATGCCTGTGAATAACTGTTGGAGAGTTCTTTTCTAAAATGACCATCATTTTTTTAAATTTTTAATTTTATTTTAGACAGCGTGAGCAGAGAGGGGCAGAGGGAGAGAGAGAATCTTAAGCAGGCTCCACTCCCAGCACAGAGCCCAAGGTGGGGGGCTCCATCCCACAACCTGGGATCATGACCTGAGCGAAAATCAAGAGTCAGATGTTCAACTGACTGAACCACCCAGGTGCCTCTAAAATGAGCATCTTTAAGACTAGAATGTCTAATGTTGTAACTCCTGATTCCTTGATGTGTTGGTGATGGAACTACTTGGAACAAATTTTACTTTCAAGTTTCATCGTTACTCTTTTTTAAATTTTTTAATGTTTATTTATTTGTAAGGGAGAGAGAGACAGAGCATGAGCAGGGGAGGGGAAGAGAGAGAGGGAGGCCCAGAATCTGATGCAAGCTCCAGGCTCTGAGCTGTCAGCATAGAGCCCGACATGGGGCTTGAACTCACGAACTATGAGATCATGACCTTAGCTGAAGTTGGACGCTCAACCGACTGAGCCACCCATGTGCCTCTAGTCTCATGTCTCATCATTACTCTTAAGTAAAGGTGTAAGTATGTCCTACCTACTTGGTTGCATGACATTTCTCCTTTCACAAACTATAAACTCTAAAAAAAAAAAATGTTTTATTCAGAGCCTAGAACACAGAAACCTATAAGCCGGGGGAAAAAGTAGGACTTAACTCTGAATCCCCTCCAGGGAGAATCATCATTATATTAAAGCTAAAACTGTGGGAAAAATCTATTTTCTATGCTAAAGTGAGATACTGTTGTTTTCTGTATTTTATTCTTTCTCCAGTTGGGGTCCTTAGCAAAAATACTATGTTTTTACAAGATGCATCCATTAAAAATGACTGTAATCAGCAGAGGCTAAGCACTTGATACCAGTTGTATAGGCCTATTATTTCACTGCTCTGAAGCAGTTCTAATTAATAGTTTGTTGTTTTCTCTGGAAAGCAAATACTCAGAAGAGAGTAAAAATCCCTGAGTCAAATAGTGTAACAATCAAGAGCGGAATATATTTTTCTCTGGGAATTAAAAGCATCTCCTGAGAAATCCAGTAGGCCTGTTTCACCAGGAAAAATCTATTGCCAGCACTTTATTTACAGATCCTCTTATGTTCGTGTGATCTCTTGTTCCAAAAATGTGGGCAGTTTCAAATTTTGACATACTTCAGCCTGTTAACAGCAGGAAAACAACCTACCCATTTCAACTTAAAGAACATGTGGCCAAAAGTAGTCCTGAACCCAGTAAAGGCTGGGGACTCACTTCTTATTTTCCTCTGTTCTCCTCTTTAACTATGATCATGTGAAATCTGCTAGAAAACAAAGCAAAAATGAAATCCTGCTGTCAGCCCCAAGGACATGTCACCTACTTGACATGGAGCTTAACTAGGATCTAAGTGGCTTAGTTCTATAGTAGATTTCATGCAATAATTGTCTGTTCCCAGGAAAGCTAACCTGAGGTCAGGCAACTAGGTAGTAGAAGAAGCTACCAATCTGGTTAAAAGCCATTTTGAAAATCTTGTATCCCTTGAATTTTTCAGGGTCTTGTCCCAAGAGCCCATGTTCTTTGCCATTATTTCCAATATAGTGTTTGTCTAGGTGGAAATACTTTAGTCAAACACAGAACTTTCGTTATGGACTCCTTTTTATTCCAGTTTTTCCCTTGTGCATTTAAAGTGTTTTTTTATTATTGAAGTATAGTTGACATACAATGTTATATTAGTTCCAGGTGTACAAAAATCTCAAGAAAACAAAAAACAGACCCAAATATAGAGAACATGCATTTTAAGTCTTACTGTTGGATCTTAAAAGCTTTAATTATATTCATATGCACATCATTCTCTTGTCCAGAATTTTGCCCTTGAAACTCTGTTTCCAATTACATCCATAGCACTCCAGGTAACAATAGCAATCCTCACACTTGTGTCTTGAGAGCATGAGTGTGACGTGCCTTGTTCATTATACCTGCATGTGTGTTCTATTGGTGCAATAATAAATAACCTCAAACTTGGTCACTTAAAATAAAACACATTCATTGCCTCACAGTTCTGGAGATATAAGTCTGGGCATAAGTCAAGGAGTCAGGAGGGCTGGTTTCTTCTGCAGGTTCTAAGGAAGAATATGTCTCCTTGCCTTTTCAACTCCTAGTGGCTACCTCTCATTCCTGGCCTGTAGTCCCTTCCCTCTATCATCAAATAGCATCACTCTGTTCATAGGATCACATTGCCTTCCCCTGTGCTAGTCACAGCTCCCTCTGTGCATGATACTTGTAGTTATATTTAGGGTCCACTGCTTTAGCCAGAATACTCCCTCCATCTCAAGAACTTTAATCTCATATCTGCAAAGTCTTTTCTGCCTTAGGAGTTAGCATGTTCACAGTTTCCAGGGGGTAGGGCATGAACATCTTAAGAGGTCACTATTTAGCATACCATGAGACTCATATTCTTGATATATTTAATGTCAGCCTTTGGTCCATTTATTTAAAACCAGCAATATAGCCAGGGTACAAACCCCCAGCCACCACAAATCAGACTCACCTAATATTCTGTCAGTTCTAGAGTGGCGAGTGTTGCCATCCTAGGCTCCAAGTCAGGTTCTTCTAATGATAATAAGCCAGTAGATGCCTCCTCCACAGCATATCATCCCACCACCCACAGATGAAGCCCTCACCTGTGCCCCAGAGCCCAGCATAATGCTGAATGAGAGCTCCTGGATTCAAAAATCAAACATTTGAAATGCAGGAAGAAAAACATCTTAGAATATAGATAGATATGCAAAAATAAATAAACAAATAAACAAACAAACTGAGTAGATCCAAGTAGGGCAACCACTAGTTAAGAGTACTTTATTGTTTGGGATCTGTTTTAACCGCATGGAAAAGAGGACAAAACTGAGCTCTTGAGCTTCTATTTTCCAGTGAATAATTTTTTTTTAACGTTTATTTATTTTTGAGAGAGGGAGTGCAAGGGACAGAGAGGGAGGGAGACAGGGGATCCAAAGTGGGCTCTGCATTGACAGCAGAGAGCCCGATGCAGGGCTTGAATTCACAAACCATGAGATCATAACCTGAGCCAAAGTCAGAGACTTAACCAACTGGGCCACCCAGGCACCCCCCCTCCCACACTCCACAGTGAATAATTTTTTAAGGCCCAAAGGACCTATGAAAAAGGAAGATGAATTCAGTACATTCTCTGGGTTATTTCACGAACATGGAGCGACTTCCCTGTCTATTTATAATCCTTCCATGCCATCTAGTTCCCCTCCATTCCTAGGATCCTCCATACCAACACTAACACAACTGTTTAGAAACAAACACCTTTCCAAATATTCAGAGTAGTTCAATGTAGTCCTTAACAATATTCTCAAAAAGAAGCTCCTGAACACGAATTTTGGTGCTTTGCCAATGCTTCAAAATGCAGTGCAGCAACTCCCTCTCACATCTTGGAAGAGCTATTTTCATCCTGCTATGCAATGTAACACATGGTGGTACAAAATAGTTAACAGAAGCCGGTTTCCATGTTCTAGAGGAAACAAACCTCGAAAGTGAATGCAACTTATTTTTAACCTCTATGTGAAATTACTTCCTTAAGAAGGACCTAAGGGTATCTAAAATGACCAAGACTTTTCTGGACCACTTCTGATTATTCCTTATTTCAAGATGTCAGACTATGGCTAAAATAAAACTGAAAAAGAGTTCACTTACGAGGAGTTATATGTCATCAAACTCCTTGAGATACTGTCTCCCTACCACTCTTCTACTCTAACTTTTGTATCATTAATGGACACATTATCTTAAACTAGTCTCATGCCAATTTCCTGAGGCACTGCTCTGGCATCTTCCTGCAATTTTAATGCATTGATGACCATCATTATTCTTTCTTTATGGGATTTCAGCCAAAATTGAGCCCTTGTGACAATATTCACATCTGAGCTAATGTTACTTAATTTTCCAAGTTGGCTTCATGAGGCAAAGTAGCAAGTGCTTTATTAAAATCTAGATAATAAAATTAGCCCATTTATCTACTAATTGTGTGCTTCCATCACATGATTAAATACATTCGTTATGCTAAAGTCCTATAAATTTCACCAAGGTAAAGCCAAATAACTGTAAAAATTTGAGGCTCCTTCTTTTTTCAATATGCTAGACAGAATTTTAAGGTTAGGTCTTGGCATGTAGCCAAACATATAAACTGCTATTTAACCTCTAAGAGGTGACATTTATATTTTCTAGGCTCAGAGTAGAAAGCTGGAAGATTAGAAACATTATTTTTAAAGGTATCCTTGGGCTTTTAAAGAAAAAGGTCTTTCAACTCGATTGAGCCAAATTCAGATGCTTCCAAAGTTATAATTTTAAATACATACATACATACATACATTTATTTATTTATTTATTTATTTATTTATTTATTTATTATTTATGATGTGTGTGGGGGGGGTGGGCAATGGAAAGTGGAAAGATTATATCCAATTCAAGTTGCTTTTACTTCTAGAACTTTAAACTCACACAAGTTGAGCAGCCTGGTCTGCAAGCCTAAGAAATAGTAACAGGGTCAAATGAACCATAAGAAGCCAGTTTTAGAAATGGAACCACCCTACAGAAACAGGTCCTAACAGGATGAGTTCTAAATATCCAGGTTTACTTCATCACTAATCTGGAAATCCTCACATGAGCTCAGTCCCAGAGCCAAACAAAAAGCATTTATGTCTGTTTCTTTAGGGGAATATCCGAATGAATATTTGACTCCAAAATTTACTTCTTGCCACCCCATTCTGGAATCCTTCTGTTCTTTCTAACCATCCAGAATCTCTGGAGACTGGCTCACCCCCAAACAGTTTCACTAAGAAGGGGAGAAGTTACCTTAGGTCACAGCTAGATTTATCAGTCAAGGGATAAGTAGTGAATTTCTGAAGAATTTTCAAGTCTAAATTCGCAGAGAACACAAACCAGGCAAAGAAGACGTTTTTATCCATTCTTTAGTGGAAACATTAAGTTCACTTCAGTGGTATAGGACTGCCATTCTAGAAAAAATCAAAGCCCAGGTGGCCCAGTCCCCCTCCCACTTTTCTCTAGAAACCAGGGTATTGTGAAAAGACCCTTTCTGATTCCCAGAGAAAGCACTTTCTGCCTCTTACAGAAAAGACTGTGTGTTTTAGGAAACAGTGACAAATTGTTGCAAGGTTGCTACATGTCTTTAAAATAAGGGGATGATTTATTTTTTCTCTCTTAATTAGAACAATTAATTGGTAATATAACAGAAACTCAGCAGTAGATGAAAAATGGCATAATCCCTGAATAGAGTATGATGGCAAGAAAGAAAAAACGTTAGTTTTGTTTATTTTTTCTAGCTTAATTGCAGGAATTACTGTTCAAGAAATTCCTATGCTTCTCAGTCCTGTATGTTGCTGATTATAGGACTCAGAACTCTCAGCTTGTTAGGATATAGAAAAATTGAAAATAAAAGGCTTAATTCTCCCTGTTAAAAATAAGGGAAGAGACACCCCCCCTTACCTTTTGTCAGAGTATTTTTTTTTAATAAACATGTAATTGTAAATTCTCTCTGCCCTTTTGAGACTTTTTTTTTTTTTTACTACCTTGCCCAGTTTATGACCCAGGAATGTCTTTCTCAAGGACCCGGGAGTCATTCTTTTGAATCTCCCAGTCTCTATTGTGGGAGGGGTGGGGGAGGTAGGAGCCTAACTAGTGGTACCTCGCTCAAAGTTGGAAAACTACCTCCCATCATAAGGCTATGACAAGTTTGTTTTGCTTTTATATGAAGCCAATTAGCTAACACAGATGGTCAACCCAATTATCAGGTAAATTTAGGATGAACTATGTGTGACAAATGTGCTCTCAAGTCCTCTAACTTGAGGACTAGTTACTGTTTATCTCGAGAACATGTAAGGAACATTCTTGGCTTTAAAATCTGATTGACCATATAAGGGGGCGAAATTCCTGTCTTTGCAATTTCTTAGCAATTGATATGATGAGCGTCCCGTTCTGGTTAAATACTTATTCAATAGCAAAACTCTTTGTCTGTTTCTCCTGACTGTGTGGGGAGAGCTTTTCTGAGTTGGGAGAAAATTTGAGGGGTTTTCAATTATTTTTCCTCTACATTAAGACTTCTATCCCAAAATCCTAATCCAAACTCCCTAGGCTTGGACACTTGGAATATAAACTAAAAATCTCCAAAAAAAGAATACATTTCTTTTTACATTTTCCTTTAATTCTTGCTTCCTTTTAATGAAGAGACCTTCTTTCCTATTAGTCATACAAAACTGATAAGTACTGCAAAATAAAGCCTGTGTGACCATGCTTTCTTTAGTTGGGGTACGATGGGGCAGCAACAAGGGAGTTTCATCTTTTTGAGAGGTAGGCAGGATATAGGTTATTTTTTTAATTATTCCTATGGCTATTTCATACAATTCAAAGGTACTTCACACATGATTTGTTACTATGCCCTAACAAAAACCCTTAGAGTTTCATGTAATTCAAACATTCCAGCATTATTTCTAACCATAAATCAAATTTCCCCAAGACTCAACAATCCGTGAAACAAATTATGCTGTATTTTTTTAATTACACAACTTCATTTAAAATTCTTCAGAAACGATTGATAATAATTCCTTTTTTTTTTAAGTAATTCAACTTTCGATGGCTTATAACTCTCGCTTCCCAATATGGTACATTAAGCCCCTGAAAGATTCACCTAACATTTGATAAAGGCCCAGGAAAGAAAATGGCCAGTTACCTGAAGAGCAGAACAAATGAAACAAGTTCTAAAATATAAGACGAATGTATTGTCAGAACTGGGGCTGGTGGTACATTAGGTGAATCCTAATAGCCACTAATTCCTCCTGCCCCATATCAGAGTAGGTTCTAGAGACTAAGGCAGGGCTGCATCTGCAGAAGGAGGTAGAGAAGCCCCAGCCATAGGACAGGGATAGATCCAGAACCTGAAAACTCTTCATCCACTTATTTTTTATTATTATCTGCTATGGATCATTCACTATTCGAGCTGCAGACAATTTAGAGAAGCAAATAATCAAGGAAAGTCTCTGCTCTCATGTCTAGTGGAGAAGACAGATAACAAACAAGAAAACAGATTTAAAAAACTTCAGATCATGGCAACTGCTTTGAAGAAAGTATGTAAGATTGTGATCTAGAGAATGGCAGGGAAGGAGAAGGGATCAGACTGGGTGATCAGAAGGGCTCTCTAAGAGGTAACCTCTAACTGGAGTCCTGAATAACAAAAGGTAACCCAACAACCGGAGAAGGCTATAGGATGAGGCTTCCAGACACAGAGAAGAGCAGATTAAACAGCTTAATTAAGTCAAGGAGGAATTTGGCCTGTTTGAAATATGGAAGGAAAAATCAGCCTGCCTGACTAGGAGGCAGAGCTGGAAAATGGAGCATGTAGGGTCCCATCGGCTAAATACATTTTTTGTATTATATCTAAATAGGACAAGAAGGTGTGGAGGACTTTAAGTAGGGAAGTGATGGAATCTCATTTACACTTACAAAAGATCTCCATGTGGAGAATGGAGTGGAGGTGGGTATATTAGTTGACTCAGGCTACCATAACAAAATACAACAGACTGGGCGGATTAAAAAAACAGAAATTTATTTTCTTGCAATTCTGGAAGCTGGAAGTTCAAGATCAATTTACCATCAAGGTTGGTTTCTAGTGAGGCTTCTCTTCCTAGCTTGCAGATGGCCACCTTCTCACTCAATCTTCACATGGCCTTTCTTCTGTCTTTTCTGCTTCTTGTAGGGTCATCAGTCCTATTGGATTAGGGCCCCATATTTATGATGTCATTTAACCTTACTTATCTCCCTAAAGACCCTATCTTCAAATACAATCATGTTTGGGGTTAGGTCTTCATCGCAAAAATTTTAGAAGGGTACACTTCAGGCCATAACAGTAGCGAGACTGGAAGGTCTTCTGTAGGTCCAAATGAGAGTTGAAGGTGTTTTGGATTTAAGCAAAAACAGTGAAAATAGGTAGAAAATGACATTCTGGATATTTTTTGGCAGAGTAGGTGATAGGCACTTTCAGTAATGTATATATGCAATGAATGAGGAAAAGAAGAATCAAAAGTAACACAGAGTTTTGCTGACTGAGAAAATGGGTGGATCTTTACATACTTTTTATCTGAGGATCCCCCCCCCACACACACAATTATTCTTCTTCCCATGACACATTTGTTACATTCCATTATATTCTTTTTTACCAGAGGGTTTATCTTCCTCAAATTTTATTTTATATAGCATTCTTGATCAGACAGACTCTGGCCAAACTTGTTATTTATTCTCAGTCTTGTTAGAAGCTTCCTTTCCTTGAGTCTTGGGTTCACATCTTCTGGGTTCTGATGGGGATGAACTCAAATCATTCTTCACAAATCCCAGAGTGACCTTTCTTTTTTTTTTAGAAAAAAGAAGTTTATTTATTTTGAGAGAGAGCACAAGTGACCAGGGGATGGACAGAGAGAGGAAGAGAGAGAATCCAAAGCAGTCTCTGAACTGTCAGCTCTAAGCCCGATGTAGTGGAGGTGGGTCCCCAAACTTACAAAACCGTGAGATCATGACCTAAGCCGAAATCAAGAGTTGGACGCTTAACCGACTGAGCCACCCAGGTACCCCCCAGAGTGGCCTTTCTAAGAAGCAAATATGATTATGTGATTCCCCTGCTTAAAATTATTTAATGCCTCTTTATAGGTTTCAGGTTAAAGTGCAAGTTCATAGCTTAGCCACCAACACCCTCTGAGATTCGCCCCCTCCCATTTTCCATCTCCTTTCCTTCCGATCCCCAAACCCTCTAATGACTCCAGCTATGGTAAAATACTTGAGGTTCCAGGGACACAGGATTTCTGTACTATAAACATGTTATGTCCTCACCCTGGAATGTCCTTTCCTACATGGTATCTAGCTAGCTCAGCTTAAGACACATCTCTGGAAAATTTCTATGAGCCCCCAGTCAGAATTAATGACTCTCCATGTCCTCAAAGCACCCTGGGAATAGCACTATTGTATCCTTTATTACTGTGTGTATTAGTAGATTTATTTCTGTGCTATGCTTTAGGCTAAAATCCATTTCTTAAAAGAAATATGTCTTATTTATTTTTGTATTTTTTGCAACTAGCATAAGGTAGATATATACTCCATAAACGTTGATGAGCGGACAATCAGTAAATACATGAGTCTGTATAAAAGCAGGTCACAGTCCATGCCATATATAAATCCACCCATTAATTTCCTAAGCTCTCTTTCACTTTCCAAAGATACAACTTTTAACTAAAAGATCTGAAAATACTATGTCCTCAAATCCACCAATTATCACATATAGAACACAAAGCTTTTTTCCAGATTCTTTTCTTGGCATCATTCATTCACTCCAGAGTTAGGAGGGGGCAGCAGTTCTACCAGCTTGAGGAGTCCAAAGATACTGATCAATCACATCTCAGGCACTCGGCCCAGAAAAACAACCAATCCTGTGCATCAACATGTCAGAACCACACAGAGTGGCCAGGACTGGGGCCAGGACCAAGAGTTTCAGATCAGGAGAAGCTGTGTCTTCCTCTTATTGTTTAAATTGGTATAATATCCTATTTTCTTGTTCTGTCACCATTTCTTCTTTATTTTCTGGACAATATTCTTGCCTTTTTAATATTCTCTGTCTGCATAACTGTACTAGTCATCCTTTTCTATCACAGTCCTGATTCTGACTTTGTCTCTTTCAGGTCCTCTTCTCAGATAATGTCTTACATCCCATATAAGAATTTTTTTTTTATTATCGGAACATTTTTTGGAGATTTTATATATATATATATATATATATATATATATATATATATATATCCATCATGATGATTGTAATCTGTTTTTTAATGTTTATTTTTGAGGAAGAGGTAGGGGCAGAGAGAAAGGGAGACAGAGGATCTGATGCAGGCTCTGCACTGAGAACAGAGAGCCCAGTGAGGGATTTGAACTCACAAACTGTCAGAGGTGAAGTCAGATGCCTAACCCCCTGAGCCACCCAGGCACTCTGATGAGTATACTCTTTAACCTCCATCCCCTATCTCCCCCACCCCCCTACTCATTTCTCCTCTGGTAACCATCAGTTTGTTCTCTATAGTTAAGAGTCTGTTTCTTGGTTTGCTGCTCTCTCTTCTTTTTCCCCTTTGCTCATTTGTTTTGTTTGTTAAATTCCACATGTGAGCTAGATCATATGGTATTTTTCTTTCTCTGACTGATTTCAGTTAGTCTTACACCCTCTAGCTCTATCCATGTTGTTGCAAATGGCAAGATTTTATTCTTTTTTATGGCTGAATAATATTCCACTGTGTGTGTGTGTGTGTGGTGTGTATATATATGTGTGTATGTATATATGTGTGTGTATTGTGTGTCTGTGTATCTCACATAACCTTTACCCATTTATCAATTGTTGGACACTTAGGCTGCTTCCATAGTTTGGCTATTATAAATACTGCAAAAAACATAGGGTGCATGTATCCTTTTGAATTAGTGTTTTTGCATTTAGGGGCTAAATATCTACTAGTATAATTTTGGGGACATAAAATAGTTCTATCTTTGACTTTTGAGGAAACTCCCTATTGTTTTCCACATTGGCTGCACCAGTTGACAACAGTGCCTCACTAACACTTGTTTCTTGTGTTTTTTATTTTTGCCTTTCTGACAGGTGTGGAGTGATATCTCATTGTGGTTTTTATTGACATTTCCTTGATGATGAGCAATATTGAGTGCCTTTTCATGTATCTGTTGGTCATCTAGATGTCTTCTTTGGAGAAATGTCTGTTCATGTCTTCTGCCCGTTTTTTAATTGGATTATTTATTTTAGGGGTATTCAGTTGTATCAGTTCTTTATATATATTGAATACTAACCCTTTATTAGATATGTCATTTGCAAATATTTTATCTCATTCAGTAGGTTGCCTTTCTTTCAGTGTTGTACAGAAACTTTTTATTTTGATGTAGTCCCAATAGTTTATTTTTGCTTTTATTTCCCCTTCCTCAAGAGACATAGTTAGAAAAATGACACTATGGCCAATATCATAGACATTGCTGCCTGTGCTCTCCTCAAGGGGTTTTATAGTTTCAGGACTTTAATCCATTTTTGAGTTTACTTTTGTGTAGAGTCTAAGAAAGTGGTCCAGTTTTACTCTTTTGCATGTGGCTGTCCAGTTTTTCCAACACCATTTGTTGAAGAGACTCTCTTTTTCCCCTTGTTAATCATTTTCCCTTTGTCAAAGATGTATTGCCCACATAATCATGAGTTTATTTCTAGGTTTTCTGTTCTATTCCATTGATCTGTGTGTCTATTTTCATGCCAGTACCATATTGTTTTAATTACTACTGCTTTGTGGTATAACTTGAAATCTGGAATTGTGATACTTCCAGTTTTGATTTTATATTACATGATTGCTTTGGCTATTTGAGGTCTTTTGTGGTTCCATACAAATTTTAGGATTGTTTGTTCTAGCTCTGTGAAAAATGCTGTTGGTATTTTGATAGGGATTGCATTAAATGTGTAGCCTGCTTTGGAAGTATAAACATTTTAACAATATTTATTCTTCTAACCCATGAGTATGGAATGTCTTTCCTTTTATTTGTGTCATCTTGAATTTCTTTCAACAATGTTTTATAGTTTTTAGAGTACAGATCTTTCACCTCTTTGGTTAAGTTTATTCCTAAATATTTTATTGTTTTTGGTAAAATCATAAATAGAACTGTTTTCTTAATTTCACTTTATGCTGGTTCATTATTAGTATGTAGGAATGCAACAGATTTCTGGACATTGATTTTGTATCCTGTGACTTTACTGTATTCATTTATCAGTATGAGTAGTATTTTGATGTAGTCTTTAGGGTTTTTAACATAGAGTATCATATTATCTGCAAGTAGAGTTCTTCCTTACCAATTTGGATGCTTTTTATTTCTTTATGTTGTCTAATTGCTGTGGCTAGGACTTCCATACTCTGTTGAATACAAGTGGTGAGAGTGGATATCCCTATTTTGTTCCTGATCTTAGGGGGAAAATTCTCAGTTTTTACCACTGAATATGATGTTGGCTCTGGGTTTTCACTTAAGGCCTATATTATGTTGAGATATGTTCCCTCTATACCTACTTGGCAGAGGGTTTGTATCATGAATGGATGTTGTACTTTGTCAAATGCTTTTTCTGCATCTGTTGAAATACCATATGTTTTCTTTCCTTTCTCTTGTTGTTATAATGCATCACGTTGATTGTTTTGCAAATATTGAACCACCCTTGCATCCTGGGAATAAATCCCACTTGATTTATTTTAATGTATCGTTGGATTCTGTTTGCTAATATTTTGTGGGGGATTTTTGCATATATATTCATGAGAGATATTGGCCCATAGTTCTCTTTTTTGTGATGTCGTTTTGGTATCAGTGTGATATTGGCCTCATAGAATGAATTTGGAAATTTACCCATTCCTCTTCAATGTTTTGGAATAATTGAAGAAGAATAGATATTAACTCTTCTTCAAATGTTTGGTACGATTGGGCTGTGGAGCCATTTGGTCTTGAACTTTTGTGTTTTGGGAGTTTTTTTGATTACTGATTCAATTTCATTGCTGGTAATTGATCTGTTCAAATTTTCTATTTCTTCCTGCTTTACTTTTGGTAGTTTATATGTTTCTAGGAATTGATCTATTTCTTCTAAGTTTTCCAACTTGTTGATATATAGTTTTTTATAAAATTCTGTTTTTGTGGTGTTGGTTGTCATTTCTCCCCTGTAAGTAGTGATTTTTGTTTTTTTATGTCGTTTTTTTTTCCTGATGAGACTTGCTAGAGGTTTATCTATTTTGTTCATCTTTTCAAAAAATAAGATCCTGTTTCATTGATCTGTTCTATTGTTTTTGTTTGTTTGCTCTGTGTGTGTGTGTGTGTGTGTGTGTGTGTGTACTTTTTAGATCTTTTATTTCTGTTCTAATCTTTATTATTTCCTTCCTTTTGTGGGTTTGGGCTATATTTGTTCATTAACTAGCCCCTGTAGGTACACAGGTTTATTTGAGATTTTTCTTGCTTCTTGAAATAGGCCTGTATGGCCATAAATTCTCCTCTTAGAACACCTTTTGCTTCATCTTAAAGATTTTGGACCACTGTGTTTTTGGTTTTATTTCTCCCCATGTAACATTTTTATTTATTCTGTGATTTCTTACTTGACCTATTCATTGTTTAGTAGCATGTTATTTAACTTCCATGTATTTTTTCTCTTTCCAATTTTTTTCCTGGGGTCGATTTCTAGTTTCACAGCATTGTAATCAGATAAGGTACATATACAACTTCATTTTTTTAAATTTATTGAGACTTATTTTGTGGTCCGATATGTGATCTCTTCTGAAGAATGTTTAATGTGCTCTTGAAAGAATGTGCATTCTGCTGTTTTAGGAAGGAATGTTTTGAATATATCTGTTACGTCCATCTGGTCCACTGTGTCATTCAGAGCTACTGTTTCCTTGTTGATTTTCTGTTTGGGATGATCTGTCCATCAATGTGAGTGGGAAGGAGTTAAAGTCCCCACTATTACTGTATTACTCTTGATTAGTTCTTTCATTTTTAACTGTTGTATGTATTTGGGTTCTCCTGTGTAGGATGCATAAATATCTACAATTGCTATATCTTCTCCTTGGATTGTCCCCTTTATTATTATATACTGTTCTTCTTTGTTTCTTGTGATAGTCTTTGTTTTAAAGACTATTTTGTCTGATATAAATATTGCTACTCTAGCTTTCTTTTGACATCCATTTGCATGATAAATGTTTCTTTGTCCTCTCACTTTCAATCTGCCGGTGTCTTTAGGTCTAAAATGAGTCTCTTGTAAGTCATATAGATGGGTCTTGCTTTTTTTATCCACTCTGTCACCCTTTGTCTTTTGATTGAAATGTTTAATCCATTTATATTCAAAGTAATTATTGATAGATATGTTTATTGCCATTGTGTTGTTTTTTGGTTGTTTCTCTAGATTTTCTCTGATTCTTTCTCCTTGTGCTCTGTTTTATGGTTTGTCGGCTTTCTTTAGTGATATTATTGGATCCCTTTCTCCTTATTCTTTGCATATCTATTATTGGGTACTGGTTTGTGGTTACCATTAGGTTTGTATATAACATCTTCTGCATATAACAGTCTACATTGTTTATAGTTAAGTCTAACCCTATTCTTTATTCCTCCCCCAACCCACGTTTTCAGTTTATGATGTCATATTTTACATCCTTTTATTTTATGAATCCCTTGACTGATTTTTATAGAAATGCTACTTTTACTGCTTTTGTGATTTTTTACTTTAAATACTCCTATTTATGATCTTTCCTTTGTATTCAGAAAGTCCCCTTTAATGTATCTTATAGGGCAGGTTTAGTTTGTGAAACTCTCTCACTCCTTTCAGTGTGAATGGTAGCTTTGCTGGATAGAATATTCTTGGCTGCAGATTTTTCCCTTTCAGCACCTTGAATATATCATACCCTTCCCTTATGGCCTGCATAGTTTCTGCTGAAATATCTACTCATAACCTTAAGGGGGTCTCCCTCACACATTACTGCCTACTTTTCTCTTGCTGCTTTTAATTTTTTTTCTTTATTGCTACTTTTTGCCATTTTAATTGCTGTATATGTCTTGGTGTATACCTCCTTGGGTTGAATTTTTGGGGTGATCTCTGTCCCTCCTGGATCTGGATATCTGTTTCCTCCTCCAGATTAGGGAACTTTTCAGCTATCATTTCTGCAAATAAGTTTTCTGCTCATTTTTCTCTCTCTTCTTCTGATATCCTTATAATGTGAATGTTACTACAGTCACTGAGTTCTCTAAGACTATTCTCAATTTACATAATTTTCTTTCCTCTCCTTTGCTCAGCTTGGTTACTTGCCATTACTTTGTCTTTCAGGTTGTTAATTCATTCCTCTGCTTCATCTATCCTGGTATTTATTCCATCAAGTATATCTTTAATTTCATTTATTGTGTTCTTCATGTCTGATTCATTCTTTTTTTTTTTATCTCTGTGTTAAGGGTCTGATGTCCTAAACTCTTATCCTCAAGTGCAGTGAATATCTTTATGATTATTACTTTAAATTATCTATTAGGCATATTACTTATACCCATTTCATTTCTGTGGTTTGTTTCTACTCTTTCATTTGGGAGATATTTCTCTGTCTCCTCATTTTGTCTAACTTTCTGTATATGTTTCTCTGTGTTAGGAATCAGCTACTTCTCTTGTTCTTAACAATAATGGCCTTTTGAAGAAGAGATCCTGCAAGTGCAGTGTCCCCTGTTTCCCAGGGCCTAGCACTTCAGGGAGCATCTCATATGTGTGTTACATGTGCTCTGCTGTTGAGCCTTGGCCTCTTTTTCCTTCAGTCCCTTTGTCTACAGAGGGTCTCTTTGTCTATTGTGGTCAGTGTTTAGTCCCCAGCAGGGGTGAGGCACATTTTAACAAAGTGTTTGATGGTCTGTTTGTGAAAGCAGACCTGCCACTGCCATCACCAGAAGTGAAGTCCCACAAAAAAGGCACAAGTCAGGAGATGTGGTATGGGCAGGGTTTTCACCAGTCTCCTAAAGGAGGGGCCCACAGCACAAGGACTAAGGGAAAGGTAACTGGGAAGGGTGGATCTGCTGAAGTGCAAGGGGAGGCAGTTTGGTGTAAGCAAGTTAGGTAAAGACTGTCAGTGCTATACTTATTCTGTCTGGAGGTCATTGTTTATGCTGGGAAGCAGGGGATGGAAATGGCACCCTGTCAGCTCCTTTTTTCCTGAAGTGGTCTCCCCATGAACCCTGTCTCTTAGGGGCATGCTCTGAGATGAGAAAATCACCCTCCCTCCTGTCTATTCCTGGTATTTTTCAAACTGCTAGTTCTGTGTTGTATCTGCACAGGCTGATTATCATACTGTCTCTTTAAGGGCAGGAACTCTACTTCCTAATGTCCTTGGGACTCTCCCAGAACTAAGCACACTGATTTTTAAAATATCAGACTTTAAGTCCCACTGGTTGTAAGAACTCACAATATTTGGCTCTTCTCACTTTCAAAAGCAAATATTATAGGGATTCCTCCTCTCTGTACATGGGTTCCCTGGTATGAAAGCCTGTTTTCAACCCTTATCCATGCCCCTGGATCCCTCCCCACCATGGATGGCTATGGTCAGTCCCATGTCTTTACCTTTCCTGTCCTCTTCAGTGTGGCTTCTTCTCCACTATTTAGTTGTGGAGTTTGTTCTGCCAGTCTTTGGATTGTTGTCTGGGTTATTTACACTGATGTGGCTGTTACCTAGTTGTATCCATAGGACGAGACAAGCTTAGGTTCCTCCTACTCTGCCATATTCCCAGCCAACACCATCTAGGAATGTTTCATCCTCTCTGAGAAGCCAAGTTGCTTAAGTTCTTATGCCCTCTTAAGCAGAAAATAAATGGGGTACATTTATAGCACATGTAACTGGTGAATATTTCAGGTAATAAGACAATGCTCTTCACTAGAATAATTACCTAAGTGGCCAAATTTTCTGGAAAGCAAAATGAAGTCACTTGGGAAATACTCCCTAAAACTTGGCATGGAACACTACTTGCCCTTTTGTTTCTGGGCTCCTATGGAATTGATTTCCCTTATCTCTTCTGAAGTGAGTATAGTCCCTGGATATTATAGAGCAAACTACACTTGACCTTCTAGAACCCGTTGTCATTATATACTGTGCCAGATGGTATGTATCTTTATTATTTGATCATCAAGGATTTTTGACTTCAGCTTTAAATAGATTGAATTAAAGGAAAATGTATTTTATGATTGCCAAGTTTTCAGGGACTATTATATTTTCATAACCATGCATTAAAGTCATATTTTCACTGTCCTTCCCCAGTTTGTCCAGCAAACAGAGCACAACATTTGCCCTTAATCCTGACAAGAACAGATATCAATTACAAATATTATTTATGTCACCCTTCCTTTTGGAAGAAAAATACACTTGTATTTTGAAAATGGTATCAAATATCAACTCTAATGGAATCAGATGTCAAGTTTAGTTAATATTTGACATCAAGAAGCATTTTTACCTGAATTTTATGAGAACTAATTTTAATGTTAGTATTTTTAATATCCAAGCAAATATTTGTGCTTGAAGATTTGTCAGAGCTTTACATCTAGATACCTCTTCTGTCTTTAGTTTTGGAATTGGAACATTTCCTGAATAAGTGATCTTTCTCTCATCTGTAATTCATAATTACCATCCCAGGAGAGGTGTTCTAAATTTATGACCAGCATCCCAAGTGCACATGCATACTTGGTGAGAAACAGCAACCTCGAAGAGGAATGGCAGACTCTGGAGATTAGCACTATGCAGGCTATGGCTGAACCACGTCCACCAACTGTTCACCATGCCCCAGGGCTGCATCTCCAAGGAACAGGGCACACTACCACTTCCACTATATTCTGCCCCAGAATTACAAAATAACCTACCCATTAGATCTGGCCTAGGAAGAATGCCTATAAACTGTACATATAATTCAGCACATTAGTCCTAAATATTATAGGACCAATTGTCATTCATTTAATCCAACAAAGAGCCACAATGTAAATGATTCTGTTTGAGAGTTTCTTCTCTAGATAATAAATTCTTGAGGCCAAAGACATGGTATCTTTCACATTGTCTCTCTACAGCCTGGCACAGAGAGTAGGAGTTCAGGAAGTATTTGTTCTCTCAATTATGCCCGGCCACCTCATGTAGGAACTGAGAGACTCACTACCTACCTAATGTACTCTACTGCCTTCTCAGAAACCACGCTTGCTCTTCCAGGCAAGCCAGAGACTCTTTTTTCTGTACCTGCTTAGGTATCCAAAAAGATTTCCTTTTACAGTAGATTATCCCCTTGCTTTCTCATCCAACCTGTTCAATTGATTTGGGCCTTTCAATGTTCTGGTAAAAGATGAAGATAGAGGACTTAATCTGTCTTCTGACCTCTGGACTTGTTCCCTGAAAGTCAAGCCAAAGAAGGGATTTAGCAATCGCCGAGCACGCTCCCATCTCTGCAGAAACGTTCTGTGCTCTTCTGCTTACAGCTTCCAGAATCTTTGTGATGCTCTGGCCATTGGCCAAACTTCAGCAAAGTGTAAAGGAAAAATAATTGCATAATCTACAGATTCTTCAGGATATGTGTAGGAAGCCTCTGCATAGTAAGCAGATGCCTAGTATCTATTAGCCAGTTACAATTTCTTGTCCTCGGTAGAATTTTTTTTTAATACATGAATTCTTTAAAGTTCTTCGCTGTCAAGCATTTAATGGAAGAGGATATATAAGTTAAAATTGAACAGGCACCATTGACAAGTTACCCTAAAGTGAGGCTTGCTTTCCAGAGTGGTTTCATTCAGATAGAGGGTTTGGCAATAGAGGGGGCACTGCTCAGCTCTACCCCAACTCAGGCACACTGTGCTAATGCTGTTGCAGTGTCTCCAGGCTACAGGACCCCTGGAGCTATATACTTGCTGCAAGTACCAGAAGTTTCTCAGAACACAGAAATTTGGAACATTGGTAGCCGAGAGTTGCTCAGGGCTCCACTGCAGGACTTGGAGAACATTTACCTTCTTCTTTCCTTGTTCTCATTTTAGCATCCACACCCTTCTCCTCCACCCCAAAGTACAAACTCTACACCCCAAAGGGCATTGATGAACAGCCATGCAGAAGAACCCCACACAAACATATAAACTAATGAGTGCAGGGGCAGGGAAAGATATTTCTTCTTCAAACAGACACTTATATAAGAACATATGGTAGCCCCTTCCCAATCCATCTTCCCTCATGGTCAGAAAAATCATGTACAGTCATCTCTCATAGGAAGACTAGCTGTAGGCAGATTCATTATGAGGAATGATGTAAGGGGGATTGTTTTGTTCGGTTCTTAGTTGAAAAATGGGCCTTTTCTGATGTTAATCTGCTCAGTAGGGACTTCTGAAAATACAGCAAAACCTTCAAGTGACAGTTAAACTAATGTATCTTTGCTTGACTTAAGTCAAAGCACACACATTGCTGAGAGCTATAGCTCCAGTGCCGAATCTGTTTCTGGAAGCCCCTCATCAAGCAACTACAGAAAGTACCAGACATGCTTCCTCGATGACCTCACTGGTACCCGTAGGAGAAAAAGTCTCCTGGAATAAAGCCAGACACAATTTTTATATCTATACCATTGTGGAATGTTCCCAGTGGATGAGACAACTGAGTACACTAGGCCCCTACAACTTGAGTGCTGTTGGCACAGAATGTGGACTTAAGCTCCTAACGATGTTTAAAAAGGAAAGAATAACAAAGCAGAAAAAAAAAGCATTTAAAGGCTACAAGAACTCAAAAGACTCAAAATTTAGTAAGCTCAGGATAGGGAAGTGTGACATGAGATCATGCTGCAGGATAAACAACTAAGCCAAACAATCCATTAGACAGAAATTAAAAAGTGAGAAAAATCCCAGAAGTCCAAAAGAAAGATAGAATTAAATATATGTCACCAAATATTTAGGAGAAAAAGTTTATTTTTTTCATGAAAAAATTTTGTATGTTACCCTCAAATAAACTTTATTTACAACTTATTTTCTAAATATACCAAACTTGTTATTTTTATGACCAAATGAATTGTTAACCACAATTCAGTTAGTTAGACTAGGGGTTGGCAAACTGCTCCTGAAAAGAGCTACCTAAACCTAAAAGAGTAAATATTTTAGGTTTTACGGACACACTGTCTCTATTTCAACCACACAACTCGGTTATTTTGGCACAGTAGCATCCATAGACATTTGTAAACAAATGGCATGGCTGTGTTCCGGTAAAACTTTATTTACAAAAACAGATAACAGACTGTTTGGGCCTGTGGGCTACTGTTTATGGACCCTTGAGTTAGAACAATAATTCAGACCTGTACAAATAACACCAGAAAGTATATATTTAAATTGTTTTCAGTATTCAAATATCTCTAAATATCCTTACTTCCTCTTTTTTTTTCCTTTGAGTATAGGTGACACATTGTTATGTTAGTTTCAGGTGTGCAACATACTGATTCTATGAGTTCATACATTATGCTTTGCTCACCACAAGTATAGCTACTCTCTATCACCATGCAATGCTGTTACAGGATCAGTGACTAAATTCATAATGTCCTGCCTTTTATTCCCATGAATTATTCACTTCATAACTGGAAGCCTGTGTCTCCCACTCCCCTTCACCCATTTTGCCCATCCTCTCACTCACTTCCCTATAGAAACCATCAGTATGTTCTCTGTATTGTAGGTCTGATTCTGCTTTTTAAAAATTTTTTTTTAACGTTTATTTATTTTTGAGACAGAGAGAGACAGAGCATAAACGGGGGAGGGGCAGAGAGAGAGGGAGACACAGAATCCGAAACAGGCTCCAGACTCTGAGCTGTCAGCACAGAGCCCAACTCAGGGCTTGAACTCACGGACTGTGAGATCATGACCTGAGCGAAGTCGGACGCTTAACCGACTGAGCTACCCAGGTGCCCCTGATTCTGCTTTTTTTAGTTCCAAATATGACTGGAGTCATAGAGTATTTGTCTTTCTCAGTCTGACTTATTTCAATTAGAATACCCTCTACGTCCATACAGTTGTTCCTAATGGCACAATCTCATCTTTTTCTATGGCTGTGTAATATTCCATTGTATATGTATACCACATTTTCCTTATCTAGTCTATCAGTGGACACTGAGGTTGCTTCCATATCTTGGCTATTGTAAATAATACTGCAGTAAGCATAGGGGTGCAGTGTCTTTGGTATCAGAGTAATGATGGTCTTGTAAATGTATTTTGGGGATTTCCTTACTCTTATTTTTTTGGAATACTTTGAGAAGAATAAATATTAACTCTTCTTTAAAAGTTTGCTACAATTAACTTGTGAATCCGTCTGATCCTGAACTTTATGGGGGGTATTTTTTGGATAACTGATTCAATACCATTACTAGTAATCAATCTATTCAAGTTTCTATTTCTTCCTCATTCATTTTAGAAGATGGTATGGTTCTAGGAATGTGTCCATTTCTTCTAGGTTGGCTAATTTGTTGGCGTGTCATTTTTCCTAGTATTCTCCTATGATCTTTTGTATTTTTGTGGTGTCAGTTGTTACTTCTCCTCTCTCATTACTGATTTTATTTATTTGGGTCCTTTCCCTTTTTTTCTTGGTGAGTCTTGCTAAGGGTTTATCTATTTTATTTATCTTTACAAAGAACCAGCTCTTGATTTCATTGATCTATTGCTTTTTTAGTCTCCACTTCATTTATTTCTTCTCTGATCTTTATTATTTTCTTCCTTTTACTTGCCTTGGGTTTTCATCTTTTTTTAGTTCCTTTAGGTATAAACTTAGATGGTTTATTTAGGCCCTTGTTTCTTAAGGTAGGCCTGTATAACCGTATGTTTCTCTCTTAGAATTGTTTTTACTGAGTCCCAAAGATTTTGGACCACTGTGTTTTCATTTCCATTTGTTTCCATTTGGTTTTTTTGGTTTGGGGGTTTTGTTTGTTTGTTTTTATTTCTTCTTGATTGCTTCATTGCTCCATTTGTTGTTTTTTTACAATTTATTTTTTTAAGGTTTACTCATTTCTCAGAGACAGAGAGACAGAGCATGAGTGGGGGAGGGGCAGAGAGAGAGAGGGAGACACAGAATCTGAAATAGGTTACAGGCTCTGAGCTGGCAGCACAGAGCCCAACGCAGGGCTTGAACTCATGGTCCTGATCATGACCTGAGCTGAAGTCAGACGCTTAATTGACTGAGCCACCTAGGTGCCCCTGCATTGGTCCATTTGTAGTTTAATATCATGTTTACCCTTCATGTGTTTGCATTTTTTCCTTTTTTTTTTTTTCCTTTTCCCATCTAAATAATTTAATTCAAGTTAACATATAATATTCAAGCTAGTTAAATTAATTAACATATTCAACTTAAGGTTAGTTAAATTCAAGTTAGTTAACATATAGTGTAGTATTGGTTTCATGAGTAGAATTTAGTGATGAATCACTATCACTTACATATAACACCCAGTAATCAACAAGTGCCCTCTTTAATGCCCATCACCCATTTAGCCCACCCCCCCCCACTAATTCCCCTCCAGCAACCTTGTTTGTTCTCTATATTCAAGAGTCTCTTCTTATTTGCTTCCCTCTGTTTTTATCTTATTTTTCCTTTTCTTCCCCTATGTTAGTGAAATCATATGATATTTGTCTTTTTTTCTGACTTATTTCACTTAGCATAATGCACTCTGGTGCCATCTAGTTTTTCTTGCGATTGATTTCTAATTTCATATCATTATGGTCAGAAAAGATGTATTATTTTAATCTTAAATTTCTAGAGGCTTGTTTTGTGGCTTAACATGTGATCTGCTCTGGAGAATGTCCCATATGCACTTGAAAAGAATGGGGTTCTGTTGTGTTTGGATGGAATGTTCTGAATATATATGGTATGTCCAATTAGTCTTATGTGTCATTTTGACACTGTTTCCTTGTTGACTTTCTACCTGAATGATAGAAATCATCTATCCATTGATGTCAGCAGGGTATTATAGTCCCCCTCTCTTACTGTACTGTCAACAGTTTCTCTCTTCATCTCCATTAATATTTGCTTTATGTATTTAAAAGGTGCCAGTGTTGGGTGCGTAGACATTTAAAATTGTTATATCCTCCTGTTGAATTGATTTCCTTTATCATTATGAAATACCCTTTTTTGTCCCTTGTTACAATCTTTGTTTTAAAGTCTATTTTTTATCTAAGTATTGCTACCCCAAATATATTTTTGCTTCCATTTTCATGGTAAATATTTTCCATACTTTCACTTTTAGTCTGTATGTGTCTTTAGGTCTGAAGTGAGTCTCCTGTAGGCAGGATATAAATGGGCCTTATATTTTTATTCATTCCACCAACCCATGTTTGTTGATTGGAGCATTTAGACCACTTACATTTAAAGTAATCATTGATAGATATGTACTTATTTGCACTTTTTTCTGGTGGTTTTTGTAGTTCCTCTCTGTTCCTTTACTCTGATTTGGATGAATTTCTGTAGTGTTATGTTTGGCTTTTGTTCTATTTTTTTGTATCAATTATACATTTTGCATTTTTGGATACCATGAGATTTATAGATAACATCCTAAGTAAACAGCAGTCTTTATTAAGTTGATGGTCACTGATCATTTAAGTTCAAATACATTAAAAAAAACCTTCCTTTTTTTAACTATCTCCTCCACATTTTATGTATATGCTGTCATACTTTATATTTTTATTCATCATTTTCTTACATTTATTTATGGTCATTTCTTTTCCACTTATAGAAGTGAATTTAACATTTAAGACTGGTTTAGTGGTGATTGTCTCCTTTAACTTTTGTTTAACTGAGCAACTCTCTCTCCTTCAAATCTGAATGATAACCTTGCTTGGTATTCTTGATTGTGGGTTTTTTCTTTCAGCACTTTGAGTATATCATGCCACTGCATTCCAGCTTTCAAAGCTTCTGCTAAAAATTCAGCTAATTACCTTCTAGGTTTTGTCTTGTAGGTAACTTTTTGCTTCTCTATTGCTGCTTGTAATATTCTCTCTTTAACCTTTGACATGATGTGTCATGGTGTGGACCTCCTCAGGTTCATATTGTTTGGAACTCTTTGTGCTTTTTGGAACTGGACATCTATTTCCTTCTCTAGGGAAGTTTTCAGCTATTATTTCTTCAAATAATTTTATTACCCCTTTCACTCTTCCTCTGAGACCCATACAATGTTTGATGTTGTTCGAGAGATCTACATTTTTTATGTTTATTTTGAGTGAGAGAGAGGGTGTGTGTGTGAGCAGGGGAGGGGCAGAGAGAGAGAGAGAGAGAGGGAGACACAGAATCTGAAGCATCTCCAGGCTCTGAGCTGTCAGCACAGATTGAACTTGGGGCTTGAACTCACAAAACATGAGATCATGACCTGAGCCGGAGTCAGATGCTCACCTGACTGAGCCACCCAGGTGCCCCTATCTTCATTTTTAAAAATTCTTTTCTTTTTGCTCCTCAGCTTGTGTGCTTTCCTTTACGTTGTCTTCCAGATTGCTGATACATTCTGCATCCTCTAATCTACTATTGGTTTCCTCTAGTAGGTTTTTCATTTCAGTATTGTATTCTTCAACTCTGATTTGATCTTTTTAGTATTTCATCCTCTTTATTGAAGGTCTCACTGAGTTCTTCTACTCTTATTTTCAGCCCATTAAGTGTCTTTATGATCATTACTTTAAATTTTTATAAAGCATATTGCTTATCACCATTTAATTTAGTCATTTTTTGGAAGTTTTTTTCTTATTCCTGGTTTTGGAATATATATCTCTGTTGCATTTTGTCTCTTTGTGTTTTTTCTATGGATTAGGCAACAAAATAATTCTCCTAAATTTATTTTTTAATATGAAATTTATTGTCAAATTGGCTTCCATACAACACCCAGTGCTCATCCCAAAAGATGCTCTCTTCAATGCCCATCACCTACCTCCACTCCCTCCCACCCCCTATCAACCCTCAATTTGTTCTCAGTTTTTAAGAGTCTCTTATACTTTGGCTCTCTCCCACTCTAACCTCTTTTTTTTTTTCTTCCTTTTTTCTTCCCCTCCCCCTAATTCTCCTAAATTTAAAGGAATGGTCTTGTGTTTGGCCATTCCCCATGCAGACTGTGTATGTTTAGTGACTTTTCCTTGCTGGCTGGAGTTGTGGCTGGTGTTGGCTGCAGGTCTTGGGGACTTACAGGTAATGGGCACCATGTCAGGACAGCTAAAGCTTAATTCAATGCAGGCTATGGTGTCCCAAGGTTCTATGTATTGAGGCCATCTTAGCAGGACAGATGAAGCCGAAATAAGTGCAAACTGGGGTGTCCTAGGGTACTCTGTGGAGGAGGTGTCTTGACAGGGTAGCTGATGCTGAGGCAGTGTGTGGGCTGGGAGGTTCCTGAACATTCTGTGTTGAGGGTTCCCTGGCAGTATAGTTGAACCTAAAGTGCGTGCTACCTGGGGGGACCCAGTGGTCTGCAGAGGGTGGGTATAGCTGAAGTGGGTATAAACTAGGGGTATAGATGGATCTCCACACAGAGGGTGCCCTTAAAGGGTGACTGGAGCCAACATGGGCACAAGTCGGAAGGTCCTGGGGCACTCTGCACTCTGTGCAACTAAAGCTAACATGGGTACAGTCTGGTATGAACTGTGGGCTCTCAACACAAAATGTGCCCTGGCAAGAGAGCTCAAATAGTTGCTAGCCAGGTTGTTCTTGGTATCTCTCCTCTGAGGGTGACATGGAGGGACAGGTCAAGCTGTACTGGGCGCAAGCCATGGTATCCTAAGGTGCTCAGTGCAGGGAGTGCCTGCTGTGGTGGCCACACAGGGCATGTCAAAGCAGGAATACTGGACCCAAAACATGTCAGGTGGGAGGTTCCAGAGTGCTGTGCATAACGGGTGCCTTAGCAAGCCATTGGAAGTCAAAGTGATGTGGGCCTGGAGCTTTCTACTATGCTTTGCACCTGTGTCACCTTGGCACAAAGGCTGGGGCTATAGTGAACACTAATTAAGAGTGTCCTGGTGTGTACCACCCTGTGGACACCTGGATAAGATGGTTGAGACTGTTATGGGTTAGGGGTCTAGGGCTCACTGAGGCAGCTGTCCAGTTCAGATACCCAGCCTGTACAGTAGTCTCTACTTCCAATGTGAGGGAAGGTGGGGAGCACAGACCATGTCGGTCAGCCCCTTCTACCCAGAAAGCTTTCCAGGAGCTCCTCCGCCTCTTCGGCAGTTGGGTTCCTTTATATGTTAGTTGTTCTTTTAAACCAAGACCTTTTAAAGAAAAAAAAAGAAAGCAAAAAAAAAAAGTGGTTTTTTTCTGTGCCACAGAGTAACCAGGGCTGGTGTGGGTTTATAGACCCAGACAGAGCTCACTTAGGCAGCAAGCTCTTTATGGCATTTGGACCACCCCCCCCCATGTGCTTTTAGGGTGGAGGAGGAATATAAACCCTGTTCTTCTCCAGTCCTTCTGACCCAGAGAGTGTTCCTACAGTTCCTCCAACATTTGGCAGAGTTATGGTGCTGGCTCTTTTATAAGTTAATCGCTCTTTTAAACCATGGCTGTTTTTCTGTGCCCAAGGACAGAGGAATCTATTCCCTATCCCTCAGTACTACACCCCCCACCCCCCCGCATCCCATTGTGATTCACAGAGATATATGCCATCCACTTTGTGGTCCTCGAGTCAAGAGACCAGCAAGCAAGGAAAGAGTGAGTGATAGATAGGGGTGATAGACTGTGATTGTCATTAGGAGATAGAACTGCTGCCACACAGTAGGGACAGATATCTGACACCCAGGTAATCCACTGATGTATGTCCAAATCCTCCTTGCCCAGCATTAACAGTAAATAGACTGTTACAGCAACCATGTCATGAGACAGATATGGTCAGAGGCTCATACCTCTCAGGGATAAAGGTCTGTGTCACCCTACTGGGTATGTCACCTAGGAGAGGTGAGGTCAAAGCCAAACAAAGGAAAGGGGAATAAGTAAGAGAGCTGGAGGTGGAGAGTATCAGTACAGCCTGAATCTAGCTGTAGCAGCAGGAGATTAAGTTTTTCTGAGTACCCACTCCTTCTAAGTTTTCTCAGAGAAACTGATGTACCAGAATCATAGAGGAGCAGTTCTCAGATGGGGTGACCTTATATACAAAACAAGTGGATATGAGAAACGTAAGAAGGAGGCTTTAGCAGATGCTGTAGTATGCCACCCAGACTATCTTCAGAACCAGTGTTCATGTTGCCAGCTATTAAAAGTATTGACAGCTGATGGCTCACAGCTGAGTTCAGTAATTGTTATCAATTCAAGGTAGCAAGTGGCCTTACCCAAGATTACATCCCCTCTTTCAGAGCAGTCCACATCCAATGGCTAGTTGATGTAGGGGACATAGGCCTTGCCCCCTTGCCTTATGTGAAGTCTGAATGGCCATCCCGATTCCAAAGCTCTCCATGGGGTCACCTAAGGTCTCTATTGCAGCTCAGCTGCCACTGTGGCCAATTCTGTTCCCACCCATCCCTAGTGGACCTTCCTGGGAGCACTCTTCAACAAACTTCTTACAGAAACATTTCCACTCAGAGTTCTTTCCCAGGCAATCCACCATAAGTCAGCAAATGTATGTGGTGATAATCCATGTGACACTCTGTTTTTACAGGAAATGAGGGGATAACAATTTCTACCTCATCACATTGTTTTAAGAAGTCAAGAAGAAAAATTAGTGAAAGAGCTGTGCAAACTTTAAGGTGCAGTATAAGTTTAACATGGCATTATAACAATTAGTATCTGTGCCTGGGTGGCTCATTTGGTTAAGCATCTGATTCCTGATTTCGACACAGGTCATGATCTCACGGTTCATGGGATGGAGCCCTATGTTGGGCTCCACACTGGGCATGGAGCCTGCTTAAGATTCTCTCTCACCCTGTCTTAGAAAATAACATAATAGTAATAAGTATAATTAGTACTTCTTGGTCTCAGGATGTCTTCACCAAAAAGAGATTAGTGGTCTTGCCATGCTTGTCCTCAAGAAAGAAATTTTTAACATAATATTAGTGAATACCTTGTAGCCTGACATTCTGACCTTGGCCTCTAAATCCAGACAAACCTTTATCTCTATTTTATTGAATAAAGATACTAGTGATTGTAGACTATGACATGATGCTTTTTATCTCTGAAACATTTTATGTTAGAATTAATGAAAGAGCTACTTTAAATTTTATTAGCCATGGATTTTTGTCATGGATCACTTCTATGTCTATGTTGTATAAAGAAATTGGTTAAGGTATTTCTAAAACTTGTTGACATGTAGAATCTGACTCTTCTGAAACATGTTAGAGTCATGAATGTCCGTGGTTTTCTACATCATATCATACAGTGATCCTCAGTCTATTGACAGCATGAACAGTGCTGCATTTGTAAGAAAATTCACAGAGAACAAAAGACACATCGTTTCTAGTTCTGCAGAGCTAGCTTACTTTTAATTTAAAAGTTAACTTAAAAGTGTTGGGAATGATGCTAAATCTGTCTGATATGCCTCCTTTCTCACCACCTCCACAACTATTTGCTTCATGGGAGTTAAAAATCCCACTATCCCGTCTGGGATTTTCTTCCCTAAACTTGGCACCCATTCTGCAAGTTTTCAACCTGGCACTGTTGATGTTTATGACCAGACAATGAAAACTGTCATATGATTCCATCAATTTGAAGATGCAGCATGATGTCTAAGAAAATAAAATGTAAAATAACGTTTGCCTCAGAATCAATGAAATAGAATAATCTCCCTAAAGCTGTTTCCTTTCATCTTTTGTAAAAAGATAATGGTACCTGCCTCATATGTATGTTGTAAGGGCTAAATAAGATAGAGAGGGTGTTTAGCATGTCTGGAATATACTGAGCATTTAATAAGTGATATTTGCTATTACTGTTGTTAAAAAGTATTAGTTAACTTCAGCTGAAAGATGCTTTCCATCAGTACCATATATTGGCAAACTGATGATGAATAGCTGAAAATTGTTACCTAATGACTGATTTTTATCTCTCTTATGAGTTCTTGGGATCTGCTTTAACAGTCTTCCCCTACCAGTCCTGAAATTCTTACCATTCTAAGGAAAACAATGAAAATAAAGGGACTGAGTCTAGAAGACCAACACACAGAGAGGTGCCCACCAGAGCTCTCTCATTAGCTAATAAGATCAATATTCTCCTAGAAGATTAAAGGAAATTCAAAATAAGAACATGTGTTTTTCTGAGAGCTGAATTTAAATTTCTGTACCATTACACATAAAATTTTCATATCAAAGATAGAGCCTTGAAGAATGTTCAAATCATCATATTACATGACCCCATTATTGATTTAAAAAATATAGTTGTGGGGGTACCCCACAACTGACAGTGTGGCTCAGCCAATTGAGCATCTGGCTCTTGATTTTGGCTCAGGTCATGATCTCATGGTTTGTGGAATCAGGTACTGCGTTAGGCTTCACACTGACAGCAGGGAGCCTGCTTGGGATTCTCTCCCTACCTCTCTGCCCTCTCTCTCTCAAAATGAATAAAAATATAGTTACCAAATATGTATGTGTTCCAAAGAAGAGGAGAAAAAGCTCTTGCCATCACTGTTTCAACTCTATACCTACCTCCATGACCAGTGATATCCCTATTATTTACAGAAGCCAGAAAATTGTGGGTTTTATTCTGATTATCATATAACTCCAAAGCCTCTTACTTCCTTAGACATTTCCTATCCTTCCTCTCAAAGATTGTAAAGCTTCCAGCAATCATTTTTAAATACCTCAATTTTACAAATAATCAGGGCTACATATCAGGAAAGACAAACATTAAGAAATACCATCTCTTTCCAGTTTCAGAACAAAGCACATACAAAATCCAAATTTTATATTTCACAAATAGGATTTTGTAGATGACCATGCATACCAAACACTACATGGAATATCAGATTCATTTGCCATATACAGGATGACACCTGTTGTCAATTAGATGCACAAGATTTAATGTCCTAGTCATGTATATGAGCTGTGATCACAAAATTATGAGACAGATTCCATAAAACATACATGAAAATAGGAACATACGTGCACCAATATGAATATATTTACATTAGCTTGGATCCAAATTCCACGTTTGCTTATTACCATAATGGCATAAGACATATTGTGAGAGTTGCTTCCTCTCCCTAATCCTGTCACCTATCATAGAACCATGTAACATCTTCCTATTGTCATATTCTGTTCTATTTCTGCACACAATTAAAAAGGAAGGAAGTCATGAGTTGGAATGTGTCAGAAGTAGTTTGGTTAATACTTGATATTTACCAAATCTGTAATATTAGAGACCATGTAAAAGGCCCAATCAGTGCCTAAATGGTACTAGAAATAGCCTACAAAGTCAGTGATACTCCATGACATTTTATGCTCAAAAAATGACTTTGTCTGAATAAATTCCACATGCAATGTAAGGGCCTGGCTGGTGGAGCAGGCTCAAGCTTACAGAATCAGCTCTGCAAATAGGCCTCTCAAGAAATTGGCTCACCAGTAATAGATGGCTAAAATTGGTCTGAAGGGCTGGCCTTTAAATACCCAGAGAGAGAAAATGAAACTTGAATTACCCAGTTAGTCTCAAAGAAAAAGAGGAAAAAACTGTGAATTATGATATTACTCATAGAAAAGCACATTAGTCAGGAGGGTGACCCAGAAGAGGTGCAGTCCTGAAACATGGAGAGCACAATTCGCTCTCCTTCCTGAGAAGGAAAAGGGTCATTTTAAAGGCAGATGCTGCTACTGCAGCCAGATGGAGATTAGCATGCTAGATGGAAAAGGGGGAAATCAAGCAGAGTTTTACTGGAATTTGAAATTACTTCTATTACAAAGTGCCCATTTCTCTCACTGGCCCTGACTTATACAGGTCTGATCCATTCATTTACATTCAGATTTAGAAACTTAAATTTGGATGAGGTCACCAAAAGAGAGCTATAAGGAAATGGGACCATCTTATTGCAATTCTCTAAAAATTAAACAAAAATGATAATATTCGAAGAATGTAAACCGTTTTTTCAGAGTGCTCTGGCCATAAAGGATATCATTTTGTCCCCTTGAGTTGTTGCTTAAAAGCATGTTACTCATATACTACTACCTTTAATCCTTGAAAGTGATTCTCTTTAAGACAAGCTTTATTTTAAAGAAACACTCTTCATCTCCCTGGATATCCATAAAGAAGAGTTTTATCCAAGTTTGCACTTTCCCAGCCTTATCTGTCTGTGTGAAGAGTTAATGATAGGTATTCTTTCTCTCAGTGTCTCCACAGGGCTTCATTATGTTGTTCTCAGCATCAGGGAAGTGGGGCATAGTCTGCAGTAATTAATAGTTCCACACCCAGGGCTAGATAAAGGGTCACAATTCTTGGTGGCTCCATTGTCTTGACGCTTGTTGTCTTGCATGTCCAATATCTGAACAAAGGTTTCAAATGTATTGGAAAGAAATGCAGCAGGAATGCAGCAGGTCCATTTTGGTTATTTTGGATAGTTGATAAAGCCCTCCCACCACCTAAGTGGAAAGTCAGGGGAGAAGCTTGACAGCTTTCAGATTCCACATGAAGTGCTGAATCTGCATCCGTTAGTACTGCAGATGCACAGAAGGAGGAAAACCCCATCTTGCCCTGTACAACTTGGAAGGGCATTTGAAATGTCATTGGGAGAAAATGCTTAGAGAAACAAACTAACCAAAGAACACCTCTCAGAAAGCCCAGCACTCTTTACAAAGAAAGGGGCTAACAACAAGTCCTAAGGGCTCCAGAGACCTGGCAGACAACATACACAGGGGAATGTGGACTGGCCATGATACAGTTAAGAGGGTTGGGGATAGTGGCAAATGGAGATCCCATGCTCTATCGACAGGGACCTCTATTTGGCCAAACCAATAGTTGCCATCAACAGCGTTATGGATATTCTGCCTTTTTCAGAGATGCCAGACATGAAAAGGTGTGTGTGTGTTGACAATGAATCCAGACAATATTGCACAGGCCAAATAAAAATATCTGTGCCCCAACCTAGCCTATCAGCCTCTAGTTTGTAACCACAGGAGTTTCTAAAAAGATATGTATACAAAAGATAGATTATAGTAGGAAAGAAAAATACAAACAGTTGCTATCATAGATATGTCATCTATTTCTCCAGGCTCACAAAGATGGGCATATTTATTGAGATATTTGCTAGCTGCCGTATCAGGTGAGGCTTGAAATCTTTGTGACTTAACACAATGAAATGACATAAAATAAAAACAACACAATTATTTCTTGCTCACCTTACAGTTCAATTTGGTGTTCTGTGTGTGGGAGGGAGGGTGCTCTCTAGTAGGCATCTTTTGGAAGGCCTGCTGTCTTCACCACATGATTGTCTAGGTTGCCCTGAGGAGAGGGGCTGAGAGCTTGTCTCCATTCAACCAGTCAGAAAGGGAAGAGGGATTGATCTTGAAAGGAAGTTTCTATAGGCCACTCATAGAAGTGATATACATTACTTCCATCTATTTTTCATTGGCCAGAATTAAGTCCCACGACTCCACCTAAATGCAAGTATAATGGATATATCTCAAAAAATAAAGAGGAAACTGGTTTGAAGAATATATATCTGCCACTACTAGTAGCAAACTGGGTTTTCTCTCTCTCTCATCCCTATTTGTTGCTGTGAACCTTCGCTCAGAATATTACCCACTTCTGGCAGTTTTATCTTTCCATAATTACAAATAATTATCTAAATTATCGAAGTCTATTGTGCTCTGACATCCCTTCCTTCACATTCATGATTATGATTTAAAACTTCCTAAGAATATTCAGGCTTCCTTTGCTCCAAAGCATGGCATTCTGACTCCGTCAACTTTTCCAGTCCTGGGCCATGTGTAACAAGCAGATGGTACCTCATGGTCACCCTAGCACAATGTCAATTCAGGTGTTCTGGGCTTACTATTGAATACCTCATTAACCTGAGGCTGATTTTTCACTACAGCTGGAAGCCTTAGAGGTAGAAGCTTTAGGCAATTCATCCCATGGCATTGTCTTCTGCTCTGTGGTCCTCCACTTTATCCACACAGAGTGACAGCAATTACCTTCCAGAGTTGATACTATAGGAATCTGCCTAGAACCATGGCTTCTTAAGACTGGGGCACCCTGAACGCCCCTTTGCTAGGACTGTTGGGCTCATAGCTGCTCCTTTCTCCAGCAATCACCCTCAACAAAGGAAGGTGCCTCACCCCAAATTAAACCCCCTCTCTGTAGTATGCATAAGTGACTGATTATGCAATATGCAGAGTGCAAGGGCCCAGCCCCTTTGCCTCAATCTGGGAGGCTCTAGCAGGAAAACTATCCCAGCTCTAGAGCCTCCCCACAGACTCAGACAAGGACTTCAAGGCAACTTCATTACAGCCCAATTTCTCCTGCTGCCCAATCCTACCTCCGTTACCCCCTCACAGGAGTGTTTCTGAAAGCACTTTTCAGCAAACCTCCTGCAATCCAATCTCAGAGTTCTTTACCAGGGAACCTGACCTAAGGCAAAAGATGATACGAAATGAGGATTCAGCATGAATGTGACAATACCTTACCTTGACAATATTTGATTCCTCTTGTCATTCGGTTCAATTCATATAAATATGAATCAATGGGTAAATGTGTGTGTGTACAATGTACTGATTATTTCGTATAGCAAGGCACCGTTCTAAATGCTTTTCTTATACTAACTCCTTTAATATTCAAAACAACACTATGAATGTGGTGCTATTATTATCCCTATTTCTGAATAAGGAAACTGAGTTAATTACCCATATCATGAAGCAATAATTGAAAGAGCCAGGATTTAAACCTGACCCAAAAGACTCACACAAGCATGTAAAAACACTGTGGGGCCAGAATAAGGGCCAAGTGAGTTGTGCTGCTTTGTGGGGCAGCATCACAGGTTCTGGGTGATTAAAAGTTCTGTACATGTCTTTATTTCTGCTTTGTCCTCTAGATTCCCAAAGGAGTCCTGATGTGGACAGGCAAAGCTTTCCATTAATGTAAAATTATGCATTTCACTTCTGAAGCCAGTACCACTAATCCTATCTCCCTTGCTGACATTTGGTTTATGAATTGTTATGCTGGGTGATGCTTGCTCCTGGGACATAAGAAAAAGTCTCTGGGGGCTTCTAGGAAAGCATTTGTTGATAATAAAAAGACATAAATGAAGAAAAGGAGTCTTTTCATCTGCATGTTGTTTTGTGATATGATATGGCAACCAGAACAACAAGGAGCCCCCTGTGATCATAAGGGATGACAGCTTCAGGATAAAACCCAACAGGCTAAAGGGAGCAGAGAGTCAAGGTAGAAAGAATGTCGGCCTCTGGCATCTTGTTTAGATGGTAACTTAACTGATTACAGATTCATCATTACCTGAAGACTTAATCTTATGTGAAATAATAAAGTTATGTATTGTTTTAGTCGGAATCCATGTTGGAGATGGAAGGGTTGCTTGTAGCCAAAAACATTCTAACTGTAGAAACCCTGTAAGGTTTAAATAAGAATATTTGAGGATTAATAAAATGAACAAATATCAAAAATATACAGCAATAAATACATGACAATAAATGAGTTGGGAATGAAAACTAATAGAAAAGACTAAGAAAGTAGGATAAATAATGAAACAGAAAGAAAAAGGTCAAATATCACAGTACTAAAGAATGCAATGAATTTTGCAAATCTTTATAGAATATTGAAACTGCCCCATCACAAAATTAAATTGCATAGTAGAAAGTAATTTATTTCCAAGATCCTTTTATCATTTGCATATCTTTATAATCTTGATCCTTCAAGAAATATCCTGCTTAAATTTACAGAACATGTTTTGTGTACCAATAGTTTTATATTTATTGTCTCACTTGGTATTGTTTGCCCCACTTTTTAAAAGAGATCACTGTGGGTTAGAGAGGCCATAGTTGGGTGGATATGACTCTTCAATTTACTGGTAACAGAAACCCAACTTGAACACAAGAAGACTGACTTAAAATAGATTCCCTTATCTCAAAGAAAGAAATTGTCCTGCACAGGAGATGTGAATACAAAGTACTCATACTATCCAATGCAATTATAAATAAAGATTACCAAAGGAAACTTTAGAAGTAGTGGAGAGGGAACAATCACCCTGGATCTTAACAACTATTCATTAAGTAGGGTATAAATGATCTGCATGCACCAAGGTGAAAGTTCCAGTACTGAGGAGGCTTGCTCCCATAATGCTCTATATGGTCATAGCGCCAGTGGTCAGGGAACATCTATGTGACTACATAACATTGGGAGATTGGGGTCACAGAAATGGCCTTGTTAGAAAGCAAGAGACTCTGAGTTGAGATGGGCATGCTCTCCTGTTATGGTAACTCAACCCTTCTAAGCCAGCTTTCAGCTATGCAATTAAAATGGGGGATAAATGCATATCCAGAGCCATCCAGGTTTAATGTCTTGGCAGAAATGTGGGTGGGTATTGAGAATAAACTAAGAGCGGGTCTTTAGTCTATCCATCATCTCTTGTTACTCTCTCTGGGCCTAGTTTATAACAAATGTGTACCTTTTACATCTCCATCCACAATGGCAAAAAACATGGCTGCCTACAGCTCCTGAGTATACATGTTATGGTCCAGCCATCTGGAGAAAGACTAAACCTACTGCAAATATCTGAAAGAAGACAAACAAATTTATGGGCCAGGATAGCATCTATTGATCCTGTGAACTATGGTAAGGAAATTTGGTCATATCAAATGTATATGGGGCATCTGTTACAATCTTGTGAATAGGTGCTAGACAAATAATCCAATATGCTTCTACTACAGAGAGACTGAATAATTTGCCAGTGGTAAATGTTAGAACCCAGGTTTGAAATTCAGTCTTATAACTCAAATCTCTGTGATATTCACTAGTGTTAAAAGATGAATGAACTGAACTTGGAAACAGCCCACCAAATTATTCATATGCCCTTTTGGGTGTTTATAAATCCTCAGAAATATTTGCCTTTTAAAGTTTTTTAGTCAAGACATTATCTATACTTGCTGCAAAAACTATTTTGAGGTTGTCATTCATAGGAAAACTCTGAATTTGCCTCCTCCCCTGCACACACCAAATTACACCTATTAGAACTATTCCTCCTGAAGAAGTGAGGGCTAAGCAGTTACTGAACAACCAAATATCGACAGCAAGAGAGATGTAGACATGGTAAGGAAGGGAACCGTATCCCCATTACTAATAGCAGTGGAGAGAGATAGTACTAAAGGACCAGAAACAAATCTTTCCATCCTTGGGCACAGAAAAACATCCACAGTTCAAAAGAACAACTAGTATATAAAAAAGACAACACTGGAACTCTACCAAGTGGCAGAAAAAAACTGTGGGAAAGCTATCCAGATGAAATTACATGGTTTACATTCCCACTCCACCTTAAAAGCCTAGACTGAAGCAGGGACACCATTACAGGTGAGTCTTGTTATCTTAGTGAGCTTGCAACTTCAGCGAGCCCAGTGTTCACAAGCTCACAACCCTAGTTGTGCTAGGGCACAGGAAAAAAAAAAAAAGGCCAGGGTTTAAAAGAAAAGAAGCTCTCCCCTTCCACTTTAAAATCCCAGATGGAAGTAGGATCCAGTTGATAGTAAGCTTGCAACCTCAGTGATCCCAGGGTCTATAAGCCCAAACCAGCCACCCTGTGATGCCAGGACACAAAAAACAAGCCACAGTCTTGAGTTTTTTTCTAATTTTTTTCTTATTTTATATTTTTCAGTTTGTTTTTCTATTCTTGTTCTTTTTCTTTTCAAAGCCATGGTTTAAAAGAGTAACAAGCATATACAGCCACAGTTCCAGCCAGCAAAAGTCACAAAACATACACAGTCTGCCTAGGAGACACCATACACAAGACCATTTCTCCAAGTTTAAGTAGCCTTTTAGCCTGATCCATAGAAACAAAAACAGAAAGTCAAGCAAAAGGATGAGACAGAGCAATATGTTCCAAAAGAAATAACAAGAAAAAAACGCAGAAAAATAACTAAATGAAACAGAGATAAGCAATATGTGTGATAAAGAATTTAAAGTAATGAACATAAAGATACTCACTGGGCTAGAGAAAAGAGTGGAAGAATGCAGGCCTTCAATAAGATATGGAAAATATTAAAAATTACCAGAGTTAAATAATACAATAACAAATTAAAAATTCACTAGAGGGAACCAACAGTAGATTAGAGGATGCAGAAGAACTTATCAGTGATCTAGAGGACAGGATAATGGAAGGCACATAAGCTGAAAAGAGAAAAGAATTTTTTAAATGAGGATAGACTAGGATATCGCTTGGACAAACATCAAGTGAACATTATTTGCATTATATGGGTCCCAGAAGAAGAGAGAAAGTTGTAGAAAAATTATTTGAAGAAATAATAACTGAAAACTTCCCTAACCTAGGGATGGAAATAGACATTCAAGTCCCAGAATCACAAAGAGTTCCAAACAAGATGAATCCAAGAGGTCCACACCATGGCACATAATAATTAACATTTCAAAGGTTAAAAATAAACAGAGACCTTAAGAAATGCAGGAGAGAAACAAATAGTTACCTACAAGGGAAACCTTATAAGTTTAGCAGCTGGTTTTTCACCAGAAACTTGCCAGGCCAAAAAGCAGTGGCATGATATATTCAAAGTGCTGAAAGGAAAAAACCTACAATAAGAATACTCCACACAGCAAGATTATCATTCAGATTTGAAAGAGATAAAAAATGTTTCCAAAAAAGAAAGAAGTTATCATCACTAAAAGAAATTCCTTTAACATTTCTTATAAGTCAATTTAAGTGGAAAATAGACATAATTAGACATAAGAAATCTATGAATAAAAATATGTAAAATGACAACGTATACATAAAATGTGAAGAAGGGAGTAAAAAGGGAAGAAAAAGGGAAAAAGAAGATTATTCTCCCTTTTCCAGTTTTCTTTTTATAAGAATGTATTTGAACTTAAAATACCATAAATTAATATGGAAATTTATTTACTTAAGATGTTATTTATGAATGTCTTGGTAACCACAAATCAAAAACCTGAGATAAACACACACAAAAATTAAAAAACCCAAACAAAACACAATAGATATTCATCAATCACAAAGAAAGAGAACAAGAGAAGTAACAGAGAAGAACTACAAAAGCAACCAGAAAACAAATTTTAAAAATGGCAATAAGTGTGTACCTATAAATAATTACTTTAAATGACCTGAATGCTCCACTCAAAAGACAGAATGGCAGAATAGATAACATCCATATATATGGTGCCTACAGGATATTCACCACAGATCTAAAGACTTAAGAGCTAAAGACACATACACACACATTTACATGCACGCACACACGCACACACAAAGGATGTGTTTCCTGAAATCCATTGAATTCTGCTTAATACATCAACTAAAACTTGAATGCATAATAGTTGTCCAGCTAATGAGTTTTCTGGTGAATCACAAAGAGTTTCAAGCAGGCTCATGTTCCTTTCTAACTACCAGTCTTGGATTCGTAAAATGAAGGAATTACTCTTTCTTATTCCTTAGTTCCTTGCCATTCAGAGTTGTGTACATTGTTATAGATTAGAGCTTCGTACCTTAGATTTGAAAAGTATTTTTATACACTACCTCTTTCATATAGAAGGCAGAGATGATCATCCTAAGAAATGAGTTACTGGTATTTTTCTGCAAAACTGTTACATGTTGGAACAATCTGTTACACCTCTATTTATAGAAATAAACTTTGCAGATAAAGCAAAAAAGGAAAAAGAAAAAAAAAGTGAACAGATGAAGAAACAATGACCATG
The DNA here is from genome assembly GCF_028749965.1 of Puma concolor. Taxonomy (NCBI): domain Eukaryota; kingdom Metazoa; phylum Chordata; class Mammalia; order Carnivora; family Felidae; genus Puma; species Puma concolor. The sequence goes on from NC_141667.1 coordinate 218,714,470, forward strand.
CAAATGAAAGCAAAAAATAAACTGGTATAGCAATACTTAGACAAAAGAGACTTTAAAACAAAGACTGTATATAATAAGAGACAAGGAAGAGCATTACATAATAATACAGGGACATAATAATAGAAGGAGACTTTAACAATCAACTTATATCAATGGAGAGATCATCCAGACAGAAAACCAATAAGAAAACAATGTCTTTGGCACATTGGAGCAGATGGACATAACCAATATACATAGAGCATTGTACTTCAAAAACAATAAAATACACACTTTTTTCCAGTGTACATTGAACATTCTCCAGGATAGATCACATATCAGGCCATAAAATAAGCCTCATAAATTTAAGAATATTGAAATCAGACCATGCATTTTTTGGACACAAAAATGGAAAAAGGAAAACGACAAATACATGAGACATAAATAACATAATCCTAAACAACCAATGGAGTCAATGAAGCAGTCAAAGAATAAATTTTAAAAAAAATGGAGGCAAATGAAAACTAAAGGGCAACAGCCCCAAATCTCTAGAATATGGCAAAAGCATTTCTAAGAAAGAATATAGCAACACAAGCCAAACTCAAGAAATGAAACATGAACAAAGTCCAAGAAGAGTGGAAGGAAGGAAATGATAAATTATGTAGAAATTTTAAAAACAAATATAAAAAAATCAATGAAACCAAGAGCTGGTTCTTTAAAAAGATTTTTAAAAATTCTTACCCAGACTCATTGAGAAAAAAAGGACCCAAATAAATAAAATCAGAAATGAGTGAGAAATAACAACTGATACCATAAAAATACAAAGGATTATAAAATAACATTATGAAAAATTATATGCTCACAAACTGAACAAAATAGAAGAAATGGATAAATTCCTAGAAACCTACAGTCTTACAAAACTGAACCAGGAAGAAATAGAAAACCCGAACAGACTGATTACAAGTAAGAAAATTTAATTGGCAATCAAAAACTAACAAAAAAATAAAAATCCAGGACCAGATGGAGTCATAGGTGAATTCTACCAGACATTTAAAGAACAGTTAATACCTATTCTCCTCAAACTATGACAAATAAGAAAACTTCCAAATACATTATATGAGGCAAGCTTACCCTGATACCAAAATCAAAGACACCACACATACATACACACACACAAACTACAGACCAATATTCCAGATAAACATAGTGCAAAAAAACTCAAGAAAATATTATCAAACCACATAAAACAGTACATTAAAAAGATCATTCATCACAATCAAGTGGCATTTATTCCTGGGGTGCAAGGATGGTTCAATATGCCCATATCAAACAACATCATACACCACATCAACAAAATGAAAAATAAAAATCATATGTATCTTAACACTTGCAAAAAAGCATTTGACAAGATTCAACATCCATTCATAATAAAAACTCTCAACAAAATGGGGTTAAAGGGAACATATCTTCATAATAAAGGCTATATATGAAAAAAAGAAAACAGCAAATATCATACTTAATGGTAAAAAACCAAGAACTTTCCCTCTGAGGTCCAGAATGTGACAAATATGTCCACTCTCACCACTTTTATTCAATGTAGTATTGCAAGTCCTAGACACAGAAGACAAGAAAAAGCAACACAAGACATCCACATCAGTAAAAAAGAAGATACACTGTCACTATTTGCAGCTGACATGGTATTATACATAGAAAATCCTGAAGACTTTGCCAAAAAAATACTAAAAGAATTCAGAAGATGCATAATTCATACACAGAAATTGGTAGCATTTCTATACACTAATAATGAAGTTGAGAAAGAGAAAGACAATACCATTTACAATTGCACCAAAAACAATAAAATACCTAGGAATAAAAATGAGAGGGGTAAGATCTGTACTTTAAAAACCATAAAACACTGATGAAAGAAATTGAAGATGACATGAACAAATGGAAAGATATTCCATGTTCATGGATTAGAAGAATTAATATTGTGAAAATGTCCATATTATCCAAAGCAATCTACAGATTCAACGCAATCACTATCAAAATACCAACAGCATGTTTTATAACACTAAAAAAAATCACACTAAAATTTGTACGGAACAGAAGCCACAAAATAGCCAAAGCAATCCTGAGAAAGGAGACTAAATCTGGATCTATCACAATTCCAGATTTCAAAATACACTACAAAGCTACTGTAATCAAAAAATATGATACTGGCACAAAAACAGACACATCAATGGAATAGAATGGAGACCCTAGAAATGAACCCACATTTATATGGTCAATATATGACAAAGGAAGCAAGAATATATAATGGCTGAGTAATATTCCATTAGGGATAAACACCTCTTTTTTTTTAACCAATTAATCCACCAATGGACACATAGGTTGCTTCCTTAATTTGGCTATTATAAATAAGGCTGTAATAAACAGAAGTCTGCATATATCTTTTCCAATTTATTTGCTGTTGGTAAATTCCCAATAGTGAAATTACTGGATCATATGTTAATTCTAGTTTTAATTTTTTGAGGACATCCATTATGTATTCCACAGTGGCTGTATCAATTTGCATCCCCATCAGCAATTCACAAAGGCTCCCTTTTCTCTACCACCCCCCGCCCCGCCAATGTTTGTTGTTTCTTTTTTTTTTTTTTTGATGACAGTTATTTTGACAGATGTGAGATGATATCTCCTTGTGGTTTTTATGTGCATTCCCTTGATGATTAATGATGAGCATCTTTTCAAGTGTTTGTTGGTCATCGGTATGTTTTTGGAAAAATGGCTATTCAGGTCCTCTGCCCAATTTTTTTGTCAGATTATTTCCTTTGTTGGTGTTGAGTCCTGTAAGTTCTTCATGTATTTTGGGTATTAACCCCTTATTGTATATATCATTTGTAAATATCTTCTCCCATCTAATAGTTGGCCTTTTCATTTGTTGATGGTTTCTTTTGATGTGTAAAACCTTTTTATGTTGGTACAGTCCCACTACATTATTTTTCCTTTTGTTTCTCTTGTCTGAGACATATCTAGAAAAATGTAGATCCAAAATCAACACCCAAAAAACAAGTAATCCAGTGGAGAAATGGGCAAAAGGCATGAATAGACACTTCTCCAAAGTAGACATCCAGATGGCCAACCAACACATGAAAAAATGCTCAACATCACTCATCATCAGGGAAATACAAATCAAAACCACAATGAGATCCCACCTCACACCTGTCAGAATGGCTAACATTAACAACTCAGTAACAAGAGATGTTGGCAAGGATGTAGAGAAAGAGGAATCCTCTTGCACTGCTGGTGGGAATGCAAACTGGCACAGCCATTCTGGAAAACAGTATGGAGATTCCTCAAAACATTAAAAATACAGTTACCCTATGACACAGCAAAAACACTGCTAGGTGTTTTTCCAACAGATACCAAAATGCTGATTTGAAGGGGCACATGCACCCCCATGTTTTTAGCAGTAATATCAACAATAGACAAATTATGGAAAGAGCCCAAGTGTCCATCGACTGACAAATGGATAAAGAAGATGTGGTATATATGTACAATGGAATACTTGGTAATGAAAAAGAATGAAGTCTTGCCATTTGCAACAACGTGGATAAAATTAGAGTGTATTATGCTAAGCAAAATAAGTAAGAGAAAGATAAATATCATGATTTCACTCATATGTGGAATTTGAGAAATGCAACAGATGTATATAGGAGAAGGGAAGCAAAAATAAGATAACAACAGAGAGGGAGGAAAACCAGAAGACACTCTGAGGGTTGTTGGAGGGGAGGTGCGTGGGGGAATAGAACAAATGGGTGATGGTCATTAAGGAGGGCACTTGTTGGGATGAGCACTGGATTGTATATGTAAGTGATGAATCACTAATTTCTACTCCTGAAACCATTATTACACTATATTTTAACTAACTTGGATTTAAATAAAATTTTTAAAAAAGCAGAAAGAAAATTGTGGGTAGACCAATGTAAAAAAAAAAAAAAATACGGCCTAGGCTTTATTCTAGGAGTTTTATGGTTTCAGGTATCCCATTTAGGTCTTTAATCCATTTTGTTTATTTTTGTATACGGTGTTAGAAAATAGTCCAGTGTTCCCAGAACTGATTTATTGAAGAGACTGTCTTTTCCCCATTGTATATTCTTGGCACTTTTTTTGATGAATTAATTGACTGTATAACCATAGCTTTACTTATGAGCTCTATTCCATTCAATTGACCTATGTGTCTGTTTTTTTCCTAGTACCATACTATCTTAATTATTACAGCTTTGTATTGTATCTTGACATCTAGGATTGATTCCTCAAACCGTGATTGCTTTGGCTACTGGGGATGTTTTTTTTTTCCAAAAAATTTTTAGATTATTTGTTCCAGTCTTGTGAAAAATGTTGTGGGTAATTTGATAATGATCTCACTGAATCTGTAGAAGGCTTTGGGTGGTAGGGACATTTTAACAATATTAACCCTTCCAATCCATGAACATGTATTTCCTTTCCAGTTTTTTTGTCATCTCCAATGAGTTTCATTGATGTTTTATACTTTTCAGAGTACAGGTCTTTCACCTCCTTGGTCTTATTTATTCTTGGTATTTTATTCTTCTTGGTACAATTTAAAATTGAATTATTTTTTAATTTCTCTATTATTTCATTATTAGTATGTCAAAATACAACAGTTTTCTGTATATTAATTTTGTATAGTGCAACGTTACTAAATTCATTTATCACTTCTATTAATTTTTTGGTGATCTTAAAGGTTTTCTATATATAATAGCATGTCATCTGATAATAGTGACAGTTTTAATTCTTTCATAGCATTTTGGATACCTTTTGTTTTTCTTGTCAAATTGTTGCAGCCAAGACTTCCAGTACTATGTTGAATAAAAGTGGTGAGAGTGGACATCCTTATCTTATTCTTATTTTAATATTTATTTTGAGAGAGAGAGAGAAAGCATGAGCAGGGGAGACAGAGAAGCCCCAGCAGGTTCCACACTGTCAGTGCAGAGCCCGACTTGGGGCTCCGTCCCACAAACCATGAAACCAAGAGTCAGACACTTACCCAACTGAGCCACCCAGGCACCTCATTTTATTCTTGACCTGAGAAGAAAAGCTGTCAGTTTTTCACCATTGACTATGATTTTAGCTATGGGTTTTTCATATACTGCCTTTATTATGTTGAGGTATGTTCCATGTACAACTAATTGTTGAGAACTTTTATCATAAATGAATGTTATCATAAATGATTTTCCTGCATCTGTTGAAAGAATTATATGATTTTTATCCTTAAGTTTATTAATGTGATATTTTAATTGATTTGACAATATTCAACCAGTATTTCATCTCTGGAATTAATCTCACTTGATTGTATGAATGATTTCTTTAAAATATTATATGAGGTTAATTAATATTTTGTTGACAATTTTTGCATCTATGTTCATCACAAATATTGTTTTATAATTTTCTTTTTTGTACTGTCTTTGGTTTGGTATTGGGTTAATGCTGCCCTCATAGAATGAATTTAGAAGCTTTACTTCCTCTTCTATTTTTTGTAATAGTTTGAGGAGAATAATTATTAACTCTACTTTAAATGTTTGCGGGTATTCATCTCTGAAGCAACCTAGCCCTGGACTTTTGTTTGTTGGGACAAATTAAATTGAATTGAATTGAATTAGTATTTATTAGCCTGTTCAAACTTTCTGTTTCTTCACGATTCAGTTTTAAAAGGTTATAGTTCTAGGAATTTGTCCATTTCTTCTTGAATGTCCAATTTGTTGGCATATAACTTTTTAATATTCCTATAATCCTTTGTATTTTTATGGTACTATCTGTTGTTTCTCCTACTACATTATGATTTTGAGTACTCTTTTTTTTCTTGAGTGTGGATAAAGATTTATCAATTTTATCTTTTCAAAGAACTAGCTCCTGGTTTCATTGATCTATTGGGATTTTTTTGGTTTGTTTTTTTGTTTAGTCTCTGTTTTATTTCTGCCCTTATCTTTATTATTTTCTTTTATCTATTAGCTCTGGGCTTTGTTCTTTTTCTAACTCCTTCAGTTGTAAGGCTTTGTTGTTTATTTGAGATTTTTCTTATTTCTTGAAGTATGTCTGTACTATTATAAACTTTCCTTTTAGACCTATTTTTCTGAATTCCAAAGAGTTTGGACCATTCCATTTACATTTTCATTTATCTCCGAGTATTTTTTGATTTCTTCAATTTCTTGGTTTATCCATTCATTATTTAGTAACATATTATTTAGCCTCCATGTATTTGTGTTCTTCCCCAGATTGTTTTTCTTGTAATTAAAGATTAGTTTCATGTGCCTACTGGCCATCTGGATGTCTTCTTTAGAGAAGTGTCTATTCATGTTTTCTGACCATTTCTTCAACTGATGAGTGGGTAAAGAAATTGTGGTTTATATACACAATGGAATACTACGTGGCAATGAGAAAGAATGAAATATGGCCTTTTGTAGCAACGTGGATGGAACTGGAGAGTGTGATGCTAAGTGAAATAAGTCTTACAGAGAAAGACAGATACCATATGTTTTCACTATGTGGATCCTGAGAAGCTTAACAGAAGACCATGGGGGAGAGGAAGGAAAGAAAAAAAAATTAGGGAGGGAGCCAAACCATAAGAAACTCTTAAAAACTGAGAACAAACTGAGGGTTGATGGGGGGTGGGAGGGAGGAGAGGGTTGGTGATGGGTATTGAGGAGGACACCTGTTGGGATAAGCACTGGGTGTTGTATGGAAACCAATTTGACAATAAATTTCATATTTAGAAAGAAAGAAAGAAAAGAAAGAAAGAAAGAAAGAAAGAAAGAAAGAAAGAAAGAAAGAAGAGAAAGAAGATACACAAAAAAATTAAAAATTTTTAAAAATTAGTTTCATACTTTTGTAGTCACAGAAAATGCTTGATAAGAAATTTAAGACTGAAATCATAAGGCTTCTGTTGTGGCCTAAAATGCAATCTATCCTAGAGAGTGTTCCATATGCACTTGAAAAGAATGTGTATTCTGTTTTGGCTGGAATGTTCTGCATATATCTGTTGGGTCCATCTGGCCCAATGTGTCATTCAAAGCCACTGTTTCCTTATTGATTTTCTGCCTGGATAATCAACCCATTGATGTAAGTTGGGTCTTTCAGTTTCCTGCTATTATTGTATTACTGTCTATTTCTCCCTTTCGGTCCATTAATAATCACTTTATATATTTAGGTGGTTCCATGTTGGGTGCGTAGGTATTTATAGTTGTTATATGCTCTTGTTCAATTGTTCCCTTTATCATTATGTAGTGCCCTTATTTTTTATCTCTTTCTACAGTCTTTGTTTTAAGGTCTCTTTTGCTGGTATAAGTATTGTCATCACAGCTTTTTGTTCTTTTTGGTCTCCATTTGCGTGGTATATGTATTTTCCTCTCTTCACTTTCAGTAAACATGTGTTTTAGGACTACAAGTGAGTCTCCTGTAGGTAGCTTATAGATGGGTCTTCTTTTTTATCCATTCATTAACCTTATGTATTTTGACTGGAACATTTAGTTCATTTACATTTAAATGGTGATTAATAGGTATGTATTTATTGCCATTTTGTTACTTGTTTTCTGGTTGCTGTAGTTCTTCTCTTTCTTGTTCTCTTGCTCTCTTCCTTTGTGGTTTGATGACTTTCTTTAGTGTTGTGCTTGGATCCCTTTCTCTTTATTTTTTTGTATCTGTTATAGGTTTTTGATGTGTGGTTACAATTAAGGTGATATATAACAGTTTATGTGTAGCAGTCTATATTAAGTTGATGGTCAATTAACTTTAAACACATTCTGAAAGCACGAAATTTTTTATCTCCCCAAGTACCATTTTATGTATATGAAGTGATACTTTACACCTTTTGTGTATCCCTTCACTATTTTTTGTAGATATAATTTATTTAACTGCTTTTGTGCTTTCACTGCTTTTTGTGTTTTATAAGTGATTAATTTACCATTTTTATTATATATTTACCTGTGAAATTTTTCCTTTTAATAATTTTCTTACCTTTAGTTTTAGACTTTTCTTTCCACTCAAAGAATTCCCTTTAATACTCTAACAAGGCTGCCTTAGAATGGTGATGCACTCCCTTAGCTTTTTTTTGTCTGGGAAACTCTCCTTCTATTGTGAATGATAAACTTGCTGAGAAGAGCATTCTTGGTTGCAGGGTTTTTCCTTTCAGCACTTTGAATACATCACACCACTTCCTTCAGGCCTCCAAAGTTGCTGCTAAAAAAATCAGGTGATAGCCATCTAGAGTTTCTCTTGTATGTAACTCTTTTCCTTTTTCTTACTGTCTTAAAATTCCTCTCTGTATCATTACTGTTTGTCATTTTAATTGTGTCTTAGTGTGGACATCCTTGGATTAATTTTCTTAGGGACTCTCTATGCTTCCTGGATCAGGATGTCTTTTTCTTTCCCAAGATTAGAGACGGTTTTTGCCCCTTCTCTCCCTCTCTTCTTCTGGGATTCCTATAATGTGAACATTATTATTTGATGATGTTGCTGGGTTCCCTTATTGTTTATAATTCTTTGGTCTTTTACTGTTTAGCTTGGGTACTTTCCATTATTCTGTCTTCCTGATCATTGCCCTGTTCTGCCTCCTCTAATCTGTTATTGATTCCCTCCAGTGTATTTTTTAAGTTTATTTATTTTGAGATATAGAGAGTGCAAGCAAGGGAGGGACAGAGAGAGGGAAGCCCATGTAGGCTCTGTGCTGTCAGTGGGGAGTGGATTATTGAAAATAAATTCAAAGCATACAGAGACAATATAATCAACAAGATTTAACCAATGAACACAGGGATCACAGGAGATCATACAACCTGCACAATTATCTAATTCTCCTATTTTTCAAGTAATGATCAAATGCTAATAAAAATGGTAGGAACGGCATTTCTGCAAACCATTTGTTAAACAATTTCAATGTGCACTGCTAGCTAGTATCCCACATAAACACAAAAAAGTTAAGGTACTTATTTCAACAAATCTTCACAGAGACTGATTTTCAGTGTTTTAAAAATATTTGCAGGACTTTTGGGAAGATGCAGAGTAGGAGGACCCTAAGCTCACCTTGACCCATGGACACACCAAGATAACAGCTATATCAGTACAATTTACCCAGAAAACAACCTGAAGACTGGCCAAACAGACTTACACAGTAAATCATAGAGAGGAGGCCACACTGGAAAGGGTAGGAGGGACAGAAACATGATACAGAACCCAACATCAACACTAACCACAAACAGAAGGGATACCACAAGTACAGAGAAGCAAGAGGAACAGACCCCACACCAGGGACATGAGTTCCAAACTTTGGTTTTGAAAACTGGTAGGACTTACCTTTGTGAGTTTTTTACAATCAGTGGGGCTTCATTTCTGGTATTTTAAAAATCAGTGGGCTTAGTTCTGGGAGAGCTGGGGTATAAGTAGGAAATGGAGTCTCCACCCGTAAAGAGCCAGCATAACAAATAACCCAGCCAAGACACAGCATAAAAGTGGCAGTTTAAAAAGCACCTGGGTATAAACAAAGGAGATTTATTTACTAATCTTAGAATATGCATTGGAGGTGTTGGATCTTTAGGAGACTTCTCCAAGACCAAAAGAGCTGGAATTACCCATTCCCACCCCACCCTCCAAACAGTCTAGATAGCTAAACACTTGTGGGAATCAGCGTAACACTCCCCACCTATCTTGCTAGCACCATATGCCCTACCGCATCCAACCCCCATCAGGCCAAGGTGGCTCCTGCTCTGACATCCCATGCAAACAACTCTGGCAGGGAACAGCACCACTCCAAAGTGACTTCTGGCCTTGGGAAAGGGGAAAATAACCACACACACAATAGTGTACCCCCAGTCTCAGTAGTCAAACCTTATAGCTGGCAACATAGAGAGAGCGCCCTGCCTATCAGTGTGCCCAGCAAGGACAGCTTCTCAGGGAACAAGGTAGGGAGAGCACCCTGCAGTTTGGTGTGACTGAAGCCCCAGCAGAGAGATTCAGGGCAGGCATTTGGTCTGACTGCTGACAAGGCCCATCTATAAGCACCTCAAACATGCCCCAAGTAGCACAGGGACCAAACCCTGCCCAGCATGCCCACAACAGGTAAAGTGGGCTATTTCAGCTGACTATATTGAAAGCAATCAAGGCTTAGCCATACAAGTAAGGTACATGCAGCCCACTTAGGAGATACCCCTGAAGCATCTGGTTCTGGTGAACAGGAAACTTTGTGCTATAGGACACCACAGGACCTCTTCTTCATAAGACCACTACTTTCAAGATCGGATGTAGCCGACTTTCTTAATAGAAACAGTTAGACAAAGAGGAGACAAGAATATGTTCCAAATGAAAGAACAGAACAAGGGTACAGAAAAAGAGCTAAGATAAGCAATAAGCCTGATAGAGAATTCAAAGTAATAGTCATAAAGATGTTTATTGGACTTGAGAGTGGAGAATCTCAGTGACACCTTCATCAAAGACATAGGAAATATAAAAAGAGCCAATCAGAGATGAAGAACTCAATAACTGAAATAAAAATATGATAGAATCCATAGCAGAACATATCAGTGACCTAGAAGACAGGGTAATGGAAAGTAACCAAGCTAAGCAACAAAAAGTCCAAAGAATAATTAAAAACAAGAATTTCTTGATAAATGAAATTGAAGATGACAAAAACAAATGTAAAGATACCCCATGATCATGAATTGGAAGAACAAATGTTAAAATGTCTATACTACCTAAAGAAATCTACAGGTTTAATGCAATCCCTATCAAAATACCATCAGCATTTTTCACAGAGCTAGAACAAATAATCCTAAAATTTGTATGAAACCAAAAAAAGACCCTGAGTAGCCAAAGCAATCTTGAAAAAGGAGAACAAAACTGGAAGCATCATCAAAACAATATGGTACTGGCACAAAAATAGACACATAGATCAATGGAACACAATAGAAAGCCCAGAAATAAAGCCATGCTTATATGGTCAATTAATCTATGATAAAGGAGGCAAGATTACACAATGGGAGAGTCTTTTCAACAAATGGTGCTGGGAAAACTGGACCGCTTTCTTACCCTATACACAAAAATAAACTCAAAGACTTAAATGTGAGACTTGAAACCATAAAAATCCTGGAGGAAAACATATGCAGTAAGTATTTTGACGTGGCCTTAACATTTTTTTAACGTTTATTTATTTTTGAGACAGAGAGAGACAGAGCATGAACAGGAGAGGGGCAGAGAGACAGGGAGACACACCGCGAGATCGTGACCTGAGTTGAAGTCGGAGGCTTAACCGACTGAGCCACCCAGGTGCCCCATCATTTTTTAGATATGTCTACTCAGGCAAGGGAAACCAAAGAAAAATTAAACAACTAAGACTACAAAATAAGAAGATTTTTGCAAAGGAAACGAATAAAATATCAAGGAAACCTGAATGGGCAAAGATATTGCAGGTGATAAATTCGATAAAGGGTTAATATTCAAAATATGTAAAGAACTTATATAATTCAACACCAAAAAAATAATAATCTGATTAAAATGGGCAGAGGACCTGAGTAGACATTTAAAAAAAAAAAAAGACATACACATGGCCAACAGACATATGAAAAGTATTCAACATCACTCATCACCAGAGAAATGCAAATCAAAACCACAATGAGATATCACCTGACACCTGTCAGAATTGCTAAAATTGAAAAGGCAAGAAATAACAGATGATGGGATGGAGAAAGAGGAACGTTCATGCAGTTTCAGCAGGAATGTAAATGGGTGCAACCACTGTGGAAAAAAGTATGGAAGTTCCTCAACAAATTAAAAATACAATTACCATAAGATCCACTAATTCCACTACTGGGTATTTACACACAAAAAAATAAAAACACTAATTGGAAGGGATATATGCACCATTATGTTTATTGCAGCATCACCTATAATAGTCAAGATATGGCAGCAACCCAACTGTCCATTCAGAGATGAACAGATAAAGAAGAGGTCCTATATTTTTACAATGGAATATTACTCAGCTATAAAAAGGAATGAGATCTTGCCATTTGCAACAATGTGGATGGACCTAGAGGGCATAATGCTAAGTGAAATAAGTCATCCTGAGAAAGACAAATAATTTGGTTTCATTTATATGTGGAATTTAAAAAAACATAGCAGATGAAGAAACCAAAAAAGAGAAAATACAGACTCTTAAATACGGAGAACAAACTGGTGGTTGCCAGAGGAGAGGTGGGTGGGGAATGGTGAAAACAGATAAGGGTATGAAGAATACACTCTTATTGATAAGCAGTGAGTAAGGTAAAGAATTTTTGACTCATTATATTTTATACCTAAAATATAACAAATAAAACTGTTCTAAAAAATTAAAATGAGCAAAATACACTAACTTAAACATGTATTCCACCTACACTCCCTTCCCAGTGTCCATTAAAACACCTCTCCTATCGTAAGAGCAGCAGGTTCAACTAAGCCAAAACAACAGAACCCAGACAGGTTAGGAGCCACAGTCTGAAAAGCCCTCTGGAGGAGGAAGATGTCATATGGGTCAGAAGGGAGACTGAAGCAGTGAGGTTGGGTGCTAGGTACTGAGGTTTCAGGGTTATGCATCACACCTGGATACTAATTTTTCTAAACTTTGAGCTTGATGACCACATCAAACTTACTGGTTGTCTCACATGGAGTAGGAGTGATGCTATTGCATGTGTGTGATGAAAGATGAAGGGAATAGTGTTGAACAAAAGAGCAAATGGTAGTAGTACCATTCACGAAATTGTTCTGTTTATTCCCCACCAAGGGATGAGGCAGAGTTGCACCCTCCTTCCCCCCTTGTGGTTGGATAGGGCCATGTGATTTATTGTGACAGATAAATGGTAAGAGGAAATGCTGTGTGTTTTTTTTAAGCCAAAGTTCTTAACTAGATGATGCACAAACCTCCAGAGCTTTCTTTCTCCACCTTGGTTTGGCAGTGACCAATTTCCAAACAAATGGCTGACTAACAAATAAAATTCTCTGTACACCCACAGAAGACATGGAACATAAGCAAGAAATAGTTCTGTATTTGTTTTTATCCATTAATCTTTGGACATTATTACCACAGTATCATCGAAGCTATCATGTTTGATAACACCTCCTCCTGGTAATTTAAGCACTTCCCTGGACTTTGCCAAAATGAAGCTAGCAAGATTTTATATGTCTGCCTTGAACTACTGTTTACTTCATTTGCCTGTGGTTTTTCTCATTATAATGTCATTACCCCATGATGTGGGCCCGTGAAGGGGTGCCTGTGCAATTACAACCTTTACTGATAACTTACTGCTACTCACTTTATCACTCACTGGATCTTGGCTCACCTTACTCATTGTGGCAAGAAGGCAATCACTCAGTAGTTTTCCTTTCATAATATTCTCCATACCTATGTATTTATCAACTGTAGGTCTATCTGGTTACATATATTTCTGTGTATTTTTATCTATCATCCATCCATCCATCATCTATCCTAGCCACTTGTACAGCTCTTCCAGGGAGACTGCAGGATCCAAGATGGAGGCATGTCTCAGTGAGGATCTATGCTGACAGTAAGCTGAGCCTGAGTCTTCCACCAGCACTGGGGAGCAAGTCACACCCTTACTTAGGTTAGGACTGAGTACAGCAGAAGACACTGAGAAAGCTTTGAGCAAGCATGGCAGCCGGTGGCCAGCTGTAGAGTTGGAAATCAGGTGACCCTGCAGCAGCTTTGGGCATCCAAAGAACGAAAAATGGTTTTCCCAGAATCAGGAGGAGGAATGATGTGGGTAGAAAAATAAGGTACTCTCATAAGTGGCTGTTGCCCCGTGAGAAAGCTGGTAACATGTTGGCTATTAATTCATTGTATTTACTCTCAGACTAGGACCTGGGAGTCAGCTAGATGGGTTGAGGCTGGCTCCTTTTAAGGACCCATCCCTTTTAAGCTATCTTCAATGTCCATGTACAGCTAAGTCTTCACTTGAAGGGTGAAAAGAGATCAGATTTTATAAAGCAAAAAATTCTGCCTACCACAAAGCACTCATTGGAATTTCTACATTTAAGAAAATAAATCATGTGAAGCTAAACAGAATGTTAGTAATATACATTCTTCTGTTTTGAAGAAATGTATCCACCCAAGGAGATAAATAGGCCAGTGTACTTATACACTGACCCTGAATTTTATGAATATCCAGGAATGACTAATGTCTGTGTGACTCTTCTTCAACTTAACTCTTCTTTGAAGAAAGAACCAGTGTCACCAGTTCTATAACTATGATTGAAGTCAGAGAAAGATCTAACTAACTCAATGCTCACATTTTACAAAGAAATTTTGACTCACAAAGCTACTAGAATCTGAATCAATAGTTCCCCCTCCAAACTGTTGAGCTTTCTTATTTATTCAGAGTAGTGCTAAATCTGAGAATTATTTTTAATGTCTTTATGCTCAAAGGCATTTATTTCAAATTTCAGGACAGAATTAAGCTATAACATTGGTATTATTTTTCTGACCATATTATTATCCTTAAATGGTTGGTTCTTATTTTCCTTCAGGCAGGAAGCTTCACTATTTAAAAACTCAAAGCTAGTTCCATTCCAAGAAGGAAGACCCTGAACTCACCTTCTTCATGAAATACACTATATTACACCTATTTACAGAACAATTCCTGTGGAAGAGTAATTGAGGGCCAACTGAACAGCTTCTGCACAACAAAAGAGAGAAAAGCAAAGATACAAAGACAAAATAACAAAGAAAACCCCTACTCCTGCTGCTGTGAACTTACAGTTGGGAGAGAGAGCACTGAGGCATCAGAAACAAATTCCTCTGTCCTTGCAACCAGCATATAAAAGATACAGCACTAGATTCCATCAAGCAGTTGGGGGGGAGCTGCATGAACACTCTTTGGGAGGGAGGGGCTAATATATACAATCTGTGCTTCCCCTCGCTGCCACTTGAAAGTTCAGTGCACAGTCCAGTCACCCTAACCAGTCTGCCACCTCAGTGAGCCCAGAACCCATGCCCATACCAGCCCCAGCCATCCCACCAATATGGCCACAGGGTGGTGCACACTGGGACACCCCTCGTCAGCAGTCAGTACAGCTACAGCCTTCATATCAACATGATATAGGCACAAAGCACCCTGGGACACTCTAGGCCCATGCAACTTTGGCCTCAGATGTCTTGCCAGGGAAGTCCCAGCGCAGAACAGTCCAGAACCTCACAGCCTTGCACACACTTTAGCTTTAGCTGTCTTGCCAGCCACCTCCCGATCTATATGTTGCCTACATGAGACTCACTTCAGACCTAAAGACACATACAGACTGAAAGTGAAGGGATTTAAAACATTTGCCGTGCAAATGGAGGTGGGAAAAAAAACTGGGAAGAACTACTTACATCAGACAAAATAAACTTTAAAATAGACTGTAAGAGAGACAAAGAAGGGCATTACCTAATGATAAATCAACCCAAAAGAAAATAAAACAATTATAAATATGTACCCATTCAACAATGAAGCACCTAAATACACAAAGAAAATATTAACAGACATAAAGAGAGAAGGTGATGGTAATATAATAATAATAGGGGACGTTAACACTCTACTTACATCAGTGGATAGATCATACAGATAGAAATCAACAAAGAAACAGTGACAGAGTGGACCAGAGAGACATAATAGATATATAGAGAATATGCCATCTGAAAACAGAATACACATTCTTTCAAACACACATGGAACATCCTTCAGAATAGATCACATTTAGGCCACGAAACAAGGCTAAATACATTTTTGAGGATTTAAATCATACCATACATTTATTCTGATCATGATGGTATGAAACTAGAAACCAAGCACAAGAAAAAAAACAGAAAAACACAAACACTTGGAGACTAAACAACACAATACTGAACAACCAATGGGTCTATGGAGAAATTAAAGAAGAAATTGAAAAATACATTGATATGGATAAAAATGAAGACACAACGGTCCAAAATATTCAGGATACAGCAAAAACAGTTCTTGGAAAGATACAGAAATACAGGCCTACCTAAAGACACCAGAAAAAGCTCAGATAAACAATCTAATCTTATACCTAAAGTAACTAGAAAAAGAAGAGCACACAAATCCCAAAATGAGTAGAAAGAGGAAATAATAAAGATTATTGCAGAAATAAATGACACAGAGATTAAAAAAATAGAAAAAAATCAAGAGTTGTTTCTTTGAAAAGATAAACAAAATTGATAAACCCTTAGCCAAACTCATCAAGAAAAAAAAGAGAAAGGACCTAAATAAAAACACAAATGAGAGAGAGGTAAAAACTGACACCACAGAAATACAAAGAATTATAAGAGAGTACTCTGAAAAAAATTATACACCAACAAATTGGACAATCTAGCAGAAATGGATAAATTCTTAGAAACATAGAATCTTCCAAAACTGAACCATGAAAATATAGAAAATCTGAACAGACTGATTACTATGTAATTGACTCTGTAACTTAAAAAGTTTTAAAAACTTCCAACAAAGTCCAGAACAAGATGGTGAATTCTGCCAAACATTTAAAGAAGAATTAATACCTATTCTCTGCAAACTATTTGAAAAAAATAGAAGAGGAAGGAAAGCTTCCAAATACATTCTACAATGCCAGCATTACCCTGATGCCAAAAACAGACAGAGACACCACAAAAAAAGAAAACTACAGGCCAGTAACCCTAATAAGACACATAAAAATGTCCTCAACAACACATTACAAAACTGCATTCAACAATGCATTAAAAAAATATTCACCACAATCAAGTTGGATTTATTCCAGGGATACAAGGATGGTTCACTATTTGCAAATTGACAGGATACAACACATCTACAAAATGAAGGATGAAAATCATATATATGATCATCTCAATATATGCTGAAAAAGCAGTTAATAAAATTCATGATCCATTCATGATAAAAACTCTCAATAAAGTAGATGTAAAGGAAACTTACCTCAACATAATAAAGACCATGCGTGAAAAAACCCCATGGCTGACATCTTAATGGTAAAAAAACTGAGGGACTTCCCTCTCATATCATAAATTAGATAAAGATGTCCACTCTTACCCCCCTTACTCAAGATAGTACTAGAAGTCCTAGCCACAACATCAGACAAGAAAAAGAAAAAAAAGCAATCTGTATCAGTAAAGAAGACGTTAACTTGCCACTAACTGCACATGACATGACACTAAACATAGAAAATACTGAAGACTCTACTTCAATGTTTTTTTATTTATTTTTGAAGGAGAGAGAGACAGAGCATGAGTGGGGTAGGAGCAGAGAGAGAGGGAGACACAGAATTCAAAGCAGGCTCCAGGCTCTAAGCTGTCAGCAGAGAGCCTGACGCAGGGCTCCAACTCACGAACCATGAGATCATGACCTGAGCTGAAGTTGGACGCTCAACTGACTGAGCCACCTAGGCACTCCTGAAGACTCTACTTCAGAATTTAGAAAATCCTAAAGCTACTAGAAGTAATGAATGAATTCAGTAAAGTTGCAGTATACAAAATTAATATATGAAAATCAATGATATTTCTATATACTATTAATGAAGATAAATTAAGCAGAAAGATAAATTAAGAAAACAATTATATTTACAATTACACTAAAAAGAGTAAAATACCTAGTAATAACCAAGGAGGTGAAAGATATATGATCCAAAAACTATAAAATACACACATTATTTTTCACAGAATTAGAACAAATAATCCTAAAACTTGTATGGAACCACAAAAGCCAAATAACCAAAGCAATTCTGAGAAAGGACAGAGCTGGAGGCATCACAAATTCAGATGTCAAGATATACTACAAGGCTGTAGTAACCAAAACAGTATGGTACTAGCACCAAAAAAAACAGACGCACCAATAGAACAGAACAGAAACCCAGAAGTAAACCCATGTTTCTATGGTACATCTATGACAAACAAGGCAAGAAGATACAAAGGAAAAAGACAGTCTCTTCAGCAAATGGTGCTGGGAAAACAGTGACATTGTAAAAGAATGAAACTAGACCACTTTCTAACACTGTACATAAAATAATGTCAAAACAGATTAAACACCTCAATGTGAGACTGGAAAACATAAAAATCTTAGAAGAGAATCCAGGCATTAATTTTTCTGACATTGGCTAGAGCAACATTTTTCTAGGTATGTCTCCTAAGATCAGGGAAACAAATGCAAAAACAAACTATTGGGATTATATCCAAATAAAACGCTTTTGCACAGGAAAGGAAACCATCAACAAAATAAAAAGGCCGTTTTTATCAATGAGAATATTTGCAAATATTAATACCCAAAGCATATACTCACACAATTCAATGCCCAAAAAAATCCAATTTAAAAATTGGCAGAGGACCATTTTTCAAAAGACACACACTTTTCCAAAGAAGACATACAGATGGCAAACAGACACAAGAAAAGATGCTTAAAATCACTAATAATCAGAAAGCTCAAAAGCCACAATATCACCTTACACCTGTTAGAATGGCTAAAATAAAATAATAATAAAAACAAGAAATTAGAAGTGTTGAAAAGGATGTGGAGAACAGGGAACCCCCATTCATTGTTGGTGGAAATATAAAGTGGTATAGCCCCCTGTGAAAAACAGTATGGATATTTCCCAGTAAGATAAAAATTGAAATACCGTATGATCCAAGAGTTCCACTACTGAGTATTTACCTGAAAACAAAAACACTAATTTGAAAAGATACATGCACCCCTATTTTTATGGAAGCATTATTTACAATAGCTAAGATATGGCAGTAACCTGGCTGTCCACTGATAGACAGTTGGATAAGAAAGATGTCATACACACATACACACACAAAATGGAATATTACACAGCCATAAAAAGGATAGGATCTCGCCATTTGCAACATGGATGAACCTAGAGAGTATAATGCAAAGTGAAATAAATCAGCCTGAGAAAAACAAATACCATAAATATGTGGAATCTTAAAAAAAAAAAAAAAAAAAAAGGAACAAAAGCAGGATCAGATCTAAGAGCAAACTCATGGTTGCCAGAGAGGAGAGAGAGGAGGTGGATGTGGAGGTGGACAAAATGGGTTAAGAGGGAGATACAGGCTTCCAGTTATGGAATCAATAAGTCACAGGAATAAAAGGCATAGCATAAGGAATATAGTCAATGATACTGTAATAGTGTTGTAGGTGAAAGACACAGCTACACCTATCGTGAGCATAGCATAATGTATACACTTGTCAAATCACTATGTTGTACATCTGAAACTAATGTAACATTGTATATCAACCGTATTAAAAAAATTATTTAAAAACAACAGAAACTCAAAGCAAAGAAACACCTAAGTAACTCATACCCTAATTTCTTGCTCAAAAATTACATTCCCAGTTCACATTGTAATTGATTTTTCTGAGTCAGTGATTTTTTGTTTGTATTCATAGTACTGAACGAATTTTATTCTGAAAAAAATAATTACTTTGAAATTGTGTTATCATGAAATAGAAATTAAATTCATAAGCATATCTGCTGGGCTTCTTTCTTCCTCTAAATGATAATTTCTTTGTGTCCCTAGTTTCTAGCAAAATGTGTAGAACTTGGGAGTTCAATACAGATAAAGAACTACTTACAATGATGACTCCAAGGCCCCAAATACTAACATTTAAGTGCAGTGTACGTCAATTTTCTGATATCAGTGAGTTTTCTCACCACCTTGGTCTGGTCCACCATCATCTTTTACTTGAATTAAGACAGTAGCCTCCCGACTAATCTCCCTACTTCTTTTCTTGCTCCCTATAATCTCTTCTCAACACAGTAGAGAGAATAATGCTGTTAAACATGTTTTAGGTCAAGCTACTCCTAAACAAAACCTTCCAATGGCTTCCCATTTCCTTCATAGGAGATAAAAACAAAGGCATTACAATGGCCCATAGCCCTACCACTACCTCTTTGCTTCATATCCTACTATTGCACTTCCTGCTGCAAGCGATGAACATTGTTTCATTCACGTTTCATTGCTTAAAGCAAGTTATATTCCCATGCCCAAAATACAATTATACCTTGTACCTTAAAGCAGAAATAAAAATTTTAATGAAAAGCATTAATGGCTACTACAGAGTTTGACATTTCTTTATATGTTGTCCATTGTCCATGATTTGTATTTCTCCTCAAGTGGATGGTCTATTTAGTTTCTTCATCTCTCAGGATCTTTAGAATTTTAGCAATATTTAGTTCATTCTTAATTGTAAACAGATCCCTAGTGAAGAATACTTCTAACCACAGTCCCCAATCAATTTATATTTATTTATTTTGAGAAAGATATCACGAGTGCACAAGCCGGGGTGGGAGGCAAAGAGAGGGAGACAGAGATCCCAAGCAGTTTCCACACTGTCAGCACAGAGTCAGACAACGGGCTTGAACCCACAAATAGTAAGATCATGACCTGAGCCAAAATCAAAGTAGTCTGAAAATTACAAACTGAGCCACCCAGGCACCCCACCCCCACCCCGCCCCGAGTCACTTTCGAACGGCTCTATTATACCCTAAATTGGGGACTCCTTTTCCTGATTTCTCTTTCCTTTTTTATAGCCCAGTACCATCCAATAGTGGTGGGGGTTTTTGTTGTTGTTGTTGTTCTCTTGATTCTATATAGACAATTAATATAGCCGTCCCTCATAATTTCTGGACCTCCACTAAAACCCCCCAGGTTTCCACATTAATTTCATCCTTCCCCATCTGCGACACTTCTCTCCATCTCTAAACCAGCAGCTCATCTTTGTGACCAGAGTGTTGCCCTTTGCAGGTCTATAAATCCACATACTTTGTAAAGAAAGTTCTTGACAGATATCTAAGAGTGTTTTGGTACAGCAATGACAGAGATGATGATAGGATGCCCACTGCCTTCTCACTCACTGGTCTTCAATCTGCATCACTTGTAAACCTAATTTGCTAAAGCAACAGTAAAAGAAAATACACTGACAAATTCCCAATACAAAATTTCATTTATTTTCTGAGTATTTTCCAAATGTTGTAAAAGTGCTAGCCCTATGCTGCCACATAGTAGGTAGTAAATAAATTAAACCTGAATCAAATAAGAAGTGGAACCACATATACAGCATTCCTGAGAGGAGATATTTTAAATGAATCTTTGATTATCCCTAACACTTTTGGATATTCAGAACAATAAAAAATTAAAAACAGGAACTTTAATACTTTAAGCAGTCTTGAAACATTCTTCATTTTGCCTATCTTGTGACTAACACTATTTTGGTGAACATTAAAACTGTGATACAGTTTATGTAATTAAAGCAAAAACTATCACCTGCTTAAAAGTAGCCGCAGGTGGGAGGAATTAATCTGCTAAGCAAAATGTTTGCTTAGTTGCAGAGTATAAACCTTTCATTATAGTTTGCTCAGATGTCTGTTATTCAGAGACTTGGTTATTTTCTAAGGAAACGGTAAAGGAATATAGATCATCTCAAACTTCACATGATTTCTTTTTATTCCTATGGTACCACATACAGTGGATGTACATGTTATCCAGGTATTAGCCATTAGAACAAACAGAAGATTGCATATGCCCAAAATTATCCCTTGAAAATCCTTTGGTTCCCTAGTGAAGAGATTAAAATACACCTGCTATTGGGGGAAGGAATTTTAAAAAGAATTTCAACAATGTTTTTCACAGCCTAGGGATCCTTGCAGTCTAAAGCAGAAGAAACATTTTTAAATCAATGTCACTTTAAATAATTTAAATCAACCAAGGTAATACACCTTTTGGCTTCATAAATTGTTATTTCTATTTCTTGAATCTTTTATCCCCTTGGCTGAGCAGGTATTATTAAATTCACATAAGTTAAAGGTACGTATGAAGTAGTTCTGTAGATTCTTTAAAAGACTTATGAGTGTAACTATATGCAATACTAATAACTTTATTATTTATTTAAATTTCTATAAAATTGCATAATGAAAAATCATAGAAAAGTTTATAAACTATAAATGAATTCTAAGTCTGGGATCTGTAGAATCATGGCATTTTATTTCATACTTGATTGATTTATTAAAGGTCCAACTTTCAAAAAGAATATAGCATTCCTTTTCAAAAGCAGTCAGTGGGAACATTAATTGGAGCACATGAAAGGCATTTAAATAAATATTAGTCAGCAATTGACTGATTTATACAAACTGAATATTTAAATGCATCAAGAGTCATACTTCAGCCAAAATGTTCCATATTCTGCATTTTTAAGGTGTAGCGTTACCAAGAGTAGTGAAGCTCTGATGTTCTCAAAATTTTTCTAACTTCTCTTTACAACAAAGATCCTGAGCTATATAATTCCTTCTGTGATATAGCTATTTACAGGTTTTCTATGTGTACAAAGGGCAACCCTACTGAAATCTGCCTAGGGTTCTGAAGAAAAGCTCCCAAAATAATATACTTTTAACATTATAATTGTCTGGTTTGAGGAAACAAAAACCTTGACTACTGTATTTTTAATGCTACCATTACTATATTTTCTGGTTGAGAGTTCTCTACACTTTATTCACCAGGATTAGCAATATTAATACCAAAGTAGAGAAAATTATTAAATGGAATTTTTTTTTCTATCAGTTATTCTTCTAGAAATACATATACAAATCTAAAAGGGAAACACTCATCCTAAACGTATTACTCTACTTTTTGATTTGGTGAGAAAATATTACAGTGCAACCATATTAAAAGCATTTTGTCTTTGAAGATGCAATATATTGTAGAAGGTTGAGGTCATTCTGAAATGATGTTAAAAACCAACTCTCATTACACCAATACGGGTATGTAGATTCTTGGGTTAACTGTGTACTGACCCCAAGACAATGAAATATATTTTTTTAAATAGATAGTTGATAACTTCTTGTTTTCTTGGAGTTTGACTCTTATCAAATTTCTAAAATACCTCTTCCTAGAAATCAAAAGTTTTGATTAATTGTGATCTGGTATTAGAAAAAAGCTATTGTTTCCTTTACAATAAAACAGACCCAAAAGGGAATTCACATTCAGTCAATGAGAGTAATTGATACCACTGGATTACTCTAGAGTTTCTCACAGTGGGATCAGCCCTACTATGAAGACCTTTGTTCTTTTTTTTTTTTTTTTCAAATCACTGAATTCTTAAAATGATTTATTTATTGAGGGCATACTATACAACAAGTATTTTGCTAGATACTATATTTACACTTACTATTTTATTTTTTAACTACAAATTCATAATCTCTATTTTATTGATGTGAAATCTTTTTTTAATTCCAGTATAGTTAACATACAGGGTTACATTAGTTTCAGGTACAATACCGTGATTCAACAATTTCATATGTTACTTAGTGCTCATCAAGATAAGCACTTTTAATCCCCATCACCTATTTCACCCATACCCCCACCCACGTCCTCTCAGGTAACCATCTGTTTATGCTCAACAGTTAAGAGTCTCTTTTTTTTGGTTTGACTATCTTTTCCCCTTTGTTCATTTGTTTTGTCTCTTGAATTCCACATATGAATGAAATCATATGGTATTTGTCTTTCTCAAACTTATTTCACTTGGCATTATACTCTGTAGATCCATCCACATTGTTGCAAATGGCAAGATCTCATTCTTTTTTATAGCTGAATAAAATTCCATTGTATACATATACCAAATCTTCTTTAACCATTCATTTTTATATGGATGCTGGGGTTGCTTTCATAATTTTGTTATTGTAAATAATGTTTCAATAAACATAGGGGTGAATATATCCTTTAAAATTAGTGTTTGCGCATTCATTGGATAAATAGCAGTAATGAATTTCTGGATTATATGGTAATTCTATTTTGGAGGAATCTCCGTACTGTTTTCCACAATGACTGCACCAGTTTGCATTTCCACTAACAGTGTACAAGGATTTCTTTTTCTTCACATTCTCACCAACACTTGTTTCTTGTGTTTTTTTTTATTTTAGCCATTCTGACAGGTGTGAGGTGATATCTCATCGTGGTTTTGATTTTCATTTTCCTGATGATGAGTGATGTTGAGCATATTTTCATGTGTCTGTTGAGCATCCAGATGCGTTCTTTAGAAATGCTCATATCTCCTGTCCGTTTTTAATTGGACTATTTGGCAGGTTTTGGTTAGTTTGTACAAGGTCTTTATGTAGTTTGGATACTAACCATTTATTGGATATGTCATTTGTAAATATCTTCTCCCATTCTATAGGTTGCCATTTAGTTTTGTTAATTTTACCTTTGGTGTGTAAAAGCTTTTTACTTTGATGTACTCCCAATAGTTTATTTTTGCTTTTGTTTCCCTTGCCTCAGAAGACATATCTAGAAAAATGTTGCTATGACCAATGTCAGAGAAATTACTGCCTGTGCTCTCTTCTAGCCTTTTTATGGGTTCAGGTATCCACTAAGATTATTAATCCATTTTGAGTTTATTTTTGTGTATGGTATAAGAAAGTGGTCCAGTTTCATTCTTTTGCATGTAGCTGTCCAGTTTTTCCAACACCATTTGCTGAAAAGACTTTTTCCCATTGCATATCCTTGTCTACTTTGTCAAAGACTAGTTGATCGTATAATTGTGAGTTTATTTCTGGCCTCTCTATTCTATTGATCTATGTGTCTATTTGTGTGCCAGTACCATACAGTTTTGATTACTACAGCCCCTGTAATATATCTTGAAATCTGGGATTGTGATACCTCCAGTTTTATTCTTCTTTTTTTCGAGATTGCTTTGCATAGTCAGGGGGGTCTTCTGTGGTTCCATACAAATTTTAGGACTATTTGTTCTACTTCTGTGAAAAATGCTTTTGTTATTTTAAATTTTTTTTTTCAACGTTTTTATTTGTTTTTGGGACAGAGAGAGACAGAGCATGAACGGGGGAGGGGCAGAGAGAGAGGGAGACACAGAATCGGAAACAGGCTCCAGGTTCCGAGCCATCAGCCCAGAGCCTGACGCGGGGCTCGAACTCACGGACCGCGAGATCGTGACCTGGCTGAAGCCGGACGCTTAACCGACTGCGCCACCCAGGCGCCCCTGCTTTTGTTATTTTAAAAGGTATTTCATTAAAACTGTAGAGTGCTTTGAGTAGTCTGGACATTTTAACGATATTAATTCTTTCAGTCCATGAGCATGGAATAGCCTTCTACTTGTCTGTGTCATCTTCAATTTCTTTCATCAGTGTTTTATAGTTTTCAGAGTACAAATCTTTTGCTTCCTTGGTTAAGTTTATTCTTAGGTACTTTATTCTTTTTGAAGTAATTCCAAATAAGGATGTTTTCTTAATTTGTCTTTCTGCTACTTCATTATAAATTTATAGAAATGCAACAGATTTCTGTATCCTGATTTTGTACCCTGGGATCTTACTAAATTCATTTGTCAGTTATAGCAGGTCAGGGTGGAATCTTTAGGGTATTCTATACAGTTTCATGTCATCTGCAAATAATGAAAGTTTTATGTCTTTACCAATTTGGATGCCTTTTATTTATTTTTCTTCTCTGATTGCTATGGCTATAAGTTCCAGTGTTGAATAAAAGTAATGAGAGTAGACATCCTTCCTTGTTCCTGATATTAGGGGGAAAGCTCTCAGTTTTTCACCATTGAGTATGATGTTCGCTCTGAGGTATATATGGCCTATAATATGTTGAAGTTATTCCCTCTAAACCTACTTTGTTGAGAGTTTTTATCATGAATGAATGTGTACTTTAAGTGCTTTCTCTGCATCTGTTGAAATCTTCATATAGTTTTTATCCTTTATCTTGTTGATGTGATGTGTCATATTGACAGATTTGTGAATATTGAACCACCCTTGCATCCCAGGTATAAATCCCACTTGATCATGGTGAATCATTTTTTTAATATATTGTTGGATTTGGTTTGCTAATATGTTATTGAGGATTTTTGTATCTATCTCTACCAAAGATATTGGCCTTCACTTTTTTGTAGTGTCTTTATGTGGTTTTATTAACAGGTAATCTTAGCCTTATGGAATGAATTTGGAATATTTCCTCCATCTTCTATTTTTGGAATAGTTTGAGGAGAATAGGTATTAAATCATTAAATGTTTGGTAGAAGTCACCTGTTAAGTCTGGTCCTGCACTTTTGTTTCTTGGGCATTTTTGCTTTCCTAATTCAATTTAATACTGGTCATTGGTCTATGCAAATGATCTATTTCTTCTGATTCAGTTTTTGGAAGTTAAAGGTTTCTAGGAATTTATCCATTTCGTCCTGGTTGTCCAATTTGTTTGCATATAACTTTTATAACATTCTCTTATAATCCTTTGGATTTCTGTGGTTTCAATTGTTTTTTATCCTCTTTCATTCTGATTTTGTTTGAATCCTCTTGTTTTTATGAATCTGGCTAGCTTATCAATTATGTTGATCTTTTCAAAGAATCAACTCCTGGTTTCATTGATCTGTTCTATTGTTTTTTAGTCTCTGTTTCACTTATGTCTGCTCTAATCTTTATTATTGCCTTCCTTCTTCTGGTTTTGCATTTTATTTGTTCTTCTTTCTCTAGCTCCTTTAGGTGTAAGGTCAGGTTGCTTGAGATTTTTTTTTTTCTTGCTTCCTGAGGTAGGCCAGTAGTGCTATAAACTTCCCTCTTAGAATAGATTTTGCTGCATCCCAAAGATTCAGGACAATTTTGTTTTCATTTTCATTTGTCTCCATGTATTTTTTGATTTGCTCTTTGGTTTCTTGGCTGACCCATTCATTTTTTAGTAGCATGTTACTTAACCTCCAGGTATTTGTGTTCTATCCAGATTTTTTTCATGTGGTTGATTTCAGGTTTCATAGCATTGTGGTCAGAAATGATGCATGGTATGACTTTAATCTTTTTTAGATTGTTGACACTGGTTTTGTAGCCTACTATGTGATCTAATCTGGAGAATGTTCCATGTGCACTTAAAAGGAATGTATATTGTGTTGTTTTAGGATTGAATGTTCTAAATATACCTGGAAATCCATCTGGTACACTGTGCCATTCAAAGCCACTGTTTCCTTGATTTTCTGTTTGGATGATCCGTCCATTGATGTAAGTGGGATGTTAATGTCCCCTACTATCATTGTATTACTATCAATTACTTCCTTTATGTTTGTTATTTGATACTTTATGTATTTGGATGCTTCTATATTGGGTGCATAAATATTTACAATTGTTGTATCTTCTTGTTGGATTGTTCTCTTTTTGATTATATAGTGTCCTTCTTTGTCTCTTGTTACAGTCTGTTTTAAAACCTGTTTTGTCTGATAGAAGTATTCTTACCATGACTTCCTTTTCACCCCCATTTGCATTATAAATGCTTTTAGATCCTTTCACTTTCAATCTGCATGTGTCTAAGTCTGAAATGAGTCTCCTGTAGGCAGCATATAGATGGGTCTTGGTTTTTTTGTCCATCTGTCACCCTATTTTTTTTATTGGAGCATTTAGTCCACTTGTAATCAAAGTAATTATTGATGGATATGTACTTATTGCCAGTTTGTTACTTGTTTTTGTTACGGTTGTTTTTGTAGCCATCTATTGCTTTTTTCTCTTGCTTTCATCTCTCATGGTTTGCTGGATTTCTTTGGTGATATCTTTGGATTCTTTTCTCTCTTTTTTTTTCCATATCTAGTACTGGCTCTTGATTTGTGACTATTTTAGGTTCATATGTAACATCTTATGCATCTGGCAGTCTCTTACTTGAGCTTGAACCTGATTTTTACTGTTCTACCCCCGCCCCACATTTAGGTATATTGCATCATACTTTATATACTTTCATTTTGTGAATGGCTTGACTAATTTTTATAGATATACTTAAATTTACTACTTTCTGCTTCATATTTTTCCTTACTCATACTTATGATATTTCCTTTGTACTCAAAAAGCCCCCTTTAACATTTTTGGTAGGGCATGTTTAGTGGTCATAAATTCCTTTAACTTTTGTCTTGTAAACCCTTTCTCTTTCCTTCCAGTGTGAATGATAGCCTTGCTGGATAAAATGTTCCTGGCTGCAGATTTTTCCCTTTCAGTATTTTGAATGTATCCTCCCTTCTAGCTTATTTTCTGAAAAATCAGTTGATAGCCTCTGGGTTTCCCTTGTATGCAACTGTTTTCTTTTTTTCTTGCTGCTTTTAAAATTCTCTTTATCATTACTTTTTACATTTTAATTACTGTGTGTCTTGCTATGGATCTCCTTGGCTTGATTTTGTTGGGGGAATCTCAGTGCCTCTTGGATCTGTATTTCTATTTCATTTCCTAGAGTCAAGAAATTTTCAGCTTTTATTTCTTCAAAAAAATTATCTGGTCCCTGTTTTCTTTCTTCTGGAATCTCTTTAATATGAAAGTGATTACACTTGATGTTACTACATTTCCTAAGTCTAGTTTCATTTATTTTTTTCCTCTTGCCTTTTTTTTAGGGAAAGAGAGAGAGACAGAGAGAGTGAGAGAGCGAGAGAGCGCATGGGTACATATGGGGGAGAGAGGCAAAGATAGAGAATCTCAAGCAGGCTCCACACTCAGTACAGAGCCTGATGCAGGGCTCAATCCCACACCCATGGATCACGACCTAAGCCAAAATCAAGAGTCAGACACTTAAGTGACTGAGCCAACCAGGAGCCCCCAATTTTTCCATCTTGTTCAGCTTTAGTGTTTTCTATTACTCTGTCCTCCATGTGACTGACCCATTCTTCTGCTTCCTCTAGTCTACAATTTATTCCATCTAGTGTATTTTTAATTTCAGATATTGAATTTTTGATCTATGCTTGGTTCTCACTTATGTTTACTAACTCTTCATTTAGGGTCTCTTGAGGTCCTCCACTCTTTTCTGAAACCCAGGGATTATCTTTATGACCATTACTTTAAATTCTCCATCAGGCATACTACTTAGATCTGTTTCATTTAGCTCACTTGCTTTTCTTTTGTCCTGTTCTTTTATTTGGGACATATCTTCTGTCTCATTTTGTCTAACTCTCTGTGTCTGTTTTTATGTATTAAGAAAGTCAGCTATAGCTCCTGCTCTTGAAAGCAGTGGCCTTATGAAGAAGAGGTCCTGTAGTGTTCTGTACTGCAATATCTGATGTTCACCAGAATCTTCTGCTTCAGGGGTGTCTCCTATTTGTGTTTTATGTGCCCTACTATTATGACTGAGCCACTTTTGCCTTTAGTCCAGTCATCTGCAATGGTGCCTTTGCCTGTTGTGGGCAGTGTTTGGTCCCTGTGATGTTAGAGGGCTAGTGTGGGGCCACCTTGGGCTTGAGTTGAGTCAGACCAGGCATTTGCCAGACATGCAGTAGCACTGACCTACAGAATGCTTCCTCTGTGTTGTTTCCTGAGAAGCTTCATGGTGGGTAGGGTCTGCAGTCAGACTAGATACTTACCCCAGCCCAGTGTTGGGGCTGCAGTTGGATTGGTGTGTGTGGTTATCTTCCCCTTTCCCTATAGCAGGAGTCATTTGGAGTGGTGGTATCCCTTCAGAGTTGTTTGCACACTGCCGTTTGTGGCTCTGCTTTGGATAGGCTCTGGCAAGGGTGTATTGGAAGTGACAGATAGGAGAACACAGGGCTGATGCACATAATGTTAGCAAGGTTTATGCAGGTCTCTTTTGGGAGAGGAACTGGATCCTCTTTAGAAAACTGCTGCCACGGGGGCCGGAGGAGTAGATCTGCAGAAGAGTGCAGGGGTAGGTCTGCTGTGGGAGGAGACCCCAAGCTGAGGCCTGGATGGATGGAGCAACTTCACAGGAGAATGTAGGAGGTGGGACACACTGTTAGCAATCTACGTGGAGAACGTTGACACTGTGTCATTCCTGTAGGTATCTGTGTGTCTAGGCTGGGGTAGGATAAGGAATGTCACTCTCCAGCTCATTTGTCCCTGGAGAAGTCTCCTAAAGATCCCTGCTTTTCCAGTACTCTCTGAGATTAGTAAATAATCCTCCTTCTTGTATACCTACCCCTGGCATTTTCCAAACTGCTGCTTCTATGATCTCAAAGGGGCTGTCTGTTGTGCTGTCTCTTTAAGGGATTGAACTCAGTTTCCCAATATTTTCCAGCTCTCCCAGAGCCAAACACTGATTTCTAAAATTCCAGATGTTATGCCTGGAAGTACTCATTGTAAGTACTTACTGAATTGTAAGTTCTCATGAAATTAGGGCCCTCTGGTCCTCAAAGCCAAATGTTATAGGATTCATCTTCCCATGTGGGTTCCCCATGCCTGGAGTGCTTGGTGTGAGGGTCTGTTTCTCTCCCCCTCTCTGTGCCTGTGGCGCCTCTCCCTCCCACAGTCTTGAAGGTCTGGTTAGCTCCCAACTGTGTCTCTGCCCTCCCTAAATTCCTCACTGTGGCTTCTTCTCTACATTTAGCTGTGGCGAGTCTGTTCAGCCAGTCTCTGGGTCATTTTCTGGGTTATTTACACTGATATGGTGACATCCAGTTGTATCTATGGTACGGATCTTCCTACTCTGCCATCCTCCCCAGAAGTCCATCCACGACCTCATATATATTAATGTAACTCTCTCCAACCACTCCATGAGGCTGATCTATTATTAAAACCATCTCACAGGTAAGACAACTGAGGCACATCGAGTTTAAGAACTGGTTAATAAATAAATATTGAAGTTTCTACTAGGCGACAAGCCCAGTGCCAGACTTTGCGACTATCACGATGGCACATTACCTAACGCTGATACGTTCTAGCCTGGCAGTCTCTGCTCTGGTAGGTTTGAAACCCAACTGCTCTGGGAACTTCCTCGGAGAATAGGCCATCACTTAGTTAGTCACATTTCCCAACAGAGGAGAAATGGAGTATGTGTTCAAAACATATCTGCTGAAATAGCAAGGCCTATTTCAAAAAGGGAGATATCAAATCTGATGGCAAGCCTGAGGAAAATATGGACAGATAAGAGTAAAATATAGAAGTTGTAAAAGGAAAATACTGAGGAATGAAAGAGGATGTCCCAGAGATATTTTTCCTTTTTTGGCTGGGAAGATATACAGGAGACTGAACTCCTTCTATGGAATAAGGTATGCTACCCCAGGAGCCAATGAGCAAGTAGGACTGAAGAGCCGAGTTTAGTGGGCAGGAGCTATACTGAGATAAGGTTTGGGAAGGGGTTCACATTTTCTCAATACTGCGCCCAAGGAGGTAGGGTAGAGGAAAATTCAGAAAAGCTTAACTTCATTTAGTAGCTTTAAGGAGTCAGTGGTCAGGGAAACAACAGGATCAATGTTTTGTTTTGATTTTTAGAAAGAACACAGCATAGGGGCACCTGGATGGCTCAGCAGGTTGAGCATCTACCTCTTGATTTCACCTCAGGTAATGATCCCAGGTTCATGGGATTGAGCCCTGCAGCATCAGGCTCCACACTGAGCATGGAGCCTGCTTAAGATTCTCTCTGTCCCTCTCCCCTGCTTGTGCTCTCTCTCTCTAAAATATTTTTTTTAAAAAAGAACACAGTACAGAAGACAGATTTCCTTGTCTATATTTTCCTACTCGCAAAGATTTTTCCAGCTTCAATATTTTTGCTATTATCCTAATTCAGCAGAAAATTGGTGCTTATTCCAATTCCACATAATCAAAGCTATTCCCATAGATGTGTTCCATAAGCTCTAATGACAAAGCCCAGAAACTGTAATGATCTCAGGCATTTGAAGTTGTTGGGAGATACTTAACAAGAATATCAAGAAATAAATTCCACCTTTGAAAGTTCACAGTCAATACATTTTCATTATGAAGAAGAAGAAATGTGCACCTGCATGATCAGCAGGAAAGAAGAAATCACAAGCTGCACTTAGTTGGGGTAGAGTGTGAGATTACCCTGCATGTAAACCCAAGGATTCACACACACTGGAAATGTGCATCTGAGCTTGCTGATGTGATAATAAGCTAGAGGTGTTTTAACTATTTTTTTTTTGTTTTTTTTTTCTGTCAGACAATTTTCCTACTGACAGGGGAGGGCTTGGCAGTCCCACAAAAACACACTCCTGATTTTGAAGTCACCAATATGTTTCTCACCACTGCCAAATCCAATAAATGTTTTCCTATTCTCACCCTCCTGACCTCATTGAACACTGTTGACTATACCCCTGCAAAGTTATCCTTTCATAGGCCTCTATTTCCTAGTTCTCTGACATTTTTGACAATGTTTTATTATTACTACCTCTTACAAATGCTTCTCTTCCCGTACCTTCACCATCTTGTTCTTAGCCCTCTATTTCTTGCTTTAAACCCTAGTTTAGTGCTCAATGCAAACTTACTAAGGCTGATCAAGAATAAATAGATGGCCGTCTCCATCTAAAGATTGCTTCTATAATTAACTCAGATGGTTTTGCAGAGTTAATAGTGGTCAGTTTCTGGTCAACACTGGAAAAACAATGTCAAAATCTTACTTCTTAATTTCATGTTCTTAGATTCCTTGAAGTTTACCATCTCTGTCTTCATGACAATGTTTCTCAGATT
Organism: Puma concolor; assembly: GCF_028749965.1. Lineage (NCBI taxonomy): Eukaryota > Metazoa > Chordata > Mammalia > Carnivora > Felidae > Puma > Puma concolor. Next base: position 218,746,915 of record NC_141667.1, read on the forward strand.
TAAAAATTATGGACGCCTTTCAAATAAAAAATATTCCAGTAGATTAAATGTTGATGTGAATTCGTGGTATTTTATACTCAACATATAAAAACATAAAATTGGGTATAATTCTTACATCTCTTAAAAAACTATAAAACCAAAATGAATTAAATATAACAAAATTACAAAACTGATAAAATTCCACTTAACACTATTTAATGTAACAGATAATCTTGTTTTGCTGAAAATAAATCACTGTTTATAACAAGAAGAGGGAATGATCTGTTATTGTCCACGTTCATTGGAGTTGGTATGCCTATAATTAATGCTACAGAGAAATATACCTTTGTCTATAAATTCAGGTGTAAAAATCATTTTATTCATCATTTCCACGACTCAATTTTTCTCTTTAGCTGTCATCTGCCAGGACAGTAGAAACTTAATCTCAGAGTTAATTCAGGATTTGCCTTGCTTCTCCCCCTGATTGCACCTAAGTTCTGTGGTTCTTAGATGGTACCAAAGCACATGACAGAGATGAAAAGAGACAGGAGGTTGGTGGGACAGGGAATGTAACTATCTGATATTCAAATCCTCTGTCCACACTAGTGTTTGTGGACTAGTTAATTGGTAGCACACGTGGGTCCCCAGGAAGAATGCCCTTGTTTCTATCCTTTTGCTCCTTCAGTCTTCCAGCACTTTCCTCCATATCTATGCCTGGCTGAAGCTCAGGAGACCCCACTGTACTGTCAATGACCCCGTTTCCCAGCTATACTCAACAGTCAAAATGAGTATGGATCTTGCCACCTTCATTAGGCGCTAACCCTGGGAGCAAAGTAGAGATACCTTCTACTTCTGGATGCCCCAAATATATGTAAACCATTTCCACCTCCTACATGTTCTATTTATGTATCAGGATGCAAAATAAAGTCCATGTAGGAAAGGACTCCTCTAACATCTCTGTTGTGAACAGTATGGACACAAAGAATTTGTTAGGAGACTTGTAGTCCAAGATGGTGATGAAGGAAGACTCTGAACTCACCTCCTTCATGAAACACACCAAATTACACCTATGTGTAGAACAATTCCTCCTGAAGAACTGAGGGCTGACCAAACAGCTTCTATACAACAAAAGATGTAACAGTAAAAGAGAAAAGGGACTGAGACAAAGTAACAAAGGGAACCTCTAGCCCTGATGTTGCAAACTGCATTGGGAAGGGGTAATACTGAGGGACCTGAAACAATTTCCACTTTCCTTGGGCACAGAAAAAAAGCCACAGTTTAAAAAAGCAACTAGCATATAAGAGCCAGCCTTAGAACTCTGCCAAGTGGTGAATGAGCTGAGTGAATTCTCTCTGGATCAGAGAGACTGGAGCCCAACGTGATTTATGCTCCTCCTTCACCTTGAAAGCACAGATCAGAGCAGGGTCAGGATGCCAGAGCCAGCTCACCACCTCAGTGAGCTCCAGATTCACTGGCCCACACCAGCCCTGGTCATGCTGGGACACAGAAAAAAAAAAGCTGTGGTTTAAAAGAGCAACTAGTATATAAAAGAGACAGCCCTAGAACTGTGCCAAACGAGGGGAGCTGCCAGAATGCCCTCCAGGTGGGAGAGGCTGGCAGACACAATTTACATACTCCCCCACTCCCACCTTAATAACATGAAGAGGAACAGAAACCATGCATACTAGCCAACCTGCCACATCAGTGAGCCCCAGATCCCATGGCCCACACCAGCCCTGGTCACCCTGGGGCACATAAGAAAAGCTGTGGTTTTCCCAACTAACATTGGGGTGCCTGGCTAGCTCAGTCGGCTAAGCATCGAACTTTGGTTCAGGTCATGATGTCACAGTCTGTGAGTTCCAGCCCAGCGTCAGGCTCTATGCTGACAGCTCAGAGCCTGGAGCCTGCTTCGGATTCTGTGTCTCCCTCTCCCTCTGCCCCTCCCCCACTCGTTCATTTTCTCTCTCTCTCTCTCTCTCTCTCTCTCTCTCTCTCTCAAAAATAAGCATTGAATAGAACAGAAAAATTAGCATATAACAGGGCCAGTCCTCCAACCTGTGCCAAACAGTGGATGGAGCTTCTGGAACACTCTCAGGTGGGAGAGGCTGATGGATACAATCTATACTCCACCCCCAACTTGAAAGCACAAACCAGTGCACAGTCTGAACATCCTAACCAGCCTGATTCCTCAGTGAGCTCCAGACCCCCAGCCTACCCCAGCCACCAATCCCATGAGAACACCCATGATCAGTGTTTACCACAGTTTCAGCCTTCATGCCAATGTGACATAGGTGCAAAACACCTGGGAACACTCCAGGCCCATGCCACTTCAGCTCCAGATGGTTTATTAAAGCACCTCCAGTGCAGAACGTTCTAGAAACTCCTGAACAATGTCTCCTTCAAATCCAGCTGCCCTGCCTAAGTACTCACTACATGAAGCACCCCGGGAACCCCAAGTCTGTGCTTGCTTCAGTTCCAGCCACGCTTACAGGGCACCTCCTGCACAGAGTGCCCCAGAATACTCCTGCCCACACCAGCCTCATCTCCAATTATCTAGCCAAGACAATCCCTGCACTAAGTACCCTGGAACACCTGGCTTGCACCAAATTCAGCTTCATCTGTCCCACCACACTGCCCTCAGCGTGGAGAGTCCTACACATCACCTCAGTTCTAGCCATTCTGCCAGGATTCCCTCTGCACAAAGAGCCCCAGGACACCCCAGAAACTACTGCTTCAGCTTCAACTATCCTTTCTAGGTGCTTTATACATGCAGACCCTCAGGACATCCCACCGTGCACCTACTTTAACTTTAGCTATCTGCCAAGGCACTCACTGTGTGGAGAATCCAGGGACCCCCGTACACACCAACCACAGCTCTAGCAGACAGCAAAAGTCATCAACACAAATAGTCTACATAGGGGACAACCATACATGAGACCATTCCTTCAAGTTTAAGAGAAGTAGCTGTTCCACTTAATCCACAGAAACACAGTCAAGCAAACTGGGGAGACAGAGGAATATGCTCCAAAGAAAGAATAAGAAAACATACACACACACACACACACACACACACACACACACACACGCACACACACAGAAAAAGAACAGAAATACAGATAAGCAATATGCCTGATAAAGAATGTAAGTAATGATTGAAAAGATGCTCACCAGGCTGTCCACACTAGCGTTTGTGGACTAGTTAATTGGTAGCATATGTGGGTCCCCAAGAAGAGTGCCCTTGTTTCTGTCATTTTGCTCCTTCAGAATGAATCAACACAGTGAGACCTTCAATAAAATGATAAAAAATAATAGGAAGAACCAGAGTTGAAGAATACAATAACTCAAATAAAAAATACAGTAAAGGGATTGGACCAGAAGAATATAACATATATACAACATTCCATCCAAAATCAACAAAATATGCTTTTCAAGTGCACATGGAACATTCTCCAGAATAGATCACATTAGCCTACAAAATAAGCTTCAATAAATTTTTGAAGATTTATATCATCCTATACTTCTATTCTGACCACAACAGTAGAAATCAAACTAGAAATCAATCACAAGGAAATAACTAGAAAAAAACACAAATACATGGAGACTAAACAACACAAGACCAAGCAACCAATTGGTCAATGAATCAATCAAAGAATAATTTTAAATAAATACAAAGAGATGAATTAAAATGAAAACTCAATGGTCCAAAATCTTTGGGATGCATCAAAAACAGTTCTAAGAGAAAAATATATAGCAATAGAGGCCTACCAAAAGAAACAAGCTCAAACAATTGCCCTTACACCTCAAGGAGCTAGAAAAATAACAAAGTCCCAGGTGGGTAGAAAGAAGGAAATAATAAAGATCAGAGTAGATATAAATGACACACAGACTAAAAACAAACAAAAACAAAAACAAGTAAAAAACAAAAACAAAAAACAAACAAGAAACAGAAAAAAAAATCAAGTGAACCAAGGACTGTTTCTTTGAAAAGATAAAATTGACAACCTTTAGGCAGATTCATCAAGAAAAAAAGCAAAATGACCCAAATAATTAAATCAGAAATGAAAGTGAATAAATGACACCACAGAAATACAAAGAATTATGACAATACTATGAAAAATTATTACATGCCAACAAACTGCACAACCTAGAAAATAAATTCCTAGAAACATACAATCTTTCAAAACTGAATTGGGAAAAAATAGGAAATCGGATCAGACCGATTATTAATAACAAAATTGAATTGATAATCAATAAAACATCAAAAAATAAAAGTCTGGGACCAGGTTGTTTCACAGATAAATTCTATCCAACTTTTAGAAAAGAGTTAATACCTATTCTTCTCAAACTACTCCAAACAGAAAAGAAAGGAAACCTTCCAAATTCATTCTATGAAGCCAGCATTACCCTGATACCAAAACCAGATACAACACCACAGAAAAGGAAGCTATACATGATACAATGTTCACAAATCAGTTGATACTACAACACAACAAGAAAACAAAGGGTAAAAATCAGGTTATCATCTTAATAGATACAGAAAAAGCATTTGAAGAAATTCAACATCTATTCATGATAAACTCTCAACAATGTGGGATTAGAGGGAATGTATCTCAACATAACAAAGGCCCTATATGAAAAAACCACAGCCAAGATCACACTCCAACGTGGAAAACACAGCATTTTCTCTAAGAAACAATGCAAAGATGTCAAGTCTCACCACTCCTATTCAACAGAGTACTAGAAGTCATAGGCACAGCAATCAGATAATAAAAAGAAATACAAGACATCCAAATTGGTAAGGAAAAAAATAAAGCTTACACTATTTGCAGATAACATGATACTATATGTAGAAAATCCTAAAAAAAAAAAAAACTACTAAAAGTAATCAATGAATTCAGTAAAGTTGCAGAATAAAAAATTAATATTCAGAAATTGGTAGCATTTCTATACATTAATAATGAAGTAACAGACAGAGAAATTAAGAAAACAATACCATTTATTGTAAAAGAATATACTATACTAAAAAGAATACTTAGAAATAAATTTGACCAAGAGGTAAAATACATTTACTCTATAAGAAATTGATGAAGAAACTGAAGATGACACAAATGGAAAGATATTCCATATTCTTGGATTGAAAGAATTAATATTGTTCAAATGTCCATACTACCCAGAGCCATCTACAGATTCAGTGCAATCCCTATCAAAATAACAAAAGCATTCATCACAACACTATAACAAATAACCTTAAAATTTGTTTGGAACCCAAAAGACCCTGAATAGCCACAGCTACCTTGAGAAAGAACAATCTTGGAGTTACTACAATCCCAGATTTCAATATATACTACAAAGTTGTAGTATTCAAAGCAGTATGGTACTGGTACAAAAATAGACATATAGGTCAATAGAACAGAGACCCCAGAAATTAAGCCATATTTATATAGTCAGTTAATCCATGACAATAGAGGCAAGAATATACAATGGGGAAAAGACAGTATCTTCAATAAGTTGTGCTGGGAAAATTGAACAGCTGCATACAAGGAATGAAACTGAACCACTTTCTTCTACCATATACAAAAACTCAAAGTAGATTAAAGACCTAAATGAGAGACCTAAACCCACAAAATTCCTAGAAGAAAACATAGGCAGTAATCTCTTAGACAGTAGCCACAGAGACATTTTTCTAGGTGTGTAACCTTTAGCAATGGAAATAAAAGCAAAAATAAACTATTGGAACTACACCAAAATCAAAAGCTTTTTAACAGCAAAAGAAACCATCAACAAAATGAAAAGACAACCTACTGAATGGTAGAAGATATTTGCAAATTATATAACTAAGGAGTAATATCCAAAATATATAAAGAACTTATCCAACTCAACCCCCCCCCCAAATAATAATATCCAATTAAAAATAGGGAGATGACCAAAATAGACATTTTTCCAAAGAAGACATATAGACGGCCAGCAGACACCTGAAAAGATGCTCAATATCACTCATGAGGGAAATGCAAATCAAAATCACAATAAGATATCAACTGGGGCGCCTGGGTGACTCAGTCCGTTAAGCGTCCGACTTCAGCTTAGGTCACGATCTCACGGTCCGTGAGTTCGAGCCCAGCGTCGCGCTCTGGGCTGATGGCTCAGAGTCCGGAGCCTGCTTCGGATTCTGTGTCTCCCTCTCTCTCTGCCCCTCCCCCGTTCATGCTCTGTCTCTCTCTGTCTCAAAAATAAATAAACGTTAAAAAAAAAATTAAAGTTTAAGATATCAACTTACATCTGTCAGAATAGCTAAAATAAAAAAGTAAAAAAATACAAGTGTTGGTGAAAATATAGAAGCAAAGTAACCCTCATGCACTGTTGGTTAGGAATGTACATGGGTACAAGCCACCATGAAAATCAGTATGGACATTCCTCCAAAAATTGAATATAGAAATACCACACAATCCAATAATTCCACTACTGGGTATCTACCTAAGAAAATGAAAACACTAATTTGAAAAGATATATGTACCCCTATGTTTATTGCAGCATAGTTTGCAGTAGCATGGAAGCCACCTAAGTGTCCATCCATAGAAGAACAGATAAAGAACATGTGGCATGTGTGTGTGTACACACACACACACACACACACACTGAAATATTATACAGCCACAAAAGAGGTGAAATAATGCCCTTTGCAACAACATGGATAGACCTAGAGGGTATTATGCTAAATGAAATAAGTCAGAGAAAGGCAAATACCTTATGATTTCATTCATATGTGGAATCTAAAAAAAGTTTTAAAAGAAGAATCGAACTTAGAAACATGGAAAACAAACTGATGGTTGCCAGAGGGGAGGATCTGGAGGTATGGGAGAAATGGGTGAAGGGGAGTGGGAGATAAAAACTTCCAGGTATGTAATAAATAAGTCACAGGAATAAAAGGCACATAAGCATAAGGAATATAATCAATAATATTGTAATATGTCATATGGTGACAAGGGGTAGCTACACTTGTAATGAACATAGTATAATATATAAACTTATCAAATCACTATGTTGTACACCTGAATCTAAAGTGATATATTTTAACTATACTCAAATGAATTTTTTTAATAATCAGTTAATATTTTTTAAATGTTATTGAGTTACATTGTCATGTGCTGTGTGTAACTCAATTCTTCCACACATTTATCTACTCAAATTCTTACTTCAGCACACCATGGCACCATTTGGTTCTCAACTGACATGAACATTTCATTTTCATATTTAATCTACCCATTTTTCTAACTGATAGCAAACCCAGGTACTGAAATGAAGGAAATATCCTGTCATCTTTCCATATAATATTGTGGTCATACAAATAATCCAAAATATCCATTAGTTGAGTTGAAAGGGTGGTCACTTTGTCATCATAGTGAAAATATAATATCTGAAAATTCTTTCATAGAACTCTCAGACACCCCAGAATACATCCTAAGATCTCTGGGGTCTGAGAACCCCAGTTTGTAAACACTGTGTTACAACAAACCTCTCTTCTTTTCAACTCGCCTTCCTGACAAGAGAGAAGTCCAGCAAATGGTTATGAATTGATTATCTTTTAGTTTTACTATCACATGTCATTATGTGGATATATCTTATCACCAGTGAGAAACCCCTCCAAATCTCACTTCCACATACCTTACTTGTGGGAAAGACCACTCTTGGGTCCTCCAAACCCACCTGGTGCTACTGTCTTCTCTTTTTACCTCTGCCCACAAAGGAGAGTATTTGGCTCCTCTCTCCGTGGAGTATAAATTTTATTAATTCAGCCTTCTAATTTTTGGCTGTTGTTCCTTAGTCTTCTTTATTCCATTTGTTACCTTCTGTCTATCAACTGCATTTTGTTAGCTCAAGTCTCTATTTCCAACAATTAGAAATTTTGGTTGAAGATTCTGGAAACATAGGCCAATATGCACCAAGGTGAACCTGTGATTAGCACTTGCTGGTGCATACAAGGTAAAATATTGTTTTGGGATAAATAACTAACATTAATTACAGCCTTAAGAAAATGATTGAAGAAAATTAGCTAATGATCCTTAACCTAATTCTGCTGTTTAACTAATTAAAACCTATTTTCTCAAGTTCTGACATGGTATGTAACACCCTGAAGAAGAAAAACAGATTGTTGTTTATCTTACCTGTGCACCCCAAGCACCAGAATCTTGCCCAAAGTTGTTTGTTGAATTCTTCTCATCCAGGTATCTATTGATAACAATGTCAAAAAGTGGGTATTCTTTAACTTGTATCTGCATAAAGATAACAAAAACTTAGTTACAGATTACTGATCTCTTTTCATGGGATGAGATCCATTTTTCCATTCATTTCTCCAATATTTATTAAGCACAAGGTATATGCTTAATACTTATTCCTAGGTATTAACATTGTACATCTCTAAATATTGTAAAAAGCATTCCTAAATTTCAGGGGGTTTACAATATAGGAAACTAGTAAACAAGGCTAGAAAAGGATGTATTCATTAATTTACTAAACACACACATACACATACACACACAGAGAGAAAGAGCATTCACTATAGGCCAGTCAGTATTCTAAAACTTTTAAAAACATCAGACCAAGAAAATTTCATAATAACCCTGTTAGGTACTTAGTATCATCTCCATTTTTCCTAGGAAGAAACTGAAGTTCATAAAGGTGAAGTGGTCCAAGACCATAGCACTATTAGTGGAGGAATTGGGATCTGAACCGAGAAAGTATAGCTCCAAAGTGCTTACTACACATGCTGTTACCAAAATACATTTCCTAAATGTTGTTCACAGAAAGAGTTCTATGGGACAAGTCATTTTAGGAATACTTCATACTCTCTCCTATCTCTACAAAATTCATAATGCACATTAGCATATTAAATCCAACTATAACAAAACCCATTTAGCTTTAATTAAAACAAAGATGCTCAACATCACTCAGAGAAATTCAAATCAAAACCAAAATGAGATATCACCTTATACCTGTCAGAAGGATTAGTATCAAAAAGACAGTACAAAAGACAAAGACTTTTGTCAAAAAGACAAGTGTTGGTGAGGATGTAGGGAAAAAAGGGAACCCTTGTACACTATTAGTGGGAATTATTGGTGCAGTCACTATGGAAAACAGTATGGGGGTTCCTCAAACATTAAAAATAGAATTACTAGATAATCCAGTAATTCCACTATTGGGTGTTTACCCAAAGAGAATGAAAACACTAATTTGAAAAGATATATGTACCCCTATGTTTATTGCAGCATTATTTATAATAGCCAAGATATGGAAGCAACCCAAGTGTGCAGCCATACATGAATAAAGTTGGTGTGATACACACACACACACACAATATATATATATATATATATATATATATATATATATATATATATACACACTATATATATATAGATATATACACACACTATATGATATATATACATATCATATATATGTATATGATATATATTATATATATGATATGATATATCATATGATATATATATGATATATATACACTATATAGTGTATATGATATATACATATGATATATGTACATGATATATACATATGATATATGATATATGATATAGTATCACATATGATACTATATGATATATACAATGGAGAATGGAGTATTACTCAGCCACAGAAAAGAATGAAATCTTTCCATTCACAACAACAGGAATGAACCTTGTGGGTATAATGCTAAGTGAAATAAGTCAGAAAGATACATACCATATGATTTTACTCATATATGGGATTTAAGAAACAAATGAACAAAGGAAAAAAATGTAAAACAAAAACTTAGAGAATTAGTGGATACTAGAGGGGAGGTAGGTGGGAGGATGGGTGAAGTAGGTGAAGGGAATTCAAGAGAACACTTATCCTGGGTCACCCTGGGGGGCTCAGTGGATTAAGTGACTGGATTCAGCTCAAGTCATGATCTCATGGTTCATGGGTTTGAGCCCACATTGGACTCTATGCTGACAGCTCAGAGCCTGGGACCTGCTTTGGATTCTGTCACCCTCTCTCTCTGCCCCTCCCCCACTTGGACTATGTCTCTCTCTCTCCCCCCCCCAAAATAAATAAAACATTAAAAAAATTAATAAAGAGTACACTTATCTTGATGAGCACTGAGTAATGTATAGATTTGCTGAATCGTATTGTATACCTATACGACACTATATGTTAATTATATTTTAATATAACTAATACTAATACAACACCATATGTTAATTATATTTTAATAAAAAAATACCCAAGTGCTTTTACTTTATTTACATTATGAAGACTTCTCAAAAGGCAAGATAATAATCAGAATGAGTATTTTTAAGTGTCTTCCATGTGCCTGGAGCTGAAAAGCACAGCACCACACCAATTTAGGGAATAATCTCTACATCCAGAATGCCTTAGTTTAAACCCCAACTCTAACACACTATTAGACAGTCTAGGTTAGGCTATGATGGGCTAATAAATAAACTCTAAAATCTCAGAGGCTTGATTCAGTGAGGAATTATTGCTCATCATGCAAAGCACAATGTAGATTTTTCTCATGGGGCAGCTCTGCTGGAGTTCTTCCCAAAGGGATGACTCAGAGACTCATGTTTCTTTAATCTCACAGCTCTGCTACCTTCAACAAATGACCTCAATGTGATCAAGGGAAGAGAAAAAGGGAAGGTGATGGTTTGCGGCTGTATTTTATAGGCAGGCCAAGAAATAATATCCATCATCTCTGTCCACACTTCATCAACTAGAAATCAATCAGACTACCCTCTACCTAACCACAGGGTAGACCAGGAAATGGAGCTTTTTGGTGTGGTTGAGAAAGAGTTCATGACTGTCAGTGAATGTGTAATATTGCTAACCATGTAAACTTGGGCAAGTTACTGAACTCCTTTGTGCCTCAGTTTCCTTATATATAAAATGGGTATAAGTTATCTCATTGGATTGTTATGAAGGTTACATGAGTTACTATTTTTAACCACTTAGAATCACATTTTAACCACAGGTATCTGATTCAAATGTGCAATCATATATAATCCTAATTCTGAAGGGCAAATATCAATATTTAAAGAAGAGGAAAGAGAGCCTCAGAGAGACTAGGTGACCTGCCTAAAATCACCCAGGTGCTGTATTAGCCAGCTGTTTTGTTTCTTTAGAGAAATAAAAACAATAGGATGTATATATACATTTATAGAAACAAATCCATTGTAAAATATTGGCTCATGTTATTATGCAGACTGGTAATTACAAATCTGCAGTATGTGCCAGTAGGCTTGAGACCCAGGAGAATTAATGGTACAAATGAAGTTCAGGGTCTGGCAAGCAGAGGAAGATCAGTTTTTGTTCAAATCAGGCCTTCAACTAGTTAGATGAGGTCTACACACATCATAGAGGACAGTCTACTGTATCAATTAAAATGTTAATGTCACCTAAAAACAGCCTTGCAGAAACACCAGAATAATGTTTAACCAAGTAGCTGGGTACCCTGTGGCCCAGTCAAGTTAACACATAAAATTAACTATCACAGCAATCCCTATCAAAATAACACCAGCATTCTTCACAGAACTAGAACAAACAATCCTAAAATTTGTATGGAACCAGAAAAGACCCCAAATAGCCAAAGCAATTTTGAAAAAGAAAACCAAAGCTGGAAGCATCACAATCCTGGACTTCAAGATGTATTACAAAGCTGTAATCATCAAGACAGTATGGTACTGGCACAAGAACAGACACTCAGGTCAATGGAACAGAATAGACAACCCAGAAATGGACCCAGAAACATATGGCCAACTAATCTTTGACAAAGCAGGAAAGAATATCTAATGAAATAAAGACAATCTCTTCAGCAAATGGTGCTGGGAAAACTGGACAGTGACATGCGGTAAAATGAACCTGGACCACTTTCTTGCACCATACACAAAAAAAAAATGGATGAAAGACCTAAACATAAGACAGGAAGCCATCAAAATCCTAGAGGAAAAAGCAGGCAAAAACCTCTTTGACCTCGGCTGCAGCAACTTCTTACTCAACATGTCTCTGGAGGGAAGGTAAACAAAAGCAAAAATGAACTACTGGGACCTCATCAAAATAAAAACCTTCTTCACAGTGAAGGAAACAAATCAGCAAAACTAAAAGGCAACCGACAGAATGGGAGAAGATATTTGCAAATGACATATCACATAAAGGGTTAGATCCAAAATCTATAAAGAACTTATCAGACTCAACACCCAAAAAACAAATAATCCAGTGAAGAAATGAGCAAGAGACATGAATAGACACTTCTCCAAATAAGACATCCACATAGCCAACCAACACATGAAAAAAATGCTCAACATCACTCATCATCAGGGAAATACAAATAACAACCACAATGAGATACCACTTCACACCTGTCAGGATGGGTAACATTAACAACTCAGGCAACAACAGATGTTGGCGAGGATGAGGAGAAAGAGGATCTCTTTTGCACTGCTGGTGGGAATGCAAACTGGTACAGCCACTCTGGAAAACAGTATGGAAGTTCATCAAAAAATTAAAAATAGAACTACCCTACAACCCAGCAATTGCACTACTAGGTATTTATCCAAGGGATACAAGTGTGCTGTTTCGAAGGGACACATGCACCCCAATGTTTATAGCAGCACTATCAACAATAGTACTTTCCAAAGTATGGAAAGAGCCCAAGTGTCCATCAATGGATGAATTGATAATGAAGATATGGTTATGTATATATAATGGAGTATTGCTCAGCAATCAAAAAGAATGAATTCTTGCCATTTGCAACAATGTGGATGGAACTAGAGGGTATTATGCTAAGTGAAATTAGTCAGAGAAAGACAAATACCATATGACTTCACTCATGAGGAATTTAAGGTACAAAACAGATGAAAATAAGGGAAGGGGAGCAAAAATAATATAAAAACAGGGAGGGGGCCAAAACAAAGAGACTCTTAAATATGGAGAACAGAGGGTTGCTGAAGGGGTTGTGGGAGGGGGGATAGGCTAAACAGGTAAGGGGCACTAAGGAATTTACTCCTGAAATCACTGTTGCACTATATGCTAAGTAACTTGTATGCAAATTAAAAAATAAATAAATTTTAAAAATGTTTTGAATTAATAAAAATCTTATAGAGTGAAAAAATAAATTAAATTAACCATCATAGTTGCCAAATATCAAAACATTCAGAACCTTTATTGAGTCTTCTGATCCATCCATTGTTTTAGGGACTTGTTGGCTTACATAGAATCTAATCTATAGTAGAAGATTCTTTCATCCATTCAACAGGTTTTTCTCAATCACTTAAACTTTTCAGGATGTGGGAAAAAGAAGGGCAAACAAAATGACCCAGACTCTGATCTCAAAAAATTTATAGGTAGTGAGAAAGTCATTTATTTGTACAACAATTGTGTCATCACCCTATCCATCCGTGTTGTCACATATACTTACAAACATGCACAACCATATTCTAGTAGGAATCTGACTGCAAGTTCCTACTGAATGTCTCAGATATTACCCAACATCCCCAAAGGCTCAAACACCACACGAAACACAATGATGAAGGCATTTGCTTCATTCTTACAGGAAACAAGGTTGGTTTCTATGTACCTATTCAAGCCTGAAAGGTCATATTTTGGTCTTTATCACTGCTTGGTACAACCAAAAATTTCCTAAACTAAGCACACTTAGAAAATGAGAACTTAAAAGGTCTATAGGTTATTTGGTACCAGGCTGGTTCAGCTAGATCACAAATACCTGTAATTGGCATTTACTCTCTTATGTTGATTTTTTCTCTTAGAGCCACACGGTACCCCCAAAGTGTACAAAATGAATTCTATCATTACCCTGGTAAGCAATGCAAAGGCAGAAGTTATTTTCAGTCTAAACCTTGCAATTGAATAAGCAATGATCAGAAGTGATTTTCATCTAACAAAAAATTATGACTAATATATGTGTTTGCGTCATTTCTGATGTAAACTCAAATCTCCTGGAGAAGGATAACCTTGTCCAATTTGCTTTTATAGACAAAGCGCAACTCTAAGAAGAAAAACATTTGATAAATACAGTTGATTCAGAATCAACAAACAGTACTAGACATCTATAATGTGAACAGACACCATATTTTCCATTATAAATATTAGGATACATCATCTAGTACATAAACAGTTTGAATTAAAAGTTTATGTGAAAATCTTACAAACGAAGAAAATGATTTTGCATATAGTTTCATATTTAATGAAGTATTATTACTGAAAAGGGAAGAGAAGAACACATGAAATGAGATTGTCTCAGAAAATCCTAGACAGTCTCTATTACTATGGTCTGTCCTAGACATTTAACGTACAGTGTCTCATTTTGAGATTAGCTAAAAAATTAATGATTCCTGAAAAGATTAAATAGGGTCAATAAATGATATGAAAGAAAGAATCCAATTCAACATTTAGTGACCATTTAGTGACCAGTTAATAAGAAGTATATAAAAATAGGCAAATAGACTTTAACGTCAAGCAGTGTAAAACTGAATGATAGGAGACATACTCAAGTAATAGTGACATGAGGCAGATTACGGTGAGTGCCCTTGGAAGTCTCCCCAGTTTGAGTAATAATCATTCCTGGTAGATTTGGGGAGCCAGGCTTGTTGCCGCTTTAACAATTCCCCAACGTTCAGACAACAGATCAGGAAAGTTCTAAGTGAAACAGATTTATTAAGGATTTTTACCAACCAACCAACAAACCAACCAACCTTTTTACAGAGACTGTTTTGATGTTAGATGCAGAGTGTGACACTTAGGTTCCATTGCTCTTGTGCCCAAGTTCACAGAACTGGGCTGCATATCGCTGTTTAAGCTCATTTGATGAACTCCTCTCTCCTCCATCCTCTAAGCTGATCAAGGTTTTCCTGCACTAAGTGACTATCTAGAATGGTCACTAAAACTCATCCCCTTTCTTACCCTCTGCCTGTTAATTATCAATGGGGGGCAGATCATGAGAACAAATAATGCTAAAGTCCATGGGCTTAGCTGCATCCACCCTAGAGGTGAGTGTAAATGCAGAGTCTGGCGTTCCTGTTCCCGTTCCGGTCTAGCAAAGGCCAGAGGAGAGGATGTGCAAAATGCCTGTGAGTTCAGCAAAGGGAAACAACAGAGAGTTTTTGTGAGACAGATGGAATTTGAGAAGGTGTTGAAAAGCTGGTAAGAATGGGGAGAGGGGTGTTAGAGGAGTGCTTTCTAGGCAGAGAGAAGGGCCAACAAGCATCAGGAGCAGGAAAACATGACCAGGGAATTGTGAACAGACTCGTCAAAATAAAATGTAAGTTTGTAAGTTCCCCCCTCGCACCCCCTCCCCAAAAAAGAAGAAAAAACTAGAAACATTGACTCAAGCACCATTCTACAGGGCTTCATACTCAGTTTGAAGGCTTTGACCTAATTTTATGTGAAACTTCATCTCAGTCCACAAACTTCCATGTGTAAACAATATAACTTGGTTTCAATCATTCAACTTCATTTCTAGTTTAAGCCCCACTCTGCTGAACTGGGCAGAAATTTGAATCTCTTTTTTTCAGTATTCTTCCCTCTTTCTCCCCCTGAATGAGTAAGTTCAGGGTTTGCATCATGCCCAGGCATCGGGAAGGCATTGGCCTACTGGATCTTTGAGTCTCCCATCCAGTTTACTGCACAGATGTTTCCTTCCTAGCTTGCCAGCCCCTGAGGTTCCTTCCAAAGGCCAATTATTGCCCTATCTGTCTAATACAACATATGGTCACCCCCACAACCCCAAATCCCCAGCAGTGATACTGAGAAGCCCAAATTCCCTCTCTAGAATTCCACAAACTTCTCTAAGTCTTTGCAATTACTGGTTGCACTGGTTAGAAAGTGGACCATGTCCTTACTATTACCACCATCACCACATCACCACACATCTTTTCCCTCCAGCACAGACTGCAGCTGCTCTTTAGTCTGGGACAATCTTGACTCCTGCAGGTTTTTTGATCAAGAAACTGTTGACAACCCGAGCTCTCGTTCTGTGTTCAAGGGCTCCGTCTTTTGGGAAAAAAAGTGTATGAACTCCCTGATTATTTCCGTTCTTAATTCTACCTCATCTCTGCCCTGAGACAATGAACAGGAGGACTGGCTAACTGATGGAATGAAGAGGATGGAATAATCAAGGGAAAGGAAAAAATATTTAATGTATAAAAATATTATTCCATTAAATATATATGCAATGGAGGGTGTGGGAGACATTGTAGGTTTGAAGAGCATTATAATAATTATTCTGGAAGCAGAGTGCAAGATGGCTTGGAGGAGGTCTAATATAAAATGAAGAAACAAAAATATTATAACTGGTCACAGTGAGGCAGGCCAGTGGCAGTGAGGATGGAAAAGGGAAGACGAATATGAGAGATTCCAAAAAGCTGAGACCACTGGGACTTAACTTATAACCTAATAAATATGACAAGCAAAAAAAATGGAGCAGCTATTAAGAGGATGCTAGAGGGAATAACGATGGCATTCTGAAGAAGAAAAATCAAAAAGTGAAAGAGCTTATTTACAGGAGAAAAATAAATTCCATTTTGACAATACCCAGTTTCAGATGTCAGTATCATCCCTAGATGAGGATTCCCTGGAAGTGTTTGGAAATCAGAATCATGGCTCAGGAGAGACATCATCCAAAGTGCCTCAATTCTTTTATGGAACCAAGTCATGTGAATCAACTAATTAATTTCATTCAAACAAATTATGATAGTCTAGAAGGGCAGAAGGGCATCTATGGTTGTAGGGAATGATTCTTTGCACATGGTAATGGGAAAAACATGTATATTTGGAAGCTGAAGGAAAACAGGAGAAACAAAGAGCAGACATGAGAGAGAAGAAAGACCTAAGAAAGAGGGGTGGCCATTTGTGTCGAGAGCTTTAGAATCTTCTAAACCAGGAACCAAAGGAGAGTCAAAAAAAAACGTGGAAATGTGAAGGTCACTGGAGGTTTTCCCAAGGCTGATGTCTGCTAGAGAGTGCAGCTTGGAGATATATTGCAGATTTGAACTTGCCTATATGGTGTGGGAACCTTCTTTCATAAAATCTAGTATCAAAGGGATGGAAGAAATGAGACTGTGAAGCTAATTCAGAAGGAGTGACACAATGAGAGAGACAAAAGAACAACTCCCAACTCTTCTCCAAAGTCTTTGGACCTTGGTTAAACTAGTCCCTACTTTATAGCTTTGGGATCTTTGTAGACTCTGCCAGCTACCTGGAGTGCTCTTTCTTCTGTCCTTCCCTCCTTCATCTTTCTAAGCATCAGTTTTTCATTTGTAAATGGGGACTAATAATACCTACCTTAATCGTTATAAGGAAAATAAATCAAGCTGCAAATGAGCCTATATCAGTGCCTGACACATAGTAGATAGATATGTGGCAGTAGTATTTTACTAAGAGTTGTACTAAACAAAAATTATAATCCACACAAAACTACCGTAGGGCAATAGAAAACTATTATTCATGACGTTAGTATTGGAGAGGCTATAACTGATACAGTGTCAGATTGCTTATATCTGGGAAGAAAAGAATTGCCTAAAAGCAGAGCCTTGCCCAAGGCAGACACAGTGAGAAATGGACCGGAGGAACTGACAACTCCAAGAGGTACTTAGGAGAGAGCAATGCTGGGGTAGCTCCTCTATAATCTCCATTAGCTTCATCAAGCCACCTCCAGTAATCCTAAATTGCATGAAAACTTAGCTTCAAAATGCATGCCCTGGTCCCCTCTTCCAAAAATTGGAAGGTGTTTAATTTGACTTTCCATTTCCCAAAAAGTTTTGGGAACACCAGAAAGGAATGTAGTCCAGGGTTGGTAAGGCTCTAGGCAAGAATCAGAGGAACCATTCCTTGTTCTGCCTCTACTCAGCCAAGAGACCTTGAACCAGTCATTGAATCCCTTTGGTCCTCAATTTACTTGTCTATAAAACAAGAGAATTAGACTAGATCAGTGGTTCTCCACAGAAGCAGCACTACCCACAGGGGGACATTTGAGTCATGGGTGGGAAATGGCCATGTGTGGGAGAAGTTCTGGTTGTCACAGGAATGGATAGTGCAATTGGCATTTAGCAAGTGTGGATAGGGATGCTAGATGTCCTTCAACGCTTAGCACAGTCTGGGACAATCAGTAATTGTTCTGCATCCTGCATGACTTTCTAATGTCCCTCTGTCATTGAGGTAAGTGAAGGACTTTATTATAGTTAATTAACCTAAAACCTGTTTCACACAGAGAAGCAAAATATTTTTGCACAGTTTTAAAATATACTGGTCCTACTAGTTTTTATTCCAATATCTACCTGTACTTCTGCACTTGCATTGTACAGAATGGCTCCTGATCTTTTAAATCTAACTCACTCACCATAAGTACAAGTCCCATCTACTCCAGTACGTCTTCTTTCATCAGACCTGTAAATCTAGTATTTGAAATATGTATCATCATCACTTTCATTTTATTTCTCTTCTAGTTAGGGTATTTTTAGATGTATACATACTCAAATTACTTGTCTATGAATCTTACTTTAGGGTAGGACAAGGGTGTCACCAAGGATTCGTTATAAAACTGTTCTTGGGTCTGAAAGGTTGAGAGTCACTAGACTAGACGCTCTGATGTTCCCCCTTCCTCTAAAATTCCATGACACACCATTTGTCCACATTGTCTTCCTCTGCGGGCAAACTACAGGGGGAAAGTTGAATATTTTACTTGTTGCAACATTCTATGCTGCACTTAAGTGTATACTCAATTGTGGTGCCATAACTATTGACCTTTCTGCCCACAAATAGCCATTCCAGACTTAAATAACCTAAGTAAATCATCAACAAATAATGGAACCTGAGTTGAGCCACATTCATATTTACTACCAATTTCTTGTCACCTACACAAGACACATTCAGGGCATTGCAATTATGCTAATTTTTAATGAAGATGACTCTCCTTCATGACTCTGAACCTCATGCCCAGCTTACTTTGCCTCAGTGAGCTCCCACATCTTGTTCCTCTTGAAAGACTTCTTAATTTGTTTTGCTACCAAAAGAGATAAATGAAACTATTTTTCAAGAAAAACAGAAACTTTTGATAGAGTTGAAATGACATGTCAAATACAGACAGCCGAAATAAGTTGTGTTTGGTTACTGTCTATGTTTCTTGAAGAAAATAATCACCATTGGGACTCATATGCAATTCTGAAGCACTGGAACAGTCGAAGTCATTTATTTTTGTTTCACCTCTGAAAAACACAGCCATGACAAAAAGTACAGAAGTGATGCATATTTTAAAGCTTAGCTATTTCACTCCCTCCCCTTTTATTTTGAAAAAAATAATAAATGTCTTTATTTTTCTATAACCAGATTAAATTTTCATCTCTACCCATCATCACTTCCACCTGATGGCATGATAATTAACTCAATTCCAAGTGAAGTCTGTCAAATCCAGTGATCTCAATCACTTTGGGTTTAAAACTTAATTTCTTTTAGAATTTTCTCCACACCTTATCCTTCAGGGTATAACATTGGTAAGGAGGAAGCTATTCACTCCTCTATCTTCATCTATGGTAGCCCGTATGAAAGCCACAGGCACCTCCTAATATTGGTGTCTACTGGAAAGCCACTAAAATTGTACTGTCCACACTGCTGTTTTCAGGTGCATTGCCCAGGCCTGACCCTATGGCCACTTCTGCGTCCTTCCTGCTCTTGGCATCTCATTCAAAACACCCTTAACCACCAAGGAAATAGCTGACTGTTTCCCACATTCCACTGGCATCAGAGAGAACTCAGACCCAAGATGCTGCATGCAGCCATCTTTTTTTCTGATGTGTTGTCATGGTTCAAGGATGCTTCTGTGGGAACAAACATTTCCAGAGCAGAGAGATCCCCAAGGGTGCCATTTATCTCATTTACTCTTAGATCTCCAAATTTAACGTGGAATAGGGTTCCTTCATCCCCTGCCCCTGCACAGGACTTGGCACATAGGAATGCCAGATGAGAAAGATGCACACAGCTTCTCACAACAGGATCTAACTGTCTTGCTTTATCTCCCAGTCAATCTGTCTGTCTCTTTCTCTCAACATTTATCTCCCCCTCCCACCTCCAAACTCCAAACTCTAGGGGCACTTATGTAATTTTTGATTGGCAAATGAGGAAAAGAGTTCTCTCATTCACTATCTTTTTCAAATTCTTTTTTGTCTTATAAATGATCTAAGGCTTTAAGAAGTTTAACATCTTCCTTCCATTTACAGGCAGTGAAGTAAAACGATCTCTCATAGATTGGTAATGGAAGTTTAGATGATACAAACTTTCGACATTAGCTTTTGTGAGATCTAAATAGTTCTATTCCTGTGAATCTGGCTTAATAGTCATAACACTGAAATTAATTTTACATAAAAATGCTAAATAACCGTGTCATTTATAATAGCCCAAAATGAAAACCATCCATGTCCAAATATATAGAAGCAGAAAATTACAGCAATTTTCCGTGATTCAGTAACATTCAACAATTAGAAATTGTGTTCAGTAAAGGGATTAGCAATACAGAGTGATACTTACAATAGAAAGTTAAATTAAAAAGTAAGTGTAAAATATACACCAGATTTCAAAGACTTCGTATAAAGAAAAAGAACGTAAAATATCTCACTGATAATTTTAATACTATTTACATGTTGAACTGACGATGTTTTATGTGTGTTGGATTAAATAAATTTTTACGGTAATTTCACCCGTTTCTCTTAACCTTTTTAATGTGACTACTAGACAATTTTAAATCACCTACGTGGGTCAAATTATATTTCTTTTAGGACAGTGCTACTCTAGAGAGTGACCCAAAAGAAAGACCAGTGAATGCTGTGGTGCTCCACAGGTGCACATGAAGTGAACCACCCCCAAAACAGAGATGCTTTCAACAGATACTTCTGTCTCTCTTAGAGGTGCTTCCTTTTCTAATATTTTTCTTCTACTCTTCTGAGCACACAGAGTAAGGGCTTCTGATAGATGTGAACCTCTTCTGACCTCATTACTCGAGCATTTGATGACACCCCCCCCCCCCCGTCTCCCTACTAGGGAGAAAGCCTGGACCCTATTGCTAGGACGGCAGCAGCAGCTAGCCAGAGGCGAGCTGCCCTTGAAGAGCAGCAGGTATCTGAATCCAAGTGAGTGGGCAGAGCAATTGGAAATACTTCAAATGCTAATATTAAATACAGATGGTCTCTGAATAAAAACCAATACATAATTATAAAGCCTCTTTACCTGATTCTTTGTCTATTAGTCCCCTGTGACATTTTGTTCAGAGGCTACTCAAAGCGAATGCTGCAAATCCTAAAAATCTCTTTAGAAGGCATCCCTGTACCCTTACCTGAGGTGAGGTCATTGACAGGAGACTCAGCCTGTAACTTCAAAGGTCTCCTGCTGGGAGAGAAAGGCTCAGAGGACGGAGGTGGGAGGGGAGGCACCACCTCACCCAGGGACCCAGATGCTGCCCAGTCATGGGCACTCAGCCCCAGGCTCAGGCCATTTGGACACACAAGTGACAGGAAGAGTGAATTACTTAGCCAAGGCTCTTAGCTGGGGCTTTCAGTAACTGATTTGTTGTTGCTGTTGTTTTTCTTAAGGGGAACTGTGCAAGTCAGCAAAACACAGAAAATAAACCTTCCTCTCTGAGCCTGGCACACCCAATATACCCTGATTAAGAGCACATCAATCCTACAGGCTGTCATCCAACAACCAGCAAGCAATTTCACTGTGCTCCTTTATTAAGAAGTGCACATTTTTATATTTCATCTCTTCTAAGGATTGCTATTATTCATCAAAAGCTGATCTACAAATTATTTATGGTTTATTTTCAGAAGCCGTGAGCTCATTTAATTTACAACGAAGGAAGAGCTATAACTGTGTGGTGGCAATGACATTACACTTCTCAAAACTCTGCCTTTGCTAAACGACAACCTTGCCATCTGCATTTGCCCTCCAGGTTTCTCTAGAGCTTTGTCTGTCACCAAATGAGCAAAGCATATTTCCCTGTTCTCCAACTGCCGGCAGGTAGAAAGACCTCAGTTTCTCAGGAGCTTTGCTGAACTTGTCCCACACTGCAACTGACTTGGTTTAGCCACCCGTTATTTTTTATTGCATCTTCCTCTCTTCTGACCAGCTTTGTAGTTTTGCCACAGATCAGAGCAACAGAGGTGCTCCGGGGCAGGCCTCCGTTTCCCTGTCCTAATGCCCCTTTTACCTTGCACACACACACACTTCCTGGAAACACGTGCATCTTGGTCAATTGTTTTCTTGCTCTTGCCTTGTCTGAGCCAGAGCTGTGCAGTGAGGATCGTGGGGGGACTGCAGGCGTCAGGATTGAGAGAAAAAGCGCCATGTGTTTCCATGACAGGGAAATGATTGACCGCGAAAGATCTACAAGGAGTTCGAGGGCCTACCTTTCCCTGCCTTCAATGCTGTTGTGAATGGAACTTTCATTACCTTGTACCAGCAGCAGCTCAGGAAGCTCGACTGCTGTTTCCTGAAAAGAGGCTTAAAGAAGAAACAAGATCAAATAGATCTTCATACTCCCTGGCCAACAAGCAATTTCCCTCATGTGGCCTTTTGTCAACTGTGGCTGTGCAGGCTTCAGCATTAACAATGCTTTTTTTCTCCAGTTATGAGGACTGCTCAGGCTATAAACAGGCAAGTCATTACAGAAACCCATTGTTCTCAGAGAGGCCAGAGCAAAGAACACATCTTACTGGGGGGTTTTCTCCCTTTGAGGCTCTCAGTGTGAAATCAGAGTGACTCTCTGAGAAGTCTATTTCATGCTTTAAGTTTATAGAAAACATCTTTCAGATACTTTGGATATATAAAGCAATAGGTTCCCCTATTTGATCCCTCCAGCTTTATATCTGGGCAGCAACCCACTCTTAGCTTCCCATCAGGCATCTATGATGTCTATGAAGCTTCTGAGGAAGGCTGTCTCTGCCTTCTAATTTCTCATATCAAAAATTACTTTCAATGGTGACTCCCATGAGGATTCATTTTCACCTGTTACTATTCTTCTTCCATCTACTCCCTGGACACGAGGATTTAGCTTGGTATTTGTATGTCTTAAGCATTTAATGCCTGCCTCGCCTGTATCACCTTCCACATTCACATCTTGTCGTCCTTCTTTCTTACACCTGCTCCTTATCTCTAGTCAGTAAGGACATAGAAAACTTTACTCATGAAGTATTTGCAGAGGAAGCAAATAGAAAAGCATGTAAGTGAATGCCAGGAGACAGGGGCTCTTCAGTTCATACTCAAATTTTACAAACGGTTAACATTTTAACTAAGACATTATAATTAACTGCCAGTTGTTTTAGAGGATTTCATCACTAATGAATACCTAAGCATTCAAACCAAAAGCAAAGGAGAGAGAAATCATTGTGAGTTTTGAATTCTGTTGCTCTTGGCTTCCCAGGCCATTTAAAATAAAGAGGAAGCTTGAGTTCATGCTTATTTTAAAAATTACCCCAGCAAGCTCAAGTTTCAAACTAACCAATAAATATTTGTTGATTATTCAATGAATAAAACTTGATATCCAACAACTTGCTCAGTTCCTGAAATATGTTAAGCCTGATTTATGTTGGCAAATAATGGTTTGAAAGAAGGAACTGGGAAAGAAAGCACTAAGCACCTGAAGGTGAGAATAAAAGATGTTGAGATAAAGAAGGCTAGAACCAGACAAGAAGGGGAACATGAAAGAGAGAACCACTTTGTCACCAGTTTGACCACAGGGTGACATTTCCTGAAAGCGACTGGATATCATTGTAATGGTCTGAAAGTGTAAAAAAGAGTCCTTAAGGAATCAAGAACCCACCCTAGTGCCAGGAGATCTGATCATTAACACAATTATGAGGTATTTTATAACCCCCTTTCTAGAATAATACACTATTCATGTAGCTACCTGAACATTAGAACTATTTAGGAGCTTTTCTTTAAAAATACTGTCTGGAAACTTAACAGAAACCCATGGAGGAGGGGAAGTAAAAAAAAAAAAAAAAAAAAAAAAGAGGTTAGAGTGGGACAGAGCCAAAGCATAAGAGACTCTTAAAAACTGAGAACAAACTGAGGGTTGATGGGGGGTGGGAGGGAGGGGAGGGTGGGTGATGGGTATTGAGGAGGGCACCTTTTGGGATGAGCACTGGGTGTTGTATGGAAACCAATTTGACAATAAATTTCATATATTAAAAAAATAAATAAAAAAAAATAAAAATACTGTCTGGAATCTATAAATCCAGGGCCAGGGAAGAGGAGGTACAACATGAGCCTGGAACACCTTGCCTTGCTAGAAAGTAAGGAGGTGTTGCCAGTACACACACACACACACACTGGAAACATGTCAAAAAGACATAGAAGGCAGCTAGGTCAGCTTGAAGGGGCTCCTACTGGCCACACCTAGGACAATCTGAGCATCTAAACAGGTAAGAATAGTTTTAGATTATAATCCACTGAATAAAATAGGAACCCATGAGTCCATACTGATAATGTAGATAGATAAAGACAGAGCATAAACACACAGAAACATAATGTAATGTTATGGTAAATGTAGAGATTGTTTTTCTGGGGCCAGAATCAACAATGATTGTTAAACCTACAAGTGTAATACTTGATGAAAGGTGCAATATATGCATTATCTTAAAGTACTTAACCATAAATTGCTTGTTGTTTGCAAGAGGAAAAATGGTAACTGTCAGGTGGAGAAATTGTACAAAACCTTTACTGAGTGATCGAATCTAATATCATTAAGGAGAGGTAGATGGGTTTTAAGCACCTCTGGACAGGATGCCCCGAGAAAGGCACACATCACTTTTATAGCATTCTGGCAAGGGATACATAACCTGAATCGAATTATGAGGAAACATGAAGTGCAAACAATGTAAGGCTCATTCTATGAAATAAATTACTTGTATTTGTCAAAAGTGTCAATGCAACAAAAGACAAAAAAAGAGAAACATCGCAGATGGAAGGAGATTAGCAAGACATGGAATATGACTGCATTCCATAACCCTGGACTGGATCCTTTCTTGAAAGAATAACTATCTATAAAGAGCACTGTTAAAACAATTGACAAAATTGGACCATAAACAAAGTCACATTATAAACTACTACATAAAAATAGCACATCACTGTTAAATCCTTACAGCTGGATAACTCTACAGTGGTAATTTAAAAAAATATCCTTGACTCAGGAGAAAGGAAACAAATGTGGAAGATGTTAAAAAATTAGTAAATCCTGATAAAATGAATTCAAGAGCTCTGTGTTAATCTTGCAACTTTTGTGTGGATTTAAAACTATTTAGTTTTAAATTAGAATTCTTCCATTTAATTCCCCAGTGATTCTTTTTAAAAAAAAATTTTTTTTACATTTATACATTTTTGAAAGACAGAGCACAAGCAGGTGAAGGGCAGAGAGAGAGGGAGACACAGAATCTGAAGCAGACTCCAGGCTCCCAGCTATCAGCACAGAGCTAGACGCGGGGCTCAAACTCACAAACCACACAGGGTTTGAACTCACAAACCACGAGATCATGACCTGAGCTGAAGTCGGATGCAAAACCGACTGAGCCCCAGGCGCCCCAATTCCCCAGTGATTCTGATACAGCACATCATGACTGGAATTTGGAGACCACTGAAGTAACAGTGTGAATGTCACCTAAAGAAAACTAATGAGATGCTTTCTCATCTTCTGTCCAGTTATTTTTATAATAGCCCTTGAATGAATAACCAATGTATTATCTGGAGTTCTTGTCCAAGTAAATAACAAGGTAGAAATTATCACAGGTATTAAATTAGAAGAGGAAATTCACATGCATTTATACTTAACCTTCTACATAAACTTTTCATGAAATCAATTACTTGTCTCAACACTTTCAGACTTTTCTAATTACATGTGCAATAATGATCTGCCTGTATGCTTATTCATTATGATCATGACATTAATGACTACAAGAAAGAAACTTCAAAATTTCACAGATACTCAGGTCCGTTTTGCTCTTTTCCTTCCTATTTCCTTTTCACTAATGATAAGACATTAAAACATCTTTGGAGGATACTTCTAATTGAACTATAAGATTCCATTTTAATAACTATATTTTTGAGTACTTTCTATGTGCCAGAAGCTTTCTGCTATATCAGGTGCTTTCATGCTATATCAGGAAAGGACAGGTCATGCTGCTGTAGTCAACACCATCAAAGATCTCAGTGGCTTATAAAAATGCAGGTTTATGACCTGCTCACACTACAGGTATTCTGCACATCAGCAGTGGGATTCTGCTCCCGGTACTTATTCAGGAAGCAAATTGACAGAGCAGCCACCATCTTGAACATTTGATCACCATATGCTAGAGGGAAAGAGGTCTTTAGAGGATTATGTACCAGGCCCAAAAATGACACCATAGCTTCCATCCACAATTCACTGGCCAGAATGTCATAGGGCCCCAGCCAACCAACAAGAAGTTAGGACTTAACAATGCTACCATGGACCTAGGAGCTAGAGATCTCCCATCCAACAGTGCTAATTCCTACAAGCCATGTTTCAAATTGTTTCTCCTTATCTCTGAGAAAGGCTTATAGAAATTTAGAAAATGCCCATAGTTACACAGTAAAGGAGTCAGAATTTGAACCCAGATCTGCGTGATTCCCAAGCCTGTGCTCATAGCCACTAAAATATGCTACATAGCTGCTCAATCCTGGCTCAGGATTTTACATACAGCTATGAAGAGGCTTTACTCAGTACCATGCAGACTAACATGGCAATGGAGGGACAGCCTTACCTGTGAGGGAAAATATTCTTTTAAACCAGCTACCTGGGCTGTCTAGCTCATTTCTACTGGTCCCACCTTGGCCGTGTTACCCTTCAGCTTGCCAGCTAGCTACTCTCTTCCCCAGTTCACTTTCCACTGTCAGCATTTTCCCCTCCATCTCTGAGGTTTATTTGCCTCAGCTACTCTCTCAGACAAGCACATCAGAGACATGGCTGGTAGACTTCTTCCACAAATCCTGACCACAATGATCTTCAGATGTGTTAGTACAACTTAACTGGGTAGTATTCCTATGTTCTCAGAATCTATTTATAGCTCAGAATTCTGTAATCCAGCTTTATCATCTTCTGGATAATCTTGCCAGGACATTCCACTGTCATGTTTCTCATCAGTCAGCTGGTAATACTCAGTGAGCCCCTCCACATAAGAGTGGCCAGGCACTACATCATTGGGGTGGTTGGAGGACTGCAAAATGTCGTGCACAGAGTGTGCAATGATATATATGTCTATTTCTATAAAAGAAAATGAGTCACGAATCAGAAACACTAATCCAGACTTTGGCCCCTAAGAAACAGATGAAGGAGCTAATGGATGAATTCCTTACTCTTTCTCAATCCCACACTTCTACCCCAAGAATTGTTCCTAGACAAGGTGCTTCTCTGTGGATTCTCCAGAGACACTACACATGGTAAAGCAATCAGTTTGATTTCTTGCAGGACAGTAACACATCACCTTGTAATTGCATTTGCTCCTTCCCCACTTTCCTTCCACTCTGTTGCAATCCTAGAATTGTACTCTTTAATAAAACATTATCTTGTATTATTTGCCTCAGTCTCTCTTTTCTAGGAAACTATACTTAAGATAGTAGTATTATGATACACATCCGCAAACTCTTCTATAATGGTATATTCTGGTATATTCATGGATCCAAAGATGCAGACCTATGACTTGGCATCACCATCATGCATTGTCTTGCCCCCACCTTGACCCAGGTGAATGTCAATATTTTAAACTGTGACCACAGCAGAAAGTCTTGCAGGTCTCCCTTCTGCCTCTGAACATTCTTTTCTCTCTGCTTATAATGCCCTTGTTTCATTTGCAGAAACATATTCACCCTTTTAGTCTCTGATGCCAGTAGCTACCTCCCTATGAAACCGTACTTCACAGATTCTTTATTACCCAGGGCCAGATTCTCAATCTTTCCTACTGATCATACAATTCGTTCTTGTATAGGCTTTATTAGCAATGGAGGTAGAGTTGGGTTTTTTTTAATTAGCATATGCTTTGTATGATATTAAAATCAAGAAATGATCTGACAATAAAAAGGCTACTTGTGAAGTAATGTTATGCTTAACTTCTACTCTAAAAAGATGCTATAACCTTGCAACTAAGATTTCCCAAGAAAAAGATTAATCAGACTATCTATTGCTTTTCAGAATTGATAGTTGCTGCTTCAAAAGTGAATTTACTCAAGTACTGGATCAAAACAAACACAACAACAACAAAAAACCCATAGGACAAAATGAATTGATTTACTTTGGTTTGCATCCACATTTCGGCCCTGAGCAGCTCCAAAAAGAAAATCAGAAAAGGTGGTGATTTGCTAAGAAGTGAAATAGCCAATTTGAGGGATCTGCTGGGTATGCTGAGTTCTTTCTTAGTTCCTAGGGAGGAATGTAAGAGGCAGAAGCCAGGAAATCAAAGCAGGCACTGAATTCAAGGTTAGTTTTGTTCTATATTTGTCACATTCTAAATGAGTACTCAATGGAGAACAAGAGCCCTGTTTGTTTAAAGCACATCTTTTCAATTTTCAAAAGCAAAAGTAATTATGGGGAAAATTTTCATTCAGGACACATGTGTGCTTACAAGAGCCTCTGTGTCCTTTCTCCAAATGTAACTACCAAGGCTTTTCAGAGCTGTCAGGACTGAGTGATCCTGGTGAACTACTGCTTTTTTCCCCTAAATAAAATGTGAGCTAATAACCCTTCAGTTGGTGATAGCATCCGGGTCCACTACCGCATTAAAACCATCTACTTCATTTATAAAAATCTGCTTACATATCTTAAAACAGGAAGTGCTTTTGATTTTCATGGTTCCCATTCTATTTTAAGACTGTCTTTCATACATTTCATGGTTTTCATAATGTTCTTGGAAGCCCAACTGTTGACCCTGTTCATTTTGTATATATTGTATCTTTTTCATTTTCTAGATACCAGCCAACTGTGCCATCTCCCACTCCTTTTTAAGTTCTTCCAATGTCAGAAATTTCT
The DNA here is from genome assembly GCF_028749965.1 of Puma concolor. NCBI lineage: Eukaryota > Metazoa > Chordata > Mammalia > Carnivora > Felidae > Puma > Puma concolor. The sequence goes on from NC_141667.1 coordinate 218,775,962, forward strand.
AGGGATTTTTACTCCTAGGTCCAATATGGCTGCTGTCTTGCATCACTGTCATTGAGAAAGCTACCCTTTCTTTATGGGGATTGCAGAGTGCTCTCAGTGTTTATTCAGGTGACCCCCTGAATATAAAGGCATGGTTAATATTTATCTCTATGATGTAAATTATCAAAAAAAAAACAAAGTGGGAATTTTAATATCTGAAAAAACTGTAATGGAAGGCAAAAATGGCATGGGGAACAAAGAGGTATAGTAATACCAATTAAAAATAATAGGTAAGTTATAATAACCTTAAACACATATTCATCTAACAATATAGCCTTTGAATACCTAAAGCATCAAATTATAGAGTTAGGTAGAGTCTGTTGTCTTCTGTCCATTCTCTTATTTGTTTTCTGACTGAGTTTTGAGAGGTATTTATATAGTCTAGATTCTAATCCTTTACTAAATGTGATTTTTATGTTTTTCTCCGACTCTTATTTTTATTCTTTTAACAATATCTTTGGAGAGAAGTTTTCTATTTTGATGAAGTTCAATTTATCATTGTTTTGATTTATTGGTTTTACTTTTAGTGTCATAGCAAAGAAATCTTTGTTCTAATATCACAAAATTTTCTCCTGTGTCTTCTTTTAGGAGTTTGTGTAGTTTTGGGGGCAGTCAGTTGGTAGAGTATGTGACTCTCAATCTCAGGGTCAGCGTTCAAGCCCCACATTGGGCATGGAGACTTCTTTTTTTTTTTTTTTTTTAATTTTTATTTATTTGTGACAGAGACACAGAGAGAAACAGAGCAAGCAGGGGAGGGGCAGAGAAAGAGAGAGACACAGAATCCAAAGCAGGCTCCAGGCTCTGAGATCTTAGCACAGAACCCAGTGCAGGGCTCAAACTCATGAATGGCAAGATTATGACCTATGCTGAAGTCAGACACTTAACTGACTGAGGCACCCAGGCACCCAGGCATGGAGCCTTCTTAAAAAAAAAAAAAAAAAACTAAAAGGAAGGAGTTTTTTTGTTTTTGTTTTTGTTTTTTTAATTTTAGGACTTACATTTAGGCCTACATTCCATTGAATTAAATTTTATAAATGATAGAAGGCATGAACACAAGTTTTTTTTTCTTGGCACATGAATACCCACTTGTTTCAGCTAATTTGTTAATACTTTCTCCACTGAATTGCCTTTGCATTTTTGTGAAAAAATCACTTGCTTATACATATGTGGATCTATTTCTAGACTGTGTATACAGTTCCTTTTGATCTTATTTGTCTACTTTTAGGCCAATGTCATGGCTGTACCTTTATAATTAGTATTGAAATGTGATATCCCCTAACTTTATTCTTTTTCAAAGTTCTTTTGGTGCTTCTAGAACCTTTACATATCCATATAAATTTTATAATCAGCTTGTCAATTTCTAGGGAAAAGTTTGCTTAAAATTTGATTTAGAATTACATCGAATCAACAAATCAATTTAACGAAAATTGCTACCTTAACAAGACTGACATAAACAAGACTATCCCATGTAGTTATGGTATGTTCTCCTATCTTATATACTGTTGGATTTAATTCTCTAAAATTTTGTCTAGAATCTTTACTTCTGTGATCATTAGCAACATTAGTCTGTAGTTTTTTTGTTTTATGTTTACTTATTTATTTTGAGAGCAAGTGCGAGCATGAGTGGGGGAGGGGCAGAAGAGAGAGAGAGAGAGAGAGAGAGAGAGAGAGAGAGAGAGAGAATCCCAAGTAGGCTCTGCACCATCAGTGCAGAACCCTACATGGGGCTTGATCTCCATAAACTATGAGATCATGACCTGATCTGAAATCAAGAGTTGGACACTTAACTGACTGAGCTACGAGGCCCACTGTAGTTTTCTTTTCTTACCATCTTTCAGAATAATACTGACCTCTAGAATAGTCTGAGTAGCATTCCTCTCCCTTCAATTTCCTGAAAGAGTTTGTGTAGAATTACTATTATTTATTTCTTAAATGTTTGGTGAAATTCACTCAGGAAGCCATCTATATTGCCCGGAGTTGACACACATGTGTGTGTGCATGTGTGTGTGTGCAGGATTCTAACCAGAAATTCAATTTCTTTGAGTGACATAGGCATTCAGATTATTTTTTGAGTTACGGCTGTTGTGTCTTTCAAGGACTTTTACCATTTGATCAAATCATCAGATTTACTGGGGTGAAGATCATCACAATAGTTCCTTATTATCCTTTTAATATGTGTAGAATTTTTCAGGATGTCACTTCTCTCATACTTTATCATTTTCTGATCAGTCTGACTAGTGACTTATAAATTGTATCAACCCTCTCATTGAATGAGCTTTGGTTTCACTAACCAAAAGTCAGGTGGTTTTTTGGCATGTGGTTCTTGTTTTGTCTTCTGTTTCCTTTCCTTTACGCTTACTTTAGGTTTCATGTGGACTTCTTTTTCTATTCTTTTATTGTTCACTTACTTTTTGCTCTAAAACCTCTAAGATGATTAATTGATACTGACCTGAGTGTATGAGGTTAATGCCCTTTGAAATATTGGACTGCATGCTTGGAACCTGGATGTTCAGTTATTGCCTCTTTTTTGCTTCACTTGTTGCAGAGCATTTTTCTAGGTGCCTATATCATAGCTTATTATATGTTAGTCTGTGATTAGATGAGTTTTGCTTGATTTTGTTTTTATTTGACTATTTCCCAATTAGTCTAACAACTGTGACAGGAAGGACATTTTTCCAACTGTCACTCCAGAGCTCTTATTTCAGAGCCTTCGTCTGAGAAATTCTTCAATAAATGTTTGTTAAATTGATTTGGTCTAAAGTGGCACAAGTCAGTTTTCTGAGGTGCCACAAGCTGATATTCTGTCATCCTAGATCTAAAGTCTTTCAATGAAGCCAGCTTAGGTTAATGGCGTCAACCCCAGCCAACTCTATAGAAATCTAAGACTTAATTTGAGATTTTCAAAGAATCAATAGTCCTAGAAACTTGAAAAACATAAAGTTAAAAACTGATGTGTTATAATTTCTTCTGCATTGTAATGGAGAGGAAATTCAGGCTGAGAAGCTGGTGGGCAACTGTTCGTTTTTTAGAAGTTCACTGTTCTTATAGATAGTTATTTCAGCCTCAAGCAAAGATTCTAACTGTAAAAAACACATTAGACTTTAAGTACGTTCTCTTCCTAAACAGTATGAGGCTTACCTGCCTGATCTCTATCACCTTGTATGTTCCACTTGAGCTTTGTGGTCTGAGAATGCAGACTGGAGATGACTCTTAATAATTTCTTTTAAGCCACCACTGTCATTTTATACCTGAGATGACCCTACTTTCAAAGCCCTAGGAACATGTTTAGAGTACAAATTTCAGATGACCTTGAACAAGCACATTGACCATAGATAAATGACCAATAAGCAAAAACTGTTTCCTCCTCCAGTTCTGAGTAAAGTCAGGAAAGTCTCTTAGTTTCGTTATTTCACTATTTTCTCAATTATAAAATGGCACTATGTGGCAAAATATACCTCTCACTGTTTACCTGAACTACAGACACCAAATGTGGGGGGGGGGGGGAGGGATCATGTATGGAATTGTGAAAAAAATCCCGTAGAACTGCTTATCTATATTGGTTAGCATAATTGAATAGACTGAGCAGTAGATAAACCAATGTTTGATCTGGAAAGAAACAGTTGGTGGATAAGTACCTAGAAGAAAAAGCTGCCTGGAAATCATGTTTTGACCAACTGGGAGTCTGCATGACCACAATAAAGAAGTAGATTTTTAGGAGAACTACACAATCAGGAAGCAGGAGAAAACCTGTTAATTCTGTCCTGAACAAATTACCCTGCAGATAAGAAGTTTACTATAAGAAAATTATGTTAGAGAAATTTAGAGTCACATTTAAAATAGGGTTTGGTGGCTGAAAGACATTTTAGTCTGGCAATGAATATCCCAGAAGAATCTCTCCCCCTTTATTTTACTTAGTATCTTTGGCATATAGCTTTATTCATTCACATAATGAATGCATATCTGTGTACATATATGTGAACACGTACATATGCACATGTGTGCATGTGCGCTCACATATCTGTGCTGAGAACAGGTGCTTTGCCCTAGATACAGTGGTGAATGAAAAAGGCATGGAACCTGCCCCCCTAAGGTTAGTTTCCAATGGCAATTTTAAGCAGGAGAATGACATTAGGTTTGGAAAGTCTTTGAAGGCCAGAACTGACTATATCAAATTCATCCAGGTCTAGCACAGTGCTTTAAAAACCCTAAGTGTTCAATTAATGCCTGGTAAATTAATGTTTTAATAATGTTAAATTTTTAATAACTTTTCATGATCTTAAAATGCTTCATGCTGGAATCACTATCAAAGCTGTGATTTGTGCCAAAAGAAATTGTTCACCATGAACGTATACATGTCTATTATAGCAGATAGATAGAAAAAAAAGATACACACACTTTGAGCATTATCATTGTTCTCAGGTGCAGTCAGCAGAATCTACTCTAGATAGTTAGATCAGAAAGGCATTTATTGGAGAATGTTAAGTGGTACACAACATCTCCAGGAGGGCCAAGAATCAAGAGTAAATGCTACACAACCAAGAACAAATGCAGACAAGAGAAACACCCTACCCACTGTGAGACCATTGAAGGGCAAACTTCAATCCTGCCACAAGCCACACTCTCCCCAGATTTTCCATCAGAGCTTCCTCAGAAGAACCAAATGCTTCAATCACAGTGCCCACACATCACTCACTCACTTCTTCCAAATCTCATGTATGTATAAAACCTGAGCTACATATGGAAGCTGACTGCAAGGGAACGTGGAAATTCTAGCTATTAACTTTCTAGCCTTCCCAGTACCTAAAAGGCAAATGAAAAGGGGAACTGGAATGAGTAATATACAAACCAATGCATCATGAAATTGCCTTGGGTTACAATAAGGCATTTGTTACAACCAGCTGACTAATTGGGACTGCGTTCCTAGAAGAGAACCATAGTTAAAAGTACAGGGGGGCGTTGTCATTTCTAGAATGGTGCTGGAGAGATGGATAAATCCCTTCCCTTACTCCTACTCCTTATCCCCTGGGTGCTAGTGGCAAGCAAGAAATAACTCTGCAGATGTGGAGGATCTTAGGTTTTAAAAGTGGCTGAATTGCCTTTCCTTAGAGGAGAATGATGCCTGCATGGCTCACTTCATAGAGCTGTTGAGAAAATAATGTATGGGTGTGTCTATAGTTGTCTCATTCCATATCCCTGGTCTCACATCCATGGGCCGTTCCTTCTTAGAGATTTGTGTCCACCAATGGCCATATACCAGCCTCATCACTACTTTTATCTCACCTGCCTCAACTGAATCAATCACCAAGATTAAACATAAATCCACTTCAACAATTGCCCTGAAATCTAGGCTCTCCCTTCAATCTCCACTACTGAGTCAGTTCAGGTGCCCGTCCTGTCACATCTAGGTTGTTACAGGTGTTCTAACTATTCACCTTGCCTCTCGTCTCACCAACTTTCCCCCTGTCCATCCTGAGAAACAAATCAGATCATGCCACACTCTCTTGCTTAAGCATTATTTTTCACTGTTATTGCATCAAAATTCATGCTGTGAAAATACCACTGTCTGAGCAAAGATCCCCTTTCTAAAGAGGGGGCAAATAATTCTAGTGGAGACCCCTACAATCACTTGTTGGATGTGATCAATGTTACAAGTTCGAAAAGGTGGCAAACTCATTGAATGATGCTCCGGTGGTCACTTCTAAAGATAGATCAATATTAAAACTGGAATATTCTCTTCATCGAAGATGTTTTTCCTATCTCCTCCACATAATTCCTCTATGTGCTCTTCATCTCATTAGTAGGCAACTCATTCCCACTTTTCAGCTTCATTATTTCACCTTACCTCTGTCAACTTCGTCCTAGCCAGCCTTCACTCCTGTCATTTTGCACTGATGAAAAACTGGGACATTCTAGGTTTTACCTTTATATTGCACCAAATGATACAACCCAGCCGTATTCTTGATGCCATTCAACCCACCTCATGATGTTGTTGCTTGAGAGAAGTCCTCTATATGTCTACTACCTAATTTGGAGCCTCCATTTGGTTTTTCATCACCTTTACCTCAAGACAGTTATTTCTCTGACAACTATGGAGCTGAACAAATTATCTCTAATAAGTAAACCACATGACACTTTTTAAAGTTAATTCTAGGGGCGCCTGGGTGACTGAGTCGGTTAAGCATCTGACTTTTGCTCAGGTCATGATCTCGCGGTCCGTGAGTTCAAGCCCCGCGTCGGGCTCTGTGCTGACAGCTCAGAGCCTGGAGCCTGTTTCAGATTCTGTGTCCCCTCTCTCTCTGGACCTCCCCCATTCATGCTCTGTCTCTCTCTGTCTCAAAAATAAATAAAAACGTTAAAAAAGTGTTTTTAAATACAGTTAATTCTAGGTTATTACTTTATTTTTACACCCAGGTAGTTTTTATACCCAGGTAGCTTTAAACAAAAAGAACACAATATGCAAAACAAGTTATTTAAGAACAGAGATCAGCATTCACTTCTAATGCCTAATTATTTTAAATAAATACCTCACTCACAGAAATCACAGAAAATCAGAAACTGCCTGTCAGACTGTGAAGAATGAAAGATGCTTGATCAAGAGGGAAAAATTCTTTTTAAGGGATAATTGGGAGAAGCATATTTAACGTTTCTAGAGAGATTTTGTACCTCTTGATGTGGGTTTGGAAAAAATACATATCCTTCCACTGAAAATACACTCAGTATTTGGCCATTTCTGTTTTCTTTGGAAGCCCCTCCTCTGCTCCCTAGCTGGATACATGTCCTCAGTACTCTCTCCTAACATTCCATCTCTCATCTCTCTGCAGGCTTTCTCTAGTTGTATCTCCTCCCTTCTCATGGCTTCATTAAATATCATCAATATGATGATAACTGCCATATTTATATTTCCAGCCTGGAATTCTCATCTGTGCTCCAAGACATGAGCCTCTTGACTAGTCTACTTGGTTGTCCCAAATACAACTTACAATCAACCTAGAGTGAAGCCTTGATTTTCCCCTTCATAATTTCTCCTCCTCACTGCCTAACCTCTGTAAATGACACTGGCATTTACCCAGAAACTTCAAACCCAAATACCTGAGAACCACATTTGGCATCACTTCTCCATCACACCCCACACCCAGTCCTTCATTGAAGTTTGGCAATACAGACTCTACAACTTAACTCAGATTTGCTCATTTCTTACCATATCTGTCAGCACTCGACACTAAGCCATTGTCATCTCTTGCCTGCACTACCTTGATAGACTATCATGTACAGCCTTGTTTACTCTCTAAACTTTAGTTTGAAAAGCAATCATAGTGATCTTTGTAGAACATATATCAGCCTGCATTACTCTTGTGTTAAAATATTTCAATAGGTTGAGAGATTATATTTTTCAAAGATGGCCATAATAACCCCCATCACACAAGCTCATATGACCATATGTGATTATGACTCTCCACATCAAGAGGCAGAGTATAACTCCCTTCCCCCGCTTAGTCTGGAATAGCCTGACGACTCACTTACAATTAATGGAAGGCCATGTACGTGACACTGTGTGAATTCTGAAGCTAGGTCCAAAAGAGCCATGAAGCTTCCATCTGATTTCCTTGAGACCCTTATTTTGGGGGATGCCAACTGTAAAAATTTGACTACTCTGAAACCACCATTCCATAAAAGTCATATATGGGAATTCCAGTCCAGAGCCTCAGATGAGCTCCCAGTATCAACAGCCAACCACGAGGGAAATATCTTACCCTTCCAACTCAGCTGAGACTTCAGCTGACAGTAGCCCCAGGCAACACCTGAACATAATTTTGGAATAATTTGTTATATAGCAATAGTGACTGCATTAGCTTCCCCTTGTTCTCAAAATAAAACCCAAGATTCTGCATGATCTGGGTCCTGGCTAGTCCTTCAGTCTCTTTTTGTGCCTTGCTCACCAGGCTTCAACCACACTGACCTTTGCCTAGTCACAATTAGGAACTTTGCTGAGGCTATTGTTCTCCTGCCTTAAATGCACTCTTTACCTGGCTAACATCAGCTCAAACCTCCACGTCTTAACTGTCATTTCTTCAAGAAAGCTAAAAAGACACATGGCAAGGAGGGAAGGTTTCTTTATTGTGATGTTGTTGTCAAATGGAAGAAACCTGAACAAAAGTATCCAGTGATGGGACCTAGTTGATCGAAAAGGAGAGATTGATGACAGGGCACAGAAAAGATGATTAATGGACAATGGTGCACTGCGGGCATTGCCTCCCTGTCTCAGATGTGGGAGAGAAAGAAGAAAGGGTAGATAGCATGTGGATACCACCTATATTCCCTGCAAATGTACTCCACCCAGCTAAGACTGACCTGTAGTGATTGTACCAACAGGTTCCCATGCTTTCTGATTGCCCTTGAGATCAGCCAATGAAAAGTCCCGGCAGGGGGCTGGTGGGAGGCAGGAGGGAGAAGTGAGAACATTTGGTGCCCCATCCCTCCGTATGGGGACACTTCTGGCTGGCTGTTTCCTTCACCATGCAATAGTCAGGGCTCCTCTCATCACAGCCCCACCTCCTCACACTGGCTCCATTAGGATTCAAGGAGCTACTTCCTTTCCCCACTCAAGTTCCCTCTGTTACTAGCACCAGGTGATTCACTATTCCCTGGGGTTTCCTACGCCCCACCAATGCCTTTGTAAATAGTCTGTTTATTAAACCGTCCTCAAATTATCCCAGTTTCAGTGTGACATCTGTTTCCTGCTGTGTTCCAGTCAGATATGAGGAGGAACACTGATGAGTAAGTAGGTGGAAAGGGCAAGGAAATGTGAAGCAGGCAACAAACTCAACATCTGATGCTATTCCAGTTAAAATAGAAAACTGAAAAATAAATCACTAAAACAATATTACCATTAAACCAAGGAGTAAAATGAAAGAGTTGAGGGGTTGTCATCTGTATAAACATATACATAGAGAGAGAATGCTTATAGAGGGGGGGGAAAGTCTCTGCTATTAGACAATGGAATCAAGATTTTCTTTTTTTTCCACTTAAAGCTCTGAACTAGCAAAGTTCATGAGATTATGGAAAACAAACCAGATGACTCATTTTATTCCTTTTCAGTTACCCACACATAGCAAACTTAGAACATCACTCTTGCCATATACATCACAGTGGCCTCCGCAAAATAGAACACCTTATGGTTTTTTTTTTAATTTTATCTAAGTTTTCCTGAATTCAAAAATAAAACTTTTGGCTGTTTAAATATAATTTATTTACAAATTTGTTTCCATACAAGACCCAGTGCTCATCCCAACAAGTGCCCTCCTCAATGCCCATCACCCACTTTCCCTTCTCCCCCACCCCCATCAACCCTCAGTCTGTTCTCCTTATCTAAGAGTCTATTATAATAAAACATTTTTTTAAATAAATGCCTGAATCAGGACAGATGCACTGTGCCTGAGATCCACTGAGCCTGTGTCAACTCTTGAAATAACCCTGGCTCCTGCAGGAGGAATAGCCAAAGTGTAAATGAGAAATTCTAGTCCAAGTTGATTTGCCATCATCTTCAGCATCCCCACTAGGCTATTTTTAAGGTATTGTTATTGCTGTTGTTATGTTGATGGTGAAAATGATGATGATGATGGTAATGATGATGCTCTGACTGCTGGAGGGAAATGCTAAGAGCATTTATACCATTTATGGAGCATTTACTTTTATGTCAGACAGTGTTTTAAGAAATCGTTTAAGTCAAATGTTATCCTCAGGACAATCCTATGATGAAAGACATTTTTACTCCTATTTTCAGATAAGAAAACAAAAGCACAGAGAAGCTTGGTAAATTGACAAAGTCACTCATTCATCAGCTGTATAACAAAGAAAACCAACAGGGCTTCAGGATCATCAGGGACAACATATAACTGAAATGCTTGAGAGAGGAGGTTTTGTTTTGGCATTTTGTTTGTTTTTTTCTTTTTAATAATTTATTGTGATGTCAGCTAACATACAGGGTATACAGTGTAGTCTTGGCCTTGGGAGTAGATTCCCGTGATTCATCACTTAAATACAATACCCAATGCTCATCCCAACAAGTGCCCTCTTCAATGCCCATCTCCCATTTCCCTCACCTCCCAACCCCCATCTTCATGAACCCTCTGTTTTTTTTCTGTATTTAAGAATCTCTTATGGTTTGCCTCCCTCTATGTTTGTAACTTATTTTTCCTTCCCTTCCCCTATGGTCTTCTGTTAAGTTTCTCAAATTCCACATGTGAGAGAGGAGCTTTTGTTTTTCCTTCCTTTTTCTTCTTTTTAACTGCTATGGAATAGTCATCAACCTGGGGGAATTTGGATCTATCTGACCTCAAACTTCTCTGGGAAGTAACAAAGAAACTTATTCTCACCCCACTGTCTCAGACAAAGATGATTCCTAAGCGGGGGTGGGGGGGGTGGGGGGGTGGGGTGCTGGGAAAATGGTGGAGTAGAAGGACCCTAAGCATACTTCATCCCATGAATACAACTAGATAGTGTGCCTATCTAGTTGTATCCTGCAATAGGTTCCTGCCTTTAGTGAAACAGCATTACAAATAGCCTAACAGTATGCACGTAGCAGTTTGAAAAACATCTGGAGCATAGGGGAGGGAGAATTATTTATTAATCTCACAGTGTGTCCCAACAGGGCAGGGTGGCTGAGAGACTTCTCCAAAAACCAAAGAGCTGGCAGGCTCCATTTCCCTGCCCCCGAGCATAAACACACAGCCACCTGTGGCCACCTGTGGGAACCCACATGACACCCACATTCACTATAACATGCTTATACCAAGGCCTACCCCACTGGGCTTTAGTGGATCCAGCCTTTCCAGTCATGCTTGCCTCAGTTCTGGCACTGTGGGTCCCCTCTCCCAGAAGGCTGGTGCAAACCTTGCCAATACTGCACACTTTTTACAGGGCCTCAGTCCAAGCAGTGGCAGCAGTGGACCCTGCAGAAGACCTATGTACACCTTGTTAAATTACGCATCCAGCAGACCCACCCTAGCTAGCCCTGCTCAAGGTGGCAGCAGGGGCAGATCTCATATTAAACTGGAGCACACCTTGTTAAACTTCACACCCCACCCTAATCAGCATGATCCCAGGAGCAACAGTATCCTCTCCAATATGCTGTTGGTTAGAGTCCATTTAAACTGGGGCCAAAAACCTGACAGTATGCCAACAACCCCACCAGGGGAAACACCACTCCAAAGGGACTCTACCCTAGGGTGAGGTAAGATAAACATCGCACCAGTTAGACTGGGGCCCCAGAAGTGAGCTGAGGGCAGCAGTTGGTCTGATGGCAGGCCCCAGCCAACATGAAAACTTCACAGGGGACAACACAGCAAAAGTGCACTGCAGACTGGTGCTACCTCATCTCTGGCAAATGCCTTGTCTGACTCAACTTAAGCCCAAGGCAGGCCCAGTCCGGTCCACTAAAACCACAGGGAACAAACATTGACCAAAATAAGCAAAGAGAGCCACTGCAGATGACTGGGCTAAAGGACAAAGTGGCCGAGACACAGCAGCAGGGCTCAGGCAATACACAAGGGGATACCCCTGATGCTCCAGGTTCTAGTGAACAGGGGACGTTGCACTACAGAGCACTAAAGGATCTCTACTTTATAAGGCAATTCCTTTCAAGAGCTAGAGATTTATCTGACTTTCCAAACACAAAGAAATAGAGTTAGGCAAAAAGAGAAGACTGAGGAATATGTGCAAATGAAAGAACAGGACAAAATCACAGCAAGAAACCTAAGCAAAGGAATATGAGGAATGTGCCTCACAAAGAATTTAAAATAATCATGAAGTTACTCACTGGATTTGAGAAAAAAGTGGAGGACCTCAGTGAGACCCTTAACACAGAGTAAAAAAAAGAACCAATCAAAGACGAAGAACACAGAGTCACTAAGTTCCCTAAGTCTATTTTCATTTTGCATAGTTTTTGGTGTTTTCTGTTGTTGTTTGTTTGTTTTTCTTTTCTTTTTTTTTTTAAGAAACTCAGTGGCTCCATCAAGCATAATACCATTCACATTATAGGAATCCCAGAAGGAGAAGAGAGAGGAAAGGGGGTAGAAAATTTATTCAAAGAAATGACAACTGAAAACTTCCCTAATCTGGGGAAGGAAACATATACAGATCCAAGAGACACAGAGACTCCCCTAACAAAATCAACCCAAGGAAGTCCACACCAAGATACATAATAATTAAAATGGCAAAAAGTAGTGATAAAGAGAAAATTTTTAAAGCAGCAAGAGAAAAGGAAACAGTTGTATATAAGAGAAACCCCATAAGGCTGTCAGTGGATTTTTCAGCAGAAACTGTGCAGGCCACAAGAGAGTGGCATGATATATTTAAAGCACCGAAAGCAAAAAATCTGCAGTCAAGCATGCTCTATCCAGCAAGGCTATCGTTCAGAAGAGAAGGAAAGAGACAGTTTCCCAAACAAAAGTTAAAGGAATTCATGACAACTAAACCAGCCCTACAAAAAATACTAAAGAGGACTTTTTTTAGTAGAAAGTAAAGACCATAGGCAAGAGTAAGAAAAAGAAGCACAGAAGCAGAAAAAATAAATATATCTATAAAGATCAGTCAAGAGGTGTACAAAATAAAAGGACCCCATATATCTAAAACGTGGTAGGGAGAAGAGTAAGGAATGGATTCAAACTTCAGTGACCGTCAACTTAATATAGATTGCTATATGCAGAAGATGTTCTGTACAAACCTAATGGTAACCACAAATCAAAAACCAGTAATAGATATACAAAAAATAAAGAGAAAGAAATCCATGTGTATCCCTAAAGAAAGCCATCAAATTATGAGACAAGAGAGCAAGAGAAGAAAGGATCAGGGAACTACAAAAACAACCACAACACAAGTAACAAACTGGCAATAAATGCATGCTTATCAATAATTAACTTTGAATGTTGATGGACTAAATACTATAATATGTAAGTGATTAATTACTGGGTTCTACTCCTGAAACCAATACTACACTGTATGTTAACTAACTTGAATTTAAATAAATAACTTTAAACTTAAAAAAAGTCATAGGGCAATGGAATGAAAAACAAACTAAAACACATCTATATGCTGCCTACAAGAGACTCATTTCATATCTAAAGATGTATGCAGATTGAGAGTGAGGGGATGGAGAAATATTTATCATGCAAAAAGATATGAAAACAAAACCAGGGTAGCAATACTATATCAAACAAAATATATTTTAAAACAAAGACTGTAACAAGAGACAAAGAAGACACTATACAATAATAAAAGGAACAATCCAACAAGAAGACATAACAATTGTAAATATTTATGCGCCTGATATGGGAACACCCAACAACATAAAACAGTTAATAACAAACAAAGGAAGTAATCAATAGGAATAAAATAATAGTAGGAGACTTTAACATGCCTTTTACATCAATGGAAAGATCATCCAAGCAGAAAATCAACCATGAAATAGTGGCTTTGAATGATACTCTGAACCAGATAGACCTAAAAGATACATCAGAACATTCCATCATAAAACAGCAGAATGCACATTCTTTTCAAGTGCAGAGTGAACATTCTCCAGAAGAAGTCACATATTAGGCCACAAAACAAGTATCAACAAATACAAAAATATTGAAGTCCTACTGTGCATCTTTTCTAACCACTATGAAACTAGAAATAAACTACAAGAATATATCTGGAAGAAGCAGAAATACATGGAGGTTAAACAACATGCTAGTAAACAATGAATGGATCAAACAGAAAATAAAAGAAGAAATAAAAAACACATGGAAACAGATGAAAAATGAAAACACAATGGTCCAAAAATCATTGGGATGCAGCAAAAGCCATTCTAAGAGGGAAGTTTACAGCAATACGGGCCTACCTCAAGAGGCAAAAAATCTCAAATAAACAATATTTATTACACCTAAAAGAGCTAGAAAAAGAAGAACAATCTTAGACCTAAAAGAGCTAGAAAAAGAAGAACAAACAAAACCCCAAATCAGCAGAAAGAAGGAAATAATTCAAATTATAGCAAAAGTAAATGATACAGAAATTTAAAAAAACAACAGATCAATGAAAACAGGGGCTGGTTCTTTGAAATATCAACAAAATTGATAAGTTTCTTACAGACTCATAAAAAGAGAAGACAGAGAACTCAAACAAAATCACAAATGAAAGAGGAGAAATAACAACTGACACCACAGAAATACAGAGGATTATAAGAGACTATTACAGAAAATTATATGCCAAATTAAACACCTAGTAGAAATTAATAAATTCCACAAACATATAACTGACCAAAACTCAAGTGGGAAGAAATAGAAAATTTGAACAGACCAATTAACAGCAACAAAATTGAATAATAAAAACTCCCAAAAAACAAAAGTCCAGAATCAGATGGCTTCATGGGTGAGTTCTATCAAACCCTTAACAAGAGTTAATACCTATTCCTCTCAACTTTCCAAAAAATAGAAAAGGTAGAAAATCTTCTAAATTTATTCTATGAGGCCAGCATCACCCTGTTTCAAAACTAGATAAAGACACAAAAAAGAGAACTACAGGGCAATATCTCTGATAAACATAGGTCCAAAATTTTTCAACATAATATTAGCAAACTGAGTGTAACAATACATTTTTAAAAAATCATCCACCATGATCAAGTAGGATTCATTCCTGAGAGGCAAACATGCCTCAATATTTGCAAATCAAGCAGTGTGATGCATCAATAAGAAAAAAGATAAAAACCATATGATCATTTCAACAGAAGGAGGAAAAACATTTGACAAAGTACAACATCCATTCATGATAAAAACCTTCAACAAAGTAGGTTTAGAGGGAGCACACCTCATCATAATAAAAGATTTATATGAAAAACACACAGCTAACATCATTCTCAATGGGAAAAAAAACAGAGAACTTTTCCCCTAAGTTCAGGATTTCCAAGAGAAGGTTTTCCACTCTCACTGCTTTTATTCAACATTGTACTGGAAATCTTAGCCACAGCAATCAGATAACAAAGAAGCAAAAGGCATCCAAATTGGTAAACAAGAAGTAAAACTTTCACTACTTGCAGATGACATGATACTATATAGAAATCCCTAAGCACTCCACCAAAAAATCTCCTAGAACTGATAAATAAATTCAGTAAAATCACAGGATGCAAGTCAATGTACAGAAATTCATTGCATTTCTATACACTACCAATGAAGCAGCAGAAAGAGAAATTATAAAACAATCTCATTTACAATTGCACCAAAAATAATAAAATATCTAGGAATAAACTTAACCAAAGAGATGTAAGACTTATGTTCTGAAAACTACAAAACAAAGATGGAATAAATTGAAGATTACACAAATGGAAAGATATTTCTTGCTTATTAGATTGGAACAAATATTATTAAAATGTCTATACTACCCAAAACAATCTACACATTTAATGCAATCCTTATCAAAATACCATCCGCATTTTTCACAGAGCTAGTACAAATAATCCTAAAGTTTGTATGAAACCACACAAGACCTCAAATAGCCAAAGCAATTTTGAAAAAGATGAGCAAAACTGGAGGTACCATAATTCCAGATTTCAAGTTACACTACAAAGCTATAGTAATTCAAACAGTATGGTACTGGCACAAAAACAAATGCATAAATCAATGGAACAGAATAGGGAGCCCAGAATAAACCCCATAATTATATGATCAGTTAATCTTCGACAAGGAAGTCAAGAATATGCAATGGGAAAAAGACAGTCTCGTCAACAAATGGTTTTGGGAAAACTGGACAGGTACATGCAAAAGAATGAAATTGGACCTCCAGCTTACACCATACACAAAAATAAACTCAAAATGGATTTAAATGTGAGACCTGAAACCATAAAAATCCTAGAAGAGAGCATAAGCAGTAATTTCTCTGTCAGCCACAGCAACATTTTTCTAGCTATGTCTCCTGAGGCGAGGGAAATAAAGCAAAAATGAACTGTGATGACTACTTCAAAATTAAATGCTTTTGTACAGCCAAAGAAACAATCAACAAAAATAAAGAGAATTTACTGAATAGAAGACATTTGCAAATGATATATCTGATAAGGATTTAGTGTTCAAAATATATAAAGAACATGTACAACTCAACACCAAAAAAACAAATAATCCAATTAGAAAGTGGGAATAAGATATGAATAGACAATAGATGGCCAATAGACACATGAAAAGATGCTCAACATCACTCATCATCAGGGAAAAACAAATCAAAACCACAATGAGCTATCTCCTCATACCTGTCAGATTGGTCAAAATCAAAAACTCAAGAAACAACAAGTGTTGATGAGGATATGGAGAAAAAGAAATCTTCATGCATTGTTGGTGAGAATGCCAACTGGTGTAGCCATGGTAGAACACAGTATGGAGGTTCCTCAAAAATTCAACAATAAAACTACCCTATAATTCAGTAATCCCACTACGGATATTTACCCAAAGAATACAAAAACACTAATTCAAAAGGATATATGCATCCCTCTGTTTATTGCAGTATTATTTACAAGAGCCAATTATGGAAATAGCTCAAGTGGTCCACTGATAAATGAATGGAAATCAAAGAAGTGGTATGTTTGTATGTATACACACACACACACACTGAAATATTATTCAGCCATAAAAAGAAAGACATCTTGCCATTTGCAATGACATGGATGGAGCTAAAGAGTATAAATGCTAAGCCAAATAAGTCAGTTAGAGACAGACATATACCATAAGATTTCACTCCTATGTGGAATTTAAGCAACAAATAAACAGGAAAAAAAAAAGAGAAAAACCAAAAAACAGACTCCTAACTATATAGAACAAACTGATGGTTGCCAGAGGGGTGGTGGGTAGGAGGATGAGTGAAATAGGTGAAGGGGATTAATAGTACACTTATCTTGATGGGCACAGAATAATACATGGAATTGTTGAACCACTATATTATGCACCTGAAACTAACATAACACCCTATGTTAACTATACTGGAATTATCATTTTAAAAAAAATTAAATTTAAATTAATCACAGAAATGAAAAAATTTGAAATAAAATTGAAGCATGGTAATGGCTGCCCAACTCTGTAAATTTATTTAAAAATTTAATTCACATACTTAAAAAATGGATAAATATTACAAATTATACTTCAGTAAAGCTTTTAAATATTAAGTGTGAAATAAAATTAAAAAATAAACAAAGACACTCAAGGAATAGTATGTTACTTGTGGTTAGTTTTACCAATTGAAGCATATGCTGTACATAGATGTCCACTGAAGTGCTTGGATCATCTTCATAAATAGCTTTAGGAACACCATGCTTCTGATCAAGTTTTGGGGTGATGGTGGGGTGGTCCAGAGTCAATGACCAAGAAAGAATTCCTCAAGGTGTCTTTGGTGCAAAAAAGGTGATTTTATTAAAGCACGGGGGACAGGACCCATGGGCAGGAAGAGCTGCTCTGGGGTTGTGATGGGCAACTCATTATATATCCTCAAGGTATGTACCTTCCAAGGAATTTTGGAAACAAGGTTTCCAGAACCTTGAGGGGCTAGCTGTTGCTAGGGAAACACCATAAATTACCATTTAATAAAACCACAGTCTTGAGACCCTTCAGATGCATATCAGGGGGCCAATAAGGGTGGAGCATGATTGCCAGCATATATCCTGGAGCAACTGAGATAAAGGAGGTAGATTTACAGGATCCTTGAGGTTGGGACAATGTTAAACCAAGGTTCTCTTTTGCCCCTAAAGAAGTGTCCTCACTGAGGCAGTTGAGCTCCTAGAGGGAGGTCACTCTGCCTGTTTCAAGGACTTGTCAATGGGCTGAAGGCAGTAAGGGAATTTAGTTTTCTTTAATTTTTTTAATGTTTACTTATTTTTGAGAAAGAGAGAGAGAGACAGAGTGCAAGCAGGGGAGGAGCAGAGAAAGAGGGAGACACAGAATCTGAAGCAGGCTCCAGGCTCTGAGCTGTCAGCACAGAACCTGATGCAGGGCTCCAACTCACTGACCGTAAGATCATGACCTGAGCTGAAGTTGGACGCTTAACCAACTAAGCCACCCAGGTGCCCGGGGAATTTAATTTATTTGCCTTAGTTTCCCACATCAACATGGCAAGCACTTAAACCCCTTTCCTTTGTTCTTGGGTAGCCAAGAGTGTCAGGATCCCACCTGGGGGGCTGAGGGGTGAGGTGCTAGCTTGTGCTTTGCCCCTCAGCCTGCCTCATGCTTCCTCATCACTCGTAAGTTTGATGCTTAGGTGACCCAAATTCTTGGGAAGATTTTTTTTTCTTTCAGTCTGTAATACAAAGTGTCTGGTTTTGCTACAGGACTCTTGTCCAGAGTGCTTTTTCTATCAATGTTTGGATTGTAAGTTTTGTATACACTACCACACTGGTGGGTTCTTTCTCTAACTCCATTTTTTTGGTTTAATTTCCCATTTTGAAAGTAATATATGCTAATTCCATAATAGATGAGAGTAAAACAAACCTCCCATTGGACCACCATCCAGTAAAAATAACTTAAAAATAATAACCAGTATTAATAACTTCCCCCATTTCTTTCTAGTCTTTTTGTTCTGCATGGTTTTCTATAGTATATAGAAGCTCATGCACGGTAATTTTTAATAATGTTTATTTTTTCAGTATATTAATGTATGCAATTACAGATCTTCAAAATATAGAAAAATATACATTAGAATTTCTCCACTCAAATTTCATTAACTGAAGGGTGATTTGCTGGATCTTCTGGGTTGTAGGTACACAAGGTTTTGTTGAGGGTGGAAATTAAAACTCTGCTTCAACAGGACTTTGCAACTGCTTCAATACAATGATGTGTTTGCACAACAGTAAGCTTTAAGTTGTTCTGTGGCCTTTCTTGATACAGTGGAAAGAACTACCAAGGCAGCCTTGAAGGGATTTTCCACTTCTTTGTGTTATTCTCTTTGTTCAGAGAGCAAACTGAGATGACAATATTAAAAGTGTTCTCCTTTATACCACCACTGTAACCAAGGAGAAATTTATCAGAATGGGGGCGGGGTAAGGGGGGTTGTGGCATGGAAACAAAATATAGAAGTCAGAAGTGGTTTATATAAAACAAATCTAAGATAGTTCAGGAGAGTGAGGAGGAGGAGGAACCTCACCCAGAGTAATTTCTATTTCATCTTATTCTAATTGGAGGGCTATCAGTACTCTCTGAAATTCTGATTCGTCAGGGTGGCCCCCTCTTGCCTGGTTTAGAAGTAAATATTGAGGGAAGAGATTATGCAAGTAAATATAGAATTGGCACTTTTACTTATGTGTCTGTGTTACAGAGCTCCTTAATGACAGGAAGAGAGGTAATTTAAAGAGAGAAATTGGCAATTAGTTAGCTCCTTGCAATCATTACCATGTATGGGAAAAGGACTCCAAAGTCAGTCCCCTGCCAATGACACATGGCTTATAATCTCTCACACCCCGTTACCATTTCTAATATGACCACCCTCTTCTCTGGCATCAGCTCGTTCTTTTTCCCTTACAGAGTCATTAAAAAGTAAAGGCTGAAAGCCCTTCACCTCCTCCAGGGCAGAGCAGGAGAAAGAAACTCAGACATCATCAGAACCTACTCTCCAGGGCTGATTGTGTCCCCAGGGAAAGACATCACTTCTAATCAGTTCTGAAAGCAGTGGCTATTCCCTTTTACAGGGAAAACAAAATCATCCCTCTGTGGAGTTCTAATAGATCTACTTAAGATTTCAGGGGGGTATAAAAGAAACTGTCTCAAAAGGAAAGACAGACAAGTGAAGACTTTGCAAGTAGATAGCTTATTAGAGAGGAACATTGCTCCTTTGGAAGGTGACAGTGTGATGTTGCCCTCATGGCAATGAAAAGAGCAATGGCCTGTCAGTCAGAAATCAGGAGTGCAGCCCTGCACTTCCTAGCTGTGTGACCCTGGGTAACTTACTTGAGCTTTCTGGTCCTCAAATGTCTCATTTAATCAATGAGATATGTTAATAACACTCCTTGGTACAGTTAGTGATGCAAATGAAAATGCATTTGAAATGTCTTTGCATTATGATTATTATTATTTTCAAGATATGATATTGAACAACACAGAAATGGGTTACTACCTTTGAAATCTAAAATTTAGTAAGGGAAATATATCAAACAAGTAGGCAAATGGACATATTGCTGAGAAGGTGGAAAGGGAGATGAACTTGTAATTGATGATTAGGGAGAAAGACAGTAAATAATCTGAAACTTGAAAAATGAGAAAGTGCCAGTCATGAGTAAGAGTGGGGGTAGGGGGGGTGCTGAAATTCTGTGGTAGATAAAATAGATCAGTGAGTTGAAGACACTAAAGTAAGATTAGTGACTCTGTAACACACTAAATGAGTGGGAGAGTAGCATGAAATGGGAATGGAAAGAGATTCTGGAAGCTTCTTTTTTATCTTTTACATACATTCTGAGATAGAAAGATTGGGATGGGATAGTTTGCCCAGAGCTGGAGAACAACACCTGACAGCTCAGACTCAACAATAACAGACCTAAATCCCAAAGTCTGGCCTCACTACCCTCAACAAAATTGCAAGTGCTCATGTACATTAGGCCCATAACATTCCAACACTCTCCCACTGGCAAGATATAGGAAGACAAGAAATCAATAATATTTCATGATGACCACTGGAGACACTACTCAGGTCACTTCTCCAGTGTGGAAAGGTATCCACTAAGACTCCTTTGAAAGAGAGCTTAAACTCTTTAATCTCAAAACAGGAGCAACAGAGTTAGGCCCTATCGGCCACTTTTCCATCCTGGCTATTTTCTGCTACGTGTTAACCAATCTGAGCATTTGATCCAACCAGTTGGAAATGTTAATTCATTACTTATAGGCACCCCTATCAGGAAACTATTTAAAAATAATAATTGCTGCCCAATTTGTATAGGAGATGCATTTGTCTGTTTAAGGCGCAGACCCATAATCTCTCTTCTTTACTCTATGGCCCCACCCTAAATAGTCAAATCCAAATCTCTGGCACAAAAATCAGGAATATTGGGATAAGGCCTAGATCTATTCTCTGGCGCTGACCTCTCTCCCACATGCCGAAATGCTGCTAACCATATCCTGGGTAACTTTATTAATTTATCCCATTGGCAAATTGATCACCTTTCTCCAAGCCAGCTCCTCCACAGTGAGGTCATTACTATCTGATACCAAACTACTCAACCAAGAAATCTGGGACTCACCTTTACTTCCACTCTTCCACATTCAGTCAATCATTGGTCTCTATAGCTTCTATGGCCTTAATACCTCTTGAGTCTTCCCTCCTTCCACCCATCCTGTTAGGTTAGGCCTTCACCATTTTTTGCTAGATCTCCCAACTTCCCTCTGACCCACCTCCATTTACCCTCCACAGAAATATCACGATGTCTTTATCAAAGGCAGACAGTTATGTCAGATCTCTGCTTAAAATTATTCAATGTATTCCCTAACCCCCTAGCTTTCATAACAATGGTCATTGTTATGAAATGGGCCATAACAATGGGCCATTACTCAGGACCCAAGACCCCTCATGATCTCTTTCCTACCTTTCTGGCTGTGCTTTCCTCAGCCCTTACACACTTTTCACTCCAGCCCAGCTAAACCATTTGAACTTCCCTATACATGTACCTTGCAAGTTTGTTTTTCCTGCATTTATTTTTCCAGGTCTTCACTTAACTTTTTTTCTTTATCCACCTAAGTTATATATATATATATATATATATATATATATATATATATATATATATATATATATTTTTTTTTTTTTTTTTTTTTTTTTTTTACTTATTTTTGGGACAGAGAGAGACAGAGCATGAACGGGGGAGGGGCAGAGAGAGAGGGAGACACAGAATCGGAAACAGGCTCCAGGCTCTGAGCCATCAGCCCAGAGCCTGACGCGGGGCTCGAACTCACAGACCGCGAGATCGTGACCTGGCTGAAGTCGGACGCTTAACCGACTACGCCACCCAGGCGCCCCCCACCTAAGTTATATTTAATATATTGCTAAAATAAGCAAACACTGAAACAAAATTACTTTTAGTCTTTTAGGGTATTAAAATCATGGAAGCCACCTTCCACTCCAAAAAGTTTTCTCAAAGAACAATTTCAAGTTTCTTTGGATGTTCAGAACTCAGTTCAAGCCCCCTGTTTGGTTTAGCTGTGCTTCCGCCGTGTCCCCAAAGCACCCTGTTCCTATTTGTACATAACACTCACCACACTGGGCTATGCTTACTGGTTTACTTGTTTGTCTCACTAAATGGACTGCAAGAGCATCTCTCATTTGTTTCCCCAACACCTAAAACCATGCACAGTGTAAACACGTATGCAGAATATTTAACCAGTGGAATATTAACTACAAGCCACAATATAAGTGATCTGAAAACTATGAAATATATGGGAAAAAATGATTGTGGTTTTATCTGAGAATGTTCCATACACAATATATTATGGAAGAGTTTTGTTCATGGTATTCCATCAAATGAAACTGTAGGTAAAGACGTATTTAAAACACAAATCTTCCGGGGCGCCTGGGTGGTGCAGTCGGTTAAGCATACGACTTCAGCCAGGTCTGGATCTCGCGGTCCGGGAGTTCGAGCCCCGCGTCAGGCTCTGGGCTGATGGCTGGGAGCCTGGAGCCTGTTTCTGATTCTGTGTCTCCCTCTCTCTCTGCCCCTCCCCCATTCATGCTCTGTCTCTCTCTGTCCCAAAAATAAATAAACGTTGAAAAAAAATTAAAAAAAATAAAACACGAATCTTCTTTTCTATTCTTGCAGTCATTGTCAAAAGAGTAAAATATCCTGCCACAGAGAACTATCCTCTTCTGATAGTGATAAATACAGGGAAAATCACTGCAGAGACACAACTCAAATCATTTGCAGAATGCAAGTCCACAATCTATTAACCGAAATTCTGAAGACAGAATTCAGAAAGTTCTGAAAACAAATGTTTTTTGGAAACTCATTTGGCAGCAAAACCTGGCCTGACCTAAACCAAACTGATGACAAAACTTAATGCAAGGGCTATTTTAAATTTATTTTTTATAATGTTCATTTATTTTTGAGAGAGAGAAAGAGCAGGGGTGGGCAGAGAGAGAAAAAGACACAGAATCTGAAGCAGACCCCAGGCTCCAAACTGTCAGCACAGAGCTCAAAGCAGGGTTCGAACCCACAAACTGCAAGATCATGACCTGAGCTGAAGTCCAACACCTAATGAACTGAGCCACCCAGGTGCCCCTGCAAGGACTATTTTAAAGTCATTATTTATCACATCCTTGGCAGTAAAATTCAATACTAATTCAGTTCAAGTTTTTTCCCCAATAATCCTTCTCCAGTTTCACTCTAAAATCTGATTAGTAAAAAAGGATAAAAGGTCAAAAATATAAAATAAAATAAAATTAAATTAAATTAAATTATAAAATAAAATTAAAATAAAATAAAATAAAATAAAATAAAATAAAATAAAATAAAATAAAATAAAATAAAAAATAAAATAGTCTGGTTAGTAGTGGGGCACATGGGTGGCTTAGTTGGTTAAGCATCCGATTTTGGCCCAGTTCATGATCTCACAGTTTGTTGGTTCAAGCCCCAAGGCAGGCTCTGTGCCTGGAGCCTGCTTCAGATTCTGTGTGTGTGTGTGTGTGTGTGTGTGTGTGTGTGTGTCTGCCCCTCCCCTGCTCACACTCTGTCTCTCAAAAATAAATAAATATTTTAAAAAATAAAATAAAATCTAGTTAGTAGTTAGATAGATAGATAGATAAATAAATAAAATAAATAAATAAATAAATAAATAAATAAATAAATAAATAAATAAATAAATAAATAAATAAAATGCTATTGTGTCCTTTGTCCTCAAAAGTCTGGTCCACACCTCACAATACTTTAAGGCTCTTTAACTTTCTGTTCTTCCATTCCATACCTACCACTGGTCAGAACTCTTTGTGTCTGCCTCCAAGCTAATGTAAAGAAAGAATATTTCTTTACCTAAGTTCTATTTAATACATGGCTGAAATAAACAAAAAAGAATAGAAATGAAATTGCTTCTAGTATTTTGGAGTGTTGAAATCATGGCAGCCACCTTCCACTCCAAAAATTTTTATAATAATTCTAGTATTTTAGGATAAAAGAACATCTTCAAGTTTCTCATTCTCAATTACTTATTTTTCTGGTCTAAGCTAATTGTCTACCCAGGGATTCCAACTTTATGTCAGCAAAATTTCCAAATACCTTTAAAAATTAAAAAACAAACAAAACCATGGTATTACAGGGAAAACAGGAGAATATTTTGTACAACTTCAGAATAACAGAGACCTTTATAACTTTTATACCTTACAAAATTTAAAAACAAATTTTTTTAAAACCAATTTTAAATAACCGATAAATTTGACTACTTTTAAGTTAAAATTTTCTGCAAAGCAAAAACACCATAAGCAAAGGCAAAAGACAAAAGACAACTTTGGGAAATTTATGTATCAGTTTAATTAATACATAATGAATTCCTACCAATAAAAAATAGAAAAGGCAAAAGAAATGAATAAATAGTCCACAGACAAGGACCTATATATACTAAATATAGGAAATGCCTTCAATCACATTCATAACAACAATGCAAATTAAAATATACTGTGTTTTTAATTTATGCAATTGGCAGCATTTTGAAAATTTGGACGCAGCTTTGTTGGCAAAGCAGTGGCAAAAAGATGAACTACTCTTCCATATTGCTGGTGAAAATGCTGTTTGGAACAACTCATATAGAAGCAATTTGGCAAGATCTATTAAAATTACAAATGTGCATATTTGATGTAGCAATTCCTCTTTTAGGAATTTATCATACAGATAGATCAACAGATTGTAAAAATGACACATGTATATGGTTATTCATTGCAGCACTGTTTGTAGTGGAAAGATTAAAAATTACCTAAATTTCCAGCAATATGAAGTCAGCTATTATCTTACTTACATCCATTCAGTAGAATACTTCACAGCAATTTTTAAAAAAAAGAAGGAAGCTCTTTGTGTACTGATATGGAAAGATAGCCAAGATATTTTTTTTAATGAAAGAAGAATAAAAGCACTGGCCACAACTGTATCTGATATATACAGATGTTCCAGCTACAATTCTCTAAAATGTCCCTTGCATAAATCTAATTTTGAGTATCAATCTCTTCTTGAACTAAACTTAGAGAAAAAGAAATTTAAGGTAAAAGGACAAATGTAAGAGAAATCATGTATTTTCCAAATGAACTGCTCAAAGAAAGTCTCCTTCATACTGAAGCTTTTTGAATTCACTCCTTTACATTCTGGATTAAATTGGCTTCCTACATTATTGTAAGTTTCATTAAGTCCCCAGATCTATTGAAGAGTCTTTTCACACACTCCGTTTAAGACAACCATTTATATAGTACCATTATTTTTGAGCACCAAAAATACTCTGAATTTGTGAATACTCCTGATTTGAATGGTGATTCATTTGCAGAGGTAATTAATTCTATCAGTTTCAACCCACAGGATTAGAGGCATTTTGCACTGGCAAGAGGTTCTCCTACCTTTCTGACAGCTCTCTTACTCTTGGCTGACTTATCTTCTTCCTTTCCCTGTTTTTCAATTACTGGTATTCTCAAGGATATTTTCTCTCTTTATAATGTCCCAGGCAGTCTCATTTTCTTCAAGAGCTTCACCCTCTGTTGTAATGAAACTGACTTCCATTAACTCCATCTAAGTGTCCTATGACCCCTCAAGCACATATCCAAAACATAACTCTTTTTCTTCACCCAAACATCTTTTCTCCTCCTGAATCATAGTCTCCTTTCTTCTTTACCCCTAGTATCCAACCAGTTGCTGAATACTATTTTTCTGCCTCTCAAATATCTAAGCCAGTAGTCCATCCCCACCACCCCCACCTGGTTCAGAGCCACTTCATGTCTCACACCAACAATTGCAATAGCTTACTAATGTGTCTCCTTCATCTATCTAACCTGTCTTTAAATCAGTCCTTGGCACAGCTATTATAATTTCATCTTTAAAGTAAAATCTTGATCATAGTACTTCTTTCCTGGATCGTTGAATGGCTCCTTGTCAGCTATAGGATAACATCCATACTATTACCTCACCCAGCATACCAAACCTCCAGGAACTGGCTCCTCTCTACCTTTTAATTCATATCCCTCACCACTCCCCTAAACCTACTGCGCAGGTTTCAGCTTTACCCTTCCATCCAATTCTGAGACCTACCAGGCTGTTTACTTCATTCTCTTCGTCCTGAAAGCCCTCCTCTGCCCTTCCCACATCTCCTTTCACTTAGTGAGCTCCTAGCCATCTTTCAAGACCACCTCAAATGTAACCACCTGTTAAGCACTCTGGACATCCCCAGAATTGTCTGTTGTACTCCACCTCCATCAGAATGCATATGCTGTGTAGTGTCTGCTTGTTTAATGAAAATCTATCCTAACCTGCTGGTATGATGGCATCTCAAGAAGCAGTGTCAGCTTCCTTATCTCTTCATCCCCACACTTAGCACAATATCTAGTACCAGGGTGTTCGATAAATTATGGTTGAATTAAGTAACAATATCTAATATATGTTTGGTTCTTAAAGCTCCAATAGCATAGTGAGTTAAAGAAGAAATGTTTGAAAGATTAGAAGTGGAGTGTCTTAAAAAGTAAAAGAAGAGAGAGAGAGTTTAAACAACTACCATGGCAAATGTTCAAGAAAGAGGGCTGAAAATGATGTATGTGACATAAGGAGTGGGGGTCAGAAAAGTAGCATAATGAATAGATGTCCCCCAAGAGATCTAGCGGTAATAAGCTTTCTTCTTTTGCCAAAACCAAGCAGGATATTAGGACTATTGGCTTGTGCTTTCACTTCTTCTGAAATCACTACAAGTTTATAGACAGAGTCACTTTTTGACTGCATTAACATCCCTTAGCATATTAATCAGGCTTCTAGTATACTCCATTTCTAATTCCATTCTTGCACCTCCTGCTGGTAGCCTCAAGTGTTCAACTTCTCTGGTACTAGGAAAATAAATATCTGTGGGGATCATTTCCCAAGTAATTCTGCTTTCCTATGTCAAAAGAAAGTCGAGTAGCAATATTTATACTGGACAAACTAGACTTTTTTGTTCTATTTTTTTCCTGTTTTGGTATCTGGGTACTACCAGCTTCATGGAATGATTTTGAATGTGTTCCCTCTATTTCATTATTTGTAAGATTTTGATAAAGTTTGTTCTTAATTACTTTTTTAAATGTTTTGTAGTATTCACCAGTGAAACCATGTGGTCATGGGCTTCTCTGTGCTGGGAGATTTTTGATTCCTAACTCAAATTTCATTCTTGTTATTGTCTAAGAAGATTTGCTATTTCTTGGATTAAATATTCATGGCAACTTACGCATTTTTAGGAATTGTCTGGTTTTTTTCTAAGTTATCTGATTTATTAGTATATAATTGTTTATAGTAACTTGTTATCACATTGTGTTTATCTGATGATTGTCTTCCATTTCTCATTTTGGTTTTTGAGGCTTCTCCGTTCCTTTTTTTAATGTAGTTAAAGCATTGCCAATTTTTTTTTTTTTTAATTTTTTTTTTTCAACGTTTATTTATTTTTGGGACAGAGAGAGACAGAGCATGAACGGGGGAGGGGCAGAGAGAGAGGGAGACACAGAATCGGAAACAGGCTCCAGGCTCCGAGCCATC
This sequence comes from Puma concolor, assembly GCF_028749965.1. Lineage (NCBI taxonomy): Eukaryota > Metazoa > Chordata > Mammalia > Carnivora > Felidae > Puma > Puma concolor. The sequence continues at coordinate 218,803,710 of NC_141667.1, forward strand.
AGCCCAGAGCCCGACGCGGGGCTCGAACTCACGGACCGCGAGATCGTGACCTGGCTGAAGTCGGACGCTCAACCGACTGCGCCACCCAGGCGCCCCAAAGCATTGCCAATTTTGCTTATTTTTTTTGGAAAAACTGGTCACTATGTTCAATGTTATGTATTTGTTTATCCTGATCTCTATTTTATTTCTGAATTTTCTTTTATTTCCTTCCTCTGCTAAATTTCAGCTAAGTTTCTTCTTTTTCTAGTTCCTTGTGTTATAATGTTAGAAAAAAAGTTCAAATAAACAACTTAATACAAGCATTTATATGATAAATTTCACTCTAACATCTGCTTTTGCTACATCCCATAGGTTTTGGAATATTGTGTTTTTCTTTTGAGACCTATTCTGATTTTCCATTTGATTTATTTGGCCCATTGCTTATGTGTAGTAGTGTGATGTTTAATATTAATATGTTAAATATTTAATATTTATACTGTAAATTTTCCGGCTTTGTTTTATTGTTGATCTTTAGTTGTGTGCCATTGTGATTAGAATGATTTGATTTCAATCTTCTTAAATTTGTACTATTTGTTATGTTTCTTATTATGTGAGTTAACCAGGGGATTCTTCCATGTGTTCTAGAAGAAAGTGTGTATTCCATCTTTCTTGGATGGAATATTTTAAATGTATCTTTTAGAATCATGTATTCTGAAGTATGCTTCAAGTAAAAATTGATCTTGTTGAAAACAAAAAACCTTAAGTAAGGGTACTTGTTTAAAATAAAGCATATCAGAGGTGAGGTGGGTGGGGAAATGGGTGAAATAGATGAAGGGGATTAAGAGTATCCTTATCATGAGGAACACTGAGAAATGTATAGAATTGTTGAATGACTATATCATACACCTGAAACTAATATAACACCATATGCTAACTATACTGGAATTAAAATTAAAAACTTAACTAAAAAGAAAAATAAAACAACACTCCAGGTATCTAGCTGCTTATCTAGATCCTAGTCCTGAAAAATTTGGCTCCTGAATCATTAAACCCATTGTCACAAGGAACTTGAGTTAGCCACTTTTTCTAGAACATAGCCCAGAAAAGGAGGACTATATCGTTCCTAGTTTTCTTCTCTGGTACCTTCCTGTCTATCTGACAAGATTTCTTTAAGTGGTCCCGTTTTCCCATCATTTCCTGTCTCATCAGTAAATATAGTTCTATTGTGATGGTCTTTGTAACTCTGGCACCTGCTTCAGGTCAAACTGATTTCTGTTGATCAACTGTCTCAAACAATGTCCTTTTTCTCTCCTTACTTCTCTTCTGCTTCTTCCTCCTGACTCCCTTCTAATCTTCCTCCCCACTTCCCTCTCCCTCTCCCACATACACACAATCTCCATTATTTGTCTTTCTCAACAACTACTAATGTTCACAAAGCACACATTTACACTTAAGATGGCGCCAGCCTTTCAAGACAAATGCACTTTCAGTTCCAAACATGCTTTTGGGAGACAGACTTTTGCCATCAAGAGAAAATGCCTGATAAACAAACACTCTAGAAACTGGAAAAAAAAAAGTGCAAGCCAAAGTAAGAGAAAATTTTATTTTCTTCGTGGTGTTCCCAGAATGTATACTGGCCTCTGTTCTAAAATTCAGTGCAGGTGTGTAGAAGTAACCGAAATAAAAGATTTAGATTCACAGTGGGGTGAAATATCTATGGCTTAATAAAAGCCAGCAGAACAATTGCAGAAAAAAAGGAAGAGATGCAGAGGGAGATAGTTATACAAAGCAGTTTCAGAAATGTCTTGACTCTGCTCTCATAAATAAGTATATATATGGCCAACATGTACTAGATGGGACTCAATGTCCCTATTATTTTTAAGTATCTTTTTTCTTAACCTAAGAATTGTTGACATAGTATTATACCATACAATTCCTATCCAAGTTATCACAAGATTATATACACTTTTTGTTAATTATATTTTCTTTCAGTCTCTTGAAATCCAAGATATTTTTGTTTGCATTCATTTCTGAACCCAATTCCTATCCAACCCATATTTTCTCTCCACACACACACACACACACACACACACACACACAAGCAAACAAAATTCTGCACCAACAGAACTCATCCAGTTCTAAAGTGATGAGATTAAATTTGCACATTCTCATCTACCTATCTCTTTACGTAACCTTCATGCCTAGCACAGAGCCCAACACAGGGCTTGAACTCACAACCCCAAGATCAAGACCTGAACTGGGATCAAAAGTCATAACCAAGTGAGCCACCCAGTTGCCCCTCACCTTCTCATCTTTTTTTTAATTTTTTTTTTACATTTATTTATTTTTGATAGAGAAAGACAGAGCACAAGTGGGGGAGGGGCAGAGAGAGAAGGAGACACAGAATCCGAAGTAGGCTCCAGGCTCTGAGCTGTCAGCACAGAGCCCCAGGTGTGCCTGGAATTCACAAACCACAAGATCATACCCTGAGCCGAAGCTGGACGCCCAACTGACTGAGCTACTCAGGCACCCCGCTTCTCATCTTTTAAATCTCAGTTTAAATGCTAACTCCTCAAAAGACTTTGCTAGAAAAAATCTAGTTACTCCTAGATAGCAGCAACTTATTTATTTTCTTCATGCAGTTATTCAAGTGTGTAATTTCAAAACTGTATTTCATTGTTATTATCTGATTCTTCCAATAAAACATAAACTTTATGAAGGCAGGAACCATTTCTGTGTCTCTTGCTTTGTAGCCCCATCACATAGGATTGTGCCAAATACATTGTAGAGGTTTACTAAATATTAATTTAAAAGTATGTATTTTTAATTTTCTGTAAACATAAAAGTATGTATGAGATGAAGGGATTTAAGAAAATCTGCTTACACAGAATTTACCACCCAAAATTCTTGATGTTAATACACAAACAAAACCAATTGTAACAAAGTAGGAAACCAAAATGAAACAAATAAAATTAGCAGGTAACACAATTAACAAAGACATTTTATCCTTGATACTCCAAAATGGATAATGGATTAAAAAGTTTTCTAATAATGTTTAACAATACATGAAATATACACACTTATTATCTCAATTTCTGTGGACCAAGAGTATGGGCCTAGTTGGGTCCTGTGACTCATGATTTCACAAGGTTCCAACCTAAATATCAGTGGGGGCTGCAGTCTAATCTGAGTCCCAACTGGAAGAATCGATTTCCAAGCCCACATAGTTGTTACCAGCGTTTGGTTTTATTAAGTTGTTGGACTGAGAACCTCACTTTCTTGCTAACCATTGGATGGAAGTCACTCTCAGATCTCTGCCTTCACAATATAGTCATACCTTTCCTCAAAGCCAGCAGGAGAGAATATCCTTGCAGGACAGGGTTTACAATATTATATAATCATTTACATATAATCACATATGTCTTATCACATTTGTCATATTCTATTTGTTACAAGCAAGTCACAAGCTCTACTAACACTCAAGAAAAGGAGACCACAAGAATCAGAGAACAAGGAAGCAGGGATCATGGAGGCACCCTATAGTCTGCCCACCACAAACAGAACAGTAATTATGACCCCAGTTCATCTAAGAATATTAAGAATTAAAATATTTTCTGGTAGTAAAGAATTTGTCCAACCTCACAGGCTCTTCCAAAGTTTTATGAATATTAAAATAATTCACATTAAAGATTTAGTAATATTTACTAACTTACATTAAAATATTCACCCAAATGATACTCTATGGCAGAAGACTAAACAATTGTGAATGTCTTCAGAGTTTTATCAAAGACAGATGGAATAAATAAGTTAGATGATGCAAATAGCATGAAGTAGCTAAAGATTCTATATACAAGAAACTAACTGAAACCCAGAAGTACATATGGGAAATTATATCACAACCCTTTATTCTGTCCTCATCTTTGTCATGGTTCACTGTGAATACAGTAGATGTCCTTGCCCCATTGGCTTTGGAGTTGGTCATTTGACTTGCCTTAACCAATCAAGTGTGAACAGAGATGACAATATGCCAGCTGTTAGCAGAGACTGTAAGAGGTATTACAAGCTTCAGTTTGCCCCTTTTGCATTCGTGTCCTCCACCATGAGAATAACTCATGCCAGAGAAGATCCCAGAATGAAAGACACATCAAGCTTAGCAAAGCCCAGGAGAGCCATGGCCAGCCCACTATTAGACTTATAAGCAGTGAATCAATATTTGTTATCACAAGCCACGAAATTTTGGAATTGTTCATTATACTACATTGCATCAGCAAAAAACTAACATAGTGCAGAATTTTTCAAGTAACTGATCAATAAAATGAGAAGTAACTTAGCATATCTCTACAATTAAATTGTTTTGATAAAAGTGTTTATATGTGTTTTTATACCACACATTCTGATCTCTGGCAATATTATCATTAATTTATTACCATTGTTGAAGAGCAAGGTACAAAAGGCAAAGAGGCCTATTAAATGCCAGAATTAAGCTTCTCACTAAGGCAAACATAGACAAACACAGTCTTTGCTTACAAGGTCAGAGGCCTCTACCACTGAAACTGATAGATTGGAGAGTAGATCTGAACAACATCACTTCTCCTCATTTAGTGGGGAGAGAGGCCAGAAGTGTTAGCCTAAGGAAGTTTCTAGAAGAAAATAGGAGAAGGAAGTCTTTCGTATTCTAAAACCATTAATCTCTCATACTCTGGTATTTGCACAACATCCTAATTATAGCACTGATTAGAGCTACCTTGTATTCTAGCTATTTATGCCTTACCTGTCCCTACTACTGAATTGCCATTCCTTAAAGAGCAGAGACCACAGTTTACTCATTTTAAAAATTCCCGTGACACACAGTACCCGCAAAAAACAGGCATTCAAGAAATGAATTGAGGGGCACCTAAGTGGCTCAGTTGGTTAAGCTTCTGATTTTGACTCAAGTCTTGATTGTGCAGTTTATGAGATCGAGCCCCACATGGGGCTTTCTGGTGTCAGTGCAAAAAGCCCACTTCAGATCTTCTGTCTCCCTCTCTCTCTGTACCTCCCCTCCTTGCTCTCTCTCTCTCAAAAATAAATAAACATTAAAAAAGAAAGAGATGAAATGGATTTCTTTGTTCTTTGATAAAAGTAGTTTCTTGCCTATCAGTGAAAAATAACTAGAGGTAAGTAACTAAAGTGCTAAATGGGAGAAAAATTGGGTGAGTTTCATTTTAGGCAAAATGTAGGAAATTCTCTTGTTGTCTTGATGATAGAAGGCAAAATTCCCCATGCCTGGAGACCTAAGACTTCAGACCCAGAAGCAATGGATTCATGCCAAGATCAGCTCTGATTTTTGGCAGCACTTGTAGAGAATTATCTTTGATGAGTTAGCTCCACGATACTATAAATGTTATTGGTAAAAATCATTGTTCGTGTATTAAGGAATATATAAAATTTTGTGTATCTAGTTTAGTGAAACATTGATCTCCTGGAAGATTTGAATATAACATACTCCAAAGTGCATTTCAAATTACCTCTTAGATTTTCTGACCCATAGTCTGCCATGTTTAAATAAATATTAGTATAAGACTGCTTTCCTAGAGTCAGGCTTCAAAAAAAAAAAAAATAACCATGCATTCATTCAAAGATAAAAAAAAAATCATGTAGTCTGGCACAATAAAAAGTACATTTCTGTTCTAAAAGGAAACTTCAGTAATTGAAAATTCCTAAACTCAATAGAGAATATTTCTTTCTGATAATTGGTTCCAACTTCATACAAGTGAAAGATGCTGAGGTCAGACTGAGCATATTCTGTGATTCAGCCATGTATTCAAGCAGGAAATGTCCTAGGTTTGGGAAATACCCAGCAAAGAGTTGTCTGCAGCCAGGTAGGGCTCTATTCTCCAATCAGTCTAAAGAGTGGCTTTCAGCAACCCACTTGACAATTCTGATTGAGATGAGATTGCAGTCTGCAAGGGGTCAAGAAAACTTATATTCTAGCTGCCTAGATCACAAAAATGTCAAAAAGTAGGTGACAAGGACACGAAGTTTGTAGAGAATAAGAAAACTTGATAGCCCTATCTCCTCCAAGCATGGTAAAAGGTAAAATGTGGCTGAGAAGAAATATTAGCTGCCAGGCCAGACCAATGGGCTAGAGAAAAAATCAAAATGGAATCCAAAAATCTTGAGACAAATGAAAATGGAAACACAACAAACCAAAACTAATGGAATGCACTGAAAGCAGTTCTACCAGGGAAGTTTATGGCAATAAGCACCTACATTATAAAAAAAGAAAGATCTCAAATCAACAACCTGATATTACACTTCAAGAAACTAGAAAAAGTAGAAGAATGTTAATAGAAGGAAGAAAATAGCAAAGCAGAGCAAATATAAATAAAATAGACTAGAAAAAATAGAAAAGATCAATTTCTGATATTGAGTGAATATTTTTTAAGAAAAATTTTCTCTATAAAAACTAGAAAAAAAACAGAGAGAGAAGACCAAAACTGGAAATGAAAGAGGTGACATCACAATGGTTAACACAGAAATACTAAGGATCATAAGAAATTACTATATGCATTTATATGCCAACAAATTAGACAACCTAGAAGAAACCAGAGATTCCTAGAAACATACCACCGACCAAAACTGAATCATGAAGAAATAGAAAAATGGGATAGACCAATTATAGTTAAGGAGATTGAACCACTAATCAAAACCTTACCAATAAACAAAAGATTTTGTATCCTCACCAGGACCAGAGGCTTCACTGATGAATTCTACCAAATATTTAAAGGAGAATACCAGTCCTTCTCTAACTCTTTAAAAAAACTGAAGAGAGAAAACTTACAAACTATTTTAAGAGACAGACTTACCCTGATTCCAAAATCAGACAAGGACACTAGAAAAAAGAAAAAACTACAGAGGCAAAACTCCTAAACAAAATATAAGCAAACTGGGGTGCCTGGGTGGCTCAGTCAGTTAAGCGTTCAACTCTTGGTTTCACCTTGGGTCACGATCTCATGATTCATATGTTTGGGCCTCGCATCAGCCTCTGCACTGACAGTGTGGATCCTGTTGGGATTCTCTGTGTCCCTCTTTCTCTCTGCCCATTCCCTGCTCATGCTGTCTCTCTCAAAAATACATAAACATTTAAAATATATATATATAAGCAAACTGAATTCAACAATACATTAAAAAGATCATACATCATGATCAAGTGGGATTTACTCCTACGGTACAAGGATACTTCAACATATGCAAATTAATCCATGTGAGACACCACATTAACAAAATGAAGGATAAAAATCATATGATCATCTCAATACATGAAGAAAAAGCATTTGAAAGAAATCAACATCCTTTTTATGATAAAAATTCTCAACAAATTGGGAATAGAAGGAATGTATTTCAAAATAATAAAATTCATATATTACCAGCCCACTCTTAACATCATGGTGAGCTTTTCAATGGTAAAAACCTAAAAGTTCTTCCTCTAAGAACAGGGACAAAACAAGAATGCCCACTCTCACGACTTCCACTGAACATAGCATAGCAATTGGAATTGGTAGCCATAGCAATTAGGGGGGAAAAAAAGGAAAGAAAGGGCATCCAAATCAGAAAAGAAAGAAATTACAAATGGCATCATCTAATACACAGAAAATCTAAAGATTCCACCAAAAACACAGTTAGAACAAATAAATGAATTTTATAAAGCTGCAGGAAACTAAATCAATATACAAAGTTCAGGTATATTTCTAAATACTAACAATAAGCTATCAAAAAGAAAAATTAAGAAAACAATCCCATTTATAGTAACATCAAAAAGAATAAAATACTTAACCAAGGAATGGAAAGTTCTGTACACTGAAAACTATAAAATATTGATAAAAAAATTGAAGATATAAATAAATGGAAAGATATTCTGTTTTCATGGATTAGAAGAAGTAATGTTGTAAAACTGCCCATACTACACAAGTAATCTACAGATTCAAAGCAATCCCTTATCAAAATTCCATGTATTTTTCATAGAGTAGAAAAACATCCTAAAATTTGGAATCACTAGGACCCAAAATGGCCAAAACAATCTTAAGAAAGGAAACAAAGCCTGAGACATCACACTTCCTGATTTCAAACTATATTACAAAACTATCGTAATCCAAACAATATAGATGGGCATACAAACAGACACATAAATCAGTGGAAGAGAACCGAGAATCCATGACAAACTCATGCCTTATATGGTCAATTAATTTTGGACAAAGTATCCAAGAAAATACAATGGGGAAAGAGCAGCCTCTTCAATAAATGATGCTCAGAAAATTGTATATCCACATGCAAAAGAAATAAACTGCACCACTATCTTATACCATACACAAAAATGAATTAAAGACTTGAAAATAAGACCTGAAACTATAAAACTCCTACAAGAAAACATAGGGGATGAGCTCCTTGACATTGGTCTGAGCAATAATTTTTGGATTTAACATCAAAAACGAAACCAAAAGCAAAAATAAACAAGAGGGCTACATCCAATCAAAAATCTTCTGTGTAGCAAAGGAAACCATCAGCAAAATGAAAAGCCAACCCACAGAATGAAAGAAAATATTTGCAAACTACATATCTAATATCCAAAATATACACGAAACTCCTATAACACAATAGCAAAGAGTTTTAACATGGGCAAAAGACCCGAATAAATATTTTCCCGAAAAGAAATAAAGTGGCCAATGGGTAAATGGAAAGATGCTCAAAATCATTAATCATCAGGAAAATGCAAACTGAAACCACAATGATATATTATTTCATACCCACTGGAAAGGCTATTATCAAAATGACAAGAGATAACCAGTGCTGGTAAGGATGTGAAGAAAAGGGAATTCTTCTATACTGTTGGTGGGAATGTAAAGTGTACAATCATTATGAACAACATTATGAAATTTCCTCAAGAAATTAAAAATAGTGCTACCATATGATCTAGCAATCCTACTTTTGGGATATACATAACTAAAGAAATTGAAATCAGGAGCTCAGAGAGATTCCTGCCCTCCCATGTTCATGCTCTTTGCAACATTATTCACAATAGCAAAGATATGGAAACAACCTAAATGTCTGTCAACAGATGAATGGATAAAGAAAATGTGGCATATATACACAATAAAATATTATTTGATCTTTAAAAAGAAGGAAATCCTGCCATGCGTGACAAATGGATGAATCTAGAAGGTATTACGCAAAGTAAAATAACCCGACGGAGAAAGACAAATACTGCATGGTATCTCTTATATGTGGGAATCTTTTCAAAATACATATGTATATCAAATCATCACACTATACACTTCAAATATATTACAATTTTATTTGTCAATTTTATTCCTTGGTAAAACTGGAAAAAGAAAGTTCTTACCACAACGAAAGAAAGTTTTAAAAAAGAACTAGAATCTATACATCATGATTTTTTTTTTTTAAGTTACAGTACTTCAAAGAGAGGAGAAGCACAACCAATTATGGGAATTAAAAAAAATTCCATAAAGGAGGTGGCCTTTCACCGAGGTCTAAAAGATGACAAGAATTTGACAGAACCCAGGCTGTGGGGCATTCCTGGTCAGAGGAATCAGCATGAGACAAGTTCAGGAATCACAATGCCTAGAGCACAAGGGGAAGCAATGACTCTCCTGATTATGTAGGAATATGAAAATAGACAGTGAAGTAAGCCTGTGAAGGTGATTTGAGGTCATTAAAGAGAACTTTCAATAAGATGCTAAAGAATTGGGGCTTAATTGCATAGACACGGGGGACTATTGAAAGTTTCTGAGATTAGCGTGGATGGTCACAGCTGGGCTTTAGGGAAGAAAGTCTGATGCGGTTGTAGAGGATAGAGTCAAGGGGGAAAGACCTGGAGGCAGGGAGCACAGCTGGGAGGAAACATTTGCAGCAGGCCAGTGTGCAACTTACATCTCATGAGAATAAATCCCGAGGTGCTATCACCACCAATAACAAAACTATTATCCAATTACATTTTAAAATCATTACAAGCACCATAAGACTGAAATTCCTATGGCACTTTATAGTTAGTAATCAAGTACCTAGCTGATGTTAGGTAGAAACTAGATGTCAGCAGTGGAAGGAATGTGGGAGGCAGAGTCCCAAATCCTTAAAGGGGAATGATAGGGACATAAACGGGGGCAAGGATGGTAAGAAATAAAGTACATTAGAAGCTTGGGGGCACAACATCCTGACCCAGTGGCTTCCAAGACCTTGGGGCTGAAAGATCAAGAGCCCCAGGTGTGGAGCATGAGCTTTCCTCTTCCACCTCTGCCCCAGGGTAACCCCTAGACTCATTGTATTGCATTTGCTCAGCGGGACAGCCCCACCTGATAGAGAAAGGTTTCCATGATGGTTCTGGTACAACCTTGTAAAGGGTCAAAAACTCCCCAACCTGTTAAAGGACTTGCCCCAAATTATTAGAATCAGCCTCCAGTAGAGACCACCCCACTGTAGCCACAGCTCCTGCAAGCTCAAAGAGGTGCAAAAAATATCCAATACCAAAACAACCCTGGAGTCACCTCAAGCACCCTGCCCCTCTCCCACCTTGAGAGTGTACTTTTGCTTTAATAAACTCCTTTGTGCTTACTACTTTCCTTCTGGCTGTCTTTACTCCAGCATGGACAGTCACATAAATGTTTTCGCGGGGGAATTCAAGGGCTGAGACCTCCATTCACACAGGGCAGACTCTCCCACCAGAGACACTATGATAAACTGAAGGAGAGGGGATGTTCACATAAAAGTAAAAGTGGTATACAATGAAAAGATCTTAAGATATTATATACTTAATTGTAGGGATCACACTATATTAGATCAATTTGTCTATCAAGAAGGTAATAGCTAGTTTAATGGCTTTTGATAGTCTGAGCCTAAGACTGAAATATACATGGTAGGTAAGGAAATTATACTAAAAGTTATGATAGATGTAGATACAGTACATTACATTATGCAAGTGTTCACAAATGAAGATTGGTTGAACAGCTGAATTAATCAGATCCCCAAAATAAGAAAGAATCTTGAGCTGATATTTACTACCTATTATTATTTTGAAACATCATTCATTCACTCAAGGAATACTTATTAAGCACCTACTATGTTCCAGGCATTGTTCTAAGTAAGTGCTTGGGATATGTGAATCACTAAAACAAATATCCCTGTAGTCTTGAGGCTTATATTCTAGCAGAGGAAAAAGAAAAAGACTATGAACAGAATAAACAGCATAGTATATTAGAAGGTGACAGATGCAGGAAAAAGGAAATAACAACAAGGTATAGGGAGTCTCGAGTGTTGCAATTTTAAATACAGTGGTTCAGGATGGGTGTCTTTAGGAAGGTACTACTCAAACTTTCCATAACAGATCATAGATAAAAGCTGTGGCTTCAAAGACTGATAACAAAAATTCCACCCAGGATGCCAAAGAGTCTATCATCTGAGGTTCTAGAAAACATTAGATTCCAAACTTTTAGCTTCTAGAGTAAAAGCAGCATGGAGGGATAGCTGGCATCCTCTTAAAGCTGTAGGTCTACTCACTGCTGTTGTATTAGCAAGTAGTACATGAGACAGCAGACAGCACAGTTGTGTGGGCACTGCCTATCACTCTTCTTTGACACCTTCCTTTCACTATCACCCCCCAACACTCCCCACCACCTACCCCAGCCAACTCCCTTTCTGTTTGCACTGTATGATTTGGCTATTGTGTGTCACAGTCCCAGAATTGAGTTTCAAATAATCAAGTCATTCAGACTTGATTTTTGCTGTTAATCAGAATTCCTAAACTACTCCCGGTAGTCAGCAAGGATTTTTTTAATCCAGGGCTTACAACAAGGACAGAGTCTTAGCTTTCTGAGAGATTAGATACTTATGCATTATGCAAGTCAGTAAAGATGTAAGTAGGAGTCCAAGTGCAGAAGGAAACAGAGTACAAGCTTCAGGAGATGGCAGAAAACACCTGGGACGCATCTATTATAGAATTAGCCAGCAATTAGCTTGATAGACATCAGCCAATGTGCCGAGGCTAAATGGAGAAGTAGCCAAAAGCTGTCCTGGAGCTGAATCTACATCATCCAACAGAGAACTGGGGAAATGTTAATGGATCTGTGAAGAACCTCTTTTGGCAACCTCAGAGGCTGTATCTCTAATTGTAATTCACATTCAAGTTGACTTTTATAGGCAATGTTTTTACACAAAGAGAACTTTAATGAAAATTAGAGACAGAGGAAAAAGGAAAGGATTTATGTTAAATTGCTTTCCTTTTAAACTTCCATGGGAATGGAACATTTCAGGCATCTCTAACAAGTTAAATAAGTTAAAGGATGCACCTAAAGCAACCCAGATCTGTACTTGGACGTGTTATAAAACAACAATGATTGTTTTTAAATGGCATCTAATCTTTTGACAGATCTATCTCCAGATCCTTCAGCTAGCACCCAATGACTTGATATAATTGAACTATTTCTGATGAAATGAATTGAAGGACTCAGAGGAGAGATCAAGGGCCACATATAAAGCCACACATAAAGCAGTTTAATCCTTGCTTTGTTCTGTTTGGTAACTTCACAATGCCAAGTGGTTTAAAAAAAAAAAAAAAGGGCTATTTTTACAAAGGGAGAAGATCTTGAGACTATGAGGGCTGGAGACTAAGAGGGTTGGAGAGTCGGGGGAAGAGGCAGTAGAGCACGTATCTCCAGAATGGCCTTTTAAAAACATAAATCAGATCATGTCATTCCCTAGTTTAACACCTTCCAACAGTCTCCCTTCCAACCAGTCAAGTCCAAACTCCTCCTAATGGCCTTCCCTTCCTTTTCCTTGTTCATCCCTCACCTGCCAAGCTGGCTTCTTGCTACTCAAACATGCTAAGCTCCTTCCCACCCCAGGGCATTTGCACATTCTTCCATCTGCCTGGTTCATCTCCTGCCTTATTCTCATTTACCATTTGGGGTCTGCCCAAAAGTCACTTTTTCTAGGAGGTCTTGCTTCACCTTCATTTGTGAACATCGGCTTCCACTCCCTTCTCTAATTCAAACACTCTGTAATCTGCCCTTGCTTCGTTTTTCCATGACTTATCTCCATCTGAAATTATATGAATTCTTTTTTGCTTATTTTCTACCTCCCTGACTACAACATAAGCAGAAATTGAGGCGCCACATTACCCTTGAAAAACTAGGAAATAATAAGGAGGGTTAAGTACCCAGAGAGAGCAGCAAGGATGGGCTAAGAAAAAACTTAGTATGTACAATAATTTAAAATAGTCATTACTTAAGGCAGAAAAAGAAAACACATTTCAGAAGCTGTAGAAATGTCCTGGAGGAAGTACACGTAGGAGTGAAATTAAATGGTCAGATAAGGGAAAGCTATTAATTAGTACCTATGAGATTTTCTTTCTTTTCATTCTAACTGGGATTTGCAATTTATACATAAGAAGTTACCAATACCTAAGTAAATTATATAGTCAGAGGAGAGAAGTGAAAATAGATATCAGCTAGACAACAGTAAAGTCTAATTATATCCAATATGGTGAAATATTAAATATGATAATTTCCAGGCTTTTCAAGTTGAATAAAATCTCGTATCTGGCACTCTCAGACGTTGTTGCTTCACAGCCTTGAGAGTTCCCCTGGTGAAAAGAGACCTGGTTCCTGGCCCAGAGAGCAAGGAGGAGAGATGGAAGAAAGCCCATTGCAGACTGGAAGGTGGCCATCTCAATAAGCAAGGGAACTTACTTACCAGGCTTATCTTGGGCAGCTGGGAAATGAGTAGATGTCCACACCTGCCTTCCAGAATCTTAAAAGTTTATATAGAGACCTGCACTGAGTTCAGTCACAATTTAGCCCAGATGGTCTCAACAACATGTGGCTTTCTCAAGGAAGCGTCCTTGAAAATGGCTCTGGCTGTGGGAATAACCAGGGAAGTGGAAGGTATATTCCAAGGATGGGGAACAGGTGAGCAGCCTGATAGCCCAGGTGTAGCTCATAGGTCAACAGGCGGTCACATCCTCTTGACCCCTTTCAACAAACATACATTTATTAGTGTGAATACGAAGTGTTGCAACTTTTTTTGTATTCACAAACATGAGTATGTTTATTTAAAACTGAATAGGAACCTATTCTGTCAGAAAGTTTATTCTTTTGTTGTAGCATAATGTTACATGAGTTTCAGGTATACAACTCTGTGTACTATGCTATTCTCCCCACAAGTGTAGCTAAAAATGGTGCAATTTATGAAGAATAACATGGCAATAGACAGCTATCAATCCCACTTTTAAGAATTTATTTCACAAATACACACATTTGCACAAAGATGTAAGGAAGTTGCTTTCAGGATTAATTGTAATAGTGGGAAACAACAAAAGGTCCATCATTTAACTTGGTTGATAAGTTGTGATGATTCCTTATGTAAGATGCAATAATTAGGTCAGGTAGAAATGGAATGGAATTATATCAAAAATAAATTATTTTTAAAAAGCAGTTTGCAGAAATAGGCACAGTGTAAATTGTAAAAATAAAGATTGAATGCACAGGGAGGTATGCACAGAGAAAAATGAAAGAAAACATGGAATATCTTAAAGGTTTTGATTCCTCTGGGCAGTGGCACTAGGAGATAAAGAACTTTTACTTTTCACCTTATATCTTTCTGCATCATTTGGATTTGTTTACTGTAAGTAAGTATTGTTTCATAATGGAATACTAGCTAATAGAAAGAGAATAGCAGGGAACTGCATGTGTGATCTGACTCCTGCTTAGTTCCTATATTGCCATTTATCTACCTTCACAAACTCACCTATTCACATACAATTCACTCTTTTCTTTCCAGCTTTATTGAGATATTGCTGGCATATAACATGGTATAAGTTTAAGGTGTACAATACTATTTAACACATATATATTGCAAAATGATTACCACAATAAGCTTAATTAATACATCCATCACCTCACATAATTACTTTCTTTTCTGCAATTCTACTTCTGGGTATATATTTGAAAAAAAAAATGAAATCACTATCTTGAAGAGAAATCTGCACCCCTATGTTCATTGCAGCATTATTCACAGTAGTCAATACAAGGAAACACCTAAGCATCCAGTGATTGATGAGTGGATAAAGAAGATGTGGTAAACATTTACAATAGGATATTATTTAGCCAGGAGAAAGAAGAAAATCCTGTCATTTGTAACAACATGGGTGGACCTTGAGGGCATTATGTTAAGTGAAATAAGTCAGACAGAGAAAGACAAATGCTGTATCATCTCACTTATATGTAGAATCGAAAAAAGCCAAACTCAGAGAAACAGTAGGGTGGTGGTTGTCAGGGATTTGGGGGGTGGGAGAAATAAGGAGATGTTAGTCAAAAGGTATAAACTTCCAGGTATAAGATGAATAAGTTCTGAGGATCCAATGTAAGTGTGGTTACTATAATTCATGATACTGTATCATATACTTCAAAGTTGCTATGAGAGTAAATCCTAAATGTTCTCCCTGCATACACCACTTGCTGGGACAGAAACATCATCTCCAGAAACATCAGCTCTCCACCCAGACCTAAAATTCCTTTAAGACTACATGCACAGATGCAACCTCATTTTAGCAGTTGTCCCTGACCTCAGAAAGCTGAGCTGGTGTGCCTCTTCATGTGCACCTCCCAACTACCCCTGGCTGACCCACCACACTGCCCACCCCCCTAAAAGTTGTGGCTATATCACTTTTATGCAAACATGAGAATCTCAGTATGCACGGCTCTTTCTTGAAGGAGTTAAAGTTTGGATCCCAAACTTCAGACACTTCTCCACAGAGGTTTTTAGGAACATCCTGTGTGGGAGGGAATACTGTCTTGTCTTTACAAGTGAAATGTCCTATGAGCCCTTTAAAGCAAGGATCATGTCTCTATAATCCCCAAATCTATCCCTCAGGCACACAGTAGGCTCTCAATAAATACTGGTAAAAGGAAGACTTAAAGCTCATGTTGAAAAAAAAAAATCTGAAAACCTGCTTAAAGTATTTGCATTTTAAAAAAGAATAGCCCATCTTTCAAAAGAAATGTTCTAGCCCCTCAGAGAGAGCTGCCTGTCTGGTGGGGCAGATGTGGCCTCCTTCACATAAACTTAGTGCTAATTCCCAGAGCCTGGGCTTAAGAGACTACAGAGCACTGCTCTCTTTAACTCAGGTGGCCCAAGGACATTTGATTGGATGATTATCTAGACATGTAGGGTATAATCTGCCTCAGGGTTGAAATCTCCAGTTAGCAGGAATTCCCAAGGTGTCAGTATTAATGGTCACAAAAGGACCTCAAATGAATACAGGAGAAAATGGCTTATTAAAGGGTTAGAGAGGGAGGGAGCCAAAACATAAGAAACTCTTAAAAACTGAGAACAAACTGAGGGTTGATGGGGGGGTGGGAGGGAGGGGAGGGTGGGGTGATGGGTATTGAGGAAGTCACCTGTTGGGATGAGCACTGGATGTTGTATGGAAACCAATTTTGACAATAAATTTCATATTTAAAAAAAGCAACTGTTTCACCATAAAATAAATAAATAAATGTTTAAAAATTTAAAAAAAAGATAACGTAGATCCATATTGGTTGTCATCTTTGAATCTTCTTTTATTCTACTCGTCAACGTATTCATCAAGTTCTTTTGATTTTGTTCCTCCTACATATATTTTTTAAATGTTTATTTTTGAGAAAGAGAGCACAAGCAGGGGAGAACCACAGAGAGAAGGGGACAGAGGATCCAAAGTGGGTTCTGCTCTGACAGCAACAAGCCCAATGCACGGCTTGAACTCATGAACCATGAGACCATGACCTGAGCCAAAGTTGGATGCTCAGCCAACTAAGCCACCCAGGTGCCTACCCCCTACACATTTTTAAATATGGCCCTCCCCCTTTACCCCAGCTCCTTACCAAGACTTCACAGTGTCCCTGTGATCAGGATCCTCTAGAACAATATTCTGGCCTCTTCTCTTGCAATTCCCTGCCTTCATCCATTCTTCCATTCATTCAGCAACGATGACTGATCATAAACCATGTGTCCTGGGTCCTCAGGGAGCTGAGTCTATAACAATAAGCAAGACAGGTAATGTCTTTGCCTTCAGGAACAATGTTTCAACCACTACAAACTGCTTCCAACTTAGCCCCTTAAGGGCCAACAGCCTAAATTCCCCTCCACCTGGTTAACCCTTAACTGTTTCATGCCTCACCTCCTCCAGAATACCTTCCAGAATTCCCACATGCTGTGTTAAGTGACCCTGTGCTGCATTTCTAAGGTGCCTCCTCCATCTGGCAGGAAATAAGCCACACATTTAGTGAGGGCACCCAGGGAGGCCCTTAATAAAGTAACTGTTTACAAAATGTGGCCAGGGTCAAGAGATATGAAAGCATAGCAAAGCCCTGAGGCTAGTAACACCAGAGAGCTGTCATCTCCTCCTAGGACTGGACCAGCAGGGGAAGAGGCAATTACCAAAACCTTGAGAAATCAGTAAAATTATAAAGGAGGACCAATCACTTAACAGAAGCTGTGCTCGTAAGTAAAAGAACTCATATAACCTATGATAACCAGGAGAAAAGCCAAGGAACGCCTCAACCTGATTGCCCTCCCTCCCTCCAATCTCTTGCTAGTGCTTTCCTTTGCCCAAACCCTACCTGGAGCCAGAGGGTAAGAAACCTTCTGATTTATTCATGGGGCTCAAAGCATGATGGAAAAGGGAAGAGAGTATAACTGGAAGGGCAAACAAAACATCCAACGCAATTTCACTCATTGTGCTTACATGATATAATGGCTTTCCCAACTGACCTGTCACTTTGATGGAGAAGACTCAGGCCTCTTTGATGTCGGAATTGAGATGTGTGTTAAGTTCATCAACCACATGAATAAGATACAATTAGAGCTGTCTTCCAACCTCCTTTAATCCTTTCCCTTTGTCTCTACTCTGAAAAGAAAAAAAAAAAAAAAAATGGAAGCCACTGAAATGCAGCTCTACTCTAGCCTTCACATGAAAACACTCCGTCTATGCTTCATTGGGTTGAATATACTGAAGAATTTTTTTTAATTAGATATGACCCTTCTGGGCCACAGAGTGACTGTGTGCATACACTGCATACTCTGATCAGCATTCCCAAGTCCTAGAAGCTCAAAGGTCACCCAGCCAGGACTTCTGTCCTGTCAGAGGAATGGTGGGGACCTCAGTACTCAGCCCACCTGCCCCAGTGTGGCCAAAACTCCAGTGGCAGCCACCTGGGCCATGAACATCCTTGCTCTCTTAAAAAAAAAAAAAAAAAAAAAAAAAAAAGGATTGAGGGTTGCAAGCCTGTTTTCAAGGCAGGTTTTAAAATAGCACATGATGAACACATATTACAAGAAAATATTGAAATCTCTGATGTCTCATGAGAAAATCAAAGGAAATGTTCACCACTAGCATATTTGATATTACTGAGCCCCTTCTTCAGGCCAGCAGTGTGGGTAAGAATCAGGATGAGATCTGAGCTCATCTAATTGCTGAAGACATATGCTGCACCACAAGCTCAGCTTGTCCCTTTTAAGCTCATTGTTTTTACCAAGTAAGTTCTTTTTCCTCTCCAGTGCTGCTTAATTTAACCACAGATTAGAATTCTAAGCCCTCTGGGAATGATCAGAACTCTCCTCCACCATGATGTTTCATCCAAGGGAGTTAAGGCAAAGGGAATGTGTTTTTTCCCAGGGTCTCCCATAGTTCAAGAAAATTTAATCACATTCGCTCCTTTGACATCTTCTTAAAAGTCCCTTCAGAAGCTTCCCAGAACTTGGCCCCCAAAACTGATCTGAGTTTAAACAGGCTTAGTGAAGGGCAGTTTTTGCCCCCACCCTAGTGTAACAGGTTTACCAAGCACCCCCATAGGGGTTGAGAGCATTTCTGTAAGGCAGCCTCCTTGCAGAGGTGGCCTTTTCAGACCTAAGGCTCTCTCTTTTGCAGTTATTTTGATTTCTGTAATGACCCACCTGCCTGATGCTAATAATCACTCTGTGTGCTCCACCCACATAACATTCTCTCCAGTTCAGGAATCTAAGCTTCCTTTATGTTCTAGATGAAAACTCCACATTTGTGTGAGTTAAAACCATGCTGATTCAACTCAATAGACATCAACCAAGTGTCTTCCATGTACAAGACATTTGGTGAGAATTTGGGGGAAGGACACAGAAGAGTAAGACACAGTCCCTTCAGACAATTTACAAATGACTTGTGTTGAGCAAGAGAAGCACAAATACTGAGGAAGAGGTAAGTGACTAAGAGAGGGGGCAGAAAGAAGTGGTATTTCAGCACGAGAAAAAAAGAGGTCCCTTCCAGCTGGAGCATCTCGCGAGGGGCTTCCCAGGGGAGGGACAATTTTCTATGGTCCCAGAAGGGTGTGGGCAAGTTCCAGGAACAGAAACTACTACAAGCAGAGACAGCAGTGGCATCATGAACAAATGTCTCCTCTACTGACCTGATTCAGGCATCCATTTGTTCATGCAATAAGCATTCATGACATGCCTAGAATGCCTGCACTGAGGATATAAAAACAAGTAAGAGTAAGACCTTCCACTACCAGTTTACAGGCTGGTAGGGAAGGAGAGGTAAACAGTAGTTGCTATACTAAGGGATAAGTACAATCATAGAAATTCAGCCCATGGTGGCCAAGAGAGATCCCCTCTAAATGGAGAGAAAGTCTCCACAGAGGGAGAGCCATCTGAATTGGATCTGGGAGAATGAGTACATGCTTGATAAATAGGCAAAGAGGCAAGGTATTTCTGGCAGAAGGAAATGCAAAGACATGGACACGGGAAATGACGTGGGATACCAAGAAACTGCAAGCCTTCTAGCCTGGCTAAAACACAAGTTTCATGAAAGGGAATGGCAAGGAAATGAGGTAGAGGGTCAGGCATGAACATAATCCACAAGGTCCTCTTATGATGGCCCAAGAAGTTTCAAGTTTTACCTGTGAGATATGAACCTTAAGAAAAGCACTAACCGGATCTGACTTACATTTAGAAGAAGTCAAGAAGCTCTAGAGAGGATAAAGTATATTGTCTGGAGAGGGAAGAATAGGTTAAGAGAGAATTGCATGGGTACAGGCAGGAGGTGATAGCGGCCCAAGCTGAGTCAGCTGCTGTGAAAATAGACAAAAGAAAGAATGAATTAACAAAGTGCAATGATTCTTCAAAAAGGTAAAGTAAAGTGAGCACTCGAGATGCCCAATGGATTTGGAAATTAGAAAATCCTTAGTAACCTGAGCTCAAACAGATTGGGTTTTTTTTTCCAATTTGGAAAATGTATTTTTGAGATTTTTATTAAAGTTTAGCATGCACACCAAGAAGTACACATAAATTTACAGTGTGAACACATTCACATAACCAGGTTAAGAAATAGAACAATACCAATACCCCAAAACCTCCCCTTGGCCCATTGCACTTATCCTGCCAAGGATAAACATTAGCCTGACTTCTAACACTATACATTAGCTTCTCTATTTTTATAACCTTTTCAAAAAATTTTTACTTACTTTCTAATTGAAGTATAATTAAAGTACACTATTATATTACTTTCAGGTGTACAACAATTCTATAAATTACTCAGTGCTCACCATAATAAGAGTATTCTTAATCCCCTTTATCTATTTCACCCATGTTCCCACACACCTCCCCTCTGGCAAACACCAGTTTCTTCTCTGTATTTAAGAGCATGTTTGCTTGTCTCCTTTTTCCTTTGTTCATTTGTTTTGTTTTGTAAATTCCATATATAAGAGAAATCATTACAGTATTTGTCTTTCTCTGACTTATTTCACTTAGCATTATACCCTCTGGGTCCATCCATGTTGTTGCCAATGGTAAAATTTCATTCTTTTTGTGGCCATTTAATATTCCATTGTATATATATACACCAGATTTTTTTTATCCATTCATTTATGGATGAACATTTGGGTTGTTTCCATATCTTAGCTACTGTAAACAATGCTGCAATAATTTTCTTTTTTTGTAGTGCCTTTGTCTGGATTTGGTATCAAGGTAATGCTGGCCTCATAGAAAATTTGGAAGATTGTCTTCTCTTTTTCTGGAATAGTTTGAGAATCGGTGTGAACTCTCCTTTCAATGCTTGGTAGAATTCACCCATGAAGCCATCTGGTCCTGGACTTTGCTTTGTTGGAAGCTCTTTGATTACTGATTACTTGTTAGTAATGGGTCTCTTCAAATTTTCTACTGTCTCCTGAATCAGTTTTGGAAGGTTATTTGTTTCTAGAAATTTATCCATTTGTTGTAAATTGTCCAATTCCTAGAATATGATTTTTTATTCTCTTATAATATTTTGTATTGCTGTGGTATTATTTCTCTACCACTTCTTTTTTCCCTTTTCAAATTTTTATTTAAATTCTGGTTAGTTAACATATAGTGCAGTATTGGTTTCAGGAGAATTCAGTGATTCATCACTTACATACAACACCCAGTGCTCATCATAACAAATGTCCTCCTTAGTACCCATCACCCTTCTAGCCCATCTCCCACTCACCTCCCTCCATCAACTCACAATTTGTTCTCTGTCACTAAGAGTCTCTTGTGGTTTGTTTCCCTCTCTTCTCTTCCTCTGCTTTCCTAGATGTTTATCTGCTTTGTTTCTTAAATTCCACATATGAGTGAAATCATATGGTATTTTTCTATAATTTTTCTTAGCATAATACACTTTAGCTCCATCCATATCACTGCAAATTGCAAGATTTCATTCTTTTTGGTGGCTGAGAAATATTCAGTTGTATATGTATATACCATTTCTTTATCCATTCATCAGTCCATGGACATTTGGGCTCTTTCCATAGTCTGGCTATTCTTTATAGTGCTGCTATAAACAATGGGGTGTATGTACCCCTTTTAATCTGTATTTTTGTATCCTTTGGGTAAATACCCAGTAGTTTCTGATTCATAGAGTGCTTTTATTTTTATTTTGAGGAACCTCCATACTGTTTTCCAGAGTGGCTGCACCAGTTTGCATTTCCACCAAAAGTGCAGGAGCGATTCCCTTTCCCTGCACCTTCACCAACACCTGTTGTTTCTTTTGTTTTTAACTTTAGCCATTCTGACAGGTGTGAGGTAGTGTCTCATTATGGTTTTGATTTCTATTTCCCTGGACATAAGTGACATTGAGCATCTTTTCACATATCTGTTAGCCATCTGTATGTATTCTTTGAAAAAATGTCTATTCATGTCTTCTGCCCATTTCTTATTTTGATTATTTGTTTTCTGGATGTTAAGTTTGATAAGTTATAGATTTTGGATACTAACCCTTTATCAGATATTTCATTTGCAAATGTCTTCTCCTATTCCATAGGCTACCTTTTAGTTTTGTTGGTTGTTTTCTTCACTGTACAGAAGGTTTGTATCTTGATGAAGTTCCAATAGTTCATTTTTGCTTTTGTTTCCCTTGCCTCTGGAGATGTGTCAAGTACAAAGTTGCTCTAAGGTCAAAGAGGTTTCTGCCTGTGTTCTCCTCTAGGATTTTGATGATTTCCTGTCTCACATTTAGGTCTTTGATTCATTTTGAATTTATTTTTGTGTATAATATGAGAAAGTGGTCCAGTTTTATTATTCTGCATGTTGCTGTCCCATTTTCCCAGCACCAAATGTTGAAGAGTCTTTTTCCACCAGTTATGCTTTCCTGATTTGTCTAAGATTAGTTGACCATTTAGTTGTGGGTCCATTTCTGGGTTTCCTATTCTGTTCCACTGATCTCTGTGTCTTTTCATGTGCCTGTACCATACTGTCTTGATAATTACAGTTTTGTAATATAGCTTGAAGTCTGGAATCATGATACCTCCAGCTTTGCTTTCCTTTTTCAGGATTGCTTTGGCTATTTTGGATCTTATACGGTTTCATACAAATTTTAGGATTGTTTGGCTGGGTGAGTAAAAAATGAGGGGACTATTTTGATAGGGATTGCATTGAATGTGTAGATTGCTTTGGGTAGTATAGACAGTTTAACAATGGTTGTTCTTCCAATCCATGAGCATGGAATGTTTTTCCATTTCTTTATGTCCTCTTCAATTTCTTTCATAAGTGTTCTATAGTTTTCAGACTACGGATTTTTTATCTCTCTGGTTAGGTTTATTCCTATGTATCCTAGCTGAGGCTAGGACTTCCAATACTATGTTAAATAACAATGGTGAGAGTGGACATCCCTGTCTTGTTCATGATCATAGAGGAAAAGCTCTCAATTTTTCCCAATTAAGGATGATATTAGCTGTAGGTCTTTCATATATGGTCTTTATGATGTTGAGGTATATTCCATCTATCCCCACTTTGTTGAGGGATTTTATCAAGAATGGAGGCTATATTTTGTCAAATGCTTTCTCTGCGTCTTTTGAGAGAATCATATGGTTCTTATCCTTTCTTTTATGAATGTGGTGTATCATATTGATTGATTTGCAAAGATTCCTTGCAGCCCAGGAGTAAGTCCCACTTGGTCATGGTGAATAATTCTCTTAATGTACTTTGGATTTGATTTGCTAGTATCTTGTTTAGAATTTCTACATCCATGTTCATCAGGGATATTGGCCTATAATTCTTTTTAGTGGGGTCTTTGGTTTTGGAATGATGGAAATGCTGGCCTTGTAGAAGGAGTTTGGGAGTTTTCCTTCCATTTCTGTTTTTTGGAACCATTTGAGAAGAATGGGTATTAACTATTTAAATGTCTGGTAGAATTCCCCAGGGAACCCACCTGGCCCTGGATTTTTGTTTGTTCAGAGTTTTTTGATTCAAAATTCAATTTCTGTTCATATTTTCTATTTCTTCCTTGTTTTAGTTTTGGTAGTTTGTATGTTTCTAGGAATTTGTCTATTTCTTCCATGTTGCCCAGTTTGTTGGCATATAATTTTTCATAATATTCTCTTATAATTGTATGTGTTTCTGTGGTGTTGGTTGTAATCCCTCCTCTTTCATTGTGATTTTATTTTTTGGGGTCCTTTCTCTTTTCTTGTTGATAAGTCTGACTAGGGGTTTATCAATTTTATTAATTCTTTCAAAGAACCAGCTCTTAGTTTCACTGATCTGTTCTACTTTTATTGTTTCTATATTGTTTATTTCTGCTCTAATCTTTATTATTTCCCTTCTGCTAGCTTAGGCTTTATTTCTTGTTCATTTTCTATCTCCTTTAGGTGTAAGGTTAGGTTGTATATTTGAGACTCTTCTTACTTTCTGAGGTAGGCCTGTATTGCAATATACTTCCCTCTTAGGACTGTCTTTGCTGCATCCCAAAGGTTTTAGACTATCATGTTTTCATTTTCACTTGTTTCCTTCTAATTTCTTATTTCCTCTTTAATTTTTTGGTTAACCTATCCGTTCTTTAGTAGGATGTTCTTTAACCTCCACATATTTGTGGTCTTTCCAAATTTTGTCTAATGGCTGATTTCAAGTTTCCTAGCACTGTGATCTGAAAATATGCGTGGTATGATCTCAGTCTTTTTTTACTGGTTGAGGATTGATTTGTGACCCAGTATGTGACCTATTCTGGAGAATGTTCCATGTGCACTAGAAAATAATGTGTGTTCTGCTGCTTTAGGATGAAATGTTCTGACTATGTCTGTTAAGTCCATCCAGTCCAGTGTGTCATTCAAAGCTATTGTTTCCTTGTTGGTTTTCTGCTTAGATATCTGTCCATTGCTGTAAGTGAGGTGTTAAAGTCCCCTAGTATTATTGTATTATTATCAATGAGTTTCTCTATGTTTGTTATTAATTGATTTATATATTTGGGTACTCCCAGATATACAAATTTATATGTTTGGGGCATAAATATTTACAATTGTTATATATTCTTGATGGATAGACCCCTTAATTATGACATAATGCCCTTCCTCATCTCTTGTGACAATCTTTGGTTTAAAATTTAGTTTGCTGATATAAGTATGACTACTCTAGCTTTCTTTTGATGTCCGTTAGCATGATAGATGTTTCTCCATCCCCTCACTTTTAATCTGCTGAGGTCTTTAAAATGAGTCTCTTGTAAGCAGCATATAGATGGATCTTGTTGTTTTATTTTTATTCTGACATAATATCTTTTTATTGGAGCAGTTAGTCTATTTACATTTGGAATGGTTATTGAAAGATACTAATTTGGTGCAATTGTGTTACCTGTAAAGTTGGGGTTTCTGGTGATGTTCTCTGTTCCTTTCTAGTCTGTGTTGCTTTGGTCTTTTTTCCCCAAAGAATCGACTTTAATATTGTTGCAGGAGTGGTTTAGTTGTCACAAACTCCTTTAGTTTTTGCTTGTCTGGGAAACTCTATCTTTCCTTCTAATCTAATGACAGCCTTGCTGGATAAACTATTCTCACCTGCATATTTTTCCCATTCAGCATGCTGAATATATCCTGCCATTCCCTTCTGGCCTGCAAGTTTCCTTGGAGAGATCTGCTGTGAAACTGAATTTTCTCCCCCTGTAGGATAAGGAGTTCTTTCCCTTGCTGCTTTCAGGATTCTTTCCTTGTCTGTGTATTTTGTGAATTTGACTAAATGTCTTGGCAATAGCCAGCTTTTGTTGAATTTAATGGGAGTTCTCTGTGCTTCTCAGATTTTGATGTCTGTGTCCTTTCCCAGAGTAGGGAAGTTTTCAGCCATAATTTTCTCAAATAAACCTTAAATTTTCTGTCCCTTTTTCTATCTCTTTATCTTCTGGGACTCCTATGATACAAATATTATTACATTTTAAGAAGTAACTGAGTTCCCTAAGCCTACCTTATGATCCAATACCTTTCCCTCTTATTTTCTTCATTATTTTACATAATATTATCTTCTATATCACAGATTCTATATCTTCTGCATCGTCCATCCTCATTGTCATGGTATCCATTCAAGTCTGCATCTTGGTTATGGCATTTTTAATTTTGGCCTAACTATATTTTAATTATTTTATCTCTGCAGTAAGGGATTCTCTAGTGTCACCTATGCTTTACAAGCCCAGCTAGTATTCTTATAATTGTTGTTTTAAATTCTAGTTCAGATATCTTACTTCTATCTGTATTGATTAAATCTCTGCCCATTACTTTTACTTCCTGTTCTTTCTTTTGGGGTGAATTCCTCTGTCTTGTCATGTTTCCCAGAAAAAAAAATATAGAGAAAACAAAACAAAAATCTAGATCCTAGGTATGTTTTTGTCTGCTTGATAAAAGAAGCTAGGTCCAAAATTGTGTGTGTGTGTGTGTGTGTGTGTGTGTGTGTGTTTAAAAAGAAAAAAGAAAAAAGAAAAATAAAAATTTTTTAAGTTTTAATTTAAAGATTAAAAATAAAAAGGAAGCTCCTATTTCCTCTAGAGCTGAAGCTTTGTAGCACTCTATGACCAGTAGACTTTGTGCTTGTGAGGGGTTTGTGCTCTTCTGTAGGAGAGGCCTGTAGGAACTTGCCCTGGCACAGGGTTGTGAGGCTTGGTGTAAGTGACTCTGTCTTCCCCTTGGTGGCACTGCTTTTCTCAGTGAATTCAGAGCTGATGGGTGGGGTGAAAATGGCTTCATCCTGCTCTCTCATCTCTAGAACAGGTAGTTAGCACCTACCAACGTTCAGGAAGCCCTCAAAGAAGAGCAACCCCCTCTCCCCCACTGTGTACCCGGCCTCCATCTGATCCCTGCTTTCACCCTGCTTGTGTCTCAGCTATCTGCCTACCAGGCAGCACAGCACTCCTGGGCTTTATCTCAGGCACACAGCTGGATTCCAAAACTCCAAATTTTACAGATGCATGAGGTGAGGGCCTGTGCTTATTCTCTGGGGAAGGGTCTCATTACCCTGCAGCAACATACAGGTTTGGCCCAGAAATCAGTCAGATAACCATGGAGCAGCTTGGACTTTATGGCAAAGCACAGCAAAAAGCCAGCATTGAGACTCACTGCCCTCAGCTAGAACCCCCATTCCTATGCTAGCAAATGGGGCAGCTCAGTGGTGCCTGCCAGGTTCCTTGCCCCCAGAGAGGTTGCACCCCCTCTCCCATATGCACTCAAAGCAGGGGAACTGCCTCTCCCTGTTCAACCCAGGGGATCTTTGGACCTTCCCACCTGCTCCCTGGTCTCCACCCTCCTTCTCCACCAGAGAGCACTGCTAAAACCACCAAGGCTAGCTACCCTGGTGATGTCACAGACCTCCAAAACCTCAGACTCTGCACTCTGCTGTTTATAAAAACTTGCAGTAGTCCTCCCCTCTCCTTTCCTCAATGTTTTTGGGGAAGAGTTTTTTCTTGTGCAATTCCCCACATGTACTTCCACTCTTCCTCTTTCTCCCTTCTCTCTCCACAATCAGGGCTCCCCCTACCACTGCAGCACCCACACTTCTTTTGTCCCCCAACTGAAATCTCCATAGTTCCTACTTTTCATGATGTAGCAGCTTTTTCACCTCTAGTTGTACATTTTTGATTTCTCACCCAATTTCTTGGGTGTTCAAAATGATTTTATATTTATCTGTGTTTGAGGGATGAGGCAAGCCTAAGGTCTCCCTACTCCTCCATCTTAACTCCTTCCCTTCTACATTTCTGATTTTATTTATTTCAGGCATCTCTCTTTTTTTGATAAATCTGGATAAAGATTTATCAACTTTTGATGTTTTCAAAGAATCAGCTCCTGGTTTCATTGATCTATTTTATCTTTGTTTTGTTTTTTAGTCTCTGTTTCATTTATTTCTGCTCTAATCTTTATTATTTCCTTCCTTCAGTTGGCTTCAGGCTTTACTCTTTTTTGTAGCTCTTTTAGGGGTAAGGTTTGGTTGTTTATTTGAGGTTTTCTTATTTCTTGAAATAGGCCGGCATTACTGTAAATTTACATTTTAGAACAGCTTTTGCTGTATCCCAAAGATTTTGGACTGTTGTGTTTTCATTTTCATCTGTCTCTATGTATTTTTTATTTCCTCTTTGATTTCTTGTTTGACCCATTCATTGTTTAGTGGCATGTTATTTAGCCACCAAGTATTTGTGTTTTTTCCAGATTTTTTTTTCTTATGGTTGATTTCTAGTTTAATACTACTGTGGTCAGAAAAGATGGATGATAGGATTTCAAACTATTTGAGTTTATTAAGACTTGTTTTGTGGCCTAATATGCAATATATCCTGGAGAATGTTCCATGTGTGTTTGAAAAAATGCATTCAACTCTTTTGGGATGGAATGTTCTGAATGTACGTTAGTTCTATCTGGTCTAATGTGACATTCAAAGCAACTGTTTCCTTGTTGATTTTCTGTCTGAAATATCTGTCCACTGATGTAAAGTCCCCTACTATTGTTGATTGCTGTCAATTTTTTCCTTTATGTCTGTTAATAGTTGCTTTATGTATTTAGGTGCTTTTTTGTTTGGTGCATAGAATTTACAATTGTTATATCAACTTTTGGATTTTTCCCTTCATTACATAGTGTCCCACTTTGGCTCTTATTACAGTCTTTGTTTTAAAGTCTATTTTATCTGATATAAATATTGCTACCCCAGCTTTCTTTTTGCTTCCATTTGCACAGTAAATGTTTTTCTATCCCTTCACTTTCAATCCACACGTGCTTTAGGTCTGAAGTGGGTCTCTTGTAGGCAGCATACAAATGGTTCTTACTTTTTGATACAGTTACCCTGTGTCATTTTTTATTTTTGTACTTTGTACATACTAAATCATATAACAAGTCACCTTTTGTATCTGCCTTCTTCACTCAACATTATGCCTTGTGTGGGTTTTTTACTGAAGTGTAGTTGACACTAGTTTCAAGTGTACAACATAGTGATTCAACAAGTGTATACCTCATGCTATGCTGACAAGTGTAGCTACCATCTGTCACTATACATTGCTATTATAATACCATTGACTATATTCCCTATGCTGTATCTTTTATCCCCATGGATTTTTCATTCCATAACTAGAAGACGGTACCTCCCACCCCTCTTCACCAGTTTGCCCATTCTCCCGAACCCCTTCCTTCTGGCAACAGTTTGTTGTCTGTCTTTATGAGTGTGGTTATTTTTTCATTTGTTTATTTGCAACGGTTTGATTTTTAAATTCCACATATTAGTGAAATCATATGGTATTTGTCTTTCTCTCTCTGACTTATTTTACTTAGCATATCTTCTAGGTCTATCCATGTTGTCACTAATAGCAAAATCTCATTCATTCTTATGAGCAGTTTTGATAAAATTATGGAGAATAGAAGTCTGAGAAATGGTTGGAAGGTGAGGAAGAAGGAGCAATGAGCACAGATGTCTCATTCAAGGAGGTTGACTTTAAAGGGAGTGAATATAAATGGGTGATATGCACCTGGGGTTGGAGTGCACTTATTAAGATGATAGATATTTTAGCATCTCTTTTTTTTTTTTTTTTTTTTTTTTTTTGCTTAAGAGGATGTAGTGGAGATAAAGGTTTAAAATATAAAGTTAAACCCCTAATCTCTAGCTCTGTTTAGAAGAAAGGAAGGGGTGACTTTAAAACCACACTTCTCGGGGCGCCTGGGTGGCGCAGTCGGTTAAGCGTCCGACTTCAGCCAGGTCACGATCTCGCGGTCCGTGAGTTCAAGCCCCGCGTCAGGCTCTGGGCTGATGGCTCAGAGCCTGGAGCCTGTTTCCGATTCTGTGTCTCCCTCTCTCTCTGCCCCTCCCCCGTTCATGCTCTGTCTCTCTCTGTCCCAAAAAAATAAATAAACGTTGAAAAAAAAAAAAAAAACACACTTCTCAAACTTTAAGAATGTGCATACAACTCTGTGGTTGTTGTTAAAATGAAGATTCTGGTTCAACAAGTATTGGATGGAGACTAAAATTCCACATTTCTAACAAGACCAGGTGATGTCTATGTTATTGGTCTAAAAATTACATATGAGCAAGACCTTAGTTAATAAGAGGGTCCCTTCAATATCATAAAGATAAAAATTCTCCCCAAACTACTTATAAATTCAGAGCAATTCTATTTAAAATGCCAACAGTATTTTCCATGAAAATTGATCCTGAAATTCACTTTGAAAGAATAAAAGGCCAAAATAGTCAAGACAATTTGAAAAAAATAAATACCAATGAGTCACTCACCCTTGAGACGCCATAGATGTTAAGACAAATTGCAAAGCTATAAAAGTTGTAGTGTGGGAACAAAGAGAATCACATAGACCATGAATAGAATAAAATGTGCTTAGACAAAAGGTCCTTCATGTACACAGTGAAAAAATTACGTTCTAATTTTATACCATACAAAAAGGTCAATGCAAATAGATTAAAGAACAAAGGTATTTTTTAAAAAATCAAAGCTAAACTTAAAGAAAATATAGCATAGAGGAGGAGTTAAGATGGCAGAGCAGTAGGGGGACCCTAGGTTTGCCTCATCCCTAGAACATAGATAAATATTAAATCATTCCAAACACCCAAGAAAGTTATCTGAATGCCAAAGAACAAACTGAGGAACTTGAGGGAGAAAAGAAGCCACAATGTGGCAGGAAGGAGGTGCCAAGACATGATTCCAGGGAGAAAAGAATAGTGGGTGCTGCAGAGGGGAGTGAGTCTTGATCTCAGAGAGACAGAGAGAAAGTGGCACACAGGACTGCACAAGAGAATACTTCCCCAAAACCAATGACTTGGAAATGAGAGGGGCTGATTATTGCAAGTTTTTATAAGCATCAAAGCCCAAACTCTGAAGTTTTAGAAGTCTACACCACCTCTGGGTGGACCCTGAAAGGCACAGCGGTACTCCTGTGGGGAAGGAGGGCAGAGGCATGGGAGTAGACAGTGTAGTAGTCTAAGAATCCCCTGGGTCACACTAGGAGAGACAATTTCCCTTCTTGGAGTGCATTTGGGAGAGGTGGCAGGATCTTTCAGGGGACAAAAGAGATGGTGGGAGCCAACATGCTGCCCCATTCATTAGCATAGGAACACAGACCCCTTTTTGAGGGCAGCAAACCTTGGTGTTGGTTTTTTGCTGTACTTTACCATAAACTCCAAGCTGCTGCATGATCATGTGACTGCTTTTCTGGGACTAACCGGCACAACTGCAGTGTGAGGAGACTCTCCCCCAGAGGATCAGCAAAGGTCACCATGCCAGGTCCCTAAAATTTGGAGTTTGAAACCCAGCTGTGTGCCTGCGATAAAACACAGGCAGACAGCTCTGGCACAGGGTGAAGGCAGGGATCTGAGGGAAGCCAGGGACACAAGAGGGGAGAGTGTTCACTCTTCTGTGAGAGTTTCCAGAATAGTGGCAGGTGTGAACTCCATGCTCCAGGGACTGAAGCGTGGGATGATGCCATTTCTCCCTACTCCCCTGACCCTCGGCACTGACAGACCTCAGTGAGCAACACAGTGTCCCCAGTGGAGGCTGGAGCAACTTACACCAACCCCTACCCACTGCGCCCTCCAGGTGCATCTTTTCTAGGCAAGTCAGCCTGAGAACCAGGGCATCAGGACCATCACCCAGAAAACCAATACAATTCCCCACACACACCAAGTCTACTGATCATGGAGAGCTGCAAATCTCCAGCTCCAGGAGAAACAGGATCTAGCCTCTTAATAAGCAGACTAAAACACACTTATTTAAAACTTGCCACACTGTGGTCAAGGTCCAAACACTCCCCACTGCAGTCAAGGACAAAATCTGCAGAGGACTGTCCTGAGGAAGAAAGCAGCCAAAATACAACAGCAGAGTGCACTCTCTGAAATACTTCCTGAAGCATCAATCCATGGACAGTACAGCACCTCTTCTTAATATAGCCATCACTCTCAGTCAGGAGCAGAATATATAACAAATTTCGTAACACACACACACACACACACACACACACACACACACAAACAATAACCTAGATAAAATGACAAAATAAAGGAGTTCACCCCAAAAGAAAGAACAGGAAGAGGTCATGGCCAGGGATATAATCAAAAGAGATATAAATAATATGTCTGAATCAAAATTTAAAACAACAATCGTAAGGATATTATTTGTGATTCAGAAAAGCATAGAAGACACTAGAGAATCCCTTTATGTACAGATAAAAGAACTAAATTCTAGTCAGCCCAAAATAAAAAATACTATAACCCAGATGCAAAACTGAATGGATGTGGTGACAATGAAGATGGACAAAGCAGAGGAACAAATCAGTGATACAGAATATAAAATTACAGAAAATGGTGAAGCTGAAAACAATAGGGAAAGAAAAGTATTAGATCACAAATGTAGCCTTAGGGAACTCAATGGCTCCATAAAGCATAAAAACATTTGTATCATAGCAGTCACAGAACAAAAGAGGGAAAAGGAGCAGAAGGTTTATTTGAGAAAATTATAGCTGAAAACCTCCCTAATCTGGGAAAGGAAACAGTCATCCAAACAAGGAAGCACAGAGAACTCTTATCAAATTCAATAAGGCCAGCCAAAATGAAGACATATCATAGTACAATTTGCAAATATAGAAATAAAGAAATAATCTTGAAAACTAACCTTACCAACATCCTAACCAACAGGGAAAAATAAATCAGGTTATCAGTAGATCTCTCACAAAAACCTGGCAGGCCAGATGAGAATGGCAGGATATATTCAACATGCTGAAGGGGAAAATATGCAGCCAAGAATACGTTATACAGTATGGCTGTCATTCTGAACAGAAGAAGAGACAACGAGCTTCCCAGACAAACAAAAACTAAAGGAGTTTGTGGCCACTAAACTAGCCCTATAAGAAATATTAAAGGGGTCCCTTGAAGTGGGAAAGAAACACCAAAACCAACAAAAAACTAGAAAGGAACAGAGAAAATCTCCAGAAACAGTGACTTTCTAGGTAACACAATAGCACTAAATTATCATCTACCAATAATTACTATGAATGTAAATGGACTAAATGCTCTAATCAAAATATATAGGGTATCAGAATGGATTTAAAAAAATAAGACCAATCTATATGCAACTTAAAAGAGACTCATTTTAGACCTAAAGACATCTGCAGATTGCAAGTGAGGGGATGAAGAACCATCTATCATGCTAATGGAAGTCAAAAGAAATCCAGAGTAGCTCCACTTATATCAGACAAACTAAATTTTAAACCAAAGATTGTAACAAGAGATGAAGAAGGGTTTATATCATAATTAAGAGGTCTATCCACCAAGAAGATCTAACAGTTGTAAATACTTATGCCCCCAACTTGAGGGACATACATATATAAATCAACTAATAACCAATATAAAGAAACTCATTGAGGGGCGCCTGGGTGGCGCAGTCGGTTAAGCGTCCGACTTCAACCAGGTCACGATCTCGCGGTCCGTGAGTTCGAGCCCCGCGTCGGGCTCTGGGCTGATGGCTCAGAGCCTGGAGCCTGTTTCCGATTCTGTGTCTCCCTCTCTCTCTGCCCCTCCCCCGTTCATGCTCTGTCTCTCTCTGTCCCAAAAATAAATAAACGTTGAAAAAAAAAAATTTAAAAAAAAAAAAAAAAAAAGAAACTCATTGAATACAATAATAGTAGGGGACTTTAACACCCCACAATCAACAACAAAACAATGACTTTGAATGATACACTGGACTGAAAGGACTTAACAGACATATTCAGAACATATTATTTTACAGTGAACATGGAACATTCTCTAGAATAGACTAAATACTGGATCACAAATCAGCCCTCAACCAGTACCAAAAATTGGGACCATATTAAGCATATTTTCAGATGACAACACTCTGAAACTTGAAATCAACCACAAGAAAAAATTAGGAAAGACCACAAATACATGGAGGTTAAAGAACATCCTACTAAAGAATGAATGGGTTAACCAGGAAATTAAAAAATTAAAAAAAAAAAAATAGAGGCCAAGAAAAATAGAGGTGAACTGGGTGGTTCAGTTGGTTGAGCATCTAACTCTTGATTTTGGCTCAGGTCATGATCTCACAGTTCATGGGATCTAGACCCACGTCTGGCTGTGCACTGACAGCACAGGGTCTGCTTGGGATTCTACCTTTCCCTTTCTCTCTGCCCCCTTCCCTGCTCACTTTCTCTGTCTCTCTCAAAATAAGCTTTAAAACAACTTTTTTATTTTTTTTTATTTTTTTTTAACGTTTTATTTATTTTTGAGACAGAGAGAGACAGAGCATGAACGGGGGAGGGGCAGAGAGAGGGGGAGACACAGAATGGAAGCAGGCTCCAGGCTCTGAGCCATCAGCCCAGAGCCCGACGCGGGGCTCGAACTCACGGACTGCGAGATCGTGACCTGAGCTGAAGTCTGACGCTCAACCAACTGAGCCACCCAGGTGCCCCTAAAACAACTTTTTTAAAAAAGAAATAAAAATATAGGGAATCAAATGAAAATGAAATCATGATAGTGATTGTCCAAAACCCCTGCAACACAGCAAAGGAGGTCCTAAGAGGGAGGTATATAGCAAAACAGGCCTACCTCAAGAAGAAAGAATGGTCTCAAATATACAACCTAACCATACACCTAAAGGAGCTAGAAAACAAACAACAAATAAAGCCTAAAGCCAGCAGAAGAAAGGAAATAATAAAGATTAGAGCAGAAAAAAACAATATAGAAACAGACAAACGAGAAAGAGTAGAAAGATCAATGAACATGGGGCACCTGGGTGGCTCAGTCTGTTAAGCGTCCAACTTCAGCTCAGGTCATGATCTCATGGTTCATGAGTTCCAGTCCCGCATCAGGCTCTGTGCTGACAGCTCAGAGCCTGAAGCCTACTTCAGATTCTGTGTCTCCCTCTCTCTATGTTTCTTCCTCCCCTGCTTGTGCTCTGTCTCTCTCTCTCAAATATATTTAAAAATTTTTTTAAAAAGAAAAGAAGGTCAATGAACCTAATAGCTGGTTCTTTAGAAGAATTAAAATTGATAACTCCTAGCCAGACTTATCAAAAATAAAAGAGAAAGGACCCACATAAATAAAATCACAAATGAAAAGAGAGATTACAACCAACACCACATAAATACATATAATTATAAGACAATAGTATGAAAAATTATATGCCCACAAACTGGGCAATGTGGAAGAAATTTACAAATTCCTAGAAACATACAAACTACCAAAACTGAAGATGGAAGAAACAGAAAATATGAACAGGCTCATAACCAGCAAATAAATTAAATCAGTAATCAAAACTCTCCCAATAAACAAAAGTCCAGGCTTTCTAGGAGAATTCTACCACACATTTAAAGGAGAGTTACTACCTCTTCTTCCCAAACAGTTCCAAAAGAGGAAATGGAAGGAAAACTTCCAAACTCCTTCTGTGAGGCCAGCATTTCCTTGATTCCAAAACCAAAGACCCCACTAAAAATAAAAATTATAGGCCAATATCCCTGATGAACATGGATGCAAAAATTCTGAACAAGATATTGGCAAATCAAACCCAAAGTACATTAAAAGAATTATTCACCATGATCAAGTGGGATTTTTTTCTGGGCTGCATGGTGGTTTAATATTTGCAAATCAATCAATATGATACATCACATTAATAAAATAAAAGCTAACAAAGGATATAGGAGTGCTGATTTGAAGGGGCACAGGCACCCCAATATTTATAGCAGCCAATTGTCAATATTTATTGACAATAGCCAAAGTATGAAAAGAGCCCAATTGTCCATCAACTGATGAATGGATAAAGAAGATGTAGTGTGTGTGTATCCATGTATGTATGTATGTATGTATGTATGTACATTGTATAAATATACATACACACAATAGAATATTAGTTGGTAATCAAAAAGATTACCATTTGCCACGTTGCCATTTGCAACAACGTGGATGGAACTAGAATGTATAATGCTAAAGGAAATAAGTCCGTCAGAGAAAGCAAGTATTTTATGATTTCACTCATATGTAGAATTTAACAAACAAAACAGATGAACAGAGGCGAAGGGAAACAAAAATAAGATTAAAAATTAGAGAGGGACAATGTCACTCATCATCAAGGAAATACAAATCAAAGCCACATTGAGATGCCACCTCACACCAGTCAGAGTGGATAAAATTAACAACTTAGGAAACAACAGATGCTGGTGAGGATGTGGAGAAATGGGAACCCTGTTGCACTGTTGGTGGGAATGGAAACTGGTGCAGCCACTCTAGAGAACAGTATGAAGTTCATCAAAAAATTAAAAATAGAACTACCATACGACCCAGCAATAGCACTACTAGGAATTTATCCAAACAATACAGGAGTGCTGATTCATAGAGACACATGTACCCCAATGTTTATAGTGCTTTTTATATAAAATGGAATACTACTTGGCAATGAGAAAAAAAATGAAATCATGCCATTTGCAGCAATGTGGATAGAATTGGAAGGTATTATGCTGAGTGAAATAAGTGAGTCCGAGAAAGACAGATATATTTCCACTCATATGTGGACCTTGAGAAACTTTACAGAAGACCATGGGGGAAGGGAAGGGGAAAAAAAAAGTTACAGAGAGGGAGGGAGGCAAACCATAAGAGACTATTAAATACAGAGAACAATCTGAGGGTTGATGGGGGGTGGGGGAGAGAGGAAAATGGGTGATGGACATTGAAGAGGGCACTGGGTGTTGTATGTAAGCGATGAACCACGGGAATCTACCCCAAAAACCAAGAGCACACTTTACACACTGTATGTTAGCCAATTTGGAAATAAATTACATTAAAATAACAATAATAATAAATAAAATAAGCAGAGAGGGAGACAAACCATAAAAGACTCTTAAATACAGAGAACAAACTGAGGGTTGCTGGTAGGGTATTTGGTGGGGGATGGGCTAAATGAGTGATAGGCATTAAGGAGGGCACTTCTTGGGATGAGCACTGGGTGTTATATATAAGTGATGAATCACTAAATTCTATTCCTGAAATCATTATTACACTTGGTAACTAACTTAGATTTAAGTAAAAAATAATAATCAAAAGAATAGATAAATAAATAACCAAAAGGAAAAGAACCATATGATTATCTCAAAATATGCAGAAAAAGTATTTGACAAAATACAGCATCCATTCTTGATAAAAACCCTCAACAAAGTAGGGACAAATGGAGAATACCTCAACATCATAAAGGCTATATACAAAAGACTCACAGCTAATATCGTCCTCAATGGGGACAAACTGAAAGGTTTTTCCTCTATGGTCATGAGCAAGACAGAGATGTCCACTCTCACCATTGTTATTTAACATAGTACTGGAAGTCCTAGCCTCAGCTCTCAGACAACAGAAAGAAATAAAGGCATCCAAATGGACAAGGAAAAAGTCAAACTTTCACTATTTGCAGACAACATGATATATTACGTAGAAAACTCAAAAGACTCCATCAAAAAATTACTAGAACTGATACACAAATTCAGCAAAATTACAACATATAAAATCAACATACAGAAATCTGTTGCATTTCTATAAACCAATAATGAATCAGCAAAAAGAGAAATCAAGGAATCAATTCAAACTGTAATCCATTTACAGTTGCACCAAAAACCATAAGATACACAGGAATAAACCTAACCAAAGAGACAAAACATCTATACTTTGAGAACTATAGAACACTAATAAAAGACACAAAGAAATGGAAACAAAAAATTCCATGCTCATGGATTGGAAGAACAAATATTGTTAAAATATCTATACTACCCAAAGCAATCTACACATTTAATGTCATCCATATCAAAATATCACCAGCATTTTTCACAGAGCTAGAACAAACAATCATAAAAATTCATATGAAATGTCAAAAGACCTCAAATAGTCAAAGCAGTCCTGAAAAAAGAAAAGCAAAACTGGAGGGATCATGATTCCACACTTCAAGCTATATTACAAAGCTGTAATCATCAAGACAGTATGGTACTGGCACAAAAACAGACACATAGTTCTGTGGGACAGAAAACAGAACCCAGAAATGGACCCACAACTATATAGTCAACCAATCTTCAACAAAGCAGGAAAAAGTATCCAATTGAAAAAAGAAAGTCTCTTTAACAAATGGTGTTAGGAAAAATAGACGGCAACAAGCAAAAGAATGAAACTAGACCACTTTCTTACACCATACACGAAAATAAATTAAAAATAGATGAAAGACATAAATGTGAGACAGGAAACCATCAAAATCCTAGAGGAGAAGACAGGAAAAAATCCCTTTGACCTTGACTATAGCAACTTCTTACTAGACATGTCTCCAGAGGCAAGGGAAATAAAAGCAAAAATGAATTATTGGGACTTCATCAAGATAAAGAACTTTTGCATAACAAAGGAAACAATCAACAAAACTAAAAGACAATCTATGGAATAGGAGACGATATTTACAAATGACATATCAGATAAAGAGTTAGTATCTAAAATCTATAAAGAACCATCAGACTCAACACCCAAAAAATAAATAATCCGGTTAGGAATTGGGTGGGAGACATGAACAAGTATTTTCCAAAGAAGACTTCCAGACGGCTAACAGACACATGAAAAGTTGCTCAACATCACTCATCATCAGGAAAATACAAATCAAAACCACAATGAGATACCAATGAGATATATATTGTATATACATACACCATGGCTTCCTTCCATGGGGTCTAGACTAGATCACAGAATGGACACAGGAAGGGATTGATGAATTGGAAAGGCAAATAAAAAAGAGGAACTGGGGGGATTTAAATGTTTTCTTGGCATAAAGAAGATATTTTGTATGAGTATGGAAGTAAGAAATCAAGAAGAACATGAAAGTATGGTTGAAGTATAAATACTGACATTTAAGACATCAGAGGTTGGGCAGTTCCTGGGGTATCAATCTTCCAGACTTGGAAGTGGGTTGAATCTAGCACATCATTAATTGGAATATGCTATAGAAAAAAATGAAGATACTAAGAAAAAAAATGAAGATAATTAAGGTATAATACATTCTTACCACAACTTTTTATAAAAAAAAAAACCTTTAAAATTTTAGATGCAGATTTTTTCACATATCTCTCCTACACATTTATTTAAAAGGAAAAATGTATACTTATAATAAATTGTTTAAGGCATCCCCCAAATTTTTTCACGCTGGATGTAGCTCTGTTCAGATTACTTTTTGACTCATTGATGGTCATGTTTTTCTGCACATTACTGTCCTTTGTGTCATTAAGAGCAGCATTTGTTTCTCAGGCTTTCTTTCAAGCCCTTTACCATGCAAACTACCAATTTTAATACTAGCACTTTTTTTTTTCCTAACTTACCAGAAAGGGTAATCAGAAAGTTCCCAGACAGGAGTACCTGGGTGGCTCAGTCAACTGAGTGTCGGACTTAGGCTCAGGTCATGATCTCATATTTTGTGAGTTCAAGCCCCACTGCTGCTGTCAGTGTGGAGCCTATTTTGGATTTTCTGTCTCCCCCCCACCCCTCCTTCCCCACTTGCACTCCCTCTCTCAAAAATAAATAAACCTTAAAAAAAAAAAAAAGTTCCCAGACAAGAGCCAGGATTCACATTCCTTCCTCAAATTGTCTTTAAATGGTCTGTGGCTGGAAATGTTGAAGGCTTACAGATGTCCCATCATGCCCTGAAAAATAATAACCAAGTCCCTAAACTTTATGTGAGTTTGTTCTTTAATTATTTGAACATATATCCAAATTACATTAAGAATTAACATTTTTGGTGATTTATGCACAGCTACAAGCAGTCAATATCAGATTACATTAAGCCAATCTTCTATCAACTCAACCATCATCCATCCATATTCTTAAATCTTTGAGGAGTATCTTATTCTTAGATATTGTTTCGTGGACTAAATTAAATATGGCTAACAACTTCTGGCCTCTGAAATTTTACATATTATTACAATAATATGATGTTTTTCCCTACCCATGATCAAGTTCTTTATCTCTCTCATACCTCTAACATAAAAATTTCTAAACATGCAAAAATTATTGAGACTTCATCAGCATTTTCCATTTGATTTAATTTATACTTTTTTCCTCAGTTGAATCACATGTTGCTGAAAATTAATCTGCTTCCATTCAAAGTTAGCAAAATTTTCTCACAAATTGATGTTTAGTGATGCAGTGCCTTAAGCATCATCATCTTCAACACATAGCCTCCTGTGGCTTTAAAAGTTCTTTTCATGTATTCTGAGAACTTTGACAATTTTTCCATCTTTATTTGCATATCTAAGCATGGGGCTGGCAATCCTTGTATATATATCTCAGCAATAAAATATAACAGTTTTTTTAATTTTTTTTTTACATTTATTTATTTTTGATAGAGAAAGACAGAGCACAAGTCGGGGAGGAGCAGAGAGAGAAGGAGACACAGAATCCAAAGCAGGCTCCAGGCTCCGAGCTGTCAGCACAGAGCCCGACACGGGACTCGAACTTACCAGCCGTGAGATCATGACCTGAGCCAACGTCAGACGCTTAACCGACTGAGCCACCCAGATGCCCCAAAATATAACAGTTTTATCTACTCATGGGAGTTTTCCTTCCTTAGGTCCTATCTTGGCTCTTCCTGTTCAAGTGAATATGGAATTGTTATCATGCCTCCAACTACAAATATCCCCTTAAGTAATATTAAATGTACATGCTGCTGCTCTGTTTCCGTGTCTTTTTGGGTTCATAATGTATCACTTTAATGCCAACTATCAGCATAACATTTATTAAGGTATTTAAAATAACAATCAAACCAACACTGTACATAACTCAATTGCAGCAACAATAATATGAATAGCTGTGGCCCAGTTTGTTCATGCAATGACAGGCAATGCCAACTGCATCACAATTCCTGCCTGGCCCACAACAACTGTAAAACTCCATCCATTTTAAGATTGATCCCAGTTTTTGAAATGCAAAAATGTACATTTGAGAGCCAATGAAGTATGGTGATAGGAGTTGAGAAGAAAGGGGATTTTGGACTCTGGGTGTTAGTAAGTCTCCACAAGGATGTTGAAGTGGTCTCGGAGAGTGGTGAATCTTGAGATGGAGAGGCCACTTACACATTTAAGCACCCACTTCTCCATTTCCATTTGTCCTTTTCTGTAAACATAGGGGTAATTCAAATACTAATGCCATTTGTTGCATGATTCTTGTATGTCAGGCATTGTTCAAAGTGCCACATATGCATGAATTCCCACAGCTCATGTTAATCTTTACAACAACCCAGTGAGGTTGGCACCATTATCATCCGAATTTTTCTGAGAAAACTGAGGAACAGAGAGGCTAAGTAACTTGCCTATGGTAGTAAGTGGCAGAATCTGGATTAAAATCCAGGTAGTCTGAAT
This sequence comes from Puma concolor, assembly GCF_028749965.1. Taxonomy (NCBI): domain Eukaryota; kingdom Metazoa; phylum Chordata; class Mammalia; order Carnivora; family Felidae; genus Puma; species Puma concolor. The sequence continues at coordinate 218,844,824 of NC_141667.1, forward strand.
CTGAATCCATAATTTGGCCATTATGCTTCTCTATTCATACCTTCCCATGTTTCCCAACAGGATCAATAGATCTGCTAAAAGAAGTGCCTTATGCCCCTCCAGACCCTTTATTATTGGCACCCATCTTCTATCCCATCCTCTGTCATGCCTACCTGTGGTCTCATGTACAATGCAACGTAATGGCAAAAACAATAAAAGCTAACATTATAATAGTATGTACTTTACAATTTATAAAACATTTATATACATCATGTAACAACCCTCACAACAGTTCTGTCAAGAAGCTATGATTTCCCCAATCTTACAATAAAGATATAGATGTTCTATTAAGGCTAAGAATAAGTACCTATAATGAGACAAAAAAATGCAGTGGATGAAATAGACATTTGTCTCTCTCATACTTTATACTATGGAGCTTTGGAGGTGCAAGCTGGCAGGGCAGCTAGATGTCATGAATACATCTTGAGATTCAGGTCCTTCCATCTTATTCATCTGCTATCCCCTAGGGGTGTTGTCTTCATCTACACCATAGAAGCTGGGTCATCCTGCCCCACTAATACAAGGAGAAGGAGAAAGAATGCATGGTAGGCAATTTCTCCACACATCACCTCTCCTTACATTCCACTGGAGAGAACTTAGTCATGATACCATACCCAGCTATGAAGAAGGCTGAGAAATGTGGTCTCTAATTGGGCAACCATGTGCCCACAAAGAAAGAAGGAAAGATTTTAGAGTACAGCAGATGCTCAGAAAGACTATGTGAATTTCCGAAGGGCACTTAGCTAATGAGTCAGAACTCAAACCCAGCCTTCCAACTCTAGACCTAGGAGTTGATTTTCCTACACCAGAGCACCTTCATGATGAAAACTTCAAAGACACCTTAAATAGCATCCCTACCCAATTTACAGAGATTAAAATCAATCCTGTTTCAATTAAGGCAAGATGAGCAGCCTAGGAAACATGTCCACTCTAAATGGGCAACAAGAGTCCCTAAGGATCAGTTTTTCTCAGAGGTCCCAGCAGAGATGACAAGTAACACAGTCACATTACACTCTCAATGACTTATCCAGATCCTTTTCTTTTTTACACCATTTGGAATGCCAGCTTTTCCGTTATTTCTGTTTTCTCTGCACGTCTGTAGCTCTTGTTAAAATTTGCTAGTAGATGGGATTGAAAAGGAACAGCTTATCTGAGCAGCTGTTAGTCAGCGACAGGCGGCACCTGAAAGCAACATTGTGACATTTTTGGAATGGGAGATTTGGAGGTGAAGAGAGACAGGGAAGATTTTGGAACCCTCAGACTAGCACTAAATAAAAAAAGATTTGAGGTACACTAAGATATGTAAATATTTAATGATGGTTAACATATAGAAGCCAGTAATGTCTGGGTAGAATGCACTGAGATACATCCAGTGAGAACTTTACAGAGGAGAAAGATGATGTGTCATCATTAATGTGACCTTTCATCTTTTCTCTTAACTGGGTCCTGCCCCTCTTGGATCACTGAAGCTCATCTGCCCTGAGCTTGCTCTCGCTCTCTCGTTGTCTCGCTCTCTCTGGGCTTCAATCCCCTGGCTTCCAGGACTGACTGCAAATGACCCCTGCCACCACAGCATGACACTCAAAGAAAAAATGTCACCTATCCTGACATTGCATTTCACCCAATAACAGAGCAGTTTTGCATGTATATGGCATTTTACATGGTACAAGGTTGGTGCTGTTCAGTGCAGCTCCGGCCAGGTGTCTTGTGTAGACATAGCCCTCTCCCTTCCAGGGCTCACCTCCACTTCAGGGTCTCTTCAAGGTCAGGAATAAGAACTTAGTGACTAATGCCTCTCCACCCAGTCTACAGATGGAAAAAGAGGCCCAGAGTGGCAGAATAGCTAGACTTACCTCTTTGAGTGGACAGACTAGAGTAGCACCTCTCGAACTCTGATGGGCACGTGAAGTAGCTGAGATTCCAGATTCTGCACTAACAAGTTCCTAGTGTTTGCCACCCTGGTCCTTATTCTTCGTGCACCACTCCTCATTATACCTACTTCTCAGTCTGTTGAATGAACTCCGTATTTCATAGAACTCTGCATTTCAATTCTGTGACCAAATGTGATTTATAAATATGAGGTGACATGGGAAGTCATTCTAGAGTTAAGAATCTAGTCCTTACATTCTGATGTTAACACTCCAAAGCTTTCCATTCACTCCAGCTTTCCTCAACCATTAAGTGAGTTTTATGAAGATGTTTTCTTAGTCTAGACCTAACATACATTCTGAAAATCTGAAGTTAATTTCTTTTGGCCTTCATTTTCCTTAGGAAATTCTTACACATATCAGTGAAAGTCTATTTTTAACTATTAGGGAGGGGAACAGAAGACAGTTCTTCTTCAGGATTAATATTCCATTTTACAGTTTTGAGTTTTTAAGCCACATTTAGTCATGTGGATAATTTGCCATAAGAACTTTATTTCCTCCAATTGCTACAGACATCTTAAAGCACACAAGTTCCTTATCTTCTATTCAGTGTGTTGTTGTCACTTTGATCCCCTAAAGTTCAAGGACATTTTTTCAATGTCCATTATGAGGCAGCTGGGAGATCCTAGTGGTTCTCAAGGAGCACCTTCTAATCACAGAGCCTGCAAGGTGACTGATTTCATAAAACAAATGTGCTGCTTATGACTGAATTGTAAGTCTGGCTTTTCAAAGCACCTACAGGTAATTCACAAACAGTCTCATTGAAAAGTGACATATCTGTTAAGATACATTGGCCTGAAGATGAGACAGTATAACCTCTCCACTTCCCCTCTGTATCAAGAGGGGATTAAAACAACAGTAACAGAAAGATATTTTCTCAACATCAGTTTAAGATAATTATTACTGACGTTGTATCATATATTAATTTTTGTTATCCAATGAGAATTAACTTTCTCACCCCTGGAAATATATTGTGTAATGCCCCTTGGTTTCTTTAAAATCAAAAGCTTTTTTCCAGGCAATTTCATCAGTATATTGTGTTTATTTACCCAATTTCTGCTCTGTTTCTATTTCTTAAAGTTTCTTAAGTCACACCATCTATTATTAGAATATATTCTAATAATGTTCTAGCAGTGACGTGGACATTTCTTTATCCTTTAACATAATGATGTATGATTCAATGCAGGCCATACATATCTGAGCACCCACGTAAGCAAAAAAAATATTGTTTAGACACTGTGTAAATAAAGATTGTTAATGACAAATGACTCCAGAAAACAACAGCCAATCTTCTGCCTATTTCAGTAATCCATTCATTCCTTAAAAATTTTTTGAATGTCTTTCATGTGACTGACACTGTGAAAGTCACTTGGAAATCAGAGATAAATGGGGCATGGTTTCTACTGTCAAGATGCTCAAGGCTTATTTTTTTAATTTTTTAAAATTTATGTATTTAAATTCAAGTTACTTAACACACAGGGTAGTATGGGCTTTGGGAGTAGAATTCAGTGGTTCATCACTTACATATAACCCAATGCTCATCCCAATAAGTGCCTTCTTTAATGCCCATCATCCATTTAGCCCATATCCACACCCATCTCTCCTCCAGCAACCCTCAGTTTATTCTCTGTATTTAAGAGTCTCTTATGGTTTGCGTCCCTCTAAGAAACAAAACTGATGAACACAGAGGAAGGGAAGGAAAAATAAGATGCTCAAGGCCTATTAGAGAGTAAGACTATTAAAGACAATTGTCCTTCAGGGTAATAAGTGCTACTGCAGAAGAATTCAGTGTTCCTGTGGGATTACACTGAATGATCATCTAACTAACAAGGTCAAGGAAGTATTTATACAGAAGACACTTGAGCTTGATTAGTAGGATTTAGCCATTCCTAGAGGGAGAGAAGAGGAAATGGGCATATCTGACTTGGGGGATAGCACCTGAAAAGGTCAAGAATTTATGGAGGCAATATACGTGGACTTCAGGTGCATCTGAATGGTTGGGAATAGAAAGTGACGAAAAGTGAAAAGCGATGTGCCTAGAGAAACACCAGAAAGGGGACAGAGAAAACTCAGTTCCAGTCTTTCCAACTCCAAACACTGGTGCTTCTACCATACCAAGCTGTTCAGAGCAACTATATGAAAAGCCATACATGCCATACATTCTGTAGGAGGCTGGAGGAAGTGGAAGTCACGTTAGGTTGGCTCAATCATGGAAGAGTCTATAGAGTAAGAAGAAACTTCACTGCATCTGATTCATGTTGAACAGTTGGAAAGTGTCATGGTGTGCACGTTCCTGTGTCTTTTTTATCCTTTTCCGACTGGATCATTTCCAATAGCATATAATGGGTTCAAGGGATTACCATCTTAAGAAAACCTTCCTTGGGGAACCTGGGTTGGTTAAGCGTCCGACTTTGGCTCAGGTCATGATCTTGCAGTTCGTGGACTCAAGCCCCACATTACGATCTATGCTAACAGCTCAGAGCCTGGAGCCTGCTTTTTATTCTCTCTCTCTCTCTCCCTCTCTCTCTCTCTCTGTCTCTCTTTATTCCTCCTCCATTCATGCTCTGTCTCTCAAAAATAAATAAATATTTTAAAAATTTTTTTCAAGAAAATCTTCCTTGACCCCACATCCCACACCCCCTTCCACTCTACCTTATTTCCCTGCTGTTCTTCCTGTGTAATTTTTTTCAGTGTCTTTTACACCAGACAGTCTCCATGTCCTTACCTCTAGTTCTATCCTCAACGATTCTAGTCTGGCTTCCCACCATCAACCTGAGGAAGCATCTCTTATCAAGGTCATTGATGCTGCCATGGTTATCCCACTAGTCAATAACATTTGAAATAGTGACCACTCCTTCCTTCTTGATCAAATCTTCTCTCTTGGCTCCTTTGACATCCTTTCCTGGTTTTCCTTCTATTTCCCCTTCTACTCTGTCAAACACCTTCCCTATGCATCCTCTAAATGTTGAAGAACTTAAGGCTCAATCTTTGGCTCATTTCTCCACTCTCTACTCTCTCTTCCTAGATAATCTCAACAATCCTTCTGGAGTTAAATGTGTTATGCTATTGACTCTGAAACTTGTACCTCTAGCCTACACTTTACTGAAATTGGAGGCAAACGTCTAAATTCTTACTTGATGTCTTCACCTGACTATCCCATAGGCAATTCAAATTAATATCTCCAAAACAGAATTCATCATCTCCCCAATTGTCCTCTACTTCTAGTCTTACCTATCCCTTTAGCTGTTCACCCAGGGAAATCATGGAGAGTAAGAAGGAACAAAGGAAGACAAGAAGCAACCAGTTTATAAAGGACCAATGATGGAAAAGATGAAATCTGGGATTAAAGATGGTATATTAAAGGGGCACCTGGCTGGCTCAATTGGTTAGATGTCCAAGTCCAGCTCAGGTCATGATCTCATGGCTCCTGAGTTCAAGTCCTACTCTGGGCTCCATACTGACAGTGCAGAGCCTGCTTGGAATTCTCTCTGTCCCTCTCTCTCTGCCCCTTCCCCTTTCATGTGCTCTCTCTCTCAAAATAAATAAGCTATTTTTAAAAAGATTATATGTTAGATAGACTATCACCAGCTGCTTTAACAAATAAGTCATAAAATTCTAGTGACTTAACACAAGAGAAGGTTATCGCATACTTATGGCACTGTCCAGGCGTTTGCCAAGTGTCTTCACGTGGTAATTCAGGACATAGTCACCTTCTGCCCAGTGGCTCCACCATCCCCTTGGACCTCAGAGTTCTTTGAATCTTGTCAGAGGTCCTGAGAAGAAAGGGCTGAGAATGCACAATCATTTCTTAAAACCCCAGCTCAGAAGAGAAGCATATAACTTCTGCTCATATTCTATTTGGAAAAAACAAATCACACAATCCTGCTTTGATTCAAGGAGACTGGGAAGAGTAGTCTCCAGCTGGACAGTTGCCCACTGTGGAAAGGGAAGTACACATGTGTGGTGGTTAGCTAGCTGTCTCTGCTATAGCCAGATAACCCACAGAACCCAGAACTGGGGCTTATCTGAGGAAAAGTAAAGATCTAAGGAGAAATTACAAATACAGTGAAAAATAATTTTCATGTGAAGAAAGAAAAGAGTATTATGTGAGGGTAGAGAAGAGAATTGAGATGTTACAATACTATAAAATTTTTACGAGGGGATTTCTTGTACCTTCCCTTGTAAGTTAACCTGAAGCTCCTGCTCTCTGGACTCCTACAAGCTATATTTCTTTAGGATATGAAAAAGTACGATCTCTCCATGAGACTACCATGGAAGGAAAACTGAAAACTGGATTTCTACTAGCTCCTGCCAGTGTTTTTAAACGAATGAACACACAAGTATGTTCTGACAGTTGCAAGAACAGGATAAATAATGAAGTAGATCCAGAAAAAGATATTGTCAGCTAATTGTTCTCTGCTACTTTCTTACGTTCCCTTGGATGTCTGTTACAAATGAAGTTTTTAGTAAATGTAGTTTTCAAGGTAGCCTGACATCTTACCTAGGAAGTTGGCAGCCCTGTGTAATGAGCTGCCAGAGAATGGGATGGAAGATAATGAAGAATTGAGTGCTCTAAACTCCCTTCCTCCTCTTTGACTTCATGTTCTTATTATTAAGAAGTGGGTCATGAACAAGAAGAGAACTTTATTCAAGTGTCGTGACAGATCAGCTGCCAAAGTATATCCCTGGGTTGGAAGAGACAGAAAATCACAAAGTCCTGCAGGGCATGGATCATAGAGGGAATATCAAGGTCACAGACAATGGCCAGATTGGCAGCCATAAGCCTTTCTCCTTCTAAGAAGTTTGGCTTTCCCACAGAATCAATGACCTGGGATACTAGCCACACCAGAATAGAGAACATAGACTTGAAAGAAATGGGTGGTGTCATGTCAGGTGGAGATCAGTAGAGTCCCAAACTATGAAATACAAGAGTCTAAAATCCTCCTCAGGACAAATATTCAGGGGATAATATTCTAATATGACGCTCTGTAACTTGTTAGAAATGAAAAATAAACAGCTGGTGGCACTTTTCCATAAGTCAGGGTGGCTGTGGGACATGTTCTCACTCACTTAGTTGCCAAAAAGACTTCCAACTAGGTTGCCATGGAGACAACCTAGAAATCAAAGACATGACTTAAATTATTAAAATCTACTAATCCAAGAAGGAGAAACTCTGATTGAATAGGTTTTCACTGAGACTGGCAATACTTATCTCAGGGAAAATGAAGAATTAAAATCTTTTTCTACATTGTTTATGAGCTGTGACACCAGGTTTATATCACTGTATTCACTATTAGTTTAGACATAGAGATTTTTATAGCACAGTAAATTCATCTTTCAGTTTATCAATGTATATATGATTTATCATGTATATTAGTCTCACACATAACAAATGTGTTAACCAATGCCCCCCCAACAAATAATCTATGTTCTATCCCAGTTCAATGTCAGAAGATGGCATAAGAATAATTCATTGGTAGAAAAATCTGCCATTTGACTTGTGATGCTGGTGGCTTGTGAATTAAATACAGTCATTAACATAAAACAGCTTTTGCACAGAAGGCCACCCTGTTCAAAGTCTATCCCCCAGGAATCTAGAGAGCACCTAGATAGAATTTTAGCATTCTAGGGCTTAGGTATTCAGTGGCACGGAGATGAGTTAAAGGACAATGTCTACCACTAAACACCCTTGCTTAGGCCAAGTAGAAAACTTGATGTGTTAGATAGATGGTACGAACTTGTATCTTCCCAAATCCCTCCTACTTAAAATTGCCTGCCTCACTAGTATAATAATCTCTGCCCTTCCTAACTACTCAACCAGAAAACATGATCTTAGAGTCATTCTTTTGCTTTAGACAGCAAATGTACAGCCAGTGTCTCCAGAGGAATAAGGAAACTCAAAGAAACCACTTTGGTTGTTGACAGAGAAGACAGACAACCACCAAACAGGTATTGTGGACCAAAGCAAATCCTTGTAAGACTCATCAAACAATAACGGGTGAACAAGAGGTTCTCCTTTCAGAGAGGAAAGGAAGGCAGAAGTGGCATGAAATTTAAGGAATACTTACCTCCCAGGTCTTCTCTCTTAGAAACAAAATGGCACCTTATATGAAGTGGAAATTAACTAAATTTACTAAAAATGAAGGGATTCCATTCCTCTAGCATCCAATTCCTCTTCCTGACAGTACCTTCCTCTTTCTCCTATCCTTTCCCCCATATCCTCAACCTACAGTTGTTTCTAACCACCACTGCAACAAACTATAGAAAAGAAAAAGATAATAAATAATGGAAACTGCCAATATCCATTTATCCTTTCCTCCTCACTTAGCGAATCCCAATTTTGTTTTGGGAGGCAATATGACCACTGAGAAATATACATCTCCTCAGACTCTATTCCATTGTGGAACACCATGGAACATAGTTCTGGCCAGTAAGATGTAAGCGGAGTAGGGAAGCTCTTGTTTTGCTGGTAAAAGTATTTGTTGGCATACTCCTTCTCTTCCTGACCTTTCTTTCCTCCTTTCTTCTAGAATGGAAATACAAAGCTGTATTGAGCAAAAGGTTAATAGAACTTTGTTATCATCTTATATCAGGAGTAGGAAAACCATGGCCCAGGGGTACTAGTGGGGGGCTAGAAGGTGCCTTGGTTTTTAAAGTTTCCCTTGAGGACCCAGCTTAGACTGCAGACTAATCGTTATGTGAAAACAATAAAGCTCTTTTGATGAAGACATTATGTCTGTTTTATGCCACTAAAAAGTAATGTTGTCCAATATGCCATGGCTGTTATTTGACAGTGTGAGAATTTCCATGAGCGGAGACACATTTAAATATCAGGGAATGATGGAAGAGATGCCCAAAGGTACATGTCTATACCAAATCAGGAGCTGTGGCTTAATGGCTTGGCAGGATTGTCAAGGATTTGGAAGGAACAAGGTTAGAAAATTGGTGGCTAGGAGGTCTAGGAAGGAGGTATGTAGACAGCTATTTTTGAATAGACACAGAATGTGAAAAATATTTTTGTCCCATGTGAATGATCTCAGAGGATTTTAGCATACAGTGGTTTAGACAGCCAATCCATAAAGAGTCATCAGCCTCTTTCTCCAGCCACCCCTGCCATTGCCCAACAGGCTCATGAACAAAATGGCCATGGCAGCAAGGATGGAGGTTATGCATGGGCTCAAAACCACAGGCTTCCACTTGCCAAGGCCAACCTGGCTTCAGCAACTGCTGAGTGCCCAATCTGCAAACAGCCAGCAACTATGTGAATGGATTCAGAAGCAGACCTTCTACAGTCAAACCTTGAGATGATTACAGCCCCAGCCAACAGCTTCACTGTAACTTCATGATAAACCCAGAGATAGAAACATCCAGCTGAGCTGCTTCCTACTTTCTAACACACAGAAACTCTGATATAATAAATTTTTATTATTTTAAGCTGCTAATCTTGAAGTAGTTTGTTACACAACAGTAGATAACGTATACTTAGAGTGAAAAACACTGTGACCAGAGAGTCCCAGATAACCTAGATGTGATAGTGGTAAAGAACTCCAAGAGATATACTCAAGGCTTTTTTTAATTTTAGTTTTCTATCTTGGTATTTTTTTTTAATTCTTACATTATGTGACAAATAGAAGCATGCCTTATGGCTAGAGTTAAGTAGCTGATTTCCAAAAAATGAAATTTCTTTTTTATTATTTCCCCAGAAGATTATATCTGGATATTGACAGCTTGGAGAAAGTTCCCCTTAAGTGCCATCTCTTTCACCTGTCAGCTGTCATCCAAAGCACCATGATGATGATAGGAACTTATAAAAATAAAAGAGAGAGTGGATGATCAGAGTCATAGAAACAGCTGTGTGACATCTCTGACGCAGTAATAGCCAAGAAAAATGAAAATTTATAATGGCTATGAGAGTTAAAAATTGAGAATTCATAAAACCATGACAAAACCAGAATGAATAGGAACATCTCAGCTTCTAATTCTTTCTCACTCTGATTGATTTGCCCTTTCTGTAGAACAGAGTGCAGCCACCTCTGAGTGACCAGTGGACTCTGACATGAAACCAAACCCGACTTCCACAGATCTTTTAATCAGGAATAATTTTTATTCATGTATCGGTCCCCAGCCAGCTGACACTCAAAGAGCAACCACAATCACTTTCAATGGATTTATTTCCAGGTATAAATCTATGTCTTTTTAATTGCATTTTTGTTGTTGTTGTTCAGAAAAAGATTAAATCCGTGACCTTGCAATATAATTTTCCTCTTTGATTTTCTAACAAAGAAAATAGGTCTTTGGAGAAATCATCACTATGGACAAGTTTCTTTTATCAGAAAGCTATTTATTCTCCTTTCTCTCCTATCTAGTAAAGATACAGATCTTGTACCTTAGCTCCAGAACTAGTGTCCTTATCTCGTCTTTAAGATTTAATCTATTTCATTTTCTACCTTAGGTCTACAATTATTCACTACAAATTACTTGCAAATAACCTTTGGTTACTTTATCACTTCCGGATGTCAAGAGATCACTGCAATTTTTACCTCAATATTATCCTATAGGAATTAAATTTTAAAACAATGTATGATCTTCACTGTGGCAGTTGTCACATCTCCTCAAAGAATGTGTTAAACTACCCATTGGCATGGTTTTCAGATCTAGGGACACCAGTTGCTCGTGAGCTAAAATCAATTTGCCAAGTAATGAAACAATCATCCTTACCCATTTCCCTAGTTAGTATTTTCCATATTCAATGGAAATTCTGACCTCTTCTTTCTGTCTTCCTCTAAGCAAATGATTAAAGACAAAACACTGACCTTGGGTCTCCAAGACCCAGACTCTCCAAACTTCACCTAATGTCACCTGACCTTTTTCTATTTAAGATTGGTTGTAAGGCCCTACAATTACACAACCAGCAAAGGCAGACACAGCATTAATAATTAAGATAGGAAACCAAGCTAACAACATTGCTTCAAAGTTTGGGAAAATGTCTGAGATAGGAATCACAGGAGAGGGAAAGCACTCAAGAAATGTAATTTCTTACCATTTTATTTAGCTTATGCATATAAATACATGGTATATTCATTTCGAGTTTGTAGTAACAAATTACTCCAATGTTGGTGACATCAAACAACAGAAATTGATTCTTTCACAGCTATGGAGGCCAGAGGTCTGACATCAAAGTGTCTTGGAAGTTTGTGCAGGAGCATCTTTCCCTGCCTCTTCCTGCTTTTGATGGTTCAAGGCATTCCTTGGCCATCATTCCAATACCTGCCTCTGTGGCCCCACTGTCTCCTTCACTCTTCTGTATCTTCTCTTCTATCTGTCTCAAATAACCCTCTTTGTCTTGCAATTGGATTTAGGGCCCATCTGGGTAATCTAGGATAATGATCTCCTAATATCAAGATCTTTAATTACATCTGCAAAGGCCCTTTTCTCAGCTAAAGTAACATTTACAGGTTCCAGGAATTTGACATGATCATTTTTCAGATGCTCATACATGAGTATATGGATAAAGGTAGGGACATACACTCAGGGGAACCCATTTCTGTGCTGGTTGAAGAATGAGATATTGGATCAGTTGAGTACAACCACAGCAGGTTAGCATTTTTTGATGTCTGCTTTGTGCTCGTCATGTGTGATTCTGTGAAAATACAGAAATTTTAAAACTTGGTTCAATTTTCAAAATGTTAGAGTAGAATAAAATACACTTGATGCTAGAAACCTGCTAATGCACAGAAAAGAAAGAGCATGTGGGCACATGAGTTAGAAAGAACAGAGTTTAAATCCTGGCTGTACTGAACTCCAGTTGTATGATTATGGGTGAGTTAATTTGTTCATTATTTTTTTTTTAAATAAATAAATATTGTGGTTATAAGAGTAGTTTGGAGAGATGTATGGAGAGGGAAACTGACCACTGAAGTAGAGCCTTGCTATGGTCCATGGGAGAAAGGGGATTTAACGCCTACTCATTAGCACTCTTAGGTATGTTATACTTTCGACTTTATTACCACCTCACAATAATGCTAAGGCATAGCTGTGTAATCTGCAATATATAGGTGAGCAGAGAGGGTGAATAACTTGCCCAAAGTCTCACAGCTGTTGACCAATACAGCTGGAGTCCAAATGCAGCTCTTTCTGACCACAAAGTCCATTGAAATGAGAAAAATGATTAGGATGTGTTGACTAGCCTTATCGTGCTAATCATTTTTGTAATATCCAATCATTAAAATGTGCACCTTAAACTTACATAATGTTTAATATCAATTATATCTCAACAAAACGGGGGAGGGAGAGAAATTGTAAAAGCGCTCTTTTGTGCATTCAATGGGAGTTGCATGCCCAGGTTATCGATAGAACATAATTCTTACTTGGATCAGGGAAGAGAGTAAAGAAAGGCACAAGGGCATTTAAAGCAGTGCAAAGACTTGAAAATCTAAATCAGTATCTAAAACTGGTTGGTGTCTACAATAAAGGATTAAATATGAGAGCTTGGGAAAAATAGGAAAAATAAATGGTAAGGCTTATAGATTGAAGCTCACTGTCTAAAATATCCTTTCTGGTATTTATTCAGATGTCACCTGTGACATGTTGGCCATGTTCAATGCATAGTGAGAGGTCCTGAGATGTGTAAGAGAATAGGTAAGTCACAGCTCTTGCCCTCAAGAAGCAACCGAAAATATACTAGGTCAGTCATCTATCTGGAGGTTTGGCCATGGGGCAAGAGGAATCCAGGCTAGCATCAAATTAGGAACTTCCCAGTTATCTCCTATCTCAAGTCTGAATATCTAGAGTAGAGGGGTCCTAAATATAGCCACAGATTTTGTATTTTGTTCCCATTCCATAGGATCTTCCCACCTCAACCACAACCTGCTGCCCAGGCTTTCTGCTAACTCTACCTCCACCCCACCTCCAGCCACCTACCACGTTCTGAAGGGAGGAACTGGAACAGTCGTCCTGAATTCTAACCACTGAGCTAGGTGACCTCACATATTTGCCTAGTTCTTACCAGTCCCCTTGGGAGTTGTAACCAGTTACTGGTTCTTCTCACATGAAGGCCAGACCCAAATATCAGTCAATATGCCAGTGCCTTTGCCCTTTTGTGATTCAGGCCAGTTCTCTGGGTAGTAACACCAGCCTGGATTTGATGGAAGGTTTTTCACATTTGTTCAGACTTCGCTGCAAGGGACAGGGTACCTGCCACTTCTGTCCTGATAACTTTTTCTATTCCCATCCATCTGGCCCTCTCACAGCATATGCCTAGCAGCACTGAATGGAGGTGTTTGTCAAGTGACTGAGATGCACAGGGAGCTATATAACAAATGAAGTATTAATAAGGAGGTACCCAAAGGACGAATGAAATGAGCAGGGTAGTATATAACAAACGAGTGAAAAGACCAGGGAAGGGAAAGTTTGGAGGTCTCAGTGAGGGTGGAGAGCTAACACAGGCAGAGGCAGGTACATGGGCCGTGGCAGAATAACAGAATCACTGAATTTAGAGGGTTCTATTTCCTTACATGTCTGTCTTCACATTAGTGAGTCAACTTCCTTCATGTATTTGAAGAAATGTTTTTGTCATATTATTCTCAGGTCACCTAAAATAGAGGTGGGGTCAGCACTCAAAAAAACAAAGTACTCCTGTGATTTAAAAACAAGCTATTTCCCAGGAAGAGATGGATGGGTTAAACTGTTCTATACATGTTCTGCTTAACCATATCAATTTCTTGGGTGGGTTGTTTTCCTAACAATTGTAGAGAAAGTGACCCCAAGATTCCCAGAATCAATCATGGCTAATCTCAATAGTGTGTTATTCCAGGAAATGCTCTGATCTAACAAAGGTTTCTTTCAAATGACGCCTCGATTGCCTAAAATTTATACCTACCCAATGCCCTGGTACCTTCTGTGATTCTGAGTCAGTTGTAATTTTCTTGAGTTTTCTAAGCTTTATTATTAACAGACCCAAATCCAAAGAGGAAGCAAAACAGGTTAAGGGGACATCTCTCCTCTCATAATTCACAGAGTGTCAGTATAAAGCACCCAGACGATGACAGATAATTACAAAACAGTATTTATAGCTAACGCCTAAGTATTCAATCCAGTTTATGGATTAGACTCTCCTGCCCCATTACTTTACCTATTTTCTTTCCATCTCAGTGCTTCCCATCATCACCAAATATTAGATTAGCAAGAAACAAAAATAAAACTCAAACTAGTCTGTGAAGAACCTAGGGTCTCAAAGATGGTTGGTAAGGATTAAAGCAATTAACATTTTTGGATTAGCATAAATTTCTACCATCCATACTTTCCCTATATTCACCTGTGTTTACTAGCATAGTAATCCTTTCAGATTCTCCACAAAGTAAATACTTATACCTAAGGCTCTTCTCTGCATCTAGGGTGAGGCCATGGTGAAATGACATGACTTGGTATGAAAAAAGACAGTTGTGCTAATTTCACATGAAAGTCAGAGGAGCAAGAATGGGTCTGTGCCTTGCAACTCCCACGGCCCACAGACTGTATAAAAACCACACCCAAAATGTACACCCATCCCAATGCTGAAATGCCCTGAAAGCTTCAATCAAGAGACCTTTCCTGGAACAGGTCTAGGAAATGTCACCCATGGTGGGCCTACATTCTCCCTCTTTCTTAGGAAGGACAGCACACTTATTCCACACAAATTTAAGAGATTTCATCTTTCCTGTTTCTTTCTTTGGCATTTTCCAGGCAAGTAGATCTGAGGGTGAACTTTAAAGTGTGATTCGATTACAGGATTTTTATACTGGTTGTGAGGCATTGCTTCCCTCAGTTACCCTCTGTCCTCTTGAGTCTGCAGAGTGGTGATTTGGACCTGACTCACTTGCTCTGCAGGGGAGGATAAAAATGATGGTCATAGTAATGCCTTTTGGCATTTACCAAGAATTTGCCATCCACAAGGCACTGTACCAAGTTCTCTGTGGTTTATTTTATGAGCTGATTACTATAAGGCACGACCAGGAAACGGCTCTATTTTTCTCCTGTTACTGGCATGCTACATCAAAGCTTACTGTACCCCCCAGACAACATCTCAGGCAGTTCCCACCACTTTAATGCAATTTAAGACTCACTCCCAGGTATTAAAAAATTCAGTAGTATCATATAAAAACAGCAATATCATATCTTATTTACAATTTCTTCCTTGCTTCCTAATTCAGTTCTGGCCCATGGGCCAAACACATGCCATAGGTACATGATCTAGTCTCTCACACCGTTTCTACCTTTCACCTTCCATCTTTGCCCTCTTCCACACTCAGGGAGGCAGGGAGGTGGGGACGATGAAGGGGAGCAAACTACAGAAAATCCCCCTGAGATCACTGTAGCCAGACATCAAGCCTTCAAGTTATATAGGGGCCCGTCCTTCAGAGCCTCCCTGACAGACGTGTTGAATTTGGCACTGACCGGTTCTCTGACCGGCCAGTGGGCTCTCGGGACAGCCTCTTCCAGTCCCCCACCCCCCCATCTCCTATTCTCAGCAGTCCAACCTTGGCCTTTAATTGCTGCTGTCTCCCTCCCCCTTGCAGGTGCCCTTTTGGGGGAAGATCCCTTCAAGATGGCTGGTAGCCTGTTTACCTCTACTGGTGATGGTGATGGGAACTCAAACGTCATTATAGATTGGCCCAGATGCAGTGCTCCCCTGCCCCCCTTCTCTACCTCTGAGGGCTGTTCCAGACAGCCTACCCACTTCATAACTCTCTATGAAGGAGGCAGGCATCAATCTTACTCTCCAATCCCAGGGACACGTGAAGTTTCCCATACCTCTCTCTCTCTCTCTATGCCCATTCCAAAAGTAAACTACCCACCAGGCCTCTGCCAGGATTGAGAGACCAGCACTCCCTTCTGTAGGACTGCTAGTCTCTACAGTGGTCCTCTTGGAAAGGAGTTGCGGGGGGCGGGGGGGGGGGGGGCGGGTAGTGTTTGGAACAACCCGGAATAAAAGCCAAAGAGTTTTCCATTAATATGGAAATTAATTAATGGAATTAATTCCATTAATATGGATTTCTTTCAATAAAATCCTTTCAAATGTCTTTTCTTTTTTTTTTTTTTTTTAATTTTTTTTTCAACGTTTATTTCTTTTTGGGACAGAGAGAGACAGAGCATGAACAGGGGAGGGGCAGAGAGAGAGGGAGACACAGAATCTGAAACAGGCTCCAGGCTCTGAGCCATCAGCCCAGAGCCTGACGCGGGGCTCGAACTCACGGACCGCGAGATCGTGACCTGGCTGAAGTCGTACGCTTAACCGACTGCGCCACCCAGGCGCCCCTGTCTTTTCTTTTTTTATAAGCAAAAACAGATGAAACAGATTGTTACTTGCTGATCATATTCATCATCTCTTAGTAAAACTGCCCTAGATGTGTCTCTCCCTTGTCTTTAGAATGTAAAACTTCACATTCCATATCATGTTCTATTATACATATCCAACACAGGTGCCCACTTCCCTTTATTGCTCATATTCCAGGTCTCATTAACACATGGAGACAAGCATACAGCTTTACACAGCTCTAAGTGGTCACTCAGGAGCAGTCTTCAGCATCAAGGATTCATACCCCATCCCTCCCAGCTTCCCCTGGGCAATTACTCACAGTCCTGATGTCCACACATGGAAATCCCAACTCTATCTACCCATAGGATGAAGCTTCCTCTTTAAGATACAAAGGAGATGGGGCACAAGATTCCCTTTTCTCTTTACCACCCTGTCTTTCATATCCCCAGAAAGCCATAACAGGCTGTACATACATGAATTTCTTCACTAAACAAATTTTTAAAGGGAATTATAACTTGGGAGAAGGAGAGATTAATTGTAACTATTCCCAGAGTCTAGAGGAAAAGTCCCCAAGAAAATCAGCCCATCACAAGAAGATCATTCATAGATGCTCCCCCCAGATTCTAACCTGGCTGCCCTACCTGGAGGGTCCTGATTTCCTCTCTCTGCAATCACTTATTTTTATAAACTTCCATCCATGAATTCCATTCACCTCTCAAACTACCCCTATCCACAGAGAGGAATATAACTTCCTGGATCTTACCTAATAAAAATATGTGTTTTTAAAGTGTTTATGTATTTCATAAGTTTTATTATAAAATATTTCAAGCAATGATAACACTATAAAGTACCCTATTCCAAATATCCATGCATCCTCTACTCAGCTTTATCAAATATTAACATTTTGCTATATTTGCTTCAGATTCTTTTTCTTAAAAAGAAACATTTTACAAGTGTGGCTGAATCTCTACCACTCCACCACCCCAAATCCTGCACCCATTCCGTATTCTATCCTCAACCCCACTGTGACAAGATGCTCTACAGGATATTATGTTCTGCCTCATATTTTTCCTTAGGCTTCAATCAATCAGGCTATACTATCCTATGGTTTGCTTTCCATGATATCAGCAGGATGTCCATTCTTCTCAAAACAATCTGGAGAGGATGGAATCCCCTCAAGATGCCACTGTATAAAGTGGACACAGGGTCTTTCAGGCTGGGTTTCCCTTGTGATTTCCCATTCATTTATTCATTTATCAATAAGTGTATGTGCCAGGCACAGTTCTATAGTCTGGGAACACAATAATGAACAAGACTGGCAAAACTACCACACCTAAAGAACTTGCATTCCTATGCAGGAAGAGAGACAATAAAAATGTAAACCAAGGATCACGGGGCACCTGGGTAGCTCAGTAGGTTGAGCATCTGACTCTTGATTTCCACTCAGGTAATGATCTCACAGCTCACGGGAAAGAGCCCCACAGTGGGCTCTGTGCTGACAGCACAGAGCCTGCTTGGGATTCTCTCTTTCTCTGTCTCTCTCTGCCCTTCCCCCACTTTCTCTCCCTCCCTCAAATTAAATAAATAAACATTTAAATATATATATGTATATAAATGATGGGTGCCTGGGTGGCTCAGTCAGTTGAGCATCCGACTCTTGATTTTGGCTCAGGTCATGATCTCAGGGCCATGGGATTGAGTCCCACACTGGGTTCCAAACAGAGTGTGGAGTTTGCTTAGGATCCTCTCTCTCTCTCTCTCTCTCTCTCTCTGCCTCTCTCCCCCGCTTGTGTGCTCTCTCTATATATAAAATAAAATGAAGTATAAAGTATAATAAAAGTAAAGTAAAAAATATTTAAAAATATAATAAAATATATATGGTATATATACATATACCAATAGATCAGATAACCATTACCAGATAATGGGTAAATGTTTAGTAGAAACGGGGGAGAAAACCATGATTGTAGGATAGAGTTATGAGAAGCAAGAGGGGTCATTTAGCTAGGAGGGGTGGCCAGGTCCTCTCTCTTAGGAGATGACAATGGACCTGCCTAGGACTTAGATGATGAGGGAAAATCTGGAAGAGACATGTTCCATGCAGAGAGGACCACGAATGTCAAGTCACAGATCCAGGATTGAATTGAGAGTTCATCAAACGGAAGGACAACCTATTGTGCCTGGTGTCTGGAGGGAGGAGAAGACAGGAGGCAGAGGAGCCCTCAGAGCCTGGGCGGCTTGTGAGATCAGTCACGTGCAGTCAGCGCAGGTGGGGTCAAGGCTGGGGTGATGGGAAGTAGCATCAAAACCTGGCTCAGAGTTGACATCTGCACTTGCTGCATCATAATTAGCAATATAGCCCCTCTGACCTTTGGACCCTGTAAGACACTGGTAGGCAGAATAGAGTCTGGCTCTTTTCCTGCTTGCCCCAGACCCTACAGAATCAAGAAGTGGGCCTTAATGTACCTTAATGGTACCTTTCAATAGTTTTCTCAAGAGACTCCATTAGATGGCTCATTCTAAGAGCCCTATTATATTCTTCCCAGAAGTCTTGACTCTAATTAGTCTGGGAGAAGAGGAACAGGATGGCCTGTCTTCTCAATATATAAGCATTCCTGCATCTAATCCCCCAGCAACCCAGTGACGAGGGTATCACAAACCCTGTTTTTCAGGCAAGCCATCTGAAGTTCAGAAAGTTTCATCAGCTCCTCAGAGGGGCACACAGCCACACCCAAAATCAAACACACTACTATTTCAGTGAAACATGAATATATACACTAGGTAAGATAAAGATCATAGATACCAACATGTCAGTTCTGGTCAAGTTTTACTACCAAATAATTACTTTTTAAAAAATCTCTTTGTTTCAATGCTTTTGGATGCAAGGGATTACGAACCTATGCTTGGGTGACCCTAAGGTGCTCATCGGTTAAGTGGGAAACAAAACTATCCTGACTGGGTCACAGATTTCCTGGGAAAAACAAAGGTAACAAGAGCCATCACTGAATATTTCCTATATAGTAGGCCCTGTTCTAAGTCCGTCTAAACTCTCACAACCCTAGCAAGCAGGTAGGTACTTTTACTATTCCCTTCCAGCAAAGGAAATGAAGCACAAAAAAAGGTTAAGTAACCTGCAGAGCCAAGATTTGAATGCAGACAGTCAGTCACCAGAGACTGGAGTGCATAAGCCACTGCCCTGCACCACCTCGTGGAAATGGGGACTCCGAAAAGAAGCCTAGACTTAGAAGCAACACGATGCAAGGCAATGAGTGAGAAAGGAATTGCACCTGTCACTCCACAAAAAAGATGTTCCCGCTGCAACCCACAAGCAGGGAGTGAAGGCTCCCGGTGGAATGAGGGACTGACAGCCTATCAGCCAGAGGTCAGACCACATCTGTGACACAGCGAACTTTCAAATGGCCAGATCTCTGGCCACCAAGCCCATGTGTGACCTCCTGGCACGAACTACTTCAGAAAGACCCATGATGTCTCGTCTGGTGAGAAAGGGAAAGGGCTCTGTGACACAGGAATACAAAAAAGTAGCATTCATTCACAGGCTGAAATACTGTTAGAATCACATCCATAGCAGGGAGATATTGCCACAAAAGTACAGAAATTGACATTTGCTCATGACCATGTCCAGCTTTCTCCCTATTGAAAAAATAAGTACAGGAGAAGACGGAGGCCTCTGGGGAGATAAAATGTCTCCCTTCCTGCTTATTTCACTTTTAGGTTTCTTGCTATAGGAATAGGGAGTGGGGGTTGCCATAGAAAGAGAGTCCTTGTCCTTCCAAACAAGCAGAAATCATGCTTTGCCTGGAAATTTATGAAGAAACACTTGCTTAGAATCTAGTCCTTATTCATGAGTTTTCATCATTACACACATAAAATATAATCACCATTTGTTGAACCCTGGCTAAGCTCTCTGCAGGTATTATGGTGGAGAGTCTCAGATTGTTGAAAGGTGGGCATTATTAACACCATTTTACAGAAAATAAACCGAGCTGTCCTTCAGTTGTGGGCAAGATGCTCAGTCTGCTGCTTTGCACGATTACCTCGCATTTCATGCGATGGCACCAAAACCCTAAGGCACCTTTATCCCCGTGTGACAGGCATGCAGGCCAAGGCTCAGATATGGAAAGTAGCCATTTGTGATGTGCCAGACTTTGGAGGTAGGCAGCCTGGTTTGAACGTACTGGCTAAATGGACACCTAAGTTCCTGAAATCTCCCCAAGCCTTATTTTTCTCCTCCATAAAATGGGCCAGGGCAGTTCCTAGGAGTGGAACATCTCAGACATCCATGATCACACAAGTGGCCTACATCTTAGTAAAATGCAGGCTCTGATTCAGGGGATCTGAAGCAGGTTCTAAAAGCTGAATTTCTCACAGGTTCCTAGTAATGCCCATGCAACAGATCTGCGGACCACATTTTGAGGAGAAAAGCTACATAGGGTTTTTAAGACTTAAATGAGATTTGATGCACATAAAGTTCTCAGCACAGGGGCACTTGGGTGACTCAGTTGGTTAAGCGACCAACTCTTGATTTCGGCTCAGATCATGATCTCATGGTTCATGAGTTCAAGCCCTGCATCAGGTCCTGCACTGCCAGTGTGGAGCCTGCTAAGGATTCTCTGTCTCCCTCTCTCTGCCCCTCCTGTGTGCTCATTGTCTCCCTCCCTCCCTCCCTTTCTCTCTCTCTCTCTCTCTCTCTCTCAAAAATAAATACAAACTTTTTAAAATTAAAAAAAAAAGTTTTCAGTGCAGTGCCTGGCACATAGTAAGCATTCAATAATTATTAGCTGATATTATTATTATTATTATTATCAGCTCTAAATTATTGGGTGGCTCAAAGCTAATGATTGGATATTCTATAAAATCTTCTTTATAATGTTCTGGAAAGTTCTTGAAAGAACATGGTAACAGGTAGAGCAGTGTGGTGTAATGAAAAAGCATTGGAGTTAAGGTAAAAAGATCTGGATTTGAATCCTGGTGTTACCCTTTGGGCAAGCTTGAAACCTCATAAGATCTTTTTATTTTTTTAACATTTATTTTTAAGACAGAGAAAGAGCATGAGTGGGGGAGGGGCAGAGAGAGAGGGAGACATAGAATCTGAAGCAGGCTCCAGGCTCTGAGCTGTCAGCACAGAGCCCGACACGGGGCTCGAACCCATGAACTGTGAGATCATGACCTGAGCTAAAGTTGGTCACTTGACTGACTGAGCCACCCAGGCACCCCTATTTATTTTTATTCTTTTTAATGTTTATTTATTTTTGAGAGAGAGATAGACACACACACGCACACACACACACACACAGCACAAGTGGGGGAGGGGCAGAGAGAGGGAGACACAGAATCTGAAGCAGGCTTCAGGCTCTGAGCTATCAGCACAGAGCCCGATGCGGGGCTCGAACTCACAAACTGTGAAATCATGACCTGAGCCAAAGTTGGACACTTAACCAACTGAGCCACCCAGGCACCCCAGAAACCTCATAAGATCTTTTAAGATAATAATAGAACTAGTTGAGGGAACTGTTGTGAGAATCCAATGTAACAGCATCTGGGAAAGTTCTCGAAAGTAAGCCCTTCAGGTACTGTGTGTGGAAGGTAGAAAGTGGTCTGATTCTTTCTGTCCAAGTGTAAACATTTTCCAGCCACTAGCCCCACACCACCTCTCTCTAGGATGTCAAACTGCTGGTGTCTGTGATGTCAGGAGACACAGAGGGTAATGCAGACCAACCTTGACATCTGGTGGGAGAAACAGATACGAGCCATTTCACATGCTGCCTCTACTGTGCATGCATAAGGTCATGGAAGAGGAGGAGGAGAGCCTTTAGGAGAGAAAACTGCAGAAGAGAGATAAAAACCCTGGCCAGCTGACCCAAACCTCAGCCCACACTATATTCCCTGCACCATGCTTCCTCCTAAAAGTCACACTGAAATAGTTGGTTCATGCACAATGCTAACAAATACTGAAGGCAGTGAGGGGCTGGCCCCAGATCTGAGGTCTCACTCTCAGAGGGATAAGACCATGAGACCTAGATTCAGGTTGGGGCCTGGGGAGAGCAACCCAAGAAGGCACCTGCCTGATTTCCATTTCGGTCTAAGGTAGAGGGAGGGAAAGGACAGGTACCCACATGCAAATGTGACTTGGCACCTTGAGAGCTGCCTTGTGGTCCATGTGGGACACTTGGGAATCAGAAGGAACAGACCAATAGATTTCTCCAGGTTTAAGGGATGGTTCCCAATGCTATCATTTGAAGGTCTTTCCATCAAACATGGCAGGCAACCTAGCAGAAAAGAGGCCAAATTTACAAGTTAACAGTTTATAAAACTGTTAACAAAGAGTAGGCATCTATATGAAATTATATATTTGGTACTGTAACAAAATGGCTACCATCTTGAGCAAAAGAATCAATATTAGAGTTGAAAATGTGAAACTGGGTTCAGATTCCAGCCTATATTGCTGGTTAATTACAGTAAAACTGAATGCTTAGAAGCATGACCTGGGGGCCTGCAGACATTTGGAGGTGGGCAGCCCTCATTAGTCAGACGACAGGAGTCCAAATCCTGACTCAGTTTCTTTCTAGCTGTGTGATCTTAGACAAGTTAATTAACCTTTCTGGGTCGTACTTTCCTTGTTCATAAAAATGAGGCTAATGATAGAACCTACCTCATAGGATGGTTGTTAGGATTAAGTGAGTTGATATCTGTAAAATGCTTAAAATAGTAAATAGACAACAGTAAGCACCAAATAAACAAGCTCTTATTGTTTGACCTTAACAAATCAATTGACCTTTCTGAGTCACTTTTCCTCAGCTGTAACAGAATAACATGTTAACAGTGAAAACAAACAAGGTATGCGACATATTCTGAAAAAATAAAACAACTAGATAAGCCTGTGAAATGATACAATTTTTAGTATTACAAAAGAGGTTTTTAATTTTGTGCCACATTTCTATTCGGTAGATGGGAGCCTCTGCGTGCATTGTCTCTGGAATGAATATTCTATGATTTCTCTAAATGTCTGACATCTCCTCCAGGGCCTTGACCTGCCAAGAGCTTTTGTTCTACCACATCCAGAGGTCATTGGGAGGAGGAATCAATTAATACAAATTTGAAAAGAATACGAACTCTAAGTTAACCCACCGCTTGGAGCAGGAACCAATCTGTGACAAAATAAGTCCCTCCCAAAGGTGTAACCCCCTATTTTAAACAAATTTTCTTTGTCCTCTACACAAGTCCAAATCCTTGACAGGCACAAGATATCAGACTGAGGGAGCTACTGAGCTCATGCTTTGGATCCACACTAGACTTTGAAGTCACTGATTTAATGAGGGAGTGATTCTGACTGGGCTGAGTTCTATGTACACAGCGTCCTTGATACAGAAGGGTGATCCTGCCAACCCACTGTGGGCAGAGAGTTTATTCTCGTACAAGGGATGGATTTATACAACTTCCTGCACACTGGGGACCACCCCACCCAAGTGATCAAATAGTACATGTCTACAAAAACACCAAGAAACACTCTGGGGTCCTCAGTTCTTCCCCAAGAAGGAAGCAGTGTTTTATCATCTAATCCAAAGTGACACCCAGTCCTCCTGCCCTATGCTGTTGGTCACACAAACCAACCCTGGTACAATGTGGGGACTAAGGACATGATGGTGTGAACACCAGGAACTGGGGACCATTGGGGGCCACCTTGGAGACCTGATAGGGTTACTGGCAAAATCAGTAAGTTCTTAACTGTAAAGGTCCTAGAACAGTATCAGTACTCAGTGTAAGGACTCAGTAAAATGTTAGCTATCACCATCGTGGTGATGGTGGTGCTGTTGTTGACAGCATTAAGGGTTCAGTTGGTGACCGTGAAATGTTGACACCAGCCAAATCGCCCAGAAAATCAGCTCCACCCCTGACCTCATTAACAACTTAATCTAACCAGTTTACATACACGATTTTCTCTGCAACTTGCCCCTCAGTTTCTTTGCTTTTCAAGTGTGTTCCAAGTATCAAATGCAGCACACAAACCTTAAAAGGAAGTCTCCTCCTCCCCTGATCATTTGACAGATTTATAGATGGACATATCAGAATACCCAAAAGAACTCTTTAGGAGTTTTGATTCTTTCACATAATAAGAAACCTGAATAAAGGTGGTGCCAAGGTTGGCTCAGGGATTCAATGTGTCATCAAGGATTCAGGACTTCTCCACCTCTCCTACCTGCCATTTTTGGTGCAAGAGTGGTGGATCCCTTTGTTTTTTTTTTGTTTGTTTGTTTTTGTTTTTTTAATTTTTTTTAACGTTTATTTATTTTTAAGACAGAGAGAGACAGAGCATGAATGGGGGAGGGTCAGAGAGAGAGGGAGACACAGAATCTGAAGCAGGCTCCGGGCTCCGAGCTGTCAGCACAGAGCCCGACATGGGGCTCAAACTCACAGACTGTGAGATCATGACCCGAGCCGAAGTCAGATGCTCAACCGACTGAGCCACCCAGGCGCCCCGGTGGATCCCTTTGTGACAGCAAGAGGGCTATAGTGAATTTAATCACAACGCAGTGCAAAGGCAGGAGGGGAGGGCGCTGGGGCACATGGACAGTAAGAGAACTTTCCTGATAGGTTTTGTTTTTTTTTTTTTTCAAAAAAAATTTTTTAATCCAGGAGGAAAGCTTTTCCAGAAACTTCCCAACAGACTTTCCCTTGCATTTCATTAGTCATATGTCAGTCATATGTTGACCCCTAGCTGCAAGGAAGACCAGAAAATTATCTGATATTTTCTGAGATGGTGGCCTTCATCAGAGCCATCTTGAGAGAACAAAGTGGGACCTGGCTGTTGGGGCAGTAACCAAAAGACTGTCATGCTCCTTCAGGCAGGTTCTCTCATTTGAGCAACTATGCTATCATTCTTTCTACCTAGAATAGAAATATGCATGAACCCGGAAGGCTGTGAACCAAGCAACTCATCTGAAATTGATTAAGTCTTATTTGCCTAACATCATCCAGAAATTGCACAGACCTGAATTTTGCAGATAAGCTTTCTCTAGAAGTGCTAAATCTTACTGTATTTTTACCACTCTTATGACAGTCTTTACTGAAATGCTTTACCTCTATGTCCTGTTTGGGGGTGTGTCTAAACATAATTTCACACTAACTGGGGGAACTTGGGTGGCTCAGTTGTTAAGGGACCAACTCTTGGTTTCACCTCAGGTCTTGATCTCACGGTTCATGGGTTCAAGTCCTACATCAGGCTGTGTGTTGGTGCCACAGGGCCTGCTTTGGATTCTCTTTCTCTCCCTCTCTCTCTGCACCTCCCCTGCTCATACTCTCTCTCAAAATAGATAAACTTTAAAAACAATTAAAAAAATAATAATTTTACACTTCCTGAATGGCAGAACTGCCATTATGGTTATCAATTATTGCACCAGAAATAAACGCTCTGATACCCCAGGAGGCTCCCTCTGCTCCAACACCAAACATCCCCATCTTGCTCAGCCTGCTCCAGGTAGTATATGCTGCACCTTAAAATATCTGTGGCTTCTGTGGAAGTGCCTTGTTTTCTGCTGCCACTTCCAACTCCTCAGAACTTCCAATGACAGTACCTGCTACTACACTTTAATCAAGACTTAGGACAGCATGGAAAAAGACCAGGAGAAAGCCTAAGGAGTCAGGCTTCCCTGCAGGGACACAGCAGTAAGGAGGCTGCCTCACAGATTGCAATGGAGCATTGGAGGACAGGTCTGAGTTGGTAGAAGGGATGTCACCACTGGGTTCCAGGGGAGTGCAGGAGGTCTGAGACGGGACCTTGAATTCAAGGTCTCTCCATGGTGTTAGACAGGGCATCTTGGACCTAGGGGCTTTGGGAACTCAGTTCCTTGTTTGGCAATTGCTTCCAAAGTTTGAAATGACCTCAGTGTTCTCACTACTCAAGTGGGGGTAGCTTAGATAGCTTGCAAAGATGAATCAAACTTTACCATTAACCAGCTAAATTATTCTTCCTACCTCTCTGGCTTTCACCTATGAATTTAATTCATGGAGGCGTATAAGCTGGACTCAGATTAGACTTCCTGGCCTCTCTGTGCCTGAGTTTAATTCCCTGGCTGCATCAAACAGCATCCTCCTTTGCAGGCTGTTTGATTGATGGCCTTGTCTTGGGAGGAATGTAAGGTTAGCTTTGGCAATCCCTTGTGTTCTTGATTCTCCTAGGGTGGAAGTGCTGTTTCAAGATTAAAACCCTCTGTGTTCCAAGGCACCTGGGTGGTGTTTCAAGGCACGTGGGTGGCTCAGTGGCTTAAGCATCTGACTTCAGCTCAGGTCATAGTCTCACAGTTTGTGGGTTCGAGCCCCGCATCAGGCTCTATGCTGACAGCTGAGAGCCTGGAGCCTGCTTCAGATTCTGTGTCTCCCTCTCTCTCTGCCCCTCTCCCACTTGCACTCTATATCTATCCCAAAAATAAATAAAACATAAAAAAAAAAAACCCTCTGTGTTTCACATGCTGCTTTACATGATACATGGGAGACAAAAGGAGGTTAAGCCTGTTGTGAGTTCTCACTACTTAAAGGGAAATATGGGTTAGCCATTGACTGGCTGGTGTTTTCTCACTTGGACTGGTGAAAGGGTCTTTGCTGTCATGCAGGGTTTAAATTTGCAAGGCAAGCACGTCATTCAATTGTTGCTTTCTCCCTACAAATCAGAGCAGAACTGTGTGGGATCAAGGATTTCTTCAGACAGGGGTTAACTGAGCATAGTTTAGCACATGGTTAACCAAATTAAACTTTGGTTATAAAAATAACTCCACTCATTCATCATGTACAGTCAATTTTCATTATTCATGGATTCCATGTTTGCAAATTCTTTATAACCCCAAAATCAATATTTGGGGGGCTCTTGTGGTCATTTATAAAAATGTGCAGAGTGGCAAAAACTTTGAGTCACCTGATTCACATGTTCCTAGTGTTCCTAGCTGGTGCTGCACCTTCTTACTCCAGCTCCCATACTGGAGGTAGATGTCCTTTATGCTCTCTACTTAGTGCCACACTTTCACATTTTTGTGTGAAAATGGCCCCCAATCATTGGGGTGCTGAAGTGCTGTCTAGTGTTCCTAAGTAGAGAAGGCTATGATGTACCTTATGGAGAAAACACACATGTTACATAAGCTTCATTCAGGCATGAGTTATAGTGCTGTTGGCCATAGTTCAATATAAATGAATCAACCATCTATATTAAATAAGGTGTCTTTAAACAGACATACACATAAAACAAGTTTATGTATTGATCTATTAATGAAAATATTGTGACCAGAGGCTCACAGGAACTTATCCTGCATTCCCCCAGGAGCCAACATTCATTATTTGCTAACTCTGTGTTCACGGAGAACACGACTACTGTGAATCATGAGAATTGACTCTATTGTGAATGTTCTATTTTAAATGAACTTAAATGTTGCTGGGCCTTTCATAAAACCAGAAGACTTTCTGAATGTAGACAGGCCTCCAACTCTCAAATATGTATTTGTGGTAACAAAGGTTTGATTTATTCCTGATCTAGACTTCTTCAGAATAAATTAAGAGGTCTTCTGTTTATCTATCAAAACTAGTAGAAGTACTATAAACAGAGCCCTATCTGTCATGAAGAATAAAGGAAGATTGCAATTTATTAGTAACTAGGAGATCAAATTAAAGTTTTCAGTTCCTATGTGCATTAAGAAAGTCCCCACAAGCCTCAAGAAAGGCCATAGGCAAAGGCACTTCAGGGGATGATATTTCCCATTTTCCAAGTTTATTATGGCATTTCTCCCAGCATTCTCCACAGTAGATGAAAAATTCAGCCAAGGCCACAGAGAGAAAAGAGAGGGGAGACCTACATTCTCCTCTAAATTTAACCTAGAAACTCCTTTAGAGGGCATTACTCTAAGAAAACAGATTCATGACTTTTTATTATCCACTTTAAAATTTATAGCATCCTAGTTGAAGCCTTTATCATTGTGCTAGATTATACTGCCACAGCCTGCCAAGCACTCCCTCTGCCTTACCTCACCTCACGCCTTCAATTTTTTACAACTCCATATAGATTTCTATCATCTAAGGTGCCCGCAGTTCTCAGATAAAGTCCAAAATCCATAGCCTGGCATTCAAGGCCACCTGAAATTTAGTTCCAAGCTATGACATTTACCTTCCTTACCTCTACTTTCCAATACACAATCTCTTCTCCAACCCACTTAGCTCCCTGTTTCCACATGTAACTTGTTTCTGCTCAGCATAATGACTGAGTGGCTGAGACTCTAGAGCTAGGTTGTCCTGAGTTCAAATCCTGGCTCAGTCACTTACAATATAATTTGAGGTAAAAAAAACAAAAACCAAAAACCACACCCTTCAATGCCTTCATTTAAAAAATAAGGTTAATAAGAACACATATCTCAGAGATATGGTCTGATAATTAAATGTTATTATGCATGCAAAATACTTAGCAGTACCTAGCACATTAAAGGTAATGAATAAATATTAACATAAAAAATAAACATTGTAAAGTCCCACTTCCACATTTTCACCTCACAACCTTGAAATATTGTCCTTCCTATAATTTCCATTTTCCTTCCCAACTCCTAAATTTACCTTTCTTCACAGCTTTGACCAATGAAGTAAGTCTCACATCTTGAGGTTAAGGGTAGGGAGGAGGAACAAGGAAGAGTAACAAGGAGAGTATACGTGCCAGGTTTCCTGGGAAAAGTGGAAATAGAAGCTCTACTGTTCTACAGTTGGCAAAATTTTTCTGTAAAAGGTCATATAGTAAATGTATTAAGCTTTGTGGGCCATTCAGCTTCTATCACAACTATTCAGCTCTGCTGCTATAGCACAATGGCACCCATAAAAAGCATGTAAATGAATGGCTGCGTTTCAATAAAACTTTATTTACAAAAATAGGCAGCAACAACTCAACGGAAACATCAACAACCTGATCCAAAAATGAGCAAAGGACTTGAATAGACACTTCTCCAAAGGAGATATACAAATCACCATAAAATGATGCTCAGCAAAACTAATCATTAGTAAAATGCAAATCAAAGCCACAAGATACCACTTCACACCCATTAGTATGGCTGTTATTTTAAAAATTAATTTAAAAAAAAAAAAAACAGAAAATAGCAAATGTTGGCAAAGATGTGGAGAAACCTCATGCATTGCTTGCAGGAATGTAAAATGATGCAGCCACTGTAGAAAACAGTATGGTGACTCCTCAAAACACTTAAACATAGAATTACCATATGAGCAATACTCCTTCTAGGTATATACCCCCCAAAAATTGAAGCAAGGAGCATTATTTGCAAGAACCAAAAGATGGGAACAACCCAAATGTCCATCAACAGATGAATGGATAAACAGATGTATTATATGCACGCAATGGAATATTATTCAATCTTTACAAAAAGAAGGAGATTCCAACATGCTATACAACATGGATGAACTTCAAGGATGTTATACTAAGTGAAATAAGCCAGGTACAAAAGGATAAATATTGTATTATCCACTTACATAAGGTACCTAGAAAAGGCAAATTCAAAGAGACAGAAAGTCAAACAGAGATTCCTAGGAGCTGGGAGGAGGGAGGAATGGAAGTTTCACTGAACAGCTACTAATTTTCAGATTGGGAGGATGAACGAGTTCTAGGGGTGGAAGATGGTGACGGCCGCACAACAATGGGAATGTACTTAACACCACTGAATGCACATGTAAACATAGTTAAAATGGTAAAATTTGTATTAAATATATTTTACCATAATAAAAGAAATACAAAAAACTTAAATTGTTGAAACTAGGCAGCATGCCAGACTTGTCAGTAGGCCATCATTGGTGTATATTTGTGAAGAAGCATATGGTTGTTAGAATAGGTTAGGCTATGATGCACTAACAAAGAATCCCAGAAATTTCAGAGGCTTAAAACTACAAAAGTTTATTTTTCACTCATACCAGACGCCCAGCATAGGTTGGCAGATCAGTTTTGTTTCATGTGGTCATTGCATCCAGAGATGCCGCCATTTCTCCACCATGACTCAGGGCACACCACTGCAAGGAATAGGCAGAGCTGGAGGGTCACACACCAGCAAGTAAGTGCTCTAACCCTGAAGTGACACATGTTTCTTCCACTCACAACTCGGTGGCAATAACTACTTAGCCAACTGCAATGCAGCAAGAAAGTACAATCCTCCCATGTTCCTGGAAAGAGAAGGGCACTGGATTTGGGAGCCTATTAGAAGTCTCTTCCAGAGTAGATATTTTCCACAAGGTACTAGGATAATAAATTCAGGAACATATATATCTGTTTTGCCAGGGTTTATTCTAAGTTCTTCAGTGGTTAAGATAATTTATGTTCCATTTGAATAAAAAAAAATGGTGAAAATATTTCTAAAAGTGTTAACTATAGTGCATATGAGGAAATTCCAGAAGCTCATTATAATGCCTCAATCCCTGTAAAAATTAAATATACACAAGGACTTCTATAGGTTACCACCCACCAGAGTAGTTAGAAAGAAGGCTAATATCTCAGCAGTTATAATACCCCTGCAATACCAAACACATCTTTAGTGAAAAGGACAAAGTGACTTTAAAGTTGGAAATGCCTCAGGGAAGCAGGACACCAGTTGGAAGGATTATCTAGCAATACCTTGCAGATTAGTACAAATCCATACTTCAAGAATATTTCTAGAACTCAGAGAAGAGCCATCATTAAAGACTAAATCTTACTAGCCTGGATATAAGAGAAACTCTGAAATAAAAAGTCTTATTTCCAAAATGATTTTTTTTTCAATTAGACAAATATATTCAGGCATATGAAATGCTCAGCTCCTTACCTGGTGATAAGGAATGACAAGCCTTCTTCCTTCTAACATACCCTCTACCTTTTGAAATTGAAGCCTGTATTACTACCATCATAATTTTAATAAAAATGCTTCCCTAGTATCCCCTAGGACCCTGTCTCAGACATCTCTCCTGCTTATCCAAACTCCATAGAAATTGTTCCTCAAAAGTGTAGTCTCTTTGAAGGAAAGCATTTTTAAGCATAATATTAATAACATTTATGGTAGATAATTAAACTGTTCAACACTCCCCACTTTTTAAACCATCTCTAGTATTTCCAACCCCTTCCTTCCCATGAGGCCGCATTTATGAGGTCTCTTAAAACAGAAGCCATTGAGGTATCATGAAAACAGAAGGAGTTTGGCTTTGCCCTGAGGGGGGTACTCCTACCCAATAATCAAAGGCTGTTTTATTTCCTTTATTTTCTTAAAGAAAACTAGCCTTATTTTCGTGCTAACCTGGACATATAACCAGACTTCTTCTCACTGGTATTTCCAAAATGGAAGGCAGTGAGCAAGGCCAGGAGGTGGGATGAGGTTGTTCAAGATCACACTTGGGGGGAGATTCGGGTATGATGGTGTGCAGAATGGTAGGGGAGGGCTCCACACACCTCTGTTCATTGCACAGGCCTTGAAAACACTTAACACAGAAGCTGGCCCCTCCATAGCTGTTCTTTTAACCCCAGATCGCAATTCCAAATCTCTCATTTCTGCCTTTCTCTCTTGGCCTCTTTTTCCTCTCCCATGAGCACTGTCCCCTCCTGCCTCCTTCCTATCCTCATATCGTATTAGACTGAAAATAACTATCCATGTTACCTCCCAACAAAATCCCTATAGTCAAAAGGAGGAGTTGTATCACAGAAGATGGCATCAACATTCCTTTGTAAGAAAGAGCTGGGAAAGTAAGAGTTCTCATCTCCTGACACCTGCATCTGAAAGGAAGCTAATATGCCTGCTCAAACAGCAAACTAAGCGCCACTCAAACTTGAGGATGAGAAAGAAGAAAACACACCCTTGCTTCACCTCTAGCTGCATAGAACACAAGCGTTGCGTGAAGGAGCCATGGTTGGCTTGTTCCGTAGCAAACAAATCACAGTTTCAAAATCCCCACACTGACTCCTGAGAGGAATCCCTTTCAAGCATGACTAGACACTTCTCTGGGCATATGACCAGCCCACCAGCCATCAGTCACCTTGCCTGCACTAGCTCAAAAGTTAGGTAATGTATTGCTCTGGAAATGTCATCTGGGCTTTTTAACATTTGAGTTCTTCCCCAAACTGCACTTTGAAGTAGCATGCTTAGAGGAATGAGCAGATAAAGGAGATATTTTATGTCCTGCAGAGAGGGACGAGTGCAATTATCTCAGCAGGCATACTTCTTTCTTCCACTTCTTCCCTTTCGAAACTCTGTCATCCAACATGGGTAACTACAAAGAGAATCAGTTTGCAAAATGAAGCTAATGGCTGAGTTGACAGCAGCATTTTCAATGGAAGGCTGACATAGAAAGTGCTGTGGCCTTGATACGTGGTATCTGTTCCCATAAAATGCTGGCTACATCATCCAAACGTAAGCATGGTCACTCTTACAGATATTAAGGACTTAAGGCAAGAGGAAAATAGTTATTTTTAAAATAAATAATTGAGGGTGTGTGCAATTGCCTTTGGGGAACTGTGGTGGGCTTCTCCCATTTAAATGGACACTCTGCAGCTGAATGTTTAATAACAATGATAGTGCTGATGGTAATGACCACCTGAGAGCAACAACATATGGCTTCACCTGGAAAATACTTCTTTTTCCTTAGGCTAACTGCTAGGTGCCAAACATTCTGTAACTTTGGTGTGGAATCCAGAAGCTTGCTTCTAAACATAGATGGCAGTGCTGGATTTACACGAGACTGCCTGGAAAAGACAAGGTCATGAGAGCCAGACCTCCTGAACAAGAAAGCTGGTGACCACCCAATGAGGACTCTGAATCTTTTTAAACATTGATCATTCCCATTGTTTTCCAAAAGCCAAAGCGTATTAGTGATATATTGCTGCATAACAAATTACCTCAAAATTTAGTGGTTTTAGGGGCACCGGGGTGACTCAGTCAGTTAAGTGTCCAACTCTCAGTTTCGGCTCAGGTCATGATCTCATGGTTCATGGGTTCGGGTCCCACAACAGCCTCCATGCTGATGATGCCGAGCCTGCCTGGGATTCATTCTCTCTCTCTCTCTGCCCATCCCCTGCTCTCTCTCTCAAAAATAAATAAACTTAAAAAAAAAAAACTTAGTGGTTTTAACCAATAAAATTTTTCAGCTTCAGGAATTTAGAAGCAGCTTAAACAGGTATTTCTGCCTCAGATTCTCTTGTGAGTTAGAATCAAAATGGCAGCTAAAGCTGCTGTCATCTAAAGGCTTCCATGGAGCTATAGGACCTGCTGCCCAGCTGGCTCACTCACACGTACCTGGCAGCTGGTGCTGACTGTGAATAGGAAGCCTCAGGTTCTCCCCACATGAGCCTCTCCTCAGGTACCTTGAGTGTCCTCACATCATGATGATGAGCTACCCACTTGTCAGGAGTCATCCAAGAGAACAAGATGGAACAGCAATGCCTATTATAACCCAGCTCAGAAGTCACACACCAACACTTCTGGAACATTCGATGTGTTAGAAGCCAATAACTAAGTCCACCCACATGCAAGGGGAGGGTGAGTTAAGACAGTAGGGGAATTAGGCCGCACCTCGTATAAGGAGGAGTGTTGAAGAATTCATGGACATATTTTTAAACCATCACATAAAGTTACATAGTCCTTACATAAATAACCCACAAATAGAACTTCTTGTGTTTAGCAAAATGATCTCACTTTTTAAAAAATGCACATCTATGGAGCATTTTATAGGCATGGCTTGAAAGTGATAAAATACCTTGGTCACAGTCATTCTTCATGTGTGGCATGCTTATTGCTTTCAAAATGCAGAACTCATATAGAAGTCCTTTACAAATGAAAGGATTTGTACAACGATAGCTCAACATGCTAGACGTCAGGCTGTACCTCTCAACTCCAAACCCACCCTTGCACCCTGGGCTGTGTGATGCTGAAGTGTGATTCTGTCACCCCATCTGCTCCCTTGCTTGCTCCTCCTTGTCAGGCCCTGCCAGTACCAGGGTGACAGGGAGATTGCAAAGCTAGAGGAGGGAGAAGGGATTTGCTCCTTCCTGTTTGCTTCTTTGGCATTTTCTTCTTGCTTCCTGTGCTACCCCTGCCTGTGTCACCCCAGCAGCATCTCCCATCCAAGCAGCAAGTGGACCCAGTGCTGTGGATCCAGCCACATTGCAAGCACAGAGATGCCAGCACCCACTAGCCAGTGTCCTTGCCTTAGAAGTCAGAGCACGTTAGTGCACCTAGGTGGCTTAGTTAGTTAAGTTTCTGAGTTTGGCTCAGGTCATGATCACGCCATGTGAGTTCAAGGCTGGCATCGATCCCCACATTGGGCTCTGAGCTGACAGTGCAGAAACTGCTTTGCATCCTCTGTCTTCCTCTCTCTATGCCCCTCCTTTGTTCATTCTGTATCAAAAATTTTTTTTTTAATTTTTAAAAAGAAGAAGTCAGGGCACCTTCTCCAAGCTCAGAGACACCAGACTCAATGAGGCAGCGGCTCCTTCTCAGAATTCTGAGTTTTTGTTCCTTGGGACATCTTTTCCATCGTTCTAAATTTCAAGAATTCCAACCTCTTCTCTTTGTTCCGTGATACCTCCATGATAACTTAGCATAGTTTGCCTTTCATTTACATCATTAACCATTCTCTATACCAAATTCTCTCTGTTAAAACAATGCAAGTTGTATGGTTTCTATCTCCTGACTGATGTACTCATCATGTATTTTCCCAGAAGAACCAGGAGAGACGTATGATGGATGGTGTTGTTTGGAACGTGGAAATTAGGTAAAGTCACAGGGGAATATTAGCATGCCCTCACCAGTGCTTGGGATCATTTAAGGTCATAGAGCAAAACCATCTGTCATGAAATGGGGAAATGTTATAATCCCAATGCTTTAAACATGAAAAGCTTTTTACTGATAAGGTTTTGTGAGGTGTTTTCTTTTTTAAATCAAATCAGACACATACGGAAACATGAATACATCCAGAACTCCCCAGAGAGGGCTACAGGAGGATGAGGAGTCTTCTCCTGAGGGGAGAAGACCGGAGAACAGGCTGTCCTGGTGCTCACAACCCTCTAGCCATATACACACTCTGCTTCAGAATCACTCCAATGTGAAAATGAGGAATCTTCTGTCCAGTGACCAGCCACCCCATGACAGACAAATGAAAAGCGACCCTGTGTCACTTTGCTGCACACGGCAAAAAAACCTACTGCATCTTCAACCAATAGCCAAGAACTTCATCAAGCTAAGACAATATTGTCCCAAACCAGCAGGTATAGGTAAAAAGAAAAAGTAAGTTCAGAAATCTAGTTTAGAAGGAAACTGTTAACTGAATTAAAAAAAAAAAAAATCCACTCCGAGCAGAGAAAGGCACAAAAAGGTGGGGCACAGAGGGTAACACCAGAAACAGACTGGTTTCAAGGTTAAACCAAAGATGACCCAACCATCTGGTTGTGACCTTATAGAAGTACTAATAAAGAACTTTCTGATCTCTCTCCCACATCAGTCCACCTTTTGCATTTCAACCACCAACGATGTTCTTCTTTTTAGTGTTTTTATTCCTCAGATGTAACTATGATTTACATGTGCACCTTCCTAAATATATTCTGGGGGTTAAGAAGACATCATCACCACAGCTACAAATTAGACTCAAAGCCACTCCCTTCACTCAGTATATAAAGGAAAGAACATGAAACATGAGCAAAAAGTCACTAACACTTATGAATCCAGAAGTCAGATAAACAGAAGGAATTTAATGTCAGTTGCAAATAACAGAATATTAAATCAACCATAATAGCATGTATTATAAAGTTATAAATACATACACAGTAACTTCTAGAAAAGAGCTGCTATAATTTAAATTTTATTATACAAGTACTTATTTCAAAATTGCTGAGCTGAAACTAAATTACCTCTTCAAAATGGTTAAGTGGTTGTTCTTGGTTTGGGCTGAAATTTTGTTATATGACTGAGTAAGTATAAAATCTGTTTCAATACATTTGCTTTAACTGCATGGGTCTCTTAACCAAGAGGGATTTAAAGAATTGGTACAATAAACTGACAATTTACCTACACTAAATCTTCAAGAAAATGTTACCGAATGTGACAAGTTTGGTGAAAGGGTCTTAAGTATTAGAACTTTGAGGTATTTTCAGAAGACCCAGTTTAGATCTGGGCTAACATCCAAAACCAGACCACCACTCTCCACTAGCCACATCAAGAAAAGGCATAAAATCAGCAAAAAGGCAGGAAGACCCCACACTGTGCACATTTCCAGAGGAAGGAAACATGTACAGATATTAAGAGCATGGTCTTTTAAGGAAGATAAACTGAGCTGCCAGCTTGCACTAAGACTAATCTTTTTTTTTTCAAATTAAGGTATTTCTGAGAGAGATAGAGAAAGAGAGAGAATGCATGCACGTGAGTGGGGCAGGGGCAGAGAGAGAGAGGGGGAGAGAGAGAATTCCAAGCAGGCCCTGCATTGTCAGCGCAGAGCCGGGCACGGGGCTCAAACTCACAAACCACAAGTTCATGACCTGACCCAAAATCAAGAGCTGGACACTTTATTTTTTTTAAAATTTTTTTTTTTTCAACGTTTATTTATTTTTGGGACAGAGAGAGACAGAGCATGAACGGGGGAGGGGCAGAGAGAGAGGGAGACACAGAATCGGAAACAGGCTCCAGGCTCTGAGCCATCAGCCCAGAGCCTGACGCGGGGCTCGAACTCACGGACCGCGAGATCGTGACCTGGCTGAAGTCGGACGCTTAACCGACTGCGCCACCCAGGCGCCCCAAGAGCTGGACACTTTAACCGACTGAGCCACCTGGGTGCTCCAAGCCTAGTTTAAACTATCTTCTAATCTCAACTTGTTCATCTGTAAAATGTGACCACCCGCAAAACTACTCTAATAGCCGAGATGTCCATGTGACCAAATTAGATGGGCACTTTTCCACGATGGCTTGCTTAGCTTCATTCAACATAGCTAATACTGTCTCCTTTTGGGAAAACTCTCCCCAAGCTTTGTAGAAGAGAGGCATTATCCTCTCTCCATATTCCTACTTTGGTTCCCAGTGGTATGAGCCAGTCTTTCCTGTAAATATATGACTTCCATCAAACCACACTTACTAGGAAGCAAGGGCATAGTTGTAAAAGGTCACTGCTCATGCATACCAGTCCCCTGCTAGCTATGGCTAGCACATGCCTCCCAACACCAGGGCCCATGTGCTGAGCCTATCACCCCCACCTCCACCAACGGGCAGGGCCTCTGCACAGGAAAGATGCCCACCACTGATTCTTCCTTGCTCTTTGTTTCTCCTCTCTCCACTCATCCCCGGTTTTTTCTCTCCCCTACTTCCTACATTTGACTGGATGACTGAGGTAGGACTGTGTTGTTGTTCTTTTTTAATTTTGTCAGAAATCAAGGAGATGTTCTTGATTCCTCCTGATTTTTATCCCTGGCCACAATCAGTCAACACCAATTTGTGCTCATTCTTTTTTTTCTACTAATCTTGACTCGATTAAGGAGAGTCTCGACCCCCACAACCACCCTCTATTTCACCATCATTTCTCACTGGACCATGGAAATAGTTCCATGTGATAGCGATTGTTAATGTTATATGTCAACTTAGTAAGCTATAGTGCCCACTTGTCTGGTCAGACTCTGGTCTACATGTTGCTATGAAGATACTTTCTATACATAATTAACATTTAAATCACTAGACTTTGCCTAAAGCACATTATCCTCCATAGTGTGGGTGGGCGTCTCTAGTTAAAGACCTTCAGGGAAAAGGCTGAAGAGGAAGGAATTTGAACTCAACATCAATTCTTTTTTTTTTTCATGTTTACTTATTTTTGAGAGAGAGACAGAGCGTGAGTGGAGGAGATGCAGAGAGATAGAGAGGGAGACACAAATCTGAAAGTGGCTCCAGACTCTGAGCTGTCAGCACAGAGCCCAACGTGGGGTTCAGACCCACAGACCATGAGGCCATGACCTGAGCCGAAGTCGGACACCTAACCGAGTCACCCAGGTGCCCCATTAGACTCAACATCAATTCTTACTGGCATTTCCAATCTGTTGGCCTGCCCTGCAAGTTTCCGACTCACTAGCCCAAAAAATCACATGATCCACGTCAAAAACAAATCTATGTGTGTGTGTCCAGATAGATATGTTTATATCCTATCGCTTCCATCTCTCTAGAGAACCCCAACTAGACTAACACAGCCCCCAGGTGGTTTCCTCACCCTACTTTCCTCTCCATTCTCTACAGGGAAGGCTGAATGTTCTTCCTTAAGGCACATACTTTATTGTATCATGTCATTTTTCAGTATAAAACACAGCTATGGCTTCCCATCGCACTTAGAAAAATAAAAAAACAGAATCCTTAAAATTCTCCTCAAATCTCAACATAATCTGATCTCTGTCCTCAGGAGCCTCATCTCAGCCTCTGGCCACTTGGCATACTCTACATGGGCTCGTTCTGCCCTCAGTCTCTCAAACGTACTGTGCTCCTTCTTATCTCAGAAGCTTTTCCCTCTGCCTAGAGCCCACTCCCTAACCCTCTTCATGGAGCTTCCTCTAAATCCTCCTCAACTGGCATTTCCTCAGGGAGGCTCTCTCCCTGACCCCCAGAAGTAATAATAATAGTCAAAGTTCTGCTTTGTGCCAGTCTGTTCTAATCACCTTGCACATACTAATTCACTTAATCCTCACAACTCCATCAAGTAGATATTAGTATCCCCATTTTCCAGCTGAGGAGAGGGAGGCACTGAAGGCTTAAGTAATGTGTCCAAGATCACACAGCTGAGGTGGGATTTGAATCCAGACACTTGGACTCCAGAGTCTGTGAACTTCACCAGTGAGATCATCTTTCCCTGGGCAAATCCTCCTTTTATTTTCCTTCACGGTATTTATTGCAACTCATAGCATATATGCACATATCTGGTCACTTTCTAGCGCCCACCACCATCCTATCAAGTAATATGAAGACAGAGACCCTACTTGTTTTGCTCGTCTGCATACCTGGTTCAGTGTTTAGTATATATTTGTTCTCAGTAAATATTTGTGGTTGTATATCCTCATGCCTCCTTTCCCCACCTTGTCATTTACAGGTAGCAAATTCTCAAACTCATCCTCAGTGCTTCCAAACCAGTTAGGAATAACAAAGGGAGTCCAAATGAAGAATCAGACTAAAATCTTCACTGTCTGACTTTGGCTCTGTTTTTGTAAGCTGTGTTCATTGCATGGAACAGCCTCCATAGCAACACAGATACCTGTGGGATAAGACTGGAGAATTCCCCAACCCCCAAAATTTCACCCACCATCTACTTGAAATATAATCATTAGAGATGCTATTCCTTATAATCTCTCATTACAACTCAAAAAGGCCCTGGAATCTGAGAACTGGAAGTCATTATTAATTAATATCTCAGGTAGGATTATAGGACACCCTGGGAATGCAGCACTGAGTAGGGTCTCCATAGCAGATGGGCCTGGTATTTGGAGCTGGGTCACTAGTCAAGAGGGAGGGAGCTCTAGGTAGAGTTCACATCACACAAAGCTGATTGTGCCTTCTCTACAGTGTTCAGCTGCTTCCAAGTAAGCCCTACAGGAGCTACCTTGACAAATGTCAATGCCTCCTATGGTTTGCAGAAAACCTCTAATTTTTAGTTTTATCTGATGATGTAGCCATGCAACAAAAAGCCACCCAATTTAAAAAGTGAGAAATTTAGTTAATCAAGAATTTTCTTTCCCTTAAAGACACCAACCTGGTTAGGTTGATTCTTCATTGATTTAATGACAAGTCATGTAGCTACAATCCAATTAAACATTGTTTCTTTCTACCTACCACCTTCCCCACTGAGAACACTGGAATACAATTTAGTACATACTAGGATTAAATTGGGAAAATTTGGATGATGGCCATCAAGAAACATCAAAAGGTATTAATTATTTTCTTCCTACTTCTCAAATTTATACCATCCCCTTTCGATGGTGCCATGCTAACATTTTAAGACAAAATACTTATAAACTTACTTTGCATTCAAACTGATTGTCTCAGGAAGGAAATACTGATCTTGTAATGACTACACTGATTGCCTTTTAAGGAAAGGGAAAGAGCCCAATTTGTTGTCAGAATAGTGCCAAAGAGTCTTGAACCCAACCTACTAATCCTGGAAACACAAGTAGCTAAAATTCTTTGAGGTTAACCTAGATGGACATACAATTAGGTTGTATTTACTAATTAGTGGGGAAAATATGACAAATAGCTGTCTCAAGAATCTTCTAGGAACATCCTAGAAGACTCAAAATCATAGCAATTGTTTTTAATATGGAGACAAGCCATATTGTCATTCTCAAAAAATGAGATTTTGATCACCTTTCATTAGCACAACAATCATAGTCCAGTAGAAAAAAGTCTAGATGTGTAGTCAGGCTTGGCTTCTTGGTCCAATTCCATAACTTTTGGCTGAGTGATCTTGGAATCATCATTATATTTCTCTGTGGGGAATAAGCTTAGGAATTCCCTGAGCTGTACAGATGGGCTAACAAAGCATAAAGGTTTATATACACAATGGAATGAGTGAAAGAGTGGCAATGAGAAAGAATGAAATATGGCCTTTTGTAGCAACGTGGATGGAACTGGAGAGTGTTATGCTAAATGAAGCAAGTCATACAGAGAAAGACAGATACCATATGTTTTCACTCTTATGTGGATCCTGAGAAACTTACCAGAAGACCATGGGGGAGGGGAAGGGGGAAAAAAAAAAAAGGTTAGAGAGGGAGGGAGCCAAAACATAAGAAACTCTTA
Organism: Puma concolor; assembly: GCF_028749965.1. Classification (NCBI taxonomy): domain Eukaryota; kingdom Metazoa; phylum Chordata; class Mammalia; order Carnivora; family Felidae; genus Puma; species Puma concolor. The sequence continues at coordinate 218,885,878 of NC_141667.1, forward strand.
AAAACTGAGAACAAACTGAGGGTTGATGGTGTGGGGGGAGGGTGGGTGATGGTTATTGAGGAGGGCACCTGTTGGGATGAGCACTGGGTGTTGTATGGAAACCAATTTGACAATAAATTTCATATTAAAAAAAAAAAAAGAAGAATTAGAAAGCCACAGGATGAACACACCCAAGTGTGGGTAAACAAGATTAGGTAAACAAGGCAAAGGTCCCCAGTATAGGACAAAGGTGTAAGAATAGGAAATTTCAGGATGGAAGCATCCAAAATTAGGTAAACAAGATTAAGGAATCAGGGCAGAAACACCCCCAATTTAATACTATGGCAGAGAGCTGCTTTCACAGGAAGGAAGGACAAAAATAGGAAAACAGGACTTCAGACCACAGCAGGGCCAAGTTGCCCAGAGCAGAGCTAATTAGCAAAAGAAAGGTACCTTGTTGACCCTGAGGTAGCATGCTCTATCTGTCTTATCCCCTAGGCAAGTTAAGATAAACAGACAGCACCTCCTTTCTGTCAGAAACAACCATCTACTTAGTGCCAGGATTTTGTTTTGTATTGACCAAAAACCCCTAACTCCGCATATCTTCAAAGCCCCCTTTCCCTCACACCCATGAGTTAATGTTCACAGTTTCATTGTCTCTTTGTGCACGTCCATCACGCTTCTAAGCCTTCTGATCCTAATAAAAATTGAGGAAGGACCCTTACTCGGGGCTCTTGTCTCCTCCCAGACATTAGCCTCTCTCGCATTTCTACCCTCTATCCACTCTCTTACTGGACAAGAGAGAACTCCAGACCCAGAGTCTATGACATTTCTCAAAAACTCAAGGGGAGAATTTTAAGAAGTAGAGGATGGCTCATAGACACAATTATTTAACTACCTTTATAAAACAGAACAATTAAAATGTTCCTGATTCTAGTTCCATATGCAAAATTTCCAGGATAAAATGTAATACTTCAAGACTGCACCCAGGCCACCAGGAAAAGTTCTGAAAGACTTTCAGAGAAGAACATCCAACACAAATGACCCTCAGAATCCTGCTGCCCACATCAACCTTTCTGATTGGAGTCACTGGCTGAAGAAACTTTCCTAAATGACCACTTCTGGTGTTCTGCACACTAAAACAAAAATCAACTTTTCAAAATTAAGCTTAAGTTCTTCCCTGTGGCCCTCAATTGCCTAACCATCCTCCTTACTTCATTAAGCATTGGGATTGCTTTTCTTGTTTTTGTTAGGGAATGTTTATTGAGTGCCTACTGTATAGCTGGCACAACGCTAACTACTTTGCACGCAGGATTCCCAAGGGAATAGTTCATTTATATTCAATCTATAAAGCAGGACATTGTGCTATATTGGCTAGAGATTGAGTTTATTGGGAGTATGAGAGAATAGAGGTAGTGCTTTATGATCATATTTTTTTCCTAAGCTTTCTTTAAACCACAATCTATCAATCTTTCTACTACTCTAGACTTAAATTAAAGAAAAAAATGTTTAAATATGTTAAACACATAATAATTTTGGGAACTTTATATGAAATTTTCATGTGGCAAAATCTCCCAATACAGTTGTAGGAGGTGAGATTCCACATTAAAATATATCAAGTAACAGAACAGCTTTGAATATTGGAAGCATTTATGTTACAGATTGGCATTAAAACTTGGGTGACTGACTGATCCTAAAGTTCTCATCGAGGGTTCCAGAAGGTTTCTGTGAAGTTTCCTATGCTGAGAAACTTTCACAATTTCAAAACAGAATTTGTTGTCTCATCAATTTCCCTGACAATGTTCTTGCATGCTGTTTCCAAATAGACAAACAAATCATTTTGCAAATGGCAAATGGTGAAGTTGTACTTATTGGAAAGATAAAAATGAAACAAACTTGCCAACTGAAAACATCAAATTTCACAAGTGTTTGATAAAAAATCCACTATTGATTGGATTTGATCCACATACATGTCAGCCGCCTAAAAACTCTGCTCCATGAAGGATTTAAATGACTGTATCTGAAATCATTTGAAAGAAGTAAAAAAAAAAAAAAAAAAAAAAAAAAAAAAAAAATTGGTCAGTCCAAATAAGTGAAGCCCTTATTCACTTAGTAGCATCGTAACTGGTGTCCTGGTGCCTCTATTTTCATACCAAGGCACATCTTTATGTTTCTTTTTTGCCCACTTCCTTTTCCACTGGGCCCATCCACATTCTGTCCTATTGTTAGTATCTACAATTCTGTAGATTTTTTTCCCAAATATTTGTTGATCCCTCTAATGGGAGAATTTTGTTTCCTGTTCCACTGGTATCAGGTCTGGCTATGTGGTTTGCTTTAATTCATAAAATGTGATGAAAATCATGGTGCCATTTCCAAGTTAGAGCCTTAAGAATGACCCCATCTTATCACCATATCTCTTCTCCCTTTGCCATGAGCAGAGCCATGTCCCAAGTACTGGCAGCTCCTTGACCTGGACCCTGGACAGAAAAGAGCATGGAGTAGGGTCACCAGTGACATGAGTGAGAAATAAACCTTCTTGGTTGTTCTAAGCCACTAAAACTTGGGAATTATTAACCCAGCATTCCTTAGCCTGTAATTAAATGATATAATCAATTATCTTCACACTTTAACTGTATACCTCCAAAATAATTTTGAGAAACTATGGATCACCACTAAATTGTTTGTTGACAACTAAAATTTCCCGTCTGATATCCAACATGTGCAAATGTTGTCATTTTGATTTTTGTAAATTGTAAATTTTTGATTTTTGATTGTTTAAATAAAACCATTACATCACTCTTTTAAATTGCCCCAAATGGGTAAAATATCATATTATTATAAGACCTACCATCATCTATTTTAAAAATACATAAACAAGTTTTGATAACTGGAACATTTGCATCATTCTCTTTTCTATGCACCTCTCTGCCCTCTAACATGAACACAGTCAGGTGCCAGGTAGGAGCTGGTCTTGGATCCTGGAGTGAAGAAAGTATGGAGTATGTTGTCTTTACATGTTTTCTCTCATGAGCCTCTCCCTAGGAAGTATTGCTTTCACAGATATCAAGTAGGGGACAGGAAAGTATTTCATCTTTCCTGCTACACATTTGCAATATATGTGAGCTCAGTACATTGTCACAGACGCCTAAATACCTTGTTTGTAATGCCACAATTGGTACTCAACAGAAATAAGTAAAAGAAAAGACACAAAATCCCATAGCAGGTACATGGGGTTTTGATTAATGGAAGGATCATCAATACTGATATGTGATTTTCACACCACACCCCTGAACTATTCACTGTGCTATGATTTCAGATGTGAGGAAGTATGACTTCCTTTGGGAAAGTGGGAGAAAGGCAAATGTGAAAAGAAAGGTAAAAAAGAAGAAACCATACTGCTTCCTGAATTTGCAGGCACTTTTCTAAGCCAATAAATTTGAGGAAAAAGTATGTATAGATATATAACAGACTATGTATGGACACTGGAAATACAAAGAATTGATGCCCTTTTTGTGCCCATGTACCTTTTGGAAAAGTCTCCTAATCTCTGTCAGGTTCCTGGACCCTGATTTGAAGACTGTTGCTGCCAACTCAAGGTAATTGAGAAATCGAATTGGCAGTGCTTAAGAAATAAGGTATTTTATTCTCTAATATTTGTATTAGTCTTCTGTACTGCATAACACAGGCAGCAGCAGCAAATGACACATATCTGTTGTGCCACAGCTTCCGTGAGTCAGGAGTCTGAGCACAACTTAGCTGGGTCCTCTGCCCAGGTCATGAGCCTGCAGTCAAGGTGTCAGCCAGGGCTGCAATTCCATCTGAGTTGCAAACTCCTCTTCCAGTCTCACTGGTTGGTCACAGAATTCAGGCCCTTGTGATTATAGGACCAAGGCCCTCACCTCCTAGGGGTTACCCACCATTCCCTGCCATTTGACTCTCACCCCAACACATTAGCTTGTGTCTTTAAGGCCAACAGGAGAATGCTTCTGCTGCCTCTTCTATCTCTGACCCCTAGACCCACTTATAAAGCATTCAACTGATTAGGTCAGGCCCACCAAATTAATCTCCCATTTGGTTAACTTAAACTCAGCTACTGCAGGGGGCTTAATTACATCTGTAAAATCCCTTCGCATTTGCTATCTCATGTAACATAATCAAGGAAGTGGTATCCCATCATTTTTGCCAAAATATACTGGCTAGAAGTTAAAACCTCCACCCACAGTCAAAGAGAGATTTTACAAGGGCATGGGTCACTGGAATTCATCTTAGAATTTTGCCTACCATTCTATTTAAGCCAAAAATAACATTAGACTTACAAATGTGACAACTGTGGAGTGTTGTTTTTTGCTTGTTTTAAATGTTAATTTATTTATTTTGAAAGAAAGAGAGAGAGCAGAAGAGGAGGAGGGGCAGAGAGAGAGGAAGAGAGAGAATCGCAAGCAAGCTCCATGCTGTCAGCACAGAGCCCAGTGCGGAACTTGATCCCATGAACCACGAGATCATGACCTGAGCCAAAATCAAGAGTCAGACACTTAACAGACTGAGCCACCCTGGCACCCAACTGTGGAGTGTTTTCAGTTTAGAGTGTAAGTCAGAGAGAGACAAATACCGTATAATCTCACTTATATTTGGAATCCAAAAAACAAAACAAACAAAACAAACAAAACAAAATCAGACTCTTGAATACAGAGAACAAACTGGGGGCTGCCGGAGGGAAGGTGGGTGGGGAGATGAATAAAACAGATTAAGAGGTATATCCACTTATCAAATAAGTCACAAACATGAAAAGTACAGCATAGGGAATATAGACAATAATACTGTAATAACACTGTATGGTGATGGACAGTTACTACACTTATTCTGGTGAGCACTGGGTAACGTATAGAATTGTCAAATCAATATTTTGTATACCTGAAATACAATACTGTATGGTTTTGGGGTTTTTTGTTTTTGTTTAAATGTTTTTTATATGTATTTTGAGAGAGAGGGGCAGAGAGAGAGAACAAGCCAGGGAGGGACAGAGAGAGAAGACAGAGAATCCCAAGCAGGCTCTGCATTGTCAGCACAGAGCCCAACACAGTTCTCGAATCCATGAACCATTAGATCATGCCCTGAGCTGAAATCAAGAGTCAGATGCTGAACGGACTGAGCTACCCAGCACCCCATCACTGTATGTTAATCATACTTTATTTTTTAAGTTTATTCATTTTTGAGAGAGATAATGAAAGACCAAGTAAAGGAGGGGCAGAGAGGGAGAGAGAGAGACAGAATCCCAAGCAGGCTCTGCACCATCAGCACAGAGCCTCACGCAGGGTTCAAACCCAAGAACCTTGAGATCATGACCTGAGATGAAATCAAGAGTCTGACACCCAACCAAGCCACCCAGAGGCCCCAATCATACTTCAATTTAAAGAAAGCCAAAAACAAAAACGAACAACAACAAAACAACAGCAACAACAACAACAAAAACTGAAGGAAGTCCCTCGGGCACTCATTATTTAATAATCCTTATAAGGATCGCCAAGAAAATTAGTTTAAAATATAGATGTCCCAGGCCCCACCTCAGAGATTCTGATTCCCTAGGCAAAAAATCAGCCAGAAATCTGCATGTTAAATAACTTCTCCCTAATAATTCTGGTCCAAGTGCTGAGCTCACACTGAAAATCACTGATACAGTGCTTCCTAATTAAAGAATGGCTTAAATTTTCCCAAGGCTCTGCAGTTTGGACCAGAGAATTCCTCCACACGTGTGTAGCCCCTCTCATTTATAAAAGGCTCCACTTCTCTGCTTAACACCTAGTGCATTGAGCAACCTTTTGATAGTTCCAGAAAGTACCCTAGGCCTAAAGTCCTTCTTGTAAGACTAAGCTGATAGCTTTATCTCCAGCGTAAACCATATATAAAAAACATGTTAATAGTATGGAGTGGATATAAACCTAGCTATTTCTCCAACTATAGTTTCTACCATTCTTAAGAGAAGAAAAGAGAGGACAAGAGCCTAACTCTCCAGTAGGCCAGGATCTTCCCTCAGGCAGCAACCCTACCTTACTGGCACATTCCCCACTGGGGCCCTTGCTGAAGGCAGGGGCTCCCTGGAGTCCCCAGGATCAGGAAGAGGGTGAGAACGGAGCGGTGGCCCCGAAGATACAACTCCCTACTTTCCTCACAGACCCTGTGTGACTAAAGATACAAGGCAGTGTGCAAGTCAGCATGGGTTAGGCTGGGCTGCGAAACCTTCGAATGCCAGAACCTTTCAGAGTAGGGAAACACTGAAAGCATTCTAGAAGTCAGTGAAGGCATTAAGAACATTTGCTACAGATACCCAGAGGGAAATTAGGCTTCATGAGGACAAGTCAGAGGGAAGGAACCCACAGCACTTGATTCACTCACTGAGGGCTTACAAGGGACAGCACACGCCGGAGGCATTTTGACAGCCCTCCACGTTCTGCACCAGAGAAAAGAGGTTAGCTTTCTCACAGCCTGATTTTGCTCCTTCTTGGACAGACCTTCAAGCTCACCATGCTCCTCTCTATAGAGGATCGCTTGTGATATATAAAGGATGTTTTAAGAAATTGTTCTGTAGTCCGTCTTTACCCAAAAATCCCATCATGCCATTTAGAGTTCTCCAGTACAACTTGACCTTGACTTCCAGAAAAGATTCTCAAATACTGAAATAAAGAGGCACATCAGGAAAGTCTATAAGGCATGGCTCCTAGGGAGTAGGAAGTAATGCATGTAGCTCAGTCATCACGTGGAAACCCAGAGAAGAAAGGTGAGAGAAACCAAAATTTGCAGTCTCACAAGTGTTGGGGCAAAAAGCTACATTGTTCCGCTTTCACCCACAAGTTAAATAGGAAGTTCAGAGCAACTGATCCAGGCAAACTACTTAGCAGGTAAAATTAATGCTATTCCAACCTCCCAGGTCCTATCTGTAGGATAGGATATCTTATCTGCCATCATTTCTTCCTTGTATGTCCATGCTATCCTGTCTTGTATTTCACAGACTATAGCCTTGAATCCTTTTCCTATCAAAACAATTTAAAAAGAATCAGAAGCTTATAGGGGAAAAAAAGAGAGACAAAGCAAGAAACAGACCCTTCACTATGGAGAACTGATGGTTACCAGAGAGGTCGGGGGTGGAAGATGGGTTAAACAGATGATGGGGATTAAGAAGTACATCTGTCCTGTCCTGGTAAGCACCAGCTGTTGTATGGAATTGTTGAATCACAATATTGTACACCTGAAACTAATATTACGCTGTAGATTAACTGCAAATTAAATACAAACTAAAAAAAAAAGAAAAAAGAAACCAAAAAAAAAAAAATCAGAAAGTCATTTATATGATCTTAGACAACAGGTTAAATTATTATTATTTTCACTGAAGAAAGATATAAAAATTTTTTAATGATACCTTTATAGTGAAGATTAAAGCAATAGTCAGCAGACAAGACATATTTGTTATTGTAGGATTTTTTTAAGGGAAGGCAAAAAAAATTTCCAAAATCATTCCACATAGGCAGTCCTGTGGACTTAAGGCTTTGTGAATACTTAAAAGAAAAATATATGATTTTCCCAGTAGTATTTCCTCCAGTCACTGTGGTTCTTTGAAAGATAATATCCAGAATTCATGTTTCATCTCCAACACGTAAACAGCTTAGAAGTTGTCACTCCCATCCTTACAATAAGAAAAATATGGATAAATTTGATAAATACTTGTGCACAGGATTTTGTGTAGACAAGTTTTTAAGTCAGTTGGGTCAATACATAGGAGTACAACCACTGGATTATTATGTTAAGACTCGGGGTGCCTGGGTGGATCAGTCGGTTAAGCATCTGACTTCAGCCTAAGTCATGATCTCATGGTTCATGAGTTCAAGTCCTGCATCGGGCTCTGTGCTGATAGCTCAGAGCCTGGAGCCTGCTTCAGATTCTGTGTCTCACTCTGTCTCTGCCCCTCCCTGACTCACACTCTATCAAAAATAAACATTAAAAAATTATTTTAAAAAATAGTATATTTGGCTTTGTAAGAAATTGCCAAACTGGCTTCCAAAATGCTCTACCATTCTACATCCCTACCAACAATGAATGAGAATTTCTGTTGTTTGTATCCTACTTAGCAATTGGCATTTTCAGTTTTTTGGATTTTAGCCTCTCTAATAGGTTTGTAGTGGTAGCTCATTATTGTTTTACTTTGCATTTCCTCATAACATACAATGTTGAGCATTTTTCATACGCTTATTTTGCTGTCTATTTTATTTGGTGAGGTGTCTGTTCACATTGCTCACCTCACCTATTTTTAAAATTGGACTGTGTTTCTTATTGTTGAATTTCAAGAGTTCTTTGTGTATTTTGGATACAAGCCTTTCATCAGATATATTTTGTAAATATCATATTTTTTATTCTGCCTGCTCAGCTTCTTTTAAGATTTCTTGCAGGACAGATCTGCTAACAATGAAATCCTTCAGTTTCTGTTTGTTGAAGAAAGTCTTCATTTCTCCTCAATATAGAATTTTAGGTTGGATTTTTTTCCTTTTAACACTTTAAATACTTTGTTCTCACTCTTCTTGCTTACATGATTTCTGATGATTAAGTCCACTCTAATTCTTATCCAGGTTCCTCTATAGATAAGATATTTTTTCCTCTTACTTCTTTCAAGATATTCTCTTTGCTTTGGGCTTTCTATAGTTAAATTATTATATGCCTAGGTATAGTTTTTGGTTTTTATCTTGCTTTGTGTTTTTGAGCTTTCCAGATTTGTGGTTTGAGGTCTGTCCTAATTTTGGAAAATTTTCATACATTATTACTTCAAATATTTATTTTGCCTGGTCTTTCTTTTCCTTCTGGTATTCCAATTCCATGTATGTTACACTTTTTGAAGTTTCTCACAATTCTTGGATTTTTAAATTTTGTTTCATTCTTCTTTTTCTGTTTTAATATCAGTTTGGGAAGTTTGTATTCACATAATTCAAGCTTACTAACCCTTTCCTTGGCTGTGTCAAGCCTACTGATGAGCCCATTGAAAGCATATATTCCTTCTATTACCGTCTCTAACGTCTAGCATTTCCTTTGCTTCTTTGGGGTTTCCATCTCTCTTCTTTCATTAACCCTCTGTTCTTCCATCTTGTCTACTTTTTCTATTAGAACCCTTAACATATGCTTAATAATTATTCTCAATTCCCTGGCTGGTAATTTCAACATCTGTGTCATATCTTATTCTGGTTCTGATCATTGCTTTGTCTTTTCAAACTGTGATTCTTTTCTTGCTTTTTGACATAACTTGAAATTTTTTGTGTGTGAAAGCCAGACATGTTGTATTGTGTACTAAAAACTGAGGTAAATCACCTTTTAGTGTGGGAATTTATGTTAATCTGGCCAGAAGTTAGGCTATGTTTCATGACTGCTGTAGTTGTATCTGTCAGAGGGATCAAATTCCTCTACTGTCCTTGTTTGTCTCACCTGTTGACTTTGGAGAGGGTTCTGAAGTATTGCTCCTCTGAGACAATCCACATCTTGCATCTTTTCACCTGTAATTCAGTTGTTATACAGGATCCCTGTTTGTGTGGTCATAAGGGACAAAGGAGGGTAAATGTTCTATAATCTTATGTTAAATCTCAGTCTTTTAGTAGGCTTGTATCTCTTGTCTGTGAACTTCACAACTTTCTTTTTCCCCAGTGCTATAGCTCTTCATTTCCTTCCTTTCTCCTATTCCTTTGCCTGGCTGCAATGTTCCAATCTACTCCCTTGAATCTCTTATCCCTGTTGACTATGTTTCCTATCCCTCTCCCCATATTAAGTGAGACAGGAAGGCTAGAGCTGTCTGGAATGGGAGTAAAGCTCTTTACCCAGCTGACGGGAAGCTCAAAAAATCCTTTCTCCTGGAGAGAAAGTCTTTGTTATGGACAGTTTGGGTATATTTCATGATTGGTACTCTTCTTATTCCTGTGAAAGAGCAGTGAGGGGATGTTTGCAGGATTTTATCTTAAGAACCAGTGAGATTTCTGGGGGTTAGCCACACAGAGATTTGAGGACCCCCAAGAAGCTTTTCACTGTCATGTCTCATGTCCAAATGCAGCCTCCAGCAACACATCAAAACCACCATTCAAATGTTTCTACTGTTTTATCACTCTGTGACTACTACTCCATGGGTGACTCTTTGTATGCACCTATTTCTCGTGATTTGGGGGCAAGACGTTCCCCTCCAACTTTGATTCTTTGATGGGTGTTAGAAAAGTCATTGATTCATAATTGCCAAAAACTAGAAGTAACCAGGATATCCTTCAATAGGTTAATGGGTTAACAGACTCTAATACATTTTGAACACTGAAATACTATTCAGCAATAAAAAAAAGAATGAGCTATCAAGTCATTCAGTGACATGGATTAGTCTTAAATGTATTGTGAAAGAAGCCAGTCTGAAGAAGCTACATACTATATAATCCCATTTGTAAGACATTCCAGAAAAAGCAAAACTATAAACATAGTAAGCAGGAGAGTGGTTACCAAAGGTTTGGGGCAAGATTAAATATTTCAAGCACAGGGGATTTTAAGTCGGTGAACTGTTCTATATGACACTGTGATGGTGGATACATGAAACTATGCATTTTTCAAAACTCATTAACTTGTGCCAGAAGCACAAGGAGTAAACCTTATACATACAAATATTTTAAAAATTATTTAGGAGGGAGATCTCAGGATAGAATGCAAAATGTAAAGAAAAAAGTATCTAACTATTACAAATGCCTGAAACAATATCATTGAAGGGAATGGAGGGAAAAGGTGCTGACCTAAGTGACTTTGGAAATAAGTGGAATCTGTAAGACAGAGATGAAAGGAACTATACATAAGACTGTACTCTAATTGATAAAGTCGTTTCCCATGGGAGGAGACATTAACAATTTGAAACCACCATACAGGCATACATGCATATTGAAATTAAACAAGTAAATGGAGGGTAGTGGGAGTCAGGTTTCTCACTGCCAGAGTGAAAGGCTACATATAAGCAAGGGGTAAAGGCTATAATAATCCATTTGGCAATGGACTCAAAGACATCATTATGAACTCATGCTTGGCTTGATATAAGTATGGATAGTTACATACAGGATTATTTATAGACACGTGTATATATACAAGAGCCCAGAAGCAACAAAAGATCACCAACAGATTCAAGGACACCTGGAACCCAGATCTTGGTTTCTAACACTACTCTTCAATAAAAATAAGGATTTCTTTTTTTGAGAAATGGCCGATTCTAGGGCTGGCAAGAAATATATAAAATGAGTTTGGAGTATTTTATAATACCAAAAAGTATGGAATTACTAAAAACAAAAAAACAACAACAACAAACACACACACACACACACACACACACACACACACACACACACACACATTGGCGGGGAGAGGGTTGCCAAAGAAGTTAACTGAAAGAAATCCCAATAGCCAAAGCTGGAAAAATTTGAGTGCCAAAATAAATAATGTAGTATTAGATTATAATCCAAAGTATAAAATAAATATCTATGAGGCCATATTGATCTAAGAAAATGATTAAATACATACATAAATAAGTAAATAGGGGAGAATAAACAAATCATCCATGCAGAGGAAGTCCATATAATTTGTGTAGATACTGTGCCCTCAAGGATGTGGAGTTTAACTCCCCACTCAAGTATGTGCTGTGCATAGGGATTTCCCTCCAAAGAGGGGAAAGAGGGAATAAAAGTAAGTTTACAATGGAGAAACTTGACAAACACTAACATCAGTAATGATAAGTTATGTTGCTAGTATGTATACCTGATGATATAAAGAGAGTGGCACTTCATCTCTGTGGTTTTCTTCCACAAAATCCATAACCTGGCCTAATCATGGAGAAAACATCAGACAATTGAGAAACGCTGTACAAAATATCTAACCAATACTGAAAATTTTGAAGGTCATCAAAAACAAGGGAAGTCTGATAAACTGTCACAGCAAAGGGGAAACTAAAGAGTCATCCCACCTAAACATAACGGGTAACTATGTGGTATCCTGGGTGGGATCCTAAAATAAATACAGGTCATTAGGTAAAAACTAAGTATATTTGAATAAAGCATGGATTTAATTAACAATAATGCATTGATGTTGGTTCATTAATTGTAACAAATGTGCCATATCAATCTAAGGTATTTATAAGAGAAGAAACTGGGTTTGGGATATATGGGAATTCTCTGTACTGTTTCACAATTTTTCTGTAAATCTGAAACTATTTTAAAATGAAAAGTTTATTAAACCGTGTTCAGCATACCATAAAAATTATGAGACATACAAAGAATAGTAACAGATAACTGATAATAAGAAAAATCAAAAAACAATGGAAGGAGACCCACAGATAAAAAATTTATTGAAATTAGATGACAAGGACTTCAAATTAAGAATTAGAAATAGATTAAATAAATGAGAGGAAAGATGGACAATTTCTACAGATAAGTGAAATCTCTTAAAACTAACTAATGGATAGCCTAAGACTGAAAAATACAGTGTCTTAAATTAAGAATGAATTTAAAAGGCTTAGTTAACAGCAGACTGAACATCAGAAGGATTCATAAACTTGAAGATTAGTCCATTAAATTATCCAATCTGGAGAATAAAGAAAAAAGAATTTAAAAAAAAAAAAAAAACAGGGGCATCTGGGAGGCTCAGTCCGGTAAGCATCCAACTTTGGTTCAGATCATGATCTCACGGTTCATGGGTTCAAGCCCTGTGTCAGGCTCTGGGCTGACAGCTCAGAGCCTGGAGCCTGGTTCAGATTCTGTGTCTCCCTCTCTCTCTGCCTCCCCCCCCACAAACACACTCAAATAAATGTAAATAAATAAATAGCACAATGTGAAAGGCATGTTGAACAATACAAAGTTTTCTGACATACATTAGCTGGAATGGCATACATACAGATGAGAGAGAGAATGAAACAGAACAATATTTGTAGAAATAATGGCCAATAATTTTCCAAAACTGGTAAAAAGACATAACATCACAAGTTCAAAAAGCTCAGCAAAACAGGATAATTATCAAGCCAAGCAATAAAAACACAAAGAAAACTATACCCAGGCACATCAGTTAAATGGCTAAAAAAACAAAGATGAAGAGAAAAGTCTGAAAAGCAGTCAGAAACTACTATACCTATTACATTCATATCAACAGCAATAAGAATTTTGGCTGATTTCTCAACAGTTACAATGAAAGCTAGAATGACACAATAATGTATGATAAGAAAAAACTGCCAGCCCTAGAATTCTATACCCAGTGAAATATCCTTCTAATCCAGTGCCTCCAAACAGAACTTACCTTCTCTCCTTACAAACCTTGTCTTCTTCTGAAACTCACTACATGCAATATGGTTTCAACATCCAGACTCTTAGGGCCAGCCTTGCTTTCTCCTCTTTTTGACTCTCACAATCTCACCAATTTCTATCAATTCCACTTCAGAAAATCATCAGAATTCAACACTCCTCTTCAGCCTCACTAATACTGCACTCTTCAAAGCCTTCAACATTTCTTGCCTAACCTATGAGAACAGTTCATTGTCTAGGGCTCTCTACCACTGCTCTCTCCCTACAAAGTTCATCTTCCACACAACCTCTGAAATTAGTTTTCTAAAAACAAAGTCGATCCTGTCTCTCTGATGCTTAAAGGTCTTTTCTGACTTTCCATTGCTTTTGAATAGAATTTACATATTACAACATATAAGATCCTTCACAATCTTAACCCCAACAACCCTTCTACCATTTATTCTTGCATATTCTTTTCTTCTTTTGTTGTTATAAAAATGTAAAATAATTATAGGCTTATGTCTTTTTCTCTTTTACCATATATTAACTTCTCAAAGTGACCATGATCATCTGGAGAATGTTCTGCTAAAGACTAAAACTTGAAACGGTGGAGGAGAGTAAGGAGTCATCATCTTCTATATCAGGGGTTTCCAGAAAGTCATATGGAGTCCTCACAAGACAGAAAATACCATGGAATAAAAGGTTTATAATGAAGGTTTGGAGTCCCTGGAAGCCATCAGGGGAGCCATTAACAGGGGAAGTTATATAGTCCTATCCTCCAATAGTTAATATAGTAAGATCCTTTGTAGGTAAAGAGCCAGAAGGGTGAAAAGCTGTCCAACCCCTAATAATATAAATTGGTTGCAAGACATAGGGGACTATTTCACAAAGAACAGATCCCAGAGTCAGTTCATTAAGAGTGTTCTTGGGGCTTCTGGTGCCTTAGAAAACGACTTTATATGGGACAAAAAGAAGCATCAAGGGCTATGTCCCTGGGAACTCAGGGCACAATACAGATTCAGTGGATTACCCACCACACAGACATTTCTTCCAGGATTCCCAGTGCCTTGCACAGATGTGAGCCACAAGCCAACCTGAAGACTCTGTCAAAATGACCAGTTGTCCACAGTGACATCATGTGGCCAAAAGGAGTAATGGCAGTATCTGACCCATCTTCTGTTCCCCTGGCTAACCTTAACTTTCAGATCATGTTAGTTCTCAGGGTTCATAAAAGGGTGTACCCTAAAAAGATAATGCTGAACTTCCTCCTAATTTGGCATGTGATAATTTCAGTTGTTGCTATTGTTAAAATGGAAAAATAAAGGGTTTATGGCCATAATTGTCCTCTAGTATCTACAGTGATACAAACTGGGAAAAAAATATTTGCAACTCCTACCACTGAAAAGGAGTTTAAAAAAAAAAAACTAGAATCTTTTGTATCAAGGAAAATGTATAGGAAACACTGGCACTCTGTATTGCAGAACCCATCAGAACTGTTCTGGCTAATGTAGAGGTTGGAGACTTGGAGCCCCTGTGACACAGACTCCTCATATGCTTGCCCAGCCTGAACAGCAGCCTTTGACGCCCTCCACAGAACCCAAGAGCTCCACAGAACATAGTTTACAAATCACTTTCTTGATGATAGAAAGACCATGAAAATTTTAAACCAGAGGATGGCATCACCAGATCATCCGTGAAGGACACAGAATGTTTTTAAAGGTGTGGGGGGGGGGGGCAAGACAAAATTGGGGACAATACACCTGGATTGGAAGAATTTCATGGAAGGACAGGCAAGCCTTTTGACCAGTTTGATGCCATGAGTAATGTTAGATATTAATACCCATAAAATGTGCTGAACTAAGTTTATTTCTTTTTTTTTTAATTTGAGAGAGTACAGTGGAGATGGGGAGAGAGAGAGAGAGGGAGGGAGGGAGGGAGGGAGGGAGAGAGGGAGAGAAGGAGAGAGGGAGAGGAAGAGGAAGAGGAAGAGGGAGAGAGAAGAGAGAGAGAGAATCCTAAGCAGGCTCCATGCTCACCATGGAGCCAGACACGGGGCTTAGTCCTACAACCCTGGGATCATGACCTGAGCTGAAATCAAGAGGTGGATTCTCAAACAACTGAGCCATCCAGAAGCCCTGAATCTATTTCTAAATCCTTGTCAAAAGCAGTCCTAGGGAAAAGAAAATAGATCTTTCGGTCCTAGTAAGAAAGGATTCATATTTGACTACCTTGCAAATATGATTATCATCAAATTCTTCAATTGAACACTTTTCTGTTGAAAAGGGTCTTTTATGCAAGATTTTTTTTCCTGAAACATAGCTCGGAAAAATTATTTTCATCAAAATGAGCCTAAATTCTGCTGAAAATGAGGAGATTTAAGCCTGTTGTGATGAAAAGTCATGTTTCCAAGCTAATTTTTAGGAAAAATCTAATAAAAGAAATACTTAACAGAAAAGTACAGAATGCCTGCTGGGATAAAAATGAAATGAAGTTTCCAAGCAACTTCTGAGTAAAAATACAGTAAAAAATAATGTTTTTAACAGAAATTATGGAATTCAAGCATCTTGTAATAAACATGTATTTTCAAGCCAGTTTTGAGACGTATCTAGGAAAAAAAAAATTTTAATAAAAATGGAATTTAATCCTGTTGTCTTTTCCAAACTGGTTTTGAGGGTAATTTCAGCATAAAATGGAAAAAAGAAAAAGAAAAAAGTACCAAATTTAAGCAGTACAATTGCAAAAAAGACAAAAACGCAACGGAAGCATTATGAAACAGAGATGAAATTGTCCCAAACATGCCAAAAAATGACAGCCTTTGTATCACACTGGTGTAATCTTGCAGTGAGGCAGTTTCTGTAGTCCAAGGTGATTCCCTGGAAGGGTCTGAGCTGTGAGCTGTCAGCAGCCTGGGGAATGAGTACCTGGGTCCTTGTGGGGGGTCTGGGTAAGTGCTTGGCAACACTATTGGCAAAGAGCACAAGTGGTAAATTTAGGGAATTTAGGAAGGAAAAATGTCGGACCACCTAATAGAGAACTTTAGGTAAGTCAGAGCTTACCAATGTCTCACCAACTCAAGAAAAGATGCCTTAATGAAGACTCAAGTTCTCAAAAAGGCATCAACGTAACAGTGTTTCAACATATTTAAAGACAGAAAAGGGAGGGAGGCTAAATAAGGTAGTTTTATTCATTTTCACCAGGTGGAAACTCTGACGAATTTCAAGCCCACATGCTATTGAAATATAAGTGATGGCTAAGGGTAACAAAAGCAAGTTAAATCACATCTTTAGAAGAGAAAATCTAGAATTGCCCTAATGCAGCTGTGCTGTAACTTGCACAGGATATGGAGGAGAATTTTTTCCTGTTTTCCCAGATTCAAGGCTTGCCACCCCATACTGAGTCCAAGAAAGCATCACAATACATAATTGGGGTCAGACACTCCCATAGAACACCTCCTCCCCCAAAAATTCACTGCCCACCCCTGTTAGTCTACAAATGGATACACAGGAATCAAAGAAACCACTGGACACACAAGTCAAGAGAATTTAATATTCGTGATGAGCTTGTCCCTCCTTTCTCTGTGCTCCCATCTCAATTCAAGCAAGGAGACAAGAGAATCATTCTACTTAACCAGCAAAGAGATTAGCATTTCATTCCCTTGTTGGGCAATGGTGCTTCTGATCTCTTCTCTGTGTGCTATTTGAGAAAAACACAAGAGTATGGGAACAGGGTTGCCAGATAAAATATGAATGCATGAGACTTACACTAAAAACTTATTCACTGTTTATCTGAAATTCAATTAACTGGATTTCCTCTGTCTTTATTTACTAAATCTGGCAATCCTGTTTGGAGGGAACAACAAGGCAGAGAGATCCAGTGGCAGAGGGACAGTGGAAATTGAACACATGAAGGTAGCTGGACCTGTGCCACCTTGCAGGTGCCCATTCAAGATCTCACTGACAGTAAGGAGATTCCACCAACAATAACCTGAACCTGAATATCTGGGGGAGAAGCTGTGTAGGGAGAATCAGGAAGGACCAAGAAACTAGGAAGCTTTGAAGGGTTCTATAGAGAACTCTCCCACACATATGTCCCAGAGGGAGCCAGTATGTGAACACTTGTCCAACATTTAGTCAAAGCCAGAGAAACAGTAACAGCAGAGAGAACAAAGGTACCAGTCAAATAAGAGATACTTGTGTCTTTCCATGTCCCTACAGCCAGCCCCAAAGCACCAGGGAAGACAGGACCCCAAAATGGCAGAGGTGGGGGAGAAATGAAAGAGCAAGTCCAGCGAGTCTCCTGAACCACATTGAGAAGAGGGAAGAAACGAGAGGAAATGAGCATTACATTGGATTGCATTAAAATTTTAAACTGGGTCAAACTATATTAATACTGATGCAAAACAAATTTAGTGGCTTAAAACAACAGATGTTTATGATCTCACAGTTTCTGTAGGACATGAATCTGTATACAGCTTCAGGCTACAATCAAGATAGTGGCTGGGGCTACAACCATCTCAAGGCTCAACTGAGGGAAGATCTGACTCCAAGCTTATTCATTCATTCAGTTCCTCATAAGCTCTTAGACTGAAGGCCTTAACTTCTCCCTGGCCATCTCAACTCCTTGCCACATGGCCCTCTCTAACACAAGAGCCATTTTAAGAACTTTCTACCACAGAATGGATTGACTTAATAACTGCGAGTGATCAGAAAGCTACAGTACTGGGACACCTAGATGGCTTAGTCAGTTAGGCATCCGACTTGAGCTCAGATCATGATCACACAGTTCGTGAATTTAAGCCCCACATCAGGCTCACTGCTGTCAGCACAAAGCCTGCTTTCAATCCTCTGTCCCCTTCTCTCTCCGTCCCTCCCCTGCTCACGCTCCCTCTCTCAAAATAAATAAAACAATTTTTAAAAAGGCTACAGTACTGCCAAGTATTTTATTTATGGATGGGGAAAAAGAGACTGAACAGAGCATAACTGAAAAAGGTATTGAGAAAACTCAAACTTCTATTTGTACCCATTAAATTCAAACAGTTCCATAAATTGGATACAAAAGTTTACCCTCTTGAGCCTTTGGCAGCCATTGTATAGTAAGGAAGAGAGACAATGTGGTAGAGAAAAGAGAACTCATTCTTCAGAGAACATCAGAACCATTTGAAGCTCAGCCTCAACACTATTAGTAGCCATGTGTTCATTCACATCTTTGAAATACAATCTTCTTCTCAGTAATCAGAGTTGTGATGAGCATAACAGATGATGTACATGGTTACATAAAATGTCCACTCTATACATACTGGCCATTACTATCATTATCATTGTCATTACCATTGCCATTACCATTACACAATCCTCCATGGCTCATCTATCCAAGATTAGTGGTGAGCAGAACCCAAATTGTTCTCATCTCTATTTTAAAGCAAGAAGAAGACAGAAGTCAGAGCAGTCATTTGTGCATAAGCAAGCACATATTTCTAGCTTGTACCTGAATTTTGTCCTAAATGTGTAATTTTTTTGAGACTGACTCACTGCTCAGTGTTGCACTTTCCCAAAGAAAGTGAAAAATCATGTCTGTTGACACCTAGGTAGAGCTTGGTATGAAGTAGAATATCACTCGTGTGTATCTGCTCATAGAGTGTTACTGGATCAAGATGCTGTGAGAGAATCCAACACAGCCATACGCAACTAGAACGTCTCCACGTCCAGCAAGAGCCTCACTCCTGAAGCAACATCACAGCAGTCTTTATCTCACAGTTCAGACAATGAATAGCTGGCCAGAGAAGCAGCAAAAAATATAAGAGGGGTTTATGTTTTTCTCTCCTCCCAAACAGGAGATTTTGGGGTTAATACTAACTACCCTCCTCCTCCTCTTCCACTATCATCATCTTCATCATTATCTTCTTCTTCATCTTCTTCATCATCTTTTTGATCACAACCATGACCACCACTACCATTCATTGATATCTTTCCATGTATATTATTTATCTATTGTTGTGTATAAATTACCCTAAAACTTATAGTTCAACAGTTTAAAACAACAAGTATTTATTATCTCACAAGGTGTTAAAGGGTCAGGAACCTAGAAATAGTCTAGTTAGATTCCTCTAGCTCAGTGGCTATCATGAGGTTTCAGTGAATCTTCTGGTGGAGAGAGATTCAGGCTTCAGTGATCTGAAAGCTTAACTGAAGCTGAAGATCCACGTCCAAGCTCGCTCACATGGCTATTGTCTGGAGGCTTTAGTTCCTCACCGGGTGAGCCTTTCCATAGAGCAGCACAGCCATGGGCTTCCCCCCAGATGAACAATTTGAAAGGGAATAACCAAAACAGAAGCCACAGTGCCTTTGCATGACCAGTTCCCCAAAGTTATACACTATCACTTCCACTTCAATCTATTCCCTAGAAGTCACCAAATACAGCACACACTCAAGGGGAGGGGAATTAGTCTCCAGCTCTTGAAGGGAGGAATATCAAAGAATTTGTAGACATATTTTTAAAACCATCACATCATGGTACAAGGACCATGGTAAACATGATACATGTATACTCTTCTCTGGTATAAAAGGAAAAATTGTTTATTCAAGCATTTATTCATTCAACAAACCTTTATTGTGGACTTTACCCATCCAAAAATGTGTTCCAAGTGGCTATTTTGCCCTATCCTTTCTGCAATTTATCCCTTATTGTTTCTTGTTTCTACCTTTATTTTTTTTCTTTAGTTTACCTATTCCAATCTCTTCCTGGAACCTTGCAATAGCATCTCTCTCCTGGCCCTCAAAACATCCCCACATTTATGTTTCTTTCAAGCCAACTTAACTCATTACAAAGCAGTATCTTAAGTCTACGCTTAGATATAACATTTATAATTTAGCCACTGTCTGCAGCAAAGATATAATACAATATTAATTGGGGAAATAGTGGACACAACATGGTCTCAAATGTGACAGAAGACAGTCACCTTCAGGATGTGATCTGGGAAGGAGAGAAATGTTGCTGTTACTAGAACAACTCCCTCCATCTATTCTTAGGAGTTCCTGCTTAGAGGAAATTCACCAAAATTACTCTTTAAAATGCAAGTGTTCCCAGAAGACACAGAGGCGAAACTATTAGTGGCACACAACTCCTTGACTAAAATTGCTCCATCAGGTTAGCTTTACAACCATGACTGGGCTCAGAAGAAATTAGACACAAAATACAAAAGATTTATTGAGACACAGAAACTTAGGAAAGGTGTAGGTTAGGTTCCCATAAGATTTTGCAAAGATAGCTCAGGAGATGGGGGAGAGCACAAGATACCAGAGGCAGCATAAAGGAGGTCCATCATGAATGCTTTAGTTTGGGTTCTCTCAAAAGCAGGAAGGACATGGTGGCAGGGACCCTATTCAAGAGACTCTCCCAGGGTGCAGGAAGAAAAGGGAGCAAAACGATGAGGCAGAAAATACAAGCAGAGGGTTCTGTTCTGCTGGGGTCTTCTCACCTCCCAGAATTGTTTCTGCCTAAAGGAATGGAGATTAAAGAATTGTCCACAGTCTCCCTTCCCCCATTGGATAAGGACTCCTCTAGGACAACGAATCTGTTTTTCTGATTGTACTGTGGGCTTCTGCACTCATAGGAGAAGACACTAGAGCCAAAAGTATAAAGACATGCTGGCCTCACCCTAAGTGAGTGTTTTGTACTCTAGGGGCACCTGACCTCACATGGAACTGTCCCTGGCAGCCATGGCTGAAAATCAGCAGTGAGTGAAGGGATGTGATGTAGGATGCCAGAGACATCTACTAAATGGCAGGTGCAGAAAGTGTACCAGTGAGGGGCAGAAAGGGGGTGCTGAAAACAAGCATCATCTACATCCCATTTTTACTTAGGCTCAGTGCTAAAGACAGCTCTGTTTGAACTCCCATGAAAGTGGGAGTTAATTATTACACATCCAAGAAGTATTCCTTCTAAGATGATCTCCCATAGCATAATCTCTATGGTGTGTTAAAATGAAATACCAAAAGCGCAGGAAACAAAAGAAAACATTAAGAAATTGGACTTAGTCAAAATTCAGAACTTTTGAGCTTCCAAGGACACCATCCAGAAAGCAGAACAACAACCCACTGAGTGGGAGAAACTATACGTAAATCGTATATATGGCGAGACTTATATATAGATTATAATAAAGAGATCTTATAATTCCATAATAAAAAGAGACAGGCAACCTACTAATAATTGGACAAAGGATTTGAATAAACATTTCTTCAAAGGAGATGAACAAGTGACCAATAAGCACACAAAACGATGTTCAACATATATTAGCCATCCGGGGAATACAAATCAAAAAACACAGTGAGATATCATTCCATATCCATTAAGATGGCTATGATCAAAAAGAAAGATAGTAACAAGTGTTAGGGAGCATGTGGAGAAATTGGAACTCTCAAACACTGTCACTGGTATTGCAAATGGTGCAGTCACTTTAGAAACCATCTGGCATTTCCTCAAAAAGTTATACATAGAATTACCATATGACCTAACAATTCCACTGCTAGATATGTACCCAAGAGAAATGAAAAATGTGTCCACACAAAAACCTGCATACGAATGTTCAGAGCAGCATTATTCATAATAGTCAAAAAGTGAAAGCAAATTAAATGTCCATCAAACCAATGATCAACAGAATGTGATGTATGCATAAAATGGAGTCGAATTTGGCAATAAAAAGAAATGAAGTAATGATACAGGCTACAACATGGATAAATCTTGAACACACTATGCTAAGTGAAAGAAGCCAACCACCTATTGTATGACCTCATTTATAAGAAATATCCAGAAGAGGCAAATAAAGAGACAGAGTAGATGAGTGGTTGCCTTTGGCTTAAAGAGTTTGGAGGGATATGAGGAGTGACTGCTAATGAGTACAGGATTTGACAAAAATAGTCTAAAATTAGATACTGTTGACGGTTGCACGACAGTGAATATACTAAAAACCATTGACTTGTACACATTAAGTAGGTGAATTTTATAGTGTGTGAATCAATTTTTAGTAAAGCTGTTATAAAAGAAAATTTTAATGAAAAATCAGATGGTGCTGGCACAAGATCAACAAGGCAATATTGGTACGTATTGTAATAAATTTATAAGAAATACTGAGCACCTGCTGTATGCAAAGCACTATCAATAAAATTATAGAGGAAATACCCAGTGCATAACAATAAGCTAATCTGTCACATTATGTGAGTATTTTGATGCAAGCTATGCAAGCCTGATAAACAAAGAAAAGGTTAATAACGTTTCTCTTCAATGTATGCATTTATTCACTTCTTTTAAGTGAAGGAGAGCAATCAAGTTGCATAAAATTAAAATAATTGCTCAGCTCGAGGCTGTATTTTGTAAAGAAGGTTCATAAACACAGCGCATGATCAGAATCTATGAAATGTCCTGAGAGAACATCAAACACAAATGAGTTGCCACAGGATGTTTCCACATAGAATTAAATACTACCGTTACAAGATTAACAAATGATTTATTTATAATTGCAGACTCTTTGTTGAGGAAAAGCTAAACAATATTTCAGTTCTAAGAGGTTCCTAAAATTTTAGCTATGTCTACTATCTCAGGAAAAATCTCATTAGTTGAGAGACCTCACCTTTCAAGATGAGAATCTAAGATGGATTGTCATTCTAATAATGAGGGGAAAATATCCCCAATATCCCTATTCAATGAGCACCTGACCAATATCCAGCCCCCTAGGAAAGTGAAAATTCTGCTCAGTGACAACACATTATTTAACTCACCAGGGCAATTTAAGATAACACAATGTGACTCACACCTATGCAAGGAAGTTTGTCACGTGAAAGCATTTTTTTCCTTAAGAAATACCTGCTGGCCGTCAAGATAGAAAAAATACATGTCGAATTGTGAGCATGTTTAGAGAATTGCCCTGAGTGATTCTGTGACCATGCGCAAATTAGCTTCCTTCCAGATCTTTGTGGGGGTGACTTCCAAAGGCTTCAAACCAGATACATGGCTTGATGGGAGAAGGTAGCAGTTTTTAATTTGATTATATATGTAACAAATCTATATAATATTGAATATATGATAAAAGTTAAAACTGGGGCACGTGGGTGGCTCAGTTAAGTGTCCAACTTTGGCTCAAGTCATGATCTCACAGTTTGTTCGAGCCCCGCATTGGGCACTGTGCTGACAGCTCAGAGCCTGGAGCCTGCTTCAGATTTTGTGTCTCTCTACTCTCTCTTTCTGCTCCCTTCCCCACTCATGCTCTGTCTCTCAAAAATAACAACATTTTAAAAAATGTTTTTAAGTTAAAACTACATGTAATATATGATACATATAACCCATGGAAAATACATGTTTATAATTAATTTATATAAATAATATATATAATATAAATATAAATATATTTATAATATATACTACATATAGGAAATATATATTTATAATTTATAATACACTATTTATAGAGCATGTATAAATAGTTAAATTTTGAGCAAGGAAGAATCTGTAACATAAAATGCTCACTGTGCCTTTCCACTAGCTGAGTTTGCACTTACGTTTCCCTGGAAGTTTCTCCAGTGCCCTCATGTTAGCACTTCATTTCACACATCCTCCACGGTAGATAGGAGGCAAAGGGCACGGAATCCTCTTTTTATCCTCACGCACTAGTTGGTTATCTGAAATGCAAAATAAATGAGAGGGAAAGAAAAAAGTCAAACAAACTGCCAGATCATCTATGTATAATTTCACACTTGCAATTTTACCTAAAACAGTGATTTTGCTAAAAAGGGAAGTGAGAGGGTCCTAATATGGATTTAAGAGTCCTTTCTTCCCAAGTGGAAATGGCTCCCGCACCCCATTCAACTGTTACGAAGGTCCATACTGCTGTTTCACTTAACATCTTTAATTAGCTCCCCTCTGAGACATAACAACAAAACTGAGCTCGTGATCATAAAATAAACAGAAAAGATTTGCCTGGAGTCTAACCAGTAGTTGGTTTCTGCCTCCCCCAGGAAGCTCACTGGACTCCTGCAGCCCCCACTGTCCCTCATTAGCAAGTGTGAGGCATGCCCCGCTTTGAGGGTCTTCCCAGGTGGGGCCCCGTGTGACCTTGCGTTGGGTGTCTTCCCTGCGCTGGCCTAAATTTAGGAAATGCTTCCCAGAATGAATCCCAGCTGGATGCACTTCTCCAGGGCTTTTGTTGCTGCTTCTGGTAAGTGATCGCAGCAGCAAAGGGTATTAAATTTTAAATTATTGGGGATTCTTCTTCCTGTAACTTTGAAATTACTTAGCCTAAACATTTCTTAGGATGAGCTCAGAGCGGAACCCACTGTTCCCTAATCCTCCAGAGAGAGGCTCTGTTCTGACAAGCTTGGGAAGGAAGGAAAAAAAAAAAAAAGAAAAGAAACCATTATTAAGCCTCTAAATGTCAGAATACTTTCTGTTCTCATCTTACTTAGCCTTTATACCACACCTGTGAGATGTTCATCCTCATCCACTCAAAGACATGCTGAGATGAGGAAACTGAGTCCCCAAGGTCAAGCCACTTATCCAAGGCCACACAGTGTGTACCAGACAGAGCAAGACAGCTGGTCTCTAAAGCAGTGGTTCTCAGCTCCTTCTGAGCCACGGACTTCTCTGAGCATCTGGTGATAGCTACAGACTGCTCCATGCACACATTTCATAAACAAATTTAGAAGCCGGGCACCCCTTGAGGACTAGCCCTGAGCCTGTAGAAATCTGGGCCTCGGAGCTTTCTTTCCTCTTCCCACGCCGCTAGGCTGCCTCCCACGGGACGAGGCTGGGGAGGAGGGAAAGGAAATCGCCCGATATTTAAAACATCTGTTTTTCTCACGCCAAGACGCTTCCACCTACCTTCCCATGGTATTAAATTCTTTATGAGTCCTTTTCTACTGAGCAAAAGCATTTTGATCAGAAACTACTTATAGGAAGCAAAAATTAAAATGATTTCAAAACCTATTCATCAGCCTCCTGTGTTGTTTTCCTCTCCGGAAATCCCACTTGAAGTATTTATCCAAAAGAACTGAACACAGAATCTCCTAGAGCTGTCTGCACTCTGATGTCCACTGCAGCGTTATTCACAACAGCCGAAATGTGGAAGCAAACTACCAGTCCGTTGACAGATGAATGGACAGAGAAAATGTGGTAGGTACATACAATGAAATAGTATTCATCCTTCAAAAAGAAGGAAATTCTGCCATGGGCTACAATATTGATGAAACTTGAGAACATTATGCTTACATTACATACATACATGCATTACAATACATTCTTGTGAAGTAAGAGTTGTAAACATACACATTCTGAAGAGTAACAACCAGTAACAGTGACCAGAGATCTGGTTTTCAGGTAGTCCCAAACATGAAACACTGAAAGAACATTTTGTTTTCTGTCAGTCCCTCTATATCTAACATAACCATCCCTTGTGCTGAAAATCACTTAGCATCTCATTTCAAGCTCAAAAATTAATTTTCACAACAGAATACATTACTCCACTAAAAGATTGCTGTCAGTAAAAGGGCCTGTATTTTCAAAGTCCATTAGGGACTGAACTGTTTTTTTTTTTTTTTTTTTTTTGGAAAGAGATACAAATGGGTTTCTTCTTTATAAATTAATGTAAATGCAATTTAAAATGCACTAAGCTACTTACTTATTGACACTCTTCTTGGCACAGGGGAGATCGTGTTCTAAGCCCCTGCTGATCAGGTCCTGAAGATAGCTCTTTCTTCCAAAGTCTGCCAGGGTCTCAGCCAGCTTGCCACCACTTCCCACTCACCAAGATGGTCCTAATGTTCCCCTAAGCCTGACTAAACTTTACTTGGTTTCTTCCTGACTATGGTACCCTGACTTCCCTTTTCTTAGAACATTTACTTTTGAAAACTTGCAATTGTGAATTCTTTCTCTGCCCCCTGGAGATAAAATCTCTCAGGCTCTTGCCAGGTTTACAACTCAGGAAAGTCTTTCTCAAGGATCAGGAATTGCCATCGTTAAGGAAGATAACAACCCTATCTCCCAGTCTCTGTGAGAGGATAGGGGTCTAACTTCAGTTAAGTGTCAATTAGCAAACACTGAAGACCTAATCACATAGACCCAGCTCCTATATAATATCCTTAGGTCTCCCTCACTAGCTCACTCTAACACTTAAAAATCCTTCCCCAGGGAGCCTGGGTGGCTCGGTCAGTTAAACATCCACCTTTGGCTCAGGTCATGATCTCACAGTTCATGAGTTTGAGCCCCACGTCGGGCTCTGTGCTGACCACTCAGAGCCTGGACCTGCTTCGGATTCTGTGTCTCTCTTTCTCTGCCCGCCCCCTCCTTGTGCGCGCACGCTCTCTCTCTCTCTCAAATAAGCATTAAAAAAAACCTATGGGGCACCTGGGTGGGTCAGTCGGTTAAGCGTCCAACTTCACTTCAGGTCATTATCTCATGGTTTGTGGGTTCAAGCCCCACGTCAGGCTCTGTGATGATGGGTCAGAGCCTGGAGCCTGCTTCAGATTCTATATCTCCCTCTCTCTCTGCCCCTCCTCCATTCATGCTCTCTCTCTCAAAAATAAAAAATAAACATTAAATTTTTTAAAAAAAATTCTCCCCCAAAGGATGCAAGAATATACAATGGGGAAAAGGCAGTCTTTTCTATAAATTGTGATAGGAAAACTAAGCAGCTATCTGTAAAAGAATAAAACTAGATCACTTTCTTACACCATACACAAAAATGAACTCAAAATAGATTAAAGACCTAAATATATGAGACCTGAAACCATAAAACCCCTAGAAGAAAACATAGGTGGTAGCAATCTCCTGAATATCAGCTTTAGCAACACAGTTATGGATATGTCTCCTCAGGCAAGGGAAACAAAAGCAAAAATAAACTGTTGGGGCTGTATCAAAATAAAAAACTTTTGCACATTTAAGGAAACCATCAACAAAATGAAAAGGGAACCTACTGAATGGGAAAAGATATTTGCAAATCATATATCCAATAAGAGGCTAACAATCTAAAATCTCTAAAGAATCAAAAAACCAAACACTCTGATTAAAACATGGCAGAAGACCTGAATAGACATTTTTCCAAAGAAGACAATACTGATGGCCAACAGGCACATGACAAGATGCTCAACATCACTCATCATCAGAGAAATGCAAATCAAAACCATAGGAGATATTACCCTACACCTCAGAATGCCCAGTATCAAAAAACAAGTAAAAAATAACAAGTGTTGGTGAGGATGTAGGGAAAAGGGAACACATGTGCACTGTTGGTGGGAATGTCAATTGGTGCGGCCACTGTGGAAGACAGTATGGAGTCTCCTCAAAAACTTAAAAATAAAAATGCCATACAATCCAATAATTCCACTACTGGGTATCTACTGAAAGAAAAGAAAAACACTAATTCAAAGGGATATATGCATCCCTATGTTTATCGCAGCATTATTTATCATAGCCAAGATATGGATGTAACCCAAGTGTCCACTGATAGATGAATAAAGAAGAGGTCATGTGTGTGTGTGTGTGTGTGTGTGTGCGCACGTATGTATATATAATATATATAGTGGAATATTGTTCAGCCATAAAAAAGAATGAGATCTTGCCATTTGTGACAACATGGATGGACCTAGATGGTATTATGCTAAATGAAATAAATCAAAGATAAATGCCATATGATTTCACTTATATGTAGAATCTAAAACACAAATGAATGAACAAACAGACTTTTAAATACAGAGAACAAACTGGTGGTTGCCATAGGGGAGGTGGGCATGGGGGCAAAACAGATATAAAATAAATTGAGGAGATGAAAACTACAGCACAGGGAATATAGTCAATAATGTATGGTCAATAACATTGTATGGTGACTATGTTTATCATGGTGAGTACTGAGCAGTGTATAAAATTGTTGAATCAATATGTTATACACACCTAAAACTAATATAGGACTGTATGTTAACTGTACTTCATAAATACATACATACACACACACATACATAAAAAGTCCCATCTTCGGTTTCAATGGAATTGCTTTCAATCTCTCTCCCCTATTGCTATAGTCTTGAATACAGTCTTCCTTGCCTGTACCTTTGTTGAGTGCAATTTTTCTTTGACACTGCACCTCTCCAGAACCACTACCACCCACTCCATTTTTTTAGGCCCTTCTTTAGGACTAGAATCAGAATAAAATGATGGAATTTGAGTAAACTTAGTGAAACACAAAGAGATGAATTGATGTATTTTCAAATCTAAAAGCCATTACAAAATTGTTGATAAGTCTGTATGCTTCATGCACAGACATACACTATATGCCTGCAACTATATCAATCCTCTGAGGTTTTTAAATAGGCTTAGAAAAGAGTCATTAAGGGCATATACCGGAATGATTAAAAATGGTCATTTCTAGGCAGCAAGATAATGCAATTTTTCTTTTCTTCTATAAGTAGGCCATATTTTCTAAATTTTCTACAAAGAATTGCATGTGGGGGCAAATTTTTTTAATGGGAAGAAAGGGAAGATTTCAAATAGTAAAAAGAATTCTCAAATGCTATCCCTCAAAATAATCACACTAGCTTTTCTTTTTGCCAGCTTTCCTCCTAAGTATTGTGGGTCGGAAACGGACAATGCTAACAAAAAATATTACAAATGTATTCGCTGCTCTGAATACTAGTTTTTCATTCCTGGATGCTTCTTAGAAAACTAAAGCCTTCCAACCTTTCTCTTTGATTCTTATATGGTGAGTCCATGTAGGACCTACTGCATAGGTCCTGTGTCCTCCTCTGGTCCAGGCAAGTGTCTACCACACAGAAGTATCTGAATTCAATGCTGCAGACCTCTAAAAAGCCTCCTCAAGCCCCCTGAAGAAGCTACCATTCCCTCCAGTGAGTGATTTATATCTCAGATGTCAAAGACGCAGTAGGGCTCTACCCCCACCCCTGGCCTCAAAGTTCACAGGAACGAGGACCACTCATGTCATTCTGTCCCTCTCAAGTGAGCCAACTGACTGCCCAGAAGGGCAGATGTGAGCTCATATTATCAAAGGAAGAGAACTTGACACTTGTTAAGGTCAAACTTTAAACAAGCTAATGCTCATCTATAGGAAGAAATTGTGGCCGGGGATGAGAGGATAAGGGGTCAACTCTATTTACAAACACTTGTAACAAATATCATATGATTTCACTCATATATGGAATTTAAGATACAAAACAAATGAACATTAGGGAAGGGAAACAAAAATAATATAAAAACAGAGAGGGAGACAGACCATAAGAGACTCTTAAATACAGAGAACAAACTGAGGGTTGCTGGGGAGGTGTTGGATAGGGGGGATGGGCTAAATGGGTGATGGGCATTAAGGAGGACACTTGTTGTGATGAGCATGGGGTGTTACATGGAAGTGATGAATCACTGAATTCTGTTCCTGAAATCATTATTACACTATATGCTAACTAACTTAGATTTAAATTTTTAAAAAATTAGTTGTATAAATTTATTTTTACCTAAGGAGAAGAAGGAATACATTGTGAGTAAAATAAAATGGAATAAGATACCTAAAAATCACAAAATAAATAAAATTAAAATAAAACACTTACATTACATAAGACCACAGAAGGGAATCTCCCTGTTTTGGAGTCAGACTCCTGGGTGGCCCTATACCTATTATTTCAAATGGAGTCCCCTGCACATAAGTAAGACAAAGACTAATTAGAGCCCTGAAAAAAGCAACCAAACTGCACCAGGATTAACCAATATCTACAAGGAGAAACTTGGGAAGAATTAATCTCTGTAATAGGAAGCAGAATAAGTCCTTGGCAAGGCAACACTTAACAGTGGAGAAGGAAAATTATTTATTCAAAAAGCCTAAGGAAACTATAGGATCTCCACTGGAAAGATGGAAAACCCCAAGCTCCAGGGAAAGCCAGGTTGAGGCGGCTATTTACAAAAGTTCTTTGCACTAAGCAGAAACAATGTAGCCTGAGTCCTCATCCTAGGAGATAACAGGTGCCAGAGAAATAAGGCTCTCCTCCACAGAGAGAAGCATTTAACAATCACAGGTCCCCAGACTCTAATACCAACCCCTTGGTGCCACATGTGTTCTCATATTCTGAATTTTGGGGATTTTTAGGAAGGAAATCTGGTGCATAATCAACAACATTGTATAACATCTCCAGCGGGGTCTGGGGCAACATCTCATTAATTTTTTTTTAAGCAAAACACATGAAGAGTGACACTACATAGTATAAATAAAGGATATAGAGGGCGCCTGGGTGGCGCAGTCGGTTAAGCGTCCGACTTCAGCCAGGTCACAATCTCGCGGTCCGTGAGTTCGAGCCCCGCGTCAGGCTCTGGGCTGATGGCTCGGAGCCTGGAGCCTGTTTCCGATTCTGTGTCTCCCTCTCTCTCTGCCCCTCCCCCGTTCATGCTCTGTCTCTCTCTGTCCCAAAAAATAAATAAACGTTGAAAAAAAAAATTAAAAAAAAAAAAAAAAGGATATAGATAAATAGACTCACATCAGTTCAACTTTTGCTGCCAGATGGATTATGGAAAAAAGAATTCAATTTCGTGAGGTTTGGGGGTTTCAGAAATGTCCATAAGGGATTGTGGAGCTGGATTTTTTAATAGGTCTGTCTTTCCCACCAGAGACTGAGAATCGTGCCTTATTTATCTTCCCCACTACCTGGCTGATGACTGGTGCTCAGCAGGCATGTTGAATTTAATTGATTAACCCCAGGCTTTCCGTCTCGGCACCTCTCCAAAGCTCTGGATGCCCAGAGAGACCCACACAGCAAGAGCAGGGGGTACTCTGCTCAATGTACTCTGAGCCTCTTTAAATTGAAGGAGTTAAAAACCAAGCAAATTTTCTGCCTGCTTTTCACTTCCCCAATTTCAAGTGCTGCCATTGTGATCACAAAGGCCAAGAATTCGGTTTCTGCAGTATCATGTTGTTGGGAGGTTTGAGAGCAATGTTCTGGAAAACCCTCATGAAATGACAAGGATACCTCATCTGGGGAAACTAGTCGCCATAACTATTAATGCCCGTCCCTGTGAAGGTAGCAGCCTGGAGGCAAAGGGAATGACTGAAGGCATAGCGGGAATGGCAGTTTTCACCTCCCTCCCTGGGCAGGCGAAATTTCTGGGGGGACGCTTCTCTGAGCCAGGCTTCTGTGCAAGGCCTCCTCAGCACTGCCCTGTCTGCCTCTCCCCCTCACCACTGCCAGAAAAGGAAAGGCCATCAGCTCAGCCCTGCCTCCTCTGTGTCTCCATGGAAGTCACCGGAGGTCTGGAAATAGATGCGTCCTGTTGTTCTCTATGGTCCCAGTCCTTTATCATGGGGGACAAGGTCACCCTACTTCCTGGCAGTACTGGTAGCACAATTAGTCTTCTGTTTCATGAGGAAGAGAGTGTGACTTTAAACTTTAAGGCAAGGAAGAAAACACAGATTTTAGAACTAAATAGTTAAAGGGGTGCCTAGGTGGTTTGGTCAGTCAAGCATCCAACTCTTCTTTTTTTTTAGTTGTATTTATTTATTTATTTGCAGGGGGAGGGGGGTGGGTGCAGAGAGAGGGGAGAGAGAGAATCCCAAGAAGGCACTGGGCTGTCAGGACAGAGCCCAACACAGGGCTAGTACTCACCGTGAGGTCACGACCTAAGCCACAATCAAAAGTTGGAGGCTCAACTGAGCCACCCAGTCGCCCCAAACATCCACCTATTGATTTGGGCTCAAGTCATGGTCTTACAGTTCACGAGTTTGAGCCTCGCATGGGGCTCCATGCTGACAGTGCAGAGCCCTGCTTGGGATTCTCTCTCACCCTCGCTCCCTGCCCCTCCACTGCATTCTCTCTCTCTCAAAATAAATAAGCTTTTTTAAAAATTATAAAATTCAATATTTAAAGCAATGAGGACACCAGAAAAAGCAGCTGGAAGCAGGGAGAGCATCACAGTCAAACAGGCCAACTGGGTATTCCTACCTGCTAACACCGAGGGCTGGTCCTTTGATACGCAACAACTGTCTGATCTAGAAAACTCAACATGAAGAAATTTAAATGTGGAGAATACATTCATTCTCTAATGGCCATACTGCAAGTACTTTTTTTAAGTTACCTTATGCTTGCATTACCTAGTTAAATGCCTCACGTCTATTTTTCGGTTTTACTTTTTTGCAGTGTTCCTTAGTGTATACATATACACAGCTCAAATCAAGCAAGCAAACAAGCAATGAAATAGATTATATAGGGAAAAATTAAGTCTCCAGTACCACTCCTGTTCCAAGGGCCCTGGCCTCAAGTTCTTTTTTTTTTTTTAATGTTTATTTATTTTTGAGAGAGACAGATGGACAGAGCATGAGCAGGGGAGGACAGAGAGAGAGGAAGACACAGAATCTGAAGCAGGCTCCAGGCTCCTGGCTGTCAGCACAGAGCCTGATGTGGGGCTCGAACTCAAGAGCCTTGAGATCATGACCTGAGCCGAAGTTGGCACCCAACTAACTGATTGAGCCACCCAGGCACCCTCCCCCGCCAAGTTCTTCTTTTCAGAGGAAACTACTGTGGCTAGATTTGGGATTCTTCCAGAAATAGTCTCTACGTATATAAGGCTGTATCACTTTTTAAATGTATGCTCTATGGCACTGTACACACTATTCCACATCTTGCTCCCTCTCTTCAAATGCATTGAAATTATTAATATCCCTCTATGCTTTCAGCATGCTACCCTCTTCTGCAACATGCACAGGCCTTCAGACTTCTTCAGGGACTCCCACTGCCTATATCTGAAGACCTCAGCTTGGCATTCAGGGCTGGTCTGCTACTTTCTAACCAACCCCCATAGATGCTGCTATGCATTGAATTGGGTCCCCCAAAAAGACGTTTAAATCTTAACCACCAGAATCTGTAAGTGAGACCTTATCTGGAAATAGTCTTTGCAAGTGTGGTTAAGATGAGGTCATATTGGAGTAGAGGGAGCCCTTATTCTAAAGTGACTGTTGTCCTTGTAAGAAAAGAAGAAGAAATACAGAGACCTACATGCAGAAATGGAAGGTCGTGTGAAAAGACACAGGAAGAATTCTGTGTAAGGATGGAGACAGAGATTGGGGTGAGGCATCTACAAGCCAAGGAACACCGAACATTGCAAGAAACATCAGAAGATAGAATAGAGGCATGGAACAATTCTCCCCTGCAGCCTTCAGAAACAGCGTGGCCCTTCTGCCATCTTGATTTTGAATTTCTGGGCTCCAGAATGATGAAAGGATAAATTTCCATTGTTTTAAGCCACTCAGTTTGTGGCATGTTGTCAGAGCAATTCTGGGCAACTAATACAATGCCATTGAGCTTTTCTTCTTCCCTAATGTTTCCACCCCAATGGACAACACTTGCCTCCCTCTCCTTTTCCTACCCACTTCTCACAACCCTGTCAGCCAAGCTGAGTGGCTCTTTCTCCAGAATCTTCCTTGAACCTTCAGGCCCGCTTTTTCTCTGGTCTCCCCTGAACTACTTATTTGTGCTCTGCATAATTGTTCCCTTGAGTTCTATTGTCTCGTGTGTGCACGTCTTTCCTCCTCAACCGGACCGAAGTTCCTTGAGTATCGAAACTGTGTTTTACTTCTTTCTTGATCCAGGATGGACTTGCAGTGTATATTCAACAAGCAATCCTTGATACGATAGTGTTAAAAGGTTAGTAACTTCTGGAAATGAAAAGAAAAGAGCCCTCTGAGATTCTTCATTAGGCTTTCCAAAGTATGTTCCATGTCTCGAATCTAATACGATGAAAGAAAATCTATTAAAAAGGCATTTATTCTTCACTGCATTTCAAATTTAAAATGGATTCCTTGTTGTTGTGTTGTGGGGGTTTTTTATACAAAATTCAAGTGAGGATAATCATTACAAAGTTCACTATTACAAGTAGTAAATTAAATGCTAAAGTATAAGGTGACTCATGAAAACCAAATATAAATTACCAGAAATACATTTATTTTATTGTAAGACAATACCTCATTTTTTGATAATCTGCAGAAAAAGGAATCTAAAATAATAAGGACAAGGGCAACATTAATGGAACCCTAACAGGCAATTGATTTAGAAAGTCTGAGAAAGTGCCCAGCCAACTTCAGACATTACTGGAATAAGAGAAGTAAGTGCACACTTATCAATAGACCAGTATTAATGACCATTGGATTTACCTAGATGCAAACTTCCTTCTCACAAAATTATTTTAGGAGTACTGCAGATCCTAGAATCAAATAATCTTATGAGTCAGAAAGGACCTTGAAATTCAATATCATGTAATCTCTTACCCCATATAGAATCTCCTTCCCTTCCTCCCTGAATTTCCATCAAACCTTTGACAAACAGTTGACAAAAGAAAGCTGTGTTGAAGGTCCCTGGAATCTGTTCCAACTGTGCATCCTGAAGGAAAACATCTAGAGAGAGACCCCTCAACTCTACCTCCTCACCCTCAGCTTTAAGTCTCAACAGGAAGATTTCACATCAGAAAAAAAAAAAAAAAAAAGATGAATGGTAATTCTTTACCTGAGTCACCAGTCAGGTCAGCCATCTCTTGGCCCTTGAGTCCTCAGAACCACCTCTCCAATAGGTCACTTCACACTTCCTACCAAGCATCACCTGTAAGATCAGATACTTCTGAAAAAAACAAGGGTTTGCTCACTGCACCAAGCAATGGCATATTTCACTCACACAAAGGCTGTGGGAGTGAAAGAGCAGGTTTTGGAATCCTACAGCTTAGACCTAATGGGTTTCAGAATGACTACTATTGAGTCATTCCAGAAGCATCTGGATATCTAATCAGCATCTCGTCTTAAAATGAGAACTCAACTAGGGTGGGTTATAAAGAAAAAGCAGAATAGACCATGTATTAGTTTCTGACACTGCATAACAAATTATCACAATTTAGCAGCTTTAAAAAAAAACCATATTTATCTACTTCTACAAATCAGAAGTCCAGGCACAGCTTAGCTGGGTCCTCTGCAAGGCTGTTACCATGGTTTCACCCAAGGGTTCAGTTCTCCTCTGGAGCCATGACTGGCAGTAAATCTATTTCCAAACTCCTTCAGGTTGTTAACCAGAATTCATTTCTTTGTGGATGTAACACTGAGGTCCCTGGTTCTTATTGGCTATTGACTGGAGGCCTCTCTTAGCTCCTAAAGGCTGCTCACAGTTCTGCCACTCGGCCCTCTCCTTAGCCTTCTGAGAACATGGCAGACTGATTTTTCAAAGCCAGCAAAGGGAAAAGAGCAAGTCTGCTAGTCAGAAACTTATTTTACCTGATGTAATCAGTCATCACATAGTGACATCCTATCGCCTTTGCCATATTCTGTTTGTCAGAATATTAGTCACACGTCCTAGCCCATACCCAAGGAGAGGGGTTTTTACAAGAGCTTGAACATCAGAAGTTGTGGTCATTGGAGGATTGCCTTAGAGTCTGTCTACCAGAGCCCCAACAATCCATATTTTTTAAAGCTCTCCAGTGACACCGATGTGTAATCAGTCTTCAGAACTATTGTTAAAAGATACAGTAGAGAAGACAACACAGGGAGGAGATTACTTTGCTGTTGTAGTTTTCAACCTGGACTGTCCCTTAGAATCGAAAATACCTGTGGAGTGTTTTCAAATTCTGCACCCCAAACCCATCAGATCAGAATATCTGGAAGTGGATTTGTTTTTTTCAAACACCACAGGTGTTTCCAAAGTGCAACCAAAGCTAAGAAACACTGTTTTACTGGAACAGTGGGGAGTCAGAGTCAGTCTTAATGGAAAAAGGTAATCCTTGGGGCAAGTTTTGAAAAACAAGTAGATGTTTTCTAGGTGAAACACGGGAGTGACAAGTGATAAGGCAGTGACATTTATAGTAATTTCATGAACTTGGTGGAGTCAGAGAAAGGAATGGATGTAGGAGGCAGCACTGATAAGACTTTGTGCCAAATGTAAGGTTAACAAAGAAGGAGGAATCTCAGATGACTTCCAGACCTCAAGTTTAAATGCATGAGAGAGCATATAAACCACTAACTGAGAGAATCAAGAGGAGAAGCTGGTTGGAGGATGAGAGGAGGTAGAGACGCTGAGCTCTGTTCTAAATATGTCAACTTGTACACATGTTTAAAGGCATTTTACTTTTACTTGTACTAATGATCCATTGCTTGCTGAGTCCATTTGATATAGATGGGGCCTTGCCAACATTTTCCCAATTCATTTACTCTTCTGTTTTCTATTTTCCATAGGATTTAGCTGCCCAGCACAGAGTCATGTGAATTTCATATTTACCTCTATTTCCTACCCCCAAACGTCATTTATTATTTTACTAGTGACACAACCCCTTGAATGACCCTTCCCACCATTAAATGTCAAGTGATTATTTTGCAATGCTAGCTATTAAATTTTAATGTGTGTTGATTTAGCAATTACCAAGGTGTTAAGATTTTTGAGAACCGTAATAATTAAATCCTTTTCTAAAAATCCTTTTTAATGTGTTCAACTTGAATTCCTCAGTACTCCCTTCTAAAAGTAAGTAGCCTCCCACAGAAATGAAGAAAGACTGAACAGTTCTCTGATGAATGATTGATGAATGATTATTTCCAAAATTTATAGAATCTAGCATTGTACACTATGTTGTGCAGTGGTTAATTATCCAATTGAATGATGTCAATGTTTCTTTGCTTATTTACACATTAATCAGAAGTCTGACTAGTGTTAAACCTTGGAAGAATTTTATGTGCATTTGCACATAAAAATGTGGACTAAAACTCCTTCCCGCAATCTTAAAGTGTTATCAATTACTGGTCTTTAACGATTCAATGAAAACATTATAATCACTGCCTCTTCTCATAAACATTAGCCATAATAATATGTATTTTTTTTAAATGCTATAACTCAGCACCCCTTATTCTCATCACTTTTTAAGGCATTTTTCCCTAAAGTATAATCATTTTTCAGAACTTCTCTAAGAAAATCACAAAGAAACCTTTCTAAAATCAAAGGAGTGCCTGGGTGGCTCAGTCGGTTAAGCACCTGACTTCAGCTCAGGTCATGATTTCTCTGCGTGACTTCGAGCACTGTGTCTGGCTCTGTACTGACAGCTCAGAGCTAGGAGCCTGCTTCAGATTCTGTGTCTCCCTCTCTGTCTCTGCCCCTTCCCCACTCACAGTCTGTCTCTCAAAAACTAATAAACATTTAAAAAGTTAAAATTAAAACCATAACATGTAGACAACAAGATATTTAAGATAGTGCTTGAAGGCTTTTTAAGATAAGAAAATTACTGTTACTTTCTGCATACGAAAATAGAAACGTATCAAAACCTCAACCTCACATTTTAGAGATCCCTTGAATATCAAGGGAGATCTTTAAGGTGAGACGGAATTCCCAAAAACATTACTAACTGAAAACTCTTGGGGAAAGTAATAAATTGTGATTCAATAATACTTTCCCTTCATCATTATTAAGAATGTTCTTAAGTAGCCACAAGGTACATTTTGCTACCAAAGAAAGTGATGAGGTGTTCATAACAAGATTAGTTTGGGAAACAAATAAATCTTCCCATTAAACTTAGAAGAACACCATACCCTGAAGGTCCCATAAATTAGGTGAGTGTGACTCAGTGAGAAGCCAAAGTGGAAAATCTATCCTGTAGGATTTTTCATTTGTAAAACACTTTGATTTTTAAAGCATCATTACACCATTATCACATTTTATCTCAAAATCATCCCTATGATGGGCAGATGCTCATTGTTCAGAAAGAAAGGGTGGAAGCAAGGTTTGTAATAGGCCAATACTTTTGAAACTATCTTGATCGAGGTGAAAGGTGAAAGCATCTCCTGTATGATAAGGACAGTCATTCACTTCAGACCACTAGGGCCTGAGGTCAGAGGGGAGTGACTACACACAAAAGCCAATTTACAGCTTTTCTCCTACTCACAAGACAGCCAAACAGCAGACACTAGGGAGACGCTGCTTCCTCCTTCAGCTGGAAGTGAGTAACTTTGCTAAAGGAAAGAATATCCCTGTTATCTAATAGCTCATTTGATTGTTCTTTAAGTCCACTTTCCTCCGTCCCTCACTTCTCATCCCTCTTTCATCAACTCAAGGCAGAGTCTCTCAGAACTCCAGAAAACCCTGGGCCATTTCCATTGTTTTAGGCTCCCGGCATAATAAGACATAAAGACAATCCAAAATAGGATGACAAAGTTATTATTTAAAATTAATTCTTCTAGGAAAATAAGCCTATGAAGAGATGCTCAACGCCATATATTATTAGGTTAATTGCAAATTAATACAATAAGATACCACCACGCACCTGTGAGAATGGCCAAAATCCCAACATTGATAACACCAAATGCTGGCAAGGATGTGTAGCAACAGGAACTCTCACATATTGCTGTTGGGAATGCAAAATGGTACCACCAGTGTGGAAGATAGTTCAGCGGTTGCTCACAAAACTAAACATACTTTAACCAGTAGTTATGTTCCTTGATTTTACCCAAATGAGTTGAAAACTTACAGTCACACAAAAACCTGCACACATGATTATACCATCTTTATTCATAATTTCCAACAGTTGGAAGCAACCAAGATGTCCTTTATTAGGTGAAGAGAGAAGTAAACCTGATACATCCAGGTAATGGATTGTTCATAATAAAAAGAAATGATAAAAAATACAAGGAGGAACCTTAAGTTCATATTACTAAGTGAAAGAAGCCAATCTGAAATGGCTACACACTATATGATTACAACTATATGACATTCTGGAAAAGGCAAAATTATGGACACAGCAAAAAGTTCAGCAGTTGCCAAGAGTTAGTATAGAGAGAACAGATGACTTTTAGGGCAGTGAAACTATTCTATACAAAACTATAATGACACATAGATTTCACTATATATTTATCAAAACTCATAGACTATACAACATCAAGAATGAACCCTAATGTAAACTATAGTCTTAGGGTGATAACAACATGTCAATATAGGCTCATCAATTGTAACTCCGATGCAGAATATTGACAGTAGGGGAGGCTGTGTATGTAGTGAGGGTTAGGGGTATATGGGAACTCTCTATTTTAGGCTCAGTTTTGCTATGAACCAAAAACTTTTCTTAAAAAAATCTATTTTTAAAAATTAATGCTTATAGCACACCCACACACACACACACACACACAAATACAAATGTATAACTTCATTGAGAGAGAATGTCAAAACTCAGTTTGAGGCCTATAGCAGTCAGTATTGGCAATTACAAATAACACTTTAGCAAAAATAATTTATTAAAGAATATCTGTTAGTTTGCAGAAGTTATAGAGAAACCAGAGAACTAATTGTAATAATGTACATCTTAAAACAACTCAGAAGCACAGGAGAGACTCCACCATGCCATCAGCTGCTTGGTCCTAAACACACAGGGACTGAATGCCAGAAACTCTGCCTCAAATGTCCCATAAGAACCAAATGCCTCTGCCATCACTTCCCAGATCAGTCTTCCCACAGCTACTTCCTTATGTTGCTTCCTTCCCTAAGTCCTACACATATACATCTGACTGTAGCACCTAAGTCACAGTTTTGCACCCTAACCACAAAAGGTTTGAAAATAAATTCTAATTCTGTCATGAGAAAGTGGGACTACCAATGCAAGAAACTATCATTATACCTAGAAATCTGGAAGATAACTTGGGTGTCAACTTATAGCAGTTAGACTTAATATGGGACAGGTTGAGCCTGGAAAAGAAGAAGAAGGAAGGAAGGAAGGAAGGAAGGAAGGAAGGAAGGAAGGAAGGAAGGAAGGAAGGAAGGAAGGAAGGAAGGAAGAAAAGTTAAATGTGAGAGTGTGTAGCTCATTGGAGAGGTCATATGTGGAGATATACAGGTAAGAAATCATAGCATCAAGTGATAGTTAAAACCAAGAAAGCAGATTACAAAGACCAGGGAGATAATGTACAGTGAGAAAAGCAAAGTTCCAGGGATGAAGCCTTTCACCAATGTTTAAAAGTAGAATAGAGTAAGAGAAAGTCATGAAGGAAGTGACAAATAGAGGTCATCAACTTTCAAGAAGAAAGCGTGTCAAGTCTGGAAAATCAGGAAAAACTCCCATGAAGAGTGAAAAATTTCCTTTGAATTTAGAGATCCAGAGAGTGTTGGTGGATCACCATGAATGTACCTTCGTTCCAACACTACTATTGCAATGTATCAAAACAGTCTGGTTCTGTTGATTTCTCCCCACCCTTCTGAAGGCTTCTGAAGTCCAGGAATGATGTCTCATTTATCTCAGAATCCCAGCACCTAGTACAGTACTTGGAACAAGGATTTTAGTAAAGATCTACTGATCCTAACTGAACTGAGACCTGAAGTTCTCTGTAAAAGCCCATGCAATAAGCCACGGGTAAAATTCCTGTAATTCAGGTTTTGGGGCCTCTTAACACTCTGACTCTCCAAGCACCACTAATACAGAAACTCATTTGTAACATCTTGAGATCACAAGGTTCAGTAAGAGTTCCCTCCCTCATTTTTTAGAACTATCACCTTTCAAATAAATTAATTCTCTTCTCTTTCACAAGGTAATAATAGTGATAACAATACAAACAACAAACATCTGTGGAGTACTTTACATTTTACGAAGGGTTTAATGCTCATAACTCCCAGGTAATACCAACAAAACCCCTGTGAAATGAGTATTTTCACTGCCCCTATCTTATAGAGATATTACATAACTGGTCTAAAACTTACACTTAAAAAGAGATTCCCCCCTGAATTTGCCAAGGTCCTCTGGCTTCAAATCCCAAGCTCATTTCTCTCTGCCACACTAGCTGGGGTGCCTCGCAGAGATTTTTGCTCCTATCTCTTTATACCTCCAGGCTCGTGTGTGATTAGCATTTTGCTAGTTGTCATTTATCATCCTGGCATCTGTTGCTGGAGCTGCTGAGGGTACGTATTAGTCATTTCAAGGAATTCAATTCAAATCCAGTGAATGAGATGATTTCTTAAGCTTTTGGGGGAAATTTTTCAAAGGCTCACACCTTGATGTATTGGGGAAAGAGGAGCCTTTTTTAGGTATTTGGGGATCAGGAATCCAGCCTGGCCAGTTCACATGACTTCTGATTCCCTGCTTACATTTGGAGAATGCAAATGTGGGTGGGCCCCAGGGTAAATCCTTAGGGCTATTGGGTTGGTGACAGATTCTGCTTCACCAGGTTCTGATGACACTGCAACTGACCAAGGACCCTAAAATCCTGGGACTGCAGCAATAGAGATAACAAAAGTGACAGCTGCGGCCCCTACCTATTTCCCCAAATTTTACAAATTCCCTCTCTCTCAACTCTGAGCAGAGAACTCAATTTCTAGGCTACATGGGTCAATACCAGATGGTACTGGACAAAAAGCAGGAGCAATTGAGTAATTTCTCTCAGAGCAACTCAAGCAAAGCTGTGACCTGAGCTGCTTGCCTTTTTTCTTTTTTTTTAACTCAAAGGTGTTAAAAAATCCTTCAGTTACTCAAATGAAGAGGAAATTGGGATTATAGTCTTTGATTTTTAAATACTTTATCCGAAAATATTGGACTTTCCAAATTTTGAATTTTGGACTCCTTTCCAAAATTCAGCTCTCAGGGTGGCTCTGTCCTAAGGATATGAACTCAAAAGCAATATGTGCTGAGATGGATGGCCAGCAAACTGGAGACGCAAGGCAAAACTGGACAGGACTGGGACAATACGCCTGGTGGCAAAGGCTGGCCAG
The DNA here is from genome assembly GCF_028749965.1 of Puma concolor. NCBI lineage: Eukaryota > Metazoa > Chordata > Mammalia > Carnivora > Felidae > Puma > Puma concolor. Next base: position 218,927,873 of record NC_141667.1, read on the forward strand.
GGCAAAGTCAAGTTGGATCATCCAAAGTGCCCAAAGAATGTAGCAGGCTCAGGTATGGCCCTGGGATTCTCCTCTGGCAGCCAGCTCAAATCACTGCGTGGGCCCACAGGTTAAAGGATAATGCCATATCAGACAGAATTGTGTCACCATCCTGGAAAAGACATGACATAACAGAGAACTTTGCCACAGCCAAAAAAACATAGTTTGAAATCCTGTTGCTTCTTCTTAGCAGATAACTGGGGCTCCTCTTGAACCTGTTTCTTTCCTGTGAGGCATATTCATACCTATGACTTTTTAATTATTGTTGATTAAAGAAAATATTCACTTAACTGAAGACCATCGGGGAGGGGAAGGGAAAAAAAAAAGTTAGAGAGAGAGAGAGAGAGAGAGAGCCAAACCATAAGAGACTCTTAAAGACAGAGAATAAGCTGAGGTGTTGATGGGGGATGGGTGGGAGGGGAGGGTGGGTGATGGGCATTGAGGAGGGCACCTGTTGGGATGAGCCCTGGGTGTTGTAGGGAAACCAATTTGAGCAATAAATTTCATATATATAAAAAAAAAGAAAATGTTCACAAAGCACCTTGCACAATGCATCAACAAAACAGGAATGAAAGAATGAAAAATATTGTAATGATTCTTAAGATCTGTCCTTTCAGCACGGGACCAATGGTAGTAGCAGGGAACAGAATGTGGAGAGCACAGGAGACTGGCCAAAACTAGCAGGATGGTATGAGAATTGGCATTTGGGAACTTTAAAAAGCATTCATTTCATTAACTACACCAGGCTGTGCATATTACCCCAAGGTTTAGAGGTTTTTTTTCCTTAAACACACAGAAAACCAAGTCATACACAAAAGCAGTTATTATCACCATTAACATCCTCCTAGTAGAGTCTCTTGAAGATAAATTCTAGCTCAAGTTCTACTTCTTGAAGATAAATTCTAAGAAAAGAAGAGACGTGTATGTAAATGCAAGATGCTGCTGCCTACTATAAATCATTTCTGACAAAAAGAGAGGTCTATGGTGAAACTGACCATGACATTCTGATTACAAATTGCTTCCAAGGACACACAAAATAATTATAAAGTAAGATAAGCACGCCTGTGTAAGAGAATGAAGATTCTGAATTGCTTCTCTTAAAAGTTTTGATACGGGTTTTTCTGAGTACTTCTCCATTCCAAATAATAAACCTTCAATACAAGCACTTGTGACTTCAAACATCTGTATTCATCGTTGAAACATATTTCTTCAATAAAGACAGGCTGGGAATGCAAGGAAGATAAAATTCAAATAAGTTTATTCTGCAACTGTGCTCAAAGAAGCTGAAATAAATATCCAAAAATGTTTCATTTTTTCATGCAACTCCTAGCTTCAACCAAAGAAAAATCAAACAGTATATTAACAGCATCTGTAAAAATGGCAAAGGCAGCCAACAAATAAGCCCAAAGACATAGAAAGAAGGATCTGAATCTAAGAGCTGAGAGAAAACTTGTTTTTTTATGTTTTCTGTTCTTTTTTGTAAAATTAATATTTTAAAATACTAATGGCCTAGAATTGTAGTTATCATTTATGGAAACATAAACCACATTTAGTTATACACTTTTCTCATTTCACTTCTTCTTAAATTTACTCTCAAGTGAGGGAGGCATACAGCTGGACAACACACAGTACGATCTGCCAAGGAAACAGCTTTAAAGTGAAGCTGATAGTTATTGTCTTGCTAATGGCCGGCAAAAGAATTCCTCATAATGATAGCTTTCACTGCTCTCCAGCATGAAGTGGTGAACATTTTCAAGTGCCCCCAAAGAAAATCCAGAAATTGGAGAGAAGAGCTTTATTTGGGGGAAAAGAGGCAGAAAAGTTCAGATGCCACCAAGCAGAGGATAAAATAGACTTGTCTAGTGAAGATGTAAAAATCGCATGATGTGAATAAGGTAAATCTACTCCTCTGTGTCCACTATAAAATCCTCTGTGAAACTTTCTTGGTCTACCAGGTTTCTGGGTAAGTAGATTCTTCAAGAAAGAGGTGCTAGGTCTGCACACAGGCAGTCACAGGTAGAACACAGAAAGGGTGGTTGTGGCTTCTGGAGCGAGAGGATGAAAGCACAGCTGATGTCCGGGTCACAGAATGGTGCACAACCCAAGGACCAATCAGCAGGCCTCCACCCAACACCTGACCCATGCTTAGCAGGGACCTTGCCAACTAATGTAGGGAACAAAGGAAAGATAAGTCATGGAAGGATAGAAAAGAAAATGAGCAAAGAAAAAACCCACTCACAAATTACCACTTGCTAGGCATAAGAAACCACAGAATGAAACCTGACTTTCCAAATACTCTCAGCCCAAGAAGCAGCCTATTCACTAGAATAGCACAGGAATCTAGGGATCCAGTCATGGAATTGTACCTACAAATATACTGAAATGGAAACACATCTTTTTATGGGTCTTGTATGCTTTACAGCTGGCAGTCTTTTCCAACCCCCATCATCACTTCTCAGTCTTTCGCACTTCATTTTTCTATCTCAGAGTACCAGAAAAAACTGTAGTCCTATAGGATACGGTATTTGTGGCTCATACTGCAGTTTTCCATTAAAGGGACACCAAGTCCAGGAATAAAAGAGAGCCATCTCTCAAAATAAGGTCTTAGAGTACTGAGTGCCTCCCATAGAGTCAATTTTGAGCCAGAGGTTGTGAAAGATCTAGAAAATGTCAGTTCCCCTCTATTAATAAACTGATAGGTCAGTTTAGTGTAAAAGTTGGTAGTGTAAAAGAATAACTGTAATGGGCAGTGAAATTTACTTGTTCCGGAGAGGTAACATCTAAAGCAAAAGCAAAAAACTCACAAACAGCAATATTTGTGTAAAAACAAGAACATTAAATCAATACAAGGTACAGAAAAGACAAGAGAAGCTAAGTGTATGGTCATGAACCAAAATATAACACTGTATTAAAAAAAAATACAGCTATTATTCTTAGGCAAATTTGGCCAAGAGGAGCTTGTCAATTAAGTTTCAAATATAATACCTTTCCAACTTGCAAATTTTGGTGTTTCCACGGTGCCATTTTGTTCCTGCCTCTACTGACTGCAGAAGGCTCCCACTCTCCCTTCTGTATTAGCCACAATCCAAACTCAACCACTTTCATAACTATCAGAGGCTGGTACATGCTTTGCTTAATAAATACCTTACCAAGGTACATAAGTTGTTACTTAGAGATAGAAAAGTAAAAAGCAACTTCTTCAGATGCCAATGAGATATTTATCCCCAGATGAATAACTAGATATCCCATCAGCTTTTAAAGGAAACCCTCATTGCTAAGGAAGGATTGAACTTTTCAACCTTTATCTTTGTGTTGCTGATCTTCCTGACCAAAGGTACTGAAGCAAAGTGCTATTAGCTAAATTATTAGCAAAGAAGGGCCAGCAAGTTATCACTATGAAGAAATATTCAATAGAAAATTTGAATGCAGTTGACCCTTGAACAACATGAGGGTTAGGGGCACTGGCCTCCACACAGTCAAAAATTGGTATATAACTTCTGACTCCCCTAAAACTTCACTGCTAATAGCCTACTGTTGACCAGAAGACTTAATGATAACACAGATGATTAACATATTTTATATGTTGTAGGTATTATTTATACTGTATTCTTGCAATAAAGTAAGCTAGAGAAAAGCAAATGTTATTAAGAAAATCATAAGGAAGAGAAAATACACTTACAGCACTGCACTGTATTTATCAAAAAAAAAATGCATATAAGTGGACCCACGTAGTTCAAAACCCGTATTGTTCAAGGGTAAGCTGTAATTGAGTAAATGTTTGAGGTGGTAAGACAAATGAAGTCTTGCTAAATAAAAGATAAGGATTTTCCACACTAGAGGCTGATGTGAAGGAGATTATCACATTACTGAATTTATAACTCTGACCATTTTATTTTGAAGTTTAAGTAGAATACAGAATTAATGCAATTAAAAGTTTAAGAAGTATTACTAATTTTTAATTTAAATCTATAATTTTAAAAGTATTCATATTTTAAGAGTGGTATTTATTTTCTCTTATTGTTGTTGCCACAATCAGAAGGCACAATTTGATTAATAGTCAAAGAAAAATGGAGCAGAAATTGAAAAATTAGATCCAAGTTATTTAATTTGCAATAAGGCAGAAAAAAACCAGTGGACTTGCAAATGTATTGCCATACAAATAAAATGAAGTAACTGAAAAAGTATAGTTCCTTTTCAATACAGCTTCCAGAATTGGCTAACATCTCATGCCATCATTGTGGAATAAATCAGTGTATTACAAACCCCACAATCTACAAATGCAAATTTTCAAAACACTCACCATCACCCTATACTTTTCCCTACCGGATTCGAGACTCCTAAGTATTCCAAGTATTCTTAGCATGAGAACAAAATCCTGTCTTTCATATCTATTGGTAAGTCTGATATCACTTGTAGAAAATTATATGCATGCATGTGTATGCAAACCTGCTTATCTCAAGGAAATTATTTGATTTAAGGAAATTAAACACGGGCTATAATGTAGAGTATCTGAGTTCCACACTTAGCCAGTCCAGAAAAGCCCCACCAGGATCTCTGTAACATTTGTCCTCATTGTGAATAGCAGACCCCCCATAAGTCTCTGTCAAAACCCTTGTTACTTTCTTCAGAGCACTTATCAAGAGCTGAAAACATTTGGTTTCTTCATTTGTTTCCTTGGTTGTCTGCCTCCCATAATTAGAATATAAGGTCTTCTAGGACACATAGGTTGTCTTCTTTGCTCATTGTCAGAGCAAAGAACAATGTCCAGGAGTAGATTCAAAAATAATTGGAAGAATTCTTCAGAATTCTAGTTATAATGGTTGAGAAAGAAAGAGGAATAGGCCCTGACATTGAGAAGATGGCCTGGGGCTCACAACTAGACCATGTGACTCTCCCAGGAGACAAACAATCTCACAGAATATCAGCCTCAGACTGACACTCTGAGACCATGATAAAATGGGACAAAGCAGAGCCACTTCATGATTTTGGCAAAGCACCAAAACAGGTCACTGTGCCACCCACAAAGTGCCACACACCTCCCCGCTCTTAGCCAAAATGAGGGACTGCTACTTCATTACCATGTAGAGCTTTATCCTCATTACAGTTTCCCCTTCCTGTAAGTGAGATTCATTGAGATACCCAATCATAGTATTGCCCCATTTTCTACCAGGACCCAATCTGAAGGCAAGTCCTGCTTCCTTAGACCCTCCCCCAAGTTGCCTAACTGAAGCCCAAATGCTTCAAAGCTTCCTTCTGACACCCTCTTACTGAGAGACCCATGATTTCCCACGGTAAGTGTTTTCTTTTTCTTCTGGAAGTCACAAATCCGACTGGTTCAACTGCAGGCATGTTCTTGGTGGTCTTTGGCCAAGGGGCATTAGCAGAGTATGGCACAAAAAAGTAGGAGAGAAAAATTTGGCTGAAAATGAGCCAAATTTTCAGACAAAAGAGAAGTGGAACTTACGAGTGGTATAAAATACCAGCCACTGCTAGATATTTTATTAATAATCGAATAATAACAGCTAGCATTACTTGAGCCTCCACGCTATGCCAGGCACTGTGTTATACCTCATCGACTTCCCACTACAACTCTCTAAGGTAGATTCTATTATCTACTCCACTTTACAGATAGGGAAACTGAGGGTTAGTGAAGTCATTTGCTCACATCCATAGCTAATAACTGATTAAATCAGCAATCAACCCCAGAGTCAGAAACATCATACTGATTTCTCTCCCAGTGGCTTATTTTCAGAGGGGGTTAAATTTTAAAGTACTATACCGCTAAACTCTCATGACAAAGATAGTGTTCAATGTGAGAAAGGCAACCTTCAAAACTCTAGTAAAGAATTTCAGCATCCCTTCAGAATATCCTGGGGGGGCTCCAGGCCTATGCCAAACCACTCTCAGACTTCCGCACTTCAAAGTAGCTTAGTCATTGGCACTATATTTGCATCATAAAACCAGCTTTTCATTGGTATATTTTTTAGAACTAAAAAATGATTGTCTTTCTGACTACTTAAGTGTTTCTCTGCTAGATACAGGTTTTGCTCCTGCCAAAGTAAAGATCATCCTTTCAATAAAAGCAACAGACTATTTTTCCAACTGTGCCATGAACGTTCCACAGCCAGCACTGAATGGAGTGACTCAACAGAACAACTCTCTCCTTTCTGAACTAATAATAACCAGAACAATTGCATTCCCAGCTAAAACAGGGCAAAAAGCTGCAGGATCTATACCCTGAAAGAAATCAAAAGAAATGGCAACAGTGTAATATCTACTCAAAACATAATTCTAGTTCTTCTCTCAGCTTTGTAGAGAAATCTTCAGCATCCCATGGAAGGTGAATTAATTGCTCTCAAATGCCAGCCCAGGTGAGCCACTGACTAGATTATGAAGACATTTGCAGTGTACTTCTAATTGTCCCTGCAAGGAACAATAAAATTAGGACCAGCAGACAGCCAGTCAAGAGGCTCTTTTCCATGTCACTCATTTGGCTCAATTCTATTGGGACAATTTACCACAAAATAAAAGAAGGAATCACGGAACCGTACAACAGAGATACAGTTTCCTGCTCAGGCCTGACATGAGTGACTGAAGTAAGACTAACTGACAAAACAAGAGGGCTAGCAAAATTCCTGAGACAGCCAGACCAAAGAAGTTTCCAGGAGTAGGAGGAGATATACCACACGAAGAGCCGTTCTTTGAAAGTTGCTTATTCTTCTCTAATAATTGAGTGACTAAAGCCCAGCCTATGAACCAAAGTCAAGTAATTATTTCACAGAATACACTAACCCATATTCATATAAAGCATAGACTAGGTACAGGAAGCCATTATTATGTGGGGGGGGGCATCTATTACATTGTTTTATATCATGAAGAGGCCTTCCCCTCAGTAAAGGTTGGGAACCATGGGTTTCCACCATATTTCTCTAGTCTGTTATTAACAATTTCATGCAAAACAAAACTTAAAAGCTTACTAAAGTCAACGTTTGTTGAACTGCAATTTAATTTCTCCAAACCTGCAACTGTCTACGGGATGTCCAGGTCACTGAAATATGGAAAAATGTAATGGAGCAGTAACAATTTAAATTCATTTTGGACGAGGACCATCATACACCTTAAGTAAAAAGTAATCTACTGAGTGCTTACAACAGGTACCTTAACTATAGTCATGACCAAAAGTGTTCATATAATTACTGTCATATTTCCTTGTCCCTGGCTCTGGTGGATTAGTTCCCATTCATTAATTCTCTCTACAATGGGTCATTTCTGATAGCAGTCTTAAAACAGTAGGAGAAGATGAGGACCCAGAAGATATTTGCATTCTACTTCTCATTATAATATAAATTAAGATGTAAGCAGCACCTGGGTGGCTCAGTCGGTTGAGCAGCCAACTTTGGCTCAGGATATGATCTCAGGGTCTCTGAGTTCGAGCCCTGCATCGGGCTCCATGCTGACAGCTCAGAGCCTGGAGCCTGCTTCGGATTCTGTGTCTCCCTCTCTCTCTACCTCTCCCCTGCTCATGCTCTCTCTCTGTCAAAAATAAACATTAAATAATAATAATAATAAATAATATAAATTAAGATGATAAAATATACCAAACCACTCCTTCAGATTTATTCCAAGCAGTGTTTCTGAGATTCTGAGATTCAGCTCTGAGTATCCCATGCATTACTAACTCTCTTATCTCCTATTTCGTCTCCTTAAAGTTCTTCTTCTTAAATTCATAGACATTCCCAGAAACTCCTGAGGCTTCTTGGGATTTCCTTTAAAGAAATTATAGGAGGAAAACACACTTAAGAACAGTGATTGCTCTGGATATTGAGCAAAAAGAAGTTCCTTCTTTTTACGCTGGGCATGTGTTTCTTATAATCAGAAAAAATATTAAAAGTGAAATGTGGAAATAATAATCCTAACTCTTTCCAGGATAACTTGCAAACAAGGCAGCTTTCTCAACCTTCCCCACTCATCAGTCATTCAGATCTCACAGCATCACACACTGTTTGTTAGAGAGCATTTGCACTGACATTTGGTAAAAACAAATATCCTAGGTCTGTTCCTTGTTGCACAGATTACATTGAACTGGTCCTTCCAACATCTTCCTTGTTGCTCTCTGCAATCAACAAGGGTAGGGTTTTGTCTTTTACTTTTTTCTGCTTCGTATCCTTCCTTTACCATTGGAAAGCAGGACTCGGCCTTCAGAGGCAGAAGGGTGACCCTGGGTCTGCATTCTCCATGCTTGATTCTTGATCTGCTAGATGAATCTGGGAATTTCTCTCCTGTGCACATCTATTTCCAAAACCTCTTGGTTGTACTCATGGCTACATGGGGAACTTTGTTTAAAAGAAATATTTAAATGCTTCCAATTATGATTTCCAAAATATTATCCCTGTTGCACATGTTTCCTTTATTTTTGTGATCAATATTTTGAATATTTACATATAATTAACTGGGTTTCCAGGAATAGAGTTCTAATTTATAACACTGCTTTTAGAGGAAATAAGGATTTAATGCAACCATCATACAAGAAGAAATTAAGTAGCAAGTTTAAGGCATAAAACTCCGTTTCCTTCTTCCATTTCCACCTCTTCTTACTTTTTATTTTAACCCTTCTTAAAGCACTGACCTGCCATAATTACTTGGCCAGCCTCCACTGTCCTCTCTAATAAACAGGGAGCTGTGCAGTTCTGGTTTTCTATAAAGAAGAATCTGAAAAGGCTAATGCAGAGATAAAAGGCAACAACCTACAGTGTTGCCTGTATTCCAGGGAAGAAATATAATTAACACAATCATGCCCACTCAGGCCTCTCCTTCTTATACTGGTAAGAAATTAGATGTGCTAAAATTAAACTCCAAAGGAGTGCTGATCTAACCATGTATAAAGCCAACCATATAGAAATAGTGACAATACAGTTCTATGATCTGAATATCATCAAGCATCTCTAAAACTGCTGTTCCCTTGGCATCTCTGATGACAAGCAGAATAATGCTGCAGCCCCAGCCATTTGCTCACACTGTGAAGAGCTTATAGAATCTGGCGACAACCTAGCTTCCCTAATAATTCATGCCAATTTCATTGCTTACATACTCTGCATCTTCCCTAAAAAGCCAGCCACTCACCCTCCCAGGCCGCTGTTCTAAACCTCAGGCTTTCACAGCACACAGCACTTGGATGCATACATAGACAGGATTACAGTTATTTCTAACTTGTTTCTCTGTGGTTCAAGCTCTCAGTGTCAGCGTGGCTTCATAACATAAGAGTAGACACTAATGATCTCTATTCAATTTCTATTCTTAAGAGCAGTGGAATAATTGGGCCTGGCTGCTGGCCTTTCTGGGTCCCACCTCCCCGCCCACCTCCCTGGGCCTACCCAAGCCTGTCTTTGTGACTATTATTGGTCCCACTGACCTCCCTCCATTCAGCTCTTCCTGGTGCTTGGACACATGCCATAAGCATTACTGTGTGTTGCAAGAAAGAGGCTTTCCTATGGGTCATGTGTTTGGCTCCCACAATTCCTGTCATAACTTTTCTTTGAAAAGATATTTTTGTGATCTTTCATATTAAAATATTGATGCAACCAGAAGGAGACAAAAGGCAGGCTAAGAAATATCATTAGGGTCCTTTACTGGGTTGGTGTGAGAGAAGTTAGTAAATATTTGTGAAAAGAAGAAAAAGAGAATGTAGCTCTAAGGACCTCTAGAGGATGTAAGTATATATTTAAAGCATTTTAAGATGCTAAGAAATGTTTAAGGTTAACAAAAACAAGAAAATGTTTTGTAAAATTAAGATAGCAAATGTCCCTTGAGGATACTGGGCACTTCTGTTTTGCACATTACTGAGCGAGGACATAGCTCTATCAGGATATTCTGAACTGCAAGTTGCAAAAACCCTGATTCAACTGCTGAAATAAATAAGGAAGTTTATCAGATAACATAAGAGGAAGTCAATAGATAGTTAATAGGACTGCAGGCACTAAATAATCAGAGTTCTTGTTCTCAGTGCCTACTATCCATTCAGTCATTTGACTCTGATGTCTTCTGTGTCCCCAGGTTAGCTTTTCTCATACTTACAAGATGGCTACCCACAGCAATGGGAACCTTCTTTATTTCCTGCTGGAGAGAGAGAGAGACAGTCTCCCCCCCAGTCACAGAATATAAGGCCAGGTTTGGGCCTAGTTAGATCCCATGCCCATTCCTAGATCCATAACAATGACAGGGGAAATGCTACATGCTTATTGGATTGGACTAAGTAGGATCCACCCACACCTGGGGATGGAGTTGATTCCCCTAACTCACAGGACTAAATGGAAGAAGGCTGGTACCTGAACCAAATCAGATCTCGCCCCATTAGAAAAGAAGGAGAGAGCAAACCACTCACATCACCCACTGCAGTACCATCATGATTGCAAGTGTAGGCTTTTGTGTACAACAGACCAGCATTCAGATTCTAGCTTCAGAATTTTACCTTAATTACTTCACTTTGTTATGCCTCAGTTTTTACACCTATAAAATACCTCACATGGTTGTTGTGAACATTCAGTGGGATTACATATAAAGAAGTAGGCACAATATATGGGAAATAGTAAGTACTCAATAAATGATAGTAGTGGTGAATGTTCTTACAACCACTATTATTAATATCGTTGGTGATATTGTTGCTATTATTGCCATCATCATCATTATTCATTATTATAGTCCTCCTTAGCACTCCAATTTTTGGCCTAATTTGTGGACTGGAAACTGGGGGAATACGGGGGTTCTGGGCAGCTGAGAGACCAAGGCTGATAAGCTAAACTAGTTCTTCCCACTCCCAGCATGAGAGAATTTCTCTAAGCAAATAAGAGCTGCTGTCCCCACCCTCCAGGGAAACCACTGCACAGACCTTCCCCTTTTTGAGAATGCTCCAGGTGCTCTGGCCCACATTAGGCTCCCTGCAGATCAGGACCATCTAGTCCCCTGGAAAGGTGCAGGCCCAGTCCTGGGTGTGACCCCTTAGAGGACACATCTGTGCCTTTACCAGCAGCTCCTGTCATCCGGTTTCCCAAGAGGTTCCCTGAGGAGTATCACCTGTTGATTGATATGGTTTCTGTTCCCCTGTACTTTTTATTATTCTCCTGTCTTCCATATGGAAAATGTGATCTAGTGAGTCTTAAGGATATTTGCTTTGACATGACATTTTGGAACGAAGCCATCTAACATCCCCGCGATACAGTTCTGATTGTGTACAGGTCGAGTACAGACTGGTCATAGATTAGAATAGTGCCCTATTCGACAAGGAGTTACTGTCAACTTCTAGGATTCCCAAGGAGACCAACTGATGTCTCCTCCTCCCAACCACCATCATTCTGAGACCACTTTCTGGGTCCTGTGATGACCCTTCTCCAAGGAGCCTATGCCCTGTTAGCCAGTGTAGACCTGTAGGCTTTGGAAGCAGCTGAGGTATTCATCTCCATTCCCCAGTCTGCCTCCCATTTCCTACTGTCCCAAAGCCCTTTCCTCACCACACCTCCCCACCCTGAACCTCCATCTATCATTAGCATCTGTTCCTGAGAGCCTTTCTGTTCTTTCTCATCAGTCAGTCCTGGTGTTTTCCAAGAGAAAGAGCAAAATTGAAAATGATTTTTAAATGAACAGCGACATGACTGGCAAGATGGAAGGAAATGGGGATTTGGGAAGTCAATCAGATCCGGCTTCAGATGCCAGCTGTACCAGAGCTGTGCAGCCATGGGGGAAATTACTGATCCTCTCTGAACCTTAACTTATTCATCTGTCTTCGGAATCTTTAAAAGGGCTGAAATGACATACACGGAAAGTGCCAAGCTTAGGAGCTGGCCCAACAAGTGGCAGCTTGGAAGTGTGGTGCTTACAGCACCCATAGAAGGAAGTAGACAGGAAGATTCTATCTTAGAGGAATTCTCAGCCAAGGATGAGGGGCATTCTTTTCTCTTTGCAAGCCCCAACTCAGTAGGCAAACGAATTTTTTAAGACTGTGAAGTTCTGAAAGATCAGAACATCAGGAAGGGACATCAACCAGGATTTTTACATCAACCTCTTTCATCTTGTGCTCAGCCCTTGGCTGGTGAGTTTTCCTTCTTGAAAGCTCTCAGAAGTTTTTTTAGTGAGGATTTCCCTGTCTTTAGTGAGTCAGGAAAAAGAGTTTCTTTTACTGTCAACCACCAGAGACCATCCCTGCTCAGTTTTTCTAACAATAAGTTAACCTTGTCCCTGCAGAGAAAGAAGAACCCTTTTTGCACGGCTGGAAAACAGTATGGAGGCCACTCTGGAAAACAGTATGGAGGTTCCTCAAAAAATTAAAAATAGAACTACCCTACAACCCAGCAATTGCACTACTAGGTATTTATTCGAAGGATACAAAAATGCTGATTCAAAGAGGTACATGCACCCCAATGTTTATAGTAGCACTATTGACAATAGCCAAAGTATGGAAAGAGCCCAAAATGTCCATCGACAGATAAATGGATAAATAAGATGTAATATATATATATATATATATATATATATATATATATATACACACACACACACACACATATACACACACACACACACATATATATATATATATATTCAGTGGAATATTACTCAGTGATGAAAAGAATGAAATCTTGCCATTTGCAACAACATGGATGGAACTAGAGTGTATCATGCTAAGCAAAGTAGAGAAAGAAAAATATATGATTTTGCTTATTAGTGGAATTTAAGATACAAAACAGATGAACATAAGGGAATGGAAGCAAAAATAATATAAAAACAGAGAGGGAGACTAACCATGAGCAACTCCTAAATACAGAGAACAAACGGAGGGTTGCTGGTGGGGTGTTAGGTAGGGGGGAAAGCTGAAAGGGTGATGGGCATTAAGGAGGGCACTTGTTAAGATGAGCACTGGGTGTTGTATGTAAGTGATGAATCACTTACTAAATTCTATTCCTGAAAAAATAAATAAATTTTGATTTTTTAAAAAAGGTAACCTCCTCCCTCTTCCAGGGGCTATGCTCTTTCATGCTTGAATAACTGGCAGTGATATCTTCCAATTACAACTTTTCATGTCCCATTGGGAGCAATGAGCAGTGGACTTCCTCTATTCTCCAATTAGAGAACTGGTAATAGGCAAAAATTCTCATCACAAGATTTGGTCAGATACAGAGATTTTGGAAGTATGGCTTGTATTTTCATCCTCTCCAAGTGTGTAACTTCAATAAATTATCTCTTGTGATACAATGCTCTGTTAATGACAGTTTCATCAATGGTATCCTTTCCCAAATAGAATGTTGTAGTACGTCCATCAGCGTCCAATTAGGACACAGCAACTACTTAGTAATTTGATCAGGAAAAGTTGATTATGAAGGATTATTAATTATGACAGGGATTGCCATAATGGATTGGCTGGTGTCTCAGCCAGCTTGGGCTGCCATGACAAATTACCATATTCTGGGTGGCTTAATAAGAATTTATTTCTCACAGTCCTGGAGGCTGAAAGTCTAAGGTCGGGTGCTGGCCAATTTGGTTCTTAGTGAGGACCTGCTTCCTGGTTTGCAGATGGCGTGTTCTCATTGTGTCCTCATGTGGCAGAGAGCAGAGAGGTGAAGCAAGCTCTCTCCTTTCTCTTCTTATAAGGGCACTAATCCCATTCATGAAGGCTCCCACTCTCATGATCTAATTTCCTCCCAAAGGCCACACCTCCTAACACCATCACACTGGAGATCAGGTTATAAATTTGGGAGGACACAAACATTCAGTCAACAGAAACTAGTGAGAAGTAGAGAGAACTCTAAAGAATAGAGAAATTATGGGAGGTTCAGCTGCTATTCCAAAGCTGAAAGAGAGCACCCAAGGAAGAAATCTTCTCCTTCAACCCAGGGTTAAGATCCAGACCTCCTGGAGAGGTCTCACTTGATGATGGAGAAGCTGATCAGGTGCTGCAGGAGTGGAACTTGCTAGAAATACACCCCCTGGGGGTTCCAGAGAAATCTGTCCACAAAGAGGTGCCTCACTCTGGACCTCACTCCAAAGCCATATGAGGGTGTGTAGGGAAACCACTCCCTGAATGGTGCCTTGATGGCAGCACTCAGCTATGTAACGGTCCGGAGGGGCTGAGGAAATTGGTGACTGCTGTGCTCTAAGAACTGGGTGCTGGAGAAGCTGGGAGAAGACCAGAGCTAGGAAGTATAGGAAACCCCTTGAGATGGACCTCAGAGTTGGCAAAGAATAGTGAACCGTCCTCAGATGGTAGAGAGAGCCAGAGGGCATAGGTGCAGGGGTGGGGCACTCCTCTCCTGTGTATCCTGAGAGGTAGCATGCCTCTGGGATTGAACTGTCCAATGAGGTAGACACTAACCATGTATACGCGTTTGATTCAAATTTTAAATAATTAAAATGAAATCAAATTGTAAACCTCAGTTCCTCAGTTATACCAGCCACATTTCAAGTGCTCACTTTTCATATGAGACTGTTGGCTACAGCCTAGGGACAGCCCAGCTCCAGGGTGCCCTGCCTGTGATCCCACCCATCTGGTCTGGGAGCAACAGAGCTATGGTGGCCATGTTTGACCCTGAGGCAATGTGTCTGGCTTCTCATAATCTTTGTGACACATGCGACAGATCCGGAATGCCCTAAGTGAGCCGGCCAGAGGACCCAGGGGTTCTAGGAGAGCCGCTTTTCTTTCTTTTAGGTTTCTCATATACCGCATTACATTTGTGACCCTATTACCCCTACATTTCCCAAACTGGAGCCCCACGGCACATGTGTGAGCGTGCCAAGGGGCAAGTGCTTTCCGCTCAATGAGGATTCTGAAAACACTAGGCTAAACTAAATCGAACAGGGTTTTTTTCTGCAGAGCAGGCAATGTCCACGTTCTCTATTCCCCCTATGTTCCTCCAACTCATTTCCAATGGCCACTGCATCTCTTTGCCTGTGGGATTTCTCCAAAGCCTGAGAAACTGCTTTGCCAGGGACAGACTGGAAGTGTAAGAATTTGGGAGCAGCCCTCAACGATGACTGACAGAAGATGATGTACCAATATCCCAGATCCTTTAATCTTCAGATGGCACAATTCTGAGGCCTGCACTTGCACTTTATGCTGTCTCCCAGACTTTCCCCTTGGGCGTAATCTCTGGCCACCCACAGCAACGACTGGCCTGATTATACACCCTTTTCTGGCTTCCTTACCTTTCTCGTAACTGCCTCCTCACTTCTTCCCTGATGTTCCCCAGATCTCCCAAATAAATGACTTGTCCTTGAATCCTTATTGCAGGATCCACTTCTAGGAAAACTCAAACTGTGACATTCTAGGTGACATCTTAGCTATTAATACACATTTTCAATCTTCAAGAGAGGAAGGACATACACAGCAGTTCCTAGACTCATGGACATGGAGTCCACCTTCATATGGCATTCTTGCCACATCTACCCCGAACACTGTTCCATAAAAACGGCTTGGGAAATGCTGGTGTGAATCATAAAGAATGGGTTCCAAACTCATAGCTCTCAAAACGAATCTGAAGTTTGCTGTAAACTCAAGTCTAAAGACATCAGTCCAACGGACTGCTGAGGCCTTTGGCCTTATCTTTATAATAGAAGTTCTCTGAAATCATAATGGAAACTAAAGAGAAATTTCTGCCTGCCTTATCCAAAGCCATAATGCATTCACAATAAGAACTCTGTGTGCAGTCCTGTTTAAGAATGGCATCATGGTGTGAAGGGAGTCCAGAGAACGTCAGACAGGAGGACCGAGGGAGCATGAGGCTTGCCACCTGAGGGTAGATGAAAAGTTAGGATTTTTCAGGGAGGAGGGGAAAGGCAGAAGTGATAAGCTAGGAATATACTATGAATAAATAGCATACAGGGAATATCTGCCTCTCCTCTCATTTCAGAATATCAGCTTTGAAGGGTAGCTCTTAACGTCTGAGGGAAATAAGCTGAAGATAAAAAGAGCAATTCACTATTATATACAACTTTTACCATTTATACAATTCTAGGAATCTTCCTCCACATCCTACCTCAAGAATTAAAAGCTGAATATAAAAACAGAATCTAAGAAAGGTTAAGTAAATTCCTGGTCACCAGAATCAATAGAGACGCAGGATTGCATAGCGTAAACCTTGGAGTCAAACAGGCCACGTTTGAACAGCAGCCCTGCTGAGCGACCAGGGACATCCCTATGTCTGTCTGCACATTAGGTTCCTCATCTGTGAAATGAAAAGTACCTGCCTTTAAGAGCTGTTGTAAGGAAGACAACTAATGGATATTAAAAACCCAGTATAGCGCCTCAGTCAGTAGGAACTATTACTATAGTCCGTAATAATTTCCTTAAAGCATCCAGTATATATTATTATCTTGTTTCCATAATCTGCTGTGACCAGCCTCAGGGAAAATGATTAAACCCCCTCCCCGTGGGTCCCTAGCACCGCTGTCAAGGACAAGCCTCAGGGGTGGAAGGGCCAAAGTGGAGCAGGGGCCACCAGGACACAGAATCCATTGTGCGCTCTGCACACAGCGCTTACAACGGCCTGCCTCACCCCTACCCGGGGAAGACCAGATTTGCCTCTGCTTGTCCTCAGCTGCAGCCATTAAACTGCATTAAGTCTTCCATCAGTGCACAGAAATGTCTCCAGGCTTAGGGACATTTTCATTAATGTTCCTATTCCCCAATCACACTTCCCCTGCCTGCAAAGACAATTCTCTTGACCCCACTTCTTCCAGTTGCCTCCCAACTTCCCCGCACTTAAAGCAGAACTCCTTGCAAGAGTCCTTTACATCACTGTCTCCAAGCCCCTTCTCCCATCCTGTGTTGACCATACTGCCTTTGGGCCTGCCCCTCGCAGCTCTGGTCAAACTGACCTTCCCATGGCCAAAGCCTATGTTCATCTGTCAGTTCTCGTCTTTCCTGACCCTTCTGTGGTGCTTGATCCTGATGGTTCTTTTCCTTGCAACTCTGTATGCCCTTCATTTCAGGACCCTGTGCCCTCTGGTTCTCCTCCACCAGCCCTGCTCCTCAGTCCCAGGGGCTCCCAGCCTCACTGAGGGCTCAGGCTCAGTGGCGGCCCTCCATTCTCCCACATCTGTCGCATCCTTCAGTGAATTCACCCATGGCCTTAAATACCATCTATAGAGGCACCTGGATGGCTTAGTCAATTAAGTGTCTGACCTCGGCTCAGGTCATGATCTTGCGGTTCATGGGTTCTAGCCCCACGTACGGCTCTGTGCTGACAGCTCAGAGCCTGGATGGAGACTGCTTCAGATTCTCTATCTCCATATGGCTCTCTGCCCACCCCCATACTCCATCTCTGTCTCTCTCTCTCTCTCTCAAAAATAAACACTAAGAAAAATTTTAATAAGTAAATACCTTCTATAAGCTACCAACTCTCATATTTATCTCTCCAGTATGAACTTCCCCCCTTAAAATAATCAAAACTCTCCCTTTCTTGTCCCACCTAAGCATTCCTTCCTTTTGTTAGAGAAATAAAACGTTTCCAGTGGGTCAGTTCCTCCTTCAGGCCAAGTATGGACATTGACAACAGTCTCAAATAGATGTGTCTGTAGCTGACTTATTACTTTTGGAATGTTTGTCTTCCTCATCAAGTGTATCAGCCATACCCCCTGGTACATTCCATTTTCATGTGTTCCACCACCCCCGGACCTTTTGTATGATGGCCCAGCTCAGGATCCTCAACAATACTTGGTTTGTCAACTTTATACCTGCACCCCAGAATATTGTTATATTAAGAACATTTTAATCACTTCAAATAATAGGGGATATAAGACACAATAACCTTTTTTATTTTTTTTTTATTTTTTTTTCAATGTTTTTATTTATTTTTGGGACAGAGAGAGACAGAGCATGAACGGGGGAGGGGCAGAGAGAGAGGGAGACACAGAATCAGAAACAGGCTCCAGGCTCTGAACCATCAGCCCAGAGCCTGACGCGGGGCTCGAACTCACGGACCGCGAGATGGTGACCTGGCTGAAGTCGGACGCTTAACCGACTGCGCCACCCAGGCGCCCCAAACCTTTTTTAAATGTCAAGGCAAAGTACACATTTTTACGACCACCTTATCATGTCACGTAATCCAAGATTTGTTATCAAAATGCCATTCTGGCAGCAGTGGGGATGGACAGGAAACTGGTTGTGGGCCTAGAGAGGAGTCTGATCAAGAAATAATGAGGCCTGAAATAAGACAGCAACTACAGAGATAGAGGACATGCCAGATGTGTCAAAGTCTAGCGTATCAGGCCAAAAGGATAAGAGTGAGATAAAAAATGAACTCAGGTAAATGGCATCATGGAATAAAATTGGGAATACAGAATGAGAACTAACAGATAGGGCATAGTTAATGGATCCTTGTGATCCAATGTTCCTTTTGTTTGAGAAAACAGTAACCCTCTTTCTAGCTCACAGGGAAAAGGAGTAATAATAATAACAATATACCAGGACCCTCCAGAATCAATCTCCTCTGTTCCTGCCCTTCCCATGCTAGATGGAGATTTTTCTTGACGGTATAGGAAAATATTGCCTTAATCAGGGCAACACTGTGATATAAAGACAAAGCCACATGAGCCCAGGCCACACCTGTGCAATCCAATAGGCATAACACTTTTAAGGGAATAAATGAACTTATCTGAACTGACAAGTTGCCCTGGCCTCACTATTCAGTGGACATGGAAAAGTCCCACTCACTAAAGAGATGGGAAGTGGTAGAAGGAAGTGGTAAGGTTGACCTTTCAGCCAGAGGTCCTACCTGGGACAGCCTGCACAGACTGTGTCTGAGTACCTATGGTCAGTTTTGCTCACAGAGGGTGAATGTGAATGTTTCTCCTCTCGTCTACCTCCTCACGCTTCTATGATGGTGTGCCCAAACCAGATGAGTTGGTGTCATTGCCCACAAAAGACTTCCAGATTAGTCATCATAACTGCAAACAACTTAGCACATACCCTTTGCCAAGCACCATGGTAGGTCTTTTACTTATATCAACTCATTTAATCCTTCCCACAACTCTATGAGGTAAGGGTGCTATTATTACCATCCCCATTTTAAAGACAAGGAAACTGAGGCACTGAGAGGTTAAGGAACTTGTCCAGTGCTACACAGAATTAGGTGGCCGTTCTGAGATTTCAAACCAGGCCGTCTGGCTTCAGGGGCTGTGCTCTTAACCATTACGCTACTCTTGGATCTATGGAAATAAACTGTAAACAATTGAAATGGAGCATTTCTGGTATCAGGTATTGGTAGTCAGTACCTGCTATAGCACAGGTCCAGCTTGCAGGGGGAAGGTCAGGAAAGACGTTTAAGCTCTTGAACAGGGTCTTGCTAGATGACCAGGGGTTCCCCAGTCAGGTTGGCAGTGTGAGTTCCACACAGAGAGAACCTTGTGGTCAGAGAGACATCAGACAGGAAGCTGGAAGGAGTTAGTTCAGAGTGGCTGGAATAAGGACTGGGGGGGTGGGGGAGGGGAGGGGGCAGAGATGGCACTTCAAAAGGAACAGCTAGGTAGATAGCCACATGCCTGAAGCCTTCTAAGTTATGCAAAAAAATAAACAAAGATACCTTGCTTCTGGGTCATAGTCTTTCACTCAGTTCCACTTAGATCAGCATTTGAAGTCACCGGACAATGAGGGAGCCAGAGCCCCCATGTGACCAAATACAATGGTACTGCCTCCTACTAGCTCAGAACTGCTTTTGCTCAAGGCTTTTTAAGTGTCTCCTGTACTACATGTTTGAACACAGCGGTTTAACCCCCCACCAAACTGCCTACTGGGTGACACAAAGTGGCTTCCATAGTTGTACCCAGGGAGGGACTCTTTTCAGCTCCAATGCCAATCAGAAGGGGCTCTCCATGGCCAAAAGAGGTCTACCAACACATTCCCTTTGCAATCTGACAGACAACAGAGTCAAGAGCAGAGATTTAGGCTTGGAAAGCAAAGCTGCAGTATCAAACAAACAAGAAACTGTTCCAGGGAAATAGATGAAAAATAAAGCAAGGAGCCAGCCTTCTTTTTCATATGTTTCAGACAGAAAAATCAAACGAATGAACAAAAATCATCTGTAGCAATGTATGTGCTATACAAGATACTTAAGGAAAACCCAAAGCATGTGCCTCTGCAAAGGCAAAGTTACACGTGTGCCTGACTCTGGAAAGTCATGTCCCATGCAGATGGCCTTGAGAAAAGAAGTGTGTGGCATGTGGAAGAGAACCTGGGGAATTCAGGTAAATTCTAGCCCAAAACAGAAACCATTCCCTGACCCTACATACTAGAGAGGGCTTTCATTAGTTTCTCAGAGGAAAGAGAAAAAACAAAAACAAAAACAAAAAACAGGACATTTACATCAGTATCTGCTCTCTCGTAGTCACTCTTACCCTTTCCTTCCTTCAGCCCACCCCAACTCAAGTCCATTCAGAGAATAGCAAACTCAAGCCCAACCCCCACCTCCCACACATGGGAACAGCCTCTCACAAGAGGCATCTACTTGGTTGAGTAATCACAAGCCCTAGTCCAGGAATGTGCCTCCCAGATCTGAGCTGAGAGGGTCCTTCATTTCTACTAATGCTGCAGATCTAGAAGGGAAGGTGCAGAGAAGGGAAGGTGCATGAGGACAGCTTGGGACTCCACGGCAACCTTGCCTTTCCTATTCTTTCATCCACACAGGGTCCTGAAGGCCTTAAAAATAAAAAGGATGAGGTATGTCTAGGTGGCTCAGTAGGTTAAGCATCCAACTCTTGATTTCAGCTCAGGGCATGAACTCACAGTTCATGAGTTCGAGCCCCGCCACAGGATACATGCTGACAGTGCAGAACCTGCTTGGGATTCTCGCTCTCAAAATAAATAAATAATCTTTAAAAAAAATTTTTAATAAGAAAAACATATTTATACAGTTAAAATTCTTATATTTTTGTAAAGAAGACAGTGTCTTCCCTAGAAAATAAATAAACTGAATTTTGAGGCAAAGCAGGTCTCTCTGGGAAATACAACTGAGAAAGCATATTACAGACTCTATTACATATTCATCTTTTGTAAACAGATTCCTCCAAAAGGACCAAGAGCATACATTGGGATTCAGGGCGTGTTTCCTTTCTTTGTGGAGTGAATATAATAATGCCAGAAAATGAGAACTATTACCATGCTAGATGACCCTACTTTAAAACCAAAAATAAAGTTGAAGGATTGCTAATGACACACAGGAACAGAAGTAAGACACCTTATCTTATAACGTTTTCCACTTTCCCCACGAATCCTCTTACCCTGGATATTTTCAAAAGATGCTTCTATACACACATATCAAAATACCATCAAGGGAAGCACTCCTGCTCCTTACCTCTCACTTTTAATCAAGACCCCCCCCCCCCACACACACAGCTGGCTGCCACAGCAGCAGGGAGACAGATCAAGCAGTTACTCAGCTCACTTTATCTTACTACTGTCCAAAATATCCATCAAGAAGCTGCAGAGGACAGAGTGAATAGAGCAGATCTGAAGTACACCCTTGCCCAGCCTCAGCCAAAGCCACGATTCAACTGCAAAAAGTGAGTAGTATAGGTAGACTCTGATATACACCCAAGTCATCAGTGACCCAAACCCCAAAATGGCCTCAGTAGGCAAGAGGGTCAACCCAGAGCTGGGCCTTCTCTCCACCCTTACCTGAGGGAACCTCCTTCCACCCTCCACCCTCCTATTGATATTGGAGCTTTGCATTAAACATTAGGGTCTACAAGACACACAGATGGGAGCCTTAAGTGAAGCAACAACAAGTTTGAGCATCCCAAGGAATCGCTGCAGTCCCTGACCTCCAAGATGTGTCCAAATTTCAATAGACTAAAAATTAAGGAAATCTTGCTATATTCTTGGAGATTCAGACACAAAGCGGATTAAGGGTTCTGAGAGAAAATGAAGCCAACACATGGTATCCACTTTAACCAGGGGCAGAGCCAACTTCACAGACAAGTGACCTGTGCTGTGTGGTCACACAGACCCCAGTTTAGAAGAGCCCATACGTGGCTTGAGGCTCTGTGGTCACCATCTTGAAATTCTATTTTTTTTTTTAAAGGTTCTGAATTTTCACTTTGCATTGGCCCCCTACAAGTTGCATAGTCAACTCTAACCGGGGTTACTCTCATATTGACAACACCTCTAAACACCAAGGGACATAGTTTGCATGGGGTGCAAAGCTAAAATGAACTGAAATCAGGGAAACTCTAAAGGATATACTATCTCTCTTGTGCCTACTACCCCACAAAATTTTCCCTCCAAATTGTCTGAATTTTTTCACTTCACTTTATCAAATGGCCTAAATGTTTCCCCACCCCACCCCACCCTCACTGGGAAAAATAATAGTGAAGAAGGAAGGGGAGGGAGAGAAGAAAAAAAAATCTCTTTTTAAATGAAATAGCTCCAATGAACTATTGGGACCTCATCAAAGTAAAAATCTCTGCACAGCAAGGAAACAATCAGCAAAACTAAAAGGCAATTGATGGAATGGGAGAAGATATTTGCAAATGACATATCAGATAAAGGGTTAGATCTAAAATCTATAAAGAACTTATCAGACTCAACACCCAAAAAACAAAGAATCCAGTGAAGGAATGGGCAAAAGATATGAATAGACACTTCTCCAAAGACAACATCCAGATGGCTAACAGACACATGAAAAAATGTTCAACATCACTCATCATCAGGGAAATACAAATTAAAACCACAATGAGATACCAGTCAGAATGGCTAACATTAACAACTCAGACAACAACAGATGTTGGTGAGGATGCAGAGAAAGAGGATCTCTTTTGAACTGCTGGTAGGAATGTAAACTGGTGCAGCCACTCTGGAAAACAGTAGGGAGGTTCCTCAAAAAATTAAAAATATAACTACTCTGCATTAAAATATAACTACCCAGCAATTTCACTACTAGGTATTTATCCAAGGGATACAGATATGCTGTTTCAAAGGGGCACATGCACCCCAATGTTTGTAGCAGCGCTATCAACACTAGCCAAAGTATGGAAAGAGCCCAAATGTACATTGACAGATGAATGGATAAAGAAGATGTGGCATACACACACACACACACACACACACACACACACACACAGACACTGGAGTATTACTTGGCAATCAAAAAGAATAAAATCTTGCCATTTGCAATTGTGTGGATGGAACTAGAGGGTTTTTTGCTAAGTGAAATTAGTCAGAGAAAGACAAATATCATATGACTTCACTCATATGAGGAATTTAAGATACAAAACAGATGAACATAAGGGGAGGAAAGCAAAAATAATATAGAAACAAAGAGGGGGATAAAACATAAGAGACTCTTAAATATAGAGAACAGAGGGTTGCTGGAGGGGTTGTGGGAGGGGGGATGGGCTAAGTGGGTAAGGGACATTAAGGAAGACACTAGCTGGGATGAGCACTGGGTGTTATACTTAGGGGATGAATCACCAGAATCTACTCCTGAAATCATTGTTGCACCATATGCTTACTAACTTGGATGTAAATTAAAAAATAAGTAAAATATAAAAAAAATACCCAGCTCCATAAACATGCCAGGATAGGAGTCCTTCACAGGAGAGTATGAATTAATTGAATCTTCCTGTTTCCCTCAGCAGCCATGTTTCCATTGGATGGGCAGAGGGAGGTAGAAGGAGTGGCCTATAGCAAGGGTCCTGGTGAGATAGATACCATGGTGGTGGCCTCTGGGCAGAATTTAGGATATCAAGGTCTAGGCATGAGAGGACAGGGGCCCCAGAGGGCAGCCAAGGGGTAAGAAAAGGAGTAAGAGCATGTTAAGGGTAAATTACTCTGCCTCTTCCCGAAGTTTGCCTGGCACAGGTCAGTACCAAAGAAAAGTTAAGTTCCTTTCTCCACTCTGGACACCATAAGTCCTATTCCACAAGAATTTCAGAATTAATTAGCATCATTAATTTAGCGACCTCATCTTCCAAAGATATATACACACTGGCTTAGCACTATGCACACAAAACAGGTTTTCTGAGGGAAAATGCCTTCAAATTTCCAAATCTCTGATTTACAAATTAATTTTCAGGATACCTCCTATCCAAATGTTAAATATAACCTGAATCCTATTCAACTGATGCACAGAACCAATGAAAATACCAGGAAATACATTCCTACAAATGAGATTTTTTTACTATGCATTGGTCCTTTCCCCAGTACATTCAATTAGTAAAATAAACAAAACAATGACTTTCTCCATTATTTGCCAGTATTTCAATATTGGCGATTGAAATTGAATGATCTGATGTTTTAACTTAAATGTAATAGGTACTTTTCTTCCAGAGACTCTAAGTTCCTAACTCATCCTCATGTGAAATGAAATATGGATGACTTTCCACATAGCCACAGAAACAGCAAAAACCACTTGCCCACTTGACAGAGAGATGTACAAGTCAATAGTGGGACCCAGTTTCCAGCTTAACACTTTTCTCCCCCGACTGGCCCAGGTTTCAACAATTACCAGCATTCAGACCTGTGTGACCCATAAAGCCTTTCTCCCTGAACACCCATCTCCAGCAAATAAAACTTACAAAACACCTACTACAGGGGCATATGGGCGGCTTAGTCGGTTAAGCATCCGACTTCAGCTCAGGTCATGATCTCATGGTCCGTGAGTTCAAGCCCCAGGTTGGGCTCTGTGCTGACAGCTCAGAGTCTGGAATCTGCTTTGGATTCTGTGTCTCCCTCTCTCTCTGCCCCTCCCCTGCTCTCGCTCTGTCTCTCAGAAATAAACATTTAAAAAAAAAAAAGCACCTACTAGGGGCCACTTTAAATGCCTTTCTTCTAATCCTAATGACAGTCTTTGAAATAGAAGCTATTGGCCCATTTTACAAATGGGAGAACTGAAGTTCAGCAAAGTAAGGGGTTTACCCAAAGTCACATGGCAAGCATATTGGGCTTAGGACTTGACCTCTACTTGACCTCTACTGACACCATGCCACCTCCCAGGGCAGGATTTGGACAACAGGATACTCTAGGTGGGTGAAAGGAGAGGGAGAGTGAATACTGAGTGCTCAGTGCCCAGTTCATAACTGACCTGACAGTCAGGCTAGGTGCCAGTCATGGGAAGACAGAAGGAGGCTCTCACTTCCCCCAGTGAAGATGACCTCAGCCCCAGGCCCCAACTTGCTTCTCACCTTATAGTATGGGCCCTGTTCCACCCTCACTACCATGCCTGGAATCTGTCATTTTATCTCCAACCCCAAGATGACCACAGAGACTCTTCAGCAGACTCAAAGAGGCTAGGTTAGGACGATGTGACAGGAATGGCAGCTGCTATCAATGTTATGAAAGCTACATGGCATGTGACCATGAGCACAGAACAAGAGAGGGATCTTGTTTCTTCAGTGCTTTCTTGTTTCTCTATCATTGTGCACATGCCCCAATAGCTCTTACAATAGCCCCTCAAAAATCCCCTTACATATCTTATAGAAATGTCATTATTTATTATCTTTTTCATTCCAATAAATCTCAATATGTTGGATTCTTCATTGAGCTTTACCACAAGAATTATGTAGAACGTAACATCAAGATAAAAATTGCAAATATATAAACCACTGGTATATAAGTATGAACTCAATTTTACCTTTCTCTCTTTTTTTTTTTTTTTTCCTAAAAATGACATGTATTTTCTCCCGGGTTGCTACCCAAATTCTCAATTAAGACAATGGTTCTTCTCTCTGGGAGCATATTCACATCACCTGGGGATATTTTATATGACACAGTGCCTGAGCCCCAATCCAGAAACAAGTGACTTAGTCTCAGGGATAGGAGGGCCTAGGTATTGCTTTAAAAATTCCTAGGTGTTTCAAAGAGGCTTCTAAGATTGGTGAGCTTTAGGGTAATGATGCTCATTTGCAGCACCTGGGGAGATTTTTAAACTACTGGTGCCTGATCCCACCCCCATGATTTCCACATAATTGGTCTGTAGTGAGCCTGGGAGTATTAGAGGAGCTCCCCAGGGGGCTCTAATGTCTGAGAATCACTAGAGAGCACAGAAGGGAGATTATCATCCAACAGAAAGCAATGGCAAATGAGGAGACGTAAAAGGAACAAAATTATTCATGCTCCTCTGAATAGTTGGAACCCAACACTTGTGTCCCCGCCTGTTCCCCTTCCAAATATACTAGTAGTGAAGATAAAGATGGCTCCTCACACATCCACAGGCTGCCTTCTTTATATTCCCTCACAAGCACGGACCCCACTCTGCCATTTGCACGGGGTGTGTGGCCTCAGGCAATGGACTTAACTCCTGAAGTCTCAGTCCTCCCCTCTGTAACATGGGCATGCTCACCACCTGCTGAGTAGTGAGGACCTTAAAGGTGGCAATGCAGATAAAGTGATTAGCAAGAGACTCAACACATAGTAAGTGCTCAATCAGTAAGTGTTAGCTATTTTAATTACCAGTGGCCTTTTTAGTCTCTTTTTGGTAATAATCACCAGTGATCATTAACACTCACCAGGCTTATTACACTCCAGGCACTCTTCAAGTGTTTAAAATATATTAATTCATTTTAAGCCTCACGGTGACCTTATACATGAATCCAATTATGAGCCACATTTTATAGATGAGCAAATTGAGGCACAGAGGGGTGAGTGAGTACTAGAGCCCATGTCTTCACATTACTGACTCCCACTTGCAGCAATGACTCTCACACCATTCTACGTGCAGCTAGCCGACCTCTCCATTTACCTCCACCGGCTCTCATTTCTATTCTCTGTGCTACAAGCCTGAAGTCTGAGGCACCACCTGGGATGTGACAGAAACAAACGAGGCCATGGATCATCCCAAGGTCCCTCCTCCAGCCCCTGTCCCCAGTGTCAGGGAGAGCTCAGTGCTTCCTTCCCTCTGTCCATCTTACAACTTCTTTGCAGGTTTAACCCTGCTCAGATAAGTTTACCTCTACCTTCTGTTTGTTGAGAGGCGTAACCAGAATAATTTGTGTGAAGGTCCAGGCACAGTGTCTAGGACACAGTACTTTGAGCCAATAGTATGTCCCTGTTCCCCTTAATCAGTGTGACTTCTCAGATCTCTTGAGAATTATTTCCTCCTGAGCAGCATGCCTGTAAGTCCATCAGCCCAGAGAACAGCTATGCCTTTCACTTTGGCCCCACACATCGGCCTCTGGGCTGCCCACAGATCCAGTGCTGGGCAGTGGCAGCAAGTGTCGGAGGCGGTAGTCTGCAAAGGGAAGGGAACACGGCCCCACAGAGCCTTACAGAGACAGACACTGTCCCAGCACGCTGCCATCTGAGCGTCATTTCTTACCACCCCATCAGCCTGCTGGCCCCACCTACAAGCTGAATTAAGTCCTCCCCCATTGATCCACAGAAAGTCTGCAGAGAGCTCTGCCTTCTCCGGCTTTGCACTCAACCAAGACTCAGATTCCAAACCTATCCTCCCGACCTCCCTGAGCCAGCCATTTAGATTTGTTGGTTCATTGTTGGCATTTTCCCCAAGCTGGCCCAGCTGTGTTCATCAATGCCAAAAATTACCAGTAATGTATTTTATTACTTCCTGATTGCCCAAACCTTTTATTTTAGCTTCCTAGATGCCAAATTTTAAGTCACCGGGCAGTAACGTTGCCCCTTCTGAGTCATCCATTAACTTCTTGTTTTTAATGGCTCTGCTTTCTGTCTGGTACTTCTTTGTCCCTGAGCATCATTTTGGAAATTTTCCTGGCCCATTATTTTTAAGCCACAGAGTCTACAAAGCCCACCAGTCTAAGTATGGGTAAGAACTATTGCCACCTTCTAGAAATCACTTATGGGGAGGAAAGGTCACATAGGAAACTTTCCTGATAAAGGCTGGGTGGGTTTCTGAAGATGTGGAATGCTGTTTCCCCACGGTATCCAGGATAGCATTAGGAAATCCTTCTCTACAGAATAATCAAAGGTAGCCCAGCTCAGCTGCAGGATTATCACACAGCAGGCGGCACAGTCCAACTGTGGGGGCTACAAGCGTAAACTCCATTGGTTCACTGTATAACTTAGTCGTGCTTCACTTCCTGACCTCAGTTCCCCATCTGCAAATGGAGAGAAAAATGGGATTTGCACGGGAATTAAAAGAGATCATGTATTTTCAATACGTGGCATGGGGCAAATGGTCAAGAAATTATTGCTGTGGTTACTATTACCATTTTCATTATCTTTTTGATAGTGACAGAATTTTCTTCTCTAGGAAGCATCAAGAGCTAAGGGCTGGAAAAACACCTCTGTAAACAGGGAGGCAGGACTAGATGAACGTGATGTTCTCTGACTCTGGTCAGTCACCATAGAAGAGGAAGCAGAGCAGCGCCTGGATCCCTGGGCATTCCTGACCTCTCCTATCCCACTTGCCTACTCCTCAGCCCCCCTGTCCAGCTCCCTTCCCCCCAACCCCCAACTCCTCCCCTCCTTCATCTCTCCAAGGTGCTGAAACATTAGATGGCCTCCTGGCTGTTCAGTGGGAAAACATACAGAGCTTATATTTTTCTCTCTTTAATATGAAGTATTTTAAAGACTAAAAATTCCAAGAAGGGGATGCCTGGGTGGCTCAGTGGGTTGAGCGTCCGACTTCAGCTCAGGTCATGATCTCGCGTCTCATGAGTTCAAGCCCCACATCAGGCTCTGCATTGACAGCCTGGAGCCTGCTTTGGATTCTGTGTCTCCCTCACTCTCTGCCCCTCCGCCAGGCTCACTCGTACTCTCTCAAAAAAAAAAAAAAAAAAAAATCCAAGAAGTACCTTAAACTATTAGCAGCTGGAGTGGAAGGAAGGGAGAAAATGTGGTCAGAGTGTGCTTTTCACTTTTAATTGAATATAATGTATAAGTTATTGTATAACGTATATACTATAATTTATGAGTGATTATGGCTAAAATTGGCTCTCTTCTTTGTATTTTTTCAGTATTCCAATATTTTAACCTAATTCATGCCTTTTGGGGATTAAATAAATGAGTAATAAAGATTTATCATTCCAATTAAATGAATTTTCCCTGATTCAGGAATTTCACTGCAGTAAAGCTTGCTTTCCTATATGATGAATATCCCAAGCTCTGTCTTTAAGCCTTGTGAGATGGCAGAGAAAATTCACTGGCATCATGAAAAAAGCACAGAAGAAGTCTGAAGAGAGAGGAAGATACAATCTTTAGCTAAAAAATGAGCACCCAGCCAGTGCCAGAGGTCAGAGGCCAGTAAGCTCCTCACCCTGCGATCCTCCTGCCTTCCTTCTCCAACACCCTGTATTCTAGAAGATCCTGCATCTATTTCCTTTTAGCACATTTTATAATCTCCTTTTGCAGTTAGAGTAATTATAAAGAAATTTACTTTCTCCATATTTGATACACGGGCTTGTCTATTAGTGGTGGATGCTTGACATATGTAGACCAAGGCAGTGCTCTGTGTGTCCATCATTGTGAGCACACTGATGAATCTGGAGTTTTTCTGAGCTAAGAGGTAGGTGCCATCAGTGCTAGTACTGTCTGTGTACCCCTAAAACAGAGTTCAGGCCTAAGGGAACCTGCTATTTAAAAACCCAAGACCTAAGTTTCTCTCAGTCCAGGTACTGCCATTTTGCCCAACGTTGCCACAGATACATTTCTCTGTATTCCTAATTTATCCCCATCAGCCAAGAATCGGTGTTTAGTCATCAAATCTAAATAAAAAAGGGTCCAAACCAAGTATAAATTGGTATACCTTTCTGGAGGGTAATTTGTCCATATCTACCTAGTAAAATAAAAGTAAAATTTGTTTTACTTCTATGAACTCACTTGCTTAAGTGTGCAGAAATAAAGTCACACATCCATTACAACATGGTTTACAACAGAAACAGTAGGAACGACATAACTCCAAACATCCATACAATGGCATATATGCATTCTTTAAAAGGAATGAAGTATATCTCTAAATAGTGATGATGAAGATACCCAAAACACACTGTTAAGGGGGAAGGAAACAGTCCATTTACGTACTATAAACCTACATACAGGGGCGCCTGGGTGACAGTTGGTTCAGTGTCCGACTTCAGCTCAGGTCATGATCTCATGGTTTGTGAGTTCAAGACCCACATCCAGCAGAGCCCACTTCAGATGCTCTGTCACCCTCTCTCTCTGCCCTCCCCACTTGCACTTTCTCAAAAATAAACATTGAAAATAATAAAAAAATAAACCTACTTACATAAACAGAAAAGTAATTTGTTTTTATGCTCAAAGAGACAGACAAAATGTAGAAAATATCTCATTTCACACAGTAAATTTTTTATATGTGGCTTAAAATGTTCCAGGCTCTGTTTTAAGCTCTTTATAAACACTAACTCATTTAATCCTCTGACATTTAAGACATTTAAGCCTCTGACATAGGTACTATTAATCATCTGCATTTCAGATAAAGATCAGTAGCCTCAGAAAGCCCAAGGTCATAACAAGATCCTGACTCAGGCAGTTTGGCCCAGCACCTTTTTTTTTGTTGTTGTTATTTTTTAGGGTTTTTTTTTGTTTTGTTTGATTTGTTTGTTTGTTTTTTTTTTTTTTTTGAGAGAGAGCAGAGGAGGGGCAGAGAAAGAGGGAGAAAGAGAATCCCAAGCAGGCTCTGCACTGTCAGCACAGAGCCCAATGTGGGGCTCAAACTCGGGGACTGTGATGTGAGAACAGGGCCTGAGCCGAAATCAAGAGTTGGATGCCTAACCAACTGAGTCACCCAGGCACCCCAGCATCTTTTTAACAATTACAGAATGCCCCTTCTTTCTAGTACTCCTCTAATTTTTCGTATACCAGCAGCTATTGTTTTTATTTTAAAATTTAAGAATTAAGAGAAAAAAGTGGGGTGCCTGGGTGGCTCAGTCAGTTAGGCATCCAGCTCTTGGTCTCAGCCTAGGTCATGATCTCATGGGTTGATGAGTTCAAGGCCCGCATTGGGCTCTACACTGACAGCACAGAGCCTGCTTGGGGTTCTCTCTCCCTCTCTCTCTGCTCCTCACCCACTCTCTCTCTCTCAAATAAATAAACTTTAAAGAGAGAGAGAAAAAAGAGTCTACATCCATTTGGGGCATTATCAGTTTTTGTTATAAGGCATAAACATGCATTCCTGCTTCAGGGGTCAGATGTTTAGAACAAAATTCAGAAATATGAGCAGGTTATTTGCCTTTTAAGTGATAAAAATGGCAGAATTTGTTTCAACTCTTGATACTTACTGAAATCTAGCCCCAGAAAACAAGTGGTTTCAGAGACCCTGCTTTTGGAGATACATCTATGAGACCCTGAAAGCCCCAAGCCAAAGAGCTCTCCAATCACGTCTCCATTCATCAAGAAGGCCAGGTGCAGGTGGGGAGAAGTGGGTCTCACTGGGGTGCTGCAGTGCCCCACACTGGCTGTGGATACCCGCAAGCCAAGCAGGTCTTAGGAATTTCATAGTAATCGCCCTGCCCTCTAAGGTGGGCACTTAAGTTATTGGAAATGAATCACAACTTACCTCCTAGTTGTGGTTTTGGCATCTACAAACTGGGGGACTACTACTGTTGCTCTACTTAACAGATGACATCACACAAGGTCTATTAGATGTACTGAGGGGTAAGAGAAAGTGGACAACAAACAAGAAAATGTAATCAGCTGGTAAACAAAGGGAGAGGAAGCTTCAGTCAAAAGGATCAGACTGAGGAAGGGAACACCCCCAAGCCCCATGTATGGGACCAAATGAGAGTGGATGAATGAGGTAGGTGATTCCCAGGTACACTCAGTCTGGTGGGGAGGGGCCACAAAACAGCCAGGAACTTTGGATGTAAATAACAAGAACCAAGGCGGCTTACAGAAAAGAGGGTGGGCGCAGTATTGCAAGGGCGAATGGAAGCCAGCGGCCATTCACAGCCAGGTAAGAACCAAACTGGAAACTAGAAATCCAGCAGTTACCCCAGTTGCAGAATTCTCAGACCTGCCAAAATTCCAGGCGGTGGATATTCTTTAGCACACCTACATGGCAGAAGCAAGTGGTGTTTCTATTCGGTCATCTTCCCCAGGCTTCCAAAAATCAAGAGACAGTTCCAACATCTAAATCAAGTTGGCAGTGTCCTTGGCTCCCTGAATTATTTTGCAATCTGCAGCTCACACCTCTTAGCCTTCCTGACAGGAGAAAAGAGAGAGACAGCATTTCCGTTTCTCTGTGTGATGCCAACTTCTTATCTCTTCTCACTTCTATCTCCCTTCTTTCCTCTATGACATTTCTTTGGCTGCCCAGAAAGTCATTTACAGTCTCCCTTATGGCATCGCTGGCCCCCTCCCTCAGCCATGAACCTTCCCCATGGTACATTTCTGTAATGGTTTAATGGATTGCTCAGAGTGGGATCATTCTGCAGTCTACATTCGGGCGTGACTGCCCCTACAGCTGCAGCTCCCAGGGCCCACGAGTGACCCAGCTGCACTGTGGAAAGCAGGGCCAGAAACCTGAGTACAAATCTCATTTCAGGAGTCCTAGTTTTCACCTGAGGACCTATCATAGCTAGGTTTCTACTAACAGCAGAGCCTGAAACAAGGACTCGCTGTGGGTAGTTTATTTGGGAGGCGATCCCAGGAAGCAGAAATGGGGCGGGGACGGTGGTGGGGAGACAGATTATGACAAAGTGAAAAATTCAAGCTAAGAGTATGTTATCCAGCCTGCCTCTGAAGGCAATGGGAGCTCTGTTTTGTTGGGAACCTCTGACAAGTGTTCAGATCCTCCCAGAATTACCATCCTACAGAGTGGGAGGCTGAAGTTGGAGCCACAGACCCCAAACCTCTTCCTTCAAAGACTGTCCTAGGGGTCTGTATGCATCTTTACTTTCTAGTTGCTCCTATGCATGGACCAAGAGGGTTCCTACAATTTTAAAGACCTCTGAAGTAGAAAGGAAAAAAAAAAAAAAGAAAAGCTAAGCTTGGAGCAAGATGCCTTTAGCAGAAGCAAGTAAGAACTTGCAGTAAATTCCGCTGCGTTGCAGCCAAATTCAAGAGTTGGCCGAAGGGGATGGGACACAAAACCTGGGCTGGGATAGGTCTTTAACTGCTCAAAGGAACACATACATGTAGTTTAAAAAAACTTAAGTAGAGAAGAGTGTCCAGATCTTCCTGGACTTACAATGGGTTATAACCTGATAAACCCATTGCAAATGGAAACTGTCATAAATTGAAAATGCATTTATGCACATAACCTACCAAACATCACAGCTTAGCCTAGCCGAACTTCAACGGGCTCAGAACATTGCCCACAATTGGGCAAAATCATCTGACACAAAGCCTATGTTGTAATAAAGTATTGAATATCTCATGGCACTGATTGAGTACTATAGTGAAAGGGGCAAACAGAATGGTTGCCTGGGTGCAGAACGTTTGTAAGTGTATCAGTGGTTCACCCTGGTGATGGCAGGGCTGACTGGGAGCTGCCGCTGCCCAGCATCGCAAGACAGCATCGCTCGGCGTAGCACTGGCCCAAGGAAATATCAAAATTCAAAATTCGAAGTATGACCTCTACTCAGTGCATATCACTTTTGTCCCATTGTTAAGTCAAAAATCGAGGCCTAAACAAAAGCCTAAGTCTAAGGGCCCCTGGGTGGCTCAGTCGGTTGAGCATCCAACTTTGGCTCAGGTCACGATTTCATGGTCTGTGTGTCTGAGCCCCGCATCAGGCTCTCTGCTGTCAGCACAGAGGCCACTTCAGAGCCTCAGTCCCTGTCTGTCTCTCCCTGCCCCTCCGGAACTCATGCTCTCTTTCTCTCAAAAATAAATAAATATTAAAAAAAAAAAAAAAACTAAGTCAAAGCATCATAAATCGGGGATCACCTGAATAGTAAAAAGCAGGAATTTAATACTTCCTTCCCCTCCCCAGGCCAAAGCCTCCTTCCCAGAGTCACCCCCTTACAACCATTACTGCCTTTTCTGAGAGTTACCTCCAATGACCTCCGTTTCTTACTCTTCCGCCAAAGAAATGTATTGGAATCATCCCTCGTCTCCATACCAAGGATTTCTCATGAAGCTTTGGGGTTTTTTTCCCCCCAATCTACCTTTTTGCCCAAGGAATCACAAATAAGATAATGAGAGAAGGATTTGACCCAGCTTAGCTCTTCACATGCAGTCATTTATGCCTCATCAGGGTTGGGAAGTACTTAGATTCACACAGTTTTATTTCCATGCCTGAGATGCCTACAGGAAACATACAGAGCTGTGGTGATGCCAAGGCAGAATCCCAGAGCAGCAAATAAATGGAATTACGTATCTGGAAATTGGTGCCACAGATATGCAAATTGCTTTGGGTGAGCATTGATTCCAACAAGAATTGAATTTCGGAAAATACTATACCCAACACAAGGAAATATTTGACCACATGACAGGTTTTCTGTGAAGACTCAGACCTTCTCTTTATCCAGACAGCCTAGAGCATCATCTCATCGTGTGACGAAGGTGATGTGTCTGCAGCACAGGTATACTCTGAATTTGCCGGGACAAACACAATTGCAGATATTCTATCCAAATGGCTCATGGGGGCCCTTGTGAGACCACAAATATGGTGGCACAAGATATTAATGATCAAAAGAGGTGAACCTAGCCCTAGCATAAGAGTTCAGCCCAGCAGCTGTGTACTAAACTGTCTTGACACACTCTCAGCATTGCCACACTTAGCATGCATTTATGATTCTGAGCAAATTACTTAACCACTCAGTGCTTGGATTACTCATCAGTAAATAAAGGGTAATAGTAACATCTACTTCAAAAGGTCATTATAGGGGCACCCTGGGTGGCTCAGTTGATTAACAGTCCAACTTCCGCCTAGGTCATGATCTCGATGATCCTGAGCCCCACATCAGGCTCTGTGCTGACAGCTCAGAGCTTGGAGCCCGTTTCAGTTTCTGTGTCTTCCTATCTCTCTCTGCCCCTCCCCTGCTCATGCTCTGTCTCTCTCTCTCAAAAGTAAATAAACATTTAAAAAAAAATTTTTTTAAGATCATTATAAGGATTAAGTGAGATAGCACAATACTTCTCCATCCATCCTGGGTGAAAGAACATATTTCTAAAATTTTCAATCTGATGTGGACCAATACTCTTAAAAACACAATAAAAATAGCCACCATATAGCAATGACAAATGCAAACTGCGAAACACAAATACCCAGTTCCCACTTCCCTCATGTTAAACAGGTTACAAGCTTTTATCAATCATCACCAGTCTGAGGACCACACTTAGAGTAACACCGCAATCAATCGCATCCATAAAGGGCTTGGCATCGTGTCTGGTATGCTGTAAGTGTTCGACAAGTGTTGGCTTTTTTAATTAATATTACCTGAGATATATCCAATTTTATGGTAAATGCTTTTGCTGATGTGAACCATGTTGTCAGAAGCTGTCTCTGCTAAGCAGGAGGAGAGCAGGGGAGAGCTGAGCTGTCTGAGTAGCAAATTAAAAACAACAAGCCAAAATGAAATAAGAGTGAAGCCTTTAATCACTCACTGTGATAGCAAAAGCAAGAGGCTAACCTGCAGGAAGCAGCCAACTCTCCCATTCCATTCTCCCCCACAGAACAGTGCTCTAGTTGGAGAGACAGGCGAATCAGCACAGATGGGGGGTGGGGGTGGGGGTGGGACATCTCACTGCCTGGGGAGCCCAGAACAAAAGTCTTCTGCAGTTTAATGGACCTGGAGTTCACAGGAGAGGGGAGGGCTGGAAGTTGAAAAGAACAGGGTATTGAATCTGAGTGCAGAGGACAGTATCTTCAAGGTTTCCTGATTAGAAGACCTCCAAATGCAAGTCCTGGCCTAGGAATGCAGGCCTGTGTAACAGCATGGCTGGCCAAGAGGCCCTGAGTCCTGACCGTAACTCCCCTCACAGACTGCAGTGCACTGGCTGTACATCAAGTCTATGTGGGA
This sequence comes from Puma concolor, assembly GCF_028749965.1. Lineage (NCBI taxonomy): Eukaryota > Metazoa > Chordata > Mammalia > Carnivora > Felidae > Puma > Puma concolor. The sequence continues at coordinate 218,963,789 of NC_141667.1, forward strand.
AGGGTATATCAGTCGGGATTCTCCAGGGAAACAGAACAAAATGGATGTGTTCGCTACACAGCAATGCATAGCAAAAAAAAAAAAAAAAAAAAAAATGTGTTTATACATATTTACATAAAGAGATTTATTTTAAGGTACTGGCTCATGTGATTTTGAAGGCTGAAAAGTCCCACTGTCTGCTGTATGCAAGCTAGAGTCCTAGGTAGGCCAGTGGTGTAAGTTGAAGGTCTGAGAGCTGGAGAACCCACGGAGTAGATCCCGGTCCAACCGGGAGCCCAAGGCAGGGAAGGATTGATGTGGAAATCCAACCAATCAAGCAGAGAGAGAATTCAACCTTCTTCTGCCTCCAAGTTTTATTCACACCCTCAAGGGATTGGATGTTGCCCGCCCACATGGGGAGGGCCATCTGCTTTACTCACTCTACCAATTCAAATGCTAATTTCTCCCAGAACCATCTTTGCTGATGTATCTAGAAATAATGTTTAATCTGATATCTCTGGGCAGCCCATGGTCCAGTCAGGTTGACACACAAAATTAAACATCACAAAGGGTAATTTTCCTTCCCAAAGCCTCCTAGATAAAGCCTTTGTAATTGCCTGTGGTCTAGCCTAAAAAATATCACACATAGGGTTTTTAGGCCAGGAACTGAGCTCCTCACTGTGATCAAGGTTCTGACCCAAGAAAGGGCAAAATTTGAATGACAAACACTGCTCTTTGAGGTAGCCTTTTTAGAAGAATACTCTGACTCAACAAATGACCTTGTTTTAGGATAAGTCTTTCGTAACACAGGTGTTTGAAAATCAACAGATAACACCATTTAGGAATTTCAACTAGAAAACAAATGCAAATTCTAAGAATAATTTGAACAAAATGAAGTTTTAAATTATGATGAGAAGTGACATAGCAAAACTCTGCTCTTTATTCCTTTCTTTTTTTTTTTTTTTTCAACGTTTTATTTATTTTTGGGACAGAGAGAGACAGAGCATGAACGGGGGAGGGGCAGAGAGAGAGGGAGACACAGAATCGGAAACAGGCTCCAGGCTCTGAGCCATCAGCCCAGAGCCTGATGCGGGGCTCGAACTCACGGACCGCGAGATCGTGACCTGGCTGAAGTCGGACGCTTAACCGACTGCGCCACCAAGGCGCCCCTCTTTATTCCTTTCTAAGGAATAGTTCTTAAAAATCATTCCATGAACAACCAACTTGGTTATTATAACTTTCCAAACAATATTTCTAATTACAGGAATCTCATTAGGTTTGCCCAGTAATTTAGTAGCAATGATTCTATCATTGCCTACTTCTTCAGTCTCTTCCTATGATTAAGATATTCTTTTTAAGAATGACCTCACCCGGTTGGGTGAAACTGAAATGTATGTCATAAAAGTAGTAAGCAATAAAAATTGGGAAACTTTGGGGCGCCTGGGTGGCGCAGTCGGTTAAGCGTCCGACTTCAGCCAGGTCACGATCTCGCGGTCCGTGAGTTCGAGCCCCGCATCAGGCTCTGGGCTGATGGCTCAGAGCCTGGAGCCTGTTTCCGATTCTGTGTCTCCCTCTCTCTCTGCCCCTCCCCCGTTCATGCTCTGTCTTTCTCTGTCCCAAAAATAAATAAACGTTGAAAAAAAAAAAAATTGGGAAACTTTACCTGGGAAAAGAAACTTAGAAGGACCAGGAAATGATGACACAACAGCTATCTTTAATATTTCCTGTATTAGATGTATTCAAAGAGAAATTAACTGGGACCAACGAATAAAAGTAAGAGAGAAGCATTATTTGAGCTACACATACACAAACACAAATATTTTAATATAGGACCATTCAAGAGTTTTTAAGAACAGGCCACCTAATGAGAAAACCATATATCTGCAGCTCCAAGAATTTTTTATGATAACTGATGAAGTTCTGGGGTGATGGGAGTTTCTTGGGGTCCAGAGCTGACAGCCAAGAAAGAATTCTTGAAGACATCTTTGGTGCAAAAGGAGATTTTATTAAAGTATGGGGACAGGACCCATGGGCAGGAAAAGCTGCATGGGGTCTTGATGGGTAACTCATTATATACTCTCAGGTTGGGAGGGGGTCAGGGATACAGCAAATCTCCAAGGAATTTTGGAAGCAAGGTTTCTAGGACCCTGAGGGGCTTACTGTTTCTAGGGAAACACCATTTATTACTGTTGAATAAAACTTCAGTCAAGAGACCCTTCAGACCCCTATGGGGGGCCATAAGCTTGGAGCAAGATTGCCAGCATACATCCTAAGGCAGTTGAGATAAAGGAGGTCGATTTACTGGATCCTGCAGGTTGGGACAATATTACACCAAGGTTCTCTTTTGTCCCTAGCAAAGTGTCATCATTGAGGCAGCTGAGCTCCTACTTGTCAGTGGGCCGTAGGCAGTAAGGGTATTTAGTTTTTCATTTGCCTTAGTTTCCCACATCACCATGGCAAGCACTTAACCTCTTTCCTTTGTTCTTGGGTAGCCAGGAGTGTCCAAGGAATATCGCATGTATTCCACATGGGGAGGAGGGGAGGTTGTGCCAGCCTGTCCCATGCTCCCTCATCAATAACAATGGTGATGGGTGGATTAAAGCATGAATACAAAAGCAACACACACCAAAGGCTTTATCAATTTTATTTGTCCAAAGGTCATCATAATATTGATCAAGTTGATGAAACAAGGAGAAATAACAAAAATAAACTGGTCTCAAAACAGTTGAGATCTCTGATAGGGAAAAATTATGTGATAAGATGGCCGACGGGACTGATCTGGGAATTCCAGTTCCTGCCCAAAGACTCTCCTGCCGGGTTCTTCTTCCTGCTCCGCTTGCCGCATGCACCAAATTGCCACTAATGTGGAAGTAACAGACTATAAATTGTCCCCCATGCTTAAGTTCAGGGATCAGACCTCTGGAGAATGATCTCCTCTGAGCCTGCTGGTGTGAAATAAACCTCCTGCCTTCCAAGATCTCCAAGTGCCGCTTGGTTCTTCCGCTGGCTGATCCAGACCAGGTTCCATAACATATTCAATACTCATTTCTAAATTTAGACTCAGGATTTACCTCATAGATAGCAGCTCTTAACTGGTATGTCAATTTGTATTTAACTTGTATTTGAACACTTGCATGAAAAATATATTTTCATAAAGTTAGGCAGAAAAGAATGTTACCCAAACTTTAGCTATATGAATTTCATAATAGTTCTAGAATTACTGACTTTTAGCATTACAGAGATTCTGTATCACCTTGAAAGTCTTAATTATCCCTCAGCATCATCAAATCCCCTCCAAACTAAGCCAAAGAATTCATCACATCCTGAGGCATGCATTTCAAAGACTATTGCAGAAACTTAATGTAAAATTCATATGCTTCAAATGTCTGTGAATTTGTTCTGAAATTGGGTCTTCATTTCCATAAAATAACTCTGGAATGCCACAAAGCATGTGATTCTACTGAGCTGAGGGACAGTTCAGCAAGAGGAAATGAGCATAGTCTCCAACTACCATCTCTAAAAATCACTCGTGCACCAGTTAGAATGTTCTCAGTAGCTAGAAACAGAAAACTCAACTTAAACTGGCTCACACATTGAACAAGACTTATTGGCTCACATAACTTACAACTCAAAGCTGGCACATTTCTTAGGCATGATTTGTTCAAGACTCCAGCTCAATATCTCTGCACTTCTCTTTATGGTTATCTCGTGTGTGAACTTCAAGATAGCTTCACAATAGGACACAATGATGCCAGGAATTTCAGTCTTTATATCCATATTCTTCATCATCCATGAGAGAGAGAGAGAAAGGGCAAGAGAGAGAGAAGAGAGAAAGAGAATGGGTTTTCCTATGTCCTGGAACTCTAGTAAATTTTCTAAGGGTCACGTTGATTAGGCAACCTCTGAACCAACCCCTGGGACTATGGGAATGTCACGCACTGAATGGCTTAAACCGGGTGGTCTGAAACAATTGTGGGAGCAGAGGGGGCAGGGCAAGTCCTGGATTTGCAGCATTTGCCAATTTCGGTGGTATAAGTGCTTCCTTCCCAGCCAATGTAATGAGAGAAAGAGAGAAAATTTTAAAAATTAAAAAAAAAATAAAAAGAACATGAAGAATGCCAGTGATATCGTCAAAGAGAAGGAAGAAGTAACACTTTGAAAGCCCTGGGGGAAAAATAATGCCTTTTCCTGATGGTATCCTACTGAGGTAAATCCACTTGACAAAATGGTCACATACATAAAGACTACAATAATAGATTCCTAAAATATTAACAGTTGTTTTTTTCTTGGTGGTGGAATTACAAATAACCTTCATATTTTGTGAATATACAACATACCATTTTTACAATAGAAAAAAAGCAATAAGTTCTTAATATTACTTGCAAAACAAAACCAAAGCTCATCCAGGAACAGATGCCAGAATTCAGCACTCCCACTGCAGCATTTTCTATTAAATTACATGGCATCAATCAACAAGCATTCCTTTCATGCAACGGAATAGAATGAAATTGTTTAGGAAAGGAAAGGCTGCTTTGCCACATTATAAATTTGCTTTTTCTGCAATAGTCATGCAAATATTTATAGATCACCCTTTATCTGCCATAATAGTTTCCATGAATTGTTCCAAAACAATTTAGTTGGCATTCATCTTTTTAATAATATCCTAAAATTTTAATTGGAATAAAAATCATCAAAATGAGTATGTTTTACAGATTAATCATCTCACTCAACTATCACAGCAGTGCTAACTCGGAACTGCAAGTCACAAAAGATTAGGAAAAAATGATGAAGTTGATGGACCAGCAAAACTATTAATTATATGGAGAATTTAAATTATCAAAAACTAACTCGTTCTCCTTTCTTAAAAAATTATAACGTCTGAGTGGCAGATGAAATAAGACAGAAATTCATCTTTCTTCCTCTGCCCCTCATTCATAAGCCTTTTTGTTAATTTCACAATGGAGAATATGAAAAATTAATGAGATTTTTGCTTAAAGCATATCCCTCTAAGCTTACATTTATTTAAATTAGAAATTCACCAAAATGATGTGTGCTTTTTCAGACTCCTGAAAAACAATTCGGTAGCCTTCAAATAACAATCTCAAAAGATAGAGAAATTATACAAATATATTTAAGAAACAAGTATCTAAATCTCTATTTTTTTTCCTCTTGAGTCTTTTTTCAAATCAAAAGCTACAAAGTATTTAAAGTCATTCAAGTGTACGTGCTTATTTCTGCATCTGGCATAAGATTGTATTATTTTGTCGTGTCAGAAAAGCAGCAATTATAGGACCGTGACACTGGAATTCATATGCCATAACACAAATGTCCAAAGGATTTACAGTGACATGACCTTGAGAGTAGAAGATGATCTTTCTCCCTAGATATATGTCTTCCATACCAGATTAGTTATTCCTGACGCAAAGGATCTTCTTTGTGTCATCGGCACCTTTACATACCGATGGACATTTAAAAGGTTTTCAGTGAGTATTGAATAAATGAGTCAGCAATTAAATGAGGCTCTGTTTTGTCCCATGCCTCAAGTTCACTAATCCAGAAACCACTTTAAACTTAAATAAGCAGAGATACAAAGCTTAGTGAGGGACACAGTCACAAAGTAGCTTCTCAAGTCAAACATGGTCCATCCATTCTCAAAACCTCAAAGAGACCACTTTCTCATTTAAGGAAGCCATAGTATCTCCACATTATTTACCAGAATCCAATGCCTAATTCAGGTCTCCAGGAGCCCTTCCAGCAAGCTATGAAGACAAGCACCAGGTGTCCTTTGGAACTCTGAGTCCTGGGTTTGGGCGCCTCTCTGTCAATGAACTCTCCCCTATCTAGTCTTACATTCCTCCCCTCACAGAACCAACATTCTCAAGATGTGCCCGCACATGTGTTTCCCCAGTTTCTCTAGGTTCTTTTAGCCAGATTCTGTGATTCCTTTGTGAGGACCATTTCTTCCTGAAGCCAGACCCATACTTCCCTCTTCAGGCTGAGCAGAGACCTGAATCTGGTTATTGGCCTAATTAGGTAACGAGGGAGGGTGGGAGCAAAGAAGTTACCCACTTCACATGAGGCTTTGCATGGGACCCAGGCCACTGGGGTGGGGGTGGGGTTCCTTTGTAAAGGGCAAAGGAGATGCTTCTGCCAAATAAGGATCCAGAGCAACTGGAGTTTAAGGTTACCTATTGCTTGCCTCAAAATCCCCATCTTTCCTTATCAGGGTCCTAACATTGACATAGGAGATCTGTTGCAGTGTTGCATATAAAGCTTTACACTCCTACCATCCTTAAAATTAAACCCTGATGTTGATTTTTCAGCGCAGTCTGTATGGTAGCTACACTGGCTAGCAGAACATGGCTTAAATGTGTCTGTGACTCTGTTTACAAAGCTGCCAATGCCATCAAAAGAAGAGGCCCCATGCCACAATCCTTATAAATTTTCTTTCTCCCATAACATCCAAGTGCATCAGCAATAGGTCTTCCAACTACACTTCTCAATAAACCACAAGTGAAAACTTTCGTAACCGACATGTGTATTAGGCAGAATCATGCCCCCACAAATGTCTATATCCTAATCCCAGAAACTATGAAATGTTACTTTATGTATTAACAAAAGAGATTTTGCAGCTGTGATCAAAGTTAAATACTTTGAGATGGGAAGTTTATCCTGGATTATCAGGTGGACCCAATCTGATCACACGTCCTTAAAAACAGAACCTTTCCTATCTGGATTAGATAGCTCTCTGTGTGAGATGTGACCTTAGAAGAAGGGTCAGGGAGATGCTGCATAGCTGGCCTTTGAAACAGAGGAAGGGTCCACAAGCCAAGGAATGCAGGCAGCTTCTAGGAGCTGGAAACAGCAAGGAAATCGATTCTCTCCCAGACCCTCCAGAAGTAACGTAACCCTACTGACACCTTGATTTTAGCCTACTGAGACCCAGGTTGGACTTCTAACCTACCAGACTTTAAGAAAAGCAATCAATACATTTGTGTTGTTTCAAGCCACTAAAATTACGGTAATTTGTCACAATAGCAATAAAAATCTAATTCAGGATGCTGTTGCACGCCAGGGTTATTAACACTCCACTCACCACCAGCAATGGAGCTCCTATGGCTTTGAGACAGATAGGCAGGCATTATGACTTCAAAATTGATCTTGAGGCTCTGCTTTCTAGGTCCACTCCTGTTTCAGTTACCTCCCCTAGAAAACAGTCTGTGACAAAATTCCTATTTCATGAGTTTCCTAAACACAAAATTTCATCAGTACACATGCACACACAGCCCTAATTCAAAATTACTATATGTTAGTAAACAAACTGTAGGCTTGATTAGCCACAGTTAGCCAAAAATCAGTGGATTTTTGGACTGCCTTAGAGAAGTTCCTCTTTTCTGAGTTCTTGTTACTAAGAACAAGAATAGGGTCTGTACTAGATTAGCACTGCTCTTGCTGGGCAATCCTGATGTTGGATAAGACCAGATATCTCACCTAGGTCTTATTGAAAGGTCTGGGCCAGCTGTCCATTGTGCCCTTTGATTCTGGGATGTCTTAGCAGTCGATGGTGCTACCAGGGATCTTAGGTCTGGCTCTGGGTAGCTCCCCCCATGGAGCAATGTTCTTCAACAAACATGCCTATTAACATTCTTCCCTGTGATTTCTACCTGCATGCCTTCTTAAACACACATTCCTCTCCTTATTGACCTTTTGACTCTAAAACTATATTTGTATCACAGATAATACCTGTTATTACAATTAACTTAGTATTTATAGCTATTGAAATCAAAATGAGTTACAATTAAGTTCACTGCACACTACCCCCTTTCTTTTCCTGTTGGCTTTCACTAGGTTCTCTCTGGGTTTGAATTCCAGGAAAAGAAATCCAGGGTAGATCAAATGAATCGTTTAAATTACTGATTCTGAGGCTTACAAACACAGGTACGGAACACTGAGAGAAGTTATAGGTCACCCTTTCTGTAAATATACAAACTACCTAAAGGAATCGACGTCCCCCTATGTAGGACAGTATGAGGGTTGGTATAAGTCTCCAAATTAAAAGCAAAATACAAAAGTGAACTCACTGACCATATATCCTCATAAATTTAGGAGTCTGGGGAATTAAGTCAAGGCCTCTTTGCACCCTATGTTCAAACCAATGAAGCTGCACAACAGTTTTCTCCCTGAACAGCCTCGGCCTGTTGGGCAATGTCCAGGGAATGGAGCCCTGAGGCCACAGAAAGCTGGTCCTGTTCAACTAACTTCATGGTTCCAGGAACATTCACAAAAATAATGGGTGATGACAAAAGCATGTATTTATAAGAGCTATTATAAATGTTGTTAAATGTGCTCAAGTATCAAAAGCAGCTTCAGTACTTTCATTTTAAGTAAAATATAGTCAATGGATTGAAATGGTAATAGCCTGTCCAGATTCTTGAAATAAATGGAGCCTGGTAGATAAATTGCTTTATGTGGAAATTACTTCAGAGTCTACTCTGATACATACTGTTTTTGAACATGTAGAGCAAGATTCAATAAAGTTAACTCTAATAGGATCTGATATCCTATGTTTTCCTGGTGGTTCTTAAAGTTTAATATGCTTAAGAATTGCCTGGGCTGATTGTTAAATAGGCCAATCCTGGTTCCCAGTCCCAGAGATTTGGAATTAGTGTATCTGAGGTGGGACCTAGAAATCTGTCTTTTTAACAGGCGTCCTCTCCCTTCAGAGGATTCTGACACAGGTGGGTGACAAAGCTTTCTTTTAAAATAATCTGTGTGAGTCTATTGCTGGACTCCTACTCTGGAATCTCAGTGAGTCCAACGACCCAGCAAAGAATGCAAGGAGGGATGTGATAGATTGTAAGCACAGTGTATCAGAAACCTCTTACTGATCCTCTTAGGTCTCACCTGTCACCAGTATCTTTGACCTAGCAGCCAGTGGCCCATTCTTCATGGACTGTGACCAACTTGATGGGGTTACAATCCATCAGGACTTCCTCTCATGTCTGTGTCTCCCATTCTCACTTCCTGCCACAGGGCTTCACTGTATGACACACTGTGGGACTCACCTGCACCCACACACATGTAACCGGTAAGTACTGGAGGAATTAATGTCCCATGAAGCAAAACTTGGATCTTGGGAAATGGAGGGGGCAGAGAAATTCTTCACCATCCTCCCCCAATGGACAATCCCAAGAAGCAGTCATTTACATGGTATCTTGGAAGATGGTTCCACTGAAAGCAAGCAATTATCACACCTGATACATCAAATGGCTCTCTCATTCCCTTTCTCCCCTTGTCTCTCACCTGTGTTCGTTGGTATTGCACTCATTGATAACCTAAGAGCACATAAGCCTTTGCCTCCAGCTTTGCTTTCTGGAGAACCCAGGCTAAGATATATCATATAATTAAGTTATTTAACCGTAGTGTAGCAAAGAATTATAAATCCAGGAGCTCCCCTGACCTGATATATTCCTGCCTCACTGAAGATTGCTGAGATCTCTGAACTTTAGACAAAACATCTCCATGAGGGACACAGGAGGTACTGAGAAGCCACATCCACTTACACCAGCATGCAGCCTCGATCTTGTAGGTATCATTTACATCACTTGGTAGGTAGAACCCTAACCAAGCCCAATATAAGTTGCCATTCTCACCAATCCCAAAGTCTGGACTGACCAATTTTTATAGCCTAGCATGACTCACCTGGGTTACACAAAATTCATCTAGATTAAAAGATTTATCTGTTCAATAAGAATGCCATGTGAGTTTGACATTCCGAACTTTTATCCCAACAAAGCTAAGTTCCGTTTCTCTGCTGTGTCCTTTCGTGACCTACACTAGGACACCACACCTACCACATTCCATTCAGCAGAAGCAAACCACCTGTGCAGCTCACATTCATCTTCACATGGAGGGAAAGGAGACTTCCCTTTGGCATGGAAGAATATCAGAGTCTGCAGATGATCAGGAAACTACCACCCGGTTTCGCCCCGGAAAAGCTCACTAGCGTATTCACATCACACAATCCCTAGTTAAGCTGCAGCTTTTTGAGGACAGAATTGTGACCATCACTTCCTAGTGCAAAGTTGTATGTGCAGTAGACCAAGAATATAGGCTAAATAGATACACTCAAAAGCAAAGGACATTATCTTCATGGTTCCCTGCACTTTAGTTATTTCAATCATTACTAAAACCAGGTATTTACATTAAAGCTCTCAATTGACATGCCAGGTGGAAAACTGAGGCCGTTAGATGAGTAACTGGAGCAAAAGTCCCTCTCACTTCAATTACTTCAAAAGACGATGCAGGAGTTTTTGCCAATAGTGAGATTTTTCTCCTCCCCTCTGGAGGCAGCAGACTTTCCCCTCAAGTTTTTCTGTCAACTTCTAATTTCTCCCTGGTGGCTCTGGGCAACTCAGAGAAGCAATTTGTCACCAATCCTTTTTATTGAAGATAGAAGTCACCGTTCTAGTCTAAACTAGTCCCAGGTGAGCAGCGTGTTAACAAGCACTAACTCCTTCATTAACTTCAAACGGGCTGTCATTCCTGGAACATCCAAGGGAGTGAGAACTAGATTGTTACAGTGAGAGGAGATTGGTCCCAACAATAGAATCAGAAACCCGTTGAGAATTTTCAACAAAGAAAGCATCAAGCATAGGAAGCTAAATGCTTTAGATCTATAGTACCTGAAGTCAAAAACAAAATTGAAAAGGAAAAAAGATTCTCCCCACCACCCATTCCAGAGGAAGTTATGCATATTCCTAACTACATTTAAAAAAGAGAAAGAAAGAAACTTCTGCCAAAATGCTTCCATTCACTCCACTGAGATCAACCAAAGGAAAAAAAAAAAAAAGTATGTTCTCCAAAAGAACCTGAAGCATAATTTATCCAATTTGCACTATCTCGTTATAGCCAACATTCAAACTGACTTTCAAGTGATAGTAAACCTTTTATTATATATGGCAATGGTTCAAGAGTATAAATTCAGTCTCTTTGAAAAGACTCTTACTCCCCTTACCATGAACTCATCTGTTGCTAACTTAAGAAATATGCCATTTTAATTACAGAGGAAGTGACTGTGAAAAGTCAGGTTTTGCCTATTTTTGTAAACTGAAACCTCGTAGGACACAAATTGCCTGTGTGGCCCACATGTGCTGTACTAACTATAGACCTGACCAAGCAGCAAGACAGGAACATCACCAGACACAGATATAGAGCAAAGAGGATAGTGGTTACTAGGAAACAAAGCACTACGCATCTGGCCTTTTTTTTTTTCTTACAACTCCCACCACTGTGATAGTTACGAGAGATGCACTCATTTCTTTTATTAGCACTTAAAATGGGTAGGTGACACATTACTGAATTTACTTGCTAGGATACAGGATGCATCATTATAGAAGATGCCAAGACTACCTTCTAATGGCAAATGGGTAACTCTGGCTTTTTTAAGCCACCCCTTATAGGCCAGCCATTACAGTGGTAACAGAATATACAGGTGCTTACGCTCAGAGGCTGAGATTAGATGTGGACAGAATTCCAGGGGCCTGGGGGATAGAGCAAAAATGGAACAGGACATCGTATAAGATGAGACTCCAGCTTAATAGCACAAGTTGCCAAGTATAGGAAGAGCCAGTGGTCTGGGTTAGGCCAGACCCACAGAATGAACGAGGTAAAAGGAAAGGACTGTGGGGCCAGGAAGCACATCTGTGAGACAGAGAAGTTGGCACTGGTATCATTCTGGTGTGCCTAGACTTCTTTTTAGCCCCAGCCCTGGCAGGCTGGGAAGTGTTCTACGCTGAGTCATCTGAGAACACCCATTTTTATGTTTCTAAACTGTCACACAGGCTTCATCACTCTGCCACTGTAAAGCTTCTATCCAGGGCCATACAAAGTTGCTGTCCCCAGAGGTCTTTGAGAATGAGGAAAATGAGAAAAAGAGAGTAGAAGTGACAAGACGAATTCACAGACCCCTCCAGGTTTCTGCTTTCTAATAGACCTCAAATGGAATAATCCTCCTAAACCACCACATGGGCTTTGCAATCTGAAAGCCTTCTCAACAGCAACAAAGCTGAAGATCGATTTCACCCAAGCAAAAAGTAAAGTAAGCAAAGGGCATCAGAGAGAAGGAAAACACAGAGAGGTGGAACTAGCAGCTTCTAAGATTTTTTATTTTTTTCAATTTTTTTTTAATCTGTTTTGAGAGACAGAGAGAAAGAGTGAGAGGGGAAAGGGCAGATAGGAAGGGAGAAAGAATCCCAAGCAGCCTCCCAGCTGTCATTGAGGAGCCCAATGTGGGGTTCAAACTCCCAAACCGCGAGATCATGACCTGAGCTGAAACCAAGAGGGACGCTTAACCGACTAAGCAACCCAGGCGCCCCAGGCAGCTTCCAAAATTAAGTGGTGAGTATTCAGGGATTCTTAGATCAGTGTGAGATCGTGTCAGGGATTCATTCATTCCTTGGTCACCCTCTATCTGTCAAGAACTTCTTGGGTGTGGAGAAGAAAAGGTGAAATTCATTTATGACTTCCAGGAGCAGAAATGGAGACTTTACACCACAGTGGGCTACTTGCTATAACACTGAGCAAATGCTGGAGGTGCATGGAGGGGCAAATGCCAGGTGAAGTAACAGTGCTCAGCATGGAGGAGGAGAAAAGCTAACCAGGGGAGGATGGGTACTCCAAAAGAAGAGCTGGCAGGTGACAGGTCTATCATAGAAAAAGTTCTCTGACAAAGAAAGCCTGTCTCCCTGCATAAAGACGGCAGGTGGGAACCAAGCAAGGTCAGCTACTTTCCTGCAAGTGAAGTAATTTACAACAAGCATGAACCTCGGGGCTTTGAAACGTTCACGATTTCAGGCACACCAACGCGATAAAACAGGTGATCTCTCTTCTCCTTTAACATCTGTAGTCACTAATGTTGGAGAAATTTGCCATGCAACTCATTGAATGCTGAAATTAGTATTTACACGTTTGTAAGCAAAAGGCTAATACTTGGTGTTTCTGTAATTTTAAGATGTGGATAATTGTTAAACATGGATGACTGTGTTAATTGCGTTAATTTAGAATCTTAAAATAAATATGATTAATAATTAGCATCCACAATATTACTTCACAAAAATCACTTCTGAGCGAGTGTTCCCTACTGTGGTGTGTCTGAGAGGAGTCCGCCTCCTTGCCAATCTCTGGCAAATGTGGACAATGGCAAGCAGACACTGTCACCTCATCTCCCTAGAAGCCTTTCCCCTCACCAAGGTGGGGGGCACTCGATCCTGGCAGAGACTTCAATGGGTCTTCAAATAAAAAGCAACAGGAAACAGCCTCCCCGGATGAGGGCATGGGATTCTTTTTTTGTTATAATTTGCTGGTATGAGCAAAAACATGCATCTTGAATTTGAATAGAACATGATGCAAAAAATGCTATTTTTGTCCTTAAAACTTTATCTGCCATGAAAACTAAATTTAACATAATGATCCTACTTTGGATCCTGAGCCACCAAAACACAAAGCAAAAACAAAAACCATATAGATATTGGGACAATTGGAGAAGTGGAGAAACTTAAGTTATAGATCAATCTTGTATTGACATTAAATTTCCTGGTTTTGATCATTGTACTGTAGCTGTGTAAGAAAACGTCTTTATTCCAGGGGCACCTGGGTGGCCCAGTCGGTTGAGCGTCCGACTTTGGCCCAGGTCATGATCTCACAGCTTGTGAGTTTGGGCCCCGCATCAGGCTCTGTGCTGACAGCTCGGAGCCTGGAGCCTGCTTCAGATTCTGTCTCCCTCTCTCTCTGCCCCTCCCCCCCCCTCTCTCTCTCTCTCTCCTTCAAAAATAAACATTTAAAAAAATTTTTTTAAAGAAAATGTCTTGCGGCGCCTGGGTGGCTCAGTCGGTTGAGCGGCCGACTTCGGCTCAGGTCATGATCTTGCAGTCCGTGAGTTCAAGCCCCACGTCGGGCTCTGTGCTGACAGCTCAGAGCCTGGAGCCTGTTTCAGATTCTGTGTCTCCCTCTCTCTGACCCTCCCCCGTTCATGCTCTGTCTCTCTCTGTCTCAAAAATAAATAAACGTTAAAAAAAAATTTTTTTTTTTTAAATAAAGAAAATGTCTTTATTCTTAGTAGGTACACATTAATGTATTCAGGGGCAAGTGACAGGACTTCTGCAAAGTATTCTCAAATGGTTCAAAAATAACAATATATAGAAAGTGAAAAATGATAAAGCAAATGTGGCAAATTATTAGCAATTGGTAAATTGGGGTGAGAGGTATGCATGAGTTCTCCGTACTGTAGTTACACTTTTTCTCTCGGTTTGAAAAATATTTCCAGATAAAATTGTAAAGGAGTTCTACTTCTCTACCTTTCACAGAGTGCTGATTGCCTATTATCTCCTATCATCACACTGTCTTCCTCCCAGCTGCCCTCCTCTCGTGTGATTTTAGTTATCACTTGGGGAGCACTTATGTCACAAACACTGTGCTGGGTAGTCTGAGGGAAATACGGAGATACAGAGTAGCGAGGTGCAAACCCTACAAGAGTGGACACACATAACCATCCTGTGAGAAAGAAGCTACCATGAGGGGAAAGGACAGAGGAGGACATCAGAAAGCACTGGGGCTGGTTTAGGCTACAGAAGGCTTCATGTAGAGCACATCTGATCTGAGGTCAGCTCTAAGGACAGGTAGGATTGTCACAGTATAACCCTAGAGTGCAGGACAAGTAGCAGAAGGCATAGGGGTAGTTGGAATGTCATGAACAAAAAACCCTGACACGAGATGGGCGTGAAGTAAGGTTAGAAAGGAAAGACAAAGTCAGAGGCAGAGTAGCCTTAAATGACAAGAGAAGTATTTTGAATTTTGGTTTAGACACCAGGGAGTTAAGATCTTTGAGAAAGTGGTTGTTTCCATCTGAGACTGGGAACCGTGTCTTGGGTTTCCTTTGTGGAATTTTACTTCACACACAACTGACATTCAGTAAATAGTGGTGGTGTGATATTTGTAAAAAAAGTAAACATTTACAACGTAATGCAATTTTCTTCAAACTCAAGTCTCAGGGACACCTGGGTGGCCCAGGCGGTTAAGCATCTGACTCTTGGTTTTGGCTCAGGTCATGATTTCATAGTTTTTGAAGTCAAACCCAGGTTGGGCTCTGTGCTCATGGCATGGAGCCTGCTTGGGATTCTCTCTCTCTCCCTCTCTCTCTCTGCACCTCCCCCATGCATGCACACACAGTGTTCTAAGTAAATAAACATTAAAAAAAAAAAAAAAAACAAGTCTCAGAGATTTCTATCATTAAAATATGAAATCTATTCTGAAGTGGGAAAAATTGTTGGGTGCCTCCCATGTACCAAATGTTTTACGTATTTTCTTATTTAACCTGCCCAATTCCCACATTTAATAAGTGGAGCAAAAATAATTAGGTAAACACCCAATATTATAGGGGATAAGACAGGCTGCTTTAGTTTCAAGCAATAAAAAAAAAAAAATCAAAACAAAACAACAAAAACCAAAAAACACATTTAACTCAAGCATTTAAGAACTGAACAGAAAGTTTGGAAATCAGATTCAAAATTTTCAGTTAGGAACCAAAGCAGTGGCTACCGAGATGAATTCACCCCAGCTGTTTTTAATCTCTTGGTCACTCTATCCTAATGCAAGTTCTGGCAGAAATCATTCATAGCCATCCTTAGCTAAGGGGTGGTAGGGCATCCCAACTGTTATTCCCATCATACTGTATCCATGGTACCATAAAAAGAGAATACGTTTTCAGAGGCTGGGGTGGCCATGGATATGAGGCACTCTTATCTCCTGCTACAAGGATATCTCCTGGCCAACAGTTGAACAGGGTAGGGGTGAGAAGTGAGGAATAATAAGGGGTCATTCCAGCAAGACACAGAAGTCCTCCAGTGGACACCTTTGGCTTGAAGATTCCCCATAAACTTAGACAAACTTTTTTCAACACTGCATTTCAAGACGTCCCACACAACCTTCCTTGCCTCTCTCTCTCTCCAGGTGTCAGACCTGCCTGTGATCTGAAGGTCTGTTCCGTTCCACCTACCTCTGCTCCCTCTCCCAATAAATCTCTGAATATCTAATCCTGTCCTGGCATCTGCTTCTCAGCAGACCAGAACTAATGCAGCAGTAAACCAAATGTTGAACTCTAGCCTATGTAACCTCAAATCTATGTTCTTTTCACTATCCTCACAGGAGCAGTTATAGGCAGGAAAAACGTGGCTACCCTAATAATCACAGAGGAGACTCCACTCTTATTTAGGTGACAGAATAGGGGATAGATTTATCCATAATTTAAAAAAAGCTAATTATGAAATTCATTTAAAAAATAAAGACCAGTTAGGGGGTAATGTTTATATCTCCCAAATTATGTGACTCTTTAGGGGATTGTTTCAAAGTGCAGAGTTCCATTGGGATGTTTGAAATCTACAGTGACTTACTGCAACCCTCCTGAATGTCTGTCCAGTGGAAATTCTATTCCTATACTTGATAACAGGGAAAGAAAAGAGTCCCTACATCTCTCTTCCAAGCTCACCTCCCAAACTGGAAACAGCTGCAAGAATCAAGCCCCATTGAGGACAGAGAAACAAAATGGCAGGTGTCTGGCCACCTCATCCCTGCTTCCACTGTCAGGGTGGAGGTGAAAACTGTCTTTGAGACAAAAAGAACCATTATATTGTATCTCCAACAGTTCAGCCAAACCCCAGCGAGAACACAGTGCCAAGAGACTGCAGGGACATCAGTCAGAAAAACCCAATACCTGATCATTTAGCTCAACAGGGTGAAAGCCTCCAGAAGGGAAAATGATCTTTTATGAGTCAACTGGGAACTACAATGAAGTGACACATTTTAATTTGTCAGGCCTTACCACAATACCCGTAAAAGATATTTTTATATTACTGGAGCTGTGTTTGAGGGAAAATGGAGGTATTCATAGCAACAAAGTCTAGATGTCTTAGGAAAAAAACCTTGATTTATATCAAGAACCTTCCATGCACCCATTTATGTAGCAAATATTTAGCGAATGCTTCCTAAGTACATAGCTGCACAAAGACTCCTTTCTTCAAAAATTTTATAATTTAAATAAAGACCTGGGGGATGTTAAATGAAACATTTATTGCATATGTATGTGTGCCAGACAAGATATATTCATGTGAGAACTTCATAGCAGTATGGGAAGAGAGGTCTCCTACCCTGAGACATTGACAATTAAGTGCAAAACACAAGGTGGATGGATAGATGGATCTTGAAGGACTGTACTGGGCACAGCAGCAGCACCTGGGAACTTGTTAGCCATGCAAAATCACCAGCACCACCCCCAGGTCTCCTGGATACTCTAGAAGTGAGGCCCATAAGTCTGGATGATTCTGGTGCACAGTGAAGTTTGAAAAACACTGGTAAAAATGATGACTCTGAGACTCCAAGAAGGTGGACCTCTGAGGGCAGAAGAGGTCAGATAAGACATCTCGGGGTCTAAGTGAGATCTGGGAAATGGGTATGGGAGGGGAGAATGAGACACCAAAGCAGGGTGTACCCATTGTACTGGGTCCTCAACACATCTTTCCCCTGGGTCTTGGAGGCTTCATGCTGATGATAGGGGCAAATCCTCTCTAACTATGTCTGGTTTTATCCACTGGATAACCCAGTCTAAGATAACCCAGTCTAGTCCCATGCACTGATATCTGATCCAATTTATTCTTTCAGTTTAAACAGTTCAAGCAGTCCTTAGAGTCTTACCAAGACAACATTATTAATTCCTCACCCTACAGGTGAAATTCTCACCCCAGCCAGTCCCTTTCAGGCTATTGCTACCTCTGTTATCTTACAAACTTGTGTCAGTATCTCTCATTCTCCCCAGTACAAATGGGAGTGAATTTTAAAAAGGAAAATGCCCCCAAGTATAGAAAATAGCATGAATTTTAATCTACCATCCCATGGAGAATTGCACATTTTAAAGGATTATTTAAAACTTGGATGGCAGCTTGTGCCACAGTTGCAGCTGCAACTTAATAGCCAATCACAGCAAGCACTCTGCAGAAATTTCTAGCGGTTTTGCAAATAGTTCGAAGGCTCATCAACCTGTTTCTCAAAAATGCCTCTTTATTTTCCCAGCAAATTTGCATTTCATCTGCCAATGTCCTTTCCTCCTACACACCCATATTTCTTTCTAGCGCTCCTCAAGGTCCCAAGTACAGTGAGAACAAGTTACAGTTAAAACTACATAGTTAATTAAAACTATACACTGTGACAGAAACACATCTTCCATTCCAAGCTACCCAGTGAAATCAGATGAAGATTCCCCACTTTAAGCAGAGTGCACTATTCTTCTTATTCATTCAACAGCACCTCCTATTGGGAAAGGCCACCCACCCCGGGGTGGGGGGGCGGTGAACATTCTGTACGTTCTTGCTTACTGTACCAGAATACAAACCTCTTCCATCTCCTGATACTGAAGAAGATGAAGGTGTGGCCAAATGTAACTACCATGTAACTGTTGGCCCAAGGAGGGGAAATTAGCTTGTTTCTTGCTGCCATGTTTGCTGCTTGCTCAGAAAGTTGCTGGGCGTTTGGGCCCGGGTTCCTCTGCTGCAATGTACATAACGTATAGCACCCAGTGGACTCATTGTGCCCTGCAAGGGGCTCAGGCCTGGGGAACTTGTCCCACCTTGCTGATGCTCCTGCTGTTTGCTCTGCTATGAGTAATAAACTGTGTTGTACTGATCCCTTAAGTCTTGTCTATTTTTGGCACCCAGAGAGTGGCAGTGGGTTTGCTCCTTGCCATCCTCTATGAGATTGGGGTATGTCTTTGACACCCACTATGTGCCAAAGGATCTGTGATAGTCGCTGCTGCCCAGCATCAAAGGACCACAAACCCTGCACCCTCAGGCCCACAAAGCACCACAAGGGATGCTTGGATGGGACTTGGAATAATACAAAATATTTTCTGAATCTTCAAGCAAGGCCTTATGACAACATAAGTGAGTAGGTGCAATGGGGGTTCATCCTTGTAGGAGACATAAAAATGCACCACCCACATCCTCCTTCAAGAAGAACTTGGTGTCTGGCTGATGGAAACGCCATCAGCACAGCAACTCCAGCTGTTTGTTCGTCAGAGTCTGCAGTCACCTCCTCTGAGGCCACATTCTTCCCAAAGCAGCCCATGTCCAGTGACTGAACCAGACAGGAGTATAAAGGCCAAGCTATTGTGGTCCAACATGGGACAACTGTGAAGGGCAAACTTGACTGCCGAGCTCCCTCACAAGTTGACTAAGACTTTAGTGAACCCAAATTGCATATTGATTCTCCTTCTGCCCAATTTTACTTCCCCTCCTTTTTTTCCACAGGTGTCAATTCCTATTATACAATTCCATCCCAACATTTGCTTCCAAAGAGCCAAGCGTTCAAAAGCTGGTCCAGAAGTGGTCCAGGAAAGCAAGCCAAAAGATGGGGTTTTGAAGCCTGACCACTAGCCATCTGGTAGGCCATGAGGACTCAGTGGCTGATACTGGAGCACAAATAGTCTGGCAGAAAGTGTGGGTCTGGTTGTTAAAACACTCACTAATGGTGAACTGTGGTTATGTACAGGAAATGTATTAGCAGGCAAGATGTATGAGGTATATAGAGAAATCTGCGGTATATAGAAAAAATAGTAGCCGTAGGAGAGTGGGACTGGATGATGATCAGTCAACATCACTGGTGCTCTGCAGAAAGATATGGAACACCTGAAAGCCAGGCATGAAAGCCAGAGGGCCTCACATATACAGAAACTCTCACATCCTATAACAGAATACTCTGAGTGCTGAACTTCAAAGATGGTTAAGGCTCAACCAAGGCTGGTCTGTTATGTCAAGGTCAGGCCCTGGTTGTGAACACCTGGGATCCTAAACATGGAGTAGGTAAATCTTGGTGGATTCCCCTGAGGGTTTTCACTCCCCAGACTCCTCTGAACCCTCTGAGAAAACAGACTTGGTATGTTCCTCCCTGTTAAGAGCTACAGCACACTCCTCCTAACCCCTATTGCTGGAAGACAATGTGGAGGCTTCTCCCCAGCTAGGCAACAAGTGCCTCCCTCAGAGTCCACAACCCTCTTAGCCATTATTATTAAAGTAGGAAAATATGAGACTAGGTAAGAAAGTGAGTCCTAGCTAAGATCCAGCTTATAATAGCTCCACTGAGTCCAAGAACCCATCCAGGAGCTATTTCCCCAGTCCTAGAATGTATATTTGGGATTGATACACAGTCAATTCCATTTTTCACCATAGTTATACTCAGTAAAGTCACTGCAAACACTGTATTAGTGAATACTGAACCATCACTCCTTAGCGAAATATGGAACTAGGTTCCTACAAGCCTCTGGTCACAATCTTTTCATCAACCAATCAACACATAACCTTGCTTCATATGTGTTTCTGTGTCAAATATCTTATTTCATATATATTGTTGATTCATTAACATTGAACTGACAGTGAGTAGCACTGTAGCTTATGTCTGAAGGAAGCTTATCTAACATACATTTTCTCTGAAAGAGACGTCACCGCCTTCTTGCTCTTAGGAACACTAGACGGCCCTTTGGCACTATGGGGGCCATCTTAAACAGCAAAGTCATCCCCAAAAAAGCACAACAATGAAAAACATGGTACTTTACAGACCACAAAAAGGACATTTACTTACAGTGTGAGAGTCGAAACAAGAAGACAGAGCATCACCTTATTTAACCTCAGCTATGACCATGCATGCTGGGTGACTCAAGTCTTTTATGACTCTGCAAATGTCCACTAATGACCATGAAATCACCGTGAGTATTGATTTGGGAATTAATAAGTTTTAGCAAGTAGGCGAATTTACAAACATGGAATCCATGAATGATGAAGATTGACTGTACATGATTAATGAATGGCATTATTTTTGTAACCAAAGTTTAGTTTGGTTAACTATGTGATAACCTATGGTTAGTTAACCTTTGTCTGAAGAAATCCTTGATCCCACACAGTTCTGCTCTGATTTGTAGGGAGAAAGCATAGGGAGGTAGCAACAGCTGGACCAGGTGCTTGCCTTGTAAATCTAAACCCTGCATGACAGCAAAGACACTTGTCACCAGTCCTGGTGTGAAAAACACCAGTCTGAGTGATAACTACCCCATACACTCACTCTAAGAATTCACAACAGACTTAATTTCTTTCTGCCTTCCCCACATCACTTACAACAGTCCGAGTTTGTGAAACACAGAGGGGTTTTAATCTTGAGATAGGACTTCCACCCTAGGAGAGTCTAGAACACAAGAAATTGCCAAAGCTAACCTTGCAAGCCTCCCAAGACAGGAGTGTCATTCAAACTGCCTACAAAGGAGAATGCTGTTTGATGCAGCCAGGGAATTAAACCCAGGCAAAGACAGACCAGAAAATTTAACCTGGTCTCCTACCCAAAACATCTTGCTAAGATAGAGACTAATTTTAGTCTCCACAGCCTAAACTATTTACTTTCTGGCCCTTTACAGAAAAAGTTTGCCAACCCCCATATTAGATTATGTGGTCAAGGACTTGGCAAATGCATTCTTTTCTATCTAAGAGAGAGGGCCAGAAACAGTTTATATTTATTTTAAAGGAGCAACAGGATACATTTAAAGTTTTGACCCAGGACTCTGTTAAGTCTCCTGCCCCCTGTCATAATAGAAGCCAAGGAGATCTGGGCATCTTTCCAAACATCTCATTACTCCATAACATCAATTATATTATGCTGATCAAGACAGGTGAGCAAGAGAAGATCAGCATGCTAGAGGTTTATGCACTCCTGGGCTTGAGAGATAAACCCTATGAAGAATCAGGGGCAAGTCAATTCCATAAAGAATTTAGAGGTTTAATGGTAAGGGGTGTGCTGAGTCATTCTTCAAAATAAGATGCAAATTATTGTACTTTGCAACCCCTTCCATGAAGAAAGAATAATACTTGATGAGCATCTTCAGGTCTTGGAGGCAGTACATTCCACACCTAGGGTGACTGCTCTAGCCTATATACCAGATGACAAAAAGCTTCCAGCTTTAGGTGGATTATCAAGTGGTACAAGCAGTCCTGCCACTTGGGCCATATGACCTGGCTAACCTATGGTGATTGATATTTCAATGGTCAGAAAAGATGCCATAAAGAATTTATGGCAAACCTCAGTGAAAAAAAAATTACAACTCAGGCCCTAGGGTTCTGAAGCAAGGCCATGTCATCTGAAGTGGAGAATCACACACCTTTTTAAAAAAGCAATTTCTGGCATGCTACTGGGCCCTACAGTAGCATGGAACAGAAATGGAAGAAACAGAACACTTGGTAATCGGCATACCAAATGACTATGCATCCAGAAGAACCATCATAAAACGCATTCTGTCAGGCCCAACAAGTCATAAGATAATGCAAGCCCAGCAATAACCCAAGTGAAATGAAAATGTCATTAGGAAGTTGCAAGTTAAATGGTAATAAATACCATTACATATTCAATAGACTGGCGAGAATCAAAGATTAAAAACACAAGTCTTGGAAAGGATGTAGAAAATCTGAAACCCTCATACATTGCTGGTGGGAATGTAAATGGCCACTCTGAAAAACTGATTTGGCAGTTTTCTTTAAAAATTAAATATATGCTAACAATATAGCCCCTCATCATTATAAAATATTTCTCTTTATCCCTAGTCATCTTTCTTGTATGAAGATTACTCTCTGGTATTAATACAACCACTTCAGCTTTCTTAAGGTTAATGTCTGCATATTTCTATCATTTTCACCTTTAACTTATCTGTTATATTCAAAAATGGGTTTCTGGTAGATAGCATATAATCAAGTCTTGTTTTTTGTTTTTTTGTTTTTTGTGTCCAGTCTGATCATCTCTACCATTTAACTAGAATTAGACCATTTACATTTAACATAATCAATATTGTTGGTTTTTTTTAAATTTATTTATTCAGAGAGAGAGAGCACGTGCACGCACACACAAGCAGGGGAGAGGCAGAATAAGAGGGAGAGAGAGAATCTTAAGCAGAGAGCAACATCACAGAGCCCAATGTGGAGCTCAAGCCCATGAACCATAAGATCATGACCCGAGCTAAAATCGAGAGTCAGATGCCCAGTCGAGGCCCCCATTATTGTTGGTTTTTAAATCTTCCATCTTGCTATTGTTTTCTATTTATCTCAACTCTTCTTCGGTCATCTTTTTTTCCTTCTTTTGGCTTAATTGAAGGTTTTTTTTGTCTCTGTATTTATGAATCTATTTATGGTTTTTTGTTTGTTCATTTGCTTAGTTTTTTTGGATTCCACATATAAGGAAATCATGTCATGTTTGTCTTTCTCTGATTTATTTCACTTAACATAATACCCTCTCGGTCTATCCATGGCTTTTTTGTTAAACTTGTTTGTTTTTAGGATTCCTTTTTTTCCCCCCGCTTATTGACTAGTTATCGATGTCTCTTTGTTTTTTGTTTTTTATAGTAGCCTTAGGGTTTTAAGATACACATCTTCAAGTTGTCACAATCTATTTTCAAATAATATTCTGCTTCACTTACAATGTAAGAACCTAGCAGCATTCCCCCATAGTGTGTGCTATAATTGTCATATATTTTACTTCTACATGTTGTAACTCCACAATTCATTTTTTACTTTAAATAGTTAACCATAGGGGCGTCTGGGTGGGTCAGTGGGTTGAGCATCTGACTTTGGCTCAGGTCATGATCTCACAGCTTATGAGTTTGAGCCCCGTGTCAGCTCTGTGCCAACAGCTCAGAGCCTGGAGCCTGCTTCAGATTCTGGGTCTCCCTCTCTCTCTACCCCTCCTCTGCTCATACTCTGTCTCTGTCTCAAAAATAAACATTAAAAATTTTTTTAAATAAATAATAGTTAACTACAATTTAAAGAAATTTTGAAGTGAAAATAAAAGTTACTTATATTCACCCAAATATTTACCACTTCTAGCACTCTTTATTCCTTTGAGCAGATCCAATTTTATATGTAGCGAACTTTTATTTTTTTTTTTTAATTTTTTTTTTCAACGTTTATTTATTTTTGGGACAGAGAGAGACAGAGCATGAACGGGGGAGGGGCAGAGAGAGAGGGAGACACAGAATCTGAAACAGGCTCCAGGCTCTGAGCCATCAGCCCAGAGCCCGACGCGGGGCTCGAACTCACGGACCGCGAGATCGTGACCAGGCTGAAGTCGGACTGTAGCGAACTTTTAAAGACCTGAACAAGTCTTTAAAATTTCTTATAATTAATGTCTGATAGTAATAAATTCTCCTAGCTTTTGTTTGAAAAAATGTTTATTTCATCTTCAAATTTTAAAGATACGTTCTTTGGTTGTAGAATTTTAGGTTGGCATTTTTTCCCAGCACTTTAAAGATGCCTTTCCAGTGTCTTTTCACTTTCATAATTCCCCCATTATCTCTGATAATTTTTATTTTTGCTCCTTTTTTATGCAAGTTATTTTCCCCCTGACCACTTTTAAATTTTCTCATCTATGGTTTCAGAAGGTTGATTTCAGGAAGATGGTTTTCTTTGGGCTTATCATTCTTATACTTTAAACTTCTTGGATATGTTGAGTTATAGCTTCATCAAATTTAAAATTTTTCATCTCTTTTCTTCAAATCTTTTTTCTGCCCCACCCATCTCCCACCCCTCTTTCTTTCTAGGATTCCAATTTTATGTACATTATATAACTTGATACTGTTCCATAAATTTTATTAGTCACTAGTGCTTAGTTCTATTTTATTTTTTTCTTCCTTTTTTTTTCCTCTCTGTGCTTCATGTTGGGTATTTTCTAGGGTTATTTGTTTGCATTTACTGATATCGTCTTAGACAATGTCTAATCTGCTATTAATGCCAAACAGTAAATTTTTTATCTTAAATACTGAATTTTTCATCCCTACCAGTTTTTATTATCTTTCATTTCTCTTTTCACAATGTTCATTTTTTAATATATTGATTATAGTTATAATAATAGCTGGATGTTTTACTCTTTCTGTTAATCCTACCAACTCTCATTTCTCAGTCCGTTTCTGCTGGCGGATTTTTCTTCTGGTTGTGTATTACATTTTCCTGCTTTTTGGTACATTTAGAATTTTTTGTTAGATCCTAGACATTCTGAGTTTTACATTGTGAGAATTTGTATTTTGTTCTCTTCCTTTAGATACTGTTGGTCTTTGGGCAGTCAGTAAATTGCAGTATAGTTTGGGTTTGTTTGTTTTTTAAGTTTTGTTAGAGCTAGTATGAATGAGTCCTTACTTTACAGATAATTTATCATGCAAATAAGGCATGGTCCTTCTAGAATCTCTGTTGAACGGTCCAGGTAATCAACAAGGATTTTCCAGTCTGGCTAGTCACAGTTCAAATACCTCCCAGCCCTGTGCAAGGTCTGGCAATTGTTCAGCCCACAGCAACCTGGGAACTCTTTGCTCTACTTCATGGAGTTCCACTCTATAACCATACATCTTAGTATTCGGCAAAGACACAAGAGGATCTCATGCAAATATATTGAGTTATTTTTCTGCATTGCTCTTGTAACTTCTAGTTTCCTCAGCATTTGTCAACTCTGATCACTGTCTCCTGAACTCAGAAAAATCATCATTGCCTGCTTAGGATCAACACACAACCACTCAGCTTTATGATGAGGAAAGAGCCTCCAGAAAAAAAACTGCAGTGATCACAGGGCTCCTCTCATCCATTTCCCTTCTCTTAAGAATCACAACCCTGTGTCTCCTGTTGTCTAATGGCTGAAAACAAGTGTTTCATGTATTTTTTTTCAGCTTTGTAATTACTTGGGAGATAGTCTCAAATCCAGTCCCTCAATTATGGTCAGAAAAGGAAGTCTATGAATGAGTTCTGAAAAGTTATAACCTCCATCTATCAATGTACAATTTTACCATTCTTTTAAAATTTTTTTAATGTTTATTTATTTTTGAGACAGAGACAGAGCATGAATGGGGGAGGATCAGAGAGAGGGAGACACAGAATCCGAAACAGGCTCCAGGCTCTGAGCTGTCAGCACAGAGCCCGACGTGGGGCTCGAACTCACGGACCACGAGATCATGACCTGAGCCGAAGTCGACCGCTTAACCGACTGAGCCACCCAGGCACCCCTCACCATTCTTTTATTACGCATCATTTTCAACCAACTATATATATTGAGCACCAACTATATATAACAACACTATAATGCACTACGGAGGACATACAGATTAAGAAGACTAGGACCTGCCCTTAATGAGATTCTAATCTCTTTGAGGTGATACACTACACACTGATGACTAGGCAAAATATGTTAAGGATTATAACTGAAGTGTCAAAGCAGTACAGAAAAGGGAAATAATATCAATAGCCTTAAAGATGGCTTCAAGGAGAAGGTGGCATGTGGGCTGACCCAGAAAAATGTGTAGGATTTCACTAAGAGGGCAGATCAACAGATGGTAAGTGTAATGAGAGCTTGGAAGACAATGTCTTGGTGAGCAATGTAGCCAAGTCTCAGCAAGAAGAGGGAGAATAATTTGGGAAATGAGTCTAGATAAAAGAGCTAATAGTAAGCTTTTGAACTCTTCAATGACATTCCAAAGAAACTTGAACATTGATATCATTTGTTCAGGCTACCAACATGTCTATGACACACAAGGAGTTGCATAGCAAGAATACTCAGAATTTTAATACTAGATTCCTAAACCCTGATATTTTCCACTTATCGCTTAAACCCTTACTCCTTTCTTGCAACAGGTTCAGTTAACAACTGCTGCCCACCCTCCATTCATGCTCTTAATTTCTCTTAACCTTTCATCTCAGTTGCCATTGACAGCTGACTATTTCCATCAACAATCTGTTAAATAAGAACCCTTCCAGCTGGAGTCAGTTCCCATGACAGTCTCTTCAGGAGGTTCATTCATTCATATATCATTCTATGTTTAATTAGCCACTATTAAATGCCAGGCAGTGTAATAGGCATGCAGTAGATACAATAGAAGACTAACTTCATAGAGTTTGTATTCAGTGGGGGAGACAATAAACAAGTAAACAAATAAGGAACTCTGGAATGTGAATAAACAAGATATTACAATAGAGACAATCGACAGCAGAGTGCTCTCCCCACTGGGTGTTGTATGGAAGCCAATAGGACAATACATTCATATTAAAACAAATAAATAATAAAATTAAATTTTATAAAAAAAAATGAAGAACCCTTCTAGACCTATTGGATCAGAGTCTGTATTTCAACAAAAAGAATGCTGGCCTCCTTGGGCTTGCTTCAATTGCACTAGAAGAACTCACACATCACTAGCCAATATAGAAAAAAAGGGGGAAGAGGTTTGCAGTTGAAACGTAGATCGTGACCTCTGTTGGAGACAAACATACATCCATAACTCACAAGAGACCCCAGAACTAAAGTTGTAGATTTGGGAGCTAACATCTCTAGAATGAAGCCAGGTGCAGAGTTTGATCTTGAGATAATTAGCACAGCTTTATAATTTTAAAAAAAGAATTAGCAAACAAAAGTCCTGACAGTTTAAGTTTCAGTCTGCAGAATCTTTTTGTAGGGAATTCCTGTGCCACCAAATGGGGGCTGTGATTTGGCTATCACAGGCAAATAGAACTTCCAACAGCACCTACTTGCAAAATAGATTTATATAGGAACAAAGAGAGAAAAGGAAGAAGGGATGGAAGAAAGGAAATGACAGAGAAACGAAGGATGAAAGCTTTAAAAAAAAAAAAGTCATTTATGATGCATGAAAAACAGCTGCCTGATTCAAAAAATCTATCAGAAAAAAAAAAATCATAAGGTTCAGCTCTCTATTCCTATCACCACTAAAGCAATCTCATCTACCTGCACAAAGAGGTTCTTAGGAGAAAAGAAGGCTTCCCTTTAAGCAGAAAATCTCTCTCTGGGTCCTGGTATCCTTCTCTGTTAGAATGGCAGCATCTTCTAAATTTGGAAGCTATTAAATGTAACAGAACCATGCAGTATAATTATAAAGTGACCTTCAGATATCACCCAGGGGTGAGGAGCAAAATAAGGGGAAATGGTTCTGAAGACTTCCAGGACCTGTCCCAGTTCTAGTCAGGTTGGGGTGGGGGGGGGTGCAATTTAAAAATCTATGCTGGTGTCCCATTATAGGAAATATCTTAATACATGAAAATATAGTTGTTTTTGTCCTAAAATACTTATAAAATTAATAAGACTTCTGAGTGCACAATTTTTCCAATTTATTAAATTCATAATTCATGCTAATGATATACAAATTTAGAAAGTTCAAATGCAACAGTGAAAGACCTCCTTCCCATCTCTGTCTCCCAGGAACCCTCCTACTCTCCTGGGAGATTTTGTCTGTGAGCTTCAGGGATAGACTATACATCTGCAGGCAACAATGGGCATATGTGTGCATATTACATGGATAACACATTCTTAAAGTGGAAACATGCTCAACAAATTGCTCTGCATGTAGTTTGTTTTTTATTTTTATTTTTCCTTAACAATATATTTTGGAGCGTATTCCATATCTGTATATAAAGATCTACTTCATTTTTTTAAAATTTTTAACGTTTATATTTTGCGAGAGCATAAGCAGGGGAGGGGGAGAGAGAGGGGGACAGAGGATCCGAAACAGGCTCTGTGCTAACAGCAGTGAGCCCGATGTGGAGCTCGAACTCAGGAACCATGAAATCATGACCTGAGCCACTCAGGCGCCCCAAGATCTACTTCATTTTAATGGTTGTGTAATGTTCCATTGTACACATTTGTAATATTTTATTGAATTCATCTCCTTAGTAGACATGTAACTGCTTTCGATATTCTCTACTGTGCTGCAATGAGGGATCTCATATATCTGTCATGCTATACTTGTATTGAGTGTGACTATAAAGTTCTAGAAGTGGCACACGCAGACCAAAAGGCACTTACACTTGTACTATACATCCATGCTTGCAAATGGGTCTCCATGGAGCTTCTATGCCCACCATCAATCTAAAAGAGTGTCTATCTCCCATGCCTTCTCTAACAGCCTTAGCAAACATTTTCATACTTTGCAGTGTAATAGGTGAAAAGTTATATCCTCGTGATATTTCAACTTGCATTCTCTTATAAGGAGTAAGGTTGGGCACTTATGTTTGAGCCACTTCCATTTCCTCTACCTTAAACTATTAGTTTATGACTTTTGCCCATTTTCCTATGGGTTTGTTGCTCTCCCATTGAATTATAGGAGCTCTTCATATATTAGAGACATCAGCAAGTCTATGATATGAGTTGCACATTTTTTTTCCCTTTTGTGGTCTTTTGACTTTGATTATAAAAGTTTTACCTTGCAGGAATTTTATACTTTCATTTATTTAAATACATTAGCAATATCTTTTCAGCTTCTAGGTTTTGTGTCATGCTTAAGTCTTTGCCCACCAAGATGATATTTTTTTTAAATTCTCCCATAGTTTTCTTGGTTACTTTCATTTTTTTTAATTCAGGTATAATTGACAATATTACGTTTCTTTCAGGTGTATAACATGATTCAATATTTGTATATACAGTAAAACCTTGGTTTGTAAGCAAAACTCATTCCAGAAATATGCTTGTAATCTAATTCACTTGTATAGCAAAGCAAATTTCCCCATAAGAAATAGAAACTCTGATGATTCCTTCCACAACCTAAAAATAATCATATAAAAATGATTACAATACTGTAATACAAAATAATAAGGAAAATACAAAATATAAATAAAAATAAAAACCTGCACTTACCTTTTAAAACCTTTATGGCTGGTGTGAGGGAGACAGAGAGAAGGGTTATTGTGTAGGACAACGTTCACTATCACTAACGGAATCACTGCTATCTATTGGCTCAATGGAATCTTTTTCTTTTCATGCAACTTTAACAAGGAACCTGTCCAATAACACTTGTTTTTGCCTCCTTTTGAGGATTTTGCAGAAATGTGACATTGCATTGTCGTTAAACAGATTCATCACTCACATTGCTACAGCGTTATCCGGGTGGTGCTTTTCCATAAAATTTTGCACGGTCTCCCACATTTTATACATCTCCCTAATCTTATTTGAAGTGAGGGATTCTTCTTTTTCTCCTCCTCCTCTGCAGACAAGATGCAGATGCAGACTTCTTATAAAATCTTGCAATCTTGGCCACCTGCATACTTTGTTCGTACTTCTCAATGATTTCCTTCTTAACTTTCACCACGATCATCTCCTTCTTACCACCTTTCTTTTCAACCTTTTTCTGCATGGGGGCCATCGTATATGCTTGCACGGATGTTGACTACAGTACAGTATTAAGAAATTCTTGTCATATACTGTATTTAATGTAACTGGCAATAAGACAGCAGAGGGAAGGGTCTATATCTGCAGGCAGCCTAACCTAGAATGAAGCAAAGCATTCCTAACCTTACTCTTGTATGGAAAAGCAAAGGACTTCAAAGGGGCAAGCAAAGGGGCTTTGAAGTGACAAAAAATACACTAGTGCCAGTTGTGGTCACCTTCCAATGTTCTGAAAAATCACTGATTACTGCCAAACACTGCAGCTTGAGACCAAGCATCTGAGCGTGGGAGACCATCACCCACAATCCCACAACAAGCAAGAGAGAGGGAGGGAGGGAGGGAGGAACCATTGGCTCAGTTGTGATCATGTGACAATCAGCCTCACGTACTACTCATATTGCAAGACATCACTTGTTTATCAAGTTAAAATTTATAAGAAATATTTGCTCATCTTGCAGAACACTCGCAGAACAAGTTACTCACAATCCAAGGTTTTACTGTATTGTAAAATGATCACAAATCTATTTAACATCCATCATCATATATACAGAACTTTTTTTCTCATGGTGAGAACTTTAAGATCTACTCTTTTAGCAACTTTCATATATGCAATATAGTATTAATTATATTTTCCATGCTGTACATTACATTCCTAGGACTTATTTTACAACTAGACAGTTGTAGCTTTTGTCTTCCTCACCCATTTCACCCACCTCCCCACCACTTTTTGCCTCAGGGAAACCACCAATCTGTTCTTTTTATCTATGAACTTGGTGGCTTTTTTTCCAAGTACTTTTATGATTTCATTGATCAGATTTAAATTGCTCCATCGTGGATTTGGTTTTTTTTTTTAAGTTTATTTATTTTGAGAGAGAGCATGAGTGGGGGAGGGGCAGAGAGTGAGGGAGAGAGAGAGAATCCCAAGCAGGCTCCACACTGTCAGTGCAGAGCCTGATGCAGGGCTTAAACTCACAAACCATGAGATCATGATCTGAGCCTAAATCAAGAGTCATACACTCAACCGAGAGAGCCATGCAGATGCCCCAGTGAATTTATTTTTAGTTAGTATAATTCAACACCATTTATTGAATTAACCATCTTTTCTCCACTGATTAAAAATAATCACCATTTTGTATTATAAAAAATAATGATTAATGTTTTATTAATTTTCTAAATATTTTAGGACAAAAATAATTATATTTTCATGTGTTAAGGTATTTCCTTATGGGACAATCCAACCAGAAGATATAATAATTGGAAATATTTATGCATTCAACATAGGAGCACCCAAATACACAGAACAGTTAACAACAAACAAAAAAGAAATTGATAATAATAATAGAAGACTTTAACACCACACTACATCAATGGACTAATCATTTAAACAATCAACAAGGGAACAACAGCTTTCTTTTTTTTCTTTTTAATTTTTTTTAATGTTTATTTTGAGAGAGAGACAGAGTATGAGCAGGAGAGGGGCAGAAAAAAAGGGAGACATAGAATCTGGAGCAGGCTTCAGGCTCTGAGCTGTCAACACAGAGCCCAACATGGGGCTTGAACCCATGGACTGGGAGATCATGAATGAGCAGAAGGCAACGCTTAACTGACTGAGCCACCCAGGCAACCTGGAAACAGCTTTCAATGACACAATGGACCAGATGGATTTGACAGATGCAGTAAAACCCTGGTTTATGAGCATAATTCATTCCAGAAATATCTTGTAATCCAAAGCAAATCATGCTTTGCATATCAAAGCAAATTTCAAGAACCAGTGGCTCAGTTATGATAATGTGACATTCAGCCTCACATACTACTCATGTCACAAGATATCACTCGTTTATTAAGTTAAAATTTATTAGAAATGCCTTCTTGTCTTGCAGAACACTGATAGAACAAGTTACTCACAATCCAAGGTTTTATTGTATATTCAGAATATTCCATCCTAAAACATAATACTCATTCATTTAAGGTGCACATTTAACATTCCCCAGAACACATTACATATTAACCTCAACAAATTCAAGAAGATTAAACTCATGCCATGCATCTTTTCTGACCACAGTGCTATGAAACTAGAAATCAACCACAAGAAAAAATCTGGAAAGACCACAAATACACAGAGGTTAAATTACATGCTACTAAACACAAATAGGTCAGCCAGAAAATCAAAGAAGAAATTGAAAAGTATATGGATACAAATGAAAATACAATGGTCCAAAACCTTTGGGATATAGCAAAAGCAGTTGTAAGAGGGTAATTTATAGCAATAAAGGCCTACTTCAAGAAGCAAGAAAAATCTCAAATAATCAACCTAACCTTACACCTAAAGGAGCAAGAGGAAAAAAGAACACAAATGAAGCCTAAAGCCAGCAGGAGGAAGGAAACAACAAATATTAGAAAAGAAATAAATGATACAAATACTTAAAAAACAATAGAAAATATCAATGAAACCAAGAGATGGTTCTCTGAAAAAAATCAATTAAACCTCTAGCCAAATGTATCAAAAAGAAAAGTACCCAAATGAACACAATCACAATGAGAAAGGAGAAATAACAACCATCACCACAGAAATATAATCATTCAGAGAATATTATGAAAAACTACATGCTAACAAATTGGACAACCTAGAAAAAATGGATAAATTCCTAGAAACACCTGAACTACCAAAACTGAAACAGGAAGAAATAGAAAATTTGAACAGACTGATAACCAGCAAATATATTGAATCAGTAATCAAAAGACTCCCAACAAACAAAAGTTCAGGACCAGATGACTTCACAAGTGAATTCTATCAAACATTTAAAGAAAAGTTAATACCTGTTCTTCTCAAACTTTTTCCAAAAAATATGAGGAAGGAAAACTTCCAAATTCATTCTATGAAGAAATATTTCCCGGATACTAAAACAAGGTAAAGACACCACTGAAAAAGAGAACTACATCTCTGATGAACATAGATCCAAAAATCCTCAATAAAATATTAACAAAGAGAATCCAACTATACATTCAAAAAATCATTCATCACGATCAAGTGGGATTTATTCCTGGGTTACAAGGATGGTTCACTATTTGCAAATCAATCAACATGATACATCACATTAACGAAAGGTTCTTAATATGGTTGTTAAGAACCATATGATTATTCCAATGGATGCAGAAAAGCATTTGGCAAAGTACAACATCCATTCATGATAAAAAAAAAAACCCTCAACAAAGTAGGCTTACTTTACACCTCTACATAACAAAGGCGATATATGAAAAAATCCACAAAAAACATCATCCTCAATGGGGGAAAAACTGAGAGCTTTTCCCCTAAGGTCAGGGACGAGATGAGGCTCTCCACTCTCACCACTTCCATTCAAAATAGTACTGGAAGTCCTATCTATAGAAATCAGACAACAAAAATAAATAAAAGGCATCCAAATTAGCAAGGAAGGATCCATTTACAGTTGACATGATACTATGTATACAAAACCTGAAAGACTCCACCAAAAACTGTTAGAACTGATAAATTCAGCAAATTTGCAGGATACAAAATCAATGTACAGAAATCTGTTGCATTTCTGTTGCACCAATAACAAAGCAGAAGAAAGAGAAATTAAGGAATCAGTTCCATTTACAATTGCACCAAAAGTAATAAGATACCTAGGAATAAACCTAACCAAGGAGGTGAAAGACCTGTACCCTAAAACTATAAAACACTGATGAAAGAAATTGAAGATGATACAAAGAAATGGAAAGACATTTCATGCCTTGAATTGGAAGAATATTGTTAAGTTTATACTACTCAAGGCAATCTATACATTTAATGACATCCCCATCAAAATACCAAGCATTTTTCACAGAGCTAGAATAAACAATTCTAAAATTTGTATGAAACCACAAAAGACCCCAAAATAGCCAAAGCAACCTAAAGAAAAGCAAAGCTGAAGGCATCACAATACTGGACTTCAAGTTACGTTACAAGGCTGTAGTAATCAAAAGAGTATGGAACTGTCACAAAAACAGACACCTAGATCAATAGGACAGAATTGAAAACCCAGAAATGAACTGACAACTGTATGGTTAATCAATCTTTGACAAAGCAGGAAGGAATATCCAATGGCAAAAGGACAGTCTCTTCAGCAAATGGTGTTGGGAAACGTGGACAGCAACATGCAAGAGAATGAAACTGGACCACTCTCTCGCACCATAAACAAAAATAAATTCAACATGGATTAAAGACCTAAACGTGAGACCTGAAACTTTAAAAATCCTAGAAGAGAACACAGGCAGTAACTTTTTTGGCACCAGCCATAAAAACTTCTTTCTAGATAGGTCCCCTGAGACAAGGGAAACAAGTGAAAAAATGAACTCTTCTGAACTCTGCACAGTGAAGGAAACAATCAACAAACCTAAAAGACAACCCAAAGAATGGCAGAAGGTATTTGCAAATGACCTATCCAATAAAGGGCTAGTATCCAAAATATATTTTAAAAACTTGTAACACTCAAAAAACAAATAATCCAATTAAAATTGGGCAGAACACATTAATAGACATTTCTGCAAAGAACACTGAGATGCCCAACAGACACATGAAACGATGCTCATCATCACTTATCAGGAAAATACAAATCAAAACTACAATGATATATCACCTCGCACCTGTCAGAATGGCAACAACACAAGAAACAAGTGTTGGTGAGGATGTAGAGAAAAAGGAACCCTTGTGCGCTGTTGGTGGGAATACGAACTGGTGCAGTCACTCTAAAAAACAGTATGGAGGTTAAAAATAGAATTACCCTATAATCCAGCAATTGCACTACTGGGTATTTACCCAAAGAATACAAAAATATAATTCAAAGGAGTATATGCACCCCAATATTTATAGCAGCATTATCAACAATAGCCAAATTATGGAAAGATCCCAAGTGTCCATCAACTGATGAATGGATAAAGAAGATATGGTATACCAAGGGATACAGGAGTACTGATGCATAGGGGCACTTGTACCCCAATGTTTATAGCAGCATTCTCAACAATAGCTAAATTATGGAAAGAGCCTAAATGCCCATCAACTGACGAATGGATAAAGAAATTGTGGTTTATATACACAATGGAATACTACGTGGCAATGAGAAAGAATGAAATATGGCCCTTTGTAGCAACGTGGATGGAACTGGAGAGTGTTATGCTAAGTGAAATAAGTCATACAGAGAAAGACAAATACCATATGTTTTCACTCTTATGTGGAGCCTGAGAAACTTAACAGAAGACCATGGGGGAGGGGAAAAAAAAAAAAAAAGGTTAGAGAGGGAGGGAGCCAAAACATAAAAGACTCTTAAAAACTGAGAACAAACTGAGGGTTGATGGGGGGAGGGAGGGAGGCGAGGGTGTGTGATGGGCATTGAGGACGGCACCTTTGGGGATGAGCACTGGGTGTTGTATGGAAACCAATTTGACAATACATTTCATAATAAATAAATAAATAAATAAAATAAAAACTAAAACAAAAAGAAGATATGGTATATATATACAATGGGATATTATACAGCCATAAAAAAAGAATGAATTCTTGTCATTTGCCATGACGTGGATGGAACTAGAGAATATTATTCTATGCAAAATAAGTCAGAGAAAGATAAATACTGTATGATTTCACTTATATGTGGAATTTAGAAAACAAAGTAATGGGGGGAAAAAGAGGGAGAAAGAGAGACAAACCAAGAAAGAGACTCTTAACTAAAGAGAACACATTGATGATGGTTACCAGAGGTGAGGTGGGTGGGAGGATGTGTTAAATAGGTAATAGGGACTGAGGAGGGCACTTGTCATAATGACTACCAGATGATGTATGGAATTGAATCACTATATTGCACACCTGAAACTAATACAGCACCTTATGTTAACTGGAATTAAAATTAAAACTCTAAGAAAAAAAAGATACTTCCTTATTACATTTAAACATGTGAACTATACCACAAGTTTCAATATCCTAACTTGGCATTTATTTACATTTTAAAATACACTAGGAGGGCACCTGGGTGGCTCAGTTGGTTGAGCACCGACTTTGACTCAGGTCATTATCTCACAGTTCATGAGTTCGAGGCCCACATTGGGCTCTGTGCTGACAGTTCAGAGCCTGGGGCCTGCTTCAGATTCTGTGTCTCCCTCTCTCTCTCTGCCCTCCCCTGCTCATGTTCTGTCTCTCTCACCCTCAAAAATAAAAATAAAAAATATTAAATGAATGAATGAGTGAATGAATGGCATACACTAGGAACCTCAAACAGGATACTGGCCAAGATTTTTCTTAACTGTAAGAGGCCCCTGAGAAATATGACCAGTTATCTGGCAGCTGCATTTATACAAGCAAGATACCCTAAGTTCCTCTAACTGCCCCAAATCAGAAACATGGAGACAAAGTCTTTTCATAGAGAAAAAAGCCTTGGCTTCAGACTTTTGAACAAAGATCAAGATGTTCATGTCACAAAGGCAATGGTTATGGTGATCTCAGAGCCAATGATGGCAAGAGGTGACACATAGAGATTGAAGGGGGCCAATAAAACATCTAAACTGCTTACAGTTATGTCCACCACCACAAAGTCCTCAGATGTCATGGGTAGCAGAAAGGAGATGCAAAGTTTCTGCCAAGCAAAAAAAAAAAAAAGAGCCTGACAGAGAAAGTGTTCTACCCACTCCCCTACAACTGGATGGATAGCGGGCCGGGTGCGACAGGCAGGGTAGGGTAGACAGTGCTTTTGTTTGTTTGGAGGTTGGTTGTGATTTGGGGCAGATTTTTTGGTTTTGGTGTTTGGTTTTTCTGTTTGTTCCATGAAGTGGGTTCTGCACCTGTCTTTCTCATTGCCCTGAGTCGTTTTGATTGGATCTCCAAGATGCTTTCCCCAGGGTATGTTTTGGGGAAGAGCTCAGAATAGTCACATTGGATCTAGTTCCCCTGATTATTAAGTGACAAGGATAGGATAATAGAAGCTAGCTTTTTATTTTTTGCTCTCTTGAATCTGAAACAAGTTTACTGCCAGAAACGGATGCAGATAAAAAATATATTCAAGTGACTGGGACTTGGAATCACCACAGAAAATATTCTTCTATTTAACATCAGAATGCAAAACAAGAAGTATGTTGGGCTTTTTGGTACTGGATGTTCAGCTGAATTACATCCATTCTCCATAGGGGCAGTTGGGTAAAGAAGACACGATATACACCCCAGTCCTTCCCCCACCCAGGAGGAGTCAACATATAGGAGACACTGGTGAACAAAAACAGACAATGCCCTCACTTCCTCTAGCTTACAGTCCAGGGCCTCTTAGAGGCAAAGACAAGAAATAGCTTTCATTTCTCATAATACAAAAACTACAAGGGACGTTGGAGAGTATCCAGGTGAATGAATGGCTTCATTTTATAAACGAGAAAATTAAAACCATCCCAAACCCATTCGTGAGAGTGATGAGGCTCTATGCTGAGTGCTCCATTTGGAACACTCATTTGACTCATTACAACCACATGGAGCAGACCATGTAGTTAGGCCCATTTTCAGAAAGGTTTAGTCTCTAGGTTGTGAATAAATAACTGATGGATGAATGAATGAGGAATTCTAATGCATTTACTGTTATTGCATTCTTTCCTGAGGAGCTCTCTGGACAGGTCACTGTTCCCCCATCAAATCTAGTCCTTTCCTGGGGCTCCTGGTCTCTGTAAATGGCCCACCACACGTCACTGACACAAGCCAAAAACATAGGACTCTCATTAATATCTTCGTCTCTCACAGGTACCTTGAAAATCCTTCACCAAGTCCTGATAGTTTTTTAACTCCTACCACAGCTCTGCACCCCCCACCATTACTCCCCTCGTCCAAACTGCCATCATCTCTCACCTAATGACCACAGCCACCTCCTCACTAGGTCCCCACACGCATTCTGGGCTTCCTTCAATCTGCCTTCCAGGGCCTTCCAGCAAGGGTGGCCTTTTCCAAAGACGTGGTTTGAGGCCCAAAACCCCCACATGGGACAAAGCATGGCAGACACCCCAGTTTGAGATCTAAGGAGTTTCCTAAAAAGGGAACCTCCAGGATGCAATACATACTGACACTGGTACATAGGACCCAAACCAAATCCACTCTGATCTCTAACCCACCAGACTGCTACTGATTTCAGTAGCAATTGAACCTGCTGACAAGGTTCTCAGAGAAGAGGCTGCAAAAAAAAAAGTAGCAAAGTTTCTTCAGACATGGGTTTTTTTCAGCCTCAGCTCTTATGTTGTCCATAGGACTGCATCTTGTTTTTCACTTCTTGCCCTTATACTGAGCTCTTTGCAATCTTACCGTCACCTTTTCATCCATCAGAGAGTTGACAAAGCCCACAGTACACCTGTCTTTGGCCCAGCCCCAAGCACAGATATTAGAAGATCGTTGAGTTAACACTTATAGGCCATAGTTTATATTCTCAAGACCTTAGTCATAGGTGAGAGCTAGTGAACGAGGCAATATATACACTTTTATTTTCAAATACTGGAAGATTTTCTAGTGGCTACATCAAGGAGTAGACCTGCTGGGCTGGGAACAGGCATGTGTGAAAACTGTCAGTCAACATTTGCATTGCAAGGACTGAAGCCAATTTAAGTAGGAAAGGAGATTGTTAGGATAGTGGATGGCACTATCCATAGTGGATGGCCTGATACTGCCCGAATCAGGCATGGGGGACTCAAAAGTCAAGGGCAGTGCCCCCAAGCAATTCTACCTTCTGCAGTGAGGAGCAGGAAGGAAGGAGGGAATAACCCTCCCAACTCTGCACAGGGGCTCAGGATCTAAGCACCTAAAAAGAATTACAACCAAGTAATTACACTTGCAGGTACATATTCAAAACACAGAAGGCAGGGACTCAAACAGTTATTTGGTCCAACGTTCATAGAAGCATTATCCACAATAACCAAAAGGTTTCACAAACAACCCTAATGTCCATTGATGGGTGAATGGATAAACAAAAGGTGATGTATATATACCATGGAATATCACTCAGTCTTCAAGGGAAATGAAGTTCTGATTCATGCCACAACATAGATGAATCTTGAAGACATACTAAGTAAAATAAGTGAGTCAACAAAAGGACAAATACTGTCTGATTCCTGTTTTATGAGTAGTCAAATTCTCAGAGGCACAGGTACAATGGTGGTTACCGAGAGCTGGAGAGAACAAGGGGAAACCACTG
The DNA here is from genome assembly GCF_028749965.1 of Puma concolor. Classification (NCBI taxonomy): domain Eukaryota; kingdom Metazoa; phylum Chordata; class Mammalia; order Carnivora; family Felidae; genus Puma; species Puma concolor. The sequence goes on from NC_141667.1 coordinate 219,003,229, forward strand.
TTTAATGGATACAGAAGTTTTGAAGGAGATATGAAAAAGTTGTGGGTGTAGATAGTGGGGATGTACTTAACCTCGCGAACGCACTCGAGGCCATTGAATTGTATATTTACTAATGGTTAAAATGATAAATATTATGTATTTTTTTACTGCAGTCATAAAAAAGGGTTGCAAACACCCACAACACTCATTTTTCAGTGTAGACTCTTCCATACATTCATATTCATGGGCATGTATTACTTAAAGCAGATTTTTTTAAATTAAGGGATTTATACAGTTATAGGATATGTTTTCAACTATGTAAAAGTGGATCTACTATATCTTAGAAATGGTAAGTTATTGAGAAAAAAACCTGCAAAGGCCAAAAACTGCATCTGTGTGTAAATGTATTCATCAATGTAAATAAATTCACTCACTGCTGTTGCTCCCACAGACGCAGGGAACAGACTCTCTCCCTTTCTTCCCTCTCCTCCACGTCCAACCCCAGCTTCCTGTCACACACATAGTGAATTTCATAACTCTAGCAATCTCTCAACCAAAAAGAAATTCTTGGCACAAGATTTATCACTCCCCCAAAACATAATGCAAATTATATTTTTAATGCCTGGAGCATTAATTTGAGAATGTGAACAATAATTGCAGGACTGTCACAAAAAGACTTGCAGTCTCTTCCCCCATTCTCCCCACCCTCCCCACCAAAAAAATAGAGAACAATGGAGGATGTGGAAGCTGTCACTGGCCTGGGGAGTGCAGACAGCCAAAATGGATCTCCAGTAGCGTTCAGATGAAACCGCAAAGGATCAGGTTAGTCAGCCTCTATTTCTTGGCTGACGCTTTTGCACCGTGATACCACAGCGTTCATCCATGATGGCAGACATACACAAGTCAAAATAACTTACCAGCGAATCTTTAAGAAGCCTGCTATGTGCCCAGCACTGTAACCTCAAGTCTCTATTCTGCCAGATCTAAGATGTCAAATGGAAGAGGGAAACTGTCCAGCTCTTCAGTGTCCCCGTTGAGCTTCTTGAGAACGGGAAGCAGGTTTTGTTCACCGCCCAATGCCTGACACATAGTAAGCGCCTAAAAGATGTTTGCAGTGATGCCTGAATGAGGAAACCAAGTGAAGATCCAGGGCGCTTTGCCGCATAGACAGGTACGACAAATAATCGATGGCCTCGCCTCCGTAGACTGACAGCAAGTGGATCAGGAGCCCAAGTCAAGCTGCCATCGTGCTGAGCAGTGGCCAGGAAAGTAGGGACTTCAGTCCTTCCACAAGCACTTAGTGAATGGCTCCTCTGTTGCAGACACTGCACCAAACTCTGAGGGTACACAGGAAAAGGGGATGCCGCCCCTGCACTTGGGCTGCTTCGGTTGCTTTCAGTCTTGAGGGAGAAGATGTGTCCGCCTACAACCACAGCACAGAGTGGGAAGGGCCTCCTATAGGAGGCGGTGGGAGCCCCATGGAGGGAGCAACAGATGGGGGAACCTCTGAAGAGCCGGAATTTCAAGCAGGGACAGGCGGCCTGTGGTGGAGGGAGGAATAGCAGGAAAGATGCTTTGAAAGGGCCCAGAGAGCAGGCCTGGAAAGGACACCACAGGAAGAGGGGCTGCAAAGGAAGGAGCCAGGAGGAAAGCAGTAGGTGTTGGAAAAAGAAAAAGATAAAGATCGAGGTGCTTGGGGGAGGAGGGTGACTGAAGACAACTTGCCCTCTCTGTTTCCCTGGGAGAGCTCTAAAAGGAGATTGGGCTGGTTGGCTGGCTGGCTAGGGGTAGCACATCAGCAGTGAGAGAAGGCTGGGGTCTGGAGGAGGCTCCATTGGAGCCCAGAGAAGCATCTGTATGAAGAAAAGAGTTGGACACCATTGCCCTCCTGCCTCTGCGGCGTGGCATTGCTCTGAGCAGGTTTCTGACTGACTGTCCTCTGTCCCCACAGCGGCAGGTAGGGCCCGTAACTTCAGCCTGCGCCAGACCCAAAAGAGGTAGGGTTGTGTGGGAAGGAGTTCAGGATCCTCAATTTTTTTCTAATCCAGATTTTCCAATTCTGCATCTTGAATTCGCGTCCTCATCTATAAAGTGAGCGGAAAGACCAGGTATCTGAAGTCCATTCCAGTCCTAAGAGTCTCGGACTCCTTGACTTAGGATCCATTCCAGGTATGGTAAACATGGTGTTATGGGCTAAATTGTGTCCCCCAAAATTGGTATGCTGAAGCCCTAACTCTTAGCACCTCAAACCATGGCTGCATTTGGAAGCAGAGCCTTGAAAGAGATAATTAAGGTTGAACAAGTCATATGGGTGGGTCCTAATCCAGTCTGACTGGTATCCTTTTAAGAAGAGGAAACTTGGACAAAGAGACACAGGAGCACAGAGACTCACAGAGAAAAGGCCACGTGAGGAAAAAGTAAGAGGGCTGCCACGTGCGAGCCCAAGAGAGAGGCCCTGGGAGAACCCAAACCTGACACCACCTTGATCTTGGACTTTGAGCGTCCAGAACTAGGAGAAAATAAATTTCTGTCATTTAAGCCACCAGCCTGTGATATTTTGCTATGACAGCCCTAGCAAACTAATGCATCTGGTAACAGACCAACTGTTAAAAGGTTAAATTGTCCAGGAAGAGGACTTCCTCAACTAAAACAGCCTCTGGTTCTTTTGACACTCAGCCAGTTCGCCTGGGGCTCTGTGCCATGACTAATAAGATGCAACTCAATATAACAAGCTCTGGCTGGATGCCAGCCACTATAAGAGGCAATAGCAGTACACACGTAATTCTCCAAGGTCTTGGGATTGAGAGGAGATGGAGAAAGGTCAATCAAAAATCTGACACCAGCCAAAACCCCTAAATCTCTCCTCTCTCCATATGTGACCTCCGCCTCCAACAACTGATGGATTCTCGTCTCCTGGGGCTAGCCCAGTCTCTCCTGGAGGTGCTGATCAGCCACAAGAAAGCAGGAAAAGAAAGCAAAGTATAGAAATCCACAGACTTGGATTAGCCATTGCTACAGAGGGGAAGCCGAGATGGCTCCCCAGGAGGGACTCCTGCTCTCAAAGGGAGAAGACAATTCAGGCAGGAAAGGGATGGAGAAGACTTTCTGGCATTTGTAATCACTAAGGCAGGCATCTCCTGAATGGAAAAGAACAGTATGAAAGCATGTACATCATTTTCTCAGCTATGCCCAGAAAAGCGTGGGAAAAAAAAAAGAAATCTCACATCTGAGCTCTTTCTTTGGATAAAAATGTGACGCAACAGAGAGAGGCAAAGAGGCCTGGAAAATGGCAAGAGGGAAAGAAAGATCTGGAGGTTGTTTCATTTTTATAATTAATATCCTATCAGAGATGAAGATCTTTAGAAGCCATTCTATTATCACAAACCTCTAAGTCATCAACAGCATTTGAATGAGAACAGAGGCCAAATATTCTATCTCAGCACCTTAAAAAGCAAAGTTCCACACATTGCCCTGAAGGTTCCTAGTGCACCCACTGGGGACCTAAGGCCTGCCAGGATCACAGGAAAGTGGCCCTCCTCAAGAGAGCCCAGAGCTCTCGCTTTTCAAGTGGCAAAGATCTTTAGCTCAATTCCTGGAGCCTGGTGCTTGCCAGAGAGCAGAACATAAAGGTTTTTATTTCTAAATATTCCTTTTGAAATTCTCTCTATTTATACCCTTCCCCATCAGAGAAGGCCAGCTGCTATCCTTCCAGGTCTTCTCTCCTTTCTCAAGAAAAGCTGGAAGTTGCTTCCAGGACCTGGCTGTGCAGACTCCATCCTTGCCCCACAGCCCAGGCCAAGACCTCGGGCTAAGTCTTCAAAGCACTCAGCAACCCTAGGCCAAACCGTAGCTCTCACCGTCGATGGCCTGCAGACCAAGGCAGGAAGGGTTCATCTGCCTGAAACTGGGCTTGTCAGCAGCAAATGGACATTGGGATGCTCTGTGGACAATTATCTTAGAGAATCAGAAACAAGGTCTGAGATCTGCATAAATGTGAAGCTGGTGTTTGGGCGTGAAAGAAACCTGATTGTTAAAGGAACATATAACAGACACCATGTGTCCTGAAAGGAAGAGCCCTGGACTCAGAGTCTCTGGGGTCTAGGTCCATCTGTGTTGTGTGACCCTGGACAAGTCACCTAACTTCTCTGGACCTCTGTTTTTAATCACTAGAAGAAAGCAAGTATCAGATCAATCTCTGATCAGATCAGATCAGCCCCAAGTGTTGTCATGGCTTTAGTCTCTTCAATCATTCTGGTTAACGTTCATAGAAAACAATCTTCAGGGGCACCTGGGTGGCTCAGTAGGCTGAGTGTCTGACTGAGGCTCAGGTCATAATCTCATGGTTTGTGGGTTTGAGCCCCGCCTTGGGCTCTGTGCTGACAGCTCAGAGCCTGGAGCCTGTTTCGGATTCTGTGTCTCCCTCACCCTCTGCCCCTTCCCCCTTCACTCTCTCTCTCCCTCTCTCAAAAATAAACATTAAAAATTTTCTTTAATTAAAAAAAAAAAACAACCTTCAGCCCTCATAAGATCATGATTTTTATCAATAGTAAGTTATTAAAGTGTCACAGATTGGAAATACTATTTTCCGAATCTATAGTAGGTATTTTTCATTCTTTTTTGGCTGCCCTTTCTGTGTTGGAGGAGTCTCCTACCTTAAGAGGTGTTATGAGCTGAGCTGTGTCTCCCCTAATGTTGAGGTATTAACCCCCAGTACCTCAGAATGTGGTTTTATTTGGAGATAGGGTTGTTGTAGATGTGATTAGTCAAGATGAGGCCATACATGAGTAGATCAGACCCCCCCCCCCCATCCAATGTGACTGGTGTCTGTATAAAAAGGGGAATTTGACACACACACACGGTGCCAGGTGAAGTTTGGAGCCTGCTACCTCAGATGGAGGACCCACCAGAAGCTGGACAGGGCCGGAACAATCCTCCCCTCCTGCCTTCAGAGGGAAGCCCTTGACCTGGGACCTCCAGCCCCCAGATCCATGAGGCAGTAAGTGTCTGTTGTGGAAGGCACCCGGTCTGTGAGCTTTATGAGGACAGCTGTAGCTCACATACGCAAGAGGTAAACCCACTTGCCACTATTTCCTTGTTTTCCCAGCACCGGCTGGGGTTGGGCAAGGACTTACGAGCAGGATTCTACTGATGTGGCACGCCAGCTAGCAATGCAGAGGCAGGGACCATGAAATCCAGGCAGATGGCACACGGTGGCAGCCACTGCACACAGCTGCGACAGCCACTGGACACCACAGCACCAGCAGTGACATCTGCACGTGAGAGCAAGGGCACCAGTGTCTCTGCAGGACAAGCTCTGCAGCCTGACTTGGTGGGGGCAGTCCTCAGAGGCTGCTGGCCCTTCTGGAGACTCCTGAGTTATCCAGTAGTTTCTCATGAATGTCCTTCCTAATTCGACTAACCAGAGGAGGTTTCTGTTGCTTGCCTAAGACAGCTCCCAACACAGAGTAGGTCCTGGGTTGTCATGGACTCTGGGTCTGGAGTTCTCTCTTGTCCAGTAAGAGAGTGGATGCAGGGTTAAAATGCGAGAGAGGCTAATGTCTGGGAGGAGACAAGAGCCCCAAGTAAGTGTCCTTACTCCATTTTTATTAGGATCAGAAGGCTTACAAGCATGATGGACGTGCACAAAGAGACAATGAAACCGTGAACATTAACTCATGGGTCTGAGTGGAAGGGGGTTTTGAAGATACGTGGTGTCTGGGGTTTGGGTCAATACAAAACAAAGTCCTGGTGATGGGCAGATGGTTGTTTACGCCAGGCATGAGGCTCCAAGTCTGTTTATCTTAGCTAGCTTAGGGGACCAGACAGACAGAGCATTCTACCTCAGGGTCAACAAGGCATCTTTCTTTTGCTAATTAGCTCCACTCTGGGCAACTTCACCCTGCTGTGGTCAGGGGCCCTGTTTACCTGTTTACCTATTTTGGTCCTTCCTTCCTGTGAAAGCAGATTTCTGTTATTGTACTGAATTGGGGGGTGCTTCCACCCCGAATACCTAATCTTGCTTACCTAGTCTTGTGGATGCTTTCATCCTGAGGCTTCCTATTCCTATATACCTTGTTAACTCATGGATGCAAGCTCAGGGAGTTCCTCAGCTTATTCCCCACACTGAGTATTTGTCAGTGTTGAATAAACCCTGAATTAACATAAGTGGTAATATATAAAATCACACAATTTTCTTTCTAAAATTATTCAATTTAATATACATATACTTTGTGAATATCAAAAATAATTACTGCCATTTAATGAACATGGGCCATACACCCTGGCAAAACTCCTTACTTGTGACATCAACACAACAGCACCTTGCACTAAGTAGGCCTTCCTGACTTTCACAGATGGCAAAACCCATTGGGAGACCTGCCAAGTTATAGAGTGAGAAAATGGCAAATACAAGATTTGAACCCAGGCATTCTATGATATATGTGAACAAAACTCTCCAGAACAATATTTAAAATACTTTTTTTTAGTGTTATTTTTGAGAGAGAGACAGAGTGTGAGTGGGGGAGAGAGAGACACAGAATCCAAAGCAGGCTCCAGGTTCTGAGCTGTCAACACAGAGTCGGATGCAGGGCTGAAACTCACAAATCACAAGATCAAGACCTGAGCCTAAGTCAGACACTCAACCGACTGAGCCACCCAGGCACCCCTGAGAATACATTTTTTTTTTTTTTTAATGATATAGCAGGGGCGCCTGGGTGACTCAGTCACGTCTGACTCTTGATTTTGGCTCAGGTCATGATCCCAGGGTCCTGGGATGGAGCACCATTCCCATTCACCCCCACCAGGCTCAGCCTGTTTAAGATCCTTCCTCTCTCCCTCTGCCCCTCTTCCTTGTTCATGCATGCACACTTTTTTTTAATATTTATTATTAAATTATTATAGAGAGACAGAAAGAGAGCATAAGCAGCAGAGAGGCAGAGAGAGGAGGAGATACAGAAACCGAAGCAGGCTCCAGGCTCTGAGCTGTCAGCACACAGCCCAAAGTGGGGCTTGAACTCACAAACCACGAGATCATGACCTGAGCCAAAGTCAGACGCTTAAGCAACTGAGCCACCCAGGCACCCCTGCATTCTCTCTAAAATAAAATAAAATGATATGGCAAAGAAAAATGCAAAGTTTGATTCTTAATGAGTTACAGAATAAGATTTTAAGTGTGTCTTGATATTTATTTGTCTGGAAAAAAATTACATGTGCCTTTTCCTAGAAGAAGAGAAATAAACTAGAAATCCTTTGCTGTTTTGGTAATGGCCCAAAGGAAATTGATGTAAATAGCTAAGTAATTTAGGGCACAAATTACTGAGACAATGACAAAACTGGGAAATAAATTTATCTGAGAAATTGTGTTGTATCAGCTTGGCTTATAAAACCAAATTCATTTTTTAATGTGTTAGTTAGCCATTATAAATTCTGAGATACTTTGTAAAGCTTCTGTTTGGCAAATGCAAACAGTTGGGAAAATAAAGATGTACAGTGAAAAGAGCTAAAATATCTTGTTCAAAAAAGAAATTACAGGGCGCCTGGGTAGCTTAGTCAGTTAAGCGTTCAACTTCGGCTCAGGTCATGATCTCATGGTTCGTGGGTTGGAGCCCTGCGTTGGGTTCTGTGCTGACAGCTCGAAGCCTGGAGCCTGCTTCAGATTCTGTGTCTCCCTCTCTCTCTGCCCCTCCTCAGCTCACACTTGGTCTCTCAATCTCTCTCTCTCTCCCTCTCTAAAATAAATAAACATTTAAAAAAATTACAATAACCATGAAAAGCAAAGTTTCTGAACCAATGTCCGTTCTCAAGTTTGCCAGAGAGATCACCATCAGAATCAAAGCATGGTTTGTAAGAAAGTACTGATAAGAAGCCCATGGTGTGGGTGACAGCAACAAATAGCTGTTGGAGCCTCTAAAGCAAGGAAAACCACTTGAGCAGGACCCTGACTTCTCAATCTCAGGGAGAAGGTCTCAAGACTCCCTGCTGGAACTGGGTACTTCCCTATATGTCCATCAAGAATCATACCAAGTTTCACTGATAACCTCCCTTGCTGAGATTGGAATTAAGCCATTGGAGCTCTTTCTGGCCTGTCCTGGAGAAGACAGGTTACTTCTCTGGGCCTTGGCTTTCTCACATCATATGGGGAGCGCTTACTTTACCCCGCCTGACCTTTGATGGATGTCAGTGGAGACTGTAGCTCCTAAAATCCTTGTAAGTTCCCCAGAGACCTTCCAGCAAGGCTCCATTTAGCACCCAGTTACTTCCCTTCCTAGCTTTTCCTGAACCTCTGGCTTCAGAAGTATCATGGGGATTCTCAAATTCCACATATGAGTGAAATCATATGGTAGCAGGCTTCTCTGACTTATTTCACTTAGCCTAACACCCTCCAGTTCCATCCATGTTGTTGCAGATGGCAAAATTTCATTCTTTTGCATCACTGAGTAGTAGTCCATTTTGTGTGTGTGTGTGTGTGTGTACATACATTTTCTTTATGCATTCATCAGAATAACTTGGTTCTATTCCTGAAGCCAAGACTACACTGTTTGCTAACTAACTTGAATATAAATAAAAGGGGAAAAAAAGTATCACGGGGAAGCTGAGGGTTCTGAGGCTCTCCAAGGCAAAAGCTTAAAGTTCAAGGTTCAAATGAGGTTCAGGGAAGAAGTTAGACCAAATCTACTAAAGTTAAACATAGGATTGTCTCATGAACTAGCAATTCTACTGCAAAGTATCATACCCATGAAAAATGTGTGCAATTCTCCTCCAGAAGACTCCTGGAGTCAATCCAAATGTACGTCAACAATACAATGCATTAACTATGGCATATTCATGTATTACACAGCAAGAATAAACCACTTTTATATTCAACAATATAGAATAATGTTGAGTGAAAAGAAGCTAGATACCAAACGTACATACTGTCTTGATTCCATTTATATGAAGTTCAAGAACAGGTAACACAAATTTGTGGTGAAAGAGGTCAGAAAAGAGGTTACTTCTGGGGGAGTGGGTGGATATTAACTGGGTGGGAACATACATGAACTTTCTGGAATGCTGTGAATGTCCTAGATAGTTACCCTAATAGTGATTACATGAGTATATACTTAGGTAAAAATTAAAATAATTTGTGTACTTTATATGTATATATATTTAAGTTTAGTTATTTTGCAAGAGCAGGGGAGGGGCAGAGAGAGAGGGAGAGAGAGAGAATCCCAAACAGGCTCCACACTGTCTGGTCAGAGCCCAATGTGGGCCTTGATCTCATGAATCATGAGACCATGACCTGAGCTGAAACCAAGAGTTAGACGTTTAACCAACTGAGCCACCTGGACGCCCCTATATATTATATCACTAAAAAAATTTTAAGGCACAGGCTTTTGAGACTCAGGACTTCAGTCTTAAATTGGTGAGAAATTAAATATTTCAATTAGAGGTGCTCAGGTTGGAGCCCTCAGGCTTCAGTGCTCAGCATTCAAGATAGTTCAGGATTCAGAGGGTACAACTGAAATATTTGCAAACAAATAATGATAATCACTACCATCTGTTAGGCACTCTCTAAGTGCCAGGCTCTAGACCAGGCATTTTTACAAACACGACCTCATTTAATATTGCAGCAACTTCATAAGGTAGGTGCTGTTGTTGTCTCCATTTTACAGAAGACATGTCTTGCTCAAGGTTGTGCTGCACTGAGTGGCAAAGTCAGGACACAAAAATAGATCCACCCAGGCTGAAGGGACAAAATGGTGTCAAGAGGGGCAAAGAAAGATTTCCAGGTTCAGCTGCCATAGGTCTTCACATTTCTTGGTAAGAGACTAATCAAAACTCCGGAAACAGAAACTCCTCTCCTTCCCTAGCCAACCAAGCAACCAACACATTAAAATGAGGAATGCTCTGGGGGGCTTAGTCAGTTGAGTGTCAGACTTTGGCTCAGGTCATGATTTCAAGGATTCCTGGGTTGGAGCCCCACGTTGGGCTCTGTGTGGACAGCTCAGAGCCTGCTTCAGATTCTGTCTCCCTCTCTCTCTCTGCCCCTCCCCCGCTCATACACCCTCTCTTTCTCACTCTCAAACATATAGATAGATGTTTATGGATATACCTATGGATAGATGAAAGAATCAAAGAAAGATTGACAGATAGATTGAAAGAAAAGATGGAAAGGAAAGGAAAGGAAAGGAAAGGAAAGGAAAGGAAAGGAAAGGAAAGGAGAGGAAGAGGAAGAGGAAGAGGAAGGGAAAGGGAAAGGGAAAGGGAAAGGGAAAGGGAAAGGGAAAGGGAAAGGGAAAGGGAAAGGGAAAGGGAAAGGGAAAGGGAAAGGGAAAGGGAAAGGGAAAGGGAAAGGGAAAGGGAAAGGGAAAGGGAAAGGGAAAGGGAAAGGGAAAAAGAGAGAGAAAGAGAAGATTGAAGGAAAGAACAAAAGAACGAGGAATGCTCTAAGAGAACAAATCAGGTCCAGACAGAGTGGCTTCTGCTTTTGTCAGCCAGCACTCGTCCTCCCTTTCTTCTGGAAAAGGAATAGACAGATAGCAGGGTCCCACCACAGTCTCTCCCTTGGGCACATGAGGCTCCAGTACTGACACACAGAAGTAGAAGGAGGCACGTCACTCAGCCAGAGCCAGAAGCTCCTATGGCCGAGGCCAAAGGGCCACCTGCTCCTACCTTTCCCTTACTTCTTTTGCCAATTTTCCCTCCCTTTTGTGGACTGCCCCAGAGTCTTTTCAATAAATACTGTGCTATTGGGACACCTGGGTTGCTCAGTTGGTTAAACTTCTGACTTCAGCTCAGCTCATGATCTCACAGTTTGTCAGTTCAGGCCCCGTATTGGGTTCTGTGCTGATAGCTCAGAGCCTGGAGCCTGCTTCAGATTGTGTCTCCCTCTCTCTGCCCTTTCCCTGCTTGTGCTCTCTCTCTCTCAAAAATAAACATTTAAAAAAAAAATAAATCCTATGTTATTTAATAGGGCTCTTGGCTATAGTAAAGGAGTCCAATCTGAACCAGTTTAAGTGAAAAGAGGAGTTCATCAGAAAGACTCATGGTGAGAAGGGAAGGGGGGAAAAATAGTTACAAACAGAGAGGGAGGGAGGCAAACCACAAGAGACTCTTAAATACAGAAAACAAACTGAGGGTAGATGAAGGAGTGGGGGAGAGGGGAAAAAGGGTGATGGGCATTGAGGGCACCTGTTGGGATAAGCACAGGGTGTTGTATGTAAGCCAATTTGGCAATAAATTATATTAAGAAAGAAAGAAAAGAAAGAAAGAAAAGACCCATGGTGTTTCACAAAAGTCAAAGATAGAAACATGGCCCCCAGAACGGAGCAGCAGCCTGGACCCCTATAGGAACATGGAGGTCTCTCCACATCACTCCCTGTTTTCCCTGTGCATCTGCTCTCTTCTTCCCAGTCACCACAGACAAGCCTCCTCTACCCCTCTAGTTGGAAGATGACATGTGGCTACCCTGCTTCCAGGATATATACATTCCAGCTCATGCACCCAACAAGAAGCCCATCTCACGCTCTTACTCCCAAAACTAAAATTTCAAGGAAAGGACTGATTGACCAGCTTGGGTAAAATGCTCCAGCCAAGAAAATGTGGGAGGGTCAGGATCATCTAGAAATGGCAACTGCTACCGTCATCACGTTAGATGGATGAGGGAAGAAGAAACCAGTGGAAAAAAAAGATGGTGGACAACAATTCGATGGGTATCCACCACATGGCCTAACTTAAGCAATCCTTTGGCAGTAGTGAAAAGCATTAGCTTTGGAGCTAAAAGGACCAGCTCTACTATCTACCAGCTGATGCTGGGCCAGCCTCTGCTTTCTCATTTGCAAAGTAAGGGTAATACTATCTACCTCATGGTGTCACTGAGAGAATTAAGCAGGGAAGAGAGAATATGTCAAGTACCTCGTACCCTGCCTGACACACTCAAGTGTAGATTATTTCTAATTTTATTTTGAAATCAAAACAATCATAGGAGGAGAGTGCCTTGCACATACTGAATTGTTTTTGCTAAAGTGGAGATTTTCCTATTGTATGCAGTTTGCTAATGTACGGCATTTCACTGGGTTATCTCATGCTTTCGAAAATTTGTTTTGAAAAAATGCATATAAGTTACCTTGTCACAAAAAAGTGAAAGGCAAGAGGGTAACATGCTGCAGGTACCCGGGCTAATCCCTCCCTGTGAAGCAGACAGCAGCAAACTGTGTCCTTAGGATGCTTGTATTTGCTAAGGATGAGCACTAAGTGTGGACATTTATCAGTGAGAAGCTATAAATAAGAAAGTTCTAAAGAGGCCAAAAAGCTGATGGGACTGTGGCAGGAGGGGAACTTTCTAGCTGTCAGGGAAGGCAGGTGGGAAGTTCCTCTGTTTCTTTCTTTCCACAGAGCAAAGAGAACAATGTACTATTTGAGGAAATACTGGCTATCTTAAACATACATCCTTCCAGGACTGATTTAACACCTTAAACTTCATGTTATCAGTATCAAGATGGTATTTTCAAACACAAACAACAGATACTGACTTTGATCACTATGTCAAGGCTTTGCGAAAGTGTCTTGTTAAAAGAAAAGGCCAGTCTCTTGAAGCTTATCAATTTGACCTATTATGGCTTAGGATTCCCAGCACAGTGAGCAACCGACTTCTGGCCCCCATGGGTATCTGAGAGAACTCCCCTTCCCTGCGGCTGAATAAAGAAGGCTGGAGAAAGTGCTCCATCTATAGTGCGTGCTGGAAATCAGCAAAGGTTGTGTAGAGTATTCAGATTTAGAGTAGGCTTTTGTTTATAAAAAGTTATAAACAATAACCCACATACAATTAACATCTTATATGGAGTAATTGTTTCTCAGTTATCTGAGAATTTATCTGCAACCTAAAATTTTACCTTACATTTTATGATATGAAAGGACTCAAGTCTTTAAATTAAACCACTTAAAATGGAAAAAGTTCTCTTTAGCAACATGAAAAATACAATGTGCTCACATGAGAATCATAGCAACCCTCCCAGCAGAGGAAACTCCTTTACAACAGTCCTGCAAATGATCATGTGGCCTCTCAATACTTTGAGATGAGCTACTCACTAACGTAGGGGGTATTCCTGCTATCATTTGTCCCGTTTACATTTACACTCATTGGTACTTGAGTACAATCTTATTCAGCTTTGAAAGAAAGCAACATGAGCCTATCTTTCATACTTAAATACCCTTTCAAAGACAGGACAATGGTCATCATGCCCAACCTTACCTTCTTTATGCCCAGCTAAACTTTGGCAATACTCTAAACAAGATACTTTTTCCAGGTGCCTTCACATCATGAACACCTTCCTCTAACTTGTTACCATGGTTCCTAAAACTGCATAATGGGAACTGGACAACGTGGCACAACATATGAAGGCAGTTTATGTTGTAGGATGTAGCCAATGGCTTCCAGCGTGGTATGAGCTTTCTTTAGAAACCGCATCGCATCATTACCATTGCTTTCAACACATCCGAAAATGAACTGCTTTCTGAAAGATGCTTTTCATTCGCAGTCTTATACATTATTTCCATTTTCCTTTAAAGCTGCACTTATTGAAGTAGTTATAGGCCAACACTGACCTTAAACTAAATCGACTGTAAAGGGACCAATTGCTGATGCTGGTCAGGAAATGGTTCTTTTGCTGGCAAGCAGAAAGGTCACTAGAGGGCCTTTATAGGAGTAAACTAAAGAAAATGTCTTTCAAATTGGGCATTCTCTCAGAGAAAGAGGGAAAAATGTGGGCAGCAACTTCCTACACTGGTGGAAGAATAATGAGCCATGAAAAAAGGGAAAGTCACAAAATTACATTTGTTGTGTTAATTAGGTGACACATCATGCGAAAGACTGGATAACATCCAAAAGAAGAAAAAGCACCATGCCATTTCTGATGTTAACCCTCTGATTAAAGGTGGGGGGCGGGGGCAGCCCAGTCACCCACTCACCCAGAGGATTTGCTGAAGGGAAGTTGCAGTTAGGCAGATGGGTTTTGTAATCAACCTCAGGACAATGTGACGGACACAATCCAGGGAGAATATATGGTGAGAAGCATGTTCCAGGAAATGGTCTCCAATTTTTAAAAAATCTCAAAACATTCTCATTCTTTTTTCTATTTCTGTTTGAATATATTTCAGCTGCAGTTGGTCAAATCGTAGGTAGAAGGATAAGAACTATGCTTCAAGAAGAAGAGGACACATGAGCACCGGGCATGAAAATTACAAAGGCATGATGGTTGCTGAGTACTTGGCACTGATGATGTCACAGACTGAAAGTTTGTGTCCTTCCCCCTGAAATTTCAGGTGCTGACATCCTAACCCCCAATATGACGATATTGGGAGGTGGGGCCTTTGAGAGGCAATGAGGTCATGAATGGGATTACTGTCCTCATACAAGAGGCAACACAGAGCCTGCCCCTTCTGCCATGTGAAGATACAGAAAGAACTAACCCAGAAAGTGGGCCCTCACCAGACACAATCTGCCAGCACCCTGATGTTGGACTTCCAGCCTCCAGAGCTCTGAGAAATAAATGTTTGTTGTTTAAGCCATACAGTCTATGGTACTTTTGTTAGAGCAGCCCAAATTGACCAAGACAGATGGTAACCTAGTGTGCTGTGGACATTTCCCAGAAGAGAACCGTGAGGCATGTATTCTCACCACATCCACAGCCCTTAGAGATAAAGACGGTTTCTCTTGTATCATGAGGATAGATTCTGGTTAGCGTACCATCACGTGAATTCTCTTGTTACCATTTGGGTAAATACCTTTGCCCTCTCCCCCACACACACTCAAAACCACCTTTTAACACTCCTGGGAATAATTACAGTCTAAGAAAAACATCTGTACCGGAGTGATTTCAAGAAGTATAACTACAAAGTCCCAAGTTTATGCTCTATATCCACTCTGAGAATTCATGGGCCATTGTGGTAGTTACCATCTTCTAATTTTCCCTCCCAAATATCACCACTCTGTCACTTGCCACCAACTTTCAGTCCCCTCCACTCTCCTCTGGGACCAATCTGGCTCTCTGCCTGAATCCCAGACCATTACCTGAAATTTTCTGTTTTCCCCATATATCCTGTAATGTTAAACACAGGTATCCATATACTTCTGAAGCCATGGATTTCAACCCCAGATGCACATCAGAATCACTTGGAAAGCTTTTTAGAAATACCAATGCTCAGAAATTCTAATATAATGGAGGGCACTGACATTGGTGATTCTTAAAAGCTTTTCAGGTGATTCTGCTGTGTAAGCCAAGGTTAAGAATTATAGTTCTAATGCTCCAACATACCCGGGAGCTGTGATATATGCCATCAGCAGTAGGTTCTCATAGCTGTGGTTATTTGTGGGGCAGTAGAAGGGAAATTCCTAGAGATAGATAGCTTCTAACAAGGAGTCCTAGAATGCCTTCAGGAATAAAGAGAATCAAGCATTAAATGTCTGATAAAAGATAATCCTAAAATTTACAAGGAAAAATAAGAACACAAGAATGGGTAAGAAAACACGTGGAAAAGTTCTGAAGACTAGCCCAACCAGATATTAATACATATTGCAGAGCTTCTATAATTAAAGTAGTGTATTATTGGCATGCAAATAGACAAATCAAAAAGAAATACACTGGAAACAGACACAATTACATAAAATAAATCAAGCAGATGATAAAAGTAGTCTCTCTCAAAGCATTAGAGCAAAGGTCATCATTTGAGGTAAATGGTGTTAGGATAACTGAATAGCCATTTGGAAAAAAATTAAATCCATTTCTCCTACCAAAGAACAGCCTAAATTACAAATGGATCAGAGATCTAAATGCAAAATATGAGACTAGACGAGCATGAGGAGAAAATTAACTTTGGAGTACAAAAGGCTTTTCTAATTATGACTCAAAATTTAGAGGCAATAAAAGATTGACAAATTTAACTACATAAAGAAAAAATTACAACCTTTACATGGTCAAAAATACCATAAGCAAAGTCAAAAGGCATGAAAAACTAGGAATAAGTTTTTGCAACATATTTCAAAGATAAAGGGCCAATTTCCCTTTTTTAAAAAAACCTTTAAAATTGAGGGGAAAATGACCAAAAGTTATAAATAAAATGAGCAAAACAACAAATAATTCACAATATAGATATAAAAATGAACTTTCAGCACATGAAAAAATGTTTAACTTCACTCATAATAAGTAAAATGCAAATTTAAACTTTATTGAGATAGCATTTGTCAAAAAATACAAAGTTGCAGTACACTCTGTTGTCAAGCACTCCCATACTTTGCTGATGGGAATGCAAAATGGCATAGTCTCTGTGGAGGGGCATTTGGCAAGATCTAAGAAACTACATATACAGTTACCCTTAACCAGTAATCCCATTTGTAGGAATGTATCCTAAAGACATACCTCCAGTAACACCAAAATATGTGTGCAAAAGATTATTCATTACAGCATTACTTTGTAACTGTGAAATATTTGAAATTTCCTAAATATCCAAACAAAGGGATTGGCTGCAAAAACTGTGGTATATACACACGAGAGTACCATGCAGCTCTAAGAAGAATGAGGAAGATTTCCTGAAAAGACACAAATACATGGAGGTTAAACAACATGTTACTAAACAATGAATGGGCCAACTAGTAAATCAAAGAAGCAAAAACACATGAAACAAATGAAAATGAAAACAAAATCATCCAAAACTTCTGGAATGCAGTAAAAGTGGACCTAAGAGAGATGTTTATAGTAATACAGGCACACCTCAAGAAGAAAAATCTCAAATAAACAATCTAACCTTACAGCTAAAGGAGCTAGAGAAAGAAAAACCTATGAAGCCTAATAAAGCCGGCAGAACAAAGGAAACAACAAAGAAAAAACTGATATAGAAACTAAAAAGCAAAAAAACACAGTAGAGCATATCAATGAAACCAGGAGTTGGTTCTTTGAAAAAATTAATAAAATTGATAAATCTCTAGCCAGACATCAAAAGGAAAAAAAGAAAGGACCCAAATAAATAAAATCACAAATGAAAGAGAAGTAACAGCCATCACCACAAAACTACAAATAATCATAAGAGGATATTATGAAAACTAGATCCCAATAGACTGGACAACCTAGAGAAATGGGTAAATTCCTAGAAATAGAGCAACTACCAAAACTGAAAAAGAAACAGAAAATTTGAACAGACCTATAACCAACAAAGAAATTGAATCAGTAATCAAAAAACTCCTAACAAAAGTCCAGGACCAGATGGTTTCACAGGTGAATTCTACCAAACATTTAAAGAGGAGTTTAAGGAATTTAAATATTCATTTAAAGAATACCTATTCCTCTCAAACTTTCCAAAAAATGAGGATGGAAAACTTCTAAATTCTATGAAGCCAGCATTACCCTGATCCCAAAACCAGATAAAGACACACTGACAAAGAGAACTACAGACCAATATCTCTGATGAACATTGATGCAAAAATCCTCAACAGAATACTAGGAAATGAGGGGGAAATGGGTGATGGGCATTATGGAGGGCATTTGTTGGGATGAGCACTGGGTAAGCCAATTTGACAATACATTATTTTCTTAAAAAAATACTAACAAATAGAATCCAACAATACATTTAAAAAATCATTCACCAAAATGAAGTGAGATTGATTCCTGTGTTGCAAAAGGGTGGTTCAATATTTGCAAATCAAGCAATGTGACACATCACATCAATAAGTGAAAGGATAAGATCCTATGATAGTTTCAATAATGCAGAAGAAGCATTTGACACAGTACAACATCCATTTGTGATAAAAACCTTCAACAAAGTAGATTAGTGGGAATATATACCTGAACATAATAAAGGCCATATATGAAAAAACTACAGCAAATATCCTCAATGGGGAAAAACTGGGAGCTTTTCCTCTGTGGACAGAAACAAGACAGGGAGGTCCACCCACATCACTTCAATTTCACATAGTAATGGAAGTCCTAGCCACAGCAATCAGACAAGAAAAAGAAATCAAATGCATCCAAATCAGCAAGGAAGAAGTCAAACTTTCACTATTTGCAGATGACATGATACTGTATATAGAAAACCTGGAAAACTCCGCCAAAAAACTGTTAGAACTGATAAACAAATTCAGTAAAGTCACAGGATACAAATCAATGTTCAGAAATCTGTTGTGTTTCTATACACCAATAATGTAGCAGAAGAGAAGTTAAGGGCTTAGTTCCACTTACAGTTGCACCAAAAATAATAAGATACCTAGGATTAAACCTGACTAAAGAGGTGAAATACCTATCCTCTGAAAACTAAAACCACTGAGGAAAGAAATTGAAGGTGACACAAGAAACAGAAAGACATTTCATGCTCTTGGATAGGAAGAAGAAATATTGTTAAAATGTCTATACTATCCAAAGCAATCTACACATTCAATTCAACCCCTGTCAAAATACCACCAGCATTTTTCAAAGAGCTAGAACAAAC
This sequence comes from Puma concolor, assembly GCF_028749965.1. Lineage (NCBI taxonomy): Eukaryota > Metazoa > Chordata > Mammalia > Carnivora > Felidae > Puma > Puma concolor. The sequence continues at coordinate 219,021,658 of NC_141667.1, forward strand.
AATCCTAAAATTTGTATGGAACCAAAAGACCCTGAATAGCCTAAGCAACCTTGAAAAAGAAAAGCAAAGCTGGAGGCATCACAATTCCGGAGTTAAAGTTATATTACAAGGCTGTAGTCATCAAGACAGTATGGTAATGGGATTAGATCAATAGAACTGGATAGAAAATCCAGAAATGAACCCACAATTACATGGTCAATTAATCTTTAACAAAGCAGGAAAGAATATCCAATGGCAAAAGGATAGCCTCTTTAACAAATGGTGTTGGGAAAACTGGACAGCAACATGCAAGAGAATGAAACTGAACCTCTCTCACACCATACACAAAAAATAAATTTAAAGTGGATTAAAGACCTGTGAGACCTGAAACCATAACAATCCTAGAAGAGAACAGAGGCAGTAATTTCTTTGACATCAGCCATAGCAACATCTTTCTAGATAGGTCTCCTGAGGCAAGGGAAATGAAAGCGAAAATAAACTATTGGGACTTCATCAAAAGTCTTCTCCACAGCAGAGGAAGCAATCAATAAAACTGAAAGGCAACCTAAGGAATGGGAGAAGATATTTGGAAAGGACATATCCACAAAAAGGGTTAGTATCCAAAATCTATAAAGAATTTATAAAACCTAACACTCAAAAACAAATAATCCAATTTAAAAATGGCCAGAAGACATAGACATTTTTCCAAAGAAGACATCCAGATGGCCACCAGACACATAAAAAGATGCTCAGTATCGCTATCAGGGGAATGAAAATCAAAACTACAAGGAGATACCACCTCACACCTGTCAGAATGACTAAAATCAACAACACAAAAAACAACAGGTGTTGGCAAGGTTGTGGAGAAAGGGGAACCCTCCTGCACTGTTGGTGGGAATGCAAACTGCTGCAGCCACTCTGGAAAACGGTATGGAGGTTCCTCAAAAAGTTAAAAATAGAACTACCTTATGATCCAGCAGTAACACTACTGGGTACTTAACGAAAGAATACAAAAATACTATTTCTTTTTTTTAATGGTTCAATTTTGACTTTATTTTATATTCAAGAAATGGTTAAATATTCAAATCAAACCCTGAAGTGAATCCTATTAGAAGTTCAGTTGAAGAGGGTTGATGGGGGGTGGGAGGGAGGGGAGGGTGGGTGATGGGTATTGAGGAGGGCACCTTTTGGGATGAGCACTGGGTGTTGTATGGAAACCAATTTGACAATAAATTTCATATATTAAATAAATAAATAAAAGAAGTTCAGTTGAAGAAAAAAATATATAAAATAGAGGAAGAAAAAAAAATCCCGCATCCCTTTGTAATTAAACAGTTCTAATCCAAGGAGAAGGGGGTGGGGGTGGGGGTGGGAAAGTAGGGTGGAAAGAATTAGAGGTTTAACTTCACACTTCTCAGGATTGGATTTCACAGGCATGCTTTATAGTTTTAGTCCTACCAGTCTTTACTGGTAGGTGGTAGTTGACATGCCATAAACTTTAATCCGGAAGAAGGATAGAGCACATGTCACATGATATAGCATCCTCAAAAGTGTATACATTAATGAAAATGAATTGGATTAACCATCTGTGTTCCCATAGCTTCCTAGAGACATTTAACTGATGCATGTTTTAAGCAACATTTAATCATTAGTTTCTTGAAACAAATGTGAGAGGACTATTGGCTTTCTCCCCATACTGTTTCATTTTTTTAATATAACTTACTTTCAAATTGGCTAACACAGTGTGTGAAGTGTGCTCTTGGTTTTGGGGGTAGATTCCCATGGTTCATCACTCATATACAACACCCAATACTCTTCCCAACAAGTGCCCTCCTCAATGTCCATCACCCATTTTCCCCTCTCCGACACGGAGGACAGATTCCATATGTTTTCACTCCTATGTGGATCCTGAGAAACATCAGAAGACCATGGGGGAGGGGAAGGAAAAAAAAATGGTTAGAGAGGGAGGGAGCCAAAACATAAGAGACTCCTAAAAACTGAGAACAAACTGAGGGTTTATGGGGGGGGGGGGGGAGGAGGGTGGGTGGGTGATATGTATTGAGGAGGGCACCTGTTGGGATGAGCACTGGGTGTTGTATGGAAACCAATTTGACAATAAATTTCATAAATGAATGAATAAATAAATAAATAAAATCAAAAAAAATAAAAGAATGAGGACAATTTCTATAAAATGATATGAAGTGATTTCCAGGAGGCACGGTTAAAACAACAACAACACTGAACCCAACTGCAAATACAAGACTCATGCTTCTGAGAATAACTTTTTGTATAGTTTTGACTTCTGAAAGCATATTGATGTCTTGTTCAAAAAAAAAAAAACATTGAATCAATAAGAATGGGAAGGGAAAAAAATCCCTGAAATTGAAAGCAAACTGAAACAAATCTAATTATATTTCAAATGAAAAATACAGCTACACTGAAGGGGGAAAAATAAACAACGAATGCAGGTGGTTTATGAACACAGTCTGGCAAAGTCTTTGTTATAGCCCCTCAGTCTGAGGCAGGTTAAGGTTAGGATACCCGGTGAGGAAAAACTGCAAACAAATTCTCCACTTTTTTTTTCAATGTTTATTTATTTTCGAGAAAGAGAGAGCATGAGCAGAGGAGGGGCAAACAGAGGGAGACACAGAATCCGAAGCAGGGTCCAGGCTCTGAGCTGTCAGCACAGAGCCCAGTATGAGGCTCGAACTCACAAACTGCAAGATCATGACCTGAGCTGAAGTCGGAGGCTTAACTGACTGAGCCACTCAGGTGCCCTGAAATCCTCCACTTTTTTTTGTAGACTTTCTTATGGTAGTGGTGAGGGCAAGACACTACTGAAACAGTTTTGGATGTATTATCCGACTCATCAAAAGACTAAGTATGTTCATATTGTTGAAATACAGGATCCTCATTGTGGAAGGAAGGACATACAAATATTGATTTGGACCCAAAACAGGACTCTGAGGACACCTGAGTGGCTCAGTCGGTTAAGCATCTGGCTTTTTATTTCGGTTCAGGTCGTGATCTCACAGTTCAGTGAGATGGGATTCTGTGCTGACAGTGCGGAGCCTCTTTGGGACTTTCTCTCTCTCCCCCACTCTCTCTCTCTCTCAAAATAAATAAACTTTTAAAAAATGCTCAAAGAAGCGTTCTGTGAAATGATCACCATTCATTCCTTTCTGTTGTCACCTTGAAGAGGTACATTTTGTTGGGCCACTTATGCTTTTCATAGGTCACTTTACATCTATGTCACCGTTCGACTTAGAAAATCTAAAGCTTAAATCGAAACCTACACCTTTCCTGATGTCCCCAGGGCATCTGCCCACCTCACCACACCGTGCCCTAACCATAGCCTCATCCATGTGGAAACCACATTCCAGTAGAAGTAGAGACTTTTCCTCCCCTTTTCCCCTCTCAGCTCTTAAAATGGCAGGGATCTTGGTCCTGCTTGTATCCCCAGTTCCCACTAAAGAATCTAGAACTTGACAAACGTTGGTTCGCTTAAACCGTACTGCACGTCTTTTGCCGTAGGCCACCAAAATCCTTCTGTGGGATTATAAGTCTGAAATATGAAATTCAGTAGGCAGTAGGTCTACCTCTCAAGAAAAGGAATAATCCTTGCAAATGCCCTTTGGTGAATCTGAGGTGGCACGGTAGAAACTAGGGGAGGGATCTCTAGCCGGTAATGAACTAGCTGCTCTGACTTGTGGGAAATAAACCTCAGGTGCTGTCTTTCAGGGTGACTGAGATTTTCATGGAAGAAAAAGCAGCCAATTATTGGCTGCTTAATTGTAAGCACTGTCTTGTTGAGAAACAGAAAAAAGCAGCATATTGAGCTATGTTGACCTAATGTGACAGCTTCCAGGAATATTAAAGCAAATTTTAAACACAAATCAGATTCTCTGTAAGTTATTTACTACCGAAACTTGTGTTCTTTGCTGATTAAGGGCACAGCAGCAATGAACTGAACTGCTGGAGTTACTTCCAGGAAAGACAGAAGACATCTCTTATCCTTGCAAATTCATGCGGAGATGCTCATTTGATTCTGCCACCTGTGAGGAGTTCCTGCCTCCTTCCTTCTCACAAGTTCTGATGTTCTTCCTACTTCTATGAGGTGCTGGCAGCTTTGGGGGGAATGTGATTATAAAAGCACTATCCAATGATACATTTGGTGTCGGAGTCCTTAGCCAGTATTCCAGCTTTGCTAGAGCTTACCACGCAGCATATTTTCCTTCGCACGAGTTGTTCTCACCACCTCCTACCTCGGGGCATAAAATCTACTGCTGGAGCAAATACATTTCAGTTTGGAGGCTTGAGGAGCACGCTCATCATCGTGGTTCCTCTGCAGATTCAGACATACTTTGAGTCCGCCCTCGGCTCCTGCCAACATCAGTGAATGCTTGAGGTCTCAAGTCACAGACCTTTCCACTCTGAGAGGTTAAAGCCTGTGCATCAGCAGAGAAGAGCAAAAAGAAAGTTGAAGAATAGAGAGGAAAGGTAGGCCACTGGAAGAAAAGAGGGGAAGGAGACGTGTCCCAGGAGCTGCCCCTGCCCAAGTCCTCCTGGAGAGGGGACGCTTCTGAACTGAGTTTAGGGTTCTTCCAGAAACTATTATCAAATGACAGAATATTCTAAAGCCTAACATCACTTCCACTTTGAGGTCAGCAAGGTATACAGAAGGTATGTACAAGTGTGGTATGGATAACACAGGTTTGAATTACAAGACCCAGTTCAAGAAACCCATGGGGGAGGGGAAGGAAAAAAAAAAAAGAGAGAGAGAGGTTAGAGTGGAAGAGAGCCAAAGCATAAGAGACTCTTAAAAACTGAGAACAAACTGAGGGTTGATGGGGGGTGGGAGGGAGGGGAGGGTGGGTGATGGATATTGAGGAGGGCACCTTTTGGGATGAGCACTGGGTGTTGAATGGAAACCAATTTGACAATAAACTTCATATATTGAAAAATTAAAAAAAAAATTAAAAAAAAAAAAAAAGAAGACCCAGTTCAGGGAATAGGACTCCGACACCTTACTTAGGCCACTCGGCCTTCTTTGCATCTCCTTATCTGTTCATTGTCCTCATCTGCTAAATGGGGACAACACCTGCCAGTGACATTGTAGTGAGCACCGGACAACGATACACATGAAAGAATTCTGGAGACTGATGTACCAAGCAAGGGTAAGTTTTCATTTCAACCATGGGTGGAGGGCTGGTTAACAGCCTTCTACTTCAGGGATTCTGAGAACTAAAGAACAAATACACATGACAAGCACAATCAAGATCCACTGATTTACATTGTTAACTTACATCCACACTCTCATGAATCTATGCATATTTCTCACATCGAATAACAAAATGGGGAGCCTTAAAAGGAACGTGAGCAGTTTTCAAATATTTGAAGGGCTGCCATGTGAAAGAGGGTTTAGATGTATCTAGAGTGGCTCAAAGATAGACCCTCAGACTGGCAGAAAAAAGCTATAGAGAAACAGACTTAGGATCAATACATTTCAAATATTTAGGACTGATTGAAAACGGGATGGCTCCCAGTAAGGGAACGAGCTCCCTGATGTTGAAAATGTTTAAGTTGAAAGGAACCTAAGTGAACTCATCATATCTGCTTTGTTGGCTTATGTCCCTCCTGTGTCCAGAACAGCATCTGGCATGAAGAAATCACCCAGATATGTTGCACAAAGGCATGAGCATACCCTGTAATCACTTTGACTCAAAGACTACGATTTTGTGATAGATGTTCAATAATAATTCTCCATTCTGCCTAGTCTATGTCAGTTCAGCAGCTCAGCTGGGAGTTTCAAAAGCCATAATCATCTAAAGATTTTCTTCAGGTCAAATTCACAAACCCAGAAGGGCAGCTCTGTATCTTCAGACAAATGGGTACCAAAAGGCCTGAGCTCATTGTTACACCAAGAGTATGGGATAGAAAACAGATAAAATGATCAGAACTACACAAATATACCAACAAAATCAAATGAGATTAAGGAGAGGGAGAGGCTGCTATTCAGGTACAGTTCCAAGAGACTCTGCAGTCAGGAACATTCTCCTGCCCATCTCTGTATCTCTAATACTCCACACAGTGTCTGGGACAAAGTAGGCACTTAAAAACCATCTGCTGCATTCAGTTGAACTGGAATTTATATCTGACCATGATTAAACTCTTTGTCATCTCTTTTCACATTAGATTCACATTCAGTTCTATGTTTATTCATATGCTTATTTTTATTTCATTGTATAATGTCTTTCTCCCCAGCTACATTATGAAGACCATGAGGGATGATGCCTTTTATTTATCGCTGTAGGCCAGTGTAACCTTGATACACTGTATGGCACATAGGAGGTGCTCTATTAATATCTGTTGAAGGAACTGAATACTGGAAGTAGATCCCTGAAATAATCGTGTAGATGAAAGAATTCTAGAATCACAGAATCTTTCCATTAGAAGAGACCATGGCAATCCTTTCAGTTACTTATTATCAAGTATTCCCATTTAGGCCGAACAATTTAGGAAATGAAACAATTTAATCTATGTAAAGTAACACTTAATGCAATAGTAATTAATATCAAGGATATTTCTTCTTTTTAAAAAATAATTTAACATTTATTTATTTTTGAGAAACAGAGACAGAGCATGAGCAGGGGAGGCGCAGAGAGAGAGGGAGACACAGAATCCGAAGCAGGCTCCAGGCTCCAAGCTATCAGCACAGAGCCCAATGTGGGGCTCGAACTCACAAACCTCGAGATCATGATCTGAGCCAAAGTCAGACTCTTAACCGAGTGAGCCACCCAGGCGCCCCTCAAGGATATTTCTTCTATAACGACGTTCAAAAGTATTCATTAGGGTCCCAGCAAAAACTCAGCTTCAAAGTTCCTTGAGGGAAACATTTGACTCGTCTACACTTCCATCCTCAGATTTCAGTCACTCCAGGAGTTGCAGATTAACTAAGTTAGTCCTCTTCTCTGGGCAACATATTTTGGGTTTCTCTTCTCATTGCCGCCTCCACTGGAGGACAGGCTACGCAAGGAAAAGAAACCAAGCCAATCACGAGGCATGAGTTTCGGCAGCTTTTATAAAAGCCACTGGTGAAGCAGTGTTGGTATTTGGTTCCTCTGCGGTTGTCTCTTGGGAGCTTTTCCACTCAGAGTCTTAGCTCTTCACTCAGAGTGGTTTGTTTTTACCCCCCCGAAGGTTCAAATGTCTATTAAGGCAGCGCTACTCAAAGTATGGTCCCTGAATCCGTTTGTTACCAGCAGGTGACAAGTTAAGAACTTACACCAGCTCATAAATCAAAACACTGAAACTTCCTTCATTGGAAAAATATTGCTGCCAAGACAAAAATATTTATCAGGAGAACTAGACTGTGTGTAGTCACATAATTGACTTAAAATCCTGGCAGAAGATCCTTACCTGGTTGCAAATCAGTAACAAATAGCTCAGAGACTGGCACTTTCAATAGCATTATGGTAGGCATCAAATGATGGCTTTTTCCTGGGATATCTAAAGGACAATAGGAAACTTCAAACCAAAAGGGACAATTCCCTAGGTATGGGTCCTAACACACACATATATTATTTCTAGACCGGGTGAACAGTATTTGAGGTTTGGGAGGGAACCACCGAAATGAGGTATCCTGGCATGACCAAGTCTGGTACACAGTAGGTGCATAAAACAGTATCAACTCATCTTCTCCTACCCCTGCCCCAACCCATTGTTTTTCAAAGGGCCACCTGCATTAGAATCACCTAAGGAATTTATTAAACCTGCATGTTGCCAGGTCTCCTGCATTAGAATCTCTGGTTAGGAGACCTAGGAAACCACCTGCTTAACAGGCATCCGAAAGATTTTTTTATGTACACCAAAACCTGGGAACTACTGGACGAGGTCAGCTGAGACTGCAAAAAAAGACCTTATTGTTCACACGATTTTACAGCTGCCAAAAAAACAAAAGCCAAAAGTAGGCATTAAGAATTTTTGTCCTTGCCGTGTTTTCAGAAAGCATATAACCACAGTGTAGCTGATCAACTAAAGCCAATACTGCTCATACAATAAACAGGCTTTGCCCTCCAGTCTGTCTGTCATTTACTGTTGAAGCAACCCAGTGTGTGGTGTAGGGAAGGATAAATTCTTCCTCTATCCTTCAAGGTCTTCCAGCTGGACTGAGAATTAAATTTACATGAGACAGATTAACAGAAATAAAAAAAAAAAAAAAAAGCTTTATTGCATGTGTGTGGAGCCCTAATAATGAAATTGAGAACTCAAGAAATGACCAAGGCATGCAGTTTTTTATACTTTTTAGACAAAGAGACGATAAATTTGCGAGGAACTGACCTGATAAAGAAAACAGGTGTTTGGGAGCTTTAATTAGTAAGAAATTCTAAGCAGAATTTGGGCTGTAGATTAGTTTAAAAAAAAAAAAAGTAGCAAGGTTTGTTTCTACAGCTTTCTTGGCTTTAAAATTCCTGTCTCTGGCAATAAGGATGTCTTTTTTACCACTTAGTTCAGGGAGGGTACATTTCATATGGAAAATTGATTTTTGCTTTCAGGGGAACAAAAGAATATCTAAGGGTCTCTGCATGGACGGTTTCTTAACTTTCATTTACAGTAATCAATCAATATGCCAAGGTGGCACATTTTGGGGCAGCCTGCCCTTGGCCCCTGTTTAACTGCCATTAACCTCATAGGATTCTTGCCTCTGGGTAGCCCATTGCTCAGTACAATACTGAATTTTCAATTATGTTGACTTGAGGAACAATGGGTCCTTCGGTTTTGATTTCTTATTTTAACAGAACTTCCTCATCTTAGAAATAGCCGGGATTTCAATCAACATTTTTCTCAGTGAGGAAATTTCAACATAATGGACTTCCTTCAAATGGCATTTCTCTCACAATCCCATAACTGACTGGCATGCCAGAGCCTGCTCAAGTAAGCAGGTTCGGGGACATGGCTAGAAGTTAAATCACCTGGCACTGCAGTGACAAAGTAAAATGGGCTATCAGTTTTTAAAATCCCCTCACTACAGTGCCTTATCAACAACGGTACCTCTAGGGGCGACTGGGTGGCTCAGTCGGTTAAGCGTCTGACTCTGGATTTCAGCTCAGGTCATGATCTCACGGTTCGTGGGATAGAGCCCTGAATCCAGCTCTGTGCCTACAGTGCAGAGCCTGCTTGGGATTCTCTCTCTCTCTCCCTCTCTCTGCCCCTCCCCTGCTCATGCTTTCTCTCTAAATAAATAAATAAACATTTAAAACACAAACAAACAATGATACCTCTATAAGATGGGCACTAGGCCAGGTGCCGTACCGTAAAAATTACATTTGTCTGTTGTGGCATTAATGCTCAGCCAAGCAACTGATCTCAGTACACAGTCAAGTACACCAGAACAGGCATCAAGGGCAGAATCTAAACCACAGGGTGAACGCCAAGGAGCCAGAATAGGCACCACAGGTCAGGAACGCTGGGTCTGCCAGTGGAGAGGAGTCGGCTACAGCCTCTTACCTGTTCAGCGGTCTCCACAAGGGTGAATGTTTCACACTGACACGTATGATACCAAACACATGAGAACCAACAGCCTGGGCAAGTGAAGTCTCTGGTTTTTAAAAAGTTGACTCATAATGAAAAAGCTCTCACAAGCTGAAAACATGGTCCATATCAGTTGAATCACACTTTTGAAGAAAGCCATGACCTACTTGTTTATACCGGTCCTTTGGCCATCACTCTTCAGTATCCTTCCCAGAGTAAATGGTGGGTCACAAACTGACTCCCAAACACAGAGGGACAAGGAGAGCCTGAAGAAAGGGACAGGCCACTCCAGACTGGTAGGTGGCTGTCTCAATAAGCAAGGGGACTTACTTACGAGGTTTATCTTGGGCAAACGAGAGACAAGTAGATGTTCACACCTGCCCGCCATAATCTTAAGTTTATATAGAGGCTGGCGCTGGGTTCAGTCACATATTTAGTCCAGATGGTCTCAATTACATGTTACGCTTTCACGGCGGCGTCCTTGAAAATGGCTCCAGCTGAGGGAATGGCCAACAGGCAGAAGGTATCTTTCAAAGATGGGGAGCAGGTGAGGAGCCTCTGATGGCTTAGATCTAGTTCAGAGATCAACCAGTGGTCATGTCCTTTTGTTGACCTCCTCCAGCAGTAAGAAAAGATCAGATAAAAAGACTCAGATCTATGCCTTCTCACTTCACAAGAGTTATGCCACGCCAGACACAAAGTGGATCAACACTCAGACCAATTATTTCCACTTCTTCCTTATCAGCCCCCACTGTCTTATACATCTGATGTACTGTAGCTTAGTTTTCCTCCAGTAGAATCTGAATCATCAGAATGAGGAAATTTCAATTTTTCACACACAAACGCCGATAGCTTTGATAGCTAAATGACTGAAGGGGGAAACGGGCTTCCCCTGCCACACCCTGTTATGGTTTCAACACTTTCCTACCTCCTAGCCCAAGTAAAAGTTAAATAAAAAGTGTCCCTGCAAATGCTAACTTCATATACACCTAGGAACATACAAGAAATTGGTACCTGAAAAAGATGGCACTCCAAAACTGGTAGGGAATGGGTGAAATAGCAAACAGTGTTTGGGAAACTGGCCAGCCACGTAGGGAGAATTAAAATCTGCATTCCCATAACTCAAGCTCAGAACTAATACCAAAATAAGTGCAGCCTTTTAAAGTATATCATGAAAACCATAAACCATAAATGTTGGTACATTTGATTGCATTAAAGATGACATATGTGAAGGATAAATGCTATATGATTCCACTTAAATGAGGTATCTAAAATAGTCAAAGTCATAGAAACAGAGATTGGAATGGTGGTTGGCAGGGGCTGGAGGGGAGGGGAAAACAAGGAATTGCTACTCAATGGGTGTAAATTTCAGTTATGCAAGATGAGTAAGTTCTACACATCTGCTGTACAACCCTGTCCTGTAGTAAACGATGCTGTATGTGCACCTAAAAATCTGTTAAGAGGCTAGATTTCATGTTAAGTGTTCTTACCACAATTTGTAAATATCACATATAAGACATGTAATATATAATAGGCAAATGGTTAATCTAAAATATGCAAAAAGTTCTTAAATATCAATAAGAATGAACAGCCAATAAAAAAATATTCAAGGGGGAGCGCCTGGGTGGCTCAGTCGGTTGGGCGTCCGACTCCGGTTCAAGTCATGATCTCACGGTTCGTGAGTTCAAGCCCCGCATCGGGCTCTGTGCTGATAGCTCGGAGCCTGGAGCCTCTTCAGATTCTGTGTCTCCCTCTCTCTGCCCCTCCCCTGCTCATGCTCTGTATCTATCTCTCAATAATGAATAAATATTAAAAAAAAAAAAAATACTCGAGGAACATGAAATGGAAGTTACACACACACACACACACACACACACACGCTCCTGCACAAATGACTAGTAAACAGATGAAAGCCTCATCAACATTAAACAGGAAAGACCTGTCTTTTGCCCATTGGAATTAGCAACGCACTGTCGTCAAAGACGCGGAAAAACTGTTATGCACTGTGAATGGGAGAGTAACCAGTACAGATTTCTTGCAAAGCAGTTCAGCTACTGCCAGAAAATGGTAAGTAGAGTTATGCTTTTACACAGCTAACCCACTTAGGGGTTTTTATCCGAAGGACAGTTTATGCCCCAGAACCTTCACCTCTTTCATTCAGAACGTTAAAAATGTGGAAAACAAATTTCAACAGTGAGAGATTGGGTATGTAAAACAATGGTACACGCATTCTCTTGTGTGTGCGGTCATGAAAAATGATGTAGACCTGTATTGGACGTGATGGAAAGATGCCTAAGTGTTTACTGAAGAAAAGCACGTGGTATAGAATTTGATCCTATTTATGTAAAAGTACATTCATATATCTGTGAACATATGTTCACATGTAGAGAAGACCAGAATATTTACCAAACTGCTAACAGTTGTTATCTCTGGGTTCTGGTGTTGTGACTGAACTTACTTGTCTTTGTATTTTATGTATCAGTGGGGTTTTTATTTGTTTTTACAATGACTGTGTGTCATTTTCACTGAAACGATGGTCTCTTTTTCCAAAACGAGGCTGGTTTCATCACACACATATATCAGAAACAGAATAAAAAGATGCTTTTCTGCTTTTAGAACTGAGCATAGGAAAAATTCTAAACCATTTAAGGTTTGTCTCTAGTTCCCAGATGATGAAATGTCCATCCCATCACCCTGGAACTATCACTCTGAAATGCATGACTGCAAGGTCTGAAGTGGTGGTCGGTCAATTCCTCCCAAAGACAGTGACCATGTTACTGTTCAAATTAGCAACATACAACCCAGACATGAAGCTCAGGCCACCCTTTCATTGCATACCCCAACTTGCCCAACTGATCTTCTGTATTGGCATTGACTAGACGCACCAGGGCACACAGCCGTCTGTGGCTTTTTTGACTGATGGCAATTGCTTCACAAATTTAGAAAGCTGTGAGTACTATCGTATTGACTACAAACTATTCACTGCTGAGCCTCTCAACCCTAGATGTGTTTACATCCTCCTTCCAATTCGAATGTTTACATCCTCACAACTGGATGTGAGGGAGCTTTTCTCAGTCCTACTCAAAATGTAATCTGTGGACTGATGCTGATCTGGTCCACTAACAGTTCACAAATCTGCAAGAGAAAAGCGGTTAAGACTAAACACTTGGACACTTTTTAGCAATTTGAAGTTTTATGCTATCGAATAAAAATAAAGAATTGGGGCTCATGTTTTGTATGTAAAAAATTCATTTCTTCTAGTAATTGACTTTATTTTATAAAAGAATCAGTACATGACAGATTAGAAAAATTTAAATTTCTAATTTTTACAAAATGGCCCTTCACCTCAGTTTGAGAGGAGTTCTCTTTTATAACTAATATGTACTGGTATGAATAGGTTAGCATATTAAGTTTCCTACTGCTGCTATAACAAATTACCACCAATTTAGCAGCCTAAAACAACACATATTTATTATCTCACAGTTCTGTAGCTCAGAAGTCCAGATAGGCTTTGCCTGGTTTCTCTGTTCAGTCTCACAAAATCAAAATCAAAGTGTCAGCCAGCTCTGCTGTCATAAGGGGGCTCTGGAAAGAAGCCATGTCCAAATACATTCCAATTGTTAGCAAAATCAAGTTCCTTTTAGCTGTAGGACTGAGATCCTCATTTCCTTGCTGGCTGTCGGCTGAGGGCTGCCCTCAGCTGCAGGCCTCTCTGTGGTCCTGGCACATGGATTCCTACATCTCAGAAGCAGCAATAGTATACTGAATTCTCCTCATGTTGGAATCTCTCAACGTCCCCTTTGGCCACACCCGTCTTGCCTCCAGCTGGAGAATGTTCTCTGCTTTTAAGGACTAGCGATAAGATTGGGCCTTGCTATAGACTGAATATTTGTCCCTCCAAAATTCCTATGTTGAAACTTGATACCCAATGTGGATATTATGCGGATGTGGGACCTTTGGGAGACGCTCAGATCATGAGGGTGGAGCCCTGAATGGTATTAGTGCTCTTTTAAGAGACCCCATGGACTTCCCTAGCCCTTTCCTTCTACCATGTGAGGATATAGTGAGAAGGCATCGCCTATCAACTAGGAAGCACACTCTCACCAATCACCAAATCTGCCAGTGCCTGGAGATCTTAGACTTCCCAGTCTCCAGAAGTGTGAGAAATAAGTTTGTTGCTTATAAGCACCCAGTCTCTGGTATTTTGTTGTAGAAGCCCAAACAGACTAAAACAAGCCTACAGGGATAATCCAGGATAATCTCCCTATTTTAAGGTCCACAGCCTTAATCACAGCTGCAAAATCCCTTTGCCATACAATGTAACGTACACATTGTTCCCGGGGGTTAGGGTGTGGATAACTGTGAAGGGACTGTTATTCTGTCTAATGGACAGGGTCAGGTGAAGTCCAGGAGTCCTCACATATTTGCTTGTTCATGTAGGTAAAGCCTAAAGCCAGAGGAATGAAAGCAGTAACAATGGATGACACAGGAGGTGATGTGGAAGTTTGCCGCTGACTGCACCATCAGTGAGAAGGTCAAGAGAAGGAAGGGAAGTGGGGGTGGCTTGCACGGCAGTTCCCCCTCCCCACTAAACATGTAGGGGAGGCACACAAGATTGAAAGACACGAAAAAGAGAAACGGCTGGTTACTGGGGAAGAAACAGAAGTTGTTCATAGTCATCTCCTTCTGAGGCCAGGTCATGAATAACAAAGACCCTCAAATTTCCTCAAAGTGGAAAAGGAAGCTGACAGAGCTAGATTTTTTTTAAAGGAGAACAGAGACTGCCCTAGAGTCCATCCTGAGAACACTCAGGCGGGTAGGGGCGGTGGGGGGAGGGGGAGGAGGAGGGCAGAAAATGCTGGTGCCCCGGGATGCCTGGCTTTATTACCTCAAGTCCCTCCCTTGCCCAGTCCTCTCCTCGGGATGTCACTTGGGACACCAACTTTTAAATAATTATTATTTTATCCCTTCGCCTTCACCTCTTTGTTTTAAATCAAACTTTAGACAACTGAATTACCAACCTTTTGTTCTTTCCTCATTTTACAGTGCAGACCTCTAAATGTTTAGATTTTCTACTACCACCCAATAAATCACACAAATCTGGTAACTGATTTTTCCACAGGTCTTCTCTCACCCGCTTCCTTGTGTTTCAACAGGACAAAAGAGCATGATAGTAATTACAGTACACTTGCCCCCTAGCCTGCTAACATTTACGCCCATGCTCTTAACATTTCTTTAAACAGAATTCTTTCTGAGTGCCTGGGTGGTTCAGTCAGTTAAGCGGCCGACTTCGGCTCAGGTCATGATCTTACAGCTCGAAGGCTTAGGAGTTTGAGCCCCACATTGGGCTCTGTGCTGACAGCTCACAGCCTGTGTCTCCCTCTCTCTCTGCCCCTCCCCTGCTCATGTTCTGTATCTCTCTCTCTCTCAAAAATAAATAAACATTTTTAAAAATTTTTTAAATAAAATTCTTAGCCAGGCAGAAACAACTCACCAAAATATTTTTTAAAAATTAAAAACTTCAGGGGCGCCTGGGTGGCGCAGTCGGTTAAGCGTCCGACTTCAGCCAGGTCACGATCTCACGGTCCGTGAGTTGGAGCCCCGCGTCAGGCTCTGGGCTGATGGCTCGGAGCCTGGAGCCTGCTTCCGATTCTGTGTCTCCCTCTCTCTCTGCCCCTCCCCCGTTCATGCTCTGTCTCTCTCTGTCCCAAAAATAAATAAACATTGAAAAAAAAAATTTTTAAAAAAAAAAATTAAAAACTTCAATGTCCTGCTAAGGTTGTTGGGGTTGTACTGTTTGCCTGCCTTCCTTTTTCTTTCTTCCCTCCTTCCCTTTGTTTTTATTGTAACATGTCCCCCTCCCCCCCCCCTTAATGTGTGGATTTCTAAAATCCCATCTGCTACAAAGTATGAATATCTATCAGGCCTGGTATCCTAGGTTCTGCTGTAAGGCTGATATCATAGTCAAAATTGGTTATATTCTTTGTAGAAAGTAGTCGTTTATATGTATTTACTCAACTGTAACAGAAAGAATTCACATGTTAAAGTAGGCTTTTTTTCACGCGAAGCAGGTAGGGCTGTAGGGACGGAAGTATCAAGCCTGTAAAAAGAATATTCAAGGGTGAAGTGATGCTTCGGGGAAGCAGTGGGAGGGTGTCCAAGTAGCTACCAGGCAGTTGTTTCAACTCCCACATCCTCCACACCATTACACTGCAGTCATTCTTACCAAGCTGTCACATCCTGTTTCAGTGCCACTAGATACCGTTTCAATTCCACAGACTTCTTGGCTGTATTTGCCACCGTTGATCACTCTATCCTAGAAACAGTTCATTCCTTGCCTTCCCTGATAAACGTTCCTGTGGTTCTCCTGGGACCACCACTGAGGCAGGGTTTCCCCATGCCAGCCAAGGCACTCTCCTTATCAGGGCCGCAAGCGCCAGAAGCCTTCCAGCTCCCAGATTCTCCTCACTACCTCAGTCTTAGCTCCAAGTTAACTCAGCAACCAACCTGCTCTTTCAGGTTCCCAGCGTTAAGTGGTGATGGCTTTAAAATATGTTGATAAACTCTTTGATACTTCTCCCTTCAAGAATGGAGCTGAATTCCCCTCCTCTTGTGGACTGGACTCAGTGACTCATTTCTAACAAAGAGGGTGGCAGAAGTGACAATGAAATGAGAACACAAAAGGGGGACACCTTGGTGGCTCAGTTGGTTAAGCAGCCAACCTTGGCTCAGGTCATGATCTCCCCGTCTGGAGCTCCGCATCAGGCTCTGTGCTGACAGCTCAGAGCCTGGAGCCTGCTTCAGAATCTGCGTCTCCCTCTCTCTCTATCCGTCTCCTACTCATGCTCTGTCTCTCTCGCTCTCAAAAATAAACAAACATAAAAAATTTTTTAAAAAGAACACAAAAGGCACCGTGGCTTCCAACCCTTGTTCACTTGGATCACTTGCTCTGGGTGAAGCCAGCTGCCATGTCACAAGGACATTAAAGCAGCCTTGTCAACAGGCCCACATGGGGAGAAACTGAGGCCTTTGGCCAACAGCCATGTGAGTGAGCCATCTTGTAAGTAGGTCCTCCAACCCTAGTCAAGCCTTCAAATGACTATGGCAGCAAAACCACCTAAACTGCTTCCAAATCACTGACCCACTGAAACTATGAGGTAAGTGTTGTCTGAAAATCACATTTTAGGGCCATCTATCATGCAAGTCTAGATAACTGAAACACTAGTATTACCCACAGCCTATGTTATATCCTCTCCAAAATACCAAGCATTGTTTTAAATTCCTGACTAGACCCCAACTAATACAAAATGCCAATCTCTTCTCATCATTGGCTAGCATTCTTTGGAATAATTTTTTTTTTTTTAATTAAAAGCCAAAGTTTTGGACTTTTAATTATAACTTTATCACAACTTTCAATAGTTTTATGGCTCTAATTTAGTCTCTTAATATATGAGCAAGAAAGACTAATAGATAATGATATATGTATAGTTGACTTGAATATATTACCTATTCTCTTTATATAATTTTTCTCCTTTCTCCTTCCCCCTCCACCACCCATTGTCCTTCTCTATGTCTCCCTTTCCCCACTAAATAATTCTAGTCAGGATGAGAAAGGAGCTAAGGAAACTGAGATACACTGAAATTTAAAAACTTGTCCAAAGTCTTATAGGTAGTAAGTAAGGGAGCCAAGATTCAAACCAGACAGACTACTTTCAAATTCTGTGCTCATAATCACCATGCTATGTAGTCTCTCATAGTGTGTGAGTGTAATGATCACATATTAAGAACATCAAAATAGGTAGAAGTCCTTATATTCACCAGTATGGTTACATAGTCATTGCTGGACTGATTTTTCCTTCCATGGTATCTACACAGTTAATCACATGATATGACCACTGTTAACAGTTAAATATCAACTGTTCTAAGCAATGAACAAAAGCCTGATACATACACACACAAGGACACAAAGGAAAACATGTTTGTGTTTTTTTTTTAAAGAAAGTACTAGATGATTCACACATAAATATCAGAATTCAAGGGAAATATTTGTAGGTAGATCCATAATATGTAATGTCATGCCCCAGTACGTGATCTACAAATCAGTTCCTTGGAGATGTTTAGTGCAATGATGAACACATCACCGTCTACTGTGTTTACTTAGAAAAGGAAAAAGAAAAAAAAAACATTAATCCGAGTTACACTGAGAGATTTTTATTAACTTAAACTGACATTATTAATTTTGTCTGCCAAGTCCTTAGTGAATATATCTTTTATTTGATATATACCTACAGGTTCTTATCAATACCACAGGATCATGAAAACTTACAGTAATCAGTATTTTGTAATGGTTAAAACAATGTTCAAATAACAAGTTACTTCACTGAAATACTTAAAAAGAATATTTTGGGGAGTGTTTGAAGGCTCTGTTTATAAATAGTAATTGATATATTTAGATAGGTATTTGGTTCTGAAGATAAACGCTTCTTATAGAAAACATTGTTTTAATACATTGCTCTACTAATGAGGCTAAATTACATATATTTCTAGAGCTAAAGAATAAAGCTTTATCTTCATATTTATTTTATTCATAGGACTCGTATCAATAAAGAATGTTGTATCTAACAATAAACGGGCATACTGCGAGTGACATTCCATAGAAGTAAAAAAGAAGGTTGCAACAAAAAAAAGAAATCACTGCGTTACACATTCTTTACACAAAGAGCCCACTCTGAACAGAGAATTAAATGCAGAGCAAATGCTTTTAAAAGTTTTTGTGCCGAGCTGGCAATTACAATCTCCACACAATCAAGAGAAAAGGAACAATGATAATACAGAACACAGTATTTTTAACGATCATATCACATTTAAAACCTTCAGCCATCCTCTGGGTTCTCGGATCAGATCGGCAACTGAAATTTCACGTCCACTTGGGCTTGCTTGGCTAAGGTCACTATTTCAGAGAGCTTTACAACCTGAAAGGAAAACACAATGCATCTTTTATCTCTTCACGAAACCATAAAATGAGAACTACTGATGAATGTGAAATTAATGCACATTAAGTCTTTTTCATTTAAAACATCTGGGCTATTCTGACATTGTTATAAATCACTTCACACTCTTACAAGCATTTGCCACTCTTGAAGGATAGTCAAATCTGACACTATTCACAACTCATGCCTCAGTTCAATACTTACTGATTTTATATATATTCTGATTGAAGATGTATATATATTTTATACATATTCCAATTGAATATATATGTGTGATATATGTATATAAATCTTTTTTATTGCTTAAATTTTTTTCTCTTTTAAAGATAGAAACTGTAATTGTCTTAGCTGGATGCCACACAGTGCAAAGCACATCTCAATAAAAATCTGTTTAAATAATATGTACACACCTTAACTTGCAATATTGGGATAGGAGCTTAGGTGGAGTTAGTATTTTACTTTTCATCAAGCTGAATTGCAATGTTGTCTCTATAATCTAAGACTAACCAGCTGGTACCATACAAAACATTACACAAAATAAACATGTGAAAAAACAAACAACAAATTCAGCTTCTCTCCTGCCCAAGAGAGTAGTAAAGAGAAGGTTTTGAAGTTAGGCCCCTTGGGTTCAGATCCCATTCCGATACATATGATGTGATCTTGATGAATAATTTATTTAGCCTCTGTTTCCACATCTATAAAACCAGAAATTATATAACCACATTTGTAATGAGATAATACCTGTAGAGGAAGCTTAGCATTGCATGCACAAAAAGCAATAAATGGCAGCAGCTGCTACTATCATCATCATCACCGTATTATCATCTATACTATTATAACCTCCATAATCTCATAGTCAGAAGAAAAACACTAGTCACAAATTAAACCACCTGCTCACTTTTATCTGTCAGGGGTCTATTTAATCAAGATTCTATTGATTCTTCTACTTTCTTTCCATGTCCACAAAGCTTTCTGGAACACCTTCTGTCTACCATTTCTTTGCTCAAAATCTTAAACTCAAGATTAAGTGTAAGTCCCCGTGTCACTAAAGTGCAATTGATTTTTATTTACCAGTGAGTACTTTCCCAAAGTATGTCCCAAAGAAGGACAAAAGACCTTTATTATTTTTACAAAATTGTAACATACTAACTTAGCAAATCTCAAAAGCCTATTGCTGATTAAACCATATAGCCCCAGAGTATTCCGTAAAATGTCTATAAACAAAGGTAGGAAAGAATCAAAAGTTCTCATTTTCAAAACACCTTTATGTCTACTATGGAGTGTGCTTCAAGATAGGTTATTAAGTAAAAAAAGT
Organism: Puma concolor; assembly: GCF_028749965.1. Classification (NCBI taxonomy): domain Eukaryota; kingdom Metazoa; phylum Chordata; class Mammalia; order Carnivora; family Felidae; genus Puma; species Puma concolor. The sequence continues at coordinate 219,041,473 of NC_141667.1, forward strand.
GAGGTAAAATACATATTACCATCAAATAATGTGAGAAATGTAAACAAACACACACAGATACATACATACACACACACACACAATTATTTGCTTATCATTTTAAAAATTGGAAGGATGAACTAAAGACCTCTTTTATTTTTTTTTAAATTTTTTTTTCAACGTTTTTTAAAAATTTTTAAAAATTTTCAACGTTTTTAAAAATCAACGTCATTTTAAAAATTGGAAGGATGAACTAAAGACCTCTTTTATTTTTTTTATTTTTTTTTTAAATTTTTTTTTTCAACGTTTTTTAGCATGAACAGGGGAGGGGCAGAGAGAGAGGGAGACACAGAATCGGAAACAGGTTCCAGGCTCCGAGCCATCAGCCCAGAGCCCGACGCGGGGCTCGAACCCACAGACCGCGAGATCGTGACCTGGCTGAAGTCGGATGCTTAACCGACTGCACCACGCAGGCTCCCCTAAAGACCTCTTTTAAAAAGTGGTTATGCAATTTGACAATCAATTTCATATATTAAAAAAAAAAAAGTGGTTATGGTGGGGAAAGAAGAAACAGGGAATGAGTATAAAAGCTAGATTCTCTGAATATACCTTGTTTTATAGTTTTGACTTTAGAACCACGCAATATCTATATAATATAAAACAAAAAATCCTTTAAAAATAAATTAATTATGGGTGCCTGGGTGGTTCAGTCAGTTAAGCATCCAACTCGACTTCAGCTCAGGTCATGAACCAGTGCTGTGGGATTGAGCCCTGGGCTGGCTGAGGCTCAGTGCTGAGCGTGGTGCCTGTTTAAGACTCTCTCTCTCCTGCTCCCTCTACCCCTCCCCACCCCCACCTTCCACGTGCATATATGTGCGCACTCTCTGTCAAATAAATAAATAAATAAATAAATAAAACTTAGATTCTAAAACGAACAGGCTAATATTGCTAATAATGAGTGTTTTAGCTGCATATTAGGAGCACTGGACCCCTTACACCTATCATCCATCTTACACACTTCGCAAATCTGTCCCTAGATTATCATAGCCTGCTTACCATTTTAGCAGCTTCATCCAAGTCATCACAAGCAAGAATTTTAAGTCCACTGTCTGTTATCAGGGCCTTAGCATCATCAACTCTTGTACCTGGAAATGATTTATGCAAATATAAAGATGTTTTAAATATTTACACAAAATCATTTAAAATGTCTGTCACAATATGAAATTTCAACATAGGAGTACTTCCATTATTTAATATAAATGCTTCTAAAACAAAAGAAAATAATGTAAAAGTCCAGAGTTACCTCATGAAATATCTTGGTTTACCATGTCAATGGTAACTCAGGAAAGTCAGAATTCAAAACAAAGCACAACAAATAAATCATGTGCCAAATTATACCAAGCAAAACTATAAATATTTTTGCCCCAATGTCAGAATTTTTTTTAAACCCACATTTTAAAAAATTCCTATTACATAACATTTTTATTTGAAAGACATAGCTATTTGAAAACTGTATTTTAAATGAACTGAACTCCTTGGAATTAGGAACTTTTAAACAATTCGAGTTCAAGGAACAACTGCAAGATATCTTTTACACTCACCTTGTAACCGTACCACAATTGGTATTTTAATTTCCAAATCCTTTACTGCCATAACGATACCCTGTGCAATAACATCACACCGCATGATTCCTCCAAAAATGTTAACCAGAATAGCCAGTACCTGTGAATAAAATGCTTTTTGTAGATTAAAACTTAAAAACCAAGGAGTAGGTATCCTTCCTTCCCAAGAAAATACTAGTGTCTGTGCCTTAGGATACAAATTAATTCCATGGTAACATTTTCAGATCAAACCATCATACTCTCTGTACTCTCATCACTAAAATTTATGCAGCCCACCACCCACCAGAACTTATTCTCCCCAAGCTGGGTAATTTCAATGCCTGGCTCATATTCTCTAGTCTCCTCCCATATGACAAAGACTTCCGGACTGCATTTACTCGTTTTCTATTAAGCATAGCTATACACCACACCAACAAGACTGCCCCAGATCATAATTTAAGATAATGTCACATGCAAGATCTCCAATTTAGTGTTCACTACCTGACTATCATTCGTTCTTCATTTATCCCCATCAACTCAACCAACTTCTCACAGAAAGCAGAACCTCAAAATCACTCAACTTCTCCTGAATACCCACTCCTGGCTATACTTCACATCCAAACCTCAAGGCCCATTTGGATCAGCATTCTTTCATCATCACTGATAAGTCTGAATCACTGTTCTTTGATCATTTCCTCCCCCCAAATCTTTTTTATTTCTTAAAGAGTCTTAGTTCAGGAATACCTGGGTGGCTCAGTTGACTGAGTGTCAGACTCTTGGTTTCAGCTGAGGTCACGATCTCACAGTTCATGAGTTCAAGCCCCACATCAGGCTCGCTGCTGTCAGCATGGAGCCTGCTTCAGATCCCGTGTCCCCTCTCTCTCTACCCCTCTCCCACCCATGCTCTCTCTCTCTCTCTCAAAAATAAAACATTAAAAAAAAAAAGTCTTCATTCACCTATACCAAAGCTTCCAACTAGTGAGCTACAAATGATACAAATGGGTTACAGACATACCAAGATATTGTTCCCCTCTACCCTTTGGGCAGCTAGGAAGGTTCTGGGACAGCTAGTGCCTCTGGGCCAGTGGCCTCTGACTATAAGCAACCTTCTCTATTTATCGCGTATACCCCTTTGAAATATCACTTCTGTGAATGACAGGACATTAAAAAGGTTGAAAAACACTGAACAATGCTATCCATTCCTTATCTCTACCACTCTTATTTCTAGACCTTTAAGAAATGAAGAAATAGACTAGAATTCATAATGACTTTGGCACCCTCTTATCTCCCTCCCTCCCACCTCATCCTGCATAGCTTCAATGCATACCACAAGCATCATCTAACACTCTGGACTTAAAGTTACTAGATCTCTACCATGTCACTTTTACCTCCAGTCCATTTCAACTAATTACCACCAAAGCCAAATCCTTGACTTGACCAGAATGAATGTTTCTAGAATATCAGCTATGTAAATCACACTCTGCTTAACCTCCTCTCCTTGTGCCTATTATCTCTAACTCCATCAAAACCCAGTCTTTTCCTCTTAAAAGCCTCTACTCCCTGAACCTTGTTCTAATTCCCAGACTCTCAGCAGATCTGACTTTCTTCACTACCGAGCCCAGAACCTGTGGCTGAGCAATCCAATGATACTGTTAGCTGCATGCTTAATTCCTCCATACCCTACCTCTGTCAAGACCAGTATGCCTCTGCCATCCCTTCAAAGAGTGCACCACTGGATGATTTCAACCAATCAGTTTACTCATCCCAACTTCAAGGAAAAGCAAAAAAATGAGAACAACAACAACCCTGATACACTAGCGTAACCTGAAGGGCAGCACAATAATGACTCTTCATCAGCAACCCTTTCTCTAGTGGTCTGTCTCATACATCTCACTTCCCTCATAAGTCTCCTATCCCACTTCAAGGACTCTAATTTTTAACATGTGATCATCCTTTCTCCAATGACACCTCAAGGAGAGAGTAGAAAACTAACTCATCCCCTAATTACTGTGTTGTATCTCCCCAGGCCTTCACTCTGTTGACTATACTCACTCTCTTCTTCATCCTCAAATCTCTTCTCTCTCCAGCTAGAAACAGGTCATCTTCCTGGTCTTCTAAACAAACAAGCAAACAAACACACACTAAACAGCTCTCCTCGACCCCACCTCCATTCAACTGCTAACACTATGTTCTTCTGTGCCTTCAGAAAAAGTACCCTGAAAACGTAATCTCGCCTGGATGTCTCCATTCCCTCAATTCCTGATCACAGTTCAACCCATTACAACCTGGTCTCTGCCCCCTTCTCCCCTACTGTTCTTGCTAGGGTTCCCAATCATCAGTTCAATCCTTACTCTGCCTGATCACTCCTACAGATGGACACTACTGCCCAGCCCTTACTTCTCAAAACCCTCCACCTTGCCCTTGGATGTCACCGCTTTCTCCTGATCAGCAACTATCTGTCGGTTTCTTTTTTCTCTTTTATTGGGTCTTCCTTCTCTATTCAATCCTTCATCCGGGAGGGTGGGGAGGGGAGGAGAAGGGGAGAAGGTTCCACTCTTGGTTTCCTCATCTCACTCACATGGGTCATGTTACCAACTCCTAACACTTCAACTTTTCTCACAGTGCTGAGGACTGTCAAATATACATCCAACCATTATAGCAAGTATAGTATCCTTACCACTGCCTGCTAGATACAGTCACCACAACCCAAACTTAACACATTCATTCAGAAATACCTATTTCTCTACTTTGCCTCTGACAGCACAAAAGGTATCACCACCCAATGATTCCCTCCAACCAAAAGTCCTCAAGTTAACCTAACCAACCCTTCTCCATGGCCTCCCAACACAAAAAGGGGGAAAAATGAATTTAATGATTCTATTTCAGAAATGCCTCTAAATCATTTCTTTGCTTTATTCTTACTGACACTGCCTTTGTCCAGGACTTCTTAATATTTTTGAACAAGTAGGTATAACAACCAAATTGATATCTCATGACAGTGCCTCTCTTCTCTTCATTTCACCCTATAGTAGCAGAGTTACTTTCTTTTAAACATATATTAATATTACATGTTTAATATAATTATTATATATTATATAACTATAACATATAATATATAATTATATAATTATAATTAAATATATATTAAGTCATATATACAATTAATAAATAAAGAGGAAGGGGATGGAGATATATACATACACGCACACACACACACATATATATGATATATATATGATATATATGGACTAGGGTAAGGGGGTTAAAATCCAAATTCCCTAACTACAGATAACAGAGATCTTTACAGTGTGGTCTCAATTGCCAACATTAATCATTCATTCCAATAATGCTATATTCTTATGCATAAGCATCTTCCCATTCCATAAACACAGTGGTCTTCTCTGGACTCTACATGCCTTTGTATATTCTTCCTCTTGCCTAACTCATTCAATTTCTCAAGACAGCTCAAGGAATCATTCATTCAATGAAGGCCACCCTGATTCTCCCAGTTACTGGCTCAGTCTTCTGTTCTTCCACAGCACTACACTCACTTTATCACCCCAGTCAGACTATAAATGCCTTGAGCAAAGTAACCATGTATTCCCAAATGCCAAGTACCGTGTCCAACACAAAGAGACATGGTAAGTATACAGCTACTTCAATGCTATCTACATTGTCTCCCTAGGTTCCTGGCCTGTTTCCAACTCCAATGCCCTTCCTGTCAGCCCACAACACTGGAAGTCTTCATATGCTTTTCTCTATTCTTGTCCCTAGGCCCTAAAAGCCATACCTAGAAAAGTAATTAGAATTTTAGTTCACGTTAGTAAGTATTCAACAGTTAAATAATTAGATAATACTCTGCTTTTTAGAGTTTATGCCAAAAGAAGCTACAGAAATATAGTTCTAATAAGATTTGTTTACTTTTTTGAATAGTTATTAAACAAGGGAAATAAAGCACTTTTATTTCTCATTTTAGTTCAATGCTTTTTGTAAAACTAAATATGGCAAATAATTCTATAGGCTCAAAGAATGGTAAATTAAATTTTTAAAAACAATTCTAGAGTCTAACATCACAAGTAAAATGTACATTGTCGGCATCATCAATAATAAATATTTATCAATGACCTCTGTGTACTAAGCATTATTCCAGCCACAGGAAAAGGAAAGAGTAAGAAATTATCCTTACCAATGAGGAATTCTCAGTTCTAAATTCAGTAAAGCTAGTTCTAAGGTAGCCACTATCTTATTTTTCTATTAAGTCTTACAAAACCCACATTGGTCACATAGTAGATATACTTCTTTAAAAAATGATCGATAATATGTCTATCTTTTGGATCATGTTTCACATCTCTTGTGTTCTGATAATCATTTATAAAGTCAGAGTTCTAACTTATGGCATATCTACATATGACAGATTTATGCAAACATTAAAATGAGTGTTTTACAAGCACACCACGGTAAATGGAAAAAGTGGCTCAAAATGTTAGCCAAAAAATTCAAAATATGTATTTTGAAAGATATATATGAATGAGTGAACTAGATGGCATGTGAATTATATCTTAATAAAGTTGTTTCTATAAAAACATGGCATGTGAATTATATCTTAATAAAGTTGTTTCTATAAAAATATATATGCAAACAGAAAGAGAGAGAAAGGAAAATAGGAAGTGTGTGTATGAGAAATTTTGTGTGTGTGTGCGCGCGCATGCACATGAGTGTGAAATATACAAGAACTAACAAGTCAAGAAAAAAATGATCAAGTCAATAGTAACAAAAATTACCTGTGAATAGAATTTAAAATAATTTTAATTTTCTTGTTTGTCGCTTTGTAGATTTTTGAGATTTCTGTGCTTTTATGGTCAACTAGTATCTCCAGAATTTTTCCACAGGAATGGCTTCTACACCAGATCACTACCATTTATAGTATTACCTAATACCATCTAATATATCTTCATCTTGTTTTCTAAATTAGAGTGGGAATCTTTATCTTTTTTTTCTAGTTAACTTTTATTGCATTGATTTCAGGAGCTTTTTCCAAACTAGTGATGTCTTTTTGAATTATAACGGTCTACTCTTGTAATGACCACATCTACTAATTAATCAAGTTACTTCTCGTCATTCGAATTTTACCTTTTTATCTGAAGTGATGAGCTTAAATGCTTCTGTTACTTGATGGACTGTAGCACCACCACCAACATCAAGAAAGTTCGCTGGAGTCCCTCCATGAAGTTTTATTATATCCATTGTGGCCATAGCCAAACCAGCACCATTTACTATCAAGAGGGGAAAATGATTTGTATAAGCAACAGACCCAGAGAAAACAAACTAAGCTCAGCCAATCCAACTTTAACATAAAAACACACAGTACCTAGACAGCCTATATTTCCGTCAAGGCCAATGTAGTTCAGATCTGCCTTAGCTGCATCTTTGTCCCTTTCGTCTTCCTGGGTCCAGTCCTGTAAGTCAAAGATTTTCTTCTGACGATAAGCTGAATTAGAATCAAAATTAATCTTTGCATCCATGCACAGCACTGTGAAAGGAAGAAAAAGAAAGTGATCTTAATTTCAAGACAGACACAATAAACTAACCAATAATAGTTCTTAGTTTAGGGGAAAATTAGGTTTTGTTATTTATTGAAAGTATTTCAATTTATGTTCACAATGTATTCAAACTGTTTATTAAAAAAGAATATTTGGGAATTAAAACTGCCCCATCAAAGTTAGTAGTTCCACACCCACCCTAGGCTGATGATAACAGATAAAAGAGAAAAAAAAGTCCACTTCAAAAACACTTAAAATTTGTTTTAAAATTGCCAAAAATTAACCATCCATGCACCTGGCTAACCCCGTCACTTGCACCCTGGACCCCACTCCCTCTCACTTACTCAGACACATTGTTCTGGCAATTCTACCTTTCCTGCATGGCTAAATCCCTGCTGGCTAAATCCCAACAACTTGCAAAAATGCTGTTATTTTTCCCACCTTAAAAAAGAAAGAAAAATATATTTTGCAACCTTTTCCCCCTTACCCTTCACTTCATGTACAGCAAAAGTTCCTGAACAAATTGTCTGTTTAAACCAAGGGTCAGCAAAAAAACAATATGGCCCATGGCCCAGATATGGCCTATGCTTATTTGGTATTGCCTGTAAGCAAAGAATGGGTTTCACATTTTTACATATTTTTAATGGGTTGTGAAGAACAAAGAAGGGAAAAGAAAGAAGAACAAAAATATGAAGAAAAGCACCATTCGTGGCCTACAAAACCTAAAATATTTACATCTGCCAGCCCCTTTGCCTAAACTCATTGTACAAATTTTTCTCCTGCAATCCTCCCTTAAACCCATTCTAATCAGGTTTTACTTCCAGCACTCTACCAAAATGACTCATATGAAGGTCAATTCTCCCAACTTCACCTTTCAGTGCTTTATCCCTTCCTCACCCCAATATAACTGCAACATTCTCCTTGCTGTACTTGATAAAAGGCTGAAAGAAGTGATCGGTTTCAGCCCAGAAGCCTGCCCAACATGAGACAAAGTTTCAAGTCCTGCTAAGATAACTACAAATAACAATAAAAATCAACATTCTTCCAGAGGAAAATAAAAGAATTTTGTCTCTACACCATATTTTACAAAATGTCCAGTATGCAACTAAAAATTACTATATCCATGAAAGAAAAATAGGAAAATGTGACCAATGGTAAAGAGAAAAAGGAGACAAGAAAAACCAAACCCAACACGATCCAGATTTAAAATCAGAGGACTGTGAAAGTTATTTTACATATGCTTAAGGATTTAAAGAAAAATATGGCCATAATAAAGGACTAGATAGGTACCTCAGTAGCAAATAAAACTATTAAAAAAAAAATCTAGAACTAAAAAGCACAACACCTAAAATGATAAATTCACTGGGTGGGCTTAACAACATATTTATTAGAGATGGGTCAATGGACTTTAAGATAGATAAACAGAAGTTATCCAATATGGAGGGGGGGGAAGTGACCTGTTAAACAGTATCATGTTATCTAACATGTAATATTGGAAGTAGAAAGAAGAATGGGGCAGGAGAAAGTATTTGAAAGGACAAAAAAAAACATATCAACCTAGATTTCTATGTCCAGTTTGTAGTAATTTGTTACAGCAACCACTGGGAACTAACACAGCTGCCAAAGGACATCAACAGAAACTTTGCAGTCTACTGAGGAAAATGTATGTCCGATAAACATGAAAAATTCTCAACATCACAAATAATCAAAGAATTGAAAAATAAGATACCATGTCCTGATTAGCAGTTTGACAGAGTTTAAAACCAAGATAACAGTCACTTCTGGCACAAGTAGGCATTGAAATGGACACTCTGTAAGTTAGAACAACTTTTCCAGACAACAATCTGGCAAAATACATCTCAAAATGTTATTATCCTGGCCCAATAATCAAACATGTTAAAATATCATTACTCTTCAATCCCAAAATTCTACTTCTAAGAATCTATGCAAAAGCTAATCAAGGCTGCAAAGACGTATATACAAATAATATACAAGCCTTTAAAAACTGAAAAATATTTAACATCAAAAATTTTATCATGTAGTCTTAAGTTTAAAAAGGGAAAGATATAAACTGAATAGACAATATGATCCCAATTACACAACAGGCTGAAATGAACTAAAATATTAAAAAGGATATTTGTGGCGGGGTGGGGGGGGATCTGGGTGGCTCAGTCAGCTAAGCATCCAAGTCTTGATCCCGGCTCAGGCCATAAATTTCACGGTTCATGAGATCAAGCCCTATGTCAGGCTCTGTGCTGACAGTGTGGAGCCTACTTGGGATTTTCTCTCCCTCTCTCTCTGTCCCTCCCTGCTTTCTCTACCTCTCGCTCCCAAAATAAATAATAAATAAACTTTAAGGGAAAAAAAAAAAAAAACGATGGTAGGTAATGAGGTTATAGGAAGTTTTTCCAACCTACCTATGTTTCTTGGTACTTTGCAAATTTTCTGTAAATACATTGCCCTTAATCAGAAAAGGAAAAAAAAAAAAAAACTCCTTCAAAATATATAGAAATGCATACAAAGAAAAGATAAACTAAAATACAAAGGGAAAAAAATTAGTTTTTAAGAGAACAAAGACATTCCCTCACCAACAGAATACGGCTGTAGAATTTCACAGCTGAAAGTAATTCAGGAGTCTTGCTTTCAATGTTATTATTACAGAAGCAAAACAAAACAAAAAAACTTTTATACAAATAATTCTCCTTCACTGAACATTTCATTTTGAAAATGTGCATCAGCCTTTACTCTTTATAAAAAATTTTTTTAGTTTTATAAATGACCTCTATGATCACAAGACAATTTACTCATTCTTCTTTACACAATCATATAAATGACCAACTAAAACTCCATTTCTATAATAAAGTATGTACCTAATTAAAAGTATACAAGTGAAAGGTGATCTACAAATGCTTAAGAGATTAAAATATCCAAAGTGACTTGAAACAAAATCAAGTAATACAGTTAATATAAAGTATCAAGAAAAATTTAGGCTACAATAATGCAACTTATATTTTTAAAATGGCTATACATGGAAGGTATGATATTTCAGAATCTGATTTTCCTTTAAATACATGCAAAAGAAAAGGTGTCAAAGTGACAAGCTAATCTTACTTCTCTGTTGGATAGAAATATTAAAAGGAAGCAAGTACCAGACTCTACCCTTTGTATAATAAAGACCCATGACAACTCTAAAGTCTGAAACTTGTGGGAGACTAAGATGGCTAGTTCCTCAAAACTACTGCCATTTACTCACTACCACACTAATTACTCTCATCAGCACTGCCCAAAAGAACTTTCTGCAATGATGGCAATATTCTGTACGTGTGCTATCTGATAAGGTAACCACATGTGGCTACTGAGCAGTTGCAATGTGACTAGTTCGACTGAGGAATATTCTAATAAATTTTAATTGCCACGTGTGGCTGGTAGCCCCCATACTGGACAGTGCAGCTTTAACCTCCCTGTGTGTACATAAATATACATTTTAAGTGTTTGTTTTAACAGGTATTTATCCTTCATATTTGTTCACATGCAATTTATTATAAAATAAGTTTCTACGTAGGAAAGAGTTCACTTCCTTATGAATTCAACTTCCTTACTGAAGCATACAATTGGTGGATAAATACAGAATCAGTGTTTGATAAAAAGGAAAAGATCCCTTACCGGCTCCATCCGAATCCTCTACCATTGGATTTATTTCTACCATAGTTGCATCATATTTCAGGAAAAGGTTGTAAAGCTTGATCATATTTTCTGCTGCAGAGTCCACAATATTAGGTGGAAATCCCATCTTCTGTGCAAGCTGAAATCAATTTGTCTCTTTATTATATGTATGTTGCGTATGTCCAATCAACATTAAGTTACTGTAAATAAAAACCTTCTAGCTTATCACTTAAATAATAAGTATGAATTGTTTGTAGTCAAACATGAATGACTGAAATAGCAGCCACTACTACTAAATGGTTCAATAAAACTTTTTATTCAAAATTCCCACAAGACAAGTAGTATGGCCATTTTACAAATGAGAAAGATTCAGAGAAGTTAAGTCCTGACTAGATTCCAGTTACAATGTTTATTTCATTGCCTTCATATTGCTTCTAAGCCTTATGGCAAACCTAAACTGAAAGAGGCTTATATTTTATTAAAAGACATATAAAAGGTGGACTGACAATCCCAATGGTCCAAATGACGGCAAAAATATTAAATCACTTGATTTTACCTTTTAAGTAATTTATGAACAGTGTCTACCAAGCAATTAGGACACATTCAGTCAAACCAGTATAACTGCATTCATTCAGAAATCTACTGAGTATCTAATATAAGACAGGACCAAAAGATACAGTTACTTAAGCTTCTATTCTAATAGAGGGGTGTATAGTCTTGAGCAGAGATTCCTAACTAGATATATACCTGAAGAGCTTTTTAAAAAATACACATACCAAAGTTCCAAACTAGAAGTTCTGGTTTACAAGTCCTACAGTGGACCAAGCCTTTCATAATGTTTGAAGTTCCATAAGCAATTCTGAACCACTGATATAGAAGCTACATGTCTATATATTTATTCTAACTGCTGCAATTGGTCAAGAACACTATGAAGGAGGTTTTCCTCTTTTCTAACTACTATTTAAGGCTGCAATACATTTGAATTTTAATTACAGAAAATCTTAAATTCTTTAAGGGTGAATATGATTTTTGCAAAAAGTCAAATAAAGAGGATAATCAGCCAAAAAAAATGGCATTTTCAATTAAGACTTATTTCATATAGAGAATAATATGAAATAAATGAGAAATAATTAAATATTATTTCATTAAGAAAGATTTTCACTAGGTTATAATCTACCATTTTAGATCTAAATATTTGAGAATTGCAACAGAATTCTGATCAACCCAGAAAGACATTAATTTGCCAAACACTGTGCTAGGTAGCATTTCTGCTCTTCACTCAAAAAGCTATAACCTGAGTAGATTATTCCTTCAAGTGTTATTCGAAATCAAGTATTCTTTCTCATCTATATTTAACTGTGCAGTCATCATTCTCACATAACTACCTAATGAATCAAGTCTCTCTCTGTCCCCTTTAAACCTTTATACCATTATCTTGCTTCAATGACTTTACCAAGGTAATTTCGCTATCTCCTTTAAACTTTTGTGCTAGTCAAAAATTCTTGCTCTACTGTACTTCAATATCATAAGCTTATTTTGACAGAGTTTCCCACTAATACACATTAATTTCATTCAAACTTTAACATTCAAACTTTTCTTTTAAGATGGGTCACTTATTTTTCATACCCAAACTAAACAATTTAATAGCAGTATTCCAACCTTACCAGTCAACTCTCACAGGCTATGGTATTAAACTTCACGGTTGGGTTTTTTGTTTGTTTGTTTGTTTTGTTTTGTTTTGTTTTGTTTTTTGGAGAAGGTGGTGGACAGAAAGTGGGGAATAAGCACACAAAAAAGGACAGTACAGAAGACTAAAGTATAGGCAAAAATTATTGTTTATGTGCAGACACTAAAAGCCCATAGCTTTCATCAGATTCTCAAAAGTATCCATCAACCACTTCCCTCCATAGGAATATATAAGACAGTGTCCCTACCATTCCATACAATTTACAGGAAACAAAGGGGAGATTGGAACACATTAAATGCCACCATGGGTATGTAAAATCCAGGCTATGATAAACACTAAACCATAATCACCCAGTTGCTTCAACAAACGAAAGAAGGATGAAGAGAGTGAGGGAAAGAAAACCTATAAATTAGAAAAAGACCTATGAGACAATAACCAATAGCAATGAAAGACCTTATATGGATCCCAACTCATACAAATTATAATTCTCATACAAATCTTAAATTCTTTAAGGGTGAATATGATTTTTGCAAAAAGTCAAATACCAGTAAGTAGAGGATAATCAGCCTGAGAAATTATATACAAATTATAAAAGAAAAAAATGAAAAACTTGAGACAAGGGAATTTGAATGAATGGGTAGATAATGATTATAAAGAATTATTAATTTTACTAGGTATGACAATGGTATAGGGGCTAATTACAATAATCCTTGCCTTTTAAAGACAAGTATTAAAATACTTAAGGAAAATATTGTAGATATTTCTAAAAAATTTTTTTAACATTTCTTTATTTTTGAGAGACAGAGCATGAGTGGGGGAGGGGCAGAGAGAGAGAGGGAGACACAAAATCTGAAGCAGGCTCCAGGCTCTGAACTGTCAGCACAGAGCCCAATGCGGGGCTTGAACTCACAAACTGTGAGATCATGACCTGAGCAGAAGTTGGATGCTTAACCGACTGAGCCATCCAGGCACCCCTACTGTAGATACTTTAAAGGCTTCAATTTCATACAAGATATTAACATGCATTGACACTAAAAAAGTTTTTTAAAAAAGTTTTGTCAATCACTTAACTTATACAAAGTTAATTCTCTTTCTTTTTTTAAGTATTACAATTATCCAATAAAGCTAGCTAGAAATTCTTCAGAATACAACATACCCGGACAGCTTGTTCCTTTTTAATGCCTTCTACAATATCAATAGGTTCTTTAACTATGGCCTCAGGAGTCTCAGCAGCAACATCTTCAATGTTGACACCACCTTGAGAACTTCCTATTAATACAGGACCCTAGCAAGAGGGGAAACAGCCAAAACATCTAGATTTTATTTTTGGACCCATCAATAAAATTTTAAAACCTATTTATGCACACTATCAGATTTATGTATCTATCACTCCCCACTCCTATCTTTAAACTTCCTTGAGAATTTATCCTTACATCTCCTGCACAGTACCGCTTTATAAATGTTCAACTGAAATAATGGAAAAGAAGCGAAAAAGTAGAGGAAGACAAGAGCTCACCTGTGAGACAAAAAGATTAAAAATATACACAAAACTTATACCAAATTAAGTTAATATAAATATGTACATATAAAATATAACCTACAAATGTTTCCTAAGAACTGAAGGACAACTATTGTTTAAAGGACATTTTTAAAAATCTTTTTTTTTTTTAATTTTTTTTTCAACGTTTTTTATTTATTTTTGGGACAGAGAGAGACAGAGCATGAACGGGCGAGGGGCAGAGAGAGAGGGAGACACAGAATCGGAAACAGTCTCCAGGCTCCGAGCCATCAGCCCAGAGCCTGACGCGGGGCTCGAACTCACGGACCGCGAGATCCTGACCTGGCTGAAGTCGGACGCTTAACCGACTGCGCCACCCAGGCGCCCCTAAAAATCATTTAAAAAGATACTGATATTTTTAAAAAGTCTAATAAATAAAAGTTAATTTTGTAAGCTCTAGACCTACTGCAAGTCAGTAAAAATTACTTACCTTGAAACAATAGTTCTATGATCATGAATGATATAAGATAAAAATAATAAATAATTAACTTTTAAGTCTCTTAAAATCAATCAAGAAAAAAACCTTAAAGCAAAATAATCTAATAGATTTGTTAATTTATGCACAAAACTGGAAACATGCAAAAACAAGGAAATGGTAAAACTATATTACTGAAGATTATTTAAGGTATAGGAAAATGATCTCAGTAGTGTTATACAGGAAAAAATGATATAAAACTCTAGATTCTATTCTCAACTGTGTGTTTTTTTTCCTAGTAGATTTACATTTTTAGAGGTTTTATGTAAATCTTTTTTATTTTTATTTATTTTATTTTTTATTTTTAAAAATTTACATCCAAATTAGTTAGCATGTAGTGCAACAATGATTTCAGGAGTAGATTCCTTAGTTCCCCCTTACCCATTTAACCCATCCCCCCCCCCCACAACCCCTCCAGTAACCCTCAGTTTGTTCTCCATATTTATGAGTCTCTTCTGTTTTGTTCCCCTCCCTGTTTTTATATTTTTGTTTCCCTTCCTTTATGTTCATCTGTTTTGTATCTGAAAAGTCCTCATATGAGTGAAGTCATATGATTTTTGTCTTTCTCTGACTAATTTCACTTAGCGTAATACCCTCCAGTTCCATCCATGCAGTTGCAAATGGCATGATTTCATTCTTTTTGATTGCCAAGTAATACTCCATTGTATATATATATACCACATCTTCCTTATTCATTCATCCATCGAAGGACATCTGGGCTCTTTCCATACTTTGGCTATTGTTGATAGTGCTGCTATAAACATGGGGGTGCATGTGTCCCTTCAAAACAGCACACCTGTATCCCATGGATAAATACAGCACACCTGTATCCCATGGATAAATATCCCATGGATAAATACCTATATGGATAAATAAATAGTGCAATTGCTAGATCGTAGGGTAGTTCTATTTTTAGTTTTTTGAGGAACCTCCATACTGTTTTCCAAAACTATGTGAAGTTTTTTAACATAAAGTATGTTTAAATGTGCAACCACTCACTAATCACACAAACTGCAAAAAAAGATGGGAAAACATTAAATGGTAAGACTTTTGTTACCCTATGTGTCACTATTCTCCCCCCTCAAATTTTTTTACAATGAACATAGTATTCTTAATCCAGGAGAAAAGAAAGCATGACTTTCATGGGGAAAAAAAACAAAAGCAAAAGATTATTTTCACTTTTCTATCCCAGGAACTAGTGTGTTTCAGTAAAAAACTCATTTCAAGATTTAAAGTAAAGGATTCATTCACATAAATGTATTCATTACTGTTTGGAGAACAAAACAGTCCTTCAAATCCTCAAAATAAGCAATAGCCAAAGGAGGGAAAAAACCTACTACTTTTTATGGGAATTAACTGTTACTTAGGTGAAAAAAAAAAATGATTTAAAAAACAGTACCAGCCTCCATGGAGAAAAACTGGGGGGCTGAGAAACAGGGGTGGGTGGAAGACTGATATTTCCTTGTACATCTTCGCACCCTTTAAATTTTACATTATGTGATTAGATTTCAATATGCATGTGTAATAAAGAATTTGGCTGGCCTTTATCCCCAATGTCTGAAAAGCACCTTTAAACCATCCAGTACAACTTAGAGTTTATGCTAATGAGGTGACTCATGGTAGGCCCAAGTTAATACAAAGGAGATGACTCAGGAAGGCAGAAGGCATGCAAAGGACAGAAAGGCAAACAATGTGATTTAGAGGTTTGGAGCTTTGAGCCACATGATATCAGCCCAACCTTCTGGAAGGAAAGGGGTCCTGGAGTTTAAGCTCAACAAAGTGGTCAGTGATTTAATCCACCATACCTATTTACTCAAGCACCCCCAAAAAACTGTGGACATCAGATTCACCAAGATGGTAGAACAGGAAGCCCTAGACTCGTTCTCCCACAGAAACACTAACTTAATATTATATGATCTGAATTTTTTATTCCTTTTTAGGAGAGTAAATCTCTTTATGGGAATGCCAGAAACCAGTTAGGAAACTGTAGTACCTTAGGTTCAACTGCAATGAAACCGGTAAAAAAAAAAAAAAGCCATTTCATTTCATCCAAGTCAGCCCCTCCCCTACATTGATTGACACAGCTTAAGATCAAGAGAAATAGCCCAATGCTGTGCTTCTCCCTTGGGAAGGAAAAGGGAAAGTCGAATATGCATCCAACATTCTTGCTTTTCAGGGGACTATTGAAGGAACTGATTTCTGTCTTACCTAACTTAGAAAACTGACTGGGAAAAGCATATTGTAATTGCCTGTGAGAGCTCAGCAGTTAGGGCACCACCACAGAACATATAACACTGAAGAAAGAAGCCAACATAGCTCTCACAAATTGGGGAAAAGCAGCCAGCTCATGGATTTTTTATTAATAACTCAAGGAACTAGAAAAAGAACAAACTAAACCTGAAGTTAGCAGAAAGAGAGAAATAATAAAGATTAGAGCAGAAATAAATAAAAGAAAATAGAACAGAAATAACTAATAAAACTAAAATCTGGTTTGTTGAAGAGATCAACAAAATTTACAAACCCTTAGGTAAACTAAGAAAAGAAAAAACACAGTAACAAAAATTAGAAGTGAAAAAGAAGACATTACAAATGGATGCCACAGAAACAAAAAGGATAAGAGACTACTATAAATAATTACATGCCAACCAATTGGATAAGCTAGAAGAAATGGATAAATTCCTAGACACACAAAATAGACCAAAAATGAGTACTGAAGAAAAAAAAAATCTGGATATATTACAAGGAGATTAAATGAATAATTAAAAACTTCCCAACAAAGAAAAGCCCACTACCGAATGACCTCACTAAAGAATTTCACCAAATATTTAAAGAATAGCAATCCTTCTCAAACTTTTCCAAAAAATTAAAGAGGGAGGAACACTTCCAAACCCATTCAGCAAGGTCAGCACTGATACCAAAACCAGACAAAGATACCACAAGAAAACTACTAACCAACATCCCTGATGAATATTGATGCAAAAACTCTCAACAAAACACTAGTAACCAATTTCAGTAACACACTGACAGGATTATATATCATGAGCAAATGGGATTTATTCCTGGAAAGCAATGATGTTTCAACCTATAAAAATCAAAATAATTCACCACATTAACAGAATCAAGTTCAAAAACCACATGATCATCTCCACTGATGCAGAAAAATCATTTCAAAAACGTCAACATCCTTTTATAAAAACACTCAACAAACTAGGAATACAAAGAATTACCTCAACATAATAAAGGCCATATATAAACAACCCATAATGAACATACTCAATGGCAAACAACTGAAAGCTGCCTTCTAAGATCAGGAAAAAGGCAAAGATGCTCATTCTTGTCACTTTATTCACTATGATATTTGGAAGTCTTGGCCAGAGCAATCAGGCAAGAAAAAGAAATAAAAGGTATCCAAACAGGGAAGGAAGAAGTAAAATTACCTCTGTTTACAATGTGGTCTTGGATATAGAAACTCTAAAGAACCTCCAAAAAACTGTTTAAGAACTAATAAATGAGATCAGCAAAGTCACAGGATACAAAATCAACATACAAATATATCTTGCATTTCTATACACTAACAATGAACAACCTGAAAAGGAAATTAAGAAAACGATCCCGGGGCTCCTGGGTGGCTCAGTCAGTTGGGCAACCAACTTCGGCCCAGGTCATGATCTCACAGTTTGTGAGTTCGAGCCCTGTGTCAGGCTCTGTGCTGACAGCTCAGGGCATGGAGCCTGCTTCAGATTCTGTGCCTCCCCCTCTCTCTGCCCCTCACATGCTCATGCTCTGTCTCTTAATAATAAATAAACGTTAAAAAAAAATTTTTTTTAAAGAAAATGATCCCATTTACAATAGCATCAAAAAGAATAAAATAGGATAAATTTAATCAGAAAGATAAAAGACTTGTACAAGGAAAACTGTATCACAGTGCTGAATGAAACTAAACAGGACACAATAAACAGAAAGACACTGACTGGAAGACTTATATTATTAAAATGTCCAATACTACCCATGGCAATCTACAGATTAAATGCAATCCCTACTAGCACTTTCTTCCAATACGGTATTTTTCCATTGTCCCTTGTTTGAAAAAATAGAAAAAAAAAAAGAAAAAAGAAAAAAAAGAAAAGAAAGAAAATTCATATGAACTCTCTGAGGATCCTGAATAACCAAAATAATCTTGAAAAAGAAAAACAAAGCTGGAGCCTCATAATTCCCAGCACATAATTCCCAGCCACATAATTCCCAACACATAACAAAGCTATAGTAATCAAAACAGTATGGTTCTGGCATAAAGACAGACCTATAAACCAATGAAACAGAAAACACAGAAATAAATCCTCATATATAGTCAAATGGTCTCTGACAAATGTGCCACAGCTACACAATGGGGAAAGGATAGTCCCTTCAACAATGGTGTTGGAGAAATTGAATATCCACGTGCAAATTAATGAAGATGATCCTTACTTTACACTATAAACAAAAATTAACTCAAAATGGATTAAAGACCAAAATGGAAGATCTAAAACAGCAAAACTCCTAGAAGAAAACAGGGGGAAGACTTCATGACATTAGATTTGGCAATAATTTCTTGGATAAGACATCAAATCACAAGCAATAAAAGCAGAAAGAGACAAACTGGACTAAATCAAACTTAAAACTTCAACACTGTAAAAGAAACAATCAAGAGAATGAAAAGGCAACCTACAGAGCGGGAGAATATCTGCAATCCATATGCACGATAAGAGATTAATATTCAGGATATATAAAGAACCACAATTCAATAACTAAAACCCAAACAATCCAATTTAAAAATGTGCAAAGGACTTGAATAGACATTTCTTCAGAGAAGATGCAGATCTTCATCAGCTTATGGTAGCATAACAAAGTACAGTAAACTGGGTGATTTAAACAACAGGCATTAATTTCTCACAGTTCATGGTTCATACTCATACTAATCTCCTTATGAAATGGTTTTTCAGCCACATCCTTCATATTCTTTTCCAAATAGCTTTCTTAGTTTTTGGAGTTCAGGCAGGCTGAGAATTTTCCAAATCTTTAAATTCTGATATCTTTTTGCTTCGCTTAACAATCCCTTGTTCAATTTGTTTCTCTCTTCTCAAAGTTTACTATAAGTAGTCAGAAGGAACCAAGCTGCTTCCTCAATACAATGCTTAAAAATCTCCTCAGCTAAACATTCATCCTCCCAAGTTCTACCTTCCACAAAACGCTAGAACATAAACACAATTCAGCCAAGTTCTTTGCCACATTGTGAGAAGGATCACCTTTTTTCCATCATTCATCATTTCAGTCTGAGACCGCAAAAGAATGATCTTTCCATATCTATATCTACCCATATTTCTACCAACATTCTATTCGTGACTATTTATATATTCTCTAAGATGGAGGTTTTCTCTATAGCTCTTTTCTTTCTGAGTCCTCACCAGAATCACCTTCAAAAGTCCCCCCACAATAACCCCAGCTTTTTCTACCACATACCTCAAGACTCTTTCAGTTTCCATCCATTACCCAGTTCCAAAGCCACTTCAGCATTTTTATCTATTTGTTATAGCAGCATTCCACCTCATAGTCACAACATGACCTCACATAAACCTAATTACCAAAGGCTCACTTCCACATATCATCACATTAGGGCTTAGGGCTTCAAAATATGAATTGGGGTGGGGGGAATAAACAGTCAGTTCATAACAATATACAAATGGCCAACAAGTATATGAAAGGGTGCTCATTATCAGTAATCATTAAAGAAATGCAAATCAAAACCACAGTGAGATATTACCTCACACCCGTTAGAATAACTTCTGTCAAAAAAAAAAAAAAAAAAGCATTTAGTGAGGATGTGGAAAAATTGAACTCCTGTGCCCTGTTGGTAGAAATGTACAATAGTAGAACCACTGTGAAAAACAGTATCAAGGTTCCTCAAAAAATTAAACACCATATTACCATATGATCCAGCAATCCCACTTTGAGGTATATATCCAATGGAACTGAAAATGGTATCTCAATAGACATCTGCATACCTACATTAACTGCAACATTATTCACAACAGTCAGGACGAAGAAACCTGAATGTCCATCAAGAGATGAAAAATAAAGAAAATAAGAAAAACTATATATATGCACATACAATGGAATACATTCAGCCTTTAAAAAAACAGAAATCGTGAGGCACCTGGGTGGCTCAGTCAGTTAAGTATCCTGACTCTTGATTTCAGCTCTGGTCATGATCTCAGCAGTTCATGGGACCGAGCCCCACATGAGGCTTGGCACTGACAGCATGAAGCCCACTTGGGATTCTCTCTCTCCTCTCTCTCTGCCCCTTCCCCACTCACACATGTACTCTTTTTTTTTTTTAATTTTTTTTTTTATCTTTACTTATTTTTGAGAGAGAGACAGCATGTGAGCAGGGGAAGAGCAGAGAGAGAGGGAAATACAGAATCCGAAGCAGGATCCAGGCTCTGAGCTGTCAGCACAGAGCCTGATGTGAGGCTCGAACTCACAAACTGAGATCATGATCTGAGCCAAAGTCGGACACTCAACCGACTGAGCCACCCAGGTGCCCCACATGTGTACTCTTTCAAAATAAACTTGAAAAATATAAAAAATAAAAATAAATAAAATTTTAAAAAGGAAATCCTGACACATGCTGCAACATGGATGAACCTTGAAGACATTACACTAAGTAAAATTAACAAGTCACAAAAAAGACAAATACTGCATGATTCCACTTACATGAGGTTTGACTATATCTACAACAGTCAAACTCTTAAAAACAGAAAGTAGATCTCTAGCCAGCTAGTGGGCATTAAGAGTAACCCAAGGAACCCAAAACTTGAGGCTGGTGTCTGAAGAGAACACAAGCATGTGGAGGACTATACCCTTAACCTGTGAGGTTTGGCCCAATTCTGGGTATTTGGTGTCAGAACTCACTACAACATATACAGCAGACAAATTTTTAATGAAAGAATTAATTGTGCCTTCTCAGCCTCAAGAAAAGTAGTAAGCTTAAGTAAAGAGAAATGTTTGAAATTATACTCTAATTTTTAGTTCTTCTATAAGCTTCAAATGAAAAGGTATTCTTCATATCCTCTCTAGCAAGGCTAGGGCTTTTACAAAGATCTAAAGTGGGAGCGGGGAGGCGACTCATTTATGAAGAGTTTGTTCAACTAATAGCAAACTAACAGCATGCTACTGAAGTAGAATATAGGTAAATTTAACTATAGATAACCCTAAATTGTAATTTTTTTCAACAAAAGAGGTAGAAACCAACAAGCATTTAAAATATTTGAACACTTTATTTTAGTTTTACTTTTCTTTAATATATACTGATAAGAGAAATAAAAAGCCACATAAAAGTCTGGGGGAAAAAAGATAATATTAAATCCTCATTGAAGTAATGATTAGGTCTCCAAGAGTTAGCTGTAAGTTGGGGGGCGGCGGGGGGAAGGCTAAAAAAAAACCATATGAAATAATAACATAAAATAAAGTGAACAGCCCTTCTCTGTACTAATTCCCAACCAATTAGAAAGAAACCCCCAAACTGTAGACAGCTGGTCAGAAGAAAGCTTACAAAAGTAAATATAAATCAGTTAAAATAATGACTATAGTTTTGCATTTGGTCGTGACTGCTGAATGAATGCTGTTTGTTTAAGTGATTTGGTTTTAACTTTTAAATTTTAGTAATAAACGTTCAGAATAATTAAATTCTAGCAAATAGCTGTAATTTCAAATAAATGAATAATGCTATTTTCTCCTTCTTAACATAAATTCCTCTTCTCATTAGTACCACAAAAAAAAATTTGCCTTAAAATAGGTCTGAATTTTAAATAAGTCACTTAATAAAATAAAGACCTTTTTTAAAAACAATGTAAGTATGGGAAATAAAATTTGGAATTCTTGTGGCACATTTTATATCTATTCCAAGGAAAGTAAAAATAACTTGACATAGTTAAATGTGCCATTCATTTACAGCAGATTCCAATATTTTACTAGAAAAATAAATGAAAATATTTTGCAAATGTGATTTGTTAAAATAGATTTGTCTCAGCCCAAAAGTACCCAACAGGCACTGGGTGAATGCTAAGAAATCTAATTTTTAACAAGTGCCAAAACAGAGGAGCTACTTAAATTGATTTTTTGGCATACCAAATCTGGTAAATATGATATATATCTGCCCAAGCTTCCTGATTTCACACATACTAAAGAAGACCAATAGAGCCTATGACTCACTCCTAAAAACAGATAAGGAACAAAATCAATATTTTATGATCAGTTGACTCCTATACACAGAATTTTAATTCAATCAAAAATGCTCTTCTCTTTTCAGTTTAAATAGCTGATTTTTTGTTATTTAATAGAGATTCCCACAAGAGCTTGTCATAACCCAAAAAGTAACACCAGCCAACTCTTACACTGGTCTAATATGACAGCATCAAAGAACATCTGACCAAATGGTCTTACTGGTACTATCAAAATTTTAATCTGAATTATTACAACTATGTAATATAAATGAAAACATCTTTCTGAATGAGACTCAAATAATTCTCTAAAAATTCAAGTTCTTAAAATGAATTCAAATTTGGTTCTTTTCCCCAATGCTATATCTTTAATAAAATGTAGTCAGTGTATTATATTTAGATCTTTAATAACACATATTCAGTTTGCTGTATTTACTCCAATCAAAATGAGGTACTCTGAATGTGCAACGTTATAGGACTCCTATCTCTATAACAAAAAGTAAAAACAAAATAACAAAATGAAAGATGTTGATATAAAACATCAATGGAAAAGAAAACGTAATGAAAATAACTGAATTTATAAAAGTGTAATTTTTATAAATGTGTAAAATATATTAGGTTATTGTCATGAGATTTCTAAAATAACTTACAAATCTAAATTCTACCATATAGAGAAACCTATAATGGTAAACTTATTACTTACAAATAAAACAATGTCTTTTATCTTATATCCTGAGTGGGTTTTTACTACCATCTAGTGTTATACCTTAAGAAATACTTTCTTGTAAAAATTAAGTTATGAAAGACACTTTATAATATCACTCAAACATTACCAGAACATGTAATTAACTGTAAGAAAAAAAAAATCACAGTATGGAAAATAGCTTTTTAAAAAGATGTTTTATATACAAAAACTAATTTCATTATTCTTAAAATTTTTGTTGTATTACTCATTGTGTGATTGTGTAATTTACATCAAATCCTTACTAGGACTTCCAAATACGTACTCAACTTGCCTGGAAAAACAAGGTATACAGCACAAAGATTCAGCCCATTGAGTGTAACTAATGTACTCAACAAGCCAAATAATTAGAGTATAAAATGATTATCAATGCTCTCTCCATGGCAACGGGTCTATGAAAGGTCTTCTTCTTCCCCGGATGCCTTAAATGCTAGCATTTTAGGTTCCATAAAGAGAGGAGAGTAGAGCTAGGGTTATGCTCCCTAGAATCATATTGTTTGCTAGTGAATGTCACCCTTCAACTTGCCAGATACCAAATCGGCTAGTGAAATAAACCCCAAACTGTAAAAAAACACCAAAAGTTTGAAAAAGAAGATGAAGCCATGGAAACACATTCTTTTAATGGGTTCAGAAACTGTCTTTATTAGATTTTACTCTGCTAGAAATTATTTCCTCAGTCTAGGGAATCTGGAGATGAATCCGAGAGCATTTAAGTTGCTCTTAGCAAATTAACAATTTAGAAGTCCTGTGGATTCTATTTCAGCAAAGTTTTGCCTACAGCTTTTATTACCACAATATTATATATTAAATTTTATGGCATTAACCATGCTTTTTTTTTAATGACACAAAAATAAAAATTGTGCTCATGACACATACAAATAGATTATGGATTATACCTTTTTTAATCCTTCCCATAGAAATAGCAATAATCAACTTTTGAAACTGAATATAATAAAATCATCCTAAAGTATCATGTCTACAATTACTCACTTGAAATGACCTTTCCATGGTTATTGCAAAGTAGTATTCTCTCCGGGGATATCTTCGCTCACAAACCAACACTTGATTGCATATTCTGCCCTTTTCTCCCGTTTGCTTGGTAAACAACTTCTTCCCAATCATTTGTGAGGAAACAGCTTTTGCTTCTTCCGGACTGAAATAAGAAAAAGAACTCAAATTCTTTTCCCCTCCAACTGAGGAAAACAAAAGCACATGACAGCCAAAATTTTATCTCATTTAATATTTAAATTTCAGCATTTTCATCAGTTCAATAATAAGGGGCAATTTTTACAATATATCTTTTTCTTTAATAATGATTTTGCTTTAAAAAAACATGACTTACGAGAAAACTATCTTCACTCCTCCTTTGAGGCCACTCTCAAATGTTCCTTTTCCTCTACCACCAGCTAAAACTTGTGCCTTTATCACAACATCTTTTGAACCTAGAAGAAAAACACTTCTGTTAGATAAGCAGCACGTAACAGCATTCAAGACAGTATTTTGTTATTGAGCACACATATTAAGTGATATTATCAAATGTAGTAGTCTCATTTACCCACAGTGTCAAAAAATGAAGTATTCCACGTGTATAAATTTTCTAGATTAGAACATTAAAACATCTATCATCTAAAGATCCACAACTTAAACTAGCCACTCATATGACACCATTCCTTAAAGTACACTGAAAATAATTTTCCTTTTCTATAACACTTTAAGTATCCAGTGCTTTGGAAGATATTAAAAGTACAAAATTGAGACACAAATGTCTTCCCAACATTTCCTTCCCTTTCTATTCACATGTAAAATTGCTATTCTGTGAACATTTGAGTTAAAAATGCTACTTCGCGCAGAAATACACCATGACTTAAGGGGTGAGTGCCAATATTGATACCACACTGTTCCTCTAACAGAGAGACCTATTAATATACACATTCTTGAGCTATACTATTATGAGGAGTATTATCAGGAATTAAATTATATTTATCAAAAGATTCAGGGGTGTTATGTTTACAACATTAAAAAAATAAATAATCTTTTAAATAAATACTGTGAATTTTTCTTAACAGGTAGATTGATTTCTATCTTCCTCTTTCTAAAGTGCTGAAGAAAATCAGCAAACCAGCTGTTTAGCCTAGGTACCACACTCATCATTCATGATCCAGAGCTATAGCTCTTAGAGGGGCATTCTCAGTCTCCCTGAGAATGAGGGAGAATTTCAGGACCTGCTCATTTTCCCTCTTACAGCATTTTGCCTATACTAGCAGTGAAACACTAGTATTACATTATGGCAAAATAAGCCTTGAGGTCAGGGTTAGGGACACTTTTATCCTTATTCCTTATAAGCCCAAAGCAGTCTCTGGGATATAACTACCAATCCATGCCCACACCATGCAGAATGAGAGGGGACTCCCACCTAATCAGATAAAGCAACCAAATCAAAGAGGTAACAAATGCAGTTTGTGCTAAAACCAGTAAGAAATGACTTAAAGTTTACACTTAAACTATTACAAAAGAATATTTAGAAAATTAATGATGTAAATGAGTGTACATTTAGAAGCTAGAAGATGGCTCTTTGAGTCAGTCAAGGCAGTATTTAAAAGAACCCTCTTTCTCACACTCCATATCCATTCAGTCAGGAAATCATACTGATTCTATCTTCAAAATTTATCCAGAATCTTGACCACTCCTCATCACCTCATTTGGATCCTGGTCCCAGCCACCATTATATCTCACCTAGATTACCCTTGTCCCTGACAGAGCATTCTCAAAGCAGCAAAGTGAGCACATCACTCCTCTATTTAAAACTTTGCAATGTCCTTTTTACTCAGAGTAAAATTCACACTCCTTACAATGGCCTAAAGGCCCTATAGAATCTCCCAGTACTCTTCCTATAACCTCCTCATTGCTCAATCCACTCCAGCAACACTAGTCTCTGCTGTTTCCAGGCATGTTCCTGCCTACAGGACTTGGCTCTAATGCTCCTGCCACCTGGAATATTGGTCATCCAAGTACAAGAATCCCGTTTTTCAAAAGTTCGCATTACATCACTTTGCTTTTACAAAAGACCTACATCAGTATGTTTTCACTAACCAAAAGAAATCCAAAAATGATTTTCACTTCTATAAGAACAATGTTCAGGGCTTGTTTTGCAGAGCCATTACAGAGGCAGCATGCACCCCAAACAGCAAGAGTGGCCCCACCAAGTTCCTTACCCAGGAACTAAATTCAGTGCCTCAGCATCAAGCCACCATAGCCTTGAACTGTGTCTCTGAGCGTCTGTGCTTTATCTTGACTTATTTTGTGCATCTCTGTTAGCAAGATGTGTTCTGAGGTATCAGAAAAGCCTAGGAGGGGTCATCTGTTGGGTCTGGGAATGCTTGAAAACATTTCCATATAAATTGTTGGTAGGTGCTCTTTTGCTTTATGCCATTTTGGCTTACAAAATGTTTCACAAGAATGCTCTACTTTCAGATACAAGAAGATACCTATATCCACTTGAGAAAGGTCCTCATTCCCTTCAAGTTTTTTCTTCTTACATATCATTGTCCATGATGCTTACCCTGATCACTCTACTTAATACTACGATCTGCCTACCTGTGACCAATCCCCCTTACCCTGCCCTTTTTTTCCCCATAGAATTCATCACCTTCAAACATAATACATAATTTCCTCATGTTTATCATTTATTGTTTTGCTCGTCCACTAGAATATAGACCAGAAGGGCAAAATCTTGGTTGTGGTTATTGATGTTCTCAAGCTACTGGGAGGGTTCCTAGCATATATTTTCTGAATGTTGAATAAAAGAACATTTAAAGATGGAACAAATTTGGGGCGCCTGGGTGGCTCAGTCAGTTAAGCATACAACTTCAGCTCAGGTTCATGATCTCACAGTTCATGAGTTCAAGCCCTGCATGGGGCTCTCGGTTGTCAGCACAGAGCCTGTTTCTGATCCTCTCTCTCTCTCTCTCTGCTCCTCCCCCAACTGTGCTCATACTCTCTCAAAAATAAACAAACAAAAAAAAAATGGAACGAATTTGTAAAAAATCTACATTTTCCACTGCTCTTTAAAAAACTCAAAACTGGGGGCGCCTTGGTGGCTCAGTCAGTTAAGTGACTGACTTTGGCTCAGGTCATGATCCCACAATTTTTGAGTTCAAGCCCCATATCAGGCTCTGTGCTGACAGCTCAGAGCCTAGAGCCTGCTTCAGATTCTGTGTCTTCCTCTCTCTCTCTGCCCCTCCACTGCTCGTGCTCTGTCTCTCATAAAATGAATAAACATTAAAAAATAAAAAAATAAAAAACTGAGAACTGGAAATACTGGGCCCTGCAACTAAAGCTGATTAGAAGTGCCTTGTTTACACAGATAGACCCTTTTCTATCTGCCATAGCCCCCAAGATAGACCCTTTTCTATCTGCCACAGTCCCCACCATCCCCAAGTGAAAACAATTTAATATTAGATAAAAAACTAGAGAAAACTTAAGAAATTTCCTTAAAACTAACAATAATTCGGGGCGCCTGGGTGGCGCAGTCGGTTAAGCGTCCGACTTCAGCCAGGTCACGATCTTGCCGTCCGCGAGTTCGAGCCCCGCGTCAGGCGCTGGGCTGATGGCTCAGAGCCTGGAGCCTGTTTCCGATTCTGTGTCTCCCTCTCTCTCTGCCCCTCCCCCGTTCATGCTCTGTCTCTCTCTGTCGCAAAAATAAATAAACGTTGAAAAAAAAAAAAATTAAAAAAAAAAAACTAACAATAATTTTCCTACGGGAAGACAACAGGTAGCCTCAGGGACAAAGGCAAATTACAGAGTTCATGCCCAAACTAAAAGAAGCAGCCACTAGTCATTTTACCTTTTTCTGGTTACCTGCCAAGTCCTGGTTTCCTGGTACTTTAGAAATATTCATTTATATCCAAAGAGGATAAATGTAATCCCAACAGTGTAAATATCATGTAAAAATGGTCAAGAGTTAAACTGATGCTTTGCTGGGCTAAATTCAAATATTCACACATTAAACTGAGGATTTAAAATATTGACCTATTTGAGTAGTAAAGCTCTACTTTTTCAAAAATATTTTATAAGACAGAAGACTCTTCCCCCAAGTGCCAACTTCCTTTCTTCCTTGGGGGAAGAGCCCTCTGTCTTATAAAATTTATAAGAATATAAATTCCTTAAGGGCAGAGATGATTCTTCAAAAGTTCCTTCTATAAAAGCCTTTCACAACAAAAGAAAAGCCAAAAAAAGTTAATGAATACAGTTTCATCAATTATCAAGAGAAGGAGAAGGATTACAAGAGACATCTGAGGACAATTGATTGAAACAAGATTTTATTCAATTCCATTAATTCATTTAAAAATTACATCTATATACCAGTTACTGTGCTGGAGTTGTAGACACAACAATGATCAAAAGGGACCTACCCTGCCCTTAGAGAGCTTACAGTCTTTTTTTTATTAGATTTGGCCCTTTGCTCTAGTCAGACAAGAGCTTTTATGGATTCCAAGATGTATTTAAAATATATTCACTATCCCTGCTAGCTTCAGTTATTCACAAACGTTTCAAGCATTCTTCTATATAGTCATCCAATAAAACACTAGGAAGAAGAAAAAAGAAGGCAAAGCGCTATTGTCTGCCATTAGAAGTTTCCCTCCAGGCTGGCATTCATTAATTGGCAACCTTTGTACATGTTTATTCAACCAGACAGAAATTCCATCTTAATTATACTAGAATCCTAAACACTAGGACTAAGACATGGAGTGACTGAATAAATTAAAAAACAAGACTCATGCATGCTGCAAGAGACTCACTTTTAGATGGAAGGAAACAGAGTGAAAGTGAAAGGATAAAAAAAGATATTCCACACAAACAGAAACCAAAAGAAAGCCAGAGTAGCTATACTTATTTCAGACAAAATCAACTTCGTAACAAAGACTATAATAAGAGACGAGAGTGTTGATAGAGGCGTCAATCCAACAAGATGATATATCATTTGTAAATATTTATGCACCCATCATAGAAGCACCTAAATATGTAAAGCAAATCTTAACAGACCAAAGGGGGAAAGAGACAGTAATAGAATAGTAGTAGGGGACTTTAACACTCACTTACATCAATGGATAGATCATCCAGACAGAAAATCAAAAAGCAAACATAGGCCTTAAATAACAAATTCAATCATGGTCTAAATATATATATAACATATATATATATATATATATATATATATATATATATATATATATATATATACACATACATATTTAAATATATATGAATATATATATTGAATGACATCCCATCCAAAATCAACAATATATATTTTTCTCAAGTACATATGGAACATACTCCAGGACAGATGATACGATAAATCACAAAACAAGTCTTAATAATTTAAGAGGACTGAAATCATATCAAGCATCTTTTCCAAACACAGTGGTATGAAACTAGAAACCAATTAAAGAAAGAAAACTGAAAAATTCACAAATACGTGGAGATTAAACAACATGCTATCAATGGGTCAAAGAAAAAAATCAAAAAAGAAATTAAAAAATATATTGACACAAACAAAATGGAAATACACCAAAATTTATGGGATGCAGAAAGAGCAGTTTGAATTCACAGTAATAAATGCCTATTTTAAGAAACAAGAAAAGTCTCAAACAAATTAACTATGCACCTCAAGGAACTAAGAAAGAACAAAGCCCAAAGTTAGTAGAAGGAAGGAAATAACGAGGTTAGAACAGAAATAAAGGAAAAACAATGGAAAAGATCAATGAAAATAAGAGCTGCTTCTTCAAAATGACAAACTTTCAGCTAGGCTCACCAAAAAAAGAAAAAAGAGTGGGCTCAAATAAATAAAATCAGACAAAAAGATATTACAACTGATAACTCAGAAATGCAAAACATAAGAGACTATTATGAGCAATTAATGACAACGAACTGGACAACCAAGAAGAAATGAATTCCTAGAAACATACGACCTACCAAGACTAGATCATGAACAAACAGAAAATCTGAACAGATTACTGGTAAGGATATTGAATCAGTAATCAAAAACCTTCCAATAAATTAAAGTCTAGGACCAGATGGCTTTATTGGTGAATTCTACCAACATTAAAAAAAGAATAGCAATCCTTCTCAAACTCTTTGAAAAAAAAAAAAAAAATAGAAGAGAACATTTGCAGTGCACTTTACAGGGACAGAATTACCCTGATACCCAAACCAGACAAGGATGCCAAAGGGAAAGAAAATTACAGGGTAATAACCCTGATCAACACGCATGCAAACATCTCAACAAAATATTAGGAAACTGCATGCAGCAACACATTAAAAGAATCAGTACCATAGGGGCGCCTGGGTGGCGCAGTCGGTTAAGCGTCCGACTTCAGCCAGGTCACGATCTCACGGTCCGTGAGTTCGAGCCCCGCGTCAGGCTCTGGGCTGATGGCCCAGAGCCTGGAGCCTGTTTCCGATTCTGTGTCTCCCTCTCTCTCTGCCCCTCCCCCGTTCATGCTCTGTCTCTCTCTGTCCCAAAAATAAATAAACGTTGAAAAAAAAAATTTTCTTAAAGAATCAATACCATAAAAAAAAAAAAAAATCATATACCAACATCAAATAGGATTTATTCCAGGAATCAAAGGCTACTTAAATATCCACAAATCAGTGAATGTGATATTAACAAAATGAAGGGTAAAAAATCATATGATCATCTCAAAAAATGCAGAAAAAGCATATGGCAAAATTCAGCATCCAATTATGTAAAAAACTCCACAAAGCAGGTAGAGAAGGAACATATTTCAACATAATAAAGGCCATATATGATAAGCCCACAGTTAAGATCTTATTCAACAGTGAAAATTTGAAAGCTTTGGCCCTAAGATCAGCAAGACAAGGATGTCCACTCTTGCCACTTTAATTCAATATAGTTCTACCCACAGCAATTAGGCAAGAAAAAGAAATAAAAAGCATCCAAATTAAAAAGGAAGAAGTAAAACTCTCACTGTTTGCACTTAACATAGTGTTATATACAGAAAACCCTAAAGACTCCATCAAAAAACTATTAGAACTAGGGGCACCTGGGTGGCTCAGTCAGTTAAGCATGAGTTCAAGCTCTGTGGCCTGCTCTGTGCTGACAGCTCAGAGCCTAGAGCCTGCTTCAGATTCTGTCTCCCTTCCTCCCTCCCCCCACCCCATCCCTCCCCAACTTGTGCTTTCTCCCTCTCAAAAATAAAAAAATAAACTTAAAAAAAAATTGTTAGAATAAATGAATTCACTAATGCTGCAGGATATAAAATCAATACAAAAATTGATTACATTTATATACATTCGTAACTATCAGAGAAATTTTTTAAAAATCCCATTTACAACTGCCTCAAAAAGAACAAAATTACCTACGAATAAATTTAACCAACGAGGTAAAAGACCTGTACACTGAACTATAAGGCACTGATTAAAGAAACTGACGAAGACACAAACAAATGGAAAGATATTCTGGACTGTTATAATACAGTTAAAATGTCCATAGCAATCTAAAGATTCAATGCAATCCCTATCAAAATTCTAATGGCATTTTTCACAGAAATAGAAAAAACAATTCTAAAATTTGTATGGAACCACAAAAACAACGCCAAGTAGCCAAAGCAAATTTGCAAAAGAAGAAAAAAGCTGAAGGCATCACACTCCCGTATTTCAAACTATATTACAAAGCTAAAGTAATCAAAATAGTATAGTACTGACATACAAGTAGACACATAAAACAATAGAACAAAACTAGGAGGCCAGAAGTAATCCATGTATATATGGTTAATTTATCAAAAAGAAACCAAGAATATACAATGGGGAAAGGACAGTCTCTTCAATAAATGGTGTTGGAAAACCTGGACAGCCATGTGCACAAGCATGAAACTTAACCACTATTTTATACCATACACAAAAATTAACTTGAAGTGCTTTAAAGATGTGAACATAAGACTTAAAAAACCATAAAACTCCTATTAGAAAACATAGGCGACAAGATCTTTGACAAAGGTCTTGGTGATGATTTTTTTAATGTGACACCAAAAGTAAAAGCAACAAAAGCAAAAATAAGCAAGCAGGACTATATCAAATTGAAACACTTCTGCACAGCAAAGGAAACCTTTAACAAAATAAAAAGGCAACCTACTGAATGGGAGAAAATATTTGCAAACCATATATCTGATAAGGAGTTAATACCCAAAACATAAAGAACTCATAAAACTCAATTGTGAAAAAGAATCTGGTTAAACAACAAGCAGAAAATGTGAACACACATTTTTTCAAAGACATACAGATGGCCAATAAACACACAAAAAGATGCTCAAAATCACTATTCATCAGGGAAATGCAAATCAAAACCACAATGAGCTATCATCTCACACCTGTTAGAATGGCTATTAAAAAAAAAAACAAGAAGGGGCGCCTGGGTGGCGCAGTGGTTAAGCGTCCAACTTCAGCCAGGTCACGATCTCGCGGTCCGGGAGTTCAAGCCCCGCGTCAGGCTCTGGGCTGATGGCTCAGAGCCTGGAGCCTGTTTCCGATTCTGTGTCTCCCTCTCTCTCTGCCCCTCCCCCATTCATGCTCTGTCTCTCACTGTCCCAAAAATAAATAAACGTTGAAAAAAAAAAATTAAAAAAAAAACAAGGAATAACAAGTGTTGGTGAGGATGGAAGAAAAGGGAATGCTCATGCACTGTTGGAAATATAAATTGGTGCAGCCACTAGGGAAAATAGTAAAGGCATTCCTCAAAAAAAATTAAAAATAGAACTACCAGGGGCGCCTGGGTGGCTCAGTCAGTTAAACGCCTGACTTTGCCTCAGGCTGTGATCTCTCAGCTCATGAATTCGAGCCTGACGTCCAGCTCTGTACTGACAGCTCAGAGCCGGGAGCCTGTTTCAGATTCTGTGTCTCCTTCCCCTCATTCCTCTGCTTGTTCCTCTCTCTCTCTCTCAAAAATAAATAAATAAACATTTTAAAAAATGAAATAATCTCAAAAAAAAAAAAAAAAAAAAAGAACTACTATATGATCCAGCAATTCCACTTCTGGGTATTTACCTGAAGAAAACACTAACTTGAAAAAATACATGTACCCCATGTTGATTGCAGCACTATTTACAATAACCAAGATATGGAAACAATCGAAGTATCCATTGATGGATAAATGGGTAAAGAAATTATGGTATATGCATGTACGTGTCTGTGTGTGTACTCAGCCATAAAAAAGAATGAAATTTTCCCATTTCCAACAACATGAATAGACCTGAAGGGCTAAGTGAAATAAGTCAAAGAAAGACATTCCATATGAACACTCTTATATATTAAATTAGAAAAAAAACAAAAACAAAACAAAACAAAAACCTAAGCTCATAGATACATAGAACAGATTGGTAGCTGCCAGAGGCAGTGGGTGGGGGAGAGAAAAAAATGGATGAAAGGGGTGAAAATTAAAGAAAAAAAGAAAACAAATGGGACCTAAGACCCATTTCAAACTTCTAACCTCATTAAATGTAAGAATAAATTTATGTTTAAGCAATTAAAAAAATATGTAGCAGATATAAGTACTATTATCAATGAAATTAATTAAAGTATACTCTAAAAATGGTCAACAAAATATGCAACAAAAAGACTAGTCAGACAACATAAATTTCACTAGGTTGAACAATTTTCAAGCAGCAAAATAATTACATTGTAATCTCAAACATAGAAAGCCAATACAGATGCAATTCTATTTACAGTAATAGGGGAACTAAGATGTATTTGTATTTGAGCTATGTACTGGGGTTTCTGCTCTTAAAATTCTATGAAGCACAGCTTTTTTTTTTTAAACATTTACTTATTTTCAAGAGACAGACACAGTGTGAACGGGGAGCTGCAGAGAGAGAGGGAGACAGAATCTGAAGCAGTCTTCAGGCTCTGAGCCATCAGCCCAGAGCCTGACGCGGGGCTCGAACTCCCGGACCGCGAGATCGTGACCTGGCTGAAGTTGGACGCTTAACCACTGCGTGGGGCTTGAACCCACTAACGGTGAGATCACGACCTGAGCTGAAGTCGGGCACTCAACCGACTGAGCCACCCAGGCACCCCTATGAAGCACAGCTTTTATAGTTCCTCTGAAAATTAGAACAAAAGGGAGAAACTTCCCAAGCCTAAAAGATATTATTCTTGGCAATACAGAACCATGAAATTAATGAGCTGTCTACCAAAGGCCTATCATTAAAAAAGGATATGAGAAAACCAGTCTACAAACAAACTAGAATTAGATTTCCTTCCAACCACTCTTCCATCCCCAACTTCAATTATTCACAACAGGCAAAACTTGCCTCCAGAACAGGTGTTTCCAGCTTTTCTCATATCATCATGTACAAAGAAAATTATAGAACTTGAAGGGAACGCTGGGGAAAGAGGCCAGGGCTATTTCAGGAGGAGTCACCAGCTTTAAGGCTCAGTGGCCCCAGTCCCCATGCCACCCACAGAACTGAGGGGAAGCAAGTTTAGCCCACCTGTAATGCATTTGTATTTCTCTATATTGGTTGGTGATTTAAGAGCTTTTTAATAAATGGAATTAATACTCTGTGAATTTTTCAGTAATGCAAAAAACAAAGTAGCCAAAATCAGCATTAGGAATTGCTAGCTAGATAGACAGAACCCGGTGTATTTCTAAGGCAATTAGATCCCATAATCAATACCTTTTGATATTAATGACTCCCAACAAAAGACAAAACTGCCCTCAACATCTTCATAGTAGTTACCAAACATATCTTTTAAAAGTAGCATTTCTGATCCTCTAAATTTAAAAGTCCTCATTAGTCACTAATCCCACTTCTACACTGTAATCATCATCTGCAGTGTTATTTGACAAAAACATACTTTCTAGACAAACAAGACACCTTCTGTTCCAATGGGCTCATAATCAGAGCTGCCTACCTGCTCCTTATTTCATAGAAGTCCTGGTCCCAGAGACCTTGCCAGGTCTCATAGTATATCAATACTCATAGTATATCCTACACATATTAACTATTTTTTCTTCTTTTAATCATTTAAGCGCCATTAAAGATTTTTACAAGGAATAAAGAAATCAAGAAACTGGCATCCAAATAAATCCTACTTGTTTTATGAAAAAGTTTCTACATAGATTTTTTTTTTCTGACAAAACAACGAACTTTGACTAAATGAGAAAATATATGGAGAAGACAGAAAAACCAGTTATAATAATTTGGAAATAGAAAAATATAGCTTTTACTGACCTCATTATATATAAAACAGGCCCTACCAACACTGGCATGAAAAACATTTCATGGTTCAGCATTATTACAAATGAATGAATTGGTAAACAAAAAATCATCTCTCTAGAGATCAGACTAACAAAATTAAAAGAACGAAGTCAAACCGGTCTAAGTGTCATCCTTGAGAAGGGAACAGCAGAATAAGAAAACCTTATACTTTCTCAACTGCATTTCAAAGTCTTCCCTCCTACTTAGCTGGGTCTTCTTTAGAAATTAAAGTTTAGGTCATATAGATAAGATCAATTCTCAAGGGAGTAGTTATTAGAAAGAAGTCTTTCCAAGAAATATTACAGAAATACAAAGTACAATCACAAGTTTTCTTTAAACTTGACCTTTAAGAGCCTCTAATATACATTGTTTTGAGGGTAAAATTGAGGCACATTTTTTATCATGCACAAGTTCAAAGTACAGGTCACCATTAATTAACAAAAATTTCACCAAAATTAATGCCATTTTACACAAGGCTTTCAATAAATAAAAAGAAGTTTGCTTATAATCTGAATAAAAAGTATTTTTTTCTGATTAACAAAAAATTAAACTATAAAAAATCATGTTTCCAGGTCAACTTGTCAAAAACATAGCTTTAATATAGGATATATTTCTGAACTTGTCCGTGCCCCCACTTTTGAAAGAAAAACCCATTCTAGAAACAAGTACAAAATGAGTAAACTTTAAAATTTTTAAACATTTTTAAATGCTCCATAGCCTTCTTAAAAAACTAATAAAACAAAGTCTTCATCAAAGCACATTTAAAGCTATATTAATCAAGTATACATACAGGAGAGATTGTGCTAATCGCCATAAAATTGCTGGGATCTTAAATACCACTAAAAATAAAATGCAGTGTACAGCTAGTACATGACTATTATGGCCCCATAATAAATCATTAAAAATGTAAAGTGAAGGATTTCTTCTAAAGTCAAAATTTATTTTTTAATTAAGAGATTAATATAAATTAACAGAATTCACATTAACAAAAGCTATTAAGGTTTCTCTTATCAATAAAAGAATCTATTAATAAACATGCACAAATATTTAGTTCATTTAAAATATAACAACAGTTATTGATTACCCACGTGCCAGGTACTCTCCTAAGAGTCTGGAATATATCAGTGGACAAAAGAAGACAAAGAAACCCTGCTCTCATGGAGCTTACAGTCTAGCGCTCAGCTTCTTTTTCCCTCCCTTTGGTTCCATACTTTTCCCATCAAACCATATAAACAGCTAAGATTTCCTTCACCATTTCCTTGAAGAATCATCACAAGCACCAATCTTTTCAGCTTCAGAGTATTAAGCAAAACTTCCTTCCTCATAATTATA
This sequence comes from Puma concolor, assembly GCF_028749965.1. Taxonomy (NCBI): domain Eukaryota; kingdom Metazoa; phylum Chordata; class Mammalia; order Carnivora; family Felidae; genus Puma; species Puma concolor. The sequence continues at coordinate 219,078,583 of NC_141667.1, forward strand.
TTCCAACTAAAAACAGGACTTTAGATTCCTAATGCCAATGTAATTGATTCTTAAGTTACTAGCACTATGAGAGCTCATAATAATCTCATAATAATTTTAGAATGCCAACAATCATAAAGTTCCATCTTCTCTTTTAAGTAAATAAAATTTATTTAAAAAAAATAAAATAAAATAAAAACTGTAAGTTGCTATAAACCAAAAGTTCACATCTTATCAGAGTGCCCATGTCAAAGTGGCAAAAGTTTTTCTTAAGTTAGTACCTAATTTTTTGGCAACTGCATAAGCTTCATCTGGTGACTTTGCCACATGTCCTTTGGGAATGGAGACACCAGCTTCTTGCAACAATTCCATACTCATGTATTCATGTAGTGAGAGATTCCTTTTTTGCTGCTGCTGTATTTGGAGTCCATGGTTATTAAACAATCCAGAACTTCCCAGAACCTAGAGATATTGGAGACATATTATACATGATAGATATTTGGAAGTTATTATTAAAAACACCTTCTCAAAATACGTTTTTATATAGAATATTTGGCTCTTCATAACTATAATAAAACTGTTACATTAAATCATCAAAGTATAATATTCAGGCTACCTAAATTATAACCTAAGAGCTAGCCTACCTGCTAAATATCAAACATTACCCTTTAGTTTTAACTATTTCCTCATCATGTCTAGTCCTTATCTTTTATTTGAGCTTTACCACCATATCTCTAATGACCTACAGATTTCTACCTCAGTGCCAAATTCAGCAGATCTAAAACCAACCTCATCCTTCCCTTTCTTGTCTCCACCATTCTTTAAGCACCTAACAAATTGCTTGGCACTAGATAGGCAGTAGTTGAATGATCTAGTACCATTACTCTTTCATACACTCAAGACTCAAAACCCTGGTTTCACCTGTAGAGGTCACCGTAGTGTGCTGCTCAGATTCTCCTTTCAGAGCCCCAACTGCTGGGAGTGTTGGCTGCTGATAGCTCTCAGCTGAGTTCTTTCATTAGCACTTCCTTGCCCAAAGTCACACCTTCACATTGCAGCCTACATCCATGACTGGTCAACGGAGGTTAAGGTAAGGATATAAAGTCCTAGCACCTCGCCCCAATTTGGGATAATTCTGAAGGACCATCTTAGTTCCAGATCTCCCACAGGAAAGGCAAAGGCTCCTACTGCAACCACATGACAGTTCTACTTCTCCCTCTATTCAACCCTCCTGCCTTCACTCTCTCACAGGGGTTGATCCAGATGTCACTCTCCAGTTGACTTCCTCCATGAAACTCTTAATTTCACAGCCTGCAAATATCATTCAAATTCCTCAATCCTACCAACCTTATATGGCAATATGTAGAACAAATTAAGTGCTATGAAAGCTCTGAAAGAGTGAATTGAAATTGCACATTTAATTATCACCCATACATCTCCATTCTCTATTCACAGAAGGCAGAATACTGAAATATGGTTCATATGAAACACACAATATCATAAGAATTGAAGTTAAAGGAATTGTATATAAATGGTCTACTTCTTGAAGGGGATTCATGAACTATTTGCATCAAAATGCAAATGTACCTGGGATGTGTCTAAAACTGCCGATTCTGGGGCCCCACTCACATCCGAAAAGTCAGAATCTCTGGAATGGGCCTCAGGAAAGCTGCATTCGTAACAAGTCATTCCCCTGATAGTTAAGCACCCTACAGTTTGAGAACCACTAGTCTAAAAAGCCAATCACATCTAGTAACCACTTATTTCTGATTCATCTGGTAAGCCAAAATCCTGGATAACATTTCACCAGGGTAGCTCAACTCCCTGATTTAGTGTCACTTCAATATTAAAACACAGCAACATCCCAAACTGTTCAGCACACATCTACTTTCTGAAATCCCATTCCTGGGTATAAAGGCAACAGAAATTAGTGTTCAGTCTACCAAAAGGCAAATATATATTCAGGGACACCTGGGTGGCTCAGTTGGTTAAGCGTCCAACTCTTGATTTCGGCTCAGGTCATGATCTCTTGATTCATGAGAAACAGCCGTGCCTGGGGCTTTTGCACAAGAGCCTGCTTGGGGTTTTCTTTTTCTCTCTCTCTCTGTCCCTCCCCTACCCACACTGGCGCTGTGGTGCTCACGCACACTCTCTCAAAATAAATATTTTAAAAACTTAAAAAAAAAAAAAAGAAAGAAAGTTAATAGCAGGCTTATTCATAATAAATAAAAAATCAAAATGACCCAAATGCCCATCAATAAGATAATAAAATGTTATATTCATATACTAGGATACTACAGTTCAATTTTTAAAAAAAAAAAAAACCTATTGCTCACAATACAGGGCAGTAATCTCAAAAACCCAACTTTGAGGAAAAGAAACCACACACAAGAACACATACTTGTATTTTTTATATAGTTCAAAACCAGTCAAAATTGGTGATAGAATTAGTGGTCACCTTCTGTTAGGGAGTATTAATAGGGAGAGAGGACATGGGTGTTTTGGAGGGCTGCAAATATGACATACCATGATCAGAATGGTGGCTACACAGATGTATACATACATAAAAATTAATCTAGCTACCCAAATTGTACACTTTATATAAATTATACCTCAAAATAATAATAAAAATAAGGGGGAAAGGGAGTTTTTAGCACAGCTTGGTAAATTAGTTATACAAACATTTTTTGAATGCCTATATACCAGCACTGTGCTAGGGATGCTAAAAGAATAAAGCCAAATTGGCGTCAGCTGCAGAATTCATGTAGTATATATGAACATATAAATGAACAACTATAGCACATATAACAGCATTAACAGACTCATTAAGCAGCACCTAATTAACTGAACAGACTAGAAAAAATGCTACAGAGGCGTGATCTCAGTTAAAAAAAAAAAAAAAACCTAACAGCTATAAGGAACACTTTGGGAACAACTGGGGAAATCTGAGTCTAAATTTCCTAAGTATGATAACTATAGGTTTCCTAAGTATATAATAACTATATTGTGGTTATTTAGGAGAATGTCCTCATTTTTAAAAGGCATATGCTAAAACATCTAGGGATAAAGTGCCATGCTACCTGCTACTTACTCACAAATGGTTGAGCAAAAATAAACGGAATGGAATTTTATATACACACACACACACACACACACACACACACACACACACATGAATACAATTTTATAAAGATGAAGCAAATGTGGCAAAATGTTACATTTAGGTGAAGGCAATTACGTGCTCACTGTACTACTGCTGGCACATTTCTATCAGTTTGAAATTTTTCCCAAAAAAGTTCAAGGTAAACCAGTGAGTGACACAAAGCTCTGAGTATATTTTTACAGTTTCTTTCAAGTACCTATATTCACAAAGAATCGGTAGTATTCATAAAGTAATGCTGATTGCTTTTATACTACCTTAAAGGTTTTTTAATATCTACGGTATTGATAATCCTTTCCTTGCACCACTAGAAGTTATGACTTGAAATATCAGTTTTTAATTTCACTGGCAATACAAATCCCTGCATAATCACAAGGATTCCCACATTTAAGTCTTTGTCTTTCCTGACATCATCACTCAGAAGATTCCTACTGCCAAAAGGCCACCAATTCCTGGCTAAATTCCTAACCCACCACCCATTCAATGATTTACCTAGTTTAAATAATATGTATTCAAAAGTGGGTAAATGTGGTTACTGGGGAATGTGATTCACGACAACTAAGAAAATATCTTAAATTAGTTCATCTGCTTATAACCTGAACTATTTAATCAGAAATATACTGATAAGGAAGAGACAGAAACTAGAAGGGGTCAGAGAATTAAAACGTTTAAGAGCATTAGCTAAACTCAGTGTGTGACGGTGAACAAGTTTTCTAGGACGCTGCACCTCTGTGTTCTCATCTACAAAAGCAAGGGGTTAGACTAAGGGCCTTCCAAATTCTAAATCTGTATTATTTAATGTGAGAGTGGAAGAAAAGAGATATTAAGACAACATGCTAGGCATCTCCATATGGAGAGACAAAAGCTTTTAAAACAATTTCCAAAAGGATAAAAATTATGATGAAAACATATTTGTTCACCAAATCCTCATTTTCTGAAAACTAGACAGCACTTTTTAAGACTCATAAGAAGGAAGTTCAAGGCCAAAAAAAAAAAATCACTTCTCTTATTAAGAAGCATACTCATAGCATTTACCATCTCCAAGTTTTAAGTATGAACAGCTTCCAAAAAGAATAAAAGTCTAAATCAATTTATTTTTGTCATGTCTAAGGACTTAATTTCTGAACATAATCTAAAACACTGAAATTGACTTATGAAACCAATCATGCCCTTTCACAAGTCTGTATCAACTTTGGAAAACACAGGCCAAGTTTTTCCGAAAAAAGCGAAGAAAAAAGTGAAGAGCAGATTCAAGCACACAAACTTTGGAGCCAGCCAGTCTGGAATTAGGCCTTAGCTTTGACCTTACCTGCTTCCCGACCTGGCCCCAATTACTTGTTCTCTTAGCCACAGTTTCATCAATGATGAGTATATTAATGACGCCCTTAGAGCGTTGCTTAAAAGCCTAACGAGACGTAAAATGCTTATTTATTTAGCACAGTACCTGGAAACGGTAAACACTCCAAAACAAAACACCAACGAAACAAAAACCCGTGCTTACTATGTTATACTCTCTACAGAAATGAAGTGATCCAAAAGATAACTGTCTTCCCCAGTTGGTAAGCTAACAAACATCATCTTATTCCCACGGTTAACACCAACAGTACACAACTCCTTGGGAGAGGTGGGAAACTTCTTGCCTCGTCCCAAAAAAGGCCAGTCAGCAAGCTGGTCCTGTGAAGTCATTCCCACCTATGACAGCTCCCAAGGGACACGAAAGTACATGTGAAGGGCATTTCCCCCTCCCCATAGAAGGGCCGCAGAAGCCTCGGCCCACCTTGCGGGGCACAGAAAAAGGAGCAGAAACTGCCCAAGCACCTCCACCTCCACTTGGAAGCGCCCTCCACCGGCCTCCCTGCGGCCCCTCGGCTACTGGGTGAGTAGCCGCAGCCAGATGGCCCGGGAGCAGAGCAGCGCAAACATGAGCCCGCTCTCTGTCACGGCAGGCAGCACTCCAGGGCATGCCGCCCGCGGTCCCGGCTGGGCACCCCATGTCACGCAATGTCACCTACTGCGAAGTGACCCCGAGCCGGGCCTCAGATCCCCTCACACCTCGCCCACAGGAACCAGGTCTCCCACCTCGCCCTTTCTCCTGCCGGCCCTCCAAGCGAGAGCCGGCTGGGCCGCAATACCTGGGCGGCGGCCCGCAGCGCCGGCCGGGACCCGCAGCTTCTAAGGGCGGCTGTGGCCAATAGCCGGCTGTAGAACATGGAGGCCGCCATTTCTGAGCCCGACCCCGTCCCCTCGGCACCGTGCGCAGGCGCAGAGGCGCAAGGCGGCCGGCGACCCAGCTGCCTGCGACGCGCACTCCACCCCTCGCCCCACCCTTCGCGGGCGGGACCTCGGTTAACTCTGCAGATGCGGACTTTCTTAGCAGGGATTACCAGCTCAAGCAAAGTTGGGTTTGGCGGGCACGGAGCAAACTTTGACCCTTAGAAGTCAGCACCGCAGCCTTAATAGCCAACCTGTGGCCAGAAGGCAACCTGAACACTTCCTAGTAAAGTGGTAAGATGTGGTATTGGAAAGACGACCATCGCCACCATCTGTGAGATCTTAACTTCTCTGGGCCTTAGTTACCTTATCTGTAGGATGGGGTTCATTTAAAAAATAAGTACTCTATGTCTGCGTTCATAGAGCAGTGAGGGGGGAGAAAAGGCGACTCTGCCTTCAAAAAAAAAAAAAAAAGATCAGTCACTACTTACCAATCCAGATGGCACACCAGCATCACCTGGGAAGCTTTAGACAATTTCCTTCACCAGGCCCATCTGAGGAGTAGAGTCTTATGTGTATCTCTTAATGAGATACACACATTGACAATTGAAAACCCTGATGACGTGTGCCCCATCAAGAATTGACCATTGGACGGATGACTGGGCGCTTGTTCACTGGATATCTAGCTATAAAATGTGTCAAAGTTTTCAGTATAAGATGTTAACCCAGGAATGGATGGGTGTGGCTGACAAGTATCATCCAGACTCTGGCACCTGCTTCTGAAGTGCAGTAGCGCAATGCACCGAACAGCGATGTATAAAGAAAAAAGTGAATCCGAAACAAGCAGCCTCTCCGCTTACGGAATGGAAAGGGGCTTTTTGCAGCCCCCAGAATCTCTGAGCTTTTAAAGGCAAGACATTCTCAAGGACTTTTTCATTTCATTGGCACTCATGAAGGACTGTCCTCAAGGCTCCTTTCATCACTAAAAGACACCATGTGCAGTTAGAAACAGGGAAGGGAAAAACAGACACTGGTAGTTCAAATGTCTCTTCTTCCACCCTTCTACTGCCCATCATTGCCAATCAAATAAAATCTGGGGAATGCTCTGGGGCGCCTGGGAGGCTCAGTCTCTTAAATGTCCTACTCTTGATTTCGGCCCAGGTCATGATCTCACGTTTCATGAGATAGAGCCCCCAGTTGGGTTCTGTGCTGACAGCCCAGAGCCTGTTTAGGATTCTCTTTCTCCCTCTCTCTGTTCCTCCCCTACTTGCACTCTCCCTCTCTCTCTCTCTCTCTCTCTCTCAAAATAAATAAATCAATAAACATTTTTTTAAAAATCTGGATAATCTGTCTAAAAAGCTGTGGCTGGGACCTACCAGTTTCTGTTAGGAACACATATCCCATCAGCTATGAATAGGATGTACTTATTTTCAAGCCATTTCTATTTAATTGCTAGTAACACAGAAGCTGAGCTACCAGATCAAACCAACCATCTGAGTCTAAGGCCGCTTATTTAAAGGGTAAACTCAGAATAAGGTCCCATGGGTAAACACAGAACAAGTCCATGAACTTAAATAAGATGTAAGGCTAGAATTCTTCTAGGAGCCTTACTGGCTTCACACCCTTCCAGTCCACGTCACAGGTGATCCATTAAACCTGTCTCCTGGTGTGTCTTTTTCGATACTAGCTTAAAAACAGGCAAAGCAGCAGCAAAAATATGGGATAAGCCGAGGAATGAGAAAGAGAACATGCAGATCTTGTGGGGCCGGCTCCTTTGGAAGCCTAAGCAAGGGGGCAGAGGTGCACTCCTTCCTCAGCACTCCTTGACTGTGACCAGAGCTCTGTATGTCTTCATACCTCACTAAAAGAATTCAGTGAGGTGAAATGATGGGACTCCTACCTGCTAACCTCGTTTTGTTTTTAGACAATCAGCCTTGAAAAATGAAATTGCTTTACTAAGAAACTACTTTTTCCACAGCAAAAACTTTTGTAATTCTTATCTGCAAGGATCTCAGAAACTAGTAGTAGGCGGAATGTAGAAGGTAGAACATGTTAAGGTGGAGGGTAGAGCCAGAGTATATGAGGAAGACGGGAAAAAGGAATTATTCTTCACATACAATGGCCTGTAGTCTCCCACTGTGTCTATTTCTACCTTCTACTTGGAGATTAAGGACCGAGGTGGTGTGCAGGAAAAGCGGGGGGATGTCCTAAGGAAGAGAAGACTTTAATTTTTTCACAGTCCTTTAAAATAATTAAAGTTTTTAACCCTGCACATTTTATTGCCCAGAGCAAAGCCTATTGGTTAGGTGATGGGAGTTAAGGAGTGCACTTGATGAGCACCGAGTGATATATGGAATTGTTGAATTACTATATTGTATACCTGAAACTAATATAACACTGTATGTTAACTAACTAGAATTAAAATAAAAACTTAAAAAAAATCTTTAACTCAACAAATAACTTTGCAGTATGTGAGTCAAATGTAAATGGAGCTATAGAAGAAAGAGCTGACTTAGATAGGCACTGCCTATCAGTGTTAACACTAACTAGATTTAACAGACCTAGATACACAGCCAGTTAGTGAGTGCAGACTTATCAACACAGATGAGAAAAGTGGCTGTCGTGTATGACTTTGAAAATTCAATGGATAAAATGGAGGCTAATTCAAACTTAGAAACAAATATGAAAATTCAACGAGTCACAGAAAAGACGCTTGGTTTGTATTGTAAGTCACGAAAAGAAGGAGGAAAGTTTGAAATGTAGTTCAAATTACTCTTGCTAAATTTTTTTTACAGAGAAATGAAATGTGAAATTCTCAAAAGAAATAATAAACTTTCCTATTGTTAACTATGGAATTAATAGAATTACAAAGTGCTACAGAAACAACTTCCAATATATTTGCTTACCCTGAACTTCTACTGAGGGCTGAGTGAATAATAGCTATTTACTGAACACTTAGTTTTTGCCAGATCCTTACATTTTTTTTCTATCCTTTATGGTGCCATAAGACATTTTCAGAATTCTCTGATTTTCATCTTATTTTATTTTACCCATCCAACCTCTGCCACAGAAACAGTTACCAGATCTATACAGGTTCTTGAACTAAAGATTAGGGGTGAAGAAAGATGAGTAACAGAGTATGGGACAGCTGTATGTTTACACAGGATTTCTCTTAGTTCTCTTAAAGCCTCAGAAATAATAGTAGAAACACTTATCTAGACCAACCTAGAACGGCAGTGGCAAAGGGCAAAGAGAAATACATCTTCTTAGTAATCCTCACAATCCTGCATTTTACAGAAGGAAAAACAGAGGCTCAGGAACAGTGAGTAATTTGCCCAGGGTCACAGCTTTTACCAGCACAAAAATCTGAACCCAATTCTGTATTAACCAGATGAGAATTTGAGATAATAACTGAGATTCATATCATCTTATCATTTTATTTAACCTTTTACCTTTTACTCCACTTAGTTAATAGTATTCACCACCTAAAGGAAAGAATGATGGTACAGAGCATCAGAGGACAGGTTTTGAGATGTAAATGCAAGCGCTTGGAATTACAAGGGACTGAACTTCAAGTTTCAAAAGCCAGAACCAAGAAGGGCTCTAGGAAAGTTGATGCTTTAGAACTGGAATTATCTTGTCCCTAAAGAAGATAGAGAGAGGAAAGTGGGAGGGAAGCAAGGAACAGTGGTGGTTCCTTGACGAGGTCCCCTATGTTTTGCACTCTCCAAGGCCACTGTCTCCAGGATGAAGGGTAATTCCACCCCCAAAGAGATTTGGGGATCTAAAACAAGGAGTATTGGAAGGAGACACAAAATCCCTTGAGCACAGTGGCAGCACAGGAGTGGAGGCCAGTATACCCCTTTAGATGGAGCTGAATCATATTCTTAGGATATATGCCCATCCTACCAAAGCTGGGGAAGCCTGCAAAGGCTTGCAGAACCCTCAAGAGCTATGTAGACAAGCATTGAGAGACGACAGGTAGAAACATGGAAGGATAGATTTGTAAAGAACAATGACACAGAGCATATGGGAAGAGGGATGTGACAATAAATGTCAGTTAGATAATAATACCAAAGGCTAGATGTTCCCTGTTCATCTGTCACTGCATATATATCTCCTGGATCGAAGAAGGCAGGAGGGGGATAGATCCTGATTTAACAGAGATTAAGATTCTGGCACTTGATGTAATAAGGTTAATGATGAGAATTCAACTTCAGATGTAGAAAAATAGTCATATTTCTCCCACACATGAAAATATGAAATGAACGTGGTACCACTGCTCCACTGCTCCATTGTTGAGGTAGAAGATTCTTTTGTCCTGCCCCAGCCTTGTCATACTTCCATTTTGAGGCTCTGAGAGGACATTGACTTGACGAGTCTCCTGAACCAGTATCAACTTTGGCTGCTTCCAAGAATCACCTGGAGAACTTTTAAAAATACCTTTGCTTAGGCCCCACCACCAAAGAGTCTAATTCAATTGTCTGGAGACGGACCTAGAGTGGTATTCTATATGAGTTCCCCTAATGTTTCTAATAAGCACCCAGTAATGACAATCATTCCTGTCTTGCTCCTTCCGCCACTATCCTCTCTGTCTCACTGGAGAACTCAGTAAGGAAAAAGGCAACCACTATAGGTGAGCACTGGATTTAACATCAGTAGACTTGGATTAAACTCTAGTTCTGCCACATGCTAGTTGTATGGTCTTTTTTTTTTTTTTTTTAAGTTCATTTATTTATTTTGAGACAGATGGCGAGAGACAGAATCCCAAGCAGTCTCCTTGCTGTGAGCACAGAGCCTGATGTAGGGCTCAAACTCACAAACTGTGAGATCATGACCTGAACTGGAGTCTAGCTCTCTACCAACTGAGCCACCCAGGCACCCCTAGCTATATGGTCTTAAGCAAGTCACATATTCTGAGTCCCAGGTTCCATGTTTGTAAAAATAAGTGTGTTCATCTTCAACAGCTGTTGTAACAAATTGCCACAAACCTGATGGTTTTAAAACAACATAAATCTATTCTCTCTCAGTTCTGGAAGCCGTAAGTCCAAAATCATTATCACTGGGCTGAATTCAAGGTGTCAACACTCCTTCTTTAGGGGAAAATCTGCTCCTTGCCTTTTCCAGGTGGCTCCTGGTACTCCTTAGCCTGTGGCTACTTCACTCAAATCTCTACCTCCTTCTCTTCTGTGTCAAATCTTTCCATTTATAAGGATATGTGTACATTTAGAGCCTACTATAATCCATGATAATCTTCCCAACTCAAGATCTTTAATTTAATCACTAAGAGAGAGAAAGACTCGTTTTAAGGAATTAGCTCATGGAATTAGGAAGCCTGACAAATCTAAAATCTGCAGGATGAACTGTCAGGCTAGAAACCCAGGGAAAAGCTGATGTTGCAGTCCAAGTCCAAAGGCCATCAGGCGGGAGACACAGGAAGAGATGCTGTTTCCTTCAAATCTGAAGCCAATCAGGCTGGAAATTCTTTCTTTTGGGAGAGGCCAGTCTTTTGTTCTCTGTGGGTCTTCAACCGATTGGGTGCGGCCCACCCATGTCATAGCAATCTGTTTTACTAAAAAGTTCAATGTTTTAATGTAAATCTCATACAAAAACACCTTCATAGAAATACCCACCATAATGTTTGACCAAATATCTGGGCACCATGGCCCAGCCAAATTGACACATGAAATTAACCATCACAGATATAAATATGTGTGTTTGCATGTTCTGTCCACCAGGGAGGCCTGGGAGCAGCAACATCCAATAACAATATGCACTAAAGGTATTAAAGGTTCCAAAGGTACTTTTAGCAGTAGCACAGTAATTGTGAAGAATCAATACCTAGTAAATTTAATAAAATGAAAGCTGTTGGGAAAACAGATAACATGCAAATCACCAGGTATTAGCGACTTACTATTGATACTTATCACAAAACACCATCTATATTATATTAGAGGAAAATTCAAGGCTGCAAGAAAGCTTGCTACTATAATGGGAGGAAGACACATTTTAGGAAATCAGCATGGCAAGCTACTAAAGTAGAGGTAACTCTTATTGTCTAATTGTCTCAGAGGGATATTACTTTGAAACTAGATGAGAAACTTTTAAACATAATTGTCCCTTACCTGAAGCATCTACAAGGATATATGCTTTATTTCAACACAACTAAGAACTAGAAATGTGTATTTGTCTGCTTTAGCTAGACTATGCTGCAGTAACAAACAGCCCCCAACATCTCAATGGCTTACAACAGTAGTTTATTTCTCATTCATGTTCCATGTCAGGGGTTTCACGTTGGCTGCAACTCTGCTCCATATTTCTTCTCATTCTAGGACCCAGATTGAAGGAACAATCCCCATCTGGATATGACATTCTTACAGCAGACAAAAATGTTGACCTTGTGGGAAATAGCAATGGCTCTTAAAGCTTCTGCTAAGAGCTGGCATATTGTAATCTCTCTCTCATTAAAGGAAGTGAAATGGCTAAACCTAATAATAAGCCAGAGACTTATATTCCTTCCAAGGATGTGCCACAAATCACATGGCAATGGGTAGGTATATGCAATCATTTTTTGTAGGGAAGGGGGTCAGTGAATATTTGGGAATAATAATGCAATCCATCACAAAGTGCATTCACTTACTGAGCAAGTACCATGGTGGTAAGCACTGGAAAAATACAGTGAAGACGAAAGACATTGTATCCTTAGTTGCTTAGGGGATAACTACCAGAGCATGCCTGCTATGGGGCATACACTACACTAGATCTTCTACTTATGGTGTCCCATTTAAGTCTTTTCATAACCCTCTAAGCTATTATAGATACTCATCACTCTCATTTTAAGAGAAAACTGTGGTTGGCTAAAGGATCCAAGATCTCTCTGATAGTTTGTAAAAATGGCCACAAATTCTTCTGCTCCCTGCATCCATACTTTGCAATGGAACATGGCAGATCTTCCCATCAAGAAGCAGAAACTATTGCTCCACTCTTAAATCTGAGTTGGCCACGTGACTTGCTTCGGCCAATGAGACATTAACAAATGTGACAAGCAGAGGTGTGCACACTGGGGCTTGCCCTTTTGCTGTTCCTGAATCGTGACACTATAAGAACAAGTCCAGGCTACTCTGACCTGCCCTGCCCTTAAGGATAGTTGTAAATAGAGAGGCAAGAGGTGAGTGAAACGTCAGTTTTTCTTTTCTGTGATCTTCAGCCTGGAAAAGGAAGGCTCATAGATGAGCAAGGGCAGTATTGAAGGCAGAAGAAGATTCTTTTGTTCTGCCCCAGCCTTGTCACCCTTCCATTTTGAGGCTCTGAGAGGATATCGCCTCTTAGAGAGTCTCCTGAAGCAGAACACACTTGGTAACATGGTCTAGTCAGGCAGAGGTTGGCTAATAGCCAACTTTGGTTGTTACGTGGGGACTCCACATTTCCTGCCTGCCAGATCCCTAGGCACATGTTAAGCCTACATAGATTCAAGGAAACTGTCTTCCAAAAGTGTTACAAGCCACATATATCAACTTCATACATCTGGACATCTTAAGTAAAAATAAGGAGGAGAAAGGTGACTGAAAGGCCAAGAGAGACTGAATGTGATTTAAGGGGCCTGACTAAATTATTAGACTGGACTCTTTTGAACCAGATTGAATATTTAATGAATTCTCTACAGACCCATATCCCAACTAATGACAAAGAATTTGGGGAGAAAATTGGAAGGAGGGTAGGAAGGAAGGGAGGAGGAAGAGAGAAAGAGAGTCATTATTTTTGTACATCTGAGTTATGATGTGAATCAAATTGTGATTCTGCTATAATGCATACAATGCCATACTACATAAAACCGTAAGGTGGGTTCTTGAGTTATTTACAGCTTTGAATATCAAACACGGATCAGGCTGCGAGGGAAACAGTCCTCTCCTGGTAAAGTCCTGGAATCCGGCAGGGAAAGGGCCCTTGTGTGCCTGGCTACCTACCCTTCGGCTGGGAATCTGGATAAACTAGGAAGGAGATGTGGCAATAAGAAGCTGTTTTAGGTTCTCACGCTCTAATAACTACTGGTATACCCTGTTCAACGAATAGGGAACTCTCCAAAAGGGAATTGTGACATGTGGATTCTCTAGAAAAGAGTTAAGTATCAACTAAGTGGGTTGATTTACACTTCTTTTGTGTGATTCATAAACATATGAATGGTGTCTTTTTCCCCCGTCATAACTATTTGTATTTCATGTGGATCATGCCACTGTTTTACATAAGCATAAATGTATCAGGGAAAACTGTTTTCTAGTTTGCTCAAATACATTGAAACTATTTTGTTATACCGATAATTGACGTGAAATGTTGCGGTTTGGGAGCTAATAACGGTCAAGAAAGAATTCTTGAGAACTCTTTGGTGAAAAATGGTGGTTTTATTAAAACATGGGGACAAGACTTATGAGCAGAAAGAGCTGCACCGAAGTCGTGAAAAGTGGCTGATTATATACTTTCAAGTTGGGAGGAGGAATTTGGAAGAAGGGTTTCTAGGACCATGAGGGGCTAGCTGCTGTTGGGGAAAGGTCGTTTACTACTGTCTAGTAAAACCTTAGTCATGAGACTCTTCAGATATGTATCAGTGGGCCATATGTTTGAAGGATAATTGCTAACATGTATCTTGGGAGGGTAAGGGGCAGAGATAAAGGAAGTTTCCAAAGGGATTATCACACGTTTAAGTAAACTTACAGGAACCTGGAGGTCAGGCTAAGGTCAAGCTAAGGTTGCCTTTTGCCTCTCTCTAGCAATGTATTAACATCGAAGCAATTGAGTTCCCAGAGGAAGGTTACCCTGCCTGTCCCACGTACTTGTCAATGGGCTGTAAGTTATAAGAAAATTTAATTTTTTATCTTTTGCCGTTGTTCTCCACATCAGTAATGAGGAGAGAAGCTTCTGTTTAAGTATTCATCTATAGGGCACTTACAGGTGAGTCACTGCTCTGAGTCCCCAGGACACCAAGATCAAAGACATTCTCCTTGACCTTAGTGCTTCTCTGGGCTGATGCTATTCTTTTTTCACATCTTTACAAGATTCTTCAAAGTGTAGGCAAGACCAGGCTGTGACATACAACCAGACTTTATTGATGGTAAAATGAAATTATAAACCCAAAAGAGAAAACTTTAAACTGGCTACTAAATGTGACTTCTGAATATCACAGGCTGTCCTCACCTACCACTCCTTTAGCCCCTGACTTCCTATTACGTGTTAGGAGTGGCCTACTCTCCTTAACAGGAATGAGTGACCTAGAACATACCCACCCCTCCCCTTCCCCCAGCTCAGGCTCCAGCCTAAGACTAGCTCCCAGGAAACACCACAATCTTCAGAAAACAGCTCCACACACAAGGATGACAACTTTTGACATTGGTAAATAGAGCAGTTTAGCTCTGTGCTGCCTTGAACCTCTGCACCGCTGAATTGCAACTCAACTTTTTCTTTCCACAAAGTTCATATTGCTTTTTTCTTTTTTTGTTTCTTTTTTTAAAGTCAGATTTATTGAGGTGTAATATACATATAGTAAAATTCATTCATTTTAGTGCATAGTTCTATGAGATTTAACAAACACATGGTCATGTTACCGCTGCCACAATCAAAATATAGAACAGTTCCTTCATCCACAAACATCCCTTGTGCCCTTATAGTCAGCCCCTTCACAAGGTCAGCCCCAGGCAAAACTGACCTGTTTGCTATGTCTGTAGTTCCCTCTGTTCTAGAGTGTCACATAAATGAAATCATATACATGGCAGCTCTTTATATCTGATTTCTTTCACTTAATATAATGTAAATTTATCCATGTTAAATGTATCAGAAGTTTATTCCTTTATATTGCTGAGTAGTTTTCTATTGTACGAACTTACTACATTGTATGAATGTACTACAGCTGATTTATCCATTTGCCAATAGAAGACCATTTGAATTATTTCCAGTTTTTGATAATTATGAATAAAGCCACTATAATATTTGCATATAGGTCTTTGAACATAAGTTTTCATTTCTTCTGGGTAAGTTTCTAAGAATGGGATTGCTGAGTTGTAGGATAAACCTATGCTTAACATTATACAAAACAGTAAATTGCTTTCCAAAGTGGCTGTACCACTTTGCATTCCCACTGATGTGGAAATAAATGTTGGGGTTTAGAGCCGATGACCAAGAAAGAATTCTTGAGACCTCTTTGTTACAAAAAAGTGGTTTTATTAAAGTGCAGGGACAGGACGCATGGGCAGAAAGAGCTGCACTGGGGTTGTGAGGGGTGACTGATTATACACTTTCAAGTTGGGAGGGGGATATGGATAGTATTAAATCTCTAAGGAATTTTGGAAGCAAGGTTCCCAGGACCTTGAGAGGGCTAACTATTGTTAGGAAAAGGTCATTTATTAATGATTAGTAAAAGCTGAGTAATGAGACCCTTCAGATGTGTATCAGCAGGCCATATTCTTGGAGGATGATTGTTAACATAGATCTTGGGGGGGTAGAGATAAAGCAAGTTTCCAAAGGAATTTTTATATGTCATAGACTTACAGGATCCCGGAGCTGGGGATAATGTTAAGCGAAGGTTCCCTTTGGCCCCTTAGCAAAGTATCATCACTGAGGCATCTGAGTTCCTAGAGGAATGCCACTCTGCCTGTTTCAAGGACTTGTCAGTGCAGTGGGCTGTAGGCAGTAAGGAAATTTAATTTTTTTCTTTTGCTTTTGTTTCCCACATCCCCTGCCAACAATGTATGAGAATTCTAACTGGACTGCCAGCACTTGGTATTACCAGTTTTTGTGGTAAAAAAAAAAAAAAAAAAAAAAAAAAAAAATCTTATTCATTCCAGTAGATCTATACAGGTGCCTCAGTGTAGTTTAAATTTTTAATGACTCATTATGTTGCACATATTTATATGTGTTTATTTGCCACTCATATCTCTTTTTGGTGAAATCTCAGCTCAATCATTTTGCCCATTTATTTATCGGGTTGTTAGCTTTTTTGTTTTTGGTCTTGAGGATTCCTTACATATTCTAGATCCAAATCCTTTGTCAGAAATGTGATTTGCAAATTTTTCTCCAAAGTCTGCAGCTTATCTTTTCATTTTTTTTAAATATTTATTTATTTTTGAGACACAGAGAGACAGAGCATAAATGGGGGAGGGTCAGAGAGAGAGGGAGACACAGAATCCAAAACAGGCTCCAGGCTCTGAGCCGTCAGCACAGAGCCCGATGCGGGGCTCAAACTCACAGACCGCGAGATCAGTACCTGAGCCGAAGTCGGACGCTTAACCGACCGAGCCACCCAGGCGCCTCTATCTTTTCATTTTTAAAAATAGTGTATGTCTTAGTTACCTCAGGCTTCTAAAATCAAATATCTACCATGCACTGGGTGTCTTAAACAACAGACATTTGTTTCTAACAGTCCTGGAGGCTGCGAAGTCCAAGATCAAGGTGCCAGCAGATTCTTGTGAGAGCCGTCTTTCTAGTGTGCAGCCACCTTCTTCTTATGTCCTCACATGTTGGGGAGAGATCAGCTCTCTGGTCTCTGATAAAGGCACTGATCCCATCATGAGGATCTCACCCTTATGACCTCATCTAAATCCCAAAGCCCCCGTAATCAAATATATTTGGGGGTTCGGCTTCAACATATAAAGTTGGGGAGGGGTGAAATACAATTCAGTCCATAATAGTGTCTCTCAAAGAGAGTAAGTTTTAAATTTTGAGGAAGTCCAAATTATCAATTTTTTTTTTAACAGATCATACCTTTGGTGTCTTATCTAACAAATCTATGCCTACCCAGATCACAAAGATATGCTCATATTTTTTTATAGAAAATATATACTTTTAGGTGTTTTTATTTAGGAATAGTCTTTTATGAATGACCTGTTATACGTGGCACCAAGTATAAATTAAATGATCCTTTGCTGTTGTTCTAACACCGTCTGTTAAAAAAGGTCTATTTCTGACCTCTCCATTCTGTCCATTGATTTATGTGTCTATGCTTTTATAAATACCATATTTTTTAAATTAGTGTGGCTTTATCCTCAGTCTTGAAATCAGGTAGTAAGAATCCTTCAAATTTCTCCTTTTTAAAACTTGTTTTGATTATTCTATTCCTTTGCATTTCTAAATAAAATTTAAAATCAGTCCATTTCTACTGGGGGAAAAAAAAAGCCTCCTGGTATTTTGGTTGGGATATCACTGAATCCATATAAATTAATTTGAAGACATTTGTCAGATTAACAATATGGAGTCCTCTGGGGCACCCATATGGCTCAGTTCGATAGGCATCTGACTCTTGATTTCAGCTCATGATCTCATGGTTCAAGCCCTGCATCGGGCTCTGTGCTGACAGCGCGGAACCTGCTTGGGATCCTCTCTCTCTCCCTTTCTCTGCCCCTCCCCCACTGGTGTGTGTTCTCTCAAAATAAATAAATTAACTTAAAAAAAACCAATATGGAGACTTCTGGTCCATGATCACGTATTTTTCTCCTTTTATTTAATTTCCCTCAGTGATTTTCAATAGTTTTCGGTATACAGGTTTTGCACATCTTTTGCCAGATTTATCCCCTAGTATTTTATATTTTCTAGGATATTGGTTTTGAACTCAGTTTCCGAATTTATTAAATATTATTTATTATTTACTTATTTTATAATGAGGCATTGAATACCTCATGTAATTTACTGAATGCTGTACTGAGTGGAAAACAGAAGGTTGCATAGGTACCGGCACTGATGGCTCACTACTGCTGCCCAGCATCACAACCTGCTGCCCACATGCCATGCCCCCACCCTGGGAAAACATCGGAATTCTAAATTCAAATCATGGTTTCTACTGATTGTGTATTGCTTTTACACCATCATAAAGTAAAAAAAAATCATAAATAGAACCATCGTAAGTTGGGACTACCCATATATCGAAATATAATTGATTTGTGTATACTGACCTTGAATCCTAGAAACTTGCTAAATTTGTTTCAGGAGCTTTTTTGTGGACTTCTTAGGATTGTTTGTGAATGGAGACAGTTACTTCTTCCTTCCTGATTTAACGGTCTTTTACGGATATTTCTTGATTTTATTGGTTGCACTTACTAGAATCTCCAGCAATGTGATGACTTAAAGTGATATCCTTGCTTCTCTCAAATCTTAAGTCTTTCACCATTGTATTAGACAGCTAGGGCTGCCATAAGGAAGTACCCCAGCCTAACTGGCTTAAATAACATGTATTTTCACACAATTCTGGAGTCTAGAAGTCTAAGATCAAGGTGTCAGTGGGACTGGCTTTTCCTGAGGCCTCTCTTCTTAGCCTGTCTTCTCCCTTTGTTTTTACATGGTTTTTCCTCTGTGTTTGTGCCTTAATCTCCTCTTCTTTAAGGACAACAGTCATATTGGATTAGGAGTCACCCTAACGACTCATTTTAACTCAATTACCTCTTTAAAGGCCCTATCTCTGAATACAGCTATAATCTGAGGTACTGGGGGGTTAGGACTCCAATAGACAAATTTAGTGAGGGGACCTAACTGAGACCATAACAACTATTAAATATGTTAGTTGTAGGTCTCTGTAGATGCCCTATTGTCAGGTTGTTAAAATTCTCTTTTAAATCTTTTTGCTTAAATCTTTTTAAAATCATAAATAAGTCTTGAATTTTCTCAAGTTTTTTTCTGCATCTATTAGGATGATTATATGTGTTTCCTCTTTCTCTCTTTTAATACAGTAAATTACATTGATTTTTCAAATATTAAGCCCACCCTGTATTTTACCCTTGTCCAGTGGTGACATATTATCCTTTCTATATGTTGCCAATTTTTATTTGGGAAAATATTACAGAATATCTTTCTGATACCTAACTTATTAAAGGATGCATTTGTGGGTGGAAGGACAGATGCTGTACAAGTGTTTAGTCACTCACCTGAACATAAATAATAAGCTTATTACTCTGAAATACAAAGGCAAATGTCAGAAATAATAGTTCAAAGAGCTAAAAGTGAATGAAAGGAGTACTAGGGGGTAAAGTTTTCCCTACCCATCCTTACTTCATTTTCTACCATTTGACTTTTTAAATTATATGTACATTATTTTGGTAGAAGTAAAACTTATTTTAATTTTTTTTTAATGTTTCACTTATTCTTAGAGAGAGACAGAGCATGAGCGGGTGAAGGGCTGAGCAAGAGGGACACAGAATCCGAAGCAGGCTCCAGGCTCTGAGCTGTCAGCACAGAGCCTGACACCAGGCTTGAACTCACAGGCTGCGAGATCATGACCTGAGCCGAAGTCAGACGCCCAACAAACTGAGCCACCCAGGCGCCCCGAACTTAATTTATTTTAATGAAAAAAAAATTTAAATCCTCCCCATTCAAAGTCTAGTTATTTGTTCGTTTTTAGTTCACTTTCATTACAATTCTGTTTCAGGTGGGATTATTTTGCCAGTGCATGGTGTGCAAACAACTGGAACAGTGCCTGTCTTTCCTCTCAAATATCTAGCTCCTTCCAGCACAATTTATTGTTTGTCCTTAATTTTTTCCCATGTTGTGTTAATACTCTCAATTATTTATACTAGGTTGTTTCTATACTATCCGTCCTTGTCCTGGTCCAACACTGACTGGAGTTATAACTAGAATGAATTTACTGTGGTGGTGAAGTTCACCCAAACACAAAGAAATGGGAAGTGCAAAGGCCCAGAGGTTTATAAAAGCGTGTGGCTGGTAAACGCATGATGGAGGAATCTGAGAATAGAGAATAATAAACGTTGAAAGTACAACAGTAAGTGGCATTACTTAAAACGAAACCTTGACGGACAGTCCTGGGGTAGGCATCGCGACACTTCTCAAACTGGGATCCCCACGTGAAGCAGAGACACCACGCACGAAGGCTAAGTCCCAGGGACTCGGGCTTTGATTTCCGGGGCCCGCGCAGGCTCAGCGAGACTGGTCGTGGCCCATGGGGCGGGACGAACGTCACTTCCCGCAGCCTCTGCCGGGTCTCGCGCGCTATGACGGCCCGCGCGGAGCCGCAGGGTAGGCGGCCCGGAGTCGGGGTAGGAGTAGTGGTGACTAGCAGCAGGCATCCTCGTTGCGTCCTCCTGGGGAAGAGGAAAGGGACTGTAGGAGCCGGCAGTTATCAACTCCCCGGGGGCCATTTGGAATTCGGGTGAGCAACCACCGAGCCCACCGGAGGAGAGCCGAACGTGCACGGGAAGGACGAGCTCTCCCCGTGCGTGCGTCCTTGCGTCGTTGCGTGTGCGCCGACGCTGCGTCATCTCGCGTGTTCCTCTGTTCTCTCCTAGGGCCGCAGCGCTCCTGGGTGCAGGCGCCGGCCGGGAGGGGACGCTGAGCTGCGGAGGGCTGGCGAAGGGTCTGTGGTTGGCCTGAGCCCCGCCAGCCCAGTCCTTTTTCTGCCGGCAGCCTTCTATCCGCGCCTGCGGGCTGATGTGTAGGGTGTGTTTTTCTTAATGTTTACATGTAAGAGGCGGAAAGTGGGTCTTTATGAAGATCTAGCCCAGTTGTGTCAGTTCAGGCACTTGCACGGTTCGGGCTGTGCACTAAACGTACACGGATGGACGGCCTGTATCCTGCCCGCGCAGGTTTGGCCAAGCACATGGGCTAGTGAAACTCTGGGCCTCGGTGTCTTCATCTATACAGTGGGGAGGTTGGACGGAGCACTCTTTAACGTGGCGTTCTGTGTTTGATGGCGGATCAGACCGATAAAATAAGTGGACAGTTAAGGGTCAGATCTACCCAGTGGTGCGGAAAGCCGGGGATTTTGCTAAAAGGTGGGTTCTGAAGTGAGAATAGGTTAAAGTCAACGGTGGATGAACAGTATCTAAAGCGATCAGAGCCAGCGCTTGTTTTTCCATTAGTGTAAAAGTGCAAACATACGTGAAAGTAAACAGTTGGTGAATCCTCATGTACTTACTACTCGGTTTGTTCTTGTTTCATCTTTACTGCTCCATCCCAACAGACACACAGATCCCTTGTTTTCTAGACTCTTCTGAAGGAAAACGCGGACATTTATTATACCGCCCATAAACAGTTCGTTATGTACCTGTCATAGGCTTTTTTAAAAAATGTAACTCCATTTTCACACCTTAAGAAAATACGTTTTCACACCTTAACAAGATAATTCTTTAATAACCTGTGATATAGTCAGTCTGTACCACTTTCCCCATTTGTCTTGAAAATGTTTTGTACCAATCAAGATCAAAGGAAGATTGTACTTTGGGATTGATTGTAATTTGGGATTGATAAATTTAAGTCTCCAAATCTAACAGTAATCCCTCTTTCCCTTTTTTTTACCATCCCATGTTGAAGGGTATGGGTCATTAGGAGAAATTCTTACATTCTGACTATATTCTTGGAATCTACCTATTTGTTATAAAGTGCTAGAGACTTGATGCAAGTGCCTTTTAATCAGACTTTGTCTTTGATAAAACATGGAATTCCTATGATCTTTTAGCACATGGAATTTTTTAAATGGTTTTCAGGATTTTAAAAAGCATCAATAAGTTTATCATTTTTAGATAATTAAGATAAAAATTTTTAAAAAATTTTTTTCATGTTTATTTTTGAGAGAGACAGAGTGCGAGCAGGGGAGAGGCAGAGAGAGAGGGAGACACACAATCCAAAGCAGGCTCCAGGCTCCGAGCTGTCAGCACACAGCCCGACGCAGGACTTGATCACACGAACTGCAAGATCATGACCTGAGCTGAAGTTGGCCACTTAACCAACTGAGCCACCCAGGTGCCCCTAGATAATTAAGATAAACCTTCAGTTAATAACTAATAAAATCTCCAGGTTAAGGGTCACATTGCCCAGAGGGACTCACTGTATTGTACTTTGTCAATTGCAATGGCTAGAGATAGATATCTTAATGCTAACACAATAAAGTATTGGAATCTTTACTCAGATATCCAATGATAATAGGCAAAATTGTCCTTTAATGAGCTTTTTACTGAGTGCTAGATATTATGCCAAGCTCTTCATATGTATGCTTTCACTTATCTTTATATGACTGGTACACTGAATGGGCTAAGTTTGAGAGGAGACACAAATAGAAAATGGCTTTATTTTCTCCTTCCCTTGTCTTTATAATTTTTTTTTTAAGTTTACTTATTTATTTTGAGATAGGCAGAGACACTGCCAGTGGGGTAGGGGCAGAGAGAGAGGGAGAGAGAAAGAATCCCAAGCAGGCTCCACATTGCCAGTGCAGAGCCTGACACGGGGCTAAAACCCACAAAACCAAGAGATCATGACCTGAGTGGAAACCAAGAGTTGGAGGCTTAACTGACTAAGCCACCCAGGCACCCCTCCTTCTGTTGTCTTTCCCTTTTCTGCTGTTCTCTGACATTTCCTGCAAATTCTATTGTTTTCCTGTCACTTGATTGGAAAAATAAATCACGTTTGGTCATTATGATCCACTTCCAAGCATTTGTCTGTAATGGGGAAAAGGAGAGAGGAGGAAGACCTCCTCCTTTTCTCACTGTTTCTGGTTTCCTTCCCTCTCCAGGATGTTGGGGAGGGAGAGGGTGGGCCAAACTTTTTACATGACTAGTGCTGCTGTGATCCATCCATTGGTGCCCTCTGGATGTTGTGCCCTCTTCCTCAGGGTATGTCTGTTGGTTGTTTGGAAATCCCACAAGGATGTCTCTCCTGCACAGTTCTCAGACATAGGTGGCTGATTTAGCTCTTGCTTATTAGAACACTACCTTGCTTTTTTTTTCTGCTGGGATCCCCAGCAGTCTCTTGTAGCATCTACTGGACCCAGAAGAAAATTCACAATGGGAGTAATGCCCTCACTGTCACCCTTTCTCCTTGCTCATTCATCATGGGCTTCTGTAGCCAGTCTCCTGCTTTCCAGATTCTCAAAGTGGGAATAAACGTCAGCTTCTCTATTCATGTACATCCCTAAACACCAAGGGACACACTTTAGACTTGCCCAAGAGCTCTTACCTTTGTACCACCTCTACTCTGAATCACAGGCGCGTGAGTTTCTGCAGCTGGATATGACTTTAGCAGGGGAGGAACACGCCAGTATCTCCTTGGGAATCACACCCAATCTCTGTGAACAGTTTTCTTGAAGCAGCTCTCACTTGGCTTCAGGTAGAGTTGTCCTTTCATCAGGATGAAGGAAAACGCTGCTACTATGCTTGAAAATTCCTGGCTCAGAGCCTGGAGCCTGTTTCCGATTCTGTGTCTCCCTCTCTCTCTGCCCCTCCCCCGTTCATGCTCTGTCTCTCTCTGTCCCAAAAATAAATAAACGTTGAAAAAAAAAAAAAAATTAAAAAAAAAAAAAAAAAAGGGGGCGCCTGGGTGGCGCAGTCGGTTAAGCGTCCGACTTCAGCCAGGTCACGATCTCGCGGTCCGTGAGTTCGAGCCCCGCGTCGGGCTCTGGGCTGATGGCTCAGAGCCTGGAGCCTGTTTCCGATTCTGTGTCTCCCTCTCTCTCTGCCCCTCCCCCGTTCATGCTCTGTCTCTCTCTGTCCCAAAAATAAATAAACGTTGAAAAAAAAAAAAATTTAAAAAAAAAAAAAAAAAAAGAAAATTCATAACTTTCCTCCCTGCCCTAAATCTCCTTTCTTATTATGTACAGTGGGTAGGGTGAAGGTCAAAAGACTTGCAAGCCTTTAGATGGCATCTGTTTGCTCTCTTTAGAATTTGAGGTGTTTATTGCCTATTGTCCTGAATTTTAAGGCTTCAACGAAAATTCTGAGACTGCAGGAAAAGACATCATCCACTTCTTGATACACTTGCAACAACCCCGTTGGAAAGTAGTATTACCTCTTTTTATTAGGTTTAGCTGACTCCAAAGCCTGTGCTCTTAACTGTATACTTAACTGTCTCCTGATTGCATACAGTTGCCAGGCACGTGAACTAGTGCTGAATTGGCTAAATGTTCTTTTTTTCTCAATAGGAAGTCCTTTTGGTCTTCAGATAACTTCGGATACTTTATAGTTGAGATAAAGAGAATGTCCAAAGGCAGGGTTGTTGATTGATTGTTAGAAAGCAAGAGCCAATTACAGGGTTTTTTGTTTTTTGCTTTAGACTAGAAATTTCTAGGCAGGAATTTCATGGCAAAAAAATAATAAGTTACGTAACTAAAATTGAATACAGTGCTGTGCTTCTGTTTTCCAGTGAAACGTGGGAAGAATGTGCTCAAAGGGAAACCTGGGAAGAAGCAGCTCTTCGCTTGAAAAATGTTCGCTTTGCCTCAGTCGTGAATTCCTTTGCTGAGAAAGAAAATTACCATTATGTGACAATACTAATGAAAGGGGAAGTGGACATGACTTATGATTCAGAACCAAAGAACACAGAGCCTGAAAAAAATGAAAGTAAGAGAATTATGTGTAATAATTCATGTTCTTTGAGGAGCTTATCATCTGAGTATTACATTATGTTTACCATGCAAAGAGAATTAGTCTTTTCATACAGAAGTGTAAATACATATACTTAAATCCTGGAGACATAAGCATATAGCAGGAAACAGAACTGGCCTGGAGCCAGACTACTTGACTTGCATCCTGGTTTTTCCACGTAGAGGTTTGTAACCTTGGGCAAGTTATTTCATGTCTCTGGGTCTCTTTTCTCCTCTGTGATAATAGCAACTACCTCTGATGGGTTGTTGTAGGGATAAAATTAGTTAATACATATAAAGAACCAAATGAACACTGTAAGTACTCAGTAAGTCTTAGTTTTATTTTTAGCATTTAATTTTGCTTCAGACTGATTTTAAGCAAAACGTTGAAGGTGCCATCCTCAGTTTTCTCACCTGTGTAAGAAAGATACAAATTTCCTTGCATGGAGAGTGACTAACCTGACAAAACAATTATCCTCGGTGTTGAGTCGAGTGCTCTGAAAGCTTTAACAACATTGATGTGATTTACTGTGTGCTAAGCATTGTCCTAAGGACTTTGCATGGATCATCTCTCTTCAAATTTCATAAAACTCCATGAGAAGGAATAAAACATCAAACTTACCAAATATATTCTTTGCCTTGTGAAACCTTATCCAAGCGGTCTTGTGTACTGGACCTCCCCTATAAACATTTAATTTATTCTCCAGTATGGAAGAATCTTGTCATTCAACAAATGCTTACTGAGTACTGCATGCCAGGTACCATTCTAGGCGCTAAATAAACAGTGGTGTGTGGAACAAAGCCCCTCCCCTCTCAGATTTTACATTTTTTTCAATCTGGGGGAAAGGCAACACATTAGCAGATACTTTACAATGTAATGATAAGGAATAAGAATAAAAGTAAAACGGTGTAAAGGATAGTGACCCATGGGTGCTGCATCAGACAGGGTGGTCATGGAGGGCCTCTGAGGAGGGGGCATATGTGCAGAGGCCTGGAAGAAGTGAAATTTCTAGAATGGATAAATCATGAGTTAAGTGGTTTGCAGATTGAATTCATTGACTGAACAGAAGGGCATGTTCTACCCGAAGGCCTGTTGAGTCATATACGACTTTTTATAAAACAGGTAATGACTTGGAATCATCTAAAGTGAACTAGCAACATCTGAGCTATTTTTACTCACTACACTCCAACACCAAACCTGTGGCTCTTTTCTTCACATCAAATAGTTCTCCAGACGTCAATTGGATGCCCTGTAATTCAGTTACATTCTTGCACTGTCTACCTGGAGTCAGTGTCAGATCCCAAACATTACAGAGTCCGTCCCACAAGACTGCACCCACTTCAAATACCAGTCACCAAGTCCTGGCCTCCTGTACTTCTGGTCACCTGGCTATAAATTGGGGTTCCCACAACCTCCTCCTCAGGTTCAGTAATTTGCTAGAATGGCCTTCAGAACTCAGGAAACCACTTTACTTACATTACCAGTTTGTTATAGAGGAAACAGCTCAGAAACAGCCACATGGAAGACGCACTGGGCAAGGTGGGCAGAGGGAGGGACGCAGAGCATCCGTACTCTCAATGAGCACCTTGACGTGTTCACCTCCCAGAAAATTCTCTGAATCCTGTTGTGTGGGGTTTTCATGGAGGTTCCTATGAAATGGGATTGGTACCTATTATCATAGTCTCTAGGATTGATTAAATCATTATCTGCTGGTGATTAATTCAATCTCCAGCTCCTCTCCTCTCTCCTCAGGTGGGATGTATCTTTCTGGTCACCAGCCCCCAATTCTGAACCTATCTAAGGATAGGTTCAGCCCAGCCACCCATCAGCTTATTAGCATAAACTCAGGTACGGTTGAAAGAGGCTTATTATGGATAGCAAGTGTTCCTCTCGTCCCTATCACTTAGGAAAATACAAAGGTTTCGGGAACTCTGTGCCAGAAAACAGGGAGGAAAGCTATATATAGATTATGATATAAGGAATATATATATATATATATTCCTTATATCACAGCGACACACATAGCAATACCCAAGAAGTATCCAAAGGCTTTCAGTTGGCCTAAGGTACAACTAAAATCATTCATGCCTTCAGAAGGGCAGGTGAGAAAATGTACCAGGTTCACTGGGGGCGCTGTCTACAAGTTCTTCTGTCTCTCACATCCCCAATGATCCTGGATAAAAGGAGGAATAGGAGAGAGGGGAGTCCAGAGTAACAGTGGAAACAAAACTCAGTAGTCTTGACATCCTGAAGCTGTGGGGAGGAACAGTTACTTGTCTTTTTAATATTAAATTGAAGTGTAAATATGTATATTTCCACTTTAATACTTTTTGTAGGACTCAATTTACTTTTTTTCTTTAAAGCAAAGTACAGTTCCCATAACTGAATTTTTAAAAATTAGTTCGAGGGGCGCCTGGGTGGCTCGGTCGGTTGAGCGTCCGACTTCGGCTCAGGTCATGATCTCACGGTCCGTGAGTTCGAGCCCCGCGTCAGGCCTCTGTGCTGACAGCTCAGAGCCTGGAGCCTGTTTCAGATTCTGTGTCTCCCTCTCTCTCTGCCCCTCCCCTGTTCATGCTCTGTCTCTCTCTGTTTCAAAAATAAATAATCGTTAAAAAAAAAATTAAAAAAAAAATTAGTCCGAGGTGTCATATATTCAGGCAGTAAGCACAGATTATTATTGTTCTCTTAAAAGAGAGCCCTAAACTTGGAAGGAATGACCATATCCTTATTTTTCTCTTTTCTACCAGCAGCAATAACCTGACACAAGATGAGACAAAATGATGAAATACTTTGGTTTTGCATACTTAGCGTCCTTCACAAGGAGCAGACATAGTATTCATTAGTGGAGAAGGGCTGAGGGGAAAACAGCAGAGCCACTGACTGTCCCATCAGTTCTGACCAATCTCCAGCCGGCTGCCTCTGCCTCCCCGCCTCCGCCTCTGTTGGGGTTGGGGTTGCTGAAGCCTGGTGCAAGGCACAACTTCCTGTCCTGCTCTGCACTGTAGGCCTGTATTTCTAGTTTCTTCCTCTGACGTTAGAAGGCATCTCAGGTTCGGTTGGGGTGTTCAGCTTCAAATCGTACTCGCTAGTTTTCCTTTACTGAACTTTGAATGCATAAAGAGCAGATGTTTGGGCTCATTCACCTTTGACTCTCCCGTGCCTGGCTCCTATTCAGAGTATATTGTTCAGACCATGTTGAAGGAAGAAGGGAACAAGGGGATGAGGTTCTTCAGTATAGTATGTAGATCGGCCTACATTTGAACAACTTCTAAAAGATTATTATCCTACGTTATAAAGTTCTGTGTTAGAGTTTTTGTTACTATGTTATGGTATGTAATGTTTTTCCCTTCCTAGAATCTGGTAGTTTTGACTCATTTTTACATGCCTTGTGATTTTTTTTCATTTATATAACTTTTTTTGAGCTTGTCCACCTTCATTTTGTTGACCTTCTCACAGGCTAGTAATCTGAGGTCACACAGTATGATTTTATAAGGCCCAAGGTTACTAGCACCAAGTCAGATTTGATCAGAAACACTGATTCCTCAAAAAAAAAAAGAAAAAAAAAAAGAAAAAGAAAAAAAGAAACACTGATTCCTCTCTAGCCCTTCATAACAACATAGCAGGAGTTATTTCCACTTTTTGCCCATTGAGAGCTCCTGCTGGGTAGCCAGCTGCACCACAGCCAGGGTGCAGCAGCTCTGTGGTGGTGGTTTTATTTATAGCATAAAGATGCGTTTTCTCTCCCATGTTCGTCAGATCCTGGATCTGGATCATCTGCTTCAGGTTACTGGTTATGACATCTTTTCTCCAGCCATCCAATTATAATCAGGAGGATCAGCCAGATGCTTCATTTTCTCGCAGACAGGATAAACTTGACAGACAGCTCCCTTGCGACTGTTAATTCCACATCTTGCAGCACATTGTTGGGTGACACCTCTCTCTCTCTCTCTCTCTCTCTCTCTCTCTCTCTTTCTCTCTCCCTCCTTCTGTCCTACTCTCTTTCTCTTAGACTCTTAGGTCACAGTTGCTGATCACTCCTTCCTGAACTTGTTCTAATTTCATGGATTCTTTGTCCCCTGTCCCAGAGTGAAACTGCATACCTGTATCTTACAGGCAGAGAAACACTTAGTGGAAGAAACTGCATTTAAACATAAGTATATGCGTGTGACCATGAAGAAACTTAGAACATGGAGTGTACATCTTAGTAATATAATATTTATATATTCACCTGTTATGAGCATCTGTGCTTTCATGTTCCTTACATTTAAGTCATCAAAGAGAATACTGTTGCCTAGAGCATTTTTCTAGGATTTTGTGTATTTCTCAATAGATACTGTTAAATCTTTCCTTTTTCAATGGATTTTTGAAAATCAGTCCCATCCATATTGTCTTTCTATCTAATGTGTACCACAGCCAGAGAATATTTTTATTCTCTGCACAGCTTCCATTACTTTTTAACAAGATGGAGGATAGCTTAGAAATGTAACTTACCTTATTCTATAGGTGGGGCAGCTGGTTTGTTTTCATGTAGTGTTGCCACCTGTCATGTGTAAAGTTCTGTATGTTTTGTTCAGCCAAATATTCAAGCAAAAATTGAATTCTCTTAAATCTGGATTTTACCATCATGGGGCCCTTGTAAGCTTGGTCTCATGGTGAAATAACAGCATGTTTTAAATGATCCCCCTTCTGTTAAGATCTTCATTCTAAAGGCAAATGATGTTGGTACAGCTGAGCTAATGCATGGCATCACTGTGATTAGTAGCATGTTATTATTAGTTGCAAGTCATTTTTATATTTAATTAATTTTTTCGAAGTATAGGTTAACTTGCCAAAATAAATATTCTTTGTTTCCTTCCAGCTAAATAAATTGATTTGGTATCTTTCTTTTCTAGGTTGGGAATGGGTTCCCTGGGAAGAATTTCCTCCACTGGACCAGCTTTTCTGGGCACTGCGGTGTTTAAAGGAACAAGGCTACAATCCATTTAAAGAAGATTTAGATCACCTGGTAGGATACAAAGGTCATCATCTCTAGGGAAAGAAGAAGATAACCTGATATACTTTGAAAAAACAAAATAAGGTTCTGTGAGAGAATGAAAAATACCTACATTTCAGAACGACTCCATCTTACGTAAAAACTTCTATATGCTTGCCAGTTGATTTGCCGCCTTTTAATATACCCACCACCCTTTCAGCCAGTACTTATGAAAAATTTGCTGGCATGATGTCATCAATTGCATTTCAGACTCAGAAAATGTGCTGAATGGTGATACTGTGGCAATTCTGCTTTCTGTATTTTTCTGTGATATTTACTGTGCAGTTTGTCATTACCAGCCTGCCTGGCATGGAGGGCTATAGAATTTGCCCTAGTGTTTCTGTTCAAATAGAGATCCTAATTCAGATGCCAACACAGTATGCCTGTTGCAGAATTTATCACGTTTGTTGACTTTCCTTGTCTGTTTTATTTAAAACAAAATTTTTGGTACTATAGTGTGACAGTCTTTGCAACTGGAGTGACAGGACAGGTCATTAGGGTATATTTCCCAGGTTTCTGATTCAGAAGCTACCTCAAGAGAAGTGAGACAAACTGTCTGAGATACTATACTGTCATTAACAGGCCATGGACTTTTGGATTTCTCACATAATCTTTGTGAGATCCAGCTTCCTTATAGGTAAAATGAGATTAGACTAGGGCAGTGGTCCTCCAGGTGATGTCTGGGGAGGTCCATGAGACCCTTTCAAGGGCACTCAAGGTCAAAGATGTTTTCATAATAGGCAGGACATTATTTTCCTTTCTCATTGTCATTCTTTCATGAGTGTACAGAGAAGCTGTCCAGAGGCTAAGTGATGTGTGGTACTGTAACAGATTGAATTTAAGAGGAAACCAGGCAAGCCTTATGGATGAAACCGTTCCATAGGTTTATCTCAAATATAGTTGATTGGGAATTCATTGATTCTTCAGGTTAGTGATTATCCAAACAGATGTCTTATAGCTTCAAAAACTTACCACAAAGTAGAGTTTTTCCATATCTGCTACTTTAAATTCTTAACGGACAGGTTCATTAGGAGCTTATGAGATTGTTTTTTTGTTTGTTTGTTTTTGTTTTACATACACATAGTTAGATACGAAAGTTTATGGAAAGAAAAAAACTAACCTGGGCTATATGTGGAATTTGAGAAACTCAACAGATGAACATAGGGGAAAGGAAGAAAAAATAAGATAAAAACAAAGAGAGGCAAATCATAAGAGACACTTAAATACAGAGAACAAACTGAGGGTTGTTGGAGGGGGGGTCTGAGGGAGAGGTGGATTAAATGGGTGATGGGCATTAAGGAGGGCATTTTGCAGGATGAGCACTGAGTGTTACATGTAAGAGATGAATCACTGGGTTCTACTTCTGAAGCCAAGACTATACTGTATATTAAATAGCTTGAATTTAAATAAAAATAAAATGAGATGAAATTTAAAAAATAAGTATTTTCAATAAGATGGTGAAAAAAAATTTTTTAAGTTAAGTTTCATGTTAGAAGGGGATTGCATTTTCCCCAGCACCTAATATGCTCCGTTGGCATCTGTAATCACTCAGTAAATATTTCTCTAAATAAGCAGATGACTGGAGGAGGATTTAGAACTCTTAGGTAAGCAGTTAATTCTTAGATGGTTTGAGAATTACCTTTAATGGAAAAAAACTAATGCTGACTACTAGCAATATTCTCATACAATTAAATGTCCGCTACAGTTCCTGAAGTATGCCTCGCTCTGCCAGGACACTGGGGAGTCTGAAATATCTCTTCCTTCATCTGTGTGCCAGGTCAATCCCTGAGGTGTCCTGTATCCCCTGATAAGCAAGTGCAGTATCCTAGCAAAACCCTCCCAGTGGAGCATGTGGTGAATTCAGCCTCCCTTGGAGAAACAGTTAATAGCTATCCAAATAAGGCAAATGCTTTCAAATAAAATACTGTCTTTGGGGCAGCAGGAATCACATTAACTGAGAACTGTGGAGAAGGAAAGCTCAGGGAATCATCTACGGTGGAGAAAACAAAGTCTTCTTCCAACATAAGATCAGTCATATCAATGCCTTTTTAAAAAATAATTCGACTATTCATGTTGTACTTAGAAGCCAGTGCTTTGCTTGAGTAGCCTTTGTGAAGAATGCAAATAAAGATAACAGCACACAATGACTGAGAGGCATGGACCAAGCCTTCTGCTTTATGGACTTGATAAAGTGAACACGTGAGTTCATAGTTGCGATCCTCCATAAGCATTTAGTTTATACCTACTGTGTGTCAAGTACTATGATAGGTACTTAATTATATTGTAAGTTGAATCTATCACATTTAATCCCAAACTTCCATTCTAGATTTCCCATTTTTAGTATGCTATGTTTAAGTATTTGGCTTTTTGCCTAATAATGCTCAGTAGCTCTGTATGCAATGACATAGGACTCCTCATTTTACTTATCAGAACAGATCATGGGCAGAAGGAACAAAGTAGCAGGCGGGCAAGCCAAGCTGTTCACCAGCTTGTTTGACTTCATCCTCCTGTCCTCTGTTCTTTTCCTTCTTTACAGATTCACTTTCCACCCATTGTTGAGGACTCTCCAAAAGACATTATGTACAGCTCAGACCTTTTTCCTAAGCTTCAGATCCAGCCACACACCACCCATCTCTACCTGAGCTTTTCCGTCCTTCTAATTTGTTATGTTCCAAACTGAAGTTGCCTTTGTATTCCTCTCCAGGAATGACTCCATTACCTGCTGAATTGCTCAAATTAGACTCCCTTCCCCCACGTAAAGCAGCCACCATCTCTTGTCCATTCTGTTTCTTTCATGTCTTCTGAATCCATGTCCCGTGAGGTTGTCCCAGCTGCCTCTCCTCTAGTGTAGGGGTGCTTGTCCTTTTTCCCAGACTGCACCTGCAGTTTTTACCCCTCCAACTAACTGATTGAGGTCAAATACACATGACATAAAATTTATCCTGACTTATTTTTG
Organism: Puma concolor; assembly: GCF_028749965.1. Lineage (NCBI taxonomy): Eukaryota > Metazoa > Chordata > Mammalia > Carnivora > Felidae > Puma > Puma concolor. The sequence goes on from NC_141667.1 coordinate 219,111,255, forward strand.
ACAGTACGCCTAGAGAGCCTTTTCAGAAAATTAAATCTCATGGTCATTTGGCTCGTTTCCAATTGAGGCTGTTACAAATAAGGCTGCTATGAGCATGTGCGCATGCTTTCTTTAGGGTTCATGTGTGTACTGATTTCTGTCGGATGTAAACCTACGAATGGGAAGGCTGGGTCACAGAGTATACAAATCTTTGCTAAAGAGATCTTTTTCATGTTATTTATTTATGTATTTATTTAAGTAGGGGAGGGGCAGGAGACAGAGATGGAGAATCTTTTTTTTTAAGATTTTATTTTTTAATTTACATCCAGCTTAGTTAGCATACAGTGCAGTAATGATTTCAGTAGATTCTAGTGATTCATCCTCTACATATAATACCCAGTGCTCATCCCAACAGGTGTCTTCCTTAATGCCCCTTACCCACTTAGCCCATCCCCTCACCTACACCCCTCCAGCAACCCTCTGTTTTCTGTATTTAAGAGTCTCTTATGTTTTGTCCCCCTCCCTGTTTTTATATTATTTTTGCTTCCCTTCCCTTATGTTCATCTGTTTTGTATCTTAAATTCCACATAAGTGAAGTCATATGATATTTGTCTTTCTCTGACTAATTTTGTTTGGCATAATACCCTCTAGTTCCATCCACTTTGTTGCAAATGGCAAGATTTCATTCTTTTTGATTGCTGAGTAATACTCCATTTCATATATATACCACTTCTTCTTTATCCATTCATCTGTTGATGGACATTTGGGCTCTTTCCGTACTTTGGCTATTGTCGATAGTGCTGCTGTATACATTGAGGTGTATGTACCCCTTTGAAACAGCACACCTGTATCCCTTAGATAAATACCTACTAGTGCAGGTGGGTTGTAGGGTCGTTCTATTTTTAACTTTTTGAGGAACCGCCATACTGTTTTCCAGAATGGTTGCACCAGCTTGCATTCCCACCAGCAGTACAAAAGAGATCCTCTTTCTCTGCATCCTCGCCAACATCTGTTGTTGCCTGAGTTGTTAATATTAGCCATTCTGACTGGTATGAGGTGGTATCTCATTGTGGTTTGGATTTGTATTTCCCTGATGATGAGCCATGTTAAGCATTTTTTCATGTGTCTGTTGGCCATCTGGATGTCTTCTTTGGAAAATTGTCTATTCACGTCTTTTGCCCATTTCTTGACTGCATTCTGCTTTTCGGGTATTGAGTTTGAGAAGTTCTATATAGATTTTGGATACTAACCCTTTATCGGATATGTCATTTGCAAATATCTTCTCCCATTCCATTGGTTGCCTTTTAGTTTTGCTGATTGTTTCTTTCCTTCATTATGCAGAAGCTTTTTATCTTGATGAGGTCCCAGTTCATTTTTGCTTTTGTTTCCCTTGCCTCGAGACATGTTGAGTGAGAAGCTGCTGCACCTGAGATCAAAGAGGCTTTTACCTGCTTTTTCCTGGCAGATTTTGACAGCTTTCTATCTTACATTTAAGTCTTTCATCCATTTTGAGTTTATTTTTGTGTATGGTGTAAGAAAGTGGTCCAGGTTCATTCTGCTGCAGGTCACTATCCAGTTTTCCCAACACCATTTGCTGAAGAGAATATTTTTATTTTATTGGATATTCTTTCCTGCTTTGTCAAAGATTAGTTGGCCATATGTTTGTGGATTCACTTCTGAATTCTCTATTCTGTTCCACTCATCTAAGTGTCTGTTTTTGTGCCAGTACCATACTGTCTTGATTACAGCTTTGTAATACAAGTCCCAGATTGTGATGCCTCCAGCTTTAGTTTTCTTTTTCAGGATTGCTTTGGCTACTCAGGGTCTTTTCTGGTTTCATACAAATTTTAGGATTGTTTGTTCTAGCTCTGTGAAGAATGCTGGTGTTATTTTGATAGGAATTGCATTGAATATGTAGATTGCTTTGGGTTGTATTGACATTTTAACAATATTTGTTCTTCCAATCCAGGAGCATGGAATATTTTTTCATTTTTTAAATGTCTTCTTCAATTTCTTTCATAAGCTTTCTATAGTTTTCAGTGTATAGATTTTTCACCTCTTTGGTTTACTCCTAGGTATTTTATGATTTTTGGTGCAATTGCAAATGGGATCGATTCCTTGATTTCTCTGTTGCCTCATTATTGGCGTATAGAAATGCAACTGATTTCTGTGCACTGATTTTATATCTTGCGACCTTGCTGAATTCACGTATCAGTTCTAGGAGGTTTTTGGTGGAATCTCTGGTTTTTCCATAGAATATCATGTCAGAGAGACAGAGAATCTTAAGCAGGATCTGTGGGGCTTGATCTCACAACCATGAGATGTCTTGAGCCAAAATCAAGAGCCACTTAACCAACTGAGCCATCCAGGCACCCCACTAAAGAAATCTTAAGTGCTCTCTTTATAAGGTGCCTCTTCAGACCTTGCTGGGGGTATTATATAACATATGATATATAGAGAGATATAGATATAACATATGATATGTGGATATATCTATATATATCCTGCTTTCTAAAATATTTTTAGGGGCGCCTGGGTGGCGCAGTCGGTTAAGCGTCCGACTTCAGCCAGGTCACGATCTCGCGGTCCGTGAGTTCGAGCCCCGCGTCGGGCTCTGGGCTGATGGCTCAGAGCCTGGAGCCTGTTTCCGATTCTGTGTCTCCCTCTCTCTCTGCCCCTCCCCCGTTCATGCTCTGTCTCTCTCTGTCCCAAAAATAAATAAACGTTAAAAATATATATATATGTATATATATATATATATATATTTTTTTTTTTTTTTTAAATCCAAATTGTGAGATACACTTAGACCCCAGGGTTTTGGATGAGAGGTCATAGAACTGCATATATAAATTTAAGGTGAGTCTGTAGATAGCAGTTTGATGTCACATGAGAACACAGAAAGAAGGCAAGCCAATGAGAGACTTGCCAAACCTCCCTACACCTTGAGCTTGGACTTCTAACCTCTGGAACTGTGTGAAAATAAATTCCCGTTTAAGTCATGAGTCTGTTTTTGTTGTAGCATACCTAACAAACTAAGCTAACAGGTGGCCTAAATCTCAAAGCTTAAGGAACTGTAACAGAATCAATGAACATTTGCTATTGTGGATTCCCACACTTTCCATGCCTGCCATCCTTGAATTGGAACTTTGGCAGCAACAAAGGCATCTCGTATAACGGGGTCCAGAGTATGAAGTTAACTTTTGATGTGGAAAACAAAAAATGTTAATATAAAAATTTTCAAATATATCAGAAGTAGAGAATAGTACAATGAACTTCCATACACGCTATACTCAGAGTCAGCAGGTACCAAGATTTTGCCTTATTTGGTTCAGCTCTCTCCTTTCCACCTCCTTCTTTTCCTTGGCTGCAGTATATATATATATTTTAATTAGACAACCAATATTTTATTATACTGTATAATAGACACTGTTATAACCGCAATTTATGTATAGTGGTATGCCATTGGATTCACATTAATACAAAAGTAAAGAAATTGAACTGTGAGGTAATTTATACTTTCAGTTAGAATTCCAAACTAGGATACTCATTTCATTCCATGTATTATTAAAGATATCCTTCTAAAAAATGTACTTTGTTCCCAGGAAATTGCAAAAGTTGGAAGACAAATGTTTTTCTATAGGTCATGTTTCATTTAAATATTAAAAAGGAAAAAAAGCTAGAAAAATCGAATTTGCAGTTCATTGCAAGGATGTGATTAAAAACTATATAGCACCTCAGGAAATACATTCGCATTTAAAAAAAAATGTATATATATGTGGATTTTTAAATCCATCCCATCTTTTATCTTTAAAAAAGATAAAGAACCAAAATGTTCATTTCTATGATCTCTAGATAGAATGTTAGTTTTATTTTCTTTGTTCTTTACTATACTTGCTAAATGTTCCACTATGGATGTTGTATTACTTTTGCAAATCAGAAACAAAAATTTTTTTAAGTACACTAAAACTAATAAATCAAAATGTAGTTGTGGAAGCACATTATTTAAACATGGAGATTAACCATCAGAATTTAAAACTGCTTAAAAGTGATTCCTTGTGAAAACTGCAGTAAGAGGGAAGGTGAAGACAAGACAGTGCTTTCCATTCTAAAAACGTTCAGCCAATCTGTTAGTCTTAAAATCAGACATTATTATGGTAAGTTTTTTCGAAAGAAAGAAATGAAGGAAGGAAGAAAAGAAAGAAAGGAGGGGAAGGGAGGGAGGGAAGGAAGGAGACAGGAGGGAAGGAAGGAAAGAAAGAAGTGAGGGGAGTGAGGGAAGAAGGGAGAGAGGAAAGAAGGGAGAAAGAAAGAAGGAAATCAGAAGTAAAGAAAAGGAAAAGGAAAAAGAAAAGGAAAAGGGGAAGGGGAAGGGGAAGGGAAGGGAAGGGAAAAAAAGGAAATAAACTAGTGGGAAGACTAATGGGAAAAAAAGAAGAAAGCAACAACTTCATTTTATTTCTTCTGAGACTGTCACTATGGGCCTTTGTGAAACCTACCAGTTGTGATTACTAGTTCAGCTGAATGCATTACATCATGTTCATTCACACTCCAGAATTCTACTTAAGTATGTATAAAATCAAACTGGATTTACAGAAATAATTTCCTACCTACACTAAAGGAATATTTAAATTTAAAAAAATCATAGAGTACAAACAAAAATATGTTTATTTACACATATTACAATAATTACAGACAGTAAAATTAAGACAACTTCCCGTTACTGTGACAGAAGCTACCAGCCTTCACTTTCAAATGAGGGTTTTGTTATTTTGAGATATGATGCACAGTGATCCACTGCCCTTATTTAAAATGCTTCTCTAAATAATTCCAGGGGCTGATTAGTGATATGTACATGGGTTTTTTCCCTCAACTTTTATTTCCAGAAATACTATGTACAAGTCCAACATAACTGGAACATAACAGGATAGGGCAGCACTGAAATGAGTAATTTTTTTCCCAACAATAAATTTTGATTATTCTTTAAATATTCACTTAGTGGTTTAGAACTGAAACGATAATTTTTGGCTTAAAAAAGAAAGTCCAGTGATTTTTAATGGGCTGCACGGTTCCACTATAGGCAGTATTACCTGGCTTTTTTTATAGGCTTGCTATTGTGTAAGAAACAGAATTCCACAGTATTCAATTTTGATGAATTTTGTCTTTTATGTTTTTTAATCAGAGTCACTACTACTGCTTGAGGAGTCTGTTGACATAACTTCTACATCATCTTCATTTTCTTTATTATGCCCTGGAGGTTCCAGCAAAAAGTCATTACTGTGATTCGGTGGTAACATATTCATTGACATGTCATTTGACTGCCATGGATATTGTGGAGCAAGGACATCTGGAGAAAACAAAGCATATATAACAACACTTCTACTATTAATTTACTACTTGATTACTCTTCCCTTCATGCACACAACCTGAAGTAAATATTCTTTTTAAGGCCAGGAATCAAAATATACATTTGGCTAAATTAAGAAAAAGCAAATTTATCAAGGAAAAGCATGATATTTTAATAACTAGAACCTGTGTTTTATTTTTTAGGAAATCATGCTTCCATCTAAGTAACTTTATAGAGTCAGTTGACTAATTTTTCTTTTGTAAGACATTCACAATTACAAATCAAATGTTTTCATATATATGCATATATATGTAAATTATATGCAGACTATATCATTCTCTGTCTATTCTCTCTGTAGATTTTAAATAGCTAATATGTACTATACTAAGTATTACAAGTTTAAACTACCTGTTAAGCTTTAAATCCACTCTTCTCCCTGAACCCTGAAAACATCTCCTTTGCCACCAGCTGCAATGTTAATCTTTGTCAGCAGAGGGCACTGGAGGGACTCTGCAAGGGGAACAGGCCTCTAAGGGATCCGATGTGATGTTTTCCTTCTCACTGCGCAGTGCCTGGCTGGCGTGCAGGACATCAAGTGGTGCTCACCACCTAGCAAGTTGCCGTGGCGTTAAGTCTCACATTACGCCAAAGGTGGCTTCCCAGCAAGGCTCCCTGCGACCCTAGTGGATCACCTCCTGCTTGCCAGCTCTGGCCTGACCTCATCCATCTAACGTCTCTGCCAGCCAGTGGGCCACAGCTATACCCTCTCCACCCAGGGCGCCATGATATGAACAAACAGCCTTGGGATGGGGGTGGGAGGAGCCTCTTCTCAGTTGGGCCCTTCCTTGGGTACTCTATCCTGATCTTAGATGTAGCAGCTGCTCCCACATTTATTACTACTGTATTTTTAAAAAATAGTTCTCTTTACCCTTTAGTAGTATCATCTTGTTACTAGTTAATAATTCTTTAAATTTTCCTTGTTCATACTGCTGATGTCCTTTCTGCCTCCTGACTGGGCTGTGACTGGCATATAATACAGTATAATCAAAATGAGGAAAATGAAAAGATATCAAGGTAAATTAATGCACAGTGAGTTCTCAGTTTGTACGTTAGATAAACATGATGTTTACATAGCATTTTCAGTAACAAAGGAACATCCTTACAATAAAATATGAAGCAGAAAGCATTATCTAGGTCATGTTTTAAACACTGTAAAAAATACAAGGAAAAAAATGAAATAGGTAAAATATTAAAAGTGATTGCTCAAAAAAACCCATAGTTTTTGGTTTTTATAACCTTTTTTATTAAAACTTATTAAATGTTCTACCAAAAAAAACAAAAGTCACCTACAAAAAATAAACGTTGGGGAACATAAATAAAGGTTAAGAATAACTCAAAACTATACGCAAAACTTGAGGAAGGATGAAATTCAGAATAAACTGAGTCACACAAGAGTGCTGTTTTATTTAGTTATTAAAAAGTCTGTAAAAAGCTTTGTTATTCATTTGGTTAATTTGGAGTTTTTCAGGAGTGGGTTCACTTTGTATTCTTTAAAATGAACATATATATTTCTTATTCTGTTTTTATACCATATTTCACAATTTTATTTAAAAAGCTATGTTTAGATCCTCATAATAATAAAAGAGAGGCCTAATGCCCAAGGAAAATAACCTATTAAAAAATGAGAGAAAAGTCGATTTATTGTAGTTTCATAAACTCAAGCTAGAACAATCTTTAAACTAGAGTAAGCAGAGAGCAGGATAATTGGCAGAAAACTTAGCTATTAAAATGAGTTGGGTCAGATGCCTGAACGGCTCACTAGGTCAAACATCCGTCTCTTGATTTAGGCTCAGGTTATGATCTCACGATTTGAGTTCAAGTCCTGAGTCATGCTCCATGCTGACCATGCAGAGCCTGCTTGAGATTCCCGCTCTTCCTCTCTCTCTCAAAATAAATAAACAAACTTAAAAAATAAAATAAAATAAAATAAATAAAACAACTTGGGTCTAGAACTTCAAACTTGTTCAACAGCCAGATATTCCATCACCATGTCTGAAAAACCTCAGTCTGTTCGAAAGCATTTTTCTGATCAACATTACCTGGCAATCTGCCTGCTGCAAGTGCATCTCCTGGTAAATGACCATTTACACCATTAGTGGAAGGATTGTTCATTTGACCCAATAATCCACTTCTCATCTCTAAATCAGTTGGGTATGGTCTCCGTGGGTCCCCTAAAAAAACAGACTGCTTTTAATTCAATCATATACAAAATAAGCATTGATACCTTCTCTAAAGAAGTATTGATTTTCCTCGGTTCACTCTGAAAAACTCAAACTACATTTCAATTTTGGAACAAGAAGGTCATCTTATCAACTGTTATTAAGAGCATAATATATTTAAAAATACATGCATTTCGTCTCTGAACCTGCATAGAAATATACTACTCTTTATACAAAAAGAGAGAGAGAGAGAGAGAGAAAAGTCTGTCATTTTAGCAATTCCAGATGACAAATTAAGAAAATTGTAACAGTCTTGATTCTTGTAATTTACCTGCATTTCCTAGTAAGAAAGTAACAAATGATACATACTCTTGAGGGAGAATAAATAGATCATGACACACTTCTGTTTATAAGACAGAAAGGACGGACTGGAATGCTTATTTGAAGGACTGTCTAAATTAAAACTTTTTCTAACCAACCTCTTTGATCTTGTCATTTAAAGACTAATTCCTAGAACCTTCCAGGAGAGTATCTAGAGCCAATGTTCATTTCCAATCATGAAGGCATACTGTTTAGTTTGGGGATGATGAAAATTTGGCAGATTTGGACTTTTTGGTAATACTTCTTACTCGCTCCAGATCACTTACCCCCCCAAACTGGCAATTGGTAAAATACCATTCACAAGTTACTGATGTTGAGAGATTTATCTCCCACTCCTCCCAGAAGACTACTGCTCTACATTAGGTCCCTGTCCTATGTACTGTCAATGTATGTTGCAGCTCATTGCTCTTTGCTGTTTCTAATTACTCCTGTTCTTTCCAGTCCCATGTATTTGCTGTTGGGGGGTGCTCAGTGCTTCATCTTTATCACCAAAGAGCTGGAATTGTCTGCTTCCAAGGCAAGAACCCTTGAGGAAACTCCAATTGTTCTAAAAGGTGGGCTTCTGGCCAACCTGGGTATTACAGGCATATAAATCTATAGGTTTTGCATCATCACGTATCATCTTGTACTTTTAAACATGAATTTATTATTTTTCTTTAAAAAGGAAAGAAACACAGTTCCTGTGGCAACAGCTTTGTAGAAAATCAAACTGATAAAACCCATGGCCCATATTATTCCTTCTAAGATATTAAAGATGTGAAAATCACCTAAGATTTAAAACCACATATGTCTACTTTAAAAAGAGAAGTATTTTACCTGGAACCCAGGTCAGTGGGGCACATACAGCATTACTTGCACTAATCCTATGTGCGTATTTAATTATTTCTTCAGAGGAGATGGCACCTGAGAGTCGAGAGCATAACATCTTAGTCTAGTAACTTACAAGGGCATAAACACGTGCCTCATAGTCACACATCATACTTTATTTTTTATTATCGGTATACAAGATAATCTGAGTTACCTACCTTCCCTAATAAAGCTAATAATACGTATATTGTTAAACTTAAATCATAGAGATTTCCCAACTAAAGAACAAAACGTCCAGAAAAATCATCTGACAAAGTGTCAAACTTGGGACATTAGCATGATAATGCTCACTATCTCAATTATTAGCTACCATTAAATAGTCTTACTGTTCTGAAAGCAACAGTGAACACAAAGAAAATAGAGGCAAGAGTGTTTTGTCTCCCAATGACAAAGCTATTAAATTAGAACAGCAGTTCACACTATATCACTCAATTGTTGGCTTACTGTGCCACTAAGGATATAAGTAGATCTAAGTAGAAACAAATCCACAATACATTCATTAGATTAAAAAAGGCAAGCCACTAAATAATATGTATAGCATGACCTGGTTTTTGTTTTAGAATATATGTACATATATACTTGTATTGTTCCCATTCTATCTGTATTAAACATCTTTAAAAAAAAAAAAAGTGGACACACACCAAACATTAGCAGTAGTTATCTAAAACAGGAAAAGAAGAAGAAAGTTAGACAACTCTGAGGTGACTAAAGGTAAATCATCTACGAAACCATTAAAGTAACCGAAGTTTGGGGCACCTTGGTTGGTTGAGCTCAGTTGGCTGAGCGTCTGATTTCGGCTCAGGTCATGATCTCACGGTTTGTGGGTTCGAGCCCTGCGTTCGGCTCTGTGCTGACAGCTCAGAGCCTAGAGCCTGGAGCCTGCTCTGGATCTGTGTCTCCCTCTCTCTCTGCCACCCCCTACCCCCCGACTCACACACTGTCTCTCTCTCCTTCAAAAATAAACATTAAAAAAAAAAATTTAAAAAAAAGTAACCAAATTTTCATTGTAACTCTACTTTTAGTACACAAACTAAAAAATCCAAAATGGAAGTCTTCTAAGGAGAGGAGCAGGACAGGAAAAGAAGGTCTGCTGGGCTTCTGCACCATTAAATGTGCACACACCCCAAAGCCACATCTAGTTCTGACTTCATGACACTCTAGTCCTGCTCCATTTGTCCACTGCACATTCTCTTTCACTTTTGCAAGATCCATCTTTTCCAAGATCTATCTCAAATCCCACTTGCTTCCAGATCACAGTTCTTTTCCCTTCTCCCAACAACTTTATACACTCATTGTCATTACTGCGCATTTGGATACAAAGTCGTAACTTGCCATATGTTACTGCTTCTTATAACCTGAGAAAGGTGTGATGTCTCCTCAGTAATACACAGCTCAGTGCTAGAACCTAGCACTTTACAATAAAAATTTATTGGAACCATTTCAAAAGTAGCAAATGATTACCAGTTAATACTTTCATCTGCTTCTTCAAACAAAACCTTGGGATTTTTCAGAAAGTCATTCAGTGTTTCCCACTGTACTAACCTTTTCTTGCTTTTTCTATTGATTTGAGTTTTTCTTTTGCTTGGTAAACAGCTGTTGCCTAATTTGAACATTAAAAAAAGAAATACGGTTTATTCTTAACTATATCAAACAGTTTTTGGCCTAATTCACAAAATCATTAATTCCATATGAACAACATGCAAAATTTAGAAATCCCCACAATTTATCTGTAATGTTCTCAAACACGTGGGTATCATTTGTATCAGTTAATGAAAGAAATAACATATGTTCATGAATCAGTCTCCATTCACAAATTCTATCACAAACATGCAAAAGAGATTCTGACCACATACCACCCCAAGAGCATTCGGGTTCAAGGATAAAATATCAAAATGTTTTTTTAGTTTGTAAGATACATTCTTGGATTGATGATCTTATTCATTTATACATTACCACTATCTCTAAGCTTAATGACTACTATAATGAAAACACCCACAACCACCCCCCACTCCCACTGGAAAGATACATGAAAGGGTAAAATGAAGTTAAGCTAGTATGTATATGCATCTTTAACTGTAACACAGTGGTTAGGAGTATGGAGACAGAGAGAACTAGGTTTAAGTTCTATCTCCCTACTTTTCACTCTCCCTGGGCAAAGTAGTTATCAATTTAAAATCTCAGTTTCTTCATCTGTAAAATGGAATGGTACTAACCTCGCATAATTATTAAGAAAATTAAGTTAAAACATTTAAAGTGCTAGCAAGCACAAGGCCTGATGCACAAGTGCTCAATGTTAGTTGCTATTACCTATCATAAAATTTAGTCTTTTTATGGTCCTTGTGTTAACTGTATTTAACTCCACAATTATATTTTTGGAAATCTAAAGAATATAATCTGAAATGCAGAAGAAAAACAAAGTTTTTTTGCAATGATATTCATCAAAGTATTATTTTGTAAGAGTAAGTTAGAAAACTAAACCAAATGGATACAATATACGAAAAATCCCTCAGTTTTAACAAATGGTAATAGAACACCAGTTGGTATCCTACTAATTACAAGATACAAAATGAATTCCTCAGAGGGGGAATAAAAACTATGTTGTACACCTGAAACTAAAGTAACATGGTGTATCAACTATACTTTGATTTAAAAAACAATTATAAGCCTACTGGGAAATTAAAAAAAATAAAAGAATACACCTGAGACTGAAATGAAAAGCAAAAAACTATGAATAACAGCACAGAGGGACTGACGGCATTTTTTCCTTCCTCTTTCTACTTTTCTGTATTCTCTGAATATCTTTTGATAAGCAAGTATTACTTTCCTAATGGAAAATAGATTTTACTATGGTTTTTTTTTTTTTTTAAAGCATTTACTTGGGGTCATTTTTTCAGCAGGAATGGTTAATTTACCCTGAACCACTCAGGTTTCTATTTATTGGAGCCCAATTGGACACATTTTGAAGATTCATCAGGGATAAGGATTCCAGCAGTGTCTGGTCAATATGAGAATCAAACTCAGCTGTTTCTGTAATATCACCATATAACAATTACATTAGTTAGTATTTAGTGAAATAACCGGGTAAATATGAGCGAAGAAATTGCTTTTTTGAAATAGTAGCCAAAAACTAGAGTCCTGGGGACATATGCCCAAATCCACCTAGTTTAGAATGGAGGATGAAATAAGTTAGTCAGTTTTAATCAATTTATAAAATTGGTACATATTTCTACTGATTTCAAAATATTTTTAAAGTTGAAGTAAAGATTTAGATTACTAATAACTGAAAACTTCTATCAGGACAGGATAAAAGTACAACTTCTATTAATTCAATTCCATTAGTTCTAGTAATTCAACACTGTGAAATCTTTAAATGATGAAAATATGGTTCAAAAGTAATGCAGACTACCTTAAAACATTAAGTTAAAAAGGGATGACAATGCCCTTTCATTCAAACTGTCAAGTTCTCATTTTTACACTTAGGAACTTAAGTTTTCTGCCAATTCAAAATACTTTAAAACAGATTTATTTTTCAGAAATAATTAAACAATATCTTTTTTTTTTTTACCTCCTCTTCTATGAACTTACCAATATTTGTTCTGCTTCCTTTAGCTGTTTTTGTAGTTGTTGAATATCACTGTCTCTCTTCTCTACTTCCTTTTCTAAAACTTGCATTTCATGATGGATTTTTCCCTGATTAAGTGCCAATTTCATCAGTTCTTGAAATTCCCCATCTCTGTGAATTAACAACTCCAGGACCTATCAGATATTGATTAAAGCAGACAACAGAATATTGAAAAGTGACATTCCAATGAAACAAAGAGTCTACGTGTAAATTGGCTAGGCTATAAAATGTTAACACCTCCAAGTATTATTCTACTCAATGTTAAGAATAAAAATAGCCTACTTCTGATTATTTTGGAAAAAAGATTATCAAGACTTTTTACTTTTTCTCATTACATGCTATTCTTTCATGCAAATAAGAACTACCAATATGCCAAAATGAGGTTTATTCACTTCCCAGGAAAGATAAAATTTTTGTGTATCCTTAAAAATACAAAATAAACAGCCTGACTTAAAAAATGAGCAAAGGAAAACTGATGCAAGCCACTCTGGAAAACACTATGGAGGTTCCTCAAAAAATTAAAAATAGAACCCTACAACCCAGCAATTGCACTACTAGGTATTTATCCAAGGGATACAGGTATGCTGTTTTGAGGGGGCACACGCACCCCAATGTTTACAGCAGCACTATTAACAATGGCCAAAGTATGGAAAGAGCCCAAATGTCCATTGACGGATGAACGGATACAGACGATGTGGTATACATATACAATGGAGTTATTACTCGGCAATCAAAAAGAACGAAATCTCGTCATTTGCAACTATGTGGATGGAACTAGAGGGTATTATGCTAAGCGAAATTAGTCAGAGAAAGACAAATATTATATGACTTCCCTCCTATGAGGACTTTAAGACACAGAACAGATGAACACAAGGGAAGGGAAGCAAAAATATAAAAACAAGGAGGGGGACAAAACATAAGACTCTTTAATATGGAGAACAAACAGAGGGTTATGGGAAGGGTTGTGGGAGGGGGGATGGGCTAAATGGGTAAGGGGCATTAAGGAATCTATTCTTGAAGTCACTGTTGCACTATATGCTAACTAATTTGGATGTGAATTTTAAAAAAATTTAATTTAAATTTTTAAAAAAGTGCAAAGGAAATGAATAGACCTTTTTCTAAAGACATACAAATGAACAAAGGTACATGAAAAGGTGCTCAACATCACTAATTACCAGGGAAATGCAAATCAAAACCACAACTGGATATCACCTCATACCAGTTACAACAGTTGTAATAAAAAAAAAAAAAAAAAAAGATAACAAACGTTGGTGAGGAGGTGAAGAAAATGGAACCTTCATGCACTAGTGGTGGGAAACCCACTGTGGGAAACAGTATAGAAGTTATTACTTAAAGAGTTAAAAGAGAACTACCAGATGATCCAGCAATTCTACTTCTGGTTACTTACCTGAAGAAAATGAAATTATTATCTCAAAAAGATATCTGCACTCCTATATTCACTGCAGCATTATTTACAATAGCCAATATAGAAAGCAAGCTATCCATCAATATATGAATGGATAAAGGACATGTTGTATGTAAGTTTTTATTTAAGTTCCAGCTAGTTAACATACACTGTAATATTAGTTTCAGGTGTACAATATAGTGATTCAACCTTCACATACAATGTCTGGTGCTCATCACAAGTGCCCTCCTTAATCCCCACTCCCTTAACAACCACTCCTCTGGTAACCGTCAGTTTGCTCTCCAAAGCTAAGAGTCTGTTTCTTGGTTTTCCTCTTTTTTTCTTCCCTATGATTGCTTGTTTTATGTCTTAAATTCCATCTGAGTGAAATTACGTGGTAATTGTCTTTCTCTGACTTATTTTCCTTAGCATAATACTCTCTAGCTCCATCCATGTCGTTACAAACGGCAAGATTTCATCCCCCACCTTTTTAAAAAATTTTTTAAAAAACATTTATTCATTTTTTTGACAGAGAGAGATAGTGTGAGTGGGGGAAGGACTGAGAGAGGGAGACACAGAATCCAAAGCAGGCTCCAGGCTCTGAGCACCCCTTGGGGCTTGAACCCATGAACTGTGAGATTATGACCTGAGCTAAAGTAGGATGCTTAACCGACCCGCATTCCTTTTTTATGGCTGAGTAATATTCCTGTGTGTGTGTGTGTGTGTGTGTGTGTGTGTGTGTGTGTGTCTTCTTTACCCAATCATCAACTGATGGACATTTGGGCTTTTTCCAGAATTTGGCTATTGTTGATAATGCTGCTGTAAACACCAGGGGCATGTATCCCTTCAAACTAGTAGAAAATGTGTGGTATGTACACACACAGATAGAGAAATACTATTCAGCCATAAAAAAGAAGGAAATCTTATCATTTGTGACAATAAGGATAGACCTTGAAGCCATTATATTAAGTGAAAAAAGTCAGCAAGAGAAAGACAAATACTGCACGATCTCATTTATATGTGGAATCTACAAGAGACAAACTCAGAAAAAGAAATCAGATTGGTGGTTGCCACGGGTGGGGGTGGGTAAAATGGGTGAAGATGATCAAAAGGTACAAACTTACGCTTATAAGACAAATTCTGGGATGCAATGTACAGAAATGGTGTCTATAGTTAACAATATTACATTGTATACTTGAAAGTTGCTAAGACAGAAAATTTTTGCAACTTAAAGTTTGTAAAAATGTACAGAGAAATGGGGAACCTGGTTGGCTCAGTTGGTTAAGTGTATGACTTTTGATTTTGGCTCAGGTCAAGATCTCACGGTTTGTGAGATCAGCCTGCTTGGGATTCTCTCCCTCTCTCTCTTCCCCTTCTACACACACACACACACACACACACACACACACACACACTCACAAATAAAAAATAAACTTAAAACATACATATATATAAAACTCACACTAAACCTGTGATTTCATTCATAGTATTGCTTTACAATGAAGATGGTTTAAAAAAGAGCAATTTCCAAAAATAGTAAATAGGTGGTATGCAGATACAACCTTTGACCTATGAAGGTTAAAAAGCATAAAACAGAAAGTCTGGGTCCAAATCTCGTCTTTCGTTTACCATGGATATAGTAACAGCACCTTATCACACAAGGTTATTGTGAGGATTTATGATATAATGCATGTAAAG
Source organism: Puma concolor (assembly GCF_028749965.1). Taxonomy (NCBI): domain Eukaryota; kingdom Metazoa; phylum Chordata; class Mammalia; order Carnivora; family Felidae; genus Puma; species Puma concolor. The sequence continues at coordinate 219,126,770 of NC_141667.1, forward strand.
TACACACAGGAAGAGCCCAATAAAGGCTAGCTATCATCATCACTACCCCACTACAGAATTAAGATGCAATCTTACCTAAATACCCTTACTTAACTGTGCGAAGTGGGGAATAATACTTCAAGAAAGGAAATGGCTATCAAAATTCAGAATCAATTTTAAAACTGTTAACAAAAATTTGTTAAAGAGTAAAAAGTATAGACCTGCCTCTTCAAGTTCCTTTCGATATGAAGTTCTTCTCATTTTTATAGGACTCAGACAAAAGACTGAGCTGTATCTTCTGTCCATGTATTAAAAGTATTTACTTTGAATAATAGTTTCTTCTATAAAAAGTAGTATATTCTACTTAATATACCTACAGTCCCTATTTTTCTCAAGTCACAAGAGAAAGCAGGGTTTCCACTTCTATAAAAGTATATTTAAAAAGTTATTAACCAACTTGTTGTTTCACAACACGTTTCAAGAAGTTTACAGTTTGACCTATATTGTATACTACCATAGAGCAGTAAAGATTCTTTGGAGATTTTATTGTTGAGTAGAGAAAAATTATTCAACTGAAGTCAGACCTCGATTCTAGTTCTATTCATCCATCAACCTCTAGTTCACTTATCCACCCTGGAACTCAAGCTCTTTTATAACACAGGAGGTTATAAAGACCATTAATGTCCCTTCTAAGTAAAATTCTACATACATGAAAATACGAATATTCAAATAAAATGGAGGCTAGAAAATTTTCAAATGGGCACATCACACTAATATTTAACAGTTTCAATGAAAATTCACAGTACTAAGTATAACGTTTAATTCTGTTCCAGAGTGGTGATGATAACTATCCACCATTACTAAGCTCTCCCTATGTGTACTTAAGAATGCAGTATAATACATCCTCACAACAACCTTATATGACAAGGTACTGTTATTTTTTAAGGACAGAACTGTTAGTTTTTAAAAAGTGTAAGAAATATTAGTGCTGATAAGACAGGTGTTAGTTATGACCTACTGAATCATCTGTGTGCCTGGCTCATAGCAAGCATATAATTGCCTAGGAAGTAAAGTTAGAACTTATATTTCATTTTGCTTATTTTGTAATTCTTATTTGGCTTCACAGGTATTTATGAATAAATATCTGAGACTAGCATTCTTTTATTACCATATTTCTCTATAAGCTTTTCCTAAAAACAAAATAAGCAATATACAAAGAACAACTTTAATATCCCTAAAATTACCAACTTACACTACCTGTAGCCTTATCTAATTCCCCCCTCTCTTCCTGAGGGCATTAATCCTTGAAGAAAACAGTTTTCTGATACTTCACTATTGACAATCAACCAAATTTCTCTGCCCTCAAAACATATGATAAAATTAAAATGATGAAGGGGTGGAAAGTAAAGAGAAAAGATCTATTAGAGATTTCTCCTGTCTCACATCATTAAATAGGCTAATTCTTCCTATCTGTTTCCTCTTAAAAATTTTTTTTTTAATTATGGCAAAAAAACACAAAGTGACATTTACCCTCTTCTTTAAAAAGTTTCTGGGTCAGAAAATCAATCTCACTGTAGAAGATTACAAAGCACAGAAAGGAATAAAAAAAATAAAAACTACCTATAAACTTAAAATCTACAAAATAACTTCTATTAATAGTTGTATGCTCTTTTATTTCTATTCATTTTCAGGATGCATTAGGGGGACAAGCCTATAATAAAAGGTTTATGGGAGCATTAACTTTCTTTATTCCAAATATTGTTTTAATATCCATTTAACAAGCCTTTGCTGGTTAATTCAAAAGACAAAAATGAATAAATGTGTAACTACAACTATAAGAGAAAATGCTATTCACCCTTAGACAACTATTTGCATCTTAAGCAGTATGACCTTATATAAGAGATTCAAAGAAAATATCAATTTAAAAGTTGTAATTAATAATTTAATAGAATTCAATCTTCCTATTTTCAAACAAAGTAAATGTAAGTAGGAAAACTGCAGTAAATAATGGGGATTTCTTGTTTGTAATTTTTTTTTTTTAATTTTTTTTTTCAACGTTTTTTATTTATTTTTGGGACAGAGAGAGACAGAGCATGAACGGGGGAGGGGCAGAGAGAGAGGGAGACACAGAATCGGAAACAGGCTCCAGGCTCTGAGCCATCAGCCCAGAGCCCGACGCGGGGCTCGAACTCACGGACCGCGAGATCGTGACCTGGCTGAAGTCGGACGCTTAACCGACTGCGCCACCCAGGCGCCCCTCTTGTTTGTAATTTAAAAAGAAGCCACTTACCTGGTTTTCCTCATCAGGCGGCAACAACTTTTGGTTTCTTGAAATTGCCAGCATTTCTATAAGTTCTCTAGAAAAAGAAAAACAAAAAACAAAACACCTTCACAAAGCAAATACAGTAGAAGCCTTCTCAACTATCTCTTCCTAACTGACTTACTGGATTCATGGTACCCACAGTACGCTGAGTATTCACAGCCACTGCTCCACAGTGACTATGCGCTTGGGCTCTCACCAGCTTCAAGACTCAGTTTTGATTGTTACCAGATGCATCTATGCAATTTTTACTTACTAGTGTAATTACATAAATTAATATCCATTACATAAATACCAATGAAATATGACTGCCAACAGAGAAAAGCTGTTTCTATAAAAACCTAAGCTGAATGCTGGGGAAAGACTCAAGAGATGTCTGCAAAGGCCTGCTTCAAAGAAGCAGGGAAAGTCATACAAATTCAGCAAGAGTCTGCCCTAAGACTGTTTGATGAGCATCTAAGTTCTCATTTCACTTTATCATTCATTTAAAGTAATCTCTACACCCAACATGGGGCTCAAATCCACAATCCTGAGATCAAGAATTGCATGCTCTACTGATTGAGCCAGCCAGGCACCCCTCATTTCACTTTAAAGAAACAAACTAGAAACTGGTAGACTTTGCATTATGGGTGGTTTATGCAAGAAAAACTCCTACATTCAGCACATTGGCCATGCCCCTTCATTTACATATCATCCAGGGCTGTTTTCCCACTATAATGGCAGAATAGGGTAGTTGCAGCAGAAAATTTATAGCTTGCAAAAATCAAAAATATTTATTATCTGGCCCTTCCTCTATAGAAAAAGTTCTCTGACACCTGTCTTAGATGAAAAGATTAGTGAAAACATAAGTTTATATGCTTTAAGGTAAAATAAAACAATTAAGGAGTAGATGAATCATTTTTTAAATCATTTTCTACTTTAATTGAATTTTTTTATAAAGTTTATTTCTTTTAAGAGCATATGCACATGCGTGGGAGAGAGGCAGAGAGAAGGGGAGAGAGAGAGAATCCCAAGGAGTGGGGCTCGAACTCACAAACCACGAGATCATGACCCTGAGCTGAAATCAAGAGTTGGATGCTTAACCAACTGAGCCACGCAGGTGCTCCTAATTGAATTTTTAAAAAATTTTTTGACGTTTATTTATTTATCGAGAGAGAGAGAGAGAGAAAGAGAGAAAGAGAGAGAGAGAGAGAGAGAGAGAAAGAGAGAGAGAAAGAGAGAGAGAGAGAAAGAGAGAGAGAGAGAGAGAGAAAGAGAGAGAGAAAGAGAGAAAGAGAAAGAGAGAGAGAGAGAGAGAGAGAAAGAGAGAGAGAGAGAGAGAGAGAGAGAGAAAGAGAGAGAGAGAGAGAGAAAGAGAGAGAGAGAGAGAGCAGGGGAGGGGCAGAGAGGGAGTCACAGAATCCGAAGCAGGTTCCAGGCTCTGAGATGTCAGCACAGAGCCGACACGGGGCTCGAACCCACAAACCGTGAGATCATGCCCTGAGCTGAAGTTGGGCGTTTAACTGACTGAGCCATCCAGGAGCCCCTGAATATTTTAATTAACCAAACAGGTTATCAACTAAGAGGGATTCTTACATATAATAAAATCCTATCTTTCTGGAATGAGCATTTACTAGATATACCAATTTTTCCTATATGAAAATTAGTATAAACATAATATACACATTATAAAATATATCACAGTATTAAAAAGTATATCACAGTATAAAATATGCCACAGGTAGTATCTATATATTAGCTTCAAACTTGCTGACAGATGGACTCCAGAAATTATGCAAGAGGCACAGCTGCACAATTAGCTACCTGACACGACCAGTCAGCCCCAGTGTTTGTACCTTCTTGCTGGCTGCTAGGCTATCTTCACCTTCCTATTTCCATCTTCCTACTCCTACCTTCATACGGTTTTCCTGGATGGTGCCAATTGGACCCAACCTTCCCCACTACTACGTTCTCGTACCACTGTGTATGAATTTGCTAATTAATGAAAAAGGGGGATATGGCAATGGAAAGTCTTCATTCACCCATTCATTAAATATTTCTTGAGTGCCTCTTATGTGCCAGGCACTTTCTAGATGCTTGAGTTATAAAAGCAAACAATGGAGGGGTGCCTGGGTGGCTCAGTTGGTTGAGCATCTGACTCTTGGTTTCAGCTCAGGTCATAATCTCACAGTTCGTGGGATCAAGCCCCGAGTTGGGCTCTGTACTGACAGTGCAGAGCCTGCTTGAGATTTTCCCTCTTCCTCTTTCCTTGGCCATCCTCTCACTCACACATGTATACACACACTTTCTCTCTCTCTCTCTCTCAAAATACATAAATAGACATTAAAAAAAAAAAACAGTGAACAATGGAATTTAAATTCTAATACAGGAGACAAAAATAACCAAGAAAACAGGCAAATAAAACTAGGGTTATAAGAAAATAAAGCAGAGTGTCAGTGAGCTGGTCTGGCTACTTACACTGGGTAGGGTCAGGAAAGGATTCTCCAAGTGAGAGGAGCCAGCCATGAGGGAAGAATGCTTGTAAAAAGTCACAGCTAGTTCAGGGGCCCAAAGATGGTTTGAAGAAGTGTGGCCAGAACATAGTATGCACTGGGGAGCAGGATACAAAATGAGGACAAGGGGAGGGAAGGAGGGAGGGGCCAGACTACTGTGTCAGGTCCTTGTAGGTCATGGTAAAGGATCAGTGTATCATTCCAGAGAATGAGAAGCAACTGGATCATTTTAAGCTGGGAAATGATATGACCTGATTTATGTTTTAAAACAAGCTAAGCTATCTGGAGAACAGATTGTAAGAGGGCTAGAATGGAAATGAAGTTAGATGGCTTCTGCAATGTTCCAGGCAAAAAATGACATTGGCTTTGACTGGGTCCGAGCCACTAGGATTTAGTAATGGTAATAGGTGAAACATGTACAGACTCAGAATATATTTTGGAGGTAGAGCTGGCAAGACAATGATGGATTAAACAAACATTTCATGAAAGTAGCATGTTATATTAATCATTTTCTGTACCCTATAGAGGAGATATAAACACTTGAAAATCTCTGATCTATGTAAAGGCTGGTTTCAGGGTGGGAGAGGTGGGCACTGGGGGGGTATGGTGGGAGATGTGGAATGAGCCTTTTCTGCCTTTCTTGCAAATCTGGGAATATAAATCCACAGAGAACCTTAAAAGGGCTTGCCCTAGGCACAGAACTACAGGGGGAAGGAGAAAGCTGTAAGACAGGACATTCAGTAACCATCTAGAACAAAGTGGAAACTTCTGTCTTCCCCAATGGTAAAAAGAGGCTGAAGGAAGCCCTGAACCCACTCTCTGGTTACAGGTGTGGGAGACAGAGCCCCGTCCTCGTATAGAAAAAATTAGAATCCATCCACAATTCCCCTTAGAAATATAATTTAGATGGGGGTTAGGTTGGGTATTAGTGGTATTACAGTTCAGGTAAATTATAGGTAAACAGAATTAATAGGCTGCTGTGGAAACCTCAAGACTCCTATCAACATGGTTTGTGAGGGACAATGAGTTCTGAGTTACAAACACGTTAAGAAAAACTTTTAGGGACGTCTAGACGGCTCAGTTGGTTAAGCGTCCAACTTTGGCTCAGGTCATGAACTTGCCATCCATGAATCCAAGCCCCACGTTGGGCTCTGTGCTGACAGCTCAGAACCTGGAGCCTGTCTCCCTATCTCTCTGTCTGTCCCCTGCTCACACTCTTTCTCTCTCTCTTTCTCTCTCAAAAATAATTAAAAATAAAAAAAACACAACTTTTAGACAATTTATTTAAAATTTTTTTAATGTTTAATTTTGAGAGAGAGGGAGAGAGAGAGAGAGACAGAGCACGAGCAGGGGAGGAGAGGAGCAGAGAGAGAGGAAGACACAGAATCTGAAACAGGCTCCAGGCTCTGAGCCGTCAGCACAGAGCCCGACGTGGGGCTCGAACTCACAAACTGCGAGATTATGACCTGAGCCAAAGCTGGATGCTCAACCGACTGAGCCACCCAGGCACCCCAGACTACAATTTGTTGTGTTTTTTTTAAATTCATCTAAAGACTACCTAATTCTATCATATTTTCCAAAGTAATAAAATATACTAAAAAGCTATATAATCAGGTAACAGTAAAAGATACGTCCTAAATTTCAAACTTACTATTTTCTAAAAGCCAAGAAGTTATACTAGTGAGTTTTCTTTTCATTTTTTTTCATAACAAATGCAAACACGAGAAAAATTTCATTAAGAGGATAATGACAAATTTCAGATTACAGAATCAGTATATGTAACTATACGATTGCTAACAAAATGGGATTTTTTTCAAAAGCCAACCACACTGGAACAACCTCACTCTGTGAAGTCTCAATGAATCCTAGGTGGCAAACTACAAAGTGACATCTCTTCCACTGCCACCACCATCCATCTCCAGGGTCATAAAAGATAAATTTTCACTTACTGTCACTCAGTCTTTCTTTAGAGATGAATAAATAAAACAGCAGAGTAAGTCAGGAGAAAATCAGAGGAAAAGAAAAACTTTTAAGGCAATTATTTATTACCAGGGTGCAGAGCACCTCAAGAAAGAAGCAGCTTATCTCCAATTTGTCACAAGACTCAGTGGAGGCTACAAATCAACCAGAAATCAAAGTGGCATTCCTGGGGAAAGGGCAATAGAAAAACGACACCTTCTTTTAAAGAAATCAAAAGAGAACTCAGCGCCTCAACTAATCATGCACAACTAGAAAGCTGAAGGGGGAAGGTTTCAGAAATGCTGAGATTCTTTTTTTTGGTCTCATAGTAAACTCATTTTGTGCTTTATTGAAAGATTGTGCTGTGAAGATGCACACATTGCTGGGACTTAAGAAATGTATTCAGGAATATGCTGGTCTAATGGATGGTGGTACAGCAGACTGTTTGCAACTGCTTACAATCAGTTTTTACTAAAAGGGTTAAGAATTCTAGTTAATGTAGTGGTTGAAGCTACTAGAATAAATAAGGGAAACAACTCTGTCTGCAAAAAAAAAAAAAAAGTAGGATTCATGTTTTCAATAAAAGAAAAGAAGATGCAACTTTCTCTTGAGGAAAAAAGAAGTAATGGTATCTTAAAGTGAGGTTGATTATATAATGACAGAAAACCTAGGGTTGCCTGGGGGCGCTGAGTGGGTTGGGCGTCCAACTTCACCTCAGGTCATGATCCCATGGTGTGTGGGTTCAAGCCTCGCATTGGGCTCTGCTGTCAGCACAGAGCCCACTTAGGATCCTCTATCTGCCTCTCTCTTTGCCCCTCCCCCACGGTTCTCTCCCTCTCCCTCTCTCTCTCCATAATAAAGAAAGTAAAACAAGAAAGAAAAAATAAAGAGGGAAAATCCAGGACAAGAGAGAACTCCACACTCAAGGTCTGCTACAGACTGTGACCCTGACGTGACTAGAAGCCAATGTGGCCAGAAGCTGATGTGACTCAAGGACTGCAGAGCCCTGTGGAATGACTGAAGAGCTCTACAAAGAATGCATTGGATTTCAACCTCTTCCTAACGAGGTCAGAGAAAAGCAAAACTACATTAGGATCTGCTGCTGTGCAACTTTTGAAACACTGAGATTCTTGAGGAAAACAAATGATCCACTACTCCAGCAGGTCAACACATTTCACCAGGCAGAAAATGCTATATACTCAGTAATCAAGGAAACAAGCAAATAGGGAGAGAGAGAAACTGGTCAATCCTAGCTAGATACAAGAGAATTCCAATTTAGTCTCAAATTTAACACAGCTGGTAAATTAATTATGCTATCTCAGGTGAAGACTACATGACTATCATGTATATGCACTCCTGCAGGTACTGACATCGTCAGGAAAACGCACCTCAGATATACGGCCAAATAATCCCGGAACAAGATCTTAAAAGTGACTACGGAGTCGTCCAATGTCAGAAGAAATGTTCAAATACCATTATCCTGGATAAGTAGGTTCAAAAAAACCATAGTTCCCGAACTTGCAGAGTATGAAATACACACTAGGGTCACAAAACAGACGAATTATGTTACAGCAAGTGAGCTCAGAAAAGAAATGAATTTACTGGGCTCCAGAGTAAAACGGTGGGAATAATTCACTGACAATACTAGGGCAAAGATTTGAAATTCTAAGACCAAGACTTGGAACAAAAGGCAGCAGTCACTACTTCCCAAAGGGGGTGTCACTTCTTCAGAAGTCAACATAGTCACAGAAAAGTGGCACACTAAGCTAGACATTTGGTTTCTACCTCACCGGGCGGTGGGAACTTACCAAGTATTTCAAAGCAGAAAAGTAATACGAGATGCCTTTTAAAAAGATAGCTCTGACCCTGGGCAATACAGTAAGATAAAGTGCAGAAGCATAAAGACAAGTAAAACTTTCCGGAGACTGCATTAAAAAATAGTTAACGACAGTGGGGGTGGGAACAAGACGTCAAATCTGCGCAAGGTTTTAGGGGGAAGAATCAAAACAATTTTAACATCCAAGTGAATGTGAGGGAGTTAAAGAAGGCTTCAACTTGACAAACAGCCACGAACCATGGTAGACTAAGCAGAAAGGCATCCAATTTCTCCTACCTCTTCCACACACGCTGCACTCCTGCCCTCCCAAACTTGCAAGTATGTAAGCACCACCAAGTCGTGCGTGCTCATGCTTCCAGGCTTTTGCACATGCTGTTCCAGCTACCTGCCGCCTACTGAGTCTAGTGAACTCATTCTTCCCATGCAGTCCTTTCTCCAGGAAGCCTACCCTGACTACAACCATGACAGGCACCCTGAGTCCTCGGGTTCCAGTATCCCGCAGTGCACGACTCTGTAAAAACAGGCTCTGCACCACGGTCGCTGTTTACGTCTGTCTCTTCCCCTTGACACTGGGCTCCTCTACGTCGGGACCTAGTCCCCCACCCCCTTCACTACAGTCTCCCAGCGCTTGGGACCCAGGGGGAGTTCCTTAAGTGTCTGTCGAGTGTCCGTGGACGAAGGTACTCACACCGGGCGATCTCTAAGGTCCTCTACAGTTCTGACCGTGTCGGGGTTCCAGAGTCACTGTCATTATTAAAACGTCTTCTAAGGCGGGGGGTTCCCATGTCGGCGTCTCGGAGGGTTGCAGACCTCAAGTGCCAACACCTGTGTATCGTCTCTGGGAGCGCGGCCTCCCCACCGAGCCCCGGGAACCGGGAACGAACACCCCGGCAGGCCTGGACGATGCAGAGTCAGTCCTCCGGGCCCAGCCCTCTCAGGCCTTCAGGCCGACGGCATTACCTTGACAAGACCTCCAGATCTTCCAGCGCAGACAGGAGCCGCTCTCGCGTGCTGTTACCGCCTGCCGCTCCAGAGCCGCCTGCCGGCCGCTCCTTCTCCTTCTCTCCACTCGAAGACGCCGCCATGCTCCCCACAGGCCCGTTTCCGCGACTGCGCAGCTGAGCACTGGGGAGCCGAGGCGGGCTCCGGAGGCGGAAGCAAGAGTCACCGAGGCGGGGGAAAAGTGGCCAGTACACAGCGCCCCCTATATTCCTGGAGATGCACTGAGGGCGGCGGCGCCATCTGATGGGCGAGCGAGAGTTTCTCAGTCTAACCTAGGGAGAGAGCCGGAGGACAGGGAGGAGCAAGGCGGTCAGGTTCTCCTGCGCTTTGTCGTTTTCGCAAGGAATGGGAAGTTCAACGGATTTAAGCATTTGCGGAAATTGCATAATGACCCACCTGTTGTATCTGGTTCTTTGTGAAATGGACTGGTCTCAATATTAACCTATCTTTAATCTGCATCCCTATGATGCTAACCCCGCCTTGGCTGTACCTCAGACCCTCTGCTGTCCTGGACAAAATTTCACACCATTTCCTGTCTCTCCAAACCTCCAACACCTCTTTCCCCCAATTCCCACTCTCAACTTAGGACCTTGCTTTCTAACTCACTAAGAAAGAGGAGAAATCTGAAGATAGGACTCCCACACACTGCGGCCCCCACGAGTGTCTGCCCGCCAGCACCGTGCCCCCGCCCCCCGCTAGCTGCTGCCCATGCACTTGCCTTGCTCCTAGCCAGAGAAATTCTCTGCCAATAGCTGTATCTTTCTGAAGGCACCGTAGTCCTCCTACCTCCCAAATGACAATGTTTCATCCTGTACTTATTCCTATCGCCATACCTGCTACTTTCCTAGTTTTAGAATATTCTTACCCCACTTTCCCTACCAGCAACCACTTTACTTCTTTGTTCCCCTCTGCAGCAAAACACCTACAAGGAGTTACCTAAATACTTTGTTTCCAATTCCATTTCTTCCTTATACCCATTTCAGTTAGTTTTCATCCTCATTTTCCCACCAAAACTGATTGTAAAGGTCATTGAAGACTGCCATGCTGCTAAATGTAATGGTCAGCACTCACCGAGCTTGGTGGCTCCTAGGCCCTGGACCTGTTAACATCCTCCTTTATCCTGGAGAACACTTTCTCCACTTGGGTTCTAGCATGCTGGTCTCTCTTTGTTGCTCTCCTTCCTCTCTGATCTCCCCTCTCCATCTCTCTGGCTGATTCCTCCACTCAACCTTGACCTCTAGACAGAGGAATGGTTGGGAGACACTTCTAAGTCCTCACCTCCCCAGCTCACTTTTGATCATCTCACCCAGTCCAGGGGCTTTAAACACTGTCTGTATGCTGACTCCAAAATTTGTATTTCCCTCCCCAACCTGTCCTCTGAATTCAGGCTTGTATGCCCAGTTCCTACTAGATCCTTCTGTTACTGCACAGAGAACCGGTTCTGAGCTCACGTGGGGCTACACTCTGCTGGAAAATCAATATTCGAAAGACAGGTAATGGGGGGAAAGGGAAGTTTACTTTATTCAGAAGCTGGTAACCTAAGACAGTGGGCTAATGTCCCAAACACTATCTTCCCTGTCTAGGTGAAGCTGGACGGTTTTAAAGGGAAAGACTTGGGAAACGGAGGAAGGTGCTCCAGGCGGGAGAAGCAGGTGCCCTGGCGGTTAGTCCGAGGTGGACCTGACCCTGAATAGACTTGCTGGTATCAGCCGCAGCTGTTTGGAGATACAGTCAGGACTTACCTTCTGGGGAAGCTTCGTCCTTCACTCCTCTAGGCCAGCGGTCTGCAGGTCTCAAGGCAAGTGGGTTAGTTCTGCTACACACCAGGGAACTTTGGTCAGCAAGCAAGGAGTGTGTAAGACTGAAGCAAGTTAGTCCTTAAGAGCAGCTGGAGGGCTGTTACAGTTCCCACTGGGTGTCTCAAATATATGGGCAAACCCGAATTCCTGATCTACGTCCCCTCTCGCCCAACACACATGTCACACTTCTTGCAGCCCCAACCACCCCCCCCCCCAGCCCAGTTGATGGCAGCTTCTTCACTTTGATTTTTCAGGCAAAAGACATAGGGTTTTCCTTGTTTCTCATACATCACGTCCATCAGGAATCCAGATAGTTCTGCCTTCAGGACATGCCCAGAAGTTGTCCATGTCTCATCTTTCCGCTTCTTTTTTTTTTTTTATGTTTATTTATTTTTGACAAAGAGACAGAATGTGCATGGGAGAGGAGCAGAGAGAGAGGGAGACACAATCTGAAGCAGTTTCCAGGCTCTGAGCTGTCAGCAGAACCTGACGTGGGATTCAAACTAATGAACCTTGAGATCATAACCTGAGCTGAAGTCAGACGCTTAACCAACTGAGCCACCCAGCTGCCCCTCATCTTTCCATTTCTAATCTCAGGTCCACATCTCCATCATGCCTCAGCTGCATTTACTGGGATTGCCTTTGCGCTGTTCTCTCTGCTTCTCCCCTCACATCTGCAGGCACAGCCCTTTCTCAAAGAAGCCCACCTGGCCATCCTTTTTCCTACTTGCAATCTACCCCCACATCCTATACCCTTTCCCCTGCTCTACTTTTTTCCATAGCATTTGTCCTTTTCTAACCTTCTATATAAGTTAGTTGGTGGGGGCACCTGCCCTGAGGGGACACCTCAGTTGGCTGAGCATTCCAATTCAGCTCAGGTCATGATCTCATGGTTTGTGAGTTCAAGCTCTGCCTTGGGCTCTCTGACGTCAGTGCAGAGCCTGCTTCAGATCCTCTGTCTCCTTCTCTCTCTGCCCCTCCCATGCTCATTCTCTCCCTCTGTCTCAAAATAAATAAACTTAAAAAAAAGTTAGTTGATGTGTGTTTTGCTAATTATCTCTTCTGCTGGGATGTAGGCTACATGAAGCCAGAATTTCTGGTCTTTTGCTCAGTGATATTGCCCCAGTGCCAGAAGGCTGCCTGACAGAGTGGGCACCTATGACTATTACTGGATTTGTTGTTGACAGAGGTGCTAAAATCACCAAAGATGCTGAAAACAAAAGGTAGATATCTGTAGTTTTGCCTCTAAATGGTAAAGCCTTATTTTCTGTCTTTTCTGTCCACATTCTCCTTAAGGATTCTCAAAAGCAACTCCAAATATTTATAATATCCTCAACCAGAAATGCAATATTCTGCAGCATAGTAGTAGACACTCATGGTTACTTTGCAACCCAACAAACACTAGTCCGGAAGCTTATTTCCCCAGCCAGTCACCGAAGTAAGTTTGAAGGCTCATGTTCAAGATCACACTCACTAAGAGTGGGGTAGAGAGTCAGACTCAGGCAATTCTCTCCCCGTAGTCAGGCAGTGAGAAAAGGAAAACAGACCAAATACATTCATTAACTGTCTTTAAGAAGCAAAAAACCTTGACATTCTATTTCAGAGCCCCTAATCCCAGGTAAAAATACCACTCAATTCAGGATCAAGCTTCCATCTCAAAAACAACATTTATAGTTTTTGAAACCATGAATTACCTCTCAGAAAGCTACTGGGGGGAAGGGGTGGGTTCCCAGCAATTTGCTGGCTTTTAAGACAGCAATTTCAGTTTTTGTGGGTTTTTTAAAAGGTTTATTTATTTTTGAGAGCGAGAGTGTGAGCAGGGGAGGGGCAGGAGAGAGAGAGAGAGAGACAGAGAGAGAGCGAATCTGAAGCAGTTTCCATGCTGTCAGTGCAAAAGCCCGACGGTGGGGCTCAAACCCACAAATCACGAGACCATGACCTAAGCCGAAGTCAGACACTCAACTGACTGAGCCACCCAGGCGCCCCAGCAACATCAGTTTTTAAATCAATTATAAAGCCTCAAATGTGCCATTTAAACTGCTTTTAACAAGTCAAGTTATCTCTGGTATATCTAACTGGGGCTGCTCTACATCAAGAGAAGTTTCACAGTCTGAATAAAGCCTCTTATCTCCTTCACACCCCTGTCCTAGTTACATCGTGAAACCTTCATCAGAAGAACTCATCCTCCACGTTCCAAAGCACAAAAGCTCCCACTGCCCCAAACTGCTCAGTGTTCATTAAAATTATCAGCCCCGTGGAAAGCATGGCATTTGTCTTTAACTCCCTACATTCCTGTGCCTTGAGAATAAAAAAACGGCTTAGGTTGCACATCTTATTCCCTTTAAATATTTGTGGTGTGGTTTCAATGGAAAGGCCTTCTGGAATGAACAGATCTTCTGTAAAGAAAGTCTCATCTTCTGCCTGAAATTCCCCAGGCGTCTCTGAAAACTAACCGCTTCTCAGTAACTCAATAGAAAGGTGGGCAGCATTACTGGCCTCCTTTCATAGATTCACTTGTTTTTTCAATAAATGTTTACTAAGCCGTGTTTATATGCCAGGGACTACACTAAATGCTGGGCCTGTAAAGGTGAACAAGACAACAGTGGTCAAGGAAGTCTTCCTGGAGGAAGTGAAAGCAGAAACTCCTAAGAAAGCCGATGGGGCAGGAAGACTGGCAGGGATAGAGGAAGGAAAAACTAGAGTAAGGAGTTAATGTCAGATAGAGAATGGTTAAAATATTTCACTGACTTCTTTTTTAAGTATGTTTTTAAGTTTATTTATTTTGAGAGAGAGAGAGTAAGCATGAGAGTGGGGAGGGGCAGAGAGAGCGAGAGAGAATCCCAAGCAGTCTCTGTGCTGCCACGGCAGAGCAAGAAAGCGACCCTGGGCTTGAACCCACGAAACGTGAGATCGTGACCTGAGCCAAAATCAAGAGGTGGACGCTTAACTGACTGAGCCACCAGGCGCCCCCTAACTCAGATGCATAGTGGATTGAATGGTAGACCTCCAGAAAGATATGTCCACATTCCAGAACCTGCAAACATGACCTTATTTGGAGAAAGGGTCTTCGGAGAATTAATTAAATTAAGGACCTCAAAATGTGATGACCCTGGGTTATTCAAGTGGACCTTAGATCCAGTGACAAGTGTCCTTATGTGAGACACAGAGAGGAGACCCTGGAAGAAGGGAAGGCCATGTGAGGACAGAGGCAGAGATTAAAGTGATGCAGCCACAAACCAAGGAACGCCCGCAGACACCAGGGCCAGGGAGAAGCAAGGAGGAGCAGTCTCCTAGGCCCTTCAAGGGAGACAGCTCTGCCAGCGATTTGGGGCTTCTGACCCAGAATGAATGTCTGTTGTTTTTAGCTACCCAGTTGATGCCAATTTATTACAGCAGCCCTAGGAAACTAATACAAACTGGTTTGAATGAGTAGACATTCTACATTAGATTCTGGGGCGCCTGGGTGGCTCAGTAGGTTAATCCTCCGACTTCGGCTCAGGTCATGATCTCACGGTTCATGGGTTCAAGTCCTGCATCGGGCTCTGCGCTGACAGCTCAGAGCCTGGAGCCTGCTTCGGATTCTGTGTCTCCCTCTCTCTGCCCCTCCCCCACTCACACTCTGTCTCTCTCTCACTCTATCAAAAATAAATAAACATTAAAAAAAATTTAATTAGATTCTAAGGAAATACAGGTTCATTTCTTCTCATAAGTAAAACAAATTGCTAAGTGTTTCTTGGGTGCCTGAAGATTAATAAACTAAATGCATTAATATTAGCAGCGTCGATTTCTTGTATCATGAGCTAAAACAATTAAAGACATCTTGGGCTCAGGGCAGTGGCGGGGTGGGGGTGAGGGGGTCCTGGGTTGCTCATTTGGTTAAGCATCCAACTCTTGATTTCGGCTCAGGTCACGATCTTGTGGTTTGTGAGTTTAAGCCCTGTGTCAGGCTCTGCACTGGCCTCTCTCTCATCCTCTCTCTCTCTCTCTCTCAAAATAAATAAATAAACTTCAAAAAGTCTTGTGCTTGGGGCACCTGGGTGGCTCAGTCAATTAAGTGTCTGACTTCAGCTCAGGTCATGATTTCACGGTTGGTGGGTTCAAGCCCTGTTCTGGGCTCTGTGCTGACAGCTCGGAACCTGGTACCTGCATAGGATTCTGTATCTCCTTCTGTCTCTCTCTTCTTCTGTCTCTCTCTTTCTCTCTCTCATTCAAAGATAAATAAATAAACTTAAGAAATCTTGTGCTCATTAGTAGAAGTCCAGGTTATGGATTAAACGCTGAAAGAGATCTCGGAGGTCATCTGCTCTAGTCTGACCCCAGCCTGTGATTAAACATTTTCTGCTAGAGGAAAGCTAGCTTCCTCAACCATCAGTCATTTTCATTTATTTTGAGCCCAAAGTACATGATGATAATTTTCACACATTGGACCCAAACTGTCTTCTGAGGTCATAAGTAATACATTTAATCTGTCTTTCACAGAACAGGCTGTCAAGGTTTTCTTCTTTCTTTTTTTCTTCTCACTGTGAACTGTATTTATAGCATTAACAAGGGAAAAAGTGGTTATGTTTTCAAATATATGTTTCAAAATCTCAGTTTTAGATTTCAAAATAAAACCTGAATAATTCATTTTTTAAAAAGAGGCTAAATATTATGCTGGATATTTATATATAACCATTATTTTGTTATAGTTTCATTGAGATGCAATTGACATATAATACTGTATAATTGAAGCTATACAACATAATGGTTTGATATGTGTGTATATTATGAAATGATTACCAGAGTAAGTTTAGTTAACTTCCATCACTCAAGTTTTTCTCTTAACTATGATTTGTTAATGTTTTTTCTTATTATAAAAAGTATAAAAAATAAAGGCAAACCAAAAGAAAAGCATGTTCATCTTTAAAAATCTAGGAAATATAAAGAAAAAATAAAATCACCTTTTAACCTTCCATTAAGAAACACATATTGTTTCCATTTTACTGTAATTTCTTCCCAGCTTTTTACTTTCCATACCAATCATCCCTAGTTCCTTCAGTAGCACCTCATTTAAAAGGGTTTCTAGATGTTTCATTACTTTATCATCTCTTTCACACATTCTAGTTGGTCCTTCATAATATACAGCAACTCAACGTGAAGGTACAGTTTGTCTACAGCTAAATAAAAGGGGACTTTTCTTGTGCTCTCGAGAATCACTGCAGTCAAATTAAAAGATCGGAGCCTTTGCAATATTGTAGACTGCAGTTTAAGTCTTGATTCCATTGACTTATGGCCTCTGTGTTTCAGATTCTCCGTCTACAAATGGGGATAATCATACTCCTTTGAAAGGTTCTCGGAAGACATAAAATAATATATATAACGTGCTTGTTACATGATATGTGGAAATATTATATGTTATAATGATAGCTAATATTTATCGAGCCAAGTACTGCTGAATGCTCTGTAAGTACAATTATTCTCCCTGTTTACAGACAAGGACACTGAGGCCCAGAAAGTTTAGGCAATCTAGCCCAGCTCACACATCTTGGGAGGCGACAATCTGAATTCCAAAACTCTGTTTTTCACCACTACACTATGTTGTACAGCAACTAAAATTATAACTGCTTTACTTTCCTCAATGCATCCTAGTATTACAGTAACTTTTTGGAAGTCACGTAATTTTTGCTGATTTATTTTAAGTTTGCAATTTATTAAAGCAATTCCTAAATGGAAGCAACCAATATATCTTTCAATATGTTGGAAGAGTAATAGAATAAACAAACATTAGTATGTCCATGTAATATGTTACTATTCATCAATAAAAAAGAATGAGTTATCTGGGGCACCTGGGTGGCTTAGTTGGTTAAATGTCCAACTTTGGCTTGATCTTGATCTTATGGTTCATGGGTTCAAGCCCCGAGTTGGGCTCTGTGCTGACAGTGTGGAGCCTGCTTGAGATTCTCTCTCTCCCACTCTCTCTGCTCCTCCTCCACTCTCTCTCTCTCTCAAAATAAATAAATAAACGTTAAAAAAAAGAGCTGTCAAGCCTTGCAATGACATGAAAAAATATTAAACACATATTGTTAAGTGAAAGAAGTCAGTCTGAAAAGGCTACATTCTGCATGATTCCGTTTATACTACATTCTAAAAGAGGCTTAACACATTGAGATGGGAAACAGATTGTGGTTGCCAGAGGCTCAGGAAGTAGGAAGGGTTGAAAAGGTGAAACACAGAGGATTTTTTAGGTGGTGAAACTATTCTATACAATGTTGCAGTGGTGGATACATGACACTATGCTTTTGTAAAAACCCATAGACCTTTACAGCACAAAGAGTGAACCTTAATGTATGCAAATTAAAAAATTATTTAGGAGGTCAGAATACCCTAGGGAATGTGACAAAATCAACTTACTATATTATAAATGTATGAATCAACCTCACTGAAAGGGGTGAGTATAAAAGGTGCTGATCTAAGTAACTTTCATCTGTAAGACTAAAGGCAAAATAAATGATATATAAATACTGTAGTATAGGTAATAAAGTTTTTTTCCCAATGGAGTATAGGTTAACAATTCTGAAACTACTATACATGTATGCTGGAATTGAACAGTTAAATAAATAGATGGCAGGTGTGGGAGCCAGATTTCTCCCTATTGGGGTAAGATATTATAAACAAGCAAGGTGAGAAGGCTAGAATAATCCATGTGGTAGTGGATTAGAGTTGGACACATCAGTATGAACTCATGTTTACTTAATGGAGATACAGATGGTTACAAAGAGAAATATTTATATGCGTGTGTGTGTGTATATATATCCTGATTAGTACATACACATATATTTCCTTGATCCATCTTCTTGAAAGGGCCTAGAAGCAACAATCCCTGTCCCCTCATAGCAACAAGCACACTTAAGGTCTTGATCTTGGTTCTTGGTTTCTAATACCATTCTTCATTTCCTTGGAGAAATGGCTGATTTGAGCACTGGGACAAGAAATATACAAGATGAACCTGGGGCATCTTGTAGCTCCAGCAAGTAAGAAATGTTAAAAGAAAAAAATCTACAATGGTGGGGTATGTCAAAGGGTCATCAGGGCCAATGAAAGAATTCCTAATGATGAAAGGTAGAACAAGCTGAATAACAAAATAAATAACACAGTGCTGAATCATAACCTAAAATACAAAATAAGTATCCATGAGTACATGCTGATGTAAATAAGTGATTGGATAAATCAATAAATTGGGGAGAATAGACAAATCTCTCATGTAGAATTCTACATAATTTATGTAGGTGCTCAACACACAAGGAGTTGGTGCATAAACTCCCTGCTCCCCTAAATGTATGCTGCTCATGGTAACTTCCTTCCAAAGGGTGCAGTATGTATGGAAAGGGTAGGGGGAGAAACCTTACAGTGGAGAAATCTAACAAATACTACCTCAGCCATGTGATCAAAATTAATATCAACAGAAATAAGTCAATCATAAGTGTCCTTGATATAATGTGATGAGAATAGCACTTTACTGTTCTGATCTTCCTCCAAACTCATAATCTCATCAGACAAATCCCAACTGAGGAACATTCTACAAAGCAGCTGGCTTCTCAAAAATGTCAAGGTCATCAAAACCAAGGAAAGTCTGAGAAACTGGTGCAATCAAGAGAAGGAGCCCTAGGAGTCATGACAACCAAATGTAACGTGGTATCCTGGATGGATTCTGGAACAGAAAAAGAATATGAGGTAAAAACTAAAGAAATCTGAAGAAATCATGGGCTTTAGTTAATAATAATGTATTAGAATTGGTTCATTAATTTTGACAAATGAACCATATTAATATGTCAATAATAGAGGAAACTGGTGTAGAGTATATGGGAATCTCTCTACTATCTTCATAATTTTTTCTGTTAGTCTAAAACTATTCTAAAATAGAAGTCTATTTTAAAAATTCTGATGTTTTTCAGGCAAACTACCATTAAACCATGTTAAATTGCTCAATGATGCTTACAATATTATAATTTATATAATTGTTGCTCGGGGAAGAACAAAGTAGGATATTAATATCATAATCCCTTGCTATACAACTGTTAGTTTTTATAGTAGTTTCTATTCTCTTTCTTCTCTTAATCTCTTACAATAATTCTTCATTTATTTTTCCAAAAGTTCCAACATATCAGGAAGTTTTCATGCCCCTTTTTTTTCTGGAAGCCTTGCCTCCTAGAGTGCTCTGGGTCCAGTGAGGATGATTTTGTGAGAGGCTAATTTACTGTTGTGCAGGCATATAGTCTTCTGGTGATATAACCTGATTTGAGGATAGAATTTAAGGTAGTTGGAAGAAGGAATGAATTGCATACACTGTAAATGTTCTTTTCTGTTTTTCTCTGCTAGTGTTTGCCGAATAAAGTCAATACAGTTCCAATCCAAAGCAAACATATGTGATGTTTCAGTTAGCCCCAATAGCTTTAGTGCCTTTAAGAATCTTCTGGGATGCAGCAGACATCATTCAACAATCAATGCAGCTGGGGTATGGTCAATTAACCAAATACAAATCCACCTAATTATACCTTTACCCACATTGCTTCGGTTGACACACAAGGCATCCATAATAGATTGTGCCAAATTCATGAACTTCAAATACAATATTAAAAAAAAATTCTTCTACGTTTAACATCCTTAAACAACAACCAAAATAAATAAATAAATAAATAAAAGTTTGAGGACAAAAGAACTTTGTTTTGCATGGAATAACACATGTTTAAATTTGTCCTCATGAATGTTGGCCATCTCTTTTTAATTTCATATAACCACTACCTACCACATAGTAAAGGTTCAGCATTTTTATTGAAGTTGGTTGACTTTCCTCGCATCTTAATGTGAAGATCAGTTTTACATTCATTTTAACTTTTGTTTTCTCTGAGATCTAAATATTTATTTTGGCTAGATTGAGGGAGATTTCCCAGAAAAGTTTCCTTTTTGGCTGCTAGAAAGTTAGTTCCCTTCCTGTCTCTAACCGTGGACACAATTCAGAAAAGATTAACTATAATCTCCATGCTGCTGGTTTGTTTTTCATTTCCTTGCATTTCAAATCCTGTTCATTTTCGTGTGTTAGCCTCTCACACGATACGCAGATGCCTGATAAATGTTTACTGATTTGATTTAATTTAGAAAAACACCTTGTGAGAGCTAAACACTATAGTTCAATTGGCAAAATTGGCCTCAGATCACCTTAATCTTGTCTCTCTGAATGTTTATCACAATCCAAAAAGTACTGTATGACCCTGTGTGCAAATGAGTCACTGTATCCCCTGCAAAAGCAGAGATAAATATTGAAGTGCCAGGAAATGAAGAATTGAACCCACCTCAAAACGACCAAATTCCCAGACCATTTATATTCCCTTAGTATAATGACATCATCATTCTTTCCCATTTTTCCATTTACTTTCAAATACATCCATCCTCGTGTTATCTGATTTCGACCCCAACCAGAAGATTTTTCCCATTAAAGACATAAGGATGAGTTTCCTGCTAAGTGTTTGAATAAAAGCAATGAGGTTAACGGAGGTATCTTGGCATTCATCAGGGCAGAACAGTGGCTTCTTTGTCTTTTCAGATTCTCTGGTGCTTGGCCCTTGCCTCTTCTTGGATAACTTGTTGCTCTTTGACATTCTGGGCTTCGGCCAGGTCTGGTCCTCCAACCAACCCGCAAGTTATTCCCTTCAGGCCGCCCCAAGCCAGCAGTGAGCACAGTGACTCTCTGTCCCCAGCAATCAGGCTTCCAGAGACTGGCCTGCCCATTTTGTGAATCTAACACCTGATATAAAATTTCTAATTACAGACACCAATTTCTCCCTCCTAGGAGATCTGAAAATGCAAGCTCCACTCTTTGTTAGGACCTTTTATTTTCATTGGAAAGCCCCTGCCAAACATTGGCCACATTTCACTCTGTCTGATCCATGCTTTTTTATCTCTTCTCAACCAGACAAACGCATAATGCTTCATTTGCTGGATGACCACGCAATCCATTTCCAAGATCGACTTGTACACAATGCTCCTGCTGGGCCAATGTGCTGTGCACAGCGCTCCAAAGGTATTTCTTGGGCTCTGGCGGGACTACTGTGTGGTTCCTCAACAAAGGCCTTACAATTTCTGAGTGTATTTAGATCATTCAGTTTTAGCTGCATTGGTGGTTCTTCCCTGAGTCTTTAGACACCAGTCCTGCTGTGGGTGTAATGCTGGATTTAGAGGTGAAATGGTGGAATTGTGGAACATAAACATTTGACAAGTGACCATTCTGACAGAGGCATATTTAAATCTTTTGCAAAATTATGTCTTTTTGGCTTGCTTGCATCCTAAGATATTGGTCAGTCAACTTTACAGCCACAGTCCTACTGGAGAGCCTGGCCCTGTCGGTGCCTCAAGTACGGTGAAATGGGGAGAAGTCCAGGGATTATAAAGCTCTAACTAATCCTCTTTCTTATTCCAAGTAATACTTGATATTCACACGGTTTCTGTTGGGTATGCATGCACCCCAGGGACCTGGGTAGTACTCACAATGGCCCCAGGCAGTAGGGAAAAAGACTGCTGAGGTCTGACACTGCCCTGGGCTGTCGGTACAAGACAAAGGGTCAAGGTCAGAAGGGATCAGGGAGAGATGAGGAATCCTGGACTAGTCTGCAGGGAAGAGCAGATAGTGCACAGGCCTCTGTCAGGGACAGTTGGCAAACATTTGGCTAGACTGTCTCCTTCTCGCATTTCTTTCAGGAAATAATACAGTAGTGGAAAACTGAAGAGGGTTAGATTAAAAAAAAAAAATCTTGTGTCAACTCTGGGCACAGGCCTTCCTGTTCATTCATTCATTCAGTGATATTTTTTTAAGTTTTGATTAATTAACTTATTAATTAATTTATTTTTGAAAGAGCGCTAGAGACAGCGCATGTGCAAGTGGGGGAGGGGCAGAGAGAGAAGGGGACAGAGGACCGGAAGCGGGCTTCAGGCGCACAGCGGGAAGCCCAATGTGGGGCTTGGACCCACGAATGGTGAGATCATGACCCAAATCGAAGGCAGACACTTAACCGACTGAGCCACCCAGGTGCCCCCATTCAGTGATTTATTGAGCAGTGATAGTAAGTACTGTTCCAGATTTTTACAATACAGCAGAGGATGAACCAAATAAGTTCCCTGCCCTTTTATTTATTTTTTTTTTAATTTTTTTTTCAACGTTTATTTATTTTTTTGGGGGACAGAGAGAGACAGAGCATGAACGGGGGAGGGGCAGAGAGAGAGGGAGACACAGAATCGGAAACAGGCTCCAGGCTCTGAGCCATCAGCCCAGAGCCTGACGCGGGGCTCGAACTCACAGACCGCGAGATCGTGACCTCGCTGAAGTCGGACGCTTAACCGACTGCGCCACTCAGGCGCCCCAAGTTCCCTGCCCTTTTAGAGCTCACCTTCTAAATGGGGATGGAAGATAATTAATGAGCAAACATGCCAGATAATTTTAGTTTATGATAAATATTATGAAGGAGTGGGGGCCATTTTACATAGAGTGGCCAGTGAAGGCCTCTCTGAGGAGGGTGATATTTTAGGTAAGAGCTAAAGGATAAAAAGGGGGACCTCACCGTGCAGCGATCTAGGGAAGATAGTTCCAAGCAGAATGAACAGCAAGTACAAAGGGCCTGTTTCCTAACACCTGGAATTATAGGAGGCCCTGAGGAGGCTGGAGCATAGTGAGTGAAGCAGTGGGTTCGATGAGCTGAGCGTGTCACAGAGGCCTCATCATGTGTCCCATAGAGCTCTTGCAGGTCATGCAAGGAGTTAGTATTTTAGTTTTGTTACAATGGGAGTGTAGAGGGCAGTCATTAGGTTGCTTTAAGGTGAGCATCACAAGATTCCAACAACCTAGTAGTCATTTGATCTTCAAGGTCACAGAGACAAATCAGATTTTGAGTAACTGTGTTAAACATTTCAATCATGTTGTCTATCAGGATTACAGCCCCTACGAAGGGAAGCTTCTCTTCTAACAGATCTGCTTAAGATATATCAATTAGAACAAAGGTACATCCAACAAAGTCATGAACTGTCCCTGCTCCCAATATCTAATAGTATCAGTGACCTAAGGTTGGGCCACACTCATTTGTCATCTTTTTTTTTTTTTTTTTGAGAGACAGAGGGCACAAGTGAGCAAGAGGCAGAGAGAGAGGGAGAGAGAGAATCCCACGAGGGGCAGAGAGAGGGAGAGAAGTGGGGCTCATGTTCACCCAAAGTGGGGCTTGTGCTCACCTGATGTAGGACATGAACTCGTGAACCATAAGATCATGACCTGAGTGGAAGTCAGATACTTAAGTGAGTGAGCCACCCAGGTGCCCTTTATCAAATATTTATGAAGTGACTGTTATGTGCCAGGGATGTAATGGTGAGCAAAACAGACACCTTCCTTGCTACCCTCAAGCTTACACTCTACCTAGAAAGACTGACAATTAAATAGGCAAACATAAGTTATTTTGCTAAGATAGGGAAAGTGCAGTGCTATGGGAGCATATAACAGCATAGCCAAGTAACCTGATCAAGGAAGACTTCCTGGAAGAAGTGATGTTTAAGCTGAGAGCTGAAGACTAAGTAAGAAAAGTCCAGTTCTAGAAGAGGAAGAGCTTTCCTAATGAAGGAACAGCATATAACCAGAGGTGAGGGAAAACATAGCATATTTTAAGCAACTTAAATAATTTCAGTATGATGGGAGGTAGAGTACAAGATTGAGAAGTAAGAAATGAGGCTGGTGAGGTACCTAGGGACCAGGTCATGAGGCTACAACATGAAGTGTATTATAAGAATGTTAAGGGGCACCTGGGTGGCTAGTCAGTTAAGCAGCCGACTTCGGCTCAGGTCATGATCTCGCGGTCCGTGAGTTCGAGCCCCGCGTCGGGCTCTGTGCTGACAGCTCAGAGCCTGGAGCCTGTTTCAGATTCTGTGTCTCCCTCTCTCTGACCCTCCCCCATTCATGCTCTGTCTCTCTCTGTCTCAAAAATAAATAAACGTTAAAAAAAAAAAGAATGTTAAAATATCTGTACTTTATCATGTAAGCAATGGGAAATCTCTGAAGTGTATGGAAAATGGACTGGGAGGGGAGGAAGACAGTGGTAGTAAAATCCTCGTAGTAATTCAGGTGAGAAATGGTAGTCATTTGACCAAATAGTAGCCGTAGAGATGGAGGAAGGTTGACTGATTACAGATACATTTATCCACAGCTTGAAAAGATAACCTGGCATCAACTCTCTTTGTGAAAAATTAAGGAGAGAGAGAGAGAATGAAATTAACACAGAGAAAAGCCAAAGAGGCCATGATAAATTGTGTAAGCCAGATTTATAAGGCGGTAAGGATGCTGTGAGGAAAAGGAAAAGGTATGCAGAGTACAGGGAAAGAAAAGGGTAGTGGGAAAGAAGAGTACATGTGGCCCATGAGAGAGGGAGGGGAGCGAGTGTCAGTCCCTAGCAGCCCAGTTCCTGACAGTTTTCCAGGTTCAATTCCCAAAAGGTTCAGTCAGCTTTATCCTGTGCTCTGTTCATAAATTCCCATGATCTCTGTCTCCCTTATTGCTGCATCGAAAGGATCCTACCCCTGCTCCATTACACAAGCTAGTTTGATTGAGTTTTATTTCTTGCAACTTAAGGAATTTGAATAAAACAGTAATGGTTATACAAGTGAATTCTTCAAGAAGTGAATTAATTAAAATGGAATGCAAATTAATGCAGTTATAATGAAAAATATAACTCCTGAGTGATCATAGATGTTCGGGTTTACGGATCAACTACTTTTCAATGTGGTTAGTCCAACTACGATCCAAAAGTAGCTTCAAGAGCATAGATTCAGAACAAAAAGTATTGAATGGCCTCATGTCTGATGGACCCATTTCTCTCCCACTCAGTCTCCAGGGGGTGATGCTGAATGGCAAGAAACCACTTCTGAGGCAAGACAGCACAAATCCTGAGGTGGTTACTCTTGGAAGATGTGGCAAAAGAACCTGCAAGAGCAGCTACCTCCTGGTGAAGAGGTAAAGAGCCAGGGGGAAGTGAAGGGATGACGGAAACCCAGGCTGATCAATCATGTTGGACATCAGGAAGAAGGGGCAGAATGGGACAAGGCTCCCAAGTGTGATGACCATTGGGAGATCAGTTTGGCTGGGTACAGTACAAGAAAATTAAGTAACCTATCATGTTTCAGGCCTTGTGTAGGAGCAAAACAAATGATGATCTGGCCCATGTTCTCAGGGACTTACAGTCTAGTGAGAAACACAGACATGTACACAGGTAACATAAGGTGGAAAGGGAGAAGACAAGTAAGCACAGGCGCTATGGGTTTACAAAGAGGTTCAAGATATAACAGCTGAGCTCAGACATAAAGGTCAAGTCATAGTTACACAGGAATGTCAGGAAGAGCAAAACTACAAGTGTATTTGAAAGAGCTGAACTACCAGAAGCAGGCTGTATTAGTAGAATGTAAAGAGAAAAGTAGGGAATAGCAGAAGAAAAGTCTGGAGGGTTAAAGGAAAGTCATATCATGAAAGACATTTTTATTTCCAAGACTTAAAAAAAAAAATGGTAAAAGTTTTTTCAACAAAAATGTTTTCCTAACTGCAAAAATGAGTACACTAATTATATCTTCCAATTATAAAAACAAAAACAAACCCCCAAAAACTAGAAACATAAGGAAACTGACAAAACACCATTATAATATAGCCATTGGTAAGTAGATTTTTAAATTCCAAATATCAAATAAACACAAAATAATATTCTATGGAAAAATTTAATCAAGCTTAATTTAGTAGAAACATGTTAGGATATGGACACTACAAAAGGTGAATATAGACCTTTCTCTTTGTGAGATAGAAACAATCACCATATATTCTTTTCTATTTTGATGAAGCATCTACTAATATGGGTCATGTATTTAGCTACAAAGAAAATCTTAACAAGAGATCTTAGAGATTTTATAAAGTTTTTCTGATTAGATTCAATTAAGCTAGAAATCCATAAAATTTGACTTGGTTTTATAAGAGGTCACCGAGTGCTTTTTAAGCAAGAGAGCAACACAATCATGTAGCAAATGGGTTGGAGGGGAGTTGGGAGAGACAGGAGGAAGGAAACCAGGTAAAGAAATATTGCAACAGTCCCGGGAAGTAGTAATGTGGGTCTGAACCAAGATAGGAAGAGTGGGGAATGAAAAGGAGTAGACAACTTCAAATATATTTAGTAGATAAATAACAAGGGCTGACTAATTGAATTTAGATGAGAGGGAAGTGTGGGTAGGGGGATGGAGAAGAGTTAAATGATTAAATTAGGTGGTGATGTGGGGAAGGTAGTATCATCAATTTAGTGAAGAAGACATGAGAAGGAACAGATCTGGAGAAATGGGGAGTTCATCTTTGAGCTTGATGAATTTGAGGAACATGGCCCAAAGTGCAGTTTAAGGATACAAAGAGAACTGTATACATTGCTATTACCAGGATGATTATTCTTTTTTTGTAGAAATTCAGAAGCTCCTCTTCTATTTGGTGCCCAGAAGGGAATGAGAGTGGCTTATCAAGAGTACTTAGTAGAACTTTCACCACCTACTTCTTACACCCAGGAACAATTAAGACAGGTTTAGGAGTATCTTAGATGGGACAGAATGAAATCTTGCCATTTGCAACAACATAGATAGAATTAGAAAGTATTACGCTAAGTAAGTCAGTCAGAGAAATACAAATATCATATGATTTCACTCATTTGTGGAATTTAAAATACAAAACAGATGAACATAAGGGAAGGGAAGCAAACATAATACAAAAACAAAGAGGGAGACAAACCATAAGAGACTCTTAAATACAGAGAACAAACTGAGGCCTGCTGGAGTGGTCGGGTGGAGGGTGGACTAAATGGGCAAGGGGCGTTAAGGAGGACACTTGTGATGAGCACTGGGTGTTATATGTAAGTGATGAATCACTAAATTCTATTCCTGAAATCATTATTAGACTATATCTTAACTAACTTGGATTTAAATTAAAAAAAAAAAGACGGGGCAAAAAATGTCCAATCCAATTGGGAAGATAATACTAAGGACTATATAGCCAGTGCCACAAATGTCCACTAACGCAATTGTCCACTATTGGAAGAGGAGGCAGACTGTATGTGAAATAAGAATGGCCTTACTTTTAATAAGTCATGGGGAAACACCCCCCCCCACACACACACACACCACATACACAAAGTCCTAGGAGACACAGAAGTCTTTAGGGTGCAGGATGGATCATAAATAATGGCTCACAGATAGGAATAAGCTGAGAGGTGGGAGGGAGCCGTGGAAGTCTCAGGACGCAGAGGAGCACTCTGGGGAGCAGAAGGGAGAGGGAGGGAACCCAAAGTATGGAAAGGAGTTGGAGCTCATCAGGGCAGACAAAGGGCGATGTGGCAAAGACTGTGTCAAGAAGCTAGTGTTACTTCATGGCTCTTGTGTAAATTAAAGCCATTAAAATTAATTTTGCCCTGTGAATTTTCCTGAGAATTTCTCTACACTTCTTTGGATAATTGATATCCAAGACCAATGAGGTTCAAGAGAAACTTTTATCTAACACGGACATAAAGATAAAGCCTTACTTTTTGTTTTCACATTTGAGGATTAAAGGATTTTGAGTACTTGAGGGGGCTTAGTAAGTGTTGATTACAATGATTTAGAAAATCCTCAGGGCGTCAAGTGGTGACGCAGCATAAGCCTTCTCAGAGAGTGTATTTAACACTTACAGGCCCGAAGTCACATGGTACAGAGGGCATGGCCAGGGAAGAGGCAGACCTGCTTGGCCAAGTGGTCTCAAGAAAATGATATGATCTGTTTCATCTGTGGTTTTCTAGACTGTAAGATAGGAATTGTAATTTCTTCACTCATTCACCAAGTGTTTTATGAGTGCCCACTATGTACCAACTACTGCTCTACCTGCCTTGTAATATTATTTTGAGAGTTAAATGAAGTAATATAAATGAAAATACCTAGCAGAGTGTCTAGAATCTATCAGGTTCTAATTATATTCACTCTTCTAACCAAGAGGATTTTTGGGGTATTTGAGTCATTATTGGGTCAGGCCAACAAAGGGCCAAGACACTCAGGGTGTTTGTTACAAATATCAGGGTGTTTTGTGGAGCAAAAGAATTGACTGAATTGTGAATCAAGAATGTGAAGACCTTTAATTTAATACATTTTTGAAGCAGTAGGATGGAGGGCAAAATGTTGCCTTCAGGGAAGTGAAGCAGGTCTAAGCCATGGTTATTCTAGGAAGCCTGTAGAGGGTGTGATGGAGCAGCAGGGGTCTTCCAAGTTAAGATCCATTGGAAATATGAATGTCCTCCTGGGTCTAGAACATTTAGAAAGAACTACAAGATAGTTTGCTTCATCAACATGTTCAGAGTTAAGGTGCATGACAAAATAATTGTTCTGAGACATCTTTAACTGTAAACACTGCAGTGCACCCACTGAAGCCTAGAAAGTGAATTTGTAATTCAGGATAAATATTTTGAACTGACTGGATAAGGGCCTTGATAACTCAGATATTCCTGTTTTCCAGTGCTTCAAAGCTTCAAGTAATTCATTTGAAAAAAAGAAAGGAAGAAAGCTGACCCAAGCTGCAAAACATGTTTTCTCTCAGTATTACTTTTGCTTCTGAAGTGGGCTGGTTTCATTATCAAAGGGTGTGGCATTTTCCACTTGTCTTTTATAAATTGAACTTTAGCCCAGACCCTGAAGAGCCTAATGAGGTTGGTCAGAGGTCACAATGAGATGGAATATGCCTGACCCAAAGAGAAAATGGAAAGATCAAGGCCATTTGCAGGTGCCCCCTTAGTGCTCAGAAAGGCCATCACATTGCTTATAACAATGTGTGATTAACTGTAACTGCCCTTAAGGAGCTTCTAGTCTATTGGAAAAGATTGAGAGATAAATGGGCAGTTATACCCTTTGGTACACCCTGTCCATGGAGTAGCAATCCTGAGAGGCAACGGCTCTATCTATTGGACATAGACTGGGTTATGGGTTTCTTGGGCCACTGAGCAGTCCTCATAATGGATAGACTTGTGAGGGAATGAGGGGTGGAGGGGATTTGGGAATGCAGTCAGTGTGGCCTTGCTTGCAAGCTTCAGTGTGGCAGTGGTGAGTTCCAGGGAACCATTTGTTGCTATTGAAGGATTTGGTCAGGTCACCCACAGCAAAACCTGTATCCCTCCATGGCAACTCAGACACTGACAAAATGGAATAATAAGAGAACAGTAATCCGTTGATCCCTCCAAGAAATGGAGAAATGGCCTCCTCATGAAGGCCCCTGCAGACCTATAAGCAGCCATGAGGGGGCAGTCTCCAAAAACAGCATGCCCATGAACTGAAGGAGCTGGGGGCATGGAAGGCCTGTAGTTCCCCTCCCTGAGCAATGCTGACCTTTGGGAGGAGGTTGTGCCATAAGAAAGGTCATCGGATAACAGAGTCTTTGCCATTCTCCTGGCCTGTCGAACTTGGGAACATAGATAGACTCCCAACTAAAACTGCATGGAAAACAGCTCTGGGACTCTCTTACACAAGGGTGCCCCTTGGTAGATGATTCACACAAATGCCAAGCTTATAATTCATACGTTCATCAAGGGGGGTATGTTGGAGAGGAGGGCCAAACATACCATACAAAGGGAAAGCTTGATTTGTAGATTATTCTGCAGCAATTGCCTCTGTTAAGGAGGTAACAGAGCAGGGTGTTTAAAGAGCATGGACTTGGGAGCTAAATGCTAGGGTTTCAGGCTTGACCTGATTTCTTTTTCTCTGAGACTTTGAGTAAGTTTCCTCATCTCCTAAGTCTCTGCTTCTTCATCTGTTGAAGGGGATAATAAGGGGACCTATGTCACAGAGTTGTTAAGACTAATGTGAATAATCCAAGTCAATGCTGGCATATAATACATACTTGATAAATAGCAAACATATAAAGTATGACCTGACTTATAAAATGTGAATCGTAACCTATTTGTCCAAACATAAGCAAGATTTCTACTTAATTGCTCATAGAGTAGTAACTGGTCACGGGGTGGTGATTGGAAAAGATGAACTGGGACACAAATCAAAAGCATATTCTGCGATATGCCCTTTTTTTCTAAGACACTCAAAAATCCCTCACTGATCTAAAGTTTTTATGGAACATAGTTTGGAAACCATTGCATTATTGGACCAAAAATAAAATCTATATTTCCTAGGGGCACCGGGCTAACTCAGTCAGTGGAGCATGTGACTCTTGATCTCAGGGTTGTGGGTTCTGGCCCCACGATGGGTATGGAGAGTGCTTGAAAAATAAAATCTTAACAACAACAACAACACTGTATGTCCTAAACTGATTATAGTGAGGTCCGGCATACTTCCCACTTGTGCTAGAATAACCAGAGGCAACGTTTAAAGTTGGGCCCGCTGAAGGCGTTCCTTCTAACGCTTGGTGTCTATGCCAACAAGTGTGATCTTGATTTTATTTGAAGGGTTTATGACTGACAGTGTCATGGGAAACAGTTAACAGGAGACTTGCTTCAAGGAAATAAAAATCTGTTATTTGGGGGGCACCTGGGTGGCTCAGTAGGCTAAGTGTCTGACTCTTAGTTTCAGCTCCAGCCATGATCTCCCAGTTTGTAGGTTTGAGCCCTACATTGGGCTCTGCACTGATAGTGTGGAGTCTGCTTGGGATTCTCTCTCTCCCTCTCTCTGTCTCTCCCTCTCCCTTGCTCACTCCCACTGTCTCTCTCAAAATAAATAAATAAACTTAAAAAATCTGTTATTTGGAGCTACTGTGAATATACACAGAAGCTTTTAAAACATGAATAATAGAACATTGGTGAGATAGTGAGTAAAAAATTTAAGTGCCTGTGTATTTCATATATTAATACAAATAATATTATTTTAAACAAAGGACATAAAAAGCAGGTGAGAAAACTCTGACTAAGAAATTAACCACCTCGAATTTGCCTAGCACTCTAAGAAGAACTGGCCAGGGTTTTTGTTAAATTGCTTAAGTCATTTAAACATGTGATATGAACTGTAATTTCTATTTATGTTAAGAAAAAGGCTCTGAAATGTAGATTGTCATTCAAGGATGACTAGAGGTTAAATCTGAGATTCATTAATTTTTAAGGCTTGTGGTTTTCAGATATTACCTCTGGGTGGTGACATTGAGGGAAAGGCCTGGGGGAAAGTTATCCCTGGCTTCTGGGAGTTCTTTGTCTCACGTCTACCCTCCCCTGGGGTCCCTTCTCCTCTCCATTCCTCAGCCTTAGTCTCCCCCTTGTAGCAAAGGGTTAGGAGTTGAACTACATGTATTTAATTACACATGCCTGGCAGGAAAAATGCCGTGGACAAGGCTGTGATCAAATGATAAGGCTACAGACAGCGACTAATTAAGAACGCCAAGCATATGTGAACAGTTTTGTTATTTCAGAATAGAGATTAATAAAGTTAATGTTTTAGGGGCACCTGGGTGGCTCAGTTGGTTAAGCTCCGACTTCTGCTCAGGTCATAATCTTGCAGTTCGTGGGTTCGAGCCCCACATCGGGCTCTGTGCTGACAGCTCGGAGCCTGGAGCCTGCTTCGGATTCTGTGTCTCCCTCTCTCTCTGCCCCTCCCCCACTTGTGTTCTGTCTCTCTCTATCAAAAATAAATAAATGTAAATAAAAAAATAAAAAATAAAGTTAATGTTTTATATATTTAATAATACAAAGTCTATATTATTATGCCAGTAGACAATCAGGCATAACTGGTATATGCAAATTTTACTTTCATAGCTTAACTCTTCTCACTTTTGGCCCTCAAAATAGTACCATCATGGCAAAGCAGGGTTGGGACAAAGAGAACCAAGGCCAGACGTGGCTGATGGAGCAGAAGACTCGTGAAAACAGGCCCTGCATTCCTGGCATTTAAAGGTCTTGGTCTAAAGTGAGAGGAAAGAAGGATAAAATACTAAGGGTGAGGAAAGGGAAAGTTGTTCGTGTTGAGATAGGAAGGAACAGAATAGGGATGGAGAGGGATTTTAGAAGAAGGAAGGGGTTCTGGTCAAGTAGGTAGACCTCTTTAGCAGAAAAGGGGCCTGGTAAATACTTGAGCAGGTTCCTTCAGATATCTTTGAGGCTAATTGAGATTTTTCGTTCTCATCTCCCACTTTCCCCTACTACCTCAAAACATTTGTGGTACCCCAACTTCCTTAAACAGGGAATCAAGTTTTTCATTCCACAATTGGAGACAACGCTTGATAAGCAAACCAGCTGGTCTCACTAAAATGTTAATAGCTGATACTGGATCCTTTGCTATTTTGATGGGAAGAGGAAGTAAGAGAATGTGAAGGCCCTGGAATGAAAAGGCTTCCCAGAAAAGGAAAGGAAGCATATTAAATAACAAGAGAAACAACTAATATTTATTGAGTACTTATGTGCCAGGTTCTGTTCTAAGTGCTTTACATGAATTAGCGTATTTGATCCCCACAGCACCCTGTCTGAGGTACATACTATTACTAATCACCATTTTACAGATGATGAAACTGAGTCATAGAGAGGTTAAGAAACTTGCCCAGGGTCATACTGGTAGGATCAAGGTTCGAACGCTGGCATTTCTAGTCCTAGCGTCCATACTCTTGGCCATGGCTGAAAGAAAATTGGCTCAGAGAGGGGATGGCCCAGGAAACAAAACTTCCCTACATGAATGATGTTGTCTGAAGTCAGCTGGTTTTCTTCCAAGCGTTAGGGATAAAGAGGAGTCCAGGCAGAGGTGCTTTATCTTGCCACAGATGCTGTCTCTGCCCCTCAAAGGAACACCGGCAGAGGTTGTTACTACATCGAACCCTATGGAACATTGTGATACGCTCTTGGTGCCATGTGTGTACTGTTTTGCTGCTTGAATTAGTGATCCCGTTGCAGTTATTTAAGCTTTCTGTGCATTGGAGTCCACATTTGGAAATGGGGTTATTTCCACTTGTCAGCTCTCTGACTCAGAGGAATGCAGAGGGCTAATGGGCTGATAACACACAAAGTGCTTTGAGCCATGAACCAGGACTGACTGAACTTTTAGAGAACAGTATGACTTGCCAGGGGTATTTAAACTGACATAAATGTTAGAATATTCTCCTAGTAGATACTTTGGATGTTCTTGGTTAAGCTGCCTGGTCCACCATGACTGCCTAAGTTCTTCTCTAGACTTTCACACTGAGCAGTGCTAATGGAGAACTGTCTGGTGGACCTACGCAATGCCTGTATAGTCTGGGATTGTTCAAATTATGTAGAGATAAGGATTCCTAATTCAAAATAAGAATCTTCAAGCCAGGACCTTGAAAGCCATTGCTTATCAAAAAAGATAAAAAACAATTGGACCCGTTCCAAGGAAACATTTAACCTAATTGCAAACACCATACCTTGGCATTTAATTCCAATGAGAGTGTTTTAACTGACACTACCAAGGGCAGAACCAATTGCAAATTAAAAAATAATAATAATAATGATTTACAAAGAGATGTGGGTAAGAAGATACCAGAGACTAAAAGATACCAGAGACTGTGGGGAGAGGAGTTTCAGCTGCAGCTATGATTAAGAACCAACAGGCACAGGAAGTAATTATCAAGGTAGGGTTTTTGTTTTTAAAGAAAAGTGTGTCTGATTAATCCACACCGTCTAATGGAATTTCCCTCCCATTTTTTACAGTACAGAAGTATCAGTTGTCAGCCTATGTTTTCAAATAAAACAATGAAAGCAGAAAGATGATCCCAATATTTTTAATAGATGCAGTCATCAATTCAATGATATTTATGTCTTGTATCCATGCACCTTAGCACAGTCACACTTCTCCAGACCTGAGAAAGGAAGCAATCATTGTGAGCTAATAAATAAACACGACCACTGGGAACCAAGGGGGAAATTCAGGAGCAGAAATGGGACAGTTTAAAATAGTTTACAAAAGGGGCGCCTGGGTGGCGCAGTTGGTTAAGCGGCCGACTTCAGCCAGGTCACGATCTCGCGGTCCGTGAGTTCGAGCCCCGCGTCGGGCTCTGGGCTGATGGCTCAGAGCCTGGAGCCTGTTTCCGATTCTGTGTCTCCCTCTCTCTCTGACCCTCCCCTGTTCATGCTCTGTCTCTCTCTGTCCCAAAAAAATAAATAAACGTTGAAAAAAAAAATTTAAAAAAAAAAAAATAAAAAAAAAAAAAATAAAATAGTTTACAAAAGAGTTTGAGAGCAAAGGAAGGAAACTGAACAACGAAAGGGAGATGGTAGACCATGAAGACCATAGAGTATTAAAGAACTACAAATCCAAAGCAAGGAAAATAAAAGACAGTTTTCCTGAGTGCTGTTGTGATGCAACCCATTTCAGATAAAAGCTATAACAAATTTCCCCAAAAAAAATTTAGATGCAAAGAATTTGATTTTAAGATGCTAAGCCTTCTTTTTGGCAGCATTTTTTCACATTTACAGATACTTCTTTTTAAGCACTGAAGTCCCTACCTATTCCTCACCAAAGGGAAAGTATTGATGCAGTCTCTTTAGTGTGAGAGTAAAGACAGGCATAATCTTCCCAGGAGAATTTACAGATTAAAGCTCTTCTTTACATGAGCAGGAATTTTTAGCTGGAAAGCTGTGGAAGAGGTACAAGAACGTCCCTGGTGTCCCTCCTCCCAAATCTCACTGAAGGCACTTTCTGCTTTTACCTCTGTCTTCCTTGGTCATCGCCATTTATGATGACGGTTGTATCTGGTTTCCCAACACATCTTCACGTTGTCTTTGCCCAGATTGAAAGAGTTTCTTTTCAATAAAGAACAATGGGATTTGTGTAAGGCAAAGGTCATTTTGGTAAAATTGAGCTGTGATAATTTGCTACGTCCAGTCTATGATAAGGTCACTGAAAACCCACTAATGAGCATTACAGCATAAGGGAGACCAGTAGTCCTTTAACAGCCCCATTTCACCTACAAATGTTCGCTGCTTTTGCTGAGAACTGGGGCGCAGGGGCTGGTGCTCCAAGTCTCTGTGCCAAAGCTTGTTTACAAGGGGGTGAAGGATAGTTTCCTTGGCCACACTCTGTGGTCTGCCCTACTCTGCGCTGGACTCAATAGGAGGAAGGGTGGAGTAGTCACACAGAGTTTTGACAATGCTCCAGTTCTTTGCACCCCAAATATTTACTGAGAAAGTCAGGTCATTCTTTACAGATGCCAGGCCTAACCTACAAAAGCTGGCGGAGGGACAGGAGGAGAAAGAAGGGCTCTCTCTGTTTGGTAAAGATGTACTCACTGGGTCTAGAGTAATTGCAAAAGCAGCAGTACAGAAATGCTAGAATGGTCCTACACACCCTCCTCAAACTGATCACCCATTTGAAAACTCGGCTTCAGGGCAACTTGCCTATACAGATCCCACCCACACATTCCTGAGTCTACAGGCAGCTGCTTTCTTCTGCCTGGAATAGTCTTCTCATCTAGAGCCTACCTTTTCTTCTGGGTTCCTCTCCAGTCTTCTCCACATCCCACTTCCTGTTTTAAGCCTCTCCCAGCATTAAGTCCCAGCCCACAGGAATCACTTTGTTCCTTAGCCTCCTACACCACTTGCCCAACACTGGTAACTCTTGTGTATCCATTCAGCTCCCCATTTCCCCAGCATCCGACATGGCACATAACAGTCCACCTTCACTCTGTGCCTAGAAACGATGATAAATTATTATGGTAGACTGTGCAGGCATGCCTGTCTCAAGTTCATGTTTAGGTAATTTCCTTTTTTTTTTTTTTTTTTTTTTGATTTTTTTATTAGAAAAAAAATTTTAAGTTTATTTTTGAGAGAGAAAGAGAAAGTACAAGTTGGGGAGGGACAGAGAGAGAGGAAGAGAAAGAATCCCAAACAGACTCCACACTGTTAGCACAGAGCCAGACATGGGGTCAAACTCATGAACCTTGAGATCATGACCTGACGTGAAATCAAGAGTGGGACCCTTAACCAACTGAGCCACCCAGGCACCTTTTTATGTGATTTTTAAACTCAAATGAAAGGTTTTCCATGGTTAACACGTGTGAAATGTAGTAAATCCTTAATATGTAATTGTTTTCAGACATCATGGGTTTTATTAGGACGCATAAGAAACAGCACTTGGCAGATCTGCGGTAAAAGGAAGAACAATTAACTATAGAGAGAGACAGGAGCAAAGAAAGGATTCATACAGTCCTAAACCCATACTGGTATGACCAACCGGTCCAGTTTACCTGGAACTTTGCCAGTTTTAACACTGAAAGTCCCATGCCCTGGGCAACCCCTCAAACCCAGACAAATTGGCACAGTTGGTCACCTACCAGATGGCCAATGAGCATTTTGACAAGAAGCAAATGCAGGTTTTAAATAATGGGCTGAGCCCCCTTTCTCCTCTCTCACCTCAAATCCTGGTGCCACAAGCTTCTCCAAAGACACTTCACTCTTCGATGACAAGTGCCCAGTTCCCAGAAAGGAATCCTGGGTTTATTCAATTCTCTCCACTTCAGAAGCAATCTCAGCCTTGGGAGGACAAATGGTCAAGGGAAAAAGCTTTCTACAGAGTTCTCACAAAACAGAAACTAAAAGGAGTATTTGGAACAGGAAACAGTGACCTTTATGGCATGATTCCCAAAGGGAAAGTCAAAGGCAGAGACTCAGAAAGGCAAATGTCCAGAGTCCACGGGAACTCCAACTTACTCTGAACATTCCATACCAGGCCTGCTAATTGCAGAGCAGAGCAGCTGGTGTGATAACGTCCCTGTGCAATCGACCTGACTGCGACAATTCAAGTGCATAGATTAACAAGAAAACTGGGACCTAGGATTATGACTATATCTGAATGTTGTCACATATAGCAGAACATAGTAATATGTTCTGAGAGACAAAAATCTATATGACACAATAGACGCATTCTGAAAAACTGAAATGGACTTGAAATAAGCATAATGGTAACATCATAAATAATGGTATAGTCAAAAACCAACCCTAGGTCTGTAGTTTGTAGAATGATGGGAATTGTTTTCCTTAATAGAATGATAACAAACTTAAGAATTTTGATCTGCATGATGTTGAACACAGTAACTTAGAGCAATAAAAGCATACCTGGGAAATGGAAATTTTTACCGTTTGTATCTCTATATATCACTCAAGGGAAAGGTGGGGTTGATTTCTTTAAGGACAGATTTCTGGGATTGCCTGGCCGGCTCAGTCAGAAGAGCATGCAACTCTTGATCTCAGGGTTGTGGGTTCAAGCCCCACATTGGGTGTAGAGATTACTAAAATAACAATAATAATAATAAGCTTTAAAAAAAAAGTATAGATTCCTGTGACTAAAAATGTTCACATGTACTGTGGTACAAGTGCAGGTAAGGCAACTTGGCCTAAGGTTGAAATTTAGGGTACACGGTGCAGGATATAATGTTACCACCAGAGGGTATTGTTTCCTCTTCCGGATTGTTGGCAAGTTTATGTAACCACAAACTAACTCTAAACCAGCCCCCACTAAAAATGGGCCAGGCCAGATCCCTGCAAACTGGATTAATCTATAATATTCCCACAAATTCCCTTTTTTCCTCCCATTTTCGATAGTGTTTGGTTTTCCTTCGGTTGAGAGAACCATGCTGGCAGCAAGCCAAACTATACAAACTGTACGGAGAAAACAGATCACGCCCCTCCTACTGGTCAAAACAAGAGAATGGCCACTTAGGAAATTAGCCTAGGTGGCTATTTCTGATTATCCCAGGAGGCAGGAGTTTCCAGGGACCGAGAGCTCAGCAGCTGAAAAGAGTGAGCAGAGAGATTTCAGGAGCAGCACGGCCTCCCACATGAATTTTGATGTAAGCTGATTTACAACTGAAAAAGGTCCATGTCTTGTTAGAGACCAAAAAGCCTAGGAAAGTTACCAGAGAGATTTTGACAACTTCCAAAGTCAGCCAGGGAATCTGTCCCAGCCCATTAGTATACCGAATTTAGAAACCAAGGCCCTGGAAAGGTGCCCCAGGAAGATGCCCAAGAGAGTCAGTTTGAATCGGGCTAAATGCTTACTCTTGAAAAAAGGAAGGCTTTGTCCCCTCCAGCTCGTTCAGTGCCAGAGGCTGTCAGGGAGACAGGCTGCAAAGCTCAGAAATATGGGATATTAGGTCATCTGCCTGACCGAAAGCAAGTTCAACAAATACAAACGTAAAGTCAATAAATAGTTTCCCTTTTTTTTTTTTTTGACCAAAAATAATACTTGTTCATTGCTAAAACTTCAAACAATACAAAGGTAAAAGTAACAAGTGAAGGACTTTCCTCTCAAAGCCAGCCCACTGACTGAGGGCTGAGGAGCCCCATTCACCAGGAATATTCACTGTTGATGATTTGCCCATATTTTTCAGGGCTTCCAATTTCTATGAATAATAAAAAAATTTGATTGGTCTGTCTAACTTTCTACCTATGTATTCATCCCAGGCATCTCTCAATCACCCATTGGTTTGTTTTTTGTGTTTTTTTGTGTTTTTTTTTTTTTTTTTTTTTTTGCAAAAAAGGAGATCCTAAAATATATTCTTATAATTGAGTTGTTCGTTCCATAGATCATTGAATTTTTCCAAGTCTGTCTCATTCTTTTTAACACTGACATGGTATCCCATTGTACGGATGTCTCATAACTTTATTTAGCCCTTGCCTTATAGATGGACATTGATGCTATTTCCAATTTCTTTTTCTATTATGAAACTGTTATAATAAAATTCTTAATTAAAAGAAATAGTTATTAATGGGTAGGTTGTGTTAAGGATCACATACTGTGCTAAGTCCTCTTATAGGATTTTAAGATGAATAAAAAATATTTTTGCCTACTTGGAGTTTACTCTCTAGTGGGGAAGAACTATAAATATCTGACACATGAAAAAAAAGACTCAAATACTAAGTCATCATACAAAGAATATTGCCAAACAAATACCATTCGCTGACCAGGGAGCAGAGAGAAGGGAGGCATCCGATTCTAACAGTTGGATTGGGAAAGGTTTCATGAACTGATTTCATCTATGTAGGGATTTGCTTTCGTGTATTTGATGCAGGGAAGTTGAGCTGGAAGCTTGTAGAACTCTTAACAAAGTCACCCTTTTCACCATGCACTGAGATACGATTTTTGCTGTCTGAATTTCCTTTAACAAATATAATTCCAGAAAGGCCTGGGAATGCTTTGTCCTTCTAAGCTTGTTTTGTTACGTTTAATCTACAACTTTATCTGATAACCTGAAAACTCACTACAAATGTCCAACACGGTACTTTTTTAGATAAGAGTGTGCTCTCCAAAATCAAGCACGTCATAGACTGTTCCATTATTCTTGTTACATGTGGTGTGACTGTCCAGAGAAAGACATTTTTATCAGTAAACTAAGGCCAACGGTGTGTTTTAAAGGGAAAACATTCGAAATAACTCACTTGTGATCACAAATCTCTTTAAGTCCGAATCCTCCCAACAATCATGTGAGCCTGCTGAAAGGAGAGTTTTTCTTTTTAAGCAATCTTAATTAGCAGGTCTTTTTCTTATTAACATCTTCAAAGTGCTTTGAGCTCCTCCCTAGATGAAAGCTTCTATGTGAGTACAAATTATTATTATGCTCACAAAATACACACACTAAATGCAGGAAAAGTGCAAACAGTTTAACTCTGCAAGCCTGCAATGCCCTTGAGACACTTTGATCTGCCAATATAGCCATCAATTATTCTATATCCTTTACTCTCTAAATGCATGCATCAAAGCATTCTCATGCACACCCTTGTAAATCCAGCTGTTTATTCCAAAATAGTTCCTCTTAATTAACCCTTGTTTCCTTTCCCCTTTGTTGGCAGCTGCTGATTCAGCTTCTGTTGAGAAGGTATACACAACTTGGCTGTGGAATGGAAAAGAACTCCAATTTTTCTTTACCAAGATGGTCATGACATAAAAGAAGTGCATTAATAAAGATTCTTTGATGACCTGGGAAAATGCATATGACGCAGTAAGTGAAAAAAACATGGTATAAAAATGTATAGAGTGTTATCTCAACTGTAATACTAAGGATTGCTAGCATGAATTGAATACAAACATTTAGCTCACTGACCTGAATGCCTTACCTATGCAATATACTTTAATTTTCACCATGAGGTGAATACTATCATCTCCCTTGTTGTCATAAAGACTGAAGCTCAGAAAGGTTAACTGATGAGGTTCTGTCTGGCACTGTCTGGTTCCAAAGCTCATTCCCTTAAGTGATGGTCATGCTGCCTTTTAACAGTGACTGCCCCTCAGTAGAGAGATTTGGGTGATTTTTTCCTCCCAACGGTTTTTACACTTACACATTTTAAAAAGAAACAAAAATAACATATTAACCACATGAATTAATCAAATAAAAATAAAGAAGGCATTATTTATAGGCGTGCTGACTTGGGATAAATATAAGAAACATGTCATTAAGCTCAGAGTTCTCTGGGTCTTTACTTCTTCATCTTTAAATTTTTTTTTTAATGTTTTATTTATTTTTGAGACAGAGAGAGACAGAGCATGAGCAGGGGAGGGTCAGAGAGGGAGGGAGACACAGAATCCAAAGCAGGCTTCAGGCTCTGAGCTGTCAGCACAGAGCCCGACACGGGGCTCGAACTCACGGACTGCAAGATCATGACCTGAGCCAAAGTCGGTCACTTAACTGACTGAGCCACCCAGGCACCCCTACTTCTTCATCTTTAAAATGAAGGGATTGAACCAAGAGATTTCAGAGGCACCTTTTAGTTCTAATAACACTTCAGTCTTTTGGTTCCTGATTATGCCTCAGGGATGGCACTTTCCTTCAAAACTAAGTATGTTCTAGTTCCCTAAGTTTGCTCAAAGAGTTCTGTTAAGCACCAAAAGAAGAACCATAGTACTGTTAAATGAATCCAGGTGGTAATTCACCTTTGAACACCAGAGAATAATAAAGACTACTTTTGGTAGTGATGAATATTGAATAAGCATTAATGTAAAGTTATTATGTAATTAATAAATTACAATCGTAAGTGAAGAATACGCACATTTTTCTGATCTCATTCCAGAGTAAAAGACAACAAGTTGCATTGAAAATCAGGGCCAGGTCTGACCAGGGTTTAGTTTGGACATGTCTGGAATGCAGGAGTATGAAACCCTTTGAAACAACACGGAGAGTGGGTGTTTCCAGCTGAGAGGAGCATTTGATCTTTTCTTGGAAAATAAGTACCTGCACTACAAAGGAGGGTTGCTATCCCCAGAGAAGGACACAGGAAGCATATGGGACCAACCATGAAGAAAGGACAGAACCATCTAAAATACTATAAATGTTAAGTTGTTTGGGAAGCATGATGAATTTTTATTTCTGGCCACTGAGCATTCTATTTATTTAATACTTTTTTTTTTTCAAGAGTGGATGAGTCTTTACTTGGAACACTTTGAAACCCAGAGTCGCATTTTTCAACAAGAGAAATGTAAAGATATAGCACATATGGATGTTCAGTAAGTTCTAACTCATTGAAGGAAGCATATTAATAATAAAGCTTTAGTTAAAAGTATAGGGTTTTTTGTTTTGTTTGTTTTCTAAGATGAGACTTAGGAACAGTACCCTTTCCTCAATGAATGTCTAGAATTTCATCTTCTACAGATGGAAAAACTTTTCATACCATGTGGATCAA
The DNA here is from genome assembly GCF_028749965.1 of Puma concolor. Lineage (NCBI taxonomy): Eukaryota > Metazoa > Chordata > Mammalia > Carnivora > Felidae > Puma > Puma concolor. The sequence continues at coordinate 219,168,796 of NC_141667.1, forward strand.
AAATTCAAATATAAAAATGAAATCATGATAAAGTTAACAATATAATAGCTTAAAATTTCAGGGTACCCGGGTGGCTCAGTCAGTTAAGTGTCTGACTTCAGCTCAGGCAGGTTATGATCTTGCGGTTCGTGGGTTCGAGCCTTGTGTTGGGCTCTGTGCTGACAGCTCAGAGCCTGGAGCCTGCTTTGAATTCTATGTCTCCCTTCTCTGCCCCTCCCCTGCTCTCACACTGTCTCTCTGTCTCTGTCTCTCTCTCTCAAAGGTAAATAAACATTAAAAACTTAAAAAAAAAGAACTAGAATAAATTTTTGAAAATAATAAAATAAAATAAATTTTCAGTCTGGCAACAGTAACAACATACACACATGACAAGAAAAAATGGGTGAAATGGGTCAAAGTTTACAAACTTCCTTTTGCAAAATAAGTCCTGGGGATATCATGTACAGCATGATGACTATAGTTAATAATACTGTATGGTATATCTGAAAGTTGCTAAGAGAGTAGATCTCAAAAGTCCTCATCTCAAGAAACAATTTTTGTCACTATGTATGGTCACAGGTATTTTTTAGTTAATTTATTTATTTTGAGAAAGAGCAAGGAGGGGCAGAGAGAGAGGCAGAGAGGGAATCCCAAGCAGGCTCAGAGCTCTCAACACAGACCCCAACATGGGGCTTAATCCCCTGAACTGTGAGATCACAACCTGAGCCACAATCAAGAGTTGGATGCGTAACCAATTGAGCCACTCAGGCACCCTGTATGGTGACAGATATTAACTAGACTAGTTGTAGTGGTCATTTTGCAAATGTACACAAATACCAAATCATTATGTTGTACACTTGAAACTAGTATAATGTGTCAATTATACCTCAACAAAAAATAATAATAAAGAATCTGAGAGATAATAAATAAATAAATAAATAAATAAATAAAGCAAACACATAAAAAGGATTTGCAATTCATATCAAGATAAAATGCATCTACCAATGCATAAAGAGTTCCTGCCAATCAAGAAGAAAAGGACTAACAACCCAATAGAAAAAAGAGGGGAAAAAAATGAACTGAGAGTTCACAGAAGAAAAAACACATATGGATCTTAAAGCTAAGAAAAAAATGCTCAACTTAACTCATAATTTGAGAAATGCAATATACAACTGTCCTAAGTTGTTTTGCCCTACCCATCAGGTTGGCAAAAATCTACAAATTTGGTAATGCTCTCTGCATTCAAGACCTTGGGAAAGGAAGCCTTTGCATTATGGGTAGAACAGTAACTTAGTATAACCTCTATGAAGGGCAATTTGGCAGATTTCCTTTGGAGCTAATGAAGCATAAACTTTGGGACTCTTCTCTTGCACAGGCCCTTTTTGAGGCCCTGGGAAGATACCCAACAATTTTTCAACTTCTTATGTTGTTTTTGAGAACTTTGCAAAATAAGATATTTTAATCACAATTGGTTAAGACCATTGTTCTCTTTACACTCGCAGGTCCTCTCCAACATGCTTTACTTTGTGAAATGCAGCATTGGAATGGCATCATGAAATCCTTTTATTGTATTTTCTTTTTAATATTTATTTTTGGGAAAGTGCAAGGGGGAGAGGGGCAGAGAGATTGGGACAGAGGATCCAAAGCGGACTCTGAGCTGATAGGCTGACAGCAGCGAGCCAGATGTGGGGCTCAAACTCAAGGAACCGCGAGATCATGACCTGAGCCAAAGTCAGACCCTCAACCTACTGAGCCACCCAGGTGCCCCAGGAACTCCTGAAATCAGGTAAAAGGAAGTTGACTTGGAGACACATTTAGATTGGATTTAGTGGGATGCATTCATGTGGTATGCAGTCACCTCCATCAGAGCCAGGTTATTGGTAGGCCTCTGGTGTAGGAATGGTTTCCACAAATACTCCTACAACTTACTTTGCCAACCACCTGCTGATCTGACAACAAGCTGCAGGGCCAGAGATCACACTGAAATATGAATATGTCTTATGGTACCTGATATTAGAGTTATGTAGGTAGTGGGAAAGAAACAAGGCTCGAAATAAATGGAGCCAGAAGCCAATCTGTGGGAAATTATTTTAATTGTTAGGTATGCAAAATTATAAGCAGGATGCTTACTTTTTACAGATATCTGGTCAAAATGGCTATTCTTGCCTATTAGGACATATTTGATAAATTCACCATATATTTATAATCTTTTTTTAAAATGTGAATCATGTGAAATAGAATTTATCAGAGGTTCTGAGTTGTAGGACACAAACTTGTAGCAGTACTACATATCACATTGTGTGAAACTGAATGCTTTATGCATCCCAACTACCAAATTAAAAAAAAAAAAAAGAATTTCAACCAACCACTCTAAAAAGAAGTCTGAATTATCTTTCTGCTCTCTGTCTTTAAAATTATATTATAAAGCTGTGGCCATAGAAGAGGTAATCAGGGGGTGCCTAGATGGCTCAGTTGGTTAAGCATCCGGCTCTTGATTTTGGCTCAGGTCATGATCTCACAGTTCGTGGGATCTAGCCCTGTGTCTGGCTCTGTGCTGACAGTGTGGGGCTTGCTTGGGATTTTCTCTCTCTTACTTTGCCCCTCCCCCACTCACCTGCTCCTCTCCTCAAAATAAATGAATAAACTTTAGAAGAGGTAACCACTGTATGCAACCAAAGAGAAAGAGAGACAGAGAGGGAGAGAGAGAAATGTAGACATGTGTCAGGTAGTTCGTTAGTAGAGATATTATGTTCTTTTTCAAGATTCTGTGATATTCAGAATGCATTTTTCAGCTTTTTAAAATTAGTAACCTATTGTGATTTCCCTTCATATTATATATATATATATATATATATATATATATATATATATATTCACTTTTCTACCTACCTTAAATTAGATAATTTTATAATATTTTTCTTGGTGAAAGCCTACAAAATTATGATCTGCAGGTTCCATACAATCAATACTTCATTCCTTGGGGTACCTGGGTACCTCAGTTGGTTAAGCATCTGATTGCAGCTCAAGTCATGATCTCACGGTTTTTGAGTTTGAGCCCTGCATCAAGCTCTGTGCTGACAGCTCAGAGCCTGGAGTGTGCTCCAGATTCTGTGTCTCCCTCTCTCTCTGCCCCTCCCTCACTCATGCTCTCTCCATCAAAAATAAATAACAAACATTAAAAAATTAATTAAAAACTTCATTCCTTTTTATGGATGGATATTACTCCACTATATAGATATTTCATATTTTGATTTATCCATTCATCTGTTGATGGACCCAGGTTATTTCCTCTTTTGGGCTATTGTGAACAGTGCTGCTATGACTTCCTACCTTTTTGATGGGCAGGTGAACTGGTACTGAATAGACTGACCACCAAGCCTGCTGGGTCCTTATCCAGAGATGGTATCTAGCAGGGATACTCCATCATGACACATTGGCTGGGACTGACTGGTCAGGCCTCTGCCATTGGTAGTTACATATTTCGAATCATTACAAGCAGATTATCACAAGTTCAATGAAGGAAGGTCACATTCTATTTTGCCTAACCCCACAAGGGATTGAGACAGAAACGAGCACTTAGCCAAGAATAACCAAATATAATCTGTCCAACTGACCAATGATGAAGTCTGAAGTAAAAATTCAGTCTCAATAAGTATGATGACTATTGGCTGAACCAGTTATTACTTCTGTGGTGAAAATGAATTGAAAATAGGAAAAGGAGATGAAGAGTCGGTGATAGGAACAGAAGATGAAAGAAACTGGTTGTTAACAAGGGATCTCTAGGGCAGAGCCTCCTGGGCTGTGAGTGCTCATAGGTGACAAGTGACAAGCTGCTCCCCAGAGCTCCCTGCATCCTGACTGACCTTCAGTTGCAGCCTGCGTGGCTCAGATAATTCATTTTCACTCTGTGACATTACACGAGGCCTGGCTTTTATGGCTTGGATTCCTGCCCTAGGTTTTTCTCCAATTGTCATTCCTATAAACTTCCCAATGACTGAGGCAACCTGAATGACTCCTTCCATCCAAAGAAGCTTAAGGAAAACAGCTCTGAAAAGAAGTTAGGTTGTACATCAGGAGCTTTCTAATCATTCATACTCTATGATTTAGTAATTTCTCTCAGAAATCCTAGTCTAAGTCAATAATACCAAAGTCAGGAAAAACATATGCCCAGAGAAGTTAATCTCAATTTCAGTTTAATGCAAAAAGTTCGAAATACATGTCCAAATGTAGAATGATTTTAAAAAGGAAAAAATAAATGAAGTTACCTAAATTAGATTATTTATTCAAAATTATATAGTTTTGTATTAACATTGACATATTGTCATAGTGTAATCTTAGTTGAAAAAAAGCAAGAAATATATATTCATGAGAAGAATATTCATAGAAAGGAACAGGGCAAAACATGAATAGCGATTATTCCAAAAGTTGTTGGGTGATTCCCCCCCCCATATTTACATTTTTTTTTAATGAAGTTGTGCATATGTTGTTTTTATAATGGGGAAAAAAAACTTCAAAAAAATAAAAGCAGAATATAACATGGATTTCAAACAAAATTAATCATTCTGAATATTCTAAATATTCTAAAGATATTTATTGAAAAAGAGGGAGGGACCTAGGCTTCAGTGCAAATAGAAAACTAAAAGAAAATGATCATGGATTCTTGCAGGATTTGCTTTCCACCATATTACTGGAGGAACCAGATGGGTCTCTGCTTTTCTAGGAGGCACAGGACACTGCCTTTTGCGACAAGGACAAACAACGGTGGGGGTAGCTGAAAACACTATCACTCTGACAGTTCTAAGCCCTTAATGGCTGAGAAGGGCCAAGACACAGAGCTTATTAGAAAAAAGCAAGCGCTACTCCAGATGGCAGTTCCAACTGGCCAGATTTATAATTTTTTCCATGTGGGTCAGAAACATATGCCCAGGATGTAGCATTGGCATTGTAGCAAGACTATAAGAATGCAGCCTATGGAAACGATTTGTTTTATATGGATTTTATTTACTTTTCACACATGCTACTAAAGAGTGCCCCTCAGCTGCTGAGCAAGCATTTGTAGCTGGTAGAGTGGGCAAACAGGCCAAAAGCTTACTGTCGTGACTGGTTTTAAAAATAGTCGTGAAACAGTTTAAAAAGAAAACAAACAAACAATGGTAGCAGAGAGAGACTGAGTAATCAATTAATGGATTAAACACGCAGTTATTGAGTGTTTACTACATAGCAGGCACTGTTGAGCCTTGGGGATATTAATTCCTGCCCCCGTGGTGCACACATTCGACTGTGTTGGGCTGCCAAGTGGAGAAAGGGGGATGCAACAAATGAAAAAAATAAGTAAGGTACGTAGCACGTTGGAGGGCTGTGGAGAAAATAAACAGCGGGAGAGGTTAAGGAAAGTCAGTTGTCAGGTTCTTAGAATTTTTTTTTTTTTTTTTTTAATTTTTTTTTCAACGTTTATTTATTTATTTTTGGGACAGAGAGAGACAGAGCATGAACGGGGGAGGGGCAGAGAGAGAGGGAGACACAGAATCTGAAACAGGGTCCAGGCTCCGAGCCATCAGCCCAGAGCCTGACGCGGGGCTCGAACTCACGGACCGCAAGATCGTGACCTGACTGAAGTCGGACGCTTAACCGACTGCGCCACCCAGGCGCCCCCAGGTTCTTAGAATTTAAACAAGGTGATTAGGAAAGGTGACACAAGGATATTTGAGCAAAGATGTGAAGAAGAAGAGGAATAGAGCTCAGAAAAAGTGTTCTGGGCAAAGGGAACAGCAGGTGCAAAAGCCCTGGAGCAGGTTTGTGTCTGCCTGTTCAGGGACAGGCAAGGAGGCTGGTGGGCCGGGAGCACGTGAGCAAAGGGAGAGCAGTGATGGAAGAGGAGTAGGAGGGGAGGGCCAAGGCACCTACAGTCTGGAAGGACATTGTAAAAAGAACAAAGGGGCCAGATGCATCAGCAGATGCTGATTAGCTGTGGAAGATAATAAAGACAGACGTGGCAAAGATCGCTCCAAGATTTGTAGCCCAAGTGACTGGGAGTAAGCAGTGTCATCAGCCGAGACAGGGAACAAAAGAAGAGGAACATATTTGTGCCAGGCAGGGCATGAGAGGAGAGAAAGGGGAGAAAATATGAGTTTGTTTGGAAGGTAGTTCTTTTAAGCTGGAAAGTTTCTTTTGAGCTGGAACCTCAGGAAACAGGTCAGGTTAGAGATTCAATTGGTGAATTACCAACAGAGGAGCGTTCGAGTTATGAGAGCAAATGAGTGGGTGTGGCCAATGGTAAATGCTAAGAAATGGTTGTTGAATCAACCCAGTGAAACTGTGCAGTGAGGGTGTTGGTTAGGTTCTTTGCCATGTGAGGAACAGATAAGCGACCTTGGATATAGAGGTTATTGTGAAGCTGCACAGAAAGTTAGAAGCAGCAGGACTAATGGAGGACTAATGGAGCCTGAAAGGTCATCAAGATACAATGAAGTTGTTGTGACTAGGCTACATGCTCATCTGCCCACTCCAGGCGTCCTTGTAGTCACCAAGTATTCTCTGTCCCTGCTTCTCCTGCTCCCGATACAGTATCTCTCTATCTCTTGTGCTCCCTCTTACTCTGTTCATATTCCTCAGGAGAAATGAGCTCATTTATCTACTTAGCAATCACCCATCATAGAGAACATGTGGTTGGAGCTCTTGATCCGGGGTAGCACCTAGGCCAATGAACAGACGCTGCCTTGGGACCAGGTGCTCATCTCTTGTCTGGTCAGTTGTGGCCAAGCAATACGTGGTACCAGGCATGGAAGGAATAATTATGGAGTCATCAGATGAGGGTTGTGCCACAGAAGGTGTTCTGAGGCATTTCAAGGACAGCAGAACTAGAATTGTATGACATCAAAAAGGCCAGAAGAGGAGACAGTCTTCAGGAGGCAATGTTCACAACGATCAAATGCAGCAGAGACATGTAATAATTAATAGCAGTAGTAATAATAGCAGTTGTCATGTTTTTAGGGCTTACTATACATCGAAAGCTATACTAAGTGCTTTACATAATTACCCCTCTTAAGTTTTATAATAGTCCTGTGACATTGGTATTCTAGGGACAAATTAAGTAACTTTCCCACTACATCTGGTAAGTAATGGAGCTGAAATTCAAAGCAAAGTCTTTCAATATCCAGAGATCAATTTATTGATTTATTCTCTAACATCATTTGTTGATTGTATATTTTGCACTGTACATTGTTCTAGGCACTTTCATGGAGCTTCCATACAAGAGGAAGACAGGCCATCAGTAAGTAAACAAATAATATAATTTAAAATAGCAATAAAGGCCATATGAAATAAAACAGGATAATAGATTACGAATTGATTGAAGACAGATGGGGGGCACTTCTCCAGATAGGATGAGCAGAGGAAGCTTCCCTGAGGAGGTGACATTTGTGGTAAGACTTGAGAATGAGAAGAAACCAGCCATACAAAGATCTGGGGGAAACCTTCCAGGCAGAAGGTATAGCCTAAACACTAGAGTTAGGCAGGAATTACTCTGGTATTCAAAGGAACAAAATAAGGCAGGAGTGAGGGGAGAGAAGGCGGAGAGCTTAGAAAGGTACTCAGGAGTCAGGTCAAGTAGGTCTTAAAGAAGCCCGGATTCTAATCTAATCACAAAGAGATAATCACTGGAGGGTTTTAATTAAGGAGGTGATATAACATGGTTTAAGTTTTTGAAAGAATAGTTTGATACTATGTGCAAAATAGAGAGTTAGAAGGAAGAATGCAAAGCAAAAGTCTAGTTAAGGGTTGATAGTGGCTGGGATGGGATGGCATTGGAGAGAGTGCGGAGTGGCCAGAGAGTTGACATCACTTACTGATTGACTCGCTGTGGCGGATGAGGAAGAGAGGAGTAAAGAATTGTTCATTTTGAGAAGACTGGTGATAGTATCACAGATATACACAAAAATGCCTTTATGTTTTAGAGATGCCAACTGAAGAATTTGAGTTCAATGTCACAATGACTATACTTTACTTTTTTTGATGTTTATTTTTGCACAGAGAAAGAGAGACAGAGTGTTAGTGGAGGAGGGGCAGAGAGAGACAGAGACAGAATCCAAAGCAGGCTCCAGGCTCCGCACTGTCAGCACGGAGCCTGACACGAGATCTTGACCTGAACCCAAGTCAGACGCTTAATCGACTGAGCCACCCAGGTGCCCCACAATGACTGTACTTTAAAATACTTCAGTTCAAAAAAAAAAAAAAAAAGGTTAAACAAGCACAACAGATGCTGGATCTATCGGTGTTTTTTATACTATTTGCTCTACCTTTCAGTGTGTTTGAGTTTTCATAACAAAAGGTGCTTTTTTTTTTTTTTTAATGACTTTAGGTTTTTAGTTTGAACAATGAGGTGAAGCCGTTTACTGAAATGGAAAAGGCTGGGAGGAGCAGGTTTGAGGTTGGAGGGAATCAAGAGGTTTATCTAAGTTTAGTATGAAAAGCCCATTAGGCATCCAAATGGAGATGTTATGGACACAGAGACACGTAAGCTCACAGCACAGGGAAGAGTCAGGGTTAGTGTGGCAGAGATTGCTAGATCTCTACCCAATACCCACTTTCCTCTTCTTCTCTGTAACAGAACCCTGATACTTAGCTAGGTGTATTGCTAACTGAAATAAAGACTGTATTTCCCAGCCTTCCTGGCAACTAAGTGTGGCCATATGACTAAGTTGTGGATAATGAGGTAGAAGTGGAAGTTTTGTGAAGAAACTAGAAAGCCTCCTTAAAGGGAATTAACTCACCTAGGAAATGAACACTTTGTCCTCCTGCTTTTCTCCTACCTGCAGTCTGGAATGTTTATGATACGGCTGGATCTCCAGCAGCCATCTTGAAATAATGAGGTGCTCCTTGAGGGTGGAAACCAAGGGCTGGGATAATGAAACACATAAAGGGAAGTCCTCTGGGTCTCTGATGGCAATCAAGCCACCATACAAGTCCTAGTTTGCTTTCCTTCAAACTTACACAGCAAATATGCTTCTTTATGGGGCACCTGGATAGCTCAGTCAGTTAAGCATCTGACTACAGCTCAGGTCATGATTTCATGGTTCATGGGTCCAAGCCCCATGTCTCTGACAGTGCAGAGCCTGCTTGGTATTCTTTCTTTCTCTCTTTCTCTCTCTCTGCCCCTCCCCCCCACACTCTCTCAAAATAAATAAACTTAAATAAATATATATATATATATATATATATATATATAGATAGATATATATATATATATTTCCTTGTATATTGAATAAATATCCTTGTATGTTGAATTTCCTTAAGTATTGAACAAAAAGCGCAAACTTTTATTTTGTTTAAGCCACTATTGTTTGGCTCTTCCTGATACATGCAACCTAATGCAAACTAATCCTAGGGGCCAAAACTAGAGATATAGATTTGAGAGTCAGTATCATATAGATGATATTTAAAACAGTGGGACTGGTGAACTTACCAAGGAGAGATTATAGAGAAAGGCCTGAAATCAAGCCTCAGACTCAATCAATATTTCAAAGCCAGACATAGAAGTTGGGACCAAAAAAAAGAGCGACAAGGAAGAGTGGAATAAATGGAAAACCAGCAGAGTGTGCTGTCAGCAGAGACCAACAGCACAAGTTATTTCTGAAAGGAAGGAGACTGAACTACGTCAAATACCACTGAGAAGTGAAGATGAGGACAGAGAATTGACCGTTAGATTTAGCAAGCTGGAAGTCACGGATGATCTTGATAAGAGTCCTTTCAGTAGGGTGAAGAGGACCCTACTGAAACAAATCGAAGAGTGCCAGAGGGGAGAAGGTGGAGGAGGTAAATATAGATATCTCTTTTGAGACGTTTTGCTATGAAGAGGAAGAGAGAGGAGGTAATGGGTTTAAGGAAGAGTTTAAGATGTGCAATACTAAGACAGGTTTGCAGACTGATGGGAGTGATCCACTAAAGGGGAGAACGAATAATGCAGGCAGAAGTGAATAATTACAGAAATGAAGTTCTTGAGAAGGAAAACGAGATAGAATCCAGAGCATACCAGGAAGGTCGCCTGTGACAGACATTGACCTATGGGAGCGTAGTTCCAGGAAAATGGAGGAGGCAAAATCTAATTGTTTGAGGTTCAAGAGTGAATGCGGAGCTAAAAATTTACAGAAGTGAAATGACATTAGGGGTTGCCTTGGGGTAATACAGGGTTTGGGGTGACTTTTTTTTTCTGTGCTTCTTTCTGCATTTCTGTGACTTGCACATTTTCTAAGAGTATTACCACTATCATAATGAGAAAAAATTTGGAAAAAGTGAAAGAAAAGGGAAGTCAGCAAGCGTGTTCATTTCTATCTTTCTGGGAGGTAGGCCTCACCCTTGGGAATAGAGGAAGTATAGCAAAGGCAAGTAGACACAGAAGTGACCCTGCAAGAAAGCCTTAGACGTAATGAAATCAGTCCTTCTGTTTTCATCTCTAGTCCCTCTCTGTGGAGAGCTATTAACCAGAAGTATTCCAGCTGGCAAAACACAATGTACAGTCATTGTAGTTGTTCAGTGTTGTGGCTGGCCCAGGCTCAGTAGGTGGGCAGAGGATAGGAATGGGACATCACAAGCAGGTGAGCCTTGGATGTTTAGGTAGATAGGCAGTTAGGACTAGAAATGTCTACCTGCAAACAGCCAGCTAACTCGAGTTCAAAAGCAGAATGGGTAGGGTTGGAAGTGGGCTTGGAAAAACAAAGCTAAGCCCCAGTAGGGCCCATCATGGTGCTCCATTGCCAAAGGACTCACATTAAGGAAGGGGCTCCATGCTGGTTATTGCCAAGTAAAGTTTCATGTACATTACAGAGATGCACTCAGAGAACTGAAGGAAGAAAACTCTCATCATGCAGCTTGGAACATGCCTCCCATTAGCAGACCATTCATCTGTCATGCATTATGCATTAAGATATTTATAATCCCTGATTAGACTGGAGTTAAAAAAAAAAGATATTTATAATCCCACAATTACCTTGTGAGAAGCACAATTACATTGCGTTATATTTTTGTTTGTTTTAAAAGCACTGAGTTTTTAAATGGAAATATTTAAAATAAACCACATTTAAAATGAACCCTATTTTAGTATTTATTTTTTATAATTAATAGACTACTTTCTAGAATAGTTTCAGATTTACAGAAAAATTGAGCAGATATTACAGAGTTCCCAAGTCCTGCCCTCCCTCATTTGCACACAGAGTTTTTCCTATTATTAATATTTTGTGTTGGTATGGTATATTTGTTACAATTGATGAATCAGTCTTGACTCATAATTACTGACTGAAGTCCATCATTTCCCTTAAGTTTCACTCTTTGTGTTGAACATATCTATGGGTTTTGGCACAAGGTCATATATCCACTGTACAGTATCATATGGACTAGCTTTGTTGCTTTAAAAATCCCCTATGTCTCACCTGTTCACTTCTCATTCTTTACCCTTGGGCCGTTGGCAACCACTGATCTTTTTAGTGTCTCCATAGTTTTGCCTTTTCCAGAACGTCATGACGTTGGAATCATACACTATGTAGACTTCCCAGACTGACTTCCTTGACTTAGCAACATACATTTAAGGTTCCTCCATGTCTTCCCCTGGTTGATGGCTCAATTTTTAGTATCACAGAATAGTATTTCATTGTCTAAATGTACCACAATTTATCCATTCACCGAATGAAGGATACCTTCATTGCTTCCAAGTTTTAGCAATTATGAACAAAGCTGCTATAAACATCCATGTGCAGGTTTTGTGTGAACATAAGTTTTCAACTCATTTGGGTAAAATTAAATGGTAAGAGTATGCTTAGTTTTGCAAGAAACCACCAAAATGTCTTCTGAAGTGGCTGTACCAGGGAGCCTGGGTGGCTCAGTCAGTTAAGTGTCCAACTCTTGGTTTTGGCTCAGGTCATGATCTCATGGTTCATTAGTTGAGGCCTTGTGTCAGGCTCTGTGCTGACAGTGTGGATCTTGCTTGGGATCCTCTCTCTCTCCCTCTCTCTCTACTCCTCCCCCGCTCACACATGTGCTTTCTCTCTCAAACTAATAAATAAACTTAAAAAAAATCTATAAAAATTTTTAAAAAGAAAGTGGTTGTACCATTTTGCATTTCATCAGCAATGAATGAGAGTTTCTTTTGCTCCAATCCTTACCAGCATTTGGTGTTGCCAATGTTCTGGATTTTAGCCGTTCTAATAGTCATGTGCTGGTATATCTCATTTTAATTTGTAATTTCCTAATGGCATATTATGTTAAGGATCTTTTCATATGAATGTTTACCATCTGTATATCTTTGTGAGGTATCTGCTCAGATCTTTTGCCCACTTTTTACTTTTTAATTGGGTTGTTTGTTTCCTTGTTTTGAGTTTTAAGTGTTTTTTTTAATATATCTTGGATACAAGTCCTTTATCAGATATTCCTTTTTGCAAATATTTTCTTTGGTCTGAGTCTTAGTTTTTCATTCTTTTAACATTTATTTATATACAAAGAGCCTCAAAAATTGCAAATAACTCAGGCTTCTCCTGACTTCTAAGGATGTAGAGATGAGATAGGTCATCCAGAGAGAATTTCTGGACCTATTTGGCCTTGAGATGCGTGGGGCTTTTAGCCACACAGACAAGCAGTCACTGGGGAACAAATAAGAAAAAAGAAATAGTAATATCTCCTTATGATAGGCCAAGCACAAGGCATTCTACATACATTATTCCACAACTACTTATGAAATAGGTCAGAACATTTTGATGGGAAGAAACCTATAAAATCTATTCAGGATCAAACCAGTTAAGCAAAACTTGAGGATTTCACATCTATTACATGGAAGAATTGGGACGCAAATAACCACATGATAACCACATGTCCAGATGGAAGGCCAACCAGTTTTAAGGCAGGTCTTACAAAGGATGGACAATAGAGCAAACCACTACACTCTCAGGTGCTGAAGCTACTCTGGGCAGGTGTTGAGATCTAAGAGGCTCTCATCTAGTGGGAGATCTTATTCCATTAAGATGGATCCAGATGGTCTGGTTAGTTTGAAGCAGGGTCACAATGAGCAGCTGGGGATATAGAGAATGGGATCTAATCCTTGCGTCAGAAGAAATGCTAACAGGAAGAGAGAATTAAATTTTCAGACAAGCAGGCCAGGGCCCAGTTTAAGGCCACAAACAGACCCAGGGGTCTGGAACCAAAATGAAGAAAGCCCAGCGCTGCAATGTCACTGGCATTCGAGAGAGCCCATTGTGAAGGGGGTGAAGGTGGCCAGATCATCATAGGATCCTAGTACAGGAGAACAAGTTCCTTCTCAAGCCACTGGTTGGTGGGTGTGAGCCTGTCTTTTCAGGGACAGTCTCAGGTTCTGCACGCATGGCTAAGGTTTCAAGTTAAACGTCCTGAGAGCCTGCCATGGAGAGGAGAAGTAAAAAGCTCCAAAGAAGGCAGACACCCCAAGCAGAAGCTCAAGCTATAGGCCAACACTTGGGAAAGAAAGCTGAAATCCCAATTATCAGAAGTGAGGACCAAGGTCAGGGCCATCTGATGCTTGTTCTCAGTGCTGAGCTAGGGATTCTGAAACTCCTGTGACTTTAGGAGTCATCCCAGGAATGAATACAGGGCTGAGCCTAAAGCTGGAGCTACGTGGGCTCGAATGCAGACAAGGGTGTGACCAAGCTAGCATACCTGGCCCTGGGACACCACAGAGAGGAAGACCTAGGCAATAGATTCCACAGACCAGTCAACTCTGTTTTTTCTTCCACTCAAATTCCTCAAACCACAAGCCCAACCTCATCAGGAGTCAGGTGCACCATGCTTGATGCACTAGAAATGTTCCTGAAAAACAATACACAAACTGAATTTTTGTGTATTGACTGGTATTTTAAGAGACCTAGAGGGAAATGTTGTTTAATTCATAATACAATGAATTACTTTGTAATATAAATTATTACCCCCTAATTGTTTTTATTGTTATTATTTATAAATTTGGTTTCAGGCCATTGGATTTTCTTAAATAGAACATACTTTTAATCTGATTTTTTTCTATCAGAAAGTAATATATAACACTTCTGTGTCATTAATATACATTAACATATCATAATATATATGCTATATAATATATAGATATAATATATGTAAAATATATAATATATTTTAATTATATATAAGAATCTGACATTTCCCAAAAAGTAATAGGTGCTACTAATAATCTTGATTTTGGCAAGGTTTCAGTTTTAATCTTTACAATATATTCATTAAACTAAAAAACATGGTCTAAACCCATAGTTCCTAACCCTGACAGTACACAGAATTAAACTGGAAATATTAAAGAATGCAGATTTCTGGGCCCCATCTCTTGAGCTTCTGATTCAATGGGGAATGCAGAAAGGCACCAGGGACTTCCCAGTGGTAACTTATGGCTTAGAATCCTTTGTGCAGCCATAGAGACTGAAAATGGATTGAAGTTAACCCAGGGATACTGTACTGCATGTTCCAAACCCACCCTGTACCAGTGCCCATGGGAGAGAGATTTCCAGCTTACACTGAACACAGTGATCCCACACTGGAGGCTGCTGGCCTAATGAGGTGGTCTCCAGAGTCAAGGTTAGGCAATAGTCCTGCAGCCTGATATGAGAGGCCCTGATCACAGCAGGTCCCTGGGCTCTGGGGATAGGCCTTTAGGTAGGAGGCAGGATGTGTCACTGTGCCCAGGGGGTTGTGAGCTTTGTGCAGAATTCTAAATGAAGAGTTAAGAGTTTATCTTATCTAAAAATTACTAAGAGAGGGGCGCGTGGGTGGCCCAGTCAGTTAAGTGTCAGACTCTTGATCTCACCTCAGGTCATGATCTCATGGCCCCATGTCAGGCTCTGCAATGGCAACGAGGAGCCTGCTTGAGATTCTCTCTCTCTTCCTCTCTCTGCTCCTCTTCCCTTTGCACATGTGTTCTTTCTCTCTCCCAAAATAAAGAAAGAAAAAAAAGAAATTACTAGGAGAAAACTGAATATGCTCCTGTGGTAAGCGGAATAATACCCCCTGCCCATAATAATGTCCATGTCCTACTCCCTGAAACTGTGACCATGTTAGGCTACATGGCAAAAACACATGATTTCTAATCAGCTGACTTTGAGATAGGGAGATTATCCTGGAATATCTGGGCAGGGCCAATGCAATAAGAAGCTTCCTTAAAAGTGGAAAGAGGGAGGTAGGAGAGAGGGCCAGAGAGGTAACAGCATGTGTAGGACTCCACATCGCTGGAGAAATGGGGCCACAAGCCAAGGAATGTGGGTGGCTTCTGGAAGCAGGAAAAGGCAAGAAATAGAGCCAGAACAGCTCTGCTGACACCTTGATTTTACACCAGTGAGATCCATTTCAGACTTCCAACTTCCCAAACTGTAAGATAATCAATTTGTGTTATTTTAAGCCACTACATTTGTGGTAGTTTTTTTTTTTTTTTTTACAACAGAAATAGAAAACTAATAGAGCACCCATGACCAAGTTAAATTTTTTTGCCCTTTAGAATTCAAGGAAAGGAAAACTAGAACTTAAAATTTGACAGCCTGTCACCTCTTTGTATTGCAAGACCCTGAACGTCATCTCTAATATTTTACTTTTCTTCTCTTCAAACAGACGAAGAAGATTCTGTATCTAAGGTGACCAGGTTCATTTATTGGGCCTATTTTTAATATAGTATGATAGGATTGTTGTAAGATCTAGGATCCACATTTTAAAAATCTCCCTTGGTGTCTCTAGCATGCAAACAGGTTTTCAAACCACTGGTCTAAAATTTAAATTCTAAACCACATAATTACGAGTGGCTGCGTGCCTAGAGAATGAATACTGTGGATTATTATTAACTTAGGAGGACATAGCAAATGTGGTGTCCACAGAGATTGGGGCTGGTGATGTAACATTTCATCAGTGACCTGAATAATGGAATGGCCAGCATGCTCATTAAATGTGAATGTGGTACCAAAATGGAAAACAGGCGGAGGAGGGCATTTTAATTAATTAATGAGGGTTGTTAGGATGGAGAGCATATTGATTCAAAGGACAGGTGACAGCAGGGTGAGGAAGAGCCAGAGGAATTGCTTGGAACTGAATGAAGCTCAGTGAAGGCAAATGCAGAATAATACACATTCTGTAGAAGGGAAGGAAATAGCACAATAACAGGCGGGGCGAGGGAAGAGGGAAGATGGTAAAATTAGAAAAGGATCTCAGGGTAAGACTGAGCACAGAACGGGAAGGGGCTGGGGAGTGCTGGGGGGTGGGGGTGCAAGAAAGCCACTTGGCCTGGGCCTCACATTCTCCTAGGGCCTGAAATTTAGAACTCTGGCATCACTCTAGTATCTGATAAATGTATTCCTTTATTAACGTAGACATGTAAAGCTCACCCACAGTTTTAATCCCATTTTTGCAACTTTTTCTTTTTCAATATATTGGGAGCCTCAAAAAATGAAAGTGGCCTGGATGTGTCTGACTCAAGATCATGGTGGATCACAAGATTCAATCAGGACTGTAGTTTATGAGGCAAGTGTAAATCTCATATAGAGCCGCAGAATATGTTTGGAGGAACTCACAAGGAACAGCAAGCAGTCTCTAGCAAGCAGAGCTCTGGGAATTAGAATCCAGAGAGGAAAGGAGATGTGCTTTGTTTTTCCTGAAGAAAATATTAATAGGCACTTTTAAAATATTCTCTTTGTCCCCCAGAGTTCTACATGCACATAATCTACAATGTTAAATTGTTCTACAAAATTTGTCATGAAAAACAGCAATCCCCTCTCCTCCTCACCATTTTCTACACTTAAGCCTCTTTCTTTTGGTATTTATCTCCAGGTCTCCAAATTAACAAGCTTGAAATTCTGTTCCTTGCTCTTTCAATGTTAGCCATTATCTGATTTCTGTCCAGGATAGAAGATAAGGTGTCTTTCCTTCCACTGCCCCCACCATACATGTTCGTCCTTCCCCATCCTCCATTCTTCCTGTTCCACAATGTTGTCATCTCAGTCGATGTCTGTGTTACAGTGAGTATAAAACATCACTCATAGCTGAACCACAGCAAATCGTGATAACTTCCTTTCCTGCACACCTTTTTGTTGTCCTTGGAGCTAACAACTCTGTTACTTTCTGTTTGCTTCATCTTCTACACATTTAAATTTGCTATCTGTCAGTGTCTGCTCTCAAGACATTCAGAATCTTTGGGTACTCTAACAATTTCATCAATCTCCCCCAAAATCTCTCCCAAAGCCTTCTAAGGCACTGCAACCTGGACCTGAGGCACATCTCTCATCTTGGAATCTCGCTTCGTGGTCATCCCAGGGTCGTTCCCTTCTGGGTAAGCTCTGGTGTTATTTGCTTCATGTTTTGACAAATGTCCTGGGAACTTCCTGGGGAAGGGGCATGGGAGATAAATTCTTGAGAATTTGTATGTCTGCAACTTTTGAAAAAAAATTTTTTAAATGTTTATTTATTTTGAGTGAGAGAGAGAGAGGTGGGAGTGTGGGGAGGGGCAGAGGGAGAAAAAGAGAGAGAGAGTGGGTGGGGGGAGAATCCCAAGCAGGCTCCACACTTTCAGCACAGAGCTCTACATGGGGCCCTGTCTCACAAAGTGAGAAACCAGGAGTCAGACGCTTAACCAACCAGGCACCCCGGACACATTTTTAATCCATCCTGACACTTGGTAGATAGTTTGGGCTGGGTATAGAATTCTAAACTGGAAATCATTTTCTTGGAGAATTTTGAAGGTAGTTGCCATCTGGCCCCTGGGTTTGCTATTGGGAAGTCTGAAACCATTCTAATTCATCACCCTCTTCATAGGAGCTATTTTCTCCTCCTCTTTGGAAGCTTCTGGCATCTTTTTGTCGTCTTCATTGTTCTGAGATTTCACACTGGTGTGTCTTGATGTGGGTCTATTTTCAATCCTTGTGTAGGCATTTGATGGACCTTTCATTTCAGAAATACATGCTCCTCTGTTGTGGGAAATATTTTTCAATTATGTCTTTAATAATGGTCTCTCCTATGATTTCTCTGTTCTCTCTTTTTGGAATTCCTATTTTCATAAATTAGATATTCTGTTCTGGATTCCCTTTTTTTCTTATTTTTCACTTATTTCTTTCTCTTTTGCTCTAATTTCAGAGACTTACTCTTCTTCATTTTCTAACCCTTTTATTGTATTTTAGTTTTTATTATCCTATTTCTAATTTCCAAGGGGTCTAACATTTGTTCCTGGATGTTCCTTTTTCTAATGTCATATACTTATTTGATGGTTACATATCTTAGCTCTGAGGATTTTTTTTAAGTTTATTTATTTATTTTGAGAGAGAGAGAGAAAGAGAACAAGTAGGGGAGTGGGACAGAGAGAGGGTGAGAGAGAAGATCCCAAGCAGGATCTGCCTTGTCAGCACAGAGACCAATGCAGAACTCAAACCCACAAAATGTGACATCAGGACCTGAGCCGAAATCAAGAGACAGATGCTTAACTGACTGAGCAAGCCAGGTGCCCCAGCTCTGAGGATATTAATCACCGGGTATTGGATGTTTTCCTCAACCTGTTTGGTTTCCCTTTTCTCTAAGTTTCTTTCTTCTATTCATTTTGGTCTTTATATTTTATGTAAGAGGCTTTTCTCCATGTCTAGTAAACCTTGATTGTCTGCTCCTATTTAAGAACAGGGGCTGAAAAGCTGAGTGAATTTCTGAACCTTAGGGGCTTATTGACCAGAGGCTCCACCATACATTCTGGCTGGGCTGTTTGCTTGGCAGACTCCCAAATCAGTGCCTTTGTTTTTCCTCTTGGGGAGACCAAACTCCCCAGAGAGGACTCTTACAAGCTTATGTCCAAAGACATCATTCTGGCTGTGGGCACTGGGGGGAACACAGCAAACAAAGAGCTGTGGGTCTCCACCTATCCACTTCATGCCTCTGTTTTCAGTACGACATCCAGTCATCATCTCTGCCCAATGTCCTCCAGTCTACAGACCCCTGATCTAGTCTCTCTGCAGTGGGTACTGGCCTGGCTCTGCAGAGAGGGGAGAGGATCTGGGAGTTAACTGCTTTTTAAATAGAGTTTGAACCACCCCTTATGGTTTTGCATGTCCCCACCTCACTGACAGAGGTCTCCGGGGCCGTCAATTCTTGAGCCTTTGGGAAATTCTGATTAGTTTCTTGAATTTCCCCACTTGCTCCCTAGGATTCCGTTTACCCCTGTCTGCTGTGTCATGGCCACATTTCTTACTTTTCAGCTTTCGAAATTTTGTTGCTCTGAGGAGTTAAAATTTTTTTGATTGCTAATATTTCTTCCTTTTAAAAAATCCATTTACCATCATCTTACTGAGGCTTTAGAAAAAAGCAAAAGGAGATGTGTGCATGTTCAATTCTCTCTCTTTACCTAGAAGATTTACTTCTCACTCTTTTTCCTATAGTTTTATTTTTAAATCAATATTTATTTACTATTTATTATTCATTGTTTTGCTTTTCACATTAAGACAATGCAGGTGCTTATTTTCAAAGCAGTTATAAGAGTTTATCATGTAGGAACCACGGAATAATGATGAGCCTCTTGAAGGCTTTGAGAGCTTCCAAATGCTGACGTCTATAGTTGGGGCATGTATGTGCATGTGTATTTACCAAGGAGACACCTGCAGCCTACCTGGGGAAGATAATACACCACAAATGATGACCCAGGACCAGTAAATAGTAATGTATTTCTAAGAAGGAGACTAAGTAGGTCAAAGTGAGTCATCATCCATAGTGTGACACTTCTCTACCTCAGTCTGGAGAAAAATTTCTAATTTGGTTGGACACTTGAATTATCCCACTTATAATTCATTCTCTGAAGCAGTTGTCTCCAAATTTTTTATTGTAGACCCTTATAAGAAAAGCGTCTTTGACACTCCCTAAAATACGTAAATGTATTTGCAAATTATACATGTCTTATAATATCAGTATTATATAGAGCATGAATACACATACAGGTAGAGATTTTTAAAGGATGCCATAAAAAATAAATAAAATTAGAAGTTCTAATATTTCCTTTCAGTACCCCCAGTGAATCGTCTTGCACACGGTGGAACTGTCAACCAGGATGAGAATCAGAGACCCTGGGAAGGTTTTCCAGAAGACTCTTACCCAGGCCCTATGTCTGTACTCTGAATCAGAACCTCTGAGGGTGGGACCCTGGCAGGGTATTTTGAAAAGGTTTCCTTGCTGATTCCCACGTGTGCCTCTCCTTAAGAAATACAGCTCTAAAGATTTAAAAATTAGAGGTCTTAAAAAACTGTAAATAGTAGTCAAAATGCAAAGAACAGGCAATTAATTAAAACAGGGGAAATGCATACATAGTTTGTTTAAATATCTGCATTATCACATAGCCTCAAAAACCTTTGTCACCTTCCCTTAAGTCCACTGTTTCTTCCTCTGTGTCTGTCTTTTCCCTTACCTTTTAATTTTTTATTTATTTTTTAATGTTTATTTTTGAGGGGCGGGGGAGAGGCAGAGAGAGAGGGAGACACAATTTGAAGCAGGCTCCGCATTGTCAGTGCAGAGTGGGACACAGGGCTCGCACAGACCGCGACCTGAGCCCAAACCAAGAGTCCGACCCTTAACCAACTGAGCCACCCAGGTGCCCCCTTCCTGCTTTAGCATGATTTTAACTTTTCTGTTAAAAACAATAGTCATCCATTGTAGAAAGTAGAGATTGGCAAAAAGAAAAAAAAATAAAAACCCATTTATAATCCTACCCTTCCAAGATAAACACTTAAAATCTATATCTGTGGCCTTCCAAATCTTTATGCCAGCAAATACTTCAAAGGGGGATCATACTTACATGCTGTTTTTACCTGGCTTTTTTTCACTTGGTAATTATATATTTTTTCATGACAATAAGAATGAAAGCCCCAGCAGAGCAATGAACCTGGTGAGAAGAATGCACAGAGCAGATTATGAGGCTGGAGGCCCCCTGTGCCCAGATGACCTGCCAGCCCCCTCCCCTCCCCTCCCCCGCCATTCTTTCCCTTCCCACTTGTGGTCCTCCCTTAGCGTCTTTCACTTTGTTTTCTACTTGCACCTTTCTCTTTTTAATTTTACCTTCCACCTCCATCTCTCTTCACTAAAGCAACCAAGGACAAGGGTTAATATTTGACAGAATAAACGTCCCGATAATTCGGTAAGGGATGTGTAACGAGGGAGCTGGAGAGACAGCTGCACCCCCTCTGCAAAGGGGATTTTCAGAGCAAGCCCAGGCAAGAGCCCTCTGTTCTTGATGACTATCTGTTATTTCCACTCAGGAGATTATTCCCAAGTGATTATTAAAGGTGCTTATTTGCCTTGCGGGCAAGGTGTGGCCAGAGCCTGGGGTGCCCAGGTGGTCAGAGAAGAGCCATTTCAGGGAAAGGGCACTTCTGGAATTGAAACTAAGGGAGATGGTACAGTTGACACAAGGCAGAAACTGAGAAGGAGGCAAGCATGATGATCCAGAACAAACCGGCTACCGAGCTTCTACCTGGAGGGTAATCGGTTTCCCCACTGGTGTTATAAAACCGGTTGCAGAAAACCAGTTCCTCTTGCTTTGGGTGGCAAGAATCAGCTGAGGGCTGGTTATGCTCTCACAGCTCCTCAGCCTGCTGCAATACAGAAATACAGAAATTTCCATCTGTATTTATTAACCCACTGGTAGTGAGGAAAGTTTCTGAAGTGTGAAACTTCTTTGGGCTGGTATGAAAGAAAGTAAGCACTTGTCACCACAATAGAGCCAAATTGTGTTTTCTAGCAGCTGTGGAAAGTTATTGTTTTCATTAAATGCAAATCATTGCCCCCAAACCAACAATGTTCTTGGGGATGAAATTGTCCTTGGCTCCATTGACCGTGAGAGGTTACATTAGCCAGCTCTCTACAGGCACTCTGCTATGGAAGGTTCTAGAAAATGAGGGGAAAGTGAATCGGTCTCCACCCCAAGCCCGAGCAGCAGCTTATCAGCTATCTGTTGAAGTAGGATGGGGGGAAGGATATAGCATGCTTGTGCTTATAAAGACTTGTCAGAGGGACAGCAATTAAGTGCTTCAACAAAAGTGTTAGTCACAGTGGGTGGGACATTCCCTGTCATCCTGCTGAAGCAGAGCCAGAGAAGTTCATGATAGCTGAGGAGAGGGAGGGTCCCCCAACACAACTTCTCCTTTCCCCCAGCAATAGCTCCTCAATAAGCAGCACTTACCATGTGTACAGGTCAGAAAGGAGGTGAGAAATAGGGGGGAAATATTTTGACATAAATATGTCCACAAAGAAGGATGTCTTATAGGAAGAATATCTCAGGCCAATGGCAGAGTTGAAACCAAAGAAAAAAAAGGTGTTTTTTTTCCCCCCTTTGAGAAAGAATGGAAAATTCTCCCCTCCCTGCAAGGAAACAAACCTTTACGTGGAATGGCACCTGACCTTCCATCATTAGTGACTCATTCCTTTGTGTATTACAGACACCTGGCATTTAAGAGGCCTGTATCAAAATGCAGATACTTTATATGAGGGCAGCCAGGGATTCTTACTGGAATCAGAATCCTTGAGAGGACTTTTACATGCAGACTCCTGCAATACATACACATGTAGTCTGTGCCCCCAATCCCTACTATGACCATGACCTTTAGCCAATAGGTGGTTGTCCAATTCTCTGGTGTCTTAGTCATCTCAGGCTGCTATAACAAAATGTCATAGACTGGGTGACTTAATCCATAGACATTTATTTTTCACAGTTCTGAAGGGTGGAAGTCCAAGATCCAGATGCCAACACACTTAGTTTCTGATAAGAACCCTTCCTAACTTGTAGGTGACCACTCATATGTGGTGGTCATCTAAATGACCTCATATGGCCTTTTTTCAGGCCATGGAGGGACAAGATCTCACTGTTTTCCTCTTCTTATAAAGACATTTATCCCATCATGAAGATCCCACTCTCATGATCTCCTCTAAACCTAATTACCTTCCAAAGGCCCCACTTCCAAATGCCATCACCCTGGGCATCAGGGCTACAACGTGTGAATTTTGGGAAAACACAGGCATTCGGCTCTTATCATCTGGCTTCTGACAGGACCTTGCTGTAGTTAACTTCAGTTCCTGTTTTTGAGGTTAGAAAATGATTTCCACTGAAGATGATGATTTGGTTGCTCAATCAGAACCGACAGTTGAGAATGAAAGCAATGGAAAGCTGGAAATAGTTGTTTTTTTTAATATTTTGATACTTCAGAGAGAAGTGAGTATATATGAGTCAACACAGTTGCTTTTCTCCGCTGAATCCATGGCTTCCGCCTATATCCTGTCTCTTTCTTTTTCCCTATTTCCTCTGCTAATATATTCTCTTTCTTCTCCTCTTCAAGAGGCCAACATTTTAAGAATGTGATTTGTGTTTATGTTATGCTTAATGGTTTTGTATTTTCTTTTTTTTTATTTTTTTAAATGTTTATTTTTTGAGAGAGAGAGAGAGAGAGTGCGAACAGGGGAGGAGCAGAGAGAGGGAGACACAGAATCTGAAGCAGTCTCCAGGCTTGAGCTGTCAGCACAGACCCCAACATGGGGCTCGAACTCACGAACCATGAGAACACGACCTGAGCTGAAGTCGGATGCTTAACCAACTGAGCCACCCAGGCACCCCTTGTGTTTTCTTTACATAACATAGGTTTCATATTTTACTTGAGGGTGAGGTTACTTTAGTATGTTGGTCATTTTTACTTGATAGGCTAGTGGCGATGACGGGAGAGAATGTCCTGACCACTGTCTCAAGACTAAGATGAAGGGGATTGTGTACTAAGGGCCATAGGACCACCAAGAGAGTGTGAGAAGGCAGTAAGAGGTGAGTTGGGGGTTCGAAAAAACCAAGGACAAGATTCCTCTACTTCCTGGTTTTGCAAAGAATAAGCTTCTATTATGCCGAAGTCATTCCTGGTCAATAACCTACTAAGGGGAAACAGCAGCCAAAGATGCCCCAGCTTGCTCTCTATTTTTATTCTACCTGAGATTTCCCTTGTAAAGGCAGATATGAAAGGGAACCCAGAATCATTCAATGGGATTGGGACAACACAGTGTGCCTCTCCTACCTGCTGACCCCATTTTCCCCACCTAAACACACGTAAATGAAATCAACTCGAAATTAACACCAAGGACCCCACAAAGTGTAAAGGAGCTACTACGGGAATATGTAGGCAGAATATGTTGACAGAAGAAGGGAGAAGGCCATCCCAGGTTCTTTAGGTGTTGGGTCATGCTTTGGATGATAAAGTTAGTTGTATTTTTAAGCCTCAACTCGCCAAGCCTTCTTCTCCCTGAAGTAGGGATGCCACCACAAGCTACCCAATAGGCTGCGTATCATCTCTCAGCTCCACTCAGCAGCTCAGGACCCTGTTGTGTGGAGACGGCACAACAAAGAATAAGCAAAATTCCTGGGCCATTCACCTCCTCAGACCAACAAGTCTTTGTCTGCTGGTCCGAGACCATTTCTGGAGATAAACATGTGACAGAGCCACAATGTCCGGTCACTGTCAGCTCTCTGCAGTTCCTCCTTTTTTTTTTTTTTTTCTTTTCCTGACCTCATAAACAATGACCGTTAAAGGTCTCATTTCTGCAGATTCTGAGCCATGATAAGCTTTAGTTACTAGGAAATTCTCCATTCTCCAAAACAGTGTTCAAAATGTTTTCTCTTACAAGTAGGAATTTTACTTACTATGAAATAGATTGTTTAATACAGTATTCACCATTCCTGTTCTTGTTCTCTATAGTTTCAGTTCATAGCAAAATTGAGGTTACCCAAGAAATAGACAAGAAACTTCTTGATAAAGGGAGGAAGTAACCAAGTCGTTGAAAGCAAGAAGTAGCTTAGTTCTGCAGTTTCTTCTCATATATATGACCTCCCCCTCCAAAAAAAAAAAAAAAAAAAAGAACAAAAGGAACAACAAAAATCGACACATTATGTAACTCAGTTTCCCAACTATCCTAAGAGAACTTTTGCATTCCCTGTCCCATCCCTGCCACACACAGAATTCTTAATAGGAAATTAAAGCAAACAGAGAAATCTGGGTCAAGCAGGTAGCTACATCCCTCTACTGTCACTTCCCAAAGACAGCAAGGGCTGGCTCTCTTGTCTAAATGGCAGGTATCATACCTCTTCCTAATTTCTCTTCTAGAAATTAATGCCTAAAGGTGGCATTTAAAACAACGGAGAAAAAGATGGATTATTCAACACATAATATTGAGGCAACTGTATGGCCACATGGAAAAAATAATAAAAGTAGAACAAAGTCCAAATGAAGCAGAGATTTAAATGTAAAAATGAAAACATAAAAGGTCTAGAAAAAACTGTGTTACATTTTTAATAATTTCTGGAGTGAAGAAGTATTACATAAAACCAAGAAGCTATAGGGTTGCCTGGTGGCTCAGTTGGTTAAGCGACCGACTTCAGCTCAGGTCATGACCTTGCAATTTGTGAGTTTGAGCCCCGTGTCGGGTTCTGTCCTGACAGCTCGGAACCTGGATCCTACTTCAGATTCTGTGTCTCCACCTCTCTCTGCCCCTCCCCTGCTCATGCTCTGTGTCTCTCTGTCTCTCAATAATAAATAAATGTTAAAAAAATTAAAAAAAAAAACAGGAAGCTATCAAAGATTCTACTATGTGAAAGTGGTAGATTCAACTACATAAAAAATTTTAAAAACAAAAAAAGACCTGCATGGGAAAACCACCAGAAACAAAGACAAAAGATGAATGACAAAAAGGAAAAAAGTGTTTGAGTATAATTTCCTTCAGATAAAAAGAACTTCTAATATTTAATTTTCAAAGTACCAAAACCCAATAGAGTAAATGGGAAAGGATACAAGCAGATAGTTTACCAAAAAAAAAGATACAGAAATGGCCCATGAACATATAAAAAGATGCACAACCTTACATATAATAAAAGGAAAGGAAATTTATATTACACTGATATACCATTTTTTTTCCTATCAGATTGACAAAGAATAAGAAATGTGAAGACCTACTTTGTGGGCAAAGCTGTGAGGAAACAGGCAAATTGTAATGAAAATGCAAACCAGTGCAGTATCGGCAGAAGGCAATTTAACCACATCTTTCAACTTCCAAATATACATAATCTTTGACCAGTAATTCTGCTTGTAGGAATGGGTCCAAAAGATATATCCACATAGATGCAAAAAGAAGGATGTTTAAAGTCATTCATAGTAACTGTATGTGAATGGATTACATTGTAGCTGTTAAAAAAAAAAAAAAA
Organism: Puma concolor; assembly: GCF_028749965.1. Classification (NCBI taxonomy): domain Eukaryota; kingdom Metazoa; phylum Chordata; class Mammalia; order Carnivora; family Felidae; genus Puma; species Puma concolor. The sequence continues at coordinate 219,195,002 of NC_141667.1, forward strand.
AAAAGGAGGTTCTGTAGGTACTGGTATGGAACCATCCTCAAGATTTTTTTTAATTTATTTTTATTTTTTAATTTATATCCATAGCATATAGTGCAATAATGATTTCAGAAGTAGAATCCAGTAATTCATCCCCTATATATAACACCCAGTGCTCATTCCAACAAGTGTCTTCCTTAATGCTCCTTGCCCATTTAGCCACCCCCCTACCCACAAACCCTCCAGCAGCCTTCGGTTTGTTCTCTATATTTAAGAATCTGTTATGGTTTGTCCTCCTCCCTGTTTTTATATTTTTTGCTTCCCTTTCCCTATGTTCATCTGTTTTGTATCTTAAAGTTCTCATATGAGTAAAGTCATGTGATATTTGTCTTTCTCTGACTAATTTCTCTTGGCCTAATACCCTCTAGTTCCACCCACATTGTTGCAAATGGCAAGATTTCATTCTTTTTGATGGCCAGGTAAAACTCCATTGCATATTTATACCACATCTTCTTTATCCATTCATTTGTCCACAGACATTTGGGCTCCTTCCATACTTTGGCTATTGTTGATAGCGCTGCTATATAAACATTGGGGTGCATGTGTCCCTTTGAAACAGCACACTTGTATCCCTTAGATAAATACCTACTAGTGCAATTGCTGGGTCATAGGGTGGTTCTATTTTCAATTTTTGGAGGAACCGCCATACTGTTTTCCAGAGTGGCTGCACCAGCTTGCATTCCCACCAGCAGTACAAAAGAGATCCTCTTTCTCTGCATCCTCGCCAACATCTGTTGTTGCCTGAGTTGTTAATGTTAGCCATTCTGACTGGTGTGAGGTAGTATCTCATTGAGGTTTGATTTTCATTTCCCTGATAATGAGCCATGTTGAACATTTTTTCATGTGTCTGTTAGCCATCTGGATGTCTTCTTTGGAAAATTGTCTATTCATGTCTTTTGCCCATTTCTTCACTGGATTATTTGTTTTTCAGGTGTTGAGTTTGAGAAGTTCTTTATAGATTTTGGATACTAACCCTTTATCGGATATGTCATTTGCAAATATCTTCTCCCATTCTGTGGGTTGCCTTTTAGTTTTGCTGATTATTTCCTTCACTGTGCAGAAGCTTTTTATCTTGTTGAGGTCCCAATAGTTCATTTTTGCTTTTGTTTCCCTTGCCTCAAGAGACGTGTTGAGTAAGAAGCTGCTGCAGATGAGGTCAAAGAGGTTTTTGCCTGCTTTCTCCTCTAGGGTTTTGATGGCTTCCTGTCTTACATTTAGGTCTTTCATCCATTTTGAGTTTATTTTTGTGTATGGTGTAAGAAAGTGGCCCAGGTTCATTTTTCTGCATGTTGCTCTCCAGTTTTCCCAACACCATTTTCTGAAGAGACTGTTTTTATTCCACTGGATATTCTTTCCTGCTTTGTTGAAGATTATTTGACCATATAGTTGTGGGTCCATTTCTGGGTTCTCTATTATGTTCCATTGATCTGAGTGTCTGTTATGGTGCCAGTGCCACACTTTCTTGATGATTACAGCTTTGTAATACATCTTGAAGTCCGGGATTGTGATGCCTCCAGCTTTGGTTTTCTTTTTCAGGATTGCTTTGGCTATTCGGAGTCTTTTCAGGTTCCATACAAAATTTAGGATTGTTTGTTCTAACTCTGTGAAGAATGCTGGTGTTATTTTGACAGGGATTGCATTAAATATGTAGATTACTTTGGGTACTATCAACAATATTTGTTCTTCCAATCCATGAGCATGGGATATTTTCCCATTTTTTGGTGTGTGTCTTCTTCAATTTCTTTCACAAGCTTTCTGTAGTTTTCAGTGTATACATTTTTCACCTCTTTGGTTAGGTTTATTCCTAGGTATTTTATGGTTTTTGGTGCAATTGTAAATGGGATCAATTTCTTGATTTCTCTTTCTGTTGCTTTATTATTAGAGTATAGAAATGCAACTGATTTCTGTGCATTGATTTTATATCCTGTGACTTTGCTCAATTCATGGATCAGTTCTAGCAGTTTTTTGGTGGGATCTTTTGAGTTTTCCACATACAGTAACATGTTGTCTGCGAAGAGTGAAAGCTTGACTTCCTCCTTGATGATTTGGATGCCTTTTATTTCTTTGTGTTGTCTGATTGCTGAGGCTAAGACTTCCAATACTATGTTGAATAACAGTGGTGAAAGCAAACATCCCTGTCGTGTTCTTGACCTTAGGGGGAAAGCTCTCAGTTTTTCCCCATTGAGGGTGATATTAGCAGTGGGTCTCTTATATATGGCGTTTATGATCTTGAGGTATAATCCTTCTATCCCTACTTTCTTGAGGATTTTTATCAAGAAACGATGCTGTATTTTGTCAAATGCTTTCTCTGCATCTATTGAGAGGGCCATGTGGTTCCTGTCCTTTCTTTTATTAATGCAATGTGTCACATTGATTGATTTGTGGATATTGAACCAGCCCTGCATCCCAGGTATAAATCCCACTTGACTGTGGTGAATAATTCTTTTAATGTATTGTTGGGTCTGATTGACTAGTATCTTAAGAGTTGAGGATTTTTGCATCCGTGTTCATCAGGGAAATAGATCTGTAGTTCTCCTTTTTAGTGAGGTCTTTGTTTGGTTTTGGAATCACCCAAGATGTTTTGTTAGATAAAGGAAAGCAAGGCCATAGCAGTGTGTGTGGTTAAAAATATTCTAAGAATTGATTTATTTAAGAATTTTCAGAAAGTATCCCTAAAGATCCATTACCCTGGGTTTTCTCTAGGGAAGGAAATTAGATGGCTGGGCAACAGAAACAGGAGGGCTGCTTTTTATTGGATATTCTTTTGTACCTTCTGAACATAAATGTGTTACCTTCTCAAAAATAAAATGTTATAATCAATAAAGATACAATAACCATGAGCTTGAATACACTTCAAAAAAGGATGAGTAAGATGGTGAATTTTTCATTATGTGAATTTCACCTCAATTTAAAAAAACAATGAGGGGCGCCTGGGTGGCTCAGTCGGTTAAGCGGCCGACTTCGGCTCAGGTCATGATCTCGCGGTCCGTGAGTTTGAGCCCCGCGTCGGGCTCTGTGCTGACAGCTCAGAGCCTGGAGCCTGTTTCCGATTCTGTGTCTCCCTCTCTCTGACCCTCCCCTGTTCATGCTCTGTCTCTCTCTGTCTCAAAAATAAATAAACGTTTAAAAAATTTAAATAAATAAATAATTAATTAATTAATTAAAAAATAAAAAAACAATGAGCAGGATTCCCAACAGGTAAATAAAAAGCAAACCTGTTGGGGCGCCTGGGTGGCGCAGTCGGTTAAGCCTCCAACTTCAGCCAGGTCACGATCTTGCGGTCTGTGAGTTCGAGCCCCGCGTCAGGCTCTGAGCTGATGGCCCAGAGCCTGGAGCCTGTTTCCGATTCTGTGTCTCCCTCTCTCTCTGCCCCTCCCCCATTCATGCTCTGTCTCTCTCTGTCCCAAAAATAAATAAACGTTGAAAAAAAAAAAAAAAAGCAAACCTGTTGCATCACGAGTGTGTCTATCTTGGGACATGACACTCCCTTTATGTGCTGGTAAAGGCTTAAAAACTGATTTCTAGAGGAAAACACTGATTTGTGGCATTTGTCAATTTCTGAGACATCACTCAATACAGAATTGGGGCAAGACACAAAAAGTTTGCTCCATGAGACAATACTATCCAGCTCTAGTTTACACACTGGCGTCTACCCAGTTACTGAAACTGGAACCTTGGAAAACATCCTTGGACCCTTCTTGTATGCTCCCCTCTCCTTATTATCCATTATGTTATTACTAACCAGTCCACTCTTCCTCCACTGGGTAGAAGTCTCATAGTTTGGGGATAGACTCTTTCCCTAGGGGGTGGTTCCTAATTGGTCTAATGCAACATACAAGTTGCTACCCATTTGGTGTGTAGAGATATTTATCCCTTGAGATAGCCAGGTGGACCCTGGGAGGTCTGGAGCCCCAGGGTGCTTGCTTTGAGCTGTTCCAGTCTGTCAGCCATATGGGCACTATTACTTGTCAAAAAGATCAGGAGGCTGTAGCCTAAGGCAATCATGACCTTCCATTCCCCTCATTACTGACTGACTCTGGACCTCAAGGCTAAGTCTATTAGTGCACGGTATTCACTAGTCACAAGATTAGCCCAAATATGGACCCATGATCAACTCAGGCCAATGGGATTTAAAAGGAGGTTTGCTGGAGGCACTTAATAAGTTTCTTACTCTTCAGAGAGTAATAGGAAGATATGATCTCTCTCTTCCTCATGCAGATGAGGCCTGGAACTGGGGCAGCCACCTGTCAAGCAACAGAGCATGGAGCCAGCAAAGGACAGAGGGCCATACAGATGGCCAGAGCCAAAGCACTCCACCCTATTTCTGTTTTTCCTGTGCTGTAAACCAATAAATTTATTATTCAAACACTTTGATTTAGCTTCTCTGTTTCTTCCACTGAATGCATGCTTTAACAACATACTTTAGTAACATATTTTAACCTGTTTTTAAAATGTTTTTCCATATTACTATAGCTTGCTGATCATCTCTATTTACCATTTCTACTGATAGTTTACCCTCTTGTGCTAGTTTGTTTTATGCTGTGGTCAGGCTATAGTACCCCATCATTCTGTCAAACACCAGTCTAGGTGTTGCTGTGAAGGCACTCTGTATGTGGGATTAAAATTTACTTAAATTGACTTTAAGTAAAGGGGGATTACTTTTGGGGCACCTGGGTGGCTCAGTCGGTTAAGCATCCAGCTTCGGCTCAGGTCATGATCTCGGGGTCCATGAGTTCAAGCCCTGCATTGGGCTCTGTGCTGACAGCTCAGAGCCTGGAGCCTGCTTCAGATTCTGTGTCTCCCTCTTTCTCTGCCCCTCCCCTATTCACGCTCTGTCTCTTAATAATAAAATAAACGTTAAAAAAAATAAAAATAAAAATAAAGCAAATCTGCAGTTTCTCTGAGGGAAAAGAAATCCACCTGTGGAATTATAGCATCAGCTTCTGCCTAAAATTTTCCAGCCTCCCCTTCCTGTTGACCTGCCCTACAGATTTCAGACTTGCCTAGCCAGCTACACAATTGCATAAGCCAACTCCTTGTAATAAATCTCTCTGTCATGAATAAAACAATATAATACACACACACATACACACGCACACTACTGGTTCAGGTAGAAACCTGAATGATAGTAGTTTTTTATTTGTTTATGGACTTAAATCAATTTGAAGTTGCAGACTTTGCATTTCTTTATATGTTTATCAATATGCTTAGACTGTAGCTTTATGAGCATATGTGTATAATTCCTAAAGTAGAACAGCTGCTCAAAAGTTCTGCACATTTGGAAGATGAAAAATGTCGTAATTTAACAAGCTGTTAAATGAGAATGAGTAGGTTGTCCCTACTTATACTCGATGTGTTCTCAGCATAGTAAGTAATCAGTAAATAGGAGCAGAATTCTAGGAAGAGACACATGAATTAAGATAGAAAGACATGAAGGTATGCTAGATTGGAGGGTTCTTTGACTAAATCACTATTTTTTAGGTCCCTTTTCTTCTGCAGGTGACATGAGAATTTGAGTGATTCACCCATGTAGTACTTACTTTGCAGCAACAGCAGAAGGCAGAACTCTGAGTTTGAGGTCAGACCTGAGTTTGAACATTCTCTGTACCATTCAAGCTTTGTGAACTTGAGCAGATGTCTTAGTCTCTGTGATCCTCAGTTTCTAAATCTGTAAAAGGAACGTGATGACCTTCCAGACTGGGGTGAAGGTCAAAGGACGTAAATATATAAAGAACCTGGTGTGAAGGTCAAAGGAGATAAATATATAAATAACCTATGTAATAGGTTTGGACACGGAGGTTATAATAGGTCCTCTCCCCAAATTTAGGAACAGGAAGCAACAATGCTGGAAGAGCCAATCTGTAAACTGAGCACATAAAGCATCTGAGCAGAGATGTGAGTTGAACATGAATGGACAGCAAGACACCAACTGGGTTGACTTTAATAAAATACCTAAACAAAGCTCTCCCAACCAGAAGGGGATTAGTCAGAGATAAAACCTAGAAAAAGCAGAGTCAGAGACAAAGTGGAGTTGTGCCACTAAAGCCTTGCCCCATCAAGCCCAAAAATTAAAGCTAAAACATAATTCCACTCATAACAACATACCCATCTGGCTGTCCAAGCTTAATGCCATTTGATCTTGGAATCACATAAATGGCTTTTTCTATTCTGTTTCCAAACCAAGCAAAAACCTTTCTGATAGTTTGGGTTCCTCTATGGCCTGTCTACAGGAAATGGTCTCTGGTCAGGCTCACTGGGCCAGCCAGCTCTCCCAAACCAACATCCCACTCAAACACCTGTGTTCTTTTTTATTCTAAGGGTTAGGCAGGACAATCTGACCCAGATGGCGGAAGAAACAGCAATCATATCTGTGTCTGATTCACAGCTCTAATTAAGGCGAGAAAAAGAAAAATAGGGCATGAGAAGAAATTCTCCAAGAGCTGGAAAATTGTGAAAGCCTCCATGTCTCTATGGGGATGGCACCCTTGTGAACCTTGCTTTCATGGTTAAGCTGATGGAACACCATCTCTGTTAGGAAGACGGGAAGAATTGTCTTGCTTATTCCTGAAAAGAGTTAAGGCAGGCAGGCATTAATGGCCATCCTCCTTGACTAATTATAAAACCAAGGTGGTAAAAGGAAGAGTTTTGTCCAGGATTATATAATTTTTATATAGAAGTCTAGAAACTAAACCTTCACTTTCTCAGTCCAAGTACAAAGCTCCTGTCAAAAAACCAAACTGAAGATGAGAAAGGAAGAGCATTCAATCTAAACAGAATGCTGAGTTGGAAACCCTTGAGGATGGTGATAGAGTTTTTAAATTTTTAGATTTTAGAGTTCTTGAGTTGTTTTAGATATTTTGTTTATAATACAGAGTGTCCCAAATTGTAATAGAGGAAAACTTATGATTCCAGCCATAACAGAATAGTTTATATTGAACCAACTATCCCTCTGAAAACAACTATTAACAGCTGGACAGAACATGTAACACAAGCATTTGAAGGCATTGAAGGGTAACCAAGACGATCCCTAAGAGAAGGTAAACACATCAAGCACATGTACACTCTGGCCAATTCACAGGGCAGGGAATAGAGTAAGTAGCTGTTAACTTGATTATTCTATTGGGCTGAGGAGACGGATTGGATTTCAAAGGTGCCAAAGTGGCTGGGATGTAGGTGGTAAAATCTCACAGAGGAGGGAACTACAGACAAGTGAACCCTGAAGGCTAGACGCGATCTCCCATGGAGATGTTTGCTAACTCCCAAGCTAAGCCTGTGCAGCCGCAACCACAGGAAAGCTAACAGAAAGCAGCAGCTGGGTGGCTGAAGCTCTGTGCAAAGGTTTTACAGCAGCAGAGACTGAAGAGATTGAGGGTGGAGTACAAGGCCCACCAATGAGAAATAGCAACACCCAAACCTCTGATTGAGACCCCAGAAAGACCATAGCTTGGTAATGCAGGTAAACCCAAAGGACCAATTCTAACAAAGCCTAAAACCAATCCTTGACAGGATTAAGGTGACCTGTCTGCACCATTTGCCTTTCTTTTAAAACACACACACACACACACACAAATAATCCAGAGCCTCTAAAGCTAATAACCAGTAGGCTAAAATAAGATTAAAAAAATAGAATAATAAAAAAAAAAGTACCTGATTCTTCTCCCAAAAACAGACAAGAAAGAAGAAATAAAGGAATAAAGAACAGAAATAGAAACATATAACAAGATAGTAAATATAAACATTTCAATAATTACATTAAATGTTAATAGATGATTATCCAATTAAAAGGCCAAAATTGCTTTTGGATAAAAAAGCAAAGTAAATGGGCTATTTACTACAGACCCAACTTAAATATAAAAACACAAAGTTTTAAAGAAAAAAGAATGGACAAAAAAATATGCCATGCCAACACTGACCAAAAGAAAGCTGGTTTAGCTATATTAGTATCAGACAACAAAGACTTCAGGGGCAGAAATATTTCTAGAGATGAAAAAGAGACATTTCATAATGATAAAAATGTCAATTCACATAAGATAAAAGAGTCCTCAATTTGCACACACCTAATAATTTATAACGTATCATTAACTGGTGAAAAATGTAGCATAGTTTCAATATATGCTAAGCAAAGTTGACAGAAAAGAAGAAACGGATAAATTAACAATCATGGGAGATTTTCGCACCTCTTTCCATAGCAGATAGGACAAGCACACAAAAAATCAGCAAGGATATAGAAAACCTGAACAAGAACAACCAAATCGGCCTGACATATACAGAACTTTGCACTTACCAACTGCCATGTTTTCAATACATGTTTTCAAGAGCTTATGAGCACTTATCAAAATGGACTGTCGGCTAGGCCATAGAGCAAGGCTCAAACAATTCCTAAGGACTGAGATCATACAAAATGTGTTTTTTTGACTACAGTGGAATCAAACTAGAAATCAATAAAAGGAAGCAAATGTTTGAAAATTAAGCAACACATTTTTATTTTTCTTTAAATCTTAGTTAACATACAATGCAATATTGGTTTCAGGAGTAGAATTCAATGATACATCACTTACATACAACACCCAGAGCTCATCACAAGTGTCCTTCTTAGTACCCATCCCCGGTCTAGACCATCCCCCACTCACCTCCCTCCATCAACCCTCAGTATGTTCTCTATCGTTAAGAGTCTCTTGTGGTTTTGGCCGCTGTGTGGTTCAGTCGGTTAAGCGTCTAGCTTTGGCTCAGGTCATGATCTCATGGTTTGTGAGTTTGAGCCCTCTCTGCTGTCAGCACAGAGCCTGCTTCAGATCCTCTGTCCCCCACTCTCTCACCCCTCCCCCACTCATGTTTTCTCCCTCTCTCTCTCTCTCTCAAAAATAAATAAACATTAAAAAAATTTTTTTAAGAGTTTCTTGTGGTTTGTTTCCCTCCCTTCTCTTCCCCCCACCCTTCCCATACGTTCATCTGTTTTGTTTCTTAAACAACACATTTTTTAATGTTTATTTATTTATTTTGAGAGAGAGAGAGAGAGCAAGCAGGGGAGGGGCAGAGAGTGAAGAACAGAGAGAATACCAAGCAGCCTCCGTGTTGACAGCTCAGAGCCCAATGCAGGCCCAGGTAGGGCCAACGTAGGACTCAATCCCACAAACCTCAAGATCACGACCTGAAATCAAGAGTTGGTCACCTAACCAACTGAGCCACCCAGGTGCTCCATAAGCAACACATTTTTAAACAGCTTGTAGGTCTAAGAAATAATTGCAGTGGAATTATAAATTGTTTTCAATGGAATAATAATGAAAATATGACATATCAAAACATTTGGGGTGCAGATAACGCAGGACTCAGGGAAATTCATAGCTTTAATTGTATATATTTGAGAAGAGCAAAAATAGAAAATCCACATGATTTAAGCTTTCATCTTAAGAAGCTAAAAAAAGAACAGCAACTTAAACACAAGGAAATAGAAAGAAAGCAATAATAAAAATAAGAGTAGAAATCTTTGAACTAGAAAACAAATATGCAATTTTTAAAAGTCTACAAATTCTAAAAGGGACTTGAGGTGCCTACCTTTGTTTCTGAGTAAAGATCTGTTTTAGTTCTTCCTTCTCAAACTATTTACCTTTTATTTCCTTCTATCGTCTTATTGCACTAGCTAGGAGTTTCAGTATGTTGCTAAATAGGAGTGGTGAGAGAGGACATACTTGCCCTTTTCCCAACCTTAAAAACGGTACACATTTTCTCACAATTAGGTAGGATGTTGAACATAGGTTTTTTTGTAGATCTTTAAAAATCATGTTGAGAAAGTTTCTCTTTATTCCTACGTTTGCTGAGAGTTTTCATCATAAATAGGTGTTAGATTTTGTCAATGCTTTTTCTGCATCAATCGATATGATCATACGATTTCTTTTCTTTAGTCTGTTGATACGGTGGATTACATTCGTTGATTTTCAAATGTTGAACCAGTCTTGCGTTTCTGGAATAAATCCAACTTGGTCACAGTGCATAATTATTTTTATACATTGTTGGGTTCGATTTGCTATTATTTTGTTGAGGATTTTTGCATCTGTGTTCATGAGAGCTATTTATTAGTCTGTAATTTTCGTTGTTGTATTTTTATCTGGTTTGGGTATTAGGGTAATGCTGGCCCCATAGGCAAGTTGGGAAGTAAAGTTTTGTTTTTAAAAGTTTTCTTGAGAGTGCTGGCTTCAGCAGCACATATACTAAAATGGGAACAATACAGAGATTAGCGTGGCCCCTGCACAAGGATGACACACAGAATTCATAAAAGTTTCCATGAGAGATGGATGGTGGTGATAGTTGGGTAGCATGATGAATCTATCTGCCACCACAGAACTGTAAATTTAAAAATGATTAAGATGATAAATTTTGTGCCCTGTGTATTTTGTTGCAATAAGAAGTTAACCTTGAAGGGCGCCTGGGAGGCTCAGCCGGTTAGGCGTCTGATTCTTCGGCTCTGGTCATGATCTCACGGTTAGTGGGTTTGAGCCCTGTGTCTGGCTTTGGGCCGACAGTGCCTGAGCCTACTTGGGATTCTCTGTCTCTCACTTTCTCTCTGCCCCTCCCCACTCGTGCTCTCTTTCTCTGTCTCTCAAAATAAAATGAATAACCTTAAAATGAAAAGCTCCCTTGAGCTTTGGCTGTACTAGGCCAAAATGCGAGGTCTCTGTGCAAGACCCGGGTCTTAATTGAAAGACCCACAATGATCTGGTGGAATTGGAGCAAAAAGCCAGGTAAAGACTGTAACCCAGGTATGTAGGGAGTAGCTATGGCTGTTTGTTCCCCTGCCAAGTGAAAATCTAATTGGGAAGGTTATATGCACAGTTCTGAATATTAAATTAACAATGGAACATAGCATATTGGCCAAAATACAACTCAGAGACTGAATGATGTAGGATTTGAAAAAGGGATGTCTCTAAGTCTTTTTCTTCTCCTAAACTAACATAACTCTTTCTTTAGCGCTCGTCTCCCATGTGTGGCTGAGGGGGGTGGGGGTGGGGCAGGGTATGGGAAACATTGCCATAGTTACAGGAAAAGGTTCAGCATTTTACACTCTGGGAAAAAGGGATAATGGATTGAATTTCAAAGGCACAGTATTCTATCCAAGGTTGACAAAGCATACCTTTGTAAATGTGGAGACAGAGACAGCTAATCAAGTTAACATCAAGTCAACCCGGAGGCAAAATCGCGTTGGAGGTAGAAACGGGAAGAAGGAATGGCATGGACTTAGAAAGAACAGACACCTCAAGCTCCTAACAGTTATGATTAAAGCTTCATTACTTGAACTTTACCAACTTGGCATTTGTGCTAAAATTTAGTGCTACTGCTGAATTTTACTTTCATTGAATGTGACCTTTTTTTTAAGTTTAAGGTAAAAGAGTGTTTTAAAGTCTGTCCTTCTCTGATTTCTCAAAAATCATTAAATACAAATTAGTTACTTTTTTTAAAGAGTATCTGTTCATTTTTGAGAGACAGAGTGAGTGGGGGAGGGGCAGACACACACACACACACACACACACACACACACACAGAATCCCAAGCAGGCTCCACACTGTCAGCGCAGAGCCTGATGCAGGGCTTGAATTCATGAACCATGAGATCATAACCTGAGCTGAAATCAAGAGTTGGTCACTTAATGGACCAAAACACCCAGGTACCCCCAAATTAGCTATGTTTTTTTTTTAATTTTTTTTCAACGTTTATTTATTTTTGGGACAGAGAGAGACAGAGCATGAACGGGGGAGGGGCAGAGAGAGAGGGAGACACAGAATCGGAAACAGGCTCCAGGCTCTGAGCCATCAGCCCAGAGCCTGACGCCGGGCTCGAGCTCCTGGACCGCGAGATCGTGACCTGGCTGCAGTCGGACGCTTAACCGACTGCGCCACCCAGGCGCCCCCAAATTAGCTATGTTTTTAAGAATAGTCTTATTTTACAGACTATTGTCTATTTTAAGACATCATCAATTATAGTTCACCATTAAAACACTATTTTTAATAAACTATTTTTAAGCCACATTCTAATTTCAGAAGTAGTAAACATGAAAAATGTCCATCTTAGGGGCACCTGCATGGCACAGTCAGTTAAGTGCCTGACTCTTGATCTCAGCTCAGGTCGTGGTCTCACGGTTCCAGAGTTAGAACCTTTTCATCTGGCTCCGTGCTGACCGTGCACAGCCTGCTTGGGATTCTGTCTCTCTTTCTCTCTGCCCCTCCCCAACTTGTGCTCTCTAAATGAACAAATAAATAAACAAGTAAATAAATACACTTTTAAAAAAGAAAAAAAGAAAAACGTCCGTCTTAGAGTCAAAGAAATTCCTCTTTCCTAACCCCTACAAGCCAAGTGCCTCCTGGGCACATTCACTTCTGTGTCAACACCCCTGAAATTCAATCCATCACTGTTAATCCCTGAATCCAAATCTGCTTCTGTTTCTGTTGTCCATTTTTATTTCCATTATCAAAACCTGACTCGAGTCAGAAACCTTGACTCCTCCTTCCCCCTCATCCTCTACATCCAGTCAATTGCCGGGTTCTGCTCATTCTACCTCCTGGATCTATTTTGGCCGCATCCACTCCCTGTGTCCCTGCTGCCCCCTTCCTTGCTCATCCTGCCAGCCTCCCTCTCCTGCGGGACTGCACAATCCTCCCAATGACCTCTATCTTCTCCTCTCTGCAGCTAAGCAGTCTTCAGTAGTTACCCAAGGCCCTTAGAATAAAACACCAAATCCTTATTATGGCATCCCTGGCCCTCTGTTCTCCAGCATCACCACATGCCGCGCGTCTCCCCGCTCTAGAAATTCCAGCCACACCGACCTCTCTTAGTTCCTCAGGCAGTCACAGAAGGTCTCCCCTCCTCCCCTTTGTGCATGTCCTCCAGGCTTCAGTTAAAATGTCCCTTCCTCACAGAGAACTTCTCTGTACCCCGGATGAGCCCAGGTCCCCTGCCCTATGCCCCCACAGCACAGTGGTCCTTCATTTTTGTTAACACACGGCACACTCGTGATCATTTATCCAAATCCATCTTCCCCACTAGACGGCAAGTGGTGTTCCTGAACTAACCTTAATGCCTGGCACACAGAGAGCACTCCTTAAATTTTGATAAGTGTATTAAAGAATAATGTCCATAAAGGGCAAATGTTATGGGGGTGCCTGGGTGGTTCAGTGGGTTAAGCATCCGACTCTTGATTTCTACTCAGGTCATGATCTCATGGTTTGTGAGTTCCAGCCCCAGAGCCTGCTTGGGATTGTCTCTCTCCCTTTCTCTTTCTCTGCCCCTCCTCTCCTCATGCTCTCTCTCTCTCCCTCTCTCCAAATAAATAGATAAACTCAAAAAAGAACAAATGTTATTATTTTATTAAAGAATAAACATCCGTATGTATACTGTCTGTGAGCATGGAGTCTAGAATCAGTCTGCTGGGTTCATGTCCCAGCTTCCCCAGTTATTAGCAAGGGGACAAGTTATTTCATCTTTTTGGGTTTTAGTTGTCCTTTTAGAAATGGGTACAACAAGGCTATTTATGTCTTATAAGTTGGAGCAGTTATGAAGACTGAATAAATTAGTGTGTGGAAAGCACTTAAGACATTGTCTGGCACATAGTAAGCACTCAAACAAATATTTGTTATTATTATTATCTCATTTATCTGTCTTAACAATCTTAGCAGGAATGATAGTTGATAAATTGAGGGCTGTATACAGTAAATGTCTCCCGAATTTGAGGATGTGGTGAGGAAAATTCACTGTCTTGAGATGGAACCACCGAAAGTCAATATAAAAAAGCCCCACATCATGGGGCGCCTGGGTGGCGCAGTCGGTTAAGCGTCCGACTTCAGCCAGGTCACGATCTCGCGGTCCGTGAGTTCGAGCCCCGTGTCAGGCTCTGGGCTGATGGCTCGGAGCCTGGAGCCTGTTTCTGATTCTGTGTCTCCCTCTCTCTCTGCCCCTCCCCCATTCATGCTCTGTCTCTCTCTGTCCCAAAAAATAAATAAACGTTGAAAAAAAAAATTAAAAAAAAAAAAAAGCCCCACATCAGCCCTGAGCTGAAGCAGTCCTTCCTTCGGTGACAGGCCACATGTAAGCTGCTTCAGACAAAGCTTTGGGGATCCATCCAAATGAATCAAGGTAGCAAATGTATCTTCAGACCCAGTCTCCAAGATTAAAGGAGATAATGCACATTAAGAGCACTTAGAAAATCATAAAGTATGATATAAATGTTTGTGGTTTTGATTACTGTTATTAGTATCAGAGTAATTCTATCACCCAATCGATGGTATTGTGATCCAACTGTCTGAAACAACACGATTGCTTGTAATCACAAAAACCTAATAGTGGGGCAGAGGAGCTGAAGAGCTGGGAAGGAAAGGGTTAGTATTGTTTATCCAGCACAATCTAATCAAGAGGGATGCTCATAGGAGATGAGAGTCGTAAAGTTCGTGGAACAAAGTTTCTCCTGACACCGTGCAAATATTTTGGCTCTAACTGTCCATGCTTATCAAGCAAGTACTTTTTCTTTGATCAGCCTTGCAGGCACCAGGAAAGGGAACAACTTGAATACTAATTGCTATAAAGCGAGTAAATGAGTATTCATTCATCGAACACTTATTGAGCCCCTACTCTCTGGCCGGCACCACATGGCAGTAAGTAGTGCCTGCCCTCATGTTACGGTCCAGAGGGGAGACAGACAAACAAGTAATTGCACAAATGAAACCACGACTGCATCTCCTGCCCAGTGCTGCATTAGTAAGATTGGCTTTTCTGATACTTTACGTTGAGCCAGGAGTCAACCAGATGATGGGATGAGGAGAAAGCTGTCAGACAGAAGGCAGTAAAAAGTTTGTTGTGTTGGGGTGCCTGGGTGGCTCAATCAGTTAAGCGTCCGACTTCGGCTCAGGTCATGATCTCATGGTCTGTGAGTTCAAGCCCTGCATCGGGCTCTGTGCTGACAGCTCAGAGCCTGGAGCCTGCTTCGGATTCTGTGTCTCCCTCTCTCTCTGACCCTCCCCTGTTCATCCTCTGTCTCTCTCTGTCTCAAAAATAAATAAAAACATTTTAAAAAATATTTAAAAAAAGAGTTTGTTGTGTTTGAGGATCAGAAGGGCCAATATAGACTGGAAGGAGTCAAGGGATAGAAAGGCCACAGGAATGACCTGGAGAGAGAAGCAGATCAGATCACAAAGGGCCACGGAGGCCACAGAAACCGTAGGGAATTATTTTGAGTACAAATTATAAAAATAAGATGAGATACGATGTCATTTGTGCTCTATAAAGATCCTTCTGATTGCTACAGAAAGAATGGGTTGGAGGAAAAATTAAAGTAGGAATAGACCAGATAGGGTATTTTGCAATAGTCCAGACAAGGGATAACATTAATGGGGACAAGAGTGGTGGGAGTAGATATAAGAGGACAGATTTGTGATGATATGCTTAGGAATAGGATTACTAGACCTTGGTGATAGACTGGAAGTGATGAAGAGGCAGTTCCAGGATTTCAGCCTGAGCAACTGGCTTGAAGAGGTGCCATCCATTCACTAAGATGAGCAAAGGTAAATGAGGGATAGATTAGATGTGGCTGTGGGTGAGAATGTAGGTGTTACGAAGTAAACAAGAGTTCAGTTTGAATATGTGAAGCATATGAGCTCCCAGAGGAAATGAGAATTATCCAATGGCCATTTAGATACATGGCAATGAAGTGTAATAGAGTGGTCCAGACTGCCGCAGACATTTGATGGTCACTGGTGTGTAAATACAAACAGTGCCTGAGATTAGAGAGATGACCTAGGAAGAAAATGTGGAAAAGAAGCAAAGAGGGGTGCCTGAGTGGCTCAGTCCATTAAGCGTCTGACTCTTGACGTCAGCTCAGGTCTTGATATCAGGGTCATGAGTTCAAGCTTCGTGTTGGGCTCCACACTGAGCATGGAGCCTACTTAAAAAAAAGAAAAAAAAAAAAAAAGCAAAAAGAACCACCAATCTCTTGTGAGCTATAATCTCAGGAGTCAGATTCTTACAACCCATCAAACTCTGGGTGGATTAATAAGATTGGATTTCTGAACCAGAGCAACCTGATAATCATTTCTTCATCCATGGTGACTCTAGTAAGGTAGCTAGCCAAAACAAGCAACAGACCTCTCCATCTGTGACAGCTATATTCTAAAACATGAAAGATTTTATTCCCATTTTACAGAGGGAAAAATGAGATTATGAAAGTTCAAGTGATTCGGTGAAAACTGCAGAACCAGTGAGCGACAGACAGGACTGAGGGTAATTCAGGGCATATAATTGCAGTTAAGAACTCTTCCTACCCTTCAGTAATAGGTTCGCGATGGTCACTGTAAGCTTGTGAAGAAATGCAGAAGTTCGTGATCCTGGTAGGAAGACCACAGAACAAAGAAAGCTATTAATCAAAACTAAGTATAAACCTGTGGGACAAAGAGATCATCATGAACTCAGGTAGGTAATAAAGGGTCCACCAGTGTGGAACCATGAAGGATAATGAGGAATTGGGGTAGGCGAAAGGGGGAGGGAAAGAGTCTCAGACTTAGGGACACAATGAACCAAGATGCAGGATGCATTGAGGTGTAGAAAAGAGCTGATGGCAAATGGGCTTCCTTTCATGGGCCACCCCAATAGATGGTTGGTGGTTCGATGTCGGGGGATTAACAAGACATGTCAAGGGCAGGAGACAAGGAAGCAGGGGCAGAGCACAGTTACCTTTCCCAGACTCAAGGGTCTGTGTGGGTAACTACAAAAAAACATATCTGGATAGACCAGAGTAAGGTCAGATTATTTCTGCCTGGAAAGCCAAGCTGGAAACATTGAATTTAGTTCAGTAATCTATGAGGAGCCTTTACAGGTTATTGAAGGGGAAGGAAATATAAAATCTTCAAGAAATGAGTATGTTGGTGGTAGTGCTGTGCTACAAGAGATAAAGAGGCAAAGAACTGGAATCCTAGAGGAAAAGTAGGAAGCCCTTAACTTGATATAAATCAGTGGCTTTTCAAACTTTCCTTAGCAGAGAATCCTTCCTAAAAATGAACTCTTGGGGCACCTGGGTGGCTCAGTTGGTTGAGTGTCCAAGTCTTAATTTTAACTAAGGTCATGATCTCATGGTTCATGAGATTGAGCCCCACATCAGTCTCAGCGCAGAGTGTGGAGCCTGCTTGGGATTCTCTCTCTCTCTCTCTGCAAGTTTATTTACTTATGTTGAGAGAGAGAGAGAGAGAACGCATGTGAGTGCTCACAGGAGAGGGCAGAGAGAGTGAGAGAGAATTCCAAGCAGTGGGGGCTCAAACTTACAAACCCTGAGATCATGACCTGAGCCAAAATCAAGAGTTGGACCCTTAATAGATTGAGCCACTTAGGTGTCCATACCTGCTTGGGATTCTCTCTCTGCCCCTCCCCTGCTCATGCTCTCTCACACACTTTCTCAAAAATAAATAATAAACTTTATAAAAACTATAAAAAATAATAAACTTTATAAAAACTATAAAAAATAATAAACTTTATAAAACAAATAAAAACTTATTTGGGGGCGCCTGGGTGGCTCAGTCGGTTAGGCGTCCGACTTCGGCTCAGGTCATGATCTCGTGGTCGGTGAGTTCAAGCCCCGCGTCGGGCTCTGTGCTGACAGCTCAGAGCCTGGAGCCTGCTTCGGATTCTGTGTCTCCCTCTCTCTCTGACCCTCCCCCATTCATGCTCTGTCTCTCTCTGTCTCAAAAATGAATAAACGTTAAAAAAAAATTAAAAATAGGGCCGCCTGGGAGGCGCAGTCGGTTAAGCGTCCGACTTCAGCCAGGTCACGATCTCGCGGTCCATGAGTTCGAGCCTCGCGTCAGGATCTGGGCTAATGGCCCAGAGCCTGGAGCCTGTTTCCGATTCTGTGTCTCCCTCTCTCTCTGCCCCTCCCCCGTTCATGCTCTGTCTCTCTCTGTCCCAAAAAAAATAAATAAACGTTGAAAAAAAATTTTTTTTTAAATTTAAAAATAAAAAAAAAATAAACTCTTATTTGAAATCCCAATGTATGAAGCCAAAAAAATAGTGGCCCTTTTATTACAACAATTTATTTTATGGCTTTAAACATATAACATATGCTTTTAATAATGTCAAACAAAAGATAAAGGAGGTTGACTAAATAAACAGAAAAGTTTTAAATGCTTTAGCATCCAAATATCTAATTAATTTATGAATTTTATTTAGGTTTTATAATAGCACAAAAATCCTGATACACACTGATAAGTACCTGTGTATGGTACATTGTGTTCGTTTTTGTATTTTATAATTTGTCTGCAATTACAGGGTACTCTCCTGTTGGACTAATCTTGAAGGTACTGTTGTAGGATCTTTTTTTTTCCTTAACAAAAGTATGAAGAGCAAGAAGCCTCCAGAGCCAAAACAGTGTGGAGCCATCTCCGGGGTAAGGTGATCACGACTGGCCACAGTGTAGGCTTCATTTGCTACTGCTCAGTCACCGTGGCATGAAGACAGCAAGTTCGTGGAAGAAGCTCTTGAGTGTGGCCAGGCACCTCAGCAAGCACAGTGCGCCTGTACCATGGTAGTGGATTCGTTTGTAATTCTAGATGTGCAGTGCACAGTCCTGAAGTGAAAAGAGAGCAGTGTAAAGTTTCAGCCTCCCCAATTTCAAAGACATTAGGTTTTGCACTTGTGTCTGTATCTGCTGGCATCACAATTCTTTATTTTGCTTGGATTGCCCCCAAGAAGAGAAACTAAGGTGGGGAGGGAGAGTGGGGAGGAGGAGGAGGTATCAGGTATGAGATATTTTTCTAACTCTAAAGAGAGTCTGTAACTTCTTTAGTAACAGGCTTGGGTTAACATAGATTATTTACAAATCCAGGGAACAAATTCCATTCCGGCACGTGAAAGCTGGGCAAGTGCACAGAGAAAGAGAGAGAGACAGAGGTGGAGAATCCCAAGCAGGCTCCACACTCAGCGCAGAGCCTGACTTGGGACTTGATCTCACAGCTGTGAGATCATGACCTGAGCCGAAATCAAGAGTCAGATGCTTAATTGACTGAGCCACCTAGGCACCCTTGTTTTCTATGCCTTGAACAGAAAATCAATCTTTAGGAGTAGAAAAAACCATTTGCACTTATTGGGATATTTAATTGATATTCCATTTTTTAAAGTTACAAAATTAAAAAAAATAAAGTTACGAAATTAAAAATCTGGTTTCCTTGGAGTTTAAATTAGTGATCTTGTTACACAAATTGAGACTAATTCTCTCACTTTTCTTTGATTAATATTTGGTTAGCTCATGGTAAAGAAATTAAATTAAATTAAACAGTCAGTATCATTTACAGACTTGGATAATTACATCCCCTTAAACATTTTGAACTGCATTTATAAACTTAACAGAGTCCATTTTTATTCTAAATGTTTTAAATGCTTGCAGAGCAAATTTATAACCCAAAGAGGAAAACCTTCCCTAAGTACTTAAATAACTCTTATAAATCTAATGCATTAAATGCATACATATGGTTAATTAAATTCTCTTAAACATTCCCATTACTTGGAAAAAAGATGAGTGTTAATACTGACAGGAATAGGGTCTTGGGAAGGAGAGTGTAGTGTGATAGAGGCAAGCTAATGGAAGGCCTATCAGAGTGCCACAGGGCATTGGGACCAAGATGTCTGGAACACAGGTTCTCTGCAATCTGGATCATGGGAGTCTCCACCCCAACCTACTCCTTCACATCTGCTGTGAATATTTTGAAAAGGCTCCTTGATTCCTGGTGTTGCCCAAGTGTCCCCAAACTTGACATGCCTTCATCCAACCTCCATCTTACACCATTGACCTGCTTGTGACTAGCTGGCTGGAGTGCAGGGAAAGGCTGCTTCAAGAGATGTGAATTTGGCAGCAATCATCTAGTGTTTCCCTCGTAAGCAATCCTTGCAATAAATGTTTACAGAGTAGAGCACCACAGCTTGGGAGGTCCCCCGTAGCGAGGGGGTAAAAAGAAGACACTCCTGAAAAAGAAATTATAAAATTCTGTGTCTAACTATGTCTTGGACAAATTAATAAAGTCCTAAAACTTACCTTTTGTACTTACTTAGCACATATAAGTAACCAAGGGCTCGGTTTCTACTCCCCTCTTCCCTCAGATATATGTTTACTTATTTATTATCAAATACCTTAAATAGAAATCTGGTGCTAAAAATCAACATTTGAATCCTGACAAGAATGTAATGAGGGTTTAACTAATAGCCTAATATATATATAGGTTCATTGCAGGGTTCGGGTAGAGACTTTTTCAAAGGGTCTCTCCCTTAATGATACAAAAAACTCAAAAGAAAAAGAAAATGTTTTTTTCTTTTTTAAAAACGGGAGCTGCCGTCTGCCCAGCACTGAGTGATGCACTGGGGAGGTTGTGGGAGGAATTGAGATGATATTCCTTTCCTCCAGACTGTACAATGTAGTTGAGGAGATGAAACTAACCCACATATAACAATAACAACAACTTAAGATGGCATACAATCAAATGCTAGGTAGGGTGTGACATTCAGTAGATGATGTGGGGGATGAGAGAGGGGAAGTTTCCGGAAATGGTTGCAGAAGGCAGGTTGGACTTCACAGAGATGCAAAGACATCAGCTGAATATCACAGAATGGGTAGAACTCATACCCCAACCCAGACATAGATTTCTCTGGGTACCTTGAAAGAAAGGCCCATTAGGGAAATATTGAAAATTATGGGTACGCTGACCACAGTTTCCATAAAAAATATCAGAACACATGGTCCGACACACGGTCGAACAACAGGAAAGAATATTTTTAATTGGGGCTGTTCCAGAAAATCTACAACATATGGTTACTCCACTTATGGGCCAAGAAAATCCTAACTACAATGAAGGGCTGAACTGACCAACCCTAGGTAGACAGACATGGCCGCTACCATTTGAGAAGCTCTCAACTATATCCGCATAGTCATCAGAGTTTATGTTCTTCATTAAAGTTTCTGTTCATCTTTCCAGAGGAAAGGTCAGTACTTCAACAATAAAAGACAAGCTGAGAATTTATATTCAGATTTCTTAAATTATGCTCCTTAATATTCTCTAAATTTACATAAATAGTTTTTGTGCTAGGCAGGGCATATGAATAATGAATACAGAAACCTTTTTTTTACCTGGGATTATAAAATAAAATCCAATGTAAAGCGTCCTTCACTATAAGAAAAAGGGAATATCCATACCCCTTGAAGTTCCTAGACTTGTTATCAGAGCCCTCATTCATACTCATAACATGTAGGTAAAATGTATCTTAAACTACCAAGATTGTCATACGTAACTTTGCCTTTTGCTTCCCTGATGTCTCACTGTTTTTTTCATCAATAGTTTGCTGTCTAAAATAAAATACATGCCAGGAGCTTCCTTATCCAGTTTTGCAATTAAAAGTCGTAGCAATTATTGGAAAAGGAACAGTTTTAAGGACTTGAACTCAAGTCTTGGCAGGTGAAAACATCTTCCATTTCGCCTTTTAGCCCATCGCAGAGCGCCAAGATCACTTGCCAATGCATCCTCAATATTATTAAGGAAATGCACATTTTTCTCCTTTTATGGTTAGTGAATTACATTGGCCAAGACAATGTGGTAATCATTGCTGAAAGACAACAACAAAGCCACACATTTGAACATTTCCCTTGCTTCTAAATCTTAAATGTATCTTAAAATATATTAATTTCTGATAAAAGCAAAAATACATGTTTTTAATAAGACTTCCTGGCAGTAGACTTGTCCTTTTTTTTTTTTTTTTTTTTTTTTTTTTGCAACCTTCCATTATTATGTCAGGCCTCAAAAAACTTAGGTATGTTCAAAGACAGAGTCCAAATTTCATCAGCAGAGTTGTCAAAAAGGGGGAAACACCAAGAGAAACAACAACACAAAGGGAATGTTTCACCACGATTAAAATAAAAAGTTGTTTTGGGGCACCTGGGTGGCTCACTCAGTTAAGCATCTGACTTAGGCTCAGGTCATGATCTCATGGTTTGTGGGTTCGAGCCCTGCCTCGGGCTCTGGGCTGACAGCTCAGAGCCAGGACCCTGCTTCAGATTCTGTGTCTCTGTCTCTGTCTCTGTCTCTCTCTCTCTCTCTGCCCCTCTCTCTCTCTCAAAAATAAACATTTAAAAAAAATTTTTTTAATAAAAAAAAAACAACATTGTTTTTTAGCCTTAGGAGAGAATCCAATGTGACACAGGTTACAACATGGATGAACCTTTAAGACATGCCAAGTGAAATAAGCCAGACACAAATACTGTATGATTTCTCTTACCTAATGAGGAACCCAGTGTAGTCAAATTCAGAGAGACAGGGATTCTGATTGGCAGGGGCTGGAATACAAATGGAAACAGGAGTTATTATATAATAGGTACACAGTTTCAGTTTTGGAAGATGAAAAGAGTTCTAGGGATGGATGTTGGTAATGGCTGCATGATGGTGTGAACAGATTTAATGCCACTGATGAGTACACTTAATAATGGTTAAGATGGTAAATTTTATGTTATATGTATATTTACCCAAACTTATATTTTAAATCAAAATTTTAATTATGAATCAAGTTCTAGATATTCACATTACTAATTATCTACCTGGATAAAAATTCTCTTTCCCAATCCTCAAATGTAGGTCCAATGATGACTGGCAAATTATCAGTGACCTTTGGAGAATTGAGTCAAATCCTAAGTACTCAATAAAAACCGGATGGTTGGCGGGGTGGGGGTGGGGGGGTGGGGAGGTGGGGGGGGTGGGGGGGGTAAGTGCCTGGTTGACTCAGTCTGTAGAGGATACTCTTGATCTAAGGGTTGTGAGGTTGAGCCCCATGTTAGTGGTAGAGTTTACTTAAAAAAATAAAAATATAAATAAAAAATAAATAAAAAATTAAAGCAGGTTGGTGACATGATCTAACAGTTATTTTCCTTGCCTCTTTGTATAAGTAAATGTCAACACATTAATATCATTTTAATATACTAATAATAGCTAAATTTCTTAAGTATTTACTATATACTGAGTACTGGTCTAAGTGTTAAAATCTTGACAATCCTATTATATTTTATATATGAGAAAACTAGCCTTAGAAAGATCGTTTGCCCTCTGTCACCAGCTAGTCACCCGTAGATCTGGGATACCAATCATTCTGGTTTCAGGGCCCATGCTTTAAAGCACTAGTCTAATGCTAGGTTTTTAGAAAACAGATGAACCTAGTGTAAGTACTACTATTCTCATGGGTAAAGGTCCTTGCTCAATCTTTCATTTCTTCAAACATTTACTAAGCACTTACTATGTTCCAGGTAATACGCCAAGTGCTGAAGATGAATAAAACTAACAGGACATGATCTTATGAACCAAAAAAGAGAGAGAGAGAAGTAAAAGGTACACAGAGAAAGTGTGACAAAGAATACTGTCCACATGACCACAAAGAGGAAGGGCTCAGTTCTACTTGGCATGGGCCACTTTGCCTATTTTTTCCCCTTTGCATTCTCTGAGAAACATTTCGACTCTATTTTTTTTTAAGTAGGCTCCACCCCCAATGCCGCGGCTTGAACTCATGGCCCTGAGATCGAGAGTCACAGGCTGTACTGACTGAGCCAGCCAGGCTCCCTGAAACCTTTCAACTCTTTAGTTTTGGTGGATGATATGTAAATAAATTTGGCAACAGAGAAAAGTAACACAAGTATTCTAAGACACTTGAGGATACAAGATACTAGAGGACAGAAAACACTCTAGATGGTGTATTTTCACTGTAAGGAAACCAGCTGGAAAGGCCAGGCGACAACCTAGAGACGAGTAACTGGGATTGGGGGGAAAGGTAATAAGGAGACAAAGTAAGCAATAAACAATATTTAGTGTACATACTAAAATAAAGTTAGATGAACTACCAAAGAATTCAAGGACACGTGCTTTATTGCCAAGGATCCCATAATCCAGCAGAGAGACAAAAGGCACAAATAAATACATTTTTCAAGCAATAATTCATAAGGGCAAATTAACATCCCGTGAACGATATGTAAGTGTTAATCAGGGACCAGGCAGAGGAATAAACACAATAAGACCCCAGAGGTTTGGGGTCCAATTTAGAAATCAAGAAGGGATGATGTTGGTGAAGAGGAACAAGGGCATTGCAAACTGGGAAGGGCAGCATCATAGCATGGAAACTGGAAGAAACTGAGTCCCATAAATTCACTAGAACTTCAGAGGAAGCAAGCTTTGACAGTAACTGTCCTGTAGACGATTATTTACAGATGACCTGGAGGAATTCGAAGGAATGCAAAGTGCCTACAGGTTCATGGACAAACATCAAAAAATATACTTCTAAAGCTGTATAAATATTAATTTTGCTGGTTATAGAAAGGGGAATCACTGCAGTTGTGCTGATCCAGCTAGCCAAAGGCTGCACTTCGAATAGTTAAGTGGCCAAGTATTTACCTTATTAAAACATAAACAGGGGCACCTGGCTGGCTCAGTTGGCAGAGTGTTCAACGCTTGATCTCAGGGTCATGAGTTCGAGCCTTATGTTGGGTGTAGAGATTACTAAAAAAAAAAAAAAAAAAAAAAAATTAATTAAAAAAATTACAAAATAAAATGTCGTTAACAGAAGAGTTCAAATTTCTCATAGAGCCCTTAACATGTGGAAAAGGGGTGAGAGAGCAAGATACCTCCTCAAACAGAAAGCCTGCTCTGCAAAGTCTAATAATAGCAGCTGTCACATATCGTATGGTCACACAGCACCAGGCACTAGTCTAAGGGCTGAGGGTCTGCTCCTTTCATCCTCACGACCCTGCAGGAAATGGTAAGTGGCACCGCTACCCCCAGAGCCCAGGCCCCTCACCACTAGGCTACACCAATTTTCTACCGCTTTTCAAATGATGATGCAAAATTCTGTCTGTTCCTGGGACAGAGGGGCAATGAGTTATACGAATGCAATGGAACAAACATTTTCTTTTTTTTTTTTTTTTTTTTTTTTTTTAATTTTTTTTTTTTTTCAACGTTTATTTATTTTTGGGACAGAGAGAGAGCATGAACGGGGGAGGGGCAGAGAGAGAGGGAGACACAGAATCGGAAGCAGGCTCCAGGCTCTGAGGCATCAGCCCAGAGCCCGACGCAGGGCTCGAACTCACGGACCGCGAGATCATGACCTGGCTGAAGTCGGACGCTCAACCGACTGCGCCACCCAGGCGCCCCGGAACAAACATTTTCTAACCGTGATCTATCCGGCCTCAAGACTCTGTTTTATTTTTATGAACTTAAAACGAATTTAATGAATTTACTTACAGCATGCCACATGCCATGAAGGATTTGTGACCCAAACAGATACAGGTTTACAGGAAGTAGACTGTGAATTAGGTAGACTCTGCATATGGTACCATAAAAATTGTTCTGAATTTTGAAAATTCTCAAAAATGAGTCATAGAGAAGTAATTAGACCGGACAGAGTTTATTCCCCAGACCTCTGTTTGTTTACAGCTCTGGAGACTTAGAACCAGCCGAGCCCTTTTTGGGAATCATGACATATGCTCATCTGGGAACTCAGCAGGTATCAATTCACAACCCAATCTGTTCCCTGAAAGATAATGAATGACTTTGTAATATCAGGCATCAAAGAATAAATATTCATTTTCTGACACTCTGAAGAGAAGATAAATTTAAAATGTCAGTTGCATTTCATCCTAACCAGATGAAAATTTGTTTTATTCCTGTCAACCTATTAAATAAAGAAGCTGCTTTATTTAACAAAAACACTAAAAAGAAGACAGAGCAGCAAGCACTGTAGGGCAGTGAACAATGCCCCTCCCTAGAAACGACCAGTAGTGCTGCGAGTGTAATAATAATAATGCCTAGTCTTTGATCCTAGCCTATCTCGTCCTCTTTTTGATGCCAGTGTTGTTTCATGGTTATGTTATGAGCTGAGTTTTGCCTCCTCCAAATGCACCTGTTGAGGTTCTAACCACCTGGTACATGGGACCCCTCAGAAAGTGACTGTATTTGGAGATAGGGTCTTTGAAGAGGTAATCAAATTGAAAAGAGGTCATTAGGGTGGGCATTAATCCAGTATGACTAGTGTCCTTATAAGAAGAGGAAATTTGGACACACACACACACACACACATACACACAGTTCTAATGAAACGAAGACTCAGGGAAAAGATGGTCATCTACAAGCCAAGGAGAGAGACCGGGGAATAAGCCAAATGTGCCGCCATTTTCATCACAGACTTCTATCCTTCAGAATTGTGAGAAAATAAATTCCCATTTTTCTAAGCCACCCAGTCTGTGGTAGTGTGTTAGAGTGGTCCTAGCAAACTGATGCACTGTACTCTCGCTAGACCATAAGCTTGACAAGTGCCAAACCACCTGGGTGATTCTCTACTCTTGCACCCCCAGTATATATCATGGGCTTGGTGCACAGTTGGTGCTTAATAAACATTGTTGAATGAATAGCTGGCTGTAGTGAGAAGTCTTGGTCCATTTTATTAGAGTGCAGGGATACAACCATTACCAAGTATTAGCAAAAGAAACTTTCTCCTTTTATCAAAAAATAACTTTATATTCATACTTTTGGAGGGGTTCCCCTCCATTCTGAAAAATAGAGAACAATACAAAGAAGGGGGAAAATCACTTAAAACCCTGCCAATTAGAGATGACCACTCCAACATTTAACACTCTCTGGTCTTTTTTTTTTTTCCTATACATAAACATACTTTAACACAATAGAATGATACTGCACCATCTACCCTATGTCATATTTTCCCTACAGTGTTAAAACTTCTTAATAAACACTTTAAATGCTTCTAAATGTATCATATCATAGGTATCCTTCATAATTGAAATCCTCATCATTACACATACAGGTGTTTCTAATTTTTCCTATCATACTTATCACTGCAATGAATATCTTTGTGTGGAGAAGCTTTACTCCACTTTTCTGAATTCTTTAAAGGATGACATCTTAGCACTACATTACTGATTCAAAGGGTATGGTCATTTCAATCAATTGGTAGGGCCTTTAATACACCTTCTTCTATTGCTTTGTGGAAGAGATGAGCTAATTTATACTCTTACAAGCAGTCCATGAGATTTCCCACCATGCTTTGCCCTTAAGTATGGTTTTTACAAATCTTGCTAATTTGATAAGCTAAAGTGGCATCTGGGAATCATTTAAATTTTCATCCTTTGAATATTAATGAAGCTTTCCATTTTCCTCCATGCATTAGCCATTTATAATTGTGCATTTTGAATGTCCTGCGTGTGCCTTTTGAAAAGGGGCTTTTGAGGAAGGAGTTTCCAGCTAGGCCTCTGCTACAATATTGCCTGACCTTCCACGGAGGCCTCTACTTCTAAGTTACTGAAACCAACACATCCTAAAGCTGTCCCAGAATTTTATGAGCTGCTACAATGTAATGAACTCTTCACTGTTCTGAAGAGACAGAGAAACTTGTTCCAATTAGTCACTTCTTACTAACCAATTTTTGATACATCAAGTGCAAGTGCATGTCAATATATTTAACTTAGCTGTCTAAGTATGAAATCAGTTTTCTTTGTGGGACAAAAGTTCTCACTTCAAAAAAAATGGAACTTTTATTTTATTTATTTATTTATTTTTTCAACGTTTATTTATTTTTGGGACAGAGAGAGACAGAGCATGAACGGGGGAGGGGCAGAGAGAGAGGGAGTCACAGAATCGGAAGCAGGCTCCAGGCTCTGAGCCATCAGCCCAGAGCCTGACGCGGGGCTCGAACTCACGGACCGCGAGATCGTGACCTGGCTGAAGTCGGACGCTTAACCGACTGCGCCACCCAGGCGCCCCAAAATGGAACTTTTAGAAGGAAGGCAGAGTTCTCTATTTCCAATACAATGTTGGCATAAATGCATCTATTTTCCTCAGCTGCATTTGTTCAATTCAGGACACGAAGGAAATTCAAAATACATATATTTTCCAACTGATTTGTTCTAGAATTCACATCCATAGTGAAACAAAATCTTATGCCTAGAATAAACCTTAGAAGTCTTCTAATCAAGTACTTCTACGTTCAGAACAGGAAAGCACCAACCGAAACGTTTGTTAAGGTAGTAGTTGGTGGCAGAGCTCTGTTTTGGAGACAGAACAGTTAGAATTTGCAGAGAAATTGCTGATGCTGCATAGGTTGGGGGAGCTGGCCAAGTACAGTGAAGCAAAGACCGTGCAGGTTTGAATCACTTAGTTTGCTTCCCTTCCCCCTCCTCACTTAGCTAATCTGTACCCCTCCTTGAGCTCTGTTTCAGTGTCACAGTGGAACAGGGGTCCTGGGCCTTTCCAAGGATAGCCCCTTCCCCTCCCTTCCCCATCCTCTCCCTTCACACCTCCGGATGTCATCTGTCTCTTCCCTCTCTTCTGTTGTCATCCTTCCCTCTCCATCTGTTCTCAGACTAAAAATACATTCCACTTTCCTTTTCCTAAAGAAAGCTTCATTCTAGGCTTTCCCAGCTACCATGACCCTATTTGTCCCCTTTTCAAACTCCTTGAAATGTACACATTGTTTTTCTTTTCCACCCATTTCCTACCCACACACGCATATTAAGGTGGCTGCTGCTCTGACTCTGCCCCCACCCCCAATTAGGTTTGCCTGTTCTTGAACTTCATATACATGGACTCATACAGTGTGCACCCTTTTGCATCTGGCTAAAAGAAGCATAAATATGCATTTATTCTTTTTTTTTTTAATTTTTTTTAACGTTTATTTATTTTTGAGACAGAGAGAGACAAAGCATGAATGGGGGAGGGTCAGAGAGAGGGAGACACAGAATCTGAAACAGGCTCCAGGCTCTGAGCTGTCAGCACAGAGCCCGACGCGGGGCTCGAACTCACGGACCGCGAGATCGTGACCTGAGCCGAAGTCGGCTGCTTAACCGACTGAGCCACCCAGGTGCCCCTCTTTTTTTTTTAATTATGGTACAATGTACATTGCATAAAATTTACCATTCCAACCATTTTCAGTATGCAGTTCTGTGGCATTAAGTACATTCACGTCGTTGTGAGACCATCACCACTACCCGTCTCCAGAACTTTTCCATCTTCCCAAACTGAAACTCTGTACCCTTTAAACACTAACTCCCCATTCTCTCCTCCCCTCCAGCCCCTGGTAACCTGTAATAGTCTTAACTCTTTCTATGAATTTGCCCATTCTCTGTGTCTTATATGAGTGAATTCATACATTATTTGCCCATTTGCGACTGACTTACTTACTTAGCACAATATCTTCAAGGTTCACCCATATCCTAGCATGTATCAGAACTTTACTCCCTTTTTGGGGTGCCTGAGTGGCTTATTCGGTTAAGCAGCCACCTTCGGCTCAGGTCATGATCTCACGGTTCGTGGGTTGAGTCCCGCATCAGGCTCTGTGCTGACACCTCAGAACCTAAAGCCTGCTTCGGATTCTGTGTCCCCCTCTCTCTCTGCCCCTCCTCTGCTCGTGCTCTGTCTCTCTGTCTCTCTCTTTCTCAAAACTAAATAAAAGATTAAAAAAAAAAAGAACTTCATTCCCTTTTAATGAACTATACTCCACTGTATCTTTGTATCACGTTTTGTGTATCTGCTCAGCCATGGATGGACATTTAAGTGGTTTCTGCTTTTTGGTTACTGTGAATGGTGCTATATGAACATTGGTGTACAAGTAACAGTTTAAGTCCCTGCTTCAATTCTTTTGACTGTATGCCTAGGAATGGATCATATGGCAATTCTGTTTTAAACTTACCACGAAATGGCACCACAATTAGCCACAGTGGCTGCGCCATTTTACATTCCCACCAGCAATGCCTTTCTCTCCATCTTCACCAACACTTGTACTTGTTATCTTTCTTTTTCTTTCCTTCTTTTCTTTTCTTTTTTATAATGCCATCCTAATGAGCATGTAGTGGTATCTCCTTGTGGTTTGATTTATGCATTTATTCTTAAAATGCTTTCTGTCCTTGGTTCCTGTCTTCATATTGGCTCTTTGTTCATTTCTCATTCTCCTTGGCTGACTCCCCTCTTGGCATCTTCATTGTGAGTTTCCCTGGTTCCTCGCCAGCCTCTCCTCCTTTCTTTGCACATGGTCCCTGGAGATTTCATCCACTTCCATGGTGGAAGTATCACACCCATACTGAGAGCTCTTAAATCTGTATTTTTTCCCGTTAGGACCACTCTCTGAGCACCGTATTGCCTTTAAATCATCACCTTTGGAAAATAAAAGAATGCGAAGTTTGAAACTTGGTTGAAAACATGGACGCAATTAATGTTCTTTGATGCTGGTAAATGAGATTAGGGAAGGAGGAAGAAAGGAAAGACTCCCACATTGTTTTAAAATGGTAGTAAAAAAAAAAAAAACACTTAAAATTTACCATCATAACCTTTTTTAAAAAAATAGACTATTTTTTTTTACAGCACCATTAGCTTCAGAGAAAAATAAGCAGAATATACTCCCATATACTCCCTGCCCCCAAATATGCTCAGCTCCCCCATTTAAAAATACCCCACCAGAGTGGTGCATTTGTTACAATCAATGAACCTATCTTGCTACATCATTATAACCCAGATTCCATAGAGTACATGAAGGCTCACTGTTGGTGTACATTCCATGGGTTTGGACAAATGTAGAATGACATTTGCCATTTGACATCTGGTGCATATAATGACATATATGCACCATCACAGTATCAGACCAAGTGTTTCCACTGCCCTAAAAATCCTCTGTGCTCTGCCTATTCATCCCTCAATTCCTCCTAACCCCTGGCAATCACTGATCTTTTTAGTATCTCCCTAGTTTTGCCTTGTCCAGAATGTCATATAGTAGTTGGGATCACATAATACGTAACCTTTTTAGATTGTCTTCTTTCACTTAACAATACATATTTAAGGTTCCTCTATGTCTTTCATGGCTTGATAGCTCATTTCTTTTATCACTGAATAATACTCCATCGTATACCATTGTGCATACCATTGTATACCACAGTTTGTTTATCCACTCACCGACTAAAGGACATCTTGGTTGCTTCCAAATTTGGGTAGCTATAAATAAAGCTGCTATGATCATTTGTGTGGACATGAATTTTCAACTCATTTGGGCAAAATCAAGGAGCGCAATTTGCTGGATCATATGGTGAAAATATGTTTAGTTGTGCAAGAAACTGCCAAAGTGGTTCCCCAAGCAGCTGTATCACGTTACATTCTCACCAGCGATGAATGACAGTTCCCGTTGCTGCACGTCTTCACAGCATTTGGTGTTGCTAGCAAAAAAAGGAATTCATAAGCCAGATTTCATTAAAATTGAAAACTCCTGCTCTGCAAAAGACACTACCAAGAGAATGAGAAGATAAGACTGGGAGAAAATATTTGTAAAAGACACATCTGATAAAGGACCGTTATTCTAAGCATACAAAGATCTCTCAAAACTCAACAACAAGAAAACAAACAGCCAGATTTTAAAAAGGGGCAACAGACACCTCACCAAGGAAGATACGGAGATGGCAAAGAAGCATATGAAACGATGCTCAATGTAATATGTTGGGAGAAAAATTGCAAATTAAAACAAGGTAGGGAGTGCCGTGATACACTTACTAGAATGGTCAAAATCCATTGTAACCATTTTTATAGAACTCAGTAGTGGTATTATTCGCATTGCTGTGCAACTAATCTCCAGAACGCTTTTCACCCTGCAAAACTGAAGCTATACACCCATGAAGCAATAAAACCACATTTCTGCCTCCCCCCCAGCCCCTAGTAACCACCATTCTACTTTCGGTTCCTATGTATTTGACCACTTTAGTTTCCCACTAGGTTAAGTATAAGCATGAGTATAAGTTAAGTATAAGTAGAAGTAGAACCATACTGTACTTGTCTTTGTGTGACTGGCTTATTGCACTTAGCATAATGTCCTCAAAGCTCATCCATGTTGTATCACGTGACAGGACTTCCCGTGTTTTTTTACTTTTAAAAAAAAAAAAGTGTTAATCCTTTCACTTAGGAAATCTATGCTGTGCTGGTCCTTTACCCCCTCTCCCCCCAAACAACATTCCCCATCCTTCCCTCCTACTCTGAGTCTCAGGAGGCTGACCCCTGTGGATTGCCTCACCCTTGCCCTCTAATTTCTGTCTGGGTTTGGCTAATGGAGACAAGAGTTACTTTTTGTTCCTCCACACAGCAGTCCCTTCTTGCCTCGCCCTTCTTTCAGGCAGGGGCTGCTCTTGATTCTTCTTCCCCAGCATTAGCTCACTTCAGGCTCCCTTCACATCATTCCCTTCCCCTCCAGCCCCCACCCACCTCCCCAGGCCGCTTCAGGCTTGGGTCAATTTCCTGTTGTTGCCTGTCCCTGCCTGCTTCACCATCCCTTTTTTGTTCCTATAACCTCACTCATACCTTGGCAAACAAAATCTCTTTATTAAAGTCTCTTCATTAAACCCTTCTGAGTATGCCATCTGTTCCTATGACTCCTGCTGTGATCCTGAATCAGACTCATGCAGCTATATAAAAAAAAAAATTAATGTGTAGAAGGCTAGGAAGTGAAAAATAAAAATCTGTATCTACCCCCCCATAGCCTTTTACTTCCTTCTATTCCATGTACAGTTGTTGCCATTTTGTTTGTTGTTTGGGTTTTGGGCGGGGGGCGGGGGGTGGGGGGGGTGGGGAGAGTAGTGGTGACCTTACCTTGAGCTCACTCATCTATTGGGTGAGCTCTGGCTGGTCTCAGACAAAGTGTTAAATCCTTCTCCCTTGTTGATAACTGGTTCAAACATCCAGGCCTAAGTCATCAGCACAGGTTATCTCCTTTTCCCAGGGGAAGGGGCTGAGAATGGGCTTCTTGAGTCACTGCCATGATCCAGTTCAGGCCAATGAGAATCCAAAGAGCAATTTGCTGGGGGGGGGGGGGGGGGGGGGGAGGGGGGGGTTCCTCTCAAGAGCACCATGCCTGAAAGTGAGGCCTAGAACTTCTAGAACCAGTTTGAGGAGTCAGCAAAGGAGGCTCAGACAGGAGAATCAGGGCAAGAGTTGGGTCAGCAGGTTAAGCTAACCCTAGACCCAACCAGCCTCCACACATCCAATTATGGTATCTGATAAACTTAATGGTTTTCTGTTTACTTGCAACAAAAGCATCATAAACGAGACTTGTACATACTGTAGAACACACATACCCCAACGGAATCTTACCACAAGTATTGTAGAGCAAATTGCTTTTTTCACTAAACCATAGAATCTTGAACATCCTTCCAGGTAAGCACATGTGAATCAGCTTCTTTATTTTAAATACTGCATGGTATTTTGTCAAAAGGAAACATAGTTTATTCATCCTTTTCCCTAATGAAGGACATTCAGCTTGCTTGCAGTTGTTCCCTATTATAAACATGGGCAAAATGACACAGGCTTTGGTGTGTCTGTTTTATTAAAAAAAAATTTTTTTTTAATTTTTAAATATTTATTTTTGAAAGAGAGAGAGAGACAGACAGACAGAGCATAAGTAGGGGAGGGGCAGAGAGAAAGGGAGACACAGAATCCAAAGCAGGTTCTAGGCTCTGAGCTGTCAGCACAGAGCCCGACGTGGGGCTCCAACTTGTGATCCGTGAGATCATGACTGAGCCAAAATTGGATGCTTAACTGACTGAGCCATCCAGGCATCCCTGGTATACCTGTTTTAATATGCACATAAGATAAATTCCCACTAGAATTGCTTGGTCAATAAATCTGAGGTTTTAAAATGTTCATGAATACTGCTATGGTGCCTTCTGAAAGGTTACACCAATTTACATTTCAACTAAGAATAGATGAGCATAATTATTTCTTCACACCCTTGCCAACATTGGGTATGATAAAAAGTTTAAACCTTTGGTGATCAGATAAAAATTACATATCATCAGTGTATTAATATTTTTATTTATGAGTGAGGTCAAAGCATTTTTATGGTTTTTTTCCTTGTAGACTAGTCATGTCCTTTTGGCCACTTTTTGATTTAATTTTATTTTTCTTATTGATCTAAAGTAGCTCTTCGTGTATACTTTTAAAATAGCTATTTATTACAGATGTTATATATTCTGTTCCCCTGCTTTTGTTAATCATTTTCATTCATTTGTGGCACATTTTAATGAGAAAGTTTTATGCAGTGTAATGTACTGATTGATGTTTACCATCATTATTTAAGACTATTGCTTTATGTATAGAGTCCTTCTTTCACTCCAAGATTATCTAGGTTCATTAATGTTTTCTTCCAGTAATTTTATGGGTTTAAATTACATCTAAATCTCTGATCCAAGTGAAAAGTTTTTACACAAATCTGTACTCTTATTTTGTTGCCGTGAGTATATACTAGTATTGTAAGTTTTAAAAAATTGTCACTAGCTAGTCTAGCACAGATAGATTTTCTGTGAAAATCTTAACCAAAAAAAAAGACCAATAACAGATGTAATTTGAAAAACACCGATATGGCAAAAGAATGAAACTCGGCTTCCCATATTTTGGTTTGAAATGTGAAAGAGCACCATATGCAAGCCTCTCTCTGCTGTGTCTAAACTCCTCTTCCGTGTGTACATACCGTTCAGCACATGAAGACTTCCGGCTTGGTTTTGGTGGCCACCCCTCCTTAGGCTCCATATCAATCCACAGAAACAAAGGAAGAAAAGAAGTCAAGAGAAAAAGTAACAGAGTAAGATACAAGCATAGTAAGATGTAAGTAACCTGTTGTAACCGGTTAGAAGCAGAATCAACAGTTTCCATCAGGCAGCAACAACTCTTCCTGACACATTGGGACTGCCAAATAGCACAACTCATTTCTCCACTCCCACTCCAAAAAAACTACTCCCCCAGCCTCTCTAGGCCATAGCCCCAAAGTGTCCCCACTTTGCATGAAGTTAAGAGCACAGCCTCTAGAGGGGCATCTGGGTGGCTCAGTCAGTTAAGTTTTGGCTCAGTCACGATCTCATGGTCTGTGGGTTTGAGCCCTAAATCAGGCTCTGTGCTGAGCAAGGAGCCTTCTTGGGTTCTCTCTCTCTCTCTCTCTCTCTCTCTCTCTCTTCCTTTCTCTCCTTTCCTCTCTGCCCCTCCCACTCACTCTCTCTCCCAAAATAAAAAAAAAAAACTTAAAAAAAAAAAAAAGGGCAGGTTTTGGAGCCAGATTGCCAAATTCACACTGGACTCTGCCACTTATTAGCTGTGAGACTTTGGCACATTGCTTGAATATCTCTGGGCCTCAGTTTTCTCACTTGTAAAATGGGAATAATAAAAGTAGTACTTTCCTTGTGTAGATAACCTGTGGAAGCATTACCTAATATACCTAAAGCATTTAGCCCAAGCCTGGAATATAATGGTGCTCACTATATATTAACTCCTATCTTTTTCAGAGACCAATTAAGTCTGTCTGAGCTACAAGTTCATTGTAGAAGTCCAAAGGTATATCAGAAAGTTAGGAATTGTACGACATTCCAGTTTTCCTGTTGTTTGACATGTTTGCAAAGATCACGCAAGCTCTCCCTTTCTACTTCGTTAAGCTATAATATATGGATAATTAGTTTCTTGTTGCAATTAACTGCTAATTGTAGAATGCAGTAAATATGCAATTTGAGGGCTACTGTTATTAAAAGGGTTCTTATTCACCTGACTTAAAACATGTTATTTCTTCTCCAAATGACTCAGTGCTCTACTCACTATGATTACGCAGTGAAGTTAGAGAGTTACTGAATCATTTCAAGCCTATTTATTGATGCTAAGATCTCTCTGTGTAAACGGCAAAAAAAAAAAAAAAAAAAAAAAAAAATCTTAGTCACACAGTAAGACAATGGCACCATAATGTAAAGAAAAAATGTCTTGCTTTGTAAACAGTGGAGCTGAGTGCATTTTGTGATAATAATTCTCCCCAACAGCTCTATGTAGGAAGAGTTGTCCTATGAAGTTTCCCTCTTAAAGAAAAGTGAACTAAAACTTTCCAAGATTATATTACTAGCAGGGATCATTAGGGCTTATTTTAGGAAACTATCCTACCACATCTTTATGTAGGTATACATTTATTTTTCAAAAAAAATTATTAATACAATTGAAATGCATTTTATTTATTTTGCTATTTGGTTTACCTACTAGGGCTTTCATTACATTTTTTTGTTTTCAAGATCAACAAAAAGATGTAAGTAATTTAATTTAATTACAATAGGTAAATTAATTAAATTCTTTAATTAAAAACTTCCTGCTGTTATGGTTGTAGTATCGTCTCATAACTCTGAGGTTACTGATTATAGCTAATTTAAAATCATATTTGCTCTGGTAACTATTTCCTTGGGCATTCATGCTTTTACTTATTGGGTTTGGTGCCTGCCTTTCACAGGCGGGCGGTGCCTTTCTTTAAAAGCCTGATGATTCCTGGGGTGCTGTTTGTTTTTGTAATTCAGCATCCCTGTCTGTGGGAGCTGGTTCTCTGTGAGCTTGTCTCTGGTCCTTGTGGATGGGCCAGGGTAGAGGGCTGAGAGGAGCTCCTCATTTCTCTCCCATTCCTTCTGCACTTCACTTCTCTCTGGAGCACTGTTTCTCAACCTTTGTTTCATTATCGTCCTCCAGAGGAAACTTTATAGGCACTTTTCCCCCTAAAACCACTTAAGCCCAATGAAATATCACAGAGATGGCCACAAATTATTGCAATATCTAAATTCCTCTTTCCCCACTCTCACTGAGAGTGATATCACGTACCCCCAGCTGAAAATGGACGCCCTGAATAATGCCCTTGCCTTTCCATACCAAGTACGCTGGAGGGAAATGCTCTTACTGCTTTTTGCTTAGAAAGGAGTTGTCCAGGGGCGCCTGGGTGGCGCAGTCGGTTAAGCGTCCGACTTCAGCCAGGTCACGATCTCACGGTCGGTGAGTTCGAGCCCCGCGTCAGGCTCTGGGCTGATGGCTCAGAGCCTGGAGCCTGTTTCCGATTCTGTGTCTCCCTCTCTCTCTGCCCCTCCCCCGTCCATGCTCTGTCTCTGTCTGTCCCATAAATAAACAAAAACGTTGGAAAAAAAAAAAAAAGAAAGGAGTTGTCCAAAGAATTTTCCTGCTCCTTTATCCAATCTTTCTGAATTAAAAACATTCCTACCTCTAAAGGCTCTGATGTACTAGAGTTTTTTTGCTGTTATATATATTTTTATTTATAGACTTTACTTTTTAGAGCACTTTTAAAAAGGTTCACAGCAAACTGAGCAGGAAATGCAGCGTCCCCACAGACCCCCTCCTACCTCACCCCAGCCTCTCTTGCTAGCCAGGCACATTGGTTACAATCTGCACTCTCTTTAAAACTGAGGTTCAGGGGCGCCTGGGTGGCTTACTTGGTTAGGCATGTGACTGTCAGTTTCGGCTCAGGTCATGATCTTGCTTTTTCGTGGGTTTGAGCCCCACTTTGGGTTCTGTGCTGGCAGCGCGGAACTTGCTTGGGATTTTCTGACTCACTCTCTCTCTACCCCTCTCTTACTCATGCTGTCTCTGTCTCTCTCAAAATAAATAAACTTAAAAAAAAAAGCATGTTAAAAACTAAGGTTTGCTCTATTCTGATGATAAAAGCTTTCAAAATTTCTGGAATTTTTAAAAAACTCAATCTCCTGATACTTTGTTATTTTCAAGCAATAGAATGAATGCTTCTTCATCTTTATAATTTTCGTAATTTTGAGGAACTGGGGCAGGTGGGCAGGGAGGACTTTCTTCACACCCTCCATCCCAAGTCAGGCTCCTAGAGAGTTAGTTCTACCATGATTTTTTAAAAAATGGGGTAGAGGGCACCTGGGTGGTTCAGTGGGTTAAGACTCTTGATTCTGGCTCCGGTGATAACCTCACACTTTGTGAGATCCAGGCCCTGAGCCTGCTTGGGATTTGTTTCCTTTCTCTCTGCTCCTCCCCTGCTTTCTCTCTCTCTCTCTCTAAATGAATGAATGAATGAATGAATAAATAAATAAACAAGTTTGTTTGTTTATTCATTTATTTATTTAGAGAGAGAATGAGCTCGAGAGACAGACAGACAGAGAATCCCAAGCAGGCTTCACACTATTAGCACAGAGCCCCATGCAGGGCTGGAACTCACGAACCATGAGATCATGACCTGAGCTGAAATCAAGAGTGGGGCACTTAATCGACTGAGCCACCTACATGCCCCTCAAAGTAAACAAATAAACTTAAAAAAATTGGGCAGGGGGGCAGGGAGGAATTAACTTCCATTGACTGTTATTGTAAGCCATACCAATGATCTTCTAATTTTAGCTCAATAATTCTTCTAAATTCTAAAAGGCAAGCAAATTATTCTTAACTAAATAGCCAGCATTTAAAAAAAAGTAATCTCTAGGCCCAATGTGGCTTGACCCAGAGATCAAGAGTCGCATGCTCTACCAACTGAGCCACCAGGCACCCCTAAATATTCAACATTTTTAATAAATAATATATATTAGCTTATGTGTGATAAAGTAGGATGGCTCTATTTTTATGAGTCCCTTCTGCAATGTACTATATTTTTGATTGTTGAATTTATGATATATTTAATTTATATAGTAAATTAAAATTACTTATCAATACTATACATTTAAGCAGTTTTGTAGAAAAAAAGCCCACAAACCCCATTAGATTCTATTTCTATTGCTCTGTATTCACTTTTAATCTGTCAATATATATGAACATATATGGCATAGTTCTAATATTTTATGCATACTATTTCTATTACTGTTTTGTTACCCAACACATATGCATGTCTACTTATATTTACAAGTCTACAAAATGTCATTTTTCCTACCCATGTAATTATTAAACAGAGTGGAATCATCATGTTTGCTGACATCTTGTTAGTATTAAGAATATTTTTTATTGTGTGGAAGAGTATGAATACCATCAAGCAGCTTTCTAAAACACTTAACCCAGCCCCACCAAACACTGGGTTCAAAATTTTAATTAGTTTGGAAGTTTTTAAATTGACACTTTTTTTTTTTTTTTTTGACATTTGTGACCACATTTTCCCACGTAATGACTTCCTATCTGTATTCTCACATGTATGATAGTGTTTGTGGTAGATTGTTTTTGCCTGATGTGTCTGGAACAACCAAACGGTCCCATACTTCTTGTTTGACACTCCTCCCACTGAGCGGGAAC
Organism: Puma concolor; assembly: GCF_028749965.1. Lineage (NCBI taxonomy): Eukaryota > Metazoa > Chordata > Mammalia > Carnivora > Felidae > Puma > Puma concolor. The sequence continues at coordinate 219,234,124 of NC_141667.1, forward strand.
AGCTCTGCTTCTCCTCTACGTTTTGAGTGGCCTTGTAATTCTGGCGGAAATGACACTGTGTGACCTCCAAGGCTATAGCATGTTTGGGTTCAAGAGAAGTGTATCAAAAGGTACACCTTGTCTTAAAACTCAGCCACCTACCTGTGAGGAAGCCCCAACAGCCTATAAAGCAGCCCATGTGGAGCCAAACAGAGGGCCTCAACCCATAGTCCTGGCTGAGGTTCAGTTACAAAGCCAGCCCCAACTTGCCAGCCATGTGACTGAGTCATGTTTACGCACTAGCACCAGACTAGTCACTCTTGCTAATGCTGTTGGCAAACAGGAATATGACACCCCTGCTGAGTTCTGCCCAAATTAAAGATTTATGAGCAACATCAATAATTGTTTTGTTTCAAACCACAAAATTTGGAGCTGGTTTGTTACCCAGCAACAGATAATTGATACAGTGTGCATGAACCATGTATCGAGTGCAATTTGGAATGTTGATATGCACAGGCATACCTGGGGGTGGGGGTACTGAGGGTTGGGTTCCAGACCACAGCAATAAAGTGAAAGCAATACAGTCAGTCAAACGAATTTTTTTTGTTTCCTAGTGCATGTAAAAGTTTTGCTAACACTGTACTGTAGTCTATCAGTAGCAGTGCAATAGCATTATGTCAAATAGAAATGCGTACTTTAAAAATATTTTATTTTTATCGCTTCTCGGCCTTTTGGCTAAGATCAAGTGTAAAAATACTTTATTTTTAAACAATGCTAACGATCATTTGAGCTTTCAGCAAGTCACCATAAGCTCACAGGTCACCAGGACAAATATAGTAATAATGAAAACAATTGAAACATTGTGAGAATTGCCAAAATGTGACACAGAGACACGAAGTTAGCAAATGTTGGAAAATGGTGCTGCTAGACTTGCTGACACAGGGTTGTCACAAACCTTCGATTTGTAAAAAAAAGTATTATCTGTGAAGTACAAGAAAGAGAAGCACAATAAAACGAGGTATTCCTGTATTTGTCTAATTCTTTATTTGGAATAACCACCTTTTTTTTTTTTTTTAATCAGAGAGAAATACAGAGAGGTGAGAGGCAGTATAGCATAAAGTATAAGGGCACTCTGGAATTAGACTGCTTGGGGTCAAATCCTGGCTCTGTCGATCACCAGCAAATTATCAACAGATACCTTGTCATCTGTTAAATGGGGCTGATAACGACAACCATTTCAAGAAGTATTATGAAGATTAAATGAGTTAATGTATGTGAAATACTTAGCCCAGTGCACAGCCAACAGTAAGTCCTGTTTTAAGCATTAGCCATTCCTAACAGTTACATATTTTCACATGTAACTCTATTCTGTTGCTTTTTTAAGAATTGCATTGTGACATACACATTTTCTTTACCTTTTTTTTTACACTTGTCTTTACTTTTATACTTAGTATCAGCCAGGATTTTTGCTAGTGTAATAACAGAAAACTCAATAAAAACTGAATTAAGAAGGAAATAGTTTAATTAACTTGCTAAGAGGTCTTAGTTGGACAAGATCTACAGTTGACCAGTGTATCATTTCAACGATGCCATCAAAGATCCAGATTCTATCCAGCTCTTAGATTTGCTAATATTGGCAACGAAGTGGCTAAGTAATTCCAAGCATCATATCCAGGTATGGAAAATCCAGAAGTAGGCAGGCCATCTCCTCTCTTGATTATATCATGGGAGCAAGAAAGGTTTTCTTCACAGACTTATATTCGTTGCCAAAAATTGTGCATGTACCCAATTCAGAAACAAATCCCTTGCTATATATCATTGGAGTGGAAAGAATGTTGGACCATCAACCACAATGTTTACTGAACTTTCTAGCATATGCAATTTCTTTTTGGTAAAATATAATCTGTTTCATCAGTAGTTCTGATTTCTTCTCTGACTCAGGTATTTAAGAGAGTGTTCTATGCTTTCCAGATGGCTGGTGACTTAAAAAAAATAATTTTTGGTATTGTAGATGAAATTACATGTAGAATTATGGTCTTTTGTTTATTATGCATCTTTGAATCTCAAGGAGAAAGTCTATTTTTTTTTCTTTCCATGTCTGTTAATTCTACTCTATTTCATTGTTCAGCTATGTAATTAGTTGTTTAGTTGATCTGCCATTTTGATAGTGGGACTTTAAAGTCTTCAATTATGAATATATTCCTGTTTACTTCTTCTTGTATTTCTGCATTAGCTTTTGTTTTAGGTATTTGTTTGCTTTATTTCTTGAAGACAGATTTAATGTTGCTATTTCATGTGTTAATATAGTTTTTACCATCACATAGCAATCTTGTTTCTCACTTGTACTATTTGTTTTAAATCTGTTTTACCTAACACCATAATAGAAACTCTGCCTTTGGGGCGCCTGGGTGGCGCAGTCGGTTAAGCGTCCGACTTCAACCAGGTCACGATCTCGCGGTCCGGGAGTTCGAGCCCCGCGTCGGGCTCTGGGCTGATGGCTCAGAGCCTGGAGCCTGTTTCCGATTCTGTGTCTCCCTCTCTCTCTGCCCCTCCCCCGTTCATGCTCTGTCTCTCTCTGTCCCAAAAATAAAATAAACGTTGAAAAAAAAAAAAATTTGAAACTCTGCCTTTGCTTCTCTCTCTCTTCCCATTTTCTTTCCCTAATTTATTTTTGTTTTGTTCCTAGACAAACATGTTGAAACTCAGACCATCTCTAAATAGCTGTCTTATCTCTCATTTTGATAATGATGCCAATAACAACTTTTAGCTTAGAAAATCACAAAAATATCTATTGATTATATTTTTTATGCCTATTCTAATTTCCTGGAACTTTGAGAGCTTATGAGTCCCTGAAATTTGCATGTTTAAATAAACTTAACTTTTACAAACCAGTTTGTATTTCATTATGGAGTATCATCAACATCATTATGGTTAATACTATATTTTCTGATAATGAAGGTATTTAGTTGGATGTAAGGATACAACTTCAAACTTTTGCCAATCAGTAATGCCATGAAGGTTATTTTATCATCCAGTTTTCTATTCAATAGTATTTTGAGGGCACCACAATTTTATATGGAATTCTCTCTAAACAACTGCAGACTTTTAAATTGTTCTCTAAGTAGTCCCATAAGGATTCTTAGAAGAGTTTGGGTATTGTGTATTACTATGTATGTGAGAGAGAATGGAGTACATGTCTGTAGCTGAGAAAAGACCCCAAAGATATCAGGTCCTAGAGCCTATAAATATTAACTTATTTTGAAAAAAGTCTTTGCAGATGTGATTAGATTAAGGATCTTGAGACAGGGAGATTGTCTGGTGGGCCCTAAATGTCATCACAAGTGTCCTTATAAGAGACAGGCAGAGAGTGATTTTACACACACACACACACACACACACACACACACACACAATGGGGAGGACTGAGAGGAGAAGAAGAAGAAGAAGAAGAAGAAGAAGAAGAGAAGGGGGAGGAGGAAAAGGAGGGGGAAGAAGGAACAGAGGAAGATTTGAAGATGCTGGCCTTGAAGATTTGAATGACGAGGCCACAAGCCGAGGGAATGTCAGCAGCTACCAGAAGCTGGAAGAAGCAATGGATGGATTCTCCACTAGATTTCAGTCTAGTGATATTGGTTTAGGACTTCTGGCCTCCAGATTTCTGACAGAATAAATTTCTGTTGTTTAAAGCCATCAAGTTTGTGATAATTTGTCAGGGCAGCCATAGGAAATGAATACAATGCCAATCGATAATATATTTTCAGATATCAGAAAATAATTTTAGTGGTGTCCTATGCAATGACAGCAGGTTTCCAGGATAATGTAGTAAGAGCCAACCTTGGTATCCAATATGAAGCCAGAAGGCTGTATGGAGATGACCCCCTGGTAAAGTAAGTTGCCTTCAGACCCAGGAGACTATTCTGCTAGGTTCCTCAATAGAATCAGCTTTAATTATCTAGTTAAGGAGAATATGGAAACACTCTAGCTTCAACAAAACCGAGTTGAACAAAACACCCTGCCTATAAAATGCCAACTGAATGAAATGTACAAGTGGAATGCAGCTATACAGGTAAGGCATATCCTTTCTCTGCTGACAGAGATTCCCGTTTGACAGCATGTCTTTGTATTTGGGTTACTTTAGAACCAGCTTGGGGGGGGGGGCCCACGGGCACTGGAGATAGATGCAAGGCTTTCTCTGTTTCTCCACCACCTTTTTTTTTTTTTTTTTCAAGGTTCCTTTCTTGGTCTTGCTTTGTTTTTAAAACCAGGAAAGCAGCCTGCATTCCCAAGGTCATTAGCTCCTCTCCTGTCTCTTCTTTTCAGGACCCTGTTGTTTTGTTTTGTTTTTCCTTAACCTAGGAAAAAATGCAACCACAAATGTAATGTTTATCTTTCAAAATAGCAGCTGAAAAAGGCACAGGATGTGTGAGACTAAAAACGCTCTCTTGGTTTCCTCTCCTTTTTTTGTGTGACTTTCCTCAGGTTCCTCCCAGAGGGAGCCTACTGTAAGTAACATTTTTCTGTTCGGCTTATGGGGAAAAGTTCCCCCAGGGAGAGTGGCATCACCTCAGGAACATAACCTGGTGTACTCTGTGCCATTAGGCACAGGCTTAACTGCACTTCAGTGATGATTCTCCACCGTGTTGTTTTCTTCATTATGTCATGACTCCAAGTGGATTAGTCTTCAGTCTCTCCTCCGTTTGGAAATAATCATGGGTCGTGGATCCCAGTGCTACTGAAATATTGACTTTTCTTGGGAACTCTGTAAGAAAAACTTCTTGGAAATCTATCTTCGACCAACTTAGCTGTTTGCCTTCTTTTTGGGTGCATTCCGTCAGACAACAGGATTTAGTAGTTCAAATTCTTGCCTCACAGAACTACTTGTTCTTAATGACATGTATCCTTTCTTCCACTTCTCATTTCTTACACCCTCTTTGCTCAATTCTCTCTTCCTTTATTTCCACATCTTTGCATGGTTTTCTACAATCATCCACCTATTTGCTATTGACTAGGGGCCTTTCTCACCCCCATTATTTTGGATGTGACTTTTATAAAGTATATAGGAACCGTGGCAAGCGTTTTTCAAAAAACTGAATTGAATTGCTCTGATTACATGCCATTAAGGCTCCTTATCTGCAGTACACATATGTTTGTTTCTGTTACATGCACTCTAACCCTTCATAAAATTAACTCTGGTGTCTCAGAATGATGGCCATGTTATTTGTTGGTGATGTCTATAACACAAAGTTTTATTATGCCTCCAAAGTATCGTCTTTCTCTTTGCAGAATGTAATAAATTCACTTACAGAAAGAAATGAGTTTCAAAGCTTAAAAGTTCACTAATGCAAAGAAAGGCAAAACTGGGTATGGTGTATCTGGAGAAGCATGCTCCATGGGTAGTTTGACCCGTAGCACTGAAAGATGAGGCATTAAAAGAGTCACGACCAAATGGTCCCCATCTGAGTAGTGCATAGCCACATTGAGGTAGCACCCCTCCTTTTATCTTTTTTTTTTTTTTTAACTAGGCTCCATGCCCATCATGGGGCTTGAACACAAGACCCTGGGATCAAGAGTCCCATGCCCTACTGAGTGAGCCAGTCAGGTGCCCCTATCGCCCCTCCTTTTGGTGACTTAAGGAGCTTTAACTGAGACTATACTACCTTAGGAAAGTTCCTAAGTGAATGGGCATTTCTAGAATGACTAGAAATTTTTGTTTCTTTTCTATTGATTGGAGATTTATTTGCCCTTCTACACTGTTTTGTTCTTTCAGGGAATGTCTTACTGCGTCTGTTCCTTCAGTTCTTCTATGCCTAAAAAACTGGCCCTGAGTGAGTACTTAAAAAGGAGAAGAGATCCTCTCTTTTTATTTCTTAGCAGTTTTCACTGAGGAAACCAAAGGCAGACCACTTCCTTGGTACGTCTTTTAGCATCTTATCAGATTTCCTTTTATTATATTTTTTCTCTCTGTGTGGTCTCTTAACACAAATGGTAGTTAAACGTGCTATTTCTGGCTTAGGTCAGGTATTTTCTCACAGTGGATTTTATAGGCCTTTTATGCAGTGTGATCAATCAGCCCCAAGCATATCCTAAGGAGAAACTTCTGCGTTGAGTATACCTCACATGGCTGAATTTCCCCTGGCCTTCAAATTTGTATATCCTGGGGGCGCCTGGGTGACTGAGTCGGTTATGTGTCCAATTTTGGCTCAGGTCATGATCTTGCAGTCTGTGAGTTCAAGCCCCACATCAGGCTCTGTGCTGACAGCTCGGAGCCTGGAGCCTGTTTCAGATTCTGTGTCTCCCTCTCTCTCTGCCCCTCCCCCATGCATGCTCTGTCTCTCTCTCCCTCTCTCTCTCAAAAGTAAGTAAACTTAAAAAAAATTTTTTTTATATCCTGAATCAGCTCTTATTTTATCTGTCTGAAACATCCTTTAAGGGAAATTACGAAAATAAAAAAGAGGTTTTTACATAAATATTTGGGTCTAGGTTCTTCCGAGTTTTAATAAATCAAACCTTTGTCTCTCTTTGCTTAAAATAAGCCGAAGGAGAAGGAGATGAAAGATAACACAGAAACCGCCTCTTTAGATGCTGTCTGCCTCAAAGTACAAACAATTTTTCTCTTGGGTTTAAGTCCTCTCTGTTATGCAATGATTTGAAGCATAACAGAAGAAAGTGGATTATACCAGATTGAAAGTAAAAATCCAAGTAGGTTTCTCCAGCTCTGGTGGGCCTATTTGCATTTCCCATATTCTTTTTCAGGTTAGTTAAAATGGTCCGGGACCCAGGCAGATGTGTCCAGTATGGACTGGGGAATCAATAACTCCTTTTGTATCTGAGTGCTTTGTAGGGAGTAGTCTGTAACAGGCAGGCTCTTAAGCACATTTCTTTAAGACCTCTTTTTTTTGTCCCTGGTGTGGGTCACACAGCACAATGTATTTCTTACATTTTTATGTCACCTGGAGCTCCTTTCATTATAAGCTCTCAATTTCCTTTACCATTATCACCTTACTAAAGAGATAAGTATTTGCAACAGTTTTCATCATCAAAACAATCTTAAATTTTTTTTTTTAAATAGAAAGTATGGGGGCAGAAGAAGAAACCAGCTTATTTCACCAGCCCAAGGATCTTGCAATTATCACCAAATTTAAGAAACACAGTTCCTCAAGTATATGCCCTACCCAGGAGTGCAGTAGCATGGAGACTGATCTAGGTAACATAGGTCAACAATGTCAGTTGGTTCTAAGGGTTTCCTTGTCAATAACTCATTGTGAGATCTTTCCTAGGTCTTTGTGTCTATTTATTTATTTATTTTTTTTAACGTTTATTTATTTTTGGGACAGAGAGAGACAGAGCATGAACGGGGGAGGGGCAGAGAGAGAGGGAGACACAGAATCGGAAACAGGCTCCAGGCTCTGAGCCATCAGCCCGGAGCCCGACGCGGGGCTCGAACTCACGGACCGCGAGATCGTGACCTGGCTGGAGTCGGACCCTTAACCGACTGCGCCACCCAGACGCCCCTCTTTGTGTCTATTAAGAGCAAGGAATGCAGGGGACAGTTTTAGGCAGGCATAGACTGTCATGTTGCTCTAGAACATGATATCTGAGTAAATAGGAAATAGACTTCTCATCAATATCTATGGCTGAAAGCCATCTAGACTGGAACCTACCTAAGAGTCATGAAGACTAAGTGTGGCAAAAAGCTCTTCCTGTTTTTGTGCTGCTAATTATGCTGCTTTATGAATGATTTTGTTGTTGTTGTTGTTTAGTAACTATTGGCAGATGCAATGTATCTTGGGGTTCCGAGGTGGAAAGGTCACTTTAGTGATCTTTGACCACAGTTCCACTGACCACAGTTCTGCAGGAGACCAAAATCATTCAAGTTTTTCTTTGATTTTTGAATATTTTGCTTAATGATCATAAGAAAGTAATTTTGTGGTGGCTTTTAAAAATAAGTCTGTCTAAATAAGTGTGACCTTCCCATTAGCTTGAATTGCAATCTGTTCTTGGACTAGGCAGAAAAAGAACTATCAGAACTTCTTGAAGTCTTTTTTCCAGGACTTTGATTCTATTAGCTAGAACACTGTTTGAACACAAGGCAAAGTCCTTTAGCTGTTCAGTCTGAAAACATGAAACTTCACATTTATGGTTTTCAGAAATTTGAGTGTCCCAAGCCAGCCATGTTTGTTTTGTGATTTCCTGCCCAGTGCACTTTTCCTATTTTGACTTAATCAAAACAATTTTTTAATGTTTATTAATTTTTTTTTGAGAGAGAGAGCATAGGTGGGGGTGGGGGGGGGGTGCAGAGAGAGAGGGAAACACAGAATCCGAAGCAGGCTGCAGGCTCTGTATTGTCAGCCCAGAGCCCAATGTGGAGCTCAAACTCACGAACTGCGAGATCATGACTTGAGCCGAAGTCAGATGCTCAATGACTGAGCCACCCATGGACCCCCTGATTTAAATTTAAATTGCACATATATTTTTTTAAAAATTGCACATATATCTTAGATGTAATTAATGAGTAGGTATGAAATATAAGATATAATATACAAACATATTTAGAGATGTGGAATATCAAACCCTGATTAGACTATCTCACCCATTCTCATACAGGTTCTAGACAAAAGAGTTTTTAAAATTATTTAGCAGTTAAGTTTACAAAATATCTCTGGGAGATAATGTATGTTATCATATGTTCCACCAATGAGTGCAGCTACACTTTAAACTATTTTCAGAGTTAGGATTAAGTAATATTATTTTCTATATTTCATGAGAGTGTCACAATGTTAAATAATTTACCATAGGGGCGCCTGGGTGGCGCAGTCGGTTAAGCGTCCGACTTCAGCCAGGTCACGATCTCGAGGTCCGTGAGTTCGAGCCCCGCGTCAGGCTCTGGCTGATGGCTCAGAGCCTGGAGCCTGTTTCCTATTCTGTGTCTCCCTCTCTGTCTGCCCCTGCCCCTCCCCCGTTCATGCTCTGTCTCTCTCTGTCCCAAAAATAAATAAACGTTAAAAAAAAAATAAAAAAAAAATAATTTACCAGAATTCACATAAAGTTAGCATTGTTTTTGTCTCCACTGTGGGGAAAAGGTTAAAAAACAAAGAAGAAAAAATTTTTAGGGATTGCAGGGGGCCTTTTAATTAGATCCTAGGGTGATTAATACATTTTTTAAAAAAATCAGTGTTTTTTGTTTTTGTTTTTAGAGAGACAGAGAACTTGAGTGGGGAAGAGAGGTAATATTAAGCAGGCTCCATGGTCAGCTCGCTGCAGGGCTTGATCCCATGACCCTGGGATCATGACCTAAGCCAAAATGAAGTTGGACACTCAACTAATGAGGCCATCTAGGCACCCCTAAAAATCAGTGTTAAATGGAATCTGCCTTCAGGTGCTTTTTACGTGTGTCCTATTATATGTACCAGGTTTATCTCATTTTAGGAAAGTGCACAAAAAAGATGGAATTAATGGTCTGAAAATTTAGTCAAGCATCTAAGAAACCCACTGAAAGAAATTTCGTAGTACTAACTTCAGATTCCTTTTCTGTTATAATAAAATGGCATTAAAAATGGCAAACTATTGCTTTCTCTGTATTAATTAAAATAATAATTTTGATAAAGATAGAAGGAAGGCAAATTCCTGTACCGAAAGCCAGCCAGAATAGAGTGACAGAGCGCTGGAGATATAAGTTTGGCTTGGTGACAGAGGGCCTCAAAATTTAAATTATATACATACACACATTGTGTGCATAGCAGGGGGCTGTGAATCATATATGTAGTCATGACAGAGAAATATCAGTGCCTCCTCCCACAATTCATGTTGCCAAAATAATGATTATGATAGTAGCAACACTCTCCTTGCCTTCTTGGATGAAGCCCAGTATGACACTTGGTAAGATTTAACTGGACTAGGGTAGGCTTTTTATGATATTCGGCCAGGCTTTGTGCATATGTCTTTTACTTGACTTGACTTAAACACACACATGCTCTCTATTATAAATTATCAATAATATTGGTGTTTACAGTATCCCTTCTTTGAACGTAAATAAAATAGCCCTATGACCCAGCAATTGCATTACTAGGTAGTTATCCAAAGGATACAAAAATGCTGATTCAAAGGAGCACATGCACCCCAATGTTTATAGCGGCATTATCAACAATAGCCAAGTTATGGAAAGAGCCCAAATGTACAATAACTGATGTGGTATCTATATACAATGGAATATTATTTGGAGATCAAAAATAATGAAGTTTTGCCATTTGCAACAACGTGGATGGAACTAGAGTGTATTATGCTAAACAAAATAAGTCAGTCAGAGAAAGATAAAAATCATATGATTTCACTCATATGTGGAATTTAAGAAACAAAACAGATGAACATAGGGGAAAGGAAGGAAAAATAAGATTAAACCAGAGAGGAAGGCAAACCATAAAAGACTGTTAAATACAGAGAACATTCTGAGGGTTGCTGGAGGGCTGTTGGGTGGGGGGATGGGCTAAACGGGTGATAGGGATTAAGGAGGGCACTTGTTGGGATGAGCACTGGGTGATACATGGCAGTGATGAATCACTAAATTCTATTCCTGAAATCATTATTACACTATATGTTAACTAACTTGGATTTAAATACAATTAAAAAATTAAAAAGAAAAGAGTATTAGAAACTTATCTAATTTATCCTCATCAAATAAATAAAGGAAGGAAGGAAGGAAGGAAGGAAGGAAAGCTTTCAATGGCCTGGAAACTTCCTTCTTTCTTATTCACCCAGAATGCCAATCAATCTTCACAGAGCAATCTTTTTGTTTTGTTTTGTTTTGAACAGGCTATTTGCAAAAACTCTCAGCAATTTTCTCGGAAAAAAAATTCCACACTACTCATTTTAACACGACGTGGAGATTTATAGCTCCATCCTGCCTATCCTGCTGTTATGCCCCACATTACTCTGCATGTACCTGCTGGAGGCCTCTCACTCGGCCCTCTCTCGCAGTGGTCTTGGTGTCCTTGTTCATGCCATTTCCTTCACTCAGGCTGTTCTTCCTCCTCCTTTCTCTGCATCCAAATCTTTTCCATTCCTCTAACTAAAATCCTGTCCCCTCTATGAAACTTCACCAGGCCACTCCAGGTCGTTCTGGACCTCAATGTCATACTTTGAACAGTTGACTTATTCGAGTATTACTGGTAAAATATGAGGCATGGTGAAGTTTAAGCAAGACTAGGGCTCATGTTGTTTGAGTGGATTCTGACCATTGGACCCATCTCTGTGCCTCTCTTCTATTTATCACTCTATCTCTGTCTCTGTCTCTCTCTCTCTCTCTTTTAATTTGTTTTTCTTATCTTTTCTCTCTTTTTCTCTCTCTCTCTCTTTTAAAGGTGAAGGGACATACTCCAAATGTGGAGGTACTTGGAAAGCCATGCTTTGAAGGGGGAAGCTAATAGATGGTAACTGGAGGACTGGAGCATCCAGTGTGGGGGCATATCCAGTCATTCCACCATCAACACAACACAATCCCATATGCCAAGAGAGCTTCATTTATTGTTAGGACAATTCCCAAAGGCATATTACAGCCTGAGATTCTGAGAGGAAAAAAAACAAAGCCCTGAAAAACTAATTCAGTTCATCAAAGAAAATAATGACATGATATAAAATAAAACAACTGAAAAACATATAGGGTATTGAGGTAGGGAGGTGATAAGAAATATAAACTTGGGAGGTAAGACATTTAGAAACAATAAAAGATATTTAAAGTTATGGAGAGAAGAGCAGTGCTTGCTTAAATCTGAAGAGAGGTAAGTTGAAGCCTTATCATTGCCTGGAAGAAATACATTTTTTTTTTAAATTTTTTTATTTGAGAGAGAGAGAGAGAGAGCACCCTTAAGTGGGGGAAGGGACCAGAGAGAGAAAGAAAGAGAATCTTAAGCAGACTCCACACTCTGCATAGAGCCAGATCCCACAACACTGGGATCATGACCTGAGCAGAAAATAAGAGTTGGAAGTTCAACCAACTGAGCTACCTAGGCACCCCTGGAAGAAATATTTCTTAAATAAAAGTTGAGACAAAGCCACAAAAGATGCCCAGCCAAGCCACACATTGGGTTAAGAGAGAAGATATAAAAAGCACATTTCAAAGGGCATACTGAGTAATGTTGTTTCACTAGGGGCCCCAAATTTGCAAAAATTTCCAATCCTCTTGCTAAATCTGAAAGGGAATGAATTGAAAGCATGGAGATGTAAAAAACCCAAAACAAAAATCCTTATCCAAGCATTTAGATTTATAAATCTAAATGATCTAAGATTCTTAAATATTTTTTTAAAAAAATGTTTATTTTTTTAGACAGAGGGAGAGACAGAAAGAGAGAGAGTGCGTGAGCAGGGAAGGGACAGAGAGGGAGAGAGAATCCCAAGCAGACTCCCTGCTGTCAGCACAGAGCCAAAGGAGGAGCTGGATCCCAGGAAACAGTGAGGTCATGACCTGAGCCCAAGATCAAGAGTCTGATACTTAACCAACTGAGCCACGCAGGTAGCCCTGATCTAAGATTCTTGAATTAAGTTCTCTATGTTTTGTTTTCCCTGATGGTCTTTTTTTTTTTTTTTAAGGTTTTATTTTAAATAATCTTTACTCCCAATGTGGGGCTTGAACTCACAGCCCTGAGATCAAGAGTCTCATACCCTATGGACTGAGACTGCCAGGCATCCTGTCTTCCTCCCTGGTTAAACAGAAAAACAAACACCAACATCAAGAAGAAATTTAAAGCAAGGATCACTTTTAAAATAGAGTTTCCTTACTCTCTCAAAATTATTGTGAAAAAGGAAAACAAAGGTCTTCTAGGACCCCTTTACTTGCAGTAGTTAATGGTTACTTACCATTATGTTTTTAGCTTTCTTTTGTTGAGTCATCAACTATTCTCCTCCCCCACTCCTTAGATTCCAGGGTCAACAGGCAACCTTTTATTAAATCATGGGACTGCATTTGCTATGTTTGGTCTTGATCCAGCTTCTTTATTATCTGTGCTGTTGTGCACCACACTGTTTTGTAGACACATCAGATAAAATGGGGAAACAAAACCGGGAGACTATTCCCAGACTATTTGCCAACTGATTTTAAACTGTTGCTGGGTGCTGGTATGCAAAATAATAAATAGTCTTTTATTCCTAAGTCTTGTGGAATAGAAATGGGGGGGGGGTTGTTAATTTCCGATTCTGTCAAATGCCTTCATTCTTCCTTTGCCTCAGTTTCCTAATTTAATAGTGTCCAGAATTTTTTCTTTTCTTCCCTAATTCTATGTAATGCAAATGCCTTCAATATTTTTCCATCATCCCATCATAACAAAAAGAGAAGCAGGAAGGATATATGTATAATCATTTATAATCCTCCAGATCTTGTTCTGGAATTCCTTAGTTTTCAATGGTAGTGTCTCAGGAAATCTATGAAACTATGCCAGTAGTTCACAAAGTAAACCTCACAGGGTTGATCCCTCATCAAGTGAGGGTCAGGGAGTATCGGTAAGGTGCTGCAAGACATATGGCTAGCTGGGATCAGAACTCACCAGAACTGGAATTCAACTCTTGGCCATTCTCAACTGAACTCTCAATTTTCAGTGGAATTTCAGAATGCCTAAGCAGACTTAGGGTCTGGATTGGGTTTCTGAGTCCAGTATGACCTTTGGAAACATGGTCTGGAAGATGTGACAACCTTGGGTTGTTTCACAGGGATTTTGGGGTCTGATTCTACCGAGTCTGGGACCTAACCTCATTCTGGAGCAGAGCCACATTCCCAAGGACCTCAGCCTCAGCCTACTTCCTTCACAGTTGACCGAGGTCAGAGTTGACACAGCTGAAACATTCTACACTGTATCCACCTTTTTGGTGGAACCAGGACAGAGTGGGGGTGGAAGAGTACAAGATCAACCATTTGTTCAAAGAGCTACACAATCATTAACCCAGTTAACAGTGCAGGCCAGTATCCTCTCTCACATTAGTTATAAGAAGAATCTTTTCAAAATATAATTTTGCCTTATCCTTATTATTATTTTTTAATTTTGCAGAAAATTACTAAAGACTCATCATTGAGTACCTTGCCTTTGAATCACAAATCATCCGGTGTGCACGTGGGTTTTGTTCAAATCTGCACCAGAGTGGAACATTTTGTTTTAGGAATGTGAGAAGTACGAAATACAAATCTGCCAAGAGTCTTCCTCCGAAGTGCTCTGGGATTAGGCAGGGTAGGTATTGACCTTCCAAGGGAGGGGGTGAAGACATGGCAAGTCTGAGTCCGGTAACGCCCTTGGGTGAGGTCCCAGGAAGATAAAAGTAGTCAGATCACAAGGATAGAGCGTATTAAACATTTCTGCCCTCCACTGGGCCAGTTCCATAATATAGAGAGGAAACGGAGGTGTGGACGCCCAAAACTTCCAGTCTTTGGACGTGCGGTGGGGGCAGCGAGCAGGAAACGGCCTGCCTGCTACTGCCTGAGGTGAAGCCACTGTGCGCGGCGAACCCAACAAAGTTCACCTGACTTCGTTACAAACCTGCAACATTGAGCCCGGAGGTAAACTGGGTGTAAAAGAACTCAGAACCGGAAAATCCAGGCCCGCACCCAACGAGCGCCGGACCCCGCTCCCCGCCAACCGGCAAGATCCTGCGTGGGACCTAAGGCGGGGGCAGAGTCTGGCGCGGCGCCCGGCCCCGCCCCTCCCGCCTGCGGTCCCGCCCCTCCCTCCTCCCCGCTCCAACCCCGCCCCCGGGGGTGCGAGCCGTCTCCGCCCTCGCCCGGGAGCTGTGAGGCTGCGGGAGCGCTGCAGCAGTAGCCGCCTCAGCAGCCGCGGAGCCGCTCGCTTCACCTCCGTCGTCGCTGAGCCGCTCCCGGCCGAGGAGGCTGCAGCCGAAGCCAGGAGCCCTCAGCCCTCGCCTCGAGCTCGCCGCCGCCCTCCGAGGGCGCCCCAGGCCGCGCCATGGTGAAGGTGACGTTCAACTCGGCTCTGGCCCAGAAGGAGGCCAAGAAGGACGATCCCAAGTGCGGCGAGGAGGCACTCATCATCCCCCCCGACGCCGTCGCGGTGGACTGCAAGGTCCGAGGGCCGGGGAGGTCGAGGGACTGGGAGCTCGGCCCGGCCCGCAGGGCTACGCGGGGCCCGGGGCGGCTCTGCGGTTCGCGGTGGCGCTGGGGTGCGGGCGAGGGTCCCCGGGAGGGTCTCCGGGCTCTCCTTCTGAGGCTGCTCCCCCTTGCGTGTCCGGCCGCAGCTTCTCCTTTGTAAGAAAGTGCGTGTGCAGGAATCGGTGCTTAACACGGGATCGGGGGCTTGCGAGGCCTGGAGAGAGGGATCGAAGAATTGTGCCGAGTTCACGGTCGTTGTGCAGTCGGGGGAAGGTGCGTTGGGTCGTGACTGGGTTCGTTCCACCTGGAGACCGGCGGCGACATGCAAAACAACGAAAACAACCACAGAGTTTGGCACTTCCTCCCAGTGTAAATAATGTGCCTAAAATGGCTGACATCATTACAAGCCTAAACCTCTGTTGCTTCCTACTTTCGTTTCCAGGCTGAACAGCACTTGGACTAAGTCCAGCTGCTGTAAGTCTCTTAATTTTAAAAGCATTTTCTTTACCTCCTTTTTCCACGGCCCTTCGGTATTGGCAGGTGAACTTCAATTTGGGGTCTGGAGAGGGGGGGCTGAGGAACGGGTGACGGAAGGAAGCGAAATGACGATCTTTTCAGAGTAGCCTTTGGCTACTGATTTTATAGTTAAAACAAATATTCCCGGTAAAGATCCGTAATTACTGTGTACATGTTAGTGTCAAACCGACAACTGGTTTTTCAATTACATAAGCGTCTTTATGAGGACCCCTTACGCTAAGTGAAACTAAACGGGAGAAACTTGTCCAAGTCCCTTATAAAATTCTCCTTTATTTCGCAAACTCCCCCTTTTAGTCCTAATTAAAAATCAGGAGTGGGACCATAATTGTGGTAGCTTTTAGCGGCTTACAATAATAATTCATTTAGAATATGATTGTAATTGTCTCAAGTTAAAAAGGAAAGACTCCTAGCCTATTTTCTACGAGATCTTTGGGCTGCAAAAATTCAGTTCTCTAGGTAGAAATTAGCTGTAGAAGTTAGTTATGCTGCACAAGTTACTTTTTCCTTAGCATTTTTCAAGACGTGTTATCAGTAGGGCACACTTAGTTTTTACTTAAAAAACAATAATTGTGTGCAGGTGTGAGTAATAAGTTATTTTTTTTTATATGGTTTAGTGAAAGTTACTATTGAAAAATATGGCACTGACATACTATAAAAAATTTGAGATTATGTGAAGCTGGATGTGCCTGTACTTATTTTTTGGGAATGTTCTAGTTAAAAACAAAAACATCAGGGGTTGATTTTTAAATGACTGCCTTGCCTTGAAATAGGAACAGTGAACTGATTCCCTAAAAGGATTAAGAGTTTTGGTATTGGTATTGTTTTTCTGAATCCATTGCAAACAGTCTTGGTCTTAAAAGAAAATGTTTGGAATGCACAGAGGATAATTCCAGTAGCAAATTATTATCCTAGCTCTGTGTTTATTTAACATTCATTGCACCTAAAATAGATTGTCAAGTGCCCTGTCATAACAGTCACAGTCTCAGATACATATAGAGATTTTAATCGTATTATGTATCTTTTAAAAAATCCTATAAATAAATATAATTCCTCCCGTTTAAAAAAAGGGAGGGAGAAAGCATCAGATGATGTCACTTCAGAGAGCTTTTCTCTGTTTCTCTGTACTGAAGGAGATTTGAAACTCTGGATGAACGACAGAATTAATTTGCTAGGCAGCTTTAAATCTGACTTTTAACATTTTCTGTCATTTCTGAAATGTTAACTTTGTTTTCAGATTTTCAGAATTTCTCGCAGTTTCACCATACGCTAATTTTGTTTTCCCAGCAGTTGTGAAAAAGTAGCCATTGGTAGCTCTGTGCTTTGTTTTCTATTTTCTTTTTCTATTTGCTTTCTATTTTCTTAGATCCTATATCTAAATAGAAATACTTGAACTAAGCTGTGAGGGCCAGAGTATTCCTTTGTAACCACACAGCAGTCATGGATGAATAGGCAGATAAAAAAATGACTAATTCTTTTTCTAGCAATAAGCTCAAAGACTTCTTTTCTTCAGTGAGTGACAAAATATTGCTCTACATTAAAAGTAGAACCCGTATAATCAGTCACTTAACGGTAAATGAAGACTTTGCTTAGTAATAGACGTTGTGAAAGAACTTCTGATCTGCATCTTAGCTTGGGCTGTGATTACATAATGTGCTCTAGCTCCTTGGGGTGACTTTACCAGTAACCACTGGTTTGACTGCCCATATTCTGCACCGAATCAGCCTTCCTTTTTTCCCCCTGGGGCATTTCCTTGCCTGCCTGGTTGGTTGAGAGAATCAAGTAAAGCTAATTATGGACCAGAACTCCTGAACAAGACATTTTTAATACCTTTAAACCCTCCTGGACCTCAATGTCCAAAAGACATTTGTTTCTCAAAATGTACAGTTAAGGGTCACCTGCCCTGATGTCATTTTGGATTCTGGTTAAAAAATGCAGATTCTATTGGCTAGAATCTACCAAAGAATTCTGATCTCTACCACCAAGAATTCTGATCACTCCAGTCATCTGTCTTATGTAACACACATTCCAGTACTTTAATGTTGCTTCTGTCTTTTGCTGTTTCTTTAGCTCTTATTGCAGGTTCCATTGCCCCATTTTTCAGTCTTGTCTTTGCAGTAGCTGTCAACTCCCAACAGCCATGTCTACTGATTATCTCAACTAGCTCGCTATTTACTATTCTTAATGTTTATTTATTTTTGACAGAGAGAGAGAGAGAGAGAGAGAGAGAGAGAGACAGAGCATGAGTGGGGGAGGGGCAGAGAGAGAGGGAGACACAGAATCCAAAGCAGGCTCCAGGCTCTCAGCTGTCAGCACAGAGCCCAACGCGGGGCTGGAACCCACGGGCCACGAGATCATGACCTGAACTGAAGTCAGATGCTCAGCCAACTGAACCACCCAGGCGCCCCTATTTACTATTTTTTCACTACATTTTCCCTTTAATTTTTCACCTTCCTCTGCCTGTCCCAACTGTCACAAAGCTCAGAGATAAAGATACAGAAATAGCAGAGTATGACCTCTGTTCTGTGTAACAGGTGAATTTGAAATCCCATGCATGTTTTATGTTAGGTGCAGCAATTCATTCACTTACATTTGTGTCTATAACTTTGAGCCTTGGAAAACTGTTATATATTTGCAGATATGAAAGAAAATACTTAATGTACTGAGTCAGAAGTCCCAGTTTTGTCTTTACATAACTGAGCTTGGGCTTAAGTTTTTCATTTTCTTTATCTCTTTGATGAGCGGGTACAGCCACATGGTCTATAAGGACTCTTCCAGTTTTACAATTTGATGAAGATGTTAGGATTACATAATTATATTTGGCAGGAATTAAATTGTTTTAATTGTGAAAAATAACAACTACCTCCTCACCCTAACCAGACCGTGCCCTTTCTTCTTCCCCATGTTTAGCATGTTATCTTCGTATTAAGTAGCAGTGGGTCAAAGAGAAAAGAAATGGACCAAGGTTTTATGTAATAAACCAATTTTTTATTTTGGGTTACCTCACCAAGAGAGTGCACCCACATGAGCAAGGGAGGGGGCAGAGGGGGGGAGAGAGAGAGAGAGAGAGAGAGAGAGAGAGAGAGAGAGCAAGTGCAAGGGAGAATCTTAAGCAGGCTCCACTCTCAGCTGAGAGCCGGATGCTGGGCTCAATCCTAGGACGCTGTGATCATGACCTGAGCAGAAATCAAGAGTCAGACACTCAACCAACTGAGCCACCCAGGCGCCCTTTGGTTTCCCTCATTTTAGAGCAGTAGTTGGTAACAGCTTTTTTGGTAATGCCGAATTATGAAACACCTTTCCCAATATCAAAACTCAGAAAGCTTAAATTTGCTTCATAGGTATTCCTGCCGCTGTACTGCTGAAAAATAGCATTGCCTCTCTTCTGCCCTGCATTGTAGTTGTAGACGTAAAAGGGAGAGAAAAGGAAACTGCTTGTGTGGGAGAGAAGATGGGGCAGGATGGAAGTGGGAGAAAAAGTACAGGACCACTACCCCAGTTAAGTTCTGAGTTACCCATTACAGAATGGCCATTTGGACTTAGTTCTTTACACTTTCTGGTGTTTCCTGTTTGCATAAATAGGACTAATGGGTTCAGTAATTTAGCTTTGTGGTGGTGGTGGTGGTTGGTTTTTGTTTTTTTGGTGCGGATGAAGGGGAAGGAGGAACATAAAATATATGACATTTACTGAAATGTGTTGACCTTTAAAGAAGAGATTGGGAGCTTGGTTGTTTTTAAAGAATCTACATATCATTACCTAGTTAGTTGTGTAATTTAGTGCTTGTAAACAGTGGCCAGTAAAAAATTTATAGTCCTTAACATTTTGGTTCTCCAAGAGGGTATTTATCGATAGTTGAAGTGTGAGGGTTTAATATTGGGAGATAAATTAAGTGTCCCCTGTGCATACCACATGACTTGGCAGGACCTGACCCCTCCTTCCACATGCCTCTGGGGTTGCTGCTGCTACTGCAGAGGGTGGACAAGGTTGCATATTGTGCATTTGGAGGACAAATTACCTGCCTGGGGTCTTCACAGTGTCACCTTAAACATATTTTGTCTGTACTAAACAGAAGCAAGTGTATCATCCTTAGCAAAATAAGCACATCAGATGTTGTAGAATTCAGCTCTGCCATATAAGTGAATATAAGCGTTTTTTTTTAACCAGAAATATCTTTTAGAACTCATGGCACAGGCTTAGTTATAGTTGATTTAGAATTTAACTTATAAAGTTTTCATTATATATTACTAAAGCTTGATGTGCTTTAAACTAAATGTTCATTGAAAAATGTAGTAAGTAGTAATTCTGGGACATTTTATTTCTCCTTTTCTATCATAACTTAATATCTAGAGTGTCTATTTAAAGGCATTTTCTTTTTCCAAAAGGAAATGCTTTCTGAATTCATATTATAACTAAAGCTGCTTGAACTGCTTTGTATATCATAGTGTCAATAGAGGAAGATCCAGAAAATATTTATGTCTTTTCAAATACAGAATCGGTGAATTCATCCTCTTAAACCTTTTAGGTAAACTGTAGGTACCTTTTAGGTAAACTTGGCAATTCTTTTTTTTTTTAAATTTTTTTTTTTTTTCAACGTTTTATTTATTTTGGGGACAGAGAGAGACAGAGCATGAACGGGGGAGGGGCAGAGAGAGAGGGAGACACAGAATCGGAAACAGGCTCCAGGCTCTGAGCCATCAGCCCAGAGCCCGACGCGGGGCTCGAACTCACGGACCGCGAGATCGTGACCTGGCTGAAGTCGGACGCTTAACCGACTGCGCCACCCAGGCGCCCCATAAACTTGGCAATTCTTATTAGAGCTTAGACTGAGGAGTTAAGGAATTTGCCATCAAAAGGCTTTTTCAGGTCATAACTCCTGCCTGTTTTAATACAGGATTTGACAGTTCTGAGTTTCTCGGGTGGTTTTTGTCCAAATGATATAGAAAACAGTCACACTGGAACTAGGTTTTCAAGAAGCTTATGTGCAGAGTTATTTCCTGGCTTTCTTATTTTCTTTGCACAAAACTTAATGAATGTCTTTTACAGGGTAGATGGCTAAAAGTTTAGAAATTTTAGTACAGATATGACCCAAAGAACATCATTAAAAAATCATTTAGTTGTGATTATCCCCTTTAATTATTATTTATGATACATATTCTTAATAGCTTTAAAGATATCTACAATATAATCCTCTTTTATGTGTTACCAGCAAGTGAATGAACAAAATTATTTTAAACAGTTGAAGATTTTTTTTTTAAAGCTCTTTAATTGATTTGAGGGGAAAAACAATTTTATGAAGTATTTCTATAATTCTGTCACTTGGGAAAAATCAGGAAAGAATGAACATAGGCTTTATTCTTATGCAGAAGAATTTTAATCTTGAGTTATAGAAATGAAAAAAGTATTCTTTTTTATATGATAAGAGGGATATTCTGATTTTTCATTTAATGTATTATCTTTTAATGTTGATAAGGTTCCCACAGTAATTATAGGACTTAGATCGTGTGTGTGTGTGTGTGTGTGTGTGTGTGTGTGTGTGTATGTATGTATGTATCAGAAGAGAAATTAATGTTGAAATAAAATTTGTGTAAATGCCTGAACATTTTCAAGTTAAATATCTAGGAACTTTATTTGAAAATTGACACTAATTATGGTGTTAGATATTGGAGATTTAAAAATATTTGCATAAACCTTTTTGGCATAGTTGAATTTCATACTTTAGGAAATGAAGTCTTGATGGGTTTTTGTATATTTGAAAGTTTGTTTTAATGCCAACATTATTATTATTATTTTCTATTTGAGAGAGAACTCTCATGGGTATATGTGCATGTGGGCTCAAGTGGGAGAGAGGCAGGGCAGAAAGAGAGAGTGTGAGATAGAATCTCAAACAGGCTCCGAGCTGTCAGCCCGATTGGGGCTCTGTCTCAGGAATACTGAGATCATGACTGGAGGTGAAATCAAAGAGTCAGACTTTAACCAACTGAGCCATCCAGACAACCCCTGGCCAAAATTATTTTTAAAAGTTTGTCTGTTTTGGGGCACCTAAGTGGCTTAGTCAGTTAAGTGTCCAGCTTTGGCTCGGGTCATGATCTCACAGTTCTAGGGTTCAAGCCCTTATGGGGCTCTCTGCTGTCAGTGTGGAGCTTGCTTCAGATTCTCTGTCTCCCTGTCGCTGCCCCTTCCCTGCTGTCTGTCTCTCTCTCTCAAAAATAAACATTTTAAAAAAATTTGTCTGTTTTGCAGAATGTATGAAGATTAAAGCCTAAATCTTGAATTGTTTACTCCGCTTTAAATATGATTATTATGTTTAAAATTATTTAATACAAAGCCCCAAAAGGTGAGTTGCATTGTTAAATAAATTAGTTGGATCACTGTAGTGTCCAAAAGAAGACCCAGCTTTGTGTTGGGAAAAATGATTTCCAGAATCCGTCTGTCTGCGTCTGCATTTCTTAAAATTCATTTTCTCAGCCAACCTTGTAGTATTTCTGTTCTGCTATATACACTCTTCTATCAGTTTTTATCTTTTATTTTGTAGCTTTCGTCTTCAATTTATTTTTTCCTTGCTTTCATCTTAGCGCCAAGAACATTTCCCAAGCGAGACATCAGTATTAACCGGGACAATGATAGACTAAGCAGAGATCACAAACTCAATGCCTCCTGGGCCCAAGCGGATAAATTAGTGAAGCTGGGCTTTTTACCTATTAAACAAGTTAGAATATTCTTCATTTTCATTTAAAAAAAAAAAAAAAAGGATCCAGTGTTGTTTGATTCTCCAGTTTTTAAAGGCAAGGTAGAATCAGGGTTTTTATTTGAAACCTGAGTTTTAAATATTAACAACTAATTAATACAGGAATTTCAGGCAAGAATTGACAGCTTGACATGGGCCACTGTTTTGGTCTCCTTTATAGTAGAGAGCAGGGCTGGCAAATTATGGCCCATGTGTTCAAATGTGGCCTGCTGCCTGTTTTCATATGGCCCATGAGCTAGGAATTACTTTCACATTTTTAAATGGTTGAGGGGAAAATCAACCAGTTTCTCCCTTTTGCCCCAGTATCCTCACTCAGTAAAGGGGTATAGATCAGGAAGCCATTGAGTCTAGTAACTGAGAAATCAGACTAGGCAGTTCTACTTTAGGATTTAAGTCCTATCTCTACTAGCCCTTACTGTGATACTCAGCTTTCTATGTCTCATTTTCTTCTGCAAAATGAGGAGTATGATAATCTGTGAAAAGTTTATCACTGTGCCTGGAATAGAGTGAGAGTAAGACTCCATAGACATTAGCTGCTGTTATTACTACTACCATTACTGTCACTTATAACTACAGCTGTCACAGGGTTTGGCATTCCTCAGATTATTAAATAGCTATGTGATGTGAGACCAGATGTAGCATCTGTCTAGTTTTCCTGTTTGCTTTGATTCCACTTTGCACATGTCACTTGTTTTAAGGAAACTTACCTTAAAGATTTCTAGAAGTAGAAGATTTAAAGATAGAAGTAAAGTTAACGAAGCAGGGCAGTTACTAATTTCAGTTTTGTTTTGTTTTTTTATAGACCAGTGCCCCACACCTAAAGCCATTTTCAGATAGGGTGAGATCCTACTGGCAAATGTTAATGTTGTAATCTGGATCTGGTAACTTGCACAAGTCAGGAAACCTCCCCAAGACTCAGTTCCCTCGTTAGTAGGATAGTGTGGTGACACTGGCCTTCTAGAGAATTGTTGGGATGAAATTAACAATACCTGCTACATAGAAACTTAAATGTTAAGGCATTTCCTTCATCCCTATCTATTAAAATAAAGACTCACTTTTCTTCCTCATCATTCTTGTTCTGGAATATTACTTCTTGTGTTTACTGTTATTGTTTATCTCTATGTCACATGTCAGTTACATAACAATATTGTTATTAAATCACGCTCTCCAAGGATTCTGATGAGGATTCCTTTCTATAACATAAAACCCTTAGCCTTCAGTAGTTGTATTCATTTTCCTGCGAAAGTGGGTATTTTCCATCACATAAAGGATGTTAATAGAGTTTTATAAATTTAATTTTGGGTTTTACCAAGTAATACTTTATTTTAAAATGCAAATAATCCTGCCCTATCACAGAGGAACCCACTTTTTAAAAATCACACTATAATTATATTCATTACAATGCAAATTTTGAGTGTACAGTTACATAACTTTAAACATACGCACCTGAATAACAACCCAGTCAAGATAGAAATGTTGCTGTCAACTCACAAAGTTCCCATGTCCTTGTAGAGTCTCCTCCTCTCCCCTTAGAGGCAACCACTATTCTAATTTCTATCTTTGAAAATTAATTTGAGGCAATTGGGTTCACTCTGGCTTCTTACGGTCTTTTGTTATCAGAGTGGCCACTAGGCTACACTCTGCCTTTCTGAAAATTAGAAAAGGCTGCCCTCTGCGGTTTTGGTGAGCAGAGCACAGACTGGATTCTGGCTTCACTGATCTCCTTGGCCCTGTATCCTTGTACTCAGAACAATCTGCCCAGCCGTATACGATGATCCTAGCTCCGTGTTTCTATAAATTAGTGGTTCTCAAACTTTCTGGTCTCAGGACCCTTTTGTACTCTTAAAAATTGTTGAGGATCCCAAAGAGTTTTTGATTAATGCAGTTTATATCTATTGATATTTACTATATTAGAAATTAAGACAATATTAACTTAAAATAACAATAATAAACCTACAAAACATTACCATAAGTGACAATTTTATGAATACTGAACTTTTCCAAACAACCAGAAAAACTTTTTAAATTTATATTCAAGTCAGTTAGCTGGTTACAGTGTAAACTGGTTATAGTGTAAAATAACCAGAAATTTTTAAGAAGGGTAACACTTTTACATTTTTTCAATACTCTACTGAATAGCTTAGTAGAAGACTATTAATAATAGCTGATTCTCACATCAGCTTTTGTGGTCAGCTTATTGTGCTATCACACATTCAGCTTCTGGAAAAGTTGACTATACACTAGTCAGAGAGTGAGAATGAAAAAAAAAACAGTGTGTTAGTTTTTTTATGAGAATAGTTTTGACCTTGTGGAACCCCTGAAAGTGTCCCTGGACCACATTTGGAAAACTACTCTCCATATTTGCTTATGCTGCTGTTCATAGTTTTTGTTTTGTTTGTATTTTTTGCAGTTTTAGCTTATCACCTACTGGCTTCCTTATATGGAAAGTGAATATTTAGCCTTTTCTATATATTAACATATTACAAACATAGTCTATTCTTAAGGTATAGTTATAGTAATTTCTGGTTAAATTGATATTCTTTCCTTTTATTGTAATTGACATAAACGTCATTTACACCTGAGTAATGTAGCTTTATTCTATTTCTTTTCTCATACAAAACCTTTTTATTATCCCTAGAGTTTAAAAAAATGTTTATTTTTGAGAGAGAGACAGCGAGAAAGACAGAGCATGAGTGGGGAAGGGGCAGAGAGAGAGGGAGACACAGAATCTGAAGCAGGCTCCAGACTCTGAGCTGTTAACACAGAGCCCAATGTGGGGCTAGAACTCATGAACTGTGGGATTGTGACCTAAGCTGAAGTCAGGCACTTAACCAACTGAGCCACCCAGGCACCCCATTTTTCTTAGATTTAATCATTATTTCTTGGGCCAAGGAGAGTTGCTTAATTTTCTATTTATTGTTAATTCATCTTCAGACTCTGACAGCAGGTCCTGCCTGTCTGTATTTACAGACTTACTAGGTAACTCATCGATTTTTCTGTTTTTCTTGGTGGTATTCCACTTGTCATTCTTCACTTTTGCCATCCCAACTGGTTGTACTCTAAGCGTGTTGCTATACAGATGTCCAAGAGTAATTATTATCTTAGAATTGAATTGCCTTTGTCTTTATTCTGTGTTGGATCTGCAGTTGTATGAATCTGAGAAAAAGTGTCTGAAATCAGTTTTTTAAAAAAACTTTGCTTGTCTGAGAATCTTTATCCTCACATTTAATTGACAATTGGTAATTTATTTGGGTATAAAAATCTAAGTTAGCAATTTTCTTTCACCGTTTTGATGGCATTGATTCATTTAACTTCTGGACTGATGCCATTCTGATTCCTGGTTCCTTATACATGACCAATTTTTTTTTTTTTCCCCTCTAGAAGTTTGGGATTTTTGTCTGTATGCTTTTGGCTTTCAAAATTTTTGACATAATTTGTTTAATGTCATTCATTTCCATTCTCTGGCTTACAGTTTATTAATTTGCTTATCCCTTTATTATTACTCTGTTGAGCTTTCAGGAAGAAGTAAACATGATTATTTAACTGGGAATCAATAATAGGACTTTTAACTCTGCTGTCTTGGTAGCTTTTTAAAGATTAAAAATGGATTTTATGGTAATAATAGCTAATAATGGAAACCATTATTATCAGCACTATTTTTTAAAGTAATCTTTACACCTAACATAGAGCTCAAACTCATGACCTCCAGGTCAAGAGTCCCATGCTTTTCCGACTGAGCCGGCCAGGTGCCCCATATTAGCATTAGTTTTAAGGTCAGACAGGATGGCCTAGAAAGATAGATGAGGCATCTTCTGGTTTCCCTCTATAAAGTTCTAAAACTGTCTCCTTCATGAGTTATTTTAGAGACAAGTCACTCCCTACCAGCTTTCTGGTTTTGCTTTGTGGCTTTATTACTCTACTTAGGTTCCATTTAAAAAAAAAAAAAAAATTACTTATTTTTGAGAGAGAGAGAGGAAGACAGAGAATCCCAAGCAGGCTCTGCACTGTGAGCACAGAGCCTTATATGGGGCTCAAACTCACGAACCATAAGATCACAACCTGAGCCAAAACTAAGAGTCAGATGCTTAACCAGCTGAGCCACCCAGGTGCCTCAGGTTTCATTTTTATAATTAATATCTCGCCTTTTTTATTTATTTTGAAATGTCTATATGCTGGTAAGCCTGACTTATTTTCCTTTGTTGTTTTTGCTCTGTGTGCATAGGATTTTAATACTTTCTGTTACTGTCCTTTGTAATTTGATGAGCAACAGAAACATCGTATTAATTTTCAACATAATAAATACAATACTACTGTTATAATAGTTAACACATAGTGCTTAATATGAGTGTGCCTCAGTTCAAATAAAATTATGATAGCAGAATTCTGAAGAAACTCGGGCTAAGTCATTTCTGATTGGATATAAGGATTATCCAATTATTACCTGGTGTCACTTCACTTACTATCAGTGTATTTGCGGAAGCTATTTAGTCAGGTGGTTTACCTAATAGCCCCATGCTTTTCCTTCCCTAAGATGTACATGGAGTGAGATGATATTCAGGCCTTACTAGTTCTGTGATACTACACAAATAATTTCACTTAACTTCTCTGGGCCTCATTATATGTATCTGTAAAATGATGTGTTGGACTAAATGACCTTTCATGGTAGATCTTTTCTTTCTGAAAACTGTACTGATCACGTTTTCAGAAGCATCTACTTCATGGCCAGACACTATATTAGGAATTTAAAAATTACTAAGCATCTTAGCCTTCAAGAAAGCACCTAGTACAGCTGAGAGAGACCAACCAATTGTGTAAACCAAATTAGTAACAACCTATTTAAATGTTGCAAAAAACACACACCCCTGGACCCTAGAACTAGGAGAGTGGTGGGATAAGGGAGCAAGATCAAATGTGAGTGACTACTGATGTATCGTGCGTGTATTTGGTGCTAGGCATAGGTTCAAAGCACTTTTTATGTGTTCGTGATAGACAAGTATCTCTCATCTCAAGAACTGGAATTTTTTTCCAGTAATTTTGTCTAACTTTAAAAATTCTAAACTTGGACAGAAGATTTAACTTTCTACATTTAAATTATTTGATGCTTTTAGAAAAATATAGTTGGAATATTCTTACCAAGAGTTCTGCATTTTAAATGGAATTACTCATATTTGAATATGAATATGAATTATCTTGTTGAATGACTTTGAAATCCAAGATTTTTACAAAAATGAGTCCAGAATGAGTTTGCTTCCCCCCACCCCCTATCTTGACACTTAATTTTATAATGAGTTATAGCAAGTAGAGCATTCCTATCACACTTTTACTTTGAAGAAGACAGTTGGTATTCTTATTAGGAGCAATATGAACTCATAATTCAGCCAGTGGCAGAAGAACTCTATCTTGACCACTTTATCTGTCTCTGGGAAAGGCTATGATTAATAGTAAATAGCAGT
Source organism: Puma concolor (assembly GCF_028749965.1). Classification (NCBI taxonomy): domain Eukaryota; kingdom Metazoa; phylum Chordata; class Mammalia; order Carnivora; family Felidae; genus Puma; species Puma concolor. Next base: position 219,261,912 of record NC_141667.1, read on the forward strand.
TGTGGATAATGCTGTTGTTTACAAACGTCTGGTTGTTACTGTTAGTGTAGGCTTTTCTTTTGACTACTCAGTACCTTTTGATCTCACTTCATAAAATAGAAAATTCTCTTCAGTGGAGATTGAATAAACACTGAAGAATAATGAGTACCTTTAAAATATGTAAAAAAAACAAAAAATAGAAAATGTTTAAGGTATGCCTATACTAATATTCTGCTTTGTGTCAGATACTCTGCTTGTCCTTAATGATATAAAGTGATTAAGTTGTGATCCAGCACTAAAAGCATTTTATAGCCAATTTTTTTTTTTAGTTCTGACCTATATATATATTTTTAACCCAGGCCTGTACCAACTTATATAATGCCGGTAGTCTGGTTCAGATTTCATAATTTTTTACAGTAGTTAAATTATTATAAAGTGGCTTAAATTTTTAATTTTTTTTGTTTCTGTATTGCTGCTCATGTATTGTTGTAGGATTTGTTTACAAAAAAGACATTAATGAAAATCTGTTTTGTAGACATTGTAATTTTCTATTAATTTTGCACTTTTTAAACCTCTCTCTAGTTCAAGTACAAAATAATGCAGTAACTTTATTATCCATCTAATGCCAAGCACTTAGAAAACTCTTCCTTTTTATGTGCCAGACACATTTGTCATGTGGACTTTATCATCATAGTTGAGATTCTAGCAATCTTACTTGAAAAGTACGTGAAAAGCATGATTCAGATACTAATTTAAATGAACAAGACAAAATGGAAACAAATTTTTGATATTTTTATAGAATTTAGCTTCTTAGCCATAGATTTTGTGTTCTACATATAACAGAATATATATTTGGCAATAGTGCTATAAATAATGAGCAGACTGCTGGATCGTGTCTTTTTTTTTTTTTAAGTTTTATTTATTTAGAGGGAGAGAGAGGGCCAGCGAGGGAGGGGTAGAGAAAGAGGGAGTGAAAGAGAGTCCCAAGCAGACTCCCCTCTGGCAGCATGGAGCCTAGGCAAGCCCAAGCAGAGCTCAGAACTCAGGAACCATTCTGAGATCATGACCTGAGCCAAACCCAAGAGTTGGCCACTCAACAAACTGAGCCACCCAGGTGCCCTGGATTGTGTCTTTTTGATTCTTTCATACTCAGGAAAGAAAACTAATGTAGGAGTCAGGTGAATAGAACATATACAAATAGTAAATGAGTGGCACTGGTATTCTACACAGCAGTGATCTGTTGGAGCAATCACCTACGTAACTTTTGTGGTTCTAAGAATATAGGTAGGAAAGCATTTTTGGAAAATGCTTTGTTTGTCATTTTAGAATTCTTGCTTGAGTAAGAAGCGATTTAATTTTCCCCTCTGGTACTGTAAAATCTTTTTCCAGTTGGTCTTTTCAGTACTGTTGTAGATTGCTTTGTATTGGCTTCAACCCCAGTGGATACTTGTTTCAGCTTAACCTTTCCTAGCTAAATTAGATGGTGGCAGGATAATAACAGCTATCATCAGTTGAGCACTTACTGTTTCCTACATACCAAGCTGTGATCTAAATGTTTCACATATATTTCCTCATTTAATCCCTACACCAACTCTGTGAGATAGGTGCTATTATTAATCCATGTTTATGATGACATAATTGATTCAGAGAAGTTAAACTTGTCCACCTGTTTCCCATTCTCCAAAATTCTGACATTTTTGTCTGCTGTCTTTTCATTTTTGTCTTCTCTTACAGGTTTATATCTTTTCCAGCTTCTTTAGTAATCATTTACTTGAGTCTGAGGAAAAAACCCTGTCCTGTTCCTTGCAAGTTGGGAAAGGAGAGGAATTTGAGTTTACTGGAGTATTACGTGCATACTGAAAATTCAGCCTTTTTAGGTATACAGTTGTGTTAATTTTGACAAATGTAGTTGTATAATCATCACAGTCAAGATGCAGAATAGTTTCCTTACCCCAAAATGTTCATACCGCTTCGTAATTCTGTCTCTCACTCCATTCCTATTTCCTCTTTCTGTAGTTTGCTTTTTCCAGAATATAGATGGTATTATACCTGTAAGTAGCCTTTTATCATTCTCATTGTCTTTATATTTTCTGGGAACTGGGTGTTGTCTAGAACAGATCTTTCATTCCTGTAGTTCTTGGTCCATGGTTTTATCTAGGCTTGTTCAGTTCCAGCTCTTCTCTGTTACCACTTTTGGTTTGCTGATACTATCCATATCCAGATTTATTGTTTATAAGAGAATTCCTGTTGTGTCATTTAAAGCATTGGAGTTTTTTGGTTTTGTTTTAAATTTTATTTTGTTTTAGAGAGAGACCGAGCAGGAGAGAGGGGCAGAGGGGTAGAGAGAGAGAGAGCCAGACTTGGGGCTTGATCCCACGACCCTGAAATTATGACCTGAGCTGAAATCGGGAGTTGGAAGCTTAATTGACTGAGCCACGTACGTGCCTCAAGCATTAAGGTTCTTTATTCACCATACTAATTCAGTCTGAAACTCAGAAGTCAAAATCCTTTATATAAGGAATGGTTTAGACTGGTTGTTTTATAAAAATTGGTTCTCAGAAGGAAGCACACCTAGTCAGAGTAGGAAATGAAGATCAAGGTTAAAAACGAAGCAACACGGTAGAAAAGAATATGGTATGTTGGCCTTCAACTGGGGAGAAAAATGATGAGAAGTTGAGAAAACTAGAACAATGAGGAGAAACTCATTTGTAAAAATTTGAATCATTAGATTCTTTTTAAAAATGTTGTCAGCTAATTCTGTATTTTGGAAAATAGAATATAGGCCAAACACATCCCTGGGCAGCTGGCCTGTGTAACTCTATATTTATCTATATTACCAAATGTGTTTTAAAAATGTACATGTTTCTAAGTTACCAGATCTATTTCTGCAGGTTCAGTAGTTCATGCTACTTTGAGTTGAATAAACTGTATTGATTCTTGTCCGTATTTGTCTCGTTGTTATACTTAAAGCATTTTTATGCCTTTTTTCTTCTCCTTTTTCTTTTTCTTTCCTTTTCATTTTTCTTTTCTTTGCTTTCTATGGTAATACAATTTTTAACCCTAGGAGATGTTTTCTTCTTTAGTATTCTGGTTCCTAAAGCTTTGTTACTGCATTTGCTATAATAAATTGCATAATAGTATAAGTGGGAGCTTTGGAAAAAAATGTCTCTTCATTCATCCTATAAAGAAGTCTCAAATGGAAGCGCCTGAGGATGTGAAGGGATTCGTTAGTATAGGAACAGTATAAAAATTATATGAAAACCCTTGTGTTTTGTCTGAGTTAAGTTGATAATGGAGGCACATTTACTGAAGCCTCTTAGGGAACTGACTGAGGTGACCTAATTCTTAACTAATTGAAGTACCAGAACAGAATTTACCCTTCATTTTGCATAAAATATAATTTGTTAAGTAATTTTACTTCATCATATGATGATAAGATTTATTTGAACCAGAAATTAGTTCAGTGAGAGAGCAAGAATGCTTCCAAAAACTGTCTTTCCATACTGCTGTGGAGGGATGATTATAGGCCAGAGTGTGCTTCAGTGTCTTCATTTATAAACTGGGGTAAAAACTTGAGGTTTTAGGAAGATTAATGAGATGATAATTGTACAGCACCTATGGGAGCTCTTTTACCTCATCAGCATAATTTAAGGTGCACCAGTTTTATTGCAGTACAAGGGGAGGAAATGTCTCTAACTTGTTTTAAATTAGGCCAGGTAAACTTATATACCCTGGCAAGGAAGCCCTTGTTCATGGGTGTTTCCCTTTTTTTTGTTGATTTTTTTTGTTGTTGTTGCTGTCCTTTAATTATGAAATAATCCAAGCATAGAAAATCAGAGAATGTGTAGTACCATTTGATATGTTTTTAAGTCTTAAATATCATACAATGGTAATATCCAACCTACCTTTTTTTAAAAATTGGGCATTATGTTTCTGAGATTTATCTCAAAATCAACTATGCTAGTTGATTTCATTTTAATTATTATTGTGTGACCCTAAATACTTTATTCTCCACTTGATGGACATGTAGGTTATTTCTAATGTTTTTCTTAATTGACCATTCTGCAGTAATCATTTTTAGACCTTTGTGTACATGTATAAAACTTTATCTAGGGCCATATTCCTAGGAATGGAATTGCTGGGTTAGAGGGTGTGTGTGTGTGTATCTTCAATTTTATTAGATTCTGCCAAATTGTTCTCCAAGCAGTTGTACCTGCCAACTGTATGAACATTCTCAATTCCCATTACTCCACCCTTTTCCTAGCATTTGGAAAGCATTAGGCTTTCTCTATTGCCTGGTATTATAAGAACTTGTTTGATTTTTTTTTCTCTGCACTTTCCATATTGAAGTATAATTTGCATGCAATAAAATTTGCCCATTCTGTGTGTATAACTTGATTGAATTTATGGTAATTGCATAAAGTTGTATATCCCCCACCATCAAGATATGAAACATATCTGTTACCCTAAAAAATGTCCTTATATGCCTTCAATTTCCCTTCACCAACCCTTGGCCATGGCAACCACTGAGCTACTTTTTGTCACTTATATTTGCCTTTTTTAGAATTTCATAAAAAATGGAATCATGCAGTAAATAATCTTTTGTGTTGGATTTGTTTCACTTAGCATATTTTTGAGGTTCAATATGAAACATACCACAATTTATCTATTCCTCATTTAGTGGATATTTGTGTTGTTTCTAGTTTGGAGCTATTATGAATAATGATGGTATGACTAGTCACATATATAAATCTTTGACTCAGTTGATTTTTAATTACTGATGTTCAGCAGTTTTGCTGAACTTTAGTTTGAATTATTTTTCTTTCTCAGATTTTCTAGACAGTGATATCATTTACACATAATGATAGTTTTGCATCCTTTCTTTCTTTCTTTCTTTCTTTTTTTTTTTTTAAATGTTTATTTAGTTTTGAGAGACCTCAAGCAGGGGAGGGGCAGAGAGAGAGGGACAAGAGGATCCGAAGTAGGCTCTGCGCTGACAGCAGGGAGCCCAATTTGGGGCTGGAACTCACGAATTGCATGATCCTGACCTGAGCTGAAGTCGGATGCTTAACTGACTGAGCCATCCGGGTGCCCTGATAGTTTTGCTTTTTTTTTGGTAATCTTTATATCTGTTCTTGTGCTTGTCCGTTGTATACTAGGTAGGATGTGTAGTATAATGTTAAATGGAAACATTTGGTTTTAGTGAGCAGCCATTATAATTCCCTGACTTGAAATATTATGGTATAAGTCTGAAGTTTCACCATTAAATATGAGGTTTGCTATGGGTTTTTTATCATTAGCCTTATTTATGTTAAAGAGTTTTGCCTCTTGGTGCACCTGGGTGGCTCAGTTGGTTAAGTGTCTGACTTTGGCTCAGGTCATGATCTCATGACGTGTGAGTTTGAGACCTGCATTGGCTCTGTGCTGACAGCTCAGAGCCTTGAACCTGCTTTGGATTCTGTGTCTCCCTCTCTCTCTCTGCCCCTTCCTTGCTTGTGCTCTGCGTCTCTCTTTCTGTCCCCCTTTCTTGCTTGCGTCTCTCTCTCTCTCTCAAATAAACATTAAAAAAAAAAAAAGGAGTTTTACCTCTTTCTAGTTTGCAAAGAGATTTTATTATGAATAGGAGTTGGAGTTTGTCAAATGCATTTTTGACATATTTTGAGATGGTCATGGGGTTTTTCTTAAATTTCATATATGTGGCTTTGGGCTTTCTCTTTACAGTGTTAATTTAATCATTTAAATGCACTTTTAATGATCACTTAGATTAAAAAATTTTCTGTCTTCAGTATGTTTTAATCCTTTCTCCATAATTCAGATTGTAATATGGAATGTCATTTATCTGTCATGAATAATGTTAATTTTGACTGTAAATTGCTTAAGGTATGAGCCATGTCTTAATCACATTTGAATTTCCCACAGGATCTAGCACAGTACATTGCAAATAACAGGTCCCTAATAAATGTTGAACTGGGCTAAGTACTTAGGGCTGCTTTTCTTTGCTAAATAGCCACACTCTGTTATGTGTCATGAATTCTTATGTTGCCCCCACCCTTCATTATCATGCTGGCTGCTGATGTAACTCTTATGGGTCATTAGAAAAGTAAATAACCAAGCTTTAAAAACAAATCTAAATTTCATTCACTCATCAAATATTTGTTGAGTGCCAACCAAGTACTAAACTTGGCTTGGAGCTACCAGTAATGCAAAATGAATATGAATGGATACTCACAAGAACCTTATAGCCTAGTAGGGAGAGAGAAGATCTGTATATGAATTATTCTAATGCAAGGTAGAAAATGATCACTAAAATAAAAGGAAAAAAAAAAGATTAGATGGACTTTGAAGATCTGATAACTCTTCTAGGAAGTACATGACTGTGGTGCATGGACATGAATGTATGATTTGGCCAAAGACCCTTAGTTTCTGATTAAAAAAAAATTTTTTTTAAATGTTTATTTATTTTTGAGAGAGAGAGAGAGCATGAGCGAGGGAGGGGCAGAGAGAGAAGGAGACATAGAATCTGAAGCAGGCTCCAGGCTCCGTGCTAAGCTGTCAGCACAGAGTCCAACATGTGGCTCAAACTCACGAGTGATGAGATTATGACCAGAGCCAAAGTTGGACGTTTAACCAACTGAGCCACCCAGGTGGTCCTCCATTCTTAGTTCTTGTACCTTCCCCACCATGTTGGACACTCAGCCATACCACATGTGGTCTTTGGAGATGCTGTGCATTCTGGCTCCATGATTTTATTCATTCTTTGCCCTAAATATAATGCCCTTTAACTCTGTCTTCCACGTGGGTAATGAGCATTTGTCCTTCAACATTCCACTCTAGTATTATCTCCTCTGGGAGCTCTACTCCAAACACTAGCATCCCTTTTTCTGTGTTCTCCATTTTTCTGTTAGAACCCATATCATGTTTATGTTCTCTTTGTATATTTATTTTCCGGGCTGATCTGAATGATCTCTTTCTTGGCAGAGGTTATTTACACCAGTGCCTAGTACAGTTCTTGGCACCTAGTAGACATTTATAATTTCTTAAAATTATTGTTTGCTGACCAGTTAAAAATGATATATCAAAAGGCCTAGAAATTTGTCATCAACTTGACATTTGGGGCTGCATATTCTTTTACAAGTGTCAGCCCATGCTCTTTGGGTATTCATTTATGTGCTACTAGAGAAGGGAGTCTGCCAAGCAGGGTGGATGTTGTACGCACATTTGACTGTCTCAGCAGCTGATACCAAATGTTTGGAAATGACTGTTGCCATCTGTCATTTTCATCCCCCCCACCCTGCTTCCACCCTAAAATTAATTATGCTAGGGACTGTTTATTGTCTCCTTACATATTTATATCAGACAGGGGCTCAAGCAAAATACTAGACTTTATCATTCATGTTTTATAATACCTTATGACTCTGTAGAATTCTTAAAGCTTTCCGTTCACAGATGGAATATCTTCCATGATTTGATAAATTACTCTAGGCTTATTCTTTTTACACACTATTTTGTAGTGCACTTGTATTAAGTATTTGTACAGTACTTGGACAAGTTCACCTACTACAGCAAAGCGTAACGCTCTCACAGTGTTTGATCCAATCTTTAAGTTATAAGGCATTTGTTCTGTATTGTTAAATTCTGTTTAAAACCTCAATTAACCTAGGCACACACTATCTGGCTCTAAATCGTTCTTGGTTGACTGGGACGTCTGGGACTGGGCTTTTTCTCAGTAGTGTCATGTTGAAATTTCTCATCTTAGCATTGAAAACATAACCTTGACTTTCATTCTTTCTTGGTTGTATTCTTGCTTCAACCATATCTAGTATTGTTCATATAGTTTTTCTTCCTTTTTATTTATATTCCCTGTATTACCTGCAGAGGTGTGGGTCAAGTCTACTTTCTCCCTTAAGCCATCCTATATTCAGTTTTCCAAGTAACGATCAGAGTCATGTACTTGAGTGGCTGTACATACATACTACTAACTAGAACATCTTTTATTATGTTGGTTTCCAGTCAATTGGAGCTTTTCTTTTGCTGTCTGTACTATGTGTCTTGAGCCATGAGTTAGATAACACTAGCAACTAATCTCGTTTGTCACCTTTTTGACATTAACCTAGGTACAAATCAGAAATTAGCTGTAAATCTGTAGTGACAGAGTAGTGGAACTGAGTTAGAAGGGCAAAGGGAGTATTTAAAGGACTGGATATTGTGACCCCAGATGGCCTTCTAAGGCTAAATTATTTCCTTGAGTGGATCAAAATAAAAATTCTAACTATTTGTATGTCTCTTACCTTTGTAAGTTTTTCTCTGTTGAATCTTTCCTCATTTTTCTACCGCTTCTATCTTAGAAATGAAAACATTTGTCAAACGGGGATGTTTTTTAGGGTAGGGCAGTGGAATTACGGGATTATTTATGGATAAGTTTGTCTTATTTTTTAAGACTCCAGTTGTTTAAAGAATTTGTTTCGTATTATTTGTTCTGTCCCTTATTTTCCTGTTACTTTTTCTTGTGTATTGTTAGGATTGCCTTTATACCTGGTGTGAACTATTAGCCATCTGTAGCAGACTAATACATAATTTTATAGTATAATGTAATATACACTGAAGGCTCAGCACCATAATACTTAATGACGAAGTTGTGTTGTAGCTTTTCCTGAATTTTTAAATGTTAGAAGATATTTTAATCACCAAAAGTTGTGCACAGACAATAGAAATTATAGACTATGTTACTGTTCTAGAGGTATAAGTAGCAGAGGTGTTGAGGATTAGAATAAAAACCCTCCCAAGAGACTGATGGCTCAGCTTGAGTGGCATTGTGGTGACTTCTGGCACCACAACCTAATAATTCCTGGGTTGATTTTGATTAGAGAACTGAATCTTTATATCTTGGTTTATAAAATGATAATCCTTTTTAGACTTCTTTCGATCCTGACCTTTCTATGATTCTCACTGGATATATGATACTGACCATTTTTGGTCTTTTTCATATTTTAGGACCCAGATGAAGTGGTACCAGTTGGCCAAAGAAGAGCCTGGTGTTGGTGCATGTGCTTTGGACTAGCATTTATGCTTGCAGGTGTCATTCTAGGAGGAGCATACCTGTACAAATATTTTGCACTTCAAGTAAGTGGAAAATGCTAAGGACTTTTTTGCCTTTCCTTCACATGTATTAGAAAATTGGCCCAAATTTGTTCTAAGCCTGCACTTTTTGTCTGTGGCCTTTAGCCAGAGTGGTGGTCCTACTTTAGAGTTGTGTGTAAAAATCTGAACGTAAGTTTGTTGAGCCTTTTGGAAAGTCACTAAAAGCAGAATAGTGTTGTTTTGAAATGTTGCTGACTAAAGAGTATAGATTATTGGATGATTTTTCAAAATTGACTAACCTTCATTTTCCTACTATAATTAGTGGCTAAGGTATAATATTATTAATTGCCAATTGAGTAAATACATCAGACAACATCACATGTTGTCTTGTTGATAGACTATAACTTGATACTCAGTTTGGACTCCCCTACAGTAGCCTTTGCTCCTGGGCACTGAATTCACTGGCACCACATCTCTCTGACTCTTTCCCAGTTTTTGGTTTCTCTTTAAGAATTGCGTGACTTCAGCAGTGATGTTGAAGTAATTTAGGATGAATGTTGTTTTATAACTTGAGAGTGTTTAATAGTAATCCTAGTGGGTTAAGACATGAGATTTTTCTTCTCATGATACTCATGATTTATGATCGGTGTTTTGTGATCTATTTCTCTTGGCAATAATTTCATAGGTTTATATTTTCTAGCATTTTAAAATTTGGAGAAACTGTTGGCAAATAGATTTTATTAAAATAATGAAACGTTCTGCCATAATATGTATACATTTCATGTTCATTTTCTATAATTTTCAAGAAAATTGCATGTTGATAGACATTATTGAAATATTAGTCATCTTTTTCAATGCCGTTTTTTTTTACAAGAATTATATTTGATGTAGAAAAAAACATTTTGCAATTACCTGTCCAGAGATATTTTTTTGCCTTAACGTATTGCTTGTTACATGCTCCTACCTAGTCTTTATGTAGATTTTTTAAAAAACAGTCTTTATAGTGATTTCTGTAATCTGTTAGGCTGCCTGTTATTTTCCACTTCATTGTAATACATTTTAAGAAAAAATCACAACTACTTGTATTCTTGTAAAAATTACAGAAAAACGACTCCTTTTTTTGGCTAAAAGAAAAATCATTTAGTCAGTGAATCATATCAAAAAGTTTTAAAAGTACATTTCAGAAAAAAAACATTCATTTCTGAATATATTCTTTTATAAAAATAATGCCTACAGGTAGAAGTAGGCCTATGTGTTTCTTCAAATTTAATTGTCACCAGATGAATAATTGCTTTTATATTCTATTTTTGTCGACTATAAAAAGTAAAGGAAAAATCAGCTGCTTTTCTTCTTCTGAAACAATTTTTTTTACAATACTTCAAATCCCTGTCTTAAAGAATGTGTTAACTGTGTAATTAAACTGTCTGACTTGTCATCTAAAAGTAAGAGTTTGCAAGCAAAATGCTATTTAGATAAGCGGTGGCAGCTTAAGTAATGCTTACATTTAAAAACCTATCTCCCTCTGAATTGCTGAAATAGTGTTTAAACTCTCTATAGCCAGATGACGTGTACTACTGTGGAATAAAGTATATCAAAGATGATGTCATCTTAAACGAGCCTTCTGCAGATGCCCCGGCTGCTCGCTACCAGACAATTGAGGAAAACATTAAGATTTTTGAGGAAGATGAGGTTGAATTCATCAGTGTGCCTGTCCCAGAATTTGCAGATAGTGATCCTGCCAACATTGTTCATGATTTTAACAAGGTGAGTCAGGTGTCTAGAACTGTAAAAAGAATGCACGTTCTTTAATTTATGTTTTTTGCAGTTTTAATTTCAGTATTTTCTGATTTATTCTATTTAGAGTTTACTTTTTATTTAAAAAGAAAATGGACTTGGGTTTCTTCTTCCCTACAAAATGCCCTAACATTTGATGGATTTCTTTATCTGAAGCCGACCCTCAATGGACTTGGCCTTCTTCCATGTTAACTTTTCTTCCCTTGGCTGTGTTTACCTTAAAGCCCACCTTATGGCTGCTTCTCCTTTGCTAGTAAATTGCTATTTCTTATGTGCTCTCATTTTCTTAGATAAGAGGTGATTCACGCTCCCATTTCTGTGTAGCATTTTCAAATATTAGTAATCTTAGTTCTGTATCATTTTATTAATCTATTTTTAAGTTCTCATTTTACATTTCCCCCTAGTTTTGAATATTGTTATGCAATACAAAAAAGGTGAAGTGAGAATACAGTGACTATCCCAGATCCTCCACCTATTTCCAAAATTTTATCACATTTTCTTAATTTCTTTTCTCACATTTGACACTTGACCCCTAGATACTTGAGCTCTTGTCTCTTGTACATAACGTCTACATAACCATGTCATTTATTACCTGTAAGAAAGTGAACATGATAATATGGTATTATTTAATATCTAGTTAATAGTTATATTCCCCCAATAATTTTGTCCCAAGAATTTTTTGTTTTCTTAAAAAATTTGGAAGTTTACCTATTATCTGTGGATTTTGCATCTCTGTATAGTTTGCCAGTTTGAACATTCAGGCGTGTCACTGAATTGAGCTTTGCAAATATTTCATGCCTAATAAATGCAACTGATAAGTGTTTATAAAGTAGTTTGAGAAATTACATATCTTCAAGGTAATAAGCCTATCCAAAGCAAATAGTAAATAATAACTAACACCGAGCTCGTAGAAATCAAAGTGTTTACATGATTTAATTGAACTCCTGTTAATCCTCAAAACCATCCCATGAGATAATCCTTCTCAACCACAGTCTCATCTGAACCACAAGAACACGGAAAACCATTTAATTGTTATTTCAGTTTCTCTAAGGATGGTAGTAACTAGTACTATTCTAGATGCATAGGACAGAAGTTAATTCTTACATGTAATGGATGGATACCTTGAAGGGCATTGGGGTTTACTACATGTGAGGAAACTGATTATCTCTCTTAATCAGATGATAAGGCTATTAATTTTAATAGTTTTTTGTTAATCACTTATAGAAACAAACCCCTGATAAGAATTTTGTTTACTAGTAGTGATAATTTTTCCTCTTTCAATACTACCTTCTGTTCCTATCCCACCAAATACTTCATTTGTTGAAATGCAAGTGATTTACACATTCTAAAGCCAACCCATTTTAATGGTACAAATTATTCTTAAAAATCAGTTGCTATGTTACAAATATTAATCTAATGAAAATTTATCTTTTTCTTTCCAGAAACTCACAGCCTATTTAGATCTTAATCTGGATAAGTGCTATGTGATTCCATTGAATACTTCCATTGTTATGCCACCCAGAAACCTACTGGAGTTACTTATTAATATAAAGGTATAAAATGTTCAGATATTTCTTATTAATAATGCTGTTATCTTAGAATTCATGGTTGATATATTAACCCTGTAAGTGCCCATCTTACTGGAAATACAGCCAAGAATTTTATAAAGAGGAATTAAGATGTGTGGTTTTGGGTTTTTTTCTTTTTATATTTTGAAATAAAATATAATTTCTTAAATTATATCTTTGTTTTCCTAATGGGCCAGATAATCAGTAATAGACTTTTAGGAAGTACGATCTGTGTTGCAAACTATTCAACTCATAGACAATACGTAAGCAAATAGGCATGATTGTACTGCAATAAAACTTTATTTGTAAAAACAGATGGTGGGAAGTAGTTTGCCAACCTCTGTTGCACACATTTCCTCATCTGTTCAATGTATGTTTTGAGGTATTCATAGAATTTATTTTCCAAATATAGGCTGGAACCTATTTGCCTCAGTCATATCTGATTCACGAACACATGGTTATCACTGATCGCATTGAAAACGTTGATCACCTGGGTTTCTTTATTTACCGACTGTGCCATGACAAGGAAACTTACAAACTGCAACGCAGAGAAACCATCAAAGGTAATACTTTTTATTGTTAAAGTGCTTGCAGCAAAGTTTGTTTTACTTCGTTGTGTTGAACCTAGATTTAGATGTAGGCTGATATTGTTATCATATGCTTCCACGAGTGAGAAAGTAAAACTATATTGTATCACTATATAATATTTCTAAATTCCCAGAGAATCACCTAAATTCTAAATTCACTCTTCTCAGATAGAATAGGTGAATGTGAAATGTCAGTGCCTAGAGATGTTGTCAGCTCACGTTCCATGTAGTCACCCAGTCCAGCCTTCCATCCCGCCACTTTGGTTCAGTCACATTGTGTGAGAGTTCTTATCCAGAAGGTCTCTAGAGGAGCTCTTTAGGTGTGTGCTCAGGGATCTGGATTCTAAACAGAGAGTTTGCCTTTTGGATCACGTTGAAGATAATCGTAGTCAGGTTAGTTAGAAGGGAATTTGGCTAAAGAATTAAGAGCATTGACAGAAGTAATGTGGCTTTGCCAAATCACTTAGCCTTTTTTTTTTTTTAACCTGAAAAACAAGAGTGACAGTATCTCCCCCTTTCCTTTCAAGATCTTTGTAAAAATAAAATGAAAGTACATGTGACAAAGTTGTAGAAAGTAAGAAGTGCCACTTGAATCACTGTGGTGTGATTTCTTTGGAATTGTGGCACCTAGTAAAAGTGCTTTCCTGGCTTTTTGTTAGCACCTTAATAATGTTCTCTCACCTTGGATGATGAGTCACCTGAAACCTGCTTGATTTCTTACATTTTAAAATTATCTTTCTAGCTGATATTTTTTTTAAAAAGCCAGACTTACACATATAATGAAATATACCCTCTTTAGTGTGCACTTCTGAGTTTCAACAAATCACCACCACAGTCAAGATATAGAACATTTCCACTACAAAGTCATAAATTTATATGCGGCATTATCATTGTTAATAAGATCTGTGAAGATACTTAGTTCAGACAAGAGAGGCAGATTATTTTCTCCAGTGTTAAAAAATCAAACCATAGAAGTTCATGGAATATAGAGTATAATATTTCTGTATATGTAAATAATAACTATGAAGGTTAATATGAATTACTAAAGAACCAGAAATTTAAAAACTTTTCCCTCCAAACAGGTATTCAGAAACGTGAAGTCAGCAATTGTGTTACAATTCGGCATTTTGAAAACAAATTTGCTGTGGAAACTGTAATTTGTCCTTGAACAGTGAAGAAAAACATGGGAGAAAAATTTAATATTGCATCATAACCCCACCCTTTGTATTTTGTGCAGTGATTATTTTTTAAGATCTTCTTTCATGTAAGTAGCAAACAGGGCTTCACTATCTTTTCATCTCATTAATTCAATTAAAACCATTACTTTAAAAAAATCTTTTCTTCTTTCCAAGTGTGGTGTCTGTCTTTTATCTTGAATTAGTAGTTGTATGAAGTCATAGATAATAATACACCATAGATCTTATGTGTTAGGAAGAATTTAAATTTCTTTAAATCATTTATCCAGATTTTTACGTTTGAATTATGCATTTTCCAGAGGAGGGGTTATCTAAAGAAAAATCATATATATGCATACGTAAGAATGGACCACAGTGACTTATTAGTAGTTGTTAGCTGCCCTGCTACTTAGTTTGTTAGAGCATTTGAGCACACATTTTAATTTTCCTCTAATTAAAATGTGCAGTATTTTCAGTGTCATATTTAACTATTTAGAGTATGATTTCCACCTTGATGTTTTAATATCCTAGACATCTGCTGTAATAATATTTTAGAAAATGTTTGGAATTTAAGAAATAACTTGTGTTACTAATTTGTATAACCCATATCTGTGCAATGGAATATAAATATCACAAAGTTGTTTGACTAAAAGACTGTGTGTTGTTTTTCCCCTATAACAAAACCAAAGAGTAATTTGGTTCTTTATATCTTAAGATAATCTATGTAAAAGAAGAAAGTATCTCTTAAAAATTCAGTTCGCTACATATAGTGGGTAAAAATACAGATTTTTAAAAAATAAAAACAAACTTTTAAACTAACTAAGGTACATTCTTTGTGGGTACTATTGAAGTAACGTCTAAGACTCAACCTTGAGCGATGCTGTGTAGTACATTTTAAACTAATGCTTTTGTAGTTAATGGAGGGGCTATTATTAAACCTAAAGCTTCCAAGAAGCATAAAATATACTGCTTTTCTGTGAATGCTTCCCTCCCTCACAAATGGAGCATTTCGAGTTACAGAGGTGATTCTCTTCTATTTCCAAGGTTACTTCCTATCTGAAATAATTCAGAATCCATCACCATTTTAAATATCTAAGAGTAATTTCTCTGTAAATCCCTAAGAAAAAAATTTCAATTCTGAATCTAGGAAGTCAAAATTTTTGGTTTCACAAAAATCCATAAATGATCTGGTCTAGGAACCAGTTCTAGTCCAAAAAGATACTATTTGATTTTTGGCTCTTAGTTTTATTTCAGTAGTACTGTAGGAACTTTAGGCTGGCTAGTCAGATATGCAGAGATTGAGAATTTATTTTAGAAGAAAATATATTCTGATGAAATGAGAGTTGTTTTTCCCTACCTTCCAGGCTCTAAAATTTCATGTTTTTTAGGGAGCTATGAACATTTAAGAGCACATTGTATATTCATTCAGCAGATAACTTACTGGCATCTTTTAGTGCATCCGTAATGCACTAGCATTAAGTGTGAAAGATATATCTGTGAGGAACAACTGCTGCTTAGAGGAGACTCTCAAGTCTAATGAAAGGAACTGGTGAATAGCTACCTAATTACGATACAGTTGCGATTGGTACTGTAATGGGGAAGAACAGGCCCAGGAACTTTGGGAGAATTCAGGAGAGACAATGAGATATTGGAGATGTGAAGTGCACTGCAAGGTCATGGAGGACCTTGTATGCCAGCTTGAGGACTTCTTCAGTAGATCATGAACTGCTATCGAAGGTTTGTATTTTAGTTTCTGTTTTCCCACCTATAAGAGTAATGCTGTATTAAGATAGATGAACTGCTTGTAACAGCCACCATCTGAATGGCTTCAGATAGTAGGAGTTTATAAGCTTTTATCCTACTCCATTGTGGCAGGCAGGCTCTAGGCTCCCAGGGACTTCTCCATCTTGTAACAGTTCCAGCTTTGACTCCTCAAATTTCCCATGGAAGAACAGGAGTTAGGGTGGTAGATCCTGCAGGGTTATGGCTGGGCCTGACCAGTGGGCGTACACCATTTCTGCCTATTTCCATTTACTGGAGCCCAGCCATATGACCCCAGGCCAGTGGTAAATAAGGTGGGGAAATGCAGTTATCCTGTGTGTAAAGAAAGAGAACCAAAATATCTTGCTTAACATACAGCATTTTTACCACCAGCGGACAATTCAAATGAATGAACAAATGAATAAAACAAAAATCACCAGAAAATAATGATCATCCATGGTTCCATCACACAGAAATAATCATAACAAGATTTTGAGTGTGTATGTTTAAAACTTGTGTTATCTTACTACAATAGCAACATGCTCTTGGTGGATTTGGAAAGTATATAAAAACACAAGGAAAGTAGAAGTTGAATATTCCTCACCAAGAACTTACTGTTCTTTTGGTTATTTTGGTTATGTGTCTTTACTGTTTTACTGTCTTTTCCCTCCATTTATACGTTATAAACACTTTCCCCTATCATTCAGAATTATACATTTTAAAGGCTGCAATTACATTTATTGTAGATGTACCATAGTTTTTTAATGAGTTCTCTTTTATTGAACATTTTGGTAATTTATGACATTTTTGCCATTAAAAACACGGAGATGTGTTTCTTTTAATAAGCTTTTTATACACATGTCCATGATTATTTCCATCTGTTCTTGAAATTATTTTTCCTTTTGCATTTGCTCTTCAAAAAATTGTTGAAGTAATAGATGCAAATAGAAATCAAATAGTATCCAAAGGGAACTTAAAAAAAAGAAAGACAGTCTCCTTTCTCCTTCCCTAAATTCTGATACTTTCTCCTTCTCATAATACAGTGTTTCTCATACTTACAATGCTATTTTAAATATCTCTTTATGTTTTCCTCCCCAATCTATACTTTTTATTTCCTATTCTTGCCTTACTGCATTAATAAGGATTTCCAGGATGACATTGAGAAGAAGTGATGAGAGGCAACATCTTTGCTCTGTACCTGATAGTGGGAAGGCTTCTAGTTTGTCACCATTGAGTGTGATGTTAGCTGTAGGGTTTTTTGTAGACAGTCTTTATTAAGTTGAGGAAGTTTTCTACTTCTGGTTTACTGAGAGTTTTTATCATGAATGGGTATTGGAGTTTGTCAAATGATTTTTCTCCATTTATTGATATGATCAATTATTGATATAATCAATATGGTTTTTCTTTTTTAGTCTGCTGAAGTGGTGGATTACATGAATTGAGTTTTGAATGCTAAACCAGCCTTGTACCTGGGATAATTCTCACTTGATCGTGGTGTATAATTCTTTTTATGCTTCTTTCAATTTGATTTGCTAATATTTTGTTGCATCTGTGTTCAAGGGAGATTTGATCTGTAGTTTCCTTGTAATGTCTTTGGTTTGGGTATTTGGTAATGCTGGCCTCATAGAATGAGTTAGAAATTGTTCCTTCTGCTTCTGTCCTTTGTAAGAGATTGTAGAGAATTGGTATAATTTCTTGCTTAAATATTTGTTGGTAGAATTCACCAGTGAAGCCATCTGGGAATGGTGCTTTGTGTTTCAGAAGGCTAATTATTGATTCCTTTTCCTTAATAGATACAGGTCATTCAGATCATCTTATTCTTTTGAGTTTTGGTAGATTGTGTCTTTCAAGGAATTGGTCCATTTCTTCTAGGTTATCAAATTTGTGGGCACAGACTTGTTCATAGTTTTCCTTTATTATCCTTTTAATTTCCATGGGATCTATAATGATGTCTCATTTCTGATATTAGTAATTTGTGTCCTCTGTTTTTTTTCTTAGCCTGTTTAGGCACTTAACTGATTTTTATTTATTTTTTTCATAGAAGCAGGTTTTGGTGTTGCTGACTTTTCTTTGTTGATTTCCTGTTTTAAATTTCATTGATTTCTGCTCTGATTCTTACACTTTCTTTTCTTCTGCTTACTTTAGATTTAATTTGCTCTTCTTTTCTAGTTTCCTGAGACTTAGATTATTGCTTTTAGATCTTTCTTCTTTTCTAATGTATGCATTGTCTATAATTTGCCTCTAAACACTGCTTTTGTTGCATCACACAAATTTTGACAACTTGTATTAACATTTGGTTCAAACTACACAGTGGACATTGTGGTTTGAGAGCAGACATTGATTTCTATTCTTTTAAATGCGTGTTTTTCTTAATTCTTTTAAGTTTGCTAAGATGTGGGTTTTTTTTTTTTTTAATGTTTATTTTTGAGTAGACAGAGTGCGAGTGGGGGAGGGGCAGAGAGAGAGGGAGACACTGAATCCGAAGCAGGCTCCAGGCTCCAAGCTGTCAGCACAGAGCCCAATGTGGGGCTCAAACCCACAAACTGTAAGATCATGACCTGAGCTGAAGTCAGACGCTCAACCAATTGAGCCACCCAGGTGCCCCTAAGATGTATTTTATTGATCAGAATGTGGTCTATATTGGTGAATGTTCCATGAGAGCTTAAGAAAAATGTGTCCTATTATTGTTGAACTAGTTTATAGATTGATGGTGTTGAATTTAACTATGTCTTGGCAGTTCCATTGTGTAATGGTGAGCACTCTGGACTCTGAATTTAACTATGTCTTTACTGATTTTCTGCCTGCTAGCCTTGCTTTTTGTTGTTGTTTTAGGTTTGTTGTTTTTGAGAGAGGGGTGTTGAATGGCCTCCAGCTATGATAGTGGAGTAATCTATTTCTCCTTGTAGTTCTGTCGGTTTTTGCCTTGTGTAATTTGATGTTCTCTTGTTAGGTACATACACATTAACAATTACTATGTCTTAGAAAATTGACCCCTGCATCATTATGTAATGCTCTCCTTTGTCAATGATAACTTTCCTTACTTTGTATTAAGCTCTGTCTGAAATTAATAGAGCTATTTGTACTTTGTTTTGAGTAATGGTATCATGGCATATTTTTCTCTATCCATTTACTTTTAATCTGTCTGTGTCTTTATATCTGAAGTGGGTTTCTTATAGACAACATATAGTTAGGTTGGGTTTTTTGTCCATTGACATTCAAAGTGATTATTGTAATTGGATCAGTATCTGCCATTTTTATTACTGTTTTCTGTTTGTTGTTTTTCGTTCCTATTTTTATCTTTCACTCTTCTGCCTGTTGTGGTTTGGGGTGAGCATTTTCTATGATTCCATTGTCTCATCTAAGTCAATACTAGTTTTTTTCTCTCTGGATCTTTCTCATTAATATATAACCTGAGGAAGAACCCTGGTTTAGTCTCTGTTTTCTTACTATTGATCATTGTGAGCCTTTTATCTTACTGAGAAAATATTAATCACAATTTAAAATTTTAAAAACTATTTACTGTAGATCCCACACTTAATTCTTCCAACCTTATATTGTAAATTAATCCTGAGAAGCAGAATGGGTGGGAATGGGCTCTTGAGAGCTCAAAATCCATTCCTAAATGGCATAAAGCAAGATAGCCCTAGCTCTTTACTGCTTACATTTGTAAATAATTTGATGGGATTTTTATATTTATTTTTTAAACTTACATTTATATTCATATTTTGATGGTAAAAAATCACGTAGAAAGATTGATGGTAAAAAAAAATGAATGCCCCCCTCTTTCTACCATCCTCTTCTCCAGTCCCATTTTCCAAGGGAGAACATTGTTAGTAGTTTAACATGTAACAAAATTTTTAGATGACTTTGTTCTTACCCTAGTGGTAAAAGAAGAAAATGTCCTCTGGTCAGATGATGTGGTCTTATGTGTCAAGAACTATGTGTTTGAGAAGTCCAGGGCAGAAACTTCATACTCTGCACAGCTTCCAAGTCATCCATCTCCCAGCATCCTCTAGTTGTTCTTCTGCATTCATGGTGTAACTCACGTCACTACATCTACTTCTGTGTCCCTACAATAAATTTGATGTTTTATCACATGCCCTGCTTCAAACACTTTTATGGCATCCCCTGGCTAGGATAAAGGCCATACTTAATCTGCATGATTTCATCCCAACCCAGCCTCTCCAGCCTCATCTTAATAACACTCCCTTTTGTTCTTTGCATTCTGCCACACTGACTGCCTTAGTTTCTTGGTAAATGCAATTTTCCCTCCCTTAAAATTTATTCCCATCCATTCCCCATTGTGCCCTTTAGTTAGCTTCTAGTCAGCTTTCAGAACTTAGTGCAAATGCACTTCCTCAAGGGAAACCTTTCTTGAAGCATTAGGAAAGGTTCTGTTTTTAAGATTTTGTCATCTTTGCTTGTTTAATATAGACCCTTGTTTAAACTAGACCCTTCAATATATATAGGATGGCTGACACCTAGTTGGAGCTTTTCCTTATTTATTGAGTGGATTAATCCTTCCTTCCTGTACCACCCTAGTCTTACCCACTGTTCCCTTTATTCTGGATAGTATGTTTCCCAACCAGTTGTCTCTATATATCTCTTCCAAAGTCTTTGCTGGCTTCTAAAACCTATTCATTCTGGATCTTAGTGAGTTGACAAATATAAATCTGATTATGTCTTTTATAAAACTTTCTGAGGGTGTTCTATTGCACTTAGGAAAAAATACAAACTCTTTTCAAGCTCTAAAATTCTGTCCTGGGTACATTTCTGTTCACCACTTAACTTTTTATCCTAACTTCTTTCTGTTCCAGCCTTCATGTAAGCTGGTGGCCCTGCCTGAAACAGTTTTCTCTCTGCCTGTCCCCACCCCTGCCTCCGCAAACAGAACATTTAACTCCCACTCATCTTTCAGATCTCAGATTAAAATTAAACATTTCCTCAGAGAGGCCACAATGCCTATCTTTATTTCTTTTAACTTCCATGTTACTTTATTATCTGTCTCCCCAAAACCTTTCTTTAGACTATCGCAAAGCTTATGCACCATTGTGTCCTCTCTACCTGGCACATGGTAGGTCTTAACATTGAATGAAAGAGTAAACTAATTTCTTGGTCAGTTGTAGCTAGAGAGGAAAAAAAAAAAGTTCAATATCAACTTCATTAAAACCGAAGTATTTTTTTGGCACGCAGTCTTCGCCATTTGAGTGGACCATTTAATTAATAATAAATGGGCTACATTTTGTAGATTGATTCACTCAGCTGATAAGGGTTTTACTTGGAGGCAGCTTCATCCTGGCTGGCATACTGTGCGAAAGACACAGCCTTGTTCTAAGTAAAATGTTCTGTGGGGGCCATATTAAGGTTTTTGTAGGACCAAGTGGTGACTGATAACTATATATCCCCAAATGTTTCAAGCCAAGATTGTCTTTTTCCATATCATGTCATTCCATGGAATTTGGGACCAGATGCTCTTTGATATTCAAAAGGATGCCAACATTCTTTTAGGCCCAGTGAGGACCAAAAGGAAGTAGAATTAAGTTTAAAAATGTAGGCAGACTACTTGGTTGTCACAGTCCTGGAGATAGCTATTTGTATTTATTGGGTGGGGCCACAGATGCTAAATGTCTTAAAAGTATGGAGTCCTGCACAACAAAGGATTGCCCTGCCTGATTTGTCAATTATACCCCTGCTGGGAAGCATGAAAAGAGACTCAGTTTCTTGAATACCAGGGAGAAAGGCATCCATTAGACTGCCGCCAACTCAGTGAAGCCAGGCATAGTTTTCCATTCGGGCACGACTGTGGCAGTTTCTTAGAATATTTTTTGTAACAAAACATATAATTAGACAAATACAAGTTTGGTAGCTAAGCTCCATGTATCTAGTTCTCTCCCCGCCGCCCCCCCCCCCCACACGTATCTAGTTTTAATCCGCTCCAGAAAACATTATACTTTAGTCAACCCTTAATTATCTGATATCCAACTCCTGTCACAAACCTGGCTGAGACATGCAGGAAGGTAAGCATACGAAGTGAGAATGCTCTATTCCTTGGGAATGAGTCTAGATTCTTTCTATCCCTGAAGCTAGGGCACTGTAGAAAACCACTCTATTGTGAATAGCTTCCTTTAATTCTTCATAAAAATGCTTTCATAGAACCATCACTTAGTATCCTCTTGACTTTTGTTAAGAACTGATAGAAATAAAAATGAACCAAAAGCGTTTCAACTTTTATAAAAATTCTGGTGAAAGTAGTATGTAATAGCTAGTGCTTCTTATCAAAATATTCTTAATTTGGTATTAGGAAAATTTTGTGTCTCTTGGTACATGCTAATATTAGCTAACAGAGCTAAGTAGTCTCTTTCCCCTTTACTTGGTGGCTGGGAAACTCAGAACAAAACTTTGTGCTCAATTAGATTAATTGCTTTTAGCCTAGGTTTTTGTGTTTGTAACCTTTTAAGTAGTAGTCTCATGTTTTGTTGTGTATTTTAGGTAGAATTTACATGCAATAAAACGCACATGTGTTCAATGAGTGTTGACCATTTTCTATGTCTGTGTTAACAACGATCCGAACATTTTCATCATCCCGGGAAGTTCACTTGTGCCCCTTTGCACTCAGTACCCACTCCTGTTGGAACTGCTTTCTGGCTTCTATGCCCATAGATGAGTTTTTGGCTGTTCTTGAACTTTGTTTGAATGGGATCATAGAATATATATATGATCTTTTTGTCTAGCTTTTTTCACTCAACATTGTTGACATTGTGCTGTTGCATGAATCAGTAGTTCTTTTTAATTACTGAGTATAGGGGCGCCTGGGTGGCTCAGTCGATTAAGCATCCAACTTCAGCTCAGGTGGTGATCTCACAGTTCGTGAGTTCGAGCACCGCATCAGGCTCTGTGCTGACAGCTTAGAGCCTGGAGCCTGCTTTGGATTCTGTGTCTCCCTCTCTGCTCCTCCCCTGCTCGTGCTCTGTCTCTTCTTCAAAAATAAATAAAAAACATTAAAAAAATTAATTACTGAGTAGCATTGCACTTAAATATACTTCAATTTATCAGTTTCTCTGCATATTGATACTTCAGTTTCCAGCGTTTGGCTATTTTGAATAAAGTTGCTTTGAACATTTGTGTACAATTCTTGATGGACAGATCATGTTTAAAAATATTTAATGATTTTATTGTGAAAGCATCTTCAGTGTAAACTTCATATCTTTATGAAAGGAGTTGGTAAAGTGTAATAAATACGTGGAAATATAGCCGCCCCCTAGGATTAGATTTATAGTCATTAACTTAAAACACTAAAAACAGCTTCTAAATATTAGTTTCCCATTGTTTTAGAATTGAAGGCCAGGTCAAATATGTAACTTATCTCTTCAAATAAACTGCAAATTGGATACCTTCTCATTTAAATCCCTTCTAAGGTATAGGTTGCTATCTTCAAATCCCCATTTTTTTTTGTCCAATAGTCACACCAAACTTAACATATTCAAAGCCAAATTTAATTTTCTTCCCCAGACCTAACTCTCCCATGGTTTCCTCATCTCAACTGTTTTTCAGTTGTTCAGCCTAAAAATGTGGACTTGTGCTTGATTCCTCTGTTTTGTAAACGTCGCATTGCACCCATCAGCAAATCTGGTGCACTCTGCCTTCAGAATGCAGATTATCAGCGCTTCAGCCACTTCCCACTCTCTCTAATGCTAACATGCTAGTCAAAGCCACCATCCTCTCTTGCTTGAATGGGTGCCATAGCTTCCTAACTCACCTTCCTGCTCCCATCTTTGGCCCCAAGAGCCTGTTCTAAACAGGGGAGGGATCCTTTTTCAATCTCAATCACATCAGGTCACCCTGCTCAAAACCCGACACTCATTCAAAATAAAAGCCAAAGTTCTTACAATGGTCTACAAAGCCATAAGTCATCTGGCCTCCCAGAACCTCTCCTCACATCATCTCTGACCACTCTTGCCCTTTCCTACCCCTCTGCAATCACGTGGCTGCCTCACTTACCTTTGCACGACCAAGAGCAATCCTGCCTCAGCCATTGCATTTGGTGTTTCTGGGCCGGGAACCCCATTCTCCTCCAGTCCCCACACACATCTCAAGTCACACTGCCTTACTTTATTCTTACTTCTACTCACTGTCCCTTCATTCAGTAGGTCTTCCTTGATCACCTTTGGTCACCCCCAAAGTTGGCAGTGTCTGTATTGTATTCTTACTTACCTCACCCAAGCCATACCTTGAAGACTGCTTCAAGTCTGAGGATGGGCAGAAATGATGGCTAGAACTTGGCTCAAGATTCCAGAAACAGCTAATACTCAATGTAAAGAATAGCAAGGAAGTGATTGAGGACACTTTTCTCATAGTCTCCCTGGTTTTCTCATGGAGGCTCCTCTGGAGTTTGAAGGTCTCCACAGCCCACATGGAGTGAGATGTCCATTAGATAGAGAAGCATAGAGCTGTGGGCTCTGCTTCATCCCTTCACTCCCCTGCAGCCACTCAGCAGCCAGAAACAACCTGTACTGTCTTATTCTGCTGCACAGTGAACCTGATCAACAAGACCTTATAGCTGGGTGTCCTTGTGCTGTTGACAACCTCCCATTATCTGTGTCTGCACTCCACTGGGGTCTAAGAGTTTGCAGTCTTTCCCTTTATAGGCCGCCTTGGCCATAGCTTATCACAATGCCTTATTTTCTCTATGGCCCTTATCACCATTTGACCTATTATATATTTATTTTTTGTACTTGTTTATTGTCTGTCTCTCCAAGTAAAATGTAAGTTCCCTGAGAACACAGACTTTACTCTTTCTGTTCATGCTGTATTCCTAGTACCTAGAATAGCACCTGGCACATGGTAAATACTTAGTAAATATTTACTGAGTTTTGCTCAATATATTTAACATGGGTTTATGTAGTTCCTTCTAAAAAAAGGCAGCATTGTATAGATTTCAGTGGCTGCTAATGTCAAATCACTCCAAACCTCCCTTTTTGCTTTTCTCTTTCCTTTTCATTTCAGAGTCTTATTTAGGGGTTGGAATGACCATGGGAATCAAGTTGCATATACCCCAGGTTTGGTACTAGTTTTGTTGCCGTGTTACAGGAAGCTGGGAATTGTGTCTTTGGTAACCAGGGTAGAAGAAAGTCTATTATTTTAATGTCTCAAGTTCAAATTCCCTCTAATATAGGGATCCCTTGAATCCCTACTGTATTGGAATTCAGACTGATTCACAAGTAAAGACCTCTTGGAAATAACATTCTGAGAAAGGTCCTTCGTGTTTGAAAATCTGCAAGTTTTGGGATCTGGATGATGTGAGTGGTACAGAGACTTGAAACGGAAATTGTAGGGGTGCCTGGTGGCTCAGTTGGTTAAGCATCCGACTCTTCATTTCATGATCTCACAGTTCATGGATTCAAGCCCCTCATCAGGCTCGAGCCTGCTTGGGATTCTGACTCCCTTTCTCTCTGCCCCTCTGCCATTTGCTATCTCTCTAAGAAAATAAATGAAAATAAACTTAAAAAAATTTTTTTAAATGGAAATTGTAGTTTCTTCTCATTGATTCATTCCAATAAATATTTTATCAAATGTCTAGAATATCAGATACCTCAAATATGTAATCCTAATTGTGATCTATTTTTTTCAAAAAGTCAACATTGTTTCTATAGTAAGATATTTTCTGCTCAATGACCCAGAAAATCCCACTCCCTGGTTGTCAGTAAGTAATATTCATTGAATACCCATGTGTGCAGATTACAGCATTAACTTCTACCCTAAAGGAGTTTGCAATTTCTGTCTGCTCAAGGGGCTTGGTTGAAAGGAAATTAATAAATAAGCTTGACTCTATAAGACTCATTGCTTCCAATGGAAGAAAGGATGTTGACTACTAAAACTTTTATAAATCACCTCTTTTTGTAATATGGAAGCAACTAAAATTTGTTTTTCATATTTTGAGAGGATATTTGATACTGACACTATCGAACTGATACTATGTTTGAGGGTGGGGCTTATACCTGGGAGGGTTGTGAATCTTGTATCACCTTCCCCAAATACTCAAAAGACCATGGTCAGGAAGATGGTTATTGCGAGAACAAGGGCATTACACAGCACATTCTGGTCAAGAATAATAAATAAGGAAAACAGAATAATCAGCTTTTAAAGAAGACATGTATATATAAAAACAATCTGCAAAGTCAAAGTAATTTGCAGAAACTTCCTAGTTTCACCATTGAGATGCCTCTTGTCAATACTATTTACTTAAAACAGTCTAAGACAAGGTGCAACCTACTGATCAGTTTCTCATAATCAATTCTTAGCCAGAAAATGTAAGGACCCTTCTGTGAGTTCTACCTTACCAGAAGCCATGGGCTTCCTGGAATGACTTAGAAATCTCAGATCTGACAATGATTTTGAAACACAATTTCAATATTCTTGACCCACCCAGCCATTCCTAGATGTACAAATTATATGGCCACATGGCGTGTGACCAGAACAGAGGACCAGGCAGAGAGCACAGCAAGGAGAACAGGAACAGAAAAGACACTTTTGCCTATTGACCATTACCTTTGTATTTTTTATAAGATCACATTTTTGAATTTTTTTTTTTTAAATTTTTTTTTTTTCAACGTTTATTTATTTTTGGGACAGAGAGAGACAGAGCATGAACGGGGGAGGGGCAGAGAGAGAGGGAGACACAGAATCGGAAACAGGCTCCAGGCTCTGAGCCATCAGCCCAGAGCCTGACGCGGGGCTCGAACTCACGGACCACGAGATCGTGACCTGGCTGAAGTCGGACGCTTAACCGACTGCGCCACCCAGGCGCCCCTGAATTTTTATTATGGAAAATTTTGAACATAGACACAAAAATAGAACAATACTCAATAAATGCACATGAACCCATCAATCAGCTTTACCAGTCAGCAACACTTTGTCTTTCTCAATGTATCCATCCCCTCTTGTATTGTATTGTATTGTATTATTTATTTTATTTTTATTTCTGCTGGAATATTTTAAAGCAGCTCTCAGACATATCATTTCACCCTTAATTAGTGCAGTACACATCTCTCTTTTTAAAGCAAAATCACAATACTGTTATCCCCATCCTAAACAAAATTAACATTAATTCCTTTTATTATCTAATAATAAATTATTATTTATTAGACCTCTAAATCCATGTTCATATTTCCTCAGTTGGCTCAAAATGGCTTTAGTATAGTTGGTATGTTTGAATTGGGATTCAGGCAAGGTACGCCCCTTGCATTTGGTTGCTATATCCCTTAAGTCTATTTTAATTTATGAGTTCATTTCCCCTTCTCCACCCTTCTGCCATTTACTGATTGAAAAGTTGGGTCATGTGTCCTGTAGAATTTCCCAAATTTTGAATTGTGCTGATTGAGTTTCTATGATGTCACTTAAAATTTTTCTCTATCCCCTGTATTTTTTGTAAACTGATAGATCTGGAGGAGGAATTCAATTCAGGTGATTGATTGATTGATTGATTGAGGCAAGAATACTCATTGGATGTGCTGTAAGCTTTCTATTGCATCACATTAATAGGAAGTGATATGAAGCTTGATTAATGGGTTTGCTAGGTTTATATCATTTTATTTAAAATTCTTAATTATGAATATAATACACTCACTATGGAAAAATTAAAAAAAATATAGATAGCAATCAAGAAGAAAATAAAAAGTAAGAGTATGCCTACATTCCAAAGAAGACTACTATTTGTATTTGGTGTACGTCTTTCCCAGTTTCTTCTGTTTTGGTTGAAACTTTCTCTTTTTGCTCCCTAATTGGACTTATGCTGCCTTTAAAAATATAATCCAGTAAGCCCATTCACTAATAAATATTTTGGGTGCCTTTACATTTTTGTGATAATAGAAGAAAAGGAGGAAGGGTACAATTTGAGCCTCTGCTATCAAGCTGTTGCTGTTATATTATTTTTTACTTATCTTCACAATGACTGTGTGAGAGAGGTATTCTATTCCCATTTTATGAAAGAGGAAATAAAGACTCAAACCTCTTGGAATCTTTAACTTTGAGTCCGAAGAGTCTTGAAGTCTTTTGGTTACATCTGAAGTCCTGGCATTCATTCTCTTCCTGACTTTGGGGGGCAACTATCAAACAGGACCATTCTATCTAGTCAGTTAAGAATGTACTTGATGGTCATGAAAAAACTTTAAAGTTGCTTAAAAGGCTTGAGAGATTTTATTTGATAAGTAGCAAGGCAAACTCATTTAGGTGTATGAAAATAAAGTACAGAATGTTGTGCATTTTTCAGAGATTAAGAAAGTTTTGCATGTTTCCTATGTTTTACTTCATCTTTACTGTTTATCTTTTGTAGTACTGGCAGTTAGTCTTTAACTTAAAATAGGTAAAGGAGTGAAAAAGAGGACAAAAATCTGATGCAAGAGTTTGGATTTTGGGTTATCTATAAATCCTTTGACATCAATTCTTAATTGCATGAGTTAATTCAAAGAAGTACAGAATTTTATTTATTATTTATTTTTTAAAATTTTTATCTAAATCCAAGTTAGTTAACATATAGTGTAATAATGGTTTCAGGAGTAGAATTTAGTGATTCATCATTTACATATAACACCCAGTGCTCATCCCAACAAATGTTCTCCTTAATGCCCTTCACCATTTAGCCCATCCCCCCACCCAACACCTTTCCAGCACCTCTGTTTATTCTCTGTATTTAATAGTCTCTTATGGTTTGCCTCCCTGTTTTTATCTTATTTTAACTTGCCTTCCCCCATGTTCATCTGTTTCGTTTCATAAATGCCACATATGAGTGAGATCATATGATTTTTGTCTTTCTCTGATTTTGCTTAGCGTAATACATTCTAGCTCCATCCATGTTGCAAATGGCAAGATTTCATTCTTTTTGAGTGCCAAGTAGTATTCCATTGTTTATATATACCACATCTTTTTTATCTGTTCGTGTTGATGGACATTTGTGTTTCCATAATTTGGCTATTGTTGATAGTGCTGCTATAAACATTGAGGAAACACAGTATTTTAGAACTGGAAGGTGTCTTAAAGATCATCTTCTGGAACATTTTCAATATATAATGAAGAGTCTACAGCCCCAGTGGGTTCAGTGCCTTTCCTCAGGTAACTCAACTACTTTGACATCAAGGTATGAGTTGAACTCAACATCTTTAACCTTCAGTTGTATATTGACTTTGTGTGAATTTAACCTATTTTAACAATTTTTCCCCTCTATGAACAGAAGGAAATGTTTAAACAATCTTTTCATTACACTTAGGGTGGTCACTAATTTTACCAGACTCAGAAGCACGTCCTAGTGTTGTAAAACATATGCCAAGAATGGTTTCTTACTATTATGAAAGCTGAGGGCCAGGATAAAAAGGGCCCTGTCTCAAGACAGGGAGAGAAAACACGTTTGAAATAAACGGTGATTATATTTTCTAGACTGTCTTTAATCCTCTTCAGGAAAAGTTTAAATAAATGTATCTTTTAGAACCACTGAATAGTTTAATTCCAAAATAAAGGTAGAAGAGTAATAAGCTTGATTGTAATATTACTGATCGTGCTTTTTTAAAAGTAGAAATATTTGCATATAGAAAGGTAGAAATATGTAAAACTCATTTGGGAAAACTGAAGCAAAATCTTTCATCATGCTAACTTAAAATGCAAACATAAAAGTTGGAAATAAATGGCAGGAAAGAGCTGAGTAATAAGCCCTTGGGACAATGGTTTGAAGCAGCTAGATAATGTGTTTAGTATCCAGTTTCCTACCATTTTGTATAAACATTGCCTCTCCGTTTCCTTCATGGATAAATTTAACCTAAAAATCAGTCTCAGTGTCTCCAGTGCTGTCCTGTTTGTAGGGCAATAATCAGTCCACAGGTTTTTGACAGTTTGTGGCTTACAGGATATCCTTCAGCAGACAGACATGTGCATTAGTCATCCATTTTCTGATGATATTTCTGGACTGCATACAGGGACTGATGGTGCCATGTGGTACATGGCTATTTATTCTGGTTTTTAAGCAATTGGAATGCAGGGAACTATTTAGTTCCATGGTACTTGACAGAAGGGAACAGATTTGCTAGACAAGGTTGAAAACAAGGATGTCATTGTAGGCTGAGAATAAATTGGCATAAATGTAGTATCCTTCCTATATGCATAGCCACTAGTAAAGAATAGTATCAGGTGCCATTAACATTCAAACCAAAGTTTTTAAAAAATACACAATGGAGGAAAGGGAGCTTTGAAGTACCCATCAATTAACTTCACAATTACCAACTCATAACCAGTCCAGTTTGTCCCTATCTACTTCCCAGCCCTGACTATGGTAAAGCAAATTCCAGACATCAAATTATTTTATCACAAATATTTTAACATTTATCTCTAAAAGACAGGAGTCTTTTTTAAAAAAAGACAACCACACTACCATATCACAACTGGAAAATGGACAAAAATAACTTAATTCATTAAACATACACTTGCTATTGAAATTTCCTGGGGTCTCATAAATGTTTTTTTCTTTATTTTGAAGTTTATATGTTTGGATCAGTATCCACACATTGCAATTGGCTGTTTGTTAATTTTTTTTTTAATTTAAAAAATTGTTTTAATTTACTTGTGGTAAAATACATGTAAGGTTTACTATCTTAACCATTTTTACATGTATAGTTTAGTAGTGCTAGGTACCTTCACACTATTGTACAATCATCACCACTACCTACCTCCAGAACTCTTTGTATATTGCAAAACTGAAACTTTATGTCCGTTAAACAACAATTTCCCACCACCCATTCCCTAGACCCTTGGCAACCACCGTTCTACTTTGTCTCCTTGAATTTGGTCACTTTAGGTACCTCATTATTAGTGCAATCATATAGTATATATCGTTTTGTGACTGGCTTATTGCACTCAGCAATAATGTTCTCAAAATTTATCCATGTTGTAGCGTGTGTCAGAATTTCAGTCCTTTTTAAGGTTGAATAATATTCTATTATATGTGCGTACCACATTTTGTTTATCTAGTCATCTGTTGTTGGACACTTGGGTTCCTTCCACCTCTTGGCTGTTTTGAGTAATGCTTCTATAATGTGCATATACAAGTATATTTTTGAGACCTGCTTTCAATTCCTCTGGATGTGTACCCAGAAATGGTATTACTAGATCCTATGGTAATTCTATTTTTATTTTACCTTTATAAGGAAGCACCACACCATTTTCCTTAACGGTGTGCCATTTTACATTCCCAGCAACAGTGCACAAGAGTTCCAGTTTCTCACATCTTTGCCAACTCTCGTTATTTTTGGTTATTCATGAGTTTTTCTTTGTTTTAATAGTAGCCATACTAATGGGTATGAGGTGGTATCTCATTGTAGTTTTGATTTGCATTTCCCTAATGACTAGTGATGAGCGTCTTTTCATGTGTTTCTTGGCCATTTGTATATCTTCTTTGGAGAGATGTCTATTCAAATCCTTTTGTCCATTTAAAAAAATATATATATTTTTTAATGTTTATTCCTGAGAGAGAGAGACAGAGACAGAGCATGAGCAGTAAAGGGCAGAGAGAAAGGGAGACACAGAATCCGAAGCAGGCTCCAGGCTCTGAGCTGTCAGCACAGAGCCCAATGCGAGGCCCAAACCCACGGACAGCGAGATCATGACCTGAGCCGAAGTCAGACACACAACTGACCGAGCCACCCAGGTGCCCCCTTTTGCCCATTTTTTAAACAGGTTTTTTGTTTTTAGGTTATAGGAGTTCTTTACATGTTCTGAACGTTAACTCTTTATCATATAACGATTTGCAAATATTTTCTCCCATTCCATGGACTAACTTCTCAATATAATTGTGTCTTGATGCACTGTTTTAAATTTTGATGTGGTCCAATTTTCCTATTTTTACTTTTGTGGTCTGTGCTTTTGGTATTATATCACCAACATATCACTGCCAAATCCAATGTCATGAAGCTTTTCCCATATGTTTTCTTCTAAGCACTTAAAAAATTTATTTATTATTTTTATTTTGGAGAGACAGCACATGCACGAGCTGGGAAGTGGGGTAGAGGGAGAGAAAGAGAGTGAGAGAGAGAGAAAATCTTGGACAGGCTGCATGTTCAGCACAGAGCCCAATGCAGGGCTTGATCCCACGACCCTGTGAATATCACCTGAGCTGAAATGAAGAGTTGAACCCTTAACTGACTGAGCCACCCAAGCACCCCTCTTCTAAGCATTTTACACTTTGAGCTCTTACGTTTGGTGTTTGAACCATCTTTAGTTTTTGTATATGGTGTGAAGTAAGACTTTTACATGTTTTAATCTATAAGTTCTTCCCTTTTTTTTTCTCTTCCCCACCCACTTATTTTTGCCTTGCAATTTATTGAAGACACTGGGTTATTTTTCTTGAAGACTGGCTTTTGTTAACTGCATCCTTGTGGTTTTACTTAACAGATTCTTCTGTTTCTCTTCCTTGCTGACTCTAAAGGTGTAGTTTGATTTTGGCTCAATGTTTTTGGCAACAAACTTCATAGGTATTATAGGCACATCAGGAAGTACATATCTGGTTGTCTTTTTGTTGTGATGTTAACCATCACTGAACAATAATTATTTGTATCCATTCATAAGGGTTATAAACAAGTGATATTCTAATTCACTCATTCTCTCTTCCCTTATTTACTGGAAAAATTCTGAATGGTGAAACTTCTCATTATCAACTAACTAATATCTTAGTTTATAAGTTCATATAAGAAAAATAACACAAATATTAGATTCTTATTCTTAATTTAACAATTTTCAAAATAACGAGTTGTTTCCCTAGTATTCTCCAATAGTGACAAATGCACCTTTTGTTTGCTTTATTATAAACCTATCATGAACTTATTATGAAAAAATGTTTTCTGCACTTCAATTCATTTGTTATTAATTTCATATGTGCTCACATTGTCCCGTCTTTTCTTTTTTTTTTTTTAAATTTTTTTAATGTTTTATTTATTTTTGAGACCGAGAGAGGCAGAGCATGAACGGGGGAGGGGCAGAGAGAGAGGGAGACACAGAATCCGAAGCAGGCTCCGGGCTCCGAGCTGTCGCACAGAGCCCGACGCGGGGCTCTAACTCACCGAGTGTGAGATCATGACCTGAGCTGAAGTCGGACGCTCAACCGACTGAGCCACCCAAGCGCCCCTGTCCCATCTTTTCTACTGGGAGCCTCTTCAGTTTAACTCTTGACTCCTTTTGAAATAATCATTAATCTTTGATCTTTGATAGCCTTCTTGCAATCTGAAATGACAAGCTATTCCAGGCTTGTTTTTAACATTTTCTTCTCCAGATCAGGAATCAGCCAATTTCTGAGGAGCTCTGATTCATTTTCCTGAGAAATGATATGTAGAGATTACAACTTGGGGCATAAGATATATTCGTTGCTATTAGGTTTGCCGTTATTTCTAGACCTTTTCAATGGACTGATAAATATATATCATATATATGCCATATGTATGCACATATATATATATATATATATGCACACACAACATATATATGTGTGTATATACACATGCTCTATGTGTATAAATATGCATATATTTGTATACAGTCAGTCTAATATAAAAGATAACAAAACATTAATTCATTTTGATACTGCCAATGCAGGAGTTTTATTTAACTTAATTGATCTTACATCTGTAGACCTTTCTCCCATGCTTCACTTTATTGTCACGATGCATACACACCTCAGCATAACAATAGCAACACTGCTGTCCACAATACGATTACTGAAAACAGTTTACAAAATATTTTCTTAGTTCACTTGTCCTTAAAGTGTATCTTACTAAGAATGTACAGTTAAATTGCTGAATTTGTCTAACTTTTAAGTAATAGCTTTGTTGAGATGTAATTCATAGATCATACAATTCACACACATCATAAAATTCAGTGTTTTTTTTTAATTTTTTAAAAAAAAATTTTTAACGTTTGTTTATTTTTGAGACAGACAGAGACAGAGCATGAACAGGGGAGGGTCAGAGAGAGGGAGACACAGAATCTGAAACAGGCTCCAGGCTCTGAGCTGTCAGCACAGAGCCTGACGCGGGGCTGGAACTCATGGACCGTGAGATCATGACCTGAGCCGAAGTCGGACGCTTAACCGACTGAGCCACCCAGGCGCCCCAAAATTCAGTGTTTTTTAGCATATTCACAGTTGTACGGCCATTGTGGCAAAACAATGAATTTTAGAACATTTTCATTATGCCAGAAGGAAATCCTATACATATTAGCAGTCAGTCCTCATTTTCCCCCAACTGCCCTCCCAGCCGTAGGCAAATAC
This sequence comes from Puma concolor, assembly GCF_028749965.1. Lineage (NCBI taxonomy): Eukaryota > Metazoa > Chordata > Mammalia > Carnivora > Felidae > Puma > Puma concolor. Next base: position 219,296,146 of record NC_141667.1, read on the forward strand.
CAATCTACTTTCCATCTCTATGGATTTGTCTAATCTGTATATTTACATAATGGAGTCATGTAATATGTGCCATTTTGTGTCTGACTTCTTCACTCAGCATAATGTTTTCAAAGTTCATCCATGTTGTGTATATTCATTCCTTTCTATTACTCAATACTATTACGTGGTATGGTTATACAAAATTTTATGTATCTGTTCATCAGTTGATAGACATTTGGGTTGTTTCCACTTTTGCCTTTGATGAATAATGCTTCTATGAACATTTGTGTATACAGTTTTACATAAACATATGTTTTCATTTCCCTAGGGTATAAGGTTTTGGGTTTTGCATAAACATATGTTTTCATTTCCCTTGGGTATATACCTAGGAGTTGAATTTCTGGGCCGTGGGGTAACTATGTTTAATTTTCTGAGGAACTGCCAGAATGTTATCCAAAGCAGCTGTACCATATTATATTTCCACCAGCATTGTAGTGGGTTCCAGTTTCTCCATACCCTCCCTAACACTTGTTATTTTCTGACTTTTTGATTACAGGCATCTTAGTGATATCTTAGTCTGGTTTTGATTTGTATTTCTCTTGTGGCTAATGTATGGTTTAAGTTTCATGTGCTCTTTTGCCAATATCTGAAGGTGGGACATTAGGCTTTGATTTCAGATTTTTCTTTTTTTTTAAATATAGGCATTTAAAGCTATAAATTCCCTTTAATCATAGCTTCTGCTGCATCCCATAAATTTTGGTATGAGTTTTCATTTTCATTCATTTTAAGGTATTTTCTAATTTTTCTTATGATTTCTTATTTGGCTTATATATATATATAGATTATATATGTATACATATTATATATGTTATGTATGTATGATTTCTTTGATGAGTGTTGTTTAATTTTAATATCTTCAATTTCTTTCTGTACTGATTTCTATTTTCATTCCATTATGGTTGGAGAACATAGTTTGTGTGATTTCAATCATTCTAAATTTAATGAGTTTGTATTATGGCCTAGAATACGATCTGTTCTGAAGAATGTTCCATGTGATCTGGAGAAGAATATGCGTTCTCTTGCTGGGATGGATTCTATAGATGTGTTAGAACTCGTTGGTTTAGGGGCAACTGGGTAGCTCAGTTGGTTGAGCGTCCAACTCTTGATTTCAACTCAGGTCATGATCCCAGGATCCTGGGTTTGAGCCCTGCATCAGGCTCTGTGCTAAACATGGAGCCTGCTAAGATTCTCTCCCCCTTTCCCTTTGCCCCTTCCCTGCTTGTGTGCATGTGCATGCCCTCTTTCTCTCTAAAAAAGAAAAAAAGAATGAGTTGGTTTGTAGAGTTCTTCCAGTCTTCTGTTTCCATGCTGTCTAGTTGTTCTGTTTATACTGAAAAGTGGGGTATTGAAGATTACAACTATTATTGAATTGGCTATTTCTCCCTATAATTGTTTCAGTTTTTGCTTCATGAATTTTGGGGCTCTACGATTAGAAACATGCAGGTTAACAGTTACTAAATCTTCCTAATACATTGACCCTTTTATCATTACATAATTGTTCTTTTTATCAATACTAAATAATTTTGGTTAAAGTCTCTTTTGTCTGATATTAATATAGCCACTCCAGTTTTCCTATGGTTGTGGTTTGCATGATATAGCTTTTTCCATCCTTTTCCTTTCAGCCTATTTGTATCTTGAACTGAAAGTGTCCTGTGGACAGGGAATTGTTACATTTTGATTTTTATCCGATCTGACAGTCTCTGCCTTTGACTAGTTTAATCCATTCACATTTAGTATCATTATCGGGTATAGTTGGATTTACATCTGGCATTTTCTTTTTGTTTTCTATACATCTCATGTCTTTTTTTCTTCCTCTCTTCCTCTTTTATTGCTGTCTTTTGCATTAATTGGAATTTTCTAGGGTAACATTTTAATTCCTTTAATATTTTTCGCTGTCTATTTTTGCATTATTTTCTAGTAGTAGCTCTAGTGTTTACACATCTTGTTAGAATCTACTTCAAATATGCGCTAGCTTATTTTTGGTTCTATAAAGTATATAAAGATATAAAACATTACTCCTATCAAGTTTGATTTGTTCTCCCATCTGGGCTATTATTATTAAACATTTATTATGTATGTTACAAATTCAATTGTACATTGTTATAATCATTACTTTGTATATAGTTTTATGTCTCTTAGAGAATCTCTCTTTTACTATTTCTGGTTCTTTTCATTTGTTCCTGTGGATTCAAGTTCCACCTGGTGTCATTTCTTTACTCCCATACAGCTTTGCTCCTACCCACCTCCTCTGTGATGTTACTGTCAAGTTTATTATATTTCTGTATGTTATATACACAACAGTATATTTATATACATATTGTTTTATTAAATTACTTTTAACTCAGTTAAAATGGAAAGGAGATAATATGTTTACTGGTACTTTTTGTTTTTCTTTGTGGATTTTAATTGCTGTCTGTTGTCACTTGCTTTCAGCCTGAAGACAGTCCTTAGTATTTCTTGTATGGTGGTCTGTTAGCAAGGAATTCTCTCTGTTATTTCTCTAGAAATGTCATTAATCCATCTCCATATTTGAAAGATAATTTTGCTGGATATAAGACCCTAGGTTGACACTTTTGTCTTTTCAGCACTTTGAATATGTCATCCCACTACTCTCTGGCTTTTAATTAGCTGTTAATCTTACTGAGATTCTCTTGTATGTACTGAGTCATTTTTTTCTTGCTGCCTTCAAGATTTTCTCTGTTTTTGGCTTTCAGCATTTTGATGTATCTGGGTGTGTGGGTCTCTTTGCATTTATCCTACTAGAGTTCATTCTGGAAAACTTGTTAAAACACAGACCACCCCAGAGTTTTTGATCAAGTAGGTCTGAGGTGGGACCTGAGAATTTGCATTTCTAATAATCCCCAAGTAATGCTAATGCTGCTGATTCAGGACTATACTTTGAAAATCACTGCCATATAGTTTTGAAGATTTAGAAAAATTTGGTAAATTAAAAACATTTTTTAAATGTTTATTTATTTTGAGAGGGAGAGAGAGAGAGCGAGCGCCAGTGAGCACTAGTGGGTAGGGGGCAGAAAGAGAGGGGGAGAAAGAATACCAAGCCGGCTCATGCTGTCAGCATAGAGCCCAGTGTGGGGCTCGAATTCAACAAACTGTGAGATAATGACCTGAGCCAAAATCAAGAGTTGGATACTTACCCAGCTGAGCCACCCAGGGACCCTCCAAATTGGGTAATTTTATCAAATTAAAAAGTAAATTAACATGTGCTATTACTTCAATTGTACTAAGATTTATTTTAAATAAGAGATGTGTAATCTTAAGATCAAACACAGAAATATACAATTGATAGATGTATCCTACTATAATGCATGTACTTATGCTATTTGTCAGACAATCATGTAGCTGCAAATCAATTTATGGTCCTTTATCTCCCTCTAGCTTCTAATTAAAATTTTGCGGGCTGGATATCTGCCCCCCCGCCCCGTCCCCCCCCCAAAAAGTAATTACAGAGATTCTTAAAATTTAGCACTGACTTATGGGGTCGAAAGCTAAATGAAAGGCCATTTAAATACATAAATATAAAAGCTGACTCCAATGTGGTACATAGTAGGGTTCCTTCCTTGAAGGAACCCCCAGGGAAGGAAATTGGACAGAGGAAGTCATTGTCTCAATACTCCATCCCCCTTCTTGGTTTTAAATCTGATTGAGCCCTCAGTAACAACCTGAGTAACAACCTCAGTAACAAGTGGAATGTTAAAAAGGTGTTGATCCCTTTTCTAGATTCTGGGTTTTATAGATTTTGGGTCTTTTATTTTTCAAAACACCTGGTGTTAAAAGTGGTTAATTCAGTTGAATCTAGAGGGTAGGCTATGGAGGATTGAAACTGTGTTGTGTTGATTATTGACCTTTGCTCAGAGCGTTCTGTAGTACTCCTCTCTTCTCCTTTTTAAACAGACTGCACTTGCCACTTGCTTCTGCCTATGATACCTCCTTTCCATGCTGTCAGTTCTTGCTTCTTGCTGGGACTTATGCTATCTGCCAACTCCTAGGTTTCTCCTGGGTGAAACTGTGGAGAATCTAATCACATATCTAGGCACCCTACATGCTGGAAAAACTCTGTTGGCACAAAGAAAAGACTTGTCCACAGGCTCCATAGTTTTGACATAAGGCTTCCTGATCTGCCAATAGCTAAACCCTAGAGAGAGCCCTGAGCAGTTGAATACTCCCAGATTCCTTTATTTAGCTAACAGGTGGCCCTGTATCTTACAGCTGTGGCCAGAGTCTCACATACAATCAATCTTCTGCTGGAGTGAAAGGAACATTGTTGGCTTCCTATAAACATAACTAGAGCCCCTGATGGAACCCTTTACTTAGGTTCCTCAGGAGTTCAGTGATCCACCAGAACTGATAAACAGTCCATAGTTTCATTCACCAGCATTCTATAACTTCCATCTCCTTCACCCAAACAGAGGTTGGCACAAACTTTGCCATGTGACTAATTTCAGGAGTAATTAATGGATCCCATCCACAGCAGTGGCAGTAACTCCCCGAACTCAACCAAGCAATGAAACCAGGTAGAGTGAAAGTTTGACATCAGTTCAAGTTTCCTTTATTTTGGGATCTCAAGTACTCAAGACTGACATCCCCACGCCTCCATCTCCGAGGATTCTATCCTCTAAACCTGACACCCAGGAGTGAATCGGTGCAGCCCAGCATCATCACCCATAGGGGGCCCAGCTTTGTCTCTATCAAATGGTTTCAGCTCCACCCGCAGGGGTCTCTGTCTTATTTCTGGCCATTTGATCTTAAGCACTGTGTTCCCTACAATCCTTAACCAGAACTCTTGCATCTCACACAGTTCATCAGAGATTTGGGTGCAGCAGTGGATGGACGTCGTCGTCCTGAAAGACCCCCTGCTAGTGAGTACAAGGGCTGACTTGGTGGCAGGGGGCTCTCCTGAAGAGCTTTCTCCTGGTGAGGCCCATCCTCCAGATCTTGGGGTTGGAGGCCCAGATGAGAGAACATGAGGATATTCTTACCACATCATGCAGACATGCAGTGGCCTCCTAACTGGTCTCCTCCTGTCCATGTTTTCCTCTTTTCAATTCTCCACACGGCAGTCAGGAAATCTCATGGTGGCTTTCTTCTATTGAAAGCCCTTCCCTGTCTCACTTGTATGCCCTTGTCCTTGCCAGTCTTTCCAGTCCCACCTCGTGCCACCTTCCTCCTGTGCTGTGTTCCAATTTTTTTTTTTTTTTTAGTTCCTCACGTTTATTGCTCCCTCCTGCTTGAGCTTTTCCACATGCCGTTTTCTTTGACTTTTCAACGTATTAATTCCCACTCATCTTTTTGAGCTCAGTTCGAATGTCATCTCTGCAGGGAAGCTGTCCTTGAGTCCCCCATTACTCCCTTTGTAGCTCTACATCAATTCCTTCCTAGTTTGTAATTTTATATCTGAGCAATATTTCCTGTCTACCTCCCAATCAGCTTGTAAGCTTCATGAAGGCAGAGTTTATGTCTATAAAGGTTTCCCCTGGATCCCTGAGTACCCGCATGGTAGAGGCTTGATAAATATTTACTAGATGAATAAATTCACGAAAATAAACATGGAAAATTACTACTATCAGAGGCTCCACCAGATGGTGAGTAGATGTAGTTCCATGACCTCATGCACTTTCAGTGGTTCTGTCACATGTGTGACAGCTAAGAAATTTTTCGTTCTATGTGACACAAATTCGATATGACAGCTGCAGGAGTGGGTGCCTGGATTCTTGTCCAGTTTCTCCTCCCTCAGTCTCTCTCTTCTTCCTTCTAGCTCACCCAAAATACTCACTAGACAAGTGTGGACACATACACATACACACACATGCACATACATACACACACACAACTTTCCCATAGCATATGAATGGCAAATTCTGGCTTCTTGAATTCTAAAAAATGTTTTTTTTTAATTAATAACTAAATAAATGTTATTTAATGTTTAAATGCTTTTTTAATAAATAACTAAATAAATGTTATTTATTTAGTGAGATCTGTTAGTTGGCTTTGTTCTGTTAAAAACAATAATATCAATCAGAAAATAACATAACCTTTCTTTAAGATTCACACATTTCTTAAAAATCTCATTTCCTAGAGATCTTAATAGAAACTTTACACCACTTGGAATTATTTCCTAAGAGTACATTTTTCACTCAAACTCTTTTCTGGCCACTTAACTTTTCACTTCGTCTAGATTTTTTTTTTCTAAAAAGATCATAAGGTACTTGAGGGGAGAGTCTATGGATCTTCTAGTTTATACTCTCCCCAACCTATATCTGTGCATAAAAAGTGTTTAACAAAATTCTCTCAATTGTTTCCAGAAAGAGAATTTAAGTTGAAGAGGAAAAGAAAATGAAGTTATTACAAAATTGTATATTCTACAATTATATTTCATGTCATATGACAAAGGAAAATGAAGACTGTAGGCAAGAAGGTAAATCTGTATTCTAGTTGGTTGAGGTAAAAGCCATGGTAACTGTGAAAGTAAGTTACTGTTAATAACCAGAAAGAAGACAAATTCACAAATTATCATTTTCATGGAAAATTATTATTGCAACCTGCTCTGGATTAAACAGTCCTCGAGGCTTAAACATTCTATTATGGCCAACTTTAACTCATATATGATTAACACTCTTTTTATTATCCCACTGAATTTCATAAACCCCACGAGGAGGACTCAGAGTGTAAGCAATCATGTAGAAGAATGTAATGTGAATCAGAAGAACTTCCTGACTTCAGACTATAGATTCTCTGGGTTAAGAAGAAAGGTCAAGTCTAGATGGCAAATGAACAAGAGGAGAACTAACCTTGGTGGGTCACTGAAGAGGGAACTGGTCTTGCCCCACTGGGGAGGAGCAAACTAACAGAAGCACCATGTAAGTTTGCAGGAACCGAGAAGAGAGACGATCTCAATGTTTTCTTAAATAGAAACTCAAGAAAACTCAAGATCTCAGAGACTAAAAGGGCTGTGTGGTCAATATGAGTCAGGGGTAGCTTACAGCGTCTCATGTGTCACAATGTGACCTGCAAGCAGGCAGGTGGTTCTGTGGCCTGAGTGACCCAGGAGATGGGGTGTTAGATAGCACCCCACAGTTTCCAAGCCTGCCAGTTTCTCAGCCTGGCAGTGGAATGAAAATTTGTGTACCGTACAGTCTGTATAGAAGTTGAAAAGGTGGTTGTCAAACCTGCAGGGACCTTTTTAATGGAATCATGAAGATGGTGCAGCAGTCAGACCTATATGTCCAGTGAACAAACATGAAACAGGATGATGGGTGGCTGAATGAAATCCAAGGTGACAGCAGACAGTTAAGGACCAGACGGCACATCTCCCACTGCTTTAACACTCCACAAACACCCCAGAAATTAAATGTATCCCTTTGGTATATATTGACTAAATTAAAATTTTTACCACTTAGAGGCCAGGGGCTCTAAATAGAAAATCAGAGGAAGATAAAGTTACTATTTCTTACACAGCTGAGTTTGTGAGCTGAAAGTGAAACCAATACACAAACCTCTTTAGAAATGCTAATGTTCTGCATTCACATATTATTATGTGAACAAAGTATTTCTTTGATTAATAGCATCCCTTCACCTAGTTTTGAACTAATGGGAGAATATAGCGTATTTGGGTGAAGAAGAAAGGTGGGAGGATTGTTGTCAAAGGATTCTCTTTCTAATGGGAAGAGAAGGAGGAGAACATTAAGAGAAAAGGAAAGAAAAGCAGACAGATGAATAACCAACATCTCCTCTGTTCTCATTTCGATATTCGTACTGAATTAATGGGACTTTCTGTTTTTCTAGCATACTCACAAAGGATACTTTAATCTAGACTACTGAAGATGCAGTGTTATCAGAGGTGTGGAAAAACAATGGTAGGTTTAATAACTCAACCCACGTTTAATTTCTAGCTTTGCCATTTCATACAGCTGTGACTTTGGACAATACCTTAACCTATTTGAACTTCAGTTTCTTCAACTGTAAGAAAGGTCTAACACATCCCATTGAATTACTGAGAGAACTGAGTCAGTGTACATGAAAGAGATTAGTAAATGGTAAAAAAATCCAACAGCAATGCACAATGTAGGTCATTTTGTGGTAAAGGAGACTATGGGGAGAGATAAAACAGGTGGAGAAGGCACATGGGGGTGAAAGGTGCTATTCTGGAGTCTTTGAACAAACAGTTCAACACAAGGACATCAGGCTTACTGGAAGAAAGTAGTCCAGAAGAGAAAAATGAGGAAAGGAATTTTATGGGCATTAAAGACAGACCCAGATATCCTGACTGGAAGTCTAATAATTACAACATCAAACTCTGTTTATTTATGCTTAGTTGTAGAGTCTCTTGCTCATTTACCTTAGAGATCTACTTACAATTAGTATTAGGTACCTTGCCCTGTACTTAGAATTCCAGAACAGGGCAATCACTACTCACACTTTCAATATAAGAAATCAATGGAAATTGGGAGGGGCATGAGGGGATGGGCAAAATGCGTGAAGGGGAGATACAGACTTCCAGTTATAGAATGAATAAGTCAGGGGAATAAAGGGTACAACACAGAGACTATAGTCAATGGTATTGTAATAGTGTTGTAGGTTGACAGATGTGGCTACACTTGTGGTGAGCACAGCATAGTGTATAAGCTCATCAGATCACTATGTTGTACATCTGAAACTAATGTAAAATTGTGTGTTAACTACACTTCAATTTAAAAAAAGAGAGAGAGAGAGAAACCACAGTAATTGGGGCTTTAGGAACTGATAGTTAACCTTTCATCCACTAGAAATCCTTCTTAGTTATTGTCCTTACCATGAAAACCCCTGGATACTAATTCAGCTAGTTTTTTTTCTGACATCTCTGGAAGTTTCACACTTCTGTGCAAAAATCTTTGTCAGTACTCTTTGAAAACTGAGAATTAGGAAGTAGAATTTAAATTTAGCTTCAGATGACATACAAAAAAGTCTGAAATAGCAGCAATCTTCCTGATTTAATACAGGGTTGGCATCCTTTAGTTGTGAAATGAGATGAAAATCCCATTCCCCAGAATTCTTTTGAAGTAGTGTTTGGTGGGAATATTTTGTTATGCTACTTAGGGTGTGGATGATATCTCAAAAACATAGCTAGCACATAATGGTCTCTAGAATGTCTTCTCAGGAGTGTAGGCCTGACCAACTAGAGCCTTCTGGGTTTCACAGAAAATTTTGATGGGTTTATGATTGTGACTTTTGGTGTAGAAACCAACAAGAGGTACATGTTTTGTATAAATAGAGAGGAAACATAATTGGAGTGGGAGAGAAAGAGATACCTTGTATAAAACTACAGAGCCAACAAAGGTAGGGCAGTATTGGAGAAGGAGAATTAAAGAGAGATCTCTGGTACTGGGGAGCCAAAGGTGGATGTCAAAAAACAGATATAGTAAGGGGATTCCCACAAATGTTTTATTTTGAAAAATACCAAAACTTTAGGAAGTTGCAAGAATAGTATAATAAACACTAGTATACCTCTTACATATACATACACATGTATATGGAAGGACAGAGAACATACTTTTATAAATGCGTGTATTCACATTTTATATATAGATAGGCAGATAAAAAAGTAGATACAGAGAGGGGTGCCTGTGCAGCTCAGTTGGTTAAGCGTCTGACTCTTGATTTCAGCTCAGGTCATGATCTCACAGTTGGGGAATTCCAGCCCCACATTGCACTTAATATGCGGAGCCTGCTTGGGATTCTCTCTCTCTCTCCCTCTATCTGTGTCTCTCCATCCTGTCTCTTCTCTCTCCCTCCCTCTCTCTCTCTCAAAAATAAATAAACTTTAAAAAAGCAGATACAGAGAGAAATGTGTGTGTGTATTTTTTTCCTGAACCATGTGAAAGTTGTTTGTAGACATGAAACTTTACCACTAAATACTTCAATATGTGTCTTCTGAGAACAAGGCCATTCTCCTATATGACTACAATACAATTATCCCACTCAGGAACTTAAACTTGATACAATACAATATCTAATATTTAGTACATATTCAATTTCCCTGATTGTCCCAATAATATCCTTATAAATCTCCAATGTAAAGGGAATTTTAAAATTGTTTGCCATGTTTGGCATAAATGCCTTTTCCATTTTCCCAACAAAATCATCAAAAACAACTACATTTTCATTAATATTTTTTGCAAGTAATTTCTACAGGGGAACTTGTAGATGTCCCACGTCCAGATTGGCAATGAATGAAAATAGAAATAATAGCAGCTGCCAGAAGAGAGATTGGTTGATACTGATCACATTTGAAGCAACTATTTGGGGGAGAGGAGCTTTGTAGAGACAGTAAGTAATGGAGACATTTAAAACCACTTATTCAGTTCCTTGTATCCTGCCCCTTTTCTTCCTACCCATGTTTTAAATCTGTTCTCTCTTAGTTGTTAGTATGTGATAAGTGTTTCCCAGATCCTACCATGATACATTCAGCTTGCTCTCATAGATATTTTGTAAAAAACAGATTCTATTTTTAGAGCAGTTTTATATATACAGAAAAAAAAAATAAGAAAACAGTACAGAGAGTTCCCATACATCCCCTCTCCCTCTACACACAATTTCCCCTATTAACATCTTACATTAGTATAGTATGTTGATTACAACTGATGAACCAATATTCACAAATTATTATTAATGACATCCATACTTTATTCAGATTTCCATAGTTTTTAACCTAATGTCCTTTCTGTTCCAAGATCCCATCTAGGAATCAGAATTACATTTAGTTGTTATTTCTCCTTAGGCTCCTTAGACTGTGACAGTTTCTCAAACTTTTCTTGTTTTCGATGTCCTTGACAGTTTTGAACTCATAGGTCTTTTGATAATTTAATCTCCATACATTGCTTGGCAGAGCACCACAACAGATACTATTTTGAATTAAGTAAAATCTTTGATAATTGGTGAAAATCAAATCCTGTTTGAAGTAGCTGCATGATTAAGATGATAAAGTTATTTTAGCGGCCTTGCTTGTATTAGGTCATATTATGACTACTTATTGATTAAATATGGGATAAAAAGTTCACAGCATTCATTGGGTGGCATGGTCTTATTTGTGTGGATTGAGTCAATGGAACCCCAGGCACAAAGATCAATTGAGAGAGAACCATTCAGAAGGTGCCTTTTCCTCTGGGGCCTTGTGTTCTTACAGACTACACAAGGCAGATAGATGTTTTATGCTTTTCTCTCGGGGGTAATTTGGCTTGAGACATGCTACTATCCTTTACCAAGCAAGTATTTCTCTTGTCCTTTTAACTTTTTTTAATTAAAGTACAATTTACAAATAGTGATAAGCACAGATCTTATGTACACAGTTGGAGGTGTTCTGACAAATGCATTCACCTGTGTAATCCACACCTTATCAAGAGAGAGAATATGTTCATCACCACAGAAAGTTATCTCATGCCTTTACCAAGTAAATGCCTGCCCTTAATCACCAGAGGCAACCACTGGTTCAATTTCTTTCACTATAGATTAGGTTTGCTTGTCCTCGGACTTCATATAAATGGGATCATATATTTTGTACTCTTTTGTGTGTGGGCTTCTTTAGCTTAGCATAATGCTTGTGAGATTCATTCATGTTTTGCATCTATCAAAAGTTTATCCCATTTTATTGCTGAGTAGTATTCATTGTATTGTATCAATATACCACAATTTCTTTATCTACTTTTGTATTGATGGGAATTTGTTTTTTTCTGATTTTTTGGCTGTTTTGAATGAATCTACTGTGAATATTCTACTTTATGTCTTTTATGTGGACTTCATGTTTCTCTTGAGTGTGGAATTTCTGTGTCATGTAGTTGGAGTATGTTTAATGTTATAAGAAAATGTCAAACCATTTCCCAAAGAGTGTGCAACACTTTACAGTCAGTGTTAATTATCTATTGCTGCATAACAATTTAACAGCTTAAATCAACACACATTTATTATCTCCCAGTTTGGGTCAGGAGACTGGGCATACCTTAGCTGATCCTTTGCAAGACTGTAATCACAGTGTTGACCAAAACTGGGTTCTCCTATGGAGGCTCAATTGGGGAAGGAAGAATTCTGTTGACAGGATTAACTTCCTTGTGTTGTGTGATTGAGGACTTCAGCTTCTTGCTGGCTGAGGTGGTTGCCCTCAGCTGCTAGAGGCTGCCAGCAGTTTCTTACCATATGGTGTTCTTTAACATGGGCAGTTTGAGTTGCTTCCTCGAAGCCAGCAAAGGAGCAAGAGATTCCAGCTAGGTGAGTGCTATAACCTTATAAAATGTAGTCATGTAATCAAATATATTCAATCATATACATCTCATTACCTTTTCCATATTCGATTACAAGTCCCACTTATGCTCACGGGAAGGGATCACATAGGGCATGAATACTAGGAGATGGGGATCAAAGGAGACCACCTTAAGGGTATGCGTATCACATACTCCCGCCAGAAATGAATGAGAGTTTTGGTTGCTTCATATCTTTGCCAACATTTGGTGTTGCCACTTGTTTCATTTAGCCATTATAGTTGTTGTAAAGTATGCCACTATGGTTTATTTTTTAGTTTGTTTTGTTTTATTTGTTTTATTTTTAATTTAATTTAATTTAATTTTTGTGAGTATGGTTAACACAATGTTAAATTAGTTTCAGGCATAAAACACAATGTTTGGCAAGTTGATACGTTATGCTATGCTCACCACAAGTGTAGCTACCATCTGTCACCATAAAAAGCTATTAAAATATCACTGACTCTATTCCCTATGCTGTGCCTTTTATTCCCATTGTGGTTTTAATTTGTATTTCTGTAATGTCTAATGATACTAAGCATTTCTTCATGTGCTTATTGGCTGATTGCATGTCTTCTTTCAGGAAATGTCTTTACCTGTATTTGGCCCATTTAAAATATTGTGTTATTTGTCTTTTTATTGTTGAGTTGGAGGTTTTCCTTATATATTCTGGATAAAGATCCTTTGATAGATATATGTATTAAAATATTTTCTCTCTGTCTAGGTCTTGCCTAGGTTTTTTTGTTAGCAGTGTCTTTTGATGAACAGATAATTTTAACTTTGGTGAAATTTAATTGACCAATTTTTCTGTAATGTTTAGTACTATCCTGGTGAGAACATTTCTCTCTCAGTAATTGATAAAACAAGTAAATGGTAAATTTAAAAATAACTCATGATACAGAGAAGAAATCACATGGGAAATAAAATATTTTGAACTGAATGTTAATAAAAATACAACATACTAAACCATCTCATATTTGTGAGATATAGCAGTTGAATCATTGCCTAGAAGGGAGTTTATAGTGTAAAATGCTTAAATTAAATTTAAATTTTAAAGTTTTGAAGTTTCCATCGTCCAAAGCAAAAGGGAAAAAAGAAGAGTAAATTAGCCCAAAGGAAGCTTAAAAAAGGAAACAAGAAATGTAAGGAAAATCAGTAAAATAGGAAATAAATTAACCAGTTAGCTCAGTGGAAATCAGTGTAATGAAAATTTGGTTCTTACAAAAGAACAGTGGAGGCAATAAAGCTCTACTTAGACTGATCAAGAAAGAAAATCAATAAAAAAACAAAAAATTAATAAAATAAAAATTTAAATCAATTAAAAATTCATTGATATAACACATTGCATCATATTAGCATAGAGGACAAAAACTACATTATCATCTCAATAGATACAGAAAAAGCATTTGACTAAATCTATAACACTTTCATGACAAATACTCAACATATTAGGAATAGAAAGAAAATTCCTCAACCTGATAAAGGGCTTCTAGGAAAATCCCCCCCAGAAAATATGATACTTAATGGTAAAAGACTGAATGTGTTCCACTAAGGAACAGAAACAAGACAATGGTGTTTGTTCTCACCACTTCTATTCAACATTGTATTGAAGGTTCTAACCTGGGAAGTTAGGCAAGAAAATAAAATAAAAGGCATCCAGATTGGAAAGGAAGAAGTCAAATGATCTCTATTTTCAAATGGTATGATCTTGTATATACAAAAGAAAAAGTCCTAAGGAATTCATTAAAAATAATGAACAATCTAAAAGTAAGGAAAACAAGTCCACTTGCAATAGTACCAAAAGGAATATAATACTTATAAATAAATTTACCTAAATAAATGTAATACTGATATTTTGAAAACTGTAAAACATTGCTTAAAGAAAATAAAGAAGTCCCATTAAATGGAAAGACACTTCATGTTTATGAATCGTAATATTTAGTATGGCAAAGTGAAGATACAAATATTCCCCAAACTGACCTAAACTTCAGAGAAATCCCTATTAATATCTCAACTGGCTTCTTTGCAGAAACTGACAAGCAGATCTAAAATTCATATGTAAATGAAGTTTCAGAATCATCAAAGAATTCTTGAAAAAAAATAACAAAGTTGGAGCACTCACACTTTCCTACTTTCAAACTTAATATAAAACTCAGTAATCAAGACAATGTTGTACTGACATCAGGGTAAACACATAGATCAATGGAACAGAATTGAGAGTCCTGAAATAACCCCTCACATTTCTGGTCAATTATTTTCAGTAAGGGTGCCAAGACAATTCAATATAGAAAATGGTGCTGTAACAGGTGGTATCTGCATACAAAAGAATGAAGTTGGATCCCTACCTCACATTATATACAAAAATGAGCTCAATATGAATAAAAGACCTTAGTGTAAGAGCTAAACTACAAAACTCTCAGAGGAAAATATAGGCTAAAACTTTATGACATAGCATTAATTTCATCCCTGACTTACTTATTTTATAACTGGGAAGCTTGCATCTCTTAATTACCTGCACCTATGTTGCCATTACCCCACTCCCTCTTCCCTCTGGCAATGACTAGTTTGTTCTCTGCATATATGAGTCTCTTCCTGTTTTTTGTTTTGTGTTTTAGATTCCACATGTAAATGAAATAATGGTATTTTTCTCTGTGTGATTTATTTCACTTAGCATAATACCCTCTAGGTCCACCCATGTTTTTGCAAATGGCAAGATTTCATTCTTTTTATTGGCTCAGTAAAATACTCCATTGTGTATATATACCGTATATACACACACACACACACATATGTGTGTGTGTGTGTGTATATACGGTATATATACACAATGGAGTATTTTACTCCATTTTACTCCATATACACACACACACACACACACACACATATATGTGTGTGTGTGTGTGTGTGTGTGTGTGTGTGTGTGTATGGTATATATACACCCATACACCACAGCTTCTTCATTCATCCAACCATCTATTTAATAGACATTTAGGGGTTGTTTCAGTATCTTGGCTATTGTAAATAATGCTCCAATAGACATAGGGGGGTGCATATACTTTCTTGAATTAGTATTTTTTTTTCCTTTGGATAGTGGAATTACTGGATTGTATGCTATTTCTATTTTTACCGTTTTTAGTGACTTCCACACTGTTTTCCATAGTGGCTGCACCATTTTACATTATTAAGAAGAACAGGACATGAGCATTCTCTTTTCTCCATATCCTTGCTAACACATTATTTCTTCTCTTTTTGATACTAGCCATTTTGACTAGTATAAGGTGATATTTCAGTGTGGTTTTGATTTGCATTTCCCTGATGATTAGTCATGTTGAGCATCTTTTCATGTGTCTGTTGGCCATCTGTATGTCTTCTTTTGTAAAATGTCTATTCAGGTCCTCTGCCCATTTCAATCAGATTACTTGTTTTTTTGGTATTGAGTTCTATGAGGTCTTTATATATAAATTTTTAATTTTTAAAAATGTTTAATTTTTTTTTGAGAAAGAGAGAGAGAGAAAGAGAGAGAGACAGAGTGAGAGCAGGGGAGGGGCAGAGAGAGAGGGAGACACAGAACCCAAAGCAGGTCCCAGGCTCTGAGCTGTCAGCACAGAACCTGATGTGGAGCTCAAACCCACGAACTGTGAGATCATGACCTGAGCCAAAGTCGGATGCTTAACCGACTGAGCCACCCAGGCACCCCTATATTTTTTATATTAATCCCTTATTGCATATAAGTTTGTAAATATCTTCTCCCATTTAGTAGGTTGTCTTTTCATTTTGTTGATGGTTTCCTTCATTGTGCACAAGCTTTAAAACAATCACTATCTGCAGATCACATAATGCTGTACATAGAAAACTCTAAAGACCCCATCAAAAAACTATTAGAACTGAGAAATGAATTCAGTAAAGTTATGGGAGAAATCTGTTCTTTCTATACAGTAGTAATGAAATAGCAGAAAGAGAAATTAACAAAACAACCCCATTTATAATTGCATCAAAAAGAATAAAATATCTATAAATAAACATAACCAAAGAAATGAAAGGCCTGTTCTCTGAAAACACTGAAGACCACACAAACAAATGGAAAGATATACTATGCTTATGGATTGGAAGAATTAATATAGTTAAAAACGTCCAAATGCTTTGCTTACCCAAAGCAATCTACAGATTCAATACAATGTCTGTCTAAACACCAAAAGTTTTTTTTACAGAATTAGAATAATACTAAAATGTGTATGCAACCAGAAAGGACTCCAAATAACCAAAGCAATCTTGAGAAAGAAGAACAAAGCTGGAGGTATCACAATCTCAGATTTCAAGGTATACTGTACAGCTGTAGTAATGAAAATAGTTTGGTACTGGCACAAAAATAGACACATAGATCAATGGAACAGAATAGAAAGCACAGTAATAAAGCTGTGCTTATGCGGTCAATTAATCTACAACAAAGGAGGCAAGAATATACAATGGGGAAAAGACAGTCTCTTCAATAAATGGTGCTGGTAAAACTGGAAAGTTACATCCAAAAGCATGGTTGAGCTGCACCACTTTCTTAAACTATTCTCAAAACTAAACTCAAAATGGAGTAAAATCTAAATGTAAGACCTAAAATCATACAACTTCTAGATGAAATCATAGGCAGTAATCTTTTGGACACTGGCCTTAGCAACATTTTTCTGGATACCTCTCTCTAGGCAAGAAAAACAAAAGCAAAAATAATTTATTGGTATTACATCAATATCACTGCCCATAGAGGACATCTGCCTTTCTCAGTGTGGCTTAAGGTGACAGTTGACTGACCAGAGGTATTGTTTTCTTTTACAAAGTATACATTTCTATTAACAGAATCCATCACAATCCCTGTAATTATTGTCCCCATAGTGCTCAAGTATCAGAGCCACTACAAATTCCAATGCTCCACCTTCTAGGTGCACTGCATCCTGATTGGCCACAGGTGGGAAGCTTTAGTCATTATGATACTACTGTGTGGTCCCACTTAGTACCCACATACTGTGCCTGGGTCTTTAATGCCATAAGATCAGTGAGTAACCTAATCTAATATCCCATCCTGAGTGTCTTCAGGACACTTTGGAGCCAAGCCAAGTCTTTTGCTTGGGTTCTCTAGGAGATAGAGACAGAGTGCAATTTGAGAGAAATAGGAGTGAGGACAAAGAGGAGTGGGCAGGGAAGGAGGGGAAACTAATACAATGATTTGGTACCAAACTAGCTACCACTTGATATCAAGTCCAATTGATTGCTCAGTGTCATGGGCACATACTAGGCATGGGGGCACCATAGTTAGCAGAACAGATATAGATATACCCTCATGGACATGTACCATCATGGACAACTGCTTTATGGGCAGTTATATAACACTCCATGTTAGAAAGGCATTGTGCTTGGTTTAACGTTCTGCACTCACCATCTGGAAAATCTCAATATTTTGTGAATAAAGGGCCTTGCATTTCCATTTTGCACTGAGCCTTGCAAATTATGTTATCTGGTCCTTCTAGTGTAAATTACAGTTTAGTAAGGGAACTAGTCATATTCTCTCTCCTGAAGAATGGAGAGGAGGTCATTGTGGTAGGAGAAAATTATAAAAAGATGAAGACTAACAACTTTTACACTGGCAGGAAGGAGGCAAGCCAGCTGTTGGATGAGTGACAAGGTACATGAATGCGGCAGGAGGGACTATTTTATTTGTTGTGGGTTTTTTTTTCGGGTCTTTCACTTTTTCTCCCTAAACTAATCAATAATTCTGAATAATTATGGTAAACTAAGTGGATCTCTGTTTCTTGAAACCTGAAAGAATCTAAGAGTATACACATATGGGAGGTCATTTAAACCATGGAAATGAAATAGAGCAAAAGGAGAGGAGAATTGAAGATCTTTTAGGCCAATGTTATCTCACATTATCTGTGAAGGAACTTTCTTTTTTAATTTTTAATTTTTCATGAATTAATACTTCTGGAAAATAAAACATTTTAAAGTACTAGAAAAATGAAAGGAAAACAAAAAAGTCACACCAAATAGAAACTCATATGTCTTAGTATTTTAACATATAAAATTATATTTCAAAAAACACAGAACAAAAAATAACATAGTATAAAAGAAAAAATTACAAAAACTACTTTGCTCACTGAGAGTGTGTGTATAGGCGATTTATATAAAGAATTGCTAATACACGATTAGTTTTTTAATCATTCCATACTCATAACAACTAAACAAAAAGTTGGTAGTGAAGTAGCAATTTCCCATATTAAAACCTGTATTTACTATTTTAAATTTGTCAACAGTTAGTTTTGAACATGGCAAATGTGTTTCTTGCTTGTTAAATAATCTCCTCTAGGTTGAATTGGTGACCATGCCACTAACAGGAGATATTGTAAATCTGTTACTATGTTTTATTCAGTAACACTCATAGAGAAATTGGTCTCTCAAAGGTATGTTAAGGGAATGGAAATGATTTTAAAGCAATTTCAGCAAGCTCAGGATATTCATTTTTATTTATTTATTTATTTATTTGTTTGTTTGTTTATTTATTTATTTATTTTTGAGAGAGAGAGAGAGCATGTGCATGTGGGAGGAGCAAAGGGAGAGAAAGGGGATCATAAGCAGACTCCACACCAATGCAGAGCCCATGCGGGGCTTAGTATCACTACCATGAGATCATGACCTGAGCCAAAATCAAGAATTGGATGCTCAACTAACTGAGCCACCCAGGTGCCCCTCATTTTTTACTTTTATCCAAAATGGAGCAACCTATGCTTTATTTTCAAAATTCATCTTCAATTCTTTATCGGTAATAGTATCAAATCTTTATCAGTTCCAAACATTTGTCCTATTAAGTTATAATTACAAATTAAAGAAATGGGCTCTGGATCCATGAATTCCCTATGTTTGATTATTTTCTTGGAAAAACTCCAAATGTTTTATCAAACTCATAATTAGTTTCTTTATATTTTGTGCGTGAAAGCCACTGAATTTCGATGAGTTTATTGCTTCATTAGTCGGTTTTAGTACTTTACTATGAGTGATGGCTCAGAACTCAATAGAAGGGGGATGATATGTCTTAGTGAAATTAGTAAAATGCTTAGATCTTTAATTCTTTGGAATCACTTCTCTGGTCATTATTTGATTTACTACTATTATTACTAACACACTGCTGACATGTGTCTTTTCTTGACAAAACAGGAAAGTGAGGCTTATTTCGACATCTATAATTTAGGGTTAAAAACAAATGACACAATTTGGGGCCCTGGGTGGCTCAGTTGGTTAAGCCTCCAACTTCAGCTCAGGTCATGATCTCACGGTACATGAGTTTGAGCCCCGCGGTCAGGCTCTGTGCTAACAGCTTGGAGCCTGGAGCCTGCTTCAGATTCTGTGTCTCCCTCTCTCTCTGTTCCTCCCCAGCTCACGCTCTGTCTCTCTCTCTCTCTCTCTCTCTCTCTCAAAAATAAAGATTAAAAAAAATTAAAAGAAAAACAAATGACACAATTTTACTTCCTTAAGTTAGCTATGAATTTCATAAAACAAACAATTAAAATTTAAAATGACTATAAACATACAAGTGAGAAAAGTAAATAAATATATTTTCATAGATTTGTATTCACTTTTGGGTTACAGTTAACCTCAAAATTTCACTCCTTATAGGGAATTACTCTCACTTATAATTGCACCAAAACCCATAAGATATATAGGAATAAACCCAACCAAAGGGGTAAAAAGATCTGTAGTCTGAAAATTATAGAACACTTGCGAAAGAAATTGAAGAAGACACAAAGAAATAGAAAAATATTCCATGCTCATGGATTGGAAGAACAAATATTGTTAAAATGTTTATACTACCCAAAGCAATGTACACATTCAATGCAATCCCTATCAAAATGCCACCAGCATTCTTCACAGAGCTAGAACAAACAGTCCTAAAATTTGTATGGTACCACAAAAGACCCAAAATAGCCAAAGTGATATTGAAAAAGCAAAGTAAAGCAGGAGGCATCACAAGCCCGGACTTCAAGCTGTATTGTGAAGCTGTAATCATTAAGACAGTATGGTACTAGCACAAAAACAGACACATAGATGAATGGAACAGAATAGAGAACCAAGAATTGGACCCACAACTATATGGTCAACTAATCTTCAACAAAGCAGGAACAGCATCCAATGAAAAAAGGACAGTTTCTTCATCAAATGGTGTTGGGAAAGCTGGACAGCAACATGCAGAAGAATGAAACTGGACCAGTTTATTATACCATACACAAAAATAAATTCAAAATGGATGAAAGACCTAAATGTGAGATAGGAAACCATCAAAATCCTAGAGGAGTACACAGGCAGTAACCTCCTTGACCTCATTCCCAGCAGCTTCTTACTAGACACATCGCCAGAGGCAAGGGAAACAAAAGCAAGCATGAACTATTGGGACCTCATCAAGATAAAAAGCTTCTGCACAGCAAAGGAAACAATCAACAAAACTAAAAGGCAACCACAGGAATGGGAGAAGATATTTCCAAATGACATATCGGATAAAGGGCTAGTATCCAAAATCTATAAAGAACTTATCAAACTCAATACCCCAAAAATAAATAATCCAGTTAAAGGGTGCCTGAGTGGCTCAGTCAGTTGAGTGTCCGACTGCTGATTTCTGCTCAGGTCATGATCCCAGGGTCATGGGATAGCCCCACCTTGGGCTCTGCACTGAGCACAGAGCCTGCTTAAGATTTTCTCTCCCTCTGCCTCTCTTCCCCACCCTGCTCCTGCACACACTCTCTCTCTCAAATTAAAAAAATAAAATAAAATAAAAATCCAGTTAAAAAGTGGGCAGAAGACATGAACAGACATTTCTCCAAAGAAGACATACAAATAGCTGACACATGAAAAAATGCTCTATATCACCCATCATCTGGGAAATACAAATCAAAACCGTAATTAGATACTACCTCACACCTGTCATAATGACTAAAATTAACAAGTCAGGAAACAACAGATGTTGGAGAGGATGCACAGAAAGAGGAACCCTCCTACACCGTGGGTGGGAATGCAAACTGAAGCAGCCACTCTGGAAAACAGTAAGGGGCTTCCTCAAAAAGTTAAAAATAGAACTACCCTAAGATCACCAATTGCACTACCAGGTATTTATCCAAAGGATACAAAAATATTGATGTGAAGGGGCATATGCACCCCAATGTTTATAACACTGCTATCAAGAATAGCCAAATTATGGAAAGAACCCAAATGTCCATTGACTGATGAATAAAGAAGATGTGATATATGGCATATCTTCTTTATCCATATATGTATATGGATATATACATATTATATATAATGTATATGGATATATACATATCCATACATATCCATATACATTATATATATATACATATATATATTATATAATGGGATATTACTCAGCCATCAAAAAGAACGAAATCTTGCCATTTGCAACAATGTGAATGGATGGAGCTAGAGTATTATTATGCTAAGTGAAATAAGTCAGAGAAAGACAAATATCATATGATTTCACTCAATGTGGAATTTAAGAAACAAAACGGATGAACATAGGGGAAGGGAAGGAAAAATAAAATAAGATAAAATAGAGAGAGAGAGAGGCAAACTGTAAGAGACTCTTAGCTACAGAGAACAAACTGAAGGTTGCTGGAGGGGAGGTGAGTGGGGAAGATTGGCTAAATGGGTGATGGGCTTTAAGGAATGCACTTGGGATGAGCAATGGGTGTTTTATGTAAGTGATGAATCACTAAATTCTACTCCTGAAACCAATACTACACTATATGTTAATTAACTTGAATTTAAATAAAAATGTGGGGAAGAAATTTACTCCTTATAATGTGGTCCCACTACAGATGGTAAGGACAATCAAAAAAGTTGCAGAACACCTGAATCCACATTTTGTTCAATGAGAAGTGTCCAATGATCATGTGCTTGGTTATAGCTGAAATATTAAATGCTATAAATGCTGCTAAGCACTTTTAATTTCTGTGCTTATCTCCTGTGGACTAGATATAAGCAAACTGGCAGTGGTCCAAGGAACACTCTTTGAGTCCTGCTGCTCTAGGGAAACTTCACTGAAGACAAGGAGAAGAAGGATTGGGAGTTAATAAAGGAACAGAAGGGAGGAGGAGAAAAAGGAGACCATGGATTTGTGGAAGACTAGGGAAGTTTTAAGAAAGAGGAAGAGGTTAATTGTGTTAACTGCAAGATAGTCAATTAGAATGAAGACCAGGAAGAAGCCATTGAATTGACAAGTAGGACACGTGTAACCTTTGAAAGAGTGATTTCAGTGGAGTGCTGGTGGTGAAGGAAGATCAAGAAAAGCTTCTTTGAAGAATCTGCAGAATTTCTAGTATTTCTTTGGTTGTGCAACAGAAAGCTGTGGGGGATATAAAACTTTTGATCAATCCAATTGCTCCTGAGTTGTGTGTAAGGATATTTTATTTTATTTTATTATTTATTTTATTTTAAGTTTACTTACTTTGAGAGAGAGAAAGTGGGAGTAGGGGAGGGGCAGAGAGAGAGAGAGAGGAAAGAGAGAGAATCCCAAGCAGGTTTCACCCTGTCAGTGCAGGACTTGACACAGGACTCAAACCCAAGAACCACGAGATCATGAGCTGAGCTGAAGTCGGATGCTTAACTGACTGAGCCCCCAGGTGCCTGGTGTGTAAGGATTTTAAATGTAGTGGGGAACACAGTTAAATTAATCCATGATAAAGATACACATCGTTTTGCAAATTGTAAAACCTCTGATTTATCACAATTGTGGTAAATCCAGAGGTTGATAAACTGGGTTTAAATAAAGCAAGTCAATTCTACATGTAGAGAGTTTACTTAAGTTCCCAGAACTTTCCTCTGCTCTCTTGGCCCGTCTACTTTTAGCAAACAAGCACTTACTGTGTGCCTAACACTGTGTTGGCTACTATAAAGCTACAATGATGCCTAAGATTTGGTCTCTACTCGGAAGGGGCTCAGAGGGCAAATGTTATCAGTCACAATGCTTTCTGGTAGAAACAACTGAAAACCCCAGCTCAGTTGAGGTCAGCCCCAGAGTTGGTCAAGTCAGACTCAGTTGTCACCGAGGAGGCAGATTTTTTTGCTATTATTACTGTTAACATCATTAACATTTCTGCCTTATCCTCAGGTCAGCTTGCCTGAAGTCACAATGACTGCAGCAACTGTTTAAGTGTCACATTCTCATGGAAATAGTTACGGGCAGAAGAACTGTGTCATCTCTGTATCTCATTTTATCAGGCTGCCAGCAGACAGCCTTTGATCCTGCAAAGACTAAAACTGCATCCTGAGCAGTTAGTTAGTTAGCCTACACTAACCCAGGCAGGTGAGTAAAATTACCACTTTGATGGTACTCATTCTCTGTAGCTGAGGCTGGGTATGAGCCCTACTTCTGACAAGCTTTTGGCCCCAGAGAGATTTTTCCTGAACTTGGGCCAGACTGGCTGTTGAGTAGGCAAATGACTGCCAACCCTTTTCACATCCTGACATATATCATGGTATATACAGAAGATGCAAATTGTGCAAATCGCTAAAATAAACCCAAGAGGCTTGCAGCCATGACTTGCTTGAAGGCTCCCCCTGCCTCAGCTCTGTTCAGCTGTTCCAAGGATGAGGGGATTCACATCAGAACACGGCTATATTGTATTCACAGTGCCTCAGTTGGGAAGTTCTGATTGGGCAATCCACTGGGTCTGCCAAAGAGAGAAAACCATGTATTCATATTAGACGGTCTATTATTACAGTAAATATTAAGACACAGAAGAGACACAGCTTTTAAACCAGTTTGATGGTGTAAGCTCTTTTAGCAAGCTCTTCTCTGATGTCTTTGTGCCTTTGCACATGCTCCTCTCTTCTGGGTGCATTCCTTGTCAACACAACGTAATGGTTAAGCAGAATCATATCCTCGGCAACTCATCAGCTCTGTAATGCTGGGCAAATTAATTAACTCCTCTGAGCGTGTTTCCCCATCTGGAAACAGAAATTATACTACTACTCATTTCAAAGGGTTGTTTCTGAGGATTAAGATAATTAGTTAAAATGGCCAGCACAACCCCTGGTACATAGTAAGCCCTCCTTACATGTTAGGTCTGCCTGGCAAACTTCCATTCAGCTGCCACCGCTTCTCTGAAGATGTCCCATAGACATTTCGATGGTGCCTGGTTCTTTACACCGCTATTAAAACATTTATCACACTACAATCTGTTCTTTACGCACTCCTCCTCTCTCCTTCCCTAAACATTGATCCTAAAAGGCCAGTAATTGTTCTACACTTTCCATCTCCCAGTGATCCTCAGAGTTCTGTTTGCATCAAGCATTCCACAAAGGTTTGTTTTTGTTTTGGCCGATTCTGAGTAACGGATTGGGCGGGAGGAGCGTGGTACAGAGGGACGGCACCGCCCACGGAGGGAGAGGGGCGTGCCCGCCCTGGGTGCACACGCTTGATATTCCCGGCGGGGCCTGAGCTGCATGCAGCCCCAGATCAACCCACAGATAAAAACGGGGCCCAATCTCACGCACCAGACTGTGCAGTGCCCCGTTACCGGCACCCAGGCCTGGAGGGGAGAATTTCGAGTAGAGACACGTCCGGGCGGCGGCGGCTGCCTCAGAGAGAGTGCCTCGGCCCAGGCCGGGGGGCCCACGCCCAGGCCGCCCGACCTCACGCCCCCGCCCAGCACACCGCTGGGCGCCCCGGTTCCCTCCCGACGCCGGCGGGCTCGGGAGCCTCGCGGACGTGACGCCGCGGGCGGAAGTGACGTTTTCCCGCGGTTGGACGCGGCGCTCGGTTGCCGGGCGGGGGAGGGCTTGTCCGGTTTCTCTCAGGGGACGTTCAAATTATTTTTGTAACGGGAGTCGGGAGAGGACGGGGCGTGCCCCGAAGTGCGCGCGTCCTCCTTCCCCGGCTCTTCGCCACCACTCACTGGCTCCTGCCCTGGGGGGGAGTCATGCCGCCCAAAACCCCCCGGAGAGCAGCAGCCGCAGCCGCCGCCGCCGCCGCCGCCGCGGAACCCCCGGCGCCGCCGCCGCCCCCTCCTGAAGAGGACCCCGAGCAGGACAGCGGCCCCGAGGACTTGCCTCTGCCCAGGTGAGCGAGCGGAGCCGCGGCGGCCGTCTCGAGAGAAGGGCGCCTCGGGAGTGCGTCGGGGCGGGCACCCCAGCGTCTAGGCGGGGGCGCGTCTCCGCCGGCTGCGCGTCCCGGCGGGAGGAGGGTTCTCCCTTGTCCCCCAGCACCGCGGAGCGCCTGGACGGGGGTGACAGGGGTCTGGCTTCGGGAGCGAGGGGAGGGAATCCGGGAAGGGTCTCGGCTCCAGCTTGACAGGTGTCGGGCGGGTGGGGCTCGGGTCCCTGAGCAAAGTGACAGGTGCCGCCTTTCCTCCTCCAGGCGGAAAGGCTCGCCGGCGGAGGGTGTTTTTGAGGCGCCATCGAACGCAAAAAAGAAAAATGACTGGCTGGTGTCTGGTGGAGAGTTTGTCTCCTGTTGAGATTTGTTACATTTCGGTGGTCGTGTTTGACTTTCTGTTTTGGTCTCCTGAGATGCAACAGCTGAAAGTGTTTTCCTCTGGGCGTGCACTGCATCCGAAGCCCAGTCCTGGAAACGCCAACCAGGAAAGCTATGGGACGTGCAGTGCAGGGTTCTGCGTGTCAGTTGCCCGCAGTGTACTCGGCTGAGGTGCTTTGTGGCGTTTCCTTGTAACAGTGCTTTGAGGTCTTGGGGATTCGGAGCCATCAGTAGTGACTGGAGGGTCATAACACTTGAGAGGAACTGGCGTATGGGCAAAAGTTTTATGAGACGTTTAGTCTAAGTGCTTGAAAGTTTCTGAACTTTTATTCCTGTCGCATAAAACTCTATGTTAAGCTTCAGCATTTTTCATTCTTTCTTACATTTTGCCTTTGAGCCAGACAACAAACATCCTTGTGATTCTCTCTCTCTCTCTCTCTTTCTTTCTTTTTTGTTTGGGTACAAAATTAGTGATGTTCATGTGCTCACATTAAACTTTTTTTCTTCCCCAAGTGGAATCTAAATTTAGGCGAGTAGAACATGACAGGGAGATATTTATTGTACTGCGACATCCTATTGTTCTTGATTGTGATACTTTATGGTTAAAAAGCTAAGGTTGAAAGAGTATGATTGCCATTATTATTGTCAGTACTGGTCCTGCTTTGAGACTACATGTAGATTGCTGGGAAATGGAACGCCTTTCTTTCCCTCACCACTTCCTCTCCATTTTTGTCCTTTACCAAGTCCTTTTCTTTCAACTTTTCAGATACAGAGTTCAAGCATATTGCAAAAGATAGGAATGGGCTTTTGGGATGGTTTGTGAAAGGCTATTGAAAATACATCTGTTTAAGTGGATTGTCTTATGGGTCAGTTAAAAATCATACTATTTAAAAAAAAATCTGAAACGTTCTGGGAGAAGACAGAAGTTTAATTTCTGATTAATCAAGCTCTGATGTATCCAATACTTGAAAGTTGGCATTTGGAAAAAGCAGTAAATATACCTTAAAGAATCCCCTGTTACCCATAGAGCTTTGGAAGCATTCTCAATTATTGTAGGGTAGCCAGAAATACTGAAATTATGGCCATCACTTGGGAAAAGAAGGCCTTTCTTCCCCGACCCAGCATTGTTATTCATCTTTAAATGGTGGAACTACCAAAAATTCTCCTGTTACGTCCAAACCATACAAAATACACTGTACTCTTGATTATCCTTACCCACAAAAGTTTTCATTAGTATGGGCAGTTCAGCTCTGCAGATTAGCTGCTTAGCAAGAGTAAAACTACTGGCTGGCAGTCTGAAGCCTAGCAATTTGCTTAGGGGTGGATTCAGGGCCCACTCCACCTGCACTTTTCAGTGAGATTTTTTTCTACCTTGACAGCTGAGATCTTTTTTTCTGTTGCATTTTATCTGGCTTAAGTGGTGAAGTCAGAAGGGAAACCTTCACTAGGAATAGCACTTCACCCCCCCGTGGTGGTGTAACCAAAAGTTAATTATGTTTTGAAGGAGGGTTGGCAGTCTAGAATAGTGGTCAAGGGCATGGGTTATGGAATTAAACTGTTGGGTTTCCCACTTACTGGCCATTGCCTAATTGAGTACTTTAACTTCTCTGATTTGGTACTTATCTGTAAAAGAAGAATAATAAGAGTGCTTATCTAATAGGCTGATGTGCATTTAAGGTACTTTGTACAGGGTTAGTGTAAATACTCAAAAATTAGTAGCTATTCCTCACACTAGTTATTATTATTAGGTGTGAGACATTAAATGAATGAACAGGAACTAGCCAACAAGAAATTATTGACTACCTATAATGGGTAAGGAAGATTGAGGAGAAAAGGATAAAATAAGCATAGCAATAGTTTATGTTAATCGTTACGTAAGAAATGCTAGTAGGTAGAGAGATTATATGAGATACTGGTTAAGTGTAGACTGCATTTTAGCAAAGTCGCTGATACTAAATTGATTCTGAAATATTATATATGGGCTTTCCTCTTTTTGCGGTTATTGTCATCCCAGTTTTCCCATACAGCTTTAGCTATCATGCTTACACTTACTTTTACAAAGCTATTTTTTTGTGAAGTGTATGTGATTCACCAGGCCAGCAAACCTTTTTCATTGTGTGGTATTTTTGTTGGAAAGACTATGAAAAAAGATAAATATGTTTAAAATTCTACCTGTAGTTTTCTTCAAAGATAAATAAGATTTTAAAGTAGTTAGTGATGCTTTTTTTTCAGAACAGTGCTGTTATATGCAAACCATTGAAACAAATATTTAATTAGTTTGATTTGTAAGTATATGCCTATTATATATCTATTTTTATCTGGCAGGCTTGTATTTGAAGAAACTGAAGAACCTGATTTTATTGCATTATGTCAGAAATTAAAGATACCAGATCATGTCAGAGAAAGAGCTTGGTTTACTTGGGAAAAAGTTTCATCTGTGGATGGAGTGTTGGTAAGGATTTCCTTAACATTTTTTGAAAAAAATTTTCTCGTTTAAAAAATTATTTTGGAAAATAGAAAAATATAAAGAAAAGAAAGCTAGTAATAATTATGTTATCCAGTAATAATTATGTTATTCTGATTAGCATTAAAAAATTTTTTTAGCATTAAAAGTTTTTTTTAAATCTCCCGATATAAACCCCTCCAAAGTATTTTAAAGCAAATCTTAGATGATATATTTTATTCATATACTTTACTCTGGTACAAAGAGTTATTGAAAAGCAAAGCCATACCTTATAAAATAATCTTTAATATTTTATAAATTTAAATTTAAATAAATTAAATTTAAATAAATTAAATCAAATTTAAAATTTTAAATTTAAATAAGTATTTAAATTTCCTGATTGTTTCAGAATTAGTTTTGTTAGAATTTAGAATCTTTGATAGCATTTGATATATTTCTTCCATTTTTTTTCTTTTCAGAGGTGTGTGTGTGTATATGTGTGATACTACTAACACTACTAACACCAGCAAATAATTCCTAGTGCTTTATATGTCCTGGAGGAATATTATAAGCATTTTGCAAACAACCCATTCAACAATCCATTGAGATATGAAATAAAAAAATCTGTGTTTTACATGTAAAATTTTTAGAAGGTGATACTGAAGTAGAGTGAGGTTAAGTAACTTGACCAAGGTCTCTGGCTAAGAACATTTAGAACACAGATTTGGGATCATACATGTAGTTATACATAGTTACATATAATAGTTTTGTGTCTTGTTATACAATTTTTTTCTCAACATGAGCATTTTATTGTTAAATATTTTCTGATATTTAATAATATAGTTTTCGATGGTACTATAATATTTAATACATTAGATAGATTTTGATGTTTTAACTCTTACTGTTATTGGACACTTTTTCCCCCAACTTTTTGGCACATAAAATGATGTGATAAACATCCTTATTCAGAAGAATAATGCCTGGCACAAAGTAAGCCCTTGATAATTTAATGAGTGAAACTCTGATTGTTAGAATACATTTTGAATTACTGTGTCAAAAGCTATGAATATTTATAAAACTTTTGATAGTTAAATTACACTCTAGACAGACACTTTTAATGAATTTACTTTTTAACAGCATCATATTAGTGTACATATCTGTCTGGTTTTACTGATCAGATTAACACAACAAAATATGTTTTTGTATATCATAAAAATATTTAAGACCATTACAAAATCTGGTATCTTAGTCCATTTGGGCTACTGTAACAAGATACCACAGACTGGGTGGCTCATAAACAACAGAAATTTATTTCTCACAGTTCTGGAGGCTGGGAAGTCCAAGATCATAGTGCTGGCCGATTCTCTGTGTGAGGGCCTATTTCCTGTTTCATAGACAGTGCCATGTCAGTGGCCTCACGTGGTGGAAGGGGTGGCAGCTTTCTTGAGCCTCTTTTTAAGGATACTGGTCCCATTCATTAGGACAGAGCCCTTGTGACCTGATCACTTCCTAAAGGCCACAACTCCTAATACCATCACATTGGGCATTAGGTTTTAAGGATATGAATTGTGGGGGATTGTGCACAAGCATTCAGTGCAATAGCATCTGGTAATAAAAAAGAGAAAATGAATCCAATTTCAAAGACCTGAATATAATCTGGAACTCCTTACTAAAAAAGGAGGAATATTGAAGTATCTTGGATGAATGACTTGGGTATTATCGTCCCAAAGGATCTAATGTATATTTTCACTGATTTGGGTACTTCATGTAACAAAGTTTTTTTGTGCATGTGCAGTTAAAGATAGTCATAGCTCTGTCACCTCTCACTCATAAATGCTAGGCTTTTAGTTTTCAGAAAGTTGGAAAGGAGTAGTAGATTATAGAGAGAATTGGTGAATATAGTTTCCAGTTTATGAGTGGGTTATGTTCCCGGTCTTTGTAAGTACAATATAGTAGTTAGGTTTCCAGGCTAGTTCACACAAAACTTTTTTTGTACTGAACTATAACAGTAATAGTTTTCATCATTGAGGCCCTTTTAGGCTTCAGACTTGACTACAAGTACAAGTAAATATTACTACTTTCTTACCCTATGTTTTTTCTCCTAATGGAGCTGATGAGGGGACTAGGGGATGTGAAATCATTCTTGGTGGTATGCTGGAGGAAGACAAGGAATTTCATGTTATCTTTGGGATATAGGGTACTTTTTTTTTTTTTTCCAGGGTGTATGACAGAGGAGGGTATGGTATTATCCTGTTATAAATACCAGACATTTATGTAGAAATATTATTTTAAGGGATATTTAACTTTTTGAGGGTTGGCCTGAGAATTTAACCTCTGTTTATACAATATCTAAGGGAGAATGTAACAGTGTGTGCAGACAAGTGAATGTAATGACAAAATTAACCAGTTTCTGATGCAGCTGTTCTGTTCTAGCTATTCTAGATAGCAGTTGGTTATCTTCTTTGAAACAAGAGAAGGAATTTAGTAACTCAGGGAACTCTGGAAACTGAAAGTAGGTGATATTTATTGGAGTAAAGGATGGGTTAAGAGCAAGGATTTGTCATCAGACTAGACTGACTCCAGTCTCAGTTCTACCTTTTACTACCTCCATGATCTTGAACAAGTTACCTAAAATCTCCAAGTCTCAGTTTTGTTATTTGTATAAAGGATTAACAATAATTTCTGGATCTTGGAGTTAAAATGTGGGTTAAATAACTTTATGCATACAAAACACTTGTTAGTGTAAATGAAGGCCTATATTAAATCATGCAGCCAGAATAATTTGACTTAAGAATTACCCTCGAAAATTTTATATTAATATAATTTTTAAGAGAACTTAAGAATCAGTTAAAATACTTTAAAAAATTAAAGTATTTTAACTGATTCTTAAGTTCTCTTAAAAATTATATTTTTTAATTTTTTAAGTTTTTATATAAATTCCAGTTCGTTAACATGATTAGCGTAATATTAGTTTCAGGTGTACAATATAATGCTTCATCACTTACATTTAGCCTGTGGTGCTCATCACAAGTGCACTCCTCAATCCCCATTACCTATTTAACCTATCCTCCCACTCACCCAGACCAATTCTGTTTCTTGGTTTGCCTCTCTCTCTTTTTCCCTTTGCTTATTTGTTTTTAAGTTCCACATATGAGTGAAGTCATATTGTATTTTTCTTTCTCTGACTTCACTTAGCATAACACTCTCTAGCTCCATTCATGTAATTGTAATTTTTATGTCTGAGTAATATACTATTGTGTATATATACCACATATTTATCCATTCATCAGTCGATGGACGCTTGGGCTGTTTCCATAATTTGGCTATTGTAAATAATGCTGCTGTAAACATTGGGTATCCCTTTGAATTAGTACTTTTGTATTCTTTGGGTAAATACCTAGTAGTGCAGTTGCTGGATTATAGATAGTTTTATTTTGAACTTTTTGAGGAACCTCCATACTGTTTTCCAGAGTGGCTGTACCAGTTTGCATTCCCACTAACCGTGCATGAGGGTACTCCTTTCTCCACATCCTTCCAACACCTGCTGTTTCTTGTGTTGTTGATTTTAGCCCTTCTGATAGGCATGGGGTGGTATCTCATTGTAGTTTTGATTTGTGTTTCCCTGATGATGAATGATGTTGAGCATCTTTTCATGTGTCTGTTGGCCATCTGTATGTCTTCCTTAGAAAAATGTCTATTCATGTCTTGTGCCCATTTTTAAATTGGATTATTTGGTTTTTGGGTGTTGAGTTTTATTTGTTCTTCATATATTTTGGATACTAACCCTTTATCAGATATGTCATTTGGAAATATCTTCTCCCATTCCATAGATTGCCTTTCAGTTTTGTTGATTGTTCACTTTGCAGGAGCTTTTTATTTTGATCAAGTCCCAGTAGTTTATTTTTGCTTTTGTTCCCTTGCCTCAGGAGACCTGTCTAGAAAGAAGTTTCTATGGCCAGTGTCAAAGAGGTTACTGCCTGTGTTCTCCTCTAGGATTTTCATGGTTTTCTGTCTCACATTTTGTCTTTCATTCATTTTGAATTTATTTTTGTGTTTGGTGTAAGAAAGTGGCCCAGTTTCATTCTTTTGCATGTTGCTCTTCAGTTTTCCCAGCGCTCTCTTCACCTCTTCCATTTGGTGAAGAGACTGTCTTTTTTCTATTGGATATTATTTCCTGCTTTGTTGAAGATTAATTGAGTATATAGTTGTGGGTTCATTTATGCATTTTCTGTTCCATTGATCTATGTGTCTGTTTTTGTGCCAGTATTATACTGTTTTGATCACTACAGCTTTGTAATATAACTTGAATTCTGGAATTTTGATACCTCCAGCTTTGCTTTTCAAGAAAGGATAAGAACCATATGATCATTTCACTATTTGTAGATGACATTGTACTCTATCTATATAGAAAACTCGAAAGTCCAGCAAAAAACTGCTAGAACTGATACACGAATTCAGTAAAGTCACAGGATACAAAATCAATGTGCAGAAATATGTTCCATTTCTGAACACCAATAATGAAACAGAAAAAGAAAATAAAATTAAGGAATAGATCTCATTTACATTTGCACCCAAAACAGTAAGATAGTTCCCAAGAGGTGAAAGACCCTTATTATGAAAACTATAGAACACTGAGGAAGGATATTGAAAGGACACCAAGAAATGGAAAGACATTACATTCTTATGGATTAGAAGAAAAAAGTTATTAAAATGTCTATACTACCCAAAGCAATCTACACATTTATGCAATTCCTATTAAAATACCAACAGCATTTTTCACAGAGCTTAGAACAAACAGTCCTTAAATGTTTATGGAACCACGAAAGACCCCAAAATAGCCAAAGAAACATTGAAAATAGTTGAATTTATAAATGTATGTGTAATGATTTTGATGTAATTTTGGTAAAACTTAAGGAAAGTTTGTGGTATTTTGTCTAGAAAAGTGTTTTTTCCTTTTTGTATAAACGTTTAATGGATGTAATATTAGTGATTGTTGTCATTACATTAGATTGTATTCATACTGCATATAACATATAAATAAAGGACTTTTCATTAAGAAATTGGCCAGGAGTGTTGTTCATGTTGGGATTTACAGTGAATCAGTTAGAATTTTGATTTTCTTCTGCATCTTAAATCATTGCATGGTAGAGTGGAGAAGACCTTGGACCTTGAAGCAGGAAAGTTTTGATTATAGTAGTTGCAATGTAGCTGTAGGATTTTAGATAAATTGGTTGATTCTCCAAGTCTCAGTTTATTCATCTGTAGAGCAGAAATGATTCCTGAATGCTGTCCTCGTAGGGTTTCGTGTGTCTGTGTCCATTCAAGAGCTATGAAATATATTGCCCTTGATAGAGTCATTTGTTTTTGTGATACGGGTCATTATATTTAGAAAGATAATTAAAATGAATAGTTTGGAATTGGAGTAACAGTAGCCATTCCATGTAAGTTATACTACAGACATATGAAGAATCACATACTACAGACATACGAAGAGTTTTTTTTAATAAACTTAAAAAAACAGAATATTTAAAAATTAAGTGTAATAGAAGGTATATACCTGTTATTTTCTAGTTATTAGTACTATATTTACCCTTCCTTTTTGAATATGGTGCTCATGTTCTGATTACGTGTGAGTGTTGCTGAGAAAAAAAATCCTTTAAGAACATATACGTGAATGTTATATTTTGTCTTACAGATAGAGGCTATTTGCAACTTCTTTTATTTATGATTCTGCTTCTAAGGTTAATTTTTTACATCTTATTATGGAGAATTTTAGAGATTTATAAAAATAGGTTAATAGTGTGAACTCTCCTATACCTCTTAACCAATTATAAATCATGGTCAAACTATATTTCTCTCTGATTCCAGATTATTTTAAAGTAAATTCAGGTTATGTTGTTTCACCAATAAATATCTCACTATGCATGATCTTGTATTCTTTTTTTTTTTTAAGTTTATTTATTTATTATGAGAGCGAGAGAGAGAGAAAATATCCCAAGTAGGCTCTGTACTATCAGCACAGAGCCCTGTGTGGGGCTAGAACTCATGAACTGCAAGATCAAGAGTGGGATGTTTAACTGACTGAGCCATCCAGGCACCCCTTCGGTATGCATTGTCTTTTTAAAAAGTGACTTCTGTTCATCACATCTAACAAAATTGGTGCAAATTTTCTATTATCGGTTATCCAGTGTTCAAAATTTCTCGATTATTTATAATTTTTTTTCATGTGCTCTAATCAGGATCAAAATAAAGTTCATATATTGTGATTGATTGACTTCTGTCTTAAATCTCTTAATCTGTAGGTTTTACCTACCCCCTTTCTTCTCTTACAATTTAGTTGAAGAAACTGGATTGTTTATCCTGTAGAATTTCCTACAGTGTGTATTTTGCAGATTGCATCTCCTCCATTGTTTAACATAATTGTCTAATTCTCTGTATTTCCTGGAAATAGAGCAGGCCTAGAGGCCTGATCAGATCCTGGTTTGATATTTTCTGGAAGAAATACTTCAGAGATATTTTTGTGGATACCAATTGGCAGGCACATATCTTGTTAGTCTTTCTCTCTTTTTTTTTTTTTTTTTTTTTTTTGATGTAAGCAATTATTGATCACCATTAACTGGATCTATAGGAGTTGCTAAAACTTTATCATTCCTCTCTCAACTATTAGTTATAATTCTGTAAAGAGAAACTTTCCTCTATTAACTGTTCTTATTCTAAAGTGTAGTTTATTCAGGAAAGGAAGGCTAGATGAGAGATTTATGGTTTGCTTTTACTTACTACTTTTTAAACTAAAAATTTGTAAGATCTTCCAAAGATGCCCAGTGATTATAATCATCTTTTTAAGTATTATGTTGACCGTATCAGTAGACCAGTTGGAGTACATACATAGGTGTTTAATAAGATCTTTACTCAATAATTGACATATTTTATAATTCGATAATGTTATATAAATGGGATCATACATTATTTAACCTTTGGGATTGGCTTTTTTCAGCATAATTCCCTGGAGAATAATTGAAGTTATATATCAATATATTAGTTTGATAGGGCTGCTATAACAAAATACTACAGGCTGGGTGACTTATCAGAAATTTTGTCATGTTTCTGGAGCCTGGAAGTCCAAGTTAAGGTGTCTGCAGATTTAGTTTCTTCTGGGACCTCTCTATTTGGCTTGCAGATGGCTGCCTTCTCCTTGTGCTCTAAAATGGTTTTCCTGTGCACACACTCCCTTGTGTGTTTGTGTGTCCAAATTTCCTGTTCTTATAAGGACACTATAATCAGGTTGGATTACGGCTCACCAGATGTCCTCATTTTAATTTACTGTACCCCTTTTGAAGTCCTGACTTAAAAAAACAGTCACGTTCTTGGGTACTTAGGTTAGTACTTCAACATATGAGTTTTGCAGGGGTGGGGAGCACAAGTCAGCCCACTGCAATTTATTATTGTTGTTGAGTAGTATTCCATGGTATGGCTGGACCACAGTTTGTGTAAACATTCACTCATTGAAAGATACCTGCTCTCTTCATAGGTTTTAACTGTTGTGAATACAGCTGCTTTGAACATTTGTGTATAGGTTTTTGTATAGATACCAGTTTTCATTTTCCTGGGAGATAAATAACCAAGAGTGCAATTGCTGGCCATATGGTATGGTCATGTAGGTCATATGGTGTGGTCATATATGCTTAATTGTGTAAGAGCTGCCAAACTTTGTTTCAGAGTGGCTGTACCATTTTGTATTACTATCATCAATATATGCGTGTTCCAGTTTCCCAGCATCTTTGCCAATTGGTGGTTTTACTTTTTTTTTTTTTTAATATTAGCCATTTTTCTCAGTATGTAGTGATATCTCATTGTGGTTTTAATTTACATTTTTCTGATGGCTAATGATATGGAATATTTTTTTAATAGACTTTTTAGAATAGTTTTAGGTTCACGACAAAATT
The DNA here is from genome assembly GCF_028749965.1 of Puma concolor. Taxonomy (NCBI): domain Eukaryota; kingdom Metazoa; phylum Chordata; class Mammalia; order Carnivora; family Felidae; genus Puma; species Puma concolor. Next base: position 219,332,371 of record NC_141667.1, read on the forward strand.
GAGCAAAAGGTACAGAGATTTCCCATATTCCCCCGCCCCCATAAATGCTTAACCTTTTCCACTGTCACCATTCCCACAAGAGTGCTACATTTGTTACGGTTAGTGAACTAATACTGACACATCGTTATCACCCAAAGTCCATAGCTGCTGAAAGTCTTCTAAATGTGCTTATTTGCCATTTGTTTATCATCAGTGAAATGTCTCTTTACGTTTTTTGCCCATTTTGAGTTTCCATAGGTTTTTTATATTCACAGCTATGTCATGTGTGAATAATGACAGCTTTATTTCTTCCTTTCTAATCTTTTTGCTTTTTTTTTTCTTGTCTGTTGCACTGGCTAAGATTTCAATACAGTGTTGAATAGAAGTGCTAAGAGTTCCTGCTCTTAGAAAGAAATCATTCTGTCTTTTAGCATTAAGTATAATGTCAGGAGTAGGTTTTTCTTAGGTGTTGTTTATCACATTAAGGAATTTTCTTTCTATTCCTAGTTTGCAGAGATTTTTTTTATATCAGAAATAAATGTTGGAGTTTCTGAAATGTGTTTTCTGCATCTATCGTGATGATCATATTTTTCCTTTATTAGACTATTGATATTGACTGTTAAAACAACTTTCCCTTCTTGGATAAATTCCACTTGATCATAATATAGTATCCCTTTCATATATTGTTGGATTTGATTTGCTAAACTTTTAAGAATTTTTGTACTGTGTGTTTACAAGGGATATTGGTCTGTATTTTCTCTTTATGGTTATGGGTTTTTTTTCTAGTTTTTTTTTTTTTCTTCAATTTTTGTTGGACGTTTTGACAGAATAATTCTGGCCTTATAGAATGAATTGGGAAATTGTTCTCTTCAATTTTTTCGTAGAGTTTGTACAAAATTGATATTATTAAATGTTTGGCAAAACCATAACCATATGGGTCTCAAGGTTTTTTCTTTTTTTTCTTTTGTGGGAAGGTTTTTAACTACAAATTCAATTTCTTTAAATAGATATGGGCAATTCAGTTTTATTACTATTTTAGTGAGCTTGGGCAATGTATGTTTTTCAAGGAATGTGTCCATCTAAGTTGTTGAACTGGCAGAAAATTGTTTATAATCTTTTATTGTACTTTATTATATCTTAGTATTACTTAATAAACTTTACTATTAATATATTTTACATGATATGTATCATATATTATTAATTTAATGCATGATGAAATTATTCTCTTTATCCCTGTCTTTTTGCTCTGAAGTCTTTTTCTGTTAAAAAAATTTTTTTTAATATTTATTTATTGTTGAGAGAGAGAGATACAGAGTGTGAACGGGGGAGGGACAGAGAGAGGAAGACACAATCTGAAGCCGGCTCCAGGCTCTGAGCTTTCAGCACAGAGCCTAATATGGGGCTTGAACTCATGAACTGAGACATCATGACCTAAGCCGACCAAAGTTGGATGCTTAGCCAACTGAGCCACCCAGGCGCCCTGAAATCTTTTTCTAATATTGATATAAACACTTAAGCTCTCTTTTGACAAGTATTTAGCATTGCATACTTTTTTTTAAAAAAACTCTTAACCTCTTTGTATCTTTATTCAGCTGACCCTTGCACAACATGGGTTTGAAGTAAGTGGGTCCACCATACCTGGATTTATTTTCAGTAAATATGCTACAGTACTATACGTGTATTTCCTCTTCCTTATGATTTTCTTAGTAACATTTTCTTTAGTATATAATACATGTAACAAATGAATTATGTGTTAGTCGACTGTATATATTATCAGTAAGGCTTCTGGTCAACAGTAGGCTATTAGTAGTTAAGTTTTGGGGAAATGAAAATTATAGTTGGATGTTCAACTGCACCGGGGTCAGCAGCCTTAACTCCCATGTTGTTCAAGGGTCAACTGTATTTAATGTGGGTGGGTTTCTTGTAGGCTGCATATAGTTGAGTCGGTCTTTGCCTCTTAATTGGGGTTTTTAAACCATTGACATTTAAAGTGGTTTTTGAAATGGTTGGGTTTAAATCTGCCACCTTGCTATTTGTTTCTACTTGTCTCATTTTTTCTTTGTCTCTTTCCTCTCTTTTTATGACTTTGGATTGGCCATTTTTTATGATTCCTTTTATGTCATTTGTTGGCTTGTTAGCTATAACTTTTTTGTGTTATTCATTTCAGGGTTTATAGTATATATTTGAAACTTTTCATAGTCTATTTTCTTTTTTTTTCCTCAAGAGAAAGAAAACAGTTTTATTTTTGAACAGGCATTAAACCAAAATGTGATGCCTATCACAAGTAATCTGCTGAGAGACTTCAAAACAGAAGGAATCTCACCCTTTTATAGACAGGCAGTGACAGCCCATTACATATATGCTTTTGAGATAAACAAGAAGTAGTCCTCACGTAAGAGGACTCGACAGTACCATTTGACCATTTGTCACATGCAGTTCACTTTAGATTCACTTGGTAATGAGGGTGACGATCTGTTTTAGTTAATTGGCTTTGTCCAAAAGAAAAAGAAACTCCTCACATTTTATGACAAGAGGTAATTTTGCCACCTAGAGCACGGTGCCTGCTGAAGTTAGGGTCCTACTGTCCTACAGAGCCTGGGAGATAGTGGTGCTACCTTCCTTGATGGTTGCATTTCAAAGAGATGGATCCTAGGTCCTTGAGAAAGACATCCCTGGGTCAGAAAGCTGGCAAGAATCTTAGCTTTTAAAATACATAACAGAAACAAGGAGTTTACAATGAAAAGTTTTCTTTTTTTTTCTTTTTTTCTTTTTACATGTTTGTTTATTTTTTTTTAAATCTCTTTTAATGTTTATTTATTTATTTATTTATTTATTTATTTATTTATTTATTTATTTTTTCAACGTTTTTATTTATTTTTGGGACAGAGAGAGACAGAGCATGAACGGGGGAGGGTCAGAGAGAGAGGGAGACACAGAATCGGAAACAGGCTCCAGGCTCTGAGCCCTCAGCCCAGAGCCCGACGCGGGGCTCGAACTCACAGACCGCGAGATCGTGACCTGGCTGAAGTCGGACGCTTAACCGACTGCGCCACCCAGGCGCCCCTGTTTATTTATTTTTGAGACAGAGAGAGACACAGCATGAGCAGGGAAGGGGCAGAGAGAGAGAGGGAGACACAGAATCTGAAACAGGCTCCAGCCTCTGAGCTGTCAGCACAGAGCCCGACTGTGAGATCATGGCCCGAGCTGAAGTCGGATGCTTAACCGACTGAGCCACCCAGGCGCCCCTACATGTTTATTTTTGAGAGAGAGAGAAAGAGAGAGTGTGAGCACGGGCTGGGGAGGGGCAGGGAGAGAGAGGATCCGAAGCAGGCTCTGTGCTGACAGCAGAGAACCAATGTGGGACTGAAACTCATGAACCATGAGATCTTGATGTAAGCAGAAGTCAGATGTTTAACCAACTGAGCCACCCAGGCGCCCCTATAAGTATTCTAAAGTATATGCTCTAAGAAGAGAGGGGAAATCACTTCTCTTTTTTTAAATTTGCATTTATCCTTATACCTGTCACCCCCTTTTTCTCTTCTTTTTTCTTTTTTTTAAATTTAAATTTTAGTTAACATACAGTATAGTATTGGTTTCAGGAGTAGAATTCAGTGATTCATCACTTACATACAACACCCAGTGCTGATCATAACATGGCCTCCTTAGTAACCATCACCCGTCTAGCCCATCTCCCACTCACCTCCCTCCATCAACTCATAATTTGTTCTCTGTCACTAAGAGTCTCTTATGGTTTGTTTCCCTCTCTTCTCTTCCCCTGCTTTCCTATATGTTCATCTGTTTTGTTTCTTAAATTACACATGAGTGAAATCATATAGTATTTGTCTTTCTCTGACTCGTTTATTTTGCTTAGCATAATACTCTCCAGCTCCATCCATGCCATTGCAAATGGCAAGATTTCATTCTTTTTGATGCTGAGTAATATTCCTCGGTGTGTGTGTGTGTGTGTGTGTGTGTGTGTGTGTGTGTGCGCGCGCGCACATGCGCGCCACATCTTCTTTATCCATTCATCAGTCAGTGGACATTGGGCTCCCTCCATAGTTTGGCTATTGTTGATAATGCTGCTATAAACATTGGGATCCACGTACTTCTTTGAATCTGTATTTTTGTATCCTTTGGATAACTACCTAATAGTGCAATTGCTGGGTTGTAGAGTAGCTCTATTTTTAACTATTTGAGGAACCTCCATACTGTTTTCCATAGTGGCTGCATCAGTTTACATTCTCACCAACAGTGCAAGAGGGTTCCCCTTTCTCCACATCCACACCAATACCTGTTGTTTCTTGTGTTGTTGATTTTAGCCATTCTGACAGGTGTGAGGTGGTATCTAAATGTGGTTTTGATTTGTATTTTCTGATTATGAGTGATGTTGAACATTTTTTCAGGTGTCTTTAAGCCATCTGGGTGTCTTCTTTGGAGAGGTGTTTATTTGTGTCTTCTGCCCTTTGTTAACTGGGTTGTTTGTTTTTTGGGTATTGAGTTTGATAAGTCCTTTATAGATTTCAGATACTAACCCTTCATCAGATATGTTGCTTTCCATTATCTCCTCCCATTCCATATGCTGCCTTTTAGTTTTGCTGATTGGTACCTTCACCATGCAGAAGCTTTTTATCTTGATGAAGTCCCAGTAGTTCAGGTTTGCTTTTGTCTCTCTTGCCTTCAGTGATGTGTCTACTAAGAAGTTGCTGCAGCTGAGGTCAAAGAGGTTGCTGCCTGAGTTTTCCCCTAGGATTTTGATGGTTTATTATCTCACATTTAGGTCTTTCATCCCGTTTGAATTTATTTTTGTGTATGGTGTAAGAGAGTGGTCCAGTTTTAATCTTCTACGTGTTGCTGTCCATTTCACTGTTGAAGAGACTTTTTTCCATTGGATATTCTTTCCTGCTTTGTTTAAGATTAGTTGACCATATAGTTGTGGCATAGTCTATTTCCAAATGATTTTTACTATTGAATGTATATTATAAAAACTATGTCACTATATTTTTCATGTCTTCCCTCATGGTCTTTGTCCTATTGTCATACATTTTACTTGTATATGTAAAACCCCATAATATGGTGCTATTATTTTTGCTTTAACCAATTTTTTTAAAGGAAATTTAAATAGTAATTTAAAAAAGAGTCTTTAAAATAGCCATGTAGCTACCGTTTCCAGTGCTCGTCCTTCTTTTATAAAGATCCATATTTCCATCTGGCATCATTTCCTTCTGCTTGAAGGATTTTCCTTAACATTTTCTATAGACATCAGACATGGTGATGATTTCTTTCAGCATTTGTACATCTGAAAAGGTCTGTATTTTGCCTTAGTTTTTAAGATACTTCCACTGGTTAAAAAATTGTAGTTTGACTTTTTTCCGCCAGTACTTTAAAGATGCTGTCTTGCTGTGTTCTAGCTTGCATTGTTTCCAAAGAGAAGTCTGCTGTCATCCAAATCTTTGTTTCTCTGTATGTGAAATGTTTTGTGGGTTTTTTTTTATGTTTATTTATTTTTGAGAGAGTATTAGAGCGGGAGGAGCAGAGAGAGAGGTAGACACAGAATTGGAAGCAGGCTCCAGGCTCTGAGCTGTCAGCACAGGGCCTGACATGCTGACGCGGGGCTTGAACTCATGAACTGCGAGATCATGACCTGAGCTGAAGTCAGACGCTCAACTGACCGAGCCACCCAGGAGCCCTTGTTTTTTGTTTTTGTTTTTTTAACTTTGTTTATTTTTGAGGGAGAGAGAGAGCAGGAGCAGGGTGAGGGGCAGAGAGAGAGGGAGAGAGAATCTCAAGCAGGCTCCACACTGTGTATGGAGCCTAAGGCAGTGCTCAAACCCATGAACATGACCTAAGTGAAAATCAAGAGTGGGATGCTTAACTGACTAAGCCACCCAGGTACCTTCTGTATGTGAAAGGTTGTATTTTATGATCTTCTCTTTCTCCCTAGAGTGTTTCAGCATTTTGATCGTGATATTTAATGGTGTAGTTTTTAAGATTTTCATGTTTGAGGTTCATTTTACTTCTTGAATGTGTAGGTTTATAGTTTTCATCAAATTTGGAAACAGTTTGGCCATTATGTCTTCAAATAAAGCTGTTTTTGGTCCTTTTTCTTTCTCTCCTCTCCTTCATGGTCTCTAATTATATATATATATATTTATTTAGCTATGTGACTTTTTCCCACAGTTCATTGATCCTCTATTCAGATTTTTGGTCTTCAGCTTACTTTGCTGTGCATTTCATTTTGGATGATTCCTTTTGCTTTATCCTTAAATTTACCTGCCTTTAATCCCATTCAGTGTACTTCTCACCACACATTTAAGAATTTTCATATTTAGAAGTTGAATTTAGCGGTTTTTAAAAAATATATATTCTATGTCTGTGCTTATTACATCTTTGCTATAGCTCAAAGGTTGGCAAACTTTTTCTGTAAAGGGTCAGATAATACAAATTTTAGGTGATGCAATCTCTGTCATTGTAGCATAAAAACAGTCACAGACAAAGTGCAAATGAATAAGTGTGGCTGTATTCCAATAACTTTATAAAAATGGGCATGCTGGATTTGATTGTAGTTTGCTGACCTCTGGGATAGCTTCTTGAAAATAGGAGGTACTGTTATAATAACCGTTTTAATGTCCGTATCTAATAATTCTATATCTGATTTTTTAAATTCTAATGGATTTTTGTCCTTTTTGTGGTTATTTTCCTGTTTTTTGTATATCTAATAACCTTTATTTGGCTGTAGACATTGTAAATTTGTGTATTAGATATTTCATTAATTTTTGTATTCCTTATAATATTCTTAATCTTTCTTCTGGGTTCATTAAGTTTTTTGGACACAGGTTGATCCTTTCAGGTTTTACTTTTAAGACTTATTAGGTGACATTAGAGTTGGGCTTAGTCTAGGGCAGAGATTCTCAATTTTGCCACTATTGACATTTTGGGCTGGATAATTCTTTGTTACAGGGGCTGTCTTGTGTGGTTTAGAATGTTTAGGGGCATGATCCCAGGCTTCAATCTACTAGATGCCTGTAGTACACCCTGCCCAGTTGTGAAAATCATACCCAGATTATTGCCATATGTCCGCTGGGAAGTAAAAATATCACTAGGTAACAACCACCTGTCTAGCATTAAATACTCTATTGAGGTAAGCCTCTTTAATGTATACCCTTTGTATTACCATGAAGTTTTCTCCTCTGGCCATTGGGAACAGGCACTACTCCCAGCCGGTGTGAGCCATAAATGTTCCTCACCTGTATGTGCTAATTGAGGGGAATCCATTGCAGATCTCTGGAGTTTCTCTGTGTAGCTCTCTTCTCTTTGGTACTCTGCACTGTGAATTCTAGGTGCTTTGACTTCCTCAGACTTCTAGTTCTGTCCAGCCAGTCCAGGGAGACCATTGGGCTGTCCTTGGTTTTTCCCTCCTTGCACTGCTATCTGGAATTATTCACCAGGAAGTAGCTTAAACATTTATAGGGCTCACCTTGTATATTCCCTGAGTCTTGGAGATTACTCTTCTTTATTGTCTAAGGTCTAGAGCCTTGAGTTATATTATGTATCTGTTTCCATTTTCTTTTCTTTTTTGTTTGTTTATTTTGGGGAGAACCATAAATCTGGCCCTAGTTACTTCATCAAAAGTTGGAGCAGAGGGGCACCCACGTGGCTCAGGTGGTTGAGCGTCTGACTTCGGCTCAGGTCATGATCTCTTGGTTCATGGGTTCGAGCCCTCCATCAGGCCTGCTGCTGTCAGTGCAGAGCCCACTTTGGATCTTATGTACCTCTGGTTCTCTGCCTCTCCCTTGCTCACATTCTCTCTCTCAAAAATAAATAAAACATTAAAAAAAATTTGAAGCAGAAATCCTCAGTAAAATATTTTTCACGTTTTTAAAAATTTTTCTTAGTGGTTACTGTGTGGCTTGCAATACACATCTTAACTTACCAGATTTTACCGATTTAATTCCATTAAGATACAAAAAGTTTACTATTACACAGTTCTAATCTCTCCTTCCTTTTTTATGGTATTTTTATACATACTATGTCTGTATATCTTAGAAACACAAGAATGTAAGAGAAATAAGCAGAGGATAAATAAATTTATAGAGGTTTTTCAAAAATTCATATATTAACTTTTTTAAATTCAACATTTTTGGTTCTGTTATTCCTTGTTCTGTTCCACCTCTTTCTCCACCTCCCCCCTTTTGTAAAATTTAATCTCTTCTTCCTTTTTAAAAAAAAATTTAAATGTTTATTTACCTTTGAGAGAGAGAGAGAGAGAGAGAGAGAGAGACAGAGAGAGACAGAATATGGGTAGGGGATGAACAGGGAGAGAGAGGGAGACACAGAATCCCAAGCAGGCTCCAGGCTCTGAGCTGTCAGCACAGAGCTCGACGCGGGGCTCGAACTCGTGAACTGCAAGGTCATGACCTGAGCTGAAGTCGGACACTTAACTGACTGAGCCACCGAGGCGCCCCTCTTCTCTTCCATCTTAACTGTGAATCCAAGTTATTATCTGGTATCATTTCCTTATTCCAATGTAGTTTCATTCCCACCATCTTTTTTTATGTTGTTATTATCAAACATACTACATATCTTTATGTTATAGGCCTGACAGTAAAATTTTAGATTTTTTAAAAAAACAATTGCTTTTTAAAATCAGTTGGAAGGAAAGAGAAATATGCAATGATACTATATTTTGTCATTACGTATTTACCTTTACACACATTATTCGTGTAGATTTTAATTATAGTCTATTGTCATTTCCTCTTAGCCTGAAGAAATTCTTTAGTACATCTTGTAAGGCAGGTTTGGTTTTAGTTCTTTCATTTTTTGTTAATCTGGGAATACCTTTATTTTGCTTTGATTTTTGAAAGATAGATTTGCTGGATATAGGATTATTAGTTCATGGTTTTATTCTTTCAGCTCTCTGAATAGATCATTAATTCCTTCCTCAACTTCATTGTTTCTGATGAGAAGTCAGCTGTTAATCTTACTGTGATTTCATTTGTATTGATAAATCCTTTATTCTCTTGATGTTTTTAAGATTTTCTCTATTTTTGTTCTTAAACTTTTTTAGTGTGATGTGTCTGGGTGTAGATATCTTTGCATTTTTCCCATTTGGAGTTTGTTGATCTTCTTGGATGTATAGATTAGTATTCTCTCAAATATTAAGGAGACTTGAGTTAATTCCTAGATTTGTTTTTAAAATACATACTGCCAGGGGTGCCTGGCTGGCTCAGTCAGTTGACCATCCAACTCTTGATTTCAGCTCAGGTCATGGTCCCAGAGTTGTGGGATCAAGCCCCACATTGGGCTCTGTCCTGAGTGTGAAGCCTTCTTGGGATTCATTCTCTCTCAATAACTCAACTCTCAATCTCTCTCTCCCCCCCCACCCCACTGTGCTCATTCTCTCTCAAATAAAAAAAAATACTTACTGCTAATGTACATAGACATACATATTACTCCAGAAAAAGATGTAGATCAAAAACCTTATATTAGATTATTTTCCAGTCCTTCAAAATTTATTGAGACTTGTTTTATGGCTCATCTTTGTGTTCTGTCCTGGTTAACATATGTTCACTTGGTAAAATTCATTAGTGAAGTTATCTTTGGAGTTTTTGGGCAAATTTTAAACTTTTTACTCAATTTCTGTAATAGATATAGTATTGTTTAGGTTATCTGTTTCTTCCTGAGTATATATTAATAATTTGTGTCTTACATGGAATTTGTGCATATCATCTAAGTTGTTAAATTTTCAGGAAGGACTTTTTTCCCTCCTTTTCAAAATCTACTTCTTAGTAGATGTTGTTTTTTTTAAGAGCATTGTTAGGTTCACAGTAAAATTGAGGAAAAAGCACACAAATTTCCCACATACCCCCTGTTCCCAATATTCACAGCCTTCCCCGCTATCAATATCCTGCACTAGAGTGGTATATTTATTATAGTTGAGCCTTCATTGACACATCATAATCACCCAAAGTCCATAATTTACCTTAGGCTTCACTCTTGGTATATTATTTTCTACATTGGGACAAATTTGTGTAATAGCATGTACTGATCATTGAAATATCATACAGAGTATTTTCACTGCCCTGAAAATTCTCTGTGCTCTGCTTATTCATCCTTCTCCTCCCCCACCACAACAACGACTGATCTTTTTACTGTCTACATAGTTTTGTCTTTTTTAGAATGTCATATAGTTGGAATCACATAGTTTCTAGCCTTTTCAGTTTGGCTTCTTTTCCCTTAGTTATGTGTATTTGAGGTGCTCTGTGTCTTGAATGTTTTGATAGCTCATTTTTTTTTTTTTAGCCCTGAATAATATTCCATTATTTAGATGTACCATTTTTTGTTTATCAAGTCATCTACTGAAGGACATCTTTGTTGGTTCCCAGTTTTGGCAGTTATGAATAAAGCCACTCTAAAAACCCATGTATAAGTTTTTATGGGGATAGAAGTTTTCAGCTCTTTGGGTAAATACCAAGGACAGTGATTTCTGGATCCTATGGTAAGAGTTTGTTTATAAGAAAGTGCCAAACTGTTTTCCAAAGTGGCTGCATCATTTTGAATTTCCACTGGTAATGGAAGTTCTTTTTGCTCTACATTCTCAGCAGCATTTGGTGTTGTCAGCGTTTTGGAATTTGGCCATGGTAATAGGTGCAGTATCTCATTGTTTTAATTTGCAATTCTCCAATGGCATATGATGTAGAATATTTTTTCATATGCTTACTTGCCATCGGTACACTTTTTTTGAGAGATACCTATTCAGACCATGTGCCCATTTTTTAATCAGTTCATTTTCTTGTGGAATTTTAAGAGTTTGTGTATTTTGGATAATAGTTCTTTATCAAATACATCTTTTGCAAATATTTTCTCCTTCTGTGCCTTGACTTCTTGTTTTCTTGACAGTGTCTTTCATGCAGCAGAAATGATTAATGAAGTGTAGGTTATCAGTTCTTCCTTTGGTGAATCTTGCCTTTGGTGTTGTATCTAAAAAGTCATTGCCATCATGCTTTCTGATTTCAAACTATATTACAAAGCTGTAGTAATCAAAACAGTATGGAGTTGGCATAAAAACAGACTCCTAGATAAATGCTGTGGAATATCCCAGAAATAAATTCATGCATATATGGCCAATTAATTTATTACAAAAGGAGCCAAGAATATAAAATGGGGATAGGACAGTCTCTTCAAAAGATGGTACTGAGAAAACTGGACAGCCAAATGTGAATGAAACTGGACCACTATTTTGTACCATACATAAACATCAACTCCAATGGATTAAGATTTGAACATAAGACCTAAAAGCCTAAAACTAGAAGATGTAAATGGTAAGCTCCTTGACATTGATTTTGGTAATGATTTTTTGGGATTGATAGCAAAAGCAAAGGCACCAAAAGTAAAAACAAGCAAGTGGGAATATATCGAACTAAAAAGCTTCTGCTCAACAAAGGAAACCGTCAACAAAATGAAAAGGCAACCTACTGAATAGGAGAATGTATTTGCAAATCGTATGTCTGATACAGAGTTCATTTCTAAGATACATAAAAAAACTCAATGGCAAAGAAGCCAACAATCCAGTTAAAAGATGGGCAGAGGATTTGAATAGACATTTTCCCAAAGGAGACATGCATATGGCCAACAGGTACATGAAAAGATGCTTAGCATCACTCATCATCAGGGAAATGCAAATCAAAACCACAATGAGATATCCCTTCACATCAGTTAGAATGACTGTTACCAAAAAAGACAAGAAATAATAAGTGTTGGTGAAGATTTAGAGAAAAGGGACTCTGGTGCATCGTTGGTGAGCATATAAACTGGTGCAGCAATATGCAAAACAATATGAAGGTTTTTTTAAAAATTGAAAATAGAACTACCATATGATCCATCATTCTACTTCTGGGTGTGTGTGTGTGTGTGTGTGTGTATATATATATATATATATATATACACATATATATATATACATATATATATACACACACACACATATATGTGTGTGCGTGTATGTATGTGTGTGTGTGTATATATATGCATACACACATATATACATACATATATAAATATAGTGGAATATTATTCTGCCATAATAAAGAAAGAAATCTTAACATTGCAACAACATGGAGAGATCTTGAGGACCTTATGTTAAGTGAAATAAGTCAATCAGAGAAGGACAAATGCCATGTGACCTCACTTATATGTAGGATCTAAAAAAACTGAACTTACAGAGACCAGATTGGTGGTTACCACAGGTAGGTAACCTTTAGCGGATGGGCAGTATGGATGAAGGTGATCCAAAAGTATAGTCTTCCAGTTAAAAACAACCAAGTCATGAGATGACTTATTAAATAACTAATTAAATAAGTAATGTAAAACATGGTGACTATAGTTAATTTTGTATTTTACATTTAAAAGTTGCTGAGAGAGTCTACCTTAGAAGTTCACGAGAAAAAACATTGTAATTATGTGTGGTGAGGGATGTTACATAGACTTATTGTGATCCTTTCACAACATACACAAATATTGAATCATAATGTTGTACACCAGAAACTAATATGTTATACTCCAATCATACCTAAATTAAAGAAAAGTCTTTGCCGAACCTAAGGTCAACCAGATTTTCCTTATTTTACCTTTTAGGAATTTTATAGTTTTCCATTTTACGTTTAGGTCTGTGATCCATTTTGAGTTAATTTTTGTGAAGGGTATAAGGTCTGTGTGTCTAGATTCATTGTTTTGCAGGTGTATATCCAGTTGTTCTAATACTGTTTGTGGAAAATACATTTTTCCTTCATTATTGTCAAAGATCAGTTGACTATATTAGTGTGGGTCTATTTCTGGACTGTGTGTTCCATTGATCTATTTGTCGGTTTTTTCACCAGTATCACAGTGTCTTGATTATTGTAGCTTTATAAATCTTGAGATTGGATAGTGTTAGTCCTCTGACTTTGTTATTCTTTTTCAATATTATATTGGCCGTTTGAGCTCTTTTGCCTCTTCATATCAACTTTAGAATCACTGTGTCAATATTCACAAAATAACTTGCTGGCATTTTGATTGAGGTTGTGTTAGATCTATGGGTCAACTTGGGAAAAACTGATGTCTTGTTTTCCTATTTATAAGTATGGAATATCTCTATTTATTTTAGTTCCTTGATTTCATTCACCAGTTTTGTAGTTTTTCTTGTATACATCTGGTACATATTTTATATTTTGTTAGGTTTATACCTAAATATTTCATTTTTGGGGTGCTAATATGAATGGTATTTTGTTTTTTATTCCACACCCTACTTGTTCACTGTTGGTGTATAGGAAAGTTACTGCATTTTGTAACCCTGATATAATCACTTAATAGGTCCAGGAATTTTTGTCAGTTCTTCAAGATTTTCTAAATAGTCATATCATTTGCAAACAGTTTTTTTTTTCTTCCCAATATGTATACCTTTTATTCATTTTCTGGTCTTAGTGCATTTTATAGGACTTACAGTATGATATTGAAAAGGAGCAGTGAGAGCCAACACCCTTGCTTTGTTCCTTATCTTTAATGGGAAAGCTTGTAGTTTCTCACCATTAAGTATGAGGTTAGTTGTAGGTTGTTTATAGATGTTGTTTATCAAATTGGGGAAGTTCTTTATTCATTTTTGTTGAGAAGTTTTATCAGGTGTTGGATTTTGTTAAATGCTGTTTTTACATCTCTTGATATGATCATGACATTTTTTTCTTCATCTTGTTGATGTGATGTATTACATTAATTGGTTTTTGAATGTTGCATACCTGGAATAAATCCCAATTTGTCAGGTATATAACTCTTATTATACATTGTTTATTCAATTTCCTAGTAATCTGTGGAGGATTTTTGTTTCTATATGCATGATAAATACTGGTCTGTATTTTTTTTTTTTTTCCTTGTAATGTATTTGTCTGGGTTTAGTATTGTGGTAATGCTACTTCATGCAATGACTTAGAAAGTATTTCCTTTGCTTCTGTCTTCTGGAAGAGATTATAGAGAATTGGTATAATTTTTTCCTTAAATGTTTGCTAGAATTCACCAGTGAATTCTTCTGTGTCTAGTGCTTTCTGTTTTGAATGGTTATTATTGATTCAATTTTTTTAATATATTAGAGGTATATTCAGAGTGTATATTTTTTTGTGTGAGTTTTGGCAGATTGTGTCTTTGAAGGAATTGGTTTATTTCATCTAGGTTTTTGGATTTGTGGGTATAGAATTGTTTATAATACTCTGTTATCCTTTTAATTTCCATAGGATCTGTAGTTATTTTTTTTCATTTCTTATAGAAGTAATTTGTCTTCTCTTTTTTCAGTTAATATAAATATAGGCTTCTCAGTTATATTACTCTTTTCAGAGAATCAGCTTTTGATTTCATTCTGGTTTGTTTTTTCTTTCTGTCGACTATCTGTTTTCAGTAATTCTTTTGTGTTTAGGCGGATTTTTGTTGTGAAATATCAAAATTACTTTTATTTCCTCTTGTATATATTCTTCAGCTATTTTCTTTGTAGCTACGATTGTGGTTCATTTAACATTCTAAAGTTATAACATTGTAATTTGAATTTATTTCAGACTAACTTCAGTGACGTAAAAACTGTACCCCTTCAACAGCTCTATATCCAACTCTTTTAGTTGTTGATGTCACAAAATTACATCTTCATACACTGTGAGTTCAAAACATAACTAATAGTTTAATTCATTAGTCTTATGTAGAAAACAAAAATTGGAGTTATACACCATTCTTACAATAATAGTAACTTTTCTAGTTGTCTATGTGTTTACTTTTATTGAAATTTTTATTTTTATGGTTTTGAGTTACTCTTTCTTTTCATTTCAGTCTTCAAGACTCCCATTAGCATTGTTCACAGGGCATGTTTAGTGGTAATGAACTCCCTCAACTTCTGTTTATCCCGGAATTTCTTACTTTCTCTTTGATTTTTGAAGGATAGTTTTGTTGGATATAGCAGTCTTGGCTGACAGTTTTTTCCTTTGAGCATTTTTAATATATCAGCGTACTACCTCTGGCCTTCAGAATTTCTAATGAGAAATCTGTTGATAATCACTGAAGCTTCTTTGTACATGATGAGTTGCTTCTTTCTTGCTGCTTTATAAATTCTGCCTTTGACTTGAACTTTTGACATCTTGATTACAGTATGTCCTGGTAGGAGTGTCTTTCAGTTCATCATACTTGGAGTTTGTTGAGTTTCTTGGATGTTTATATTCATCTTTTAACACATTTTGGAAGTTTTTGGCCATTATTTCTTTAAATATTCTCTCTGCCCTTTTCTCTCTCTTTTCCTTGGGGAAATCATATGATGGTGTCCTGTAGGTCCCTTAGTCTTTGTTTCCTTTTCTTCAATTTGTTTTCTGTTTCCCAGACTCTATACTTTCCATTATCCTATCTTCACGTTTGTTGTTTTTTTTCTTCTACCTTTGAATCTCTCTAGGTGAATTTTTCATTTTAGTTATATACTTTCCAGCTCCAGAATTTTTTTTGTTTCTTTTTAGATTTTCTTTCTCTTGATATTTCCATTTTGTTTGTCATTTTCTTGACTTTGTTCATGTCTTCCTTTTGTTCTTTGAGCATCTTTAGGATCATTGTTTTAAATTCTTCATTTAGTATATCTGCCATCAGTTCTTTTTCAACAACAGTTTCTGTTGGTCTTTTTTTTTCCCTTTGAGTGAGTCATACTTTCCTGTTTCTTTATATGCTTTGTGATTCTTTTTTGTGGAATACTGGACATTTAAATCCAGTAATGTGGTAAGTCTGAAAATCAGATTCTCCTTTTTTTCCTAGGGCTTGCTGTTTTTTGGGTTTTATTTTTCATTTTGTTTTCTTTTTTGGTTGTTGTAGTGCATGTTTCTGCCAAAAATCAGTGTGGGGTATAAGATTAAGGTCTTCTCAGGTCTTTTCTGAGCCTGTGACTTCTCTGAACATGCACTGTCTTTTTTATTTTCTTTGTATATGTGATTGCTTTACAGTTATCTAGTTATCGATGTCTCACTCCCAAAAGTGGAAAAAGAAAAAGGCACAGATCCTTTAAATCCCCTGGAAGTCACTTCAACCAAAGGAGGAGGCACAACAGTAGCCCCCATTTCTTTGCATTTCTGTGATGAGTAGCAGCAGTCAGTGATTAGAACATATATCTCTGAAATTTGAAAGAGTCCTTTTTGCTCACTCTGACTCCTGTGGACTGTGTGTAAGCTATTCCAGGAACATGTGCACAGCTGCCTGCAGGGTAGCTGAGGGTTGGCAAGAGTAGCTGCTACTGTTTTAAGAGCTGAAATCAAGAGAAATTAGCCATAATTTGTGGTCTGTGCCTTTCCCTGGAAATCGAAAGCCTTTAATAGACTCCAGAGTTACAAAATAGTTACATCAAAGACATTCCTTCAGTATAATTGTTATCTAGGTAGGGAGATAGATTTCTGCTTCTTACTCTGCCATCTTCTCAGAATCCTCTCTCCATATGGATTTTACAATGAATTTGTCAATTTCTATTAGAAAGACAGTTGGTATTTCAATAGGGATTATGGCAGATCAGTAGATCAATTTGGGGAGTATTGCCATCTTAACAATATTAAGTCTTCAGATTTGTGAGCATGAAATGTCTTTCTCCATTTATCTAGATGTTGTTGACTTTCAGTGATATTTTTGGGTTTTAGAGTACAAGTCTTACCTTAAAAATTATTCCTAAGTATTTTATTCTTGTCCATGATATTATACATAGAATTGTTTTCTTAATTTTGTTTTCAGTTTATTCATTGCTGGTGTATAGAAATACAGTTGATTTTTGTGTGTTTATTTTCTCCCCTGCAAACTTGCTAAATTTATTAGTTCAAATAGTGTCTTGGTAAATTCCTTAGGATTTTATTTATACAGGATCACATTGTCTGCAGATACAGATAGTTTGACTTCTTTCTTTTCTTGATACGTTTTTATTTGTTTTTCTTCCCTAATTGCCCTGATTAGAACATCCAGTACATTGGTGAATAGAATAGCAAGAGGGGCATTGTTGTCTTTCCTGATCTTTTTGATGCCTTTCATCAGGTTGAAGAAGTTCCCTTTTCTTCCTCTTGCATTTAGTGTTTTATCAGATGATTTTGGATTTGCCAAATGATTTTTCTGTGTCTATTGATATATGATATGTGATTTTTTTCTTTTATTGGTATTACATTAATTGATTTTCAGATCGTAAGCCAGCATTGCATTTCTAGGGTAAGTCTTACTTGGTCATTGTGTGTAATCTTTTGTATATGTTTGTGAATTTGGTTTGCTAGTATTTTCTTGAGGATTTTTGGCTTATACTCATAGATTTTCTCTCTGTTGTCTTTCCTTGTAATATCTTTGTTTGATTTTAGTATCAGGGTAATACTGGTTTCTCACAGAATAAGTTGGGGAATCTTCCCTCTTAAGAGATTTTTATGGGAATTTGATGAGTTGATATTAATTCCTTTTAAAATGTTTGGAATTCATCACTGAAGCTATCTGGGCCTGGAATTTTCCCTATGGGAAGTTCTAAAATTACTATTCTATCTTTTACTGTAGGTCTATTCAGATTGTTTATTTTTGAGTCAGTTTTGGTAGTTTGTCCTTTTCAAGGAATTTGTCCATTTCATCTATGTTATCTAATTTGTTGGCATGTGGTTATTTATAGCATTCACGTTACAATTCTTTTTATTTCTATAAGGTTGGTCTTAATGTCCTTATTTCATTCCTAATTTTAGCTAACTTAAGCCTTTTGTCTTGGTGAGTCTAACTAAAAGTTTATCTATTTTAGTGATCTCTTTAAAAAACCATTTTTGGTTTGATTTTTTTCCCCCCACTTTTGTATTCTCTTTCCTAAACTGTTTCTTTCCTATTTTTTCCACCATTTAATGTTTTATACTTACTATGTATAGCAGATAACATTATTAAAGTTCATTATGAACTTTCATCATGAAATACTCAGATATGTCTAATATATAATTACATATAGTGAAATTATTATAATAATGTATAATTGGGCTGTCTCCTTTTAAAATTGCTTTTCCTTCATTAAAGTTTTCAGTGTTAGCCAGTATTATTTACTGCAGTGTATTTTCTTCTGGGCCTATGCAAGGAGTTTTATCCTCATCTGTGAATAAAGATCAGCTTGGCTTCTTCTGAGAACTAATTTATTTAATTTTGTGGTCACCATGAATCTTGTAACTGATTATTTACTATTTTGGATATCAACTTCCAAGGCATTATAGCATGCAGTTTTTCAGATACTAACATCTCTCCTGTTATTTTTTATCATCATTATATTTGGCTTTCAGAATTTCAAAGAAAAAATCATATACTCAAAGTTCAAATGTACTTGTTTTTAAGAGATCAGGTTTTATAGTAATAGAGTAAAAAGTGAATATATATATATATTGACTTCTTTCTATTCCTACCTTTGTAGAAACAACCATTGATAGATTTTTTATTCACTTTGTACCTCCAATCCTTCCTCCTTTAACCTCACCACACACACACAAGGATTTTTATTTTACCTAATTGAGGTTTTATTATTTATTTACACTTTTTAAAAATTCATTACTTTTTATTATTATTGGAGTAGGCATTAGACTCACATGGTTCAAGATTCAAGAGAAATAAAAATGTAAATAGTGAAAAGTTGCTCTCATTCCTATCCCTCAGCCACCTACATTTTCCCTCCAAAAGCGACTAATAAAAGTTTCTAGCTTTTGCATTGTTCTGCACCTTGCTTTTTTCATGTAGCCATGTGTCTTGAAGAGTACCTCGCCCTTTGGGGTTAGCTTGATATTTTTCGTAAATGTATTTTCTATTGTATGGACATATAATTTATTTATGTGTTCCCCTCTTGGTAAACATATAGTTTATTTTTGAATATTTGATACTATAAATGTTGTATGCAATGAATATCCTTCTATCCACATTTAATGCACAAGTAACATGATTTCTGTAGTGTAGATTGCTAGAGGTGGAATCATTGGGTCAAAATTTAATAGATATTTTAATAGATGATGTCTTTGTTCATAGAATGATAGTCTTTGCCCAGATTTCACTCTTCCAGTGAGACCTACTACCCTGTTTAATAGTGTTTAATCTCACTTTTTTTCTCAAATTCTCTATTCACTTTACTCTGTTCTTTTTATAATATAGTGTATAGTATACTTATTTAAACTGATTCTTGTTTATTGTCTTTCCCCTCCCTTTAAAATGTCAGCTCCAGGACACAAGAATGTTTATTTTGTTACTGGTGTATTCTGAGCAGTTAAAATAGTACTTGGTGCTTAGTAGGCTTTTAATAAATAACTGTTGAATTAATTTAATGAATAAGAGAATAATGTCCCCAAATTACCCTTCCCAAAAATGCTTAAGTTCTTTATCCATATATTTTGGATTTTTTTTCCTTGATCTTATTTATAGTTTTGTTAAATTTTTAAAAAAAATTCTTTCTAGTACCTTTTGGGATACAGATTATTGAAAACCAGCCATAATGTATTTTCTTTTAATTAATTAATTAATTTTTTTTATACTTGAGAGAGAGAGAGAGAGAGAGAGCGAGCAGCAGAGGGGCAGAGAGATGGAGACCTAATCTGAAACAGGCTCCGGGCTCTGAGCTGTCAGCACAGAGCCCGACACGGGGCTCGAACTCATGAGCAGTGAGATCATGATTTGAGCCAAATTTGGATGCCCAACTGACTGAGCCACCCAGGCGCCCCAATGTATTTCCTTTTTAAAAAATCTGCCCCCTTATTCTGCACAAACATAGAGCCAAATCTGAATTTTTATCCCCCCTGTTAGAAGTAGATATCAGAAGAATACATCAAACTCTTCCACAGGATTAAAATGACTGTAGAGATTGTCATGGGCTTCCAAGTATGCTAGATTAACAGCAGATGTTGCTTTGAAATAAATGATCTGCCAGTGAATTAATATTTTTCCTTATTTACATGCATTGTAAGGGCACCTGGGTGGCTCATTCGGTTAAGTGGCCAACTTTGGCTCAGGTCATGATCTCACGGTAGGTGAGTTTGAGCCCCACATTGGGCTCTGTGCTGACGGTGCAGAGCCTGCTTGGGATTCTGTCTCTCCCCTGTCTTTATGCCCCCACACTGCTTGCTCGCTCTCGCTCTCTCTCTCTCTCTCTCTCTCTCTCAAAATAAATAAATAAACTTTAAAAAATTGTATGCATTGTAATGTTAGAAGCCTGATATACATGATTATTGATGTTATTGGTAGTTATTTCTATGTTTTAAATTCAGCTATAAACAGATAATCACGTTTGTATGAGACCTAGATATTTAGGAGATTTTAAGTGAATTATTTTATCAAACATTCCTAATCCTGTTTGTGTCTTAATTTATCTCTTTTATATGTACCTTGATTTTCTCATGGTACAAACTATTTTTTAAGGTAAGTTGAATCAGAATCATATTGCACTCAAAACTACTAAATATTTATTATTAATTTCCCCTCACCTTACCTCTGTTTCAGAAGGTCTCCAAACTTTGTTTATTGAGTCTACTTCTCCTAGTTTTATTCAAGACCTAAAAGCTGGCAGTCATTGTTTTTTTTATCAACATAAAGGTAAATTGTATTACCATGCTGCATTGAATTCTAACAGAAGCGATAAATGCCCATTCTAACAAGTGCCCTCCTCACAAGGACATTGTGTAACTAGATGGCTGTTTAATAATTGAAGCTTTATGGGAAGTGAACATATGGGTTTTCTTAAAGTTTTTTTAAATATAGGAAAATTTGCCAAAGATTATCATTTTATGACTTGGAACCCTAGAAACTCCCAGACCACAGAATGCTTTGACAATTACTGATCTCTTTCAGTTCCTTTCCTACTTGGGATTTTTATTCTAATGCCAGCTCATTTATTCATTATTGAAGTTTTTCTTTTTTCAAGTAGTATATGCTATATTGGTAGAAGGAGTTGGCATTCAAACTTTGGAAGATACCTTTTATCCATATAATTGAATCTGAGTTGTAGGAATTGATCTGTCTCTTCAATGTTTTTCAACCTTGTTTCTAAGAGTAGTAGATAACAGTTTCATAGATCTTTTACAGAAAAGCCAATTAATTAATGGTTGAGCTTGGTGGCAGCTTTTTCTTCTATATGATTATATCTTCTGGGGTAGATCATCTTTGGGCCTTTGACTCAATAAACTAAGCAGAGAGCTGGACCAGAAACTAAGTTCCAGGTCAGTTGTGTGTCACCTATTTAGAAAATGAGGCCTGTAATATCATTTCTTTGTGTAAGTTACTTTTTTTAAATGTTTAATTTATTTTATTTTTTGAGAGAGCAAGCTGGGGAGGAGCAGAGAGAGAGAGGGAGAGAGAAATCCCAAGCAGGCTCCATGCTGTCAGTTCAGAGCCCGACACAGGGCTCGAACTGACAGTGAGATCATGACCTGATCTGAAACCAAGAGTCAGATGCTTAACCAACAGAGCCACTCTTGTGTCCCTGTGAGTTACTCTTGTTCATACTCACTAGTTGTTATCAATGTGAATGAGAGTTGAAGAAACTATAGTAGAACCAATCATTGTACCTTACATTTTGTACTGGTGATTGAAGTGTTGCTTGTTTTTCTGAGCATACTAAGGGGAATAAAAGATAAAGACAAAAAAGCTATTCTATCCTATATGGGGTATGGCTATTACTACTGCTTTTTTTTTTTTTTAATACACATTTAATACCAAGTTATTGTGAATACTGTATTAGTCTCTTGGGTGGTACAGTAATTAATTAGGTATAACTCTTTTGCCTTCCAAATGCTTATGGACTAGTTGAAATACAGACAAATAAAAACAAGTAAATCACAGTTCTATTAAGTGCTTGGGTAGTGCTATCCACTGAGTTCTGTGGAAGTTCTTAATGGAGGGAGCCCCGTCTCTTGGGCAGTGGGCCAGGTAAATCTGAACTTGCTAGGTACTTACTTTTCTTGGAGTAGAGTCAATTCTCTCTCACAAGGGCATTGTGTAACTGGATGGCTGATTCAGCCGTGTGTTGTATCAAAAATGTGATTGAGTGCAAGTAAGGTTAGCTTTTATATTCATCTTCTTGGCTGTGTCACTCTTAATTTCTGCTTCTTCTGAGCACATTGAAGAATTGTCCTTAATGCTGACTGCTGTCAGCCAGTATTACACAAGTGAGGGAGGTGGGATTTTCTGGCATATTAGTCTGTTATCCCTTTGGTTCCTACATACAGTCTTGGTGAGGAAGAAATCCAAGAGTAGAAGATAAAGACAGCTCTTACCCCCTCTATTCCTCTAATATATTCCTGTAATACATTTAATTTGTAACCTTGTTGCTAGTCACTCATTTCAGTCCTGTGAATCAAGTGTAAGGATGTGTCTGTCCTTTTGACCCAGAGTTAAAAAGCATGTTTTTTATGGCTTTTTTTTTGAGTTTTTTTAAATACGAAATTTATTGTCAAATTGGTTTCCATACAACACCCAGTGCTTATCCCCAACAGGTGCCCTCCTCAGTGCCCATCACCCACCCCTCCCTCCCACCCCCCATCAACCCTCAGTTTATTCTCAGTTTTTAAGCATCTCTTATGGTTTGGCTGTCTCCCTCTCTACCTTTTTTTTTTTTTTTTTTTTTTTTTCCTTCCCCATGGTCTTCTGTTAAGTTTTTCAGGCTTATTTTCATCTTGGTTGTGGCTAATATTTTAAAAAGTGAAAATTAGAGATAATAGTATTTTTAAGTTTTAAAATTGAATTTAAATTCATGTTAAGTTGTGACAGCATGAATAGTAATTTTCTAATGCGTCCAAGATGATTTCTTTTACCACTTGGTGGAGCTCTTTTGTAAGTTAGTGCATTTTATTTTATTTTTTTTTTATTTATTTTTTATTTTTTATTTTTTTAGAATTTTTTTTTTCAACGTTTATTTATTTTTGGGTTAGAGAGAGACAGAGCATGAACGGGGGAGGGGCAGAGAGAGAGGGAGACACAGAATCGGAAACAGGCTCCAGGCTCTGAGCCATCAGCCCAGAGCCTGACGCGGGGCTCGAACTCACGGACCGCGAGATCGTGACCTGGCTGAAGTCGGACGCTTAACCGACTGCGTCACCCAGGCGCCCCAAGTTAGTGCATTTTAAAGCAGCAAGTTGAAGTCATCAATTGGGGGTTATCATTTGGGTGGTTCAAGTGAACTAAATGCTACTAATAGGTAGCCTCTTCAAGTGTTGATTGTAGATTTTAATTTAAACTATAATGTGTAATTAAAATTTTAATATCTTAATGGTTTCTCAGTATTCCTAATTTTTCTCTTTCCTGCTTTGTATAAATTTAGCACTTTCTTGCTGACTACATTTTCTTACTGACTAAATAAAAAGCTCAGAAGCTTTTTATCTTGATGAGGTCCCAGTAGTTCATTTTTGCTTTTATTTCCCTTGCTTTTGGAGAACTGTTGAGTAAAAAGTTATTGCAGCTGAGGTCAGAGAGGTTGTTGTCTGTTTTCTCCTCTAGGGTTTTGATGGTTTCGTGTCTCACATTCAGGTCCTTCATCCATTTTGAGTTTATTTTTGTGTATAGTGTAAGGAAGTAGTCCAGTTTCATTCTTTTACATGTTGCTGTCCAGTTCTCCCAGCACCAATTGCTAAAGAGACGGTCTTTTTTCCATTGGATATTCTTTCTTTGTCAAAAATTAGTTGGCCATACATTTGTGGTCCAATTCTGGGTTCTCTATTCCCTTGGTCTGTATGTCTGTGTTTGTACCAATACCGTAGTGTCTTGAGGAGTACAGCTTTGTAGTAGAGGCTAAAGTCCGGGATTGTTATGCCTCCCACTTTGTTTTTCTTTTTCAACATTACTTTGGCTGTTCGGGGTCTTTTGTGGTTCCATACAGATTTTAGGATTGTTTGTTCTAGCTCTGAGAAGAATGTTGGTGCAATTTTGATTGGGATTGCGATGAATGAATAGATTGCTTTGGGTAGTATTGACATTTTAACAATATTTGTTCTTCCAATCCATGAGCCTGGAATGTTTTTCATTTCTTTGTGTCTTTTTCAATTTCTTTCATAAGTTTTCTATAGTTTTAAGCATGTAGATCTTTTACATCTTTAGTTAGGTTTATTCCTAGGTATTTTATGGTGCTTAGTACAGTTGTAAATGGGATCAATTTCTTGGGTTTTTTTTTTTTGTTTTTTTTTTTTTTTAATCTTGTTGCTTCATTATTGGTGCATAGAAATGCAACCGATTTCTGTACATTGATTTTTGTATCCTGCGACTTTGCTAATAGATTCATGTTTCCATTCCACCAGTTTTTTGGTGGAGTCTTTCAGGTTTTCCATGTATAGTATCATGTCATCTGCAAATAGTGAAAGTTTTACTTCTTTGCAAATTTGGATGCCTTTTGTTTCATTTTGTTTTCTGATTGTTGAGGCTAGGACTTCCAATACTGTGTTAAACAACAGTGGTGAGAGTGGACATCCCTGTAGTGTTCCTGATCTCAGGGGGGAAAGCTCTCAATTTTTCTCCATTGAGGATGATATTAGCTGTGGGCTTTTCATATAGAGCTTTTATGATGTTAAGTTATGTTCCTTCTATCCCAACTCTCTTGAGGGTTTTTATTAAGAAAGGATGCTGTATTTATTAAGATGTTTTTTCTGCATCTGTTGACAGGATCATATGGCTTTTATCCTTTTTTCTATTAATGTGATGTATCACATTTGTGAATATTGAACCAGCCCTGCAGCTCAGGAATGAATCCCACTGGATCATGGAGAATAATTCTTATACTGTTGAATTTGATTTGCTGCTATCTTGTTAAGAATTTTTGTATCCAGGTTCAGCCTGTAATTCTCCTTTTTAGTGGGGTCTCTGATTTGAGAATCAAGGTAATGCTGGCTTCATAGAATGAGTCTGGAAGCTTTACTTCTGTTTCTATTTTATGGAACAGCTTGAGAAGAATAGGTATTAACTGGGCTTTAAATGTCTGGTAGAAATCCCCTGGGAAGCCATCTGGTCCAGGACTCTCACTTGTTTGGAGATTTTTGATAACTGATTCAATTTCTTTGCTGGTTATGGGTCTGTTCAAATTTTCTATTTCTTTCTGTTTGACTTTTGGTAGTGTGTGGGTGTCTAGGAATTTATCCATTTCTTCCAGGTTGTCCAGTTTATTGGCATATAATTTTTCACAGTATTGTCTCCTAACTGTATTTCTGTGATGTTGGTTGTGATTTCTCCTCTTTCATTCGTGGTTTTATCTATTTGGGCTCTCTCAGGTTTTGAGAAGTCTGGCTAGGGGTTTATTAATATTGTTTATTCTTTCAAAATATCAGTTCTTAGATTCATTGATGAGTTTTTTTTAGAATTCTGTATTGTTTATTTCTGCTCTAATATTTATTATTTATCTTCTGCTCATTTTGGGGTTTCTTTGCTGCTATGTTTCTAGTTCTTTTAGGTGTGAGGTTAGGTTTTGTATTCAGCATTTTTCTTGTTTTTGAGATAGGCCTGGATTGCAATGTATTTTCCTCTTAGGACTGTTTTTGCTGCATCCCAAAGGGTTTGGACTGTTGTGTTTTCATTTTCATTTGCTTCCATTTGTTTTTTAATTTCTTCTTTAATCGCCTGGTTGACTTGTTCATTCTTTAGTAGGATGTTCTTTAACCTCCATGCATTTGGAGGCTTTCCAAATTCTTTCTTGTGGTTGATTTCAAGATTCATAGCATTGTGATCTGAAAATATGCATGGTATGATCTTGATTCTTTTACATTTATTTAGGGCTGTTTTGTGACTCAGTATGTGATCTATCTTGGAGAATGTTCCATGTGCACTTGAGAAGAACGTGTATTTTGCTGCTTTTGGATGAGAAGTTCTGAATGTATCTGTCAAGTCCATCTGGTCCAGTGCATCATTCAAGCCCATTGTTTCTTTATTGATTTTCTGCCTATATGATCTGTCCATTGTTATAAGTGGAGTTTTAAAGTCCCTTGCAAATACCGTATTCTTATCAATAAGATTGCTTATGTTTGTGATTGATTTATGTATTTGGGTTCTCTCAAGTTGGGGACATAAACATTTATAATTGTTAGCTCTTCTTGGTGGATAGTCCCTGTAATTATGATATAATGCCCTTCTTCATCTCTTGTTACAGCCTTTGGTTTAAAACCTAGTTTGTCTGATATAAGTATGGCTACTCCAGCTTTTCTTTTGACTTCCAGTAGCATGATAGATGGTTCTCCATCCCCTCACTTTCAATCTAAAGGTGTCCTCATGTCTAAAGTGAGTCTCTTGTAGATAGCATATAGATGCATCTTAGTTTTTTACCCATTCTGATACCTGTGTCTTTTGATTGGGGCATTTAGTCCATTTACAGTTAGAGTTATTATTGAAAGATGCAAATTTAATGTCATTGTGCTATCTGTAGGTTTTATGCTTGTAGTGATAGCTCTGGTCCTTTGTAGTCTTTACAGCATTCCACTCACATAGTCCCCCTTAGCATGTCTTGCACGGCTGGTTTAGTGGTCATGAACTCCTTCAGTTTTTGTTTGTCTGGGAAAGCCTTTATCTCTCCTTCTATTCTGAATGACCGCCTTGCCAGATAAATGATTCTTGGCTGAATATTTTTCCTATTTATCACATTGAATATTTCCTGCCCCTCCCATCTTGCATGTCAGGTTTCAGTGGACAGGTCTGCTACTACCCTAATATGTCTACCCTTGTAGGTTAAGGCCTGTTTGTCCCTAGCTGCTTTCAGAATTCTCTCTTTATCTTTGTATTTTGCCAGTTTCACTCTGATATGCCATGGTGAAGACCTATTCTTGTTGAATCTGAAGGGAGTTTTCTGTGCCTCCTGGATTTGGATGTCTGCTTCCTTCCTCAGATTAGGGAAGTTCTCAGTTACAATTTGTTCAAGTAAACCTTCTGCCCCTTTCTCTTTCTCTTCTTCTGGAACTCCTATGATATGGATATTAATACATTTCATTGAAGCACTTAGTTTTCTAATTCTCCCCTCATAGTCTGGTATTTTCTTATCTTTTTCTTGGCTTCATCACTTTGCATAATTTTATCTTCTATTTCACTTATTCTCCCCTCTGCTTCCTCTGTCCTTGCTGTCACTGCATCTACTTTATTGTGCACCTCATATATACCATTTCTTAATTTGTTGTGACTATTTCTTAGTTCCTTGATCTCTGCAGCAATAGATTCTCCGCTGTCTTACTGCCTTTTTCAAGCCCAGCTATTAATCTTATGACTATTATTCCAAATTCTTTATCAGATATATTGTTTATATCTGTTTTGAGAAATTCTGTCATTTCTTCCTGAAATTTCTTTTGAGGGAATTCTTCCATTTCATCATTTTAGCTAGTTTTCTGCCCTGTAAGTGTTTTAATAGCTTGTTAAGTGTCCTTCACCTACGAGCACTACTATATTAAAAAGGGGTCATACACTGTCCAGGGCCTGGTCATTCAGGATGTGTTTTTGGAGTGTGTTGTGTGCTCTCTGTTATTGTGACTCTGGTTGCTCTATCTCCCTACTTGTAGTGGTGGCTTGGACCTTCCACCAGGTATACTTTGATTTGTTCATTGAAATAACCCTGGAAAAAATTTTAAAAGGCATGGTGGTAGAAGAAGCCTTATACCATACAAAGAGAGAAATGACAGGGGTGGGGTAAAAAGAAAAGAAAAAAAAAATGACCAGGCAGAAAATCAGAGAAACTGTATGGCTTACTCTCGAGAGAGAAAGGGGAAAATAAGGAAAAAAGAGATACAGAAGAGATATGAAAAGACTAGATTAAAAACGTCTGCTTAAACCAATAACCAGAATAGAAAAGGGAAGAAATAAGAGGAAGAAAAGAAAGAAAAAATTGACCATGAATCCAATCAGAAAATGCAAAACTGCTGGACCAATATCTGATGGTTCCTTGAAACCAGTGGCTGTGCTGGTCTGGAGGAGGGGCTGTCTGATTCGGTCTGTGTCAGTCTTGCTCAGGTAGATAGCAGTTACCAGGTACAAAGGGGGAGGGGCGTGGTTTGGTGTAGGTGGGTCATGCCTCCACTCTGGGCCCGCTGTTTTGTTCCCTGAAGCGCAACCTTATTGGTGATGGGGATAAAAATGGCGACACCCCAGTCTCTACTCCCTGGATGGGCTATCCCATACCACTCTCTTCAGGCTGTCCTCACAGTGCTGCCTGGGCATGAGCAGGTGGTTTGTCTTGCTCCACAGTCTTCTGTGCCTTCCAGGCACTTGGCTGGGATTCAAACCCCAATGTCCTAAAGGATCCCACTCTGCCCGCCCCCATTCCAGGGTAGTGCCACTCTACCCTGCCAGCAAAGGGCCTCTGGCTGGCAGGTCTTTTGTCCTTGGAGTGGCTATATACTTCTTCCCACAACACCCAAGGGAGGGGACTGCTGTCTTTGTGCCTCTGAGCTTGCTACTGAGCCTGGGGTGGCTCCCCTTCTCCACCAGGTGCATGTACAAGGCAGCAGGCCCCAGTCTGGAGAAAGTCCTATAACCCTGGATTGTCACTTCTAAGGCTGTTTGCAAGTTAGACATTGGTTCTTTCTGTTTTTTCCATTCCCTGGACTATGGTCCAGAGAGGTTTTTCTCTTGTCCAAACATAATCCTACACTTCCACAGCCTCTCTGTCTCTTCCTTTTGTCTCTCCACAGAAGGAGATCCTTCTTTTCTGTGCCTATGCCTCCTGTTTTATCTCTCCCAGTTCATAGTCACCCACTTATAGCTTGCCAAGTTGTATTGTTGGCCCCTGGAGATGTTTCTGTCACTCTGTAGCCTAGATTCCTGGAATTCCAAATCTTCTGGCCTCAATACTCCTGTGTTTGAGGGGCGGGGGACCTTCACGTCCCCCTGCTTCTCTGCCATGTTGACTCTGTCTCCTAAGTTTTTTTTTTTTTAATTTTTTAAATGTTTACTTATTATTTTGAGAGAGAGAGAGAGAGCGCGAGCACAAGTGGGGGAAAGGGCAGAGAGAGAGGGAGGGAGACACAGAATCTGAAGCAGGCTCCAGGCTCTGAGCTGACAACACAGAGCCTGACACGGGGCTTAAACCCACGGACTGTGAGATCCTGACCTGAGCCAAAGTTGGATGCTTAACTGACTGAGCCACCCAGGCGCCCCAATAAATCTTGATAAATGCACTCAACCATGTAATTACCACCATCAATTAAAGTATAGAAATTTTTGGTCCAGAAAGTTTTCTCCTTTCCTTTGTTGTCTAACACCTCCACTCCTGTCCCAAGGCAGCCACTGATGTACTTTTTGCCATTAAAAATTAATTTTGCCTTTTCTAGAGTTTTGTAGGAAAGGAAGAACAGTATATAGGATTTACCCTTTTTTCTCTAGCTTCTTTTTTTCATGTGATAATTTTGAGGTTTATGTTGTGTTTATTGGTACTTTTCCTTATTTATTAAAAACATTTTTTTATGTTTTATTTATTTTCGAGAGAGAGATTGAGAGACAGAGCATGCATGGAGGAGGGACAGAGAGAGAGGGAAACACAGAAACTGAAACATGCTCCAGGCTCTGAGCTGTCAGCACAGAGCCCAACGCAGGGCTCAAACCTACGAACTGTGAAATCTTGACCTGAGCCAAAGTCGGATGCTTAACTGACTGAGCCACCCGGGCGCCCCAGTACTTTTCCTTTTTATTGTTGAATAACATTCCATTGTATGGCTGTACCACAGTTTATCTGTTCACCAGTTTTTGGATATTGGGACATTTTCTAGTTTTTGGTTTTTATAATTGAAGCTGTTATTAACATTTATGTACAAAGTTTCCATTTCTCTTGGGTATAAATACCTAGGAGTGGTATTGCTAAGTGTTATGGAAAGTATATACTTAACTTTATAAGAACTTGCCAAACTTGTTTTTCAAAATGGTTGTACCATTTTACATGATCACCAGCAGTATTTGAGTATTCCTTGCTCTACATCCTTACCAACCATTTGTCGTCTCAACCATATTGTCAGTCTTTTTAATTTAACCATTCTAGTGGGTGTATAGTTGTAAGTTTTAAGATATTTGTATAGAAATGCAACAGATTGCTGCATAATGTGGAATTTAAGAAACAAAACAAACAGCAAAGGAAAGAAAAGACACATGAAGAAATAGACTCTTAACTATAAAGAAGAAACTGATCGTTACCAGAAGGGAGGTGAGGGGATGGGTTAAAAAGGTGATGGGGATTAAGGAGTGTACTTGTCCTGATGAGCATTGGGTGATATATGGAATTGTTGAATCCCTGTATTGTACACCTGAAACTAATATACCACTGTATGTTAACTATACTGTAATTAAAACAAAACTTAAATAAAAAATATGTTTTCCATGTAGCTGAAATTAAGGAAAAGTTGAGTTAGATAATGTTTTTATTATTAAAATTTGATAATCCAGAACAATTCTTTTCCTAAAGTTTATATGTAACTGAGATTTCAAAACAATGTAAAATTTCATCATAAACTTTTCAGCTCTGTTGTAACCTTCAGTTGAGAGTAAGCAAATTGTTCCAGTTGTGTAATAGAATATCAGCTAATTTGGTATTTCTTTTGTTTGCAATCTAATGTAATCAAGTTTTACCTACAAAACTTACATATTTAGAAAGAGATACATATTTTTAAGGGAAAAAGTATTCTAATGATAATCATAGCCATCACTCATCAGGTACTAATTATATGCCGGGCATTATTCTAAGGGCTTTAGATGTATACTCTCACTTAATTCTTACCAAGTGAAATATGTATTATTATTTCCATTTTACAAAGGAGGCAATTATGGCACTGAGAGATATGAATTTCATGAGGTTACAAAATACTTGAGTCAGTAGATTGGTAAAAAAATAAGTGTATCAGAGCAAAATGAAGATAAGAAAGTAGGCTTCTTTTTTTAAAAAAAAACAATTGTTATGAACTCAAATCTTTTAAGTCGGCTCTGATGACATTGGATTATTGAAAAATGAAAATATTTGCTTCAGAGAACTGACCCCTCAATTTTTCACAGTAAGTTATAATTTAACTTTCTGATCTTTCTAGTATTTTCTGCTTTATAATATAAAATTAAAGATTTTTTGTTAGTGTGGAATTAAATACTCTCAACTATATGCCATCATAAGAATTTAAAAGCAAGTTAAATTGAGTAAGAAAATAATCATCATATAATTTTAGTATAGTATCCAGTGTGTGAATAATTAATGAAATATTTGAATTTTTTTTTTTTTTTGTACCCAGGAAGGTTATAGTCAAAGGAAAAAGGAACTATGGGGAATCTGTATCTTTATTGCAGCAGTTGACCTAGATGAGATGCCATTCACCTTTACTGAGCTACAGAAAAACATAGAAACCAGGTAAAATTTCTTACATCAATATAGGCCTCTGCCATTAAAGAAAAGTATTTCTGAACTTTCCTCTTAATAGACTTTAGAGAACTAGTGAGAAATGTTGAAATTAAATAAAACTTTTAAAGGACTTAGGTCAACTAGTGAACTTTCTCTCATGAAGCCTTAATGAATGTATATTTATGTTGCACTTTCTCAAGAATATCGCAGTTTGTGTCCTGGGAAATTTTTCATCATGTCTCTCACTCTCTAGAACTTTCCTAGTTGTAGCTCTTGATGAAGTGGACAAAAAGAACAAGGGTTTGTAATGTAGACTTATTAGATTAAAACTTATAAAAGTACTGTAAGTCTATCTTAAAGGAATTTAGCTAAGATTTATTAATGTTTAAGATTGCTTAATGTAATATATGCATAATTATATGCTTTTTGAGACTGGAAATTTAGCTGAGTGTCCATAGTTGCTCTAGGAATTAATGTTTGTTGTTGAGTTTATAAGCCTTATAAGAAGCATTTACTAATTTGTTTCTAGTAACTTCTGAACTGTATCCTGAGCAGATAAAGTTTGTGGGACTTCCAGTCTTTTCATTTGCAATGTATTTACAAAATGTAACAGTAAATAATGTTACCAGAAAGGTAGTAGTGTATGTTTTTTCTTGGATAAAATCATCTAGAATTAAACATAATTGGTGTTTTATTTAAATGAGATAAATTGCTGTGTTGTTCAGTAACTCTTTTTCTTACTGCCTCTAAATAAAATGTGGAAACAAAGACCTTGTATATTATTATTTTTTTATGAATATAATTTATTGTCAAATTGGCTTACATATAACACCCAGTGCTCATCCCAACAAGTACCCACCTCAATGCCCATCACCCATTTTCCCCTTGCCCTCACCCTCAGTTTGTTTTCTGTATTTGAGTCTCTTGTGGTTTGCCTCCCTCCCTCTCTGTTTTTTTCCCCTTCCCTTCCCCCATGGACTTCTGTTAAGTTTCTCAAGATCACATGAGTGAAAACCTATCATATCTGTCCTTCTCTGAATGACTTATTTCACTCAGCATAATACTGTATGTTCATATTTAACCTGGTGAATTAGAATTGGTTTACTGCTCAGATTTCAGTTTAACTTGATTAATAAAATCACTAAATCAAAATATTTTTATATAACTGAGAAATAATCTAAATATATAAGTAAATTTCTACATTAATTTGTATATTTACATGGTAGATGTTTCATCTACCTAGACGATTCATCTGTCCTAGAGGATTGAAAAGAATATGGATGCTTTGGTTGAGACAGAGCAGGTTTTAATCTGGTCTCTGTTGTTTTACAAGCTGTATGACTTGGAGCAGATTGCTTAGCTTTATTAAGTCTCAGTTTCCTCATCTGTAAAGTGAAAATTATTAGCTACTTTATATGAGAATTAAATAGCTTACAGCAAATAGAGAAGTAAGCAGTTTATAGAATCAGCATTTATGACTCGACTCGACCATAGGTACTGTTGAGGTCTTGAGCTCTTTCCTTCTACAGACCACCCCTCCATGCCCTTCCCCTACAAAAAAAAGAAAGAAAACTGGAATAACTGTTAGGCACTCTGATACTGTGCTAGGTTCTAATGATATGGAGGTGAGAAATAGTCTGTGACCTCAAGAAACTCAGTCCACTGGGAAAGATAAAATTAAACAGATGGCTGCAATTCAGTGTTATATAGCTATTTATAGACTACTAAATAAATATGAAAGAGAAAAGTGAATACATCTTTTATTTGTAACATGAAAGAATTTTCCTGGCAAATGTTTTCCTATACTTTTTTCCTGAGTATTCATAAGCAGCACTGTTTTATAATTGGGCATGTCATAACTAATCTCCCTAAAATAAATGTAGGAATGACTTGTTATGACTTTTTCTTAGGGCATCTCTCTGTTCTAATAACTACCCAGTAATGTTATCTAGACCACTGCTTCTTAAATGTGCTTTGGTAAAGGACTTTTTTCCTCAGTATATCATGGACTGACATTTAAAAATATATAATGTCAATTGATTACCAAAAAAAAATGAAATGAAAAACTTATAGTAATATTTTTTATTTTTATATTTTATATTTTTATTTTTATTATATTTAGCAGGCATAAAATTAGTGTTAAACTGTGAAAGTTTTTATATGCTTACCCTCAATTTCTGTACTTATTTAATTGTGGACGGATAACAAACCAGTACCAATTCATGGAGCACTGCTCTAGAATATGTAGTTACTTACAGATCCGTGTGTCTTAATTATGGCTTTTTATACCTGCTTTTCCTCCCTCTAGCCTTTCCTCTTCTCTTTCCTTCACAGAAGGGCTACAGAAGGAATACTCAATTAAGTTACCCCTAGTAACAATTCCGTTTCCATGGTCCTCCATAGATATTGCCATATATCTCATAAAAACTGGAATTTTCATGGAGAATGGTTCATGAATAAATGCTGTTCTGAAGTTGATTTCTTTTTCTCTGGAGGTATCTACACATTTACTCCATTCCCTTTTCTGAGCAGCATCATGATCATTTACTCCACATTATTTCTGCTTTTTTGTTTGCTGTTCCACATAGCTTGTTGTGGCTGCCCCAGTCCCTTCTATATCCTGAGGATTTTAATAACCTTCTTTTGGGTTTTTTGCCCTCTGTTGATTAGCTGAAGCTTTTATTTTTACAGTTCTCAAGATAAGTGTCTGAGGGGTCCAGTCCATTTTTGGAATGAAACCTATAATTCATTAGTTGCCAGACAGCCTATGGGTGGGTCTGGTGACTACCCTTTAGTTCATTTAGCTGCTTTGGTATAATTCCTTAGACAATCTTGATTAGAAATGAGTGTGTGAGGTGCAGTTGATGATTGCTGTCTTTAGTGCCCTGTTTCTTATTGGTGAAAAACATGTTAATATTTCACATAGATTAATTTTTTATAGAAAACAATAAAGAATGATTTAAAGAGATTATTTAAACCACTTAAAAATTTTATTCAGTTTTTATTTTCCCTTCCCCAACAATTCAGTCCTAAAACCACTGGGGGGGGGGGTGCAGTGAAGAAAGTAGGTATGTGCATCTGTGATAGGGTGGAGCCACGGGGTCCAAGAAGGATGTTAGAGTCCAAATGAGATAAGGAAGGCATTCACATGGCTGTGGTTGGGGGTGGGGATTATGATCTGGACTGCTTGGTGTGCAGTGTCAGAGACCAAGCAGGGTGTGTAGTAAGCCAGTGTAGAGAGTCATGGCACATGTGAGGTGAGGGCAGTTACGGGAGGGGAGTCAGCAGTCTCCTAGGGTGAGGAAGATGTCCATGTAGAGGGGTGAGGGCAGTCTAGGATGGGGAGTCAGTATGAGCAGGAGAGGAGAGTGCCCATATGGGAGAGGGGATATCTTTGGAGATGGAAGGTAGTTACATACAGGGGGGGTTGACTAAATGAATAAATAAAGTTAAGTAGATCTTAGGTTTCTCACTGTGAATGAAGAGTTATACATATGGAAATGGAAACACTGGAATGAACCATGTGTTCAAAAAACCATGTTTTTTGTTGGAATTAGATAAATAGATGTGAAGTTATGATTTTCAAAGCATATGGGTAGGTATGGAAATAAATATGTATGTATATGCCTATCATAACCCTTGTTTTTGTATAAATAAATGTAGGCATAGGTATACAGATACAGGGGTGTAAGTTGAAGCTAGTTGATTTTTACTCTTCAAAGTCTAGTAGAATGTAAAAAGTAATTCCTTCTAAAGAATATAATAGTGATTTGGTGTAGAGCTAATAAACTTTTTAATTGAAATGTCTCTGCTTTGAAAATGAAATAAAACATTTTTTCAGTTACAGATTCACTTTTTTCTGTTTTCTTTTAGTGTCTACAAATTCTTTGATTTACTAAAAGAAGTTGATACGAGTACCAAAGTTGATAATGCTATGTCAAGACTGTTGAAGAAGTATAAGGTATTGTGTGCACTCTACAGCAAATTGGAAAGGTAAAGTAGAAATATTATTAGGATTACCTCCATTTTTCATGTTACTGTTCATGATTAGGTTCCGTCTGGGAACTCTGTTTAGTAATATTGTTGGATATTATCCCTTAGATTTGTCCCCTTTGCTATTAGTTTTTTTTTTTTTTTTTTTGGTTCTTATAGCTTTCTTTTTTATCCAGTTATACACAATTCTGAATGTTTCCTCCAAAATTGTTATATGGTCCTTTCATATTTCTCATTTGCTTTAACGAACTTGAAGCTTAGTTCCCACTTTAGCCTTCTCTGCCAGAAGAAGACTTCTAGTTCTCAATGGAAGAGTGACCTTAAAATTTAAACTTCTTCCTAATGGTGTTATTTTGTTTAGAAAGAGAAAGCATGCAGTAGGTGTACCTGACGTATACTACCAAGCTATGATTTGTATTCTCAGTGGTGGTTTAGAAGACTTTTCATTACTGTTCAATGGGGAGAAAGATAAAATTAAGATAAATGTGGGTTGAGTTTTTAATACACTCTTCATCTAGGTCCCCACTGCCACTGGATACGATGCCAAATCTGGCATGTGCTTGTTGCTGTGTCCACTTGGGGGCTCATTTTTCACTTGGGTAAAAAATATGAAAGTTAACATTTTAGGTAAATAAAAAGTTGTAAAGGAAGTTGTATTCTACTTTGGGCTCCAACACGTACTGTGTGATCTTGGACAAGCTAGTTACCTAACTTTAGTGCTTAGTTTTCTAGTGTGTAAGCTGAATTGATAATGGTGCCTATCCACTTAGGTTTTTTAATGTACTAAATGAGGTAATGCAGACAGTGATGACTCCAATGCCTGTAATAAACATAGTAAACTTTCCACTGTTTGTTGTTTTTTGGTTTTTTTTTTTCCTTAAGTAAGCTCTATGCCCAATATGCGGCTTGAACTCATGACCCCAAGAGCAAGAGCCACATGCTCTATTGATGGAGTCAGCCAGATGCCCCTTCACAAATGTTTCAAAAATTTTTAATTGTTTGTTTCTTTTTGAGAGAGAGAGAGCAAGAGAGAGCAAGCGAGCGCAAGTGGGGAAGGGGCAGAGAGAGAGGGAGACACAGAATCTGAAGCGGGCTCCATACTCCGAGCTGTCAGCCCAGAGCCGATGGAGGGCTCCAACTCACAGACCAAGAGATCGTTACCTGAGCTGAAGTCAGATGCTTAACCGACTGAGCCACCCAAGCACCCTTCCACATATGTTTTTAAAACAAAAAACTATTTCTCGCCCAGTTTGGGAAAATTTATATACTATATCCCCTTTAAAGAGTCACACTGTACATTGGCAACTCAGGATTCTTAAAAGTCCTATATAATAAAATATGTGGAATCTGTTGAGTTCATCATTTCCTAAATTTATTAGACTACTAATATTTGTTTATATGCATTTAACATCAATTAAAACCTGGAAATAGTGTTTTGTAGAATATACTTTAAGAATCTTTAGGCTAGCTATCAGCTTATTTTATTGCAAATAAATTAAGAAACTACAACAAGCATTAACTAAGTGTCCGTTAGTACTCAGTTATATGTTAGGTGCTGGGGATATAAAATCTATCACACTATGATCATCAAGAAGCTTATAGTAAATAAATTATATTCTTTAATAAAAATAAGTGCAGTAATGTATGTGATGCTCTCTTTTAGAAGATTATATATGAGAAGTAGAAATTATATAGTGGGCAAAATGTCGTGTATGTTCAAGGGTGAGAAGGGTAATTGCAGGGTACTTTTGATCAAGTAAAAACTATAAAATGCAATATCTGAAAAGGCTTAAGGATAAATTCACCAAGCAAAATGTGTAGGAACTGTGACTGAACTTCCCAGGCAGAGTGATTAGCATGTGTACAAAGGCAAAGCAGTAGCATTATGTACTTTGTTTTGCTGATGGCTGAAAGGTAGGAAGGGTTCAGACTGATAGTGAGCTTGGACTTTGCCTTGCAGGGGATGGAGTCATTGAATGATTTTGATCTGGAATGACAGTCAGATCTGGCCTTAACAGATCACTTGGGCCTTTTTTGTTAACTAGTTATATAAGTGGATTGTCAGGTTTTTTTCCTATCTTATTTGTACTTTTTTCTGAAGAGCAATTAGGAAAATTAACTGTGGTATCAAAGCCTGTTCATTTCAGAGCAGACTGTATGTGTGCATATATATATGGCAATATATATGATGAAAAAGATCTAAGTATGAATATTAATTTAGTCATTAACTGAGTGTGTGAGTTAGGAAAAGTTCCTTAACTTCTCTAAACATCAATTTTGGTCTAAAATATAGCCAGTAATATTTTCCTTACAGGGTAATTGTGAGAATTAAATAAGACAATGTTACCGGTTAGCTCACTTGCCAGCACATATTAAGTGCATAATAAATGGTAGCTTTTAAAGTTAATATTAGCTTTGTTAATGCTATTATAGAGAAATATAATAATGTAAGCCATGAATTTTAAATACTCTAGTAGCTATGTGACAAAAATAAAAAGAAACAAGTGAAATTAATTTTAACATTTCATTTAACTTACATATTTCAAAATATCTCATTTCAACATGTATAATTCACACAAAAATTTTTGCCTAAATGTTCATAGCAACATTATTCATAATAACCAAAGGTAGATTATTTTATTGTTCAGCTATTAAAGGGAATAAAGTGCTTTTAGATACTACAACATGGATGAACCTTGAAAACATTAAGTGAAAGAAGCCAGACACAAAAGAGCATATATTCCATTATATGAAGTGTCCAAATGGGCACATCCATAGAAACAGAATGTAAATTAGTGATTGCCAAGGAGTATTGCTAATAGATAGGGGGTTTGTTTGGGGGGTTGGGGAGACGATAGAAATATTCTGGAATTAGATAGTAGTGATGGTTGTAAAACGAAGTGAATACACTAAAATTACTGAATTTATATACTTTAGAATTATAAACTTTATGCTATGAGTTATATTTTAATAAAACATAAAACTAATATAAAAGTTATTAATGAAATATTTCACATTCTTTTTCTCATACTAAGTATTTTTTAATACTTTGGTGTATAATTCACATTTACAGCACAACTTCATTTGTACTAGCCACATTGCAGGTGTTCGGTAGCTTGCTGTAAGTGCTTGTGGCTACCATATTAGCACAGACATATATTGAATGCAGTTATCTTTTACTGTATGAGAGCATTTTAGTTTGAGTTACATTAAGTTACAGTTTAAAACAATGCTTTGGACATTAAACATCTTTTCTATAATTACAAAAAGTCCTTTTTGTAATTATAAACTACTTTTTATTATAAGGTAGTAATTTTGTCTATATACATTTTTTTATTTACATATTTTTGGTGACTGGCTTCTTTCACTTAGCATGTTTTCATGGATTATCCATGTTGTAGCATGTTTCACTACTTTGTTACTATTTATTATGGAGCTATATTCCAGTGTATGGTTTTATCACATTTTATTTATCAGCTTACAGACATTTGTGTTGTATGTCTTTTAAAGTAGTTGAGAGTATGGAGAAAAGCAAGTGTGTATTTATAGAGTTTGTTACATTAATTGTCTAATTAAGCCATTTCTTGTTCTCCTCATTTGTTCCTATGGATTCAGTTTACCATCTAGTGTCACTTGTTTACTCCAACACAGCTTTGATCCCACCCACCTCTTTTGTGCAAATAGATTACATTTCTATATGTTATAGCCCCCAAAATACAGTTATGTACATACCGTGTTATACAGTTGCTTTCACATCAGTTATGAGAAGAAATACGCAGTTATTACCATCTTTTATAGCACAATAATTTCACCTTTTCCAGTGCTCTTTGTTTTTTCATGTGGATATGAATTAGTG
Organism: Puma concolor; assembly: GCF_028749965.1. Lineage (NCBI taxonomy): Eukaryota > Metazoa > Chordata > Mammalia > Carnivora > Felidae > Puma > Puma concolor. The sequence goes on from NC_141667.1 coordinate 219,371,499, forward strand.
TTACTTATTTTCAGCCTGAAGAACTTCTTTTAGTATTTCTTGTGAGAAATATTTAGTATTTAGTATTTAGTATTTCTAATGAGTCTGCTATCAACAAATTCTCTTTTATTATTTGGTAATGTCTCTTTTATTATTTTCACTCTTCACAGTTTTGCTGGATATGATTATTGGTTAACATTTTTTTTCTTTCAGCACTTTGAATATGTAATCTTACTGCCTTCTGATCTTCATTGTATCATGAGAAGTCAGCTGTTAATGTTATTGGGTTCCTTTCTTTTTTTTTTTTTTTTTTTTTTTTTTTAAAGTTTTTATTTTTATTTTTGGGACAGAGAGAGACAGAGCATGAACGGGGGAGGGGCAGAGAGAGAGGGAGACACAGAATCGGAAACAGGCTCCAGGCTCTGAGCCATCAGCCCAGAGCCCGACGCGGGGCTCGAACTCACGGACCGCGAGATCGTGACCTGGCTGAAGTCGGACGCTTAACCGACTGCGCCACCCAGGCGCCCCTTGGGTTCCTTTCTACATGCTGTATCATCTCTTTCCTGTTTTTCTCTTTGTCTTTTAACACTTTACTGTCATATATCTGGGTATGGATTCCTTTACATTCATCCTTCTTGGAGTTTATGTGTTTTGGGTATGTAAATTAATGTTTTTTTCATCAGATTCAGGAAGTTTTCAGCTATTTCTTTAAATTTTTTTTTTCTGCTCCTCTCTCTCCACCCACTTCTGGTACTCCCATTACAAATGTATTGGTGTGTTTTTTGGTGTCCCACATTTCTGTGAACCTCTTCATTTTTCTTCTTTCCCCCCCCCCCCCTTTGTTCTTCACACACCATAATCTCTTTTGGTCTGTCTTCAAGTTTAGTGTTTCTTTCTTATGCCAGGTCAGATCTGTTGAGCCTATCTAGTGAATTTTTCATTTTGGTTGTTGTACTCTTCAACTCAAATTTCCATTTGGTTCTTTTAAAATAATATCTCTTTATTGATATTCTCTATTGGATGAGACAATATCAGAATACCTTTCTTTGTTCCTTAAGCATGATTTCTTTTAGTTATCTGGATATATTTATTTACTTATTTTTTGGGGGTGGATATATTTATAACAGCTCCTTTGAAGTCTTTGTTAAGTCTGACATCTGGGCTCTCTTTAATGCAATTTCTATTGCATGCTTTTTTCTCATATAGAGTTCATACTTTACTATTTCTTTGCATATTTTCATTTATTCTTGAAAACTGAACATTTTGATAACACCCTAGTAAGTCTAGGTACTGATTCTCCTATGTTGTGGGGCTTTCTTTTTTTTTTTTTTTTTTTTAATTTTTTTTTCAACGTTTATTTATTTTTGGGACAGAGAGAGACAGAGCATGAACGGGGGAGGGGCAGAGAGAGAGGGAGACACAGAATCGGAAACAGGCTCCAGGCTCTGAGCCATCAGCCCAGAGCCCGACGCGGGGCTCGAACTCACGGACAGCGAGATCGTGACCTGGCTGAAGTCGGAGGCTTAACCGACTGCGCCACCCAGGCGCCCCTGTTGTGGGGCTTTCTGTTGTCATTCTGCATTTGTTTGGTGGCCTAGCTGTGTTATTTCAGTGAAGTATGTTAGTCCCACAGTGTGCAGCCTTTGATAATGCTCTTCAGTGTAGCCATTGGACATGTGCACAGTCACTCTGAGGTGACTCATTTTCAAGACATTCTCTTTGACAGTCTTTTTCCCCCTGATCTCTCTTGTTAAGTTAACCACTTTGTTGATATACCTTCCATTAATTGGTGAATGATTATTTTGCTGTTTTTGACAATGTCTGGGCCTCAAATTGTTTCACAGTCTGATCTCATTAAATTGGCTCCCTTTTCGGAAATAGTCTTTGAGGTCAGCCTTGAGGCTTGTTCTTTTTGGGCTCTTCTTAGCTCCTTCTTCCCCTGGTTCTCTCCTAAGTGGTCTAGGATTCAGCTTGTTGCTTTCATACAATTGCTAGCCTCCTCTTACATGCTCACCACCAAAATTTCCATTGTTTTCAATGGCACCTAGCCTTGAAAGTTCCCACACTGTGTTCCAAATGAAGTTAATTCCTTTGGAGAGAGCTTCAGACCTCTTTTTTCTGAAGACTTGCCTCTTTCCTGGGCATCACTTTGCCACTGCTATGAGGTCAGAATGGGAAATGTGCACCTCTTCTCTTAGAATGTCCTTTCCACTTTGAGTAGGGCACTGAGAAAACATGGTAGCCCCTAATCTTCTCAGATTGCTTTTCATATCTGGAACCTCTGTACTGTGAACTAAGTGGGGTAAAAGAAGTCAAGGCCCCAGTATTCTTGATCAGCTGTGCCTGGAATAGAACTTTCACCCTTTGAGTGGGAGCTAAGTGGAGGAAGGGAGCCCTAGACCTCCCAGTTACTCTTGCCTGGGATAGACTTTCTGCATACAAAGCTGGGGGTGATTAGAAATTCTGGCCACCTTCCTTTCCCAGAGTGATAGTTCTGGGCTGGGAACTGCAGAGAGAGGGAGTCCTGTGTCTTGGCTGCACCTGCCCAGGGTAGAGCTTTATGATGCTGAGCTAAAGAGGAGGAGGAAGTGAGTTTTGCTAAGAATTCCAGTCTATTTTTGTTCTTACCAAGAGTTACTAGATTTTCATGAACAAATGTTTCCTTTTTTGATGTATTCCCTCAGGAGAATTTCCAGAGACTTTAAATGATTTTTAAAATAATTTCAACCAATTATAGTTACTACACTGGGAAACAGGTCTGTGGAAATTTTTACTCCACCATTGTCCTAAAAAAACATGGTTTATAGTACTGTTGAGTTATTTTAGTGAGACTAATAGTTAAATAAACTTTTACGACCTGATCTGAGATTCTAACTAGATCAAGATTTAATTGCCAAATACATTCTGAGTTACAAATGCCCATGAGGAATCCAGTCCTTTTGTAGTTAAATATTAACAGTGATGTGTGGAAATGTCATGTATTGGAAAAACCTACTTTAACATTTTTAATAATGCTGTAATTTTTTGTCTTTAAAATGTATACTTCTGGATAAAAAGAAAAATAATAAGATGTATACTTCTGGAAATAAGATGAATAAAGCATGATAAAATTGATTTCTAAGTTATGAAAAAAATTTAAAAGTAACTTTTAAAAAAGGCATAATGGTAATATAACTATTTTTTCCTTTTAGGACATGTGAACATATATATTTGACACAACCTGGCAGTTTGTAAGTATTTCCTGGCATGTTATTTTTATCTTCTTTTATTTTTATTTATTTTTTAAAAGATTTTATTTATTTTGAGAGAGAGAGGACAGCATGAGTAGGGGAGGAGCATAGAGAGAGGGAAGGAGAAAAATCCCAAGCAGGCTCTACACTGTCAACACAGAGCCCAATGTAGGGGTTGAACTCACAAACCATGACATCATGACGTGAGCTGAAAGCAAGAGTTGGACACCATTGAGCCACCCAGCTGCCCCTGTCTTTTTTTTTTTTTTTTTTTTTTTTTAAAGATTTTTCTGGAATAATCCCAAACATGTTAATGTCAGAGTTAGTTTGATAGATTATAGCATGCTACCTCATAAATTAAGGTCATAGATTTATACTCCGTGCAGATTACTTACCTTCTCACAAAGACAGTGGTACGAAATACATGTCCTTTACTGCAAGGTGAACTAATAGGGTGGAAGTTCATTCAGTGCAACATATCACCTGCTCAGGGGAAAATGCATATTCACTGGCTAAAATTTTTTTGAGGGTCCGTTATAAGCACTTTATTAACTTTAGTAAGACTAAAAGCATAGTGTTTTTGTAAGAGTAAATGTGAAGTGTATATTAAAATTTCCAAATTATCTTTTTAAATGTATATGGTACATGCTCCAACAGTATACCCATGTAAGAGCTCTAGAGATTTTCTTTGGAAATGGTATGAGTGGTATATGAGATATTCTGCCCCACTGAACTAGTGGTATTGAAGATGATTGATATAAAGGGAAATTACATGTTTATTAATTAATCTATTCCAGTTGTTAATACCAACAAGTTATCAAAGCATAGTGTTAAATTAGTAAAGTAGAGTCACCCAAACCTCTCTCTCTCTGCTTAAATGTTGATTTTAATTAGAAAGCAAAGGGCAGGAAAGTATTAAGTAATTGGAAACCAAGTACATCATAGTATACCACTTTTTATGCATATTTTTCGATTAGAATTGAAATATTAAATATTTCCTTTACAAAATGTATTTTGTACATTTTGTACATGGGCTAAATATAAGTATTGGTAAAACCACTCACTGAATTGAAGCAAATTGAGTTAATGTGTAAATTGTACATTTAAAATGGATTGTATTCTCTTACGCAATCAACTTAGGCCTGTAATTTAAAAAGAAGGAAGAGGTGCCTGGGTGTCTCAATTGCTCCACACTGTTGGTGAAGCCTGCTTAGTATTCTCCCTCCCTCTCTGCCTCTCTCTACCTCTCTCTACCTACAACTTGTGTGTGCATGTACTCTCTCTCTCAAAATAAATAAGTAAAAGGAAAAAAATAGTTAAAGACTGTCAGTGTAAAATTTTTTTCTGCTTTCTGTTTGTTTACCAGGCTATCTACTGAAATAAACTCACTGTTGGTGCTAAAAGCTTCTTGGATCACATTTTTACTAGCTAAAGGTAAAGTCATTGTTTTTGTTACATGTGAATGTTTCAAATGCAATAATTGATAATTCTTTTGGACTACGCTCAATTTTTTATTCAGTTTAATGTTACTCCCGCCCCCCCACTCCCCAATTCTCTGTGTGGCTTGTGAACTCTTAGCAAGTTCTTGTAATTATGGCACTGGAAGCAGCTTTGGAAATGTCTTATTTCATTTCTGTTTCTAATATCCTTTTATCCTTCTTCCCTTTTTTTTAAGAATAATGTTACTGTTTTTATAAAAATGATACAGTCACAATACATAATTCAAATAATACAGAAAATGCAAAGAAAAGTGTAGAAAAATTACCCAAAACCTACCTAGAAATAATTATCATTAAAATTAGACTGTCATTCCAGTTGTAATTTCTCTAAGATTATAAAACATTATTAAAAATTAAGGTTACAATCTTTTTAATTTTACCTTGTGTTTCGATTTAAAGGTATTAATCTGCTTGAAAGAAAAGAGCACTAATGTTACCACTCTTCCTGTTACCTCCCCATTCCCTACTTTAAGATTTTTGCATTTTCGTATTAACATTATCAAAGATTATAACACATACATTCTCTTCTGTAATTAAAATTACTTGTTTATTCTCACTTCTCTGTTTTGGTGGATTCTGTTTATTGTCACTTCTCTGTTACAGCTTCTCCATTTCTGAGTTCTTTATTTTGATTCATCTTTAGCTGGCTGGACTTTACCAAGAAGGAGTTTTTCAAAAAAGGCTTTTTGGCACCATATTCTCTGTGTTGTTTATGAGTCATGTCCATAGGCTTTATACTTGAAGGACCACTTGGCTGTCTATCCTATTTTTGTGTCATACTTGTTTTCCTCAGGACACTGTTTTATGGCATTAAACATTGCTATTAAAAAATTGGAGACTAGCTTAATTTCTGCCCCTTATTTACTTTTTTTTTTTCTTGAGAGATAGTGCGAGTGGGGGAGAGGCAGAGAGAAAGGGAGACACAGAATCCGAAGCAGGCTCCAGGCTCTGAGCTGTTGGCACAGGGCCTGATGCAACTTGAATTCACGGACTGTGAGATCATGACCTGAGCTGAAGTCAGATGCTTAACTGACTGAGCCACCCAGGCGCCCCCACTTATTTACTGTCTAAATACTTGATTTTTTTTTAAGTTTGAGGTTCATTATCTTAACTAGAATATCTCTTTTGTTTTTTATTATTCTGTATTAGTTTTTTTTGTAACACTATATCTCTTTTTAAACTGAAGGTCTGCACTTTATTTCAAAGAAATCTTAACATACTACATTTTTTCAAGTTTATTTATTTTGAGAGAGAGAGAGAAAGCACAAGTGGGGGAGGGGCAGAGAGAGAATCCCAAGCAGGGTCAGCACTGCCAGTGCGGAGTCCAACATGGGGCTTGAACCCATGAACCAGGAGATCACCAACTGAGCCACCCAGGAACCCTTCATGCACTACATTTTTAAATATTATTCTATTCAGTTAGGTGCTATTCTATTCTGTTTCAGGAACTTAGCTGTCTTATGTTGGATTGTTTTTGTCCTCCATATTTAGTATCTTTTCTCATATTATTCTGATCTTTGGTCTTTTTCTTATGTATTAACTGTTTTTTGTCTCGAGCCTTTCTTCTGTTTTGAGCTAAACTGTGTTTGTAATGGTGTTATTTGGTCCTCAGTTTTTCCTTAGCTTTTCTAGCTCCTTATTTTTATATAACTTGTGCTTTTTATTTCTTAGTGCAAGGAGTCATAGGGCATTTTCTTCTCGTATATTATCTTCCAGATTGGGTTCTCTGATTTTTTTCCCCTTCTTACATTGTGATTCTTTTATTTCTTTTCTTGTTTTATTTTCTGTACTGTGTTTGCATAATTGCTGTGTTTCTCATGCTCTCCCCCACCTCATGTTACTAGGACTTTTTGTAGGCAACCCTGACCTGATGTTCTAGTTTCTCTGTTGTGGTTGGTGTTTGATGTTCTGTTTTCTCTGATGTAGTGTGAATAAATCTCTTTTCACTCACTTTGCATTTTATCTTTGGCTCGTTGTATTCCCCAAAGAGCTACAATATGAGTACAGCCTTTTTATTATATTTATTTTTAGTCGGGGTGAGGGAGAAAGTGGAGAATTTATCTAGAATGGTATGAGTCTTTGTTGTTCTGAGATTCTTGTTAGAATGAACTCTACAATAGAACATTTATAGTGATAATTACATCCTGTTTCCATAACAGGATTGTGTTGGGATTCAGATTGGCCCCCAGTTCAGCACAATATACTGGAGTCTCTGTGTTTATCAGAAAGTTAGCTACCATTTACTTCCTCTCTTTTACCCTTCTCTCATCAGCAATTTCTGTGCCCTCCACGTAAGAGGAGGAAAAGATGAGGATACTCTGAGTCAGTATCTCTTAAATTTGGTGTTGGTACTGACACTTAGCCAGTACATGTTTTCTTTTTATTTTATTGGGTATTGGAGGAGGATTTGATCTGACTTCACTTGACCATTTTATGTATTTACTTACTTATTTAATGTTTACTTATTTTTGAGAGGGAGAGAGAGCGAGCATGAGTGGGGGAGGGGCAGAGAGAGAGAGAGAGAGAGAGAGAGAGAGACACACACAGAATCCAAAGGAGGCTCCAGCTCTGAGCTGTCAGCTCAGAGCCTGACATGGGACTTGAATTCACGAACTGTGAGATCATGACCTGAGCCAAAGTTGGATGCTCAACCAACTGAGCCACCCAGATGCTCCAGAAACAAAATGAATTTAGACATAGGGAATGAATTATAATAATAATAGCTAAATGTCAAATTCTCATGGTAGATTTATACTTCATTTATAATTTCATAACCTTTTATATATTTCATTTATATTTTATATATTTCAAATCTTGAGTTTTTGTGAAACAAAAAATTTTAAGCTTTAATATGCCTTTAGTGACTCTTAAATAAATGAGTATAAGCATATGCCCATACCTACAATTTTCCCTGATTTAAAGATCTCAATCTCCGTTTCTAGTCTGTTACTTCACAATGTGAACCTACTTTATTTTCAGGGGAAGTGTTACAAATGGAAGATGATCTCGTCATCTCATTTCAGTTAATGCTCTGTGTCCTTGATTATTTTATTAAACTCTCACCTCCTGCGTTGCTTAAAGAACCATATAGTAAGTATTTTAAATAATTTATGCACCTTCTACATCATTACTCAACAGTTGTTTATTTAATATCGACTAGGTCCAAAACATAGTTCTAGAGCTGAAGGGATGATAAAAAAGAAATCAGACCTGGACTCTGCCCTCAAGTAGTATAAGGTATAGAAGTAGAGATAAGACAAGTAAGTAAGTAATCAGTATATTATCACTTTCTAAGTGATCTGGGTCAAAATATAGTAAATGCTATGAGAGTTCAAGCGACGAGAAAGCAGGGGAAGACCAAGGAAGACCATATAAAAGAGGTGGATATGAACTGAATGTTGAAGAGTAGATCGCATTTGAGGGTTAGGCAAAGTTGGGGTAGAATATTCCTAGTAAAGAGAAAATAAGAGGTAAGGCACAGATATGGGTGAAACTTCATGAGAAAGAATAGCCCATTCTGCAGGAGGAGATTACCTAAATTGTATTATTGGATGCTAATTATTATGTGACTAACTTTTTTTGCATATAATTGTCATCTACTTCAGTGGGTGATGAGGTGAGAAGTGTTTTTAAATGAAAGTAACTGTTGCTAAAAAAAATAATAAAAAGAAATTAACTGTTGTTGAAATAGAGAGTATTAAGCAAAGATGAGTATATTCCTCTTAGAATGGAATTGCTTCTTTTGGTGGCATCAAGAGTAGAATTTCAAAATCACTTATACCACACTTATACACTTATATACCACAGAAAAATGTAAACTTAACTAGGCCGAACTGCTTCCTTGCTCCTAACATGATGAAAGTATTAATAATACTAAAAGTAATAGAGGACAGATAAAAAAACATGGAAGTCAAAAGTGGTGTTGAAAGTGGCTGAAAAACTGAAGCCTAAGTAATCTTCCTGAACGATAATTTCATGGAAAAATGTGTTGAACGTGGTTTGACAGAAAAAGATCAGTAGCAGAAACCAAAATGGGAGAAAAAAATACAAAACAATATATTTTAAAAATTTCTGATTCTGTAATGATTTGTCTTTTCTTCACTTTTTTCAATTTTTACAAGTTTAGGAAGTTCATGTAGGATGTTACTTTAGGTTGACAGGCTTTGTTCTTTTGGATTATTCAAACACATGTTTGATGAGGTGTTAAATTGAGTATGGCAAACTTTTAATTACCTTTTTATTATGAAAATTCCAGATGAATATACAAAAGTAGACAGTAGTATAATAAGCGTCATGTACTTAATCATGTGCCTTCAACATATAACTTATGGTCAGCCAGGAGCCCCATCTGCTGCCTAGTTGCATCAGCTATATTATTTTGAAGCACATCTTTGTATACCATTTCATTCTTACAAATTTTAGTATGTATCTCTAAAAGGTAGTCTTTTTAAAAAGCATAGTGATTATTAGCACACCTGAAAATCAATAGTGATTTCTAACCTAATACCACCAAATATCTAGTAAGTGTTCAGATTTTCACTTGCCTTTTAAAAGTGATTTTAAACTTTTTTTTTTTTTACAGGTTGACTAAATCAGAATCTAAATAAGATCTATACCTTATGACTGGTTGATAGCTTTTGAGACAAAAAAACTTCCTTTTCTGTCTCTTTTTTTTTTTTCTTATAACTGATGTATTAAGTAATTAGGTGGTTTATTCTGTGCAGCTTCACATGGTTTAATTTTTTCTGACTGCATTTTGTTGTATAGTTTAACATGTTCCTGTATTCTCTCAATTTCCTGTAAGTTGGTGGTTAGGCCCGGAGGCAGTTAATACATTTTATATTTAGTCATTTGTAATCTCTTTTAATAGTTGAATCCATTTTCAGTTTAAATGGGGAATACTGAAAACAATACAGAAGATTTTAAAAAAATCACCCTTTATCATATTATAATACATATATATGAATATAATACATATATATTAATATTTACATATTAATATATATATTTTTAAAGCATAATTTATTGTGGGTTTTGCTCAAACTTTAAAATTTTATTTATTTTTATACTATGTCTAGCAATTAAATCCATAAATACTTTTTTTAAGACTCTCCAAGATAGGAAACATTTTTTTCCCTTACAGACTGAGTAGGATACATTTTAGAGTAAGTTTATAAGTTGGCTATTTCCCTTGCCTTCTCCATATTTGCCTGTAGGGCTTTACATCTTGTTTATAATTGTTTCTTTTTGGGCTGGTTGGGGGCAGAAGAGAATAGGGATGGCAAAAGCTATTATCAGTAAATAAAACAAATATTCAATAGATAGATGAGACTATTAGCCTTTTAATGAAGCCTAATAAATAAAAGTAGCAGAATGTTACCAAGATTATTTCTGATCCCCCGAGTTAGAATACTTCATTATTTTATACAGTGGAATGTGCAATTGTTCTTATCTAATTTACCATTTTTACAGAAACAGCTGTAATACCTTTTAATGGTTCACCTCGAACACCAAGGCGAGGTCAGAACAGGAGTGCACGGATAGCAAAACAACTAGAAAATGATACAAGAATTATTGAAGTTCTCTGTAAAGAACATGAATGTAATATAGATGAGGTAATTTAACTTCATGATTTCTTTAAAATGAAGTAGATTTAGATATAAGTTCTTCCTAACAGTATATACTTCTTTCGTGACAAGTTGCTTTTGTAATTAGTGCTAATTCTTTTGCAGCAAAATATTTAGAAAAAAATTACTTTTCATATTAAGTTACTTTGATTTTAAAGAGAGTGCCTCCCTTATTCAGGAATCACTGAAAGGTGCATCATTAAGGCAGTAGTTTTCAAATGAATTTGTTCTTTGATTCTTCTGTGGCTACTGATAATTCCTAAGTTTTAAAATACCCTGCAAGAAAATCCTGGTGTTAAGTAATATCAACATTAAATTGCTGTTCAGCCTATACACTCTTTCCAAATATTACACCAGATACTAATGGATGGTAGAGAATATACTTGAACATCCTGGAATTGCTTATGTTGTTCACAGAATCTGGGGTGTTGGAATTGGAAGGAATGTTAGAAACAATGTACTCAACCTCCTTTTAGTAATGAGTGAATGAGCTTCTAGAGATTGATAGCTAATTACTAACAGAGTCTAGACTTTGGTAAATCTGCTACCAGTTTCTCCTTTTAGTGTACAATGCTGTTTCTCTCATAAATTGTTATATTGTCCACAGTTCACTACTGCCAGATAGCTGTATGAAATGTTGCATCTTTGAAATTTCTCTGTCAACTGGGAAGGAATGGAGTATGATCTCAAAATTTAGTTTAAGAAGTGTTGGAATGATTTACCAAGATACCTAAATTCTAGTACTGTGGCTTTTGTCAGTTTTAGCAAAGATGCAGATGTATACCTGTGGATACAGATGTATCAACTTTATACACGTGTGTGTGTGTGTGTGTGTGTGTGTGTGTGTGTGTGTGTGTGTGTGTGTGTGTGTTTTACTTTCTAGAATCACAAATAATCTTTGTTAATAAGCTGACAAATGTAGTTGAAATATTTTTTAACCCAGTCTATTGCTAAGTCCCTTAAGGTAATGAACAGACATAAATACAGTTTGCTAATTCCTGGTTGTTAATTCTATGGATTTCAGAACTACTTATAAAATTTTATTTCTAAAATCAGGAATAAATGATTAAAATTTTTTCATTTTAAATAACTTCTGTAACTTAGAATATGGGAATGATTTTTAAAGTGTAGCTGATTAAAAACTATGGTAGTCATTGACAGTCAATTGACAGTGGGTATTTACATATAATGTTTTTGGTTATTATTGATTAGTTACATTTATGGCTATATAATTATTGGTTAGTTAATACTAATTGGTTAGTTAAAACTACCTACCTTATAAATACTCCAGTTAAGTGGGAGTTAATTAAAAAACAAAAAGTATTACAAAAGCCAATTTTTATAACTTATATGTGAAGTAGAAGATATGAACTGATATTATTTCTACCTTAATATATGTAGACTTCAGATTTTGAGAAGTTAAATGAAAATAAGTAAGTTGTTTAAAATTTTGTAGCACACTGCAAGTGCACAACAGCCTGGAATATGACTCCAGGTTTCCTATTATCTATGTTAAATTATTATCTATGTTATCTATATTATCTATGTTAAATAAATGTATTTATTATCTATGTTAAATAAATGTAGGATGCTTTTGTATGAAAATGCATCATTCTACAAAATATTTTTATGTGATTTTGAATTGAATTATGAGGTATCCTTTATGTGTGTGAAATTATTTTCTTGTAAAAACAGGTTATTTTCCTAAATTTCTGCAAAAATACTTGACTGTTCCCTAAGCTAGCTATCATGATAAATATGAAGTGGCCTAAAAATATGCTTCAGGGAGAAATCAGAGATAGTAGGGAGAAGTAAAGAGTCTTGGCTTTGATGATACATTGGGTTTTAATTCCAGCTCTGCCACTTCCTAGCTGTGTAACTTTGGTCAAGTTGCCTAATTTTTTTGAGCCATCTTTTCATCATTTGTTAAATGCAGAATACTGAGATTGGTTTCAATGGGTTTTCTTCTTATAAATCGCATTTCATTAACAGTCCTCTACTCCACTTCCATTCTAGGACTTGAAATCTGCCTCACGTAAATAAAAAAGTAAATAATTGAATTAATGATAAATAAGTATCACATTAGGTTGAATGTAAGTCATTGATTAAAATGTCATTTAGCACTTTCATTCTAGTGTTAAAAGCGACAGACATTAAGGTTTTTCTTTTAATGGCTGTGTTGTAACTTTATCTTTTTCAGGTGAAAAATGTTTATTTCAAAAATTTCATACCTTTTATGAATTCTCTTGGAATTGTAGCTTCTAATGGACTTCCAGAGGTAGGAAGGAAAAATTAATAAAAAGTTAATGTGTTTTGGGACTTTTGGGAGGAAGGAATAGCTGTCTAATTTCTTAAAGTTGCTTTGCTGTATATTAAATATTTTTTGCCCAAGGAAAGAAATCTAAGTAGAATTGTGCTAAGCCAACTTTATATAAGTAACAGAAAAACCTTTTGAGTATATATTCAGATGTATAAATAAGCAGCATTTATAATTTTCACTAGAAATTGATTTATACTGAAATTTTAAAAAATCAAAGTGTGGGCTTTTGGATTTCTGAAGGCCATTATATTTAAGTACAGTATAATTAAATATGCACAATCAAATTTTGATTCTGATTTGCTCTACATCCTTGAGCATAGGATCCACGGATTGAGGCTATCAACATTATTGGCATTACGATATTATGGAGCATCTCTTTGGAATACTTTAAACTACTTAATTGAAAAGAAATTTGGTTGAAATGGCTGTGATTATATTGCAGAAATGTTTTACCTTACTGGTGTGCCATCCATCTTTGTTTCTTTTCATATTTTGCCTCAAATATCTTGCTCTCCAATGAGAACAGAACAACCTAGAACTTTACGTGGTAAGATGTGGAGAAAAGAATGCTTAGATAAATGATGAAGAACAAGTACTCAGTGCTAAAGCAATGTTTTAGAAGCACCTGGTATTAGTTATCAAGACCAAAAGACATGGAATCAGATAGCTAGTCTGCTGATTCTACTCCCCAAATTGGTAGCTAGTCCTTGAATTAATAAACTTACTCATCCAACAATCATTTATTGAGTGCTTAATGTGTGCCAGGCATTGTGCTAGATATTATTCATTAGAGATTTAACTCACAGTCAACAAGGTCATAGTACGAAAAAGACAAAGAAATAGAACATTAGAGGAGTCTGCAAGAGTCTGATACAAGTCTGCACATGGTGCTGTGATATCCACCTAATCCAAAGTGGGGCAGATGGGTTTTGTGGAAAATTGTTTGGAGATGTGATTTCTGAAGTGAATAAGCTTTATGAGAAAAAAAGATATTTTCAGTGTTAGAAATTATAGATTCAAAGGGACAATGATTTATGATAGTTTGGTCTGTTCAGTGAACTCCAGCTAATTTGTTAAGATTGGGATGCAGTGCAAAAGACACTAGAGAAGCAAGAAATGGGGTCAAATGTATTACTGAACTTTCTTATCAACTGATGTGCCAAAAAATAACCTGTTCACAGCTCTAAAGAATTTTGGACACTCAAAGTAATTTTTCTTCCTTCATTAGAAAGGATTACAGTTTTAGTAGAAATCCTAAAATAAACTTTACGCCAGCATTTTTTAAAAATGTTTGTTTATTTATTTATTTTGAGAGAGAGAGAGACAACGAGTGTGTGATTGGGGGAGGGGCAGAGAAAGAAGGAGCCAGAATCCCAAGAAGGCTCCACACTGCCAGTGCAGAGCCTGACATGGGGCTCGAACCCACGAACCATGAAATCATGACTCAAGCGGAAATCAAGAGTCGGATGCTTAACCGACTGAGCTACCCACACCCCCGCCCCAGCATCTTTCTTAAATGGTTTTTTAATGTTTATTTATTTTTGAGACCAAGAATGAGTGGGGGAGGGGCAGAGACAGGGAGACACAGAATCCAAAGCTGGCTCCAGGCTTTGAGATGTCAGCACAGAGCCCCACACGGGACTTGAACTCGTAAACCACAAGATCATGACCGGAGCCGAAGTCAGATGTTCAACCCACTGATCCACCCAGGCGCCCCCCAGCATCTTTCAAATAACAGTAATAGCTGCCAGTCAATAAATGATTGATAATTAGCACCTCACTAAGATAGGGCACAGTGATTGAACTTAATTAACATGAATAACTGTTCTACCTAAAAAACTTACATAGAAAAAAATTTACACTAGCTGGATTTCTTCCTACCACTCCTTTTAAAATGCAATTTTAGTTCTCTCAGGTTAGAAATATTTTGACTTTAAAAGTCATAGCAGAAGTCATGCCAAATAGTTATTTACTGGGCATTGGTTTTTAATTATGTTTAGAAAATAATGAATCAGAACTTACAAAAGAATTAGAGATTCTAACAAATGAAATGAAAAGGTATCTGAGATTAGGAATACATTGTGATATGTTAATTGGGCGGGGAGTTGGAATGCCACCAAAGAATTTAGAAAAGATAGGCAGAATGTATAATCAGGAGTTTGTTATAATGTTTGAAAAATATTCTTTTTTTAATGTTTATTTATTTAGAGAGAGAGACAGAATGAATATGAGCAGGGGAGGGACAGAGAGACAGGGAGACACAGAATTGGAAGCAGGCTCCAGACTCAGCTGTCAGCACAGAGCCTGTTGCAGGACTTGAACTCCCCAAACGTGAGATCATGACCTGAGACAAAGTCGGATGCTTAACCAACTGAGCCACCCAGGCACCCTGAAAAATATTCTTATATTCATAATCATAGTGGAAGATTAAAAGTGAGGGATGTATGGGCTATTTGGAGCATCTTGGCAATTAAGTTGATTAAAATAATACTTATTTTTGTCTTACAGATCTGTCTCAGTACTATTTTGTGTTATTGGTGATCATTGTCTACAAAAAACTCTAATGAATGGGGTGCATACATAAAATCCGTTTAAGATTAGAGTTAAAAAGATAGCAATTTTTTAATGTCACTTTTAGATATGCTCTATTATTACTGCATGTGAACTCTGTCTTTTTTTTTTTTTTTTTTAATTTTTTTTTTCAACGTTTATTTATTTTTGGGACAGAGAGAGACAGAGCATGAACGGGGGAGGGGCAGAGAGAGAGGGAGACACAGAATCGGAAACAGGCTCCAGGCTCTGAGCCATCAGCCCAGAGCCCGACGCGGGGCTCGAACTCATGGACTGCGAGATCGTGACCTGGCTGAAGTCGGACGCTTAACCGACTGCGCCACCCAGGCGCCCCTGTGAACTCTGTCTATATTATAAAATTGTATGCTGTACAAAGATTCTTTAATTAAATCTGTACTTCTGTGGACTAAGAGATGAAATGATATGAAAAGGATAATCACCAGTATTTTTTTTCTTTTGAGGTGGAAAGTCTCTCTAAACAATATGAAGAAATTTACCTTAAAAACAAAGATCTTGATGCAAGATTATTTCTGGATCATGATAAAACTCTTCAGGCTGATCCTATAGACAGGTATTGTACATGGTCTGTTTGTTGAGATGCTTTTGCTATAACATTATAGGTTGATATTGATACACGTAGGTTAAATAGGTTTTTGTTCAACTTTGTGATCTTTAAATATCATTTATAGTAAGTTACTTCAAATGCCTTTCTATAAAGCTGATAAGCATATATTAACAAATAGAGATTTAATATGAATTATTCTCTATAACAACTATTTTTTATTGAATATAATTTTTAAAATGTGCATGAAAAGAAAATTGTTGAAGTAATTAGTTTACTTAAGTAGTGGTCTCTCTTTCCCACCCTTTCATCTACTATTATTGCTTGGTTCTTTTTTTTAAATGTTAATACAAAAGTATATTCTCTTGAATTGTCATGTATAATCCTAAAATAGGAATGATTGAGAGTAATTACAAAAAATTTATTATGTTTATGTCATTAGCATGAAGTTTTTGAATATGTAACTGAAAATCTATATAATTTATAGGTTAAATACAGAATGTTTCAAGTTTAAGTCAAAGTAAGGTCTTTGGAAGGCGTAATGGTTAAGAAACTTAAGCTTTGATATTTTTTAATATTGAACAGCTTGGTTAGTAATACCATCTAGCATTTAGAGATAGCATCTAACTTTCACTTTTAAAAAATTGTTAATGAATTGGTGCACCTGTTTTTCATAAACCTAGTGGAAGAAAAACCCAACTTAAAAACAATGGTGAAAAAAATAAAATTTGATTTACTTAAACAGCTTTTGAATCATCTGTTTCCTATCACTTGTTATTGACTTACCATTTTGTATGATGGTAATATACTGCTCTTTTGATTCATAAAGCACAAACTATATATTAATGACTTTGTTTATCATTACTTAGTTTTGAAATGCAGAGAACACCACGAAAAAGTAACTCTGATGAAGAGGTGAATACGATGCTTCCGCAGACTCCAGTTAGGTATGAATTTTCTTTTGATTTTCACTGTTATTATTCTGTGCCTTATAGTCCTTTGGGTTTGTTCATTCTATTGTATATTTGTATATACACACAACAAACATATTGAGTGGTCTTTGCATGCCAGGTATTTCACTAGTTGCTGAGGATATGATTATTAGACATAGTTCTGTCTGTCCTTAAAGAATATAAGCTAGAGTGGGAATGTTTTCCATCTCAGTAAATGAGGAAGAAAAAGATGTATTATCCTTTGCTCTGCATAAACTTGGATTAGAAGCATTTTTCTGTCCTTTTCCTCACTTTCTACATCTAATCTGTTACCAAGTCTTGTTGAATCTACCTTTTAAATACCTCGAGTCCATCTCCTGTTCTCCATTTGCAGTCTCACCACCCTTGTCCAAGATCTCTTTCTCTTTGTTTTGGATTTTTTTGCAGTAGCCTCCTAATTGATCTTGCTGTGTCTACTCTCCTCACTTTTCCTCTCTCCCCACCACCAAATATATTCTCCAGAGAGCCCCAGAATAGTAATCTAGAAATGTGAGTCAGATCATGTTCACCATATTAAACCTTTGATTGCTTCCTGTTGCAGTTGAAATGCACATTCCTTCACAGTGCCTATAAGATCCAGCTTCTGTTGCCTCTCTCACCTCATCTTGTTTGCCTGCTCATGATGAACTAGCCAGTTTCCTGAATGCTTAAAGCTCTTCCTTTATACTTGAAGACCTTCACACTTGCTTTTCCCTCTTCTTGAAACTTGTCCTTCTTTTTTTGCTTCTGAATTACATGGTAGTAGTTTGCAAGGGGATGGACTAAGGAGGACATAGTGAGAAATTGACCTCTCAGTGTGTCACAGTGGTTCTTAACCAAGGGTGCAAATTAGAATAACCTGAGGAGGTATTTTTCTAAACTACACGTGCATAGACCTGATTACCATACACATAGTCAAAATCCCTGAACTGCTCTATTGCAGTAATTCAATTGAGAAATGCTGAATACCCAAGCCAAGAGTAGGCAGTCGAAATAAAGGAACAAGAACAGGTTTGATAAATATTTGATGAATATTTGATGAATAATATTCAGAATATTATTCATGAGCATTTATGGGATATGAAGAAGTAGTAAGTAGAAGGATATAAGCTCTTACAGATTTGAGAATCATCAGGGAAAGTTAAAACCATAAAGAAAGATGAGGTTGCCTGAAGTAAAGGTATGCAATAGCAAGAATGGCTAAGGGCTGAACCCTAAAGAATGCTAGCATTTAAGGACTAGATAGAAGTTAAAGAGAATGAGAAGGGGCCTCAGAGGATGAAGCCAAAAAAGCCAAGGGAGGGAGGGAATTTTAGGAAAGAGCAGGTGTTTGAGTGTCACATGTTTGAAGGAAATCAGGTATCAGAACAAGTGAGAAGGATCTTTTAGTTTTAGCAATTAGTTATTTGTGGCTTTAGTCAACGTGGCTTAAGTAGATTAGAGGATGTACAAGTTATAAAAGCAATAATGTTTGAGAGGTGAGAATGTACAAATATCAGTTGAGAGAGATATAATGGTTCGGTGTAGAGGCAACTGGGTGGCTCAGTTGGTTAAGTGTCCGACTTCGGGTGAGGTCATGATCTCACAGTTCAGGAGTCTGAACCCCATGTAGGGCTTTGTGCTGACAGAATGGAGCCTGCTTTAGATTCTCTGCCTCCTACTCTATCTGCCCCTCCCCCAATCATGCATGCTCATTCTCTCTCCCTCTCAAAAATAAACAAACATTAAAAAATAAAAATAAAGCAAAATAAAATAAAAATGTTAAGTATTTATAAAAAAAATAGTTTGGTATAATAACAAAGATGATTCAAAGAAAAACCAGGGATGTTTGACATGTTTTTTCCTAAAAGGAAACTTTCACCAAAAGAGTTTAGAAGATGTAAAGACAAGTTCTTTTTCCAAACTGAGTAATTCTTACTGAGGTTACAAAAAAGAGGAAGAAAATTCTCACTGAACATGTTCACTGAACAATATTTAAGGAACCTTTCAGCCATAAACATTCTATAGTTCTTTGCACTATTAAACAGTACCTATAGTAGCAATGTGCTACCATTCCAAAATTGGAACATTAGTATTTACTGTACAACACACACACATAATTATAGCATTAAAGAAATCTTAAGGGACTGACCCAATTTTATGCTTTAACAGTGATGACTTCTAAAATGTTTGTTTCATCTTGAAAATCTTTGTAAAGTCATGTGTTTCTTCATTTGAGTTAGGGTATATGCTACTGTATTTGAAAAACTTTAATTGTAATGTTTTCTTAAATTACCATTTTGATAGCAGTTTATATGTGCTTTTCCTAAAATATCATTAATTTTGCCAATTGTGTACTGAAATGTAGTTTTATTCGTAAATAAACATATCAGTGTTTTTAATTATGATCTTAGTGATTATGAACATGTTCTTTCCTAAAGGTTTAAGTAAATGTAAATCCTTGTAAATAACAGTACACTAAGGGCTTTGTAAAGTCTTATTTCAGATAACTTCTTAAATATAAACAAGAAATAGTGAGTTTAAAGATTTAACTTGTGAAATAGATAAATAGATACATTTTATTTATTTGCTTTCCTTCATTGCTTAATATTTCTTCCTATTTTTTTTCTCTAGGACCGTTATGAATACTATTCAACAGTTAATGATGATCTTAAATTCAGCAAGTGATCAACCATCAGAAAATCTGATTTCCTATTTTAATGTAAGCAATAAAAGAAACTTTGTTATTTTGATAAAGAAATTTAAAATTAGAAAAATTATTAAAAATACTGAATATTTTTTTAAACATCTCCCAACCAACATGCCCTTGTCTGTTGTCTTATTTCTTGCTTTTTTGAAACCTCCAAATTAGATGTTGGTAGTACTGTTTCACTTAGTGCTATTTTTGGATTTTTTCACGTTTAATCTTTGCCTTGCTTGTTGACAAATTCTTTCTTGCAACTTAGACTTCATTTCTGATTTCATTTTCTTTCTTCTTCAGATACATATTTTTTTGTTTTATTTTGTTTAAATCCAAGTTAGTTAACATGTAATAATTTCAGTAGTAAAATTTAGTGATTCGTCACTTACGTATATAACATCCAGTACTCATCCCAATAAATGCCTACTTAATAACCATCACCCATTTAGCCCATCCCCCCCTTCCCTCCAGCAACCCTCAGTTTGTTCTGTATTTAAGAGTCTCTTATGACTTGTCTCCCTCTCTGTTTTTATTTTTTCTCCCCTTCCCCTATGTTCATCTGTTGTGTTTCTTAAATTCCACATATGAGTGAAATCATATGATATTTATCTTTCTCTGGCTTACTTCTTTCACTTACCGTAATACATTCTAGTTCTGTTGCAACTGGAAAGTGTCATTCTTCTTGATTGCCAAGTAGTGTTCCATTGTATGTATGATTTTATTTACATCTTCTTTATTCATCAGTCAATGGACATTTGGGCTCTCTCCATACTTTGGCTATTTGAGAGTGCTGCTATAAACATTGGGGTGCACGTGCCCCTTTGAATCAGCATTTTTGTATCCTTTGGATAAATAGCTAGTAGTACAATTGCTGGGTTGTAGAGTAACTCTATTTTTAATTTTTTGAGGAACCTCCATACTGTTCTCTACAGTGGCTATGCCAGTTTGCATTCCCACCAACAGTGCAGAAGTGTTCCCCTTCCTCTACATCCTCACCAACATCTGTCGTTGCCTGAGTTGTTAGCCATTCTGACAGGTGTGAGGTGGTATCTCATTATGGTTTTGATTTGTATTTCCCTGATGCTGAGTCATGTCGAGCATCTTTTCATGTGTCTGTTACCCATCTGGATGTCTTCTTTGGAGAAGTGTCTATTCATGTCTTCTGCCTCTTGGTTAACTGGATTATTTGTTTTATGGGTGTTGAGTTTGATTTTTTTAATAGATTTTGGATACTAACCCTTTATCTGATATGTCATTTGCAAGTATCTTCTCTCATTCTATCAGTTGCCTTTTAGTTTTGTTGATTGTTTCCTTCACTGTGCAGAAGTTTTTTATCTTGATAAGATCCCCATAGCTCATTTTTGCTTTTGTTTCCCTTGCCTTTGGAGTCAAGTAAGAAGTTGCTATGGCCAAGGTCAAAAGGTTGTTGTCTGTTTTCTCCTGTAGGATTTTGATGGTTTTCTGTCTTACACATAGGTTTTTCATCCATTTTGAGTTTATTTTTGTGTATAATGTGAGAAAATGGTTCAGGTTTATTTTTCTGCATGTCACTGTCCAGTTTTCCCAACACCATTTGCTGAAGAACTTTTTTCCATTGGATATTCTTTTTTGCTTTGCTGAAGATGAGTTGACCGTACATTTGTGGGTCCATTTCTGGGTTCTTTACTCTCTTCCATTGATCTATGTGTCAAATACATATTTAAATAATTTCCTCAGTGAGTGTCAGTTTGGGATGAACTTAAAAGGTTTGTGTTTTGTTTCTTAAAATTTCTTTAGTCTTACTTTTTGTCAAGTAGTGTAGCTGAATCTTCAATTCTAGATATTTACTTTCTCTTAGAAGTTTGTAGATATTATTTTGCTATTTCCTGGCTCTCCTGATTGCTGTTTAAGAAATCTGTGAATCTGACTGTTGTTTCATTATAGTTAGTGTATATTTTCTTTCTGACTGCTTTTAAGATCTTTTCTTTGAATGTGGTATTAGGATTTAACATTTACCATATCTCTATAGTCTTTTTTATCCTGTTTTCCGCCCATTTTTATTTACATTTCTTGTCTGACCTTGTGTGTATTGCAGTTTCCAATTCCTATAGACCTGAGTTTGACATCTGAAGGGCCCTTGCTGTGCAAAAACTAGAGAAAGAATGAAATAATGAAAACTGGGGTGCCTGGGTGGCTCAGTCGGTTGAGCGTCCGACTTCAGCTCAGGTCATGATCTCACGGCTCGTGAGTTCGAGCCCCATGTCGGGCTCTCTGCTGACAGCTCAGAGCCTGGAGCCTGTTTCAGAGTCTGTGTCTCCCTCTCTCTCTCTGACCCTCCCCCGTTCATGCTCTGTCTCTCTCTGTGTCAAAAGTAAATAAACGTTAAAAAAAAAAAAATTAAAAAAAAAAAAGAAATAATGAAAACTAACGTGTACATTGCTTGCTTGCTTCTTCACTCCTTATTTAAATTTAAATAAAGGTTAGGATTCACAGAAATGCTCATCCATGGAAATTGAATAAGGCCAAGAGAATTATTACAATTTGCCGTGTTCCAATAACTCTGTGCTCTGTATGGTTAACATATATTTTTTTTTTAATTTTTTTTTTAACATTTATTTATTTTTGAGACAGAGAGAGACAGAGCATGAACGGGAGAGGGGCAGAGAGAGAGGGAGACACAGAATCAGAAGCAGGCTCCAGGCTCTGAGCCATCAGCCCAGAGCCTGACGCGGGGCTCAAACTCATGTACCGCGAGATCGTGACCCGAGCTGAAGTCGGACGCTTAACCGACTGAGCCACCCAGGCGCCCCTGTGTGGTTAACATTTAATACCGTGACCTGCCTGTGGCTTTGTCATACTCTGTTGTCATATTCTTGCTTATATGCCCCCCATGAATTAGCAAAGTATTTTGTCATCATATTCATAATTGCATAATTGTCATCATATTCAAAATTCAGAACTGATTTTGTTTATCCAAATTGCTTGAAGTTGCTTTTATATGTGGATTATCTGTAGCACAAGATTTCCCCAAAATACTCAATTACTTAGAACTTTTAAAAGAAATAATGATAGAAGTTAAAAGAATGATAATCTCTTTGTTCTGTTTTTAAAAATGTTTATTTTTGAGAGAGGGACGGGAGGGACAGACAGAGGGGGACAGAGGATATGAAGTGGGCTCTGTGGTGACAGTAGAGAGGCCAGTGAGGGACTCGAACCCACGAACCGGGAGATTGTGACCTGAGCTGAAGTCAGACGCTTAACCAACTGAGCCACCCGGGCATCCCTGTTCTCTTATTTTTATTTCAAGTTTTTATTTAAATTCTAGTTAGTTAGCATATGTGGTAAAATTGGTTTCATGTGTAGAATTTAGTGATTCATCTCTGACATTAACACCCAGTGCTCATCTCAAGTGCCCTCCTTAATGCCCATCACCCATTTAGCCCATCCCATCACCCAGCACCACTCCAGCTACCCTTTTTGTTCTCTATAGTTGAGACGCGTATGGTTTGCTTCTCTCTCTCTCTCTCTCTTTCTTTCTCTCTCCCCCCCCCCCCACCGTCTCTCGTTTTCCCCCAATAATCTATCTTCTCAAATTCATTTTGAATATTTCCTCTAACATTTTGAGTATGTAGGAGCTCTTTTTTTATTTTACAATATTTTAGTTTGGCAGAATATTCTACCTCAGGGGCATTCTCTGGAGCTCAATGTAAAGTTTAACATTAAATGAAGCTTAACAGCCTAACTGCATTTTTTCCTATCTAGATTGCAAATTGCTTACCTTAAGAGCATATTTTGAGGATCAATAAGTTCTTCTTTGAGTTTATGTCTTTATTCAGGTTTCTTTATTTTTATAATGAATGACATCTTCTGTAAGTAAAATCTTAGAAGTTGTAGGCATTTAAGTGAATGTTTTGGCAACAGTGACTTTATTTTTTTTAATTAATTAATTTTTTAAATTTACATTCAAATTACTTATCATATAGTGCAACAATGATTTCAGGAGTAGATTCCTTAATGCCCCTTACCCATTTAGCCCATCCCCTCCTTGCACAACCCTTCCAGTAACCCTCTGTTTGTACTCCATATGTAAGTCTCTTCTGTTTTGTCCCCCTCCCTATTTTTATATTATTTTTGCTTCCATTCCCTTATGTTCATCTGTTTTGTATCTTAAACCCTCATATGAGTGAAGTCATATGGTATTTGTCTTTCTCTGACTATTTTTGCTTAGCATAATACCCTCCAGTTCCATCCACGTAGTTGCAAATGGCAAGATTTCATTCTTTTTGATTGCCAAGTAATACTCCATCGTGTATATATACCACATTTTCTTTATCCATTCATCCATTGATGGACATTTAGGCTCTTTCTTGGCTATTGATAGTGATGCTATAAACATTGGGGTGCATGTGTCCCTTCAAAACAGCATACCTGTATCTCTTGGATAAATACCTAGTAGTGCAATGGCTGGGTCATAGGGTAGTTCTATTTTTAATTTTTTGAGGAACCTCCATACTGTTCTCCACAGTGACTGTACCAGTTTGCATTCTCATCAGCAGTGCACAAGAGATCCTTTCTCTTCATCCTCACCAGCATCTGTTGTTGCCTGAGTTGTTAATGTTAGCCATTCTGACAGGGGTGAGGTGGTATCTCGTTGTGGTTTTGATTTGTATTTCCCTGATGCTGAGTGATGTTGAGCATTTTTTCATGTGTCGGTTGGCCATCTGAATGTCTTCTTTGGAGAAGTATCTATTCATGTCTTTTGCCCATTTTTTGGGTGTTGAGTTTGATAAGTTCTTTATAGATTTTGGATACTAACCCTTTATCTGATACGTCTTTTGCAAATATCTTCTTCCATTCTGTTGGTTGCCTTTTAGTTTTGCTGATTCCTTCAATGTACAGAAGCTTTTTATTTTGATGAGGTCCCAATAGTTCATTTTTGCTTTGGGTTACCTTGCATCTGGAAACCTGTTGAGTAAGAAGTTGCTGTGGCCAAGATCATATAGGTTTTTGCCTGCTTTCTCCTCGAGGATTTTGATGGCTTCCTGTCTTACATTGAGGTCTTTCATCCATTTTGAGTTTATTTTTGTGTATGGTGTAAGAAAGTGGTCCAGGTTCATTTTTCTGCATGTCACTGTCCAGTTTTCCCAGCACCACTTGCTGAAGAGACTGTCTTTATTCCATTGTATTATTTCCTACTTTGCCAAAGATTAGTTGGCCATACGTTTGTGGGTCCATTTCTGGGTTTTCTGTTCTGTTCCACTGATCTGAGTGTTTGTTTTTGTGCCAGGCAACAATGACTTTATGACAGGAGAGGCTTCTTTGTTATTGTTTCTAACATATGTGTGCTGTTTTCTTTCCCTAAGAATTATTGATTTTATAGAATGTGAAATTTTTGAATGACAGTGTTCATATTTTATTTATTTATTTTTTAGAGGTGAGGGTAGAAAGTGAGTGAATAGGGGAGGGGCAGAGGGAGAGAGTTTTTTTTTTTAATGTTTATTTATTGTGAGAAAGAGGGAAAGACAGCATGATCAGGGAAGGGGTAGAGAACGAGAATCCCAAGCAGGCTCCACATTGTCAGTGCAGAGCCTAAGGTGGGGCTATATCTCACAAACCGTGAGATCCTGATCTGAGCTGAAATTAAGAGGCAGATGCTCAACAGACTGAGCCACCCAAGCACCTCAGGAGAGAATCTTAAGAAGTCTGCATGCCCAGTGTGAGCCCAATGCAGGACTCCATCTTGTGACCTACCATGAAATCATGATCTGAGCTGAAATCAAGAGTCAGATGCTTACCCAGGTGCTCCAGTGTTCATATTTCAAAGAAAGGTATAATTAAGCTTGGTTTTAGAAAGCTTATTTTGTTTCACTCTTTTTTTATTTAAATTTTTGTTAGTTCACATACAGTGCAGTATTGGTTTCAGAAGTAGAATTCAGTGATTTATTGCTTCCATACACCCAGTGCTAATCACAAGAAGTGACCTCCTTAGTACCCATTACCCATCTAGTTTGTCTCCTACACCTTCCTCTGTCAATCCTGTTCTCTGTGATTAAGAGTCTCTGGTGGTTTGGTGCAGCCACTCTGGGAGACAGTATGGAAGTTCCTCAGAAGATTAAAAATAGAACTACCCTATGAGCCAGCAATTGCACTACTAGGTATTTATCCAAACAACACAAAAAAGCTGATCTGAACCCCAATGTTTATAGCAGCGCTATCAACAATAGCTAAATTATGGAAAGAGCCCAAATGTCCATCAACTGATGAATGGATAAAGATGTGGTGTATTTATACACAGGATATTACTCGGTGATGAAAAGGAATGAAATCTTGCCATTTGCAACAGTGTGGATGGAACCAGAATGTATTAATGCTAAGCAAAATAAGTCAGTCGAAGACAAACATCACATGATTTCACTCATAGGTAGAATTTAAGAAACACAACAAATGAACATAAGGAAAGGGAAGGAAAGATAAGATGAAAACAGAGGGAGACAAACTATAAGAGACTCTTAAATGTAGAGAACAAACTGAGGGTTGCTGGAGGTTAGGTGAATGGAGGGATGAACTAAATGGGTGATGGGCATTAAGGAGGGTGCTTGTTGGGATGAGCCCTGGGTGTTTTATGTAAGTGATGAAACTCTGGGTTCTACTCCTGATACCGATACTGTGCTGTAGGCTAACTAACTTGCATTTAAATTTAAAAAAATAAAGCTTGTCAATAAAAAAAATAAGAGACTGCTGTGGTTTGTTTCACTCTCTTCTCTCCTCCCATTTCCATATTCATAATACATTCTAGCTCCATCCACACTGCTACAAATGGCAATATTTCAATCTTTTTGATGGCTGTGTAATATTCCTATGTATATGTGCATGCGTCTGTGTGTGTGTGTGTGTATACCACATCTTCTGTATCCATCAGTAGATGGACATTGGGTTATCTCCATAGTTTGGCTATTGTTGATAATGCTGCTGGAAACATTTGGGTGCATGTATCCCTTTGAATCTATTTTGTATCCTTTGGGTAAATACCTAACAGTGCAGTTGCTGGGTTGTGGGGTATTTCTGTTTTTAATTTTTTGAGGAACTACATACTGTTTTTCAGAGTGGCTGCACCAGTTTGCATTCCCACCAACAGTGCAAGAGGGTTCCCCTTTGTCCACATCCTCGCCAACATCTGTCATTTCCTGAGTTGTTAATTTTAGCCACTCTCACTGGTGTGAAGTGGTATCTTAATGTGGTTTTGATTTGTATTTCCATGATGATGAATGATGTTGAGCATCTTTTCATGTGTCTGTTAGCCATCTGGATGTCTTTGGAGAAGTGCCTATTCATGTTTTCTGCCCATTTCTTAACTAGGTGGTTTTTTGGGTGCTGAGTTTGATAAGTTCTTTGTAAATGTTGGTTACTAACCCTGTATCAGATAATGTCATTGCAGATATCTTGTCCCATTCTGTAGGCTGCCTTTTAGTTTTGTTGATTGTTTCCTTTGCTGTGCAGAAGCTTTTTTTCGGTCCCAATAGTTCCCAAGAGGTCCTCTAGGATTTTGATGGTTTCCTGTCTCACATTTAGGTCTTTCATCCGTTTTGAATTTTTGTGTCAGAAAGTGGTCCAGTTTCATTCTTCTGCATGTTCCCATCCAGTTTTCTGAACACCATTTGTTGAAGAGACTGTGTTTTTCCCCATTGGATAGTCTTTCCTGCTTTGTTGAAGATTAATTGACTGTATAGTTGTGGATCCATTTCTGGGTTCTCTATTCTGTTCCATTAATCTATGTGTCTGTTTTTGTGCCAGTGCCATACTGTCTTGATGATTACAGCTTTGTAATACAGCTTGAAGTGTGGGATTGTGATGCCTCCTGCTTTGGTTTTCTTTTTCAACATTGCTTTGGCTATTTGGGGTCTTTTGTGGCTCCATAAAAATTTTAGTGTTGTTTGTTCTAGCTTTGTGAAAAACTCTGGTGGTATTTTTTTTTAATTTTTTTTAAATGTTTTTAGTTTTACTTTTGAGACAGAGACAGCATGAACAGGGGAGGGGCAGAGAGAGAGGGGGAGACACAGAATCTGAAGCAGGCTCCAGGCTCTGAGCTGTCAGCACAGAGCCTGACGCGTGGCTTGAACTCACGGAGTGTGAGATCATGACCTGAGCTGAAGTTGGACACTTAACTGACTGAGCCACCCAGGCGCCCCTCTGGTGGTATTTTTATAGGGATTGCATTAAATGTGTAGATTGGTTTCTGTAGTATAGACATTTTAACAATGTTCGTTCTTTTTTTTTTTTTTTTTTTTAATTTTTTTTTTTTCAACGTTTATTTATTTTTGGGACAGAGAGAGAGCATGAACGGGGGAGGGGCAGAGAGAGAGGGAGACACAGAATCGGAAACAGGCTCCAGGCTCTGAGCCATCAGCCCAGAGCCCGACGCGGGGCTCGAACTCACGTACCGCGAGATCGTGACCTGGCTGAAGTCGGACGCTTAACCGACTGCGCCACCCCAACAATGTTCGTTCTAATCCATGAACATGGAATGCTTTTCCACTTCTTTGTGTCATCTTCTGTTTCTTTCATAAGTGTTCTATAGTTTTCGGAGTATAGATCTTTCACCTCTTTAGTTAGGTTTATTCCTAGGAATCTTACTGTTTTTGGTGCAGTTGCAAATGGGATTGATTCCTTGATTTCTTTTTCTGCTGCTTCGTTATTGCTGTATAAAAATGCAACAGAATTCTACATATTGATTTTATATCCTGCTACTTTGCTGAATTTGTGTATTCTGGTAATTTTTTGGCAGAATCTTTCAGGTTTTCTACATAGAGTATCATGTCATCTGCAAATAGTGAAAGTTTGACTTCTTCCTTGCCCCTTTGGATGCCTTTTATTTCTTTTTGTTGTGTGATTGCTGAGGCCAAAAGTTTATTTTCTAATTTATAGTATTTTGAATGTATTTGACCCATAAAGATTGTAAGAATATAGTAACTCTTTGGTTATAGCTGAAGGGAATCAAGTTTTTGATATGTTTTAATAGATTACAATATGAATTACAGAATATTTTAATGTATCATGATATGCATTTTAGTAATCATCTTGTGATAAATTTTAATTACTAGAGCCCCACCCCATATGATGCATGTATTAAAACTTCTTTTGTAACCATTTCTCTATTATGTGTTTTGAAAAGGTAGTGAAATGATTTAATAATACTTAACTCTTAGCACAGTTTTTAATTAGGATATGATACCAAACTCAAATCATAGTTTTAATTTTATTATTTGTATTTTTAGGGTAATATACATCCCAATTTAACTCTTAATTGAAGATAATTTATGAAAGTACATGAGATTCTTTTTATTTTAGTAGTCGTATTATAATTGTTTCATTTTTAGTTTATTTTTGTTGGAGTATGATTGATATATATATAACATTTTGTTTCAAATATGTAACATAATGATTAAATATTTGTATATATTGCAAAATGATCACAGTAAGTTTGGTTCCCATGTCATCATACATTAGAAATTAGAAAGAAATTAGAAATTTTTGTTTTCGGGGCGCCTGGATGGCACAGTCGGTTAAGCGTCCGACTTCAGCCAGGTCACGATCTCGCGGTCCGTGAGTTTGAGCCCCGCGTCAGGCTCTGGGCTGGTGGCTCGGAGCCTGGAGCCTGTTTCCGATTCTGTGTCTCCCTCTCTCTCTGCCCCTCCCCCGTTCATGCTCTGTCTCTCTCTGTCGCAAAAATAAATAAACGTTGAAAAAAAAAATTAAAAAAAATTTTTGTTTTCTTGTGATAAGGACTTTTAAGGTTTATTCTCTTAGCAACTTTCAAATTATACATTACAGTATTATTATCTATAGTCGCCATGCTGTATATTACATCCTCATGACTTATTTTATTTATTTTATAACTGAAGGTTTGTAAATTCTTACAGCTTTCACCCATTTTGCCCACCTCCAACCCCTACTCGGGCAATACCAATTTGTTTTTTGTATCTAGCTTGATTTTTTGTGTTTGTCTTTTTTTTTTTTTTCCAGAGTCCACATATAAATGAGTTCTTACAGTATTTGTCTTTCTCAGTCTGACTTATTTCACTTGGCATAATGCCCTCAAGTTCCATACATGTCACAGATGGAAGATTTCATTTTTTGTGGATGGATAACATTCCATTTTATATACGTGCATATGTACATACATATATATATTATCCATTCATCAGTCATGGACAATTAGGTTGTTTCCATGTCTTTTCTACTGTAAATAATGCTGCAGTGAAGATGGGATACAGATCTTTTTGAGTTAGCGTTTTTGTTTCCTTCAGATAAATACCAGAAGTGGAATCGCTAGATCATATAATGGTTCTATTTTTAATTTTCTGAGGAACTTCCATACTCTTTTTCCATGGTAGCTGTACCAATTTACATTCCCACAGTACATGGGGCTCCTTTTTTTCCACATCCTTGTCAATGTTTGT
The DNA here is from genome assembly GCF_028749965.1 of Puma concolor. Taxonomy (NCBI): domain Eukaryota; kingdom Metazoa; phylum Chordata; class Mammalia; order Carnivora; family Felidae; genus Puma; species Puma concolor. Next base: position 219,401,374 of record NC_141667.1, read on the forward strand.
TATTTCTGGTCTTTATAATTGTAGCCATTCTGACCGGTATAAGGTGATATCTCATTGTGGTTTTGATTTGCCTTTCCATGATGATTAGTGATGTTGAACTTCTTTTCATGTGTTGATTGGCTATCTGTATGTCTTCTTTGGAAGAGTGTCTATTCAGGTCTGCCTTTTTTTAAAAATCAGACTATTTGTTGACTTGTATGAGTTATTTATATATTTTGAATATTAACCCCTTGCTAAATATATGATTTGCCAATATTTCTCTCATTCAGTAGATTGGTTTCCTTTTTGTTTTGTGGACTAATGTCAAGGAGTTTATCTCCTATGTTTTCTTCTAAGAGTTTTATGGTATTGTGTCTTATATTTAGGTCTTTAATCCACTTCGAGTTAATTTTTTGTATTGTTGGCAAGTTTTATTCTTTTTCCTGTGGCTGTCTAGTTTCCCCAGCACTGTTTATTGAAGAGACCGTCTTTTCCCCATTGTATATTTTTGCTTCCTTTGTCACAGATTAATTGTATGCATGAGTTTATTTCTGGGCTCTATTCTGTTCCACTGCTCTGCATGTCTGTTTTGTGCTAATAACGTACTCTTTTGATTACTATAGCTTTGTAATACAGTTTGAAATCAGGTAGTGTGATTTGTTCTTTGTTCTTTCTCAAGAATACTTTAATCTTTTGTTGATGGGTACAAACTTTTGGATCACTTATTTCTGTGGAAAAGCCATTGGAATTTTGATAGGGATTGCATTGAATCTGTAGATTGCTTTGGGTAGTATGGACATTTTAACAATATTCATCCTTCCAGCCCATGAACATGGGATACCTTTGCATTTATTTTTGTCTTCTTCAGTTTCTTTTCTAGGTAATTTATTCTTTTTGATGCAATTGTAAATGGGATTTTTTATTAATTTCTCTTTCTGCTAGTACATTATTAGTGCATAGAAACACACCTGATTTCTGTCCATTGATTTTGTATCCTGAAACTTTACTAAATTTGTTTATTCTAACAATGATTTGATGGAGTCTTTAGGGTTTTTTATATATAATGTGTCATGTATCAATAGACACAGTTTTACTTCTTTTCCAGTTTGGATGCCTGTTATTTCTTTTTCTTGCCAATTTGCTCTGGCTAAGACTTTCAATACTATGTTGAATAAAAGTGGGAGGAGAGTGAGCGTCTTTGTTTCTGATCTTACAGGAAAATCTGTCAGCTTTTCACCACTGAATATGATGTTAGCTGTGGGCTTGTCATAAATGGCTTTTATTATTTTGAAGTATTTCTCTCTCTACTTGCTTTGTTGAGAGTTTTTGTTGTAAATGGATGTTGAATTTTGTCAAGAATTTTCTGCATCTATTGAGATTGTATCATTTTTATCCTTCATTGTGTTAATGTATCATATCGATTGATTTGTGAATGTGGAGCCATCCTAGCATCTCTGGAATAAATATCACTTGATTGTGGTATATGATCCTTTAACATATTGTTTAATTTGGCTTCCTAATCGTTTGTTCTGTGTGGATTTTTGCATTTACATTCATCAGGGATATTGGCCTATAATTTTGTTCTCATGTGGTATCCTTGTCTGGTTTTGGTGTCAGGGTAATGCTGGCCTTGTAAAATGTGTTTGGAAGTGTTATTCTATTTTTTGGAAGGGTGTGAGAAGTTTTGGTATTAATTCCTTTTTGGATGTTTGATAAAATTCACCTGTGAAGCTGTCTGGATCTTGACTTTTGTTTCTTGATTATTACTTTTGTTTCTTGATTGATCAGGTTTTATGTTTCTTCATGGTTCAGATTTGGTAGTTTGTATGTTTCTAAGAAGTTTTCTTTTTCTTTTAGGTTTTCCAGTTGTTGGTGTATAATTGTTCTTAGTAGTCACTTATGATCCTTTGTATTTTCATGGTATCAGTTTGTAATGTCTTTGAGTCTCTTTTTTGATGGATGGAGGGGCTACCAAATCTCTTCTTTAACATAGCAGCAGAAAATTTAGATAGTAGGGTTTTTTATTTGTGCTTTAGTGTTTTTTGGTTACTAACATCCTAAAATGAAATTCTTTATGCTCCTTTTATTTTCAGTAGTTGTGTTTACCTAGTTTTTATGGAAGTATTTCCATAGTGTAAATAATCAAAAAGTGAAAAGTTGTATATCATAGGACAGACATGTTAATTATGATTGAATAGTATCCTCAACATTGACTTAAGTTTTTCCTCTTTAAAGAACTGCACAGTGAATCCAAAGGAAAGTATCCTGAAAAGAGTGAAGGATATTGGATGCATCTTTAAAGAGAAATTTGCTAAAGCTGTGGGACAGGGATGTATGGAAATTGGATCACAGGTAACTTGAGTTCATTTCGATTGGTGTCACTATAATAGAAATAATTTCAAATATAATGTCTTTCCAAATTGTGAAAATATTACAATAATATTTGTCTTATATTGGTAGATTCTGTATCTTACCTGCCTGTGTATGCTGCTGCTTATGGAAAATTTTATAAGAAAATGCCCCTTACACTATTACAGAAACTAAAAGTAAACATGTAGAAGTTTTTAGACAAATTGTAGAAATTTTTAAAAAAATCAGTAGAAAAAATTAAAATCTTTGATACTATTAAATTTTTGGTGTATAGTCTTTGGCTTATACATATATGAATATTCGTGAATGCATATACTTCTCTGAATGGGATCATATTATACCTGCTATTTATCAGTGGTAGTGATATCATTTTACTACTATTATTATTTCAGAATATCTAAAACCAGTACATTGGGTAAAGATATGGGCTCTGAATCAGAACCCTGGGTCTATATCTGGTTCTGCCATTTATGAACTGCCATTAAACTTCTTTGAGATTTGGGTTTCTGTATTTGCTCTGCTTCATTGTGTGGAAATAGTGAGGTAACATAAAAATATGTTTGAAAACTATAATCTGTATACATTTATTTCAGCATAGTGAGGTTATATTTGGATGCTAATAGTGTTTTAAATAATTATAAGTCTTTTTGGTTATATATGAAATTTATGCGTATAATTTGAATGAAGGAATATGGTTTGTGTGTGTATATCTAAAATTTTGTTATAATAGGAACTGTTTATTTGGTTAAAACTTTTTGCGGGTAACATCAATTGGGTCAGATTATTGCCTTTTCCAGTTTTATGGACAGACTATTCTCAGTCCTAGAGAGCTAATGTGAAAATACGTAACCGAGGCCACAAGAAGCATTACATTAGTATATAAAAGAGTTAACACCTATAAAAAAGTGTGTGTGTGTGTGTGTGTGTGTGTGTATCGATTGATATGGACTGAAGTGGAAATGAAGGAAAACCAAGTACTGGACCTTCCCTCTTGATAATTTATTGGGAATTTAAACATTTTATACTGAAGTCTTAAGTTTTAGACAAGCTAGTTTTTGTGGTCTCTTGGTATTCAGTTTCCTAAGAAGTATCAGAAATATGTTTCAAGAGAAAACTTCTTTAAAATTAATAATTATGATTTTTAAAGTAGTGGAATCTAATTTTTTTTCTTTCTAGAGATACAAACTTGGAGTCCGATTATATTACCGAGTAATGGAATCTATGCTTAAATCAGTAAGTTAAAAAGAACATAATGGAAAGAAAATTTAATGCTGACATAAAAAAGACATTAACTAAACATTTTTTATATCTGTTTTAGGAAGAAGAACGATTATCCATTCAAAATTTTAGGTAAATTCTTTAGTTTTAATAAAACAGTTTCTTCTTTTTATAAAAGTAAATGTTTCAAAATCATTCTTTTTCTTTTCTTTAGTAAACTCCTGAATGACAACATCTTTCATATGTCTTTGTTGGCATGCGCTCTTGAGGTTGTAATGGCTACATATAGCAGTAAGTTAAATTTTAGTCAATAAACATTTTAGTTCAGTTTAAAGTTTAAAAAACTTACCTAAGGTGTGGTGTGTTTTTTTGGGGGGAATGGAGTTAAGGGGATGATATGCATATGTTAGATCAGTATATACTGAAGAATATAAGTAGTCACCATAAATCATTTAAATGTGTTATTATCTTAATTATTTCAGGTCATCTTGGGAATAGTATTTCACTAGGCTCCTATTCTGGGCTATCCTGAATCTAGGAAATGAACCTTTGAGATCCCTTTCAAGACAGGAGATTGTGAATTTCCAAGGAGTACAAAAGTAGCATTTCCCTATACGGAAACACTGCTATAGGCTTTATGGCAATGAGACCAAAGATTGGAGCTATGGTTCACCAGATAAATAGAACAGAAGCCACTGATGGTGTTTTTTAAATGATACAATTTTAGACATGTATTGTTTTGCAAATAATATTGTAGATATTAAGAAGTCTTGTTTGTGAAAACAAAAAAAAATTTACCTAGGATACAAATACACAATAAAAGAGAAACTTAAAACTGCTAAACATATGTGGAAAACTGAATCCTCATTAATAACCAGAAAATGCACATTTAAAAGAGTTGCTGTTTTCTAACCAAATTAGCAAAATTTTAAAGAATCCTTCCCTCCCAACATCAGGGATTATTGAGGTTGTTAAAATGGATATGCTAATGCATTGCTGGTTAGATATTATACTTGTTCCTGATATAAGGGTAGGGTATTTAAATCTTTGAAAATCTGATAGAAGCATAAGCCCTCTATTTAGGAAAAACGTGTGGACATACACTCAAAATTTAGAAGCCTATTTCTTTTGGGTCCTTGGACTCCACAATAAAAGTTTTGCTCTAGGAGCACCTGACTGGCTCAATCTGTACAGCACACAGCTCTCAATTTCATGGTTGTGAAATCAAGCCCCATGTTGGGCATGGAGGCTGCTTAAAATAAATTAAACAAAATGAAAAACAAATCTGTTCTAAATAGAAATTTTTGTGTAGCTTTTCTGCTGTGTTTTAAGTTTTTGTTTGATAAAACCTTCCAAGCTAAAAATACATAATTCAAGGCTTAACATTTCATACCTAAGTTACACTTTTTCTTTCATTTTTAGGAAGTACATCTCAGAATCTTGATACTGGAACAGATTTGTCCTTCCCATGGATTCTGAATGTACTTAATTTAAAAGCCTTTGATTTTTACAAAGTGATTGAAAGTTTTATCAAAGCAGAAGCCAACTTGACCAGAGAAATGATAAAACATTTAGAGCGATGTGAACATCGAATCATGGAATCCCTTGCATGGCTCTCTGTAAGTAACTAGCTAAAACAATTAAAAATATTAATATGCAAATGGATAACAGTTATCTGTTAGAACTATTTGTTAAAATTTACCTCAAGAGCAAATGCAGTTTAATGAACACTGTAATTCAGTGTATATCCCAAGAATCAAGTGGAATATTAGCATGGAGTTTTCTCTTTTACTTGGGCTCCCTAGACCATCCGCTACAATGATTTATTTAGGAATAGCTTTAATTAAAACATGGTACTTTAAAGCAAAGCAGAATAAAGTATTTGAGCAGTATATTTAGAGATGGCATATTTGAAAATTTAAATGCTCTTAAATTCTAAAAAAAGGTAAAAAGATTATGCTATTTAAATGATTTAAAAGTATAGTTTTCTGGTTGAATTTATTTGGATTTTTTTTTTTGTTCTATCATTAAAGATAGTCCAAAACCCTATAATATTGTTTGATTACAGTTATTGTTTATAGCATTGTAGGAGCACAAATCATATTCTCTAGGTATTTTATTTATAGCATATAAGCTATTGATAAGGCTTTTGTTTCATAAAGATAGCAATAGTAAGATACTTATTTGAATTTCTTCTGTGTTATGCTTTTTTTTTTTTTTAAATTTTTTTTTTTTTTCAACGTTTATTTATTTTTGGGACAGAGAGAGACAGAGCATGAACGGGGGAGGGGCAGAGAGAGAGGGAGACACAGAATCGGAAACAGGCTCCAGGCTCTGAGCCATCAGCCCAGAGCCTGATGCGGGGCTCGAACTCACGGACCGTGAGATCGTGACCTGGCTGAAGTCGGACGCTTAACCGACTGCGCCACCCAGGCGCCCCTGTGTTATGCTTTTTAAATCTCCATAGTTGGGTAATACTTTGTGACTCACCAGATTTGTAGATTAATATGGGGTTGGTTTCTTTTGAAAGTTTGTTCCATGCTAAGCATGTAACTTTTCATTTATGCTAGTATATAGAAATGGCAATGAAAACTTTGACTTCAGTTACACTAGAATTCTAATCTATACATGTAAGCCTTAGTTTAAATTTTTTGATGTTTTAAAAGTTTAATGGCTAAGAGATAACTTATGTCTTAGTGTTTTCTTGCATTGCTGTAGGGACAGAGTAGATAGAACAGGAGAGAAGTAAGCCAAGTAGATAGAAAGCTGTTGCTTTGCTATAGTTGAATTTAGTAACCCCATTATACAGGAGCTTCCACTTTATAAGATCCGGAGTAGTTAGGAGAAATCTAGGGGATTTCTGGGGGATTAAATGAGAATGGCAAAAATGAATAAATAGGTAAAGAAATTAATAAAGAGTACTTTTCAGAGATTGATATGCCCTCTTCTTCTAGACATTGAAATCAAAACATTACTGTATCATATGAAAGTGACTGTTGTCATTTCTTTTAAAGAATTAGTTTTTTTTTTTTTTTTTTTTTTTTTTTTCCATCAGTACACGTCTGCAACATGCCTTGCATTGGGGTAGACATTGTGAAGATACAGAAAAGACATGGGCTCTGAAACTTATGGAGGAAGTAGTAGACATTTACTGTTTATAAATTGCTTGTGTTCAAGCCTGTTTAGTTCAGTTACTGGTGTTCTAGGATTCTAAACAATGTTCCTTTATTTTTGAGAAATTTTGGAGAAAAAGTGACATGCCCAAAGCCTAGAAAAGGGTATCATATATTAATACAATGATATGGAGGTCATAAGCCTCTAAATTAAAATCTAAATGCAGTTGGTATTGCTAGGGGATGAAGTTATAGATGATTTTTATTGTCATATATTTTTAATATGTCAAATATTTAATATTTAATATGTCACATATTTTACTTCTAAAATGTTTACCTTTTTGATAAGGGAATAGGGTAACTGTGAAGATAAGTTACACTACACAAATAGAATACTGTGAATTTTTCCCATGAGAATAATTGACATTTTAGAGAAGGTACATACCATAGATATATCTCAGCTTTCGCAGATTGTTTTTTTTTTAAATTGAAGTATAATATATATGCAGAAAAGTATATATAACAAGTTTATAGTTTGATGAATTTTTCACAAATTGAACACACCCATTTTGCTAACACCCAGATCAAGAGAGAAAACTTTAATAATTTTTTGATTCTGTATCACAATACAATTTTTTCATTAAACTGTAGATTCAAACAATGTTGTTTACCCAGGGAAACATCAAGTAAGGTACTACTTACTTTTCCTTCCAATAATTTAATGAAAGAAAGAACATCATTGGATTTTTAATGGTTGCATGGGGAAAAGTCTTAGCATCTTTGCTACACAATCTTGAGATTTAATAAATCAAGAATAGAATAAGGAAAAAGCACACCTTTCTTTGTTTCGATACCAGAGAGTTTAACAGGTAATATGTAAGTATAAAATGCTAAAAAGTCTATTGGAAAACTTAGTGAACTTTTGTTCTATGGAAATTTAAAGAAATTAGAGGCAATTTAGAACAAACCATACCTAAGAGTTAGATTAAATGACTTCCAGATGTTTAAGCCTTTTAAATCACTTAAGCAGTTTATAATGCCAGTAGATGATGAGGTGAGATTTGGATATCTTTCTTTTAGTGTATTCAAAATTCATCACATTTCTCTCACTAAAATCTTTATAAACCAAAGTACATTGGGTATTTTATTTTCTAAGTGGTCTTTCTTTCTGGGGATATTGTGGACTCTTTCTGTTGATCTCCTTGCATCTCTAACTTCCTTAAGACTATTTCTCTGACAGCAACTAGAGAAATCGTTTTAAGATGCAAATTTCAGGGTGCCTGGGTGACTCAGTCTGTTAAGTTCTGACTTTTGATTTCAGCTCAGGTCATGATCTCATGGTCATGCAATTGAGCCCTGTGTTGGGCTCCATGCTGAGTGTGGAGCCCGGTTGAGATATTCATTCATTCTCTCTCTCTCTCTCTCTCTCTCTCTCCCCCTCCCCCCTTCCCTCCCTCCCTCCCTCCCTCCCTCCCCTTCCCTTTTTTTCTCTCTCTCAGAAGAAATAAATAAACATAAAAAAACAAATCTCATAATGCTAACTAAACAAAAACCTTCTGTGAGGGATCTGTATATCTGGTAATGATGGAGGAAGAGACTACCATATGACTCCCCTCAAAAAAGCTATAAAACCTCTATGTAATCCAAAAAGCAACTGCCTGAAACCCCTGGACAGGAAGAGTAGACAGACTCTTTAGGCGTGAAGGGGACCCCTGAGCTGGGAAGGAAGCTTTTTAGGTGAGAAGTTATAATAGGATGGGGTGGGGCGGGGGGTGCCAGTGGGAAAACTGCAGGCTTTCAGGCCAGGGAAACTAGAAAACTGAAGCTGGGGAAACCTTGGCTACTGAATAGAATGCACAGATTTTGCAAAGGAAAGAGCCAGAGAAAGAGTGCCCACATTCTGTCTACCCACATCTCTGTCTGAGACCTAAGTTATTGCAGTGTAACAGATTCAGAGCAGCTTAATGAAAGACAAAGGATCTGAAGTGAGACAGGTGCTAGTGCCCAAATAAACAGTTTATAGTTCAAGTTCAGCAAAAATAATTGTCTGCTTAAAAACAAAAGAAAACAGTACTCATTTGAGGGAAAAACGACGGAATCCAGAAGCTTTACAACTTAACATTTATGACATCCAGGATACAACTTGAAAATTACCCAGCATGTGAAGAGGGTCAAAGGAATCAGGTGGAGGTTTTTAAATTTTTTTTTAATGTTTATGCATTTTTGAAAGACAGAGACAGAGCACAAGCAGGGGTGGGGCAGAGAGAAAGGGGGACACAGAATCTGAAGCAGGCTCCAGGCTCTGAGCTTTCAGCACCAGAGACTGACGTGGGGCTTGAACTCATGAACCGCGAGATCATGACCTTAGCTGAAGTCAGATGCTCAACTGAGTCACCCAGGCACCCCGGATGCAAGTTTTTAGAATGGGAACTTTATTTAGGTCAACTCTTTGATCCCTCAAGGTTCTCTTTTGGAAGCTTTGTCTCCTTTTTTCTTGTATCAGCAGTTCAGAGTATGGTCTTACACTCCCTGGTGTCCCTCAAACCATTTTAGGGAATCTGCAAGATAAGAAGTATTTTTATGTTGCTATTCAGATGTTACTTCTGTTTTTTACTCTGTTGACATTTATATCAGTGACGTAAGAGTGTTGGCACCTTTGTAGGTATTAGATCAGCATCCAACTGGCGAGTAGTCATTGTATTCTTCACCACCACAAACTCTCAATTAAAAATACAGAACAGAACAGTCAGTTTTATTTAAGAATGTCATTGATGAACCAGTAAGAAGTATTAATTTTATTGAATCTCCATTTTCACGCACACATGGTTCAAAACAACTGACAATAAATATTGCCAATGGTGAATTTTGAGTTTTCAAGTGAAAATGAGAATTTTGTTAAGCTTGTATCCACTCTAAGCATTCAAAGACTTCTGATGAAATCAGTGGTACATTAATAAATGTGACTTGATATCGTATAAGGAGATTTGTCAACATTTGTAAGATCTCCATAATTCAGTGAAGGGCAGAGAGAGAGGTAGAAAATCCCAAGCAGGTTCCATGCTGTGAGCATGGAGCCTGACTTGGGGCTCGATCTCACCAACTGTTAGATCATGACCTTAGCCAAAACCAAGAGTCGGACACTTAACTAACTGAACCACCTAGATGCCCCAGACCAACAGATTTTAAGGTCTCAGAATATGAAAAGTTTATTTTTGTTTATTGATGTTGTTCCCAATTCCATATTGCAATTAACCTTTAAGGAACTATAGCTTGCCAAGTTTTAGGGTAGTATCAAAGAAATATATCCATTATTATCTGAAAACTCTATTAAAACACTCCTTTTTCCAACTACCTATTGTGTGAGGCCAGGTTTTCTTATGCAAGCAACCAGTACCTTGTTGTTAGTGCAACAAAGTAGATATAGAGACAGTTATGAGAATTCAGGTCTCTTCTAGGAAACCAGAGATTTACAAGATTATAAAACAGTGCCAGTGTGCTCACTAATTTTTTTTGAAAAATATGGCTATTTATGCTTAACATATAATGAGTTTATAAAATATTAACATTATTTAACATATAAACATACAATGGTTAATTTTGGTTCTTTAAATCACATTCTTAGAAATTTTCTGTTTTAAATTAAACTTAATTATACTTAAAAATTACTAATACAGTAAATATTGAGAGATAAAGTCCACATGAACAAAGTTTTTTGGGTCTTGAATAATCCTGAGTAATTTTAAGAACGTAAAAGTGTTATGAGTCCAAAATGTTTGAGAATGTCTCCCTTGTATTCTCTTCTCCATTCAGACTTTTCTTTTACTATAACTCACACAACCATGTTTGTTTCTGCCTATCCCTGAGTCTTTATTCACTTCATAGGCCCAATTTAAAATACTTTCCTCTGCCTTTTTATTTACCGGAGTTTTAGTTCTACTTCCACTTTGTTTTTCATGATCATCCTAGTCTGTAGTCATTCTTCCTCCTTTACAGCCTTACAGTGTCTATTTATACTACTTATTAGTCATTTATAAACTTTATATCTTATTACCTGTGCATGTCTCATGTTAATTGTGTTACTGTATATAAAGCACTCAGAACAGTATCTGACATCATATTATGCATGTGCAATTTAATAAGTGGGAGTGAAGGATAGAGAGGGGTCAACTAATGATGAAATGTAGGTAGTGTCTTTCACTAAGATACCTGGGATTGGATGAAATTTCCTTGGAAAGATGAATTTCATTTGATTATGTTGAGTTTGAAGTGATTGTAGGTCATTCAAGTAGATGTGTCCAGTAGCAGTTGGTTATGTATGTCTCGAGCTTAGGAAAGAAATCTAAGCTAGGAATATGAACCTGAGAGCTGCTGACACATATATAATAACAACAGTTTCTACCCTTTATTGACAGTTCATCTTGTGCTAGGCACTGTGATGAGTAGTTCTTTTATTTTTTTAATGTTTATGTTTTGAGAGAGAGCACGTGCGCACAGGCATGTGAGGGGGAGGGGCAAAGAGAGAGAATCCCAAGCAGGCTCCACACTGATGGTGCAGAGCCAGACACGGCACGGGCTCATACCCACGAACTGTGTGATCATGACTTGAGCCTAAACCAAGAGTTCGACACTCAACCAACTGAGCCACCCAGATGCCCTGTGAGTAGTTCTTTTAATATTTAATTTTTGTGATGATTTTTGATGTAGTATTCTAAATGAATAAATTAATGCTTAGAGAACTTCAATAACTTGTCCTAGACCACACAAGTTAAATGCAGAGCTGTGGTTTGAACGCAAGTCTCTCTGGCTCTGAAGCTGTTAATCTGTATGTTTTTACCGAGTAACTAAAGTTTGGAGAATGGATAAGATCACCTAAAGAGAGAATGTAGTACAATAGTTCCTTCTTATCCACAGAGGATGTGTTCCAAGACCCCCAGTGGATGCCTGAAACCATGAATAGTATTATGTACTGTTTTTCCTATACATATATACCTGTGATAAAGTTAATTTATTAGTAGGCATAGTAAGAGATTAACAACAACAAAAATAAAATAGAACAGTTGTAACAATATACTCTAAAATTTGTGTGGTCTGTCTCAAAGTATTTTATTGTATTATAGTCACCCTTATTCTTGTGATGATGTGAGATGATAAAATGCCTATGTGATGAAATGAAGTGAGGTGAATTTAGGCTCCTACTGACTGTCCGATCATACCCTACAAGGAGAATCTTCTGCTTCTATGCTGCAGTTGACTGGGTAATTGAAACCATAGAAAGCAAAACTGCAGTTGAGGGGGACTGCTTTCTAAGAAGAGAAGGTGGCTAAAGATAGAATCCTGAGGCTCTCTGACATTTAAGAGCTAGACAGAAAAGAGAAGCCTATAGAAGAGATTGAAATAGAACAGCTAGAGAGATAAGAGGGAAATCAGAAGTGGTGTCATAAAGAGAAAGACATTACAGGGTCTGAGTCAGTGGTTGCTGTTTCAGATACTATAGGAGCAGCCAGTAAGAACTGAAAAGTATTCATTCGTTTGGGCAACAAGGCCACTGGTGATGGTAGCAAGGACTGTTAATAGAAGTGGTAGAGGCAGGAGTAGGTTGCAGTGGAATTTTGAAGAGATGTGAATGAGAGATAAAGTGGAGACAGTGATTGTAGATAACTTTTATGAGAGTCTTGTCTGTGAAGGGAAATAAAGATACAGCTGCCAAGTGTGTGAGGTGGAGGGAAGATTATTTTTCAAGATGGGAAAGGTAGGATTAAATGTTGATGGAATAGAGTCACTAGGAGTGTTCTGAAGTTGCTGGATGACACATTAGTGGGTTAAAACACCCGTTTTATTTTGCTCATGATTCTTTGGGTCAGGGATTTAGGAAGAGTTTGACTGGGCAGTTCGTTCCTGATGGTGTGGTATCAGGGGCAAGATCCACTTCCACGGTGCTTCTTAACTCACAAGTCTGGCGCCTGGCTGCCCCTCATACATGGTCACCTTTTCTTTCCTCCCTTCTATTTTCCCTACTCCAGGTGGCATCTCACAGCATTTTGGTTTTAGGGTAGTCATTTGTCTTACATAGCAGCTGGCTTCCAAGAAGCTTCTGAAAGAACTATAGCTGAAAGCTGTATTCTGTTGGTGAGAGGAATCACAGGTCCTGTCCAGATTCAAGGGGCTCCCTTGAATAGGTGTCATGTCTTGTTTGAAGAGAGGCAGGGTGGACATCTGGGTGGCTCAGTCAGTTAAGCATCTGACTTCAGCTCAGGTCATGATCTCATGGTTCATGGGTTCAAGCCCCATGTCAGGCTCTGTGCCGGAAGCTCAGAGCCTGAAACCTGCTTCAGATTCTGTGTCTCCCTCTCTCTCTCTGCCTCTCCCCCACTCACGCTTGCTCGCTCTCTCTCTCTCTCTCTCCCTCTCTCTCAAAAATAAATACTAAAAAAAAATTAAAAGGGAAGCAAGGTGGGATGGCACATATCGTGTGGCAAAATGTAAAGAACGGAAGCAGGTACCAGTAAGGTTGGTATGTGGGTGCCATGGCAGAAAATGAAGAAGTTTCCATTTGATGGCTTTATTTTTATATATAAAATAGAGGTGAGTAGTTTGCTGAGGATGAGTTGATAGAGGGTAGTAGGGAGTGCAAAGTAGTATAGTCAGAAGTTTGAGGAGAGTGCATACAATTTGAAATTGTTGCTGAGGAGAATAATAGAACTGAGTGATAGAAGATAAGAGGATTACCTAGCAGCACTGAAGGAAATTTTGAAGGTAGAAATTTTAAATTTGTAGTGCCACCCCAACTCTTTGTGGTGGCATGATTTTTTCCAGCACCACCTAGCAACTAGATGTAGGATTAGAAAAGACCAACAGCTAGATTGACCCAGGATATTAGGGTTTTCCAACACAGATGTGGTAGACTGATAATGGGGCAAATAAAGTGAGGAAGTTGGTCAGAGTGATTAAAGTGGTAAGTTTAGTAGTTTCAGTTGCATAGAAGAGATAGGAGGCTGATGGAGAAAGTGGAGGTTTTAAGAAACCTCTTTTAATGAAATTTAATATAAAGAGATTTCAACTTCATATTCCAGAGCTAGAACATTTCTGCATAGTTTACTGTATTCTAAGAAATAACCTTAGGAATGCATAAATGAGTTGGAATGCACATGAACACCATTGGAAATGAGGTGGTCAAGGAACCAAGAGGCTGAGTGAACAGTGAAGTCACCCAGGACATGTGTTAGGACGAGTGTGGACTGAGGACCAAAGTCTTCAATACTTGAAGGAAGTGACCTTGAGATAAGAGGTTCTAGGAGAGGCAGAGGGTTAGAGAGTTCCTAAAAATTAAAAGCCCCTGTCTTAATTTTTAAATAATCTCTTTAACAAAGCCTAGTTGATTGTCTTACATATAGAATTTAGGTGCATAAACAATTAGAATTATAATGTCTTCTTGATGAATCTACACCTTAATTATTATGAAATGACCCCTTTTATCGCTGGTAATATTCTTTGCTCTGAAAACTGCTTTGTCTTATATTAGTAAAACCACTCCAGCTTTCTTTTCATTAATACAAGCTTGGCCTATTTATCCCATCCTTTTACTTTTAACCTATTTGTGTCTTTATACTTAAAGTAGATTTCTTATAGGCAATGTGTACAGTTGAATTGACTCTTGAACAGAAGACTTTGAAATGAATGGGTCCACTTATACCCAGATGTTTTTCTGTAAATATAGTACACTATTATAGATACTGTATTTTCCTTTCTGTATAATTTTCCTAATAACATTTTTTCTAGCTTGCTTTATTGTAAGAATGTGGTATATAATGTGTATAGCATATAAGATATGAGTTGATTGACTGTTTATCTTATCCATAAGGCCACTGGTCAACTATTGTCTTTTCAAATCGTCATTCTGACAGGTGTAAGGTGATAGCTCATTGTAGCTTTGATTTGCATTTCCCTGATGAATACTGGTTGAGCATGTTTTCATGTATCTGTTGGCTCTATGTCTTCTTTGGAAAAATGTCTATTCAAATCATCTACCCATTTTTTATTCATATTTTTTTTAGTGTTGAGTTGTATGTATTTTGAATATTAATGTATTTTGAATTTATGTATTTTGAATATTAACTCCTTGAGTATGTCATTTGCACATATCTTCTCCCGTTCACCAGCCTGCACTTTTGTATTGATGATGATTTTCTTCCCTGTGCAGAAACTTTTTATTTTCATGTAGTCATAACAGTTTATTTTAGCTTTTGTTTTCCTTGCCTTAGGAAACATAGCCACAAAAATGTTGCAATGGCCAGTATCAGAGAAATTACTGCCTTTATTTTCTTCTCAGAGTTTTATGGTTTCAAGTCTTATATTTAGGTCTTTAATTAATTTTGAGTTTATTTTTGTGTATGGTATGGGAAAGTGGTCCAATTTCATTCTTTTGCTTGTAACTGTCCAGTTTTCATAGCACCATTTATTGAAGAGACTATCTTTTTCCTATTCTGTATTCTTGCCTTGTCATAAATTAATTGACCATATAAATGTGGTTTTATTTCTGGGTTCTCTGTTCTGTTCCATTGATCCATGTGTCTGTTTTTGTGCTAGTACCATACTCTTGTTATTACAGCTTTGTAGTATATCTTGTCGGGTTGTGGTACTCCCAATTTTGTTCTTTCTCAAGATTGCTTTGGCCATTCAAATTTCGGTATTATTCTAGTTTCATGAAGAATGCTGTTGATATTTTTGATAGGAATTGCAGTGAATCTAGATTGCTTTGGATAACACAGACATTTTACCAATATTCGTTGTTCTAGTCCATGAGCATGGAATATCTTTCCATTCATTTGTGCAATCTTCAGTTTCTTTCATCAGTGTTTATAATTTTCAGATACAGATCTTTCACCTCCTTGGTTAACTTTATTCTGAGGTATTCTTTTTGGTATAATTTTAAATGGAATTGTTTTCTTAAATTTCTCTCTCTGCTACTTTGTTATCAGTGTTAACAGAAGTGCTTCCAATTTATTGGAATTAATTTTGTATTCTGCAACTTCACTGAATTCATTTATTCTGATAGTTTTTTAGTGGAGCTTTTTAGGATTTTGTATATTTATCATCTGCAGATAGTGACAGTTTAACTTCTTTACCAATATGGATGCCTCTTATTTCTTTTTTGTATCTGATTTTATGGGTAGGACTTCCAGGTCTAAGTTGAGTAGAAGTGGTGAGAGTAGACATTCCTGTCTTGTTCTGATATTAGAGGAAAAACTCTGTTTTTCAACATTGAGTTATGCTATCTGTGGGTTTTTCATATATGTCCTTTATTGTGTTGAGATGTGTTAGCTCTAAACCCACTTTGTTGAGAGTTTTTATCATGAATGAATGTTGAATTTTGTCAGATGCTTTTTATGCATGTACTGAGATGATCACATGGTTTTTATCCTTGTTTTATTAATGTGGCGTATCATGTTGATTGATTTACAAATGTTGGACTGTCCTTGCATCTGTGGATATATCTCACTTGATTGTGGTGAATAACCTTTTGGTGTATTGTTGAATGTGGTTTGCTAACATTTTGTTGAGGATTTTTGCATATATGTTCATGAGGGATATTGGCCTATAGTTTTCTTGTAGTCTTTGTCTGGTTTTGGTATCAGGGTATCAGCAGACTCAGAGAATGCGTTTGGAGGCTTTCCTTCCTCTTCTGTCTTTTGGAATAGTTTGAGAAGAATAGGTATTAATTCTTCTTTAAATGTTTGGTGGAATTCACCTGTGAATATTCTGGTTCCTGGACTTCTATTTTTGGCAGTTTTTTGATTGATTCAATTTAATTACTAGTAATTGATCTCTTCAGATTTTTTATATCTTCCTGATTCAATTTTGGGAGATTATATGTTTCTAGGAATTTATCCATTTCTTTAGGTTGTCTAATTTGTTCGCATACAATTTTTCATAATAGTCTCTTATAATCCTTTTTATTTATATGGTATAAGTTGATACTTTCATTTCTGATTTTATTTATTTAGGTCATTATTTTTATTGATGAGTCTGGCTAAAGGCTTATTAATTTTGTTTATCTTTTCAAAGAACCAGCTTTTGGTTTCATTTGATTTTTTTTTTTTCTAACGTCTATGTCATTTATGTCTGCTCTTTGTTATTTACTTTCTTCTACTCATCTTGGGCTTTGTTCTTCTTTTTCTAGTTCATTTAGGTATAAGTTTAGATGGTTTATTTGAGCTTTTTCTTGTTTCTTAAGGTAGGCCTGTGTGTGCTTTGGTTTCATTTTCTTCATGTTTCACTTGCTTAAAGTTGTTGGATATGTGGACTTTATAGGTTTCATCAAATTTGGAAATTTTTATCTATTATTATCTTAAAATATTTTAGTTGACTCCTCCCACCCCTCCCTTCAGGGATTCCAGTCATAAATATATTGGGTGACCTGAAGTTGTCTCACAGCTCACTGATCTTCTATTTTGTTCTTGTTTTTGTTTGTTTGTTTTTTCCCCCAGGTGTTTTGTTGTTCATTTTAGATAGTTTCTATAGCTATATCTTCAAGTTCATTAATTTTTTCTTCTGAATGTCTAATTGCTATTCCATCTATTGCACTTTTAATCTTAGACACTGTATTTATCATCTTCAGGTTTTATTTGAATCTTTTTTTACGTCTTCTAAACTCTCTTTAATTTAATGGGAAAAACATGTTTGGGCTTTCTTTGACTTTCTTGATCATGTAGAATATAGTTACAATAACTGTTTTAAAGTCCCTGCCTACATATTCTAGCATCTCTGTATTTTAGGTCAGTTTCTATTGACTGATACTTCTCCTTTTTAATGTTTCCCTGCTTTTCTTTGTCTGCTTTGTAATTTCTTATCAGATACCAGACTTTGTGAGCTTTACCTTATGGAGTCCTAGATACTTTCATACTCCTTTCACTGTGCTTGAATTGTGTTTTGGTACACAGTTTAGTTTCTTGAAAATAATTTGACCCTTTTCAAGGCTTTTGTTATTGTTGTTTTTAGACAAAGCCAGAGCAATCTTTAATTTATGACTAATCTGTAACACCCTTCTGAGTACTCTACCTCATGTTCCATGTATTAAATAGGTTTTTCCACTTTGGGTGGTAGAAATCAGAATTCTTCCTGGACCTGTGTCAGCTTCGGGAATGGTTCTGCTTTTCCCAATGGCTTTTTCTTTGGCTTCAGTAGTTTGTACGCACTGACGGGTTCTCCTCTGAAGAAGACTTGAGACTAACCCTCTGCAGATCTCTGGAGCTCTCTCTTTGCACCTCTTTCCTTTCTATGTAACTCTTCCTTCTCTGGTATTGTGCCCAGCTAATTTTAGGTACTTTGGCTTCCTTGAATTCTCAGTTCTGACTCAGAACTGAATCCTTCAGTTCTGTGAGAGGGACCTTTGGGATTTATTTCAGTGTCTTCTCCTTGTGTTGTAGCCTGGGAATTCTCTCCATGCAGTAAACTGAGGCAGCGGTCAGGCTTACCATTTGTTTTCTTTCTCTCTGGGATTACTGTCCTTTGCTGCCTATTGTTCAGTGTCAGAAAACAATTGTTTCATTTATGTAGTTCAATTTTGGAGTTGTTGAAGACAAGTCCTATTTGTTACTTCGTCATCATGACTGAAAGAGTTATGCATAGTATTTACTGATAACGTTTTTACAAATATGCCTGCTTAAAGAATATTTAGGATACCCTAAATATTTTATTTCTATTTTCCTATATTAAATACATCATATCTTCTGAATAGTACTGCTATGAAGGGGTACTTATTATATGGAGATCATAGAAGTACTAGTTATTAGTTATTGTTTTACTTTTAATAAGTCCCAAGAAAGTTAAGTATCCTTTAATTGTTGTTAAATATAGCTGACTCATTAAAATGGATTCTGTGGTACTACTTTTCTTTAGTCACCAAACATTAGTGGATTTCTTCCTTCAGTTACACAACTTTTACATAAGAAAAAACTTAAAGTATTTCTTTTTTTATTATTTTTCCAAACTTTAAATGAAAGCCTGTTTTACATAGCAATATAGTTATAATGAATGGCTTATATTTTTAGAGTTCCAATTTGATAACAAACTTACAAACAAATTTTTAAGCTTCTTGTGAAATGCCAAACTTGACAGGAAGTGAACACAAAAGGCAGAAAAGCCTGTGGCTCTGAAAAAGCCAAAAAGGATATCTGTTCTATATTTGTATGGTAGATCATTAACCTCTCATGCACTTTACACAAAGGTTTTAGTATTTACCACAAGACATTGTTTTTTTAAAAGAGGTACATTTTTCTGAGAGCTGTGTCTCAGGAAAGTGAGTGAACTGTAAGATAATGATTAAGTCATATATAACACTTTTCTAAAAATATGGGTAAGGATAATGAAATACTAAGATGCCATGTATTATATTTATATAACAGCCATGCTACTATAATGGAAAATATTCTATGGGTTTTTTTTTTAATTTTTCCATTCTAAATCTTTGAAATCTTGTGTATTTTATTAATACGAAATTTATTGTCAAAACGGTTTCACTACAACACCCAGTGCTCATCCCAACAGGTGCCCTCCTCAATGCCCGTCACCCACTTTCCCCTTCCTCCCTACCCCCCCATCAACCCTCAGTTTATTTTCAGTATTTAAGAGTCTCTTATGGTTTGCCTCCTTCCCTCTCTGTAATTTTTACCCCCCTTCTCCTCCCCCCGGTCTTCTGTTGAGTTTCTCAGGATCCACATGTGAGTGAAAACATATGGTATCTGTCTTTCTCTGCCTGACTTATTTTACTTAGCATAACACTCTCCAGTTCCATCCACATTGCTACAAAAGGCCAGATTTCATTCTTTCTCATTGCCAAGTAGTATTCCATTGTATATATAAACCACAATTTCTTTATCCATTAATCAGTTGATAGACATTTAGGCTGTTTCCATAATTTGGCTATTGTTGAAAGTGCTGCTGTAAATATTGGGGTGCAAGTGCCCCTATGCATCAGCACTCCTGTATCCCTTGGGTAAATTCCTAGCAGTGTTATTGCTGAGTCATAGGGTAGATCTATTTTTAATTTTTTGAGGAACCTCCACACTGTTTTCCAGAGCGGCTGCACCAGTTTGCATTCCCACCAACAGTGCAAGAGGGTTCCCATTTCTCCACATCCTCTCCAGCATCTATAGTCTCCTGATTTGTTCATTTTAGCCACTCTGACCGGCATGAGGTGATATCTCAGTGTGGTTTTAATTTGTATTTCCCTGATGATGAGTGACATTGAGCATCTTTTCATGTGCTTGTTGGCCATCCAGATGTCTTCTTTAGAGAAGTGTCTATTTATGTCTTCTGCCCATTTCTTCACTGGATTATTTGTTTTTTGGGTGTGGAGTTTGGTGAGTTCTTTATAGATTTTGGATACTAGCCCTTTGTCCGATGTCATTTGCAAATATCTTTTCCCATTCCGTCGATTGCCTTTTAGTTTTGTTGGTTGTTTCCTTTGCAGTGGAGAAGCTGTTTATCTTGATGAGGTCCCAATAGTTCATTTTTGCTTTTAATTCTCTTGCCTTTGGAGATGTGTCAAGTAAGAAATTGATGCGGCTGAGGTCAGAGAGGTTTTATCCTGCTTTCTCCTGTAGGGTTTTGATGGTTTCCTGTCTCACATTCAGGTTCTTCATCCATGTTGAGCTTATTGTTGTGAATGGTGTAAGAAAGTGGTCTAGTTTCATCCTTCTGCATGCTGTTGTCCAGTTCTCCCACCACCATTTGTTAAAGAGACTGTCTTTTTTCCGTTGGATATTCTTTCCTGCTTTGTCAAAGATTGGTTGGCCATACTTTTGTGGGTCTAGTTCTGAGGTTTCTATTCTATTCCATTGGTCTGTGTGTCTGTTTTTGTGCCAATACCATGCTGTCTTGATGATTACAGCTTTGTAGTACAGGCTAAAGTCTGGGATTGTGATGCCTCCCACTTTGGTCTTCTTCAATATTACTTTGGCTGTTGGGGGTTTTTTGTGGTTCTATAGAAATTTTAGGATTGCTTGTTCTAGCTTCGGGAAGAATGCTGGTGCAATTTTTATTGGGATTGCATTGAATGTCATGTAGATAACTTTGGGTAGGATTGACATTTTAACAATATTTATTCTTCTAATCCATGAGCACAGAATATTTTTCCATTTCTTTTTATCTTCTTCAATTTCTTTCATAAGCTTTCTGTAGTTTTCAGCATACAGATCTTTTACATCTTTGGTTAGGTTTATTCCTAGGTATTTTATGATTCTTGGTACAGTTGTGAATGGGATCAGTTTTTTTATTTGTCTTTCTGTTGCTTCATTATTAGTGTATAAGAATGCAACCGATTTCTATACATTAATTTTGTATCCTGCAACTTTGCTAAATTCATGTATCAGTTCTAGCAGACTTTTGGTGGAGTATATCGGGTTTTCCATGTATAGTATCATGTCATCTGCAAAAAGTGAAAGCTTGACTTCATTTTTGCCAGTTCTGATGCCTTTGATTTCCTTTTGTTGTCTGATTGCTGACGCTAGAACTTCCATATGTTGGGTTTTTAAAAGCACTTCATGAATTACTTAAAATAACCATATATTTACTTTTTCTTTACTGGTTAAGAGAAAACATTTTAATTTTTGAAAATCTGATTCTTTCTGAACATATAGCTAAGGCTTTAACCTTTCTCACTCTGACCCAGTGTGTTCCTAATTTCTTGCCCTTAACTCCCATAACTAGTAGTCTTTTAAGATTTAAGAGACTTGACTTCATTATTCAAAACTGAAATTATTTCATTTTGTTCTAAATACAACTCTTCTTACCAATCTGTATTTTTACGTTACTTTTCAAGTCATCCAGGCTTAAAGACTGAGTATTCCTTCCTTCCTTTTTCTCTATAGTTAGATACAGAATCTTGCAAATTTAAAGAAATTGTACATGTCTCTTAGATTCATCTTACTATTTTTAAAATCTTATTTTCATTTAAATTTCCTTAGATCTTTTATTTCTTACATTTAATTTATTAGATGCACCTGTTTGGTCTCCCAGCTCTGCCACTAACCTCCATTTAAACTTTGGTGCCAAGTTAATATCCCTAAATACTTATTCATGCCACACCCCAGTGTAGGAACCAATAATAGCTCCCTATTGCCATTCAGAAAAATTTAACCTCTTTTCCCTGGTTGTGGTAATCTGGCCTTTCCTAGCCTTACTCCTACTATTCCTCAAACAGTTACCATAGCCAGATAACTCTTTCATCTGTGGAGCAAACCACACTTATCCAGTGAGAGATAGCCTGCCTAAAGTGGGACGTAGAATCAGATGACCTGGCTTTATGTTCTAACTCTTCCATGTGCAAGTTAATGTTTTTGTTTCAGTGTTGTGCTTTGTAAATTGAGATAGACCAAAATATTTCCCTCCTTCTAGCTCAGATATTTTGTTTCTATAAAACCATTTAAATGTTAAGAATTATTTGCTAATACTGAGTGTATATTCATATTCCTTTAGATTGCTTCATAATTTATTAAATATTGAAAGAAGTTTTCTTTCATAAAAAGGTTACGTAGTGATCTCATTTCCCTATACTCCTTCAGCTCGTGTTTTCCCAATTCTGTTTGGGCCATACCTGGGTATTCTGTACATCAGATATTTTAAAGGAATTGTACTTGTCCCTGTGAAATATATAATGACATGGGAAATGGTCCCTGGTCTTTTTTTTTTTTGCTTTTGAGACAGAAATTGTACATGCGCGCTTGAGCGCATGTGAGTTGGGGAGGGGTAGAGGGAGAGGGAGAGAGAGAGAATCTTAAGCAGTCTCCATGCCCAGCCTGGAGCTGATGCGGGGCTGGATCTCATGACTGTGAGATCATAACCTGAGCTGAAATCAAGAGTCAGATGCTTAACAGACTGATATATTCACTTAACACAGGTGCCCTGTGGTTTTAATATAACATGTTACTAGAATCCATAATAATTTAGGGTTGATAACATTACGGATTTGGATCAACCTTCAAGGAGATTGAAGAGAAGGATAAAAATGAGGTAAAATGGAAAGCTAAATCTGTTTTTAATAGACCGAAATATTAGAACTGAGTTTTCTCTCAGTTTTTAATAAAAGATTGCAGGTATGCCTATTGTCTTCTATAAGAATGAACAAATGTAGAGCCTGAAAAGGGAAAGTAAAGAAATGCAGTATCTTAAAAATAAAATTTTTGATAGCGGCCTTGTTTTCTATTAGTTCTCTAGAGAGAAATAAAAAATATAGATTTCCAGAAAAAGCACAAAAATAAGGATACTTAGTGCATCTGAATAATTATCCACTGAAATGTGAATAGATGATTGCTTAAAAATATCTATGAATATAAATTCAATTTAGTAAAATAATTCTATTTCTTCATAGTTAAGAATCAGTGAAGCATGAAATGGTTTTTTATATTGTCCCTTATATGTTAAAAAACAGTAAATGGAAAATCCAATGTAACTTAGATGACTGTTACCAGTCAATGCAAGTATTCTCCTGTACTAAATGCTGATGTGAGCTTGAGTTCTTGTTCTTGATCCAGATCTATTTATGGTTTTAAACATAAAATCTTTCCTTGCCTAAACCTTCACTTAAGTGCCTTCTAGTCTTGCATCCCATGTTTGACCATGTAGTTTATTCTTTTCTCTCTGCATTTGCCTCCTTCTTTAATCTTTAGAACACTCTGACACACATGAGTAATGGCTAGAGTTCACTTTGGAAGAGACTTGCCCATTCATGTCTCTCTTTCTTCTCCCCTATTGTCAATATTGTACATTTTACTTGTTCATGAATTGGCACAAGGGACTAAAGAAATCTGGGGACGTTAAAAAAAAATCAACAACTCGGAAATGTCTCTTAAGTGTAACTCATAGAAACTTGCTTTAGGAAGCAGTGCTATTAAAAAGCTCATCACTGGCTTAATTCTTTAGAATTTTTCCTGATCACATACAGAGCTGCATCAAAATGATCCTCACTTATGCATTTAACATTTCAGTGTAGAAATCATAATAGATACCACTTGCATGTGTGCTCTTACTGGCACTATTAAAAGTGCTGAAATGTGTTAACTCATTTACTTTGTAAACTCTGTGAAATAGATGCTATCATTATCACTATTTCACAGGTGAAGAAACTAAGGCACAGAAAAATTGAGAACCTTTTCCTTATAAGGTGTCACTGAACTCCAGCATTGTTAAATGTGGGCAGTGTTTGCTGTTATACCGCAGTTGGAATTCATTATATTGCAGGTCCACAAAACTAAGTTGATGGCAGAGACAGAATTTTACTTGGGCTCTCTGGTTCCGGAGACTGTGCTCTTAACCTCTGTGCTGTCTTATGGTGTGTATTAGTTTATTGTTGGATATATTCAGTGTTGTGATTAGTTTCTTTATTCATGTTTTATTTGTGTTTGTATCTTTTTTTCTGTGTCACTCTGCTGTAGTGGGAGGAACCTGGGCTTTGGAGTTACCAGCTCTCAATTAATTTTCACAGAAGGTAAATGAAACTATCCCTAGTTTACAGATAAGGAAAGCTAAGGTTCAGAGATACTATGTAACTCACTTTGGTGTGATTCTGAACAAGTTATGTCGCTGCATCTCAGGTTTCCTTGTCTATAAAACAGGGATAATAATATTTATCTTTCAGAGTTAATGTGAAGAATAAAGGAACATTTATGAGAGTGGTATATTTTAGAAACAGCACAGTTGTTAGTTTCCTTCATTCCCTTTCTTCTATACAGTGATTTTTTTTAAGAACAGAGAACTGAGAATACAGTTAAACAGTATTAGATCTGTTTATCCTCACTTACGAAATGTATGTAGAGCTTTTCTCCTGAGGCGCTGCCTTCCCCCATTGCCTTTTCAAAGTGGAAAAAGTTCAGAGGGAAAAAGGTGTAACTGAACTCCAGCATTGTTAAATGTGGGCAGTGTTCACTATTATACTGCAGTTGGAATTTGTCATATTGCTTTAGTTATGAATCATGTCAGTAATTACCTGAGGGCAGTGTTAGTTCATTATTCAAGTACAAACAAGAAGGGAGATAGCAATTGTAGAAGAATAGCTCAGAAAGATCCTCTGTACTTATTAACCTGTGGACATGGAAGCAATTGTACTGTTGTTCAGAGCATTTTCTGCAAGGTCATGAGGCTAGAAAATTGCTTGAATATAATCTTAGAATTTTCAGTTTCTAAGCTTATAGTCATATCCTGACTATAATACTGAGGAAGGGTTCTGGAATCTGGATATGAAAACAACAAAAACTAGAAATACCTTATGAGATATGTATTTCAATTAATACAGTTTCTAAATTCCTCCAGAAAAATAAGAGGCTATTAATAATAGTAAGTTTAGTAAAATTTTGGAAACACTCTAGGACGTTTACTCCTAAATCATCTAAGCTCAGTTACTTTTCATAATAAAATAGAACCAACTTTTTGACATTTATCTTTTCCAAATATTTATGGCATGTTTTCAGAACTCTGAACTGTCACAATCTAGTCTGTTTTAAAATGCATGTCAGAAAAACAAAAAACAAAAAAACAAAATGCATGTCAGTAGCCCTGGTGTCTGTGGTTTTACTAATTTACTTATTGTCAGCAATAGCCAAATATCAGAAGTATCTATGGTGTCTTTCTATAAGTGTGGATTTAGAACATAAGGGAATGTAGAGTAGGAAACAGCTGGATTTGTTTCTCTTTCAAAAAAAATTTTTTTTCTTTTTGCTGAGTTTCAGTGTTTCTTGCCTCTGTTAAAGTATAAAAGATAATTTCTCTTTAAGATTTGATAATACTCTAAGAATTTTTCAGAGTCTAACATAAATCTGTCTTGCTATCTTTTATTTGTTTATTTCCTTTTTGGAGTTTAATATCTGGTAATTTATATCCTTACTAATAAATTAATAAAAACTTGTTATTTTTGTTAATATCTGATCATTATCTTGCCCTTTCTTTAAATTTTTTTTTCAACGTTTTTATTTATTTTTGGGACAGAGAGAGACAGAGCATGAACGGGGGAGGGGCAGAGAGAGAGGGAGACACAGAATCGGAAACAGGCTCCAGGCTCCGAGCCATCAGCCCAGAGCCTGATGCGGGGCTCGAACTCACGGACCGCGAGATCGTGACCTGGCTGAAGTCGGACGCTTAACCGACTGCGCCACCCAGGCGCCCCCCTATCTTGCCCTTTCTATGTTTTAAGATAATTATCTAAAAGTTTTCATTTACATACTAAGTAACACTAGTTTCTATAACTTAAGTTCTGTCATTTTGGTTTTTTTTCTTTTAAACAGTAAAAATGAGAAAGGTGGAAAAGTAAAATGACTCATCTTTTACTAATACATGAGTCCTAAACAAAAATTAACATTGGATTCCCTAATCCAATACTGAGATCTTGAAAATACCAACTTTTTCTTAAAAATACACACTCCTGCAGAACACCTTGGTTGCTCCGTCAGTTGAGCATCTGACTCTTGATTTCAGCTTAGTTTGTGATCCCAGAGTCGTGGGATTGAGCCCCGCTTCGGGCTCGGTGCTGAATGTGTGGCCTGCTTGGGATTCATTCATTCATTCATTCATTCTCTCTCTCTCTCTCTCTCTCTCTCTCTCTCCCCCCCCTTCCTCTCCCCCTCTCCCCAGCTTGCACATGCATGCTCTCTCCAATAATAAAAGTGCAAAAGTTTACATTTTTTTAATCATCTTTGTAACAGGCATACTGCACACTTTCGGTACCATGTACTTTTAGGATCTAACTCACAAATTTAAAGTCTTCTGAAAATAAACTTTCCCACAGTCCAGTTTCAAATGAAGAATAAATGGTCTGGGTGGATGGAGATTGCCATGATAATGCAAAAATGATATATCTGACCTTCGTAATTATTTCTGTAGGAACAACTTTTTCTTCAATCTCTTACAGACCATTTATCATTGTCCCTATTTTTGAATACATGCCCATATTTTTCCTTCTCTTAAGTAGCTAAGATTATATCAAAATTATGTGTGTGTCAGTCTAAAGAAGTCTTATGAGATCACAACACAAAATGTAGCATTTTTTGCCCAACAGTTTTGAAACCAGTTATGTTGGCCATCAGCAAAAATCACATATGTAACATACATTCCAAAAGGTATAATTTTTAGCACTCTTTCAATATTCATTTTTATTTAAATAAACTTCTTTTGACAAGTACTATACATAAAATCCTTTCCCTGGGAAGCCTAAATTTTAGTCCAATGTGAATATTTTGTACTCCTGTAATTAAATAAAAGTTCTTTATTTTAAAATAAAGAATTATAATAAAGTGATTCAGAGGTTTTTATGACCTATTAAAATATGATCTAACAATTAATAATTGGTTTAAAATATTATTTTTTAAAGAAAATAAATTGAAAGTTATATTGTTCATGATACAAGGATTTGCTACATTTTGATGAAAAAGCCCTTTGCATGTTATTTTTTAGCAGCAGTAAAACAGTAAGTTGTATAACTTTTTCTTGTGTAACTTACATTGTGCAGTAGTTTTAAAAATGAGAATATTTCTGGTTCAAAATAGCAAATTGACCATACACCTTTACCCCTTTCTCCCCCAAAACCCCTCCAGAAGTTACAGAAAAGAAACAAAAAACAAACATTGGGGTGAAATCCTGTAGTATTGAGACTATAAAGTAGAAAATCTATGGAGAGAAGTTGGGTTGATTCAGTTTTGAGGATAAAAAGTAAATGAGGAGTGTACTGACGGATACAACAAAGTAGGGAAAACTACAGCTCTGAATACATACAGAAGAGGGTCTGGTAGAAGTAGGAGTTTGAGCCTCCAAGCTCAAAGCAGCAGATACAGAGAGTAAGGCAGTAATCAGGAGAGTTTTTTAAAGTACTGTCTGCCAGTGGCCCTCAAAGTTGAGCATGCATCAGAATCATCTGGAGGGCTTTTTAAAACACAGGGTACAGATTGCTGGGCACACCACCAAAGTTTCTAGGGTCAGGTTCAAGAATTTATATTTCAAACATGTTTCCAGGCAATGCTGATGTTGCTGGTCTGGCTGCTACATTTTGAGAACACTGGTCCGTGAACATTTGGACTGGCCCCCCTACCTCAGGCCATGCGAGCCTATAAAAATCAGGAAAATGCACCTTCCTCTGTGCCAATGAATTGGAAAAAGATGCCCGTCTGGATACAGATACCCCTGGTTTGGTATGAAACTTTATGCTGAAGCCCTGTGCTTTTGTGCAGTACACAGTCTCTACAAGTACATGTCTGGCTCCACACTAACTTCTGTGTACACACACACACACACACACACACACACACACACACACACCCTACAGCTACCTGATGGTGCCTACAAAAGAAACAGAGCAGAAGATTAGGTAAATCTAGACTTCTATAACAGATTTGAAGGGGAAAAAAAAGAATAGGAAAGGTATTTCTGCTTAAAAATGCATCAAATTATTGTGTTGCAAGGTTATATTGCCCTTATTTTGGTATTTTTTGGGTAACCTCAGTTCAATATCCATTCCCAAAAGAAAGACCAGATTAAAATAGAAGAAAAATTTCCAAAGCTAATAAAAGCCTGAAGGCTTTCAATGGAAAATATTCATAGATCCAAGCAGGATAAATGAGTGTGGATATATCTTGGTGAATAATTCAGAATTCCAAAGGTAATGAGAAAATTATAAAAGCCTCCAGCAAGAAAAAAGTCAGTTATTTACAGTGGAATGAGATCCAGATCAGCATCAAAGTTCTTAGCAGGAGTACTGGATGTCTGATGACCTAGAATTCTGTATCTGACCTACATGTCAAACAGGAGGGTAAAATCAAACAATTTTTAGACATGTAATGACTCAGAAAATTTACGTCTTGACTATCCTTTTTGAAATAAAATTACTAGAGAATATACTTCAGCAAAGTAAAAAAGAAATCCAAGAAAGGTGAATTATGGGAGCTAAAAATTAAACAGGAATGAAGAGAGAAAAAAAAAAATGGGGAAAAACTCCAGGATACAACAGGCCTAGATAGTTGTTCCAAAAGAGAAATCTATAGATACATTAAGAATGTCAAGAACAGAGTGGTTTCTTTTAACAACTCTATAACCTCACTCAAGGTGGAGATTCAACAGTAACAGTTTAAGATTGATAAATCAAGTTTATGGTGATAGCTGCAAGAGTTGAATTTTTGTATTATAGTATTGACAAAGGACAATTTGCCTCTTTACCTTGAGCTTTTGATGGTTTAAGTGAACCAAACATAGGTTTGATGATACAAGAGGCAGTCTTTACTTTCTTTACATGTTTGTGTGTAGGTATAGGACATTTATTAGAACTACATTAATAAATACCCAGCGTAGGTACTATATAAGTAAATATATTCATTATTAAAAATGAATCTTCAGGGGCGCCTGGGTGGCGCAGTCGGTTAAGCGTCCGACTTCAGCCAGGTCACGATCTCGCGGTCCGTGAGTTCGAGCCCCGCGTCAGGCTCTGGGCTGATGGCTCGGAGCCTGGAGCCTGTTTCCGATTCTGTGTCTCCCTCTCTCTCTGCCCCTCCCCCGTTCATGCTCTGTCTCTCTCTGTCCCAAAAATAAATAAATGTTGAAAAAAAAAAAAAATTAAAAAAAAAAAAAAATGAATCTTCAAATCACTACATTGTACACCTGACACTGGTTGAACACTGTATGTTAACTATACTGGAATTAAAAAAATAAAAATAGAAACATGAGAGGAAAAAATTTATCTTTGGCACGGGCAAATAATATTTGTTCTTAACGCTAAGCCCTCTCCTTCCAATCTCTACCCCCTCTATTTCAACCTACATTAGATGCTATAGAGAATACAAAGTACAGACCATAATCCCTTTCCTCAAGGAGTTTGAGGTATCAGGAAGATCAGACCATGTAAAGAGATAACTAAGAAAGGCAGTTAACAAAAATACCAAATAAGCGATAGAGACAATAAGCATTATCAAAGATTTTGTTTAGCAGTTGAACTGGGCCTTGTAGGATGAAAAGGATTTTATCAGGGCCAGAGTGAATTTTATTGACTGGTGGGGGGTGGGGTAAATAGTGTATCTTGTGCCTACAAGATGAGAGTTATGAACACAGGACACGCAGTAGACCAATGAGGAGGAATCTTAATTGGGAGACAGAAAAGAAGCTCCAAAATTGAGTACGTCAGGATTATATTTTGGGGAATATTGCGATATAGTCCCAATATAACACGGTAACAGTGGTGACAATGGTTATTAAAAGTAAAGAGTGGATGAAATCGTAACTGACACGAATGAGAAACAGGACATGAGGTGTGGCATGGACCTTCTATTCTCTAGTCCAAAACCCTTAGTTAAGATAAAGAGGTCAACATAGGCTAAATGATTAAAATTATACTAGTTTGTAGGAAAACCCTGACTAGAACTCATGTCCATCTTTTAATAGAACTTTAAGTTTCATTCATTTAACAGATGATGGAGACCGATTATGTGCCATGCACTAATACAGATGTAGCTCTAGGATGATTGGGGTTTTTTTTCCTTCTTTTCCTTTCTTGTTGGCTTTAGTTTTTTGACTATGTGGAACAAGAAGTGGCACATACAGCCCACAGGCAACCACTTCATTTTGTAAAGTTTTATTGGAACACAGCCACACTCATTCACTTACATATTGTCTGTGGTTGCTTTTGTGCAGTAATGCAGAGTTGAGAAGTTGCAACAGGACTGTACAGCCTGCAGGCCTAAGATCTTTACTGTCTGACCCTTGAAGAAAAGGGTTTCTGATTCCTAATGTATGTTAACATGCATCCCAAAGTCTTACACTCAGTTACGTGTCATAGCTTTCAATATCCTGTCTGTGCTGTTCCTCACCCCTACTCCTTGCTCTTTGGTTTATCTTTCTTGTGTTTCTTTTTGTAAAAATAAGCAAATATATGTATGCCCTCTTATTTTGCTTATTTGTTATACCACAGGTAGCATGCCATGTGTATTCTTTTACAACTTTTTTCATGTAATGCTTTCTGGAAATCTCTCCATATCAGTTCATAGAGCTCTTTCTCATTCTTCATTACAGCTGCATGGTACTACATTGTATATGTGCTACAGTTTTATTCAACTAGTCTTCTATGCTTGGACTTGTAGTAGTTACCAATATTTATAATTTCAAATAGTGCTGTACTTTGTACATATATATTTTTACATTATTGAAATTATGTCTTCAGGGTAAATACCTAGAAGTGAGAATGCTGGCTCAAAGGGTAAGAGTGTGTGTGTGTGTGTGTGTGTGTGTGTGTGTGTGTGTGTGTGAGAGAGAGAGAGAGAGAGAGAGAGAGAGAGAGAGAGAGAGAGAGAGGTGTGAGATATTACCACATTCCCATCCATAAAGATCAAACCATTTTGTATTCCCGTGAACAGTGTATGAATATGTATCAGTTTCTCCACAAGGGCTGCTCATTTAATTTTGCAAAATGATGGCATTAAAATATTCTTCCCATCTTTCATCACTATCATCTCAAATGATTTTAATATTTCTTACCATATTAATAAGGTAAAAAAACATAATTAAAATAAAGGGTAACAACTCTTTAAGTTTAAACCGAATAAATTTATCTCTTATTGTGATTGTTTTTCTTTTTGTTGAAGACAAATGCATCTCTACCCTCTAATCAGAGGAATCTTTTTGAAATGCATATCTGATCCTGTCTCTCCTAAATGGGAAATCCTTCAGGGCTTTTTCCACATTTCCTCAGATTTTATTATGGCCTATAAGTACATGTAAGGTCTCAGCCCTATATCTACAGCCACTTTGATTTTTAGTTCTTTCAGTATACCAGACCACAGGGCCTTTCCATGTGCTACTTCCCTTGCCACCATTAAAGAAATAGATGAGTCAAAAACAAACAGGAAATCCAAGTTCTTATCCTTAGTGTACCTTTAATGTGACCTTATGCAAGTTACTTAACCTTTTAATTCTTCAGTTCCCTTAACCTAAAGTGAAGTAGTTGTATCAAATGACCTACAGGTTCTCTCAGTTTTAAGTTGCAAATTTACCAGGAATCATTCTGATGGGAAAGTAACAGAACTAGCACCATCGCCCTATGGCTTTTAACTGTAACTTGGCTTTAAGTATATAACATATTTTTCCACTTTCTAACTCTTTACTTAAATTTTAATCATTTTCAAAAATTATTAGTTGACTCTATATGAGTAAGGCAAGGTTTAAGTTTGAAAATGATTATTAAAATCATGAATTATCTCTACTTTTGGGGTCCTGTGTCGTAGATTCTGACTTTGTGACCACTTTCAGCACTTTAAATAACTGTGATGAGAGTTTATTTTATACCCTTTTAAAGATTTATTGGAATAAATCTTTTTTGAGAGCAGGAGGAAAGGGGAAGGCTTAATGGTGAAGTTGGCCTGAACTTAATTTCATACTCTTATTATCCTGATCTATTGCCATGTTTAACTGATGATTCTTTGTACTCTTATAAAATTGACTGTCAGAAAATCTGTAGTAGATATCAGGCACAAAGGCTAAAGAGAAAGATTAAATAGGTATTTGAGAATTAGTGATTGTAGGAGGATGTATATGTTGATCTGTAGAAAATGTTGCTAATTAAGTAATATTGTCAACCATTAAGTACTCTAGTCTTTTCAAATACACTTTGGGTCCTTAAGTTTGTCCATTAGTCCCTTTTACTTGGAAATCATGTTATAAGTGGATAATTTGATTTCCAGCCCAAAAGGGCTTTTTAAAAAAGATCGTATCTGGGGCGCCTGGGTGGCGCAGTCGGTTAAGCATCCGACTTCAGCCAGGTCACGATCTCGCGGTCCATGAGTTCGAGCCCCGCGTCAGGCTCTGGGCTGATGGCTCAGAGCCTGGAGCCTGTTTTCGATTCTGTGTCTCCCTCTCTCTCTGCCCCTCCCCCGTTCATGCTCTGTCTCTCTCTATCCCAAAAATAAATAAACGTTGAAAAAAAAATTTAAAAAAAAACATCGTATCTTAGGATTGCCTTAAGATTCATCTACTAGTAAGCATTGTTTATAAAGTTTTCTATATACTTATTCACAACTAAGAACACCAAGTTACATCTTCCCTTACTTGCATCTGGGGTTGGATTGACATGCAAGTACTAAAAAAGTTAGGGTGTTGGGAGGTAGTAAAGATTCTGTTAGGCAATAGTAACTTAATATATTGACAGAAGTCTCAAGTATCTGGTTCATTCATTGGGGATCCAAAATTATAGAACCAAAAAACAATTGCTTCAGACTTTGCCAGCTAGATATGAGTCATGAATTAAATGTTTCTCAGTTGGGGATGTGAAGTTAGCTGATGTTCCATTTTATATTCCTCAACTGAGTGATTAATCTTTAAATACCAGTATCTGTAATTTAGATGTATACCTTAAATTTACTTTCAGTATCTTAAGTGTAGATATAAGATACTTTCAGTATCTTGAGTGTAGAATACAAAGTCAAAACTCCTTGATAAAGTAATGTCTTCTGTTTCTTTAAATATTTTGAACACGTTATGTATACTGTGTATATATTTTTGTACATTCTTTTGGTAAACTAGTTATTTAGTTGTTATTTTCTCTGGAAAGGTCATTTCTGAGTTTAGAACGAATCATTAGGATCCTGGGGAGCTGTTTTCTACACCTTAAAAATGTTCTCATTTTCTGTTCCTTTGAAGGGCATTAATGTAGAACAGAAGATTAAATCATCTACTCTTTTATAGAGATGTTGAAAACAGTGGGTACAGTTCTTTGGGAGAGAGGGCTTGGCACTGTTACCTTAGAGTAACAAAAAGTAAAATTCTCAGAGTTGTAGTAACACAGGTTTTTTGGAGAAAGGGAAAAGAGAAAACTCTCAGAATATGTAATTTACCAGAAAGTGTAGTGCTAACAAAAGGAAAATAACTTTAGTACGCTTTCTCTCCATGTAGTTGAGATTTACCCAGGATTTGAAGTTGTTGATAAGAAAACTAATATTTTTATCTGTTAGGTATTACTTTGCGAAAAATCCTACAAAACTTTGATTCATCTTTCCCTTGACAAGAGGGTTACAAAAAATTTCTCCCTTGACAAGAGGGTTAATCACAGAAACAACAAATATCTAATCATTCTTTTGCTTGTATTTTAAACTAATAGCCATGCTTTGAGGTCTTGCCCACAAGACCTTTCAGCCAAGAAACTTTCTGAGAAATCTGTTACAACCTCCCTGCCCTTTCTTCCACATCTTTAAGTCACTAGTTGTTTTTCAAGAGTACTAGGTCTATTTATTTTCTGAAGAGTGATATCAAATAGAGGTACTACAGGGCCAATTGAAGACATTAAGGATTTGTTTTGCTTTTGGTTTATCTAAAGGAAACCATGGCTACCTAAAGAAAATCTCCCACTGTTATTTTATTGAAAATGGATTACTTATTTAGCAAGTGACAATGATTTGTCTGAAATCATTGTAGCCCAAACCCAGAGAAGAGCAAAAATCAAATTTAAATTTTAAGGGTATTTTTCCAAAGTTGTATTCAGGATGTGAAAGATTAGGTGTAAAAAGTAGACTGAATGCTGAATTTAATTATGTGCATTTTTCTCAAATAAAAAGTATTCTTTTTTAACTAACTTTGGAGAACTGCTTGAATTTGAAAGAAAAAAATATGTTGGAAAATAAAAAAGTTTTAGTGTAGTTGGTGCTTAATATCTAAATTATAGCTCAAATCGATACCTTTTCTTTAAGAAAATGGAATGTAGTTGTACTGAGTAATTTGGCCCTGTAGTTTTCCTGCTTTTTACATAAGGAACTATATTTTTACTTTATAAATTATATTGACATACAATAACACTTTGCCTATGGATCTATGTTTTTACTTTATAAATTATATTGACATACAATAACACTTTGCCTACTGGAAATAATATTTTCATCTGTTCAATATTTGGCTTTAAATGGTCAAGAGGGAAGGGAAGTAATATATTTATTTATCGCTTTCTAAGTGCCGAGTCTTGTATTTCACTATCTTACTATCTGTGGTGTTTCTGACTTAAAATACTTAATATACAAGTTACTTATTATGACATAAATATGCCTTTAAAATGTACTTCCAAGTAGTATTTTCTTAATGGACTTAGCAAAACAACAATTTTGTTAGTTTCTTCCCTCTCAATTTTGGTGGTGTATATTATTTTGAAATTGAGTGCTATTATATCCAGTGAATGGATCAAAATAACAATTTGAAAGCATACTATACTATATAGTCAGATAGCATATGCTTCTTATGAATTTCCTACAAAGACAAAATCCTAAATATTATCTGAAAGTGTAACTGTTAGAGATCCCCAAATAGCGTTAGTGTGTTGTTAGTCTACAGAAGACATTTTTAGCTGTTTTTTCAAAAACACTCCCCAAACACTCTTTCAAATTACTCTCCTTTCTCATTTATGTTACAGTTCAAGAAACATGATTAGTTATTTCACTTCAAATTGAAATAGAAATTAGATATATGTTGAATAAAAATATTAAATACTTTAAAACATTTAATGTTATACTTCGTTTAGTTTAAAATTGCTGAGAAATTCAGACAGTGCACATGGTCACCACATGATTGAAATCATAGTCACTTTTAGACTTTGAACAACTTTTTTAGGGATTTTTTTAATGAAGAGGAAGGAACAGATCAAACTGGCTCAGAAAAATAAAGTGGTATGTATACAGAATAGAATACATTTTAATGGTTAACACATTGAATACAATTTTTTATACTAATAACTTTAAAATGTCCACATGTTTATTTTCTTTCAAAGGCGGAGAAATAGTTGTCCAAGAAAACACTTTTCACAGTTGAAGGAACTTAGAGGTGCCCAGTGAAGTCCCAGCGGTTTTATTTCAGGCAGCTTATATTGTAGATTCATGGTCAAATATCTTACTTTTTAAGGTCTGTAGGTTATGTTGAATAAAGTTCTCTGTGCTGTGAACTTCAGAGAATCTAAAGTCACTTCTCCTAGTAGACCAGTTTTTCATTTTTATTGAATTCTGAATCGTGTCCGATGTGAAGTAGTAAACTATAGGGTCAAAGCAACAGTTTGAAACAGCAATGCAGAGAGTGATTGGGTACATAGTCCTTACTGCTGTCACTGCTGAGCAATTAACAAATGTTTGTGTTCTCATAAGAGAATATAAAATAAGATTGATGTTGTAAGGCACGAAACAGAAGCAGAATATGACCAAATGTACAAAAATCATTTTTAAAACTTTAGTTTTGTTTATTTTGCTTCTACTTAATGTAACAGGTTTATTTAAAGTTCTTAGCACCATACTAGAACAAGTTACATTTAAAATTAGAGGAATAAAAAATCCTACTATTTCGATGAAAATTACAATCCTTGAAAGATACGTTTTCCATGTGGCTTCTGGAAATTTTTCAAAGCAGGCTTCTGAGGCATTGTTACCCTGAGAGTGGGTAGACTGAAAAAAAACTGCTGGTGCACTTCCTCCTATCACAGTTAGCCACACAGCAATACACACGATTTTTGCATTTCGTTTGGTTCTTAGAGTCTTTGACTTAAATGGGTAGACGATTGCCAGAAACCGATCGACACTAATACAGGTTAAGAACAGAATGCTTCCATACATGTTGGTATAGAATAGCATCACTGAAATTTTACAGAGTTGATCTCCAAACGGCCAATTCTGGGTTGCAAAGTAAAAAATCCTGAAGGGTAAAGTAAAAACGAAAAGCAAGTCTGACATTGCCAAGTTAATCATGTATGTTGTAGTTTCATTTCGCACTTTGAGGGTGCAGATGAAAATGTATATGGCAACACAGTTAGATATTAACCCAAGCACAAATACCATACTAAACATGCAGCCATACAAAGTGTACTTAAAGGAGTCATCGTAGTAGCATTGGGAGCTGTTATTGCTTACCATTATAAAGGCACGTCCAGTTTACAGTGTTAAATCCTTTGGTCTGCTGCAGTTTTCTTTGGTATTCAGATTGTGACCACTTTATAACCTCTGGAGTATTTGCAAATTCCTTGTATCTTTGGGTGACTTTATAAATATTTCCTTTTTCTTCGAAATCTCGACAGGAAACATGAAATTCGTTGTTGTAAATTTTCCACTTGGTTCTTCAACAGGAAAATACTCTCATTTTCTGATTTCCAGAAAATCCGTGAATCCAGGGTTTAGGTAGCCCACGAACAACTTTAAAAAGAAATGTAGTCAGTGAAGCCAGCCTGTTAGATTATAAATTTAAAGAAAAGCGGTGTTTTGAAACAGGAATAAAACTACTCTTCTGGTAAACTTGCATTTCAGTAGGCAAAGTGAGTATTTCAGAACTGTTTCTTCATGCTCCGGAATATTTAAGCTAAAGTTAGCAATCTTTTTTGCTTTTCAGTGCAGAGTTTCAGAGACTTAAACATTCCCAGTTTGGTCTCACTTACTTCTTGCTCCTTTTAAATAAGGTTTTCCTTTTTGGTATTCCTGAAGTGGATTCCAGACGGTAGTAAGCAGAAGAGTCTTTAAAGTTTCCGAAATAAATTCCTAAGCGTGTTAGCTCTTGCTGAATTGAAGCCTTTCCTCCGTTGCCAGATGTATTGTGAGATGGGCTTTCTCTGAAGTGGAAAAGAAAGGCTCGCTAGATTTGTAATATGACATCACAGGAAGAAGAGGCTGGGCTTGGACAAAGAAAGGTTTCAGCCGTTTGTTTGCAGTTCCTTTAATCTGATAATGTGTCTGCTGGGAATATACCTAGGAGGTTTGCAAATGGTCACTGGCTGTTTAGCTGAGCCTTTGCCCTTTAACTCTTTTTATGCAGAAATGCCTTGTGGGATGCTAGCCACCTCACAGAGTTTTCTTTCTTTCCTTTCTTTTATTTCTTTGTATTTGGTAGTAAAAATTAAGAAAGAAATCAGTATTAAACCTGTTTTTCTCTTATTTGATTGCTTTTGTGTTTGGAATGTGACTTTGTTTTCAAGAAATGTATAGGAGTATATATTTATAAATTTAAATTGTTTGTGGTGTCTTAATATAGCATTAAAAAAACTGTTTAGGAGAAATTTAATCTTTAGGGATAAAAAGGACTTGACTGCCCAGTGGTGGTTTTGCCAGTCTTGGCTTCTCTTTGCCATAATTGTTCCTCAAGATTTAATTGGTGTGATTGTGAGTGGCTCCAATCCTGAATCTCTTTTATTTTTGATGAAGGAATCTTCTAACATTCTTTCCTCTTTCCCATAAAATTGAGTTAATATTTTAGAACACTTTCAATTTTTAAATTACCACTTTCCTCAAGAATACATTCAAGGATGTTCACATTTGGTGTGGTATTAATCTTTTTTACACACAGAGCTAAATTACATCTTTTTAAATGAACTTTTTTTCTTCCTTAAATTGATTGAAGTAAGTTTTGGAGAATAAAAGTTATACTACTTGGCTAAATTTTAGGTTCATAATTTTATTTTCCTTACCCTTAGCCCACACCTTACCCCTCTTAATATGACTTTGACTGTATTGGAATATGGTTCAGATTTTGTCTTCATTTAAAAGCTCCTATGAGGGGCGCCTGGGTGGCGCAGTCGGTTAAGCGTCCGACTTCAGCCAGGTCACGATCTCGCGGTCCGGGAGTTCGAGCCCCGTGTCAGGCTCTGGGCTGATGGCTCGGAGCCTGGAGCCTGTTTCCGATTCTGTGTCTCCCTCTCTCTCTGCCCCTCCCCCGTTCATGCTCTGTCTCTCTCTGTCCCAAAAATAAAATAAACGTTAAAAAAAAAAAAAAAATTAAAAAAAAAATAAATAAATAAAAGCTCCTATGAGTTGTTTCTGAATATATTTGTATTTGAAGGATACTCGTTTTTTAAAGTCCAAATAAATTGGAGGAATAAAGTATGTGCAGAATGGGGGTCATTGAATATAGATGGTATTTCCTTCAGAATCGAAGATACCACACAGCCTTTGGACACATACTTGGTTTTTTTGTTCTAAATTACCATTTTTCAGAAAAGGCTAAGATCCAGTTATGTTTTACTGTTGCTATTTTCTTTCTTTCTTTTTTTTTTTTTTTTTAATGTTTTTATTATTTACGTTAGCACGGGCTGGGGAAGGGAGAGAGAGAGGAGGACAGACCATCTGAATCAGGCTTTTCACTGACAGCAGTGAGCTATGCTGGGCTCGAACTTACTGTTAGGGCTCAAACTCATGGGACTGTGAGATCAAGACCTGAGCCGAAGTAGGATGCTTAACTGACTGAGCTACCCAGGTACCCTGACTGTTGATATTTTCTAGTTTGGTTCAGTTTGGGCCAAAACTCTTTCCAAGTATCAATTTTGAAAATTTAGGGAATTTATGAGTGATTTGTTTTTCCTTCCTGAATTACTTAACTAATTTGAGAGTAATATGTTGCAATAATATGTTTTAATACCCTTTTAATTATAAAATTAAGTTTAGCAACTTTTGTTTGTTGATGAATCCTGCCTGAATTGTATTATTTTTTTTATCGTTTTGACTGGGAAATTTATAATAAAGTGACACCAAAAAATGAGTATTATTTATAATTGATAAACTTAAACTTTAAAGGGTTAAATTCTTTGTGTATTGCATTGATATGGAAAGGAGTTAGCCTGTGTGTGTTCATATAAGAAGCAGGTGAATAGTAACAAGATACGTAGTTGATAAGCTGTATTCTTTTTTTTTTTTTAACGTTTATTTATTTATTTTGAGAGAGAGAGAGAGAGAGAGAGGGAGCAAGCAAGGGAGGCACAGAGAGAGAGAGAGAGAGAGAGAGAGAGAGGGAGAGACAGAATCCCAAGCAGGCTCCACACTGTCAGCACAGAGCCCAGCGCAGGGCTCCATCTCACGATGTAAGATCATGACCTCAGCTGAAACCAAGATGATGCTTAACCGACTGAACCACCCAGGCGCCCAATAAGCTTGTAGTCTTCTTGGAGAAAATTTTACTGTTATAGTGTCTTAGTAATCTATTACTTTGATTATCTCTTTAGTCATCATTAAATAATGAAATAATAAGCAGTCATATGCCCTGACCTTGTTTACTTCTGCTTTCATTTTGAATATGGCATTTACTCAAAGAGTTAAAAATTGTGTTAATTCTATATTGGAATATTCTTCTACATATTGATGTTATTTACAAGACTTATTCACATAACTGTTCATTTCTTGTTTGAGTTATTTTGCTTATAGATCACTATTTGTGAATTAAGCTTTTTGTTATGAGTATATTAGTATATGTTTGCATTTCTAATTTTTATATAGTGTTTGACCCTTAGTAGATACTCACATGTTTGTTGATGAATGAATCATATCAGTAAACTTTAATTTTGTTGAAAGGTGTTTCTGTTCAGAAAAAAGAACAACAGCAGAGGGGCTGTCTGCTTCAGGGAAGATCATCAAATGCTAGATTTTTTGAGATATTTATGTTGACTTCTAAGGAACCAAAGTGAAATTAGATACCTTGAAAATTCTTTAGATTAAGATTTGATAAATACATAGTAACTCCTTGCAAAAGGAATTAAATAAATATAGAGAATTGAGTGTATTTAATAGGTACTTTGTATTTGATAGCTTCAGGCCAAACTGTTATTTTAATACGAGATTTGTGTACTTCCGAAGGTTAAGTCTGTGAATCAACTCGTTTTTTGTGTGAGGTTTTCTCCGGGGAAGAAATAACATGTGCCACCTATTTGAGATGTAGTGAATCTCATTATGCAAGTCATCACTTTCAAACTTTAATTTTATCAAGAAGCCAATTAAATAACCACCCAGCCTATAAAGTAGATGTTTGATTCACTACAATAGTGGTATAAATCAGTTAGTTTTGTAACTAATTTTTTTCGGGGTGAGAGAGAGTATTCTGGTAGTTAACTATTAGAAGCGTAAGGATTTGGGTAACTTCTGAGTTCTTGACTAAATTTCTGCCACAACTGTGACTTTGAGGAGGCAACAAATCTGACTTGTTTCAAAATCGGCTCATAATAATGTTTGTTGAAAGAATAAACAAAGCTTTATTAGACACCCACCATAAACAAATAGTGTGTCAAGTGTGCTCCTCAGCCATTCTTACTTTCTCTTTGTTTTCATCAAGCCTATTTTCTGGGCTTTATTGCAAGATCACTCACTTCCACCTTTCTGGGCTAACCTTGTTACTCTTATCTGTATGATTGTTATAATGTCTTATCTTGTCTTCTGATTTTTAGTCCTGCCCTTTTCTGTTTTCCCCCTGCCAGCCTGTCACAGATCAGCTCATGAGTGAATCAACTATTTATTCATATATTACCCTTCTTGCTTCCAAAAAGAATTTAAAGCTGCTGCTGATTTTAAAACGGATGAAAATAAACATTAAGATTTTAGTGTTTTATTATATGTAAATTATACCTAAACTTTAAAAGTTTAAAAAGAGCGTATAGAACAAAGTTTGAATATGAGATATGTGAAATTATTGTATACATTCGTCATTTTCATTCTAAAAATTATTCATTTTGAACACTACAGTGTTTGCAAAAGGTAAAAAAAATCTTTAACACACAAATTCATAACATGTTAGTAAAAGAATAAAAGGCAAGTATTATCAGGAAGAGAGAAGGGTAGGAAGGGCAGAATATGAAATGAAGTTAGAAAAATCTAGGCTAAGGCAAGTTGCTGCATTTGATGCAAGGGAGAAAAGGAAATCATAGTGGATTATGTCGCTTCTATTTAATGAAGGAAAACATTCCCGTGTGTCGAGGGAGAAACTTTTCTTTTGCTTTGTCTCAGAAATACATTGTGAATCTTTACCATGAACAATTAAATGACCACTGCTGATTGTTTTCTAGTGGCAGAACATACACCAATTCTCGTTGGCCTTCATTTCAATTCAAGAAAAGCACCTGATGTCAAATTGTGGTTCTGAGAAACATACTGTATGTTGGTTTGGTAGATTAATATAGTCCAAATATATGTGGTAATTTGGTTTAATGCTGAGGCTATTTTGGTAGTCTAGTGTAAGGGATCTCTACCTGAAGACCTTGACATATCTAAAACTACTGTTTAATTCATTCCCCCGAGGACTAGGTCCGTGGCTTTGATGATATTCTCAAATAAAACTGTGACTAAAAACACATAAGAGACCACGGATCTTAAGAATCGAAGGAGTAGCAAGTCCTGCAGGCCATTTCTCTGAAATATCTGGAAATCTCAGAAATATTTTGAAAATTTTTCTCTACGGATAGACTAGAAGGAAAAAGACTATTAGATGCTAGTGCAGGTTCCTTATGAACGAAGTACAGAAGTGTGTATGTAGGCAATAGAATGTAAATCTGTAATTTTTTAAAATTTTGAATAGGGAAATGTGAAAGTGTTATATAAAGAGGACAGGCAAAGAACAGAGAAGCTTGTTACGCAGTCATTTGACCTTCCTAAGATTTTGGCTACTTGGCTGTAAATTGAGGGAGCTGGACTGCTCAGAGTTCTCTTCCTGCTTCTATACCTGATTCTGATTCTTTAAATACTATGAATACTTAAGCTGCTAGATTGGTTTTTTTCACTCTCAGGCATAACAAATCAAGGAGTCACTTTTCATTCTTTATGTTTAAGGATATCTAATTTTGAAACAGGTTATACAAGAAATATGTACAAGAAATATTCTTTGCTTACACCAAGAGTCTCATAATATAAGAATTTTGTTAACCTGTTGTTATACTGTAAAGATTTAACATTGAACAAAGACTTTCCTTTGTATTTCTGTAGCATTCATCTTTAAAAGGTTTTTCTTTCCAAAGCACGAATAAGATGCCATGTTCTTACTATAAAATTGAAACTACTTTAAAGTAGTTTCTTATTAAAAGTTTTGATGGTCATAATTGGAGTTATTCCTAAAATAACATTGAATATGAGGTGTATGAAAACAGTTGGACAGGAGAGTATGTGAAACTTAAACTGAAATAAAGTTCAAGTTCAAAATAAAGTGTGGAACAGTGAAATTTTAAAATGTAAGAAAAATACTCTAAACTTGTTTTGAATGCATCAAATGTTTATTGTGATGATATGTGACTCTTCAATGTTCTCTTCCATATCAAATTACACCTATTTTTAAAAATGTTTTTTTTTATTTTGAGAGACAGAGTATGTATGTACGTGCTACCAGAGGAGGAGAGAGAGACAGGGAGAGAGCAAATCCCAAGCAGACTCTGTGCTGTCAGCTCAGAGCCCAGAGCCTGATGGGCAAGGCTCCATCCTAGGAACCTTCAGATCATGACCTGAGTTGAAATCAAGAGTTGGACGCTTAACAGACTGAGCCACCCAGGCACCCCTCAAATATACACTTATTAAAAAAGCCAAAGTTTTTCTCATTTTGGAGCCTTCTGAAGCCTATTATGATAAAATTTTTATTTAAGTTCAGACATGAGCAAAACTTTTAATTTGAGTAATGAACATTTATAATTTATGACAATGAAGTATATTCATTTTATATAAAAAGATCTCTTAACCTAACAAGAAAACTTATTAAATTCTATACCAATTTAGTATTACTGTAAGTGTGTTGATATCATTTGAAAGTGGTTTACCTTTCTATCATTATTGCAGACACTTGGTACTTTTTGTTACTCTTTACTGGAGCATGAGTCATCTACCCAAGTTCAGAGGGTTGAACCTGCTTATAGTGTTGGGTGGAAGTAGAAGAAAGATGTTAAGGGTGATGAATAATGATTTATAGCAAAGTAACAGTGGATGGAAATGGTGGTTGAAGTAGGTTCAAGCAAACAGGGAAAGGAAATTAAGAGGAGCAGGAATGTTGTTTGTGGTGTAAGACTTAAAACTTGAGTAAACATGTAAATATGTATCATGCAGTAAATATGTATCATGCATACATGGCAGTAAATATGTATCACTGCCAACTTTGAGTTGTCCCTTCTTTCTTTTTTCCTGTCTCAGCCTGATCCCCACTCCTTCATTGCTGCCTCTTAAAATCCTATCACATATTTTTTGGAGACCTCTCAATTTCATAAATTGGTTTTGTATACTTCCATAGTACTTAGTTTGTCTTCCTTTTAAGACCTATTCATGCAAGTCGATTAGGATTAAAAACAAAGAAATAACTGCAATACAGAGTATAAGAGTAGATATTTATACAGAGTAGAGATGAGAGTGGACCAAGTCAGTTAAACTGCCTTCAGAGGAGATGATATCTAAAGAAGGCTAGCCTTTAAGCTGAATAAAAGTTTTAAATTTTAAGTCCTGAAGGCTAGAGTCATGCCTGGTAGTAATGTTGTCTTTTGCAGCCAAAAACACATAAAATTATTTGAGTGATGATTTTCCCAGTTTTTTCAAGGATGCTACATAATTAGTTCCACTCTAAATTTCTAGAAGAGAAGTTAATTCATCACATACAATGTATGCTTTGGGGCATAAGGGTTTAATTTGGTCATAAAATGCACTCAAAGAAGGTCATAGGTTGGTTGGTGTTTTCAAAAGTCTTTTACCTACTTTAGAAGCAGGTAGATATAGTGTAAAAAAAATCTAGATGTTAAGGGGCCTAGATTTGTAATCCCAGCTGTGCTACTAAAAATTAATGTGACATTGAGCAAATAGCTTAACTTCTCTATTATACATTTATAAAAAAATATTGAACTAGATCTTTAAAATCCTTTCCAGACCTTACATTTCTAATTTAATCTTCATACAAATTTTGAACAGTAGAAAGAACATACATTATTGTCTCCAAGAAACGGAACATCAGAGAAATTGTGATTTGTCTAAAATTATGAAAGTGATTAAATAATGGAGAATGATGAAGCCAGAACTAGAAACCAGATCCTCACCATTAAATACCCAGCCCAGTTCCTTGTACTTCTTTGTCAAATTAGAGATGTCTAATCATGTTTTTTTTTCTTATTGACATAAA
This sequence comes from Puma concolor, assembly GCF_028749965.1. Classification (NCBI taxonomy): domain Eukaryota; kingdom Metazoa; phylum Chordata; class Mammalia; order Carnivora; family Felidae; genus Puma; species Puma concolor. Next base: position 219,445,896 of record NC_141667.1, read on the forward strand.
ATAGGAACCTTGGTTCATAGCTTAGGTGAATGTTAAGCAGAGAAAATCCTTCTTTGCTATATAGCCTTTTTGGGGAAACACTATAGTCTAAAATTATGATAGATTTAATCTCTTAGAGTAGATTAAAATCATACTGCAACCATCTTTCACTTTAGCTTCACCTATATTGATTTTATTCATTCATTCAGAGAGAGGGCAAGCAGGGGAGAGGGGCAGAGGGGGAGAGAAAGAGAATTAAACACACTTCATGCTCAGTGCAGAGCCTGACATAGGGCTTGACCCACAACCCTGAGATCATGACCTGAGCCAAAATCAAGAGTTGGACGCTCAACTGACTGGGCCATCCAGGCACCCCATTTTGATTTTTTATAAAAAATGTTGAAAATGGAAAAAGTGCCAGATTTTATATAGGGGAAGGAAATATTTCTCTTTCTTCCAAATAATTAGAACAAACGTTTTCTGTGAACAATAATTGAACATTTTCTAGCACTGTTTATTATCAGAAATCCAAGTAGTTGAGTTATATTTCAGTAAGCATTTGTTGACTTTATCCATTACCGAAATGGAGAAAGGGAAGGATTGCTCTTTTAGGATGCTCCTGAAAAGCTAAATAAATACTTGTGGCCAGAAAGCTGCTCTTTGATACACCTGAGGTTTTTTTGTTCCCACTAATGAAATTGTGTTTTAGGAAAACCAAGGTCAGTGCTTTGGAGTGACTCAGAGGCAAGTTGCTGAAAATACATCGTTGAGTTAGATGTATACATCTGTAAAAGGTTCATAGGGATGCCATAAGAAACTAGAAGGATTGATTCTGTAGTTCTCAGATTGCCTTGCAAGAGTGTTTATGTCCTTACTCTATACATAGTGAAAATCATAGACAAGCATTGCTTATGTGATTCATAGGAGAGAAACAACTTGAAACTCTACCTAAAAAAAAGAAATTTGACCCTACATAAGGAGAATTTTTTAATGAATATATGTTATATATTTTTGAAAATTCAAGTAAAATGTTTTAAAATACATATGTATCCTTTAAAAATGATTCCTTAGCTTTTTTGATTAACTGGTGTCACTCTCATTAAATAAGATAATTCTGTATCAGCACTAATCAACTGGAAAATGTAATGGAAAAAAGATTCTGGTTAAAACAGTAAATAGTATAAAATACCTTAAGAATAAATGTAATAGGGAAAGAACAAGATCTAGATGAAAACAAAAGACCCAAAACTGTAATGAAGGCCGTAAAAGAATACCTAAATATGTGACATGCAGTTTTACTGGGACAAATCTAAAAGTTTAATGTTATTCCACTAAAAATCCCAATAGATTTTCAGTGAATGTCTTGAATAAAATGGTATATATATGTATAGTGTATGTGGATTATATTTAATGTGTCTAATATATATACACATGCTAAATACATATATATTATATACTATAATATATTATGTATATACTATGTATACATATAGTATAACCTAGCAGTTTTACTTCTAAAAAAAATTTGTCCTTGTTTCCCATTCATATTCCTATCAGTAGTACTTTATTTCCCCACATCCTCCTCTAAGCCAGATTATTATGAGACTTTTAAACCCTTCATAAATTAATAGGTTAAAAGTGGTATCTTGTTTAATTTGCATTTCTTTAGTTACGAGTGAATTTGAGCCCAGAAATAGGCATGCACGTGGGGAAATGTAATATTAGTACTTTAAATCAGTAAGAAAAATACAAATATTTTAGAAATGCTTAATGGGTCATCAGGGAAGCAATTTAAAAAAAAAAAGGTGGACTTTAACTTATTCTTTATACCAAACAAAACAAATTCCAACTAGATCAAGAATTTAAATGAAAAAATGACTCCATTAAAAATAAAAGCCTCCATAAATTTCTGGGAAAAAATTGGGTGCACTTAAAAGAGTAGTAAAGTATTATATGAAGTCTACAGTTTTAAAGGAAAAGGTACATTTGACTAAATAGTTTGGCTGCAAGAACACATAGAGTAGGAAGAAAATGTCAGTTTATCATATTGCACTTTATATAAGATTAAAACTAATGAGGGGCACCTGGCTGGTTCAGTCAGTGGAGCATGCTACTCTTAATCTCTGGGTTGTGAGTTCAACTCCATGTTGGGTATACAGTTTACTTAGTAGAAAAAAAAACCCAAAATTAATCCATTCAGAAAAATGGGAAAAGGATCTGAACAAGAATATCATTTTTTTCTCTTAACCTAAAAGTGGTTTGCAATTTCGTTTGTTTTAAAGTAGGGCTCCACGGGGCGCCTGGCTGGCTCAGTCGGTTGAGCGGCCGACTTCGGCTCAGGTCATGATCTCGCGGTCCGTGAGTTTGAGCCCCGCGTCGGGCTCTGTGCTGACAGCTCAGAGCCTGGAGCCTGTTTCCGATTCTGTGTCTCCCTCTCTCTGACCCTCCCCAGTTCATGCTCTGTCTCTCCCTGTCTCAAAAATAAATAAACGTTAAAAAATAAAAATAAAAAAAAAATAAAGTAGGGCTCCACATCCATTGTAGGGCTTAAACCCACAACCCTGAGATCAACAGTCACATAGGCTCTACTGGCTGAGGCAGCTAGGTGCCCCTGGTTCACAGTTTTTGATACCCAAATTAATATTTTCTTTTTTTTTAAGTTTTGGCCTTTAAAATAAAAATGAGTGCATCTAATTTAGATTTTTTTTCCTTTTTTTTTTTTTTTTTTTTTTTTGCTTTCAAATGACAGATTTTTAAGATCTAGCTCTGTGAACACGATTGCAAATACACTTAATAGTGGAAACATATTTAAGCATTTATGCAGATGTTTTACTCTTAACTAGAATTCAGAGAGCCTGGCTCTTTTAACAGATACTGATACTCAAGGTATATGGAAGAATTAATAAGATTCTAAACCACTACTAATCCTTTTGCAGAACAAAATTCCCATGGTCACTTCTTTTATTGGTTTGTTGGTGTGATTATTTTAATCAACTGATTTCACATTCTTGGAAAACTTGAGAGTTTCCTATCCATACCCAGATGTCACCAGTGCTGCCTAGGAAAGGTTAGAAACAAAAGACCGGAAGGACTGACTCTACAATAGGGCCCCTTTCAAAGCCCAGCTTTTTGTTGTTGTTTTTTAGTTAAAAGTGGCTGCTTCAGCCAAACCAAAAAACAGTTACCAGATTGTTGTCCTGGTTATATAGATAGGGAAATAGGATAGGGACATTTAAATTATTTTAAATTATTTTTCCTTTTTATGTTGTGTTTGATCTTGGGTCTGCTGATATTTGTTTATTCAATAGCAAATATTTACGGAATGCCAGTTGTGTACTCTTCCAGGTACTAGGATTACAGCAGAGGAAAAAAAAAATTCCTGACCTTATATTTATTTGGGGGAGATGGGGAATCAACAAATAATTATATAATTGGTCAAATGGTGGTAAGGTCTCTAAAAGAAAAATACATTTAGGAGGAAAAGCAAGGTGTTCTATAGAGAGAGTCCTAGGAAGGGCTTGTTGATAAAGGGACATTTGAACAAAGACTTGAAAGAAGTGAAGGAATGAACCAGTCTTTAAAAATGCCCTCCCCAGTTTGTATTTCCAGCCTCATCTTAAATAATTCACTCACCAGGTTCACGTAACCAAAATTTTCATGGCAACTGGAAATTTCTAAATAGCGTTTCAATTTGATAAAATTCCACATACCTACTTCTGATTTTTGTTTTGTGTGATACCTTATAAACTGGGATTGGCTTGGTTTAGTTTGGTTTGGCTACTCATCAGGTTCTTGAAACTAAATCCTTTTAGGAGAGTCCTGTCTTTCATTAAAAGGAGCTCCAGGTCTATAGTTAATTTCAAGTCAGACCCCACCCTGATTTCTGATAACCTGCAGTTATCAGGTTTGTCTTTTACTCTTTGATGCTTTGACTAGCACCTTACTACCTCAGGACTGAATTTTCTCCTGGGTTCAGTTTCCCTGGTAACAGCAACATCTGACAGCCTATGTCAGTTGACTTCCTTGACCTCTGTTAATTATCTGTCCTACATATGCTCCAGTCTGGGATCTACTTACATTACCGTTGTCTTTTCTTCATCATCACATGGTATCCTAATTGTGGATTCACCTTTAGATTCTTGGCATTGTGTCAGTCCTTCAAGGAACCAACTCTTTTCCTTACTCTTGTGCTCTGACACGTAACCGTTACCAAGCCCTACTCTCGTTCTTGGAACCGTGACTTCACTTTTCTCTGACACAACTCCATTTGCTAGACACATATGACATCATTCCATGAGACTGGCTTTTCAATAATTTTTCCTAGGAATAAATTTATTATTTATAATGTAGGAGAGATATTATTAAGGCTCTTAAAGAGCAATAATAAGAGAAATAGAAAAAATTAGAGAAAAGGGAGCATAACTCTACTATTCTAATAAATCAGCTGTCTGTAATTTTTCTAGTTTTTATAAAATATATATATTAAATTATATTCCAGTTAACATACAGTGTAGTAATAGTTTAGGTGTACAATATAGTGATTCAGCACTTCCATACATTACTCAGTGCTCACCACAGCAAGTGTACTCCTTAATCCCCATCACCTGTTTAACCCATCCCCTCATCCCCCTCCCTTCTGGTAACTATCAGTTTGTTCTCTATAGTTAAAAGAGTCTATTTGTTGGTTTGTCTCTCTCTTTGTATTTCCCCCTTTGCTCGTTTGTTTTGTTTCTTAAATTCTGCATATGAGTCAAATCATACAGTGTTTGTCCTTCTCTGACCGACTTACTTGATTTAGCCTTATACTCTCTGGCTCCATCCATGTTGTTGCAAATAGCAAGATGTTAATTCTCCCCCCCCTTTTTTTTTAAAGTTTAGTTATTTATTTTGAGAGAGAGAGAGAGAAAGAGTGGGACAAGGGCAGAGAGAGAGGGAGAGAGAGAATCCCAAGCAGGCTCCACACTGTTAGTGCAGAGCCCAATGTGGGGCTTGAACTCACAAACTGCAAGATCATGACCTGAGCTAAAGTCAGATGCTCAACTGACTGAGCCACCCAGATACCCCAAGATTTCGTTCTTTTTGATGGTTGAGTAATATTCCACTATATATGTGTGCGCGCGCACGTGTGTGTGTGTGTGTGTGTGTGTGTGTGTGTGTGTGCATGCCACCTCTTTATCCATTCATCAGTTGATGGACACTTAGGCTACTTCAATATCTTGGCTATTGTAGATAATGCTGCTGTAAACATTGGGGTGCATATATCCCTATGAATTAGTATTTTTGTATCCTTTGCTGGATCACAGGGTAGTTCTGCTTTTACCTTTTTGAGGAACCTCCATACTGTTTTCTAGAGTGGTGCACCAGTTTGCATTCCTATCAGCAGTGCAAGAGAGGTCCTCTTTTCTCCACCTCCTTGCCAACACGTGTTGTTTCTTGTGTTGTTGATTTTAGCCATTCTGACAGGTGTGAAGTGATATCTCATTATAGTTTTGATTTACATTTCCCTGTCTGTTGGCCATCTGTATGATGTCCTTGGAAGAATGTCTGTTCATGTCTTCTCCCCATTTCTTCACTGGGTTATTTTTTGGGTGTTGAGTTTGAAAAGTTTTTTATAAATTTTGGATACTAATTCTTTATATGTTATTTGCAAATATCTCCTCCCATTCTGTTGGTTGCCTTTTAGTATTGTTGATTGTCTCCTTTGCTGTGCGAAACCTTTTTTATTGAGATATAAATGACATATAACATATTTTTAGGTGTACACTATAATGATTCAGTATTTGTGTATATTGTGAAATGATTACCACAAAAAGTATAGTTAACATTTATTGCCATACATAGTGGCAAAATTTTTCTTGTGAGGAGGACTTTTAAGATTTACTATCTTAGCAACTTTCAAACTATACAGTACGGTATAATTAACTGTGGTTACCATGCTGTATATTATGACATTACCTCCTTATAACTTACTTATTTCATAACTGGAATTTTGGATCTTTTGACCCCCTTTACCCATTTTGCCCACCCCTCTACCCCTCTGGCATTCACATCTATTCTATGTACTCAGTGTTGGATGTTTTTTAAATTCCACATATAAGTGAGACCATACTGTATTTGTTTTTCTCTGACTTCACTTAGCATAATGCCCTCAAGGTCCCTCTGAACTGTCAACAAACAGCAAGACTTTCTTCTTTTTTATGGCTGAATCTTATATATATAGCACATTTTCTTTATCCATTCACCCATCAGTGAGCACTTAGTTTCTAGGTTTGTTTGTTTGTTTCTTAAGATTTTATTTTTAAGATCTCTACACCCAGTGTGGTGCTTGAACTCACAACCCCGAGTCCATGGACTGAGCCAGACAGGTGCCCCAAGATCTAGGTTTAATTTAAGTCTTTGCTAGTATACTTACGTAGTTGAAATCAAACAATAATTATCTTTGAGGTTTAGAAGGGAACAGTGCTTTTTTTTTTTAATGTGCTATTAGATAACATTTCCACTGTATCTTTTAAATTATGTCTTACCATAAATTTCTCAAAATGATTTTAGTCACTGTCCATTTTAAACAATATGAAAAATAAACTAATTTCTGACATGAACATACATTTAAATGTAAACTATTTTTTTTTTAATTTTTTTTCAACGTTTTTATTTATTTTTGGGACAGAGAGAGACAGAGCATGAACGGGGGAGGGGCAGAGAGAGAGGGAGACACAGAATCGGAAACAGGCTCCAGGCTCCGAGCCATCCGCCCAGAGCCTGACGCAGGGCTCGAACTCAACGGACCGCGAGATCGTGACCTGGCTGAAGTCGGACGCTTAACCGACTCTGCCACCCAGGCGCCCCTAAATGTAAACTATTGATATCTCTAAAATATAACCTCTTAGGAGTAGATTAACTTTTTAGACTTTAATCTTTTTTAAAAAATTACTCATGTGTTTTTCTGTTTATAAAAGTACACCTAGATTAATTAGAAAATAGGAAAAGGTACTTTGATGATTTAAAGCACTTAAAGTCATTTTATAGTCACTATTTTATAAATTAAAAAAAATGATTAGTTAGAAGCAATAAAATTCTTGTCTAAGATGTATACTGTCTGAAGAAGAGAGTTGAGATTCTGCTGCCTTGCTTTCTAATACAGAGAAGGCTTTTTCAGGGACTCTCTCAAAGCAGTAAAGGTGCTGGAGATGAGTCTGATCAGGGAATTTCTGCCATCAAATGAGCCTTAATAAGTATGCTACAGAAGACAGACTTTATTTAAAATAAACCATTTAAAATTACTAGTCAGAAACACTATCAAGGCTTAATTCTTATTTTATAAAGCTGTTTTCCTGTTAATTAAAATGTCTTTCAGTAGATATGCTCTGCATTATAAAACACTGATATCTTTGAGAAAATTTTCAGCTGAACTAGAGATGTGGATAGTTTATTTTATTCAGATTTGAACTAGTTTCTTCTTGAGAAGGAGCATATCTTAAAACTTTAATGTTACCTTCATATTTATTTAAAGGTTACATGAAAATATGTTCTTAAAATATTGATAATTAGAAGAAATAATCTTTTCAATAATACTTTGTATTTGATAACACTATAAATTGAAACTTCAAAGGTTAAGAACTCAACTTTGAATGTGTTTTGGGATTCAGTATAAATAATGAAAAAGATTTTATTTATTCATTTATTTATTTATTTATTTAGATGTTTATTCTTGAGGGAGAGGGAGTGGGGGAGGGGCAGAGAGAGAGAGGGAGACACTGAATCTGAAGCATGCTTCAGGCTCTGAGCTGTCAGTACAGAGCCCTACACGGGGCTTATACTCACGAACCGTGAGATCATGACCCGAGCTGAAGTGAGTCGCTTAACCGACTGAGCCACCCACATGACCCACAAAGGAGATTTTTTTAATAGACAAATTATTATACCGTTGCTCTGTTAGCAGAGTCCTGAAATAGCATCAGACATTTTGCTTCAGGTACCGTTACCACAAGCCCAAGACTCCTAAGATCCCCTTGCCCCATCAGGAGACTTCGTGCGGCAAATGGAACCAGCAGAATGGACACAGCCACAACAGGCAGCCTGTCCCAAGACTTCCTTTCCTTGCCTTAGAGACAGCAGGACCGTAGAGGAACACCAGTAAAGAATATTTTACCCACCCACCCCCACCACACACCCCCAACTAGACACATCTGGCAGCCTGACCTGGGAACGATGTGTGTAGGTTCATATATCTACCACCACAGTCAAGATACTGAATGCTTGTATCATACAGGGAACTAAACCCACATCCCTATAGCCCCTCATGCCTGTCCCTAACTCCTGGTCACTATTAGTCTGCCTTCTATTTCTAAAATTTTTTTATTTCAGAATGTAATATAAATGGAATCAGATACAATTACCGTTTTAGGATTATGGTTTTTTTTTTTCCCCACTCAGCCTTATTTTCTAGAGATGCATTTAAGATACTGCATTTATCAATAGTTAATGCCTTTTAATTGCTGACTAGTATTTCATAGTATGAATGTACTACAGTTTTGTTTTTTTTTACTTTTGTTTTTAAAGTTTATTTTGAGAGACACAGAGTGCAAATGGTGGAGGGTCGGAGAGAGAGAGAGAGAGAGAGAGAGAGAGAGAGAACCCCAAGCAGGCTCCACACTGTCAGCACAGAGTCCAATGTGGGGCTTGAACTCACAACTGTGAAATCACGACCTGAGCCAAAACCAAGAGTCATGCATTTAACGGACTGAGCCACCGAGGCACCCCTGAATGCACAACAGTTTTTTTTTTTTTTTAATTATACTCATATTGAAGAATATCTGGCCTGATTCCAGTTTCTAGCTATCACAAGTAAAAGCTGCTTTGAACATTAGTGCATAGGTTTTATATGAGCTTGAGTTTTCATTACTTCGGGATAAATACCCAGAGTATAATTGCAGAATTGTATGGTTATTGTGTGTGTTGTTTAATGAGACTGCCAAAGTATTTTCCAGAGTGGTTGTGCCATTTTAAATCCCCACCAGCAATACATGAGGGTTCCAGTTTCTCTGCCTCCTTGCCATCATTTGGTATTGTCACCATTTTTTTTATTTGAGCCATTCCGATAGTATAGGGAGAGCTCACTGAGGTTCTAATTTACATTTCCTATTAGGATGATGGCTAATGATATTGAATATCTTTTCCTATGATTATTTGTGATCTGTATTTCCTCTTTACTAAAAGGTCTCTTCATTATCTGCCCATTTTCTAGTTGGATTGTTTTATTATCATTGAGTTTTACAAATTTTTTATATATTAGATACTAGTCTTTTACTAGGGAAGTGGCTTACAAATAATTTATCCTAGTCTGTAGCTTCTTTTTTCATCCTCTTCTGTGGTCTTTCTCATAGCAAAATATTTTAATTTTGATGAAGTCCTACTTATCAATTTTTCTTTCGTAGATCATGCTTGTGGTATCGAGTCTAAGATCCTGAAGGTTTTCCCCTATGCCTTTTTAAAAAGTTTTATAGCTTAACATTTTATATGTAAGTGTATGATTCATTTTTAGCTTTTAAAAAACTTTTTTAAAGATTATTTTTTTAAGTAATCTCTATACCCATGGCACTGGAACTCACAACCCTGAGATCAAGAGTTGCATGTTCCAGCCTAGTGCCCCATTTTTATTTTATTTTTGTACAAGGTTTAGGATTTAAGTCAAGGTTCTATTATTTTGGCTTATATCCGGATATTCATTTTTTCAGCACTATTTGTTGTAAAGCCAATCCTTTTTCCATTGATTTGCTTTTGTACCTTTTCAAGAAGGGAAAAAGAAGATGATGGGACAAATAGATGTAGTATTTAAACTAACCATTAGCAATAATTGCATTAAATATAAATGGTGTCAGCACCCCCAATTAAAAGTCAAAGATTGTCAAAGTGGTTAAAAAACAAAGACCCAACTCTGTGCTGTTTACAATATACCGGTTTTAAATATAAAGATATAAATACCTTAAAAGTAAAAGTATGAACCTCCAAAGATTAGGAGCCTGGATGGAAGTAAGGATAATTGTAAGATTTGTATGTACTGTCAGTGGTTAGGTGGTTGATAACACAGTTAACTATAGAGGATATTGAAGGAGTCATAGCTGATTGGTGATGAGGATAATGAGTTCATGTTAATGTTTGAACATGTGAATATTTGATGGGTTTGCCACATATCCATCTGGAGGGCTGAGATATCTAGTTGGAAATAATGGATCTGGAACTTGAATGAGAAGCTTTAGTCAGAAAGCAGATTTAGGAGTAGAATAGCTATAATTAAAGCCATGATAATGGCTCAGCCAGCATATATATTGGGAAGAGCATCCTGAGGAATATCAATATTAAAAAAGTAGTAAAGTAAAATGGGAAAGAACTGTCAGAAAGGTCAAGGCCAGCCATAGATTATCTATTTTCTATTCAAGTTCCTTTTGCAAGGCAAAATTATCTTCTAATGATTTGGCTTAGGATAGTACAAAAACATTTCCTGTAATGCAGGTCTAATAATATTCCTGAAAATATCCAGAAAACAATAGCAATTCCTGCCTTCCACTTCTATTATTAATTTATCTACTAACACTAGAAACCTTGTGCTTACTTGGATAATTACAATCTCTTTTAGGAACACCTCAACTTGATAGCCTTTAAGTTCTTGACTCTCTGGAATTCCAAAGTTCATGCTTGCTTTTAGAAATTTTTCTAATAGTTAATTTCATAATTAACATCATGAAATATGTAGAGTAGACTTATAGCTTCTGCTTTTTCTATCCATATTATTTACTCAGTGGGATTTATTCTAATCTTGCTGATAAAGTCTGGTTTATATCACAAAATTAAGTGGCAAAACAGAGTGAAGTGTTGTCCAGAAAGTGATTATGCTGGCAGTTAACTTCAGTAGCTAAGTAATGAAATGAGACAGCTTGCCTGAGTCTGAGAGAAAAACTGCTTTCCGAGTCCTGGATACAATATAGAGATAAATACATAATTTTCAAAAGTTAAGTATTCCACTAAATATTTTCTTTGTAGTCTTTGAAAAAACCATTTGCTGCATTATCTATTTGCTTCTTGTGCTTTTCTTTTCAGTCAAAACCCTCTCTTCTTTCACAGTTTGACAAAAACTGATTTTCATCATATTCAGACATGCTAGTTTCTTTTCAGAAACTTTCATACCCTATTTCTCTTTTAACGTCTGTTTCTCACACTCTATTAGTTCCTTTTATAGTATTCCTCCTACTATGTGAATTCTTATTCATTTTGCAAATATTCACTATAGGTTTTCTTATACTTTCAGTTAGAATAAGATTTTTTCTTTGGATTAAGGACAATAACTTTCCCACAGTATTTAGGGTAAGTTCTACAAATAATGACTCTTGAACATGATTTTTATCATGACTGCTAGAATGGAGGAAGCTCTCATTGGATATGCTTGCCATGGCCATTGAAGATCGTACTGATAGGAGTGGACTTTTGACTCCTGTAATATTTCATTTAGAAAAATGGCTATAGTAGTTTAATTGGATAAATTTTGTCATTGTGCTTGGAGCTGCCTACCCAGAGCAATTATGTCAAACATCTTTAAGTATACCCTGACCTAGTTTTAGAATTCTTGGCTAATTTTGAGTTAGGAATTCCTTTCTTAAAACAGTATTTTAAAATTAATGCAACAAATGCAAAATATAACATATTGTGTGAGCTACATCTTTAGAAAAGACTTTAAATAATACCCAATACCACAAAATAACTTAATTTGAAATAAAATAAGATCTGAGGCACCTGGGTGGTTTAGTCAGTTAAGTGTCCAACTTCGACTCAAGTCATGATCTCACAGTTCATGAGTTCAAGCCCTGTGTGGGGCTTGCTGCTGGCAGCGCAGAGCCTGCTTCAGCTCCTCTGTCCCCCTTTTTCCCAGCCCCTTCCCCACTCATGCTGTGTCTCTAAAAAATAAATAAACGTTTAAAAAAAAAAAAAGATCTACCCAAATTGATATATTCTCATTGCTTTTGAAAGAGTCGATGAAGATACCAATTTAGAAAATATTTTAAAAAAATTTTTTTAACATTTATTTATTTTTGAGAGACAGAGAGAAAGCATAATTAGGGGAGGGGCAGAGAGAGGGAGACACAGAATCAGGAACAGGCTTCAGGCTCTGAGCTGTCAGCATAGAGCCCAAGTTGGGACTCAAACCCACGAACCATGAGATCATGACCTGAGCCAAAGTCAGACCTTAACTGACTGACCCACCCAGGTGCCCCTTGAAAATACTTTTAAAAATGCATTTTGGGGTACATGGTTGTTTTAAATATTTGTGTGTACCACATACAAAAATACACTCAAAATGGATGAAAGACCTCAATGTAAGACAGGAAGCCATCAAAATCCTCGAGAAAGCAGGCAGAAACCTCTTTGATCTTTGCCTCAGCAACTTCTTACTCAACACGTCTCCAGAGGCAATGGAAACAAAAGCAAAAACGAACTATTGGGACCTCATCAAAATAAAAAGCTTCTGCACAGTGAAGGAAACAATCAGCAAAACTAAAAGGCAACCGACAGAATGGGAGAAGATATTTGCAAATGATGTATCAGATAAAGGGTTAGTATCCAAAATCTATGAAAAATTTCTCAAACTCAACACCCAAAAAACAAATAATCCAGTGAAGAAATGGGCAAAAGACATGAATAGACACCTCTCCAAAGAAGACATCCAGATGGCCAACTGACACATGAAAAAATGCTCAACATCACTCATCATCAGGGAAATACCAGTAAAAACCACAATGAGATGCCACCTTACACCTGTCAGGATGGTTAACATTAATAGCTCTGGCAACAACAGATGTTGGCGAGGATGCGGAGAAAGAGGATTTCTTTTCCACTACTGGTGGGAGTGCAAGCTGGAGCAGCCACTCTGGAAAACAGTATGGAGGTTCCTCAGAAAGTTAAAAATAGAACTACCGTATGACCCAGCAATTGTACTATTAGGTATTTATCCAAGGGATACAGGTATGTTGTTTCGAAGGGGCACATGCACCCCAGTGTTTATAGCGGCACTATCAACAATAGCCAAAGTATGGAAAGAGCCCAAATGTCCATCAATAGATGAATGGATAAAGAAGATGTGGTAAGTATATACCATGAAGTATTACTCAGTAATTAAAAGAATGAAATGTTGCCATTTTCAACTACCTGGATGGAACTAGAGGGTATTATGCTAAGCGAAATTAGAGAAAGATAAATATCATAAGACTTCACTCATATGAGGACTTTAAGACACAGAACAGATGAACACAAGGGAAGGGAAGCAAAAATAATATAAAAATAAGGAGGAGACAAAACATAAGAGACTCTTAAATATGGAGAACAAACGGAGGGTTATGGGAGAGATTGTGGGAGGGAGGATGGACTAAAACAGGTAAGGGGCATTAAGGAATCTACTCCTGAAATCATTGTTGCACTATATGCTAACTAACTTGGGTGTAAATTTAAAAATATATATACGTTTGTGTGTAAAATTGTATATAATTGATATAACATTACTACTACTTTGAAGTTTTCAAGTCCTGGGGCGCCTGGGAGGCTCAGTTGGTTGAGTGTCTGACTCTTGATTTTGGCTCAAGTCATGACCGCAGGGTCGTGGGAATGAGCCCCTTGTTGGACTCTACGCTGAACATGGAGCCTACTTAAGATTCTCTTTCTCGGGGTACCTGGGTGGCTGAGTCAGCTAAGAGTCCAACTCTTGGTTTTGGCTCACGTCATGATCTCAGAGTTGGTGAGTTCAAGCCCCACATTGGGCTCTGTGCTGTCAGTGAGGAGCCTGCTTAGGATTCTCTCTCTCTCCCTTTCCATCCCCACGTGTGCTCACTCTCTCTCAAAATAAATGAATTTAAAAAAATAATTGAAAAATATAAAGATTCTCTTTCCCCCCTCTGTTCCCTCCCCCACTCACACTCTCTCTAAAATAAAAAAAGAAATTAATTAAAGTTTTCAAGTTCTTAAAAATATCTGCTTTTAGTCTGTAATGTAACAAAGGGATTGCTGTTTTGGGAGACTTTTTTTTTTAATTTTTTTTTTAACGTTTATTTATTTTTGAGACAGAGAGAGACAGAGCATGAACGGGGGAGGGGCAGAGAGAGAGGGAGACACAGAACTGGAAGCAGGCTCCAGGCTCCGAGCCATCAGCCCAGAGCCTGACGCGGGGCCTGAACTGTTTTGGGAGACTTTTTAAAAATTGCTTCAAATGATCACTTATAGTGAAAATCTAGTTAGAATTTTGGTTCTCTTTTGCATAATTTCTTATATTTAACGAGTGTGTTTTTCAAAAACAATGCTTCTAACTCAAACATTGCTCAAACTGGTTATAATATAAATTGTCAAGCATTGTCAAAATTTGATTCATAGTTCATCATTATATTATTCTGGTATTTACTATACCAAATAGTTACCCTTGAAAGGAAAAATAATATTTTATATAAGCTGTCACTGTTTGGTAAGTTATGTAATTATTTTAAGCAAATATTGTGGAAGTCCTCTCTGATTAAATAAATACGACTTTGTGTTGTTTTTTGCGAGAAGAATGATCGTCAGGAATATTTAACTTTATTAAATAGTGTATAATACCAGAATTAGCTTTGGTAAAATTAATTCATGCACTTGTTTTATTGCTGCTGTCTTTTGTACTAAGAAATTAATGAAATATTATAGTGTAGTCATAGTGCATACGAGCTCAGACTCTGCAGCCTGGCTGCCTAAGTTCAAATGCCTTTGTTAGCTTCATTTTCTGTGTCAAGTGGGGATAGTATACCTACATCGTAGGGTTTTGTGAAAATTAAACGCATACATGCAGTAAGCATTTACTAAATGCTACTATTGTTAATGACAGATATTAATATGGATTTCTTTTCCAGGAAATCCTTTGGATAAAGATGAAAAATAATAGTGAAATTAATAAAATATTTTTAATAATTCATAATTAATACTAGTTCTAGGAAGCTACTGTATTCATTATGTAAAAATAGCTTAAAAGAGTTTTGGTTTTTATATTTATAAATGTCAAAAGTTATTATCCTGTGCTCTGAAAATAATTTTAGTTTATAATACAGTATTGTTAGAATTTACTAGAATAGCGAAATTTTCTAATCTGTAAAATTAGTAGTGGTAACGCTTAATTCACAGGTTTATTTTGAGGATTACATGAGATAATACATTTGTAAACTTTGTAAAAAACTTTGTAAACTCAAAGTGCTTTAATCCTAAGGAAACCATAAAAATAATACATCATTTTGCTTTGCCAAATGTATCTTAAATGAACTTTCATTATCAATTTAGTGTTCAGTGCCCCAAAGGGCAAATTTCATATTAGGGTCATGCAAGTATAAGTTATTGCCTCCTTAAATTTTGCATCCAAGGCACCTCTCTTGCTTTACCCTAGTCCTGGCCCTGGCCCTGGCCCTGTTTTATACTACTTATAGACATTTTTCTTTTGGAGAGAAGAAAAGCTGAAAGACATTTTTGTTGATAACATACTACTGCTGAAATATAAATAACCCAGAGTATACTGGTAATTTCATATTTTCTGTTCTGCTTACAGTGAATCTGAGGACTAAATTAAGTAAATGTAGGCTTTTCTTTTTTTTTAAATTTCAGATCAGTAGCATTAATTCCTGAGTTACATGCACACAACTCCAAAGTTGTTTGCTCTCACTAGACTTGGTACTAAACATGCCTGGCACATTCTTCACTCATAACGGAGCTAAGAAATTGATAGGAAATTCTGTCACTTGTAACAGAGTTAAGGCAGTATGGATTACGGTGACCTCTATCACCTGCAGTACATTCCTGAAAGCAAACAATACATCATTCAATTAATCAAATATTTTTAGAACCCCAGTTCTATGCTACAAATATATATAATAGGAAACAAGGCACAATTGAACTAGCTATCTCTATATTAGTGATTTTTGACACAAAAAATCTGTATCTTAAAACATAGTTTCTATTGTAATAGATGTTCCATTTCTCTTAGCATGCTCAGACTTTGTAGCATGGTCTTTAGGATTTTGCATCATCAAACAGCTACCCACCTTTTTCTCTAGCAATCTCTTCACTACTATACCACCACTTTACTTTAGTACTAGTAGTGTCTTTTTTAGTTCCTAAACTAACATCAGTTTCTTATCACATTTTCTTTCATCTTAGGAAACCTCTGCCTCCTGCTTCTCTCAAAGTACAACTTCTCTTCACATCTCAGCATCCATGTTACCTTCTCAGATATATCTTCCTTGAACTAACCCCCTCTACCAGTGTTTCCATTTGTATTCTTCATGAGAAACTCTGTTTCATAGATTTTTTCCGAATGTGTCATTCCTTGTTTATTGTATGCCTCTTCCTACTGGACTCTGAGCACCATGTGGGGAGGAGGAATATCTTTCCCTGGAACTACTTCATAGACAAAACTAATAGTTTTACTCCAGGTTGCCTGAGTGCTCCAAGGTACTCTACTGCACTTCACTTTGAACAAGTCTTCTAAGAATAGGCATTCTGAAATAATTTTCCTGTTTTTGCTTTCTTTATGGCTAAGGTACACATACTATGTTTGACTAATGCTTGAGGGAAAAAGATGGGGGAAAGCAGTAGATAAATACTTTATTTTTAAAAGATTTAGGGTATATATAACTAAGAAACTTCTATTTTTAATTTTATCCTCACTTTAAGGCAGAATTAACCTCAAAGAATTTTGAACACTTTTTACCTACTCACTTCATTTATTCAATAAATGTTGAGTCTCTACTGTGTGCCAGGCATTTTTAGACATTGGAAATGCTGTTGTGAACAAGATAACTGGAGGAGACAATAAACAAGTAAACAAATGAACGCATAATATAATTTCAAATAGTGATCAGTGCTATGAAGAAAATAAGGCAGAGTTGGGAGTAGCAAACTAGTGGGAATTATGACTGCCTTGGACAGGATGTTCAGAGAAGGCTTTGCTGAGAAGGTGCTATTTGAGGAGACAATGTGAACAATAGAATGGGTTGAGCCATGGAAAATTCTGCAGACAGAGGAAAGAGCATATATGGAAACAGAGACAGAATCATGCTGTGTTCAAGGAATATAAAGATGACTAGTATGACAGGAGTGAAAGGAGGAAAGCAGTAGAAAGTGAGTCCTGGGAGGTAACAAGGGCCAGACATTAAGTTTGGATTTATTCTAGTGTGATGAGAAGTCATTGAGTAGGGTGGAGGGTGTGAGGAATAGCCTATTAACTCTATTGAGAAGAGCTGGGAGGCAGCAAGAGTGGAAGTGTTGAAAAACAGTCGGAGGATGCTTTTGTGGTAGTACAGACAAGAGAGAATAATGACTTAGACTACAGTAATGTTAGAGATGATGAGAAGTTAGACTTGGGATATATTTTGAAGTTAGAGTCAGCATGACTTTCCTGGATGGGATAGTGGAGTGTGAGGGAAAAAATAATTGAAGATGACTCCTTTTTTGCTTTGGACAACAGGTTATAAGGAGTGATAATGATATGGGAAAAACTAGAAAAGAGCAAGAGTATTTTGGTGGTAGAGGATTATCGAAGTTTATTTTGCACATAGACCTCAATTGAATATGTTGAGTAAGGTGGAAGAAGACAGACGTTTCTGAAATGATTCTTCCAGTCCATTGGTATCTGGCAATTGGAGGGTTGTTTGTAATTTTTAATTCCTAGCATAGGGCCACTTACCAAGTAGACAAACAACAAATACTGGGTGGATAGACAGATGGAATGTATGAGGTATACATTCATATATTTGAACAGATACATCATCCTTTGTATAAAAGCATTTATTATGTATAAATAAGAACTGAACCATAATAATTTCAAATGCTTACATAGCACTCTGTGCCAGGCTTTGTTCTAAATGTTTAACATGTGTTATTCACTTTATTCTCACAATACTATAAGTTACTATCATGATTAGTATCTCCACATAACAGTTCAGAGGAGTGAATCATGAGGTTAAGCAACTTGTCCAAAGTTATGCAACCAATAAGTGGCTGGGATTTGATTCTGTGTGGTGTGGCTCCAGAGTCTCATGCCTGACCACTGCACTGTACTTCTTTCCCACTATCATGACATACTCATTATAAACATATCTATATATCTGTGTTACCAATTGTGTTGGGGGGAGATGGAGGAATAAAAGGGATACTTGAGTGAAACATGAAGACTATTGGTTAAAAAATGCTACCTTAACCCTTGGAGGAGGCATTCACTTTAGTATAATACTGTTATGCTAATCCGCAGCCCAGCCTGTTGTGCTAATCTGAAGAGAAAGTAGAATGCCTGATTTGTAGTATACCTAAATCCTGTGAAGGCTCAGGTTTACTTGCATTTCTTAGTGAGTCTTAGGGTCTCTTAAAATATCATTGAAATAAAAATGGGAATAGGCCACTACTGCTGAATATATGGATTTATAGATGGATTTATACCCACACTATTTTAGTTAAATAAGTATATTCAATTTGTCAGTGGCTAGAATATGTAAAACATTGAATATGACTACCTGTATTAACTGGTGTTGTTAGCCTTACCTTACTCCAATGAAAGCCTTTACTTAGATTGCACTTCAGAGTGCCCCTAATGAAAGGAAAGAATAGAAAAGAATTATTTATAATAAAAATCATGTTATGAAGCTGTAGGAAAAAACCCTAATATTATTTATTTTTTAAAGATTTAATTTAACTTGGTTTATTGTGGTTTTAGTCAAAAGTTTTTAGTTTTTATGTAGTCAAATCAGTTCATCTTTTTCTTTGACTTCTGGATTTTGGTTAAGCCTGCAAAGTCCTTTTTTTTTTTTTTAGATATCACAGATCATTTAGTGAAACACTTTAAAAAGTGATGAAAACAATGCTACCATAAAACACAGTAACCACACAAAACCAAATCTGTCAGCAATTATAAATGTCTAAAATCACTGAAATTTGGTTAAGCATCCAACTTCGGCCCAGGTCATGATCTCATGGTTTGTGAGTTTGAGCCCCACGTTGGGCTCTGTGCTGACAGCTAAGAGCCTAGAGCCTGCTTTGGATTCTATGTCGTCTTCTCCCTCTGCCCCACCCCCACTTGCACTCCATCTCTCTCTGTCTCTCAAAAATGAATAAACATTTAAAAAATCACCCAAATTGGATTTAAAAAAAACCCAAAACCTAAATATATGTTGTATTCAAATAATGTTACTCAGCAATGTTGAAAATGAAAGAACAGAGAAAGGCATATTGGGCTAATAGTAAGAGAAAAAGAAGTCACAATCTTAACATCGGTTTAATAGGTTCAACATACTACAATTAAGGAACAGAAAGCCATGTTGTAGTGTTCAAGAATGCAATCTTTAGTGAAGATTTGACAGTTCTGAATATACACTCAGTAGCATAGTATTCAAATTCATTGAGAAAAAACTTCTTACATGAAATAGTAATAAATGCATTATTAGTATAAGGAGACTTTAACTCATGCTTCCCAACCCACCATAGCTCAAGTGGACAAAAGATAAATATATGGAAGATGTAAATGCTATAATTAGTAAACATGTAATTGATATATAAAGTTCTATAGGCTGAAAGTAGTTTTCCAGTACCCATGGAATGTTTATAAAAGTATTTATATATTAGGCCATAAAAGAAAGTAAGTTCCAAATGTAAGAAATAAGCAACTTCTCTGATTATATATTATAGTAGAAAATAAACTTGTGAGATGGAAGGAACGCCTTATCACCTAGAACCTTTTTCTTCAATGTTAAATGGTCCTTATTGTAAAAATTAGTATTAGTAATAATGTTACTCATGACTTCATTATAAAATTTTTAATTATGTTTACACATCACTTTGTGTAAATACTCTTGATCTCAGGGTCATGAGTTCAAGCCCCATGTTGGGAGTAGAGGTTACTTAAAAAAAAAAAAAGAAAAGAAATATATAGTTCTATAATAGAAATAAAGTGATGTTGAGAGATTTTTATCTCTCTGTTCATGAGTGGGAATGGGGTATAACTTACCTTTTTGTGATGTCCTTGACGAGTTTTAGTATCATTGTTGTACTAGCCTCATAAGATGAGATCAAGAATGTTTCTACTTTTTCCATTGTCAGTAAAGTTTGAGTAAAAGTGTAATTATCTGTTCTTTTTATGTTTGGTAGACTTTGCCGGTAAAACCAAAGGTGTTTGATATGCTTAATATTTTCCTTATGGGGAGATTTTTAATTATTGATTCTAGTTTTTTAATAGTTTATAAGGACTATTACTACTTTATTTTATTGTTTAGTTCATTTATATTTCTGTGGAATTTTCTACTTGGTCTAAGTTTTCCAATTTATTGGCATAAAACTATTTATAACAATCCCCTATTATCTTCCTAATTTTTGTGATAATAGTCCCACTTTTTGTTCCTATTACTGTTTATTTCTTCTCTTTTTCTCAATCTGACTGGAGATTTAATTTTTCTAGTTAATTCAAAGAACCAGTTACTAGCTTTGTGATCAAACAGTGCATGTATCTTTTAGTTTCATTAAATTATGCTCATATCTTTATTATTTGTCTTTGTGCCATATTTAGGTATTTTCTCTGTATTTCTCCCTAACTTTTAATTTCTTTTCTAACATAAACATTTCAAGTTATGCATTTTTCTGGTCCTTTATTTTATGTATATAGAATAAAAATTGGCAATCAGTATTGTCAAAGTGAAGAAAAGGATCTCATTTGAATTCTAAATCACTGCTGTCAATTGTAACTAACTTTGTAGCACTCCCCATGTCAGGCAGTAGGATTTTGATATGCACATGGGAAAATCATACTTACCAGTGTGGTTTTAATGTCATCTTGTTTCATATAGGATTCACCTTTATTTGATCTTATTAAACAAGCAAAGGACCGAGAAGGACCAGCTGATCACCTTGAATCTGCTTGTACTCTCAGCCTTCCTCTCCAGAGTAATCACACTGCAGCAGATATGTAAGTAGAATGTATGCTGTGCTATTAACTCAACCTGCAAATAGGTTTTGAGCATGGTGTAATGCAAGATACTATATGGAAACTGTAAGGAATAGAATTTTGAATAAGACATTGTTCTTGCTTTGAGGGAGCAGGAATATAAGATACATGACCCAAGATCATATAAAAGTGGTACCAAGTGCTACTGAAATCACTCATGTTTGATGTAATGAGGATAGTTTTCATGGCAGAGATGGCAATTTAGTTAGGTCTGAAAGATGGAAAGTAGGATTTCTCTATGGAAACTGGAGAGGAGGGAGGAGACAGACGGTGTTCCAAGAGTCAGAAATGGCATGAGTTCCAAAGTGTAATGCCAAGAAAGTGGGAAACATTTTCAGGGAGTACAGATCAATGCATTTGGGGTAAAGCATAGGATAGGCATAGGGATTAGCGTAGGATATGAAACTAAATCAGTTAATAGGTACACGATGATGATGATGGTGACGATAATGGAAGAAAAAAGCAAATAGCTAATATTTATTGAGGGTTCACTATGGGCTGGACAGTTGGCTAAATACTTGAGATTGGTTTTTTTTCCCATTTGGTCTTCATAACATCCCTATAACGTGATATATACTGCTATCAGCCTCAGTTCTCTGTAAAATAGGAATTAGAGGAATAAGGTAACTTGCCAAAACTCAACAGAAATCAAACCCAAGCAATCTGACCCTGAAGTGCATGCTCCTAAGCATTCTAGCTCTTCTGCCTTTTATAGAAGTGTACCTAATGTTGTTTCTATTTAGTTTTGTCTAGGAATTGACATTATAGTGCTCTGTGATTAGTTCAGGGACTACTTTCCAGAGATGTCCTTTCCATGCTAACTTGTACCCAAACTATTTCTAGCATATGACGCTTCTGCCTTTACATATAAATTTGTTGGCTAAGTTATGCATTAATGTAAATAATCAAGCATTATCTTTTTCTTTAATTCAGTAAGCAGTTGTCTAAGTGCCAGGAAGTTTTCTAGACTCTGGGAATAAAAGGTGGGTAAGGTGGACTAGGTTCTTCTCTTCATAGTGCTTATATTATGGAGGAAGTAAACTAATATATGATGTGCTTTTAGAGTATACTAGGTTTGGGGTGCCCGGCTGGCTCAGTCAGTAGAGCATGTGACCCTTGATCTCAGGGTCATGAGTTCAAGCCCCGTGTTGGGAGTAGAGATTACTTAAAAAGAAAAAAAAATAGAGTATATTAAGTTTTATAATGGAAATAAGTGATATGAAAGCGAGAAACTGAGAGTGTAGGAATGTTTAGGGAAACTTTTTCTAATAAAGTGATATTGCACCTGATACCTCAAGCACAGATGGATGCTGACCAGTCATGAATCTTCATGATATGCATTCCAGGCAGAGCAAACAGTAAGTGTGGTGGCCCTAGGGCAGATCAAACTTAGCTGGTCTGAGGAACAGAAGGAAATCCCAGTATGCTTGGGGTAAAGTGAGCAAGAGGAGGTTGGAGGTACAATAAGACAAGTTTGGAGAGGCAAACCAGGGCTGGACCTTTTAGGTTTCCATGGGCCATAGGAAGGGGTTTGGATTTTAGAAGGGCAGTGGGAAAGCATTAAAGTTTTAAGTAAGGGTGCAGCTTGCTATAATTTGTATTTTTAAAGAGCCATTTTCTAGCTGCTGTTTGAAGTGCAGATAGGTTTGGAGGAGGGTAAAGAAGAAGTAGGAAGACCAGTTTGGAGATAATTTCCATAGTCCAAGTGAGAGAGGTAGGTGACTTGGTCTAAGATACATCAGTAGAGATAGAAAGAAATGGAAAGATCTAGGAGGTATTTTAGAGGAAGATTTAATAAGATTTCGTTTTGCATTGAGTTTGAGGAATTGGGAAGAGGAAGAAATTAAACATAACGCCTATATTTTAGACTTAAGAAACAGGATGTAATGTGGAGCCATTTATTGAAACGGGAAAAACAGAGGGAAGAAATCAAGAGCTCCCCTTTGGCCTTCTTAAGTTTGAGATTCAAGTAGTGATGTCCTGTAGGTAATTGAATATTTGTACCTAGAACTCCAGGGAGATTAACTTCTATCCAAGTTAAATTTGTCTACAATATTATGAATTAGTGAATTGAAGGGAAATACAAGATTGGAAATAGACTAGACCCTGTTACTTAAAAGATTATGATGGTGATTCCCTTTTCTTAGTGTATTAGTTAACATATGTAGTGTTAACTAATACTATAGTTATATATAATATAACTATATATATTATATATAATATTATAACTATATATATTATATATAATATAACTATATATATTATATATATATACATATATATATATATATATATATATAAATAATACTATAGTTAACTATATGTAGTGGAAACATCCATAGTAAGGTTTAAATCCTCCTCCTTGCTCAGAATTACTTCTCAGCTACAGGAAAAAATTATAAAGTAGCTCTGGATTATCCTATAAAAGGTAACACAAGAGTGGTAGAATGTCAGAAATTGAGATATAATATTTACTAATATCTTCCTTGATTTATGCCTGACATGTTTAGTATATAGGTATAAATCTTCCTTGATAATGTTATCTGAAGTATTAGATAGAATTCTGTACTGTGTAATTTAGATGGTATGTGTGTGTGTATAACTTAAGTTTTATCATATATATGAACCATAGTTATCAATGAAACATTTTTTTAACTTTATTTATTAGCTTAGAGACAGAGAGACAGAGACAGAGAGAGAGAGAGAGAGAGAGAGAGAGAGAGAGAGAGAGAGAATCCCAAGCAGGCTGTGTGCTGTCAGTGCAGAGTTCCATGTGGGGTTCGAACCCATGAACTGTGAGATCATGGCCTCAGCTGAAACCAAGAGTTGGATGTTCTAACTGACTGAGCCAACCAGGCGCCCTATCAATGCAACATTTTTAAGAGGAGAATCAGAAACATGACAACACTATTTTGGTGTCAATAACTTATTCTTTTAAGCTAGAGTTATTTTATGATCTCAATCTCACTGTAACTATTAAAATTGAGCATATATACAAATGTAGCTGTCTTTTTTTTTTCCAGTAAAGCAGTAACTCCCAGAAAAAGCCATTTCTTAAAATAGTTAGAAATTATAACAACCAGCTTAGTTTTCCTCTTAGGCAGTATCTTTTCTAGCTTGTATTTAAATAGCTTGCTGAATGAAGGAATTTGATGTATAATAACAAACTAAATAGATATGTTTAGATGCATGTGTACAGCTGTGTTTGTGTGTGCATGAGAGAGAAAGAGAAAGAGACTCTTAGCGAACTTCAAATGAAGTCTTTTCCTTTGAATATGTCTAGGTATCTTTCTCCAATCAGATCCCCAAAGAAAAAAGGAACTACACGTGTAAATTCTACTGCAAACACAGAGGCACAAGCAACCTCAGCCTTCCAGACTCAGAAGCCATTGAAATCTACCTCCCTTTCACTTTTTTACAAAAAAGGTTAGTAGATGATTACTTTCAAGAACATGACCTCTGAAACCTGGCTGTGACTGGGTTCAAATCATAGCCCTTCTGCTTACTAGGTTTGACTTTGTCACCTATTATCTCTGTGCTTCAGTTGCTTCATCTGTAAAGTGGAAATGATAATAATCTATTTTATAATAATAATCTACCTTATAGGGTTTTTGAGTTAATTAAATGAATTAACACATAAATGCTTCAAACAGGGCTTAGCACATAGTAAGCACTCAAAAAGTGTTGGATGTTGGTATTGTTGCTGCTGCCGCGTTTGTTATGCCTTCAAATTTGTTTTTGGAAATGTTTGCCCCTGACAGTGACAGTACCTCTACTGTTCAGGTGTGTATGTAAAGTTAAGACTGTTAAAGTGTGCTGTGGTCTAGTTCAGGCATATTTCCTGGTAATTAGGTTGTAGAGCATTCTCTGTGTGTGTATGAGGTGGGGCAGTTGTGTCCGTGCATGTGTATATACAGCTGACCCTTGAACAATGTAGGGGTTAGGGGCGCTGATCCCCCATGAAGCCAGAAATCTGCATACAGCTTTTGACTCCCCAGAAACTTTACTCATAGCCTACTGTTGACTAGAAGTCTCACCGACAGCATAAACAATTGACACGTATTTTGTATATGTATTATATACTGTACTCTTACAATAAAGGAAGTTAGAGAAAAGTATTATTAAGAAAATCAGGGGTGCCTGGGTGGCTCAGTCAGTGAAGCATCCAACTCTTGACTTCGGCTTAGGTCATGATCTCACAGTTTCATGAGTTTGAGCCCCTACCTCAGGCTCTGCGCTGACCCTTCAGAGCCAGCTTGAGATTCTCTCTCTCTCTCTCTCTCTCTCTCTCTTCTCTTCTCTCCTCTCTCTCTCTCTCTCTCTCTCTGTGTGTGTGTGTGTGTGTGTGTGTGTCTCCTCTTCTCATGCTCAGACTCTCTCAAAATAAACTTTAAAAAAATCATAAGGAAAATACATTTATAGTACTGTTGTGTATTTATAAAAAAAATCCATGTATAAATGGACCCTCACAGTTCAAACCCATGTTGTTTAAGGGTCAGCTCTGTGTGCAAGTGCACACGCACTTGAAGCTCTCTGAAGGAACATGAAAAGCCAGATTCCTCTGCGATAAATACTTTTTCTGATTTTATTCAGGTCAGAAATATACTGAGTTTTATAGGCATATTGTAACATATCCCTTAAGTTAGAGCAGTGTTAGTGAGTGTGGTCCCCAAAAGCAGAATCCACCTCACCTGAAAATTTGTAGAAAGGAAAATTTTTGTTTAGGCTCCATTTAGAGCTATACTCAATCAGAAACTCTAGAAGGCGTGCAAAAAAAAAAAAACCAAAAGAAAAAGAAAAAAGAAAGTCCTTATTTTAACAAGCCTTCCAAGGCAAGTCTAATGCATGCTAAAGTGTGACCCAGTAGAGTAGTTACCTTAAAAATTGTGACTACTTTATGAGTCTTTGAAAGGTGTAATTAAAACAAAGGTCATTACAAATTCCTGAACACCCACACTCTTCCAAAACTCAATCAGGAGGAAATAGAAAGCTTGAACAGACCCATAACCAGCGAAGAAATTGAATCGGTTATCAAAAATCTCCCAACAAATAAGAGTCCAGGACCAGATGGCTTCCCAGGGGAGTTCTACCAGACGTTTAAAGCAGAGATAATACCTATCCTTCTCAAGCTATTCCAAGAAATAGAAAGGGAAGGAAAACTTCCAGACTCATTCTATGAAGCCAGTATTACTTTGATTCCTAAACCAGACAGAGACCCAGTAAAAAAAGAGAACTACAGGCCAATATCCCTGATGAATATGGATGCAGAAATTCTCAATAAGATACTAGCAAATCGAATTCAACGGCATATAAAAAGAATTATTCACCATGATCAAGTGGGATTCATTCCTGGGATGCAGGGCTGGTTCAACATTCGCAAATCAATCAACGTGATACATCACATTAACAAAAAAAAAGAGAAGAACCATATGATCCTGTCAATCGATGCAGAAAAGGCCTTTGACAAAATCCAGCACCCTTTCTTAATAAAAACCCTTGAGAAAGTCGGGATAGAAGGAACATACTTAAAGATCATAAAAGCCATTTATGAAAAGCCCACAGCTAACATCATCCTCAACGGGGAAAAACTGAGAGCTTTTTCCCTGAGATCAGGAACACGACAGGGATGCCCACTCTCACCGCTGTTGTTTAACATAGTGCTGGAAGTTCTAGCATCAGCAATCAGACAACAAAAGGAAATCAAAGGCATCAAAATTGGCAAAGATGAAGTCAAGCTTTCGCTTTTTGCAGATGACATGATATTATACATGGAAAATCCGATAGACTCCACCAAAAGTCTGCTAGAACTGATACATGAATTCAGCAAAGTCGCAGGATACAAAATCAATGTACAGAAATCAGTTGCATTCTTATACACTAACAATGAAGCAACAGAAAGACAACTAAAGAAACTGATCCCATTCACAATTGCACCAAGAAGCATAAAATACCTAGGAATAAATCTAACCAAAGATGTAAAGGATCTGTATGCTGAAAACTATAGAAAGCTTATGAAGGTAATTGAAGAAGATTTAAAGAAATGGAAAGACATTCCCTGCTCATGGATTGGAAGAATAAATATTGTCAAAATGTCAATACTACCCAAAGCTATCTACACATTCAATGCAATCCCAATCAAAATTGCACCAACATTCTTCTCGAAACTAGAACAAGCAATCCTAAAATTCATATGGAACCACAAAAGGCCCCGAATAGCCAAAGGAATTTTGAAGAAGAAGACCAAAGCAGGAGGCATCACAATCCCAGACTTTAGCCTCTACTCCAAAGCTGTCATCATCAAGACAGCATGGTATTGGCACAAAAACAGACACATAGACCAATGGAATAGAATAGAAACCCCAGAACTAGACCCACAAACGTATGGCCAACTCATCTTTGACAAAGCAGGAAAGAACATCCAATGGAAAAAAGACAGTCTCTTTAACAAATGGTGCTGGGAGAACTGGACAGCAACATGCAGAAGGTTGAAACTAGACCACTTTCTCACACCATTCACAAAAAGAAACTCAAAATGGATAAAGGACCTGAATGTGAGACAGGAAACCATCAAAACCTTAGAGGAGAAAGCAGGAAAAGACCTCTCTGACCTCAGCCGTAGCAATCTCTTACTCGACACATCCCCAAAGGCAAGGGAATTAAAAGCAAAAGTGAATTACTGGGACCTTATGAAGATAAAAAGCTTCTGCACAGCAAAGGAAACAACCAACAAAACTAAAAGGCAACCAACGGAATGGGAAAAGATATTTGCAAATGACATATCGGACAAAGGGCTAGTATCCAAAATCTATAAAGAGCTCACCAAACTCCACACCCGAAAAGCAAAT
Organism: Puma concolor; assembly: GCF_028749965.1. Classification (NCBI taxonomy): domain Eukaryota; kingdom Metazoa; phylum Chordata; class Mammalia; order Carnivora; family Felidae; genus Puma; species Puma concolor. The sequence continues at coordinate 219,473,751 of NC_141667.1, forward strand.
AACCCAGTGAAGAAATGGGCAGAAAACATGAATAGACACTTCTCTAAAGAAGACATCCGGATGGCCAACAGGCACATGAAAAGATGTTCAGCGTCGCTCCTTATCAGGGAAATACAAATCAAAACCACACTCAGGTATCACCTCACGCCAGTCAGAGTGGCCAAAATGAACAAATCAGGAGACTATAGATGCTGGAGAGGATGTGGAGAAACGGGAACCCTCTTGCACTGTTGGTGGGAATGCAAATTGGTGCAGCCGCTCTGGAAAGCAGTGTGGAGGTTCCTCAGAAAATTAAAAATAGACCTACCCTATGACCCAGCAATAGCACTGCTAGGAATTTACCCAAGGGATGCAAGAGTGCTGATGCATAGGGGCACTTGTACCCCAATGTTCATAGCAGCACTCTCAACAATAGCCAAATTATGGAAAGAGCCTAAATGTCCATCAACTGATGAATGGATAAAGAAATTGTGGTTTATATACACTATGGAATACTACGTGGCAATGAGAAAAAATGAAATATGGCCTTTTGTAGCAACGTGGATGGAACTGGAGAGTGTGATGCTAAGTGAAATAAGCCATACAGAGAAAGACAGATACCATATGGTTTCACTCTTATGTGGATCCTGAGAAACTTAACAGGAACTCATGGGGGAGGGGAAGGAAAAAAAAAAAAAAAAGAGGTTAGAGTGGGAGAGAGCCAAAGCATAAGAGACTGTTGAGAACTGAGAGCAAACTGGGGGTTGATGGGGGGTGGGAGGGAGGAGAGGGTGGGTGATGGGTATTGAGGAGGGCACCTTTTGGGATGAGCACTGGGTGTTGTATGGAAACCAATTTGACAATAAGTTTCATATATAAATAAAAAATAAAATAAAATAAAAAATAAATAAAACAAAGGTCATTAATATATAAAGTAGATGGGAAAAAAACCTCAATTTTGTGTATTCCTTTTCTCCAAACCTGTATCCCAGTAGTATTTTTTATAGACTCTCTAAATAAATCTTATGTTAGTATCCAAGGGCTAGTTTGCCTTCTATGTACATAGCTCTGCACTAAGACTAGGGATTATTAACTCATAAAGAAAATAGTGATGGAAGTAGCTGAGGTTACTGTTAAAATGCTGTTTACTGTTGGTGGGAATGCAAACTGGTGCAGCCACCCTGGAAAACAGTATGGACATTCCTTAAAAAGTTAAAAATAGAATTATCCTATGATCCAGCAATTGCACTATTAGGTATTTACCCAAAGGATACAGAAATGTAATTTGGAAGGGATAACACACACCCTGATGGTTATAGCAGTATTATCAACAATAACCAAATTATGGAAAGAGCCCAAATGTCCATGGATAAAGAAGAGGTGGTATGTGTGTATGTACGTGTATGTGTGTACACACACATATATACATACATATGTGTATATACACACACGTGTGCATATATATATACACACACAATGGAATATTAACCATCGAAAACAATGAAATCTTGGGGTGCCTGAGTGACCCAGTTGGTTAAGTGTTCGACTCTTGATTTCAGCTCATGATCTTATGGTTCATGGGTTCGAGCCCCACATTGGGCTCCATGCTGAGCATGGAGACTGCTTGGGATTCTCTCCCTCCCTCTCTCTCTCTCTCTCTCTCTCTCTCTCTCTCTACCTCTACCCTCCCCTGCCTGCATGCTCCCTCCCCCCTCTCTCTCTCAAAACAAAAAAGAAGGATGAAGTCTTGGCATTTGCAACAATGTGGATGGAGCTAGAGAGTATTATGCTAAGTGAAATAAGTTGGTCAGAGGACAGATACCATGATTTCACTCATTTGTAGAATTTAAAAAACAAAACAAATGCACATAGGGGAAAAAAAGAGGCAGACCAAGAAACAAACTCTTAACTATAGACAACAAGCTGTTGGTTACCAAAGGGCAGGTAGGGAGTGGCTTAAAGAGGTGATGGGTATTAAGGAGGGCACTTGTGATGAGCGCTGGGAGTTGCATGTAAGTAATGAATCAGTGAATTCTACACCTGGAACTAATATTACATGTTAACTAACTGGAATTTAAATAAAAACTTGAAAAAAATGTGCTGTTTAACAGTGTTATGGTTATAACAATTTAATGTTCCGAAAAATCCACTTGTAATTGAAAATGAATAATAAACATGATTAATTCCCCTTATGTCTCCAGTGTACCGACTGGCCTATCTTCGACTAAATACCCTGTGTGCACGCCTTCTGTCTGACCACCCTGAACTGGAACACATCATCTGGACCCTTTTTCAGCACACACTGCAAAATGAGTATGAACTCATGAGAGACAGGCATTTGGATCAGGTAATAATGTAGTTCACTTCTCTTCTCCTACTTATTTGTTAACTGTATACTGATTTCTTAAAAGATTAGATTCAAATGAGAAGCCAAATCAATTTTGCAGACTTAATATATGTGCACTTGTTAGCTACCTTTTGTAATTTTGCTGTACTTCTTAGAGCTTTAGAGCTTGAGAGTATTTTAGTAACTTGCTTAATGACCTAAAAGATCTTGTTTACACAAATCATTGAAGAAACCGTTTATTGTGGACTTTTTCTGTCTTGTGCTAAACTAGATTTCATGTTAGTATGGAAAAAGCATGAGATTTAAGAACAATTTGATCTGGGGGCACCTGGGTGGCTCCGTCGGGTAAGCGTCAAACTTCGGCTCAGGTCATGATCTCGCTGTTCATGAGTTCAAGCCCGGCATCAGGGTCTGTGCTGACAGCTCAGAGCCTGGAGGCTGCTTCAGATTCTGTGTCTCCCTCTCTCTGCCCGTCACCTGCTTGCACTCTGTCTCTCTCTCTGTCTCTCAAAAATAAATGAACATTAAAAAACTTATTTAAAAAACCCAAGTTTATTTAAAACAGTGCCTACTGTTTGAATGAATGAACAAACTAATGACTGAAAGATTTAATTTACAGAGAACCATCTCTCATATCTTCATTTTTCTTCTCTGTACCGAATAATAAGAATATATATTTTTTTTAGTAACAACTTATTGAGATGTAATTCACATACCATACAAATTAAAGTATATACCCCAGTGGTTTTTAGTATATTCATGGAGTTGTGCAAGCATCGTCACAAACACTTTTAAAACAGTTTTTTATCATGCCAGAAAGAAACACCATACCCTTAAGTACTTACCCCCTGTTCCCCCACTCCCTCCATCCCCAGGCAATACTAGTCTTTCTATCTCTGTAGATTTGCCTATTCTGGACGTTTTTAATAATTGCAGTCATATAATCTGTTGTCTTTTGTGTCTGGCTTCTTTTATTTAGTACAGTGTTTTCATTGCTTATCTGTGTTATAGCTTGTATAAGTACTTCATTCCTTTTTATTGCTGAATAATATTCCATTGTGTGGATATACCACATCATATATATCTGTTCATCATTTAGTGTACATTTACTTTCTATTTTTTGGCTACCATGATTAATGTTACTGTGAACATGTATGTACAAGTCTTGTGTGGATATATGTTTCCAGTTTTCTGGATGTATACCTAGAAGTGAAATTGTCAGGTCATATAATAACTGTGTTTAACCTTTGAAGCCTGGCCAGATTATTTTCCAATTTACCCACACCATTTTACATTCCTACCAGCAGTGTATGAGGTTCTAGTTTCTCCACATCCTCACCAACTTCTTATTTGCTTTTTTAATTATACTCATCCTAGTGGGTATAGAGTGATATCTCTTTATGGTTTTGGTTTTCATTTCCCTAATTGCTAATGATACTGATTGAACATTAAACACACTTTTCATGTGCTTATTGGCCATTTGTTTATCTTCTTTAGAGAAATATCTATTCAGATCATTTACATAATTTTTAATTGAGTGTCTATTTATTATTGATTTATAAGGGTTCTTCATGTTGTCTACATAAAAGTCCCTTATTTCATATGATTTGCAAGTGTTTTTTCCAGTTCTGAGTTGTCTTTTTCACTTTTTTGATGGTGTCCTTTGAGGCACACAAGTTTTAAATTTTGATCATATTCCACTGGGTGTTGTATGGAAACCAATTTGACAATAAATTATACTTAATATAAAAAATTTTGATCGTGTTCAGTTTATCTGTTTTTTTCTTTTGATGCTAGTGCTTTTGGTGTCATATCTAAAAAACCGTTGCCAAATCAGAGACCACCAAGGTTTATCCTTATTTTTCTTCATTTTTCTCAGAGCCTGGGAAAAATGAGTATGAACAATTTAATGTTCTGAAAAATCCACTTGTAATTGAAAATGAATAATAAACATGATTAATTCCCCTGCTAGCTCTTACTTTTTTTTTTTCAGTTAATTTTTCTGTATGGTGTGAGATAGTAGTCTAACTTCATTCTTTTGTGTGTGAATACTGCTTGTTCCAGCAGCATTTCTTGAAAAGGCTTTTCTTTCCCTCTTGACAGTTGTCAAAAATAAACTAACTATATATATGTAAAAGTTCATTTCTGGTCTCTTAATTGTACTGCATTGATCTGTAGGGAAGCATGATACCCCAGTTTTACTCTTCTTTTTCAAGATTTGTTGTGCTGTTCTGAAGCTTGCATTTCTATATGAATTTTAGGATCACCTTGTCAATTTGTACAAAGAAGGCAACTGGAATTTTGATAGGGATTGTACTGAATCATAAATCAGTTTGAGCAGCTCTGTCATCTTAACAATATTAAGTATTCCAGTCCATGAACATGTGATGTCTTTCCATTTATTTAGATGTTCTTTAATTTTTTCAGTAACGTTTTTAAGTTTTCAGAGTACAGTCTTGCATTTGTTATACTCAATTTAGACCTAAGTAGTTTATTCCTTTTAACACTATTGTAAATGAAGTTGTCTCTTTAATTTCTTATTTGGATTGTTCATTGCTAGTGTATGGAAATACAATTAATTTTCATATATTAATCATCTTACAGTTTTGCTGAAGCAATTTATCAGTTGTAATAGTTTTTAGTGGATTCCTTACTATTTTCAATATATAAACTCATGTATCTTCAAATAGAGGTAGTTTTACTTCTTCCTTTGCAATCTAGATGACTGTTATTTCATTTACTTGTCAAATTGCTTTGGCATAGAACCTCCAATACAGTACTGAATGAAAGTGGTGAAAGGGGACATCCTTGTCTTATTCCTGACCTCAGGGGAAAGCATTCAGTCTTCCACCATTAAATGTATTGTTAGCTATGGAGTTTTTGTATATGCCCTTTATCAGGTAGTGGAAGTCCCCATCTATTCTTAGTTTATTGAGTGTTTTTATCACAAATGGGTATTGAATGCTTTTTTCAAATGCGTTTTTCTGTATCTATTGAGATGATCATTGGGTTTTTTCCTTTTTATTGTATTGTGGTGTATTATATTAATTAATTCTTCAGTATGTTAAACCAGCCTTGCATTTCTGGAATGAATCCTACTTGGTCACATAGTACATTAGATATGCTGCTGATTCAGCTTGTTTTTGTTAAGGATTTATACATCTGTAATCATAAGAGATAATGGTAATCCTCCTCTGATGTCTGTTTTTGAGTACTACTGACCTCACAGAATTAATTGGAAAGTGTTCCCTCCTCTTCTAATTTCAGAAGAGTTTGTGAAGAATTGGTATTGATTTTTTTTTTAATGTTTGGTAGAACTCACCAGTGAAGCCATCTAGGCCTGGGCTTTTGTTTGTGGATAGTTTTTTATTATTAATGAAAGCTCATATTTTCTATTTCTTCTTTAGTCAGTTTTGGTAGTTTGTGTCTTTTCTTAAATTTTTCCAGTCCATCTTAGATAGTTGTTTTGTTGGTATGCAATTGTTCATAATGTTCCCTTAAAATCCTTTTATTTCTGTAAGGTCAGTAGTAATGTTCCCAATAAGAATATTTTTAGCAAAAGGTACACTAGTGTATAAGGGTATAACCTACAAATATGTATATTTTACAAGAGAATAAATATTTGGATATATAAATTCTAGGATGTTGGATTTTTAAAAGTAGGCACTCATTGCCTTATGGTTCTGCTTTTCTACAATATAGAAAGACAGTAGTGCTAAGGGTTTCTAAAGAGATTAGGTATCTTGAATCAAGAAGATTTTTGCAGAGAGAAACCTTAGGAAAAGAACTGAAGTAGGAAAAAAATGTGAATTAGCAAAGAAGTTATTGGATGGCATTCTGAATGGGGAGACCAGAATTGGGGCTGGTAGGTTGCTGAACAAGGGATGGTGAATAGATATTCTCGGCGATAGTATATATAAGCAAGAATGTTGCAGAGATATGAATACTTAAATTTGGCAATAAAATTCATGCAAATGAATAAAGTTTGATTTTTAAGTTCATAGAGAATAATTTCCAATCTAATTTTTATATTAAATTTTTTTTTATTAAAATGTAATATGCGGGGCGCCTGGGTGGCGCAGTCGGTTAAGCGTCCGACTTCAGCCAGGTCACGATCTCGCGGTCCGTGAGTTCGAGCCCCGCGTCGGGCTCTGTGCTAATGGCTCGGAGCCTGGAGCCTGTTTCCGATTCTGTGTCTCCCTCTCTCTCTGCCCCTCCCCCGTTTATGCTCTGTCTCTCTCTGTCCCCAAAAAAATAATGGTTGAAAAATAAAATAAAATTATTAAAAAAAAAATGTAATATGCATATAGAAACATCCATGTATCATAAGGATACATCTTAATGCAGATTCATCAGCTGAACTCACCTGCATAACCTGTCTCCAAATCAGGAACATTATCTACAATACAAAGACTCTCTCCTGCCCCTTGCTAGAAAGTCCCCTTACCACTATCACCAAATGTATTCAGTATTATTTTATCTGATAGTTTGAACCTTTTACACAACTGGCTTTTTTTCTTTTTAAGTGCTAGTTACACAGTTAACTCATTCGAGTTTCAGCTTTTCTGGGAAAAATTTAAGTAACGGGTGAAGGTTAGAGTTATTTACAAACCAGATGATCAATTCTAATAATTGAGATTTGGCTATTTGCATTTTGTCCCTTAAACACAATTTGGGCTAAACACTTCACATCAACTTTCAAACTGGGCTCAGGATTAGAAAAGATAATCCTATAGGAACTTAAGCTTCCGTTTTTTTTTTTTTTTGGAAGCTAAAAGAAAGATAACAGAGTACTCTTTAGAACACAACTGTGTAACAAAATTCTGATATTTTTATATTACATTGATTTACTAGATTATGATGTGTTCCATGTATGGCATTTGCAAAGTGAAGAATATAGACCTTAAATTCAAAATCATTGTAACAGCATACAAGGATCTTCCTCATGCTGTTCAGGAGGTAAGTAACCTTCCATGGTAAGATTTTAGATATATCCATATCCATAATATAGATAACTTAAGTCATTAATTAGACCATATATTCTGACCTTATTATATAAATTCACCTGTCAATTTTTTACTTTTATGTTATTAATTATTTGTAACTAAAATGGAATTGGAAAGTTAAGACATTTTAATATCCAAATTTATATTTTAAAGTTAATAAGGAATACTGTATCCCTCCAACAAAGAGGAATATTTGTAATAAACATTACATGTATATATACATAAAAAATATCTGTGATGTTTCAGGGCACCTGGGTGGCTCAGTCAATTAAGTGTCCAGCTCTTGGTTTCGGCTCAGGTCATGATCTCATAGTTCATGAGTTCAAGCCCTGCATTGGGCTCCGTGCTGACAGGGCAGAACCTGCTCAGGATTCTCTCTTTTCCTCCCTCCCTCCCCAACTCTTTTTCTTTCTCTTTCTCTCTTTCTCTTTCTTTCTATCTCAAAGTAAATAAACAAACTTTAAAAAAAAAATGCATCACATTTCACTTCTGGTAGAGCAGCTATAATCTAAACCTAAGAAGGCTTTTTCAGGTGATTTTTTACTACATAGTATGTGATTCTTACTGTTCAAACATATTATGAATTATTTATAAAGAAAATCTAAAGAGGTAAATTTCTAAATTCATTTAACAGTTGTTTTTATTCTTCTTCCTCAGACATTCAAACGAGTTTTGATCAGAGAAGAGGAGTATGATTCCATTATAGTATTCTATAACTCAGTCTTCATGCAGAGACTTAAAACAAATATTTTGCAGTATGCTTCTACCAGGGTATGTCAGAAGTATCCTTTGACTGGGAAACTCTATTTATAAAGCAATGGATCTCATTAAAACATTAAAAAAATAATCTACTTTTTGTTTTTGCCTTAGCCCCCAACTTTGTCACCAATACCTCACATTCCTCGAAGCCCTTACAAGTTTTCTAGTTCACCTTTACGAATTCCTGGGGGAAACATCTATATATCACCCCTGAAGAATCCATATAAAATTTCAGAAGGTGTGCCAACACCAACAAAAATGACTCCAAGATCGAGGTTTGTGTTTTCTCTTTAGGGAAGGGGCAAAGAATAAGAGGAGATTGTTTTGACCCAAGCACAAAAATATAAAGCTTTCTTCATTTAAAATGAATGACAATTTATATTAAGTGACATGGCAAGAATTTGGTAGAAAAGATAATGTTTACTTAAATGGTTTTGCAAATTTAGTCATCAACCTTTCTGGTTGCTGGGATCTATTTTTTGTGAACAGAGAACAACTTTTGTAATAAGTTTAAAATCACTTTCATATTTTTGCAAGTAGACAATCTGCTAAGCAAAGTGGATTACTTTCAGTTAAGAATTTTTATTCTGTAGATTTATTGAATGTCCTATAAGCTCAGTGAACTTGTTCGTCTTGCTTTGTTGTTAAAATGTAGATGACTGATTAAATGTAGATGACTGTAAATTAAGTCTTTAGAAGTCCATTCTTAATTCTGCCTGCAGTTTCCTTACATTACTTGGGGCAGGTGTCAGGGCTACTATGGAAGGGTGCTGTCTATCAGGGAGATGATGAGTATGAAGCTGTTTTAAATTCCTAGATGAAAGGTTCTGTGCAACTACAAATCATTATATCATCTTCTACATCCAACCACAAGTGCTTTCTGGCTTTGAAGTGCTTCCATTGACTTATTATATGTTATCATGGGCAGTTTGAAACTGACTTAATTTGTAGAGTGGTAGGCAGATTAGGAAGTGTAGTTAATGTAGTCTCATCTCCCCAAATTGTCAGCTCATATAGTTGTACTTAATGAGCAAGAAAAACAGGGAGAAGGAGATATATTAACCCTTGAGAAAACATTTGTGTGGGGTGTTTAATTACATAAGTAATGCACACTCATGGTAAAAATCTCAAACTCTACAGGAAGAGATAAAGTAGAAAATAATTGGCAAATGATATAAATGCTCTCATGCACTTTGTACCATATTTTATTTGATGTTCTTATAGTATCTGTGTACTGATACCTACAAATTATGTTGTAAGTTCCTAACATGCTGCACCGTGCATATTTAATTTACAGTCCCACACTGCCACATGAAAATGTATACTTAGGTAATGAGAATTGATCCATATTATACTTATGATGATGGCTATTTGCTGAATTTAGTAAAATCATTTCTGGGTTGAGGTTCTTTAGCAAAAAATTCACATTCTTAAAGTTTTAGATAAATCATTTGTCAGGTATTAAGAGAGCATCTTTAAAAAAAATTTTTTTTACATTTATTTATTTTTGAGAGACAGAGACACAGCATGAGCAGGGGAGGGGCAGAGAGAGAGGCAGACACAGAATCAAAAGTAGGCTCCAGGCTCTGAGCTGTCAGCACAGACCCCGATGCGGGGCTTGAACTCATGAACAGCGAGATCATGACCTGAGCCAAAGTCGGATGCCCAACCAACTGAGCCACCCCAGGCACCCTAAGAGAGCATCTTAATACTCTACTTATCCAGCATATTTAGGTATTCTGCTTAATCAAATATATATAGAATGATGGCCACTTATCAAGGAATTGTAGGACAATAAAATCTATTAGTCCCATGTGCATATGATTAGTCTCATGTGCATATTATTATATCCTTGTTATGTCAGGCTAATGCTGTTCTTCAGCTTTATTATTAAAAACAAGTTATATGGTTCACTCATGGCAACCACAAAACCCCAAACCTATGATATATACACAAAAAATAGAAAGAAAGCCAAATATAACACTATAGAAACTCATCAGTCACAAAGCAAGAGAAGAAGGAACAGAGAAGAACTACAAAACAACCATTAAACAAGGAACAAAATAGCAATAAATACATACCTATCAATAATAACTTTAAATGTAAATAGCCTGAATGCTTCTATCAAAAGAGAGGGTGGTGGAATGGATAAAAATACAAGACCCTTCTGTATGCTGGCTATAAGAGACTCACCTTAGACATAAAGACACATACAAATTGAAAGTAAAGGGATGGAAAAACATTCACCATGTAAATGGAAGCAAAAAAAAAAAAAAGCAAAAAAATCAGCAGTACTTATCCGAGACAAAATAGACTTCAAAACAAAGACTGTAATTAGAGACAAAGAAGGGCATTACAGAATGATAAAGCAGTCCAACAAGAGGATGTAACATTTGTAAATATCTGTGTACCCAACACATGTATTAGAGCACTTAAATACATAAAGCACATACTAATGAACATAAAGGGAGAAATTGATGGTAGTACAGTAATAGTAAGGGACTTTAACCCTCCTCTTCATATCAGTGAATAGATCATTCAGGCAGAAAATCAGTAAGGAGACAGTGTCTTTAAATGACACTTTGGAACAGGTGGACATAATATTCAATCCAAAAACAAAAAAAATATTACTCTCAAGTGCACATAGAACATTCTCCAGGATAGATCACATGTGAGACACAAAACAAGCTTCAATAGATTTAAGCGGATTGAAATCATACCATGCATCTTTTATGATCACAGCAGTATGAAACTAGAAATAAATCACAAGAAAAAAACTGGAAAAAACACAAACACGTGGAGACTAAACAACATGATACTAAATAACCAATGGGCCAACAAAACAATCAAAGAAGAAACAGATTCATGGAGAGAAATGAAAATGAAAACACAATAGTCCAAGAATCTTTGGGATGCAGTGAAAGAGTTCTAAGAGGAAAATATATAGCAATACAGGCCCACTTCAAGAAACCAGAAAAGCTCAAATAAACAATAAACCTTAACCTAAATGAACTAGAAAAAGACGAACAACAAAGGCCAAGGTGAGTAGAAGAAAGGAAATAATAAAGATCACAACAGAAATAAATGATGTAGAGACTAAAAAGAAGAAAGTTAACAAAACCAAGAGCTGGTTCTTTGAGAAGATAAACAAAATTGATTATCCCTTAGCTATACTCATCAAGAAAAAGAGACAAAGGACCCAAGTAAATAAAATCAGAAAGGAAAGGGCAGTAACAGCTGACACCACAGAATTATGAAGGAATCTAAGAGACTACTACAAAAAATTGTATACCAACAAATTGGATGACCTTGCAGAAATAGATAAATTCATGAAAACATACCATTTTCCAAAACTGAATCAGGAACAAATAGAAAATCTGGACAGACTGATTACTAGTAATGAAATTGGATCAGTAATCAAAAAACTACCAAAAAATAAACGTCCAGTCCAGATGCGTTAATAGATGAATTCTACCAGATATTTAAAGAAGAATTAATACCTATTCTCCTCAAACTATTCCAAAAAAATGGAAATGGCAGGAAAGCTTCCAAATGCATTCTACAAGGCCAGAATTATCCTGATCTGATAACCAAAACCAGACAAAGTCCCCACAAAGAAAGAAAACTACAGGCCAGTATCCCTGATGAATATAGATACAAAAATCCTTGACAACATATTAACAAACCACATTCAACAACATATCAAAAATATCATTAACCACAAGCAATGGGATTTATTCCAGGGGTGCAAGGGTGGTTTGATATTTACAAATCAATCAACATTGTGCAGTGCATCAACAAAACAAAGGATAAAAATCATATGATAATCTCAGTAGACCCAGAAAAAGCATTGACAAAATTCAACATCACTCATGATAAGAAACTTTCAACAAAGTGGTGTTAGAGGTAACATACCTCCACATAATAAGGCCATATATGAAAAACCCACAGATAACATGATACATACCACATGATAACATCATAGTGAGAAACTGAGCCTTTAAGATCAGGAGTAAGACAAAGGATTTTCACTCTCATCACTTTTACTTAACATAGTACTAGAAGCTTCACCCATAGCAATCAGGGAAGAAAAAAAATGAAAGGCATCCATAGTGGTCAAGAAGTTAAACTGTCACTGTTTGCAGATGACATGATACTGTACATAGAAAATCCTGAAGACTCCATCAAAAAACTACTAGAATAAGTGAATTCAGTAAAGTTGTAGGATATAAAATTAACATACAGAAATCTGTTGCATTTCTATACACTAATACTGAAGTAGCAGAAAGGGAAATTAAGAAAACAACACTATTTACAGTTGCACCAAAAAAGAATAAAATACCTAGGAATAAACTTAACCAAAGAGGTGAAAGATGTGTATCTGAAAACTGTAAAACACGAAAGAAATGGAGGATGACACAAACAAATGCAAATATATTCCATGCTCATGGCTTAGAAGAATTAATATTGTTAAAATGACCATACTACCCAAAGCAATCTACAGATTCAATGCAATCCCTATCCGTATACCAATAGCATTTTTCACAGTCTAGAACATATAATACAAAGTTTGTATGAAACCACAAAAGACCCCTGAATAACCAAAGCAACCTTGAAAAAGAACAGGGGCACCTGGGTGGCTCAGTAGGTTGAGTGTCTGTCTTTGGCTCAGATCATGATCTTGTGGTTTGTGAGTTCAAGCCACACATCAGGCACGCTGCTGCCAGACTGTCAGTGTAGAGCCCTCTTCGGATTCTCTGTCTTCCTCTCTCTGCCCCTCCCCCATTTGCACTCTCCCAAAAAATAAATATTAAAAAAAAAAAAAAAGAATAAAACTGGAAATGTCACAATCCCAGATTTCAAGAAAGGTTTCAATGTCATAATTACTACAAAGTTGTAGTAATCGAAACAGCATGGTACTAGCACAAAAATAAACACATTGATCAATGGAACAAAATATCCCAGAAATAAATCAACGATTATATGGTCAATCTATGACAGAGAAGGAAAGAACATACAGTGGGGAAAAGACCAACTCTTCAATACATGGTGCTGGGAACACTGGACAGCTACGTGTAAAAGAATGAAAGTGGACCACTTTTTAATACCTTACACAAAAGTAACCTCAACATGGATTAAGACCAAAATGTGAGACCTGAAACCATAAAACTCTTAGAAGAGATCATAGACAGTAATTTCTCTGACATCAGTTGTAGCAACATTTTTTTTCTCAATATGTCTTCAAAACCAGGGAAACAAAAGCAAAAATAAACAAGTGGAACTATATCAAAATAAAAAGCTTCTGAACAGCAAAGGAAACCATCAATAAAATGAAAAGGCAAGCTAATGAATGGGAGAAAATATTTGAAACCATATATCTGAAAAAGAGTTAATACTCAAAATTTATAAAGAGCTCATACAACTCAATAGCAAATAAACAATTGAATTAAAAAAGTGAGCAGAGAATCTGAATATACATTTTTCCAAAGAAGATGTATAGATGGCCAACAGATACACAAAAAGATACTCAAAATCACTAATCATCAGGGGAATGCAAATCAACCATAGTGAGATAGCACACCTGTAAAATGACTAGAATCAAAAAGACAAGAAATAACAAGTGTTGGTGAGGATATGGAGAAAAAGGAACCTTCGTACACTGTTGCTCGGGATGTAAAATTGGTATAGCCAATGACGGAAAACAGTGTGGAGGCTTTTCAAAAACTTAAAAATAGAAATACCATATGATTCCACTATTGGGTACTTATCCAAGAAAATTAAAACACTTATTCTAAAAGATATGTTCTCCTGTATGTTTACTGCAGCATTATTTACAATATCTAAGATATGGAAGCAACCTAAGTGTCCATTCATGTATGAATGGATAAAGAGGATGTGGTATATATGTACAAGGGAATATTATGCAGCAGTTAAAAAGTACAAGATTATGCCATTTGAGACAACATGGATGGACCTAGAAGATACTCTGCTAAGTGAAATAAGTCAGAAAAAAACAAATACCACATGATTTCACTCATAAGTGAAATCTAAAAAAAAGAAAGAAAAGAATAAACAAAAATCAGAATCAGACCTATAAATACAGAGAACAAACTGGCGGTTGCCAGAGGGGAGGGAGTTATGGGATGGGCAAAATGAGTGAAGGGGAGTGGGAGATACAGGCTTCCGGTTACAGAATAAGTAAATCGTGGGAATAAAAGGTACAGCATGTGTAGTGACACTAGTGATGATAGTCTGTGATACTGTAATAGTAATACATAGTGACAAACAGTAGCTAAGCTTGTAGTGAGTATAGCATAATGTATAAACTTGTTGAATCACTGTGTTATACACCTGAAACTAAACTAGTGTACCCATAATGTGTCAACTATACTCAGACAAAAACAAAAGAACATAAATTATATGGTTCAAACAAGGACAGACTAATAGAGATTTCTGATTCTAAGATATATGACAGACTTTACTATATATCAGTAGAAATCTTAATTCGAATACTGATTATTTAATACTATAAGTTTTTGCCAAATGTTAGGCAAATTTTTAATGAGAAAATGTGAAAGAAATTTTAATTGTTATCTTACGTACTGATTTATGAGAATTAAATATGGATAAATTAAAATTTTCCTTTATCTTCTTTAAATGTGGACAGTGGCAGAATATAGTCTTTCAGTCATATAGTTCTTTAAAAATCTAAGAGACCAGCTCAGTGTATGATTAGAGTAGCATTGTTAGAATAAGCCACTGATGACTATAATTTTGTTGTGGTTCTGGGGTAGAGCAAACTTTTGATTTGGTATTTCTAATAGCTTAGAATGATGTATGTTCACCTCTGCACAGTTATATATGATTTTCATTACTAATTTGTATTTTATCTTGACAGAATCTTAGTATCAATTGGTGAATCATTTGGGGTGAGTATTTTCTTTCTGTAAAATACAGGAGCATGCATTGTAACTATAAAAGAAATTGCAGATTTCTGTTAACTTGAATTAACAAATGCTATTATTCAAACACCTCATCAATACATATTGCATAGAATTTAGAAAGAAAGAAAGAAAAATAGATTTATTTTCAAATCACATTTAATTTCAAATTATACTCCTAATTGGTGAATTTCAAAGTGGTTTTTTAAACATCCTTTGAAATTATATAATACATTACATAGATTTTTCTAAGCCATCAGTTCCTTGTCACTTGAGCCTCTACATGGAGCCACTCATTACAACATGGCATCCTGCTTCCCTCAGAGCAAGAAGAAAGAGAGAGGTATAGAGCAAAATGGAAGTCACAGTCTTTTTGTGACTAATATTGAAAGTGATATTCCATCACTTTTGTCATATTTTTGTCAGAAGCAAGGTAACACTAGGTCCAATCCACACACTCAGAGAAGGGAGTATTACACAAGCGTGTAGAAACTAGGAGGTGGGGATTCATGAGTGCCATTCTAGAGTCTGCCTACCCACTGCCTCAAATGAAATAACTAGAGAAGGATGGTGGCTTGTATACTAAAAGACTGAGTGTTAAAACATATGTTGCAAGTAGTAAATGCTGTGGTATTGAGCTCAAGTTAGGGTATAGCTATCAGGCTTCACAAAAGAGATGTGGGACCACATAGGAAGAGTTGGATCTGGATCCGAATAGAGTAGGGGGTCCTCAAACTTTTCTGCTTGCTATAACCTCTAAAAGAATTGAGAAAATGTTACAGGTACTTATATACTTTAAAGCTGATAACTAAAAATCTTATCATAAATTTGATATGTACACAGGATGTGCTCTAAATATATTTTCCATCTAAACTTGTTTTTGCATTTAATTTTTAGAAAATTACCTCATTTAATTTTTGGAAAGTAAAGCTTAATTAACAGAGCTAATCCTCACTGTCAGATCACTGAGACTTAATATTTCTATCAACAGTCTGACTTCATTTTTTAGTTCAGATGAACACGTTCATACACATCCCTGAGGTAATCGCCTGCTCCAGTTCTAAATTAGACATATAAGAAATAGAATTTTTCCGTGTGTTTGTCCCTTGGATGAAATAAGTTATTGTGTCCCCTTCGGTACTTATTACCAAAGCTTTCTTTACTTTGCTGTGACAGGATTCTCCCTCAAGAGATGTATATCGCAAATCATCTCCAGTAATAATGAATGGACTCAAAGTCTTTTGATATTTGAATTTTTATTTAAAAACTTAATGAATTCACATTTCAATAAATATTGTTATCAGTAATGGTTTAAAATATATAAACTATATGACTTGTCGACATAATACCCACAAAGCAAATCCAGAATTATTATTGAAAAGATATTTCACTTCTTATTAGACTCTTGTGATAGTCTCTTTGGTCCTGTTATGCCCTCAAACAAACAAAACCCATAAGGTTCCAGAAAGCCATTCTAACTTTACACACTTCTGAGAAGTAGCCTTGGTTTTGTGTGTGGGTGGGTTCCCAAAATGAGGAACCAGGATTTTCAGAGTAAGTCAGACTTGTTGGAGGAAGGCGAGAAGCCTCATGGGGAGAGACAGGAGGGTATTTAATTGGGGCAGGGTAAGTGTAGTTACACTGATTCTAAGATTTTTCATATCTCATTTGGTGCAATAAAGCAGACAATGAAAATGCAGGTATTACCCCAGCTGATTTTTGACACCCCTCAGACTACAGTTAAAGGTTGCTGACTGCAAGATTCTGGCATTTAATGATTTAAAATAAAGAATTCTGTAATTTGTAGACTTCTGAGAAGTTCCAGAAAATAAATCAGATGGTGTGTAACAGCGACCGTGTGCTCAAAAGAAGTGCTGAAGGAGGCAACCCTCCTAAACCGCTGAAAAAACTACGCTTTGATATTGAAGGATCAGATGAAGCAGACGGAAGGTAGGAACAGGTTTGAAATGGTCCTGTGGAGAAGCCAGAGTGCAGCTGTGCTCCTGACTTCCACCAGGCCCTTTTATGCCAATTTCATTTGGAAGTTGTGAACATTGCTCACAATAGGTAGGAATGTATCCCAAAGTTAAAAGCACCATATAAATCATGTACTGCCTACTGAAAGTCTTTGAAAATATCGGCTACTAGCAATCTGATGTGTTTTCATGTTTTTTTATAAAGCTATTAATAAAAATTCGTTATGATTAACAGACTTTTTAAGTGCTTACTCTTGAAAAATATTTACTGTGTTTTGTAAGACTCACTGATAAAATACAAAAAGGTTCTAAATTTGTGATGGTTATATTTTAGATGTTTTTTGTTTATAAACTGTTGAAATTAAAAGTCACTCACTAAGAGTGTGAAGTAAGTCGTTGAAATCACCATAGTTATTAAAAATTTGAGTTTTCCGTTTATCTGTATACATGTGAAATGTTTTGTCTTTTTTAAATCTGCAGTAAACATCTCCCAGGGGAATCCAAATTTCAACAGAAACTGGCAGAAATGAGTAAGTACTTATCATTTCACCTTATGTAAATATGAAACATTGTTTATCTTGCAAAAGGCCTTTTCTTGTTTTAAAGGAATAAATACATATAATTCCCTAACTTAGCACACTTGCTTATACACTGAAGATGCAATTCAATCAAGTATGTACTCTTTACCCACAGACATTTGTGGATTAGATGTATGATGCAAAGTGAAGGTCATCTTTACTCTTTCTAAAATCTTTAGTGTAGAAATACTAAGAAGTGAAACCACATCTTCAACATGAATGGCTAGAAATACTTCAGGAGAGCGAAACTATAATGAGGAACTCTAAGAGTGTTGGATATAAGGAAAGGTTTTTTTAAATAAAATTAGCATATATAAACATCATCCCCCTTATTTGAAGAATAATTTTTTATCCTATTATGGAACTTCTCTAATGTGCAAGTTTTAAAAATTTACTGTCAAACAAGTTTTCCATTGCTGGAAATCAGAATTTTGATAAAGAGCACCAAATCATTTTCCAGATTACAGAGTGACATAAATCGGGAATGTTAAGACAAATGGGATTCTATCCTCAGCCACTCTATGACTATAAAAGATTAACCTAAGTATAATAAATGGAAACTACGTTAAGAAAAAGACAAACATGTACTGACTGCTACTGGGTTGTCCTACAGAGATAACTGTGGTAGTTTAAGTGTGACACTTCCTGATAATCTGCCAGATCCGTTGACAGGAAATATAGCTGGTATGGGGAAAGAAGACACATACTTCAGAGATAAGTATTAAAATTATTGGGGCATCTGGGTGGCTCAGTCAGTTAAGCGTCCGACTCTTGATTTCTGCTCCGGTCTTAATCTTGCGGTTGGTGAGTTTGAGCCTTGTATCAGGCTCTGCACTGACAGCATGGAGCCAGCTTGGGATTCTGTGTCTCCTTTCTCTACCCTTCCCCTGTTCACATGCACAAGTTTGTTCTCTCTCTCTCTCTCTCTCTCTCTCTCTCTCTCTCTCATTCTTTCTCTCTCCCTCCCCCCTCCCTCTCTCTCTCTCAAAAATAAACAAACAAACATAAAAAAAAAAACCCTATTATTCCTAGGTCATAGGACATATCAATAAGAACAATACCAACTGAAATGTGACTTTTTAAAAAAAAAGGCTTTCTCTAAACATGTGTCTGTCAATACGAAGTATTTATTTTTTTTAAATTTTTTTTTTCAATGTTTTTATTTATTTTTGGGACAGAGAGAGACAGAGCATGAACGGGGGAGGGGCAGAGAGAGAGGGAGACACAGAATCGGAAACAGGCTCCAGGCTCTGAGCCATCAGCCCAGAGCCCGACGCGGGGCTCGAACTCACGGACCGCGAGATCGTGACCTGGCTGAAGTCGGACGCTTAACCGACTGCGCCACCCAGGCGCCCCAATACGAAGTATTTAAACTATAAAGTATTTAAAAGAATGTTTTTTGGGGCGCTAGGGTGACTCAGTTGAGCATCCATCCAACTCTTGACTTTAGCTCAGGTCGTGATCCCAGAGTCGTTGGATCAAGCCCCACGTAGGTACAGAGCCTGCTTAAGATTCTCTCTCCATCTGCCCCTTTCCCCTGCTCACATGCACTCTCTGTCTCTCTCTAAAATTAAAAAAAAATAATAAAAAAACCAAAAAGAATGCTTTTGATTTTTTAAAACCTTATCTATGTGTTATTTCAAAGAGTACAATTAAAACTAAATATACCAAGAGTTTAAATTTTTTGGTTATAAATAAATCTTTTTTGTATTTTACATCAACTGACACACACCTATTTTAACTTTTAAGTAGTTGTGGCATTTCCCCTCATTATGTGAAAATAGACATGAAGTTTATGACCAAAATGAAGCTTTGAAAACATTTGGAGGCATTTGGAAGCTCACAAATACGCATTTTAAAAGGAGCAGAAAGCTGTAAAAACACGCATATTTTCTTAGAGAAGAGTTCAGTTGCTGTTGTCAGTACATTTTCCAGTGGCACACTCAGCTGTGATGGTGAATTCTCAGTGCCAGGCTGGAGTTCAGGACCTTTCTGAGGCTGGAAAATTGGGGAGAAGCAGCAGGAATGTTAACCCCTAAGGCTAAGGAATTCTTCCGTTTTCCTCAAAGACTTGAATTGCATTCAAAGAAGACCATCAGACAGTGCTAGGTTGCCGAGAGGGGGGAAGACTGAGAATTCGTATTTTCTTTCTTTTCCAAATGCGAATTTGTTTCCTCTTTATGAAGAGCTTCTGCCCACCACAAAAATCAAGTTAAGAATTTTTAAATAACTTAAAAGAAGTTTTCTGGTTTTGGCTGTGTTGTAACTAATACCGTACTTTTAAAACGTTCATGTCCGAATTAAATGAGCTGCCAGCTGACGTCTTTGCGAGGTATCTGCAAGCACAAGGGAATTACTTGCTTGGTGACGAATACCACTCCCTCCAACAGATCATTCTCGGCCAGGCCGGCATTCGGCTGGGCCACAGGGCCAAACCCAGCCTCAGCATCTCTGGAGCGGTAGTCTGCAGAGCTGGGCACGCCTGCAAGTATGCGAGACCACCTCTTGGTACATAGAGAAAATACTAGAATCTGTTTTTATCTCCTCTGTTTTTGATGTTTGGGCTGTGTGTGTTTTATAACTTATCTACAAACATAGATGGTATACACACACACCATACATATTTTGGTGGTACATACTTGGGAAAAAAAATGTACTGATAGAAATTATATGATAAAATTTTGGAAACCACTGCTTTGCCAGGCCCTGAACTCCATCGATTTGGCACAAGCCTAACGTTTATGGCCGCCCTTTGTCAACGCATCCAGCACCATCAGTGCTGTTAACATTTCTGCATCCTTTTTCCAGCATCTACCCGAACACGAATGCAGAAGCAAAAAATGAACGATAGCATGGATACCTCAAACAGGGAAGAAAAATGAGGATCCCATGACCTCACTGGGCACCGTATACACCTGTGGCCTCATTGTCTCTCACAGAGCAGACTGTGTGACTCTCCCAGGTTCTGTTTACGGCCACATTGGATATGATCTTCAGCTCTTTTTACGGATATTGGATCTCGAGTGTGCAGATGGGCTTGCCTGTGCGTGCAGGGGATTCCTAAGCCACTTGCAACGTCGTAGTCAGTAGAATATACATTGTTATTGCACAAGATTGAAAATCTTGTGTAAATACTGCCATTTAGAAAGTTGTAGCAGATGTTTTCATTTCCAAAATATAATTGCTGTGCTCTACAAACGGCGAGGATGCCCTGGGAGGGGCATCCCAGCAACCCAGGCCTATTTGAGTACTTTGTCTTTTCTTGTGGCATATATGTGATGTTTGCTATTATTTTATTAATTTATATTTATATATTTTTTAATTTAACATGAACGCCCTTAGAATATGTGTCCTGTCTTCCAAATGCAATTTGGCTGACTACTTCCCCCTCACCCAAGTGATCCTGAACTCTTCTGCTAAAACAGATATTAGAAACTAGAAAAACAAAATTACTAATTTTTACACATTAGATTTTAGTTTACTAATGGAATTTGATGTACTGTGTGCTTGTTTTATAAATTTTAGTTTTAAAATACAAGCAGAAAGCAGAGTATAAACAAATGATGTTGTCATACTACTGATACAGATTTCATACCTCAGGACTTGTAAGAATTTATTGATCCTTTTCTCCATCCAACTCCTGCTTTAAAGTGAGGGTTATTAATAGTACTCTTGGTTTTTATAAACCATTCAGAACCCCGAATTCAGGAAGTACCCATCTAGTACTTGGAAAATAAAGTGTTCAGCTAGAGCTTTGCCATAGAGGGCCCTAAGACAGGATATCCCAAGTGCACTTTCTAATGTTTCTGGGTCCGAAGAATCAAGACCTAAAATAATTTTACTCCACAGACTGTTAACTATAGGAGCCTTAATTTTTCTTTCTTAGAGGTTTGTTTAATTGCATCTCAGCAATTATTCTGCCCTCCTAAACTTGGGAAGGGGTGTGTTTTCTCGGGAATTGTACATGTCTTCCATGTATCTTTTGAGCTGGCAATTGTCTATTTATCTTTTTTTTTTTTTAAGTCAGTATGGTCTAACACTGGCATATTCAAAGCCACATCATTTCTACTCCAAAATTGCAAGTAATCAAAGGTCTTTGGGTTAGGCATTCATGTTTCTATCTGATTTTGTGCAAAAGCTTCAACTTAAAACAGCTACATTAGAAAAAGAGGCACTCCCCCCCACCCCAGCACCTAAAGGTGTATTTAAACTATCTTGTGTGATTAACTTATTTAGAGATGGTATAATTTAAATTAGGTGATATTTAAGGTAGCATCAGCTAGCTTTTAGGAAAAATCACTTTGTCTACCCAGAATTCTTTTTAAAAAGAATTCTGGTCTTATTTGTTAGAAAATGACATTTTATTTTGTGCTCGGTTAAGTTTCAAACTTGTTATCTTGATAACAAAGGCACTAGAAAGCTTTCTCCCATTTCCTCATTAGTTTCTGCATGAACATCATACAAATCAGTTAGCTTTTAGGTCAAGGGCTACCATATTTCTGGGTCTTTAGCTAATAAAGGTTTACGTTAGAGTTAGTGGCCAGAGTTTTAGGAACTTCACAGATCATATGTTGAGATTACTTACATAAGGCTTCAGGTATTGCTTTATTGCTTTTTTGTATTGGTTAAAACTGTACATTTAAAATTGCTTTGTTACTATTTTCTACAATTAATAGTTTATTTTAAAATAAATTAGTTGTTAAGAGTCTTCATGGTCTGATGTGTTCTTTGTATCTATCAAGTGCACTAATGTTCTCTTCTCTATCTGGCTTCTCTCCTAGTGCCTTGTCCATTGTTAACCTTCCATTGGCTTCCTATGCTGATGATTCCCACATTTATTTATCCAGCGTGACCTCTTTGTGGAGGTCAAAGCCCTCAGGCAGTGGGACTCACCGAATTCTCAAAACATAAACCAAAATTAAATCAAGATACCTTGTTTCTACCTCGGTCTTTCCCCATTTTACTAACCACTTACTTGGTCAAGTCAAAATCTTAAGAGTCATTTATCAACTTTTGTCGAGACCATGGTTTTAAACTTCTAACTGGTCTCCTTGTTCCCTTTCTATCCTTTATAAAGAGCAAAATTGATCCCTTTAAAATAGAAATTCATTTACATTGTTATTCAAGTATTGAGTCCTTGTCACAGCCTGTGGCATGGCCCCATTCACTTGCTCTTCCTCCTCCTCTGTACTTTCTCCTGCTCCTTGTGCTTCAGCCACACTGACCTTTTCTCTCCTAATACCAACCCTGGCTTTTCTATTTGCTGTTCCTTCTGCCTGGAGTGCAGTTCCCCCAGAATTTTGCACAGGTGATTCCTTCCTGTCTTTCATGGCTCAGCTCACAGGCCTTCCCTCGACCACACAAGCTAAAAATCCTTACTCTGTATTGTGTTACTGTCCTCCAAGAGTGTAACAGCGTTTATCACCGTTGGAAATCGTCTTGTTTGACCTACCTATTGCCTGTCTACTCATCCCTGCATCAAACTCCCTCTGCAAATGGGAAGCATCAGCCTGGCTGCTCTTATAGCTCTAGCACCTAAAAGAAACTCATACGTGGTCAAAAAAGAAAAAAAAGAGAATGTATATTTGCATATTTTTCCAAGTATATGGAAACAAATATTCCCTTCCTCTTTTAATAGGTCATGTACTCAGTACCCACCATATTCCAGGCACAGTTCTAAATGCAAGAGATACAGCAATGGGTAAATAAAGCTAAGATCCCCATCTCTGTGGAGTTTACCTTCTAAGTGTAGTTTCAGGGAAAGAGAGGAAGTGAATAAACAAGAAATATATTGTGCAGAAAAACATAGCAGGGAGTGCTAGGGAAATAGGTGGTCAGGGAAAGACTCACTGAGGTGGTATTTGAGCAAAGCCTGCCAGGAGGTGAGGGAGTAAGTCATGCAACGATGGGAAGACACCCAGTGGAAAAGCCAGTGCGCCGAGATGGGAATACGCCTGTGTGTTTGACGAACAATAAGGCGTCATAGAAAAATGGACAATCGTAAGAGGAGTAAAAGCAAGAATCTCTCGTCATCTAATGCAAAGTGTATGTTAAAGGCCTTTCCTCCCAAACATCCTATTTGTGTCTCACGGGTCCACAGTCTTTTCCTGCAATTCTGAGATCCAAAAGGCTTAAAAACCCAAGCGGTCTGTGCGTTTGTTTGGTGGCAAAAGTCATGTGACGTCAAACGTGTCTAAACTGGCATAGAGCTATTTACAGCCTTTTATCCTACTTAGTAGGAATACTCTTGTTTCACTACAAAAAAATATTAATACGTTGATTTTGGGAATCTAACCTAGGCCCTACTCAGGTATTACATATTAGGTGGTATAGGTACTAAACTCCAAAAACGGGACAACATGTATCTCATACCAAGGGTTTCAGATAAGGGATTATCTTGAATTTCAGTAATATGATTTCTCAAAAACAGGGTGGAAAGTGGAATTCTCTCCTTCTAGAACAGCAACATGTTTGTTCCTGAAGGAAGAAAGGCAATCACACCTCAATGGACTGTATTTATTTTGGGATCTTACATGAAATGCATCTCTTAGGTCAAAGCAAAAAGCAGCCTTTAGGATGCTAAAAGTTTTTAGTCTGGATGGTAGAAAATTGATCACTTCCAGGGATCTAGCATTCTAATAATAAAAACTCTTTAGAATAAAAAGGACAAATTCAAATTCATTTACTGATTTATTTCTCATTACAGTTTCTTGGTGCAAATGGTGGGGAGGAAGAACCTATATGTTGTAGTTCTAGTACCATCTGGATGATTTCATAGAAACTTGCCTCTCAAAGCATATTTTTGTTTTTCATTTTTGTGACAGTGTACATGGTATTGGTAACAATTCATTCAGTAGAATTTTCCTTTGGACTAAATATGTATTTTATGGGACAACAGGAAACCTTACCTTTAGAAATAGCATATTTCTACCACAAGTATAGTGTCTTACATAGAAATATATCTTGGTAATGCTGATAGTGTCTGGGATTTAAAACAATCTCTTTTAGTATGAACCTGGATATTCTCATAAATCTTTTTTTGTGTCTGTTATTTTGGGAGTATGCTTATATACTAGCATTGAAATATAAAATAATGACAATTTAATATGAAAGTTACGTTTATTCCACAGACTAACATCACTTACTTCCTCAATAGAAAACATCATGATTTTAACTGCATTTAGTGAAAGAAAATCAGTATGGTTTACGTTTTTATGCTTTGACAAAGACTGAATTGAAAGTAACAGGTATGATTTATCATTTTTCTTTACAGTTTTCCCAGCCCGTCTGTTGTAATAATAGCATGGGGAAGGCTAATAAGATAGACCAAAAAACAGACAAGACTATATAGTTTTTGTTGTTTGCTTTTCATCATCACTGGTCAGGAATCCTGCCTCTAAATAAAAATCAACAAGTCTGGTCCATAATGACTGGCAATTTTTCAGGTCTCAGCTGAAAAATGACTCAGGTCAGTACATTAACCTTTACTTTTAAAAAGCTTTAAATGATATCTTCACAAACCTCTATTCGCAAATGACCATATTCTTGTAAAATCTTAACCTTTCTCTGTGTAAGGCGTATGAGAATTATGCTGGAAGCACTAACTCACTGAACTTCTTGTGTGAGCAGAGAGGAAACAGAACATAGGGAAAGAAAATCTAAGATTAACTTCTGTAAAATGAAGGATCCATTAATTTATGATGTAGTGTCGTTATAGAAAATGTCCCTTTTCCCTCACATATCCCTAACTGAACAGCAAGGTTTCTGGGGCTCTACACTCATCTGTTAGAAATAAAGGAAAGCAAGTGTTATCCTCTGTATAGGAGTGTTGATGGCAAGCCTATCCTCCAGGATGAGAGAGAAAGCTCTGTTTTTTTCAGAGATGTATCCATGGGACTCCTCCGTCATCTCTCAAACTGGTCTATGAGCCCCTTCTTGTTTGGAGTCCCAGATTTTAAGGGTTAAACGGTGATTCTCATACTTGGCTCAGTATCAGGATTACTTGGGAAACTTCAAATATACTGAATTAGAATCTTTGGCAAAAGTTCCATAGATTGTTCTGTTGTACAAAGAGATAAGAACTGAGAGATATAGCAGCACAAACCTACACATAACAGAGCTTAGAAAATCTGGGTAAAAATCCATGCAGCCCTTCTTAATAACTTGTACCGTGGCAGCATGGGCTACTGACCCATTGTGGAGTTTGGTAAAAGGCAGGCCATTTTTTCATACCTCAGTAAACTCATCTGTTCCCTTTGAGTGTTCCAGTTTTTACATGAAATGACTTCATAAAAGAAAGAAGCTTAAGACCCTGTCAGAAATAGGCAAGAAAGGAAGAGAAGGTTTCGGAAGACCTTGTGAAGACGTAAAGGCATTGGTCCGTTCCAGCTAGCATTGGAAGGTGAGGAGGAAAAGTCAGCAATGCAGGCTGCGGTTGTCTAAATGCCTAAACTGACAGCTGTGGATAATAACCAGGTGTGAATGTTTCTTTGATAGATAAAACAGCAAATCTAACAAACAATGAAAACAAATGGTATATATGGCTAACTTCAAATAACAAATAACTGAATAAGACTATATAATTCCCAAAACAGGATTCTGATTAAGAACTAGAGGTCAAGGCCACTTTGCCTCTACCAGATAAGGTCTGCAAAAACAGGTAAACCAAGAGAAACTAAGGATTAAAAAGTGACCTCACCAATAAAGAGTAGTCAGAGGCAATAATATGAACAGTAATTATGTTGTTTATATGCCATTTATGTTTTAGGGTGGGCTTTGCTATGATAGGTTATCTGAGTAACTACTTCCAAAAATAAGCGTAATCAAATGGATTTGTATAAATGTAAGAGATATAAAGTTGA
The DNA here is from genome assembly GCF_028749965.1 of Puma concolor. Taxonomy (NCBI): domain Eukaryota; kingdom Metazoa; phylum Chordata; class Mammalia; order Carnivora; family Felidae; genus Puma; species Puma concolor. Next base: position 219,500,198 of record NC_141667.1, read on the forward strand.
TACAATTTTGCTGCTTATTAGGGATTAAAAAAAACACAACTGTTCTATTATCTACAAATAAGCACTTTATTATCAAATAGTTCAGCATCAGAACAAGGTTTCTAATTCCAAAAGAGTTTTCTTTACATAATATCATATTGTGAAATACATACCATATTGTGAAACCCATGTTAGAAGAATCTGACACTACATCCTACATCCCGTTCCAGTTTTTCTTTTGCAGTTGGGTAACTTGTTTTGACTGAAAAAGTATAAATTTATCTCATTCTTAATGCTGTCCATGAAATGTAAGTATGAGTTCCTTTTCAGCTAGTACTTTATAATTATTCTGTGCCAGGTTAAGAGAACTGTTTTACAGTGACATAAAACTCCACTACAAGAAAAACACATAATCATTTTTACATACACAGGCAAATCTCTCAACACAAAAAGAAAAGACATTATGCAATTATGTAAGGCAGATGAGCCCAGAAACAACATTCATTCAAAGACAGTACTTCATATTCAGTAATCCCGTATGAGAACTTAATGACTCAGAGTAAATAGAAAATTAAAATTAGCCCTTGGGACTTTGACAATTAAATTGTCAAGGCTGTTTGTGAATTCTAATTAATGCTCTAAGTTAGCCACTATTACTTAGAACCAGGTACCAGAAGAATATGAACCTCAATAGTGATGGGCTGTCTCAAATTTGTTTTTGTGCAATTTGTTATACCTTTATCCAGTATTCCACAAATAAAGCTGTTTTCAGGGCATACGTAAGATTTGTAATAAATGAATTGAGTGCCTGTGTATGCAAGGCACCGTTCTGGATGCTGACAATGTACTGTCCAGCTCTCTATGTGCTATCAGCCTGTTAAGAACAGAAATTTGGCCAGGATAGCATATACTTAGACCAATGTACCAAAAATGTCCAACTTAAGGGACGTGAAAGAGGAAATGGTAAATAAGACATTTTAATTTCTTTTCCCTTGACCTTAGTCACATCTGATCAGAGCACGGAATGCCTTGTACAGTAAACTTCAGACTTCAGCACAGGGCAGACTGACCACCACCTTCTTTTGACAGAACGTAAGTATTCAGCCAATTAAGGAAAAGTCATTCTCCGGCTTTTGCAGGGAAAATGGAAATACCAAAATTCTTTCTTGCAGATGAGGATCAATTTTTAAAGGCTCCAACTCTGCTTGCTTTGCTGATAAAGTTCTTCAGAAGATCATGGTCCATTTCTGCAAAGCCTGAAGTTTGTGTTACTACAGTCAAATGATTTATGCAAAACCTGAAGCAGAATTCTTCTAAATCCTAGGAACAAAAACAAAAAATGCTTTAATAAATTTGTATATCCCAATGCAATGCAACACAGCATGAAAATTCCCAAGACACATAGGAAGGGACAAGCATTTGAAAGCCAATAGGAAGAATTGTTGGTACAGCAATACCTAAAGAATAGTTATAAAACTGTACAGCTAATGTGAATCTATGCTTGTAAACATTTAAATTTTTTTTTTCAACGTTTTTTATTTATTTTTGGGACAGAGAGAGACAGAGCATGAACGGGGGAGGGGCAGAGAGAGAGGGAGACACAGAATCGGAAACAGGCTCCAGGCTCTGAGCCATCAGCCCAGAGCCCGACGCGGGGCTCGAACTCATGGACCGCGAGATCGTGACCTGGCTGAAGTCGGACGCTTAACCGACTGCACCACCCAGGCGCCCCTATGCTTGTAAACATTTAAATAACAGAGTAAAATATTCAAGTTCCTCCATACCAGCCAGTGCAAAGAATCAGATTTTTTATTCTCAGAAATAGGCACTACGTACCTTTCTCTAGTGACAGTATTTGTATTGTTCATTCCACTGTCAGTATTTGTTAAAATACTCCCCTTTAATATTCCCCTAGGAGCTGAAATGTTTCTAGATGAAAAGAGTTTCTACTATATGTTAGGTACTACCCTAAGGCATTAGGTCTATGATTGTGAGCAAAACAAAGCCCCTGCCTTTCCTCAAGGAGCTTACTTTCTAGGAAACAGAAGGCTGGAAGGTAGCCATACAAATAATTGACATAAATATGGAATCTGAAAAAGTCTTGAAAATGAAGCCTAGTCCTGGCAGAAACACTGTGTGCCCACGGCCTCATCACTGGAGATTAGGCGCCAGCCTCCAGTATTATCACCATGACTTGCACAAACTAGCGAAGAGTTTGGCCTAGCCATGAAGTGTTCTGCATGTTTTAAGTGCCCAATATATTATTATGTTAATGAAAGACATTCACTATGCTTTTAATATCAATGTTTCAAGGTGGGTAAGATTTTTTTTAAATGTTAAGGGAAAAAAAAATCTAGTGTTTAGAGAAATATACTTCATGTAACAGGAAAAAAACAGAAGCAGCTGTATGAAAATGTTAATGTTCTCTGGTTTGATGAGTCATCTCCTTCCTCATACTTTTTTGTATACTTCCAAATTTTCTTTAATAAGCAGAAAAGACGTTACAAACTTTTTTTTGCCCACCACTAAAATGTTCCTGTTTTTTGACCAGAGAGGATATCCTTATAACAAAAGGAAATCGACTCCAAGAAGAATGGGCTGCTTCCTAAAGATTTAGCTCTAAGACAGGTTTTCTTTCCTTTCTTTATTGTCAAAACAATACACAGTCACTGTAGAAAGTTGAGAAAAAAACAAGCAAAGATAGGAAATAAAAATCATCCATAATTCCACCAAAGATGACCTTTGAGTATATTTTTCAGTCCCTTTTTTTCTATGTAGATAGTGAATGTCAGTCTTTTTAAAAACTGCTTTAAAAAAATTTTTTTTAAATTGATGCTTTTAAAAATGTTCATTTTTGGGGTGCCTGGGCGGCGCAGTCGGTTAAGCGTCCGACTTCAGCCAGGTCACGATCTCGCGGTCCGTGAGTTCGAGCCCCGCGTCGGGCTCTGGGCTGATGGCTCGGAGCCTGGAGCCTGTTTCCGATTCTGTGTCTCCCTCTCTCTCTACCCCATTCATGCTCTGTCTCTCTCTGTCCCAAAAATAAATAAAAAACGTTGAAAAAAAAAATTAAAAAAAAAAAATGTTCATTTTTCAATTAATGTATTTTGAGTTGCTGCATAGTTTCATAGTATAAACATTCTACAGTTTAAAGAAACCTCTACTGTTCATGTTGTCTTTTTCTAATTTTTTAAAATTATAAGCAGTGTTGCAGTACAGTTAGCCTTTGAAGCTAAATCTGTCTGAATCCACGAGTACTTCCTTAGGACAAATTCCTACAAGTGGATTCCTTAAAGAAGTACACCTTTAAAGCTTTCAATACATTTGGTACCAAGTGCCCCCACAATGACTGCCCCAATGCACACCCTTAGCAGCTGTTCAGGAGAACACATAATCTGAGCCTGCATTATCTCTAAGAATGTATTCCCCAGTTTCACAAGTGAAAAATTATACCTTAGTTTCATTTATATTTTTCATTTATTCATAAATCTATTTTGTTCTTTGGTCCATTTTACTTCCATCAAACTGCTAATATTTTCTTTTTGTTTTCTAAGAACTATATGTTTGTATTATAGAACTATATGGTAAATGTGCTTCACCATATGCTGCAAATATTTTCCCCACTGTATCAACTTCTTAATTTTCTCGGTGGTAATTTCTGATGTCTAGATATGTTTTTCTTTCTGAAATCAGACCTATCAATCTTTTCCTTTTAAAAAAAAAATTTTTTTTTAATCTTTACTTACTTTTGAGACAGAGACAGCACGTGAGCAGGGGAGGAGCAGAGAGAGGGGGACACAGAATCCGAAGCAGGCTCCAGGCTCTGAGCTGTCAGCACAGAGCTTGATACGGGGCTCGAACTCACAAACTACGAGATCATGACCTGAGCCAAAGTCAGACGCTCAACTGACTGAGCCACCCAGGCGCCCCTGTCAAGCCTTTCCTTTATTTAGGGCTTCTTCCTTGGAGCTCCACCCTAACATTATACAAATGGTCACTTTTTCTGGTACTTTTAGTCGGTTTACTTGTTTATTTTAGTTTATGAACTAAACACCTACCATTCTTTCCACAAGGTCAGCTAGTTGAAAGGGTGCTTTTCTTACCTGAGCATCATACTTCACAGCAGCTGAAAGCAGGGCAATGGCATTCTCCTCACAGATTCCTTGCTTGATAGTTTGTTGGCAGAGCTTTTTCAAACGATTTTCTCTATAAAAGGTAGCCAAATCCAGCAATCCTGGCGGGAAGAGATGTTTATTAGGGGGAGTGATTACAAGCATCCCCATTAAACTCACTCAACCCTTCAAGCAATGATTGTTGATGTGTGAACTGAGCAAATACAATACACAAACAAGTAGCTGTGGAAAAGCAGACACACAGTGACAATGGCTTTCATATTTCTCCTGTAAAGGCCGACCCCGCACTGTCACTTATTCTCCTGGGTCATTTCCATCAGCACATGGACACGTGTCTGTCTCCCATCAGTCTCCCCCATTTCTCTGTAAACCTGGGGAACATCCCGTTTGCTGTCTCCATTTTCTCCCTTCCCCTTCTCCCGCTAAGCCATTCCAGCAGAATCCCATCCCCTCCACTCCCGGATGTCACGAATGCTTCCATGGAGCCAAATCCAATGGGCTGTTGTCTGGTTTGTCCTACTCAACATTTACACAGAATTTGATGTGGTTGGTGATGCTTCTCTTCTTGAAACTCTGTGTTACTTATGTTTTTCTTCTCCGTAATTCTCTTCAGTCTCTTGACTCGGCCATTCTTCCTAACTTCCAAATGTTTTGAGTGCCCCAGGGTTCAATCCTCAGATTCTAATTTCACTTATTTCCCTAAGTGACTTCCAGCACCAACCCTGCCCCTCAGTTTAAAATACCACCTGTAAATATTGATGAGTCCCGTTATATTATCTGTCACCTACTTTCACATAATTCACGACGGAGTGATTAACACAGTAAGTTAAGGATATGGCTATCTAAATCTCCATCGGGATTTGTTAATTCGCATACAGAATGCTAGGAACACTTGTGAAAATACTTATGAAAGGAGCTGTGTCTGGATACAAGGCTTGGCTAGAAACACTGTGCAAGGCCTCCTGCCCTGGCATGAACAGGATGAAGCATCCCGAGACCAGCACGCCCCACGCTCAGAGAGGTACACTCACTAGCTCTACATCCAGTCTGGGTTGTCATCTGATCAAAAGGTTAGCTGAATCCTCTGCCAGAAAATCATCACATCTACATCAAGCTAACCTGCAAAGTGCTTCCCAGGGGCCTAAGAGACAAAGGTGGGATTTCACCAATCTTAAAACATCAACCGTTTTTGCATCCATCTGCCACTGCGTCTTGCGTATGTAGGAGTGCCGGGTGCAAACTTGTTTTCATCGTAACCTGACCAATACTACCAAAATTACAGCGGCAAGGCCCATGGCCCAGTGGAGGATACTGAAATCTTCTGAAATCTTGAGACCTGTGATGGCTCATTTGTTTTTGGCCAGTTCTTGGCAACCCCAAATTCCTATCTCTAGTCCACACTCCCAACTGCAGAATCACATAAATGTGTTCTCCTGAGCTGCCCTCAGAGAAGATCCTGCCCTGAGCCCCTGCTCAAAACAGCCCAGATCTGCACCTCCTCCAGGCACAGTCCTCACCACAGTGGCCAAGAGCCAGGCATCCACTCCTAGACCACACTTTGGTTACAGGGGACTCTGGAATTCCCTACCTAGTTGGCCCTGAGGCCACTTATGTGGACACTTGCTCCCTTCCCGACCATGCCACCAATGTGCAGATGCCCAGCCCCAGCGGTGGCCTAGGTGAATGGAGCCTGGCCATGCAGGCTGGGGTGCCCACACATCCCTTGTGATGCAGGGTGTAGCTGGCAGTGGGTATAGAAAGATGGCAGGCCTGCCCTTCCAGTGCAGATGGCTAGTAAGCAACTCAAAACTCCTTTGCCTTCTCAAACTCAAGGGCAAAACCTGTTGCTCTCCATCTTCCTCATCGTCTTGAATGCTACTTCCATGAACCCACCGGCTCAGCCAAACAGCTTAGAGCAGTCGTTACTTCTGTTTTCCGCACACCCCAACGTGCCATCAGCCCCATTTTAAAATACACCCAGAATAGGATCTCTTTCAACACCTCTGCCGCTACGCCACCCTAATCCAGGGTATCGTCATCACCTTATACCTGAACCGTCATAATTACTATCTTTTAAAACACATCACTCCTGTCATGGAAGCTGCTGTGCCTCAGCCCCACCAGCACACAGACCTGTTCTCCCTTTCTTCCTCTACCACTTCCCCCAGCCTCTCATGTAGCACTTCCAGGACCCTTCCTTAAGAGACACTAGGATTTTCCCTTTGCCCCTTCGTCATCATCCCTTCCTCCATCCTGCCAGTAATGCAAACGCGGTCCTGGACTATGAGCACAGGCCACACGCAGGGATGCCCTGCACTGTCTCCTTTAAACCACAGTTTTTAAAATGTTGTTGTTAAAGCAAATCCTAAATAACACAAGCCTCATGCTCAAAACCTTCCAAGGCTTTCCACCACACCAAGATTAAAACTCAAGCTCTTCACCGTGGCCCCCAAGGGTAGTCATGCTCTTGCCCACATCCCGTTGCCTGACCTAATTCTTACCGCACTGAGTCTCACTTCACTCCACCTGCCCTGGCCTTCTTCCTCTTCCTCCACAAATCTGTGCCTGTCTCAGACCTCTGCACTCACTGTTTCCCAGAAGGCTCTTCCCTCGGGTATCTGTGCGGCTGTTCCCTCTTGCTTTCCCCCCGCTCTCTGCTCCCTGTACTTCCTCACGGAGGCCTTCCATATTTGCTTGTTTAGGGCTGGTCTGCCTCATCTGAACACAAGCCCCCAGGGGCAAGGCCCTGGTCTGTCTCCTGCACAGACACTGAGAGGAGCTGTGGCACATGCTGGGCATAGGCACTAAACCATTTGTGGAAGAAAGGGAGGAAAACTGTAAAACTCCAGAAATCAGATGTTTGTTTACCTGAGGAAAATTAAATGCCGATCTGGTAAAAACCGATACTGGATTTATACATGTAAAAGGAATATTTAACTTAAAAATCTGAAGGCTGAGCTGTTTCTTTAGTTCCTTACAGAATTCCTTAATTCTCTGTGCCACCAGCTAACAATATTGCCAACAGCTGTGAACTGAAATGTAGTATGTCTGTTACTCTGTGCCCGTTTGATCTATGTGGCTTTTTTTTTTTTTTTTTTTTTTACTGTCCGTACCCCTGAGGTGCAGTGAACGCCACACACTACCTTCAGGACAGAAGGCCCCAGAAGTCCCACAGCGTTCTGTCCCAAAGCCGTCTAGAGGGCAATTCCCGGTTATGGAGACCACAGGGCTTATTACTACTACGTGCATTTCATCTTCTTTCTAACGTAGACATCTCAGGGGCGGCAGGTGTGGCTGCCGAACAGTCATGCGCATTCCTTACATACGGCAGTTACGGAAGAATGGCACCCGCTCCACAGTCTGACGGTTTGATATCCACCAAGTCACCCTCTGTATGAAGCAGTAACCAGGGAAAAGAGTGTGGGTTGGACACAGAGAGAACTATGTGTGCGATCGCCCTCACGGCCACTTCCGCCCTGCGCGTTACTCAGCATCGTGCCCATCTCTTGGGAGAGTGTGGTGGCGATTACCTACTGCCTCCTCGGGGGAAAGGCTGATGCTGTCTGTATACAGGTATTCCAGGAAGGCTCGGTAAACAGGATACGAAAACTCACTCATTTCTACGATATCATCCTCGTTGTCTTCCAATGAAGAACGAAAATGCTCACACCTGAATGAAGGAAGAAAGGAGCATGTGAGGTCCTAGCTTCTGGGCGAGAGCAGACGACCCTCCTGAGGGACACATCCTTGTGGGGCTTCAAGGGGAACTGACAAGGAGAAAGGAAACACGGCGTGGCACAGGATTCTCCTCACACTGCACACCTCTGTGTCCCCATCCTGGTCCCTCGCTTCCTCTGCTGGCTGGAAGTGTAGTGACCACCACTTACTGGACGAGGCTGCAGATGCAAACCGGATGTAGCGGAGCTGACTCCGAGGTGTCATTTCCGCACCCTGTGCGCAGCGTGGCATTTATGGAAATTGGGTGGGTTTCTTTTCATAAACTGAGTCATTTTGTTTCTTTACCTCCTGCTATGGGTTGAATTGTGCCCCTCCACCCAAAATTCATATGCTGGTGCCCTAACCTTAGAATATAACAATAATTGGAGAAAGGATCTTTACAGAGGTAATCAAGTTAAAATGAGGTCATCAGGGTGGACATTAATCCAAGATGACGGGTGTCCTTATAAAAATGGGGAATTTGGATGCAGACATGCACACAGGAGAACCCCACGTAAAGACTGGAGTGGTCAATCATGCCCCAAGCTAAGGAATGCCGAAGATTGCCAGCAAGCCACCAGAAGCTGGGAGAGAGGCATGAATTCTCCCTTGGGAGGAATGCATCCCGCCAATACCTTGATCTTGGACTTCTGCCTCCAGAGCTGTTGTTGAAGCCACTCAGTGTATGGCACTTTGTTACAGCTGCCCTAGCAAAGTAATGCCCCTGTCTCTTTTATGAAGGTTTAGGGGCTATAGCAGGAGTGAAGGAATGTTGGACAGCACAACCAAAGAGGCGTACTTGAGACTAAAACGCCATACTGAGTGTGTGATTCATTGTAGCAGGATTTAAATACCTGTTACACAACAACATGATGGTTTTTAAAATCATTATGCTAAGAGAAGGAAGCCAGGCACAAAAGAATACAGACTATATGATTCCATTAACATAAATTTCTAGAAAATGCTAACGAATCTATAGTGACTGAAAGAAAATCAGTGCTTGCCCCAGGGCTGATGCATGAGGGACCTTTGAGGGACGACAGGAATGTTCTATGTCTTGATATAGGGTTTCACAGCATAAATATATGTCAAAGCTCCTCAAACTGCACACTTCAAATGGATGCAGCTCGTTGCTCAAAAATGATGCCTCAATAAATCTGAATTTTAAAATCTCGGTGTTAATTTTACCCCAGACCTTGCTGCCTTGCAAAAGCCTTACCTTCTCTTTTTCCCAAGCATCTAAAAGTTCACTGTCCCACAACTGACAAGGAAAGTGACGAAGCTTGGGTCCTGGGCAGGAAGCCCAGGTGGCAGCCAGCCACTCTGACGCCGGGCTGGACAGACCACCCGCAAAGTGTCTAAGGAAGCCCGTAGCCGTTTACTCTCTCCCCCACAGGCCCCAGTGGTTCTCGTTTCCCGTGTCCTGTGTTTCCCCGGCTGCACTGCACGCTCGCAAGGGTGAAATCAGCCTTACGTCATTTTCATAACTACTGAAGTGCCTCCTCTAGTTCTGTGAACACTTAGAAAATCATATGTTTGTTTCAAGTCTCAAAATAGATGACTCCTTACCTAATTTTGAGAAGGACTTTATGTGCATAAATGTACTTTCCGTCCACCAGGAATTTCAGGTCTGCTGTACTGGGGTTGTCAAATTCCCTCTTGAGCGACTCTGCCACCGTCAGGTGGTCGTCAGGTTCTACAGAGGAACACCAATGTTTCCAGGCTTAAGGACAGACATAGTAGAAATACAGGCCAGAATACAACATCGCTCTTGTGACACTCAGGAAAATACCCGAAATAAATGGCTGAGTGATGCTTTCTTTCCCCTAAATACAGATTTTCACGTCTCTGTAATCATTAAGGGTAAGAGCCTCACACACATCTCCTTGTAAACCTGACAGAACAACTAAAAAGTCCCAAACCGCCCCCTCAATGAAATTTTTGAATGTTTGAGTAAATAGACTAGCTAAAAATAAAAGAGAATAGTTTTTCAGGAACACTAAAAAGCAGTCAAATGCAATAGCTTTTTAATTTAGTATGTGATCCTGGTTTCTGATACTTTCAAGAAAAATTAATCCATCAAATTAGTTTCCTTTCACAGGAGCCCATTAGAGAGAAAATATATGATTCTGCACCTAAAAAGTCCTTTTACTATCACCGGGGTTGTCTTGCTAGTTTTCACCCAAATGGGCAGAGACCACTCACCCACGGACAGGAGGCGCCAAGAGACAGCAGGAGTGGCGAAGCAGGCGAACACGTCGTCGGTGCAGGAGAAGTGCGTGAGGTGAGGCAGGATCACGGACTGGCCCCGGCACTGGCCCCACATGTACACGTGCCCGCCCTGGGTCTTGGCAGCCGACGTGTGGGCCGAGTGGCAGGCTGCAATCTCTATAATTCTAGGTTCACAAATAAATGCCAAGTGAACGTGGCAAACAGGAGAAGAAACAAGTTGATTTCTCCTTCCCTTAACTTTAACGGATTTAAAAAACAAAACGAGACTTAATCTAGATTTTCAGGCACGAAACAGTTATTTAGGTTTAAGCTGTCCTTCAATGGCACAACTAATAAAGATCTACCTTACCACTTCCAGCCCGTAGGCCTACAAAAATATATACTGTCTCGTTGTGAAATGCAAAAACAATCCAAGGGTAAAGGCCAAAACAAACAAAACAGTGATAAAGACTTGGGCTACTTAACCCAGGTCTTGATCCAGTATCAAGAAATATTTTCATTAAAACTTTACCGATTTTAGTGTTAGATGCAGCATGCTGTGGGCCACCCCAATCCACACTGCAAACAGTAAGGTCAGTAGTTCTAACTCCTAGGACTCTATCTTTGAGAGCCCAAGAGAGCAGTTTTCTGATAAGTTCACAATTGCCAGGGAGGTAGTTCTCAGAATACTTCCTAATAGAAAGCCCTGTTTTTGTTCATTTAGAAATAATTAACTTTCTCTAAGAATAAGCCACTGTACAGATTCACAAAAGAGAGTAAACTATTTTACCCAAAGTGAGGTTGCCATCTTGATTTTGCCCACAGCAGGCGGTGGCACCAAGATCCTCAGTGACTTAGGCTCAGAGCTTCAGAGTCATCTTTGACTTCTCCCTCCTCACTTTTTTCAGAATATCCAATTGACAAATAACATAGATTCTCTCTTTGATAATTTCTCCCATCTGCCACCACCCTAGGTCAGGCACAGCCCATATCTGACTCCAAAGCAACAGCCTCCGTGGTCTCCATGCCTTAGACTCTCTCTCTTTTCCGATCCAGATCACACAAGGCTGGCAGGTTAACAATCCTCTGAAAAGAGCATCCTCGTCAGTACTCTCAAACCTTCCGTGGCTTCCCACAAGATAAAATCCATATGTGTGACATCAAGACCTTCCATAATTTGTCTTGCGCCTGTATCCAATCCTCTTTCAAATCACATTTACCTACATACCCTATGTTCCAACAAACAGATGTACTCACTGCCCCTCAACATTTTTCTTCACAAAGTCATTGTGCAGGAATGCTCTTTCCTTTCTCTCTGCCTTAGAAATCCTGCCCATCTTCCAAGGCTCAGCTCAAATGGCCCCAGAGAAAGAGGTCTCTTGCTCACCTGCACTCTTGCCATTCATCCCATCCACACCATTCCAGCCTGGCCCTTAACTTCTCAGGGAGGTATGTCTCACCTACTCTGCTAGATTACAAGTTCCTGGCAGGCTAAATCACTGGCTTATTTCTCTCTCCCCAAGTGTCTTTCTCTCCCCAGTAAGGTGTCTGATTAAGCACAATTTTTAGGTTCTTTTACTGACTAACTGGGAAGGACAGAACAACACAGAGCGACTGAGGGATGGGAAGACCCCATTGACAGCCTAGCAATTGGAGGGTGGAGACATCCCTCCACTACCTCTTTTAATTGGCCGTTTCCCAGACAAGGAGGGAAGATGGTCATCATGCAAGCTGAACACTGCCGTGGTGGCTTGCCTCAGAAGGCTGAGGTGTACTGTTTTCATGTGCGGTCCCAATCATTTCAGGGATTCATTCAAGGGCAGCTCTTAGCTCTTGAAGATGGGAGTACTACACAAGAAGCTATGCTGTACCAACGGTGGAGAGCCTGGATGCTGGGGTCAGTCACACCAAGGGCCACATCCTAGCTCTACCACTAGGCTGTGTGAAGGCGTAAATGTTCCCGAGCCTCTGTTCCATCACGTTGCAAGCTAATTGCTAATTAATTACAAATAAAGCTAATTTGTATGTATACAAATTAAATGATAAAATGTTAAACACCAAGCACAGAGTCTGGTGTACAAATAGTAGCCAGCAGTAGAGGCTTAACAGGTTTACTACTTCTTGGCATTTTAAGTGACAAAGCCTCCCTCACACAGAGACTATATTTCCAATGATCAATTCAGACAGTGAGACCTTCCCTATTTGCATGGTCAAGTCAGTGAATGGGCCCAAACCTCTAATATGTGCTTTTTACAAAAGAATCTTCCTTGCCCACACAGGGAATATTGCCAATCCTATTTGGCTTCTCAATAAGCATATCCTTCTCAATAAAGAAAAGGCAAGGAAATGGAATAAATGCATTTGTTCAAAGAAAAGGCATCTGTTCAAAGAAAAGGCCATCCACCCTCACACATTACACCAAATGTGAGGGCAGCAACACACTTCATTTTACATGGCTTGGTGCGAGGGGCAGGGCACAGGGCTGAGGGCCAGACAGCAGCCTATGGAGGCCAAGGTACTTAAAACACTTATCATCTATTTTATCATCTTAAAAAAAAAAGTGAGGAGAGCAGAATCCAGGTAGCAATCCTTTCACAGCCTTGTGAGTAAATGAAATCAGCTACAGCAGAGTGCACACTCAAAACAGTTTCTTCTGGTGACTGAAGTGTTTACCAGTGGCTGCAGGAACTCTGGGAAACCACTTAAAATCACAGATAGCCTCTCTCTTCCCTGATGATGTTCTATGAAAAATGTAACTGATGGGAACATAACAGTGTCCTTCTGGGCTCAACTACCCAACATCAGAAAACCAAAATAATTTAATTCCTGCATTCACTTCTGAAATATCTTTACTAGCCTCCGTGGAAAGGAAGTAGCCTTTGCCTTTACAGGAGGAGGGAACACTGCTTGGTGGAGGAAGGCTGGAACAGACACAGCACAGGGGTCAAGATGCAGAAGGCTGTGGAGCAGTGGCCTTCCCTTAACATGGCCTCGTGAAGTTTACCTGGAACACCTAGCAGCACACGGGAAGTCAGGGGTGGGGCACGGGCTTGGCTGACGGCAGCAGCTGCTACAGGAACAAGAGTGAAGAAAGTTTAGAGGGAACCTTCAAGTCTAAGCTTGGGACCCAACCAACTGCCAACGCATCCAGCTGTTGCCTAAGGTCATCTGTTCTTAAATCTGATTCATACCAAGAAGCAAAATTCTGAAGCTCAGATTTTCCAGTCTAATATGCAACAGACGATGACTATAAACTGAGCTAAACTTTACTGTCAGAATGTCTGGCATATTTCACATTTTATTTTGTAGCCATGCTTAATGAAAAAAAAAAGTACTAGACATTCATAATAAATGAGTTTTGTGTCACCTCAATGGAATGATCCCCAACGACTGCAGCTTAATGGCTGTGAAGTACTAGAAATGAAAAAGCAGAGAGTGAGGAAGAATATAAAACAGAAAACAATGAGGAGAGGAAAAAAGGTAATTTGTGAGACAGAAGAAGAATGAAGAAGAAATAGTAATAATAAAAAGATCCAGAGCAGTAATTCCCAAGCCTGGTTTTGTAAGAGGCCAACATACTACCAATTATCAAGGTGTCACAAAATTCACAAAAATTCAAGGCAAAGTTAGCTTTAAATCAATTTAACTTCAACTATGCTTTTATGGAACTTTAAGAACAAAGATAAATGCTAGTAAATCAAAGTACTGAGACTTCAGAAAGATTGGGAATGACTGGGTTAGAGAGAAGAGAATTACTTTAGTCATTAAAATTACTTTTATGTGAACATAAATTGCTAACAAATGTCATTAGCATTCTTCATCATAGATCTCTGTGGGAAAAAATTTTAAAAGGTTTTCCTTGGGTTGTCATTTAAGCAAAGGATCCAATGTACACAGATTTTCACTTTCCACTTCTGTGAACAGGTAACCAGGACCTGAGGATCCACCCCACCCTACATTCAATCCTTTTGTTTCTAGTTAGTCAAACTTCCCTGAAATGGGCCCCAAGAGTCAGAAGTGAGTTCTTGAGAGATAAGTCATAACATATCTGCAAATTTCAGTCGCTGAAAAGGGTGGGTACGTGCAAAACAAGTCCCAGCAGACTTACAAATTCCTCCCTCGCAATATTGGTGTGATGGAGAGCCTGCAAGCTCAGGGGTTACCACAGCGAATTCAGGCATGGAAAACAGAAAAGTAGGAATATTGCATTCAAAACATTCAGCCATGATTTCTGTAGCCCAAATAATGACTACATGGACAACAGCAAGTGTGCAAGTGTGGAGCTATTTCCACTTTTTTTGCATTTATAATTCAAAATTTGAAAAAAGTTAAGTTTTTTTAAAACCGTAAGTTTTTAAAATAAACAAGCAATACTCTCAAGTACCACGTAAGGAGTTGGCACTCAACATAACTCCCCTGCCCTCCTTTTCTGCCTCTTTTTCCTTCTTCCCCAAGCTGTCCTACACTCTTTCTGGCCTAGCATGATGGGAGTGGGAAGACCTGGTGCTCATCCTGGGACGACCAGGGACCAGCAGAGCAATGTGGGGCAAGCTGCTAGTGGGCAGACAGTAGTGGATTTGGCAAGTCGAGGGACAGAGGAGTTCAAATTTACAGAAAGTGTGACAGCACCATAAAAATGGTAAAGTACTATACAAACATGTTGTTTTGATTTGATCCTTTATTTGATCCTTTAACACTTTACTGTTTGTCTAAATACTAAATGTCCCTACTGACCCGATTTGCTAAACTGAAGCATTTTCGTGATTGCTCAAAGCCTCAAGACTGTCCCTTCTCTTTTCACGGAGGAGCTCTGAACTACCTAAACGGGGGTGGCAATGGCATGGCTGCACACATCTAGTACATTCCCACCAGTTCCTGACCTCCATTCCCTCTCCTTCTCCCCAATCCTTATGAGGTCCAGGTTCTTATTCTAAGATTTTGGGGGAAAAAAACAAAAATAGGTTTTTTTTAAAACCTATTTAACATAGGTTAAACAAAATTAGCCAGTTTTATAATACTCACATGAAAATCAAGGGGGTTGAAAATGACAATTTGGTTCTTCACTTTTATTGTTAAATATTCCAACAGGAAAATATGAAAGAATTGCATACAAATGCAAGATAATCTATATATCCATATGCTTACTTTAAAATCAGATATAACAAAACTTAGTATGTACAATAAAAATGAAAATAGCAGTATTCATTCCTACAATGATTATAAACCTGGTTTAACAGACACACTAATGAATATTTTTGTCCTATACTACTGTGTCAAGAGATAAGAGTGAAAAGGCAGTGCTATGGCCATGTCTGAGACATTCAAAGGGCTTTCAAAAGTAGTAGGATAACTGGAAGAAAATTTTGGATATGTTAATTACTTGACACAACCTTGCAAACAAGTGGGCAAAACTAAGTCTTAATTTTCTAACCACTATACTCTGCCTCATAGTGATAGCTTGGGAACTAAAATCATGAGATGGTCTTATCCTTTCAACTGGCAAATTTTACACGTAGCTGAGTGAATGGCTTTATAATCTATCTGAGGTACTTTTGTTTTTCTAAGCCACAGAAAATCAACCTCAAGCATCATCAACTTCCTCTTAATGTAAAACAGAAAACAAGGAGGAGGAAAAGGTAATTTGTGAGGGAGAGGAATAATGTAGAACAGCTGTGGGAGGCTTAGTCCTTGTTGTTTGTGTACAGTGGCTGAAATAGGGGTAAATGAAAGTAGAGTATTTAACATACAAACTCCCCAAGGGTTCAAAAGCCAATTTTAAAGAGGAATGAATGCTCTGGTGAAAGACTATTCTAATATTAGCAGTAAGTTTCCCCACAATTCTGTATCACGTCCAAGTTCTGTTTAATCACTAAAGAACATGCAAGTTGTTTTGAAAATGCACATATTACCTGTCCTTTTCCACAACGACAGGTGCAGGATAGGACTGGTTACTTTTATTGCCAGTGCCTAACTGGCCGTAAGAATTTGCACCCCAAGCATACACTTGGCCTTCATCTGTTAACACTAATGTGTGCGCATAGCCACAGGCAACCTGGAAAGAGGAAAACCAAATCCACTTAGGCCTGCAAATATGCTTTCACGAGATAGGTCAAGAATCAAAGATGTAAAAAAAAAAAAAAGAAGAAGAAGAAGAAGAAAAAGAGGCAGCCTGCCCAGAGAGACCAACATTGAGGTAACCCGTATTACTCCAGAACTAGCTCAGCCCACATGTGGCCAAAATGGCCGTTAAGATCAACATGATTTCCTTCAGTGACATGAGTCTGGTTTATTCAGCTTTCATATGGCATTCATTATGCTCACAGAGATCAAGGGGTGTGAAGTGAATATGAAATACACTTTTATTTTTTAAGAATTACTTTCCTTTTTTATTGTAAAAGTAAAACATGTTTAATGTGGACTACCATAAAAAAAGTATAAATATGAAAGTAATCTCAAGATCAGGATTTTTTTCTATACACACACACACACACACACACACACACACACACACACACACACATACAGTACAGAAATATGTACCATGTCTCCATGCACCATGTCTGTATCTTCATTTTTATATAACATCACATAGCACTATTTCCATATCATTAAAAATCCTTTGTAAGCATCATTTCCATTCATGTAGATTTTGTATAATTTATTTAATCACTAACATTATTTGATTAAATTATGCTATATCTATTATTTATGTTATTTATTAAAGTTGATATTTTTTTCTTTTCTTTCTTTCCCTCTTTATCCTCCCTCCCTCCCTCCCTCCCTCCCTCCCTTCCTTGCTTCCTTCCTCTTTTGCTATATCTTCTCCACTAATCCTGTGTCTTTCTTTTTTGTTCCTTAAATATCCCCGGAAGAAAATTACAGAACAAAGGGTATGAATATTTTCAAGGCTCTTGATATATGCTGCCAAAGTTTCCTTGGAAAAGACTGTAACAATTTACATTCCAACAGCTATGTATGAGAGTGGCCTAGAAACATAATTTCCTGATGAACATCTACAACTTTACTCAGGGAAACAGAGCTTTAGTTTTTAGTTCAATAAAGAAAACATCAAGCAGCTAAACTTTTCATCTGCCAAGAAAACTGTGTACATTGGCATCTTTGCCATGAAAGACTTAAAACCAGGCACACACAGACCCACTGTGGACGTACCCGCTGGACACGAATGCCTTGCAAAGCCGATATTCTACAGGGGGTTGGCTGGTTGCCACTACTGCCAAGTCCAAGCTGCCCGTTTCCATTGTAACCCCAGACATAGACCTGAGAGAAAACCAGAGACTCAGTCCCATGAAAGACACATGCAAGTAAGCTCTCTGCTGTGAAAAACACGCCACCAATCAGGCAAATGGGTTTTTTTTTCTAAACAACATATGAAATAACTTTCTTACCTCGCCAGTGTTCACCACTGCCATTGAACACATCTGCCCACATGCTATGTTCACAACTACTTTATTCTGTAAGCAGCCTGTGACTCTTCGAGGGATTGGCTGATTGGCTGTTGATCCAGATCCTACCTGCCCGGAGTTATTATAACCCCAGGCAAATACCTGGGGATCAATAAATGAAACACATTAACTTACAAAGTATCTCAATTAGAAATTAACATGTACTCATAATGCCTCATCTTTGTTTTCAAAATGCTTGATATCCATAAATTCTCACAACATAGGCAGAGAAGTTTTTGTAAAATTCATTCTTACAAAATTTACAATACTTTATAAAATTAGGTTATTGGTATTATGTGTACAAATAACAATAATGATCATCAAATCTATAATATTTATCAAAATATCTACTTGGCTTCAGCCATATTTTCCAGCATTTTAGGGCTTTTCTTTTTGCAAATAAAACCCTTGAGTATATAGCAATATAGAAAGAACATTACAACCTTTTAAATTCTGCAGTTATAGAAATCCTTACTACATAAAGGTACACTTAATGATGTAACCACCATGATTATGAACTGCTAACAAGAATAAGGTTGAATTTGAGGGAGGTGGTTATTTTAATCAAATGACCATGTTTCCAAGATGGCTGTAACAATCCATATAATCTTACTGAAAAAAATCAATGAGATTTACGCTAACTATTCTCACCTCTCCATCAGATGTTAGCACCAAAGAATGGTAAGACCCACAGGCAACTTCAGTGACTTGTTTGTTTGACAAATTAGTAGAAATATGACAGGGCATTAAACCATGATTAGTTGTCCCATTGCCCAGCTGGCTATAAGCATTATGACCCCAGGTAAAGACTTCTCCTTCTGAAAATAAAAAGAAATAAAACCAGCTTTCAAAACATCTACTTTATTATATGAACATATATTGCATCCTTCTACAAATGAAAACTAAAAATTCATGTGCAAATGATAATTGACTTCCCTATCCCACCAAACTCATTCTATAAGATAATACACTTGGAAAATTTGAGATACTCTATCTCAAAGCAACAAGATGAAATTTAAATGGATGAGTTAAAATAGCTGGCAGATAGGTTGTAAATAAACAGCAGAGAAATGCTACTAAGAATAATAGGAGAAAACATCAGATTGAAAGTCAAGAGACTGTAGGTCATTTAATTTCCCTGGGCCTATTTTCTTATCTATAAAATGATCAAGTTAATTTTTAAAATATTTGTTATATATTATTTCTTATGTGGTATAATATATATTCAGAAAAGTTCATAAGATATATATGCAGTTTTATAAATAATTATAAAGCACACACCCATGTACCACCACTCAGGTCAAGAAATATAACCTTATGATCACTCCAAAAGCTCCCCATATATAATCCACAATAAGAGAATTTAGTTTTTCCTGTTTTTGAACTGTAAATAAATGGAACCATACAGTATATACTCCTTGTGCTTGTATTTTCTACCATATTCTCTCTGGGTGCTACATGCCAGATAATTTCTTCTGATCTTCCAGTTTACTAATTTTACTTTTGATATGCCCAAACTGCTATTAAACTTGCCCAAGGAGTTTTCATTTTGATAATTATATTGTTTATTTCATTCTTTTTCAAATCCTCTTTGATCTCTGCAGGTCTTCAAGCTGGTTTTTTATTTTTTCAAACATAATAAATACAGTCATCTTGTACCTGTAATAGCTGATACTTAGTATTCAGTGTTTGCTATCTTTTTTTGCTGGTTCTCATTCATGGTGCCTTGTTCCCTTGTGTACCTGGTTATCTTTTACTATGTGCTGCTAATTGCCATTGAAAACTCATTTTGCAATGGCATTATATTTCTTCAGGCCTAGGATGAAGTGAAGGTGCCTTCCTCTAGAAAGAATCCACATTAACTTCTGTCATGCCACTAAGGCGCTTAAAGGTAGTTCTTTAATAAATCCAAGGCTTGAGATTTCTTGGACTACCAGTCTGATGTGAATTGGAATACAAATCCATGATTACAACCCTTCAGGGAGAGGTTTTCTTTCTTTCTTTTTTCCTCCTTGCTTTTCTCACGGGCAAGGATTCTTCTGTTCAGTGCCTTAGAGATGGAAGAGCTGGCCCATTCTTGCCCCCAGAGCCTAGCCTTTGGTGTTCCTAACCTAATGGGCTAGGTGTCTGACCCATGACTCCTTCACCTTGTGAGTACATCAAACCACAACTCATTTAGGTGGGGAAGCAGATGCCCTTAAGGCAAAACTAGCTTTAAGTTCCCCTTTAACCTTAGTTCATACTTTCTCTTGAATCCGATCCAGTAATTCCTTTCTGCTTTGTTAGTGCTTTGATGCCTCTATGGAAAAAAATTAAATATTTTATCTAGAATTTTTAGTTGTTTCCAGTGAAGAAGTGGTCCAAATAATCTAGACTATTACTGGCAACCAAAATTCCCTAAAATTTATGTGAAATAAGTATACAACACAGTATTTATAAACTTTATTTTCAATTCAAAGAATACTAATGAAATGAACACCTAGCTTAAGAAAAGTCTAAGGTATGATTTAATTATAATGTCTTATTAGTCTGAATTCATGAAATAGCCATCAGTCTATTATTCATGGTAATTATATTTCAGCCATCAGTCATTATTCATGGTAAGAATCCCAGTGTGCTAGGAGTCAGAGAACATCTTGGACTTAGCTTCAGTGTCTTAGTTCATAGATCAGAGATCTCAAGTTCAAAAAGTCCAGAGTGAGTTAATTTTAATGCAAAATAATTAAACTTATGAAGTGTAAACAAAAGGGGTTTACTGGGCTTATAGCACTGTCATTCTCACATCGAAAGTGCCAATAACTGCTAGATTCCATCTGCTCCTTTATCTTACTCTGATACTCAGACATGTTCATATTTCACATTGTCCAAAGCACAGTCAAGTTCACAGGACAGAGCCGGAAACTCCTACCCAATCAAGAAGTATGTTCTCGATTTAACGGGTGGTCCCAAATCTTGTTTCTCAACAAATAAGGCAATGGCTAAACCTCTACACTGTGATCCTAGGTTACCTGTTGTGGCAAGGACAATATGGGGGCCACTCCCATAGCTGAGGCAGGCTATTTTTTTGCCACTTAAAGAATCCAGTCTCCGAGGTTCAATGGTGCTCTGGACGTCACCTAATCCCAAACAGCCACAGCAGTTTGTGCCAAGCACAAAAATCTGTGGGAAAACGACTGTTAGTTCAAGCACCTCTATTTCTGACAAACCTGTAATTACTGCTTCATTGTATAACATTATGTAACAAGTAAGAATGTACTCTCATGCTTTCTTCTTAACCTTAATTCCTCAGTTTCTGCCCCACTCCGTCGAATCTATTACGGTAAGAGGCTGAATTTTTTCTTCAAAATTTACCTCATCATTTACTGTAGTATATAAAACTTCATTGCCAGCGCTGCCAAAGACACAGGCCTGACGAATTAACTGCAGTTCTTCCTCAGAACAAAGGGAGAAAATTGGCCACTTTCCCACATCTAACATCTTCAAAGATGACAGAGTAGCCTGTACTGGCTGAAAAGGAAAAAAAAAAAAACATATATATATATACATTAAGACTATTAATTAAAAAATACTTTTTTTTCCTTCCCCTTTTAATTCTGTAGAAGAGTGAGCACCAGTTCAGGCAGGGACGGCTCTCTTTTTGAGAGACCCTTTATAGCTACAGGAAATGCCTCTACAAACCCACTGCTTCAGTCCTGCTCTCACAGCCACCAAGAGACAGAGACTCCAGGTGGGATCAGATCTCACCTACTAATTTTCCTCAAGGCCACAGGAATCGTCCTGACTGACTTCTGGGAGGCCAAATGGCTAGCAAGTATTTTCAGCATTGGTTAGGTCTTAAATGTAGCTCTGGAAACTAGGCTGGTTGTAAAGGCAGGAAAAACAGAGAGACAGCACTGCTATTTCATCAGATGCCTAAGTCTTAACAAAAAGTGTCCTTGGAAAAGAACAATGCTGAAGGTGACCAAGGAAACGACCCAGAAGTGCCGGTTCATGGGTCCATTCTGACCACCAGTTGAGCAGTTAGCGGCTTCTCTCATCCCCCCACTCAGGTTTGGAGATAGGAAGATACACCCACAAAGTGTGCATTCATTTGCTAGGGCTGCCATAACAAAGTACCACAGACCGAGTGGCTTACACAAAAGAAATTTATTTTCTCACAGTTCTGGAGGCTAGAAGTTCAAAATCAAAATGTCTACTAGTTTAGTTCCTCCTGAGGACTGCAAGGGAAGGATGTAGGTCTCTGTCTTGGGCTTGTAGATGGCCATCTTCTCCCTGTATCTTTACATCATCTTCCCTCTATACATGTCTGCCTCTGGGCCCAAATTTCCCCTCACCAGTCAGACTGGATTAGGGCTTACCATAATGACCTCATCGTAACTAAACCAAATGCATCGCAATGACCCCATTTCCAAATAAGGTCACCTTCTGAGGTACTGGAGAGTCTTAGTGCATGCCAGACTGGGTGGCTTATAAAAAACAAAAGCTTACTTTTCACAGTTCTGCAGTTGGAAATCTAAGATCAAGGCACCAAAGTGCTCATGTCCTGATGAAGGCCCCCTTCCTGCTTCATAGCCATTGCCTTCTCCCTGTTTCTTCACAGGATGAAAGGGTTAGGGATCTCTCTGAAGCACCTTTTATAAAGCACCAATCCCATTCATGAGGGTTCCACTACCTTTTGTTCCTTCCTCTATCTTTTGTTCTCTTCAGCCCCTTCAGATTGGATGATGCTCACCCACACCAGGGAGGGCAAACCATTTACTGAGCTCAACAATTCAAACGCTATTCTCTTCTGTGAGGTAACACCCTCAGAGACACACGCAGGAGCAATGTTTAATCTGGGCACCAGTGGCCCATTCAAGCTAACACATAAAATTCAGCATCACACCATGTGAAGACACATAGTGAAGAAGCCCATGTGAACCATAGAGGCAGAGACTGAAGCAATCCAGCTACAGGTCCAGGAACACCAAAGATTGCCAGGAGCCACCAGAAGCTGGAAAGAAGTAAGGAAGGCTTCTTCCCTAGAGCCTTCAGAAAGCATGGCCCTGCTGATGCCTTAACTGCAGACTTGTAGTCTCCAGAGCTATAAAAGAATAAATTTCTATTGCTTCAAGCCACCCAGTTTGTGGTACTTTTTAAAGGCAGCCCTAACAAACTAATACAGAGGGTAAGCAGCTTATAACAGCTCACAGCACCATCCTGAGTTAATGGCAGCACCTGACCAAGATGAGCTCCTCTGATGCCAAATCCAGCCACTTTCCCTCACGATGTCATTCAAGTTCTAAGACCCTGTCTGGAGAAGGATGTCTTCTACTCCCTTTTGGGCAGCACCCAAGGCCACTACAGAGCTAAGGACAGAATCTTGTTAGGTTAGCTTTTATTCTAAGCTTCTACATAAATTATCCACCTCCATATCTCATGAAGGAATCTTATTTTCTATGGGGTCTTCATTTTATTTTTTTTCCTATTTAAGTCTATAAATTTAAAAAAGAACAACATTTGGAATGTGACCTCAAATATTTATAGATGAACTAATGTGTGAGTTAAAAGAATTCTTATATATTATTTCCAACCTTCATAATTGTAGGGCATAGATATTGCTATCCTCATTTTAAATGCAAGGAAACTGAGGCACAGAAGCACTAAGTAACCCTCCAGGATCACTTGCTTCTAAAGATTGCTTTCCACACACCACATGTTGCAGAGAAAACAGTTCACATAAAGTTATACTACTGGTAGACCTACTGCTTGCAATCACAGGGCACTGGCTGGTCTCATAAACTCCTTGCTGAACAGGGCAGTAATCCACACTGTGGGCTACCTTCCATAAACAGGGCAGATGGCAATATACGATGAGAAAATAAGCACTGCTACCTCATTTTCTCCTTTCAAGCAGATTTTTGGATTGCAACTTGCCCTGCTACAAAAATCAAGTGGTCTCTTAGATGCCTAGAATCAGGTTATAAATCCAACAAGCTCCTAAACACTTGTCTACAAAGCATGGCCCACCTGTATAAAACCTCTAGTACCCACCCCCCACCCCCCCATGACTCTACTAACCACTGGACCTCATGTGTGTGTGTGTGTGTGTTGGGGGGGGGGGTGATGTCACCTGCAGTCATACATTTGTTAAAGGATGACACAGGTCAACAAAACATCAGGTCTGACAGTATCATTGAACATGTATTGAGTGCAAGGATTTAAAGATATAAAAACGAAACATCATCACTCCCTTCAAGGAGCTCACGATAGAAAACAAATATTTACAATATAACCTGGGTACAAAGGAGGTGTGAATACATTGCTTTCAAATATCTGTCAGACTAGCTCCTGGAGGTTAGTCATCAAAAATTCATTTTTCTAAGTCTTTTGGGGGAGTTATTTCATGGGGGAACTGATGACTTACTTTACGAAATGCATACATTTACACTTTTTGAGGTAAACATTTAGTATCAGTCTCAAGGAACTGTAACATCTTTGTTCACAGAAGAAAAATACATTTTTCTCTCCAACACACTCAAGAGTATATACAGCTGTATACACTGTATGTATTATAAACATGTACATGTATTATATGTATATATACACTTTGTGTATATGATAAGTGTGTAGGTAGCATAGGGTTCACATATAGTGCACCTTGTAGGGCCTGCAGCCACCCTGCATGACAGCAGCCATCTCTACAAAAGGCACCCAACCACCTCTGTGCCCACCTGCTAAATAAGGGACTGGCTGAGCAAGAGCCAAGGCAGGCAACAGACAAATCTGAATGGGGCAAAAACATTGCCAGGAAATGAGAGCTTAGCAGTAGAGAAGATAAGTCATCTAGATTGTGTCCCTAGAATTCAGTCCTTATTTGGCCCAGGTAATCCTCCTTCCTACATATAACATTATTATAGGTAATAACTATTTCCTGGCCAGATTTCCTTTACTACTTTGCTCACATCCAGCCCCTCACCCCCCTGTCTTTCACTGGCATCTATCTGGGAGACACAAAGTAGTGAAATTTTAACATTAGCTCAAGAAAAATATAATTAAGGAAACTAAGCTCCATAAAATTAGAGACCAAGAAGCATTTTATTATCCTTTTGAGTATGTGCTACCGATATAACTCTGCTTCTCTAACAATATGAAGAACCAAACAGATTATGATACTTCACCTGACTCCAGACGATTACTAAGTTGTCACAATAAAATTTAAAATACCGCATATAGCATTAGAACCAAAATTACCCGTTGGGCATGCCTAACAAAAAAAAAGTTATTTTAAAAAACCCACCAACACCTTGCCTTTTGAAGACTTCCTGGCAATGTAACACTTTATATGTAATAAAGTCATTTCATTGCTAATTCTGTGAGTCTGTTCTTCTATTTTACAAAATCTGTTGCTCCCAGGAAAAATTAGGAATTTTTCTGTTAGCATTTTATAACATTCTCAAGTTCTATACATTACTTTTGTAAGCTACTTTCATACTTCCTACAAGGGTTCACAACAAACACGTCCATGGTGATACTATGGTTCAGTTTTAGAAGTTCTGCCATCTTTGCACACTATGCTGGCTTTGTATAATTATTTACATCTTTTATTGTGTTTTGACCATATTTATTTAAAAAGAGCAGAAAACAGGAAAATGAAAGTTAACAGTGGCAGTTAATATTGTTACTAACGAAGAACAGACATCATGTCAATTTAATAAAATTAACATAAGATGGAAAATGATGTGCATGCTGAAAAGTGTGAAACTTCTAACATCAGTTGGACACTGACAAGACTTAAGCTGGTTGACTGTAATGTTAAGCTGTGGTGGAAAATGAATAAGTTAAAGAATATCTGTGATGAATTAAGAATATGTCATCTAAGATTAGGTGTTTTATACTTTTCTGAAATCTCTGGGAATGGAGCAAACATTGCTCAACTCAGACCCTCTTGCAGGGTGGTATTATCTGTGAAAGCAGGGATGGTCTGTACTCCTCATCCAGCTCAAAAGGCACCATCTTCAGGAACCCTGCCCTACCCCTCAGACAATACCCACAGTTTTCTGCCAGCCCCTATGGCATTCTCTGTACCCACAGTAATTATGTTTGCATCTGAGTAACTACACTGTGAGCCCCTCAAAGACGAGTACTATCTCACTGATCTTCCTATTGGATGACCAACAGATGATTGGTATAGGTTTCATGCAACAGAAAATACATGCTCCAGAGGCATGTTTTTGTTTGTTTTTTCTAACCTTGCCACTTTCTCCATAGGAAAGGGAAAGCTCTTCTTCCATATGGACTCAGTCCTGTGCAGTCCCTGAGGAAAAAGTATGTGGTAAAATCAGGATCCTGCGTGTGGAATGAAACTAGGCAGGTTAAAATTATTTTACTTCCAATTAACAGAGAAAATAAGCTAAGCTCAAATATGGTGAAGGGAAGATAAGGGAATTAAGGTGTAGGCATGAGAGTTAACAGCTATAAAAACCAAAAGGTGTTTTAACTGTTCTGAAACTATTTTATGGTCTCTTATGTAATCCTCCTGCTGAGGTCTGGAAAAGTAATCCCAGGATAAATGAAGATTCTTAAATCTATAAGGAAATAAGTAGAAAATTTTCATTTTACAGTTGACCTCCTCTAGATAAGGAAAAATAAAATTTTAGACCTTGGTCAAATTTTCCCTGGGATTGGAAAGTTCCAAATCTGTGAACAGCAGACTTATCAGTTCTCAGCTCCACTGAAGAGTGTACGATTTGCTAAGCTGGAAAAAAAAAAAAAAAAAAAAGAAAGAAAGAAAGAAAGAAAAAGGAGGAATGAATGAAAAAAATGAAAGGATGAACCAAATATGGCTTTGTTATCCTAGACTTTAACAAAAAATCCGCAACAACAGCCACCAAGTATGTAGCAACAGCACTGAACGTTCTTGCCTTAATTAACTATCTCCACAATGACTACTTTCTACCACATAGAAGTAACAGCAGAAGCAGCTTTAACAAAAGATACGCAGTATGTCTAGACTGTGGTTCAATCATTACACAGTTAACTATCCCATCACTAAAATTAGATATAAAGAAATATTCTCCTCTACCCCAAAGCAATAGAATGAAATCGTATTTAATAATGTTGATATTTCTGATTTATTAGTTTGGGTTCTATTTACTCAAACAAATACAATCCACATTTCAAAGGGACTAACATCAGAACATTTTATCTGATATTATTTATAAGCAGTTAGAGCTTTATAATAGAGAATGCTGGTAAAATTTTGTTCTCATCAGCTATGGAAAGGTCCCTTAGAATATAAGGAATAATCATATTCAGAATAACTGTAACTCAAACTATGACAACTGATACAAATCATTGTTTCTAATGTTTGGAAAAGATATGCTTGTTTTTAAAATAATCACTTAGACTTTTCTCACTTATTTATTTATAAAACTTGGTCTAGTTGCCAATATGGGAAGATAATTTCATGTGACAGTTAATCCTACTTGATCTGTCCTTCTCTATTAATTTGCAAGCGTTGTTAAGAGAGGCAACCCTGACTCGTTCATTGCTATAACCACCGCAGGACATGGGTCACAGCAGACCACAATACCATATACTGGTTGAAAGCATCCTTTGAATACAGCTTTTTGTATACAAGAGACTGCCTGCATTGAAGATTCTTTTTGTTTTGTTTCATCCTAACTGCATCATCTACATTTTGCCCTAAGTTTACTAGAACAAAAAACAAAAAGAGGAGAGGGAAAAAAGAAAGAGGAAGAGAAAAAAACTAGAAAAGAAGTCAAAGGCAAGAAAAAAGAGGAAATTAATAAGAGGAGAAAAAGGGACCAAAGAAGAGATGCCTCTCATTGTATTGTAGGCTACCTTGTGCCTAGTAGAAGGGAAATCTTTCCAACACATTAACCAGTAATCCCGGTTTGTCGTTTCCCACCCTACCCCTCACTCTACCATTGTAAGTAACCAATTCCATCGTTTTCTGGTTTATTCTTCCTGTTTCGTTTCCTCCTTACATAAAAAATAGCAATTTTATATACTCTTGGGCAATTTGCATTTTTTTAAAACTCAGTTAACAATATATCTCCTGGAAATCATTCCATATCAGCTAACAGAGTTTTTGTTTTGTTTTGTTGGTTTGTTTAATCAACTGAGTATCCTAGTTTTTAAAGGAAGAAAATAAATAGCTCTTTTTGGTGTCTTTGATCAATTTCAATTATAGTACCTATTTAAAAATTAGAGTGGTGGAACACAGCCCATTGTGTTTGACACTCAAGTTAAGACATAATTGCATTAGTGGCATATTGAAATTACCACAATCAAAGAAATAACATTTGTAAGATTCAACTAACATTAACCATAAGATTAACATAATTTCATCTTTATTGGTCAGAACATTCTTGAAGATTTAAAAATGATTCAAGAATAAGTACTATTGCACAGTACTGTGAAAAAAAACTGTTGAATTCTCTAGCATTGTAGAAAGTAGACTGATTTTTTTTTCTCACATTATTTCAGTGTGATACAAACATAACAGAGAAAACTAGCGTCAATTTGCACCACTTAAGGAATATAGTTTATGGAATATATGTGAGTATTATAGTTATCTTATTCTATTTTCTACATGATTTTAGCAGGCTATTATTACTATCAATGTTATAGCAGTATATCAATATATACTTCCTAAAAATCCACAATATACAGAATACCATACCTTTGAATTACAAATAACAGTAGCAACAATAATAATGGTTAAAATAAACAGTAACCCTGTGCCAAGTATTAAGTGCCTTATATTATCTCATTAAACTTTACAATAGCCAAAATGAACAGACACAATCATTGCCTCCATTTTATGGACATGTTTACAAAACTTGACCAACCATCACCAACCAGTCAGGGTTAGAGCCAATATTTGAACACAAGATGGATTTCAAAACTTCTCTCTTGGACCCTCTCCTGTATTTCAAGGATATTTTAAGTTTTCCTATGTACGTTCCCATTTTATTTTGTACTGACTGGCTGGGAAAGTTCCCTCCAAATATTTTTGTACCTGATTGTTTTAAGTTTCTGGAGCTCAGTATTCAGTCATCTTTAATCCTGTTCTGTCTAGATCCTTGTAAAGTTGTCTTCTAGGATAAAGTTAATGTGACTGAAAAACATAAATACATAAATTCTATTAGAGAAAAACAGAGAAGGAAAAGAATATACCATCTTGCAACTACAACAAGCTATTATTTATCTGAGAAGTATACAGTTTAAAAACTGTATTAGCTCTGTTATTAAAAAGTCAGTAGACGTGCTCAATTATTAAAAATCAATATTGTAAAATATAACTTTTAGATTTTATACTTTGTAAATTTTGGGACAATACTTCACCAACTTGAATAATGTAACATACAAAAAAACTCTATACAGTTTAATTTGTAATATGTCAACACAGAAAATGTAAGAGAAGCCATCTGGAATATGAAAAAAGCAAAACTTTCATACTTTTGGAAGAAGGTATAGAAAACATCTTTGTGACCTTAGGGCAGGGAAAGATTTCTTAAATAAGACACAGAAGCATAAACCACAATGTCTGGTAAAACTTAAAAAAATATGGCATACTAAAAAACAAAATGAACAAAGGAAAACACATGCCACAGAATGAGAGAAGATATTTTCAACATATATAACTGGTGGCTTACAAAGAATTTGTATCCAGAATAAATACCTAAAAATCAGTAACAAAAAAAACAATCCAATTTAGAAATGGCCAAAGGCAAGAAAACTCACAGAAACAATAAACATATTAAGAGATGCTCAAATTCACTATAGAAATGCAATCACAGTGAGACAGAGCTCACCCATCTGCAAAATTAAAGGGGGATAATACCTAGTGTTGGTGAGGATACATATCATAAAGCACACTCATACTGCTGTAAGAAAAGCAACTGGTATAATCACTTTAGAGAGTAACTCAACAATATTTAGGCCAGAGCAGTGTCTTCTGATCTTTTTTTTTTTTTTTTTTGATACATGTATGTACCTGAAACAAAAGTTCGACAAAATAATTCTTACTCTTATTATATGATGTGCTTAAGGACATCCTTTTTTCTATTTTTTCTGTCTTACTCTATTCTACTGTATCCTACTCTATTTTATCCTTTCCTATTTCACTATTTAAAAGAAAATGCTGGTCGGAGGAGCTAAGATGGCGGAACAGCATCGAAGTTTTTTTTGTGTCTCGTGTCCATGAAATACAGCCAAACCAACACTAACCCATGCTGCACACCTAGAAAACTGATCTGAGGATTAACACAACAATCTACACAACTGAACCACAGAATTCAGCAGGTACATGGCACGGAGAGGTGAATTTGGAGAGCAAGAAGCCACAAAAGGTAGGGAACCGCTTTTGGGGGCGGAGAGAGGACGGAGACTGGGGAGGGGGGTAGAATACGGGAAAAGCACCCCTCCCCAAAAGCAGCTGGAGAGAAAATGGAAAAGTGGAAACGGCTGCAGGGACTGAACTAAAAAGGGAGAAAGGAGAAAGGAGAGGGTTTAAATTCCATTAAGACTCTAAACACGGGGAGTGCAGAGTCTGCAACTCTGCAGCTCAATACCTGGATGTGCTCTGGTGTGAAGGGTGAATCCCCAGGAGTAGAATGGATTCTGGGGTTCTTCAGGTCACGTGGGGAGAGGCGGTTCCCCTGCTGGGAGGACACCTGGTAGAGGCTGCGTGGGTCCCCCAAAGGCAAGGTCCAAGTGGACCCGGGAGAACAACCACATTCGCTGGTGCTGGAACAAGGTCGTTAAGGGTAAAGCCTGGTGCCAGATGTGTGTTGTGATTTTCCATACTCCCTGAAACGCTGCTGCTGCACTATCTTGCGAACTTTTTCTGGGGAGGGCTGGCACCCAGCCATAGTCTTTGGGCATTGGCAGCGGCATGGCCCCACAAATGTTCCTGGGTGCGGCTGGCACCCAGACATTGCTCGATGAGACCCTCCTGCAGACGGGCAGAAAGGGTCAAAGCCGCAGTCCCTCAGAAGTAAGAGGTCGGGAAAAACAGCCACGTCTGAGACAAAACTCAGGAGGGAGGTGCTGCCTGGGGCTTGGTCATGGACTGTGTAAAAGCGGGAGTGGATAGAAGCCAAAGACAAAGGACTGGTGCACGATTGCTGATCGGGGAGAACAGAGTTCCGATACTAGAGACTGGCTAGCTGGGTGATGCCATTTTTACCACTCCTGCGCGTGCGCATGCGCACCCACGAGCGCTACAACATTCCACCCCAGTAAGGTAAGCAGCACCATCTACTGGAGAACCCAACCGTTACACTGAGTCCCGCGCAACTGGGCCAACCTTGATCTTCAGGAACACAAGTCTCTCCGCCTGCTTAGTTTATGGACTATAAAGTGCTTCATAGTTTGACTTCTAGGGGAAAATGAAGTGATTTCAGTCATATTTCAGTATGTTCACTGGCCCATCTATTCAATTGTCTTTTTTTCTATTTTTTGTTTCTTTTCTTTTTCTTGAACACATAAAGAGAAAAACCTCATTTCTATTTTCAATTTTTATTAAAAATATTTTAATTTGGGGGGCACCTGGATGGCTCACTCGGTTAAGCATCGGATGTCAGCTCAGGTCATGACCTCATGATTTGTGAGTTAAAGCCCCACATCGGGCTCTGTGCTGACAGCTCAGAGCCTGGAGCCTGCTTCCTCTCTCTCTGCCCCTCCCCTGCTCATGATCTCTCTCTCTCAAAAATAAATAAACATTAACAAAAATGTAAACAATATTTTATTTTTTTCTACTGTATTTTTTACTTTTGGGTAAATTTCTTCAAATTCTATTTAATTCCACCAATTCATTTTAGTCACTTCAGTGTATTCATTTTTTCAAATTTTCAAACGATTTGTGTTTTTTTCGTTCCCCTTTTTTCTCTAATCTGTCAAGACCCTTTCAACACCCAGACCAAAACACACCTAAGATCTAGCATCATATATTTGATTTTGTGTGTGTGTGTTTCTTTGTTTTTAACACTTAATTTTTTTACCTCATTAATCCTTTTTCTCCCTTCAAAATGATGAAACGAAGGAATTCACCCCAAAGGAAAGAGCACGAAGAAACGACAGCCAAGGATTTGACCAACAGAGATAGAAACAAGATGTCTGAACCAGAATTTAGAATCACGATAATACGAACACTAGCTGGAGTCGAAAATAGATTAGAATCCCTTTCTGCGGAGATAAAAGACGTAAAAGCTAGTCAGGATGAAATAAAACATGCTATAACTGAGCTGCAATCTTGGATGGATGCCACGGCAGCAAGGATGGATGGGGCAAAACAGGAATGAGCGATATAGAGGACAAATTTATGAAGAATAATGAAGCAGAAAAAAAGAGGGAGATTAAGGCAAAAGAGCATGATTTAAGAATTAGAGAAATCAGTAATTCATTAAAAAGGAAAAAACATCAGAATCACAGGCGTTCCAGAAGAGGAAGAGAGAGAAATAGGGGTAGAAGGGTTATGTGAACAAATCATAGTGGAAAATTTTCCTAACCTAGGAAAAGACACAGATATCAAAACTCAGGAAGCACACAGAACTCCCATTAGATTCAACAAAAACTGACCATCAATAAGGCATATCATAGTCAAATTCACAAAATACTGAAGCCAGGAGAGAATCAGGAAAGCAGCAAGGGAAAAAAAGTCCCTAACCTACAAGGGAAGACAGATCAGGTTTGTAACAGACCTATCCACAGAAACTTTGCAGGCCAGAAAGGAGTGGCAGGATATATTAATTGTGCTTGGCTCAGAAAAATATGCAGCCAAGAATTCTTTATGCAGCAAGGGTGTCATTCAAAATAGGAGGTAAAGTTTCCCAAACAAAACTTAAAGGAGTTCATGACCACTAAAACAACCCTGCAAAAGATTTTAAGGGGGACTCTCTGAGGGGAGAAAAGATAAAATAAATAAATAAATAATAAACAAATAAATAAATAAATGAATACCAAAAGCAACAAAGACTAGAAAGGACCAGAGAACACCACCAGAAACTCCAACTCTACAAGCAACATAATGGCAATACATTCATATCTTCCAGTACTCACTCTAAACATCAATGGACTCAATGCTCCAATCAAAAGACATAGGGTAACAGAATGGATAAGAAAACAAGATCCATCTATATGCTGTTTACAAGAGACCCACTTTACACCTAAAGTCACCTTTAGACTGAAAGTAAGCAAATGGAGAACCATCTATCATGCTAATGGTCAACAAAAGAAAGCCAGAGTAGCCATACTTATATCAGATAATTTAGACTTTAAAATAAAGACTGTATCAAGAGATGAAGAAGGGCATTATATCAAAATCAAGGGGTCTACCCACCAAGAAGACCTAATAATTGTAAACATTTATGCACCAAATGTGGCAGCACCCAAATATATAAATCAATCACAAACACAAAGAAACTCATCGATAGTAATACCATAAATGTAGGAGACTTCAACACCCCACTCACAGCAATGGACAGATCATCTAATCAAAAAATCAACAAGGAAACAATGGCTTTGAATAACACCCTGGACCAGATGGACTTAACAGATATATTCAGAACATTTCATCCTAAAGCAACAGAATATACATTCTCCTCCAGGGCACATGGAACGTTCTCCAGAACAGACCACATACTGGGACACAAATCAGCCCTCAGCAAGTACAAAGGATCGATATCATACTGTGCATATTTTCAGACCACAACGCTATGAAACTCGAAATCAACCAAAAATTTGGAAAGGTAACAAATACTTGGAGACTGAAGAACGTCCTACTGAAGAATGAATGGGCTAACCAAGCAGTTAAAGATGAAATTAAAAAGTTCATGGAAGCCAATGAAGATGATAACACCACAACCCAAAACCTCTGGCACACAGCAAAGGCAGTCATAAGAGGAAAGTATATAGCAATCCAGGCCTTCCTAAAGAAGGAAGAAAGACCTCAGATACACAACCTAACCTGAGGCCTTAAAGAGCTGGAAAAAGAACAGCAAATAAAACCCAAAACCAGCAGAAGACAGGAAATAATAAAGATCAGAGCAGAAACTAATGCTATCAAAACCAAAAAAAAAAAAAAAAAAAAAAAAAAGTAGAACAGATCAATGAAAGCAGAAGCTGGTTCTTTGAAAGAATTAAGAAAATTGATAAACCACTAGCCAGTTTGATCAAAAAGAAAAAGAAAAGGACCCAAATACATAAAATCAAGAATGAAAGAGGAGAAATCACAACCAACACAGCAGAAATAAAAACAATAATAAGAGGATATTATGAGCAATTATATGCCAATAAAATGGGCAACCTGGAAGAAATGGACCAATTCCTAGAAACCTATATACTACCAAAACTGGAACAGGAAGAAATAGAAAATTTGAACAGACCCATAACCAGTAAGGAAATCGAATTAGGAATCAAAAACCTCCCAAAAAACAAGAATCCAGGACCAGATGGCTTTCCAGGGGAATTCTACCAAACATTTAAGGAAGAGTTAACACCTACTCTCTTGAAGCTGTCCCAAAGAATAGAAATGGAAGGAAAACTTCCAAACTCTTTCTATGAAACCAGCATGACCTTGATTCCAAAACCAGACAGAGACCCCACTAAAAAGGAGAACTACAGACCGATTTCCCTAATGAACATGTATGCAAAAATCCTCAAGAAGATATTAGCCAACCAGATCCAACGATACATTAAAAAAATTATTCACCACGACCAAGTGGGATTTATACCTGGGATGCAAGGCTGGTTCAATATCTGCAAAACAATTAACGTGATTCATCACATCAATAAAAGAAAGGACAAGAACCACATGATCCTCTCAATAGATGCAGATAAAGCATTTGACAAAATACAGCATCTTTTCTTGATAAAAACCCTCCAGAAAGTAGGGATAGAAGGATCATACCTCGAGATCATAAAAGCCATATATGAAAGACCCAATGCTAATATCATCCTCAATGGGGAAAAACTGAAAGCTTTCCCCCTAAGGTCAGGAACAAGACAGGGATGTCCACTCTCGCCACTGTTATTCAACATAGTATTGGAAGACTTAGCCTCTGCAATCAGACAACACAAAGAAATAAAAGGCATCCAAATCAGCCAGGAGGAGGTCAAACTTTCACTCTTTGCAGATGACATTATACTCTATATGGAAAACCCAAAAGATTCCACCAGAAAACTGCTAGAACTGATTTATGAGTAGAGCAAAGTTGCATGATATAAAATCAATGCACAGAAATCGGTTGCATTCCTATACACCAACAATGAAGCGACAGAAAGAGCAATCAAGAAATTGATCCCATTTACAATTTCACCAAAACCCATAAAATACCTAGGAATTAATCTAACCAAAGAGGTGAAAATCTATACACTGAAAACTATAGAAAGCATATGAAAGAAATTGAAGAAGACACAAAAACATGGAAAAAGATTCCATGCTCCTGGATAGGAAGAACAAATATTGTTAAAATGTAGATACTACCCAAAGCAATCTACATATTGAATGCAATCCCTATCAAAACAACACCAGCATTCTTCACAGAGCTAGAACAAACAATCCTAAAATTTGTATGGAACCAGAGAAGACCCTGAATAGCCAAAGCAATCTTGAAAAAGAAAACCAAAGCAGGAGGCATCACAATCCCGGACTTCAAGCTATACTACAAAGCTGTAATCATCAAGACAGTATGGTACTGACACAAGAACAGACACTCAGATCAATGGAACAGGGAACCCAGATATGGACCCACAAAGGTATGGCCAACTAATCTTTGACAAAGCAGGAAAGATTATCCAATGGAATAAAGACAGGCTCTTCAGCAAGTGGTTCTGGGAAAAATGAACAGCGACATGCAGAAAAATGAACCTGGACCACTTTCTTATACCATACATAAAAATAAACTCAAAATGGATGGAAGACCTGAATGTAAGACAGGAAGCCATCAAAATCCTCAAGGAGAAAGCAGGCAAAAACCTCTTTGATCTTGGCCACAGCAACTTCTTACTCAACACGTCTCCGGAGGCAAGGGAAATAAACACAAAAATGAACTACTGGGACCTCATCAAAATAAAAAGCTTCTGCACAGCGAAGGAAACAATCAGCAAAACTAAAAGGCAACCAACAGAATGGGAGAAGATATTTGCAAATGATATATCAGATAAAGGGTTAGGATCCAAAATCTATAAAGAACTTATCAAACTCAACACCCAAAAAAACAAATAATCCAGTGAAGAAATGGGCAAAACACATGAATAGACACTTCTCCAAAGAAGACATCCAGATGGCCAACTGACACATGAAAAATTGCTCAACATCACTCATCATCAGGGAAATAAAAATCAAAACCACAATGAGATACCACCTTACACCTGTCAGAATGGCTAACAGTAACAACTCAGGCAACAACAGATGTTGGCAAGGATGGGGAGAAAGAGGATCTCTTTTGCATTGTTGGTGGGAATGCAAGCTGGTGCAGCCACTCTGGAAAACAGTATGGAGTTTCCTCAAAAAATTACAAATAGAACTAGCCTACAACCCATCAATTGCACTACTAGGTATTTATCAGGGATACAGGTATGCTGTTTCGAAGGGACACACGCACCCCAATTTTTATAGCAGCACTATCAACAACAGCTAAACTATGGAAAGAGCCCAAATGTCCATCGAGGGATGAATGGATAAAGAAGATGTGGTACATATATTCAATAGATTATTACTCAGCAATCAAAAAGAATGAAATCTTGCCATTTGCAACTACGTGGATGGAACTGGAGGGTATTATGCTAAGCAAAATTAGTCAGAGACAGGCAAATATGACTTCACTCATATGAGGACTTTAGGACACAGAACAGATGAACGTAAGGGAAGGAAAGCAAAAATAACATAAAAACAGGGAGGGAGACAAAACATAAGAGGCTCAAATATGGAGCACAAACAGAGGGTTACTGGAGGGGTTGTGGGGGGGGGGGGGCTAAATGGGCAGGGGCCATTAGGGAATCTACTCCTGAAATTATTGTTGTACTATATGCTAACTAATTTGGATGCAAATTTAAAAAATAAAATTAAAAATAAAAGAAAATGCTAGTCTCAACTCACTAAAATAATTTCATGATCACTAAGAAGTCACACCTTACAGCTTGGACAGTGCTGGCCTAGATAAACTCTAGAGCATATTCACAATTGTTTGCAATAGAAGAACACTAGAAATAGCAAACAGAATTGATCAACAGGATTCCTCAACAGAATTTATCAACTGTGGCATGTGGATACCATACAGCAATTAAAATTAGACAGAATCAACACAGATAAATCTCCAAAATAATTTTAGCCAAAAACCACTCAGTCACAGAATGATACAGATGGTACACTATTTGATAAATTAATTCATCAAATTTAATAAAGTTTAAAACATGCAGAAGACAATACTATTTTAATGTGTCATGGATACTGACATATACATGAGTGGAGTCTGACGGGAATTTTTTTTAATAGGAGAGTTTTGATAAGGGTAATGCGAAAGATAAAATTTTCCATGTAATTCTTTCAGTGAATTGGTATGATTGGCTTTTCCATCTGAGAAGGCAGTTTTCAAGATATTAAACTTAAATTATATTAATAATCTGAGTATAGGAGAATAGTTACCCAATGTTAAAGAAAACACCATTTTGGAGTCAAAATACATCCATTCTAATATTGCCTCTACCATCAACATAAGAATTCAATAAAGTCTTGATAATCACAACTCATAAACCACAATCTCTTTTGCCATCAGGAAAAAGAAAATTTTATCAATACCAAAAGAAGATAACAAATAAATAACATGGACAAACTATAGTATCTTAAATGCCATGGAAGAAATTTCAAAATAGACAAAAAGTTTACTATTAGCATATTAGAATGGCAAAAATGTATTTTCTACTTCTGGTCCAAAACTGCTTACAATGATCCAGCAATTACACTACTATGTATTTACCCAAAGAATACAAAAAATACTGATTCGAGGGGATATAAGCACACCAATGTTTATAGCAGCATTATCAACAATAGCAAAATTATGGAAAGAGCCCAAATGTCCACTGTCTGATGAATGGATAAAGAAGACGTGGTGTGTGTATGCATGTATGTGTGTGTATGTATGTGTGTATATACATATACATATATATATATACACACACACACACATATATATATACGGAATATTACTCAGCCATCAAAAAGAATGAAATCTTGCCATTTACAATGACGTGGTAGAGCTAGAGAGTATTAAACTAAGCAAAATAAGTTGGTCAGAGAAAAATACCATATGATTTCACTCATGTGGAATTTAAGAAACAAAACAGATGGATGTGGGCCGGCGGGGGAGGGGGGGAGGCAAACCAGAAAACAGACTCTTAACTAAAGAGAACAAACTGAGGGTTGCTGGAAGAGAGGATGGCAGTTGAACAGGTAATGGATATTAAGAAGGGCACTAGTGATAAGCACTGGGTGTTGTATGTAAGTGATGAATCACTAAATTCTACACCTGAAAGTAGTATTACACTATATATTAGCTAACTGCAATTTAGATAAAAACTTGAAAAAAATTTTTTTTAAAAATAAAACTGTTGAGGTACCTGGGTGGCGCAGTCAGTTAAGCGTCTGACTCTTGGTTTCAGCTCAGGACATGATCTCACAGTTTGTGGGATTGAACCCTGAGTCAGGCTCCTCATTGACAGCTTGGAGCCTGCTTGGGATTCCCTCTCCCTCTCTCTCTCTGCTCCTCCCCCAATCATGCACATGCGTGTGCTCTCTTTCAAAATAAACTTAAAAAACAAAATTAAATTAAAATAAAATAATAAAATAAAATGAAGTAAAATAAAATAAATACAATACAATGCAATACAATAAAACTGTTTACAAATTTCCCCCTTTTCTGCACAGGAGGGTAATGTTTCTTATAGACCTCTTCTTCTCTTATAGAGAAGAGGTTGGCATCTGTATTAGGAAGATCTCTTCACAGTGATAGAGTGTCACAGATTAAGATCATTCCATATATGGGGTGCCTGGGTGGCTCAGTCAGTTGAGTGTCCGACTTTGGCTCAGGCCATGATCTCACAGTTTGTGGGTTCGAGCCCCACATCAGGCTCTGTGCTGACCGCTTGCTCAGAGCCTGGAGCCTGCTTCAGATTCTGTGTTTCCCTCTCTCTCTCTGCCCCTCCCTTGCTCACACTTTGTCTCACTCTGTTTCTCAAAAATAAATGAATGTAAAAAAAAACAAAAAGATTATTCCATACAATTCTTACTACATGTTATTTACTGTTTTTTTCCCTACATGTGTTTTCACACTTACAACTTGACTCATGTATGTTGTTAATTATTCATATTAATAAGTGCCTATGCTTCGCAAAACAGTTTCTTATGAATTTCCTTTTTTTGGAATGTAAAAAGAACTATGTTATTACAGAATCATACCATACTCACATTTGCTTCGCAATATAAAAAGAAAATGAGAGAATGCCTTTTCAAAGAAGAAACTCCTACCACTGATCTCTGCCTTTAGAGGACCTAAATTGGATACTCACAGGGCCAATGTTTCAAGTTTTTGCAACAGTAATTTTCAAAAGCAAATATACATCAACAAAGGTAATTTTTTTGTAAAAAATTCCTTTTTTTTTTTTTTTTTTTTGCTTTGTGCAAGTTTCATTCCAATGTGGGAAGCTAACAATCATAATAGGTACATTATACTGTATATTGAAAAGTGATGGTGCCATGAAAATGGAGCAAGATAGGAGGGATCAGGAGTCTTGAGGTTGATTATAAGGTTTTCAATTTTGAACAGGGTGGTCAGAGAGCTTCCCTGACTATATAATATCTAAGGAAAGACTTGAAGAAAGGAAGAAGTGAGCTCTGAGTACATATAGAGCAAAAGTGATCCACACACAAAATCTATCCACTGCTAAAGCTCTGAGGTAAGTAGGTTTGAGCAGAAAAGTGACAAGATCTGATCTTGTTTTGAGTCGCACTAGTTCTGTGCTGATATTTCTATTATTTTCTCTTTTTTATTGAGGTGTAATTGACATGCAACATTACTTTCAGGTGTGTAACATAATGATTCAACATCTGTATACACTGTGAAATGGTCACCACAATAAATCTATTCACCACCATAAGTTACAAGAAAAAAAATTGTTTCTTATAATAAGAACTTTCAAGATCTACTCTTCTGGCAACACTCAAAATATGCACCTACAATATTATTGACTATAGTCACCATGCTGCACATCACACTCCATGTCGTATTCATTTCATACCCTGAAGTCTGTACCTTGGAACCCCCTTCATTCATTTCATCGCTCCCCCAACCCCCTCACTCCTGGCAACCACCACCCTTTTCTCCATCTCTATAACTTTTGTTTGTTGTATTACTTAGATTCCACATATAAGTGAGATCGTACAGTATTTGCCTTTCTCTGATTTATTTCACTTAGCATAGTGGCCTCTAGGTCCATCCATGTTGTTTCAAATGGCAAGATCTCATTCTTTTCTATGGCTAAGTAGTATTCTGTTGTGTATATATAGCACACGTTCTTTATCCATTCATCTATCTGTGGGCACTTAGGTTGTTTTTATATGTTGGCTCTTGTAAATAATGCTGCAATGAACACAGGGGTGAATATATCTTTTCAATTTAGTGTTTTCATTTCCTTTCAGTAAAAACCCAGAAATGGAATTGCTGGATCATATGAGATTTTGAGGAACCTGTTTTCCATAGTGGCTGCACAACTGACATTCCCACCAACAAGGCACAAGGGTTCCCTTTTCTTCACAACCTTGCCAACACTTGTTATTTCCTGGCATACTGGTAACAGCCATTCTAACAGGTGCGAGGTGACATGTCATTGTGGTTTTGACTCGCATTTCTCTGATGATTAGTGATGTTGAGCATCTTTTCCTGTGCCTGTTGGCCATCCGTATGTCTCCTTTGGAAAAATGTCTATTCAGATCCTGTGCCCATTTTTAATTGTTTATTTGCTATTGAGTTATATGAGTTCTTCATATTTGAATATTAAATCCTTATCAAATATATGATTTGCAAATATTTTTTTCCCATTTTGTAGGTTGCCTTTTCATTTTATTGATGGTTTCCTTTGTTGTGCAGAAGCTTTTTAGTTTGATGTAGTTCCACTTGTTTATTTTTGCTTTTGATGTCAGATCCAAAAAACACTGCCAAGACCAATACCAAGAGGCTTACTGCCTATGTTTTCCCCTAGTTGTATGGTTTCAAGTCTTACATTCTAGTCTTTAGTTCATTTTGAGCTAATTTTTGGGTATAGTTTAAGTAATCTAGTTTCATTCTTTTGCATGTAATTATCCAGTTTTCCCAACACCACTTATTAAAGAGGCTGTCCTTATCCCCATTGTATATTCTTGCATTGTGGGGCAGAAATTAATTGAACATATGCATAGGTTTATTTCTGGGCTCTCTATTTTGTTTCATTGGTCTAGGAGTCTGATTTTATGCCAATATCAACCTGTTTTGATTACTATGGCTTCATAATTTGGTTGAAATCAGGAAACATGATACCTCCAGCCTTGCCCTTCTTTTTCAAGATTGCTTTGGCTACACAGGGTCTCATACAAATTTTAGGATTATTTGTTATACTTCTGTGAAAAATGCCCTTGGGACTGATAGGAATTGCATTGAATCTGTATATTGCTTTGAGTAATAGGGACATTTTAACAATATTAATTCTTCCAATCCATAAGCATGGGATATCTTTCCAATTATTTGTGTCTTCAGCAATTTCTTCCATCAATGTCTTATAATTTTCAGTGTG
Organism: Puma concolor; assembly: GCF_028749965.1. Lineage (NCBI taxonomy): Eukaryota > Metazoa > Chordata > Mammalia > Carnivora > Felidae > Puma > Puma concolor. Next base: position 219,541,530 of record NC_141667.1, read on the forward strand.
CAAGTCTTTCACCTCCTTGCTTAAATTTATTCTTAGGTATTTTATTATTTTTGATGGAATTTAAATGGGATTTTTAAAATTTCTCGTTCTCACAGTTTGTTAGTGTATAGAAATGCAACAGATGGGGCACCTGGGTGGCTCAGTGGGTTGAGCATCCGACTTTGGCTCAGGTCATGATCTCGTGGTTTATGAGTTTGAACCCCACACCGGGCTCACTACTGTCAGCCTGTCAGTGCAGAGTCCACTTCGGATCCTCTGTCTCCCTCTCTGCCCCTCCCCCACTTGCACTCTCCCAAAAATAAAATATATGTTTTTTAATGCAACAGATTTTTGTATGTTGGTTTTATATCCTGCAACTTTACTGAATTCATTTATTTATTTTTTACTGAATTAAAGAATCTAACAGTTTTTTGGTGGTATCTTTACGGTTTTCTATATATGAAATCATGTCACAAATAGTCAAAGGTTTCTTTCTTTCCAATTTGCATGCTATTTATTTATTTATTGCCTAATTGCTCTAGGACTTCTAACACTATGTTGTATTAAAATGGCAAGAGTAGGCATCTTTGTCTTTTACCTAATCTTAAAGAAAAAGCTTTCAGCTTTTCATCGAGTATGATGTGAGCTCTGGGCTTGTCATATATGGCCTTTATTATGTTGAGTGGGTATGTTACCTTTTTACCCACTCTGGTAAGAGTTTTGTTTTTGTTTTTTTTTTAAGATTTTTTTTTAACATTTCTTTTTAATATTTATATTTGAGAGAGAGAGAGAGAGACACACACACACAGAGCATGACCAGGGAAAGGGTAGCAAGAGAAGGAGACACAGAATCTGAAGCAGGCTCCAGGCTCCGAGCTGTCAACACAGAGCCTGACGCAGGGCTCAAACCCACAAACTGGGAGATCATGACCTGAGCTGAAGTGAGAAGCTTAACCAACTAAGTGACCCAGGCGCCCTGACAGTTTTTTTCTTAAACAGATGTTGAACTCTGTCCAATGCTTTTCTGCATCTATTGAGATGATTATATATTTTTTATCCCTTATTTTGTTAATGTGGTGTATCATGTTGATTAATGTGTGAATGTTGCCATCCTTGATCCCTGGAATAAATCCCAGTTGATCATGATATGATCTTTTTAATGTATTAGTGAATTCATGTTATATTTGCTAATAATCTGTGTGCAGTATTTGCAAATATTTTGATGAGAATTTTTGCATCTATATTCATCAGGGATAGTAAACTGTAAAATCCTTTTTTGTTGTTGTTCTGTTTTGTTTTGTTTTGTTTTGTTTTGCGATATCCTTGTCTGGTTTGGGTATCAAGGTAATGCTGGCCTTGTAAAATAAGTTTGGAAGCATTCCCTTCTCCTTAATAGTTTGGAAGAGGTTAAGAAGGACAGATATTAAATCTTCTTTAAATGTTTGGTAGAATTTACCAGCAAAGTCATGAACTTTTATTTGTTGGGAAGTTTTTGATGACTGATACAATTGCCTTACTGTAATACACCATAATCAGTCTATTAAGATTTTCTATTTCTTCATGATTCAGTCATGGAAAGTTTCTAGGAATGTATCCATTTCTTCTCATTGTCCAATTTGTTGAGCTATAATTCTTCATAGCAGTCTCTTATGGTCTACTGCATTTGTGGTATCAGTTGTAACTGCTCTTTCATTTCTGATTTTATTTGAACCGTCTCTTTTTTTTTTTTTTTTCTTGGTGAGTCTAGCCAAAGGTTTGGCAACCTTTTGTTTGTCTTTTCAAAGAAACAGGTTTTAGTTTCATTGATCTTTTCTATTATTTTTTGTTTCTGTTTCATTTGCACTCTGATCTTTGTTATTTCCTTCCTTCTACTATGTTTGGCTTCATCTGTTCTTTCCTAGCTTCTTTAAGTGTAAAGTTAAGTTGTTTGAGATTTTTCATGTTTATTCAGGTAGGTCTGAATCCCTATGAACTTCCCTCTTATAACTACTTTTGATGAATCACATAGATCTTGTAAGTTATATTTCCATTTTCATTTCTCAAGGTTTTGTTTTGTTTTGTTTTTTCTCCTTTGAGTCTTTTGATTGACCCATTGGTCAGCAGAATGCTGTTTAATCTCCACATGATTTTCTGATCCTTTGTCTCTCTTTTCTCCTTCTGCAACCCCCTATAATGCTAATGCTACTCTATGTTGTCCCATAGCTTCTTTAAGCTATCTCATTTTTAATTTTTTTTTCCTTTTTGCTGTTCTGTCTAAGTAAGTTCCACTCCCCTGTCTTCTTGATTACCAATAGTTTCTTCTGCTTCATATAGCCTGCTGTTGAACCCCCTCTAGCGTATTTTTCAGTTCAGTTATTGTATTCTTCAGCTCTGTGACTTCAGTTGGTACTTTCTTATATTTTCTCTTTGTTGAAGTTCTCACTGTGTTCATTCATTCTTCTCCCAATTTAGGTGAACATCTTTTTGACCATTAATTTGAATTCTTTACCAGGTAAATTACTTACATCCACTTTAAGGTTTTTGAGGGTGTCTTTTTTTTGTCCCCCTGAGGTTTTACCTTGTTCCTTCATTTGTAACATATTCCTTTTTCCTCATTTTGCTTCACCCTCTGTGTTAGTTTATATCTAATGAGAGAAACAACTACCTTTCCCAGTCTTAAAGTGGCTTTGTACAGATGAACTTTATCTTTAAACTTTGCCCTAGCTCTTGGTTGTCTCTTGAACCATTATGACTGTCTAAGGAGTCTGATTTATTCTTGATAGGTCCCAGTTTTTGAAGGTATGCCAAGAACTGTCCGTGTTCCAAAGGGGGGAATCTCAGTCAGCACCTAGTTTTAGGCTGATTGGAAGCCAGACCCTCAGGCAGCAGCTTTTAGAGTATGCAAATACATACAGTCCTATGAAACAAGTATAGACTCTCTTAATGTAAGCGATCTGACTGTCCCCTGAGTGACAGTTGCAAAAATTGGAGCTTCAGACTATTGCATAAGCTCCTTTCTTCTGGGAGGCCCTGGCAAACAGTAATGAGGCTAAGGGAAAGCACAAAGATGGCATCCCCTTGCCTATATTCCCTGAGAGCACATTTGTAAGCCTCTACATATGTGGCAGACCTGAAGTCTGCCCCTCAGGCTGAAGTGTCAGAACAAGTAAATAGGCCTTTTTCACAAACAGACTGGGGGTGTGTTTCAGTCTGCTGTCTGTGCAGTGCCCTGGGGGTGACAGCCTATGGAGAACTTTCTCTCCATTTATTACAGGCCCATGGAACCCAGGAAAAACCACCATGCCGGCCCATGGTATCTAGGTAGAGCAAGAGTGCAAAATAGTACACATCAGCACATCTGTCCCCAGACAGAGTCCCAACTGGTCCCTGCCCCTCCAGCAGATGCTTTAAGATTAGAAAATAAATTTTCACATATAGTCTAGGCGCTTTTCAAACTGCTGCTTTTGTGCTGGTTCCTGAGTGAGTCTGCATGCAAGCCCTTTCCGAGAAATATCTCAGTTCTGCTATATAGCCTTTTGGGTCTCCTGGTTGTGAGATCCATTTTCCATCTGGTTTTCAAAGCTAGATGTTTGGAGGGCTCATCTCTTCACTGCAGGTCCCAGGGATTGCGGTGCCTGATGTGGGGCATAAACCCCTCATTCATCAAGGAGAAGCTCCAGATTTGTGAGATTCCTCCCAACTGTGGGTCACCACTCTGGCAGTGGGGTTTTTGGTGAGACTGTCTCACACGTGACCCTTTTACTGCTTTGATGTGAAGAAGCTATTCAGCTAGTTCTCAGGTCTTTTTCAGAGGGAATTTTTCCATACGTAGCTGTAGATTTGGTATGTCCATGGGAGGAGCTGAGTACACCCACCATCTTGGACCACCCCCCTAACATTTCCTATTATATCTGTTCTCTTAAACTTGTATAGTTCAACAGTTTATTTCCAAATTATCCTTGTTTGGAACAGATAAGTTCTTATTCTTATAGACTGTATTTTGAGAGCTTTCCCTACACTTTGAATAACTACACAGTTGAAGACTGGTGGATAAGAAGACAGTCTTTTGATAACTGAACATGATAAACATATCAACTCCTAATCCTCTCAAAGAGCAGGTCAAATAATTCAGTTCCCTGCAAAAAGCATATAATAGGTAGCCTCTACATATTATTGTTGGCAATCAATGTTAATCAGTGTGTTTACTAGTAGGACAATGTGTCATATTACTTGGTAATACCTCTGACCCAAATAAAGAGTTAAGCTGATTATAGGACATACGTTCGTTTGCCTAATTTATTCAACAAATGTTGATTTGGTACCTGCAGAAGGCACTAAGCCAAAGTAAATACATAAAAGAAAAAAACAAAATAATATGGAGCAAAAGGATAACCACCTCCCAGGTGCTTGTGTCAACATTACCCCAACACAATGGTACTTGTGGGCCTTAAGAGCTAATAACCAAGACACATTGTATCTATGAGAACAAAGCATTTTCCATGGAAACGGATATTTTGCAATTGATCAGGAGCTTCTAAAAGCTGATAACTATTCTTTAGAAGTAATCCCTGAAGAAAAAAAGAAAAACACAGTAATTTCTGCAAATAAAGCCCAGTGTTATATATCTTTTTAATCCAATTTAATAATATGAGGTCAACTTCAAAGCTGTGCTTTAAAAATATAGTATATAAAAAAGTGTCCTTGCAATATAGAACTCAGTTCCTTTAACAAATTCCCCCATCTGGGCAACACAGTTGATGATGCTTTTATAATCAAAGAAGTAGGACATTAAAGAAAACTAATGTCTTTTAGGATGCCAACACACAGTTTACAGTGTGTTAATGAGCTCCAGGCAAAGTAAATGTCAATGGGGTACTGATCATTCCCAACTATATGCTAGCTGAATCATTAAATGGATGTCATCTGTGAGTTATGAATGATAAAAATATAATATAAGAAATGATGATCCCAATGATCATTTGTAAAGGATGATAGCTATAATTTACCTCCACTTGAATGAGAGGTCCTAAGCCTGTGACAATAGTGAAACACCTACACAGCTGCTAACTAATGTGAGGCAATTAAAAATAGGATGGACAAAACTGAAAAACTAAAATCACAACTAAAAGTAAGCTACCACCTCAAAGGAAATGGTATTGCCATGTTTACGATAAGCATCAAACTGACTTTTAGAACACACAAACATCATTGCCGCTTTAATTAGGTTTATATAAAGGACGGGTTTCAAATTTCATCAAGAGAGATGAGGCAGATCTTCAGTCCCAAGCAAATTTGTATTTAGTTTGAAGAGATTACTGAGCTCGTCAAAGTCAGCCTTTTCAACTACACATAGCAAAAGTGCCCCTTCCAAATATGAAAAATTATCAAGATATATTGACGTTTTTCTGTTGTTATACTAGCTAAAATAAGTTGATACTTGAGACATTTGTAAATCCACTTGAAATTTAGGTCCTTATAGATATACTACAGTTAAAAACAAATCCTAACATGCCTACGAAATAGAATCCTAATTGTGAAAGATCCTTATCCCACAACATAAACATTCCTTCAGCATGGTAGGCTCTCTTAGCCTTGGCTCATTTCCATTTGGGATTCGTTTTGTTCAGTATCATATACATTCATTACAATACAGAACATATAATGTGATCACTATTTATGATTTACTTACTATCTGTTATCCACTGGTACTTGTTAGCTCAAAACGTCTTCCATGGAGAGATATACATAATAAATAATAGCTCAGGTTAGATTAGCAAGGCTGAAGACACATAAGACACATGCTTCATTGTCAGAAAAATGCTGGAAAAAAACCCTACTATCCCTTAAGTTTCCTCTCATATTGTTAAGATGGGATCACCATGTGAACTAGACACATATTCCTTCTGGATAATGAAAGTGAGAAGGATATCTGCCTTCCACTAAAGGACACTATAAATATCCCTTTCAGAAAGGCAAGCTATCTGCTCCTTTGAAGTAAATATCCCCATGCAGCCCCAAACGGGAATCTTTGATGTCATTCTGCAACCCTGATAATTCCACTCCTGGTCTCAAATCCCTCATCTGGTCTATTTTGATTTATACCAATACAACTCCAGTAAACTTCAAAAGTAGTGGTATCTTAGTTGCATTGTAATTTCACTTTAACCAAGTGATAAAACCAAAATTAAACATGACAAACTCCTAAAGACAGACAAACCCCATAAGTACCCTAAATGTATAGCTCCAGATTAATAGTTTTTGATATTTAAACACAGTGTTTGTACTCTTCTGAAGTAAAGGACCCAAAGGAAAACACACCTTACTATCTATCAGCCTCTTTGTCTAAGTCTTGCCTGGTTCATTCAGAAATCTCTAAGAGCAATAATTTAATACCTTAAAGCATGACATCATACTGGTGAATCTTCAACCCAGTTTCAAATAAAGAAAAGCATCCACCATAACCATCCTCTATAAAATTGCAACCCACACCTGTACTCTCAGGCTTCTTTCCCTGCTCTTACTCATTTTTCATAGCACAATTTTCTAACACGATAATCAAATATGTTTATTGTCAGTCATTCTTCTCTAGAATATAAGCTCCAGAGGGAAGAGATCTTTGTCTATTTTGTTCACGTACATATCCCAAACACCTGGACAGGACCTGATGCAAGGTAGTCACTCAATATTTGTCGAATGAATGAGTGAATTCACATTGAGAATTTAGTACAAAATACGCTCTGAATATAAGGGAGACAGAGCATACACATACAAATACATAATACCAGACAGTGGTAAGTGCTACAGAGCCAAAGAGAACAACAGGGTAAGAGGCTGGAGAGACAGCCAGCAGTGGCTATTTTAAATGAGGAAGCCACCTCTCTAAAGTGAAGGCAATTGACGCTTGAATGAAGGTGGGTGCCATACACATTGGGTGGACGAGGAAAGTGGGCTTTGAGGATGGCGTAATTAGCAAATGCCTAGGCTCCAGGCTGGAGGCCCACTTGGGCCCAAAGAGGCCTGCATGGTGGAAGTGGGGTGTGCAAGAATGTATCATTTCAATTGCCTTTACTTACTACTTAATAACATGTACAAACTGCCCAATGCCCTGGGAAATAGATTACCTTTCACCTAGAGTACTCAGATTCCCTGATAGTAAGTGCTTCTTCTACTTACTAGCCCCCAAATGTCCGTTATCAGCACACCATATAAGATTACAAGGCACAGTAATGACATCGTCAAAAACCGTTCCAAGTAGCCTCAGGAGTCACGAAACTGACTTAACTCAGTACCACTGCGCAGAAAGGTGTAAAGCCAAGCAGGAACTTGGTACTAGAAGTGTGCAAAGCCAGGAGGCTCAGTAAACATTAAACAGTGCCTGTCATTCGAGTCTGGGGGGAAAGAGCGTCAAGCCTAAGCAGTTTCATTCACCTCTAAGAAAGACTAAGTCGCCAAGCGCGGTACGAGGCAGCGCTGTGACATGCATTTTGTGACAATCCTGGACTCGAGTTGTTCTGACATTTTATGTAACTTCCCAAAGAACAAAAACAAAAAGTTCGCTCTGAACTCGCCTTCCAACTCAGACAGGAAGTTCCTCCTCGGCCAAGGCGGGGCGCTTGGAAAGTTTTCAGCGGCTAAAAACCTGTTTCCGGGGCTGAGCGGAGCAATACCTTCCGGCTTAAAATAAAGGTTTTCGGTGATTCCTCCTATGCCTCCACAGCAGCTTCGCCTAGCTTAGCCACACTTTCTGCGCTGTCCCCTCGACAACAGGACCAAATGTCGGAGGCACAACACTGAGTTAGCGAGCTGGTTCGGGGCCGGGAGCTAGGTGAATGGGTTTTCAGAACGCCAGCTGCGGGTCGAGGCGACGAAAACGAAAACCACAGCAGCCTACGCGGGGCGAAGAGGGGAATGGGAAGGCGAAACTCTGAGGCAGGCGCCGCAGCCACAGCCCGGGGCGACGCTCCGCCTCACCCGCCAGAGGCGGGGAAGCCTCCGGGCAGGCGTTGCCACACGCGACCCTCGCAACGCGCACCACATCCGCCCGCAGGCTCGCACATGCGCAGCGCCGCCGGGCCCCGCGGCCTGGGTGGGGAGACAATCCCAGAGTTCCGCGCCCAGCCCCCGCCAGGGGGTGTGCGCACGCGCGGCAACGCCTAGGTCCTAGGCCGGGCGGGGGTGTAACTCCGGGGGCTGCTCTCCAACCGTCGCCGCGTTCGGGAACTTGGACAGCGGGGGCGGGGAGAAGTGCCCCGCCGCCGGGGGATCTGAGGGCTGCCTGCTGCAAGCCTGACGTACCCTCTTGACTTCCTACACCATCCTGTCCCCTTACCTCAGCGTAGGCCCGAGCCGCATCCGCTCCGCTTTCTGGGTCGCCGTTACTGCTCGGTCGGGGGCCCGGCGCAGCGACGAGTTGGCGCCTCCCCCTGAAGCAGCCTGGCCTCGGCGGGTTGCGCTCGGGTGCCAGGCCGGGGAGGGGAAGGGAGGAGAGCGCACTGGAGGGGAGGGGGCCGGCGACGGCGCCTTGCCTCGCCCCTCCTTTCCTCCTCCGGCTGCCCGTTAGCGCCCCCGCCCCTTCCTTGCCGACTCCCCCTCTCGGAGCGGACCCCACGATTGCATCTCGCCTCCCTCGCTGGGTCCATCTCCGCTTTGTGGGGCACCCCTCTCCTCCGCTAGGGTTCTGGTTCCCAAAGTCTTGGGAATTTGCAAGGGTGAGGCGTGTAAATTGTAGTGTGGGCAACCTTTTCTACAGTTATCACCCCAGCCGGTCCACCATCAGGGAGCTCAAATCACGTCTTCACACGGTTTCCCCCTGTTTGCCCCTCTGGGCTGTGGAGCCAAAGTCCTGTGCTCTCCTAATAAGAATGCTGAAATAATGACTGATTTGTCTTGGGGTGACCTGGGACCAAGGTCCTCTGGAACAACCGCACTTTACCTTTATTAATTTAGTAATGTCTTGTATTACACTGCGCCTCTATTGGCCTCAGCAGACTTTAGTAAAATGCACCACATGTAATATAATTACAATGTGCAATAATTTCTTGCACTTTACACTTAAATTGACCTGAGTGGGTTTTGGTAAAATGCTCCACAATTAATCTTATTAGCTGTTCCTGGGAGGTAAGCTGAATGCCTTTACACTGGCTTGTAAATGAGGGCACAGGTTCAACGTTTAAATGATTTGCCAAAAAGTAGCACAGCCAGATAGAAATGTCAATCCAGAGTGATTCTGTCGTCTTGTTTGATCTGGCCTTTGTCATTCACCGGAAAAACATCATTCCAGAAAGTCTAACTGTTTTTATTGCAGTTGCTGTCGTTGGCAGACATTTATGTCTATTATCACAGCATACTACATTGAACCCCAGAAGGAGACTTGCATTTATTTACTTGATTTTATAGGTTATGAGCAGGGGCAGGAGTCACATACATTTCACTGCCTAAGATTAAGCTTTTCCCCTGAAACAATCTGTTACCTTTTGTCCTATTGTTATAAAAGGTAACATAACCATAACTGAAAGGACAGCTTGGATTTTTTTACTTGAAAAGGATAATTATAAGGAACTCCTTCCAGAGTATTTATCTAAGGGAGAGGGTTGCCAGACTAAGTAGTGAGATAAGGTGGGGTTATCACTAAACAGACCTTCCTTCTCTTATTTGTGATGTTTATATCTCATTAGATTGTGAAACTCGTAAGAGCAAGATATGCCTTATTTCTGTACCATAAAATGTGTAATAAATGTTTGTGGAATCAAATTACATTGATTACATGCCCTTTAGTTCCTCAAATATGCATCCATACTCCATTAAGAGACCAAAACATAAGCATGAATCCATGGTTTACTCCCATTTTAGATAGTTTGTGCCAATTCTCCTGGGCCTGACTGCCTGGATAAGCTGACTTCTTAAGAGAGGTTGGTATCTAATCCAAAAAGGCTTTAGGTCACCTTTTCTTATACCCTCATCAGGTCTCTCATTCCTCTCCTTGTGGCAAAGCTGTGTAACACTGAGTCTGCATAAAAAAAATCCACTGACTTGTTTTTCTGTTCAGGAAAAGGTTTTTCCTCTGGTCACCACCAAAGCTAAAATTCATCATTAAACAAGTTTAGAGTTGGTTCATTAAACAGGAATTCTTTCTAATTCAAACAGTCAAATTCTCCTTCCACCTTTTTCCTGTATCCAGACTACTTTGTATTTCAGGTATTTTAAGGAATTTGAGTGACCATTTAGAGAGCAAAATTACAGAAAACCACTTCCATTCATAATATAGTACATAATTTACAAATCAACCTATATAGTATTTCTTTCCCTGCAGGTATGATACTCCTTTACAAATTAATATTTTAAGATTTAGGTATTTTAGAAATAAAAGTTCTTAGTTATTAGGACTTTTTAAAAGTCCTAAGATTATCCCTAAATAATAATAATAATAATAATAATAATAAGACATTTTATTTAGACTTTCTCCAATTTCTACCACGAAACATCTTGTTAATAGGGAACTTAATGTTAAGATGTGATTGCAGCAAGAATGATCAGAGCAAAGGATTCAACAGGTTTAGTCCCACAATACAGAAGGGGAAATTTCCTGTAACAAATCTAATACCTAGAGCAGTTGGAATGTGGGAAGAAACTTTAAAAATTTTTTTCAGATGTTTATTTATTTCTGAGACAGAGTGAGAGCAGGGGAGGGGCGTTGAGAGAGAGGGAGACACAGAATCTGAAGTAGACTCCAGGCTCTGAGCTGTCAGCACAGAGCCCCATGCAGGGCTCAAACTCATGAACCATGAGATCATTACTTGAGCTGAAGTCAGACGCTTAACCAACTAAACCACTCGGGCACCCCCAAGAAACGTTTAGAATATCTCCATTTTAATCTAAATTAAGAAATCAAACTTTACTAATATTTAACATGTACATTGACAATAGTGCATATTTTTTGTAATCAACATACAAGACCAAAAATGTTTAGAGGCCACTCACTTTAGAGTACCACCAGGCAGGCATCTGATTTCACTACATGTTTTGACTCTGTAATATATTAAATACAATAATTTGGATGCATACAACATTTTAAATATAATAATCATGAAATGTATATAATAGTTAAAAATTTACCTTTGTTATACTATGCAGTAAGTAAATGTTTATTCTTTAATCACTTTTAACATGAGATACTTAAATCTTGGTAAATTTGCATTATCATAGAGCTGAGAGATTAAATATAAATCCTCATTTTATCGATGCCCATATTATGAAGTAAATTATCTCAAGTCTTTGGATTCCGAGTTTCATTGCTTTTTCCAATCCATCATCCCACTCATAGGATAAATAGCAGGATCTCATTATCCATCAAATGAAGGATAACAACAAAGCCATTGCACAAGGTGAAAAGGTACAGATTTTTCTCATAAAACTTTAAGTGGAAGAAATTCTTTTTAACTTCTTACTTTAAAGTAATTATAGGGGCGCCTGGGTGGCGCAGTCGGTTAAGCGTCCGACTTCAGCCAGGTCACGATCTCGCGCTCCGTGAGTTCGAGCCCCGCGTCAGGCTCTGGGCTGATGGCTCAGAGCCTGGAGCCTGTTTCCGATTCTGTGTCTCCCTCTCTCTCTGCCCCTCCCCCGTTCATGCTCTGTCTCTCTCTGTCGCAAAAATAAATAAACGTTGAAAAAAATTAAAAAAATAAAAAAAAATAATTATAGATTCACATCAAGTTACAAAAATAGTACAAAGATGTCCCATACACCTGCCCCACTTTCCCTCCACTATGTTTAAGATAATAATATACTGCAAACACTAAGAGCAAAGACTTGAATTGAATCAGCTGATCAAACTCTGAGAAAACCAACTGGCCAGGAACTGAAGGTTGAAAAGGACTGGTTTGCAGCAAGGAGTCTGAATGATGGGAGCTGTTCCGGCGGAAAGAAGGAGGGGAAAGGGAGAGGGGAAGAAGACCATTAAACACAACACATTCCTTAGAAGAGAAGTGATAGCCTCTGTACTAGATATATGTTTTTTTATGGTTTTCTTTTTGGTCTATTATTTCATAATTTATCATTTCTTTTAAATATTCCAGATAATGTCATCACTACTATAACCTATATCCCTACACATCATAGCTTAGAAATACAGCTAGGTTGCAAAAAAAAGTAACTTTCTGACTCTATCATCTAAGGGCAACCTTGTAGGAATATTAGCCCTCCTTAAAGCACGTAGGGGCTGGGAAAACGGGGTGTTCGAGTATAATTATATAGACATCATGTAGCATCCTCCTCCTTTGCCACTTCTGAGTGAGGACAGGTGACTCTCCTGGGGTCCTGGCTCCTCCTAGTTGTGTGGGAGAGAGTAAGTGCCCAGGCCACTCTAATGTGGAAGGCACAAAGACGGTCCAGCTCTCTGTACTTTAGAGAGATGTCAGTTACACTGTGCCTTTACAGACACTTCCTCTTAACCATGGTATGTGACATGGTATATCCCAGCACAGTGCTAGAATACAAAGCAACGAAGATGATAGGATACATGTACATGTTACCGTGGCAGCAATAAGAGAACAACAAACCATCAGGAGGAGGTCAATTAAGGCTTTCCAAAAGAAAAAAACTTTTGGCGTTAAGTTTTAAGGATGTTTACAAGTTAGCTGAGAGAACAAAGTTACAGATGGGGATGTTAGGGAAGGGAAACATTCTAAGAATCTGAAAGAGTATGATGTATTCGAGAATTTTAATCTGTTCTGCTCGGCAAAGCAGGAACAAAGGCTATGTGGAGAGGATAGAGTAATGGGAAAAGATTAAAGTAGCCGTAATTTTCTGAGTGCTTTCTTGGGCTGTGCTTTTTATAGTACATTACCCTAATCTTTACAATAAACTGCAACTTAATTTTGGCCTTGTTTTACAGATGAAACAGTGGAGACTTAACTAACTTGCTAGGGTCACATAACTAGTAAGAGGTGAGGCTAGCACTCAAATCCATCTCTGATTCCAATCTGAAGCTCTTCCCACTTGACCATGTGGGCTCTTTTCAAATGAACTGGAAAAGTAAATGGGCCAAATAATAAAAGCCCTTGGCAATGCAACAGCAAGACATATCACAGAATCCAACAAAAAAATTTAAGCAAAAGGATGACATACTGACCTTTGTGTTGAGGAGGCTCCCTATTTTGTAGTGGGGAAAATGGTGAGGTTGGGGCCAGGGGACCATGTTAAGACTCTATCCAGTCAGTCCAGGCAGAACATCAAGAGTGCTTGAACTCAATGCGAGAGTAGGGTATGCTTAAAGAGAAAGGAGAAGATGAATCTGAGAAAAAAATTTTCTAAATTTATTTATTTATTTGAGAGAGAGAAAGAAAGGCAAGCAGGGGAAGGGCAGAGAGGGAGGGAGAGAGAGAATCCCAAGCCCGATGTGGGGCACCATGTCACTGCAAGGTCATGACCTGAGCTGATATCAAGAGTTAGATGCTTAACTGACTGAGCCACTCAGGTGCTCTGAATCTGAGAAAATTTTGATTAGTTTTTGCGGAAATATTACTAATATACTTCTCCATAATAACAGGTCAAAGAAATAGAAACATTTTAATTGATGCTGAGAGCATGTTGGATAAAATTCAATAGTCAATATTCATTTTTGATAAAAGTTAGTTTCATGTTTAATAGTGGAATTTTAAAAGCATATCCATTAAATATAGGAATAAACATATGCTTAATGCTCAAATGCTATTCAGAAATTACTAGCTAATGCACTTATAAAAGAAAATAAAGTAAGGAATATAAAGACTGAAAAGGATGCAGAAAATATCATTATTTTTACAAACTATGCAATTAGATTTGTTGGCTAAGGGATCCATACAACTCCTTTTTCCTACCCTCTTGCTCCATTCCAATTTTGGGTTGATCAAGTTCAAAGGCATTTCATGGGCACCCTTCTGTGAAAAATGGAGTTGTTACCGTGTCATGGTAGCACACTGTCCAGTGGACCCACTGGGAATGACTCTTGTGACTCTTTTTATAAGACTCGAGGAAAAAATGTCAGAGCCTCCTCTTGGAGATAGCCTACATATTAGCTCCATTTGTGGCTTTTCATTCCTTATCCCTGAAAGGCAAGACGAGCCCAGTGATACAGTCTAACTGCCCCAAGCTTTGGAGCAAATATGTTTTTGCTCTTGCACAGCCTTCTCCTGGCCAAGTGGTCTGTTCTGGATTGGCCATTCCCTGCATTGCGGGGTTAAGCACCAAGACTGAGGATGGGATTCTAGGGAAGATATAAACAGGGCAGATTTTATAGCCTGCTCTGGGTTTTGGTTTGTTCAGTGTGTGTGTGTGTGTGTGTGTGTGTGTGTACGTGTACTTTTCTTAGGGACTTCAGAGAAAAGAAAGTCAAAACAGGATTTGGGTTTTTCTGGATCTCCTTGTCAAATACCACTTGAGTTCCCGACTTTGGCCATGACCAATGTAGATCTTGAAAACCCAAGAAAATACACTGACAATCTTTTGGAAATAATAGAATTTAGTGATGCAGCCAGTTACAAAATCAATATACCAAAATCATTATGAAGAAAACTGTAAAGCTGCTGAGACAAAGGAAGGTAAAATGGAGAAACATGCTGTTTTCAGATAGGAAGACTCAATAATATAGGGATGTCCATTTCCCTAAAACTAATGTAAATGTATAACATTATCTCAATAAAAATATCAATCATTTTATTTAAATAGTCCTTAAATCCATTTGAAAGTGTAGTTTGGTAGAACTCTTTGGAAGGCAGATTGGAAGGCAGTTTGACTTTAGGTATTAAATTGTCCTTTGACTCAATAATCCCACCTGGATGAGGTTACTGGTATGAAAAGAGACATGGAGGAAGATGTATAACATTTTTATAATTTGGAAAAATAGAAAGTAACCTATTTACTATAACAAACTGGTTAGATAAATTAAAGTATGGCAAATACTCTTGACTGTCCACCTAAAAGCTGTCTGCCCCCCCTTCCTCCCTCCCTTTTTTCTTTTCTTTTCTTTCTTTCTTTCTTTCTTTCTTTCTTTCTTTCTTTCTTTCTTTTTCTCTGCTCTCTCTCTCTCTCTCTCTCTCTCTCTGTCCCTCCCTCCCTCCCTTCCTTTTTTTACTTTTTATTAGGGGAAATTTCAAACATATACAAAAATACAATGATTAAAAGCCCCATGCACCTATCATTCAGCTTCATCAATTAGCAATTCACAGCCAACCTTCTTTTATCAATACTTCTGTCCACTACATATTATTTTGAAGCATCTTATCATTCCATCTGTGAATATTTCAATGGGTGTTTCCTAAAGATAAGAAGTCTTTTTTGAAAAACAACCAAAACACTATTATCATACTTTTAGGGAAACTAACACTAATTACTTGATCATGAAAGGTCCTTTCAGAACTCAGTTTTTTAATTACCTTGCAAGTACTATATATATATATATATATATATATATATATATATATATATACACACACACACATATATATAACATATATGCATATATATTATACATATATATACATATATAACATATACATATATATGTTATATATGACACATTTATTTATATATTATATATACAACAAATATATATTTTATATTATTTTATTATATTTATATTATATATAATATATATGTTTTTAACAGTTTGAGTTACTTGGGATTCAAATAAAGTATACATATTGCAATTGGTTGCTGGGTCTTTTAAGTTTCTTTCAACCTGTGGGTTCCCTCTCCAGCACCTTTTGTTTCCTTGCAATTTATTTGTTGAAGAACCAGTTTATTTGTCCTCTAGATTTTCCAAAATCAGGATTTTCCTGAGGGCAGTCTCCATATTTTGCATCAATTAATAATCTAGAGCCTTAATTATATTCAAGTCTTATTTTTATTTTTTTGGCAAGATGACTTCTTAGATGGTGTTGTGTCCTTCCATTGAGAAGGATATGATGTTGGATTGTTTCTGTGACATTAACAGTTGTTGATATTCAATGCCTATAGTCATACTATATTGAATATGGTATTATGAATTAGACATAATGTAATTCAGTAGATGTTTTAAATGGTGAAATCCTAACTCTATCATTTCTTCTTCATTCATTAGCTGGAATACTTCGGTAGAGGGGGAAATACTTTCCTCAATGATTTGATTTCCCAGTGATATAGGAAGAGCATGATTCTTTTTCTTACTTTGACAGTTTTTCAAATAATGAGTTTTTTTCACTAGCATTCTCCAATGGTGACCAAATGAGTTTGTTTGTTGGTATCATTGTGAATCCATGGATTTAAACTTGCTTCTTTGTTTCATCTCCTTTTTTTTTTCTCACAGAACCCTGTTTTTGTGCAGGTAGTAATGCATTCAGTCACAGAGAAGAAATTCTGGCTTGACTGAGCCTGTCTTATCAATTCATTTTCATTTGGCAGTGTCTGGGGTGGGTATATAATTGGTCCTGACTGTAGACACATATAAGGAAGTTCACTTCTAAGAAAGACCCCTCCACCCACTCAAGTGCCCTCTTCCCACCACACCACCTCAGCTTTTTTCACATTGTCACATAGGGACTTATGTTTGGGGAGCTGCACCTTAAGCTTGGAATGTCCCAGTAGATACATGTGATACATAGGCACAATTATGAACATTAATACTGCAGATCTAGATGTACAGACAGGGAAAGATATCTATGATATATTGCTGATACAGTACATATCATTAAAACTATTTACACAAAGTTGATGACAAGCACATATATTTACACCAAGACCTGACTGGAATTAAGTTCATTGAAATATTAAGACTGATTATCTCTGACTGTTGAGAGATTGGTGAATTTCTACTTTATTCCTTGTATTTTCCTATAAGGTATAAAGTTTAAATTTTTATGTAAATAATAAACTTTTTGAAAAGTATGACTCGGGGCAATTCTCATTTATCTCATGTTACTTATAATGAATTTCTTTCAAATAAATGTATCTCATGATAAAAATTTTTTTTATAAGACCCCATAACTGGCATCACATCACATGATTTTTCTCCATGGTATAATCACCAGGCAGGAAATGTTTTGATTCTGGAATAACATTTCCTGATAAACATTTTTTGGAAACATTTTAAGCATTTCCTGATCTGAAAATTTTTGTGATTTTTTTCCCCTTTGTGTATCTTATTGTTATAATTAACAATACTCCTAGTCCAGTGGAACATAATCATCCTGTTGAAGAAAACCTTCCAGAAAAACATGGGTTTTATTAGAGACATTTTCCAGTCACCAAGAAAATATAATTGGCACAACTTTCACTTGGTGGTAAAAATAATAAGTAGTCTCCCTTTAGCTTACATTTAAGAAATTTCTATTTTTTTGATACATTCTATTCTCCCAAGAAGCTGCATATTCTTAAAACCAAAGAGATTTTTTTTTTTTTAAAATCTAGGCCTCCAGCATAAAATTGGAAAAAGGCCTTTCTTCCTATTATTAATTACCATTTATGTGGCTGGTTCTGCCAGGCCATCAGCACAGGAAGCCAGGGCTATGCCAATCATGACAGTAATCAAAGGAAACTGAACCAACAACTCTCTACCGCTCACATGCTGTATGCCCTGTGTTACCATAGTTGCTGGGGCAACTTCAATGAAGGAGATAACCTTGCTCTCCTGGACCTCATAATCTACAGTGGGGAAATGCCCTGAAGACCACGTGGGGATGAGTCTAGAAAGGCAGTTCCTTGAGGGCATTGATGAATTTTAAACAGAGATCCAATACATTCCCCCAGAATGGCAAGTGGAGGACAGAGGGATACAGGGAAGCAAATGAAGAAGTGACTGCAAAAGTCCTGATGAGAGACAATGCAAGCCTGAATTTGAGCAGTGATTTTGGGAGGGAGAGGAGAGGAGAAATGAGGGAATGATCAAATACTTACTTCATATAGCCTCTCTCTTGTTCTCTCTTAACATCACTGGGGTCTTCAGCAGGATTTAAAGTATCTTAGCGGGGGTGAGGGGAACTGAGAACAAGGTTTTTTCCATCCACCCTTGGGTCAGAGCTCTGAAGGAGAAACAGCTTACTCCTGGCAGCCAGGATGGAAGTGTTGAAACTCTTTGCCAAGTCATCTGTAGGTTTGTTATGTGGTCTGATAGATCCAGCCCCTCCCCTGATGACTGGCAGTAGGACTTACCTCCTGCTACAGATAGGGATGCAGCCTTGACCCCAATGTAAATATAGTAGGCCTGAAATCCCAAGGCCATATTATAGCCTTAGTATCCTCTCTGTTCTGGCCTGAGTCTTCAGTGAGGTGATATTCCTCACACTCTCACCTGGGAGTGTTCTTATAACTTCTGGAGTGGACCTGGTCATTTACAGCCTTCCTGTGTAGTTAGCTGTTCACCAAAATTGCCTTTTAGGAGACAGACTGTCCTGAAGCCTAGTCAAAAGTCAGATAAGGCCTCCCTAAGACTTCCCTGCAACAATAGGAACTCAAAACTTATGTCCCCCCAATCTTGAACCAATGGTGGTCTGGAGAAAATACTGTAGCATATCTGCAACCTGAAGGAAAGGCTGGGACTGTCTCCCTACCAAGCTATTCAAGAATCAGGATCTTGGATCTGCTTTGGGTCATGAAGTCCATCTCAATTGGTGAAAATACAAAGCATAGGTCAGTGAGGAA
Organism: Puma concolor; assembly: GCF_028749965.1. NCBI lineage: Eukaryota > Metazoa > Chordata > Mammalia > Carnivora > Felidae > Puma > Puma concolor. Next base: position 219,560,136 of record NC_141667.1, read on the forward strand.
GTATAAGAGCCCCACCTAGAAGAAACTTTGTTGAGACTCTACTATTTAGGGCTGATGTCTATTTAATCCTGCTCCCTTCCGAGATTCCTATCTGGTGTGCTAGTTCCTAGCTAGGGTTTCATGTTTCAGACCCAAGTCACTAGAGAACACTTGGAAACCAATTCATTGTCTCATTTTGCCAGGCTTGGTTTAATGTTTCTAAAGCTCAGTAGTATGGTCTGAACTGATGATCTCGTGTGTATCACAGAGAAATGAGGAACAAAATGAAATTTATTACTTTTTTTATACATTGAAATAATTGCCTGCATAATGAGTTGAGGTAAAGCCAACTTCAGGTCCCTAAAATTAAAATTAGGAGAGAAGGGGCGCCTGGGTGGCGCAGTCGGTTAAGCGTCCAACTTCAGCCAGGTCACGATCTCGCGGTCCGTGAGTTCAAGCCCCGCGTCAGGCTCTGGGCTGATGGCTCAGAGCCTGGAGCCTGTTTCCGATTCTGTGTCTCCCTCTCTCTCTGCCCCTCCCCCGTTCATGCTCTGTCTCTCTCTGTCCCAAAAATAAATAAACGTTGAAAAAAAAATTTTTTTTAAATTAGGAGAGAATACTGTAGAAAAGTCCTGGCCCCATCACGTAGAACTACCTAACCTGGTGTATGTATGGACCATGTACTGAATATTTGTCTCAACATCACCATACAAATGGCTATGGATCCTCTTCTCAGAGGACTTCCCAAGTAACATATAGAAGGAGAAATAAAGAGTAAGACCTTTGGCAAATTAGGAATCAATTATTAGTCAACAGGGTTTACAACAGGGATGCAAAATAGGCAGAACATACACCATCAAGAAGCCAGGAAGATGTGACAAAATACTGCCCAACTGTGGCCATACTCTATGTTCTCTAATACTCACCTCTTAACTTGCTTCTATTTCCAATCTCTTTCCACAGGACTTAATGGGGCTTTGTTTTGGACTACAATACGAATAGGATTTGACAATAGCTCTTCTCTGGCTCAGCTCTGGGCTTCAGTGTCCTTCTGGTCTCTCCACAAACCCTTGTTTCCAACCTTTCTACCTCTTGTGATCTCCATCTGTGACCCAGGACTTCCTCCTACTTCATGCATCAGAATGTCCAGGCCCTAGTTTAACCAGTCTTCCTGGTTCTCCTGGTCTCAACTCCTCCTTTTCCTTTTCCACATGGGGCCACTCAAACTAGCTCATGGTTCAGATGTATCTCAGTCATCCCCCTAAAAGTTCAGAGAGATCCCTACCTCAAATGGACAACCCTTAGGAAGCTCACCGGTTCTCTATTTTCTCTTTAGTGCTTGGGACTTGAAGGTGACTGATTATTTTGACTACAGGGACACTCTTTCCAGCCCTCCTTGTAAGATATTGGGTATCCCCATATTTTATAATGGAGAATTGTATTTTGGCAATTCTGGCAATAATGCCAGCAATTCAACATCTCTGAGTCATGAATTAATCTACTCTTCACACGAAGACTATGGAATCTCATGTCAAACTTTTCAAACATTGATGTTTTTTCATCACTGTCCCCCAAATTACTGTCTCAGCACATCTCATTTGCCTGAGCAGACTTGCCTTTAGAAATAAATTAGTGATAAGTCATGAACAATCGAAAATGATTTGATACCTAGAACCATGGCAACAAGGAGAAAAGGAACTAACATTTACTGAGTACTTGCAATGTACCAGGTACCGGGCACAATTAATCATAATCATAAGGATAATATTTACTGTATACATATTATGTGTAAGGCATTGTGCTAAGTACATATGACCTAATTTAATCCTCATAACAATCCCATGAGATAAGCACCTTGTCACTGTCCTCATTTTATGAATGAGAAACTTAAGCTTCAAGAGGTCAGGTAACTTGCTCAAAATGAACTGGGTTTCAAGTCAAGGGGTGCCTGAATCTAACATCTAACAGGTTTTCTCTCTCTCTGTTCCTCTCTCAGCTTTCTTTTTATTAGACTTCTCATAGGTTTGTCTGTTTTATTGCTCTTTTTAAATAATCAGCTTTTGGTATTGTTGATCAATTCTACTTTTCTTCCTATTTTATCATTTTCTACTTTTATTTTTATTAATCTGCTTCAACTGCCCATGAATTTATGTTGTTCTTTTTCTAGCTTCATGGGTCAATGCTTAGATCATCTGTGTTCTAAGTACATGTATTTAAGGCTATGAGTTCTCTTCTGGGTGTTGTTTTGACTACATCCCTCAGGATGTTCTCATTTTTATCATTTCTGAAGTACAAAATTTCAATTCTCATTTCCTCTTTAGCCTAGAAGGTATTTAGAAGTAAGTTTAGATAAACAGATTTTTTTTTTTTTTTTTGAGGAAAGGTGTACTTAACCCTTGGTTAATAGTTTGTACTTGAGAACCTTAACAATTAAAGTAGCAGTCTGTTTCCAATATTATGAAAAAAAATGAGTATTTTGTTGTTACACTGAGTTTTGCCATTTTCATTTATATTGTTCTTCATTGGAAGAGAAAAGGAAAATTATTGGTGGCTCATTTCTTTATTATTATATAGTTATTTGCTTTTGGGAGAGAAGGTGAGTAGTGTCTTTCTGCTATAAGGAAAGTTCCATTGAGGCCAGGGACTTCAATTGACACAACTGAATTTTCAACATCCAAAACAGTGCCTAGCATATGGTAAGCACTCAGTCTATCAATCTATCAATCACTATGTATACAGCTTTATTGAGGCATAATTATTATGTTTATATATGTATAATATATGTCTACATGTATATATACATGTGCATATATACATACAGGGCTTTATTGAGATATAGTTGACAAACATTAAACTGCACATATTTAAAGCGTACAATTTGACAAGTTTTAACATGTGTACACACCCTGGCAACTATCACCATGTTCAAGATGATGAACATGTGTTACTCTCAAATGATTCCTCATGCCTATTTGCAATCTCATCACCTCTGTTCCTCACTGTTCCTTTCTCCAAAAAACTACCCATCTACTTTGTTTATTTATATCTTCTAGATGTTTATATAAGTGATAATACACAGTATGTACTCTTTTTTTAATCTGGCTTCTTTCATTTAGCATAATGATTTTGAGATTCATCCATGTTGTTGTATGTATTGATAGTTCATTCCTTTTTTTTTTTTTGCTCATTAGTATTCTGTTGTATGGTTATAACTTGTTTATCTATGTACCTGTTAATGGACTTTTGTATTGTTTCTAGTTTGGGGCTCTTACAAATAAAGCTGCTGTGAACATTTGTGTTTAAGTTTTTGTATGGATATATACAGTTCCCTTTCTCTCTTTAAAAAGAAAGAGTTTATTTTGAGAGAGAGAGAGAGAGAGAAAACACAAGCAGGGTAGGGCCAGAGAGAGAGGGAAAGAGAGAATCCCAAGCAGGCTCCCTGCCATCAGCACAAAGCCTGATGTGGGGCTTGATCCCACAAACCACAAGATCATGACGGGAGCCAAAATTGAGTCAGACTCCCAACCAACTGAGCCACCAGGCCCCTCAGTTCTTTTTCTCTTAAGTAAATTCTTAGGAGTAGAATGGCTGGATCACACAGTAGGAATAAAAGTTATTAAAATCTTTTCCAAAGTGGATAAGCCATTTTACATTCCCATGAGCAATATCTTAGAATTCCAGTTTCTCCATGTCTTCCCCAATATGGCAAGTCTTTTAAATTTTAGACATTCTAATACGTATGTGCTAGTATCTCACTGTGGTGTTAATTTGCATTTCCCTAATGGCTAATGGTGAGGTGTGGGGAACAGACACTCTTATGTACTGTTGATGGGATCATACATTGAAACATCTTTTTTGTATTGCAACTTGAATTTTGGTAGTTCATTAAATATGAACAATTGTTGACATATTAATCCTATTTTTAGAAATCTAGAAACGTATTCTGTCATGAACTGGGCATAAAAGCTATCAGACTAAACTAAGTTCTTTACATAATTTTCTTCTGACTCAGAAGTTGCATTCTTAGACCATCTTGCTGGTCAATTTCTATTTCTCCACACCATGCATTCAACACTCATCTTTGAGCCCCATCATGAATTTACTCATACAAATCCTTGTTAACAATGTAAAGTTTCCTAAATATTTCACAGAAGAGAAAAAAAGAAGAGGTTGACAAGATATAACCACAGCACATACCCAACAAACTGCCATAGGGGTTTCTTGTCTCTCCGTTCCTAATGGAGGTGGTTCCCTTTGATTCTTCCACCTTACAACCTGCAGACCCTTTGGTTCCTTCTGTTACATAAACAATTTAGCTACCACCTTATATCATTTGAGTATTTTCTTGAGATTCTGATTTCTATTTCAAGTGCTTTTTCCTTAAAACTAAAACCAATGTAGCAATTTTATTTTATTTTATTTTGTTTTGTTTTATTTTATTTTTAATATAAAATTTATTGTCAGATTGGTTTCCATACAACACCCAGTGCTCATCCAAACAGGTGCCCTCCTCAATACCCATCACCCACCCTCCCCTCCCTCCCACCCCGCATCAACCTTCAGTTTGTTCTCAGTTTTTAAAAGTCTCTTATGTTTTGGCTCCCTCCCTCCCTAACCTTTTTTTTTTTCCTTCCCCTCCCCCTTGGTCTTCTGTTAATTTTCTCAGGATCCACATAAGAGTGAAAACATATGGTATCTGTCTTTCTCTGTATGACTTATTTCACTTAGCATAACACTCTCCAGTTCCATCCACGTTGCTACAAAAGGCCATATTTCATTCTTTCTCATTGCCACGTAGTATTCCATTGTATATATAAACCACAATTTCTTTATCCATTCATCAGTTGATGGACATTTAGGCTCTTTTCATAATTTGGCTATTGTTGAAAGTGCCACTGTAAACATTGGGGTACAAGTGTGGTCTCAAACCATAATCCTTAAGGCATGACTTCCTGGTTAAATAGAATGTGATTCACAGCCCTTGTGTGGCCAAAGCAAGCCATCAGCCAACTGCTGTCATGAAAATAGTGAATGTGCTCAAACATTTGTAAATGAAGAGAAAGAGTCCAGGGATAGAAATGCTTGGGTCATCCCTTAGGCCAAGTTTTGATCAGTTTACCAGTTCAGCTGTATGCAAGAAACAATGGAGCAGATCATCCAAGAAATGGCTACATCCATGCATCCATTCATGAAACCTTAGTGCATAGTGGTCCTGCTGAAAAGTAATCTTGACCCAGGATTAGTTCTAGAATCAAATTACTATTCCCTCAGTTGGAGGAGAAGAGGAAAGGATGAAGATGGTATGGTGGAAGCTACTGGTTGTCCCCACAATATTAACTGTCCTTTTCTTCAGCAATAAGCCCTCAAATTTAGATAGGTTCTGGCTACCTAGAATAAAAGCTATTTTTACCAGCTGCCCTTGAAGCTATGTGTAGGATATGGCTAAGTTCTGGACAATGAGATGTAAGCATAAGGTGATATATATCCTGAAAGTGTCCTTAGAGTTGGGGGATATGCCTTCTCCTACACTTTTCTTCCTTCTTGCTGTCCAGATTGCATATGTGGACCTCTTGGACCACAGGTGAAAGTCAAATGTTTAAGATGGCAGAGCAAAAAGTTAGAAGGAGCCTGGGTCTCTGATAATTATAGAGTTGTCGTACCAGCTTCTGTCTTAAGAGCCCTCTGCATGTGGTAGCTGAACCTATTTTAATTGATACTAATAGAGACATCACCTACTTTATTGAGGTAATATCAAGAAGGCCATGAATTCTATGCTAAGAAATTCAGATTTGTAAAATACATATGATAGGGAACAAATAATGAATTTTTGGATATGAAGAAAATTTCATTCACATTTGTGGTACTGTTGTATTTTCCCTTTACATCACTAAGAACTAGAACATAACTTTTAAAATTTCATGCATAGATCATTAACCACATGAGCAAAGAAAACAAAGGGAGCAACAGAGGTAAATTTACCAATCTTAATCTTTACTTAAAACAAGTTTAGTATTGATATGATATGAATAGAAATTTCTAAGAAATGAGTGGAAAATGTTGGAATAAATTTTTCAGTTAATAACATTTTTTCCCTAGCTCTGGAGATTTACTGGTCTTCTGCATAAAATTATTTACTCTCTTCTTTTTGGATTAATAACCAGTAATGGATCACTAGTAAGTAAGAAATAAATTAAAATAAAAGTAAGGAACTAGGATGGTACAGTGGACATTTGAAATTTTTGGCTACCCAGTGTTCATTCTCTTATTCCAACAGCACTTGGTTTCCTTTAGGGGAATTTCTACTTTCAATGTGAGAATAAGAGCATATGGTCCCCAATAAGTCCTTTTGTCATCTTTAAAAAGTTCTTAATTTTTAAAACCCTTCTAGTTATTGTTATGTGTAGATACTCTATTTTTAAAAAGTTGATTTTTGCCCAAGTGTGTTTGTGACCATACCATATATATTATAGCATGGTTTTTTCCCTCACTATTTTTGAGATTTAGCCATGTAGTTCATTCATTTTAGCTCCTATATAATATTCAGTTTTATAAAGTTTTAGATTGAACCATGTCAAAATGGTTGAATAGCAGCAATTTCATATGATTCAACCAAATACCACAATTATCTATTTTCCAATTGATGGACATCTAAATTTTTTTAATATTTCACTACTGCAAGCAATGATGTAATGGAAATCCAATTATATATCTCCTCAAGTACAAGTGCAACGGTTTCCCCTAGGTTATCTACTGAAAAGTAGAAATACTAGGTCTTCGGGTATGCACAACTTCTGGTTTATCAGACGATGCCAAATTATTTCTCGAAGTGTTTGCATCAATTTCCATTTACCAGCATCGTATGAGAATTTTTCCATCTTGACCAACAAACAGTTTGTACCATCACCAATCTTGCGAATCTGATGAACCTGAACAGATGTTTCCTTGTTTTAATTTGCATTTCTTTGGTTACTGACCAATTTGTATTTATATTTTATATCATTTATATTTATTTGTATTTATATTAATTGGCCATTCAGGTCTTCATTTTTTTGAATTTACTATTTATATAATTCCCAGTTATTTAACAATTATTTGACATTTTCTCTCTTGATTTCTAGAAGTTCTTCAAAGAGTTTGACTACTTAATCTTATTAAATATATGCATTGTGAGTATATTCTCCAAATCTCTGGGCTGTTTTCCATTATGCCTTGTTTTACAGAGGTTTTAAATTTGAAAACACTCAAATTATATATTTTTTTTGTGACTTGTGACTTGTGCTTTTTGAATCATGTGTAGGAATTCATTCTACCTTGTGGTCAGAAAGACATTCTTCTCCACTGTCTCCTCCAAGTCTTGAAGTTTTGTTTTTCACATTTAAGCCTTTAATCCATCTGAAGTTGAATATATACGGTACACAATGAAGGTCTAACCTTTTCCCTCCATATGGTAACATACTGCTCCTGCATCATTTATTGAATGGACATCTTATTACACTGGGTTGTAATGCCACTTCTGTCATGTACCAAATTTCCACACTTGCAAGCTCATTTTCTTCTTGGTTAATTGGTCTATTTTTCTGTCTCTTTGCCAATGCCACATTGTTTTATTTTATTTAGTTTTATAATAAGTATTGATATCTGGAAAGATACCTTTTAATCTATTTTTTTTCACCCATCTTATATTTTTTTCTTTCAAAATCTTCTTAGCTATTCTTGGCCCTTTACTATTCACTTGAAGTTTAGGCTCAGCTTGTCAAAGCCCAAAATAAAGTCTCCTGAAAATTTGTTTGGATTTCCACTGAATTTGTAGGTTAATTTGGGACAAGAACTGACATTTGTGTGATTCTGGGTCTTCCCAAAACATGAGCATAGTCTATTTCCCCACTTAATTAAGTCTTCTTTTATGTTACTATATAATACTTTATAATGTTTTCATAAATGTCTTTCATACCTTTTATGTTATTGTATTCTTAGGTTGTTTTGTAAATGGAATGATTTTTAAAATTACATTCTAATTGGTTGTTGCTAGTGTACTAGAATACCATTGAATTTTTAATATTGCTCAAGTAACATATTAGCTTGCTAAACTCTTTGTAGATTCTCTTGGATATTCTGTGTAGACCATCCAAATCTCTGGAAATGATTTTTTTCCCTTGCATTTCATTTATCTTTCTCATTTCTACCTCTGGCTAAGACCTCTAGAACTAAGTTGAATGGAAATAGTAATGGTAACATCCTTGTTATGTTCCTGACTTGAAACAAAATGCTCTAATGTTTCACCACTGAGTATGATATTTGTAGCACATTTTTGATAAATATCCTTTATCAGTTGAAAAAAGTTCCCTTCTCACCCTGATTTCTAAAGTGTTCTTTTTTGTTAACATTTGTTAACAAATGTTGAATTTGGTTAAATTTTGGGAGCATATATTGAGATTATCACATATATTTTTAAAATTTATTAATGTGGCAAATTACATTAATAGGGTTTCATGACTTAAACTACCCTTATATTCCTGGAATACCCCCAAATTAGTCATGATAAGCTTTTATTCACATTGCTTAATTAATTCCGTTTGCTAATATCTTATTTGGGACATTTGCATCCATATTCATAACTAAGCTTGCACACAAATTTTTCTTCTTATACTTTCTTGCCTCTTTTTTAAATTTCTTTTTTTAATGTTTATTTATTCTTGAGACAGAGACAGAGCGTGAACAGGGGAAGGGCAGAGAGGGAAGGAGACACAGAATCTGAAACAGGCTCCAGGCTCTGAGCTGTCAGCACAGAGCCCCACTCGGGGCTCAAACCCACGAACTGTGAGATCGTGACCCAAGCCGAAGTCAGACGCTTAGCCAACTGAGCCACCCAGGAGCCCCTCTTGCCTCTTTCTAATGTGGGAAATTCTTCTTATTTTTTTATTACCTGAAATATTTTGTATCTGAAACATTTTATATTCTTCAACAGAGATGAAGGGGATTGGTAGTAATTTAGTATGCATGGTAAGCCTACTTTGGTTATTTTCAAAAATTGTCTGTTTGGACTTATTAGTTGTCCTTTGGTTTTACCACTGCTTGCCCTACATCAGTTGTTAAATATTTCAATTTTTAAAAATATTTATTTATTTTCAAGAGAGAGAGAGAGAACATAAGTAGGGCAGGGGCAGAGAGAGAGGAAGACAAGAATCCGAAGCAGGCTCCAGGCTCTAAACTGTCAGCACAGAGTCCCACGTGGGGCTTGAATCCACAAACCGGGAGATCATGACCTGAGCCAAAGTTGGACGCTTAACCAACTGATCCACCCAGGCACCCCAGTTGTCAAATATTTTAAAATATTACTTCTGGGTATAGACCTGTTCCACGTTTTTATTTCTCCTTGAGATAATTTGAATGGCTTACATTTAACCAAAATCTATTAAAACTAAATTTTTAAATGTATTATTATAAAAAATTTTTAAATACATTTAAAAAATTTTATAGTAGTTCTTTGACTTTTAATATGGTTTCTTTGTGTTTTCTTCATCAGTTTTGTGAGAGGTTCGCATAGACTTTATTAGCCTTTACATAGTTCTAATTTGGAGGGGTTTACTCTCTTGTTTTTTCCTAACTTTTGATTGAACACTTAGCTCATTTATTTTCAATCTTTTTAAAAACCGTAGACAGTTAAGACTATAAGTTTTCCTTACGTGTCACTAGTTATATCTCATAGGTTTTAAAATGCAGTATCATGTGGTGCCTGGGCGGCTCAGTTGGCTAAGTGTCTGACTTTGACTTAGGTCATGAACTCATGGTTTATGAGTTTGAGCCCTGCATCAGGCCCACTGCTGTCAGTGCAGAGCCTGCTTTGGATCTTCTGTCCCCTCTCTCTGCTCCCTCCCTTTTCTCGCATGCTCTTCCTATCTCTCTCTGAAAAATAGAGACTTTTTTTTTAATGCAATATCATTATTCAGGTCTAAACACATCTTAAATTTAATTATGACTCTTCTATTTTCAGGCTACCTTTAAGTTTCAGTTTCTAATTTTATTGCTTTGTGGTCAACATGATCTATATGCTATTGAACATTTGTACTTTTTAAGACTTCTTTTGTGGCCTACCTCAGTGCTTGTTTTTTGTTTTTTATAAATTCTCTATGTGTATTCAGAACTTTAATTATTGGGGGCAGTGACTCATATACTCATTATATTAAGCCTTTCAATATTATTGTTCACATTTTCTATTTTTTTTCTGTCTCTTCTCTTTATCTTCTCATTCATCTATTCTGATATTCCATCAAATTTTCCTTTCTAAAAAATATGTTTTTAAGACTATGTTGTTCATTGCATACAGAGTCAAGATTGTTACCTCTTCTGATAAATTATTTCTATCATCAAGTACCAATCCATTTTATCATTAAAAGTAAAGTCTCTTAAAGTCTCTTTTGTCCAATGTTGCTTTAACTACATCTCCTTTGTTTTGCTTAGTATTTACTTGTTGTATCTGTCTTGTTCTTTGTCTTACTTTCAACCTTTCTGTGTCCTTATGATTTGAGTGTGATTCCTAACAAAGAGCATAGAACTGGATTTTAAACATTTTATCAGTGAAGTTCTGTTCTTTAATAAGCTAGTTTAATCCATTTATATGTATTGTAAGTACTGACATATTTGGTTGTTTTTTTTTTTAATTTTTTTTTCAATGTTTATTTATTTTTGGGACAGAGAGAGACAGAGCATGAACGGGGGAGGGGCAGAGAGAGAGGGAGACACAGAATCGGAAACAGGCTCCAGGCTCTGAGCCATCAGCCCAGAGCCCGACGCGGGGCTCGAACTCACGGACCGCGAGATCGTGACCTGGCTGAAGTCGGACGCTTAACCGACTGCGCCACCCAGGCACCCCTTTGGTTTTATTTCTGATGCCTTATTATTTTGTATTTACCTTGCTTTGCTTTTGTTCTACCCTATTACTATCGATTTTCTCTAATATTGGATTTATTGAGCTTTCTTGGTCCTTCAGCATTTTATTTTAATTCTTCTATTAATTACCTTAAATTTTTAGCACACATAATTGACCTTTATTAATAAACTCCGAAGTTAATTGTGACAATCTGTTACATTGAACTATGCCTCTTGGTATTCCTGTTCTTGTTTAATGACCATCCCTTGGGTCTGGCTTGTCTTTAACCAACTGAATATGGCTGAAACGATGCTATATTAGATCACAATCTAAGATTTTAAAAGGCCTGGTAGCTTCTACCTTTATACTCTCAAGAGCCCTGAGCTTACATGTAAGAAGTCTGGCTCCTGCTGGAAAGCCACGTGGAGAGACCATGCAGAAAACCACAGAGAGAGTGAGAAGCCTTGAGATTATTCAGAAAAGAACTGAGGAAATGGCCTGACTATGGGAATCAAGGTTCCAGCATGTGACCTCAGTTGAGTGGTTCAGCCAGTACCAGGTGGTTGAGCCATAGTAGTACAGGTACTGGACAAGTGAGTGAAAAAAACATTTACCACAGAATTGTGAGCAAAGAAAATGATTGTTGTTTTAAGCCTCTGATACTTGAGGTATATTGCTACACAACAGATAACTGAAATGTTAATGAAATCTTGATCCTCATACTGAATTACATACTTTCTTATGCTTTATTTCCAGTTTTCTCCCTGCTTGCCAATCTTTCATGTTGTAATCTTTTTATAGGTCTATATTACCTTTAAACATCTGAAATTAGTCATTTAAAATAATTTTATAGTTAATATTTCATGGATATACCAACACACTATCTCTTTGCTTCTTCCATCCCCATAGTCCAATTTTTTCCTGATGTAATTACATCCCTTAGTTGATCACTCAGTAAGAACTTGTGAGTGTTAAGTTCAGTTTTTATTAGTTTCAAAGGTTCTTCACTTTGCCCTTACTTTTAAATGATAGTTTACATTGATATAAAATTGTAGGTTGTCATTTTTCTCTTAGTACTTTAAATACATTATTGTCATCTGGTTTTTATTGTTGACACTGAGTCATGTGCTATGAGTTTAAATTTCATTTCAGTTTGCTTTATTTTTTTCTCATTACTCTTCTTATTATGTAAACCTACTAAAACATAGAAAGTTACTTTTTCCCCCCTCAGAACTCATATTTTAATAACTTGAGGTTTCTTTCATCAACTCAGTTCTTTTAATTCTACCGTGATATTCTTTTCACCTAACCAGGATTTTAATACAGAGTACCCAAATTTTATGGGAGGCATGCAACTGTAGAGATTTTGCATTAGTCACTGTTCACATAAGTTAAGACTAATCCTTGCCACAAAATAAAATGATTTTAGACATAGTCGAAAAAAACAACACAGCTTCTTTTTTTTTTTTTAATATTTGTTTATTTTTGAAAGAGAGAGAGACTGTGTGTGCCCGCACGCATGTGGGGGAGGGGCAGAGAGAGGGAGACATAGAATCCAAAGTAGGCTCCAGGCTCCAAGCTGTCAGCACAGAGCCCCATGTGGGGCTGGAACCCATGAACCCGAGATCATGACCTGAGCCAAAATTAGACGCTTAACCCGCTAAGCCACCCAGGCACCCTAACATGGATTTTTTTAAAAAGTAAATTCAGATGAGGAGAAATGTTTGATTGTCAGATGTGAAACTGCTACATATTTAACAAAATATGAATAGTCTATTTCATCTAAGATTTTATGAAAAAGTCTTTTTTTCAGGTTGAAAAATAATTTCTAGGTTTTGATGATTCCTTTCACTTTTAGATTTCCTGGAAATTGAGGGGCGCCTGGGTGGCTCAGTAGGTTAGGCGGCAGACTTTGGCTCAGTTCATGATCTCACTGCTCATGAGTTCGAGCCCTGCATCAGGCTCTGTGCTGACAGCTCGGAACCTGGAGCCTCCTTCAGATTCTGTCTCCATCTCTCTCTGCCCCTCCCCTCCTCTCTCTTGCTCTCTCTCCCTCAAATAAAAACATTTAAAAAAATCTAGATTTCCTAGAAATTGAAAATAAAGTGAGAACTATTTTAGTAATTGCTAATGCTTATTCTTCATAAAACACTAAATATTTTTCTCAAAGTTCTATGCTTACTGAATTCATCGACTAGTTTGTGAACAGATTAACTACTAGCTTAGATTTTCTGATTCAAAATGCTTTACTTCCCCTTTTTAGGTATTGATAGAACTACTAAAGTGAAAATCATCAAGAATCTAGACAACATGAGTAACTCAATCAAACAACAGGATCAAATTGACACATATAGAATATTCCACAAAACAGCAGCAGAATATACCTTTTTTTCCCCAGGCAACATGGATAGACCATATCATAGCAATAATAATAATAATACCTCAACGAATTTAAAAGAACTGAAATTATATTGTTATTTTCTCTGCCCATAATGAAATCAAACTAAAAATCAATAATAGAAAAACAACAGAAAAATACCTAAACACATGGAAATTAAATGATACACTTCTAAATAATTTTGGGGTCAAAGAGGAATCCTCAATAGAAAAAAATACATAGAACTGAGTGAAATGAAGATACAACATATCAGTATATGTGAGACACAGCTAAAGCGGTCCTGAGCAGGAAATTTCTCACACAAAAGACTTACAATACAAATAAGGAACGTTTTCAAATCAATAATTTAAATTTTTGCCTCAAGGAACTAGGAAAGGAAATGAGAATAAACGCAAAGTAAGCAGAAGGAAAGAGATAATTAAAATACAAACAAAAGTCAATGGAATAGGAAAACAATAAAGAAAATCAATGAAGCCAAAATTGTGTCTTTGAAAAAAAATCAGTAAAATTTATAAACTTCTAGCAAGACTGACCAAAATTTAAAAAAAGAGAAGACACAAATCACCAAAATCATAAATAATCTAACAGCTATCACTATATATCTTATGACTATTAAAAAGTTAATAAAGGAATACTACAGACAACTTTATGTTTGTAAATTTGACAACTTAAATAAATGGATCATTTTCTTGAAAACCATAAACTACCAAATCTCAACCACAATAAAATAGATAATCTGAATTGCTATAACCATTACAGAAGTTGAATTCACCATTTAAATCTCCTGAAAAGTAAATCTCCAGGCCCATATGTTTTCACAGGAGAATTCTAGCAAAACATCTAAAGTAGAATTAATACCAATGTTATATAATCCCTTCCAGAAAACAGAGGAAGTGGAAATACTTGCCAACTCATTTTATGAGATCAATATTACCCTAACATTAAAACCTGACAAAGACAGTAATTTAAAAAAAAAGGAAAAGAAAAAAGAAATGCATAGGCCAATATCGCTCATAAATTTAGACATAAAAATCCTGAACAAAATCTAAACAAACTGAAATCCAATAGTGTATAAAGGAATTACACACCATGCCCTGGAATTGGACTTATTCCAGGAAAGGAAGGTTGGTTCAACATTCAGAATCAATCGATGGTGTATCAATAGTTTAAAGAAAAAAAAAAGTGATCATATCAATTCATTCAGAAAAATCACTTGACAAAATCCAACATCCATTAATTCTAAAACAAACAAACAAACAAACAAACAAACAATGGCTCTCAGCAAGTTAGGAATAAAGGGGAATAACCCAAACTTGATAAACAGCATCTGTAAAAAACTACATCACATCATAGATTTCTCAAAACTCAACTCTAAAAAGCAAACAAACAAACAAACAAACAAACAAACAAAAATGGACAAAAGTTGTGAAGAAACATTTTACTGAAGAGGTCCTACAGTTGTCCAGTAAGTATATGAGAAGACGTTCATCATCAATTGCCATTTGGGAAATTCAAATTAAGATCATAATGAGATATCACTGGACACCAATGAGAATGACTAAAATAAAAAACAGAGACAGAACCAGGTGCCAGCAAGGATGAAGAAGATACAGGTCACTCCTACATTGTTGGTGGGAATATAAAATGGTACAGCTACTCTGAAAATAGTGGCATTTTCTTATAAGGCTAAAAGACAATTATAATATGATCTAGCAATTGCACTCTTGGAAAAATGAAATGAAAACCTGTACAATGTTCATAGCCATGTTCTGTAATAGTTAAATGCTGAAAACAGCCCAGATGTCCTTCATCAGGTAAATGATTAAATAAACTGTGGTTCATGTAGACCATGGAGTACTACGTAGCAATGAAAAAGGATGAACTATTGACATACATAATAACTTGGATGAATAGCCAGGGAATTATGCTAAGTGAAAGGTGCCAATTTTGTTTTTATTATTTTTTATATGAAATTTATTGGCAAATTCGTTTCCATACAACACCCAGTGCTCATCCCAACAGCTTCCCTCCTCAATGCCCATCACCCACTTTCCCCTCCCTCCCACCCCCCATCAACCCTCAGTTTATTCTCAGTTTTTAAGAGTCTCTTATGCTTTGGCTCCCTCCCTCTCTTTTTTTCTTCCCCTCCCCCATGGTCTTCTGTTAAGTTTCTCAGGATCCACATAAGAGTGAAGACATATGGTATCTGTCTTTCTCTGTATGACTTATTTCACTTAGCATAACACTCTCCAGTTCCATCCATGTTTCTACAAAAGGCCATATTTCATTCTTTCTCATTGCCAAGTAGTATTCCATTGTGTATATAAACCACAATTTCTTTATCCATTCATCAGTTGATGGACATTAGGCTAAAAGGAGCCAATTTTAAAAGGTTACATAATGTACAGGAGGAGTCAAGATGGCAGAACAGCATGGAAGTTTTTTGTGTGTCTTGCGTCCATGAAATGGAGCCAGACCAAAACTAAACCATCCTACACACCCAGAAAACTGATTGGAGGAATAACACAACAATCTGCACAACCTGAACCACAGAATTCAGCAGGTATGTGGCATGGAGAGGTGAACTTAGGGAGCAAGAAGGTGCAGTGGGCACGGAGGTGCTTTTGCGGGCAGAGAGAGGATGGAGATGGGGGGGGTGCGGGGGGGGGGGAGTATGGGAAAAGCACCCCTCCCCAAAAGCAGCTGGACAGAAATTAGAAAATTAGAAACAGCCTTAGGGACTAAACTAAAAAGGGAGAAAGGAGAAAGGAGAAAGGAGAGGGTTTAAATTCCATTAAGACTGTAAACAAAGGGAGCGCAGTATGCAACTCCAGCTCGATACGTGGTGGTAGTCTGGTGGAAGGGCAAATGCCCAGGAGTGGAGTGGGGTCTTGGAGGTTCTTGGGCCACACAGGGAAAAGGGGTTCCACTGCTGGAAGGACATTTGGTAGACTGTTGTGGCCACCTGGTCTGAGCAGACCCCAGAGAACGGCCACATTCGCTGGTGCTGGAACAAGGTCATTGAGGGTGAAGTCTGGTGCCAGATGTGTGTTGTGATTTTCCATAATCCCTGAAATGCTGCTGCTACACTATCTCACGAACTTTTTCTGGGGCAGGCTGGCACCTGGCCGCAGTCTCGGGGCTCCGGCAGCAGCAGGGTCCAGCAAGCATTTCTGGGTGCAGCTGACATTTTGCCATCGTTCAGCCATTGCTCGGTGAGACCCTCCTGCAGAGGGGCGGAACGAGTGAAAGCTGCAGTCCTTCAGAAGTAAGGGGCCAGGGAAAACAGCCGCATCTGAGACAAAACTCAGGAGAGAGGCACTGCCTGGGACCTGGTCACGGACAACAAAGAAGCTGGGAGTGGACAGAAGCTGAAGACAGAGGATGGGTACACGATTGCTGATCGGGGAGAACAGAGTGCCGATACTAGAGACTGGGTAGCTGGGTGACGCCATTTCCACTGCTCCCGTGCATGTGCACACGCATCTACGAGCGCTACAACAATCCACCCCAGTAAGCTAAGCAGCGCCATCTACTGGAGAACAGAGCTGTTACACTAATCCCCGCCCAACTGGGCCAACCTTGCTCTTCAAGAACACAAGTCTCACCGCCTGCTTAGTTTATGGACTATAAAGCACATCATAGTCTCACTTCTAGGGGAAAACGAAGTAATTTCAGTCGTATTTCAATCTGCTACCAGGTCCATCTAATCAATTTTCTTTCTTATTTATTTTTTATTTTTTTCTCTTTATTTCTTTTCTTTTTCTTGAATACAGAAAAAGAAAAAATTCATTTTTATTTTCAATTTTTATTAAAAATATTTTACATTAATTTTTACTATACTTTTTATTTTTGTGTAAATTTTTTGAAATTCTATTTTACTTCCATAATTTTATTTTAGTCTACTTCAGTGTATTCACTTTTTCAAATTTTCAAATGATTTCCTTTTTTTTCTTTCTCTTTTTCTTTTTCATTTCTTTTCTTTTTCTTGAATGCAGAAAAACTTCATTTTTACTTTCAATTTCTATTAAAAATATTTTTAATTTTTTGACTATATTTTTTGCCTTTATGTAAATTTTTTCAAAATTCTATTTTACTTCCTTCATTTTATTTTAGTCTACTACAGTGTATTCACTTTTGCAAATTTTCAAAGGATTTCCTTTTTTTCTCTTTTTCATTTCTTTTCTTTTTCTTGAATACAGAAAGAGAAAAAATTCATTTTTATTTCAATTTCTATTAAAAATATTTTTCTTTTAAGTTTTTCTACTATATGCTTTACTTTTCTGTAAATGTTTTCAAATTCTATTGGACTCCCATCATCTCATTTTAGTCTACTTCAGTGTATTCATTTTTTCAAATTCTCAAACGATTTCCTCCCCCCCCTTTTTTTCTCCAATCTGTCAAACCACTTTCAACACCTATACCAAAACACACCTAGGATCTAGCATCATTTATTCAATTTGTGTGTGTGTATATGTGTGTGTGTGTTTAATTTTTTAATTTCAATTTTTTTAATTTTAATATTTTTAATATTAATACCTCATTAATTCCTTTTCTCCCTTCAAAATGACAAAACGAAGGAATTCACTCCAACAGAAAGAGCACAAAGCAACGACAGCCAGGGATTTAACCAACACAGATACAAGCAAGATGTTTGAACCAGAATTTAGAATCACGATAATACGAATACTAGCTGGAGTTGAAAATATATTGGAATCCCTTTCTGTAGAGATAAAACAAGTAAAAGCTAGTCAGGATGAAATAAAATATGATATAACTGAGATGTAATCACGGATGGATGCTGCAGCAGCAAGGATGGATGAAGCAGAACAGAGAATCAGTGATACAGAGGACAAACTTATAGAGAATAATGAAGAATAAAAAAATAGGGAGATTAAGGCAAAAGAGCATGGTTTAAGAATTAGAGAAATCAGTGACTCATTAAAAAGAAACAACATCAGAATCATAGGGGTCCCAGAAGAGGAAGAGAGAGAAAGAGGGGTAGAAGGGTTATGTGAGCAAATCATAGTGGAAAATTTTCCTAACCTGGGGAAAGACACAGACATCAAAATCCAGGAAGCACAGAGGACCCCCATTAGATTCAGCAAAACCCAACCATCAACAAGGCATATCATAGTCAAATTCACAAAATACCCAGGCAAGGAGAGAATCATGAAAGCAGCAAGGGAAAAAAAGTCCCTAACCTACAAGGGAAGACAAATCCGGTTTGCAGCAGACCTATCCACAGAAACTTGGCAGGCCCGAAAGGAGTGGTGGGATATATTAAATGTGCTGAATCAGAAAAACATGCAGCCAAGAATTCTTTATCCAGCAAGGCTGTCATTCAAAATAGAAGGAGAGATAAAAAGTTTCCCAGACAAACAAAAATTAAAGGAGTTTGTGACCACTAAACCAGCCCTGCAAGATATTTTAAGGGGGACTCTCTGAGGGGAGAAAAGATGAAAATAAATAAATAAATAAATAAATAAATAAATAAATAAATACCAAAAGCAACAAAGACTAGAAAGGACCAGAGAACACCACCAGAAACCCCAACTCTACAAGCAACATAATGGCAATACATTCATATCTTCCAGTACTCACTCTAAACATCAATGGACTCAATGCTCCAATCAAAAGACATAGGGTAACAGAATGGATAAGAAAACAAGATCCATCTAAATGCTGTTTACAAGAGACCTACTTTAGACCTAAAGACACCTTTAGATTGAAAGTAAGCGAATGGAGAACCATCTATCATGCTAATGGTCAACAAAAGAAAGCCAGAGTAGCAATACTTGTATCAGATAATTTAGACTTTAAAATAAAGACTGTATCAAGAGATGAAGAAGGGCATTATATCAAAATCAAGGGGTCTACCCACCAAGAAGACCTAATAATTATAAACATTTATGCACCAAATGTGGCAGCACCCAAATATATAAATCAATCACAAACACAAAGAAACTCATCGATAGTAATACCATAAAAGTAGGAGACTTCAACACCCCACTCACAGCAATGGACAGATCATCTAATCAAAAAATCAACAAGGAAACAATGGCTTTGAATAACACACTGGACCAGATGGACTTAACAGATATATTCAGAACATTTCATCCTAAAGCAGCAGAATATACATTCTCCTCCAGTGCACATGGAACGTTCTCCAGAACAGACCACATACTGGGACACAAATCAGCCCTCAGCAAGTACAAAAAGATCGAGACCATACTGTGCATATTTTCAGACCACAACGCTATGAAACTCGAAATCAACCACAAGAAAAAATTTGGAAAGGTAACAAATACTTGAAGACTGAAGAACGTCCTACTAAAGAATGAATAGGCTAACCAAGCAGTTAAAGACGAAATTCATTGGCTTCATGGAAGCCAATGAAGATGATAACACCACAACCCAAAACCTCTGGGACACAGCAAAGGCAGTCATAAGAGGAAAGTATGTAGCAAACCAGGCCTTCCTAAAGAGGGAAGAAAGATCTCAGATACACAACCTAACCTGAGGCCTTAAAGAGCTGGAAAAAGAATAGCACATAAAACCCAAAACCAGCAGAAGACAGGAAATAATAAAGAGTAGAGCAGAAATTAATACTACTGAAACCAAGAAAACAGTAGAAGAGATCAATGAAAGCAGAAGCTGGTTCTTTGAAAGAATTAAGAAAATTGATAAACCACTAGCCAGTTTGATCAAAAAGAAAAAGAAAAGGACCCAAATACATAAAATCAAGAATGAAAGAGGAGAAATCACAACCAACACAGCAGAAATAAAAACAATAATAAGAGGATATTATGAGCAATTATATGCCAAAAAAATGGGCAACCTGGAAGAAATGGACCAATTCCTAGAAACATATATACTACCAAAACTGGAACAGGAAGAAATAGAAAATTTGAACAGACCCATAACCAGTAAGGAAATCGAATTAGGAATCAAAAACCTCCCAAAAAACAAGAGTCCAGGACCAGATGGCTTTCCAGGGGAATTCTACCAAACATTTAAGGAAGAGTTAACACCTTTTCTCTTGAAGCTGTTCCAAAAAAATAGAAATGGAAGGAAAACTTCCAAACTCTTTCTATGAAGCTAGCATGACCTTGATTCCAAAACCAGACAGAGACCCCACTAAAAAGGAGAACTATAGACCAATTTCCCTGATGAACATGGAGGCAACAATCCTCAACAAGATATTGGCCAACCAGATCCAACAATACATTAAAAAAATCATTCACCATGACCAAGTGGGATTTATACCTGGGATGCAGGGCTGGTTCAATATCTGTAAACCAATCAGTGTGATTCATCACATCAATAAAAGAAAGGACAAGAACCGTGTGATCCTCTCAACAGATGCAGAGAAAGCATCTGACAAATACAACACCTTTCTTGCTAAAAACTTTCAAGAAAGTAGAGATAGAAGGAACATACCTCAAGACCATAAAAGCCATATATGAAAGACCCAACGCTAATATCATCCTCAATGGGGAAAACCTGAGAGCTTTCCCCCTAAGGTCAGGAACAAGACAGGGATGTCCACTCTTGCCACTGTTGTTCAACATAGTATTGGAAGTCTTAGCCTCTACAATCAGACAACACAAAGAAATAAAAGGCATCCAAATCGGCCAGGAGGAGGTCAAACTTTCACTCTTTGCAGATGACATTATACTCTATATGGAAAACCTAAAAGATTCCACCAAAAAACTGCTAGAACTGATTCATGAATAGAGCAAAATTGCAGGATATAAAATCAACCCACAGAAATCAGTTGCATTCCTATACACCAACAATGAAGCAACAGAAAGAGAAATCAAGGAATTGATCCCATTTACAATTTCACCAAAAACCATAAAATACCTAGGAATAAATCTAACCAAAGAGGTGAAAAATCTATACACTGAAAACTATAGAAAGCTTATGAAAGAAATTGAAGAATACACAAAAAAATGGAAAAAGATTCCATGCTCCTGGATGGGAAGAACAAATATTGTTAAAATGTAGATACTACCCAAAGCAATCTACATATTGAATGCAATCCCTATCAAAATAACACCAGCATTCTTCACAGAGCTAGAACAAATAATCCTAAAGTTTGTATGGAACCAGAAAAGACCCCGAATAGCCAAAGCAATCTTGGAAAAGAAAACCAAAGCCAGAGGCATCACAATCCCAGACTTCAAGCTATACTACAAAGCTGTAATCATCAAGAAAGTATGGTACTGCCACAAGAACAGACATTTAGATCAATGGAACAGAATAGAGAACTGAGAAATGGACCCACAAACATATGGCCAACTAATCTTTGACAAAGTAGGAATGAATATCCAATGGAATAAAGACAGTTTCTTCAGCAAGTGGTGCTGGGAAAACTGGACAGTGAGATGCAGAAACTGGACCACTTTCTCACACCACACACAAAAATAAACTCAAAATGGATGGAAGACCTCAAAGTAAAACAGGAAGCCATCAAAATCCTCAAGGAGAAAGCAGGCAAAAACCTCTTTGATTTTGGCCACAGCAACTTCTTACTCAACACGTCTCCAGAGGCAAGGGAAACATAAGAAAAATGAATTATGGGGACCTCATCAAAATAAAAAGCTTCTGCACAGCGAAGGAAACAATCAACAAAACTAAAAGGCAACATACAGAATGGGAGAAGATAGTTGCAAATGACATATCAGATAAAGGGTTAGGATCCAAAATCTATAAAGAACTTTTCAAAGTCAACACCCAACAAATAATTCAGTGAAGAAATGGGCAGAAGACATGAATAGACACTTCCCAAAGAATACATCCAGATGGCCAACTGACACATGAAAAAATGCTCAACTTCACTCATCATCAGGGATATACAAATCAAAACCACAATGAGATACCACCTTACCCCTGTCAGAATGGCTCACATTAACAACTCAGGTAACAACAGATGTTGGCGAGGATGCAGAGAAAGAGGATCTCTTTTGCATTGTTGGTGGGAATGCAAGCTGGTGAAGCCACTCTGGAAAACAGTATGGAGGTTCCTCAAAAAACTAAAAACAGAACTACTGTATGACCCAGCAATTGGGATGAATGGATAAAGAAGATGTGGTACATATATACAATGGAGTATTACTCGGCAATCAAACAGAATGAAATCTTGCCATTTGCAACCACATGGATGGAACTAGATGGTATTATGCCAAGTGAAATTAGTCAGTCAGAGAAAAACAAAAATCATATGACTTCACTCATATGAGGACTTTAAGAGACCAAACAGATAAACATAAGGGAAGGGAAACAAAAATAACATAAAAACAGGGAGGGGGACAAAACGTAAGAAACTCATAAATATGGAGAACAAACAGAGGGTTACGGGAGGGGCTGTGGGGGGGGTTGGCTAAATGGGTAAGGGGCACTAAAGAATCTACTCCTGTAATCATTGTTGCACTATATGCTAACTAATTTGGATGTAAATTTTAAAAATTAAAAAATAAAATTAAAAAACAAAAAAAAGAAAAAAAAAAGGTTACATACTATATGACTCCTTTATGAACTACTTTTGAAATGACAAAATTTTAGAAATGGAAAACAGATTAGCAGTTGCCAAGAGGTAAGGATGGAGGGGATAATTAGATGTTTTTATGAAAGGGTACCAGGAGACAGACACCTGGGTGGTTCAGTCAGTTGAGTGTCAGACTTTGGCTCAGGTCATGAGTGGGTTCCAGTTCTGCATTGGCTCTGTGTTGACGGCTCAAAGCCTGGAGCCTGCTTTAGATTCTGTGTCTCCCTCTCTCTCCCTTTCCCCACTCATGCTTTGTCTGTTTGTCTCCCTCAAAAATAAATAAACATTAAAAATAAAATAAAAATAAAATAAAATGGCAACAGGAGAGATCGTGTGGTAGTGGAATGTTCTATACATTGACTGGGCTGAATGGTATATGAACCCACATACGTGATAAAATTGTATAGATCTAAATACTTACAAATATGTACATATTAAGCTGGGGCAATATGAATAAGATAGGTGCAGAGTGTTACCCTTGGAGGAACTGGGTAGAAGATATAAAAGAAATTCAATTAAAAAATGCCTTACTAAATAATCTAAATTTCTTTTGTTTTTCTACTAAAGTTTCATTCTTATCCTTTACCTTATTTATTGGACACAATTACAAGATAAGCTCATTTTGTAGAGTATTTCTTCAACATGAAAGAAAATAGTAGGATGGATAAATCCACTCCCAACTAACAAACAGTCAGCAGATCACTCCTGGTTCTAGTGTTTTTGCAACTGAGTCAGTCATATTAAGAATCATCTTCTTTAATTAAAGGAACAGAGCTAAAAAGAATACACTTGCCTTGGATGTGGTCAGGAAGTACTTTACTTGATAATGAAATGGCTCAGACCTTCTGTTCTTAGAGTTCATAACATGCACAGCATCACAGAATTGAAAAGACTTATCTCTTCAAGTCTATCAGTTCTATCTTCCTACCACTGCAGAATTGTTCTCTATGCTGCACTTGTGATAAATGATGATTACTATTATTAATACTAATAGCCCCAACAACATTATATAGTATAATGGCTCCAGCAATTATACTGGGAAGTTTGATAGGAGTGTTTTCCTGAGCTCATCCTAAAATGTCTTCTTGCTCAATATTATCTTGTGATTTCTATTTATTTATGCCTTAAGATACCCTACCCATTACTTCTCCTATAATTACAAGATCACTGGAATGAGGCTCTTTCATTTGGTTTTCTCCTCACTGCCTGCAGCCCTGTGGGCACTCAGTAAATGCTGCTCGGTGTTTGATGTTGACATCTTCAAATGGAGGCAGGTATCTTCGCAAGTTATGACAGTTGCATCAACCAGGATTAATTTGATAATTTGCTTCAAGCTCATTACAATTTTGGCTCTTCTCCAAGCACCTTGGTTTTTGAAAGATGACTGCTGATAACCCAGGCTGCTTCATTCTTTTAAGACTTTGACAGTCCAAGCCAAAATGCTCAGGAATTTTTAGGATTCCACTGTTTACAGTGATATTTAGTTTTTAAAATATATACAGTCGGGACAAGATTGACATCGTCAATGAAGTGTTGGCAAATATTGATATTACTATTTTCTGGTTAATTTTTACTACATAACACAGACCATGACAGATTAGCATCCGATTTGGTGAACTTACAAGCTCTTAAGCAGAAGACTCAAGTGCATAAAAAAAAACTTAAGCAATGATTGCACCATTTACTGCTGTGATGTTTTCACAAAAGAAAGTGGCTGAGAGACACAAAACAACCTAAGAAACTTATAGGAAACACATGTAAATTACAATAACATGACAGGTTACTAGTACCTGAAAAGGCTATATTTTCTACAGTGTTTGTCAGGACAGTGAGCTTAATGAAGGTGTTTAGTGAGAGTTCTTTGAAATGGTTTTACCGACAAATGTATACACATACACTTGTACACACAAATCTGTTGTTGAAAGCAAATCTACAATGCTACTTCTGCTGCTGCTGATAAATCAGACAAGTCTAATGCAAATAGAATTTATGCTGACCAGTGTCTTCCTCCCTGAATGTTATCTTATAGAAAAAGTGATGTAATCTGACTTGAGATATTTAGTACCTTATCTGCAGGAAGTACCACTGACCTCAGAGGAAGAGAAAGAGAAAATGCGCACAAGAGAGGTTCAGTAAGAGGCAGTGAGAATGGGATCTGAGCCACATAAGGAGATATTCACAAGAAGTGTGGCTTCATTGGGACAATGTGGGAGGTTCCAAGCATAGGTTTCTCTTCCACCATGTAGTTAACCTCATGACCCACGTTGCAGACCCAAACTTGGTACAATCTCTTCAAGTAAATAATTTGTACCAAACTTAAAGCCATAATAACAAATTAACGTTTTACTATATGCCTAGACTTGGAAAAAATATGAGAGAACACATTTTTAAGTGGTTCTGTTATCTGGAGTAATAGGAAAAAGAACCTAATGATAATTAGGTTAATGGAAGATACAAATGAGAGCTCTTGACCACTATTTCTATAATTTTTTTTAACGTTTATTATTGAGAGACAGAGAGAGACAGAGCATGAGCATGGGAGAGGCAGAGAGAGGAGGAGACACAGAATCCGAAACAGGCTCCAGGCTCTGAGCTGTCAGCGCAGAGCCCAACGCAGGGCTTGAACCCACAAACTGCGAGATCACGACCTGAGTCAAAGTCTGACACTTAACCGACTGAGCCACCAAGGCACCCCTCTTGACCACTATTTCTGCCCTCTAATGTAACTTAGATATTAGGAAATGCCATTTTCCATCTCTATCTAGAATGATAAATAGACCTGTTAACTACAATGGTCTCTTTGCCTTGAATTCTCCCCATTAGATCTCCTTCTCAGTGGGGTCTCAACTCAGGATTGCTAAAGCCAACTTATACAACTCAATAGCAAAAACAAACAGTCCAATTGAAAAAAGGGCAGAGGAACTGAAATGACATTCTTCCAAAGAAGACAAGAGGTACATTAAAAGGTGCTCAACATCACTAATTATCATGAAAATGCAAGTCAAAACTGTAATGAAAAATCACCTCACACCTGTTAGCATGGCTATTTTCAAATAGACAAGAAATAACAAGTATTGGCAAGGACCTAAAGAAAAGGGAACCCTTGTACACTATTGGTGGGAAGGAAAATTGATGTAGCCACTACAGAAAAAGTATGAAGATTCCTCAAAAAATTAGAACTACCATATGATCCAGCAATGCCACTTCTGGGTATTTAACCAAAGGAAATGAAATTACTACCTTGAAGAGATACATGCACCCCCATGTTCACTGCTGCGTTATTTACAGTAGCCAAGACATGGAAACAACCTTAATCCATTGACAGATGACTGGACAAAGAAAACATGGTGTGCACACACACACACACACACACACACACACACACACAAATGGACTATTATGCCGCTGTAAAGGGAGGAAATTCTGCCATTTACAACAACACAGGGTATTATGCTAAGAGAAATAAGTCAGACAAAGAAAGACAAATACTGTATGATACATGAAATATTTGGATTCTAATAAAACTGAATTTAAAGATACAGAGAACAGATTGATGGTTACCAGAAGTGAGGGACGTGGGATGGACAAAATGGGTAAAGATAGTAAAATGGTACAAAGTTTCAGTTATAAGGTAAATCCTGGTAATGTCACGTACACCTTGGTGACTATATAACAATACCATACTATATATGTGAGAGTTGCTGCGTGACAGAATCTTAAAAGTTCTCATCATAAGAAAAACCATTTGTAACTATGTGAGGTGACTGATGTTAACTAAACCTATGGTGGTTATACTTTTGCTATATATACATACATCAAATCGTGTTGTATACCTTGAACTAATGCAATATTATATGTAAATTGTATCGCAACAAAAGAAGGAAGAAAAACGTTGCTAAAACCAAAAGCAACTGACAGAAAATATTTTATTTCCAGCAATACTTGATTGCATTCTCTGTTGACCAAACTGCTACCTATTCAATGAAATCAGAAAACGATGGACTTGATTCTCTTCTTCTGAGTCCCTCACTGAACTGACACATAACTAATAGCTAAATGTTCCCAGAAATTATTGTGTAAATCCTAGAGTTGGAGCACCTGGGTGGCTCAGTTGTTTGAGCTTCCAACTTTGGCTTCAGTTGTGACTTCAAGGTTCCTGAGTTAGAGCCCCACATCAGGCTTGCTGCAGTCAGTGTGGAGCCTGCTTCAGATCCTCTGTCCGCCTTTCTCTCTTCCCCTCCCCCACTTGCACTCTTAAAAAATAAACACTAAAAAAATAATAAATAAATAAATAAATCCTAGAGGAGCCATATGCTCTTTGCTCCTCTCTGTTTTGCACACTTCTTTCTACAAGATGCATATGATACTTAGCACTACAACTATGATGAGGATGCAACTTAATTAAAAAAAAATATTTTTTATTGTCCCAATGTCCAAAGATAATTTAAATCAATGATTTAATGATTTAATGGAGTTAACGCTCGGCAATGTCTGTATTGCCCTGCAGCTAACTGCTGGCCTTACATGTCACTAGGACTCCCTGGTTCCCAACTTCCTCACCCATAAAACAAAAGGATTCAGTGAGATAAATTCCCAAAGTCCCTCCCTGCCTCAACACTTCCTAGTCCCTCAGAGTATGGAGGTGGTAATCTTTTCTTTCACTATTCTATAAAGTTTCCAATTATCAATCCCATTTTTTGGCTGCTCTGTATGCAAAACCTGGTTTGCTTCAGTTGTTTAAAGGCAATATCACATTTAAATGTAAAAATTTGAACTTTAAGAAACAATGGCCAAAGGAACCTTAACATAGGGCTATGTGAGCCTTCATTTGGTTAGAAAAACTTCCTGTGTCTGTTTCATCCACTATCAACACATTCAAGCTTGCACTGGCTTTGATACACTTTTAAATACACTGAGTCACCAGGAAAAGCAATAGATCCTGTTAGTGTTTTAGACTGTTTAAAGTTTGGTAGTAAAAGAAGTGTCCAAGGGAAGACATGATACACAGTTGCCAACCGACATCTTGGAAAGAGATGGAAAATAAACTTGGGACCAGAAAGGCGGAAGGGCCCTTAATATCCTCACATTTATTTTAATGTAGAAATAAAGAGTGATAAATGCATGCTATCTCTTCTCTGGGGTAATTGGCAGTAACAGCTCACACACAAAAAATATTATTATTATTATAGCAGACAAAAAGTGATGATCATGAGAAGCCATGGCAAATAAAGGATGTTTACACCAGTTTAAAAAGAATGTCTTTCCTTGTCTGTGATTTACTTCCTCTTTGGTCTTCTGACCTATCTATTATGACAGCGATAAGAGGCACTTGGAGGGCTTTTACAAATACTGACTCTGCATAAGTTTGCAGTTATCAGTACACTTGGTCCCATGCTCCTTATTTAGGAAAAAAAAAAAAATAAGAAGAAGAAGAAGAAAAAAAAAAGAAAGAAAACCAAATCTTGCTGGCAATGCAGAATTTATCTTAGAATTGAGTATTATGGGAAGGAAAGGGGGAAATAAGTGTGTGTATATGTGAGTGTCAGGGTGTGTGCACATATACCCCACGAGGCATCAGACTTTAATTTCTGTAGACTTCAGGTGATAGTCCATCTTACTGCTATATTTTACAGGTATTCTCACAATGGGGAACACGAAGGGTGGTTTTTTTGGTGTTTGTTTTTTTCAAGTAGGCTTCATACCCAGCACAGAGCCCAACTCACAACCCTGAAATCAAGACCTGAGCCATGATAAGGAGTCAAATGCTGAATCGACTGGGCCACCCAGTCACCCATGAAGGGTGGCTTCTTAAGGTTTAATGTGGCCTATTTGACTTTGTCACATTAAATCTAAATGTCCTCCTTCTCAGAGGCACTACAGGTGGGTTCCCTGGACCTCTGAGTAGGGGCCAGCACAGTGATAGCCTCGTCAATTATATTCTGGCCTTTTGTGCCTCAGGTTCTGTGACACATAGGTCCTTTAGTAAGTCATTTGTGGCTGTACGGCAGAGTGTGATGGAGAGAGACACGTTACATGTTAATCAAAACAAAATTACAATATGTATTGGAACTTTATTATACTCTTTTCATCAAAGTGACTACCTATATGCACTTATAGACTTCATACATCAACACACACACTTTTCATTTCTTCTTATATTCGATAATACATATATTATCATAATATACATATATACTTATATACATATATACATAATACATATATACATATATACATACATATAATACATATATACATATGTATACATATATACATATATATAATGTACATTATATACATATATACATATGTATAATACATATATACATATATACATATATACATATATACATATATACATAAGTATAATGTGTGTTCTTTCCTTTTAAAAATTCCAGGACAATAAAATCTGAAGTTGAAAAACAGATAACCCTCAAAGTGACTTTTCATATTATCAATGATTCTTTACTTTCCAGAGCAGTTTCCCCATCCTAAAAATCCCCTGAGCTTTACCTGTTCTACCCTCTCCCCAACCCCAAATGCCTGGAAACCACTGTTCTGTTTACCATCTCCATAGTCTTGCCTTCTCCAGAGTATCATAGAAATGGAATCCCACAGTACGTAGCCTTTTCAGACTGGCTTCTTTCACTTAGCAATATGCATGTCTTTGCACGATGTTTTTCCCAGAAGCCTGTAAGTCTTTGAGTGTTTCCTGCCTTTTGGTAAAGCACAGGCTCATTTTGAAGTTTCCCTCCCCCAGCTCTGAAACTGTTCCTTTTCTCAAGGAGACTTGGAATGATTTAGAAACCAATATCTGGGCAAAGGTATGTCTTTCGCTATGAGGTATCATTGCTTCCAGGCCCCTGCAGTAGAGAGAGTTAGAATATCTATTTGTTTACATCACGGCTGAATCACACTGCGTCCTCTGTTCCTAGTCCAAAACCACACACATGCAAATCAGTGTCCTCCAGTCAGGTGTGTTTCTTGTTTTGCCTTTGAGTTTGGAATTGTTTATTTCTTCTTCTTCTGGTAGAATGACTCAGTGAGGGGAAAGCTGTTGATCTGAAGGCTGTTTAGCATTTATGGAGACCACTTTTCCCAAACAGCATATGACAGTTTCCATTCCTTTTGCCTGGCTCTGAAGGACTTGTCATTTCTTTTACTACCAATTAAACAAAACAAAACAAAAAACCCCCACTTCCCCCAAATCCTAAACACTTCACATGTCTCCAAGGTCTAATTTTTACAACTTCCTCCAGGGAGAACAGCAGAGAGAGAACAGGAAGGATGGGGCTGACTGTCTCATGATCTCTTACAACCTCTAACTTCCTTTCTTGATGTGTGGAGTCTGAGACTCAGAGAGCTTATTTCTGTTACCAGATGAATAGGATAAGGAATGGAACTATCATTCTATTCCTTTCTGGGTCAAGTGCTGCTGCAAAGAATGTTGCTGACCTTTGTATCTTCATTGGCTCTAAAAGGCTGCTCTATTTCATCAAAAGACAATTGTTTTTCATAACAAAGCTGGCTCAATTTTCAAGTGGCATTGCATAGTTCAAGTGACTGTAACAATGACAGAAATGCAGGTTTCCTGCTTCTTTCTTTCTGGGAAGTCAAAGGGGGAACCAAAATGAACTTCCAGCCACCAGCGGAAGATCTCTTTGTCTTTCTCCTGCTGTGCTTTGTTTGACGGTCCAAGTTCAACATGCAGCTAACATGAGGAGGCCACAGCAAATTTTCCAGCAGCTGCAGCCAGGATTAAGTGTACTATCTTGTTCTTTTGTGAAATCCATTCCTGAAACAAAAACAAAGCAGGCCCTGAGCCTTCTTCATAGTCTCTGGAGGTGAGGCTGAACACCCGGTATAGAGAGTGCCGTGCTTGAGGAAATCTCTGTTCCTGGCTGGTTTTGTTGCTTTGGGCCGGCTGGCCTTGGGCAAGGTGCTGGCCTTCTCTGAGCCTGCTTCCTTCTCTGCACAAGGAGAATAAAAGTCACCGCCTTGCTTACCTCATAAGGGCGTTTGAGGCTCAAATTAAACGCGATAAGGTCAGAGAGCTTTGTGAACTCTAAAGAACTGTAAATATAAGGTGTTATTAGATGCCGTTGAAAGTAAATGATGAGACAGCTTAATTTAAGTAATTTTAAATGCCTTGGGGTCAAGCAGAGCTGTGTGAGAGTGTTAGATATTTTTATTGCTCTACGGTAAGGGGAGAGGGGGCAGGGCTGGCGTGAGGAATATGGTGCCTTTCCTCTCCTCCACATCAATGTGGGGGAGAGTTGAAGCACTTTCTGGAGAAGGTAAGTAACATCACAGGGTTTTGAGAACTGTGATCATGAAACAGGATTTAACTAACAAGAGACAGACAGGTGGTGGGAGAGACAACTGTGGTCCTGAAAAACTACAAGTGGACTAAAAGATGTGGCCCAGAAGTGGAAGGAAAGAGAGTAAGCGGAGACTGATAAAGGGCAGAGGAATGGCGGCTGCTTGTGGCTCGAGGGGACCTGCACAACAGGGTGAGGCAAGGCGTTTCCAGGCTTAGGACTAAAGAGGCCAAACATGGAGAATCAGCTGGAAAGGGCTTGATAATCCTCCTAGACCAGTGGCTCTCAGACACTTGGAGATCTACATATTTATGAGTGTCCACTGTGTGCCAGGGACTGGAAAGTGGACTTTGGTTTTAAACGAAATCTTACACAGAACCCCAATATGTAAAACAAAAAAGCTGAAGCTGTCCTACTGAAGCAAGGCTTGGGGGACCCAGGGCCAGTCAGCCTCCCTCTGAGTGTTATTGGTGGCACCTCTGCAGGGAGATAGGGCTCTACTGAGAGACGGAGATAGGCCCACTCATCCGGCGCGTGAGAGCTGTTCAGTATTTCCTAAATGAACGAATGCAACAGAGGGTAGGTGGTCTGCAGGAGAGAATTCAGATAAATGGGTTCAGTGGATTCGGTAACGACACCATGAGGCTGTAAGGCATGTCTGGTTTACATGTAAAGGTTTCTCAAGCTTTAGATGTGGAAGGATGGATGTGGGTCATTGTGGTGGCTTGCCAGGGGTGAGGGAGCTTCCGAATAAGGGGGGGGGGGGGGTGTGTGTCCAGCCACTGGTTGTAGAGGGTAGGACAAGCCAAAACTAAATGATACTTCTGGAGAACATGTCTTGGGCATTTCATCGCAAAAATACAGCCAGACCACTGCTCTGCTCCTACAGAGTAAGGCGGGCTATCTTCAGAATCACAGACCACCATAAAAACGGCAAATATTTACTGGGTGCTGATTACTTGCCAGGCGCAGTAATAACCCCTTATGCCATGTAGTGGGCAGAATAACTGCCTCCTCCACCAAGACGTCTGTGTCCCAATCCCTGGAGCCTGTGACCGTGTTATAGTGGATGGCAACGGAGGAATTAAGGTTGCAGATGGAGTTGAGGTCATAAGCAGCTGACTGTGAGGTGGAGGGATTACGCTGGATTATCTGGTGGGCCCAGTGTGATCACAGGGGTTGTTTATAAGCAGGAAGGCAGGAGTCAGTGTCAGAGAAGATGTGAGGACACAGCAGAGGTTGGAGTGATATGACAGGAGGTCTCCAATTGCTGTTGCTGTTTTGAAGAAGGAACAAGGAATGTGGGCAGCTTCTAGAAGCTGGAAAAGCAAGGGAACAGATGTCTAGATTCTTGTCTAGAGCCTCCTGGCCTTGCTGACACCTTGACTTTAGCCCAGTGAAACCTATTTCACACTTCTGACCTCCAGAACAGTAACACAGAAAATAAATGTTGCTTTAAACCACTGAACTTAGGGTCCTTTGTTGCAGCAGCAGGAAGGCACTAATACAGGTGCTCTCACTGCACCTTCATAGCAGCTGTATCTGATGAATACTTAATACTGCCATTTTGCAGATGAGGCTTACAGAGGTTGACTCATTTGACTCAGAGGTGAGCTGATGGCCTGACTCTGGAGCCAGCTCTCTCTATCACAGTGTGATCTGGAGATGGCTTTATGTCTTCATTTCACAAACAAGAAAACTGAGGCCCAGAGAAGTGTCCTCATCTGCTCCAGGTCACATGCAAGTTGGTGACCAAGCTCAACGGTACCCCATAAGAATGTGTAGACCAATACCTTACAAATGTAAATGTGCCCACAAGTCACCAGGAATCTTGCTAGGATATGGGTTCTGATTCAGAAGGTCTGGGCTGGGATCTGGGATCCTGCATTTCTAACCAGCTCCGAGGTGCTGGGCTTCGAGTAGAAAGGCTGTAGATGGCCCTGTGCCCTGCTTTGGGGGATCTGAGCAATCCAGAGCCACCAGAGAGCCTTGGGCATCTATTGAGATGAGGGGACACTAGGGAGGGAGAGAGGGAGATTAAAAAGATGGAGACACGGGGCACCTGGGTGGCTCAGTTGGTTGAGCGTCTGACTTTGGCTCAGGTCATGATCTCACAGTCTGTGAGTTCGAGCCCCGTGTCGGGCTCTGTGCTGACAGCTCAGACCCTGGAGCCTGCTTCTGATTCTGTGTCTCCCTCTCTCTCTGCCCTTCTCCCACTCATGCTCTGTCTCTCCCTCTCTGTCAAAAACAAATAAACATTAAAAAAAACTTTTAAAAGATGGAGACTGGAGCAGATGCCTCACAATTCTGTAGAGAATGAGATTTAGGGTCTCGGAGGGAAAGGTCTAATGCTATAGGCTCCCCTTAGGAAAAATGTTACCCAAATGTGACCACTATTGTCATTTGAAAAGTCATTCAAAACTTGCAGGTATGGGTCTAGCATCATGATTACCTCTGCTCTTTTATGGGACAACACAGTTCAAGGACATTCTTCCAACAGACACTAAAATATGTATGCTTGGAGAAAAAGCAACAGTGTCTATTCCTTGCCATATATTTTATGTACTTTTTTTTAAGGGGAAAAAGAGGTAGTATGCTTATTATTTTAGAAACATCTCTAAAGTTTTGACAAATGAATACACACACACACACACACACACACACACACACACACACACACACACACACCAATACCCCATGTTTGTATGGGAGCTGCTGGGAGATTCTCCCTAACCTACTTTATTGTGATTGCAGAATTTCCAGCTGTCTGTGGCTACCAGAGCTGCCTGAAGGCTAGGAATGTTCTGGTTTCATTTTGAAACTAAGCACGCAACCAAGAAATATCAGCTTTCATTTCAGATACGTGAACCTAGAGGAAGAAAATGTTTGGCTGGCTGTTTCCTCGGGGTATAGTGTGAAAATACGCCTCCATATGTTTGCAAAGGCCCCAAAAATGAAAAAACAAATTTTTTTTTTACTCATCCGACTTAGCACTATTAACCTTCAGTGCTTCCTAATGTACAGTTTGAAAATGGAATTTTAGGGGCGCCTGGGTGGCGCAGTCGGTTAAGCGTCCGACTTCAGCCAGGTCACGATCTCGCGGTCCGTGAGTTCGAGCCCCGCGTCAGGCTCTGGGCTGATGGCTCGGAGCCTGGAGCCTGTTTCCGATTCTGTGTCTCCCTCTCTCTCTGCCCCTCCCCCGTTCATGCTCTGTCTCTCTCTGTCCCAAAAATAAATAAAAACGTTGAAAAAAAAATTAAAAAAAAAAAAAAAAAAGAAAATGGAATTTTAAAGTACTTATAGAATAATTTTTTTCTGCATTTTTTCTTAGCTCTAGGATTTTCCTCTAAAGGTAATGGCGAATCTGGAAAATAATAAAATATGTTGACTAGTTGTCTGGAGCACTCAGCAAGTGCTGAGGAGCCCTATAAAGTACAAGGAAGATATTGTGCAAGGTTCTTTGAACTCTTAAGTGTCCAGATGCCCAAGTGTGACAATTCTGGACACCAAGGCCTTTAGTGGGGAGGACTCTGGCCATCTGGGGAGATTGATTCCATGGGTGGTTTTCAGTTATCAGTGTGGGGTGGTGAAAAAAAACATGACTTGAAAACCCTTGTTAGCATATTGTCTTGGACAGGCCCCAATTCCTCTCCTTGGATTATTTCTCACTATGGGTTCATGTCCTTACCTGTGAATTAGGAATAATCATACCTCCTTTCAGGATTATTGTGATAATTAAAGGATGTAATATGAAAGGCACAAGATGGGCCCCTAAAAATGTTTGCTTTTAAGTAACAGTAAACAGACTTTCCAGAATAATTTGTGTTGGCTACGGAATGTATTGTTATCTTTCTGCCTTAAATCATCTTTCTCATTATATTTTGCTTGGTCTACCAGCAATATCAATCTTTACTTCTTTTGCAAATATAACTGATGATGGGAGAGACAATTTGTGGCAGGCCATTATAATCTACAGAATGCATAAATACATGCAGATAAAGGAGAGATGACTGTTTTTGGAAAAAATGGTAAGAAATCAATTATCCTAGTGAGGTGATAAAAAGATTTCAATAAAGCAGAGACCTTCTCTGGTGCCTACTAGTAAGTGCTGGAGCCCAGAAGAGTTGGACTGGTTTTCCTTTCTTTCCTGCTTCCCTTCAATAAATACCAGAGTCCACACCCCTCCCTTGCCAGTTGGCAGAGAAAGCACTTCCTGGGAAATGCTCCTTCCCTTGCCCTTTGCTCACACTCCTTAAGCCACATAGCTAACTAAGGTGGTTCTGGGGAGACAGGTGCCAGCCCTCCCCCTCCACCCCCTCTCCCTCCCTTGGCTGCTTTCTCCCCTCCAGCTCTGGGCAGAGGTCGTCACATGGCATGTCAGGGCAGAAGGA
Source organism: Puma concolor (assembly GCF_028749965.1). Taxonomy (NCBI): domain Eukaryota; kingdom Metazoa; phylum Chordata; class Mammalia; order Carnivora; family Felidae; genus Puma; species Puma concolor. Next base: position 219,595,645 of record NC_141667.1, read on the forward strand.
CTGGAGCACAATTTCCTGCCTGAGTGCCAGTCAGAAGGAATGCAGTTAAGCTGCAGGGTGCCTCACTTGCATTGGCCCTTCTGAGCTCTAGGCCTATGTTCTCATGGTCATATCGTTTTTTATAAAATTTGCAAGACGTATTTTAACCACAATCACTGAAGATCCTGTTACTTCCACTCTGATTTCCCTTCCAGCATGCTTCCCCATCTGTTAGGGGCCTTGTGGGTTTCCATGGGCATTTGGGGGGAAGTTGAATTGGAGATGCATTTAGTCTGGGCTCAGTGGGATATACTTGATGCATGCACTTAAGCTATTGTTAGGAACACTCCTATTGCCTGCTCACTGGGAGTCATGACAGGAAGATGCAGGGAACAGAGGTCATTTCATGACATGGATGGCATGTGGCACTGGAAGTACGAGGTGAGTGGAAGAGAAACAAGGTTTGAAACCTTTGGAGCTAGAAGGCAGTCTGTGGAACATTCTGCCAATCAGCACTCAATGGAAGATTCAGTTCCCAAAGAAGCAGAGTCAAAATGCAAGCTCTTTCCTTTCAGGGATACCCTTGAAAATGCAGTATAGACAATTACACCTGAGATTTCTTTTCTCGATTTTTTTTGACAGAAATTACATGCAACAACATTTATCAAAATTCCTGAGTTTGCAGTCAACAAGTATGAAGCAATACTACAAAAGCAAGGTGTCTGTAGCAGTTCATAATTTTTTAAAAAAGAGAAGTTTCAAAATTCAGGACAACAATCTTAAAAATGTACATGACTTACCAATAATGAGTTGGAAACCAGAGAGAAATTTTTCTAAACCATCAATTGTGGAAAATAGATTTTAATCAACCCTGCTAGAGGGAAAACTGAATCATATTTCTATTCTCTCTATAGAAAATATGACAAAAGTTTGTCATATTGAGAGGTAATCAAAGATTATACCTCCAAAACAATATAGGAAAAAAGCATAGAGATGCTTCAGGTAGTTAATTAGTAAAACATTTTGTCGCTTCTCTGGATTTTTAGAATTTTGGTATTTAACAGCTTTTAAAATTTTGTAATTTATTATGATACATTTTCTCATTCTAAATAAATATTCACTTTCATACCTAATTTTGGATGCATCCTTTTGCACTGTTTTTCTTAGAAAAGGTCCCCCAAATCATTTAAGTTTTCGGTCCCATAAAATCTGGATCTGCCCCTAGTGCTAAGGTATGATTTAAAGCATTTTCCAAACCTGCAAGGATTCAAAACCAGAGATGCAGAGAGCACAGAAACGGAGACCGAAAATGATATTGCTGATGCACCAAAATGACCTTACTCCGCTACCCCAGACACAGCCTGGGCTCTGTGTCTTGTTGGGAAAGAGAGGGACTTGGGATGGGCCACCTGCCCATGGCCTTGACGTCCCCAACACAGCAGACAGGCAGCCCCACAAGGACCTACTTGCATGCCTCCAGGGTTACTATCACCCTCCTCCTTCCTCCTTCCCCTTCTTCCCTTGTTACTCTGAGTTTGTATTTATGCAAAATTATATATGTGCTAGCTTCAAAAGGCAAGTAGCACACGAGGTTTCTAATAAGGACCAGCAGATTTCTGCTCCCAATCCCCACCCTGAGGCCTTTTCCCTATGGGAAACTCCTGATTCTTTTTTTCCAGGCATTTACCTCCATATTCTCACCATATGCTTTATATCGCAATTTATTAATTTTTTTAATTGTAAGCATCATCTGTTGACTTTTTATTCTAGAACAAGAGACTATAGTTCTCTTCCATCTTCCCCTCCACTCTCTACCTTCCAATATGGACATTTCTTAAATTGGGGTTAAACCAATATTTGGTGTTTACATTATAATGACAATATGTACACATTTTTTTTTCTTTTTGAGTGGAGACCTCTCTGTCCTCTTGCTCCAATCTGGACTGGTTGCTGACTGGGTCTGCTGCTGATCTGTGATTCCACACCTCCCTTCACTACCACCCTGTACTCCCCTCTGCCCACACTCTGTGTCAGAGCCCCTGTGTCTTCCTGTTTCATGGCTTAATCTCTTATTTAGAGCATATCCTTCAGGAACTTCCTGAGAAAGAATTGGTGGAGGGAAATCTTAAAGCCTTGGGTGCCTGAAAATGACTTCATTTCACCTCCATATTTGTTTTTTTTTTTTTTCAACGTTTATTTATTTTTGGGACAGAGAGAGACAGAGCATGAACGGGGGAGGGGCAGAGAGAGGGAGACACAGAATCTGAAACGGGCTCCAGGCTCTGAGCCATCAGCCCAGAGCCTGACGCGGGGCTCGAACTCACGGACCGCGAGATCGTGACCTGGCTGAAGTCGGACGCTTAACCGACTGCGCCACCCAGGCGCCCCTCACCTCCATATTTGATTGATAGTTTAGCAAGACACAGAATTCTAGGTTGGAAAAAGTTTCCCTGAGAATTCTGAAGACATTTTACCATTATCTTCTAGCTTCTGGTGTTGTTGAGAAATCCAAGGCCATTCTTTCTTAGTTCTCTCTGTAAACTTTCAAGATCTTTTCCTTATTGCTGGTATTCTGAACCTCTACAGTGGCATGTCTTGCTGAGCCATTTCTCTTTCATTTTTCTGTATCTGGAGATATTTCAGTTCTGGAAAATATTCTTGTATTATTTCCTTGATAAACTCATCCTTTCCACTTAGTCTGCCTTTTCTTTCTGAAACACCTAATATTGTTTTATAGAACTCTATTTTATGCCAAGAATAATTCTAGGCTCTTGGGACATATCAGAGGACTAAAGAGACAAAACTCTCTGCCCTCCTGAGATTTGTTTCTTTACAGTGATGCGTTCAAATCCTACCTTTGCCTCTGACTGGCCATGATACCTTGCATAAGACATTTAAACCTTTCCTGTCACAGTTTCCTTGTCTCTAAAGTGGAGGTTATAATAGAAATTGCTTCCTTAAGGTCCGTTGAGAATTAATGACATATCATAGAAAGGGACTGGAACAATATTTAGCACACAGGAAGAGCTGTAGACATGTTGGTTATTATCATTATTGCCCGACAAAGCATGTGAGTCACAAACTGGAAATCAAAACCTCAGTCCCCTTGTGCAACTTGCCATTGTTCGCTGAAGACAAGTTGGGGCTGGGATCATAGGAGTAACTGAGTCATTCCAGCTCTTCCAACCCTGACCAGCGTTCACATTTCAACACTAATGTGAAATGAAGTGGCACCTGCATCAAAAAGTGAAGAGGCTTCCACCAGCTTGGGAAACAATTCCATTTTAATGGTTTCCCACAAGTAACAAGACTTTAGTTAAACTCGTCCTGGGGACTAGAAGTGCTCAGTAAAGTCCCCACTTGATTTCACCATCCTTGGTCTTAGATCCAGAACACTAAATCTACGTAGCAGGGAAACTGAACGTAGCTGCTTGGTTCTGCTTTTATCACTTCACAGCCCACACTACCTCTGGTCCTACCCCCACTTTCAAAAGCAGAATGTCACCAAAAGTCCTCCAATCTCCCCAGGAAAAGGTTCCAGTTTTTGAGTCAGAATTTGAACTGTTGTTGAGTTTAGAGACTGAGAAGCTCTAGAGGATATGGGATCAGCCCAGAGTACTGACTTGAAAGGAAATAACTCTCTTCTTTATAATGTAATCTAGCAAGGAGAAAAGGTCAATTTACTTAGCGAGATGTTCTGGGAGGAAAAATTACTTTTTAAGGAGTTCTGAGATTTTTAAAACAGTTTCCTTAAAAATTTTCCCTTCCTTCTGTTTCTGATGGATCTCTTATATTCTGGATTTGGAGTATAGTTGAAATGTCTAGGCTTGATTGTTGGGAGAAAGGCACTGTCACGTTAGAGTGTGTGAAACATGGGTCTCTAAGAAGGTATGATTAGCTCCCACTTTCTCAGTCCTTGGCAACAAGGCCAAGAAGAAGGGGAAAGTGGATTAATCCTTTAAAAAAGCATAGAAGAAGAGGTTAGAAAAGTTAGAAAGGTCAAGTGTCTTGGAAACTTTGAGTGGGAAGTCCATCATTTTATCTTTAGGACACAAGGTAATGATGGCGATGATGACAATGGTCATGATGATGATGATGATGGTGATGATGATGATGATGTACTATGATCACATAAAAGCCTTTCATCTGCAGGCTCAAAGTGCAACACAACCACTAATTAATCCTGAAGGCAAGGTAGGCAAATATCATTACCTCCAATTTGCAAACTAGGAATCCAGGCAGGAGGAAATTAAACCCTTAACCAAGGTCATCTCAGAGTGAAGACTAGAAATGAAATGAAGAGTCCCTGCCTCCTTACTTTCCACTGGCTACCTCAAAGGTGGCTACTGAAGGGCTTGCTTTTATTCCACAGGCAGAGCCAGCTCCTTGCTGCATCTGACCCTTTTCTTTTTTTTTTTTTTTTTAATTTTTTTTTTCAACGTTTATTTATTTTTTTTGGGACAGAGAGAGACAGAGCATGAACGGGGCAGGGGCAGAGAGAGAGGGAGACACAGAATCGGAAACAGGCTCCAGGCTCTGAGCCCTCAGCCCAGAGCCCGACGCGGGGCTCGAACTCACGGACCGCGAGATCGTGACCTGGCTGAAGTCGGACGCTTAACCGACTGCGCCGCCCAGGCGCCCCCTGACCCTTTTCTTTACAGAGTTCAGTGAGGGCAGGGGAAAGACCTTATAGAATGATGTCTCCACTACAGACTGGTTTTGAGAACTGCCACATCTCCAACCATGGAAGCAGAAGTGTGGAAGGTGTGTGTGAAACCCTATAATCAACTTGAAGGCAAGAACTATAACTCATGCTTTGTGCCACCTCTAATACCCAGCACAGAGTCAGTCCCACCATAGATCTTCCCAATTTTGGTTATTTCTTAATTGATAATCCTGTTCTTTGGCAAGAAGAGAGATTTCCTTTTTCTCTAAAGTCTATTGAGTTTGTTTACTTTTCTTGTTTCCAGAGGGAATTTAGAGAGTGTGGCAGAAACAGTAGCTGACCACCAAGGATTTGTGTTCCCTCCCATCTACTGTTGTTTTTGGGAAGTGGCTGCCCAATTGGGAACAATATTTCCCAGTGCTTTATGTCTGAGTGACTAATTCTGGCCAATGGAATGTTAGAGGTAATGGTGTGTGTCGTTTCCAGGCTGAAGGAGTGAAAGGCCTGACGTGCTTCCCATCTTTCTACCTCTGGCAGTCACTGTAGGGCTACATGCTAAAGATGGCAAAGCTAAAGAACGTATGTTCCTGTGTCCCCCACTTGGCAGGGAATCACCAAGTAACATCCACATTAGACTTCAGGTAAGCGGAAGTCAACCTTTTTCACTGCAGTCACTGCAGTCATTTAGAGTCTTTTTTTTTTTTTTTTTTTTTTTTTACTGCAGTTATCTGCTCTAATATAGGAAACCTTTAGAATACATCTCATGTGATAAGCAACAACTTAGAGATGAAGCAGTTAGGGCAAAAGGAAAACAAGGGTAGGGAATAAGATGAACACAAGTGCAAAGCATGTACAGAAAATGTATGCTACAAGGTGCTGTACAAGTTGTTGGGAATAGGCAAAATATGTCTTTGAGTTTCCCAGCATCCAAAGCAAAGAGGGGAATTCTACGAGCTACAAGATTCACAATGCTGAAGAGAATCACATGTTAACACTTAGGAGAAATATACATTTTTCTGGTTCTTTAAACTGAGAAACATTTCTCCTATGAGGTTGAGAAGGAGGATCAGTGCTGTCAGGTGCATTTGGCCACATCCTCAAAAGCATCTGTACAGTGGTTATCACAGAAATTGTCGTGTGGCTGATATAACATCCCTTGATACAAAAAGTGGCAGTATATGAAATAGGTTTTAAGAGAGGCCAGGATAATATGTAGTGCACAAAGGCAGCTCTTCAATGGTCTGGCTTAATCCAATGTCCAATGACCCTAAATGGGTGGCTTCCTTGGTCTCGCACAGGCTCTGGGGTTATCGCTTAAGAATCAAATCCATACTTCTGGGTGAGCCATGAGATATAAGCCCAACCACACCATGCTGTGAGAACACAGCCTGATCCACTGGATGGATGACCCTGTCCTCTGACCAGATGTGACAGGAGGTAACCCAACAGCTGACTTGCTGACTGAAGTGAGGAAGTTTCCCTCCCTGATCTGCTTGTTTGAGTGGATGGTCCTGGTGTGGATGTTCATTCAATTACCACATCTCAAGGGCAGTGGTGGGAAGGAAATCAACGCCACGCCTACTGAGGTCACCCTTGGTTTCCTAAGGTCTACAGGTGTGGATGAGAAACATCTGGCCAGGAAACCAGGCTGCCAGAATCCCCGGAGTAAGGGCACTCAGCCACGCCATCAGGAAAGAGGAAGCTCCTCAGCAGTATTCTGGCCAGCACTCAAATTCTTCAAGTTTGCAAACCAGGGAACTGCTTCATGCACCTGCCCTGCCAAGGGTCTTCACAATGAGGAAGATTACATCTCTGATTTCCCAATCCTTTGTGAGACCAGGTGCTTAACCCTGCCTGCAGGGATAACTCTTCTCCCTCTGAAAGAAATAGCTGTTCTAAGGGGAAGAGATATGTCATGGGGGAATGGCTTGACTTTTCTCCCAAAAAACACGTTGTCCATTTACCTAGTGGGAAAGAAAACTGCACACACTTCTGAGAGCTCAAAGCTGTTTTAGGGCCTGTCCTTCTCCCCTCTCCCCTTTCCTGCCTCCTTCCCTTCTTCCCTCAAAGACACAGATGGAAATAATATGTTACCTATACCACAGATAGTGTATTTACCAGTAATCTTCATTTACAGAGGCTGACAGCAGCGGGATGCAACGTCCTTTTCCTCTTTTTGAAGCTCTCTACGGGATTTTATTTTGCTCAACAAACATTTAATGAGTCCAGGGAACTGGTGTAGCAGAGTCAGTTAAAGCCATGGGCTTCTGGCTCAACAGATCTAGGTTTGATCTCGCCTGATCTTATTACTTTGGGAAACTCACAACCTCTCTAAGCTTTGGTTTCCTCACATGATTTTCTGTGAGGTTTAGGTTTAGGGGAGATAATGACACAAAATGCCCCATAGGAGTAACTGAGGGTGCTGCTCACTGCTCATTAACATCCTTTATCTTCAGATATATATATATATATATACATATATATATAGATATATAGATATACATATATAGATAGCTATATCTATATACAGTGAGATAGTGAGGGGGAGAGAAAGAGATTCCTGGTCTTTGGTGAATTCAATCACTTTATTATTTGGGGGGTAAGAAAGAGCCTTCCCTGTGTCCTTCTGAGAATATTGTAAGACATACACTAATTTTTCTAAATATGATAGAATTAAATTGGTTTTATTTTAAGAATTCATGTGAATTTCAGTCTCCCTTTGAGAGTCTGGTCTGAGGAAACCATAGACAACCAAAAAAAAAAAAAAAAACAAAACAAAACAAAGCAAGAATCAAATGCTAAGCTCAAGGTCTGTGTCTTATCATCTCTGACACTTGTTATTCTTTAGAGCCCCTTCTTAGGTTTTAATTCCTCTGGGGAGAGGGTATATGGGGGTGACATTTTTCTTCTTCAACTAATTTCTCATCCCTACACCTTCAAAACCAGTATCACACCCAAGGGTCACCAAACCTCCTTGAGTCTGACCCACGGAGAAAGTACCTGGAGACCCCTTGTCTCGGGGGGCAGGTGGTGCCCATTCCTATGGACACAGGTTATTCTGGGCAGTCTCTGGCAGATGCTGAGGCATAGGATGTGGGTTTTAACCTTCAGAGTTTCCTCCTGAAACCTTAAATGCCATCTCTCTGGTATTTCTGGAACTAACCCTCTGTTTATAGGGGGTGAAGCAAAGCAAGTAAGAAACTGAACACAGATGGTGGCCCTTTCTGACTCTCCTCCCTCTCACCCTCCTGACTTACAGAACACTCAGGCAATGCCTCCATTTTAAGGTGGGCCAAGGCTGAGTTTTCCAGTTAACAGTAAACTGGAAACAACTTTTTTTGTAAACTTCCATTTCACCAGTTTTGTGGTCACTTTCTTCACTATCCGACTGACAGCATTGGTTTCTGGGACCCTGAACACTGCCTTTATCTGTGTCTTAGACCATTCGGGCTGCTCTAACAAAAATACCAGAGACTGAGTGTCTTAAACACTCAAAAATTTATTTCTCACAGTTCTGGAGGCTGGCAAGTCCAAGAGCAAGATGCTACAGGTATAATGTCTGGTGAGAGCCTGCTTCTTAGCTCATAGATGGCCCTCTTCTCACTGGCAGAGGGACAATAAGCTTTACTGGGGTCTCTTTCATAAGGGCATGAATCTGATTCATGAGGGCTTCACCATCACAACCATATAAGAAAAATGACATCTCCCAAAGGCCCCACCTTCTAATACTATCGCACCAAGGGTTAGAATTTCAACAAATGAATGGAGGAGGGGCACATAAGTATTCAGCCCACTGCACCTTGCTACCAGAGTCCTGGTGTTAGCATCTAGAAATAGGAAGCCAAGGGTTTAGTTTGGAATAAGCCAATGCCTGAATAAGCCAGCTTGCCGGTGGGTCAGGATCACAACTAGTCTATGTCCCTGAGGATGTGAAGAGAAAGGGCAGAGCTAAGTCCGTGATGTCATGCAGTGTGGACACTCGCATCCTGTAGATTCAACCACAGAGTGAGCCTGTCTTCATTGATTTAGTCAGCTGCCTGGCCCTACTGTTCATTTCTCAGTCTGCCTTTTCCCTCTATGGAAGGGCTCACGCTGGTGTTACCACACATGGTAAACTCAGCGAGAGCTGCCAGCTGTTTTGTTTGCTCAGGGAAATGTCATGTGAATATGAGCGTTTAATCAATAACTCTTTGCCTTTGGTGGTGGTGATGATAGATCCTTTCTGGCAGGTTATACAGTTCCTGATATAGAAAGCCTTATACCTTTGCAGTTAACTGTATGCTTACACAGTATATACACATATGTACATATATACATATGCATATGTACACAGGTACTTTGATAGGCTCCTGTTTTAGAAAAAACAAGGGGACTGGTTGGTAGTAGAAAGTAATCTGTGGTTTTTATTGTATATTTTATTTGTAACTTTCAATCCCTTGAAAGCACTAGGTCCCTTGTAATTAACACTCTGCAGATACCATGGTGGTGAAGGGCAGCTGCAAGAAGGGCTCCTTTTACACCTGCCGTGAGAGGAGGGGTGGGGGGGGGTCACAGGGGAGTGAAGGGGGTGTTTCAGCAACAGCTGCAGAGCCTGCCGTGTGGAAAAATTGCCTCAGTCTCCTCTCCCTGATACTGGAATTCCTTCTTTAGGAGCATAAACTTTTACTTCAATGCAGTTAAACAAATATTCCAATGCCCTAGTGGAAGCAACAAACACCCACATATTAAAACTTGCCTGAAGGCAGTTTTTACCTCCAGAGAAAGAGGAAGGGGCGGGAAGGAGAAGATCACCGCAGGGAGTGGGTGTGTTGTTGGAAAGAGGAACTGAGAACCTCAGAGTCAGAGCTCATTAAGTCATGCTTTTTCTTTCAACCTGATCTCCCTTCCCTGTCTCATCTTTGAAAGAAGCTTTCAAATGCTGACACAGCAATGTACAAGGTGAATCATGGATTATTTGTCTACGTGCTTTACCTGTGCTTAAATTTAAAATTTCGGCCATTTATTCAAGGCCTGGCAATAATTAACCAGCAATAAGGAAATGACATGATTTTCTTAGAGGAATGCATCAGAAAATAATTTCCTGGAGTCACCGAGAGAACTATAAACAGCTGTAGTCTCATTTTGGGCCACCCGGTGCAGAGTCCTTTTAAATCATAGATGGTGCCCGCCCTGAGGAGTGTTGGACTCAAGCAGTCTGAGCAAGGTGGGTTTTAGGGACCAGGTGAGCCCTGCCACTGTCTTCTAGACCTGCAATTATCCTGTGTGTTCAACCAAAAGCTTCCCTGGAGCTGGAACTAGTGTAACTGTTCTTCCATCAGACACTTTTTGAGCACCCATTTGGTGTTGGGAACTATTAGACGCTGGGGGAAAAAATTAGTAAAAAATGAAAAGCAAAAAGAATACTGTCAGCCCTAGAAACAGGTATTTGATACATAGGCCTTTTGTATTTCCGTTCTGGTCAAACAGCTACCCTCCTCAAGGCCACAAACACTGACGCTCATTCTTACTCTAATTAAAATTACCTGAAGGCAAAAGAGGAAAGTTTGCCTAGAAACAGCGGTTAGGAAAAAAAAAAAAAAAATTTTTTTTTTTTTTTTTTTTTTTTTTTTTTTTTACAGCCTCATAACATTTTACCAATGCTGCTCCCTGCAGGGCAAACCTGGAATCTCAACTCAGCAGTGTGTACAAACTTCTCAACGTTGATTCCTTTGGAGAGAGCTTGAAGGTCCAGGGGCCCTGAGACTTCGCTCATAAACCCCCTAAAATAATTGTGAACAATCATGTGCCCTCTTGCATATTTTTGAAAACACTGACGAATGAATTTGTATCATCAATTTCACAGCTGTGAAGGTTGAACGTTCCCACATATGTTATGTGCTTTAAATAGTTGCAGACTGGGGCACCTGGGTGGCTCAGTCTGTCGTTAAGCATCCGACTTCAGCTCAGGTCATGATCCCATAGTTTGTGAGTTCAAGCCCTGGTTGGGCTCTGTGCTGACAGCTCAGAGCCTGGAGCCTGCTTTGGATTCTGTGTCTCCCTCTTTCTCTGCCCCTCCCCTACTTGTGCTCTGTCTCTGTCTCAGTCTCTCTCTCTCAAAAATAAATAAACATTAAAAAAAGTTTAAATAGATGCAGACTGAGCTCATCAAACTTATGAAAAATACCTTCTATATCACCTCACGGTAAAAACAGCCTTCATTGCCAAATCAATCAATCAAATTAGAATTGCTTTTTGACAGGAAAAAAAGTTTGATCATTCTCCATTCAGTGTAACTGGTTTTTGGTGGCAATTTTTTTGGCTGTTATCCACCAGATGGGGAACCTCTTGACTTGTCAATACAAACAGAGAGCTGCTGTAAGGTGGCATGTACCTTTTGCTCAGAGGCTACTAGGGACCAAAACTTCTCTTCAAGACCTCAAGAGAGACTGAGAAGGAAGAATTCTTTTCCAGGAGGCCTAATCTTTAGAAAACATGACAGAGGCACATGAGGGTCCTGCACTCTAGGAAACCCTGAAGGGAAGCTGTGGTCTGGTAAAGGCCAGAGCAAAAGTGGAGGGACAAAGAGAGCGTCCTTAACATAAATGGCCCCTTGGACCCTGAAGTGGCCAGAGTGGGGCGCTCAGGTTCTTGGGTTCTTCAGGTGAATCAAGTCAGCCGTCTGAGCACTGCAGGACTTAAATCGTCTACATCTTTGACTTCTGTGTTCCTAAAACCAAGTGCCCGGGAAAGTGCCTGTGGTAGTTCCATCCATGGGCTACCCACTCACCTCTTGTCAACACTCCCCTGTCACAATCCCTTTCTCCCACCTAACAAAAGAAAGACATGCACCTTCTGCCATCTTGCATTTGACTAAGTACGCCGTCCTGGTGTGAGAACATGCACCAGACAACAGCGCCATAAGAAAATTCAGATCTAAGAGCAAGAGTCACAGGAGAGCGAAGCAAAGGGAGCTGTCTTCTTTCCTCCTTGCAGGAAATCCTAATGGGATTGGGATGGAGGATGTGAAGATGATCTCCGGTCTGCCCTGGAGCTCCTTGAATGCCACACTAAGACACTCTAGTAGGTCTTGCACCGCCTTTTCAGGCTCCGTGCCTGCTGCACCCTGCATCCCACTGATGGGAATACAAAGGGCTTCCCCACACACCCTGTGCCCTTCCCTCTGTCTGACTTGCTTTGACCATCATCTTGCTCTGTCAAAGTGTCTTTAAAGGCTAAAGTACTCTTTCCTAGGGGCACTTGTACCCCAATGTTTATAGCAGCACTCTCAACAATAGCCAAATTATGGAAAGAGCCTAAATGTCCATCAACTGATGAATGGATAAAGAAACTGTGGTTTATATACACAATGGAATACTATGTGGCAATGAGACAGAATGAAATATGGCCTTTTGTAGCAACGTGGATGGAACTGGAGAGTGTGATGCTAAGTGAAATAAGCCATACAGAGAAAGACAGATACCATATGGTTTCACTCTTATGTGGATCCTGAGAAACTTAACAGAAACCCATGGGGAAGGGGAAGGAAAAAAGAAAAAAAAGAGGTTAGAGTGGGAGAGAGCCAAAGCATAAGAGACTGTTAAAAACTGAGAACAAACTGAGGGTTGATGGGGGGTGGGAGGGAGGGGAGGGTGGGTGATGGGTATTGAGGAGGGCACCTTTTGGGATGAGCACTGGGTGTTGTATGGAAACCAATTTGACAATAAATTTCATATATTAAAAAAAAATAAAGTACTCTTTCCTGATTATTCCCTGGTATAAGCCTCTCTCCTTTCTCTTAATTCTGTAACATTCTATACTATTTTTAAGGCATGTATTGTATTCTTCCTTATGCTATAATTATTTAACTTCACATCTCATGGTCCTTTGAGGTGAGAGGCAAATTAATCCTTCTATTTCCCAGTTGCCTAGTTCAAGATCTGGTATAGAGCAGGTAATCAGAAAGCATTTCAGGCCCCAGGTCCACCCCACGATGCTGTTGTGTGAGTTTATAAAATATACTTTCCAAGTAAATACAGATTCTATGTTCTCCAATCAAAGAATGCACTTTTTCTCATCACACACCTGAAGAATGATGGGATGAGTTCTAAAACTTAGTAACTTCTGGAGTTCCAGCACAAAACATCTGTGAGGGTAAGGAAATTATTAATGTGATCGGGGATTTTGTCACGGATGATGACACACTTTGGGTGGCATTTCTAAAGCACCACATGGTGCTTCGAGGTCAATAGACTGCGTCCGGTGATGACTAACGGTGCATACAGGAGCTCAGTGTGGGCTCATGCATCTCCCCCCGCCACCCTGCCTCTTGTAGGAGTTATTCTGCTCATGACCCACATTCATTTCTTAATTGAGATAGTTTTAAAACATGCCAAGTATCAAAGATCTTTGGGAATGTTTCCAAATTTTATCAAAGATATCCACATATCATGAGATAAACATCAAACTTCATGGTAACTCACTCAGCATATTCAAACCCCCAATTAAATGTGTGGCTTAGATTTAAATGATGGTCATGTACCATCACTTTATGGAGACAGGATAAATGAAGAATAGAATGAGGGATGAAAAATTTCCACCCAAGTCATATCTAAATTGGCAGGGGCTGAGCTCATTTAGATATTCATAAATCTGCAAATAAATAGAGTAGCTGGAATGGTTCTGCAAGACAGTGGTTATCCAAATACAAATCAACTCGGACAAATCAAAGAATTCAGAAAATGGGAGCCATGTAAATTGTCTTACATACAATGCATAAAGAATTATGCCTATGTGGTTTTATTTTACATTATAAGAATGATCTTAGCTATTGAGTGGGAGAGCAAATTCTGGAATGGATATGTGTGCCAAGCCTTATGGTACATAACAACAGTTTCTTGCCTGGCAGCTTCTTGTTAGCTCTGCTGTTAACCAGCTGAGTGACTTCGCCCAAAGATCTGTCCATTTTTATACTTAAAAAATTGAACATTGGCCAACAAGTGCATCTAGATAGGGACCCTTTGGATTGCCAATTAGTCTTATTGAAGAGTCATCCAATCTTTAGATGCTAAAGTTTAGAGACTTTACCTGCTGAGTCTCTTACCCAACCTGCCCATCTTCACTGAGCACCTACTACAAGCTCTGTACGCCTGACACCTGAGTATTTGGCAGGCAGGGTGTTCCCATGGAGACCAGTTCTACTCCGGGAGAGTTTTTCAGTCTGTCTGTAAATTGGGGTTAGTGAGGGCAGCCTCCATCCTGCTAAGAAACAAAGCCAGCCTTTCATAGGAGCGAGAAGCTGGTGCTTTACCACATGTTTTTCCAACATCCTCTATAAAAACCCTTTGTGGTGTTTGTTGGCTGACCTCTCACGAACCTTTCTCTTATGTTCTAAATGCCTTTCTCATGCCAAGCGTGGTGAGAGTTTTTATTCTTTCTGCAATAGTAGGGATGTCAGATTTAGCAAAAAAAGATATAGGACATCCGGTTAAATTTGAAGTTCAGATAAAAAGCAAAGAATTTTTGACTGTACAACACACGGGACATACTTACACTAAAAATTATTCTTTACCTATCTGAGATTGAATATAATGGGATATCTTGTTGGCAACTTTATAAAGGGATTCAAACGTCCTAATTTTTACATCCATTGTTTCTGCCGTTTATCCCTCATAGGAGGAAATAATGCTGCACAACCTGGAACTATTTTAGTTACCTAAAAAGAACATGCACTCTCCATAAGGGAAGGGAAGCAAAAATAATATAGAAACAGGGAGGGGGACAAAACATAAGAGACTCATAGATATGGAGAACAAACAGAGGGTTACTGGAGGGGCTGTGGGAGGGGGGATGAGCTAAATGGGTAAGGGGCACTAAGGAGTCTACTCCTGAAATCATTGTTGCACTATATGCTAACTAATTTGGATGTAAATTAAAAAACTGAAATAAAAATAAATTTAAAAAAGGAAAAAAAAAAAAGAACATGCACTCTTCCCCCTGAGAAAGGTTATGAATAACACACTTTTCATTAACGAGTGTCCTGAGGTTTGACTATTCTCTTTTCTGATACAATAATTATTTCTTTTCAGGCTTTACCTCTTTTTTTGCATCTCTAGCACCGCTTGTCTTACCTTCTTAAATAAAAAAAGGAAAAATCCTTTATTTCAACCCTGGAATGTGAAAGATAGCAGTTCTCAGATCCTCTAGCTATATGGTTTACCTAGGCCCCTGAGTTCTGAACCCAGTAATAGAATGGCCACCCTGTACATATTACCCTTTCTGTTGCTAAGTGGCACTTGTATGAAGTAAAGATGACCCTCACGGTTTAGTTTAAACATTTGGAAAAGACGCTTTCTTTTCCTTTTTTTAGTTTCTGGTTTTAAACTAGCATGGTAATCTCCCGGGTGGTTTAAGAATCAGCAACAACCCACGTCTTCACCACTCAGCTTTAGATGCTTCGACATTAACTATCACCACCAGACGCTTCTTCCGAATGTTCTCCCCTTCTCACCTGTGCTGGGCAGCTCCTCCAGGCTGGTGGCCTCACAGCTGCCTAGGACACCACCTGAAGGCAAGCCTCTTGGCAAATTGTGTTTGGAGACAGAGCATTTAAACTTCCATCATTGGGCAAAGTTAGGGGGTTTAGGGATGAGGGACTAAGCGGGGGAAAAAAAACCCCTGCACTTGTTTTTGTTTTTTTTTTTTTTTTTTTTTTTTTACTCATCTCATTTAATCCTCCTGGGGTGACCACGGCAGATGAATATTATAATTTCCTCCATTTTTCACATGAAGAATGTCAGGCAAAGAAAGCTGAGTCGGGGATAAAAATCTTTTGATTCTGGCTTCTCTGCTCTCATTTTTTTTTTTTTTTCCTCCTGGAGTTTTCCCCTGGCTATCATTTAATTTCCTTTATGCAGCAGCTGAAAACAATAATGTATTTTCTATAATCTTGTGTGTCTGTGTGTGTGGTAAAACAAATACATGCTCTTTGTTTAACAAACATTAAGCACCTTCAGAAGAATACAAAGTGGAGATGTCTGCATGTGTGACTGACTCCTCTCTATTTCCCCAAGGTAACTATTTCCCTGAGGTGACTACTTATGAACAGTTGGGGGCCCAATCCCAGTATTTATTGTGGCTATTGATTCAATTTCTGCCATAGGCCTGCCTTTCCTTCACTGGGTGATTTACAGCTTTCCAGTGGGTCACAGAAGCCCAAAGGGTGTGGGCGCTGGGGTCTCGCCAGCTTGGATATTCGACCCATCCTTGCATGGGTTCTCATTTACTTCAGCAAAAGAATCTCTTTTTTTTTTCTTCTTTAATCAGGTTGCGTTTGGGCTGAGGGAGGGTGTGGGTGTAGCAGTAGATAGGAGGGAGGGAAAGTGGAAAGGAAAATCGCCTTGCTGGAATAAATGAGTGGGTCTTCCTACAGAGAATAATTACCCCAGGTGAGAGGTCGTGAGGTTTAGGAGGCCTGTTGCAAGATTTTGCCCCAGCCCAAAGAATTTATTTCAAACAAGGTGCACCAGGGATTAGCTTTCTGGCTTTCACTGAAGGATTTGTTGGGGTAGCTTAATATTTTGGCTAGTTACCTTAAAGCCAGGATTCTGTATAAATGCAGATCGTCACGTCCCCCACCTGCTGAGTCCCCCTTAGGCCCAGAAATGAGGAAAATGAGGTGCGTTGGAATTACTGGCTGGCGGTGACTTCATCTGAATCTCGTCTCTCAGAGGGTAACCATCCGAGGTGCAGGCTCAGCCTTCACCACTCAGGCCGCCTCACAATACTAATGGAATAGGAACACGGGGGCCCAACAAGGCAAAAGTGTTACCAACATTCTGATCTGTGTAGATACACAGCAGCATGTACTTACGGAGTTCTACAGTATATCGGACTCTGACTTCACTCTCACTGGTCACGATGCTTATTCTCCAGGCAACGCCGAGTGAGATGGGGAGGGAAGAGTCAGAGCTTGACAGGAGATGCAGACTGCCTGCTCCTGAAGCGGTTGATGGACAGGCGGAAAAGCCAAGCTTGGTGGTCACGTGGCTCTGCCACCGCCGGCTGGGCGAACTTGGGCACGAAACCTAACCTCTGGGGTCACCGGATGTTAGCGACCTGAGGCTCCCAGGATGCGTCTGCAACTTCCTCAGCACAGTCCACATATAATAACTGCCTGACAAAGACCGCCTAGTATGTGGCCATTACTTCGTCCCATCCGGGTTCTAGCACTTCTTTGCTTTTGACACTTTGCTCTCAGAACCTGCAGAGGGCGGCAGAGCGCTTCGGTAGGCTCTCCCTTCTTGCTGCCTCAGGTTCTCAAGGGCCCATCTCCCCGTTAGTCACAACAGACACGGTGCAAAAGGTCCATGAGACTTCTAGGGACTCACGATAATATTGTAATTTCTCTTAAAATTAGAAGGAAAAAACACGTATTAATGAATACATAACAGTGAGTCTAGCCTGCATTGTAGTAATCTTTTTACTGGTCCAGTCGTCAGATAAAACGTTTGATACTTTT
Organism: Puma concolor; assembly: GCF_028749965.1. Taxonomy (NCBI): domain Eukaryota; kingdom Metazoa; phylum Chordata; class Mammalia; order Carnivora; family Felidae; genus Puma; species Puma concolor. Next base: position 219,612,786 of record NC_141667.1, read on the forward strand.
TTTTTTTTTATGGAGGAAGGGACTTGGAGGGCAAAAGAGCCTTGAGCCTGAAAAGTCATGATGCAAACAGAAGTTTTGGAACTCACTTCTGAGAGTGAGTTAAAAGCCTAAGCTGCCTTTTGGCAAAGGCCAGAAGGGCTGAGCCACCAAAATCCCTTGTCTGTGGGGAGTTAAGAGACACGCTTTATCAGCTACAGAAAAGCACAGGCACCTTTTTTCTGGAGAAAACTTTCAGTGCCTGGATAAGCAGAGTAAACAGCCTCTGTTTGCCCAGGTGACTTACGAGGTAGGAGTCTGAAGGGAGGCCTGAGGGTATCATGAACTACGCTGAACTGAGTGTTTGGGGCGAAGGGGGCCACATGAGGGCACTTTTCAAATAGCTAAAGCTTGCATCTTAGATCCTATGTAGGTGCTTATTGACAGCAGGATTTTTAAAGGAAATCTCTCTATAATGCACCACATTCCACAGTCTTAAACATTTTTTTATAATGTTTGTTTATTTTTGAGAGAGAGAGAGCGAGCACAAGTGGGGGAAGAGCAGAGGGAGAGGAGGACAGAAGATCCGAAGTGGGCTCTGGGAAGACAGCAGAGAGCCCGATGCAGGGGCTTAAACCCAGGAACCAGGAGATCATGACCTGAGCCAAAGTCAGACACTTAACTAACTGAGCCACCCAGACGCCCCTCTTAGCATTTTTAACTTTTGTCAGTGGAATGTATATGCATAGACACACAGACACACATAGACATACATAGACACAGACACACACACACAGCCTAATAGTGCTAAAAGATTAAAAGATAAATACCAAGGGTGACTTGTTTCACATTTCTGTCTTTCCACCTCCTTGTTCCTGCTCCTTGATGGCAATCACCTTCAACCCTTCTAAACCCCTTTCATTTTTCTGGTATTTAACTCCATATTTTTAAGGAATATAAACACAACGCTGTTTCCTGACTCATCAGTTTCAGATAGTAGCTATTGTTGTCCTGTTCTGATAGATGAAGATTAGCTGCTGTATATCCCCAACCTTATTTCTCCTCTCACCCACAGCTACCAATAAACTTATATCATATTTTTTATTCAATCTATATTTAAACTGTTCATTACAGCACTGCGGAAATGTCCACTGCTGAGCCAACAATTACATCCCCTTTCTTTTTCTTTAAAAAATTTTTTAACATTTATTATTATTTTTTTTGAGAGGCAGAGAAGGAGTGAGAGAGGGCAGAGAGAGAGAGAGGGAGACAAGGAATCCAAAGCAGGCTCCAGGCTCTGAGCTGTCAGCACAGAGCCTGATTCAGGGCTTGAACTCACAAACCGTGAGATCATGACCTGAGCCAAAGACGGATGCTTAACCAACTGAGCCACCCAGGAGCCCCACAAACATGTTAATTAGAATTGACAGTGAATGGTATCGACAGCTAGTTGCTCAGGAGGATCTCATATTTGAAGACAGAACACAGGGTTTTTTAGTTCCCAGCTGCCTGCCCATTTTATGACTCCTTCTGAATGTTTGCTACAGACTATGGTTAGACTCCTAGGAGGCTTGGAAACTCAGTTGCCCTTTGTGGAGGAAACAGTGTTGAATCAACATGTGCTGAATAGGACTCCTCCCAAGAAATACAAGCATCCAGGGAGACTTCAGCTCACCCACTTCAAACAAGGTGACCAGGGTGCCAAGGTATAGTTATCAGGAGGAGTGATTAGAAGGTGAGTGTAACCAAGAAAGTTGCAACTGGAATGTACCTTGTCTGAAGGAGTGTGCCAACCCAAGGGCAGATCTTCAAAGTAAAAGGGAGGTCAGGGAGCAAAATGTTATCAGTGTTTTCAATACCATCCAGTGAAGATATCAGTGGGCACAGGCCCATTACAGCTGCTTGGCACCTGCATTTTCTTAGCATAGACGGCTGTGTCAGTCCATGTAAGCTTATCAACACCAATAGGACAATAAAACACATTTTTTGTCCTAATTTTATGTTGATGAAAAAACTCTTCAATCATTCAACAAATATTTATTGAGTGCTTGGAATACAGTAATGAACAAGAAAGGCAATTGCCTGCCCTCCTGGAGCTTATCATCTATGAAGAGATAACTTCTTGAGTGATTATTCACTCTGCTAGGGGTTGGAGTGATGGTGATAAAGGCTAAGACTGGCCCTCTAGGGACTCACAGTTAATAGAAATGGCTTCCCAATTAGATCTTTCCATAGGGCAAGACTGATTGATTAGCTAATTCAAATACCCAGTCCCTTTGGCACAATAAAAGTTAATTGCATTCTGGTCTCAAGATTTTGGTTAGCTTGAAGTAGTCCTCAACACTCAACCATGAGTGCACCGTGAAGTTGGGTTTCCTGACTCGAACAACTAATGACTAGACCCTGGAAAGTGCTGACCCCATAAAGTTAATTCTCTATAGCCACACCAGGCCTAAATCTCCTTTTATCATTTCCCCGTCACATCCCTTTCTTTCTCTAACTTCAACAGAGATATTCATATGTCATATATAATCATACTACCTCTTGAGAGCACATGTAGGCACAGAAAGAAGTGAGTTATTCACGTATTCATTGCTGAGGTATTTCTGGAGACCTATTCTATAGCAGACCCTGCCCAGGGGATGAATGCGGCAACATCTCTTCGCAGGGTGATGGCAGGGCGTGTAGTGGAAAGCTCTCTTGATGGACAGGGTTGAATTCCAGTTCTGGGTCTGCTATTGACTTGCATGAGTGATCTCTGCTTCCTGGGCTGTAATTACCCTCCTCTGCAATCAAGAAGCTGGACTAGCTGATCTCCTGGCTTTCTGGTGTAACATTTCTGTGTCAGAAAGGTGTGTGGTGGGAACTTTCAGACACTGTGTGTGTGTGTGTGTGTGTGTGTATAAATATATATATATATATATATATATATATATATATATTTTTTTTTTTTTTTTTTACCACCAGAAACGCCCATCTTTTCTCAGCAGCACCGGGTAGTCACCGTGCAGGCAGTTCACCAGGGAGCTCCTGCTTCCAGCACACACAGGACTCAGAGGAGACAAACTGAGCCTGCTTTCCATCCCGGCACCCGCTGTCCACGGTTCAGTGTGGGCCCAGCCTGCGGCCCTGGCAGAGGCAAACCCGAGTGTGTGCTCATGGTGGGCTTCTAACCCGTCCTGAGGCTGGACCTGAGCTCTTAGCATCTGCACTGAGAAGAAAATCAGCTTCTCACAAACAGCAGTCACTCCTCCCACTCACTGTGCTCCTCAAGTTCCGTTTTCTTAAAGGAGGTGAAGGCAGGAGGGTTCCTTTCCTGCCCAACAATTAGCTTTCCTGTGCTCTGATCCTCTCTACCCAGCCCCCCCACACACTACATACACACTACACACAAACATACACCCCATCCACACACATGCCCTACCCATACACATGCCATACACATGCATGCACACATGCCTTACACACACATGCCCTATGCACACACACCCTACACACACAATACATACATACATACACATACACACATGCCCCACACACAATACATACCCACACATGCCATATGCACACACATACACAATATGTATATACACATACACACATGTCCTATATACACACACGCCCCCCCCCAATTCATGTATACACATACACACGTGCCCTACACACACATAATACATACCGACACATACACACATGCCCCCCACACAATATATACACACATGCCCTATACACACAATACATACACACACACACACACACACACACACACACACACAGAGGCATACACAACCCTTCCTTTTAACCAACATTATAGCAAAACAATATATTTTTTTCATTTGCTCATTCAATAATTATTTATTAAGACCCTAGTAAGTGCCAGGCCTGTTCCAGATTCTGGACATTCATGGTGAACAAAAGACAATGACACCAAGAAGCTTATTTTTTGTGAGGAGAAAGACAGTGAAGGTAAAAACAAATAAATTTCTTAAAAATAATCTTTCTTTTTTTTAGAAAAAAGATTCAATTATTGGGAACACGTGGTAGTGCCCTGGGCTCAATTATAGGCCAGCGGTTCTCAAAGTGTATCCCTGGACCAGCAGCATCAGCAGCCCCCAGAACTTGTTAGAAATGCACATTCTCAGGCCCCGCCCCAGACCAACCGAATCTGGAACTCTGGAAGTGGAGTCCAGCAAATCTGCTGTATCAAGGCCTCCAGGTGACTGTGACGCCCACTGGGGACTGACATGGACACCCCCCCCCGGGGGCTGTGGCAGTGGGCAGCATCTGTACGCCGTCCCCAAGGGGTGCTTCTCTCTCTGCAGGAGGATTATCTGCCTCCTTCTTGTAGGTTCTGTCTCATCGAGGATTGTCGGTGTTTATTCCTCATGGCTGGCATCAGAATGTCTCTAATTTGTATTCCCTTCACATTTGCTGCTTCTAATCAGCTCTGTGCTGAGAAACCAGATCACCAGCCATAACTTCATTATGCAGAAGCTAGGAATACATTCTAGGGTTGCTGGAGCCTGTTGTTAGTAATCTGATCTTTTGCTCTCATTGGCATTGGCATGGTGGAGAGAACACGGGCCTCTGGAGGCAGATAGACCTGGATTTCAGTGCAGAACCCCACCCATGTGGGGATTTTGCCAGCTGGTGTGTATGCCAATTTCACTTATACATGCCGGAAATGGGAAGTGACCACGGGATGGCCCTCACTGGCCCCATGGTGAGATAAATCTGAACTAAAATGCCATTGATCACCTGACCTCCATAAGCTTCCACTCCGACTGGCTCAGTAATGTTTGGAGCCTATTAGAATTAGTGTCAGTTCAGAGTTAGTGTCCAGTGAGCCCCCAAAAGTCTGATGACTTCCTCTTTTCCGGTGCACAGTCACCCTCGTAAATGGCTGAAGCTCCCTTTGGGGGAAGGCTGGGATGAAGATTGATGCTACAGATTGTTAGCAGTGTAGCAAGGTACTTTCTCATGGGGACATAGCCTCCCACTTTCCTGGTTGTGCGATCTTGCTGGAGTTAGAACAGGATTGCCTGGTACCGATGACATGCTCAGTAAGTGCTGGGACATATGACGGGGGGCTGACCTATGTGTGATTTTTTTTGTACAGGTCAATGCCCTTCAGAAAAATTTGCTCAATTTTTATCCCTTTTTAAAAAACAGCCTTAAAAATGTTTTTGTGATAGGGGCGCCTGGGTGGCGCAGTCGGTTGAGCGTCCGACTTCAGCCAGGTCACGATCTCGCGGTCCGCGAGTTCGAGCCCCGCGTCGGGCTCTGGGCTGATGGCTCGGAGCCTGGAGCCTGTTTCCGATTCTGTGTCTCCCTCTCTCTCTGCCCCTCCGCCGTTCATGCTCTGTCTCTGTCTGTCCCATAAATAAAATAAAAACGTTGAAAAAAAAAATTAAAAAAAAAAAATGTTTTTGTGATATAATCACATACCTACAATTCAGCCATTTAAAGTGCATCATTTAATGACTTTTAGCATATTCACAAAATTGTACGTCCATCACCATAATCAATTTTAGCAATTTTTTATTACCCTAAAAAGAGAAAGGATACATCCCTTAGCCATTGTCCTTCCCACCATCTTCTCATTGCCCACAGCTCTAGGCAACCACTAATCTATTTTCTATCTCTATAGATTTCTGTATTCTGGACATTTATATAAATGGTATCATACTGTATGTGGTCCTTTGTGACTGGCTTTTTTTTCACTTAGCATAATGTTTTTGAAATCCGTCCACACTGTATAGCATATATGAGTACTTCATTTTTTATTGCCAAATAATATTCCATTGTATGGATATATCACATTTTATTTATTTATCAATTGATGAATTTGTTGTTTTTTGATTTTTGTTTTACCTTTTGGCCATTATGAATGATGCTGCTATCAACATTTGTGTCCAAATTTTTGTGCAGATGTATGTTGTCATGGACCAAATGTTTTGTGTTCCCCTAAATTCATATGTTGAAGCCCTAACTCCCAATGTAACGGTGTTAGGAGGTGGGGCCTATGGGAGGTGATTAGGTCATGAGGGTGGAGTGGAGCCCTCATGAATGGGATTAGTACCCGTACAAGAAGAGGAAGAAACCTCCATGCTCTCTCTCTTCTATCTCGAGCTCTAGCTCTATCCCTGGCTCCTTCTCTTTCTCTGCCACATGAAGACACAAGAAGATGCTAACTGTAAACAAGGAAGGGGGCTCTCCCCAGAACCCACCATGTCAGCATTCTGTTCTCACACTTCCAGGTTCCAGAACTGTAAGAAACAAACATGTTTGTTGTTTAAGCCACTCAGCATATGGTATTTTTATTATAGCAGCCTGAACTGACTATATCTTAAGTAGATACCTAGAAATGGAATTGTTGGATCATATTGGTAACTCTATGTTTAAACACATGAGGAGTTGTCAGACTGTTTTCCAAGGCAGCCACACCATTTTACATCCCTATCAGCAGTGTATGAGGGTTCCAATTTCTCCATATACTTACCAGCACTTTATTATCTATCTGACTAGTTGAATTCAGCCATCCTAGTGCATGTGGAATGCTATCTTATTGTGGTTTTGATTTGTATTTGCCTGATGGTTAATATGTAGAAAAATTTTTCATGTGTTTACTGGTCATTTGTATATCTTCTTTGGAGAAATGCCTATTCAGGTCCTTTTCCTATTTTACAACTGGCTTATATATTTTTATTATTTTTATAATATGTGTATATTTTATTATTTATTATTATATATTTTATTTTTATATTATACATACAGGTCCCTTATCAGATATATGATTTGTAGGTATTTTCTCCCATTCTGTAGGCTTTTTACTTTAAAATTTTTTTTTAAATTATGTTTATTCATTTTTTGAGAGAGAGACAGAGCATGAGCAGGGGAGAGGCAGAGAGAGGGAGACACAGACTCTGAAGCAGGTTCCAGGCTCTGAGCTGTCAGCACAGAGCCTGACACGGGGCTCAAACCCATGAACCATGAGATCATGACCTGAGCTGAAATTGGATGCTTAACTGACTGAGCCACCCACGCACCCCTAGGCTGTCTTTTTACTTTTACTTGCTGTCCTTTGATGCACAAAAGTTTTAATCTTGATGATATCTTATTTTGTAATCCTTTTGTATTTTGTCACTTGTGCCTTGGTGTCATACCTAACAGATGGTTGCCTAATCTAAGATCACAAAGGTTAATCCTATGTTTTCCTCTAAGGCTTACAGTTTTAAGTCTTACATTTAGGCTTTTGACCATTTGAGTCAGTTTTGTTAGTGATGGCATGAAGTGAGGGTCCTCCTCTATTCTTCTGCAGATGGTTATCCTGTTGCCCCAGCACCATTTGTTGGGAAGATTTTTCTTTTCCAATTTAACTGTCTTGGCATCCTTGTCAAAAAGTCAGTTGGTCCACCCACTTTGTTTCATTTCAAATTTTTACCCAAAAAACTTTGCTGGTGTAGATATATATATGGGACAAACAACAACAACAACAACAACACATGAACAGACAGGTGCATTGAACAAAAGCAAGCAGTGCAGACTCTTCAACTACTTCTGGATGGCAGTGGAGAATGGCCTCCATCCTGCGTTAAATGCTTCTACTACTGTCTGTTTTAGTGCACGCTGGCTGGTTTGTCTATTTGCTGCTTGGCATCATGTGCTGAAAAGATTTTATTCTATTTCAAAGCAAACCAAACAGAGACTCCTGAAAAGATGCTGGCTCTAGACAATTTGGTAGACCTTAACATTTGCCACAATTCAACCAGCTGTATTTCTTCTTAGACTAAGATTTTGACCAACCTGGGAGCCCACTAAAATTTTAGTTGTAAACTAAACCTGTTGAGGACATTGCTGCTTTTCTTGTGGCGTCATGGCATCTTTTTCAAGGCTGCAATTGAAGAAGTTGCTCAGTCCCAGGATTACCTTCCCACCAAAGCTCTGGATTCAGGGAGACTGCCCATTTATAATAATGGCATAGCAGTGTTAAAAGCGTCAGAAAACCCAAGAGCTGAAATTCAAATACTGTCCTTGCAAACAGATCTCTTGTTGAAAGGGAAGGGAAGACAGAATGTGTACTCCCTAACAACTCAGGATCAGTTCAAATATACTAGACTTGCCCATGGTTCAAGCACTGTCTGCCAAGCCACAGAGGGAGAGAACAGAGGCTTCGAGGAGAAAGGCCACCTTAAGAGAGTTTATCATTCAAAATCCATCAAATGGAGGCTCACATCACTCAACCTTGTGTGATCTTCATTGTTTGAGTTACATTTACAACAGTGCTTGTCAAGGGCCTGCAAGTCAGCTCTGGTTATAGGAGATTCTTCAGCCTTGTCTCAGATTTCAATGTCATTCCCATTTGTTCCACTGAACAACTAGTACATGCCAAGCTCCATAGGAGTCTTGTGGAACTGGGGGTCAGAGGTAAAGATGAATATAGAAAGGCACAATCCTCACTGTGATGGAGTTTATAATTCAGCAGAACTTTGCCAGAATTGAATGTTGAAGCAACCATGCATTGTTTACAAAATTATGGAGTTTTATTAGGCGATAGTTCCTGTGTTTGGTATTTCCCCAAACCACTCTCAGATTCAATGATTCAGTAGGATGAGAATCAACAAAACTGTTACAGTAATGGTTATGGCTTATTGCAGTGGAAGGATATAGATTAAAATCAACAACAGCAAAAGGTGTATGGGACAGAGTCTAGGAGAGACTGGGCACAAACTTCCAGCTGTCCTCTCCCATTGGCATCATATAGGCAATGCTTAATTCTTCCGGCAGTGTTATAAGGCAATGCACATGAAGTGTTGCCAACAAGGGAAGCTCACTGAGCCTTGTAGTCCAGGAGTTTTATTGGGGTTCTATTACATATGTATGGGTGACTGCCCATGTGGTTGACCTAACTCCAGACCCTCAGGGTAATAACATGTGGCCCAAGGCCCTCAATAAGTCACATTGTTGGGGCGCCTGGGTGGCGCAGTCGGTTAAGCGTCCGACTTCAGCCAGGTCACGATCTCGCGGTCCGTGAGTTCGAGCCCCGCGTCAGGCTCTGGGCTGATGGCTCAGAGCCTGGAGCCTGTTTCCGATTCTGTGTCTCCCTCTCTCTCTGCCCCTCCCCCGTTCATGCTCTGTCTCTCTCTGTCCCAAAAATAAATAAACGTTGAAAAAAAATTAAAAAAAAAATAAGTCACATTGTTAGCGTAAACTATCTGGGATAGCCCAAGAAACTTAGGTAAACAAAGATACTTTTATCAGGCAGGATATTCCAATGACCCAGAGGTTATCTCCTAAGAGTTGAGTAAGGGCCAAACTTTTCCAGGAAATGTACATGTTTGGACAACACAGACTTGCTGAAATAATCCTTCACTACACAGAACACAAATGCATTCTTATTGTTAAAAAAAAAAAAAAATTCAGACAGGGGCACCTGGGTGGCTCAGTCAGTTGAGCATCTGACTTCGGCTCAGGTCATGATCTTGCAGTTTGTGAGTTAGAGCCAAGTGTCAGGCTCTGAGCTGACAGCTCAGAGCCTGGAGCCTGCTTTGGATTCTGTGTGTGTGTGTCTCTCTCTGTCCCTCCCCTGCTCGTGCTCTCTCTCTCTCTCTCTCTCAAAAAAAAACATTAATAAAAATCAGACATTACAGTAAAGTCTAAATCACCCCTCCCCATGTAGGAGCATCTTTACAAATGCAATATTTGCCTAGGCACTGTTGCTAGAAGCTCTCTGTTGTAGTGTGTGCTGGGACTCTGTCTCAGAACAGCTTCAACATCTAGTAGGAAGACAGATGGTACAAAGCATGCTTAGCATTAGAATAACTTTCTGTATACTTCCCAAGGGATTCTGACAAGGACTCAGAGATTACATTCCATCTGAATCCTAATAGATTGTGGGAAATTTAAAACTTTCTCTTAGGAAAAGAAGACAACTGAAGAGATACTTGTTCTCAAGACAGCTATTAAGTCTAGAGTGGCTTATGCTAGTTCTTTTGGGATTCCTTAGGAAGGCAGTATGGAATTAGAATGCTAACATCAGAATTGAGCTTGAGTCCTGGCTTTGTCACTTCTTGGTGACTATAGCAGGTTGACTTGTGTCATCTCCTAAAAGATACGTCCAAGTCCTAAACCCTGGTCCCTGTGAATGTGACCTTATTTGGAAATAGGGCCTTTGCAGATGTAATTAGATTCAATATCGAGAGATGACATCATCCTGGACTTAAGGTGGGCCACGAGCCCATCCTTCTAAGAGATGAGAAGGAGATTTAACCACAAAGAGACACACACAGGAGAAGGCTGTGTGGATGTGAAGGCAGAGAATGGATCAATGCAGCCTCAAGCCAGACAATGCCAGCATGGATACCACCACTAGGAACCGAGAAGCAGCAAGGAAGGATTCTTCCCCAGACACTCCAGAAGCAGCTAAGCCTGCCGACAACTTGATTTCAGATTTCTGGTTTCAAAAACTGTAAGAGGATGCATTTTTGTTGTTTTCAACCGCCACGTTTGTAGCAATGTTTTATTGCAGGGCCAGGAAAATAATACAGTGACCTTGTTCCCCTTTCTGAACTCATCTAGTCTGTATCATCTATACGACAGTGATAATCACCTCTTGAGAGGATTAAACAAGATCATGTATAAGTAACAGTGAGAAGTCTTTCTAATTCAAAATTTTTATTTCCTAGAAATTCTCATATGCTTCACAAAGATACTGTTTTGGGGGATTCTGGGAAATAGTTTTATATTTTTTTGGCAGTATGACTATAAACTCAATGGAAGATGAACTTCAGAGAAAAATTCTATGAAATCTCATATGATTCCAGTGCAAAAGAATAAGTAAAGGGGAACATGAATTAGAATAAGTGTCAGCTACCTAGGCACTGCTTTAAGAGTTCTCCTTCCCTTTATGACAGCAATTGCTATGTGACTTTGTTACTTGGAAAGCTAAGTCCCAAGGTCTGGGGGGTCCCAGATTGGGGGGCTGTGTTAAGCTACGCTCACTATGCCAGGGCAGGTGGTGAACACAGCCCCTGCTTCTTTCCTCTGGGCCCTCTGTGTTGATGCTGTGCTTTAGCACAAAGTGCCAGAGGGCACTGAGGGGCAAGAACTACATCCTTAACAGTAAAAATTATTCCCAAATGGAATGAAAGAGCTCATCATCAGATGGATTGGTATTGTCGCTAGTCTCAACTGCAAAGGAGAAAACCTAACTTTAAGGTGGTTAGGTAACTCACTCAGAGATATCCATCTTCTGAGTGGCACAGTGGAGATTCAAACACACGTTTGTCTGAGAGTGGAATTGGAGATGTTGAACACTGTGCTATTTAACCTTACAAGTGTCTGTATGCATTGTGTAGAGCTCTCTTAGGAAAGCATTTCTCAATTTCTCAAATTACCTCTAATTTCCTATTCTTAACTTTTGATTACCCTTAACACCTCATTTCTATTTTTTTTTTCAAAGTAGGCTTCATGCCCAACATGGGGCTTGAACTCATGACCCTGAGATTGAGACTTGCATGCGCTGCTGACAGAATCATCATGGCACCCCTCAACCCCTCATTTTTGAGAGTGTGTCTGAAGTTCCCGTGGGCAAGGTTAAACACTTTTGTGTTCAGAAAGGAATGTTTACTAAGCTGTCGCCTCAAGACCCATCACCTTTCAGCTGATGATGACTATGGCTGCTAGGACCCAAATAGCCACTTAGTAAGTGCTCATGATGTGCCAAACACTGTGCTCAGGGCTTCACATATAATAACTTTTCTAACTTTCACAATAATTCAGTGGGGGTACAAATGACCTTTTATGATAAGGAAATTGAAGCATGGAAAGATAAAATAATTTTCCCATGGTCATAACGCTGATGGATGGGATAGCTGGCATTTGAGCCCAGACACTCTCCCTCTATACCCTGTCCCATGCAGTGTCTTCTTTGGAAGCAATAGGTATAATGGTAATTAGAATTGCAACCAGAAAATACATCAATACTTGTGTCAATACCCTACTCAAATTTAGATAAGGAAGCCTAAGGTAAATAAAATCTTATTCTGACTGTTGCTATAGTTAATTTACCTCTTTCTTCCTACCTTTCTTTTTTTGCCAATAATAGATTTGGAACAAGGTGGTGGCCCCATGAAAGTGGGGTCACAGGGATCATGTCACATAGGGGACAGAAGGTCAGCTTTGGCATCAGCTCACTGACCAACTACCGATCAGGGTGACTTAGCAGTGGCAGACCCTGGAGAACACACCCTCAGAGGCTACTTGATGTGGATTTTCTGACTTCACTCCCTTGACATGTCCTAGGAAAAGTTGGCTCTCCTTCTCTTGCCACAGCACCTAGAAGGGTTTCTTGCCATTTCTCTGCTGCTTGGTCAACCACAAGGACAGGGCTGATGAAAGGGAGGGGTGTGAGTTACATCGGGATGGATTATGACTCAAGACCAATGTTTTATCCTATTTTAGTTTCTATAAATAACCAGGTTATTTAGGAGTCTAAACTCATGTGTTTAAAACAAAAATGTCTATGGGTGCCTGGGTGGCTTGGTTGGTTGAGTGTCTGACTCTTGCTTTTGGCTCAGGCCATGATCTCACAGTTCATGAGTTCCAGCCCTTGCACGGGCTCCACACTGATGATGAGGAACCTGCTTGGGATTCTTTCTCTCTCCTTCTCTCTCTGCCCCTCCCCTGCTTGTGTGCTCTCTCTCTCTCTCTCCAAATAAATAAATAAACTTTAAAAATAAAAAAAAAATGTTTAATGTTTTTTTTCTAGTAATTTTGTCCGACCAGGCTTGCCAAAATTTACCAATGGGTCTGTCATTCTTTATTAATATCTTTTCCAAATTTTATAATTCTTTAGGAATTCTTGTTTTAGAACAGTCTCACTTTGATATTTAAGACTCATTCCTGTTCATTTCCAAACTTCCACCTCAAAAGTCATTCCAAGCTATTTTTCCTTGTCTTCCTAGGACTAATTAGACCTGTCTTAGTTATCGGAGTTTATGAGGTTAAACATGGTTTGTACAAGTGTGGTTGAGAGCAGGTTTGATTCCCTTGACAGGATCAGATTTGATTTAATAGGCAACATTCCAGACCACATGGCTCTGTAATTGTACTGGCTTCTCTTTTCCCCCTTCTCACTGCCCCTGTCCTTCCCATACCTCTTGACCTGGGGATTATCCTTTCCTTCAGGTTAACTGTCTTTGATCTGGTATCCGCAATGTGACCTAAACCTAGTGATTTTCACTGGAGTCTCTTTGACATAGTGGAAGAATATGAATCTTTATCTTGTCAAATGTTGAGTGTATAAGCTGTTCCATTGTGGAGACCTCTCTCCATCTTGCAATCATCCTGAAGTTTCTCTTCTTCATGCTCAACTGACAGGGGCAGATTTGACCTCTACTAGATAGACTGATGTTCAACCAAGGAATAAAATACAATTCTCCCCTCCTTGTAGTTTTCCCAAACATTTATAGCTGATTCTCTTGGGGTCTTACCCTGGGTTTTAGAGAATAGAAGGAAATAGCTTCTTTTCATAAACACTATATTAGTCAAAAACCTGAGGACACCTTTACCTCTTAAACTTTTTCTTATAGTCACTGAGTGGGGGTGTGGTAGGAAAGTAGGATTGGCTCTGAACCTGAGGTGCATAGATGCCCCCAACTGATAGCAGCTCTCTGAATGTGGGGTGCTTAATACATCTGTTTAATTCTAGGGCTATGGGAAAAATTTCACTTGATGGTCTGTTACATATAATTGCATGTTTTAATAGTTTAGGGTAGAATTTACCCAAGTTGTTTTTCAGCAACAAAAGCCACCTTATTAAGATCTGTGTGCTTATTGTGAGATACAACATCCATTCTTCCCATCCTCCTTGCTAGCAGAATCATGATTTTGCTCATGAAGAAAGTCTCCTCTTTCTTCTCTCTCATTATTTTTCTGGATTGTTTAAGAGCAAGACACAGACATGGTGTCTCTTCATTCTTAAATATTTCAGTGTATATTTTCTTTTTTTTCTTTTTTAGTCTTTTTTTTTTTTTTTTTTGAGAGAGAGTATGTGAGCAAATGGGGGAGGGGCAGAGGGAAAGGGAGAGAGAGAATTCCAAGCAGGCTCCACACACAGCACAGAGCCCTACCACGGGGCTCGATCTCACAACCTGAAGATCATGACCTGAGCTGAAATCAAGAGTCACCAACAGAGCCACCCAGGTGCATTTTTGGTCAGTTGGCTCAATAATATACTTTACAACAAAAGAAAATCCAAGGCATTTGTCTTGTCTCTTGAGTCTGTTTTTAATCTATAACTATTCCTGAGTTTGTCTTTGTATTTCATGAGTACAGGTCAATGAGTTTGTAGACTCTCCCCAGTCTGAGTTTGGCTGATGTTTCCTGGTGATCAGTCAGGTTATGCACACCACTCAGCAATGATGCTCAGTTCTTGGTACTTCACTTCAGGAGGCACATGTTGATGAGCCCCATTGGGCGGAGAATTCTAACATGAACATTACTGACTTACTGGCCGGTTGTGTCGGCTACTTTGTTACCACACTCAGAATTCCACATATTCCAGCTTTTGTACTGACTACACTGAAGGTCCTTTCCCTCCCATTCCCTTAATGCAACAAGCTGTTGATCATCATCAGAGGACTAATTCTAGGGACTTATCTAGTAGAACCAGATCTATTTCTACTCATTTAATTTGGGTGGAAACTTCCTGCAAATATGCTTGGCCCTCCATGCACTATTCCTGGTACCCACAGCCCTGCTCAAAGTTCAGAAGATTACCCAAAATTAGTTTGCTTGAAAAACCTCAGGCTTCCAGTGATTGTTCCCGAATAGCATTCAAAATGGGATTTTATTTTATTTATTTTTAAAGCTTATTTATTTATTTTTGAAAGAGAGAGCACACGCCTGTGAGTGAGGAAGAGGCAGAAAGAGAGGGGGACAGAGACTCCCAAGCAGGCTCTGGGCTGTTAGTGCAGCGTCCGATGTGGGACTTGACCCCATGAACTCGGATCGTGACCTGAGATGAAATCAAGAGTTGGACGCTTAATCGACTGAGCCAGCCAGATGCCCCTCAAAATGGGATTTTAGTGCCTACCTATCATTTTTAGGGAGTGAAAAGCTACAGAACTGATCGGTTGATTTCTATTTTTTAAAGAACGTAGGTGCTTTCTGGCCAGGTGCTCTTTGTCCTAGATCTGGCAAAAACAGACATAATGAGCATGTGCTCACAAGTCGGCTGCGGTCTTTCCAGGCTATCCCTTGCTTTTCTTCAGACGAATTCTTCCTAATACTTTCTGTGTACTTGGCTTTCCCAGGAAGGGGTGCCAATGTGCTCCACTGCACTTTCTTCTGAAATTCTCAGTGACGTGAGCAGATACGTCAAGCATATGAGGCCTTCCATGTAGGTGGGAGATGTGTTCTAGCACATCTCTGCAGAGTAACCCTCTCTTCCTTCACCAGGCTCTCCCCGAGACTAGACAGATGACTGTGGGATGCGAGAGGCTGCTGGCTTCTTTTGTGAGTCGTCGCTGGCTGTGGGACTTCTGTGGGGGAGAGTGCCTCCCACTCAGTGTATCCTTAACAACAGACAGGCTGCCATGAAGCAGGTCTCAGCAACAGGAAGTGAAACCAGAAGTAGCCAGAGCACATGGCTAAGAGGGTGGTGACAAGAAGGGGATCTGGCTTTTGTGGTTGAGCTTGGACTCGTGATGAATGACCATCCACAGTGTTGCTCCAGGAAGCTGACATGTGGGGAGTTTTATTTTTTTGTGGCCGCCAGAAGTATCATTTCATACGAGCCACATTTGACACTGCAGGCACTTGACCAGTGTTTTTGACACTTGGTTTTGAAGGGGGCTATGCCTCCAGGTTCTTAAATAATGGCTAAGTGAGTTTTAAGAATGATAAATAATCTACAAGCATATTTGTATGCCACAAAGAAAAATAGAGGGGTGCCTGGGTGACTCAAGTCGGTTGGGCGTCCGACTTTGGCTCAGGTCATGATCTCGCAGTCTGTGAGTTCAAGCCCCATGTCGGGCTCTGTCCTGACAACTTGGAGCCTGGAGTCTGCTTCAGATTCTATGTCTACCTCTCTCTCTGCCCCTCACCCGCTCTCACTGTGTGTGTGTCTCTCTCTCAATAAAATAAAATAAAATAAAATAAAATAAAATAAAATAAAATAAAAACATAAAAAGAGAACAGTATTAATATTACTATCCTCATGATTATAAATATAACCCTCATTTGGAGATGTTCTTGCTCGCACAGTGCAGGTTTTGCAGGGGAGTGGTTGAGATGTTGTGTGTTCCTCTCAGTTTGAGGCTGCATTCTGCACCACTGCTAGCCCATGATGGCTCATCTCTTGAGAGCATCTTTTTTGGCATTAAAAACAATAAATGTATATAATTTACACACCATAAAGCTCACCACTTCGAAGTGTACAATGCAGTGACCTTTAGTATGTGTGCAAGGTTGTGCCACTATCATCACTGATTCCACAACACTTTTATCACCCCCAGAGAACCCCCATACTCATTAACAGTCACTCCCCAGTTCCCCCAGCCCCCAAGCCCCTGGCAACCACTAATCTACTTCCTGTCACTATGGATTTACCTGTTAGGGGCGTTTCATATACACAGAGCATACAATAAGTGGCCTCGTGTGTCTGGCTTCCTTCACTTGCACGGTATTTTCGAGGTTCGTCCGCATTGCAGCATGTATTAGTGCTTCATTATTATCCCTTTTAGTTGCCGGATAATATTCTATTGTATGGACATGTGACATCTTGCTTGTCCATTCATCAGCGGATGGACATTTGGGTGATTTCCGGCTTTTGACCATTAAGAACAATGATGCTATGGGGCGCCTGGGTGGCTCAGTTGGTTAAGTGTCCGACTTTGGCTCAGATCATGATCTCACAGTTCACGGGTTCGAGCCCTGCGCCGACTTTGTGCTGACAAGCTCAGAGCCTGCTTTGGATTCTGTGTCTCCCTCTCTCTCTGTCCCCACCTCACTCACACTCTCTCTTTCTCTCAAAAATAAACATTAAAAGATAAAAATAAAAAAGAACAATGTTGCTATGAAGATTCGTGCAGACGTTTTACTAGGGACATGTTTTCATTTCTCTTGATATATATCTAAAAACAGAATTCTGCAGTCCCAGGGTAATTCACATTTAATTTTCTGAGGAACTGTAAAGTCATTTTTCACGGCAGCTGCATCATTCCTGCCAGCAAAGTATGAGAGTTATTTTTTCCACATGCTTGCCAAATGTTGTTATTGTCTTTTTTGTCTGTGTGTCTACCCTCCCAGTGGGTTGAAGTGAGGCTTATTGTGGTTGTGAGCATTTTCTACACAATATTCTCACACACATTAGAACTGTGGTTTGCACACAGGAGTTCCCCTAGCCCATGGTTTATTGGAGAACCTTAGCCATTCTGTCATTTAACCAAGATCTGCTAGCATCCGCTGTGTGCCAAGAACTTCTCAGAAGTGCTGCGAACATGACACAGAGAGAGCAAGGTACATCCGCCTGGCTGTCATGGAATTTACATTCAGTAAATTCTGAGGAAAAGGATAAAGATGTGTACGTGCATGGTGTATTAGGGTTCTCCAGAGAGAGAGATTTATATAGAAAGACAGATTTATTTTAAGGAATGGCTCACACAGTTGTGAAGGCTTGGTGAGTCCAAAATCTGATGGGAGAGGCCAGCAGGCTGGTCACTCAAGGAAGAACCACAGTTTGAGTTCAAAAGCAGTCTTCTGTAGAACCAGAAGAGCTGATCTTGTAAGTGAAGTCTAAAGGCTATCTGCTGGCAGAATTCTCTCTTGCTCAAGGGAAGTCAGTTTTTTGTTCTATTTAGGCCTTTAACAGATTGGATGAGGCCCACCCACATTAGGGAGGGCAAGGTGCTTTACTCAAAGCCTACTAACTTAAACGTAAATCTCATTCAAAAACACCCTCACAAGAACATCCAGAATAGCATTTGTCCACATCTGGGGACCTTGGCCTAGCCATTAACTGTCACAGAGGGTATCCACAGTAGATAGGTGATTGGGGAAGACTATCTGGGCAGGTGATATTTAAACTGAGGTCTAAAGAAGGAGAAAAAATCAAGTGTGCAGTGAGAAGAACATTCCAGGGAGACGATACTGGCCTCAGCGTCACCTTCTGTAAAGTGTGATATGTCTTCCATCACCTGCCATCAAAGTCAGTAAATAAGAAAAAAAAAAAAAAAAGGAATAATGGCTGGAACCAAGGTTGTGGCATCATATGCCAAAGCTACTTCTAGTCCAAAGCTAGTCAGCTAGTTTCTGAAATAGGGAATTTTGTCCACTTCCCAAGTTGGACACCAAGACAGGTTTCTAAGGAAAGCAATGGAAAAAAAAAGACACACAGCAAAAGTTCCAGAGAATAGGACTGAGACCTTGAGTATTCACTTAATCATCTCCTTGGCAGTCTATAATTACAAATTATATGAGATATGTAAGGACCCAACCTATTTAAAAAAAAAAAAATTTAATGTTTATTTATTTCTGAGACAGAGAGAGACAGAGCACGAGCAGGGGAGGGGCAGAGAGAGGGGGAGACACAGAATCCGAAGCAGGCTCCAGGCTCTGAGCTGTCAGCACAGAGCCCAACGCGGGGCTCGAACTCACAAACTGAGATCATGACCTGAGCCGAAGTCGGTCGCTCAACCGACTGAGCCACCCAGGCGCCCCCTGACCTATTTTTAAAAAGGTAGAGCCTATTCTCACAGTGAGGAGTCCCCAGATCCAGACCCTTCCTTCACAAGAGAGGACAAGCCTGCTCACCCTAGCCTTTGCTGCCACCTCCGTGATTCCCAGAGCCTCTGGCTTGGGACATCCCTGCCCATGGATTGGCCTTACTCCATTTTATTGGGGTGTCGAGTTCAGGGAAACACAAGACCAAACCAACCCCTACCAACACATTTCTCCTGCACCATGCAGTTCGGACTTGAATGTGAATGGTTCTTTCTGCCATGTGGTGGTGACCAGGTGCCAGGGCTTGCTGCCTTCTCCTCAGTGAACTCTCTAGGCTGTAGGCAGGGTGTGACAGTCTCTCCTGGCCCGACTTTGTATTTTGTAGGCTTCAGGTTTCCTTCTTTCTCAGGGAAGGGCTGACTGGCTTCCACGCCAGCAAATGTGGGCTAATTATTTGCCTTTGGTATGTTTATGTAGCAAAAATGTGTGTCTTTTTTCTTTGGTTTCCTGCTCTAGGGTCTCTCATTCTGTCTTCCTGTTAAGGAAGACACAGAACATCTCTCTGCAAGGGAAGTATAAAATGCTCTGCATTGTTTTCCCCTGGTCAGAGTAGACTCCTTTTGTGCTCTCCTATGTGGAAGAACTAAGGCTCTGTGTCTCCTTTTCCTCAGGCTAGGAGTTGACTATTTGATTCCATTAACTCAACTTTTTTTTTTTATATGTAAATTTATTCACCAGCCAGATTGTAACAGCTTCAGAAACTGACCCTAAAGCCAGAGAAGCATGTGTAGTTTGAAAACACTTGTGTGAATAATTTAAATTTTGGCAAAAAATTTAGGTATGCAAGTGGAGAATAGAGAATACATTCTCTGGTTGAATGTTAACTCCTTCTAAGGATAACATAAAGCCAAACAGGTGGTCATAGGACCTCTTTTACCTTTCCCGAAATAATAAGAATAGTAATAGCTAACTTACTTTGCGCCAGCCATTGTTCTCACACTGAAGACCAACCCATCCAATCTTCACACAGCCTCAGGAGGCATACTATCATCCCTACCTTTAGGTGAAAAAATAGAGCCAGAAAAGCTTGAACCACCTCCCCACCCCACCCCTACCCCTCTGAGTCCACTACACAAATTTTATTTTATTTATTTATTTATTTTTAATTTTTTTTTTCAACGTTTATTTATTTTTGGGACAGAGAGAGACAGAGCATGAACGGGGGAGGGGCAGAGAGAGAGGGAGACACAGAATCGGAAACAGGCTCCAGGCTCTGAGCCATCAGCCCAGAGCCCGACGCGGGGCTCGAACTCACGCACGGCGAGATCGTGATCTGGCTGAAGTCGGACGCTTAACCGACTGCGCTACCCAGGCGCCCCCACTACACAAATTTTAAATGTAAGTGTCAAAATATTATCGAGTTTACCTTCCCAAGTCAGGAAACAGACTTCAGAGAGTCCCTGCTACCTTTGTGATGGTGGCCCTAAGGAGGGCTTCCCATGCCTGCTCCAGCCAATGGCCAGGCCCTAAGGCAGGAGGCGTGTTGCCACTCGGTCCCTTTTCTGTATCAGAATGCAGGTAGAGCACTGAGGCACATGGACCCACCCTCTCTCATCAGCAGCAAGCAGATCTTCTTACTTAAGGGAGTGCCTACAGGAGAGCGTCTCCAACTGTTATGGCAGAAGATCACCTGGGCTGCAGCTACCATGCAGGCACTGACTCAGGGGCAGGGTCCAGGTGATGCTTCTGCTGCTGGCCCATGAGACTAAGAAGCAAGGGCCCAGGACACCTGACTCTTGATTGCACTTGTTAATGGCAGGTTTCAGCTGGAACTTTTCTAACAAGTTAATCCTTCTGTATTTGAACACGTAGTTGACTTAGTCCCCACTCACTATCTCTGTTTTTATTCACTGGGGTAGATGTTCTGCATTTCAGAGAGTGTTATGGGCCAAATTGTGCCCCCCCCCCACCCCCATCCTATGTTGAAGCTCTAACCCTCAGGACCTCAGAATGTGATGTATTTGGAGAAAGGACCTTTGAAGAGATGATTAAGTTACAACAAGGCCAGAAGAGTGGACCCTAATCCAGTTGGACTGTTGTCCCTATGAAGGAGGAGATTTGGACACACACAGACAGCCAGGGAGGCACCTCACAGAAGAAAGAGGTGCCATGTGAAGATATAGTGAGAAGGTGAGAGGCCTCAGAAGAAACCAAGCCTGCTGACTTTTTGATCTTAGACTTCCAACTTCTGGAACTCTGAGAAAATAAATTTCTGTAGCTTAACCCTCCCCATCTGTGGTATTTTGCTGTAGCAGCCCAAGAAAACTAGCGTAGAGGGTACCCATTATCTGAAATCTTTCTCATGAAACCTCCCACCATTGGGTGACTTTGCTGGGGGCCAGAGCTCCACCTTTCACCAGGCAAGCTGGAAAGACCAGTGGTTGTTTTTCCTGGCCCTGAATAGCCTCCAAAGCGGTGTGTGGCCCATTGTGGGCTCTTCCAAGGACTTCAGATTTGGCGTGAGATGTGAAAACAAGCAAGGGCTCCTCAGAATCTTCTCTAGTGGCAGTAGTGGCTCTCTTTGTCCCGGGGCTCCACGGACGTGCTGGCAGTGGAGGAAGCCCGTGTCCAGCAGTGATGAGGCCACGGCTGGGGTGCCAGGGCAGTGCTGGCTGTGCAGGGCAGTGCGGTCCCAGAAGCAGCATCCCACCCAGGCTGTCCTGAGGCATGACACTGGCAGGGTCAGTGGCCTGATTCACTTCGTTCTTTGCCTTCTTCCAAACCTGGTTCTCTAGCCTTCCAGGCATTCACTGTGCCCACACCCCCAGCTGTCCCCCCACTGGGGACAGTGGCTTTCTGACAGATTCCTTTCCTGCCTAGCTTGCTAAAGCTGGTTTTCACTCTTTGCAACCAAGATGTTTGACTAGTATAGTCACAAAGATTTTGAGTGATTGACCTGGTTTTCTGGCTTAAATACTCTTCATCTGGATTTTTTTTCTTTTTTTACTCACCTATGCTTCATCGCTTTCCCATCAGAAGCAGAGTGATGAGGTTTTCTGTTTCTCATCCTATTATATCCAAGCAGAATGTGGGGCTGTGGGCTGCTCTGGTCCTCACAGGCCACCTGAGAGCAATACGTTCTTCATTCCAGCCAGGATATGGGGAGGTGTGCTTAGATGCCAAGGGCACATCCTAATCTTCAGCCCTAAATCAGGTATCCCATGTCATGCCTTATAGCAATGGGTTATAGCAAAATGAACAAACAGCAGTTTAGGCAAGCATCTCCAGAGCACAGCATGGCAGAGGGCTAATGTATGGTGGTGTCTCAGACCAGGGTTAGAGCAATGGTGATGGTGAGCTATATTTCAGATGCACAGCCAACAAGATTTGTTGCTGAACTGTATGTGTATTTCAGCTTAGTTAGGATTAGGGTCTGCTGTATCCAAAATAATAGGACAGAAGTTTATTTTTCTCTGAAATCAAAGTCTGCGTAGGAAATCCAGGGCCAGTGCACCACACACTGTGCCTGTTACCAAGGAAAGGAAGCCTTCCTTCTCTCCAATCTCTCCCTTTTAGAATGGAAATGTACATCCTGTGCCTGTCCCACCACTGTATTTTGGAAACACAGTTTCCTGGTTTTACAGGTTTGTAATGGAGAGGAATTTTGTCTCAGAACAGATCATACCTTGGGTCTCACTTATGCCTGATTTAGATGCCGTTTAGAACAGACTGTGGATTTGGAGTCGGTGCTGAAATGCATTAAGATTTTGGGGGCTGTTAGGATGGGAATAATGTATTTTGATTGTGAGAAAGACATAAATTTGGGGGCCCAAAGGGTGGAGTCATTTGGACTGAACTGTGTTCTTCCCAGATTCACATGTCAAAGCTCTATTTGGAGGCTGTATGACTGTATTTGGAAACAAGACTTCTAAAGAGGTAATTATGGTTAAATGGGGTCATAAGTGTGGAGCTCTAATACAATAAGACTGGTGCACTTAGAAAAGAGGAGACACCAGGGAATACATGTGCACATGCAGAGAAAAAAGGCCACATGAAGACACGCAGCAAGAAGGGGACCGTCTGCAAGCCACAGAGAGACCTCAGGAGAAACCAATCTGCTAATTCCTTGATCTTGGAATTCTAGCCTTCAGTGTTGTGAGAGAATTAATGTTGTTTAAGCCTCCTGGTCTGTGTTATGGCAGCCTATCAAACTAATATAGGCTTTGCTTCTTAACTCCAAATCCATTCTTCATTGTGTTGTTTTGGCACTGGAGCTGGAATCTGTAAACATTTTTCCTTTGCTGGTTGTCATGATGTTAGCTTTGTCAGTAGATGGTACTATATGGATATGGAAGGAAGAAGGAGTTTCTCTTCTTGGTTATGGTTCTCTTTCTCTTCCACTTGCTCCCATGAGGTGACTTCCAATGGCATGCATATGGGCCATCCCATGGCCATCACCGTCCAGCTTTGGCCCATTTTCCCACCCACCACCTTTAGTCCACTGACTGTGAATTTCCTCTAAGGTAACTGGCCTAAGGGAACCCAGCAAACTTCTCCACCTCTGGTGGGCTGCAGCCATACTCTTTTCAACAAGTTTTGAACCTTTTCCCCCTTCAAATTTGTTTCTTCTTTGCCTACTCTTTCTCAGCTCTCAGGTATCCTTTAGAGTTTTCTTTTATCCCCTTTTAGTACCCAATCCCCTATAAATAGTAATTCTTTATATTAAACTTTGCCTGTTTAAGTTCTACTTCCAGACTAGACCCTGAATGATAGACATACTAACAGCTCACTATTAGGGCATCTTGGGGTGTGACCCTCATCCTCGTGGTCCAAGGCAGCCTCTGCATTCAAGATGTCAAGATAGAGAAAGTGATAAGGGAGAGACAAAAAGTGGTCCTTTGGTACTTCCATCGACATCCAATTGGCCAGAACCAAGTCATAGGGCCACAACTAGGTACAAGGAAAGCTGAGAAATGCCATCTTTATTCTGGGGGCACATGTGCCTGGTAAAAGTTCTCTTACTATGGAAGAACAGAAAACACTGGAACCAAAGAGCAGTCCCTACTACATGAATTAGAAGTAAAATCAAGAAATCAAGGATAACTGCAAGATTTCTGACTGAGCAAAATATATATAGATGGTAGTGCCACTTATTAGGGTGGGTAAAGCTGGAAGTTGAGAAGGCTTGGGGCCAGGGGTGGATAGAGAAAGAATCAAAGATGTTGTTTTGTCACACCAACATTGATGTTCTCATTAGAAATTTAAGTTAAACCATTGACTACAGAAAACTGGAACTCAGGGGAGTCATAAACATATAGATGACATTCAAAGGTCTATGGTTGGATGAGATTGTCTAGGGAAGTGGAATAAAAAGAGAAGAGAACAGGGGACACAGCCTGAGACTCAAACATTTAGAGGTCAGGTAGAGAAGGGAAGCCAGTAAAGGAAGCTAAAAGGAGGGAGCCATTGATATTTGATGATATCAAGGATAGTTAATTTTTTTAGGTGTGACAATGATGGAGTGGTTATGTTTTTTATAAAAAGAGTCCTTATTTAGAAAAACATACAGAAATATTTACAGATGAAATAATATGTTTGGGCCTTGCAAGTAATTTGGGAGCAGGAAGTATGTAGGAGATAAATGAAACCAGACTGGTCATGAATTGACACTGAGTGATAAGAGCATGGGAATTCATTATATTATCCTGTTGACTTTTGGACATATTTAAAACTTTCCATATTAGAAAAGAAAAAAAAAAAAAGGAATGGCCACTCAAGTAGGACGACAACCAAGATATTGTGGTGTCAAGAAACCTAGGAAAAAACATGCTTCATGAAAATAGTGGGCAATGGCCAGTGCTTCTGAGGACAGAGAAGATGTGGACAGAGAGCTGACCCCTCGAGCTGACAAAATAGCTGTCGCTGGGAGTCTCATTAAGAATCATTCAGTGGGTGGGGCTCCTGGGTGGCTCAGTCAGTTAAACATCCAACTCTTTTTTTTTTAATTTTTAAAAATCTTTTCATTTATTTT
Source organism: Puma concolor (assembly GCF_028749965.1). Taxonomy (NCBI): domain Eukaryota; kingdom Metazoa; phylum Chordata; class Mammalia; order Carnivora; family Felidae; genus Puma; species Puma concolor. The sequence continues at coordinate 219,637,519 of NC_141667.1, forward strand.
TGAGAGAGAGAGAGAGAGAGAGAGAGAGAGACAGAGTGCAATTGGGGGAGGAATAGAGAGAGAGGGAGACACAGAATCTGAAGCTGTCAGCACAGAGCCTCATGTGGGGCTCGAACCCATGAACCACAAGATCATGACCTGAGCCAAAGTTGGATTTTCCACCGACTGAGCCACCCACGTGCCCCAAACGTCCAACTCTTGATTTCAACTCAGGTCATGATCTCATGATACATGAGTTCGAGCCCCACCCTGGCAGCGTGAAGCCTGCTTGGGATTCTCTCTCTCTCTGCCCCTCCCCCACTCACTCTCACTCTCTTTCTAAAATAAATAAACTTAAAAAAAAAACAAAGAGGGGCGCCTGGGTGGCGCAGTCGGTTAAGCGTCCGACTTCAGCCAGGTCACGATCTCGCGGTCCGTGAGTTCGAGCCCCGCGTCAGGCTCTGGGCTGATGGCTCGGAGCCTGGAGCCTGTTTCCGATTCTGTGTCTCCCTCTCTCTCTGCCCCTCCCCCGTTCATGCTCTGTCTCTCTCTGTCCCAAAAATAAATAAAAAACATTGAAAAAAAAATTAAAAAAAAAAAAAACAAAGAGTCATTCAGTGGGTTGATGAAGACGAGAGCCTGGCTGGGAGGAGAAGTTGTGTAGAGAACGGAGGATGAGGGAATAGAATGAAAAAGACAATTTCTTTGCTCTAAAGGAAAACAAAGAAATGGAAAAATAGCTAGAGGGGCATGGAACTGAGGAATCTACTTAAATGGGTCATATTGAGGCAAATCAATATGTTGATTGGAATGATCCAGCGAGGAAGAAATTTATGCCAAGGAGGCAAGAGCTTGAGTAGGGACAGATGATTGGCTGGAGAGCACAAGAGAGGGTCTGGCTTTGGAGAAGAGCAGGTTGAGAAGGCAAACTATCAGTTGTGGGTTTTCACACAGGTTCTGAATTCAGTGGTGGGAAGATGAGGTAGTTCTCATCTAATTGTATGTATTTTCTCAGTGAAGTATAAAATGAGGTCGCAAGCTGAAAGTGAAGAAAAAAGTTTCCTGTAGGTTTGAGGAGGAAGGAGAAGTTGCCACAAAGTCTCCTTGAGAAGAGGGGACTTGATTTACCAGGGAAATGTGACCATTTAAAAGCTATCTTACACATTTTTTAAGAAAAAAAAAAAACATGCAGCAGGATTGTTTGATTTTCTTCTCCCAGTTTCTGCTGCTGGAATGCAGCCATGTAGCAGGCAGACAGTTGGGTTTAATGAGGGTTGGGGTTTTGCCAGGTTAATTAAATGGCGGGAGAGATAGGAGGCCCAGGGTGTTTGTAGCAGTGAGGCTGATGTGCTGGACCATGGGCTCTGAGTCCAGGGAAGTGTATGGTGTGTGTATGCATGCATGCGTGAGTGCATGCACACGTGTCCTGGGGATTAGAGGGCCACGTGGTTTTGAAGCATAGCTGGAGTGGGGAAACTCAAATGAGTGAATCAGGAGGTGAAGAGGTGGTGGCCAAGAATGGGCAGGGTGTTGAAACAGAGAATTTGGAGATGGTGTGCTTAACGGTGAAGACAGAGTCAAGGCTATGCCAGAGGGGGCAGATGGTGGAGGTGGGGTGGAGAAAGTGGCCACTGGAGTTAGAGGCCAAGAAACCAGAGGCTAGAGTTCTCCTCTCTTTTCCCATCAGACATCACGCACGGGGTTTGTGTCTCATTGGTCCATGGTAATTGTTGACTAAATGTTGGGCATGAGGCCAGGTACAAGTGAACAAGGAGCAGGATGGAGGGAGGGGAAGTAAGAGAGATAAGAGTAGTCTCTACATGATCACCTATCCCCTTGGTTCTGCCTAGAATGCTGCCATTTATAGGTGTTTAATATATTCTAATGGAGTAACCCGAGGCCCATGGGAAGACATATTTGACTCAGTTCAATCTGAGCAATGTTTATTGAGAACCTTATATCTTTAGAATGGCAGACTCTGTGCTGAGAGTACCTTGGAAAGGTTATAATCAAGTTGGAGAGAGGGCATAAACCATTCGTTAAACTGCCAGGCAGTTTCTGCTAAGTGCCAAACAGTGAATTAATACATTGCTTTGCCTCCTCTTTTCAGAGAAGGGAATTTCTTAAGAGGTCTGTTTGAAATTGTAGGGTCTCAGGAAAGCCTGCTATAATACATTGTGGAGATGAGACTGAAAGGGCCCCAAAACAGACAACTTGCAAATAGATAACATGGTTTGTTTGGTAGTTTTCACCTTCCCTCAAATGCCATCAATCTTTATTCCTGAAGCAGAACTGTTACAAATGAAGTCTTTCCCCTTGTGTATAATCCTACTGATTCCTCATAAAATTGTCCTATTTCCCTCTATATTAGGGTTTTCCAGAGAAACAGAACCAATAGGATACACAAATGCATGCACGTACACAAATTTATTTTAAGCAATTGGCTTGTGCAAATGAACCCCATGGGACAGACTTGTAGGGTGGAAATCCTGTTACGAAGTGATGATGTCTGGAGTCCAAATTCCACAGGGCAGCAGGCCAGAAATTCAGGCAGGGTTTCTGTTTTGCAGTTTTGACAATTTCTTCTGCTTTGGGAAACCTTAGTTTTTCTCTTAAGGCCTTCATCTGACTGGATGAGGCCAACCTACATGACAGAGAACACTGTGCTTTACTGAAAGTCTACTGATTTAGGTGTAAATCTCATCTAAAAACTACTTTACAGCAATCTCTAGATTGGTGTTTGACCAAACCACCATAGCCTACTCAAGGTGACACATAAAATTGACCATCGCACTGGCCTAGAAGATAATCAACACTAAAGGAATTTAATTCATCTGGTTTTTTTCTGTGGAATGTTTATAGTCTATCAAATATATAATTTTTGTGAAAGTCTTATCTGAACTATTATTCTTTCAGCTTCTTGCTAATAGGTACTATTTTCCATTCCTCTTTCCATCATTTCCCCAAACTTAGCCAGTATTGTATACTGGTGTATTATCAGGTCCTGTGCTGATGCTTCACATGCATTAACTTAGCTATTCTGCAGAACAATCCCCATTGGACTGCTACATCATTGTTATCATCTCACAGGGAGCAAAGAGGCTCAGAGAGGGTAAGTTACATGCACACACACACACACACACACACACACACACACACACAGCTGGAAGTAATGAGGCAGAGTGGCGCTAAGGCTGGCTATTGTTCCCTGCAGAGTACCTGGTGTTTCTCCAAGATTCCCTCTGCCATGAAGGCCCTGCTTTCCATCTGGGGCAGCCACTTCTCTCCAGAGCCAGCTCCTGCCCCACAGCCTCTGAGAGGCCTTTTCTGCTGTGCTCTTCCTTAGGAAGAAGAGCTGATGGGAGCCAGCTGATGGGAGCCAGATGAGGGGGTCTCTACTTCACCAGGACATCAGGGGGAACACCAGGGAGTTCCCACGGCAGGGAACTGATGAAGCTACACCTTATCCTAATCTTCAAAGCCAGAATGGCTGTCATTCACACAGAACTACCTATAGTAGAGGGGCACCTGGGTGGCTCAGTCGGTTAAGTGTCTGACCGTGACTCAGGTTGTGATCTCACAGTTCGTGAGTTCAAACCCCACTTTGGGCTCTGTGCCAACAGCTCAGAGCCTGGAGCCTGGTTTGGATTTTGTGTCTCCCTCTGCAACCCCACCCCATCTTGTGCTCTCTCTTTCTCTGTTTCAAAAATAAATAAATAAACTTATTTTTTAAAAAAGAGGTACCTGTAGTGTTCGCTGAGCCCTAGGACTGGCCCCCACTGGCACAAGTACTCAGAAATGTTCGTTTTCTGGCAGTGACCCTCTTGAGGGTAGGACCCACATCTTAGGTGTTATTGTATATCTTCATCCTGTGTGGACTGACACAGCTCTGCTTAATGTTTTTGTTTGCTTGTTTTTTAGCAACAATGTATTTTTTTAATTTTATTTTTTATTTTTTAAAATTTACATCCAAATTAGTTAGCATATAGTGCAACAATGATTTCAGGAGTAAATTCCTTAATGCCCCTTACCCATTCAGCCCATTCCTCCTCCCACAACCCCTCCAGTAACCCACTGTTCGTTTTCCATATTTAAGTCTCTTATGTTTTGTCCCTCTCCCTGTGTTTATATTATTTTTGCTTCCCTTCCCTTATGTTCATCTGTTTTGTCTCTTGAAGTCCTCATATGAATGAAGTCATATGATTTTGGTCTTTCTCTGACTGACAAATTTAACTTAGCATAATACCCTCCAATGCCATCCACGTAGTTGCAAATGGCAAGATTTCATTCTTTTTGATTGCCGAGCAATACTCCATTGTGTGTGTGTGTGTGTATGTATATATATATCACATCTTCTTTATCCACTCATCCCTCAATGGACATTTGGTCTCTTTCCATACTTTGGCTATTGCTGATAGTGCTGCTATAAACATGGGGGTGCATGTGTCTCTTCGAAACAGCACACCTGTATCCCCTGGATAAATGCCTAGTAGTGCAATTGCTGGGTCGTAGAGTAGTTCTATTTTAGTTTTTTGAGGAACCTCCATACTGTTTTCCAGAGTGGCTGCACCAGCTTGCATTCACTACTCTGCTTAATGTTTGTTGGACAAAAGGATTTAAAAAAAAAAAAGAATAAATGAAGATGTATTTTTTGAAGTTGGCAAGATTATTTCATTTCTTTCTTCATCCATACACATATATTTACTAAGTATCTACTATGTGTCAGTGGCCGTATAGACAGTGGTGCTACAAAGACATGTGAAATTTTTCTAATTCTGGTCCCTAGGAGAAATTCACTTATTCTTTTCTACTCTTCTATACAGAGAGGAAAAACAACAGCCATACAGCAAGCTGGTTCCTTAATGTAGCCTACTAGGTTTCCTGGGGTTTCATCCTTCCAGGCTCCTAATTACCTAACATGTTCAAAACAGAAGAGTCTTTTTATGTACGCCAGGGGAAGGAATTTATAAACACTGACATTCCTGGAGTGTGGAAAACTCAGATGTCAGAATGCCTTCTTCACTGCATGTTTCCCATCTGTTTGCTTTTCTACAGCATCTACTCCTTTGCCAAACCCACCTCCCTCTACTCCACCAGGACAGAGCCCAGGTTAGACTGCCAGCCAGAGCTCCTTTCCTCCTGGGGCATCTTTCCCTCCCCACTGGAGCAGAAAGTAGTGCTAATTGGGCCCTGGGAAGTCATCAACAGGAGTCTCATGGCTCATCTGTGAAACGCAAAGTGAATTGGTTCTTCTGGACAGTTCCTAAGTGGCTTGGTGCGTGTGACCTCCCTAATGACTCAGATGTCCTGGGCTATGTGGAATTCTGAGGACTCCAGCTATTAAAGCAATTGTAAAGTACTCTTTAGATACTTGGATGCATGATGCATTTTGTGTTACTGTTTTCTTGGGCCATCAGCTTGTGCTCATTCTACTGAGCATGCCCAATTGAAGAAGAACATTCTGCCCCATTTTCAGGGCTGTTGAAATGGAGAGAAGCCTGAGAAACTAAGAAAACTACAGTGCCAAATAAATGGGAGTGCCGTGGAAAAGCTCAGTAATACTAAGAAGAGTCCATCATTTCTGTTGGTAAGTAGAAATCACTTAATATGGATAGATGGGTTTATCATGTCAAAGGGATCTATGGTTTGTATCCCAGACATTGCTAATGGTCGGAGGATGCATAATTACTCAGCATCTCTGAAATGTGCCCACCTCATTATTTAGGCTATGTGTCATCTGACAATATCTCAAAGGGTCATTGCAATGTACATGATATATGTGTGTGGCAGTGCCTGCATGGGCTGGGCCCACGGAGGATGCCTAGTGGCTGATTGTGGGAGCATCTGAGTGTGATCAACACATGCCCCTCATAGAGTAAAGAGCTCATCAGAGAAGCCCATCCATCAGCTCACATGGCTGGGGTGGTGTAGTTGCCAGAGTCCAATCAGGAACACAGAGCCCACTCTGAGTATTTACAACAGGGAAGGTTTATGCTGTGATAGAGGAGCTGACTGAGAGAGGCATGAGGTAACACAGAGATGACCCACAATGGGAGGTGATTACCATGGTGGCTGCAGGGACAAAGGGAGGACATGGCCTTCCCCAAGCCCAGGGGTCTCCTTGCAGGATCTGGGAACATGGTGAGCCAGGAAGGCAGGAACTGGAGCCACAGAGGAGACATAGCTGCCATCAGAAGGAAGGGAGAATGAGAAGAAATACCCTGCCTCCTCACTGCCTTCTTCCACACTCCAAATCCAGCCAGTAGCTGGGCTGACCTGGGGGTCTGAGATATGCATCCTTTAGGGATGAACCTGCCACCCCACCCCAGAGAGAGCAGAGGAGAAGGTGGGGTGGTGGTGAGGAGTAGAACTGAGGGTAAGCAAGCCCAAGCCCCAGGCTGCCAGGTGGGCCTCAGATCCTGCCTCACTGGTAAAGGAACCAGATGAATGGTCTTGCTCGGAGGTCTTCATCTGGGGTGACAGTCCATTTCCCACTGTCTCCCCCTGTCTTGTCCTTGTCCCCAGCCTCCCCATCTCTATTTCCCAAATGTCTCTGAGGTTTTCTGCTCAAGATGGGTCATCCTTCTGTGTACAGATGTGAAAGGAGGAGGCACAGGCCTTCAGCCTGTTGCCATTGTGATTGCTGTTTAAATGCCTGGGCACAAGCAGTGCCTGGGCTGACCAAGTGCAGAGGGAAACCAGGGTAACACCACCACTTCTGCCACTCTGCCTGGAACTAGGTGGAAATTGCTCACAGGGTCTCTCGGGGAGCCCCAGGTGCTCTGGCACAGAGCCTGGCCATGAGCTGGGAGATCAGGAGAGTCCCCTGCCCCTTACCCCCTACGTTAATTCTTGAAGCTCCAGCTTCAAACTCAGACTTGACCCAGGGAAAGCTGAGAACAGGACATTCCTTAGGGTTTTCTGGTAGCTCATTTGCTATTTTTCTCAAGAGTCCTTTTCCATCATCTGCCATGTTAAACTTCATGTTTATAAATTCTCCCCTTACTATCAAGTGATGGCTCAGCAGGAAGGAGGTCCTAGAGGGTGTAGGTGGATTTACCCCTTGCTAGCTGGCTGTGGCAGGATTCCCTCACCACACTTCCACTCCCAGTAAACCAGGCTGGCTTTGCCTTGTGTATAAACTGCTGTGTATCCACTATAAGTAAGGAATAAACATTAAAACTGCTTAACTGTGTTTATCAAGGATTATGATTTGTAAGGAATTGAGCCACAGTGAACACAATTTACTCTGATTCATAATAAATTCATAACATCTTAAAAAATTCACAGACTCTGGGATTAGGACGTGGACATACATTTGATGCTACCATTCAGCCCACTACACTGGCTAATTCTTTTATCTGTTTGTCTTATCACAGAATGAGCCCTCCCATGCATAAACTTTGCTGCTTTCTAAATTTCCTGAGGTTTCAAGTTTTGTTTCCATTCCTTCCCTTTGTTAATGACCTAAATAGAAACATGATTCATACTGACTTCTTCCTTGGTGTTTAATCTTGCATTATGAAAATAAACACTTTCCCTGATGCCCTTAACACTAGTTCTGACTTTTTAAGAATCCCAGGTTTGTGTTTACAAGAATATACCTGCTAGATTCAAGTCAATGTCTCTAAAAGTCTGAGTAAAACTTCTGTGACTGGTGTATCAATAAAATCAGCAAGAAATTGGCCCTGATTTTCCTTAATTCACTTTGTTATCCAGGACCAACTGAGATCTCCTTCAAAATCAGAGCTGATTCTCATCTTTCAAGGAATTCTGCAGGCCTTTAAGAGTTTTAGAGAAGTCCTTGGGGCACCTGGGTGGCTCAGTCGGTTGAGCATCTGAGTCTTGATTTTGGCTCAGGTCATGATCTCATGGTTCGTGATCTCATGTTTCGGGATTGAGCCTCATGTGGGGCTCTGCGCTGACAGCATGGAGCCTACTTGGGCTTCTCTCTCTCTCCCTCTCTCTCCCCCTCCCCCACTCATGCTCCCCCCACCTTCAAAATAAATCAATAAACTTAAAAAGAAAATCTATGAGTTCCAGAGAAGATCTCTGTGGCCTGAAACATGCTACACATAAAACAGGCTGACATTATTCCTGTTTTTTTCTCGAGGTTGTCAGGAAAAACAAATTAGAAAAATGTGTTGATTTATTTCTCTGCTCTTTTAGGGTTATATTTTTGTTTAAAGTCATGGATCTTTTCTGTTTCTACACTAAACAAATGCCTTCATTTGCCATCCTGGAAAGTTGGATTATAGTAAGATTTCATCTCTTTGTGTTATCAGGCCAAATTGTACCAAAAAAAGAGACTTTTTAGTGGATCCTTCTCAGTGAATGACTGCCTGCCTCTGGAATGCTTAGAAATTCCAGACTGTTCTAAAAATAAAAGAAAGTCTTAAGAGATTTCTCCTCTCCCTCCCTGAGGTTTACAGATTCAGAGGTAGAGGGGAAAAAGGGGAGTTTTCCCTCCTCACTCATCTTTCTAACCATCAAAAGGAGTCTTATTCTGCTCCTTGAAAACCTGATAGGCAAGACTTAGTTCTGGGTGTGCAGGGTGAAATTTTTTCCACTGCTTTTATTTTAATGAGTTGGACATTAGCCAGTTTGCTGAATTTTTCGGGGAGGAGAAGGAACACCTATGATTGCCTGTAGACTTTGTTTCTCAAGCGTTTTTTTTTTTTTTCTTTTCTGAAGGTGAGAATAGTAATGTTGTGATATTTGTCCACTGTTAATTTCCACTTGGGTCAATCCAATATTAGAAACAGAGTTCCAGGCCCAGCAAGAACCTCGTTCTCTGAGCAGCAGCTTTGGCTCCAGCCCCTTCTCCACAGCCCCATGAAGAGCCAGTACAGCTAACCACCCGCCGTACCCCCAGTTCTGTGGTGTGAAGGTCACGTCACCACACTGTCCTGGCCACAGTCATTGTGGGAGAGCTGTGGGACATTTGTACAGTAGTTCCAGGAGCCCCTTTCCTCGTCATCTTCATAGCGGCAGCAGCCTAGAACTTTTGAGGAAGACATACTTTTTAATTTTTCTCCAAGTTTCAAGACTTTTGTCACTTGTGGAAACTACAGATGGGATAAGGAAGGATTTGTGGTTCTGGCTCCTATCACCCGGCCAGAGTCAAGGCTGGGAAGGGCTGGGGCAGGGGCAGAATCAGTGGTTTCCAGGGTTGTAGGAGACCTAGACCTGTCCAGACCCAGCATGTCTTTCCTGTGGCATTTGGGCTGGCAGAGGACCAGAGTGGAGTGGGGTCAGGTGCACAGGCCCTGGGGACTGTTAGCAGCTTTTCAGACCCCTGTCCCAGGTTCTAGGCCTGGTGTGGCACCAGCCGCGTAGCCGCCTGCCAGGACTGAGAGCCTTTGCACGTCTGAGCCTGCACTTCTTCGGAAGAATCACGATGATTTTTAGGGTCTGTTCCAGGTCCAGTGAACAAAATCTAAATAAGCAAAACAAACAAAGCCTTCCTTGTTTATCTTCAAAGAAGCAACTGATGTTTTCTATCCAACCCAACTTACCGTTTCGTGCTACTGTTAGGCCCTAAAATAGTGCCTTTTATTTTGGGAGATGAACAAACAGTTCAGTTTGACCAGAGCCTGGGAAGGGAGAAAGAGAGCCACCAACAGGAAACGTGACCTGAAAGGAAGGCTGAAATGGGTCCATGAAGGCAGACTGCTCGCGGATGTGGGCATGAGGAACCACTGGCCTTGACACCATGCATCGGAGGATCCCTCTCTGGTCCTCCTCCAGTACTTCCTGTCCCAAGCGCACAGGGAGGCTGTGGAACTAACCTCCTCCAACTTCACTCTCTATAGCGTGTTTACGATACTTGAGAATTCACCACCCAGATGTCCCCGGGGACTCCTTTGTGGCCGCCTCCTCAGATGTGTCAGAGCATACAATTTGTGGAGCTGTTCCGCCTAGCGGTGGTCAAGGGCAGCTGTTCTCAGGGGCGGGGAATGGACAAGAAAGCTGGAATATCCACAGGCCTAAGTGTGGGGCTCCTGATAACGTGTGAGGGAGCCAAGGGTGGGACAAGAACACGGGCAGCTGCCGATGTCTGTGGTGACCAGAACCCCAATGAGTTAGAGATGTCTACACAACATACTACAGGAGTCCAACGATTCACAAACAAATATATGATGTTATAAGAAATAGTGATGGTGATGAACACTGTAAAGCAAAATAAAGCAGGTTAAGGGGGTAGAGTGTGTGTGTGTGGGAGGGGCCTTTTAGAAAGGGAGGTCAAGAAAGTCATGGTGGCATTTAAGCAGAGACCCAAATGAAGTGAGGAAGTAAGGGGACAGGGACATTCTGGCAGGTGCCTGGAATAGCAGTAGGAAAGTCCTCAGGGATAGAGACGAAGTTGCACAGATACATAGGACAGGCTGATAGGTCAGACCGTTGTGGACTATAAGGATTTTTTTGTTTGTTTTGTTTTGTTTTGCTTTGTTTTTGACTATAAGGATGTTTATTCTGAGAATATTGGGAAACCATTGCAGAGTTCTGGGCAGGAGACGATGTGATTTGATTTACTCTTGAAAAACAAGGGTAGAATAACAAGGGTGGAAACAGGAAGACAACTAGGTAGGATGTTATACAGCATTCTTTTTTTTTTTTTGGACTTTTTCTAATTTATTTTAAAAATTACTTATTTTTTAAAATTGTGGTAAAATCTATGTAACATAAAATTGACCTGCTTAAAAGTTACAGTTCAGTGACATCAAGAACATTCACACTGTTATGCAGTCACTATCCACCTCCAAAACTTTTCTCATCTTATAAGACCAAAAATCTATACACATTAAACAATAACTCCTCATTTCCCCCTTCCTTCAGCCTCTGGCAACCACCCTTGTACTTTCTGTCTTATGAATTTGACTTATTTTATTTTATTTAAGAATACGGAAGTATTTTTGTTTTTTCATTTAATGATGCAAAACACAAATGCTGATTTGACATACAGTCACATATAACTTTTTCTCTCATATTTACAACTCAACAGATTGGTGAATCCAAAGAAACTGGTATAATCACTATATAGAGCATACTGTGTTAGTATTTCAGAAGTTTATTCCAGCCCATTTCTTCTCTGATACTCTAAAACACCTTCATTATGTTGTTTGATGAGATAGATTCACAAGAAGATGGAGGTGCCCAAGGTCAGTCCAACTTGCAGCCAGTCAGGTCTGTTATGTGGTGGCTCCCAAATGTAGAACTTTGATTGCACTGCAGAGCTGTTTGGGAGACTTGGCTAGAGCCAGCAGCTTGGAGAAGAGGCACAAATATGTAGCTGGTGCCAACTTGCTGGGCCAGGCTCCTGAATTTGATTACTTTAGATACCTCATAAAAGTGCAATCACACAGTATTTGTCTTTTTGTGACTAGCTTAGTTCACTTAACATAGTATCCTCAAGGTTCATCCATGTTGTAGCATGTGTCAGAACTCCCCCCCCCCTTTTTTAGGCTGAATAATATTCCATTGTATGTATATATTATATTTTGCATATCCATTCATCCATCAATGGATACTTTAGTTGCTTCCACCTTTTGGTTATTGTGAATAATACTACTAGGAACATGAGTGTACAAATGGCTCTTAAAATGTACCTCGTTGTGCAATAGCTGCTTTCAATCCTCTGGGGCATATACTCAGAAGTAGAATTGCCATATCATATGGAGGGTAATTCTATTTTTAATTTTTTGGGAGAAACCACACACATCCTACCAACAATGCACTAGAGTCTGTTTTCTTCACTTCCTTTTCACACTTGTTATTTTCTTTTTTCTTTTTTGGGTAACGGTCATCTTAATGGGTGTGAAGTAGCACCTCATTGTGGTTTTGAGTTGCATTTCTATAATGGTTAGTAATGTTGAGTATCTTTTCATGTGCTCGTTGGCCATTTGTATATTTTCTATTTCTATATATTTTTTTAAATTATTTTTAACGTTTATTTATTTTTGAGACAGATAGAGACAGAGCATGAACGGGGGAGGGGCAGAGAGAGAGGGAGACACAGAATCCGAAACAGGCTCCAGGCTCTGAGCCATCAGCCCAGAGCTGGACGTGGGGCTCGAACTCATGGACCGCGAGATCGTGACCTGAGCTGAAGTCGGACGCTTAACTGACTGAGCCACCCAGGCGCCCCTCTATATTCTTTATATTCAAGTCCTTTGCCCATTTTTAAAATGGGTTGTTAGTTTTTGTTGCTGTTGAGTTATAGTTCTATTTTTATTCTGGATATTAATCCATTATCAGATATGTGATTTGCAAATATTTTCTCCCATTTTGGAGATTGACTTATTACCCTTTGATGTGTCCTTTGATGCACAAAAGTTTTTAATTTTGATAAAGTCGAATTTGTCTATTTTTTCTTTTAAAATCTGTATTATATTCAAGAAATCATTGCAAAATCCATGAAGCTTTCCTCTATGTTTTCTTCTAAGAGTTTTACAGTTTTAGCTCCTTTGCTTAGATCTTTGAACATTTTGAGTTAATTTTTTGTATATGATGTTAGGTAAGGGTCCAACTTCATTCTTTCACACGTGAATATCCAATTTTCTCAGAACTACTTGTTGAAAACACTGTCTTTTCCTATAAATGGTCTTGGCACCCTTATTAAAAGTTATTAGACCCTATATGTGAGTTTGTTTCTGAGATCTCTATTCTACTTCATTAGGCTATTATCTATCTTTATGCCAAGACTATACTGTCTTTCACTACTGTAGTGCTGCAGTCAGTTTTGAAATCAGGAAGTATCGGTCCTCCAACTTTGTTCTTTTTCAAGATTGTTTTGGTTATTTGGGAGTCCTTTAGATTCCATATGAATTTTAGAATAGATTTTTCTACATCTGAGAAAAATATCATTGGGATTTTATTAGGGATTGTATTGAATCTGTAGATTGATTTGGATATTATTGATGTTTTAATAATATTAAGTCTTTTAACCCATGAACATGTCTTTCCATTTATTTATGTCTTCTTTAATTTCTTTCAGCACTGTTTTGTAGTGTTCAGTGTATAAGTCTCCTTAATTAATACCTAAATACCTTATTTATTTATTCTTTTTTTAAAAAAGTTTATTTTTTTAAAGTTTATACACTTCCAGTGCAGAGCCTGATGTGGGGTTCGAACCCATGAGCCAAGGATGCTTAAGTCAGACTCTTAACCAACTGAGCCACCCAGGCACCCCTATTTATTCTTTTGAATGTTATTATAATTGGAATTGTTCTTTAATTTCCTTTTGAGTTATTCATTTTTAACATATAGAAATGCAAGCTGATTTTTGTGTGTTAACTTTGTATCCTGCAACTTTGCTGAATTTGTTTATTCTAACAGATTTTATTTTGTATGTAGCATCTTTAGGGTTTTTTACATATAATTTTATATTATCTGCAAACAGACATAGTTTTACTTATTTCTTTCCAATTTGGATGTCTGTTATTTATGGTCTAATGTTACTGCAAAATTCTATCCAAAAAACTATAAGAATTTTAATGGAGGCTGGGAAAGTGAGAAATGGTTGGATTGAGGACACATTTTGCTGCTAGAACAAATAGAATTGTTTGGCTTGGATATGGTTGTGGGAGAAAGAGAGGAGTTAAGAATGACTTCTAGGTTTACAGACGGAATAACTGGTTGAACCATTGTGGTGCCATTGGTAGTTGGGGGAGTATATGCTTGGGAGAGGCCATATTAAATGTGGCCATGGATGTGGACAACATACATAAAAGCAAGAGAATATGGTAGGAAGAGGTCAGAAGACAGACTTTTGGGGCAAGCTCACATTTAGAAAAGGAGTAGAAGAAAAGGAATCAGAAAGGAAGGCAATGAAGAAGCAACTGAAGGGGTAGAAAAAGAACAAGGAGAGTCAGAGAAACAAAAAGGAGAAAGTTGCAAGAAAGTGGCTTTGGTTAACTGTGCAACAAATTGGGGAAGGAAGATGAGGACTCAGCAAGGACCTTTTACATGAGTGTCATTGGTGACCTCCAACACAGTATTTGCAGTAGAATGGGGAAGGCCTCCACCCATGTGCAAATAAATCGGAAAAGCAAGTGGGTAATGGGAAATGCTCTAAACAACTCTAAAGTGCTATACCTCTAAGGCATATGAGGTGACATTGATGTTAGTGTTGTCATGGGAACAAAAACCATTTAGGAGAACCAATAGCTGCCTAATACTGGTGACTCTAACTCCTCACATTCCCCGGATCTGTTGGGAAAGATGCTGATAAAAACAGTGTTAGAGAGACAGGGCTAATCCCTAAAAGGATTCTTCCTTTTAGAGGTAGTCCCTAGCTGAAATATTTCCCCCTTCTTCCTGAGAAGGAAGCCAGACCAACACCCACACCAAGTCCTATAAAGCACAGATACACCAGCTGACCAAAGTTCCTTATCTTCTTGCTGTGAGCTGAAACTGTTTATAAACTAAATTTGCTCTTTCACTTTTCTTCTGAACAAGCTGGATTACTTGGAGGAGGAAGGTGGGAGGAATAGAGAAGACCGAAGCAAAGCCAGCTGAAACACAGAAACCTTTGGGTGAGCATTTTCATCTTTGCTTTGTTAATTCATTACTGAGAATTAGACCTTGCTTATCACTTCATAGTCGGAAGAATGACTTTTGAAAAGTATGTTAATTTTGTTCTAGTGTAAACTTTTTTCCTACCATATACACGGCAGTTTAAAAGATGTTGGGAAAGTACAGAAAAGTAGAAGGAAGTAAAAACCACTACTGAGCTAGTCTCTATTGACATTTTGGGGGGTATTTCTTTTCATTCTTTTTTTGCATGTCTGCATATAGTTTTAGTTTGATCTCCACTGTTGTGTCCATACAGTGTGGATTACTTGATGATCATTTTTTTCCCATTAGAGCATAAATTGTTTCTACATTGCTGTAAATTCTTCATAATGGTAATTTTAAATTGCTGGATATTGTTGCATTGAGGAGATTTGCTACATCTCACTCAAGCATTCCCTTGCTTTTGACCATAGAGCATCTTTCTTATTTTTTATATACTGGGACATTTAATGTTTATTTTTTGAGAGAGCGAGAGGCAGAGAGAGAGGGAGACAGAGGACCCGAAGTGGGCTCTGCGCTGACAGCAGAGAGCCCACGTGGGGCTTAAACTCGCAAACCATGAAATCATGACCTGAGCTGAAGTCAGACGCTTAACCAACTGAGCCACCTAGGCACCCTGCAACTGGGTCATTTTATTATGTAAAATGTATCTTTTTCCCATTCAGGGGAGAGGCAATATATTGGGGGAGAGGAAGTTAAATTTGAGAATGTATGTGTCAGTGGTTTTACTTGGAGGTAGAAAGAGAGAGAGTGTGTGTGTGTTTGAGAGCATATGTGTATAATCTGTTTATTACCTCTTTGGGACCTGATTCAGTGGTTTAGCTGCACATTCAGCCAAAATCACCTGATTCCAAGGAAATTAAAAAGTATCCCTAAAATAACTAAAACCTAGATTTTAGAGGTAAGCCAGTCATGTGTAGTAGTCTTTTGTTTTGGTTTGGTTTGTTTTTCAAAAATTTCCCAGATTGTTCTAATGGGTGGCCAGCAAAATAATAGCTGACATAGGTCATTTGAAACATTTTCCTGTCTCTGACCCATGCCTGAGATCAATATGTATTAAGGGAAGGAGAGGTACAATCTCAGGCAAGCCACCCAGATCTTTCTTTTAATACTATATTAATAATGCAGAAGTAATTTGTGGGAAACATAAAATGAACAAAACCTCTAGAAATTTCTATCATCCACCTCACCCACACAAACTCTTGAGATGAGAATCTATTTATGAATTTCAACTTACTAATGCTTTAAAGACATGGATTTGTTTCCAGTGCATTGGTTAAAAGTTAGGGAGGTTGGGGCTCCAGAATGTTCCAAATGAATCAAAATTAAGCCCAGCATCTGTTAGCATTCTGCCTTCCTACCCACCTGGGGTTATCAGGGTACAAGACAACATAAATAACACCTGTTCTGGAAGAAAAATAACATATTTTTGCAATGTTCTCATTGCTCTGTGTCAGGATCACCTTGGGCATTTTTAGTATCTCATGTGTATTCCAGACTCAGAGACTCCCATTTTTCAAGTTTGTCTTACACACCAGACTTGGGAGGCACACTCGTCCTCCAAGGCTAAGCCTGGAAGATAAAAGCCTAATGAGAGCTTGTACAGTTACCCAGTGGGCTCTCCTTAACATAGCAGCCAAAGAGAGAAAGACAAACATTTGTCTGGGTTGCTCAGCTTTGCCACTGCACCTTATCAAATTTATGTCAGAACCTCCAGCACCATATCTGTGATTTTCTGGGGGCACTGACCACTGCCTTCTTTGTATTGGAGTTAGTTATGTGCAGGTCTCAACCCCTCTACTGACCAAGAATGCCCGAGGATGGAGTCCTTGCAGAAAACCTAGTACATGAGCTCTGTTAAGAATAGATGAGAAGGTAGGGGAGTCTGGGTGGCTCAGTCAGTTGAGCATTTGACTTCGGCTCGGGTCATGATCTCACAGTTGGTGAGTTCCAGTCCCACATCGGGCTTTCCTCTAACAGTGCCAGGCCTGCTTCTGATTCTGTCTCCCTCTATCCCTCCCCACTCAAGCTCTCTGTCTCTCTCAAAAGTAAATGAAATTAAAGACTAGATGGGAAGGCATAAATATATTAATTCATTAATGAATGTGGAGTTTAGCTAATAGCTTATGTTTATCTCTGTTGGACCTATTAACCTCTTTATATCATTAACTGACCCATGGAGAAAACAGTACAAGGTTTGAGAGTATTTAAAGCAAAACTTCTTCCTATCGGATAGATGACTTAGTGGCAGTGTAGGCTGATGCCCTTGACAAGGGAACTAGTAGAAGCTGGAGCAGTGAGTGGGAACCAAAGCATCTCAAAAGTTGGAAGGGTCCTTGAGAAGAGCCAGGGTCAGGAAAGTAAACTTTTTGTTTCTCTGGTGTTTTGAAGAGAGGTTTCAAGGAAAAGGGGAAGGAGATTTGAAGAGAACTAGAAGGAAAAAGAGAGGGGAAGGGAGGGAGGACAGGACAGGGGTGGGGGTGGGGGATAGACAGAAGAATTAACTGGAGGGAAAGTGGGGAGCACAGCCTCTTTGCTCCAGGGGTTTAAAGATTAATTAAGCTGGAAGAATTTAAAAGGATCCAGTATCCATACCTTTATTGTACATTATAAAAACAAGAATTTTTTTATCATTAAAAAAAAAAAAACAATTTCCCATCTTTGCATGTTTAGTACAGAACACATGACGGTCTACAGAGTACGTGGGGGCATTGCCGATTCTTTAAAGGATGTTGGTTTCATTGTATTTTGAGTTTTACCTTAACGATAACTTTGTTCTCTTATAAATTCTCTGAGAGGATTAAAGTCCGTTTTCCTGGCAGACACAAATCCCTACGGGGAACTTGGCACAAAGTGAGAAAAACGACTGTCAGCCCTCAGAGATACAGTGTCCCTTTCTACAGTGTTTAGAACAGAGTACTATTTGGGTTCTTTCTGTCAATACCCCTCTACCCCCATGCCACTGATTCTGTATGCCTGTCCCCAGAGCCTAGATTGAATTTAAGAAGTGGAAAGTTGGTGAGGAAAAATGTGCAAACGTCATTTTGTTACAAAAGACCATCGGGATTCTTTTCCTTAGAAGCTATTTATTGTGAGACATAAAATGAGGGAGGTGAATAATACCTTCATTAGCTCATTCAGTGGTCATTTATTTGAGCATGTTTATGTGCCACAAGCCGTGCTAGGGCCTGAGGATACAGTGGTAGACAAGTGAGGCTTCCTCCTGCCGTTAGTGGTGACCACTCTGGTGGGTGGGGATAGACAGGAGCTATGGCTGGCCCATGGGGTAGGTGCTGGGACAGAAAGCCCATGGGGCAGCAGGGCCAGGTGGGGCAGTAGCCAGCCAAGACCTCCAGGGGGCAGAGAAGGCTTTTTCTGGAAGAAATGATGTCATAAAGAAACCTGAGATTGGGTAAAAGATGACCAGGTGATGAGCTGGAGCTCAGAGTGAATAGGCAACAGAAAGCCAGGTGTGTTGGGGGCATTGAAATAAGTTCCACGAGGCTGGAATGGACTTTACTGAGGGGAGTGGAATGGAGAGAATATGCCAGATGACAAGATCCATATTGTGATGTGCCTGGAGTTGAACTTGATTCTGATGTGATGGTGATAAACAGAAGAGTAATATGGTCAGATATGCCTTTTGGAAAGGTCACTCTGGCCACTGTGTAGAGAATGAACTGAGAACAGCAAGAGTAGGGGCAGGGAGCCATTCAGGAGACTGTGTCCTTTGTGCAGGTGAGAGATGACAACATGTACTGGGACCGCCATCAGCTCCTCTGTAACGTCTATACCAGAGCATAGACATCAATTAACTCCGTAAAAGCCCTGTCTCCAATACAGTTACATTTGAGGCTGGGGCTTCAACATAAAAATTTTGGGGGCACACAAACATTCAGCCCAATAACACCAGCTGAGTGGGATTGGTTTGAGAGGGAGGAGAAACCCAAGGAAGATGTGAGCAGAGACAGAGTCTCCAAATAAGTCTATCCTGTAGACAACTGGAAATGTAGGAATATGGCTTAAATTAGAAGTCAGGAAAAAACACTTAAAAATTTTCTAGTTCTCAGAGGTTTTTTTCCTTTAGTTATAAAATTGAGATAATACTAACTCAGCCTATCGCACAAGATAGGGCAAGTGAAGCAAATGACATAACTGAGATAATTTTTTTTTAAATTATAAGTTAAAAATATGATATTTTCATATGAAAAAGACATCTAGGAGTCAGAGGCAGAGAGATGGAGTAAAGTCTTCATCGTGGGTGAGTTCTTGGGGGATTAGGGAGAGGTGAGCTGAGGATGGCTGGTGGGGCTCCAGTGGTTGTCCACAATTGGTAAAGAAGAACTAACAGTGGATTACTGAACAATCAGGAAATGGAAAACCACAAGTACCCAGCACCACAGAAGATAGAGAAGTGATGTTTCATAGACAAGACATGAGGAACAAATTCTAGAGTGACTGAGAAGGAAGTCTGAGAGGCAGCAGTAGTACGCGCTGGTGAGCAGGAGCAGATGACCTTATCTTAGTCATGTATGATTCAGAGGGGGCTCTCAGGAGGTGGTGGGGATGGGGCAGGGCAGCTCTTGTTGTAAATTAAAAAGAGGAAGATGAGAAAGAAATGACAACAGTGAGCTCAGTAGTACAGAGAGTTAAGGTGTAACAGGACAAGCAAAACGAAAACTTGAATAGGTCACAGAATTAGTAGGAGAAGAGAGAACTGGCATTTGGTTGACCACCTGCTAGGCATAGTGAACACATTCTTTCACTTGCAACTACAGGCAAGTCCTACAGGCTTTCTTAGCCTCATTTTGAAGGTGAGGAGGCTGAAGCTCAAAGGGTAAGAGTTCTACAACTAGAATGTGGGAGGGTGGGGAGTCAGAGTAGGTCTGCTACACTTCAGGCACAGTGTACATTCTAGTCTAGAGGTTCAGGTGGATGAGACGAAAAGAGGAAGAGACTGAAATCACTGGAGGGAGGTTGGCAAAGAGTAACAATCAAGATGTCTCCAAAGAAAAGAAGACATGCATCTTCCCTCCCTGACTCAAAATCTTCCTCCGGCAATGCACCCCTTCATAACTACAGAGCTCGAGAGTGTCCTCTCCCATCTTAGCGGTAACTTTCTCGACTGCTGCACCTCTATCAGCTCCCTGTCCTTGGACTTCCACCCCACCCCTCTGGTCACTGATAACCTTGAGACTTTATCCCCACTGACTACCTGGTTTTTCAACCAGTCTTTCTCTTGGCCTCCTTGATGTTGCATTCTTGATTGGTCTCTTACGGTTTGGCCAGCCTTTGTCAATCATCTTTCCAGCTCCTGTTCTCTGCCTGCCCCTTAATTGTGGATGTCCCTGCAAGGTGCCATCTTTGACATTCTTTTCTTCTCTGTTCTCACACCCCTGTGAGGTCATCCACTTTTCTGGCTTCAGTTAGCATTAAGCACTGATGGCCGTGCTCTAGACTGCAAGGGGACAGTTCCATTTACATGTGTCACAAAAGCTTCAAACTCAAAACGTCCCAAATTGAACTCATTTTCCCCCAAACAACATCTTCCTCTTGTATTCTTTTTATTAGTGTAAGGCAACATTCTCCCTGCAAATACCTGAGAAGATCCCCCCTTCCCTTTATTGGTCCCCCCTTCTATAACTCGTCCATCTGCAACTCTGACCATCTCTCATTTTTCTTTATATCTCTTGGTCGCATCCAACTATGTCCACCCCCTCTGCCCTGGACAATCACAGGAGTGTCCTTTGCAGTCTCTCTGAACTTAAGCTTGCCTCCTTCCAAACTGCCCTCCCATCTGCTGCCAGAATCACTTGTCTAAAATACAGATCTGCTTTCCATAATTCGAGGGCTCTCATTGCCCTCAGAGTAAAACCCAAACTCCTTAGTGTGGATGTAGGTCACTCGCATATCACCCTCTGTTCACCTCATTCTCCCTTTTATGCTTCTCCTATACTGTATCACTTGCTGTTCCCCAAACTTGCCATGTGCTATTAGCAACCAGTCTTCATATATCCTGCTCCCCTGTCTGGAACCCCTGTCTCCTTTCCCTAGTCAACCTTTCCCCCTTAGTACCCTAAAAATTCCCTTGTTCCCCAAGGCCGTTCCTATGGCATTGATTTGGATGGCCCTTCTCACCTTGCTTTATCTATTAACTTATCTGATTTAGTTAGCACCGTGGAGGTTCCTGTAGGTCTGAGACTGTATTTTCTTCTTTGTCAGATACACAGGACCCAGTATTTGTGGCTCAAGTAGAGACAGAACAGCTTTGTAACAGAGAGCTGGGAACTGGGTTTCAGCCCCATCCCACCACTAAATCACAAGTGACCTTGGGCACACACGCTATTCTATGCCTTTGCCCTCTGGTTGTTCTCATCTGTGCAATAGCTGATGCAGAGTACCTCGGGCTGTTTGAGGACTAATTGCGTTAATATACATAAGGAGCTTTGCAGAGTGCCTACCACAGAGTAAACACAATACAGGTTGGCTGTTGCTTATTTTGAATGAACAAACATCTGTGGCTTGAGGTGGAGGTGGCTAACAGAGGAAGTGTGCTTTCCCAGAGCCCTTAGGCAGGTTTGGCCAAGGTGGGTAGCTTGAAGTGAGGGCAGTGAGGTTGCCTGCCAAGGGCCTGATGTTAACTTGCCAGAAGCATTCTTAGTGTGGGAGTTAGAAGTTCCAGAGACAGTGGCCAAACAGAGGACCCAGAACGTCACCTAGTGGCAATCTGGGAGGCTGCCGGCAGGCCGGTCTAGCTCTCCTGACATGGCGCTGACAGATTAGGTGCTGCTGAAAATCCCATCATGAGTTCCTTGTAAAGATGATGCAAGCAGACTGCACAGGCGTTTATTCTCCAGAAGATTCTCTGTTCTTTAGAAGTTTATCACAATCTCACAGCATCCTGTTGTATAATGCACATCCCTTTGCTGCTCTGCCGGGTATACCTACAGTCAGTGTGTCTGAGTGCCTCAGGCTTCAGGTTCTGAGACAGGTCTCAGAACTGAAGGTGAGTGCAGCTGTGACACACAGTAATGGTGACTGGGGTGTGGGGGGCACTCTGTGACAGGGTCTAATGATCACCTGTGAATGTGTCACAAATGTATTTTTCTTTAAAAATGTGTATTTTTCTAAGTATAGATGAAAATAATTTCTGTGACGTTTTGGACAGTTGCAGCTTTGCTACAACCATGAAAACATTCTAAGCATCAGTGGAAGCTATTCATCCTGGTCAGATTTATCTGGTCATGCAGCACATTTGGTTTTCTTCGTAACTAAAATATGGAATCCCCATCTGCTGCTGCTTCTCACTGTTTCTTCTTTGTTGTTGGATCACCAGTAAAGCTGCAGGAGACAAAGCCCTAATTCTTTCCTTGTTTCAAGCCCCCTCTCAGTACAGGAAGCTGTACACATGCTCTTTCTCTTCTCCTGCCAAGGCGGTGGAAATTAGGCTGTCAATTTATTTCCTAATTTCCCTTGAATTTACCTCTTCATGTATTTCTCAGCTTCCTGTCACGTACTTAATTGGTCTGGCTGATTTTACAGCCACAGATAGCAGGCAATTTTTTTTTTCGTTTTCCTTTTTTTTACATTCTAGTGAAAGGTTGAAGTGTGATGTGGTCAGGTATATTTTATGTGGGCAGAAAAGAACAATCAATGTTTTAAAGGACTCTCAAGAGAAAGTGTTGAGCTAAATGGAATTTTGGATCTGAGCTGGTCCTGCATTTAGCCTGTGGCTGTTAGGTAAATGAGGCTTCTAGGAAGGGTATTAGTGTATTCTCTTTCTTTAGCATTCCATGGATTAAGATGCTCTTGGACTCAAAGCTCCAGCTTCTGTAGGTATTGTCTCCCTGAAGCACAGGCTGTTTGCCAGCCATCGACCGCTCCCACTCCCCTCCAGGCCCCTATAGGACCCAGAAACAATCCCAATCTCAGGCAAAGGAATGGAAGCAATTCTGGAACTCAGTGTTACCCTTAGGCTGATCTGATCCTGACTTTGTGCCATGACTCTGAAGTTGGGCATCTTTCCTGTCCTGAAATTTTGTCTCTACCTCATTAGGGAAAATGGACCCCTGCCTTGGCATCTCTGGCCTGAGTCTCTGTGTCCAAGGCTTTGTACAGCCCTTGGGCTCTCTAAGACCCAAGATCTCAATGATGCAATGTCTCCAGACTTAGGGCCTCCAGGACTCAAAGCCTGCAAAATCCAGGGCTTCTGGGACCCAAGGCTCTCAAGGACTCAGGGCCTCCAGGATTCAGGGCCTGCCTGCACTGGTCAGGCCTCCTCTCAGGCCCCAAACCCTCTCCTTGCACTGTGGCTTGGCTGTAAAGGGTCTTGCAGCTTACAGATGGACTTCCCCATGAATTCTGCCTTGCTTCCCAGTTGCTCAAGGAATCCCTGTTGCTAGAGTCTGGTTTTGGTCTCCCCAAACATCTCAAGTCCCTGATGGAACATTTATTACTATCTATTGAGACATCTTGTCTGTGGTTGTACCTGCTGGCTTCCATGCTCTACCTATGAGATGGGACTTTTCTCAGCATCCATAGCTGACAGTGTCCCTGAAGGCTTGCCACACCCTAGTCAGGGAAGAGTGCAGGCTGCTTCCTAACCTTCCCAGGCTGCCCTTCTCATTGCAATTCACAAGCCATGTTAGTCTTGAGATGGGAGAAGTGGTAGTCTTCATGGTCAAAAAGTTTAAGGACTTGATTGCTTTCAAGTCCATTTTTCCTTTTTGAGATCCTTCCCTGGTCTGTTAGATATGAGATTTCCCAAAGATTCTTTCAGAATCTGGGCTCCAAAGTCAGGGTGCTTAAGACTAAAGTAGGTTCTTTATGGTCATATGGGTAGAATTCCATCCTTTCCAAAAAAAAAAGTCATTTGTAATGGAAGCCTTCCATAGTAATTCCTCTAGCTGGTCGTATACCAGTCTTATTTACCATGTCTTGTATCTTTGTCCCCTAAGGCTCTGTTTGTTGACCCTGGTTCTAGTGCTGCACCCATCCAGAGCTGACATAATTGTGACATCTAATCGAACTTCATGCTTGCTTCATGGACTTGATTTGTGTTGACTGTACTACCTCTAGCATTTCCTGATTCAAAGTTTGATCCTTCTGTCCTGGCCTTGCAAACCAGTAGATACTTTAATTCTCTATAACATTGAATTAAGACACTATCTCCAGTTCCTCATTTTACTGTATTCCCTTTCCCAAGTCAGGCTTACAGACTTCTAGCCTCTGTGGGATGATCTTTCTGAACCGTATGTACATCCTTGACCTGTCTCCTGAACTCTAGAGTGTGTGCTCCTCATCCTAGCTAATGGCCTCACCATTCTCCCTATAACCCGAGCTAGAAACCTCAGACTTGCTGTTGAGATGGATCAAAAGCCATTATCCGTGTAATCATAACTAAGCCCCTACCATCTCTCAGAAATAAGATGTGGCCCTCAGCTCTGCGTATAAGAAATCTCATCTTGTCAAGAAATCAATTCACACAAGCCAAACTCACAGAGAATTCATTTTTAACCCAGAATTCTGGTTATTCTGGTTTGCACATTTATAATGGGGGGACTATACTTTCCCTTTATTGTAATCTTCCAGTTCACCATTCAAAGTCCATCCTTTCAGAGAGGACTGATGAAGCAGATGGGTTATTAGAAGGTTCTCTGGTAAGAATAGACTGAAAGCAAAGGAGTGAAGTGGAATCAAGAGATTTTCATCATAAACAGAATAATCTAAAGGTTATCAGTATTTCTGTACAGAATGCCTTTCTTGCAAATACCGACAGGAATCTACTTTTTACACTTCAAATGAATTTGAGAACTGAGGTCATCAACTCATCCCCATGGTCAGTGGGATGACAGATGTTGAAGCTAGGTCATTCCTACATTCATTCATGACAGTAAAGCAGCTGGGGAGCACTTACCCAGTGCCAACTACTCTATGAAGCTCTCTCTCTCTCTTTCTCTCTCTCGCTCTCTCTCTAATTTAATGTTTACAACAACCTCATGAAATTGATGTTATATATCCTTGTTGTGAGTTGAAAAATGCCCCCCGCAAAATATATCCAAGTACTAACCCCAGGTACCTGTGAATGTGACCTTATTTGGAAATAGGATCTTTGTAGATGTAATTAGTTAAGATGAGGTCCTACTGGATTAAGATGTGCCCTAAGCCAAATGACTTGTTCTTGTAAAAAGGTCATTCCTCCCTTCCTCCCTCCCTCCTTCTTTCTTCCCTCCTTCCTTCCTTTCTTTCCTTTTCTTTCTTTCTTTCTTTCTTTCTTTCTTTCTTTCTTTCTTTCTTTCTTTCTTTCTTTCTTTCTTTCTTTTCTTTCTTCAGAGCCCCATAGAACCTTTAATGCCATTATGAATCTCCAAAAGAGGCATACTAGAGCTTGCAGTGTTTCTCTAACTGATATAAACACGGAAGCCTTGTCTTTTACAGAACATCTCATGGAATTCATATTCTGTGGAAGATACTTTGGGAAGTGCTGAATTAAAGAAAAAAGGTTTTCGTTTTTTGAAATCATTTATGTGATTTCTGAGTTACACTTTCATGTAAGTGTCTGAAGGAAAATTGAAAAACATCCTTGCTGCTTCAGAAATATATTTACAAACCATCTCTTTGGATATGTTAATTTAACTAATATTTTGCCATACTTTTATATCATTATGTGGATTCTCAGAGTCAGTGTCTTCTAGTCAAAGGCAATTGGGAACACACCTACAGTTGAACAAAGTTGGGTTTATTGACTTGTTGTGTTAAAGGAGAATGCACATAAAGGGAAACTGGGGAATCTCAGAAAGAAGATGTTAGGAATTATAACAGGATTTATGCTTGCATCAGATAATTTGGGAGTAAGATTCAAGGAAGCAGACTTTGTAGGAACAAAAATGGTTATTAGTTCTTATAACAGACTCTGAAAAACAGAAACCCATACCATCATACTCAGACAGTGAAAACATGTCCCCCCTACCCAAATCCAGCTGTTCTTTTCTAGACTTCCAGGAAGCTTCTCTCCACACACACCTCCAGTCATAGGTTGTTATGTAATATTTACAGGTGCAGTAATAAGTGTTTGTTTATTCTAGCATAAATTTCTCTTTGGCTAGTTAAGAAGAAATTAAGGACTATGTTATTATCTGTGACAACTCTGCCTCATGAATTTACATTTAAACCTAGGATTTGTCAAAGATAAAGCAAAGCCAGACACTAAAGTAAGGACAGATTTTATACTGTTGCAGTAGAGAAAAGACTCCAACATGAACTGAACTCAACTTCAATTTTTACAGAGATAAGTGGATGTTTTTAAGGAAGAATGAAGGAATTGGGGGGGGGGAGGAGCTCAGCAGAGTCAGGGAAGTAAAAAATTGCAAATAGTGGAAACTGCATCTGGATTTGCTAACTGACACTTATGAAGTTTAGGATTCTACCCTCCCACAGAGCCTGGGGGCCAGGAGCCCTATCTTCAGGTTGGCTGGAACAAATAGTAAATTCTTTTGACATCCTTGAGTTTTTTCAGGCTCTATAATAAGGGAAGGTTATGGTCATCCTAGAGATATGACCCTGAGCTGTTAAAAAAAAAACTGTTAGTCCTTTATTCAAGTCCTTACAGACCAAGGTAGAAGCCCAGTCAGGAAGAGGGCTCAGAGGAGCCTGGCTAGAGTTTGACCAAGGAGAGAGTTTTTGTCAGCTTCCAGAGAAGAAGTTGGACCCTTTAAGATTTTTGCCAAGGTCAGAGATAAGTTATGAGTAATTCTTTCCAGTTAGATTATTCCAACCCTGATAGTTGTTGCTTGCACAGTATGCATGCCGGGGACTTAGTAATCTTTCCTGACAGTTCTCTCGTAAGCCTGTGCCTGCCTCTTTCAGATGTCTCTGTGTATTCTTTTTAGGGAAACATGATTCCTGGAGGGGTGGTAGTTTTAAACATCTGATGTTCTCTAACGATGATCTTGAATACATAGGGCAGTGTGTGGCAGGTGGGTGTAAGCCTGATGTCCACATAAGAAGTAACCTGGTAGTACTGGGAATTTAAGAATCATTTATCAAAATAGGAATGAGCCTTTTTCTTTATTTGAGCATCTGTGGTGGAAAGTCACTTGAGGTGGACAAATTCTCCTTCAGTGGAGTCAAACAGGTCCTGCACAGCAAGCTGGAAGGTTGTGAAAGAAAATAAAGTAGCAATTTCTATCCAAGTTAGACCAAATCTTTGTTCTTACTCCCAAAGTGTCAGGTTTTGCTGATAGGGTTGTAAGGAATTCAGCAGAAGCATTTTGTTGATATGGGGCCAATGCACAATTTAATAAGCCTGAAATTGGGGGTTAATTATGCAAGGGAAATTTAATTATAAGAAGAGATATATAGAAGAAAATTTACCTCTTGAAGTGTTTTTTTTTTGTTTGTTTTTTGCTTGTTTTTTTTTTTATTTTTAAGCTTATTTATTTATTTTGAGAAAGAGAAAGTGCACATCACAAGAGCTCGCATTAGCCAAGGAGAGACAGAGAGAGGGGGAGAGAGAGAGAGAGAGAGAGAGAGAGAGAGAGAGAATCCCAAGCAGGCTCTCCATTGTCAACACAGACACTGATGTGGGACTCCATCTCACGAACTGTGAGATCATGACCTGAGCCAAGACCAAGAGTCAGAAGCCTAATGGACTGAACCACCCAGCCACCCATTTGCTAGTTTTTAGTTGTTAAATTTTGTCAGTAATCAGTTATATTCAGAACAGTGGCTATGGCCTAAGAAAAAACAACCCAGAGAATTTTGTTTTCTCTTAAGTGGCAAAGACTATAATAGGTCAAAGGATGAAGATAAGGGAGATTATATTAGTTAATATGGTAAAAGCACAATGATGAACAAGATGACTAGTAAAGGGAAAGAAGAGGGTGCTAAAGAATTAGAAAATTTTGTTCTGTCTTGTGTGAAAGCCATCTGCTTCTGCAGTCAATATTTGTTTCACTGCTTTGGGCAAAAGTTTCCCACTTCTGTAAATCAACAACTTCTGGAGAATTTCTAAAAATCTTCAGTTTGAGGTCTTTCAAAGGAATGGACTTCCAGTAGTTGGAGGGGGGGAGTTCTGAATGTCTTTTTAGTTGGGAGACATGAGTCCAAAAATTAAAATATTGGAATGTTAATACAATGTCAGTTGTTAAAGATAGCAATAGGGTATTTTCCATCTGGGATCAAGAGAAGTTTTTCTCTGAGGTCTTTTTCAGAAGACCAAATATCTAGGTTTCTGATCAGACAGAGACTGCTTTGGAGAATACTTTGGAAATGCAGCTTTCCTATAGTCATCATGTTAGATGGCAATAGGATAGGATCAAAGATTGGAAGTAATTCCCAAATGCGCAAGGCAGCTTGTTATATACTCAGAAGGAGATACTTTGTTGGTTCTAGAGAGGACTGATCTCATTGCCTGCAATCAAGGCCAATGGAAATACTTCAACCATTAGAAGTCTGAGGATTTTAGAATTCCATTAGTTGTTACTTTCCCTGTTGTCCGTGGATAAGGAGTATTGTTTCTAAGTAAAAGGTAAACCTTTACAGTTCTTTGATGACTATGTCAGTGAAATGTGTGTCTCTTACTGAAGAGACAGGTTGGGATTCCCAAATTAAGCATTTTTTTTTTCTACCATACAGCCAGAGCTCTCTAGCAAAGAAAAGCCTTAACACACTCTGAGAATAAACAATAACCAGAACACATTCACAGATCTTCTGGGGATGTTCAAAGGAGCCTTGGGGCTGTTGTTGTCCATGTTCTACCTTTACAGACTTGCCAGAATTGTGCTGATGGCAGGTAGGGCATGCATTAGAATGTCCTTAGCAATAGCCTTCAAATTCCCTGCCAGTGTTGGTTCAATATCATTGCCAGTTTATCTCTGCCATTGTAGGTAAATCATGAAATGGGCTTGCTAAACTCTACTTTCATTATGGCTTTCTCTTTGGGTAATAGCAAGACATCTCAAGGTTCTTTGATTCATTGCTACTTTATAGGGAGTCTTGTAGTGTCAGGAAATCTCTATTTCTAAACTATTTTGAATTCATGGATGGATCCAAAATCATATTCCATGTATAAGTATAAATATTGGTTCTTTTATCCTTTTGTCAGCAAGTCTGAGTAAAGGCAATTAATTTAGTCATCTGAAATGATTTTATTTCAAGGTAAAACTCATATTTCAAGGGTAAATTCAAGCATAGCCTGCTTGGAAATTTTAGTTTTTCTTCCATAGTAGGAACCAGCCAACAAACAAAATTAAATCAGGGATATCCAAGGGAGAATCTAAAAGATCCATGCAAAGTATGGATACCTCCATTACTGAGGTAACCCATCATGGGCTTTTTTTAATAGATGAGGAAAGGAGGGTAGCTAGTTTAGTGTTAAAGCAACAGATGATGATGTTTTAAGGGAAACCAGCAAAATTATATAGGAAGTTATGTGATTGGCTGAGGAGTCCTAGGTTATTTCTATCAATAGGAGAGTCTGTAGGACTCTATAGTAGGAAAACTATTTCTTTTAAGTAATCTCTACACCTAATGTGGGGCTTGAACTCATGACCCAGAGATCAAGAGTCACATATTCTTCTGACTGAGTCAGCCAGACACCACCGACAGGGAGACTGTTAAAAGTTTAGTGGAGACCATAGAACTAAGTTGACTAAGTGGATGTAAGGCCTCTATAAGCCTGCTGGAGTTGCTATCAGTCTTAAACAAGATGGCTTAATGAGATCTAATGAAAGACTGAAATCAACAGTTGGTCTCTGATGATTCCCATGTGATTGACTCAGAAAGTCTAGTGCTTATTGAGATTTGTCATGCCAAAAAAGGAAAAAGTGTTTGTGAGCCTAGAACCCTGGAAAAAATCTTTTTATACTCAGCTATAGAAATCTTTGTATTTAAACATAAGCATGCTTCTTTTAACTTAAAAAGTATGCAATCCCTCAAAGATATTTATATTAGCATATTTTACCTAAGTGTAATTAACTTAGGGACTTCAACCTTTTTTATGGTAATTTATGAGCTTTTTTATTACTAAGTTTGGTTAATAAATACGCTCTTATAATAGCTTTATATTAATCAAAATTCAAAGGATTTTTAGAAATCTAATTATTCTCATTTTTTCTTTCTTTCATAGGATGAAAGAACAAATCTTGTGTTACCCCTTGGCCATTGTAGTAAAACCCAAAGATGGTTTAGGCACAAATGGCATATTAATAGCTTTATCCTAAATTGGGGGCCTGGATTTGGGAAAGAATCAGGAATAATTGCTTGACGAGAGAAGATATAACTCAGAGTCAAGAAATAACTATAGGCAACATTATAAAAATACTCAACAATAATTATTAGAAACTTTATTTTTATTTTTTATTTTTAAAAAAAATTTTTTTTCAGCGTTTATTTATTTTTGGGACAGAGAAAGACAGAGCATGAACGGGGGAGGGGCAGAGAGAGAGGGAGACACAGAATCGGAAACAGGCTCCAGGCTCTGAGCCATCAGCCCAGAGCCCGACGCGGGGCTCAAACTCACGGACCGCGAGATCGTGACCTGGCTGAAGTCGGATGCTTAACCGACTGCGCCACCCAGGCGCCCCTAGAAACTTTATTTTGAAAGCAAGGAATCTTTTTAAAAATGATTTAAAATTATATCAGAAGCACTGAAATTTAACAGAATATTTTATTTACAAGAATCTTTATTAATGAGTATAAAATAACCTAATTATTTTATATTAAAAAGACTAATTCTAATATTACTTTTTTGTACATTATTCCTAAAACAATCTATAATAAAGTATTTATTAATATGCCCTCATATGTATGCATTTAGGCATTCACAAATGTATAAATACACAAATAGTAATGAATTTAAAGTATTGAACTATAGCTTTAAAATTAAATCTATTAAATAAAACAAAGGGTGTATCAAATTAAATTTACCCTCTGAATAAACTATTTTAGTTTTCTTAATAAACAAACAGAAAATCATATCATTATCTTCTATGCATATTTGTATTTCTCTGTATTAACTGTTTATATTAATTATCATCTTTAACCAAAATAATCAACCTTCTTTTTCATCAAGCATAAGAAAATTTAGAGGAGAGAAAATAAAGAATAATTCAGATATTTTTCTATCTACTAGCATTTATGTCATGCAATTTAAATAATTTTAAAGTATAATATAATTAAAAAGTATAATTCAAAGGCATTTACAAATTTTGTTCATCTACTGCCCTTGTAAAAACTAAGGAAAAAATTGCATGTAATGATCACTGTTTTGTATCTGTTTCTTATTTAGAAACTGTTTAGGCATCTAAAGATTATTTATTAATTATTTGTCTAAGGTCCTAAAGTTAGTTAAGGATTTATAATTATAATTATAAATTATAATAATAATTTTAGGAAATTATAATTTTAGTTAAAATATTAAATTCTTATGCTTTGTCCCAAAGTTAGAATGTCATAAAATTAAACCTTTAAAAAGGCATTCATTGTTATCGGTCATTTTAGTTAAATACAATTTTATATGTATAATTTTGAATTTTAAACAAGTTATGGAAGTAGTGGAATATTGCTTAATTCATAAACAATGCAGGAAATTCAGTTTAATCAAAAGAAATTTAATCCTGGCCTTGTACAAACCAAAATATTGTGCTGACACTAGTTTTTATATATTAAACTAATTTTTAAAGACTCTGAATCATGCTAAAAATGTTATCTTCTTTTAACTTGAAAGTAATGCCCTTTCTTTTCTCATAAGTGTAATAACAAAGCTATTATGTAAATATACTTTTAGGGTCCACAAATGAAATACATCTTCATAACTTTGTCTTTTTTTTTACATTTCAGACATTTCACCTATTTATCTGGACTATACATTCCTCAAATGTACACATAAAGAGTGAAGGACTCTTAATCAAGTAATCATTATTTCTTAAAAGGAAAATGAGAAAGAGGAAATGAAAAACAAAAAGGAAGAAGAAACTCCTTTAGATGAATATGACATTAACACTAAAAAAAGACAATTATGTTCCCTCTGAGAAGAAAGGTTGTATATAGAAAAACAATTTTTGGAGGGTGCCTGGCTGTCTCAGTCGGAGGAGCATGCAACTCTTGACTTCAGGGTTGTGAGTTCAAGCCCCACATTGGGTGTAGAGATTACTTAAAAATAAAATCTAAAAAAAACAAACAAACAACATATTTCAAAATATATACATGAAAAGGAGTGACATCAAAATTGGCTTACGTCCTTGCCAATTTTGTCAATGACTGATTTAAAAAAAACAAAAAACAAAAACCAAAAAAAATCCAGCATTTATTAGTCCCCAACAGATGGAAGTAAAGGAAGGGGTATCGCCAACATTAAATAAAAGAATCTTTCTTTTAGACAACTTCCTCTTGAAAGTTGCCTCACTTTTTGTTTCTAGAGTGCCTCTCAAGTAAACAATCTTGTTTATGTCAAAACTTCCCCAAAGCGGCCATCACAATTCTGAATTGTCCCTGGTGATATTGTGCCAGTTGCACGAGTGCTTTACAGGGAGGAAAAGCTGAAGGAAACCTCTTGGCCCTGGGAGATGTGCAGTTTGAAGTTGAGTGGGCCCCAGGAGACCTGCGGTGGTGTAAGGATGGTGCTTGTCTGCACTTCTGCCTCTGAAATTTGGGCAAAGGTCACCTGTCTCAAGTTAGGGCTGAATAAACAACAAAGCAGATCTCAGGGTCACAAAGGTATGACAGAGGAAGTCATTCCAATTTTTGAAATGATGACCTTGCACCAAGTTGATACAAAGGACAAAATTTGTGCAAAGAATGCCAGTCCTTCTGAACACTCAGTCCCTGGGTCAGCTGGAAGATGGACTAGTGGGGTCTTTCCTTGTCTTTTCCTTATAAACTTTTCCTCTGAGGGGCAAACAACACTCAAGACAATAGACAGACTATACAATGGGTATTAGAAGTTTAGGAAACAATTGTCACAATTTACTACATTTACAAGTCTGATTGGTAACTAGAATGTCTTGGGGTTATCACTATTTTTTTTTTCAGCCATTCTAATAGATGTGTAGTTCTATCCCATGGTAGTTATAGTTGGCATCTCCTTAATGGCTAATGCTATGGGACAAACTTTTATGTACCTATATGTCATCTTACACACCTGAAATATCTCTTCATGTCTTTTGCCTATTTTCTAATCGGATTGTTTGTTTTGTTTGGTTGGTTTGGTTTTTACTGTTGAGTTTTGAGAGTTCTTTATATATTGTAGACACAGGTCCTTTGTCGAATCTGTGTTTTGCAAATATTGTCTCCTAGTCTGTAGTTTATCTTTTCATCCTCTTAACAGAACTTTTTGCAGTGCAAAAGTTTTCCATCTTGATGAATTCCAATTTATCAATTTTTCCTTTCATGGATCATGTTTTTGATGTTATGTCCAAGAACTGTCTAGCCTTAAATCCCAAAGATTTTATCATATGCTTTTTTTCCTAAAAAAGTTATAGTTTCACATTTGACTAATTTGGTCTATGATCCATTTTTGTTAATTTTTGTATAAGGTACGAGGTTTAAGTCATGGTTCATTCTTTTGCCTATGGATGTCCACTTGCTCCAGCACTACACAAATACCATCTTTCTTCTGTTGAATCTCTTTTGCCCTTTGTCAAAAATTAGTTAAGCATATTTGTGTAACTCTTTTTTTAGGTACTCTGTTTTGTTCCACTAATTTATGTGTCTATCCCTTCAATATCACACAGTCTTGAGCACTTCCAATCCCTTTCCCTTTCCACATAAATTTTAGAATAATCTTATCTATTTCAACAACAAAAAAAGTATTGCATGAATTTAATTAGGAATTTCATTAATCCTATAAACCAATTTGGGAAAGATTGACATCTTTATTCTGTTGAGCCTTCCAATACATGAACATGGTATGTGTCTCCATTTACTTAGAACTTTGATTTCTTTCATCAGCATCTTGTAGTTTTCAACATATAAATTCTGGAATGTCTTGTTAGATTTACACTTAAGTATTTCATTTTATTTTTGAATGATTGCAAATGGTACTGTATTTCTTATTCCAATGTGTTCATATGTTCATTGCTAGTATATAAAAATACAATTGATTTTTATGTGTTGTATCCTGTGACTTAGTCGAATTTACTTGTTACTTCTATGACTTTTTGGTGTAGATTCCTTGGGATTTTCTGTGTAAACAGTCACGTCATCTGCAAATGGGGAGTGTTTTCCTTCTTCCTTTCTGATCAGTAAGATGTTGATTTCCTTTCTTGCCTTATTTCACTGGCTAGAATTTACAGCATTATGTTAAATAAGAGTAGTAAGAGTAGACATCCTTGCATTGGTCCCAATTTTAAGGAGAAGGCATGCAGTCTTTCACCCTTAACTATGTTAGCTATGAGCGGGGGTTTTTTGTTGATAATTATCAAGTTGAGGAAGTTCCCCTGTATGCCTCTGTTTCTAAGAGTTTTGATCAAAAGTGGGTATTGGATTTTGTTCATATGCTTTTTCTGCATTCATTGATATGATTACATGATTTTTCTCATTTAGCCTCTTAACATGAATTACATTGACTGTTTTCTAAATATTGAACCAGGCTTCAATGCATGAAATAAACCATACTTGGTCATGATATATAATTCTTCTTGTAATATTGCTAAAATTTACTTGCTAATATTTTGCTAAGAGATTTTGTGTCTATATTCATAAGGAATATTGGTCTGTAGTCTTTTGTTTTATACTGTGTCTGGTTTTGATATCAAGGTAATACTAGCTTTGTAAAATAAACTGGGATATGTATCCTCCTCTTCTGTTTTCTGGAAGAGATTGCATGGAATTGGTGTTAATTCTTATTTAAATATGGTAGATTTGGGTAGAAGTCTCCAGGGATACCACCTGGACTTGGAGATTCCTTTTACAGCTTTAAATTAAGAATTTAATTTTCTCAGTAGTTAAATTTATCATTTTGTATTTGGTGAGTTGGGGTAGTTTTTTTTAAAAAGAAATTAATCCATTTCCTTTAGGTTATCAAATTTATTCTTGTAGAGGTAATCATGGTATTCCTTTATTATATTTTTGATGTATCTATCATGATGTTCCCTGTTTCACATTCTTGATAATGGTAATTTGTGTCTGCTCTATTTTTACTTTTGTCTGTCTTGCTAGAGGTTTGTCAATTGTATTGATCTTTCCAAATAACCAGTTCTTTCTTTCATCGATTCTCCTTGATTTTTGTTTTGTTTTGTTTTCAATTTCCTTGATTTCTGCTTTTACCTTTATTACTTGCCCCCTTTTTCTTGATTTGGGTTTATCTCATTTAAAAAATTTTTAGTTTCTTGAGATGGGAGCTTAGATGATTGAGTTAAAACTATTTTGTAATGTATGCATTTAGTGTTTTACAGTTCTCTCTTAGCAATGCTTTTGATATACCCCACAAATTTTGATATGATACATTTTCATTTTTATTGAGTTCAATATATTATTTGGTTTCCCTTGAGACTTCCTCTTTGACCCATGGAATATTTGGAAGAGTGTTGTTTAGTGCCCAAGCATTTGGAGATTTTCCTATTATCTTTCTGCTGTTGATATCTAGTTTGATTTCATTGTAGTTATAGAGCACACTCTGTACGGTTTCAATTTTTTTTTAATCTGTTGAGGTTTTATTTTTATGGCCCAGGATGTGGTTTATTTGGGTATATGTTTTGTGGGCACTTGAAAAGAATGTGTATTCTGCTTTGGTTGAATGGATTTTTTTATAAATGTCAATTGGTTCCTGTTGGTTGATGTTATATTTGAGTTTTTCTGTATTCTTGTGGATTTTTGTCTAGCTGCTCTATCACTTACTGAGAGAGGGTTTTGAAATTACCAACTATACCTATGAACTTGTCAATTTCTCCTTTTAGTTCTATCAGTTTTTGCTTCACATAGTTTGTAACTGTTGTTAGGTGTATACACACTTAGAATTGATGTGTCTTTTGGTAGATAAACTCTTTTATCATTATATATTGTCCCTTGCATAATTTTCTCTGTTCTAAAGTTTACTTTATCTGGTCTTAAGAGCCACTCCTGATTTCCTTTCATTAATGTTTGCATGACATATATGTTTTTCACCCTTTTACTTTCAACATGTCAATACTGTGAATTTCTTATATACAGCATATAATTTATATATACATATATAGACAGATATAGATATATCGGTCTGTCAATCTATATTTTAATTGGTATATTTACACTATTTATATTTATTGTAATTATTTATTTTTTAGGGATAAGTGTGCCATTTTATTTTATTTTTCTATTTGTATTATCTATTTTCTTTTTCCTATCTTCCTGTTGGCCACTTGAACACTTTTAAGTATTCTGGTTTGATTTATCTCTAGTGTTTTGAGCTTATCTCTTTGTATAGCTTTTTAATGGCTGCTTTAGGTGTTACATTACACATACATCACTTACCACAGTCTATTGGCATCATCATGTTACCAACTCAAGTGAAGTGTGGAAATCTTACCTCCTTTGTATCCTTTTACCTTTCCCCATTTATAATATAGTTATAATTATCCTTAAAAATTCCCCTAAATTAAAGCACATCACACCAGACAATGTTTCAATCATCAAACATAACTTAGACTCAAAAAAGAGAAGAAAATCCTATTGTACTTACCCATATTTTTGCTTATCATGTTTTTACTTTCTGATGTTCCTAGGTTCCTTCTTTTATTGATTCCTTTCTGATATGAGAACTTCTTTTAGTCATTCTTTTAGGGTAGGTCTGCTGCCAACAAATTCTCTTAGTTTTCCATCATTTGAGAATGCCTTGACTTCTCCTTTATATTTGAAGGATATTTTTGCTGGCTATAGAACTCTGAATTGTAGACTTTTCTTCCTCAACATATTGGCCAACCAGATCCAATAATACATTAAAAAAATTATTCACCACGACCAAGTGGGATTTATACCTGGGATGCAGGGCTGGTTCAGTATCCACAAAACAATCAATGTGATTCATCACATCAATAAAAGAAAGGACAAGAACCACATGATCCTCTCAATAGATGCAAAGAAAGCATTTGACAAAATACAGCATCCTTTCTCGATAAAAACCCTTAAGAAAGTAGGGATAGAAGGATCATACCTTGAGATCATAAAAGCCATATATGAAAGGCCCCACGCCAATATCATCAATGGGGAAAAACTGAGAGGCTTCCCCCTAAAGTCAGGAACAAGATAGGGATGTCCACTCTTGCCACTGTTATTCAACATAGTAGAATGTTGGTAGACTTCTCTTTCAGCACTTGAAAATGTTGTGCCACTTCCTTTTGTCTTCCATACATTTTGTTGAGACACCTGCTGTCTGGTAGATTTGGACTGCAGTACGAACATAAGCACTGGACCAAAGGTCTCCCAAGTTTGAGGCTTCTGCTTCAACAAAGTAAATGAATGTTTATTTTGTGTTCTAGAAATGTATCATGAAATATAATGGAGCGTATGGTAAAAACTTTGCTGATATTTTTGACTCAAGTTTCAAAGAAAAGCTAGTATTTCTCCCTGTTTCATTAAAACCTGGAAAGATGTAAGTAGTGAGCAGGAAGTAACTTTTTGTGTCTGTGTGTTTTTTTTTTTTTTTTAATCCAGCGTGGAGAGAAAACTTATGCCCTTGCCTCTATACATCTCCACATCATAAATGGAACCCAATGGCACCTTCAGCAGTAATGTCAGCAACATGGACTGTTCAATTGAAAACTTCAAAAGGGATTTTTACCCCATCGTGTACCTGATACTATTTGTCTGGGGAACCTTGGGAAATGGATTTTCCATATATGTTTTCCTGCAGCCTTATAAGAAGTCCACGTCTGTGAATGTTTTCATGCTAAACCTGGCCATTTCAGATTTTTTGTTCACAAGTACACTGCCCTTCAGAGTTGACTATTACATCAGAGGCTCCAATTGGATATTTGGGGACCTGAGCTGCAGGATTATGTCTTATTCCATGTATGTCAACATGTACAGCAGCATTTATTTCCTGACTGTGCTGAGCATTGTGCGTTTTCTGGCAACTGTTCATCCCTTCCGGTTCCTCCATGTGGCTAGTATCAGGAGTGCCTGGATTCTGTGTGTGGTCATATGGGTCCTTATCATGGCTTCCTCAGTAGTGCTTCTGAACAATGGCTCTGAGCAGAATGGCAATATCACATTATGCTTAGAGTTGAATATGAATAAAATTGTTAAACTGAAGACGATGAACTACATTGCCTTGGTGATAGGCTTCATGCTACCATTCTGCTTGCTCAGCATCTGTTATCTGCTAATCATTCGAGTCCTGTTAAAGGTAAAGGTCCCAGAATCTGGGCTGCGGGTTTCTCACAAGAAAGCACTTATCACCATCATCATTGCCTTGATCATCTTCCTTCTGTGTTTCCTGCCTTATCACATACTGAGAACCCTCCACCTGGTCATGTGGAAAGTGGATACATGCAAAGACAATCTTCATAAAGCTGTGGTCATCACACTGACCTTGGCAGCAGCCAATAGCTGCCTCAATCCTTTGCTCTATTATTTTGCTGGGGAAAATTTTAAGGACAGACTAAGGTCTGCACTCAGAAAAGATCACCCATGGAAGACAAAGTGCAGCATTCCTGTCTGCATGTGGTTGAAAGAGGAAACACAAGTTTAAGGGGTTATTAAATGAGGCCTGTTCTTGTATACTTGTGTCCACCTTCATTCACACATAGTCCCAGTCACATGACCATGTATTTACATTATTTCCAACAAAGATCAATTCCTAACATTTAATTGACCATGACTTCTGTTAATAAGTCCTACTTCAAACATTTTATTAGGTGTGTTTTCAGTGGTTGAGTCTAAATGAGAATGTAGCAGGCAAAATCTCTACTAGTCTTGCAACCTAAAATGTTAGACTGGGAAAAAATGCTGAGCACACTGGGTGCTTATTTTCTTCAGATTCTGTACCAGATCTCTGTTCTACCAGCCATTCTAAATTAACTTTAAGACAACTTCAACTTCCCCAGCTTCTCCAGCTCCTCTTCCATCTTCAGTCCCCTAAGATATAGCCAGGTTCCAGAGCGAAAGGAGGTTCCAGAGCAGATAAGAAAAGTATCCTAAGGAATCAATGAAAAGACTTTGTGAAGAAGGCTGCCCTTTAACAAGGCAGTCAGGGTCCCAAAAAAGAAAGGTGAGAGAAAAAGGGAGAGAAGGACTAGGGCAAGAAAGAGCTGGTTAGAAGTAGGGAGAAAGACAAATCTTATTTTGCACTGGGAGAGAGGCTCTAGCACACTGAAGGCAAGAAAGTTCTCTTTGTCTCTCTCGCCAGGGGACTAGAAAGGATAAGAAGACTAGGAGGAGGAACTGGGCCATTACCCTAGGGGGTGGAGGGATTTTGTGTGAAATAGCAGAATAGAGGAGGTCAATATTACTCTTAGGATTTGGGTTTGGACTGCACTGCAGTTCTCAGTCCTGCTCATTAATCCATTTGGATGGGATCCAGAATGGAGGAGGTTGCTTTAAGGGTTTGGTTGGGCACTGAGAGAGAGTGGGGTAGAGGGTAAGTTGTAAAGGTGGTTGTACCCCTGAAATTCTATTAATATCTTGGCAGAACATGCGTAGGGTGGCTTTCCTTTTGAGGGAGTATAGAAAAGAACTGGATAGTGGGAAGGGGTCCTTTCTGTCCACTGAAAAAAGCTAGGGAGACTACCAACTACTACCTCCCTGAACATTGTACCACCAACAATTGAATGCCTCTCCACGCTGGGCAGACTTGTGCCAGGCACTTGACATTCAGGAACCCCGTTTAACCCTCACACTAAAGCCATTCACTCTATGAATGAAGAAACGGAAGCTCAGAGAAATTAAGAAACTTGTTCAAGTTCTCACAGCTTGTAAGAGTTTAAAAAATCTCCATGCAGAAGCGTTGGCCAGGTGCTTACTTTACCGCTCTTCCTACAAATCTTCAGGCAAATTGGTTGAAAATCTGAATAAGAGTTCCCTCCCCCCACCAGGCACCTACCCCTCCTCACTGTCATGAGATTTTCTCTTTAGAGTTGTTGATCCCAGGCAGAGTAGAGTGTGGGAGGGAGGTAGTGTTCTAAAGTCAGGGAAGAAGTGAATGTTTTCATTGTAAACAAGAGTCCCAGAACCCTTCTCTTACTCCTCTGTCTGGATGCTGACAGAATATCCTGTCAAAACAATAGACTGGAGAATTCACCTATGGGGAAATGCAAGAAAAAGACTAACAGATACAGACTGTTGAGGATTCCCCAACATAAAAGCCAGCATCTGCCTTATTACCTACCTGACAGGGAAGCCCACACTGCAACTAATCTATTCAGAGAGCATCTAGTCAACCTGTTAGAGCCCCATTATTAATTATGAATAGTCAATGACCACTACACATGGGCAGGGGGGAAAGGTCCAAACATAAAAAATACCAACAAACAAATCAGGATAGAGACATTTTCAATATGAAATGTCTCAACACTTTTATTACCCAAGTACTTTTTATCAGAAACCTACTGTGAGGATGTGCTCCTCCAAAAAAGTGATTAAGCCAAGATAGAGGAAAACATGACATCTAAGACACAAGGAATCCAGTACAGGGGAAAGGTGAACAACACAGGATGTTGGTGGTAGCAGAAAAACAAGAAATTAGTTGATTTGAACAATCAATTTGGAGAGATTTATATTTTTCTTGAAGAAGTTGGGATGAACTAGTGAAAGTACATAGAAAAGTAAGCAAGGGAAAAGACACTGTGATCATTGAATGCTAGCAAAAAGAAACTGTTGTTTAAGAAAGGAAATATAATCATAGTACACTACATGGCTCAGCTGTGACTAATGTTTACACAATATAATGTAAATAACAAAATGCTGTGATATAACTTTTTTTGGGAAATGAGAGGAGAAGATATGTATGTGGGGGAGGGGTGTAAGAAATCTAGGTCCCCATCTTCAATCACAGAAAATGCACAATAACTAAAGCTAAAGAATGATAAAAGCTGTATAAAAATGTTATTTAGCAATAGGGGCTACAGCCCAGAAGAAACAATGAAAAGAATGGACAAGGTTGGCCTCTGGGGAGTTTGGAGTCGGAAAAAGGGTGGCGATTTCTCTTTCCCTTTTAAGAACTAATCATCTAACTTGTAAATATGTATTGCTGAAATAAAAATTAAGTTAAAATTAAATTTAAAAATTTAAATTAATTCTTCGGGTTTTGTTGGTTTGTTGGTTTGTTTTTTTTTTTTTTTTCAACATTTATTTATTTTTGGGACAGAGAGAGACAGAGCATGAACGGGGGAGGGACAGAGAGAGAGGGAGACACAGAATCGGAAACAGGCTCCAGGCTCTGAGCCATCAGCCCAGAGCCCGACGCGGGGCTCGAACTCACGGACCGCGAGATCGTGACCTGGCTGAAGTCGGACGCTTAACCGACTGCGCCATCCAGGCGCCCCTGTTGGTTTGTTTTTTTAAAAAAAAAAGACAGGGGCACCTGGGTAATTCAGTCGAGCGATGACTTCGGCTCAGGTCATGATCTCAAGATTCATGGGTTCGAGCCCCACATCTGGCTCTGTGCTGACAGCATGGAGCCTCCTTGGAATTCTCTCTCTTCCCCTCTGTCTTTGCCCCTTCCCTGCTTGAGCTCTCTCTCTCTCAAAAATAAACATTAAAAAAATTGAAAAATGTATATTAAAAAAGAAACAAGACAGAAAAGAAAGGCCACCAGAAATGGGCACTGAATGAACACTGACAGATGAAAGGAAAGCAGGCGGGGTGCCTGGATGGTTCAGTTGGTTAAGTGTCCATCTCTTGATCTTGGCTCAGGTCATGATCTCACATTTGGTTAGTTTGAGTCCCATGTCTGGCTCTGCACTGTCAGCAAGGAGCCTGCTTGGGATTCTGTCTGTCTGTCTCTCTCTGACCCTACCCTGCTTGCACTCTCTCTTGCTCTCTCTAAATAAATGCATAAATAAACTTTATTAAAAAAAGAAGGAAAGAAAGGAAAGCAGGAAATGGTTAGACTTGGATTTGGGCCCCTGAGGGAGGCCTGCCCAGCCCTGCCACGGGAGGGGAGACCCCTCTTGGGATGAATGGAGTCACTTCCTGGGGTCAGAGGTACATCAGGATATTTTTTAGTCACATGTAACAGAAAACCCAACTCCAAGTGAGTTAAATAGTCACTATCTCATATAACTGTAATATCCAAAGAAAAGTTAAACTTCAGACCTATTCACCTGGGGCTTCTGTGAGCCTTATTCTCCAGTTATCGGCTTGGTCCCATGGCTGAATCCCCTCGTGGGAATAAGCTGATTGCAAACAGCCTGAGGCTACGTTTCCTCACTTATTATTTCCAGGAGAAGAAACAGGGTATCTCCTGCTCAAAGCATTTAATAAAGTTATAGGGCTTCCCTTTGATCAGACCTACTCAGATTACACACTACTCTAGTTTACTAGACCAAAGAAGGGATTGCTCTGATGGAATGAGGATGATCAGAGTCTACACCTGCAGTAGGGTTAAACCCACTGAAACCTCAGCTGGGAGAAAATTGAAATGGAATTTGCAGAGGCCACATATTCTGCATTGCAAGTGAAGTGGAAAAGAACTGCCAGCCAGACAGCCAACCAAGCTCAGCGTGGCCAGCACCTAGGCAGCAGCCCCAGCAGCTGAGGAGGGTGAGGGAATGATGTGCTGGTGGAAGAAGGATGAAAGCTAAAATAGGACTTTATGTTGTAAAGTCACAGGGATTTTCGAAGGGTGATTAGAAATCTCAACAACTCTCCAAGGTTAAGCTAGCCCAGATAAAGCTGTGATAACTGAGAGCACCCAAGGTCCTTGGGATGAACGGTCATGGAGGGGTTGTGAGTTCTTTGTGTCTTTAAATCTCTGGTGGGTGTGCATGTGTGTGCATGAGAGAGAGAGAGAGAGAGAGAGAGAGAGAGAGAGAGAGAGAGAGAGACAGAGACAGAGAGAGAGAGAGAGAGAGAGAGAGACAGAGAGCATGCTTAATGACTTTTTCTTTTTCCAAGACTTTTCCTTTCTCTAGTCAGGATGAAACATCTCATCTGGTAAAGAATGTTGTCCTCCAGGAAGAAAACAAAATGGAAGTCTTTATTTACCAAAGCTAAAGCCAAGAAGGTCCTGAGGTTTTAGATATAGTTCTTTTTTTGTTTGAGAGATTAGATATCCCCTCAAGCAAGTGCATAAATTGTTCAACTGGGAGAAAGGATTTTTGTTGTGTCAACTTTAGTGGACACCATGCTATTTCAGTAAAGACCTAAGAACAAATGCTATTATATTTCATAACTATTTTAAATGACCAATTCTATGTTTTAAATTTAATTAGGATGACTTACAATTTATTCTGAAGCAGAGATTATGTCAAACTGGCCAAAAACAGGTGGGGGGGGGGCTTTCTATAGAGAATTCATTTTTATTACT
The DNA here is from genome assembly GCF_028749965.1 of Puma concolor. NCBI lineage: Eukaryota > Metazoa > Chordata > Mammalia > Carnivora > Felidae > Puma > Puma concolor. The sequence goes on from NC_141667.1 coordinate 219,680,516, forward strand.
GGAAAAGAGCTTGAAAATAGTGGCCCTGTCCAGGGAGAATGGGGGTGAGGTGGGGAGGGGGTAATTCAGGGAATATGGTGATACAGATCCTTCCTCTGAAACATTTTGTCTCCAAGTAGATAGAGGCAGCTATTTAGTGCTAATAAAAGCCACAAGGAGAATTATAATGAAATAGAACTTGTTCTAAAAAAATTAGTGTGTATTTTAAAGCTCTAGTAAATAAAGAGTATGGCACTGACATAAGAATCCAGAGTTCAAAGATACACAGCTTAGAATGGAGACTAGTTTACATGGAAGTTGGAAATGTCTTAGCAGGGTTAGCTGTATGATGTTCTGAGGAAGCTATTTTTTTAAGGTTATTTATTTTTGAAAGAGAGTGAGAGCATGAGTGGAGGAGGGGAGGGGCAGAGAGAGAGAGAGAGAGAGAGGATCCCAAGCAGTAGTGCAGAATCTGACACGGGGATTGAACCCACAAATGATGAGATCATGACCTGAGCAAAAATCAAGAGTTGGATGCATAACCAATTGAGTCACCCAGGCACCCCCTGAGGAGGCTAAATTATAAGCCCAGGGATCCCTGGCCCCTCCCTGCTCCCCTGCTCTTGTCCCCAAAGATTCCTGCATTCCAAGTGCAGAGTGGACATAGCAGGTCCTGTGTGACATAAATGGAAGCTACAGCCCAGGTCAGTGGACCAGAAGGGCCTCCCTGATGTGTTGGCTCATGTAGAACATCAGGACCTTTGCATAACCCTCAAGTTAGGGAAAAACAAACTCTTGTATAACTCTCAAAATGGATAACCCTTATAATGGCCAAGACTGAATTTCCTATTAGCCTTGTGCGATGGATGCTTAGAGTCTGATGTAAATTAATTTTCTTAAAACTAAGCATGACACTTTCTTTATTCACAAGACTTTCATACAAATAAAAATGTCTGAATTAAAGAGTAAAACTGTTGCCTCTGTTCTTACTCCCTAATCAGCCTAAGAAATAGAATCTTATTAGTACCACCACACATATTTATGTACCCCTGATCTTGAAGGTAACCATTATTCTGAATTTTGTGTTAGTAACTCTTTTTACCATATAAATATATCTCCAAGCAAAATATTATAGTCGACTCTTGAACAACACAGGTTTGAATCCCGTGGGTCCAGTTATATGCAGATTTTTTTTCTATCTACAGTATAGTACCGTAAATGTATTTTCTCTTCCTTACAATTTTCTTAATAAGATTTTCTTTTTTCTGCCTTACTTTATTGTGAGAATATAGTATGTAATACATGTAACATACAAAATATGTATTAATCAACTGTTTAATTTTATCAGTAAGACTTCTGGTCAACAGTAGGCTATTAGTAAAGTTCTGAGGGAGTCAAAAATTATACATAGATTTTCAGCAGTGTAAGAGGTTAGCACCCTCAATACTCAACATTGTTTAAGGGTCAACTGTATTTAGTTTTGCATGTTTTTGTACTTTTTATAAATGGAATAATCTAGTAACTATTTTTTTCCCATTTAGCTTTATCTTTTTGAACTTCAGTCATGATACTGCTGCTCATATGAATGTAACATTTAATTATCCATACTTCTGTTAATGAAGAGTTAGATTAATGTCAGATTTTGGCTATTTGGAACAACGCTCCTACAGATATTCTCATAATGTGCCTTTCAGTACACACATGTCAAAGCTTGTCTGATAACATACTTAGGAATGTGTTCATGATCAGCCATTCTACGTAATACCCAACTCTCTTCCAAATTGGCTTTACTAGTTCAACCCCCTGACAGCAGTGTATGAGAACCTCCATACATCTACCTCCTTGGAAGCATTTGAGATAGTGAGACTTTTAACCTGTTGAGACCTGGTGAGTTTCAAGTGACTTCCACTGTGGTGTTCATATTTCACTGTGATTTTCATATATTATTTACACTTAAGGAGTTAACAAGCAATAAGCCCTCACAAAAGGAAACTTTTTTGGCAAAAGAAAAATGGTAACAGATGGACGCTCTGAAATGCAAGAAGGAATAGTAAACAAAGATGTAGATAAATATATGGGTAAATCAGGAGTTCTTGGCTGATAGCTAGGTTGACTATCTTCTGCTTTTTGTTGTTGCTAATGAGAAGTCAGCTGTCCAATTCCTTTAATAACAGTTAGCAGGGGCACCAGGGTGGCTCAGTCATTTAAGTGTCTGACTCTTGGTTTCGGCTCAGGTCATGATCTCACAGTTCGTGAGTTTGAACCCCGAATCAGGCTCTGCACTAATAGGACAGAGCCTGCTTGAGATTCTCTCTCTCCTTCTCTCTCTCTCTGCCCCTCTCCCACTTGTGCTGTCTATAAAAATAAATAAATAAACTTAAAAAAATTTATTAATGCTAGATACTCTTCTAGGAAATATGTGTGCATTTTTTCATGAAATACAAGAAACTGAAAATGTTATTAATCTTATTTTACAGATGAAGATGTTAAGTCACAGAGAGGTAAAGTCACTTGCCAAAATGTACTTACAAATGATAGAACCACCAGTCAATGTGTTTTCAGAGCTCATGCTCTTAGCTACTACACTTGCCACTTATACCTTATTTTCTTATGTACCATACACTAAACTGGAGTGTGATACTGCTTCATAAGTGAGTTGACTTTTTCCTGGTTGGTCTTGAGATCTCCTATCTTTTGTATTCTGAAATATTACTATGATTTATATCATCTTTGCTGCCTCTCATCCATGGTGATTTGGTATGTTTTGTGATTTTTGACTCCGGGCCCCTGTTCTTTGGAACTTTATCAGTGGGAATATTTTGAAGCTTATGTTGGCTCTCCTCCAGAGAGGTTTTATGTTTATTTCCGCCAGGTTCTTGGATGAATTCCAACCCTGGGACTACATTACATTAAATTTACTACTTGATTTTTTTGTATGCCACATAACACGAAGACATAAGTCAGAAACTGATGGATGTTACAAACAAGGAACAGACAGATGAACCACCAACAGAACACAGAGTATAAAGAATTCTAGTTCAAATGACGGTTTTATGGAAAATGGGCCAGAGCTTAAGAAAGAGCAGAGTTTAGCAGACAGACAATGAGGAAGGAAGAAAGGAAGGGTATTGCAGTTGAGGGACTTAAAGACCCAAACAAATCTAGTGCTTTTTGAAAATTGTGACACTCTGATGTGGACTGGTGGGCAATGGTAGTGCATAAAGGCTCGGGAAGCAGGTTGGGTGGGATCATGGAGGATTGTGAACATGATTCAAGAGGCACTGGGAAGTCATGGGAGACTTCTGAGGAAGACTACATAATGACTGGAGTCATTCGTATCTGAGGAACATTACTCTAGAAGGAACATGAAGAGTAGATCTTCAGTATAAATATAGAACAATGTCCTGCAGCCAAACGGAATTTACTCTTGATTATCTTCAACTGTACTTGATTCATTCTATATTCTTCTCTGCTTGAGGAGATAAGTACAAATTAATTTTATTAGGTTTGCCTGCAAGGAAATGGCATAAGTCTTTGAGCACAGGAGCCATTCACTTTGAAAATTGATGACCCTTTTCACCAGTCCTCAGATTGCCTCATGTGGGCCACATTTGAGTTTGTGCTTTTTAATTAGGGCTGAATCAACTCTTTAGCTTTTAAAACAAACAAGCAAACAAACAAACAAACCCAGACCTGGAAATTTTTATTGAATATATTTGTAGTCAGACCTGATTATCTGTGTTTTTTAAAAGATTTGCTAGTGCTTCTTGATGGTATATATCTTCAGAGACTCTTTTCAGAATATTTCAGACCTCCCACTACCCTCTTTGGAAAAACTCAGATCATTTCTTACAAACTGTTCTCCATTTCAAATTTGAATACATGTCAAAATAGCTCTGAGTATCTGAGTTCTATTGCAAGGGAAAATATAAATCTGAAAAAGCACGCTTATAAAGGAAAGAGTGTTTTAACACTGAGTCAAATGAGCTGAGACCCAGCCTCAGCTCTTAACACTTTCCAGCTATGTGACCTTGGGCAAAGGACTTGGCTGTCTTTGCCCTGGTTTTTCTCCTCGGTAACATGAGAATTGACATACTTGCCCCATCTTGCAAAGTAGTCATGAGGACAAAATAAAATATGAAAACATATGCCAATCCTTTTGGAACCTATAAAACTCTACAGAAATGCAAACTATCATGTGCTACTAGATATTTTGTCTCAATTGAGTTTTTATTAATTATTTAGTTTTAATTAATTATGAGTTGGTCCCTAATTTGTTCTTCACGTTTGGATTTTGTTATTTTGAGTGTTTTGAAAATGGTATACTCCTATTCCTACTTATAAGAATGCAGTGGGGCACCTGGGTGGCTCAGTAGGTTGAGGGTCCCACTTCAGCTCAGGTCATGATCTCGTGGTCCATGGGTTCAAGCCCACGACAGGCTCTGTGCTGCCAGCTCAGAGCCTGGAGTCTGCTTCAGATTCTGTGTCTCCCTCTCTCCATGCCCCTCCCCAACTCGCTCGCGCGCAAGCACTCTCTCTCTTTTTCTCTCTCCCTTTCAAAAATAAATAAACATTTAAAAAATTAAAAGAATGCAGTGATTATGCTGAGCATAACGTAGCACTTCTGCCAGAAGTCAGAATTCACCCTTGAGATGAGGGAGAAGCAAGCATCTGGGAACTGCTCCAAGGTGACCCCCCCAGGGGCTGTTGGAACAAAGGACTTTAATCCTCTGCTTAAGAAGTGATGTCATGACATTCTCTGCTCATGGATTGGAAGAATAAATATTGTCAAAATGTCAATACTACCCAAAGCTATCTACACATTCAATGCAATCCCAATCAAAATTCACCAGCATTCTTCTCGAAACTAGAACAAGCAATCCTAAAATTCATATGGAACCACAAAAGGCCCCGAATAGCCAAAGTAATTTTGAAGAAGAAGACCAAAGCAGGAGGCATCACAATCCCAGACTTTAGCCTCTACTACAAAGCTGTCATCATCAAGACAGCATGGTATTGGCAGAAAAACAGACACATAGACCAATGGAATAGAATAGAAACCCCAGAACTAGACCCACAAACGTATGGCCAACTCATCTTTGACAAAGCAGGAAAGAACATCCAATGGAAAAAAGACAGTCTCTTTAACAAATGGTGCTGGGAGAACTGGACAGCAACATGCAGAAGGTTGAAACTAGACCACTTTCTCACACCATTCACAAAAATAAACTCAAAATGGATAAAGGACCTGAATGTGAGACAGGAAACCATCAAAACCTTAGAGGAGAAAGCAGGAAAAGACCTCTCTGACCTCAGCCGTAGCAATCTCTTACTCGACACATCCCCAAAGGCAAGGGAATTAAAAGCAAAAGTGAATTACTGGGACCTTATGAAGATAAAAAGCTTCTGCACAGCAAAGGAAACAACCAACAAAACTAAAAGGCAACCAACGGAATGGGAAAAGATATTTGCAAATGACATATCGGACAAAGGGCTAGTATCCAAAATCTATAAGGAGCTCACCAAACTCCACACCCGAAAAGCAAATAACCCAGTGAAGAAATGGGCAGAAAACATGAATAGACACTTCTCTAAAGAAGACATCCGGATGGCCAACAGGCACATGAAAAGATGTTCAGCGTCGCTCCTTATCAGGGAAATACAAATCAAAACCACACTCAGGTATCACCTCACGCCAGTCAGAGTGGCCAAAATGAACAAATCAGGAGACTATAGATGCTGGAGAGGATGTGGAGAAACGGGAACCCTCTTGCACTGTTGGTGGGAATGCAAATTGGTGCAGCCGCTCTGGAAAGCAGTGTGGAGGTTCCTCAGAAAATTAAAAATAGACCTACCCTATGACCCAGCAATAGCACTGCTAGGAATTTATCCAAGGGACACAGGAGTACTGATGCATAGGGGCACTTGTACCCCAATGTTCATAGCAGCACTCTCAACAATAGCCAAATTACGGAAAGAGCCTAAATGTCCATCAACTGATGAATGGATAATGAAATTGTGGTTTATATACACAATGGAATACTACGTGGCAATGAGAAAAAATGAAATATGGCCTTTTGTAGCAACGTGGATGGAACTGGAGAGTGTGATGCTAAGTGAAATAAGCCATACAGAGAAAGACAGATACCATATGGTTTCACTCTTATGTGGATCCTGAGAAACTTAACAGGAACCCATGGGGGAGGGGAAGGAAAAAAAAAAAAAAGAGGTTAGAGTGGGAGAGAGCCAAAGCATAAGAGACTGTTGAGAACTGAGAACAAACTGGGGGTTGATGGGGGGTGGGAGGGAGGAGAGGGTGGGTGATGGGTATTGAGGAGGGCACCTTTTGGGATGAGCACTGGGTGTTGTATGGAAACCAATCTGACAATAAATTTCATATATAAATAAAAAAAAAAAGGAAAAAAAAAAAGAAGTGATGTCATGGAAGGCAAATTCATCATGACTCAAAGCAACTCTGGGTCTTCTTAACCTCTCAAATGCAGACATCTATAAAAAGCTTTTTACATAAATAAATTTTGCTATATCCAGAAATATGGGAACAAAGCCATAATCTCAAAAGTTAAATGTTAGACCATCAAAAATGTGTACTAGAAATCAAGAATATCCCAAATCTGGTTGAGCTCAGTCCTGACCACCTGTTTTTTAGGGATGGTTGAAATTCACAAGCTTAAACTAAAGGTTAGGGGTTTTATTTTGTGTTGCTTTGTTTTCATTTTGCCGCAAGGCTACAAGAAAGAGAAAATCACAGATCGGTGAGGACTGGACTATGGGTAACATACAAGACTCAAGGCTAAGGTCCTGGGAAGCATTTTAGTGCAACAGGGAGGCTGTGGGTTCACAGTCTGGGAGTCCTGTGTGAACTCTGGCTCTGGAGTTCCCAGGCAAGGGAAGCAATCTCTCAAAATTTCAATTTTCTAATTGGTAAACCTGAAACTATTAAGATCTATCTCATAGTGTTGTGAAAATTACATAAGACAACATATGTAAAAGCAGCTAGCAAAGTACTGGGTACAGAGTAGACCTCTCCAAGATGCTTTCACCGAAAACACACCATCCTTCATCCGTAAGCCAACTTGGACAAGTCACTTTGCAGAAGGTTTAAGCATAGGCTGTTTGGACTTCCCAGGAGGGAAGACTTTGGCTCTATTTGAATGATACTGCAGAGAAAACTGCTTCATTTTAATAATTCTGTGCATTTACCTTGCACGTTTGCTCCTGTAACCTGTGTGAAGTCAGGTAGTTGTGTGGTCCAGTTATAGCATGGAGGTACATTCAAAGAAATACAGCCTGGCAACTAAGGAATAATTAAGCAATTAGAATCTTTAATACATCCCTTCAAGAAAATGCCCAAGAGGATTTGTTTTCTTAGCATACAGAAACCCATCCCACCCCATCCCCACCTTCAATCTTTCTCCTTCTCTTTGTATCTCTTAAACATCTGGCAGCAGCTCCTGAGTCTTTCTACATCACCCTGCTCTGCATTCTTAACAGCCCCTACTTCCCTCCACTTTTTTGTTACCTTGGAGGGGTGCATAATGCTGTAATCTTATGTATACATTTATTAAATAATTAGCAATTCTTTGAACATTAAATAGTCAATGACCCTCCAAATATTCTTAGACTAGGTATATAATAAATCAAAATATATACATTTAATAAAGTAATTTTTTTCTAAATATTTAAATATTGCAAACCTAATTCACTAGTTCTAAATGTTTAATTAAATTCACAAATACATTAATCTTATAAATATTTTAATACCTTAAGAGATAATACTTGGAAGATTATAATGATTACAAAAATCAGTGCACTTACATTAAACAAGTAACAAGATTATTAACATGATAAGAAAAAACCCCTCCTTATGTAAAAATGTGACACTGGGTGACTCAGTTGGTTTAAGCCTTCTGATTTCACCTCAGGTGATGATGTCACGTGGGTTCGAGCCCCACATTGGGCTCTGTGCTGACGGCTCAGTGCCTGGAGCCTGCTTTGGATTCTGTGTCTCCCTTTCTCTCTGCCCCTCCCCTGCTCATGCTCTGTCTTTCTCTCTCTCTCTCTCTCAAAAATAAATAAGCATTAAATTAAAAAAAATAATAATAAAAATGTGACACTCCCAAAATGCTTTCACAACTGATTTATACATGTACATTATTATGAAGAAAAATTTCCCATAAGGGATCATACACATATCCTTGCCAGTACAACACCTTATGCATAATGAACGTCAGCAACTATTTATTACATTGAACTTTATACCTAAGACTTCCCCCAGAGCAATGATATGATGATCTCCATTTTACAGATGAAGAAATAGAGTCATAAACAAGTTAAGACATCTTGGATTCTGAATTATCTCTTTCTGGCCCTTCTGTAAGCAAAACTGTGCTTCCCAGAAGTCAGAGGCAATGCTCCTCTCCAATTTGATGGTGACATAGGCCCTGGTCAGGCCTGCTAGAGGCCCATTGATGCAATAAAGAACAGAAAACAGAAGGAACTCATTAGAGTGTGTATTAGTCTGCTCAGACTGCCATAACACAATACCACAGACTGTGCGGCTTAAAACAAAGGTATTTATTTTCTTACAGTTTTGGAGGCTACAAGTCCAAGATCAAGGTGCCATCAGGGTTGGTTACTAATGTGGTCCCTTCCAGACTTGTAGAGAGAGCTACCATCTCACTGTGCCCTCACATGGTCTTTTCTCTGTGTGCACAAAGAGAGAGACAAAGAGACAGAAACAGAGACAGAGAACTCTCTTTGGTGCCTCTTCTTATAAGGCACCAGTCCTATCAGATTAGGACCCTACCCTTATCACCTTTATTACCTTCCTAAAGGCCCCATCTCCAAATATAGTTACATTGGGCGTTAGGGCCTCAACATAAATTTTGGGGGTGACACAGTTGGGTTCATAGAAGAACACAATGCGCCTGAGACAACATGACCCTCCTCGGCCCAATGCTTCTGGCCTCCTCCTCATGGCAGATTCTTCTCTCCTCACAGGCTATATGAACTCAGAACTTAGGGTACACCTCTGGGGAAAATAAGAGAGGTGTTAGGAAGATTTGACCTTTGTATTCTTGATCTTGTACATGACTTTCCCTCTGATTGTTTGCTGGCTTGTGAGTAAACCGAAGGAAAGTAAATGGCAACAGAGTCCAAACCATCACTTTTGCTGACCTTTAAAACTAGACTATCTCTTGGGAAAACCCCTTCAAGAGGCAGTGTGGTGCAACATAAAGAGCACTATAGCTGGAATCAGAAGTCCTGGGCTCAAATCCCAACAGCTTGTAAGCTCCCTCATGATTGAAGCTCTGGCTCTCCCCACCTCACCCCTTATCTCCTTCTCTCTTACTCCCTCCAGCAATGCTGGCTTCCTGCTTCTGCTCAAAACCAACAAGCATGCTTCCTACCTCAGGGCCTTTGCAACAGCCGTTTCCTCAGCCTGGAAATGTCTCCCTCAGGTATTCACTTGGCCCATTCTCTTACTTCATTTATTACTTTACTTAAATGCTGCCCCTCCCAGAAAGTTCTTCTCTAATCATACTATCTGAAATGGCCCCCACTCCTCTCTTCCATCAGGTCTATCCCTAAATCCTACTTTATTCCTCTTTGTAATATTTATTACCGTCTGACATTATTATATATATTTATCTGTTTGTGGCTTGTCTTTCCCGATATATTGCAAACTCCACTGGGGTAGGTTCATTAGTTTCATTCATTGCTACAGACCATGCCAAGATCAGTTCCTGAAATAAAGAAGTGACTCAATACAGATTTTGAATGAATGACTTGAATGAGCACTGCTTCCCAACTTGGCTCTTCCTTTCTCAGGCCCGGCCCTCAGGGGTCTTTGTCCTGCCCTTGACCTCATGGGTACTGGTGTCTCAGTGGACCCCAACGTGCCATCAACCCTGCAGCTCCTATAGCCATGCCAGCTTTCAGCAGACAGTGGGGGGGGGGGGGGGGGGGGTAGGCTGCCATGAGCACATGAGAGGTTCCAGAAAAGACATCTACCCTGAAATGGTACAGAGGGCATGGGTGAAAAAGAGAAGAGTGGCTCGGGGCCAGCTAACATCTTCAAGGCTGGAAACAAAATGGGAAATTGCATGACAGTGACCTTGCAAGAAGAAAAGTTGGGAGGGGTTTGCCAAAGACAAAGCACAAAGCAAAATTTTGTGCCCAAGATAAAAGTGTTTCTGGGCTACGGGGCGCCTGGGTGGTGCAGTCGGTTAAGCGTCCGACTTCAGCCAGGTCACCATCTCGCGGTCCGGGAGTTCGAGCCCCGCGTCAGGCTCTGGGCTGATGGCTCAGAGCCTGGAGCCTGTTTCCGATTCTGTGTCTCCCTCTCTCTCTGCCCCTCCCCCATTCATGCTCTGTCTCTCTCTGTCCCAAAAATAAATAAACGTTGAAAAAAAAAATTAAAAAAAAAAAAAGTGTTTCTGGGCTAAAGACAGAAGACAGATGAAGCAAAAAAACCTCAACAGGCCCAACTATCGGTGCAGAAAGGAAGAGAGTGAAAGCGCCCTGAGATAAGGACCGCTCACTGCCCTCTCCCTGCAGACTAGAGCAGCTCCCGGTACATCACAGGTACCCGGTGAATTTGTAGTTTATTTGAAGACGCATCCAGAGGGCACATTGTAGGGGTGTGTGTGGTGAGACGTAGCAAAAGTGGCACGTGAGAAAGATAGCCAACACAGACAGCTTCAAATGAAGAAGCTACTTTAAAAATTCATCAATGATGAGATGGAAAGCCAGGCAGCCACAGGGTCGCTCTCTGGTTTGAGCAGTAACTAGCTATGGGAACCTGGGTAAGCCACTTAATTCTTTTGTATCTTATTATTTCTCATCTGGGAAAGTGAGTACAAATGCTATTTACTTTGTAGATTGGATCTGAATTACATGCAAGAGAGCCCAGCATGGCCCCAGCACATGAAGGTGTTCTATTGCAATGCATGGAGAAGAGGGGAGGGAAGAGGAAGGGGCTAAATGGAGAGGTGGCACTGGACAGGGAGAGAGCAGTGGGTCAGGAGGGAGGATTCGGGCAGGGCGGACAGAGGAAACTTCCGCCTCAATGCTGAAGTGTTGACCCCTCTGGCTGGTGTGACCCCCACCCCCACCCCTGCAGAAGGCGCCTGGGGAAGCCCCGTGCCCACCTGGGCAGAGGCAGGGCAATTAAGGCCCATGGAAGTCTCACAGGTCTCTGCAGGAAGCAGAAGTTCGTTAACAAGGATTCATCAGACTTGGATGCCTGCTGGGGAGGAGATGGAAACACAGTAAATGCATCTCATCATCAAAAGCAGGAAGGAAACGAAACATTTTGGAAGTCACTGAAAGGCAGATTTTATGTAAGTTTGAAGTAAAGTGTCTAGTTAACCAGTTGCTTTCCGAGTGACTTCTCGATTTTGTATATTCAGTATAGACTTCACCTTGGCATACACTGGAAGGTTTGTGAGCTCAGTTGCTACGTTGCTACGTAGAAATTTGCTACGTAGAAATTTGTAGCAAGTTGCTACCTAGAAATTTGTAATGAACTCACTCAGCAAACAATGTAATCACCATCCCTTATTGATTGCCTGGATCAAAACTATTTTCGTAGAACACTAAGATGTCTTCAATGACAGTATAGAATAGTTTTCTAGATGCACCTCAGTGGCTCAGTTGGCTAAGTGTCTGACTTTGGCTCAGGTCATGATCTCATGGTTCATGGGTTCGAGCCCTGCACCAGGCTCTGTTTTGACAGCTCAGAGCCTGAAGCCTGCGTCGAATTCTGTCTCTCTCTCTCTCTGTCTCCCACTTGTGCTCTTTCAAAAATAAATAAATATTTTGAAAATAAAAAAAAAGAAGAGTTTTCTAGAGGCTACACAATGTGTGATATCATAATCTGAGAACATATATGCAAATGACAGGTCTTAAAGAGATTTACAAAAATGGAGAACACTGTCATTCTTCCAGTTTTTTTTTATCTTGAAAATATAGTTATTTTTCATAAAAACTTTAAAAGAAAGTGAGCATGTGATGGGTTCACTATTATTTTTTCTACTGAAATAAATATTTTAATAAGAAATTTAATTGAAAAGTAAATTTCAGTTTTTAATGTGGAAAATACTGATTGGTAGAATGTGCATAAACAAAAGCTTTTTGAGTCTTCAATAACTTGCAAGAGCGTAAAGGGATTGTAAGACCGAAATGATTGCAAAGTTCATAAGATCATGTACTTATCTTTTCTGTACATTATCTTTAGCCTACAGAACAGACCCCCCAGATAAAGCCTTTGATTTCCAGCATACAGAGAACAAAATGGAGGGGGAGCCTGGGTGGCTCAGTCAGTTAAGCATCCGACTCTTGGTTTCATTTCGGCTCAGGTCATGATCTCACAGTTCATGGGTTCGAGCCCCGCGTCCAGCTTTGTGCTGATAGCACCCAGCTTGTTTGAGATTCTCTCTCCCTCTCTCTATGCCCCCCTTCTGCTCATTCGCTCACAGACACACATACACACACACACACACACACACACACACACACACACACACACACACTCTCTCTCTCTCTCTCTCTCTCTCAAAATAAACATTTCTATTTTTTTTTATTTAAAAAAATTTTTTTATAATGTTTATTTATTTTGAGGGAGAGAGAGACAGAGTGTGAGCAGAGGAGGGGCAGAGAGAGAAGGAAACACAGAATCCAAAGAAGGCTCCAGGCTCTGAGCTCTCAGCAAAGAGCCCCACATGGGACTCAAACTCACAAACTGTGATATCATGACCTAAGCCGAAGTCAGATGCTTAACCAACTGAGCCACCCAGGCGCCCTAATAAACATTTTTTAAAAAGAAAACAAAAAGGAGCCTCAGAGAAAACAAAACCCACACCTCTAATAAGAGACAGATCTAGGTTTGCACATGCTCACTCTCTGCTATACTCACTTTTCTGCACTGCCTCCTGACATCTACTGTAGCAAAAGGACATTTTATGTCAGAGAAAGAAAACCACAATTGCTATCTGCAAGAGGCAAACTTCACTCTCCAATGCTTTCTGAAAAATATTCTCTGCATGACTTTGTCTCAAGGGAAGGAAACCGACTTAGTTTTAAAAGACATTTCTCTACCCCTGGCTTAGCCCTGGGGACCTGCTCCAGGCCAGGCCTTGGAAAGACCTGGGCCACCACATATGCACAGCGCCCTCTGCTGGCCCCTCTCTGCTCCAGCACTGCTTGCTCTGGTCTGGAGGCCTTAGCCTGGTTCCTGCTGACGGGGAGGGCCCACAGGCACTGCCGGCATCTTAAAAGTGTTGGGAATTACTCCAGTGGCAACTAGTCTTTTTACATGACTGCATGAAGCTGCCTTCAACAGTGAATCCTCCCTGGGAACCTCTCCTGGTTTCAAGTCCATTTTGCTGCATCATTCCCCTGCATCCGAGCTCAAAACACTCAAACTGCTCTTCTCTACACTTGTCTCTTGAGGAGGAAGCCTGGCATGAGCTTTGGACCCACACAAAACTAGATTTTAATCCAAGCCCTTCAACCTGTAGCTCAGCAAGTTACTTAACCTGTAGGAGCCCCACTCTTTTAATTTCAAAAGTAGAAATATTAATATTTAGCTTGTAGGGTTATTTTGAGCCTGAGGTGGGACAATCAGAAGTACTTGGCCCAGGGCTGAATGATCAGTGCTGGTTTCTGGTTTCCCACTTCCACTCTGGGCTGCAGGAAGAGCCCTCACAATGCAAAACGAGTCGCTGTCACTGAGGGTGGCCGTGGGCTGCATGCAACTTCACCACACCCTGGTCACCCTCTGGTCTTCTCTCATGGATTTAGCTGCCACCATGGGCAGGCATTCATGCAGCTCTCAGGATATAAAGTTGAAATGTTCGGTCTCCTGTCTCAAGGAGCTTATGGTCTAGTGCCTTAAACCCTTACAAGAACATTGTTCACATCATTCTTTCCTTAAAAGACTTAATTTTTTTTAAAGCATCTTTAGGTTCACAACAAAATTGAGCAGAAAGTACAGGGATTTCCCATGCATTCCCTTCCCTCAGATTCATGTGGCTTCCCCCACTATCAACATCCTGCACCAGAGTGGCACAATTGTTATCATTGACGAGCCTACATGGGCACATCATAACCACCCGAAGTCCACAGTTCACCTTAAGACTCACTTTTACTGTTGTACTTTCTATAGGTTTTGACAAATGTGTGCACGCTAGATGCATGTATACTAAACTGGAAGAGGGGTCAGAGTGAGATAGAAATTTGAAGCTATTACATTGCTGGCTTTGAAGAAGGAGGAGGATGCCATGAGCCAGAAATATAGATGGCTTCTAAAGCCTGGAAAAGGCAAAGAAATGATTCCCCCCCCTAGTGTCTCCAAAAGGAACACGACTTTGCCTTCATTGTAGCCCAGTGAGACCCACATCAGGACTTCTGATCTATAGAACCAAAAGACAGCAAAAATCTGTATTTGTTCAAACCACTAGGTTTATGGTAATTTTTTACAGCAGCAACAGGAATTGAATCTCAGAGGAGTATTTACCTCTGGGGATCAAAACACCCCAGCTGGCTGGAATGTGAGAACAAACAGAGTATCGAGAAGCAGAAATCTCACTGGTGGGGCCTACAGGGCAGCATTTTATTATAATAAGTACCATTTACATCATAAGCTCATATTTTTTTGCATTTCAGCCATCCTCGAAACAAGGCATCTGTAGCACTAAAATGATTCCTTTCTGTATGGAAGGGGTTATTTATCACATTATCCTATTTGAAGTGATTATTGTCATTCATCAAATTGAATTTAATTAATTTTCATATTTCAAGGGCCTGATAGCTGCTAACTATATCACTCGGCCAATAGCTCCATAAAACAATCTGTGTTTTTCCCTCTTGCATTTATTTGCATCCTTAAAAGGCTATATTTACTTCTCTGGAGCAAAACTGCTCTGGTGTGCCAGGCCGTATTGGCAAATTCTCCGGTGGGAAGAGAATCCTCTGGTAAAACACAGATCTAGAACGAGTGGCAAGCAGATGAACAGTAAGAACACTGTTTCAGCTGATGGAAAAGGGTGGAGGAGCGAAGGAATTCTGGGGGCGGGGGGGCAGTGTCTTCCCCTTTAGACTCTGTGAGCTTCCTGCAGATGAGCTGGGCTGCCCCATGGCAGAGCAGAAACAGTTCCAAGGTGCTTTCCACTCTGCAGGGGAGCTTATTCCTGACCTCATTTGTCTGGGGAAGTTGCAAATGGCTTTTTCATATTTGTTTTTCAGTTACCTCGGAAAGGCTCATGTCTGTGCATGCTTTCATACCAATCCTGGCCATTTCAGATCTCCTGTTCAGGGGCACACTGCCTTTGAGGCTAGCTCTGACCTCAGAGCTCCACCTGGGTGTCTGGTCACCCAGCCGGCAGTATCATGCTTTATTTTTGTGAATCAGCATAGACAGCAGGACTTATTCCCAGATTGGCCTGAGGGTAGCGCTAGAAAGTGCTTCAAAACAAAAGGACAAGGCTATTGCTGGATTTACGTGATGTATAATTAGGCTGATATCATCATATAACATATTATTACACTTATCTATAAAATATATGTGTCTCTTTACATATATACTAAGAGATATACAGAGAATTTAAGGCGAAATTTCTTTACAGCTCCAGCAAGGTTCTGCCACCTACATTGTATAACCTGTGATTACTACTCTGACCAATAGTGTTCTAACTGTAAACTGATGTGACCTCTGGACTCACCCTGCACTTTCAAATATCCTCCACAGCTGCATATTGACGCAGGCTTTCCCACATTACAAGGCATTTTCACATGCATTATTTCATTTAACCCTCACAACAGTCTGGTTTTAAAGTGAGGAACCTAAGGGTAAGAGGGTAAGTAATGTGCCCGAGATTATAGACCTACCAGCCGGTGGAGGTGAAGTCGACAAATAACATTTGCTATTTCTTCTGTTTGGTTACACCTTTTGGAAACTTAAAACTATCAAGAAGTCATGATGGTCATGAAAAGAATGATTATCACTGACTTAGCACATACTGTCCACCAGGTTCTGCACTGGGCACTTCTGTGCATTTTGCAAGTGATCTTTATGGATGCTCACTTTATGGATGAGGCATCTCAGGCTCAGAGAGGTGAACCAACAAGCCTGAGGCCACACAGCTCACATCTGGTGGAGCCAAGTTTGAATTCTGTTCTGACTCCAAAGCTCATGCTCTTCCCTTTTGACTATGTAAACTATCTGCATGTCAGTGCAAATTTAAATCCGTGTTGCTACCTTTTGTGCCAGTATTTGCATTTTGAAGCATGTCTAGTTATGGCATGAAAGGACATGTTCCTTATTAAAACAAACAAAAGAAAAGAAAACAAAACAAAAACACCAAAAACTCCAAGCCTCAGGAAATAGGTAGGATGGAGAATCTAGGGGTCAGTGGACAGTTACGTTAGTGCCTCTGAATCACACCAGATTGCCGGCCAGCCTGAGGCTGCTGGGGGCACAATTTCAGCTCTGGGAGGAGGAAGAGGCTCTTCTGGAAAGTGTTACATCTTCCCCGTAGCGGGGGAAGCCATGAGTTCTAGAAGCAGAACACCGGAGGCTGGGTGGCCCTGCTCATTAGGAGCTGTGTGGCCTTGACACCTCCTTACCCTCTTGGGGACTCTGCTCCCTTCCTTGGAAAGCAGGGATTAAATTAGATAATGCTGGGGGTGGGGGGTAGTTGCAAGGGAAACTATTCTTATGACTCCCTTCTAGTGAGTCAAGTCTCCCTTTGCCGGCTCTGAGTGAGCACTCTGAGGGACACAGTGGTGACAGCCTGGCAGCCGCACAAGGAGCAGCTTTCTCATGCTGCCTTCTGGATGGCTTTGTGCGGTGCAGATACATGCATCATTTCCTGCCCGAGTTTCCAAACCTCTTCACCAAGAGGCCACCTTACATGAAATAGCTGTTGTTTGTGTTAAGAAATGACTTTGCTAGTTTCAAGGACAGTTCTGGTTCTACAGGCCCCAATGACAGGGAGAACGAAGGCTGCCTGCAGATTTTCAGGACCCCAGGGACAGGTGGCCACACAGTGTGAGCTTCAGAGGTGGGTGGAGTTTCCCAGCTGGAATATCAGCCCTGTTGGCCTCACCTCTGGAAGCCTCAGTGTCCTTCTTTACATAATGAAGTTAACAGTTGCCACCTTTCAGGACCCCCGTAGGAACTGCAGGTAATGTGAATGAACTGCCTAACAAAAAGCCCGCTATATAGTAGGTATTCAGTAAACGTTGTCTAATTTCCCTTTCCACCCTTTCTTCCTAATACCCACGTTTACAGGTGGGTGTCTATAACAGACTCAAGGGCAAAAGTGCAGCGGATGAAGAAAGGCTGTGGGAGAGAGAGGCTCCTTACTGGGCTCTGTCCACTCTGGAAGAGTCACTTGAGCCCACCACGTTCAGATATTTCACCCAGACTGGACAATTTATGAAGACAACAAAGGGATTTGCCAAAGATGGCCGAATCTCTCTGTACTAATTAGAACAATATTCAGACACTGCTGTGTGGCGACCCCTACTGGGTTCTGGCATCTAACTCCTGTTTATCCTTAGGACTGGGGGACTTCCCTGGTGTGTCAGAGGCCATATAGAGGCCCCCACTGTAGTGTGTGAAATGTCTACTTCCGCCTCCAGCGCTGGTAATCCGACTTTGTTTACACAATTGCTGAAAGTATAGTTTTTAAGTCCTACATGTTCATCGAACGGATTTCTGTAAAAGGCTTTTCTTCCCCTTGCCAGTGCTGTGTGAATGCTGGCTGCCATTTCTCAGGCTGGATGGACATAGACCCCATTTGGCAGAATCATGGCACTTTTTGAGAAACAGTGTTTAAATAATTTCTGGGAAGCAGCGTGAGTGTTAATCACTTCATATCCAATTTTCTGTGGTTTCATTACAGTCTGTATGACTTTGGCCTCAAGGTTAAGGAAAAATGAAACAGGATGAAGCAATTTGCCCTGAGATAATGTCTATCATTCAGGCACATAAGTGAGCCAGAGCTATGTCCTGAGCTCTGGTTACATGCAGAGGGCTGTGCTAAGCAAGCTGGTGAGTATGTATCTTTTTGGTGTGGTCCCTGCCCTTAGGAATCTATAATAGGTTGTGGAAGCAGACATAAGGCGCTGAAATAGAGAAGGTAAACCTGATCAGTGTTTGCAATGTGGCAAGTGAGAGATAAATCAATGCAGGTACAGGTTCAGGGACAGTATCTAGAAACTAAGAATTAAGTGAGGGGTATTCAAGGATCTACAGGAAGTGAGAAAACCAACGTCAACATGGAGAAGCATTCTGGGTGGAAGCAACAGCCACATGAAGGCACATAAGTGAGAATTTGCCCAGTGCGTTTAGGACATGGAGAGTGTACCAGTGTATTTGCTTCGTTTCTTTTAGAATAGTGGAAATCAAGTTGGTAAAGATGAATTAGGGTCAATGAAACAGAAGTTGAGTTCTAAGCTGGGGAGTTGGGGCTTATTTCTTTAAGTAGTGAAGTCATTGTAAATCTTCAAGCAGACAAGTGGAATACTAAAATTAGTGTTTTGGGAAAGTGATATTGGTGGTGGTATGTGGAGGGAGTGTCATCAAGGAGCAAAGAGGAGACCTGTGGGGGGGAGTAATGTGAGGACTACTGCCAAGAGCTGACATGAAATCATAAGAACCTGAGCTAGGATACCCATGGAGGGAAAGAGGAATAAAAGACATGTTATATGTAACTTGTAAGGCAAGGAGATATGGACTTAAAGAGATCACAGGAGAAGCAATGGCATCACAGGGTGAAGGTGGAAAGTTGGAGATTCTTTGTGGGCACTGTATTGTCTCCTGGGTAAATTTGAGGTCTGGTGACATAACTAGCAACTGAAAGGTGAAAATGGCCAGCAAGTTACTGGAGATATGAGACAGGGATTGAGAATCAACTCCGGGCTGCAAACATGATTTGGGTGGCCCTTGCATGAGTGAATGGCAGAGTTATGTCAGCTTTTCTCTCCCGTGTGAGATTTAAGGCAGAGGAGAAGACTGAGGAGACACTGACAATCTCCAGAGAGGTCAGGACAATTGGAGAAGCAGGGAGGAAAAACAAGGAGGCTGGGATGAAGAGAACAGGCCAGGGTGATAACCCTGAAAAGAAGGGCCCCACCACAAGGCACGCTAGGCCCTTCACAGCAGGATGGGGTACAGGTGGGGAGAGAGAAGGCAGGAATTCAGGAAAAGAAAGGCAAGCTACAGAACTATTTTGGCTGTGAGGCTGGCCTCCTCAGAAGGGGCGCCCAAGAGTCGTAGCAAATGGAAGACTGGCTTGGCTGACAATGATATGAAGGTGTCCAAGCAGGTTGGGTAGAGGTAGGACCCATGGAGTCAGAAGGCTGGACCTGAAGAATCTGGGCATCAGAGGGTCTGTCCAAGAAAACAGGACCCCAGAAAGAAGTGGAGGATGTGGACAGGATCAGAATTCAGGTAAGAGAAGAGCCGGTCACAGCCCAGGAATCATAAGGTATAAGACTATCGTTTTGTTTCCTAAACCCTAATGGTTCAGAGGTGCTTCAGGGTCTGCTAAAGGGGCAGAGAGGTTCTACACTCCAAACTTCCATTCAACCTGAGCAGGTCTCTGTGTCTTATTTGTTGAGTTTTATGATAGGATTTAATTGGAAAAAAAGGTTCCACTACTAAAATAAAGTTTGAAAATCACTGGTGGCGGATGTGGCCTACCAGAAATAAAAGCAGAGGCATTATTATTGGCAGTGACAAAACAACAACAACAAAAAAAACAACTCAAAATGACATGAAAGTTCGTCAAGAAAAGAACAATTGAATAAATGGTGGCATGGCTGCTGGGACGAAATACTGTAGCCATTAAACATCATCAGCTAGACCTATGTGTATAAATTGACCTAACATCGGAGTGATGTCCGAGGTATATTGTTTAGAAACAAGTTTCAGAATAATGCATGTGGTATGTATATTTGTAAACAAATAAAAAGAAAAAAAAAAAGCCACCTACCCCCTCAAATCCAAAGAAACAGAAACCCGTATGTTTTTGTTTGTGTTGATATGAAAGATAACAAAGTTTACACAGTAGATTTTGGCTTCTTCAGAGGCTGGAATTGAAAGGAGGTGGTAAATTATCACATTTTAAAGAGCTGCTTTTATATTCTGTAAGCAGTTACTCTGAGCCAATATTTTTCCTTTTATACTTACTTGAAAATAACTATAGATTCACCAGAAATTGCAAAAATAGTACAGAGAATCCTGTGTTCCCTTCATCTACTTTCCCCTATAGTAACATCTTATGTAATGATCGTACAATACCGAAGCCAGGAAACTGACGTTGGTATAATCCATAAACCATATTCAGTTCTCACTAGTTTTATATATACTGTGTATGTGTGTGTGCATATATCTAGTTCTATGTAATTTTCTTACATGTGTAGATTTGTGTAATCACCAATCACAATCAAGATATACCAGGGCCACGTGGGTAACTCAGTCGGTTGAGTTTCCATCTCTTGATTTTGGCTCAGGTCATGATCTCCTGGTTGGTGAGTCTAGGTCTTATGTCAGGCTCTGTGTCGACAGTGCTGAGCCTGCTTGGGATTCTCTTTCTTCTCTCCCTGCCCCTGCCCACTCAAGTGCTCGTGCACATAAGTGCTGTCTCTCTCAAAATAAATAAATTTATGCTATGATCCCATCACCACAAAGATCCCTCATGCTACCGCTTTATGGCCACACCCATTTCCTGCCCTTCCTCCCACAGCCTGATACCTGGCAATCAGTAATCTGTTCTCTACTTTTTATAATTATGTCATTTCAAGAATGTTATACAAATGGAACCATACGGTATACAATCTCCTGAGATTGGCTTTTTTTCCTTCAGCATAACTTCCTGGAGATTCATTCAAGTTGTTGCATGTACTGGTAGTTCATTCCTTTTTATGGCTGAGTAGTGTTCCTTGGCATGGATGAGACACCGTTTGTTTAACCATTTGCCCACTGAAGGATAAATGGATTGTTTCCAACTTGGGGCTATGGCAAATAAAGTTTCTGTGGACATTTGTGTACACATTTTTGTGTGGACATAATTTTTCATTTCTTTGGGATAAATGCCCAGGTTTGTGATTGCTGGTTTATAAGATTAGTATATGTTTAGTTTTACAAGAAACTGTCAAACTATTTTCTAGAATGACTGCACCATTTGCATTCCTACCAGCAAGGCACAAGTAATCCAACTACTTGGCATCCTTGCTGACATTTGATATTGTCACTTCTTTTTTTCTTTTTAGCTGTTCTAACAGGTGTGTAGTGATATTCAATTTGCATTACCCTGTGGTTAATTATGGTGAGCAGATTTTCATGTTCTTGTTTGCCATCTGTATAGCTTCTCTGGTGAAATGTCTGTTCATGTCTTTTGCTCATTTTCTAATTGGATTTTTTGTATTTGTTTTAATTCTTGAGTCTTGAGATTATTTATTCTACATGTAAATCTTTTGTCAGATATGTGGTGTGCAAATATGTCCTTCCAGTCTGGTTCTTCTGTTTTCATCACTTTAACAGAGTCTTTTGCAGAGTAAAAGTGTTTCATTTTGATTTTTTTCTTTTATGAATTGTGCTTTGTGGTATCACATCTAAGAGCTTCACATCTCACAAGCAGGAGGCACGTGAGCCCTTTTGCTGAGGCGGCCCTATATGAGATTCCCTAGTTTCCCATCCACTGATGGAAAAGATAGTATTATGAACTTGAAATCACCCAATGACTAGGGGACTCAATTCTAGAAAGTACACTTATGGCAGCCTGCTCAGATGTCATATCCACTGGGTTAATGGACTCTTCTTAACAGCTCAGTGTTTCTCCTTGTTGCCAAACAGATGTGGCAGTGAACAAAGATGCCATTACTTACTCTTATCATTTCTCAGCTGCAAAGTTACTAGAACATGAATTTCAGCTAAGTCTATTGTGGTCCCTTCTACAGGGCAGAGGAACTAGCATCAGAAAAAGCCAGTTTATCTCTTACACTTTTGCAAAGATAAAAGGAAAGCTGAGCTCAAGTATTGTGAGTTTTTGCCTTAAATTCTCATCTTCTCCACGGTAAACAGAGAGAAGCAGAATATTAGAATTCAGAAAAACAAAGATGAAAATGTAATATCCATTAAAAAATGACAAATCAAACTATATTATAACTGAAAGAAATAGAATTTTGTTTTTAAAGGCAAATATGTTTCTCCAGCAGGATATAGTTTGGGGCTCTTTGGTCACAAATAAATCACTAAGAAACAATGGTATTTTATTATTGCACGGAGCCATTCCTGAAGAGAAGGAAATGATGGGTGTACAGAGCCATGCCAGGCTTTTGTTCAGCTTTATGGAATATATTGAAAGCACCACCAGAGACATCTACCCCCACTGCATTCAGAAACCCACAAATGAATGCAGCAGACTGCAAGACCCAAAAGTGTAAAATAGCACACAATAGAATATTGGTCTCCATGAGAATAAATTACACATTTTAATAGAAAGCTATCTAATATAAATTAGTTACACCTACTTCTCGAGATTACTCAGGAGGGCTCAGAACTAACAGTAAAGAGGAAAAGGACACAATAAGCAGAATAGTCTTCAGTGGGGCCTTTGGAAGGCAGTCCCAGAGAAAGCTAGAGAATAATTTTGTCAGAGTTGGGAGCTGGCGCACACAGTCTTTCCTACTGTCCTACGGACTTTCTGGAGTCTTGGCGAAATCACTGCGAAGGAATGCCACTTCCCAAATGAACCTTGCAAACCCCTTGGCAATCATTTCTATATGCAAACATTATCTAAGTAAGACATGGGGGAAATAAATGATGATTTGGTCATGGTCCGAGGGGCCACAGGAAGTAGTCAGACAAGAGGACCGTAGCTGGCCAGAAGAAAGCAAACCCTCAGCAGGGCTTCCTGTGAGTCAGGCCATGACCCAGGACTATGCAGTTACAGCTCACTAGTTTTCAGAACACCCCCAAGAACCAAGTACCATTAGGATGCCAGTTTACAGATGAAGAAAATGGGGCACAAAGAAGCTAAGCAACTAAGATTATTAAGTACAAAGACAGTGGCAGAACTAGAGTCCATGTTGTTAACCACCACACTGTGAGAGTGGTTCAGCAGGATGCTACATATGAGTCAGGAATAGAAAATTTGGTGCCGCGTCTTCCCACGTTCTATAGCCAGGTGCCACAGCTGTTTGCCCTGTATTGCACCTGCAACACGGCCCCTGTCGTTGTCACTGAGATGGAAGATTCCCATTGCTGCTACAAAGATTTTAATAAAGGAATGTGATGTCTCGGGAGAATTTCTCTAGGAGGAAAGAAAGGGCCTGGGAGGGGAGACTGAGTTAAGAGACACAGAAAAATGCTAAGGAAACACCAGGCCGGGATTCAGGATGCTATGGAACAACGATTTCAACCTGAACCAAGGAGTTAAGCCTGGAATGTCTAACAAAAAGTCCAGAGTGTCACCCTGGGCCCGTGTTAAGTGACCTAATTAGGCAGGTAGTAAACAGAAGAGACAAAAGTGATCAGACAACAGCCCAATCATTGTGTGAAGCCAGACTCCATTGACTAAATACATTACATGTCTATAAATTACCTTCTTTATGGTTTACTAATAATTTGGTAAAACAGCTTTGCCCAATAAGTATCCAACTAATACAGTTGTTCTGAACACCATTAGGAGAGCAGTCCCATGGAGAAACAAAGGGAAGAGTGGTTTTCCCAAGGTCTCACCCTTTAGAGAAGAGCCTGTGATTCCTTCATACCATCTGTGGAAGGTGCTAGCAGCACACAACAGGGAGCCTTCTCTTCAGTCATTCTATTACAGTGGTTTCCTTCCTCTCTGCAGTTATGTTTAATAGGAAAGCAAGATTCATCTTCCTCAACTTTGGCTTTGGGATTGCACCAGCGTATATATAACATATGGCACTATGATGACTGGACCACATGGCATTGGCCAGTTCACCAGATCCACCATGGCTGAGCCTGGAGCGTTATAACAGAGCATTACTACCAGCCTTCTCAGAGTTTCCCAGTGAGCCCAGGACAACATTTATACACATCCATTTCAGGCCACGGCAGGAGAGGGGGAAGGAAAAGCTTTCTTCTTACCTCTCTCAGAGCTCCTTTGCAAAGCAATGTTCTTTTCATAATAAGGTAACCAGCACCTTGCTGGACCAGAAGACAAAAACCAGCACTCAAATGAGCCAGCTTTTTTGGTCCCCCCTGAAACTCTCCATTCATGAGTGTTTCCCACTCCTCAGCACCCACCTGTGACCTTTGGTTCCTCATGGACTGCCTATTCTGACTGAAATATCTTTCTCTAATCTCCTCCTTCCTTAGCACCTGCTTAATTCCCACTCATTTTGTAGGAATCACCTTGGCCACCCCCTCCAGGAAGTCTACTCTGACTGCCTCAAGGTTATGCCATAAACCACCCATATATATGGCCCTCTACAGCCTGTGCTCACTACAGTATTTATCAAGCGATATTGCAATTTCTTATTTACTTTTCCTTTTTCTTCCAATAGACTGTAACCTCCGTGAAGGAAGAATCCGCATTTGTATCATGGCTCAGCCAGTACTCTGTGGAGTCCACATTCTGGGCCTTAACAGATATTTGCAGGGTGAGCTGATGTTGGAATCCAGCAGGTGTGGATAAGTGAAGGCCTTATTCGGGAGCAGCATGCACACAAACACAGTTAATGATGTCAGACAAGCCTGGGTTAGAATGCCAGTGCCACCACTTGCTAGCTAAGTGATACTAGACCCACCTGAACTTTAATTCCTTCATTTATAAAGTAATAACCACAACAATGACAATGAATAATAATAACTGGTCTTGTTTTTATTACAGTACCTACATTAGGATTGAAATAAGGATATATTCCTGGTGCTTACAGCAGAACTTGGCACATTCTCAAGGCTTGACAAATAATACCAACACGCCCTCGCCTCCCCTAATGCCAGCCAGTCCTCTCCTTGCCAGGGTGAGTTATGAAAAGAAAAATAATTCATATGTTTAGAAAACCCTGAAATTTATTTTTGAAGACAAGGAAATGGAACTGTTCTCCAAAGACAGCCTCCAAGAGACCAGAAACAGTCATCTTTTACAAAGACGAGTAAATATCTATCACAGTCTCATCCGGGATGACTCACACCAGCCAAGGATCTCATCTCCAAGGATGCATTTGAAGGGTTTCTCAAGAGTTGTTTTTTACTCACAAAACTCGCCATTAGGTGGCGGCTTAGCCAGGGTCCATTAGAGAGAAGAGCAGCCTAACCCTTAAAGGCGGGGCTGTTTGCAGAGGCCACACTGCTTAGAAGCGAATATCTGACTCATCCACAGAGCGTTAGCCCAGAAAGATGACAAGGGCTTATTTTAACAGTGCGTAAAATATAACATCTTTGGGGCCAGAGTAGTACAATAGACATGGTAAGCCTGATATGTAATCTCCCCAGAAATAAAATATTAAGGTGGTCAACAAATAAAGACATAAGGATTCAAAGTATTTTGGACACATGTCCTATAAGTTTGATCCCAAGATAATTAAATTATATCCCAAACAGTCTCATCTGGTCCTATGTCTGCCCTGTTTAAAAGCCTCCAGTGACCCCCTGGGTTTTCTCAACCAGTGGTGGGGGTCAGAGACTGGTGTCAGGATTTCTGACTGATGTCAGGCAGCAGACATGGTTTGAGAGGGAACATCTAATATGCCTATTTGTTTCATGATACAAACTCAGGAAGTAAAGCTTGATGAAATCTATTTGGTGGCTATATTCAGAAGATAGAATGAAAAAGCATTGCAAGGGCATGGATTTTTAAAAAGATATCAGAAATAGAAATATAATGACAATTAATGTTTATTAGGCTCAGTGCTATCTGCCTTACGTGCTTTATCTCATTTAGTTCATACAACAACCTCATGAGATGGGAATTACAAATATTCCCACTTGACAAATAAGAAAACTAAGGCTCAGGGGAGGGAGTCAAGATGGCAGAACAGCATGGAAGTTTTTTGTGTGTCTCACATCTATGAGATACGGCCAGATCAACACTGAACCATCCTGCACACCTAGAAAACTGATCTGAAGATTAACACAACAATCTGCACAACCTGAACCACAGAATTCAGCAGGTACACGGCGTGGAGAGGTGAACTGGGGAAGCAAGAAGCCCCAGTGGGCAGGGAACCGCTTTTGTGGGTGAAGAGAGGACTGAGGGGCGGAAGGGAAATACGGGAAAAGCACCCCTCCCCAAAAGCAGCTGGAGAGAAAATGGAAAATTAGAAATAGCTGCAGGGACTGAACTAAAAAGGGAGAAAGGAGAAGGTTTAAATTCCATTAAGACTGTAAACAAGGGGAACGCAAAGGCTGCAACTCCACAGCTCAGTACCTGGCGGTGCTCTGGTGAGAAGGGCGAATCCCCAGGAACAGAGTGGGGTCTGGGAGGTTCTCGGGCCACACGGGGAAAAGCAGTTCCACCTCTGGAAGGACATTTGGTAGAGACTGTTGAGGCCACCTGGTCCGAGCAGACCCCAGAAGGCGGCCACATTCGCTGGTGCTGGAACAAGGTCGTTGAGGGTGAAGCCTGGTGCCAGACATGCGTTGTGATTTTCCATAATCCCTGAAAAGCTGCTGCTACACTATCTCGCGAACATTTTCTGGGGCGGGCTGGCACCTGGCCGCAGTCTCGGGGCTCCGGCAGCAGCAGGGTCCAGCAAGCGTTCCTGGGTGCAGCCAGCATTCGGCCATTGCTCATTCGGCCATTGCTGGGTGAGACCCTCCCATAGAGGGGCGGAACGGGTCAAAGCCAGAGTCCTTTGGAAGTAAGGGGCTGGGTGAAACAGCCGCATCTGAGACAAAGCTCGGGAGAGAGGTACTGCCTGGGGCTTGACCAGGGACACTGAGGAAGTGGGGAGTGGACGAGAGCTGAAGACAGAGGACGGGTGCGAGATTGCTGAGCTGAGAGAACACAGTGCTGATATTAGAGACTGGGTTGCTGGGTGATGCCGTTTTTTTCACCGCTCCCGGCGCACGCGCATACGCGGCTTTGAGCACTGCAACAATCCACCCCAGTAAGCTAAGCAGCGCCATCTAGGGGAGAACGGAGCCATTACACTGAGCCCCGCCCAACTGGGGCCACCTCGCTCATCAAGAGCACAAGTCTCACCACCTGTTTAGTTTATGGGCTATAAAGCGATTCATAGTCTGATATCTAGGGGAAAATGAAGTAATTTCAGTCGTATTTCAATCTGTTAGCAGGTCAGTCTATTCAGTTTTCTTTCTTTCTTTTTTCTTTTTCTCTTTTTCACACCTTTTTCATGAATACAGAAAGAGAAAAAATTCATTTTTATTTTCAATTTTTATTAAAAACGTTTTTCGTTAATTTTTTCTACTATATTCTTTACTTTTGTGTAATTTTTTTTCAAATTATATTTTACTTCCATTATTTCATTTTAGTCTACTTCAGTGTATTCATTTTTTCAAATTCTCAATTTCCTTTTTCCCCCCCATCTTTTCTCTAATCTATCAAACCACTTTCAACACCCAGACCAAAACACACCTAGGATCTAACATAATTTATTTGATTTGTGTGTGTGTTTTTAATTTTTTATTTTTAATATTTTTTAAATTTTAATTTGTTTAATTTTAATTTTTCTACCTTATTAATTCATTTTCTCCCTTCAAAATGATGAAATGAAGGAATTCACCCCAAAAGAAAGAGCACGAAGCAACAGCAGGCAGGGATTTAACCAACACAGATAGAAGCAAGGTGTCTGAACCAGAATTTAGAATCACAATAAAAAGAATACTAGCTAGAGTCGAAAATAGACTAGAATCCCTTTCTACAGAGACAAAAGAAGTAAAAAATAGTCAGAATGAAATAAAAAATGCTATAACTGAGCTGCAATCTTGGATGGATGCCATGGCAGCAAGGATGGATGAGGCAGAACAGAGAATGAGCGATATAGAGGACAAACTTATGGAAAATAATGAAGCAGAAAAAAAGAGGGAGATTAAAGCAAAAGAGCACGATTTAAGAATTAGAGACTCATTAAAAAGGGACAACATCAGAATCATAGGGGTCCCAAAAGAGGAAGAGAGAGAAAGAGGGGTAGAAGGGTTATGTGAGTAAATCATAGTGGAAAACTTTCCTAACCTGGGGAAAGACACAGACATCAAAATCCAAGAAGCACAGAGAACCCCCATTAGATTCAACAAAAACCGACCATCAACAAGGCATATCGTAGTCAAATTCACAAATACTTAGGCAAGGAGAGATCATGAAAGCAGCAAGGGAAAAAAAGTCCCTAACCTACAAGGGAAAACAGATCCAGTTTGCAGCAGAACTATCCACAGAAACTTGGCAGGCCAGAAAGGAGTGGCAGGATATATTCAATGTGCTGAATCAAAAAAACATGCAGCCAAGAATTCTTTATCCAGCAAGGCTGTCATTCAAAATAGAAGAGATAAAAAGTTTCCCAGACAAACAAAAAATAAAGGAGTTTGTGACCACTAAACCAGCCCTGCAAGAAATTTCAATGGGGACTCTCTGAGGGGAGAAAATATGAAAGATAAATACATACATACATACATACATACATACATACAAAAGCAACAAAGACCAGAGAACACCACCAGAAACTCCAACTGTACAAGCATCATAACAGCAATAAATTCATATCTTCCAGTACTCACTCTAAAGATGTAGGGTAACAGGGGCGCCTGGGTGGCGCAGTCGGTTAAGCGTCCGACTTCAGCCAGGTCACGATCTCGCGGTCCGTGAGTTTGAGCCCCGCGTCAGGCTCTGGGCTGATGGCTCAGAGCCTGGAGCCTGTTTCCGATTCTGTGTCTCCCTCTCTCTCTGCCCCTCCCCCGTTCATGCTCTGTCTCTCTCTGTCCCAAAAATAAATAAACGTTGGAAAAAAAAATTAAAAAAAAATAAATAAAGATGTAGGGTAACAGAATGAATAAGAAAACAAGATCCATCTATATGCTGTTTACAAGAGACCCACTTTACACCTAAAGACACCTTCAGATTGAAAGTAAGTGGATGGAGAACCATCTATCATGCTAATGGTCAACAAAAGAAAGCTGGAGTAGCCATACTTATATCAGAAAATCTAGACTTTAAGATAAAAACTGTACCAATAGATGCAGAAGGGCATTATATCATAATCAAGGGGTCTATCCACCAAGAAGACCTAATAATTGTAAACATTTATGCACCAAATGTGGCAGAACCCAAATATATAAATCAATCACAAAAATAGAGAAACTCATTGATAGTAATAACATAAAAGTAGGGAGACTTCAACACCCCACTCACAGCAATGGACAGATCATCTAATCAAAAAATCAACAAGGAAACAATGGCTTTGAATAACACACTGAACCAGATGGACTTAACAGATATATTCAGAACATTTCATCTTAAAGCAACAGAATATACATTCTCCTCCAGTGCACATGGAACATTCTCCAGAACAGACCACATACTGGGACACAAATCAGCCCTCAGCAAGTACAAAAAGATCGAGATCATACTATGCATATTTTCAGACCACAACGCTATGAAACTCGAAATCAACCACAAGAAAAAATTTGGAAAGGTAACAAATACTTGAGGACTGAAGAACATCCTACTAAAGAATGAATGGGCTAACCAAGCAGTTAAAGACGAAATTAAAAAGTTCATGGAAGCCAATGAAGATGATAACACCACAACCCAAAACCTCTGGCACACAGCAAAGGCAGTCATAACAGGAAAGTATATAGCAATCCAGGCCTTCCTAAAGAAGGAAGAAAGATCTCAGATACACAACCTAACCTGAGGCCTTAAGGAGCTGGAAAAAGAACAGCAAATAAAACCCCAAAACAGCAGAAGACAGGAAATAATAAAGATTAGAGCAGAAATAAATGCTATCAAAACCAAAAATCAGTAGAAGAGATCAATGAAACCAGAAGCTGGTTCTTTGAAAGAATTAAGAAAATTGATAAACCATTAGCCAGTTTGATCAAAAAGAAAAAGGAAAGGACCCAAATACATAAAATCAAGAATGAAAGAGGAGAAATCACAACCAACACAGCAGAAATAAAAACAATAATAAGAGAATATTATGAGTAATTATATGCCAATAAAATGGGCAATCTGGAAGAAATGGACCAATTCCTAGAAACATATACACTACCAAAACTGGAACAGGAAAAAATAGAAAATTTGAACAGACCCATAACCAGTAAGGAAATCGAATTAGGAATCAAAAACCTCCCAAAAAACAAGAGTCCAGGGCCAGATGGCTTTCCAGGGGAATTCTACCAAACATTTAAGGAAGAGTTAACATCTATTCTCTTGAAGCTGTTCCAAAAAATAGAAATGGAAAGAAAACTTCCAAACTCTTTCTATGAAGCCAACATGATCTTATTCCAAAACCAGACAGAGACCCCACTAAAAAGGAGAACTATAGACCAATTTCCCTGATGAACATGGAGGCAAAAATCCTCAACAAGATAGTAGCCAACCAGATCCAATAATACATTAAAAAAATTATTCACCACGACCAAGAAGGATTTATACCTGGGAAGCAAGTCTGGTTCAATATCTGCAAAAACAATTAACATGATTCATCACATCAATAAAAGAAAGGACAAGAACCATACGATCCTCTCAATAGATGCAGAGAAAGCATTTGACAAAATACAGCATCCTTTCTTGATAAAAACCCTCAAGAAAGTAGGGACAGAAGGATCATACCTCGAGATCATAAAAGCCATATACAAAAGACCCAACGCTAATATCGTCCTCAATGGGGAAAAACTGAGAGCTTTCCCCCTAAGGTCAGGAACAAGACAGGGATGTCCACTCTTGCCACTGTTGTTCAACATAGTATTGGAAGTCTTAGCCTCTACAATCAGACAACACAAAGAAATAAAAGGCATCCAAATCGGCCAGGAGGAGGTCAAACTTTCACTCTTCGCAGATGACATGATACTGTATTTGGAAAACCCTAAAGATTCCATCAAAAAACTGCTAGAACTGATTCATGAATTCAGCAAAGTTGCAGGATATAAAATCAATGCATGGAAATCGGTTGCATTTCTATACAACAACAATGAAGCGACAGAAAGAGAAATCACGGAATTGATCCCATTTACAGTTGCACCAAAAACCATAAAATACCTAGAAATTAATCTAACCAAAGAGGTGAAAAATCTATACACTGAAAACTATAGAAAGCTTATGAAAGAAATTGAAGAATACACAAAAACATGGAAAAATTTTCCATGCTCCTGGATAGGAAGAACAAATATTGTTAAAATGTCGATACTACCCAAAGCAATCTACATATTCAATGCGATCCCTATCCAAGTAACACCAGAATTCTTTACAGAGCTAGAACAAATAATCCTAAAATTTGTGTGGAACCAGAAAAGACCCTGAATAGCCAAAGCAATCTTGAAAAAGAAAACCAAAGCAGGAGGCATCACAATCCCAGACTTCAAGCTATACTACAAAGCTGTAATCATCAAGACAGTATGGTACTGACACAAGAACAGACACTCAGATCAATGGAACAGAATAGAGAACCCAGATATGGACCCACAAACATATGGCCAACTCATCTTTGACAAAGCAGGAAAGATTATCCAATGGAATAAAGACAGTCTCTTCAGCAAGTGGTGCTGGGAAAACTGGACAGTGACATGCAGAAAAATGAACCTGGACCACTTTCTTACACCTTACACAAAAATAAACTCAAAATGGATGGAAGACCTCAATGTAAGACAGGAAGCCATCAAAATCCTCCAGGAGAAAGCAGGCAAAAACCTCTTTGATCTTGGCCACAGCAACTTCTTACTCAACATGTCTCCAGAGGCAAGGGAAACATAAGAAAAATGAACTAGGGGGACCTCATCAAAATAAAAAGCTTCTGCACAGCAAAGAAACAATCAGCAAAACTAAAAGGCAACCGACAGAATGGGAGAAGATATTTGCAAACGACATGTCAGATAATGGGTTAGTATCCAAAATCTATAAAGAACTTATCAAACTCAACACCCAAAAAACAAATACTCCAGTGAAGAATTGGCAAAAGACATGAATAGACACTTCTCCAAAGAAGACATCCAGATGGCCAACTGACACAAAAAAATGCTCAACTTCACTCATTATCAGGGAAATACAAATCAAAACCACAATGAGATATCACCCCACACCTGTCAGAATGGCTAACATTAACAACTCAGACAACAACAGATGTTGGTGAGGATGTGGAGAAAGAGGATCTCTTTTGCATTGTTGGTGGGAATGCAAGCTGGTGCAGCCACTCTGGAAAACAGTATGGAGGTTCCTTAAAAAACTAAAATAGAACTACCCTACGACCCAGCAATTGCACTACTAGGTATTTATCCAAGGGATACAAGTGTGCTGTTTCGAAGGGACACATGCACCCCAATGTTTATAGCAGCACTATCAACAATATCCAAAGTATGGAAAGAGCTCAAATATTCATCAATGGATGAACGGATAAAGAAGATGTGGTATATATATATACAATGGAGTATTACTGGGCAATCAAAAAGAATGAAATCTAGCCATTTGCAACTACATGGATGGAACTGGAGGGTATTTGTAAAATTGGTAAGAGAAAGACAAATATCATATGACTTCACTCATATGAGGACTTCAAGAGACAAAACAGATGAACATAAGGGAAGGGAAACAAAAAGAATATAAAAACAGGGAGGGGGACAAAACAGAAGAGACTCATAAATATGGAGAACAAACTGAGGGTTACAGGAGGGGTTGTGGGAGGGGGGATGGGCTAAATGGGAAAGTGGCACTAAGGAATCTACTCCTGAAACCATTTTTGCACCATATGCTAACTAATTTGGATGTAAATTTAAAAAATAAAATAAAATAATAGAAAAAAAAAGAAAAGAAAAAGAGAACTAAGTCTCAGAGAGGTTACATAATTTGTCTCAGGGCACACAGCTGGAACCCAGGGCCAGGGTTCCTATCTCAGCGTTCTGACTGCAGAATGCACAGGAACTCTGAGGTGGTTGGCGGGACTCCTTCATGCTTTGGAGTGTTCTTTCCTGCCTCCTCTCCTCCCAAGTACGCCCACACCTCTTAATGAAATAAGCTTCCTGTACAGGAGCAGTTTCCTGGGCTGGCTGGACATCCCAGGAGCTAAGGTGTCACTTGAGGTTACTCTGAGCTGGGTGAAGGACTGAAGGAAAAACAGCTCCTTCCAATAGGTGTTTGTTGCTGGGCCCTCCGTGGCTGGCTGCAAATCAAAGCAGTCACTGATCCGAGACAGAAGTCTTCAAATTTAGAAATCTCCAGCCCAAACAGTTTCAGCCTGTGGTTGTGAAAATACAGGACTGCTTGCCTTGAAAGTGTTGGGAATCTCTCTTCTCCATCTTTCTTCGTTCAAGGGCAGAATCTTGAGCTCACCATGTTCTCTCAAAAGCCAGGCTTTGCACATGCCCTCTTGACCACTTGTCCTCAGCTCTGACACTGCTTCCTCTGCAGAATCGCACCGGCCTCCATCAGGGCTCCACGTGCCCTTCCTGGCTCCCAGGGGCTTCTGTAACCCCTAGTACAAGAATATTTCTTACTGCATCTTACCCATTGTCTGCCTCCCACGCTTGACTAAGAGCTCCCTGAGGGCCCAGACCTGCCCTGTGTCATCCTCAGCTGCCCAGTCCAGCCTGCTGCTGGGCACAAAAAAGATACTCTCCATTCGGAATGTTAACCAAATGAACGAGTTCTTAGATATCCTGTTTGTTCTCAAGTCAGAGAGTGGAACACCTTAAGCTGTAAAACTGGTTTGGACTTAAAAGCAGGAACAGGCTCTATGTAAGCACAATTCTTGGCTCTAAGATACGTTCCAAGATAGGGCACACTGGATATCACTGAGGCTGTTAAAGGGAAATCTGGTACATAACCCACAGGGCTTCCTCAGGCTCTTGCTTGACTGGAGGTCCCTGTTTGTAGCAAGGAGTTGGGGGTAGTCCTTCTGGCCCCATCTTTTTTTTAAAGTTTATTTATTTATTTTGAGAGAGACAGAGCAGCACCAGTGGGGGAGGGGCAGAGAGAAAGGGAGAGAAAGAGAATCCCAAGCAGGCTGCCAGTGCAGACTTCTGGCCCTCACCTTGATACTCCCTCTGAT
The DNA here is from genome assembly GCF_028749965.1 of Puma concolor. NCBI lineage: Eukaryota > Metazoa > Chordata > Mammalia > Carnivora > Felidae > Puma > Puma concolor. The sequence continues at coordinate 219,714,719 of NC_141667.1, forward strand.
TCTCAATAATAGCTAGGGGTTCTTCCTGAAGGAAACCCAGCTATAAGCAGGTCTGGGGGTTTTTTTTTGTTTGTTTGTTTTTTTTAATGTTTATTACTTTTTTTGAGAGAGAGAGACAGAGACAGAGCATGGGCAGGGGAGGGGCAGAGAGAGAGGGAGACACAGATCCCAAGCTGGCTCCAGGCTCTGTGCTGACAACTCAGAACCTGACGTGGGGCTGGAACTCCTGAACCGCGAGATCATGACCTGAGATGAAGCTGGATGCTCAACTGACTGAGCCACCCAGGTGCCCCTAGGCAGGTTTGTTTTATTCACAATTAACTTTCAGGATATTTGTCTTCCTTTAGCTGTGTTGGTTCTACAGGGCTGTAGTTTGTACCTGCTGTCCTTAGTTTCTTGCAGATACAGATACACACATTTTTTAAACTTCAGATGTAGCATTTTAGTTTCAACTCAATACTTACACTGTCAATTTAGTGCTCTCCATGAGCACAAAACCACCACAGCAATCTTGTTGCCTTGAAATTGTTACCTTCTGAAATCAGCCTCTCCTGAGAGCTCCATCTCCTGAGTTTAGAGCAAGTTTCTAGCATGCCTCCTATAGAAGCAAAAGAAAATACACATTTTCCAGTCCTGTCTTGCCAAAGATTTCAAAAATATATTGTCAATATTTTATGCTTACAGTAAAGAAGAAAGAGTAATACAACAAACATCTGTTCTCCACCACCCAGCTTTGTGATGTGTTAACATTTTGCTACATCATCCCCAAATTACTGTGTTAAGAAGTAAATTACAGGCGGGTGTTGGTCATTAAGCGTCTGACTTCAGCTCAGGTCATGAACTCACTTGTGAGTTCAAGCCCCGCATCAGACTCTGTGCTGATAGTGCAAAGCCTACATGGGATTCTCTCCCTCTCTCTCTCTGCCCCTCCCCCACTCATGTGCCTGCTCTCTCTCAAAATAAATAAATAAACTTAAAAAAAAAAAAGAAGTAAATTACAGATACAGTTGAAGATTCCTATTTGGAAAGGGAGGGCATCCAAAATTACATTTCCTCTCTCTCCCTCTACTATCTTGAATTTCGATGTTTATCATCCATCCCCAATATTTTTAAACACTGACTACATATATATGGATCCATAAACAAGATTTAGTATTGTTTTGAACTATTTTAACAGTATGGGAATGATATAGTACAGCACAGATCCTTCTGTAAATTGCTTTCTTCACTCAATATTATTTTTGAGATTTAAAAATACTGATGCACATAGGATGAGTTCATTCACTCTAACCACTGAATTGTAGGAAGAGATGCTTTCTTTGACTAGTCTGTGAACATTTAATTACTCTCTATTTTTTTTCCTGTAAAACCAGTACCACAGTGAACTTTCTTATACACATCTATTTGTGCAATTTAAGAAAATATCTCCAGTAGAATTGGTGGGTCATAGAATGAGATAGCTTTAACTTTACTAGATGTTGTCAAATTGTTCTCTAAAAGTGGTTGTATCAATTTATATGGCCAATAACAATGACAAAGTTTCCATTTTTTCATGTCCTTGCCTCCTCTTTTATGGGAAAAATTTCAAATTTACAGAAAAGTTGCCAAGATGGTACAATGAACATATGTATATACTTTATCTCAATTCAACGGTTGTTAACATTTTGCTTCATTTGCTTTCGCTTTCTCTCACTTCAAATTTCTGGGCCTTTGTTTTCCATATTTTAACATGTATACATATATCGAAAATTATATATATATAATTTTATATATATATATAATTTATATATATATAATCAGCACAGAGCCGGATGCAGGGCTTAAACCCAGGAACCATGAGATCATGACCTAAGCTGAAGTCGGATGCCCAATTGACTGACTTAAGCTTATTTATATATATATAATAATTATATATATATATATATATATATATATATATATATATATATCTTAGAATGAGAACATTCTCCTACATAACATAATGCAGTTATTATACTCAAGAAATCAAGCAATGATATAATTCTATTATGTTGTCCAGATTCAAATTTCCCATTGACGTAATCATGCTCTTTAAAAATTTTCCCCCAGTCTAGAATCTAATCAGGGATTGAATATTGCGTTTAATTGTCATGTATCTTGAGGGTTCTTCAATCCTCTTTAATTTAGAAAAATTCTTCAGCCTTATTTTTTTATTTCATGACATTGATGTATTTTTCCTTGCTGACTCTTGATAATGGCAGACTTTTTATTCTTTACCAGACTGATGGGGGTGAAACAATGTCTCATTGTGATTTTAATTTGTTTTTCCTTGATTCCTAGTGAATTGAGAATTTTTCATATGCATGTTGGCAATTTAAATATCCTCTTTTTGGGGGTGCCTGAGTGACTCAGTCAGTTAAGTGTCTGACTCTGGATTTTGGCTCAGGTCATGAACTCACAATTCGTGGGATTGAGTCCCATGTAAGGCTCTGCACTGACAGTGTAAAGTCTGCTTGGGATTTTCCCTCTCTCTCTCTCTCTCTCTCTCTCTTTCTGTCCCTCCCCCTTGCACACTTGCCCACTTGCATTCTCTCTCTCAATAAATAAACATTTAAAAAAAATCCTCTTTTTGGGCTCCTGGGTGGCTTAGTCAATTGGGCATCCGACTTCAGCTTAGGTCATGATCTCATGGTTCCTGGGTTTAAGCCCTGCATCCGGCTCTGTGCTGATGGCTCAGAGCATGGAGCCTGCTTTGACTTCTGTGTCTCCGTCTCTCTTTGCCTCTCCCCACTCATGCTCTGTCTCTCTCTGTCTCTCAAAAATAAATAAATGTTAAAAAAATCCTCTTTTTTGATTTGCTTCTTAATATCCTTTACCTGTTTCAGTACCATGTTGTTTACCATTTTTTATATATTTATAAAAGTTCTAGGTATATTCTGGATACTGAATGATTGTCAGTGAAAGGCAGTGTTAGCCAAGAGGCTTGCCTGTGTTGTCAGAGGTTTTGATTTTAATATTTAAATATATCTATCATTCCTTTTTAATGATTAGTGACTTTGTAATAAATCATTCTCCATTCTGAGATCATAAGACATTCTCATAAAGATAAAGATAATTTTAGATATTTTACCCACTTGAGATCTATTTTTGTTCTAGTGTATGATGCAGATCTAATTTCAACTTACTATGTGCAATGTATTAGTGCCACTTATTGACGAGGCCATCCTTTCCCCACTGATGCACGATGCCATTGCATGTGTCAGGTCTCCACATACTAGCATTTGGCTTTTTCCATTCTAGAGTGGAATTGGTTATAGGTCATAGGTGAGAGGCTATAGAAATCTTTAACTTTACTAGATATTGCTGAGTTGTCTTTAAAAATGGTTGTATTGGTGTTTACTGCCAGTAACAATGACAAAATTTCCATTTCTTCATTCCTTCACCAAGTCTTTTTTGGAAAAAAAAATTCCATGGGTTTATTTTGCCATCCATAAGTCAATATCACACTTGGGTTAAATACATCTTTGCAATAAGTGTTGCTAGCTGGTAAGGAAGATTTCTTCCACCGGCTGGCCCCAAGATGAAGACGACAGGTACGTGGGACAGGGTCACACTTCCTCAGCTGTGCCTTAGCTCACCTCCATTCTCCACTCACAGGCACACATTGGCTGAATAAAGGCTTATTGATGAGTGCTACTGAGATTTTGTGGTTTGTCATGTAGCATTATAAGGACACTGAGAAGATTAAATGAGCAAATCCCTGTGAAGCACTTGGTACAAAGTAAGCATTTCTATAAATGTAAGGTATCATGACAATTTCAGTTAATGGCACTGAATGAGCTGAGTCATTCAAATTGGAGACCTGGGGCTCATCACCGATTCCTATATTGTCCCCCCTCCACACCGTTACCAAGTCCACTGATTCTACATCCTTGATATTTCTCACACCAGTTACCACTCCCTTTCCCTTCTGCCCTTGCCCTGGTTCAAGTCCTCATTGCCCCTTATCTTGATTACTGACCTCCCTGCAGCCACTCTTACTCTGCTAATTCCTCCTCTATGCTACTACCAGAATGATATATCTAAAATACATTTGATCATGACAGTCCTCACTGCCTTCAGAATCATATACTTACTACCTGTGTGACTTTGAGTAAGCTACTTAACATTTCAAGCCTCTGTTTCCTGATCTGTAAAATGGGGATAATGATAGTACATCTTCTAGCTGTTGTGAACATATGATGTAGTTTACATGTAGTGCATGGTGCATGATGAATACTTGGAAGATATTACTTCTAGTTATTACTTTCTCATTTTCATTATTTAATGAAACCTATAGTGGTTCTGTGATGCTGGTTGTTTCTCCAACATCCTTATCATTTTCTTTCTTTCTTTCTTTCTTTTTTTTTTTTTTTTATCAGTATCTGAAGTCTCAACCATGTGGTTTGAGTTGGATTGACTTTCATCTCAAATCTAACTAAGGTCAATCTCAATTGCTTAAACTAATCAAATTTTCCCATTGCCTGAAGCCAAGTCTGACCAACAAAAGCCATAAAGGTTTAATTCCAGTGCTTCAGTTTGCAACATTGAAAAGTGGACTCTCCTTCCCTGGAGATCCTGAACAAGAGTAGTTGCAGCCCCAGGAGCTACATGCTGCCATTATAGGACCACAAGTGAAGTCAGCTACTTCAGAAAGCACCTCTATGAAGGCAAAGTGGAGGCTTGGAATGAAACGGGATTAAGCTACCGGTTCAAGCCTCACTCGAAGCTAGCCCTATATCTTGACTTTTCATGAACCCATTAATCTGCTTTATTGTTTAGGCCAGTTTTAGATGAGTTTTCTGCTACTTGTAACAGAGTCTAACATACAGTACCTGAAAATGGATTCTTAAATACCTCTTCTTCAAACCATACTGTTCTAAGTGAAGTGGACTCTAGGTTCCTTACCTACCATAGTGGGTTGAATGATGGATCCCCAAAATATATGTCTACCTGGAACCTGTGAATGTGACCTTATTTGGAAAAAGGGTCTTTGCAGATGTAATTCAGTTAAGAAACTCAAAATGATATATTCTGGGGGCGCCTGGGTGGCGCAGTCGGTTAAGCGTCCGACTTCAACCAGGTCACGATCTCACGGTCCGTGAGTTCGAGCCCCGCGTCGGGCTCTGGGCTGATGGCTCAGAGCCTGGAGCCTGTTTCCGATTCTGTGTCTCCCTCTCTCTCTGCCCCTCCCCCGTTCATGCTCTGTCTCTCTCTGTCCCAAAAATAAATAAACGTTGAAAAAAAAAATTAAAAAAAAAAAATGATATATTCTGAAATAACTGGGTAAGCCCTAAATCTAGGGACAACTGTCCTTATAAGAGATAAAAGAGAATAAGACATGAACAGAAAAAAAATACCATGTGAAGGCAGAGGCAAATGTTGGAGTTATGCATCCATGGCCAAGGAACGCCTGGGGTCACCAGAAGCTGCAAGAGGCAAGGAAGGATTCTCCCTTGGTCTTCAACACTAGAGCCTAGGGACACCGTAATTTCAGACTTCTAACCTCCAGAACTGTGACAGAATTCATTTCTATTATTCTAAGCCATCAAGTTTGTGGTGAGTTATTATGGTAGCCCTAGGAAATTAATACACCTGTCGTAGACAGGCATTTTTTATAACTAGAACTGACAGAATGCGGGGACCTGCGTCTCCATGAATTTCCAGTGTATACAGGAGAAGTTACTGGAGTGTATTTCTTCACAGAGCCTTCTTCACTCTGGTGCTTCCATATATGTCTATAACACGTGATTATTTTCCAGATCCATAACCTGAAATCTTACCTAGGTCCCTTTTTTTTCTCCGCTTTTATCACAATTTAAACCAAACTAGGATGGCCAGATGGGTAAACCATTCTAGCTTACACCTTCTGTCCCGATGTAATAGCACCTTTTCACTCTCAGAAATGTCCCATTTGGTCAGTTAATTCTATGGTCACCCAAGGTTCAAGCCTTGTTAATGAAATCTGTCAGCATCTGCTAAACTCATTGTGTTTAAGATACCACTTACTACCTTCCTACGCACACTTCCTGAGAAAAGGTGTCTGTGCCCAGACCTCTAGTCCTTCAATGGCCAGCACCACAGGTTTCCACATCCATGATGGATTGAGGTGGCCACCTGCCTCGAGTGTACCTCATCCATAGGCTAGTCAGAAGCAAGTGACTTTTGTCATCTGTCTCAAAAAGATGAGCTGGATATATCAAATTCTTCTCTCAGGAATTTGAAATTGAGAAATCAAGAGACTTGAGTCATTAGGAACATAGCTGTAATGAAAGGACATGAAGCAGTGTTCAAGACTTGAGTTAGAATCTGTTGGTCCCCCCATTAAAGAGCTGGAGAGTATCAGTTGTCAATACTGCCACAGGATTGTATGTCTGGAGTTGTGCTCTGGGGGGCGCCATTCACACAGAACGCCTAGTGGTTGGTGCTTCCTGAAGCTGTGTAGTGAGGTGGCCCGACTTCCTGGCATCCTTCTGTTCCACTTCCCGTTGTTGCTCATCTCTATCAGTGGTTTGCATCCCCTACTGTACATTAGAATTACCTGGGGAGTTGAAAAAAGTCCCGATTCCCCAAGTCGCACTCTAGACTAAATAAATGAGAATCTCTGGAGTGAGATCCAGATCTCAATAGTTTTAAAAACTCCTCAGGTGAGGTGAATGTGTAGCCACGTTTGAAGGTCACTGATAACTCCCTGAGCTCCCTTTTCGGAGGTCGTTTGAGAAGGTCTCTGTTGCAACCTAAAGACCCATATACATTACTCTCCCCAGTCTCTCTGAGGGGCTTTGACATTTCCCTGATGTTCTCAAGGGAAGGGCATGGTCTATGATAGTCTTCTAACTGACCAGCTGTCATAATCCTTATCTGGAATAATCTCGTGCACTCCGCCTGACACTCTAAATAGTGAGGTGGTTAAATTGCTGGCTAATTTCATGAGCTGTTCGCATAGCTCTTTGCATGAAAATGAGAATTATGTAAAACAGAATCTTGTTTTTTGTTCATTCCTCTTGGTGCTTCTGTAGACAGGATGAATCATCTCTCAGCTACAACTGGACTGGAATTTCTCTTAAAATACACAGCAAAAGTCGACTGTGCATTTTTTCTTCTCGTATTTCTCCTTATTGGTTTCAGCCTGCTCATTTTCTACCATGTTTCTGTCCCTCTGCCTGGATAGAAACATTCTCGTCTCAGTAGGAGCAGCTGGCAGATGTCCGTGGCTTATAAAAGAGTATAGAGACATAAGAACTATATCTGGGAATGGCCACTCATAATACTAAACTAATTAAAGCTCTAGAATTTTCTTTATGAAATGGACATGGAGGAACTAACTCTTCTACCCACTGGGTGACTTATCCTATATTTGCTGGAAAGTAATTGGTCATTTGTTATTATTAGCAGCATCCGCTCTCCCAGCACCTGAGCATGGCTGTTATAAATGAGGTTAAATGATCTGATTTCAGAAAGAAAAATCTCTCGTGATCAACAGTGACAGGCAGGACCTATTTACAGCCAGACACCACCATTTTGATTTGCTTAATTCTCCCCATGAAAAGGTAACAGAAAAAGTTAGAGCGAGAGAAAAGTGTGAGCTAAGAATTTTCCAGGTAGACTTGTTGGCCTGGGTTCATTTATGCAATAGTCATTAATAATTTTTGGTTTCTCTATTGACTGCAATGCCCAGAGATTCGACATGGATGCCAGCCAAAGGAGAGAGTGTCATAGTCTCTGGACCAGGTATTCTAGAGATAAAAAGAAACTCTCATCAGTTGTAGAACACTCCATGCTCTTTGTCTTTGCTTTTACACCTGCTCTTCTTGGCTGCCTAGTGAGCTTCTTCTCATGATTGAAGACCACACTCAAGAGACACCTCTGTAAAGGTCTCTCTCTTATTTCCTAGGCTAAGATATGGGGACCCTGGACATAATGTTATTATTGTTCTTATTCTCTTGAATTCACTTAGCCATGGCCTGCCTTCTCCACTAGTTTAAAAGCCCTCTGGGGGTGTCTGGGTGGCTCAGGCGGTTAAGCGTCCGACTTCGGCTCAGGTCACGATCTCACGGTTCGTGAGTTTGAGCCCCGCATTGCGCCGACAGCTCAGAGCCTGGAGCCTCCTTTGGACTGTGTGACTCCCTCTCTCTCTGCCCCTCCTCACTAGTACCCTCTCTCTCTCTCTCAAAAATAAATAAAAACATTAAAAAAAAAAACCCTCTGAAGGTGGGACTGTCTCTCTGATGCATCCCTTTACCCCACAGCCTATTAAAATGTCTGCTGACACATAACTGGTACTCAGTACATAGGTGGTGAACTCAGAAGGCTATGTAAATGACACCAGAAGGGTAGACAGGAATAAACATTATTTAAGGATGTCCTATGTGCCCAGCACTTACATTAGCTCATCAAATCATCTTAACAACCTTATTATGTAAATACAAATATGAGAATACTGAGGTTCAGAAATATTAAGGATCTTTCACTGCTAATAAAAGGCAAGGATAGAAGTCAACCCTGCGGCTCTCTGACTCTGCCATTTTCTCTCCACTCCATGAGAGCCTGAGTTACCCTCAAATCCACCTTGAAAATGGAACCATATATTCATTTTCTTCGAATAGAACATGCTAATGAGCACAATTCACCTCATTTGAAAATTATCATTCTGAAGATACTAACTTAATTTTAGCCTCTCATATGCAAAAGCTTTGAAATGTGCAGGTATCCTCAAGTGCACAAGGAAAAATCTTTCAGGAAAAATTTTCTTTCAGGAAAAATCTGAGCATGACTCATACCCACACTTGGTATATTGAATTCAAAGCTTCTAGTGGTTTCATGAGATAGGAGTTCACAATATGGCGGGTTTCTTTCAAAGCCAGTTTAGAAACACAGCACAACGTGTTAGTACCTCTCAAAAGCAAACACATCCTGCAGTAATAACAAGTGATCTCAATCCCACAAGGACTGTAATAGAATAAGACCATCTGTGGATGAGCTTAGAGAGACGTAGTAGTAGTAAGACCCACCCTCCATTGTCACTTATTATGTGTCAGAAACTGTGCTAACTATTACAGACTCACTGATACACTGCAGGCAGGGTCTTAAAGAGATATTTGTATACCCATGTTCAGAGCAGCATTATTCACAATCACTAAAACATGGAAGCAATCCAAGTGTCCACTGATGGATGAATGGATAAGCCAAATGTGGTCTATGCATATGATGGCATATTATTCAGCTTTAAAAGGAAGGAAGTTCTGACACATGTTATAATGTGGATGAATCTTGAGGACATTGGGCTGAGTGAAAATAAGCCACTCGTGAAGAGACAAATACTGTATGATTCCACTGACATGAGGTACTTAGAGTCATCGAATTCACAGAGGCAGGAAGTAAAATGGTGGTTGCCAGGGGCTGGGAGGAGTGGGGACTGGGGAGTTAATGTTTAATAGGTACAGAGTTTCAGTTGGGGAAGATGAAAAGAGTTGTGTGTGTGGACGGTAGTTGCAACTGCACAACGTTATGAATGTATCTAATACCGCTGAGCTGTGCACTTAAAAATGGGTCAGGTGGTAAATTTTAGGTTACGCATTCTTTTTTTACCACCATAAAAGAATTGGAGAAACAAAACAAAAGTAGAATATACATTTATAGGTATATTTGGAAAAGGGAATGGAAGCATACACAACAATCTGACGACAGTGGCTCCCTACAGGGCCAGGATGGGGAAGGGACCAGGACTGAGGAGGTGGGCAGGTGGAACTTGAGCCTTATTGGTAATGCCAAATAGATGTCTGCTTCCTCCTTTTCTCCCCCTCTTCCTCTGGGTTCAATTCCAAACCCCATTCCACATGAGCACATCTCATTGGCAACCTCTAAACCATATCCTGAAGCCTCACTACAAGGAAGTATGGGAAACGTGGAGTTTAGCTTCCGGCCTCTCCACACTATGATAGAAAAGGGTCGGTTCATATGTCAAACTTATCTACACACACAATAATATTCTGGGCAATGAATGCTTTGGCAAATTGCCAAATAAAATCAAGCTAAGTTGAAGAGGATGGGAGTGTGAATCACATGGATTTTTATATGACTTCTTATTCCACAAGGTCAACTATAGTCTGAAACAGCCAGTATGATGAGCACACAAGGGAAAGAAGCCACACAAAAAGACCTTGACCTCTATGAACCCTGACATTTCTGTCATCCTCCCAGGGTGCCCCTCCTCTACCCCACCTGCTGAAAGGCAGCCACTCCTACCTCTTCATTAGATGCTTTCATTCTCTGTCATGAGAAAGGCACCAGTTTGAAATAATTTAGAGAAGTATTCGAGGCCAAAGATGTTCATCAGCAAGTTAAAATAGAAAATATTTTAAATATTCAAAAATAGGAGGGGGGCTGAGGAAAAAGTCAAAGGCAACATTTCAAGTTACATACAATCGTTACAGGTATTTCCTTCATACCTTCTTTTTGCATTTTCCAAATTCTCCACAGTGAGTTTGTATTACTTTTATAATCAGAAATTCAGTAATTTGCACTTTTTTCCAAAAGAAACACACATAACTTCCTTTTCTCATCATTCCCATCTTGTGCCACTCTTGCTTCCTGTGTGGGACTTTTCATCTCTTCACCAGGCTCCTCTTCCAGACAAGAATTACACTCTGCTTTGTCCGTTTCCACCTTGCTCTCTGTGTCTGGAATCATTTGTTTCTATTGGGAGCAGACTTAGAAATGCAGAATTTTCAGGTGCTCAAGGTTAGCCCCACTGGCAAAGTCCATGGGTACGTGGAGGGAGGGAACATTGGGGGCAGAACTAGACAGAGGCACAGTCTGAGCCCCATAAACACCTGTGTCACCTTCTCTGCCAGGAGACGTCCATCTGACGGTTCCCAGCTTGAGGCCACCCAAAAGTCAGTCAACAAATCAGACAGAAAGTGAGAGAGCATGAGTTTTGATGACTATGAGAATCCCCTGCCCCCCTCCAACCAAGGACACCCACAGGTTCCTTTTGTTGTTGTCATTTAGGGTCACTAAGCCAGACATACTATAGTCTGCTAATTCAAGCCAGGTTGGCCATGGTGATTCAATCTTTCTGATCAAAGGTCCAGTCCATGGTTAGAAAGTGTTTATTCCTGTTTTGGGTTTAGAAGTTATCCTGATCACAGAAGAGTAAGGCTCCTGCAGGCTGCTGTCATCTGCAGACATCCCCAAGGGGATTAGGGAAAGTCAGTGATAAATACTGTTTATTGGCCACCTGCTGGTTGTGGTGTGGTCTGGGCAGTCCAGCCCTGGATGGAAGAGTTGGAGGATAGGCATGGGAAGGAGCAAGACATAGCAGAGTTATAAATGGGAACAATGGGGGTTAGCTTGGTGAACTAGGCTTGCTGACATTTGTAAGGAAAAAAGCCTGCAAAATGCATTCAGGTGGGGCTCTTCGTGAAGAATGATAAGCCTGTGGCGCTTCCAGTCCTTGACTGAGCTCTGCCCCTTGGCTGGCCGCATATTAGCCCTGGAGGTTGCCAAGACTCTAGTAGCTCAAGCCATAGAGCAGAAGGGAAGATAAGGAAAGGGACACGGGACACAGACTTTCTGAGGAGCTTCTGCCTGTTGCCTAGAACAGTTAGAGTATCTGAGGGTCAGGCAGCTTAATGTCCTCTGTTGGCAAGAAAGGGCTACTGTTTGGTGGCTGGTGAGGCAGGACAGGGCAGGGACAGTGGAGCCCAACACGTCTGCGCTCAACCAGGAGGGAAAAACACACCAACTAAAGAGGGGGCCGCTGCACAGGTGGAGAAACCATGGCGAGGTGCCTGTTCTGTCCATGGACTAATTGAGAGGAGGTCTCCCTCACCAATTTATCAGCAGTGGTAGCAAAGGGAAAGCCCCCCGTGGCGTGAGCTCTGCTAAGTTGCAAGACAGCAGAGACCGTGTGTTTCCTTTACCATGATGTCTGCAGACCGAAGTCAGTGTCTGAAACACCACAGATGCTCAGAAAATATTTGTTGTCCAAGGAGAGAAACAAATGAAGTGGGAAACTACAAACTAGAAAATCTGCAAGCAGGGCCTGGACCATTTCTCACTTCTCCCTATTAAGGGTGACCTGGATTTCAGGGTCTTTCTGAGTAAGTGACTTGGGGCAAGTTACAACCACCAGAACCTGGTGTTTTATTGGGTTTTGTTTTTTCACCTAGAAGGTGGAGATAATAATACTTCCTAGAGTTCCTGTAAAGATTGAATGACATAGTGTATATCAAAGTGATTTGTAAACTATGTGTTATGTAAATGTTACCCTTTGCTGTTTTGTGATGATGATATCATGATGACAATAACAGTGACAGTGATGATGATGGTTTCTCTTAGGAGAAAACAGTGTGAAATGGTGAAGGAACTTTAGAGAATTTAAGGTTCGTATGTGTAACGGGAGTGGATATGCCAATGGAAAGAGAAGCCTCCAGAAGCCAGAGACCCCAATACAGGATTTGCTCAAATGGCCTGCATAATTAGTTACCCTTTATGTTTGTTAATTTTGAACTCCTCTTTAGGGAAGCTCATTTTAACGCAAGGAGTGTCTTTTCCTTCTGTTTGCTCCCCACGTACCTTACATAGTACATTGCTCATAGCAAGTAGAAAACATTTGTTGGGTGAAGAAAATGAATGGATGTGGCCAAAGGGAAATGAAAATGTGGGTTGAGCAGAGATTACTCCCTGAAAGTAATTTGTTCAAGCACAATCAAAACTGATCCTGTTGGGGTGCCTGGGTGGCTCAGTCAGTTAAGCATCTGACTTCGGCTCAGGTCATGATCTCACGATTTGTGGGTTCGAGCCCCGTGTCGGGCTCTGTGCTGACAGCTTGGAACCTGGAGGCTGCTTCGGATTCTGTGTCTCCCAATCTCTCTCTGCCCCTCCCCCCCCAAAATAAATAAAAGCATTTAAAAAAAAAAACTGATCTTGTTGCTCCCTGATTTAAACACTATTGGCTCTTCCTTGCTCAAAAAATGAAGTCCAAGTATATTAACTATTAGGGCATAGAAGGTCCTTCATAAACTGGATCCAACCTATCTCTGTAGTCCCTGTTTCCATCACTCCATCTCCCCAAACCCTAATTCCTTGCACAGATGTCTTTGTTGGTCCTACATCCTAATGATGGTGAACTTCTTAGAGTCCCCTGGATATGTCATGGGCCATTTCCTACCCTTGGTGCACTCCTCTGCATCCTTGAGGTATAGTTTAGCTTCAATGCTCTCTGTTTTGTAAAGTGCTCCCTGATGTCTCCAGCATTTATTCATTCACAGAACAAGTGTTTCCTTAGCACCTGCTATGAACCAGACACTAAGTACTAGACGCAGCAGTGAGCACATCAGAGCAGGTCTTTATGGAGTGTTCATTCAAATGAGGGGTGGGGAAGAATTATAAAGAAAAGAAAGAAAATCAATATATACTATGTTAGGAGGGTGTAAAAATAAGGGGGGGGGGGTTGGGGACCTGGAGAACAGGTTGAGAGTGCTGTTTTATTTAGGATGATGTATCAATCAGGACAGGACAGGTTATGTTGCAATAACAAAGGAGCCCCCTAAAATGTGATTGGTTTATAAGATTTGCTTCTAGCTTGGGGCACCTAGGTGGCTCAGTTGGTTAAACGTCCGACTTTGGCTCTGGTCATGATCTCATGGTTTGTGAGTTCAAACCCGGCATCTGGCTCTGTGCTGATAGCTCAGAGCCTAAAGCCTGCTTCAGGTTCTGTGTCTCCCTCTCTCTCTGCCCCTCCTCCACTCACGTTCTGTCTCTCTCTCAAAAGTAAATAAACATTAAAGATTTGCTTCTAGCTCATGCCGTGTGACCACTGAAGGTCAGCTGAGACTTAGCTTCACATTCCTCACTCTGAAGATAGGCCCAAGCAAGTGTTTCTAATTGTCCTGGCAGAGGCTAAAGAAAATGAGAGGATGCACACACCAGCTGTTAAGGGTTTTACCTGAAAATGGCATAAGTTCTATCTGCTCACATTTCATTGGCTAAAATTAGTCATGTAACCTATAATAGCTGGGGTCTTTTGCAAGAAAAACCTGACAGTGGAGGGCCCTGTATAAATTTGATCAGCATTTTAGGGAGACTGTTAAAAATGAACACATTTTCTTGTATGAAAAAAGTAGGTCCCAGATCTGAAACAATTTAGTCTTGCTAGATGAGTCAACCCTAGGAAAGAAACACAGACTTAAATGGTAAACCACAGCCCATTTACATACCTCATGGTTTGACTTGAACTTTGAAGAGAGGAAAAGATGGGTTGATGAGGTCAGAAATAAAAGTACAACAACAACAAAAAAGTAACATATTACCCATAATATTGGAGGCAAATATATTAGGGCCCTTTAAGGCTCTATTTAAACTAGTAAGTTTTTTATCTAAAGCTTGTAGTTAAAAATCTTCAAATGGAATATATAATCTTTCCATTTCTATGCAAGTCAATTTTAGAGAACTCAAAGTATTAGTGTGTACCAGCAACTTTGGTAATCTAAACTGCAGGCTGAAACTTTTGTGTTAAAGAGAAATGCTAATATTATGTACATGTAGAAAAGAAATTCACCCAGAAGATAGCCAAAAGGATTCTTAATGGATTCCCCACAAAGATGAGTCCTTTCCTTTTTTTTTTTAACGTTTGTTTATTTTTGAGACAGAGAGGGACAGAGCATGAACGGGGCAGGGTCAGAGAGAGGGAGACACAGAATCCGAAACAGGCTCCAGGCTCTGAGCTGTCAGCACAGGGCCCGACGCGGGGCTCGAACTCACAGACTGTGAGATCATGACCCCAGCTGAAGTCGGACGCTCAACCGACTGAGCCACCCAGGTGCCCCGAGTCCTTTCCTTTTTAGAAGGAAGTTACTCCCCTTGCATTGGGGAAAGAAAGAAAAAAAAAAAAAAGACAGCCATGTGATTCTGCTGCGTTTAATGAAGATGAGATTCTACGGTGTGCTCTCCTTTTGTCATCTTATGCCACATGATTAGGAGTGATGGTTGAAAGGAAGAGAGGCAGAGCAGTTAGTATGAACATGGGGAGACCACCAGCTGAGTTAGAAAGTCCTGGGCACCCCCAGGCCTGTTAACAGAGAGCTTGTGGCCAACACCTGATAACAACTGTTGTCAGCAATTAGTGAGTAGTTCAAACAACTGAGCCTGTTTTAGATTTTCAAGAATTGAGTCAAGTGAGGAAGTTCTGCATCTTTCTCAAAAATTGAAAGGATGTACCCTTTATATTATGCAATGGCATGCACAGTTTGTATTTCTCAGAACATGTATGGACATGTTTATATAATTACATTGTATTCTATATAAATGCTAGCTGTGTTCCACAACCCAACTAGGTAGTAAGCTCCTAATTAGAAGGGGTCATGTCTACTTTTAAAACACATTTGGGGCGCCTGGGTGGCTCAGTCGGTTGAGCGTCCGGCTTCGGCTCTGGTCATGATCATGCGGTTTGTGAGTTCCAGCCCCACATCAGGCTCTGTGCTGACAGCTCGGAGCTTGGAGCCTGTTTTGGATTCTGTGTCTCCCTCTCTCGTTGCTCCTCCCCCACTCGTGCTCTGCCTCTCTCTCTCAAAAAACAAAAATAAACATTAAAAAAATAAATAAAATTAGGGGCGCCTGGGTGGCGCAGTCGGTTAAGCGTCCAACTTCAGCCAGGTCACGATCTCGCGGTCCGTGAGTTCGAGCCCCGCGTCAGGCTCTGGGCTGATGGCTCAGAGCCTGGAGCCTGTTTCCGATTCTGTGTCTCCCTCTCTCTCTGCCCCTCCCCATTCATGCTCTGTCTCTCTCTGTCCCCAAAATAAATAAACGTTGAAAAAAAAAATTTTTTTTTTAAAAATAAATAAAATTAAAAAAAAAATAAAACACATTTAATGGTATTTTTCAGGGCTAAGTCCTTAAAAGAAGATTAATATATGCCAGTTTTATGAATATGTGAATGAATTAATGAATTAATGAATAGCATTGCCATGGAGAGGGAGCAGAAAGGGTAAAAAGCTGCTAGAATACCTTGATTTGTCCTCTCTAGAGAGTGAATAATGGTTCATGTACCATAGAAGCCAATTGTTTTTGGTTTTGCAGTAGTAACAATATTAAAAAATCTGGATTCTTACTTGCTGTGCAAAGAGCAAAATAAGAAAAGAATTATTTTGAGTTTCTAAGTATCCGAAAGAGTAACATAAGAAGTAGGGTCTGTTGGTAAACCTCAGGTGACATGGTGATGTAAATTACGTGACAAATTTCAGTTTCAAAGACTGAGGTGGGTCCTAGAACAAAGTCGTATAGTGGGAGTTGAAAGCAAACCTAAAAGAGGTGAAACCTTGGATGTGCACAGCTCCAAGGTTTGTTGAACAGCTGGACAGCCTAGTAGGTTTGCTGCAGTCTCAGAAAGGGGTCCTTTCAGTGAAAGATTTATGTGTATGAGAATTTTGCTCCTGTGGTGATCTGTGTAACTTGGTAATATCTACTTGGCATTAAGCCATCTGTGAAGAGATGAAAAAGTCTCTCACTACCTGACACAGAACCCCTTTGGACCAACTTGCCTCTGTGCTTCCCTGTTCTACATTCTAGAAGCAGTGAAATCTCCCACATCACACGTGGGCTTAGTGTGACAATCCCAGGGCACTGATGAACACTATGTTCACATTTCTGCAAATCTGCCTATAGGAAAGGCAATCGTGAAGTTACATGAGAATGAGAGGTAAGACCCCAGGTCCCATGGCAAGACAACTTAGGAGCTCAGAATAACACATATACAAACAATACAAAACAAGCAGAAGACATGAGGTATAGAAATGCTCAAGCCACTAGAAATGAATTAAACTCCCTTGGGTCTCTCCCATGATCTCCACAGGTGTGTGTTGATGGATATGGATGGCATTAGCTGCTACAAGAGTTCCCTCTATCTCTGTGGTTCCTCTGGATTCGGTAAATGGAGTAGAGCATTCTCTGTAGTATGCTGGTCTAGGGGTCTAAACATCTGAGTTCTGGTTTCTGATCTGCTTCTTACTAGCTGGTTGAATGTATCTTCTCTTAACATTAGGGCTTTTAAAAAAATCTCTAGCTGGTTAAGTTTTCCTTTAACTTCAATTTTTTTTTTTTATCTCTAGACTAAAGATAAAAATGCATGCCTACCCTGTGGAGGGAGAATAAGTGAGGAAATGCGTATGAACATACCATAGAGATGTGAGCTCTAGGAGATGGATGTTTGCAGAATTTTTGAGTTGGGGGGGAAAGAGATAGAGATCAGAGGGGATCAATGGTAACCACTAAGACAGAACCTCATGGCTGGCTGTCACAAAATTACTGGATCTTATCAGTGTGTCTGGAAGAGAGAAGGCTTAGCAGGGATGGACTCATGCTAACCAAACTTATAAGAGAACAATGTTTAAATCGGAATGTCAGTTATTAAATATACAATAGGGGATATTCCTTTATAGTAACAGGAATGCTTATATCCACTACCTATGGAATCCTCTTCCTTTACGAGGGTAGCTAGCAGGATGTGTTAGTGAGAGCATTGGTTAGGGTTCTCAGATGCAGTAGAAAATGATTATGGTGGATTTAAGTAAAAAAGGCATTTGTAAAATTATATTGGATAACATTAAGAATTATGAATTGCTATAGAATCAAGTTTGGGTACACAGCCAAGTGCAAGGCCCCAGGTTATGCTTCAGAACTGGTACAGTGAAGACATTCTGCTTCAGCCACTGGATATTAGGTGCTGTACTTTGCATAGAGAATCACTAAGGAATCAGAGATATTGTTAGTAGGAATAACAAATGCCCACCAGAGTCCACCCCTTTGTCCCACATTAACAGTCTTCTTCACCCTGAATACTCCTGCTTAGCAAAATGAAACCATCTCTCCTACAGTTATACTATTTCTCACTCCTTCCTCAAAAACGTAACAACACCAAATCTCAGCAGGTACTGTACCCAGCTCACACTGTGGGTCTCTGAATGAGACCTTTCTTCTTCTGTTTCTACAAAAGAAATATCTGTGTTAATATTCTGTAATATCTACATATTCAATGGACTAGACTGTAAAGGAAACTCATCCTGTACAAAATAATTGGGGGAGGAGACAGAAAAGAGGAAAAATGGTTAAAATATAAACATGATACTGTACGGAAGACAGAGAACCCTGAAGAGCTGTACAGTTTCGTACTGTCCCACAATTGGTCTCTGACAGGACCTACCTGTAAGCCAAGAGATATTATTCAAAGGTGAATAGCTCCTTTACTTGGTCTAAAACCTTAGGGATTGTCTCTGTGATAATCCCTTTGGGACTTTCCATAGGCTTCATGCAACGTCACAATCTGTCACAAATGCTTTGAGTATTATTGCTGTGTCACTACAACCTTGATCAGCTGAAGACAATTCTCTTGCTCTGAGTTCCACACAAAGCTGCTGTCTTTCAACTGGGTAGAAGCAGAATACTCAAAAGTGGTATATGTTTCTGTAAAATCCAAACACTTCCACCGAGCATTTTCTTGTTCCCTGGTAGAGGTTGTAAGACACAACAAGTCTTTGGTTTTAAAGGTTATCCCAATATTCCCCAGACTACTGGACCCTCAAAAAACTTCCCTGAAATACCAAGGCTAGTATGTTCATGGTGTTTATCTTCTGATATGTGTCATCCTCAGGCATGACAACACATATCAAGTTCTAGCAACTTTTTGCTCCCAGATATTTATCTCATGAGCATGCTCTTCTGTGACATAATGAGATAGTCAGGTTCTCTGCATAATGTCTTGTGGCAGGAGGACAGTGAGGGGATGCAGATCTGAGGCAATACCCTAAGGGTATACTACTCTCCTCACTAGGTGAAAGCAAACTACTTCAGACATGTTCTGTGTTGGGGGATAAAGATCAACAGCTGCATATCAATGCCAAGGGATGTGTATATTTGCTTTCATAAAAAGACCACATCTAGTTGCCATTATAATTACTCCCTGATTAAGCTTACAACAGTGATCCAAAATCTATCCATTTTTAATATCGGCCAAAATGGAAATCAAATGGGGATGTGAAAAGAACCCTATCCTTATATCTTTTCAGTTCCCTAATGATGGCATTTATGTCTTCAGTTTTACCAAGGAGGAGGTATTGCTTTGGATTTACCGTTTTAGTAAGTAAGTGGAGAGCCCAGGGTTTCCAAATTGATACTTCTAACTAGAATAAAAGTTATCCCATGGGTCAAGGACCCAATGGGGGATTCTGAAGGTTGCTGAGTACATCTTTACCAATGATACACTAATAAACTAGTGAAATAACTATGAGCCTTCTTTGAGGTAGAACTTAGGTCAAATCTCCATTTACCAAATGACCCTGAAAAGCCTCCACTCTGCATTAGAGTGGCATTCTGGGTCCCTGGAAATCAGTGTTGCTCAGAGACAATGTCTAATATCCTGAATAGACTAGGTATCTCTTCTTATAGTAAGTGACCACAGGGGCCTTTGGAGAAGCTGCAGGATGAGATACAATAAAGTATGTGTCAGATAATCGCATGGTCCTTCTGCAAGTGGTCCTAGCCTATGTCCATTTAAAGGGCTCTGGTGTTTACATTGACTCGACTTGAGAATGGGGTGGGAGAGAATGATTTTTCTGTGGTGGCTCAATTGAAGCCTTTGTTCATAATTCTTAGAGTTTGAGGCGTATACATTAATAACTTTATGTTTATCTATATTAGTTCTCAGGACTCAAGATCAATGAGATCAATGGTTCTCAAAGTGTCTCTGGACAAGCAGCATCAATATAACCTGGGAAGTTATTAGTTAGAACTGTAAATTTTGGATCCCTTCAATACCTACTGAATCAGAAATTGAGTTTGGGGCCCAGGCATTTATCTGTGGTTTAATAAGCCTTCCAGGTGATTCTGTTATACACACACACACAAACACACACACACACACACAACCAATGAAGTAGTCACTTATAAAGAGTGTTGCTAGTTGTTTATCCTGATTTTGTAATGATAGCCATACTTAATTTGCCTCTGACAGTTAAACAGTATTAGTTGGCCTCTGCCACTTTAGTTTCCTGGTGTCCACACATAAAATAGGGGTTTCAGGGTACCTGGGTGGCTCAGTTGGTTAAGGTCCGACTCTGGATTTCAGCTCAGGTCATGATCTCATGGTTCATGAGTTGGAGCCCCACGTTGGGCTCCACGCTAACAGCATGGAGAACCTGCTTGGGATTCTCTCTCTCCCTCTCTCTTTGCCCCTCTCTTGCTCATGTGCTCTCTCTCTCAAAATAAATAAACTTTTTTTTAAAAAAAAAAATAGGGATTTCATTTCAAATGCAGTATTTCTCATTAGACTTCCTGGCCTACAGTTCATAGTCCCTACAGCACTTTTCAAATGTGCTGACATTCTCCTCACGAATCAATACATTTCTTAAAGCCTTGGTAAAGGGTGTGTTTCCTTGGACTTCTCAGGGGATATATTTAGGGTGTTTGTGAGCAGGAGACACACTGCAAATCTCCTCCAACATGTTTATTTCACAAGCCTTTGGCTTCCTTACTGTATATCATATCAAAGAATTTCTGGCCTCCTCACTTCAATATATGAAGACCACCATTAAGGTGAGGTTTAGTCAACCAATGAAACAAACCTTTAAGAGCACTCCCACCTGCTAATAGACTGAATCCAGAGTCTCTGCTAAGTGATACATAGCATTTCCATAAATATTCTCAATATTTTCTGATTATAGATTGGCGAAATTTTGCAGCTTTTTCGTTATGGGAGTCTTCCTTCTGAGTTGACTTTGTAATGAAATCTCCAGTGCAATACACAAAAATACATTCAAAATGGATGAAAGACCTAAATGTGAGACAGGAAACCATCAAAATCCTACAGGAGAGCATAGGCAGCAACTGCTTTGAGCTCGGCCGCAGCAACTTCTTACTTGACACGTCTCCGAAGGCAAGGGAAATAAAAGCAAAAATGAACTGTTGGGACCTCATCAAGATAAAAAGCTTCTGCACAGCAGAGAAAACAATTAACAAAACTAAAAGACAACAGACAGAATGTGAAAAGATATTTGCAAATGACATACCAGATAAAGGGCTAGTATCCAAAATCTATGAAGAACTTATCA
The DNA here is from genome assembly GCF_028749965.1 of Puma concolor. Taxonomy (NCBI): domain Eukaryota; kingdom Metazoa; phylum Chordata; class Mammalia; order Carnivora; family Felidae; genus Puma; species Puma concolor. The sequence continues at coordinate 219,735,838 of NC_141667.1, forward strand.
TACTCAACACCCAAAAAACAAATAATCCAGTGAAGAAATGGGCAGAAAATATGAATAGACACTTTTCCAAAGAATACATCCAGATGGCAAATAGACACATGAATGCTCAACATCTCTCATCATGAGGGAAATACAAATCAAAACCACAATGAGATACCCCCTCACTCCAGTCAGAGTGGTAAAAATAACAACACAGGAAATACCAGATGTTGGTGAGGATGAAGAGAAAAGGGAGAATGCAAATTGGTGCAGCCACTCTGGAAAACAGTATGGAGGTTCCTCAAAAAGTTAAAAACAGAACTACTTTATGACCCAGCAATTGCACTATTAGGTATATAAAAATGCTGATTCGAACGGGCACATGCACCCTAATGTTTATAGCAGCAGCATCAAAAATAGTCAAGTTATGTAAAGAGCCCAAATGTCCTTAGACTGATGAATGGATAAGGAAGATGTGGTTTATGTGTATAGTGGAGTATTACTTAGCCATCAAAAAGAATGAAGTCTTGCCATTTCCAAAGACACAGGTGGAGCTAGAGTATATTATGCTAAACGAAATAAGTCAGAGAGAGAAAATTACCATATGATTTCACTCATATGCAGAATTTAAGAAACAAGACAGACAAACATAGGGGAAGGGGAAAAAAAAGAGGGAGGAAAGCAAACCATACGAGTCTCTTAACTATAGAGAGCAAACTGAGGGTTGCTGGAGGGGAGGCGGGTGGAGGGGATGGGTTAAATGGGTGATGGGCATTAAGGAGGGCACTTGTTGGAATGAGCACTGGGTGTCATATGTAAGTGATGAAGCCCTAAATTCTACTCCTGATACCAATATTACACTCTGTGTCAACCAATTATAAAAAATAAAAAATAAATTCCTGGCGCAGGCTGGATTCTGACCAAGTTCTTCTGGTAGTAGTGGAAATGATGACAGTGGCTGCATCCAGTGGAGGGGCCAGCAGAGCGGAGGGCACAAGCACCAGCTATTACATTCTTGTGGCACCAGGTAGCCCAGAGGCAGGGCCGCCTTGGTTAAGCACGCTGGCTGTGCGTGGCACAGCTGCAGGGTACCCAGTTGTGCCACGCAGTGGCTTCATCTAGCGGAAAGAGCACTGGATACGGAGGAATCCTAGCTGAGGTCCAAGCCCCAACGCCGGTGCATGCAACTTGGGCCAATGTAGACAACTTTACTCTATGCCTCAGTTTCCTCATCTACAAAATGAAGGTCCCATCTACCTCTTGGAAACTTGTGGGAGAGCTCAAATAAGAGGAAGCATGTGCAAGTGCACTCTAAAATTCATAGCACTGTAGGGGTGCCTAGGTGGCTTAAGCATAAGTTAAGTATTCGACTTTGGCTCAGGTCATGATCTCAGGGTTTGAGAATTGGAACCCCACGTCGGGCTCTGTGCTGACAGCTCGGAGCCTGGAGCCTGCTTTGTATTCTGTGTCTCCCTCTCTCTCTGCCCCTACCCTACTCATGCTCTGTTTCTCTCTCTCTCCCTCTTTCTCTCTCTCTCAAAAAATAAATAAACATTAAAATAAATAAATAAATAAATAAATAAATAAATAAATAAATAAATAAATAAAATTCATAGCACTGTAGAAATATAGGGCCTTGTTATTATTATTTTCATCAAAGTCATCTATCAGCATAGCTCCAGCATTCACTGAAAAGGGTCACACATATTCTTAACTCCCTCCTCTCTGTACTAATGTCACTTGGATGTTCCCAGATCTCACCAGCCTGTGGGCTCCTAGGGAATCACACTAACATTAACCATGTCACTGCCGGCCCTCATCTCTACCGCCCCCTCCAAAACACAGCATTCCCATTTCTTTGGGATTCTTTTTGGGTATCTTCTTCATGTCCAGCCTGATGCTCAGTAACAAGTACTTCCATCCTCTTCCACCCCATTCTGTCCAGTAGGGTCTCCTGCCTGAGTGGGGTCCCTTTACTTGGTCACAGCTGCTGGGCGTTCAGAGAGAACCGAATGCAATGATCGGTGGTTCCCACCACCACCTCTCACTCCCCAGGTGCTGCTCTCCTCACAGTGGCTGCATTGAGCCCCGGGATATCAGACCCTCATGGCACTGGTGCCCCTCTTTCCTATTCTGTGCTGTGCTTTGTCACCTGGACTCTGAAGCAGAGTTGCTTGGGCCCCAAGTCTCATAGAATTTCTTTGTCCAGGTTTCCTGGTTTCTGCCTGCAGACCCTCTTTCAGAGGGTCAAACATGGACCCTGGTGTGTGCTGGGCTAGCAACCGGACAGCGACTCTTCTTTTGTGGTCCCTTTTCTCCATCTCTCTCTCATATTCCTGACCAAACCTGACCTTTCTTTTCTCCTCTCATGAAGAAGGAGGTCTTCATCCCTGTCACCTTATGGCTGGTTGAGGGTCTCAGGGGAGGCACTCTCTGTTTCTCTAGGTCCACCTTCCAAGGCTACCCTGCTACATTTGATTTAGTAAAGTTATAGAAAAAGGAACTGCAGAGATTTCAAATTTTGGAACCATCATAGCCAACAGTGACTTTGAGTACGGGAGTGTGAGTGCTCCAATATATCTTGTTACAGTGGTTTGTCATCATGACTCACACTTAGAAAGACTCCATTTAGCACCACATCAGCATAATATTTTAATCCAGCAAGCAAGTGGACTTTAGTCATTCTCCCAGTGCTACGTAAATAGTTCTCACCAGCTCAGAGATCAGCTTTTCCTGCTGTCATTAATTTTAGGAGTTCATCACAAGGATGACACATGTCCCTCCCCCAACACACACATTCCTTGCCCCACCTCCTCCTACTCCCCTTCAGAAAGTTCTGTTCAGGGGCCTCGCTCGAGTCTCACACCCAGCTTGATGCAAGGACATGTCTCCTAATTATCCCTCGAATGAGTCCCAGGCCAGACCTGAGTCCCCTGAACAATATCACGCCCACTTCTCCACAATGAACTTGTGCTTCCTTTTGGGGACCTCGTGGTCTCTTGAAGGATACTCAGTGGCATTTCTGTGTATGAGAGATATGTTCTGACAACGTACTTTGCAATCAGGAACTTGATTACCAGGGTCAGAAATAAAGTTAGATATGTGAGGATGCACCCTTGAAATCAGTGAGCGTTACAATAACCTCCTCATACTCAAATTCAGTGGATGCAATTTTTAGTATTATTTTAAGTTTATTTATTTATTTTGAGAGTGAGTGAGCAAGCAGGGGAAGGGCAGAGGGAGAAGGAGAGAGAGAATCCCAAGCAGGCTCCATTCTGTCAACACAGAGCCCGACGTGGGGCTCAATCCCACAAATGGCAAGATCATGACCTGAGCCGAAACCAAGTCAGGTGCTTAACCGACTGAGCCACCCAGGTGCCCCTCAGTGGATGCTTTTAATCATGCTACTCAATCTCTCTTCTACCTCTGACAGGACTGAACCAAAGAAGCATCAGACAATAGTGGAAATGCACAAACTGAGTTGAAATCCTTGCTCTTGCCTTACTAGTCACGGTACTTGCGTGGGTTACTTGACTTCTCTGAGGCTAACTTTTCTTTATTTGTAAAATAAGTAAGGTGATACATAAGGAATTTCTGAGGAAGATTACAGTGCATGTAAAGTTATTGGAATGCAGGCCTTTGATAACTGGTGGTTATTATTTCTATTAAAAGCCAATTTTCATTCTTATATTCTTTTCTTGGATATAGTGAGAACTTCATACCATGGTTGTCCTACCTCATTTCCCATTCCACATACATTACTCAACAGTATTTGTTAAATGCCTATTAAGTTCCAGGCATTTTACTAGGCACTGGAGTTACAAAGATTAGTAATACACAGTCTCTATCCTAGAAAAGCTCACACTCTCATGGGGAGAAAGACATAAACAATTGTAACTCAATATAACTGCTATCCTAGAGGTCCACACACAGTGGTCTGGATACAGTGGTCTAATGTGCTGATAGGAGCCCAGCAAGGCTTCAGGCTTGAGCTGCCTTGAAGGACAGTTCTAAATTTACCAGACAAACAAAGAAGGGAAGCGTGTCCTGATCAGAAGGAACAGTGTACATAGCATCAGTGAACATCACCTAGACAGTGGCAAAATGAAAAGCCTCAAACAAACAAACAAAATGTTGGATGATGCCATTTATTTCAGTTGCAAATCAGATATGATGTAGTCATTTTTGCCCAGAAACTTCTGGATATAGAAGCAGTCTCACACATGTTCAAAGTTACCTTTGAGCATCCCTTAAGAATATTGATATATTCTCAAAATGGCCAAGAGTGTTGTCTTGGGTCTAAAAGGCATATGGTATGAAAACACTCTAAAACTCTAGAATCACACACAATCCACAGGAGAAAAATGTTCATGCTAGAAGAGGCACATTAAAACTCAGACCAACTGAGGAAAAGTGGGTCCAATTTTCTATATCAAATCCATGCACATTCATTAAATGGAATGGTCAGAATCACTGTAGGCTTAAATATAGTTTTTCTTTCTCTCTTTCTCTCCTCCTTCCCCTTCCCACCTTCTATAGGGTATAACTGATTTTGCTCAAGTTTATTCATGTATGATGTGACTTTCCCCATTTTGAAAGCCTTATATCAGAATTTGCTAATAATTTGCCAAGATCTTCCTTTTGTAGCCTGGAATATTAACAATATAGTCCTATCATCCATATTTTTATTATAAAAACTATAGAGAATTCAACAAAGTGTTATTTGAGAGCCTTTTAAAATAAGTGGCTGAGTTTGATTGGCAAAGAGGTGTTTAATGGCATCCTTATATGTTGCTGATGCAATTGAAGATGATCCCCTTTTGAAAAGCAACCTGGAAACTTATCAAAAGTCAGATGGTGATAATGATGATGGTTGTGAGTATATCTATTGACTGTTCATTTATTGTGTATTAATCACTGTGCAAGTAATTCACATATGTTAACCTACCCTATTCCCCTCAGTAACACTACTATTATTACCCTTATTTGACAGATGAGGAAACTGGAACACACAGAGTTTAAGAAACTTGCCCAAGGTTACAGAGCTAGTAAATGACAGAACAGGGTTCCAGAGGAAAGCACTCGACTCATACCCCAGAGAGTGCTCTGAACCATTCACCATACTGCTTTTATTGTATCAAATGCTAATATCTCTCAACCCAGTTATAGAATTTCTGGGAATCAATCCAGAGTAATACCTCCTAATCACGAGCAATGTTATATGCAAGAAGATTTATAGTATAGTATTGTATATCATTGGAAGCAGCCCAAATGTCCAAACATTGTGGAACAGTTAAGTAAATGATGTATATCCAAACAGTTGACAACTTTACGCCCTTAAAAATGGCGGTCATGGCTTCCAGGCAAAGAAGATGGATTGGACACATGTATCTACTATTACTCCTTCCCTAAATGACAGTAAAAGGATCCTTTTAAGAGGCTTAAATCCACAAGCAGTAGAGGAAAAGAAGAGAAGACAATAGCAATTTTGTTTGCAAAGTGTGAAAGTAGTAAATTATTCAGTAGTAAATGACTTAGCACATCTGAGAAGGTTGACTTCAAAACAGGCAGTGCAGGAAAGGTATGAATTGATTTAATTTATATCATGGGATTCCTAAAGGCTCAGAAATTGGTGGCATCAACTTAACAGTGGAGTGAAGGATGGAGGTGCTCAGATAAGGCAGAGTGGTTGAAAGTCTAAGAAGCATTATCTAAATCTAAGGAGCATTGTCTGCTCTCCTGTTGCACAACCAGGAGAGTATGCCTCCTCCAACTTCAGCAAAAGACAGGTTTGCTCTTTGAGGCTGAAACAAGCTCTCTGGACGAGATGGTCAAAGGGCCTCTGAACAACAGTGTCTTTCAGCAGCACTTGGCACAGCTTACCACTCCCTCTCTTGAAACATTTCTTCCGTTGACTTCCAGATAATTCTCTATAGATTCTCTATCTTCCTCACTGGACCCTCCTTCTCATCTCCTTGACCTCTGAATGTGAAGTGCTTCAGGATTCTGTTCTTGGTCCACTTCTCAGTCTACAATACTCCCTAGGCAAGCTTACCCAACCTCATCATCTTAAGTACCATCTCCTGTATTTATATCTCCAGCCTCTTCCCTGAACACCAAACTCATACATCTACCTACTCTGCAATATGTTCCATAGGTGTCTCAAACTTAACACGTGCAAGATCAAATTCATGATGTTTTTCCAACCTGCTTGCCCATGATCTCCCCCATCTTGGTAAATGACAATTCCATTCTTCCAGATGTTCAGACCAAGAACCTTGGAATCATCTTAGTTCTTCTCTTTCTCTGTCACCTCACAACCAATCCATTAATAAATTTTTTTTTAAATCCAAAATCTAACCACTTCTCAGCACCAATCTGGCCACCACCCTGGTCCAAGACACCACCATGATTTGACTAGGCTGGTACAATAGCCTCCTAATTGGACTTCCTGCTTCTGCCCTTGACCCCCTTCAGCTTATTTTCTATACAGCATTAGCATAGCTATTCTCCCCCTTACTCATTAGCTCACTATGCTACAACCTTACCCATTTGCTCTCCTTCAAAGATATCAGGCACATCCTTGCCTTGGGGACTATGCCTGTTACCTTTGCTTGAAAAACTCTTCCTGACTCGCTACCTTATATTCTTCAGGACTTACTCAAAGGCTCTTCTCAGTAATGTCTTCTCTGACCATTCTAGTTAAAATAGTCTTAAAATGCTCTGTTTACCCTAACTTTTTGTCTTTCCTTTTCTCCCATTTTATTTTTGTTTATAGCATTTATCAATTTTTGACAAATTGTATTTTTTAAATTAATTGATTGATTATCTGCCTTTCTACATGCATTACAGAGGCAGACATTTTTATGTTTTATTCACTGTGACTCACCCAGTGCTTTACATGGTGCCTGACAATGTGGCAGGAACTCAATAGATAGGGAATGGGAAAAACCAAACGCAGCTGAAATGAAAGTTGGAGGATACTTTTGTATTGGAAGCTGAGAATCCCTGCTGCATTCCCCTAACCAGAGCCCAAGAATGTTCAGGAGCAGGGCATTGACCCCCATGCAGGAAATGGGAATTTCATTCACTGGGGAATCTGCCAGCTTGAGGGAAAACAACTAATGACATTGCATACTCAGTGAACATTTCCAGATGGTTCACCCCATGGAGATGGTCCCAACGAGGGTGACCTCAGCTGGAACTGAGGAGTTTCCTGGCACATGGGACTCTTAGTGCTAAAACTGGGGCAGTCCCAGGCAAACCAATATAGTTGGTCATGCTACTGTAATCAGTGAGTCCCACCCACATGCTCAAATTTCCCAGTCCCTCAGCTATGATCAAGCTTCCTAAAATATGATCTGGATTACCAGATATCTGAGCAGTCATTAGCTTAAAAGTAAAAAAGTAAGTTGGAGGACAAAAAGACTATGCCTGGAGAGGGGAAAAAAAGTCATAGATATCCTCAGAGAGATAAGAGAATATTCCAACCATGAAAAGGGACAGTAACTTGGAAATTAAACATAAGAAAATTAGGAATTAATCCAGGAGATCTAATAGTAGGATTCTGGTAAGAGAGAACAGAGAAGAAAATAGTAACAAAGAACAAAATAATTCAAGATAAAAGAATTCCAGAACATTTCCCAAAATAAAAATCTGAATTTTCAAATTAAAAAGGGTCCATTCTGTGACCAGAATATTACATCTATACATATCAAGACCAGCAATATGAAATTTTAGATCATTAAGTACAAAGAAAAGCTCCTACAAAAGAGAAAAACAGACTTTTGTTTATGACCACAGACCTCTGAATATTAACATAGAAAGTTATAAGTCAATGGAGGAATATCTTCAAAATTATGGAAGGAAGTTGTTTTAAACATAGAATTCTATACGAAGCCAAGTCATCAATCAAGTGTGAGAGTAGAAGAAAAACATGTTCATATGTGTAAGGCCTTAACATTTTTTTTTTAAGTTTATTTATTTTGAGACAGACAGAGAGACAGAGAGAGAGAGAGAGAAACAGAGAGGAGAGAGAGAAAATCCCAAGCAGGATCCACACTGTCAGCACAGAGACCAATGCAGGGCTCAAACTCACGAACTATGAGATCATGACCTGAGCCAAAACCAAGAGTCGAACACTTGACTGATTGAGCCACCCAGGCACTGCTGAGGCCTTATCATTTTTATGTCTCAAGTACACTCTTCTCTACTGAAAGTTACTTTCAATTAAAACCAAGGTTATAAACCAAGAAAAGGAAGGCAACATGGAATACAAGAAACAGAAGATCAACACAAAAGAGGGTAAGTAAATTCCCAGAATAATTTTGAAGGCGTATTTCAGGATTAGACCTGGTTTTAGAGGCAAATTTAAGCAATTGGTAGAGCATTAAGGATCGAAATTCTCTGAAAACTAACAAGGGAACAAAGCAAAGAGAACGGAAAAAACAAGAAGTGCAGCAAAAGACAAGTGATCATAACTTATTACATGACTCAGTGATAATAGCACTTATACAGAAAATGTTATATAAACATTGAATATTAATCAAACCAAAATTATAAGTCACCCACATTGGAAGGATGTAGATGTGGGAAGGATGCAGAGGAAAGGATAAGAAAAAGAACTTACATCCCCAGCTTCCATACTGGGAAAACAATAGATAATGCTTGAAACTGAAACAATTGAGCCTGTTATTTAGATTCATGGAGGTCAAAAGCAAAAGAATCAATTAGAAAAGGGGGAAAGAGGTTATCTGTGGGGAAATGGACATTGCAGGGTGAAGGAGTGGGAAGAAAAGAAATGCTATTTTTAAGCCTTATAGAACTATTCGACTCTTTAAAAGACGTGTGTGTAAAATTTATATATTTTTTTATTTTTAAATAAACATTTGTTCAAGTACTACATAAGTAAAGTATACAAATCATAAGTTCAACGCACATTCTTTAAAAAAAATTTTTAATGTTTATTTATTTTTGAGAGAGAGACAGAGCATGAACAGGGGAAGGGCAGAGAGAGAGGGAGACACAGAATCTGAAGCAGGCTCTGAGCTGTTAGCACAGAGCCCGATGCAGTGCTCAAACTCATGAGCCACAAGATCATGACCTGAGCCAAAGTCGGACACTTAACCAACTGAGGCACCTAGGCACCCCAAGTTCAATGAGCTTTTTAAAAAAAATTTTTTTTAATGTTTATTTACGTTTGAGAGAGACAGAGACAGAGCACCAGCAGGGGAGGGGCAGAGAGAAAGAAAGGGAGACACAGAATCCAAAGCAGGCTCCAGCCTCTGAGCCACCAGCACAGAGCCTGACGCAGGGCTTGAACCTACCAACGGTGAGATCATGACCTAAGCCGAAGTCAGACGCTTAACTGACTGAGCCACCCAGGCAACCCTCAATGCACTTTTTAACTGGAAGAAAACACATGGAAATAATTATTGTCCCACCAAGGATAACCAGCATCCTTACTTGGGACATCATAAGTCAACATTTCTTGCTTTTGAAATTTGTATAAAGGGAATCATATATATGTACCCTTTTGTTTCTGGCTTCATTTGGAGTCTGTAAGATTCGTACATGTTGTTAGGTGTAGCAAGACTTACAATATTGCTGTGTAATATTCCATTTAATGAAAGCACCACAATTTATTTGTTCATTTTCCTGTTGATGAACATTTGGGTTATTTCCAATGCATGTAAGCATGTACAATTTTGATAAAAGTAAAGATTATAATACAACAACATGGAGATATGCATTTAGCATGAAAAAGCAGGGTATAAAATTATATGTATACCATGACCACAACTATCCATAAGTCCATTCAACCACAACAAAATTCTTAACATCTACTCCGTGCCAGGCGATGTTCTAGGTGTTGAGGTCTCACTGGCAAAGACAAGTATGGCTTCTGCCTTCCAGGGACTTGGATAGTGACAGAGACGGAGAGGAATCCTGTAATTACCTGTCTGTTAAGTATTTTGAAGTGAAATTTCAATGATTTGGTCTAACTTTGTGACATTTATGTTGATATCTGAGAGAAGAAGTTAACTGGGTGAAGGCTAGAGAAACTGGGAGAAAGGGCCTTGCAAGGAGGAAGTATAGAACATAGTAAATCCCACAAAAGGAAATAACACAGTGTATTCAACAAATAAGTCAAGCCCAGAATATCTGGAACAAGAAGAGTGAGGAGAGGGCTGTGGGCCTCAGCTGGGTTGAGTTACACCGATGGGCCAAGTAGGCTAAGGACTGACAGGAATCTACTGGGTTCATTGGTGACTTTAACAGGAACAATTTCAGGGGCCTGGTGGGAGCAGAATCCAGATTTAGTGTGGGTTTGGAATGAGTAGAAGGTAAGAGCATGAATATAACATGCTGGAATGAAATACATGAAAAGAAAAAGTTGTGTATTAAGTTAGGATGAGATTGTGTATGTCTTTTTTCTTCAAACCTTCTTTTAGGTCTATCATCTATCTTTTTTTTTTTAAGGAACATTGAAGATTTGTTTGTATTTATTTTTAATTTTTTTATTTGACTATAGTTGACATACAATGTTACAATAGTTTCAAGTGTACAACCGAGTGATTCAACTGGTCTCTATGCTATGCTCACAAGTGTAGCTACCCTCTGTCACCACACAACACTATTAAAATATCATTGACTATATTTCCTGTGCTGTGCCTTTGATTCCCATGACATATTCATTCCATAACTGAAAGACTGTGTCTCCCACTCCCCTTCACCCATTTGGCTTAACCCTCTACCCCCTTTCCCTCTGGCAACCCTCAGTCTGTTCTTTGTATTTATAGGTCAAATTGAAAGATTTATATGAAGGTCAAAAGTTACTGTTGTTTTTAGGTGGGTATACGGACCAATTCTGTACTTAGTCTTTCTGGATTGTATTATTATTTTGCATTGTAAAAATTAGGTATTTTAAATATATCAGAAATGCATTGTTTTCACAGTATTGTAAAAACCTTGGTAAATGTAGGAATAATAAAGAATGTAGGGCCCGGGGAGAGTCCTCACTTTCATTTGTTAACACACATGCACACACACACACAATTTTAATACAAAACACATGGTGTGGTGAGGTCAGCAATCTAATGATTCAACTTCCACCCGGAATCTGGAATCAGAGACGGCATTGAAGCTTTAAGTCACATGCCACAGGATGGGAACACAATGGAGATGACTGCCACAGTCCAGCAGAAGCTTATATTTATGGAAGGGGCTCTCTTCTTTAGGGAATGCAACTCTTTGCCAGAAACACTCTCTACATATTTCTTTATGCTAAAGGCTCTATTGAGAAGATGAAAGGTTTTATTTCATTTGAAAACCAAGGCAAAAGTAATCCAAGTAATAAGCAATATTTAGGGAGAGGTTATTCTCCTCCTCATGAATTCTGATACTACTTGAACACTATTTCTCTGGTGGCCTTTATTAATACTTTCTTTGTTATATGTTTATGTCCTGCCTTTCCTGATTCAGTAACCCAGCTCTAATTTCCTTTAGCACCAGACCTTGCACAGAAAAAGCAACTTAGTGAGTTCTATTGAATTTTTTCATACTTACGTTCATCCAGCATGGCAGTAGACGAAGGGTAGAAAACTTCACCTTTTACAACTGTGTTTGCTTTTCCTCTTCAAACTTGCCTTGGTTTTCAATGTCTCCTTTGCCTACTAGGTCATTGCTGTGACTAAATCTGCAGAAATCCAACATGCCCTATATTCCATCAAACTTTGATCTAAGGTCCTCTAAGTAATGAGTAATAGTTTTGTCCACCAAAATATTGGCCCAAGATTGAACCAACTGCTTATATTTCATTCTTTTTCTGGGCTATTTTCATCAACAGCAGCTATGTCTTGTAATTAACATTATAATTATAATAACATAAGCCTTTGTAATTAATTTGCTCATGCACCCTTTAGTCCCAAGAAACAGTGGTGACTCATTATCCTTAATTTGCAAAACACACTCTATTTTTTAATTTTATATTTAACATAATGAGATACAAAATTAATTTATTCAGGGTATTACAAAAGCAGAATTGCTGAGACAGGATTAGAACACAATTACCAAGTCCCAGGACTTAGTGTTGCGTCAATCATTCTCCTAATAGTCAAATTCATCCATCCATCCATCCATCCATTCGTCCATTTATTCATTTGGTATAACTTTATCATGCTAGGCATTGTGCTAAATTCAACAGAGACAAAAATTATTGTTATTGCTCTGAAAAAGTTCATGACTTAGTTGACAAATGCACATAAAACAGGCAGTCAAAAAAAAAGGAATTAAATACAATGATTAGCAATCTTCTGTATGTTTTACAAACAAATCTGTAGCCTTTTGATGTTTGAGATGATAAAGGTTTCATACTTTCCCAAAGACAGCTAGCATGCCACCTCCAGCTCTCAGGTAGGAATTTTACAGGTAGGAATATTACAGTTATTTGGGAACAGTTTTAGGATTGTTATGTGCACTAATTTCTGAAATTTTTTTCTTTTTTCCTTTAAGCCATGGAACTTTCTCTTTTCAAAAGAAATTTTACAGACTTGTAAATAAATCAACTACAAATGAGGGTCCCTGGATGAAGGCAAAAGAAACAGATTGGAGCCTCATCCAATTAGCTTGCCTGAGATTTCTGTGAAACCCCAAAGGTTCCTTGGAACACTGTTGAAAATTAACGAAGAAAAGTCACTGTCCTTTCAAGTTTGAGTATCAATGTGTCAGATTAGTCCAATTTTGGTCAATTGTGAAAATTAACTTAGGGTCTAACACTTGAATCAAACATGGCTAATCTAAAAGTGGTCAGCCTCTGGGTAAGAATGCTCTACTCTACTAACAAGCTTCAACAATACTTCCTCAAGCTCTTCAGGTTTACCAGCGGCAAACTTTTTCCCCTTACTTGTATAATATGCCAAGGGCTTTCAGAAAATTTGAATAGCCTTGCTCTCCTCTTCAGAAGAAATAAACAGTTGCTTTTGAAATGTCACCACGTATCAGAACTGGAGATGTAGTAGTTGGCAAGACAGACCCACCACTTTCCTAAAAGGAGCCACACGTGGAAATAAATACTTCCAGGGAAGATCTCATCAAGTCTAGGCAAGAATGAGATCACACAAGTTCATTATAGCCAGCATGATACAACTGCCTTATAATTCAATTCAAAAATAATTATCATTACCTACTAAATGTCATGCGCTACGTTAGATGAGGGAGACAAAAGATGAAACTACCCCCCCCCCCCCAGGAAGTTGACAGTACAATGGAGAACAAGGAAAAGACAAGCACATACAGATGGAAGGCCATTAAATGTTGAAGTGGTTCACCATCATGGTTCCTAAACAGGGTGTCATTGGAATGTGATCACAATCAGGTGTGGAAAAGCCTGCACAATAGGCTTTTCCTGGACCTATCTGCATGGCTCATGAGAGCCATTATTTGGGGGAACCAAAGGACTTTTAAAACTTATCATTGGGGCACCTCGGTGGCTCAGTCAGGTAAACATCCAACTCTTGATTTTGGCTCATGACATGATCTCATTTTCATGAGATAGAGTCCCGTATCAGGCTCTGTGTTGACAGTGTGGAGCCAGCTTGAGATTCTCTCTTGTACTCTGTCTGCCCCTCCCCTGTGCACTCTGTCTGTCTCTTTCTCTCTCTCTCTCTCTCAAAATAAATAAATAAACTTAAAAAAGCAATTATATTATAATTAAGAAACAATATAATGTATATGTCTACCAAATCACCACTATGTACACTTTATCTTACAATAATTTATTATTTTATATTTTATATATTATATTTTTATTTTTATAATAATTCATTTGTCAATTGTATCTCTGTAAAGCTGAAATTTTTTTTTTCAACTTTTTTTTTTTTTTTTTTTTTTTTTTTTTTTTTTTGGGACAGAGAGAGACAGAGCATGAACGGAGGAGGGGCAGAGAGAGAGGGAGACACAGAATCAGAAACAGGCTCCAGGCTCTGAGCCATCAGCCCAGAGCCCGACGCGGGGCTCGAACTCACGGACCGCGAGATCGTGACCTGGCTGAAGTCGGACGCTTAACCAACTGCGCCACCCAGGCGCCCCTGAAATTTTTTTTAAAAGGAAAGAAACAAATGGGGCACCTGTGTGGCTTAGTCAGTTGAGTGTCTGACTTCGGCTCAGGTCATGATCTTGTGGCTTGTGAGTTTAAGCTCTGCATTGGGCTCTGTGCTGACAGCTCAGAGCCTGGGGCCTGCTTTGGATTCTGTGCCTCCCTCTCTCTCTGCCCCTCCCTGATTCACACTCTGTCTCTCTCTCCTTCAAAAGTAAATAAACATTAACAGAAAAGAAACAGAACCATTTATTCCTTAGGAGTTGATATAGTGCAGCAATATAACCCAGTTCACATTGTGAGTCTTTTAATTAATCTGCTGGTCTGTAAATATTGTACGGCTTGTGCAATTGAATTTGCTATGCTCATGTGGAAGCCTTGCCTAATGCTCAGCCCCTGACCAAGCATACGTCCTAGATAAGTGTATGAGTGAGTCTGAACTTCACGTCTGTGATTTGCTTAAGTACTCAGTTTATTCTTACGTTTATTTCATTTACCAGGAAATACAATAGGTTCTTGTGTCCACTGCTGATTTGGGAACATGTCCTCTGCTTGTCAAGGTTTGTCTCATGCCATAGTCACAAGCTCTATGTGACCAGAGCCAACATTTCCCGGATCAACACACTTTGAAGTGGAACTCATTTTCAACAATCTTTTTCAAAGAGGGAGGAGTCTCCATCTCACCTTTCAAAGAGTGGAACATTTGCTTTGATTTGGTAACAGTAACGTTTCATCCCCTGCCTGCCTGCCTGCTGCAGAAAGCTGCATATCACAAAACAAGAAATGCCACTGGAGGATTCAGCCTCCAGGCTGGATGCTCTTTATCCAGTCCAACCCAGCAATTCCCACCAAGCAGAGGCAACCTCATTATGGCCTGTTCCATCTGCCTCTACTCTTGGAAAAGGTTAAAACTTTGCAGAGGTTTAATGAACCATGTCCTGCCCTGAGAAACAGTTTTGTTACTGCTTTGCACAGAAATGAAACAAATGGAATAAAAACAGGAGTGGATCCTCTGAGTCACAGGATGTCGGTGAAGAGCTCTTACTAAATTGAGAACTTAAATAGTAATTCATTGAAAGGACAGAAAAGGTATTTGAAGTCAAGGTCCTCATCTGCACCAATGAACTATGTGACCTTGAGTAAGTTACTGAACTCTTCTGGGCCTCTGTTTCCATACCTCTAAAATGGGAATAATAATTTCTATTCTCACTTCCTTTCAAGACTGATAAAAGGACGAGATGACATGTGGAAAAGCACTTTATAAATCTAAAGAAGACCAACAGATATTCCAAAATAGAGGAAAGCCCCCAAAATCACTCGGATTGAGAACGTGAAACAAGTAAGTTCCTTTGCAACAATCTGTTCTTCTAAATGAATATTAAATTAACATTTCCTGAGTATGTTTATGTGTTTCAAGATCAAGTTCCTAGAACTGGAAAAAAACAAGAGGAGGAAAGACAGCTCGTGATTCAAATTTTCCAACAAAACCTCCAAAAAAATAGATAACCAAGTTTGCTCATTTATACGCTCATGCATTCCTTCTATAAGCAACCATTCAATTCCACAACTGGTTAACGAACACCTACTATGCTCTAAGTACTGTGCTAGGCACTGTGGATGCAACAGGGATAAAGGCAGCCCTGATCCTTGCTCCTGTGGACCTAACATTAAAGTGTTTTTGAAATGCAAGAATGAATCAGACATGATTTCCTCCCTGAAACAGTTATAAACTAGTAGAAAAGGAAGTGGTCATAAAACAAAACTGAATCATTTTCAGAGGCCTCTGCTTTTAGAAACAGGAGGAGATGAATGGGTCACATCAATTATCTCTTTCTCCTGGATCAGCAAAGAGCACCAATACCAGCATATAGACATGCTTTATTTTAGTAGCTTTTGTCTTAAACCCTCCCTTGCCCTCACTTCCTTTCACAGCAGAACTTCTTTCAGGACTTGTCTCCTTTTATTCCCTTTAGGTGCCCTCCTCAAACCAGTTCATTGAGGATTCTCTCCCCACCACTCTATCGAGACTATTCTTGGCAAGACCACCAATGGCCTCCAACTTGACAAGTTAAGGGGTCACTGAATTCAGTGGTCAATATATTGCATTGATATTTTGCTAAATCTACTTCAAGATTTTGAAGTCTACAATTGTGTCTTAAAAACATCTCTTTTCTCATGGAGAGTCAATCCTAGTTTATTGAGCATTACCTCAAACACAGTAGAGAGAATGTCAGTGGTGAGAGAAGGCCAAGCACATCATCTGCAAGCGGGGGTAGAGAGTAGGGGGAGAAAACTCAGAGATGAAATGAAACATTGAAATGTGGCCTGCCATCTGAATGAGTGATGTGCACATGCTGTTCTCAGTCCACTCCAGTAACATGGTTCTATGAATCATAGATGGGATGATGGGAGGTACGTGGTAATTTTAGGTTCCGCTTTGTTCATTTTATTAAGAGTCATGGGAAAGGTGAGCCTGAACCTCTCCAGCCAGCCGAAGTGTGTAGGGGGGCAGCACAGTTTGCTGTCCCCACCGTTTCCAGCTCCTAGACACCTCTCTCACCCACCGGGACACCATGTAAAGGCGGACCTTGCTTCCCAGGGAGCCAGTGGGAGAGCACTCTAATGGCAAAACAGCAGTGCTATAGCAGCCAGGAGACGCAGTCCAGGCGAGAGGGGAGATCTCAGTGTGATAACGGAAAACTCAGCTTGCGTCACTTACAGCCACGAGGGCCCTGTCAGTCTGATCCAGCTATTATGTCAAAACATATCTGCTCCTGCCCAGAATGCCCCAGTGCAGTCCTCATCCGTCTCCATCTGTAGGAACCAAAGCTATCTTGCATTCTCAGCAGCAACGTGTGTATAACAGAAATATTAAGTAAGGCGAGATAAGAAGCTTTTACCCACATTTCCAGAAAGATACTGGGAAATACGCTATGAGAACAATCCTTGCTTATGTGTGACAAAGACCAAAAAAAATCTCAGAGCTGTGATTTAGAAATGACGGCCTTCCCCACGGAGAGAAAGTTCGTGAGCCTCCGCAGATGACCGGGGTTGCAAATGGAGACGTCTCTACCACTCTAAAAGCTTGCTCCTGCTCTTTATAACAAGCCACACACAGCCTTGAGTGACTGCCCCAAAGAACACATTCAGAATCGGGATCACTGGACTTTGATTGCGCCAACAGATGGCAAGGTATTTACAGGTTAGCAGGAGTATCATAGGCCAGGCCCGAGTCCAAAGAGCCAGGCACATGAGGCACCGTGTTCCTTCTTGTATTTCTCACAGCTCGGAGCAGGGCAGTCTATCATTTTTCTGAGAGTTACATTCACCAGGCTGACCTAAGAATGTAAAAATGAAAAGCTAAATGGGAGAGCCCTGCACAGTCATTGATTTTTCCCAAGCAGCCATGACCCTGGGTTTAGAAAATATTTTTCAAATCATAGAGCCATAGATCTGGTAGGAACCTGGAGTAAAGGTTATCTATCCTACAGAGAACGCACAACACCCCTCCATCCTGGTCTCTATCTCCTTCCCTGTAAGAGGTTCTATGGCAGCCTTCATGGCTTCTCAATCAAAAGGCACCAAATCCTAATTTCAGCCCCTCTTCCCACACACAGGTAAAACCTACCGCCTCAAGATCTCTTCTCCATATAAACGTATGTTATTTATTAGAAGACATTCATTTTTCATCTATGATTTGTATGTCTTATTAACATAACTAAGGTGGCTGCAGAGAATTATTAACCATGCTTTCTCTCCTCTGGCCAATAAAGAGCTTTTCCTTTTCAGTAATGCCTCAATGGTTTCTCACAGACAAATCAATTCTGAGCTGCCTGCCCTGACTTGTGAGACCCACCACTGCTCGGCTCCAGCCTACTTGCGCAAACCCACCAACCTCACCTCCTGCTCTGGTGAGCTCATTTGCGCCAGCTCGTGAGCAGAGTATCTTCAGTCCTCCTTTTACTCATGGTAATGGTCTCGTCTGCAATGTGCTCATCTTCCCATCCAATGTCCCACCGCACTTTTCACCTCAGCCCTCACTAGTCTCTCCGCTTCGGTTTCGTGGGGTCCTCAGTGTGCACCCCACAACTTGACACTTCATAATACCATCATCATTCACTGCTGCTCCACCGCTGTCCCCTTTGCCCCATTTTTTAAATAAACTCTTTACTTTAGAAAAAATTTATGTTTGCAAGAAAGTTGCAAAAATGGTGCTGAGAGTTCCCGTATACCCGTCAGTCAGTTTGTTTCCCCTAATGTTACCATCAAACACTATGATAGTCCATAGATTAGTCAAAACTAAGAAACCACTACTGATACATTGCTATTCACTGGACTCCAGATCTTATTTGGATGTTACCAGGTTTTCCTGTCCCAGGATCCAATCTGGAATACCATGTTGCAGTAAGTTGCCATGGTTCCTTGGTATCTTCTTGTCTTCCAGTGAGAGTTTCTCAGCTCTCCCTCGTTTTTCATCACCTTGACCGTAATGGTTTTGAGAAATACCAGTCAGGTATTTCGTAGCATTTCCCACAATCTGGGTCTGTTGTTTTTCTTACGATAAAACTGTGGTTATAGGTTTGTGGAAAGAATGCCACAGAGGTGAAGTACCTTTCTCGTTACATCATCACTGGGGGTACGTGACAGCCACAGGACACCACGGGGAATGTTAGCCTTGATCATCTGGTTAAGGTAATGTTTGCTGGTTTTCTCCTCTGTACAGTTTCTATTTTTCCCTTCCTATACTCTGTGCTATGGAAACATGCCTAGCTGATACTCCAAGTATCCTCATATCCTCACATTCCTTTTTAACCACCCAATTATTTTGGCTGCAATTTGGGGGTACCTTTCTAACTTCTCCATATCTCTTCCCAAAGTTCATCTCTAAAAGGAATATAATATTTTAATATGGGTTTAGTCAACAGGATAAACAGTTTTCAGACTTCCGCACATTATACACTGGTCAATTGTTCTTGTTCTTGTTACATTTCTCTATCCCATTCTTTTGCAGCTATTAGAAATTCACATAATAAAAATTTCTTTAATCTGTCTCTTTCAAAGTGTATTTAAAAATATAGAGAAAGGAAATTATCTTAGATCCTTTAAGAAACAGTTTCAGGGAAGAAAAAAATATGAGAGCCAGGCGGTGAGATACAAGGCTTATCAATGGAGTATTTTCAGCAACATTGAAGCGACAGAGAAATACAAGTGGAATTTGCAGTTTTGAGTGAGTGGTTGGGGCAGAGACAATAGATCGCTGTGTCAGTGGAGGTGACAGAACCGCCACAGGGGAGACAAACACAGTCTGTGGACCTGCTTCTAGAGGCATCTCCCCTCGGTGGTAGTGCAAATGAAGAGAAAAGTCAAATTTCTTTATTGATTGGAATGACTTTGGGTAGAAGGTTGGGACTGGATGACCAATGAGATCAATTAAATCTTTAATAATTTTATGACTCTACAGCTTTCCAATTATTTGGAAAACTGCCAGACTTTTGCTTTTATTTACACTCTGTTAATCGAGGCCAGTGCTTCTTGGTATTTGTGTGGCAAAATGCTAGTGCCAGGAGACTGTCCTCTACCAAAGGGTTCTGGGGTCAGTGTACTTTGGATACTTTGCATACTATAGATTAGCAATTGGCAAACTTTTGCCGTAAAGGGCCAGATAGTAAATATTTTGAGTTTTATGAGCCACATATGGTCCCTGTTATTGCTACTACCATTACTCCTTCTCCTTCTCCTTCTCCTTTACTCCTCTTCCTCCTCTTCCTCCTCCTCCTCCTCCTCCTCCTCCTCTTTCTTCTTCCTTCTTCTCCTTCTTCTCCTGCTACTTCTCCTTCTTCTTCACAACCCTTTAAAAATGTAAGGAACATTCTTAATTTGCAGGTTGTACAAAAACAGACCTTGGGCTACATTTGGTCCAGGGACTGGTAGTTTGACCAGCCCTGCTGTGGATGTTTCCTGACTATTCATAATGTATATTAGTACATTAAAGATTCTGAAAGATCTGTAGGATGGAATTATGCTTATGATTGTTTAACCAGATTTATCTCAAATTTATTTAACCATAGAACTCTTTTTTTCTGTTACCTACTTAACATTTCACATAATTAGTCTTCTGTGGAAAATCTTTTGGGAAATTCTGGCCTTTTTCACATATGGAGAATAATAAAGTTTATCCTTACCTCCCCCAATGTATGAAGAAACACTCCAGATGGTTTAAAAACATAAGTAGAAAAAGTATCACAAACTGAATCTGTGACCTTGGAGTAAAAATAGATTCCCATGCAAGGCTTCAAAAGTATTAAGCATAAGGCAAAAATTAAGCATTTGACTACATCAAAAGTAAGAATTTCTGCTCAACAAATAGCACACTAGAAAAATTTTACAATTTAGTTAGATATTAGTGACAATTTTTGTAATGTTGGAAAGCAAAAGACTAGTATTCCAAGAAACACTTGCCAATTAATAAGAAAAAGATGGGGATCCCAAGAGGAAAAAAAAGGGCAAATAATATGAATAAGCAATGTATACAAGGGAAAATCAGAATGGATAGCACATATATGAATAAGATGTTCAACCTCATTGGTCATCAGAGGAATGCAACTTGAAAGAATAAAAGGCTCCTTTATCCTATGCATAGGTTGGCAAAAAATTGGAACTGGATAATAGCCAACGTTAGTAAGAATGTGGGGAAACGGGTTTTCTCATGCACTGCTGCTGGAGGCACCAGACCTCTGCAACCATTCTGGAGGAAAAAAAATGGCAGAACTTAATAAATTCAGTATTTCACACTTGTTGGGTGAAAAACGCAGAAGAGTATCCATAGACCCTAGGGTGACAAAAACAAAGAAGCTCATCACAGCATTTCGTTCTGTGGTAGAGGTGGGAGACAAAGTAGCCGCCCTTCCTAGGGAAATGGATAAATGAGATATGGTAGAAGGTTCATTGTGGAATATTGTACAGAAGTCAGAACTAATAAACTGGAGATACATAAAACAGCATGGATAGAGCTTTTAAAAAATAGTGTCAGTACAAAAAGTGAATAGAGAGAGAGTTAAAGCAAAATGTCAATTGTGTAAGTTTAAAGCATATATACATATTTAAATATATGACATATTTGCGTGTATACACATATGTGTGTGTATATATTTTGAAGATGTTTATCAAAGTATTTATGACAAACACAGATGTGGGGGTATCAAGGCTGAAGGAGAAAAAGAATAATCAGATAAAACTAAAAAGAACTTTGCACAGAGAAATGATGTTATTGTATCATAAACAGAAAAGTGCAATGAACCCAACACTTGGCAACTAATATTAAGACAGAAGTCTTAGTTATATAAAGAAATGTAAAAACCTATCGCTCTTCTGTTTTCTCCATGATTCATCCTCTATCAAAGAGAAAAATTAAATTGATTTTATGTTCTTTTGTCCCACACTGATCTGTTGATCAATATTCAGTAGAAAATAACTTGGTTTGAACATATTAAGAAGAGAATTTTTTACATGGTAAAATGAACCATTTTAATTATTTTTAAGTGTACATTTCAGGGGCATTCGGTACATCCACATTATTGTGCAGCCATCACCACCGTCCATAACTCTTTTTATCTTCACAAACTGAAACTCTATACTCATTGAAACAGTTTAACTCCCTATTCTTTTTCCCCCGGCCCTTGGCAACTACCATTCTACCTTCCGCCTCTACGAATTTCACTGTGCTATGCATATAAGGAGAACCATACAGTATTTGTCCTTTTCTGACTGACTTATTTCACTTAGAATAATGCCTTCTATATATTCATATATCTTCGTATAAGGAGAACCATACAGTATTTGTCCTTTTCTGACTGGCTTATTTCACTTAGAATAATGTCTTCAAGATTCATCCATGTTGTAGCAAGTGTCAGAATTTCCTTCCTCCTAACCTTCCATTGTACGTCTATACCACGTTTTGCTTACCCATTCATCCCCTGGGGGACACTTGGGTTGTTTCTACCTTTTGGCTCTTGTGAACAATGCTACTAATGCTACTATGAATGTTGGTGTACAAATATCAGTTTGAGTCTCTGCTTTCAATTCTTTTAAGTGTATCCCCAAAGATGGAATGGATGGATCATATGGTATTTCTACATTTAATTTTCAGAGGAGCTATGTACTGCTTCCCACAGTTACTGTACCATTTTACATTCTTACCAGCAATGCGCAAGCGTTCCAATTTCACCACATCCTTGCCAACATTTATTTTGTTTCATTTGGGATACCTAGAATTGGCAGCCAGCTAATCAGCATTCACAATCATTTTTTTGAGCAGGTATTCATGCTTATCTGATGTTTTAACCAGGGTAGATTAACTGCAGTAATGACCCCAAAATCTTAGTGGCTTAATACAATAGCTGTTTTTATTGTTCACATCACAGCCCAGTGAGTGTCAGCGGGAAGCTCTGTTCCACACAGTGACTAAGGCACCAAGGCTCCTTCAAGCTAGTGTTTCTGCATCTTAGAAGAGCTCTGGAGCTACCACTGGATCCTCTATGATCTCCCTGCTGTTGAAGAAAAGAGAGTGTACCGCAAAGGCACCCCAACTCTTGTTTTTTTTTTTTTTCAAAATAAATTCTATGCTCGAAATGGGGCTCAAACTCACTACCCCAAGATCAAGAGTCACATGCTATACAAAAAAGGCACCCCAAGTCTTAACTGCCTGTCTAGGGGTGACACCCATTACTTCCTCTCAATTGCCACTGGGCATATGACCCCACTCAGATACCAAGGGACTAGGAAAGGTAACCAAGGAAGAACAGAATGTGAATTTTATTGAAAAGCTACACAGTCTTTGCCACAGCTAACAACAAGAGGTTAGAGGAAATTTTTAGATTTGAGAAGAATTTTAAATGGGCGATGGGCATTGAGGAGGGCACTTGTTGGGATGAGCACTGGTTGTTGTATATAAGTGACGAATCATGGGAATCTACCCCCAAAACCAAGAGCACACTGTATACAATGTGTGTTAGCTAAATTGACAATAAATTATATTTTTAAAAAAATACCAATTGCCTTTACTGTCTGCAAATTACTTTTAAGATTGCAAATTATTACTAGGTATAATTCTTAAATTTAATATTGAAAGTATATGGTATTCTCAAAGAATACATTCTCCCAAGTACTTGTAGTGATGATTTTGTTAGTGTGGCTGTTGAACTATTCACTTCCCATAGGTAAACAAAAACTCTCTGAAAAAGCAGTTCATTGGGGATGTACTATAATAAGTGTGTGGCAATCAGAATTAATTTTCCCAGACAGAGAAGGAGGATGAAGCAAATGCATCTAAGACCTAATCATTCATTCTCCACTTGCATATTTTGTATCAATTTCAAGTGAGATAGCAAATTACAACCCATCTATTACAGAGTAAATTCTCTACCGTAAAATAATCAAGCCAAAAAAAGATAAGACAAATGCACACATGAGGAACTAAGCAAAATAGGCTGAATTAGAGCTTTTCAGCACACACTCTGAAAAACAAACACAAAGCAACCACAGACAGGCAATAAATTGTCCTGAGTTACAGAATGGAGTGATAAGACAGATGACCTGGAAAATGGGGGGTTGGTGGTGCTGTCGAAGATTGATTAGTTCGCTGCCCTGATGCTCAGGTAATAGGATGCCTTTCAGCTCCAGTCTGCCTATTTTAGTCCAGATTTGTTTTCCCTGCTGCCTTGAAAATTAGAAGAGATGCTGTCACTTCAGCCCTGCCATCCTGTGGAAGCTGGCTCCCCTAGCATTACTCCAAAATACACAAATGCAATCCTTGTTTGCTCTGCAACACAAAATGCAGTTCATGCTCATCTAATGTCATCAGCACACAATCTCAGAAAGTACTTCCTAACAGACTGATTCCAAGACTAAGCAAAATGTCACGAACTGGACAGAAGGGTGGGGAAAAAAGAGCAGACAATCTAATAAACGCAGAGAAGAAAGCCACGAACAGGCTGTAAGACTGAAGAAATAGATATGAATGTGAATCATTCTCTATACTACAGTCTTCATGGGGAAGCTGAAAAGCAAACAATTATTCCAAACCCACAAAGTGGAGGCATGGTGAGGTATGTCGAAGGGAAAGTGGGCAGTTTCTGAACTAAGTTTGGAAGTAGCTGAAAAACCAGTGAAAACAGACTGTTTGAAGAGGTAGCTCTGGAAAAACTTGCTGCAGAGGTGACAATGTTAAAGATGAAAGACGAGCTTAGGAGTAGATATACGATTTGCACCATGTCAAAAATCTCCAACATGAAAAGTTATGCATTTGAGGCAGCCTTCTCTAAACCTCTGTCTATGTAATCCTAACTAAATTGCTTTCTGCTGGGGAGAACCCCAGGCTAATCCAGCCTGGAGATTTCACATATGGGTTTGTGACTGTCAATGTCAGTATTCTGATTTCTGAAGGGGAATTGTGCCCAGAAGAGAGAGGGAAACAAACTCTAAGAGACTTTTATTTATTTTTTTTTTTCCAACGTTTATTTATTTTTGGGACAGAGAGACAGAGCATGAACGGGGGAGGGGCAGAGAGAGAGGGAGACACAGAATCGGAAACAGGCTCCAGGCTCTGAGCCATCAGCCCAGAGCCTGACGCGGGGCTCGAACTCACGGAGCGCGAGATCGTGACCTGGCTGAAGTCGGACAGTTAACCGACTGCGCCACCCAGGCGCCCCATAAATCTGATAAATTTTATAAAATAAAAACAATGAGGCCTTTGATTGCTACCTGATCTGTTCATATTGAACATACTATGCATCTGTGACACTGAATCCCTAACTTAATCAGAGACCCTTTTTAACATTTTAAACTTCATTAATAAAAATAAATTATTCCATTTCTTTTTAAGCTCTCCAAATGCCTAAGTGAGCAGGTTTGCAACCAGAAGAAATAATACTTCCTTCAAGCATTTAGGTACTTTGGTAAATCTAAGGAATTAAAATTTTAAGTTCTTTTAAACAGAGTAATACAGCTTACAGGCTAAGTCCATTTTTCTTGTTTTTTTTTTTTTTTTCTTAAATGACAAGCCTAAAATCAATCACACGTTTTAAAGTGAATGCACAAGACTAATCTGTCAATTTCTCTAAAATACTAAATTCTGTAAGACACAACATATTTTACTATCAAGCATTCATGAAATATTCGTGTACTTAACACACATACATTACCCTATGGGTTTGTTACATTTCAATATCTCCATATTCAATTCTTCTTACTTACAGTTTCACATCTTAGGTGAGTTGAGGTTATTGCCTCGACAGTGACCACAATAGGATCATTATCTCAGGCAGCCTGAGATTGCTTATTGATCAGAGATCTGAGGCCAGCATGCAGGCCTAGAGGATAAATAAATCCTAGGGGATTCTTTCTGAGTTGTTGAAGGACATACTGAGCTTTTTGGAGATAATCTCTATGACAATAAAGAATGCCAAATCCCATATCCTTAAGATAGGGTGAGTTGCTCCTGGTTTAAAATTATGCTTTATGTAATTCTTTTGCTTTATAATCTCAAGTTTTCAACCCCTTATCCAGGCTAAGCTATTTTCTTTTGTACCTCACTGAATTTTAGGCTCTTTTATTACCATTCATGTCTGCAGACCACCACACTTGCTGTCTTTTTAGTGAAATCCAACTGAATTCTGCCTTCCTCTCACACCTTTTCCTTACTGTGCCTTGAAAACTCCCAGCTGATCCAGAGACAAGAGGAAAGGCACAAAAGGATGTGGGCTTGCATGAGGATTCTGTCACTGATGCTATAGGGGGTGACTCAGCCCAATGGGAACCAATGGGAATGTTTTCTCCATAATACCGCCCCCTGAGAGTCTCATTCAAGTTTCCTTCTCTTCTGTGATGCCAATTCCGCAGCAGCACAACACAAATGCAATGTGCACCATGTCTTATCTTACTATGAGAAAATTGGATCTCAAGACACAAGCTGGAAATCCCCTGCCTATTCCCAGTCACATGCAACACCTTGCAGTTTGACTCAGCTCCAAGGATTCACCATCCAGAAGGCTGAATATTGGACCCTGAAGATGTTCATGTCCTAATCCCCAGGACCTGTGAATATGTTACCCTATATGGCAAGAGGGACGGGGCAGATGAGATTACATCAAGGATCTTAAGATGGAGAGATTATCCGGGATTATCCAGATGGGCTCAGTGTAATCACAAGGAGTCCCTCTAAGAGAGAGGTGGAAGGTAAGAATCAGAGGAGATATGACAATGGAAGCAAGAGACTGGAGTGATTTGAAGACAGGGCCACAAGCTAAGGAATGGAGGTGGCCTCTAGAAGCTGAAAATGACAAGAAAATGGGTCCTCCCTTGAAGTTTGCAGAACAAATCAGTCCTGATGACATCCTGCCTTTAGCTAATTGAAACTGATTTTAGACTTCTGACCCCCCAAACTGGAAGAGAACAAATTTGTGCTGTCTTCAGCCAATACACGTGTGATGATTTGTTACAGCAACATTAGGAGACTAATAGGATCAGTCTCCTCCAAACAGCTATGGTTAAGGTCATGCTGTTTGATTCCTCCTCAGATCTTACCTTTGAATATCACAGTGTCCTTCCTGGCTAGGTTACCCCTGTCTCCACTCAGTGGGGTCATTGCCTATTTGCTCTCATATGCATCCCCCTGCAAGCTGCATTTTCCAGACTCCCCTCACCTGGTTTCCAGCAGGGGCTAGCCAGTGGGCGGCAAGAGGAGACTGAAGGGCGGGGAGGATGGAGAAGCCAGTGCATGTCTTACCCTCTGTCTGTGCCATGGAGACTGTACTTCCGTGAGTCCCTGTGCCTCTTCTGCAATTCCTGCTCCCACCTGTCGAAAGTCCCTCCTAAGTTCTAGCCTTTGCAGTGCAGAACCCCCTCCCCAGTTCCTCCTATGCTCTACCACCTCCTCCCTTTGTCCTTCTAGCCAGGGATGGGAGGTAACTGCTTTCTATGTTGGCCTTTCTCTGTGTGGCCTCAACTTCCCTTGTTCTGCTTTCTCTTCCAAAGATGATGTATCTAATTTTTCAAGTGAAATTTTCACTATGAAAAACCTTAAGTCATTTCTGTATTGCTGCCATGGTAATTCTGCTTTTCTCTGTGTCCTTGGTCATTGCAGTAAGGGGAGGTAATGATTCTGATTCTGATTCTCCTCAGGTCTATGTCAGAACCTGGGAAGTCCCACTTCTCTCATTTCTCTCGGGTTCCCGGAATCCTGACCCAGAAACAGCCTCTGACTCTGACCCAGAATTTCTCAAGCCCTGCCTTCTCCTGAGTGGATGCCCTTGAATATTTTTTAATTTCGTACCATCTCAATGGTCTTCTTCATATTAATTTACCATTTGTATATTAATCACCAACTCTGACTATCTTAAGCCAAAAGAATCTGTTGGAAGGACATATGAGGGTTCAGACAACAGGGCCTGAAGGCAGTAAGTTGTTAAAACCCACAGGAACCAAGGGAACCCAGAAGATCGGATGCAACAAGAACCACAGCCACACAGCACAGTGGGTGGGTTGGTCAGCCAGCAACAATGGCCCAGTTCTCTGTTCTTTTCGTACTTTCCCAGATTCCACTTCCTGACACAGTGAGCCTGATTGGTTGAGCCCAGATCACCCCCCAGAGAGAAGGAGGATGGATTCCTTTCAGTTTCCTTGGAGGAAGACCCAGTGCTCCCTGTGCTATCAGAGCGACACAGGACACATGTGGGGGAAGGACAATTCCCTCCAATGAAATCAGGATGCTGTGAAAAGGCTCGGTGTTGGACAGCCAAAAGCAACAATCGACGATTTTCCACCTATGATCTCGTGTTTCAAAATTCACAACCGATCCTTTTCATATCAAAATTCTCACAACTCCACATTTTTCTGTATCTCATAAACCCCCACCTACTTTGACCTACCTTTTAATCCACATCTTTTGAAAGGGCATTCATCTTGGGCTGAATCATTGATGATTTGGGATTTTTTTAAACCATTTTTAAAAATTAATTTCATAATCTGCAAAATATTTAATGAATGGGAGGTGTGGAGACACATTCTATTACCATGCCCTGGAAAGCAAGTCCAAAGGAGACATGACTTGTCCAGGCACTGAATAAGCTCCTCAGTTTAGTACACTGAGTTTCCAGTGGAAATCTGGGATAAATAAGAGTGTTTTCTTCTTCTTAAGCTTCTGGTTTAACAGTCGACAAAACAACAGCATGTTCTCCACAAAAATGCTCTTAAGATGCGTAATATTTCTCCAGTGAGACATACATACCATACAACAACCCTCAGATATTTATAAAGCAAGTCCTTATTTCACTAGTGCTCCACTGCCCATCAAGAAAGGCCTCAAGGCCCAACCTTCACTCCTGGCTCTTCTGTACCAGCCAAACCCCCCTCCCTGGAGCCTTCCCTGAGGTCCATCCACACAGTACCTGCTGTGGCAGACAAAACCATGTTGTTGCACATGGTGCACATCAGTGATTTGGTGTTCAGACCGAAGTTAACATTTGGCAAGCGAGCCTGCTGCCAGAATTCCCCTTGAATCACTTTTCTTATTACACAACCATTCAGTAAATGAAATGCAGTCCACACAAATGAGTGGTGAGATCAGTGGCATTTCTCGAAACCAGCAGCAGTCTACAGAATAAGAATGGGACTCTCTTTCTTTTGTGGGATGCGACAGGCCTGCAGATGCTGACCCTCTCCGGGACCCGGCTGTAGAACGGCTTCTCTCCCTCTCTCAGAGACAAAAACTTACACCAGCTCACACTGACTGCCTGGCATGTATTATGTAATGCTGACTCGGAACTACCTGTGGTAGGTCACCAGGTCAGACTGCACTCGTCTAGAACAGAGAAATCCTTAAAAATGTACAAAGTTGCTGAAGGAATAGGAAGAAGTTGATAACTTTCCTTCCATAATTCTGAGCTACATCACTAACTTGTCTTTTGTGTTATTTTTGGAAATGATTTCATTCCTTGCTTGTTGGTCTCTGGTTACTTATCTCTAACATATTTCTTAAAGGAGATGAAAAAGATGGGGCACGTGGGTGGCTCAGTCGGTTGAACGTCCAACTTCTGTTCGGGTCATGATCTCATGGCTCATGAGTTTGAGCCCTGCATGGGTCTCTGTGCTGACACCTCAGAGCCTGGAGCCAGCTTTGGATGCTGTGTCTCCCTCTCTCTCTCTCTCTGCCCCTCCCCACTTGTGCTCTATTTCTGTTTCTCTTTCAAAAGTAAAATAAACATTAAAAAAAATTTTTTTAAAGATGATGAAAAAGATCAGCCCCCCCTTTGTTATGCCTAATTTTTCTCCCTTGAAATCACAGCATTCACATACCACATACCATGGGACTATTAAAATATATAAAAACAGGTGCCTGGGTGGCTCAGACGGTTAAGCTTCTGACTTCAGCTCAGGCCATGATCTCATGGTTCGTGGGTTCAAGCCCCGCATCGGGCTCTGTGCTGACAGCTCAGAACCCAGAACTTGTTTTAGATTCTGTGTCTCCCTCTCTCTCTGCCCCTCCCCCACTTGTGCTCTGTCTCCCTATGTCTCAAAAATAAATAAACATTAAAAAAATTAAAATATATAAGAACAGACAACAGTATTCTCCATCTCGTACAAGTTCAATAAATACTTGTTGACAAACTACCAAACCCCATCCAAAAAGAGAAGAAATGTCAGTTATGCGATGATTCCTCTTTACAATAAATATGAGGGCTATCCTTAATTCATTCAGTATATTTATTGAGTACCTACAACAATCAAGCACCAAGCTAGGCATAGGAGAAACAATAGTAAGCAAAACAAAACATTGTCCTGACTCTCCTGGAACATAGACATTAGTCAAATAATCACACAGATATGCAAACTACACTGATGACAGGAAATTCCTCTCTGAAGAAATGGTACTTGAGCTGAGGTCAAAAAGATGAGTGTAAGTTACTCAGTTGAGAAGAGGAGGGAAGAGCACCCCAGGCTAAGAGAACAGATATGGGACAGGAGGGAGTATTGGTGGCAAATATAAAGAACTAGAAAGTCATTATGTCTGGACAGAGAGAGTTAGGGAAAGCAGAGCAAGACAGAAGCCACACTTAGTAGTGTATCTTTTTTTTTTAAGTTTTATTTATTTACATCTGAGAGAGAGTGTGCCCCAAGCACGAGCAAGGGAGGGGCAGAGAGAGAGAGAGAATCCCAAGCAGGCTCTGAGCTGTTAGCACAGTTCCCAACTCAGGGCTCGAATTCACGAACCATGAGATCATGACCTGAGCTGAAATCAAGAGTCAGATGCTCAACCGACTGAGCCACCTGGGTGCCCTAAGGAGTTTGTCATATGGGAACTGTGAGCAGTCACTATAAGATAACTCTGAAACAAGAAGGCCAGGACTGGACTTGAGGATGGGGGAAATGAAATCTTCTGCCACCAGTCAGTTCTTCTCACAAGATTTTTTAAGCATCAAAGCGAGCATAAGAAGAACATGGACAAAAGATACCTCCTAGATCCTCCCTCTGGTTCTCATCATGGCCAGCAGCTTGGCCAGTCCTTTAAATGTGAAAGGTCTGAACCACGGGGTTTCCCGTAGTTACTTGTGCAGCCTTGGAAGGCAACAATTCTGCCTACTCAGCCCTTCACATTACACAGGCTTAAAATCCCACTTCTGAGTGATGAAATTCTTACTGGATTGCAATTTAAGAATTTTCTGTGTCTTTTCTGCAGAACCTAGGAAATTCCTGTTGATGTGTGTTTAGGGGCTTTCCAACAGCAAAGGCCTGGCTCTCGTAGACCACAGGGTTTTGAAAGAAGATTAGTAACATGGAGATTTTGGTTCTGAAATTTTGTTCAGGGTGTGGAGCGGTCACAGGGGGTTCTCACTGGGGGATAGTGGAGCTGGGAGGTGGTGATGGTGGCTTGGGCCAGTGTGGAGATCACAGAGGACATGAAATGAACAGAGTCATGGGATATTTAGGAGATAAATCTCAACAGGGCTCAGTAGTTGATGTAGGAATGACTCTAGGTTTATGAGTCACACAACTAGATGGACTCTGAAACTCATTAAAAACTCATAAGAGGAGGACTTTGTGTTTCCAGTGCTGCACATAAAGAGCTCAGAAGTCACCACTCAGTCCTAACAAGTAAAAAACTGAACAGA
Source organism: Puma concolor (assembly GCF_028749965.1). Lineage (NCBI taxonomy): Eukaryota > Metazoa > Chordata > Mammalia > Carnivora > Felidae > Puma > Puma concolor. Next base: position 219,767,074 of record NC_141667.1, read on the forward strand.
CTGAAAAACCATCAACTCTCCTTGGATCCATAAGAGAGGAGAAGATGCAGGGCAAACTGTTGCCCCTAAGAAAGGGCCAAAAAGCAAAATACAGAGAAATCTGAATTATGGGAGCAGAGATTCATGAGCAGAAACCACCACTGGAGCCAATGTCAGAATGGTAAAACTTGGATCCTAATCAGTGACAATTCTTGAGAGTTAAAAATGCCAGGGGGACCCAATTATGAGCAAACTCATCCCTACATCAACCACCATGTGATGGCAAATATTGGGAGATTTACCTTCAGAAGCTCAACCAGGTTCTTACAGTTAATATTAGAGGAAAAATAATCCCCTTGTGTTTCAGGCAGGAGGCGGGAAAAAGGAACTGTTCTGAACTATGCCAACACACTCTGCTCCTCTTAACTAGGCCTACCTTCATGGAGAACTAGTCAACCAGAGCCTATCCTGCTGGGGTATTATCAGAGCCTAACCAACCAGAGAAAGGGAAATAACCAAGTCCAGTCCATTCTGGCAATCCTGTTCCCACCTTAGAGTGGGGGTGGGGGTGGGTGGGGCTGAGAAACACTTGGAAAGCTCACAGTCCAGTGGTGTAGGCTCATTGAAAGACTGAGACCTAATCACAGGCTGTAGCTTTTTCTGTAGAACATTTCCCCTCCCGCACACATCATGACCACATTACTAAAGGCCTATTTACAGCAGTTCCTTTTACTCTGTACATCATGTCCACCCACCAAGAAAAAATTACAAAGTACACTAAAAAGCAAAAAAAAACCAAAACACAGTTTGAACAGATGGATCAAGTTTCAGAAGCAGACCAGGCAGCGATGTTGGAATTACCTATCAGGTAGGAAATTTAGAACAACTATGATTAATAACTTATAAGATATTATAATATCTTACAATGGTTTGATGGATAAAGTAGACAGCATTCAAGGACAGATGGGTGATGTAAGCAGAGAGATGGAAATCCTCAGAAAGAACCAGAGAGAAATGCTAGAGATAAAAAACACAGTAACAGAAATGAAGAATGCCTTTGATGGTCTTATTGGAAGATTGGACGTGGCTGAGGAAATCATCTGTGAGCTAAAAGCTCATAATAGTGCCATTGGCTAAGATGGGGAATGTGAGAAGAGGGCCAGATTGGATAAATACATCATCAAAAGGAAAAACTTTTAGAGATGAAATGTTTTTCTTCATGCTAAGAAGGAACTGTGGCAGTTTTGCCCTGTGAGAAAGTGTGTAGGAACTGTGTGGAAAAGCAAGTTGGGAAAAAGGTGGGCCAACGAGGAAAGACAGAGCTTCAACGGGAATTACAGGGAGCTGTTACTTTCCACACAATTTTTAAAATTGTATTTATATTTAAGAGAGAGAGAGAGAATGAGCACAGGAGGGGCAGAGAGAGAGAGAGAAAGGGAGAGAGAGAATCCCAAGCAGGGTCAGCACTGTCAGTGCAGAGCCTGATGCAGGGCTCAAACTCATAAACCACGAGATCATGACCTGAACTGAAATCAAGAGTTGGATGTTTAACCGCCTGAGCCACCCAGGAGCCCCTTCCACACAATTTTATTAAGACTACAGAAAAAAGAGCATAAAGAAGTTATACAGATAAACATGGGAGAGATGCTAAGATGGAAAGACCTTTCCAAGTATTCATCATTGATCAATTAAAAATGTTCTTCTCTGAGGCCAAGGAAGGCAGAGAAACTGGAAGACTCTAACAGATGTTAGCTGGTGTTCAGAGGTCAGGCTCTGTGGAACACCCACTCTGTTCCAGGCATGGTTGATTAAGTTCTTATTCTGCAGGAACATACCAAATCCCTCCAGTATCTCTAGGGTTTATTCCATTTCTGAACTTTAGTGACACTGAAATTCACTTCAAACAGGACTCAAAACACAGGCCATCTGTGATGTTTTGGTATGCTTTTGATCTCGCATATCACATCTTCCTGCTTAAGGCCACTAGCTCAAGTCGGCGTAGAACTGGAATACTGGGCTTTCCAATTTCCAGCTAGAAATTTCCTAATGAGCCTGGGAATTCTGGAAGTGATGATGGAACCCAAGGGGAAGAGAATGCTGCAGAAGCCCAGAACACAGCAGGGTACACCAAAAGGGTCCCCGTCCAAGATGGTCCTCCCAACCCAGTTGTTCAACCAGAGCTGGCATTACGTTTGGCAGGAGAAACATACAGAAATGTAAGGTAATTTGGAGCTCTAATTCAATATGGCTAGCAAGTATTATCAGCCCCCTCATTTCTACTAAAATTAATCAGAGTTGAACTATTTTTATTCAGTAATTGTGTTCTGATCCTAAATAGTTCTTAGAAGCTAAAACTTGACTTTTAGTTTCAGAGTGAGGTTGCATTGTTAATTTTTAATTAGTCTGCTACATTAGTGTATCCATTTACAGATGACAGATAATTAAAATGGTAACACATTTGTTTATATGCTCCTGTCTGCAGATGTAGGTCTACAAATGAGAAGGAACAAAGGGAGCTCATTCAGTGAGAAGCAGAATAGCTGGGCTTTTTTTCCATTTAGAGACAAGCGGTACCACCCTGTGGGTGGACAAGGTTTTGACACCTGCTGCAAGATAGAGACGACAGACGTTGGGCTAAGTACAGTTCCTGGCACGTTAGTGCTAACTGCCATTTTTGCACTATTCATTGTAATGCGCTGATGTGAGGGGCAGCCCTGTAAATGTTACTTGCACTGTAGGGAACCATAACCATGCTGTGAAGCTGCAGACTGAGGACTTTAGTTTCGTTTTAGCAGAAAAAATATATAAGTTATTTTATTCCTTAACATCAGCATCAAGACATGAAATTACACCAAACCAAAGCTATAGCTGGCATACCAGCTCAAAAATATGGATCTGGGATGCCTGGGTGGCCCAGTCAGTTGAGTGTCTGACTCTTGACTTCAACTCAGGTCATGATCCCAGGGTCGTGGGATTGAGCTCCACACTGATCATGGAGCCTGCTTGAAATTCTCTCTCTCTCCCTCTGCCTCTCTCCCCTGCTTGTGTGCTCTCCCTCTCTCTCTCTCTCTCTCTCTCTCTCTCTCTCTCTCTCTCACACACACACACAAATTAAAATTTGATTTAATTTACTGTAACTTAATTTAATTAAAAAATTAAAAATTAAATTAAAAATGAAAAAATATATGGTACACTGGAAACTTGAGAGGAGCAAGCAAGAGATTCTATGACAAACCAGAAAACAAAAGATCTTGGCAAACTGAAATGGTAGATTATATCTATCAAGTTGATGTTTAATAAGGATAAGTTTAAGGAATTTCGCTTGTATCCAGAAACCAATCCTGCAAGTATGGGTTGGAGGATATGGGGTTAGCAACACACAGGAAAAAAGTCATAAGGTTTTAGCTTATCTTAATCAATATAATGTGACTACACAAAAATAATTAGTATTATATTCCATTTATAAAATATGATACTATGCTACAAAAGAGGGAAGTGTTCTACTCTAGTGAAATCCAACACGACCTGGTCATTGGACCCATTTCTCAGAAACACTTTAGAGGACCTATTTTAGTTAATGTAAGTCCAGGCTTCTGATACAATGAGATCCATTGATACAGTGGCTTCTCTTTTCTGTAACAGCCCCAACTGAGTGTTCTAGGATGGTATGTGGCTCTGTTCCATGTGGTTATTCAAGGAACCAGGTTCCTTCCATCATTATTGCTTTATCATCCACCAGAGCATTATCATCTGCCACAGGGTTAAGGGTCTCCACTCTAACCAGGTTACAGTTGAACAGATAGAAGAAGGGCACACAGAAGACATATCCACTATCTTAAAGTGCTGGCCAAGAATTGGCACTCACCGTTTCTGCCCACATTCCACTGTCACTCAGTCTGTCCATACCTAACCACATGGAAGTTTAGGAAACATAGTTCATCTAGATGCCCCATCTACCCAACTATAATTCTATAGTAGAAAAGGAGACAGAATGGATTTTGGTGGCTGGCCCACAGTCTCTGCAATAAAATTTTGGGGAAATAGCCATCAGAATAATGAAGGAAAGTTGTATATCATGTTAGGAACATAACTCATCAGAAGAAAATAAGTACTGTGTTACCTGTGGGAATGATTAGATTAGTTTATTCTATGTGTCTTTAGGGGTTCAAACTAAGATAAATAAGTAAAGGACTTCCTAAAATAGTTATCAGATGATAAGAGGTCTTCCTTCTAGAAGTGGAAATTCCCTCTTACTGGAAGTGTTTAAGCACAAACTGGAAGACCTTTGGACTCCTTTTAGAGGGGTTGGAATTTCTTCACACATTCTGAATGGCCAAGTAAGATCACTAATGCCCCTTTCCATTTCTGGGATTCTATGATTCTATCTAAAATTGTATTTATAGGTTATAGGATAAGGGAATGGAATTCCAAATTTCTTAGGTGCTTGCTATGTGTGTGTCCTCACAACGACCTTGTGAGGCCAGCATTGTTCACATATTATCCATGCTCACAAAGGTTAAGGACCAGAGCTATTAAGGGGTATTACTGGGTTTGCAATCAATACCCATCTAATTGCTAAACCCATGATATTTCCATATGCTGCTAGTTCCCAGAATGAAAGTAAAAACTCAGTTGTATTCCTCTTGTCTCCCCCAACCCCAACCCAAGCCAACTCCTTTATCTTATCAAGGTGGACAGCCTGGGTGAGACTGGCTGTTCTGTAGGATTTAGCACAAGATAGCATCCCTTGAACATCTCTCCAGCTCTTTTTACTGGGCCAAATGATTTATTTGTCACCCATGCTGATCCTCAGCCCAGAGACAGAGCCACCTATTCATTCAGAAGCTTCTGCCTCTCTCCTTCCTTCCATGAGATTGCAGGGATTCTCCTGTAACCTCAGACCAAGCCATAGTGAAACATTTTCTGCTTTCACCTGCCAGTGTTGTGGAAAAAAGTAAGGTTTAATTTTAAATTAATTCTTCAGCCCTTGTGCATTAAAATGGATGTCAAAAGTGAATTAATCACTACTGAAGCTTCTACCGTAGAAAATTTACCCAGATTCCCTCCAAAGAGAGGATGACTCATGCGAGCACCTGTTTTGTCTCCTTAGTAACTGGTCTTAGATTTCCCTCTTGCATTTGCATGCAGGCAAGCACAGCAAATTGGAGGAAGGAAAGAGGTTCTCAGCATACAGAGTGTGCTCTGGGCAGAATGTCACCTGTAATGCCATTTGCAGACCATCTTGAGCTTTATGTGTTCACTTTGCGCCTCTGTTATAACCCCCAGTGTTGATTCAACCTCAGACTCAGCGTAGACATAAGTCTGGAAAATTACTGATGGCCGCCAGGAAGGTTTGGTGACACACAATGAAATTGATCCTGGCACAATCTCTGTATCGGGAAATGGATTCATCTCTGTATTAGAAATGTAGTTTTCTTGCCTTTGACCTTTGCTGTAATTAGAGTTGGGCATACAACCCTATCAAGAAAGAGGTGGGTGGGGTGGAAGGGAGAAGTTCAATCAAATCGCTTTTCTGGCTTAACCACAAGAAATAATATCTCAGAATTGGTTTCCTGTAGTTCTATGTGGTTTTGTCTCTCTCTTTCACAAAGCCCTCTCTCTCTCTGGCTATGTGGGAAAATAAAAAGAATACCTGGACCAAGAGCTGGACACCTGTGTCCCAATGTGTTTTCAGCTACTAATGAGCTGATGCCTGTGAACAAATCACTTAACTTCTCTGGATTTCCTCTTAGGAAACTGAGGGATCCAGCTAGACACCATTAGCCCTTCCAACTCTAAAATTTGGACTCCATTCCCTGGGATCTTATTGAGTCTTCAAGTTAAAACCAGGTAGCTTAACACTTAACTATCAGGAGCCAGAGGTCATCCAAAATTGAAGGTTACCTATGCTATCCATTTATTTTATATATTATGTCCAGAGAGGTTAAGTTACTTGTCCAAGCTCACATAAAATTTGAGTTCTTTTTTTTTATTCTTTTCATAATTTCGCCTTTTAGTTTATATTTTTATCATAATTCAGCATGCTTATTGTTACAGTCAAATGGTTCCACAAGACTTGTTATAAAAAAAATAGTCGTCCTCAGGGAGCCTGGGTGGCTTTCGGTTCAGGTCATGATGTCTCAGTTTGTGGGTTCGAGCTCTACACTTTGAGTGTGGAGCCTGCTTGGGATTCTTCTCTTTCCCTCTCTCTCTGCCCCTCCACTGATCACTCATACATGTTCTCTCCTTCTAGCTCAAAATAAATAAATAAACTTAAAAAAAAAATTCATCCTTACCCGCTGTTTTTTTCCTACTCCCCAAAGGCAGTTACTTTAAAAATGTTTTTAACTGATGCTTTTGGTAATTTACTTAAATATCTCTAAATACTATAGTGATTCAGCTTTAGGTATTGCTTCAATCACAAAACACACATTTCTCATTCCTCTCCTCTCCCTGTGTAGTTATACCGTAATTTTGTTTACATCAGTGAACAGTATTAATTTGATGACATAAACATTACTCTCAGTTGAGCTATGATGCGTGTTACAATTACTTTTCTGTTCTCTTTTCCCTGAAGTTAATAATGATCATGTTTTTATTTTGCTTAATTTTCTATGAATAATCTCAAATTCAATCCAAACTCCCTATAGTTGTGTCTATCTTATATAACTCACTTAGGTGTTGTATGTATGAAGACATATCTCCCAGAACTCTCTAATCTGCTTCAGTCTGGACTAGTCATTCTCAAGGCCTACTAATACCCTTCACCTCCCTCTGTGCAAGATCTTCAGTTTTCTGGATTTTATGTCTTCCTCTTATGGGGTTTACTTTCTAATTTTAGCAGAACACTTCCTCTGGTAAATTCACAAGGAAAGGTAAATTTTTTGAGACCTTGCCTGTCTAAAATGTTTTTATTCTACCCTCACAGATGATCGATAGTTTTTTTGGGTATAGAATCCTGGATAGAAAATTATTTCTTTCTTCAGAATGTTGAAGGCATTTGTGTATGTCAATATGATCCAATGTTGCTGTTGAGATGGGTAGGGATCTTTATTGGTGACTTTCATGCACAGGTCATAGGGTCTCTGAGAGATCACTAGGCTCCTTTGTGTTTGTCACTTTCACTCATTTGCATCTTTTTCTGTACCTGCCATTAACTGCTTATTTGCCATAGGGCTTGGTCCATAAATGCCTTCTTTTTCTTCAACTTGACTTACAATGAAAATGTGACTGACAAGTGGACTTATTACTTTCGTAGCAATACGAATTTGAATGAAATAACAAGCATGCCCTGTAAAACTATTTGCTTGATAAGTAGTATCTAGATACTCAAAAAATCTCACAGGAATTTTCTCTTTCCCTAATGCCTGCTAGTTTTCTATAAATAAACTTTAATAATAAAATAATAAATAACCAGTGGTAACTATTTCCAAAGAGAGTTTTTATTGAGAGTATATTAATATGCTAAACTACTATTGGTTTGTAGCCTTATACATTGTCTCAAAATATGTAAATAGCAGATACCACAAAAAAGATGGTATTGAAGGAAAATTGGATAAAAAAAGGAAGTGTCTATGTTCCTTTCTAACCCAAATCTCTTGAAATGACAAAAAAAAAGACTTTTAGACTTTTAAGGGACTAAAAAAGGAATAAACTTATAATGTCACTGAAAGACAGGAAGGAAAAGTATTGAGGAATTTTTGGAGGAGAAACATCAGATGGAAATTTCAGCTATAATGGCAACTTTAAAAACTTTGAAAGGTTACTGTAATTTTATGCCTATAAGGCTGAAAATATAAATAATTTTTAAGAAACATATAAATTATCAAAATTTATAGAAGAAGAAATAGTAAGCCTTAATGGATTGGTCATTTTAAACAAATATCCTCAGTAATCAATAATTCCCCTAACACTTTTATTTCTGACTTTTTTTTTTTTTGAGAGGAAGAGAGAGATAAGGAGAGAAAGCAACAGCAGGGGAGTGGGGCAGAGGGAGAGAGAGAGAGAGAGAGAGAGAGAGAGAGACTCCTAAGCAGACTCCACACTCAGTGCAGGGCCCAACACAGAGCTCAATCCCACCACCCTGGGATCATGACATGAGCCAAAATCAAGAGTCCGATGCTCAACTGACTGAGCCACCCAGGCACCCCTTTTTCTGACTTTTTTGACTTGATATTATGTTTACAAGATTTATCCATGTTGCATGAAAAACAGTAAATTGTTATTTTCATTGCCATGTAGTATTCATTTCACGAATATACCAAAAGTTCCTTGTCCATTTTTTTTACTGAGGGCCCTGGGGTTGTTTCCAGCTTGGGACTACTATAAATATCTCTGACTGAACATTTTTGTACTGATATCTGACATTTTAAAGTGCAAATGTATGCATTTCTGTTAGATACCCAGTAGTGGGATTGCTAATTCCAGCACTGAAATTAGAGTATACACACGTTTAATTTTAGTAGCTTCTGCTTAACACTTTTCTGAAGGAATATACCAAATTATATTGTTACTAGCAGTGCATTTGAGTCCATTTGCTCCACATCTTTACCAGTGCTTGGTATTATCAGTTGTTAAATTTTTAGTTATTGTAATGAATATACAGTGCTATCTTATCATGATTTTACTTTGCATTTATCTCATAACTAGTGATGTTGAGCACAATTTCATATGTCTATTGACCATTAGGATATCATCTTTGGTGAAATGTCTGCTCAAAATCTTTGCCCATTTTTTTTTGGGAGAAAAGGGTGAGTAATAATCTTTCTTTTCTTCCTGATTTATAGGAGTTATTGTATATACATATATATCTGATACCTGAATATACCAGATACATGTATTACACATATTCTTATCTTCACTCTCATCTCTTGATAAAGATAAGTTTCTGATTTCAATAAAGTCCCATTTATCAATTTTTTTATGCTTAATGCTTTTGGTATCCCATGAAAGTTATCTTTGCATATTCCAATGTAACATTTCTATGTTATCTTCACATTTAAGTCCACAATTAACTTGAAATTGGTTTTACCAAATGGTACAAAATATAAATCTATATATATTTTTTCTGTATGGATATCCAGCTGACAGTGTCACTTGTCAAAAAGACTATGCTTTTCCACTGCTTTACAGGAGTCATCTTTGTCATGAATCAAATGACATCACATGTGTTGGCCTATTTCTGATTTCTGGTTTTCTCCTTTGGTCTATTTGTCTCTCCTTGCACAATATCACACTGTCTTAATTATTGTAGCATTATATAAGTCCTAATATCTGGCACAGTAAGTCTCCAACTTTGTCCTTCTAAAATTTAGAAGCAACCTGTCAATCTATACACATACAAACACAAACATGCATACAAACACAAACATGCATACAAACACAAACATTCATGCACACACACATATGCACACACACAAACTCTGTGGGATTTTAACTGGAAATGCATTAAAATTATAAATAAATTTGGGTGAAGTTGACAACTTTTCACTACTGAGCCTTCCAATCCCTAAGTATGGTATATTACTCCATTATTTAAGATTTCTTTAATTTCTCTCCATAATGTTTTGTTGTTTTCAATGTAGAGACCTTATACACATTTTAATAGGTAACTATTTATAAATGGCATCATTATAAATAGAAATTTTATTTCTAGTTTGTTTCTAGTATATAAATATACAGTTGAATTTCATGTATTGACCTTGTGTCCAAAGACCCGGTTAAATTCACCTTTTAATTTTAATAGTTTATGGGTTTTCAATGTACTTAATCATATGGTCTACAAATTATGATGGTTTTATGTTTTTCTTTCCAGTTTTTATGACATTTCTTTGTACTTTTTTTTTTTTTTTTGCCTTATTTTATTGCCTAGAACCTCTAATACAATGTCATATTACTGCTTTCAGGAAAAAAGCTTTTAATATTTCCAATTAAGAACAATGTTTGCTGTGAGTTTTTCCAAAAATATTTTTAATTTTAGATTAAATAAATCCCTTTCTATTTCTAGCTTTCTACAAGTCTATAAGGCACTAAACTTAATCAAATAATTATCCTGCATCTATTGAGATGATTGTATAATTTTTTCCCTTCACTTTGTTAAGGTAAAAAATTGCATTGATTGGTTTTTCTAATCTAAATAACCATGCATTCCTGGAATAAACTCAATTTGGTCATGATGGCTTATTCATTTTATATATAATACTCAATTCTGTTTGTAAATATCTCATATATAATTTTTGCAACTATGCTAAGAAAAGTGACTAAGCTGTAATATTCCTTTCTTGCTTTATTCTTATCAGGTTGTTATATCAAGGAGTATCTCTGGAATCTTGGGCCCTTAAGTTTTTGCTTCTTTGGTTGTTCTTTAAGATCTTCGAATAGCTGCATGCTTTTAAAAAAATGCTATTCAGCTTTTATAACTGTTCTCGGGGGACAGTTTTCTGTTTTAAGCTGCTAATGGATAGCCACAAACAAAAGTTTTACCTTTTACAAATTGGGTAAACAAACAAAGCTTCAAACAAATTTCTAACCTTTAGTTGACCTTTTGACCTGTTTCAGTTCCTGAAAAATTCTTTGGTTCCCAAAAGTATAGTTTTGACTTTACAGTGTCATTTAGTGCCCTCATCTGTTAAAACAGAATTGTAGGAAAATAAATGAAATTTAATTACAATCATAATATTTTGTCTCCATCAAGAAGGAAAAAAATAACATTAGTTGGGAAATGGTAATGTGGCTGTCTGTGATATTTTTCAAATATTAATCATTACAGTAAGGGGCACTACAACACCTCAATGATGGAACTCAAAAATTTCTATGAATAAAAAAGAAGGAAGGCTTTACTATTCATATTCTATAACAGCTATTAACAAGAGAAAAGACATTATCTTGGCAGCTACATGAACAAATTATATCCTTTAATTTTAAATGGATGTTGAGTAAATTTCTTGGATCCATCCTATAGTAATAAAATATATGGTAAGATCAGTCTGCAACAGATGTAAACATTTAAAAAGGGGAGGGTGAGGGGAGAGTGGAGAACTTAAGATAACGCTACCATTTGCTGCATTCCTACTATGTGCTAGGTCTTTTGCTTTCCTTTCACGTTGCTGCAATTATCTCACTTAATCCCTGCAAACATAATGACCGATTTTTATCCCTAACTTATCAAAAAGGAAATTGAAGCTCAGTTAGAATTAATAACTTTCCAAAAATCGCAGAGATAGTAAGTGGGATTCAAATCTAGATCTGTTTGAGTCTGGTCCCATAGTCTTTCTACTAAAACCGGCTGAGATTAAACAGGAGAGAAACCAGGTTTTCTTATCAGTAAAGACTAGATTCTCTATTAGTAATCCCTGCAAATGGTACTGGGAAGGAAGAGTTTAGTTACATGTTTATAGTTTGTTGGGCGAGGATTTTATTTTGGGTGTGTACTTCCTTTGTCTCTGGAGTTCTTGGTATATTCTCAAATAAAAACATTTCCTGTTTATTACTGACTGGGCTGACATCCAATAATCAAGCAATATAAACAAATCCTAACGTTTTTCTATCCTATGTGGAGTTGCATCCTGTGTATCTGTGGGTGACTGGGTCAGTGGTCTAGGAAATTGTGCCAACTGAGTAAAGGTCATGGGTTATATATACATTCCCTAAATGTGTTTTACAGAACATGCCAATTCCACATGATGTTGTCAGATACAATTCAGGAAAAAAAAGCATCTAGGAATGATTCATGGCCAAATACGTTTAATAAACTCTGGATTAAACCAAGGTAAATAAATTTATTTCAGGCTTTTCTAAACCTTAAAGTATTAATATATGTGGTGCATGTAATCTTTGAGGGGAGGTATAGTACAAGTGTTTTCAAAATTTACTTGGCTCCAGAATGCTTTATATGGGGAGCATCTTCTAGAACAGACCATATTTTGGGGGAAGGATGAGTTAAATGTTTTACACACCAATTAGTTTTTTTTTTAACGTTTATTTATTTTTGAGAGACAGAGAGAGACAGAACGTGAGCAGGGGAGGGGCAGAGAGAGAGGGAGACACAGAATCTGAAGCAGGCTCCAGGCTCTTAACAGTCAGCACAGAGCCTGACGTGGGGCTGGAACTCATGAACCACGAGATCATGACCTGAACTGAAGTCGGACACTTAACCGACTGAGCCATCCAGGTGCCCCAATGCCAATTATTTTTATAGCACATAATGCATTGTTGGTCACAGGAGGAATGATATAAAAGTGTAAACGTAGCAGTCCATAGTCTGAACATTCTACTGAGTGGTATAGATACCATCACAAAAGTGTTGGTACACAGCCTGAGTGACCTGTTGAAGGGACATCATAGAGAGGAGTCCTGCATGAGAAAGAAGTCAAACAAGATGGCCTTTAACTATTTCTGCATTCTAAGGTTCTTTGTTTCCATGAAAATCATAATCTCCTTAGAAAAACAAATAAAAAGTCACATCTACAATTATGTATGAAGTTCATTCTCAACAGCCATAACAAAGAGACCCACAACACAATGCTTTAAATAAAGTAGAAGTTTATTTCTTTTATAAAAGTCCCAAGATGAGTACTCCAGGTAGGCTGGTTGGCTTGACTTCAGAAGATGCCTCAGGGTCCCAGGTTCCTTCCATCTCACTCCTCTGCTCCCCTGGGACATTAGCCTCTTCTATGTGGCTGCAACTGTCTCCCTGGTCTGCAAGCTTTCCACTTCACAAGAAAAGCAAATCCTGGGCAAGCAATACCCTTTCAGTTAGGTTAGGCTGATGTTATCTACATCAATTTGCTCACACTTCACTGAAGACAGTCTAATCACATGGCCACACCTAGCTGCAAAGTTGGCTGGGAAGTCCAATCTCTAAGTAAGCAGTTTTGTGCCTAAGAGGAAGGGAAGAAGAGATTTGGGAAAGACAAGTAAGGCTCTGCCACACTGTAGTTGAGATAAACACCAGTTGGTAATCACTGCTTAGGCATTAATACCATTTACTAAGGAACAGCCAGTTCAGACTGACCCAATCCTTCCAAGAAAAATATTGAGTTCCCGTCAATGTGATACTCAAGTACTCCAATTTATGAAGCAAAGAATTTCTCAGAAGAGTTCTGATTATCTGTCAGGGCTAGAGGATCAGTGCAGCAAGTCTGAAGGAGTTTTAAGGGTCAGTAAACAATTCATCATCAATTTCCTTGCAGTCTCATTCCTCAATGTCCTTTCGGTTCCTTAGCTGATTTTTTAAAAATGGCTCAAGAGGGGAGAAAAACTGACAAATCTCCTAGATTTTCTAGACTTTACACAGCCTCAGCAATGTACAACACTATAGGGGCAAGCCCATAGGGTATAGTAAATAATAATAATAATAATAATAATAATACCCCCTCAGATCAGAAAACAATTGTATAGTAAGTATTTTTAATTTTCTGGATTTATACTGTTTTGTCATCTTAAAAAAAAAAACATAAGCACCTTTCTGGCTGGGGAGAGACTGTCCTTCCCAGGGCTAGCCAATTCTTAGAAAAAAAAAAAAACAAAACTCAGCCAGGAACTACCTTTGATATACAAACTAACCAATCCAGAGTCTTACTTCCTCTATCTAGGCAATATACCCCATTGGGCAATATTTCTCTGCCTTAGTCATCCCAAAGCCAGGTGTCAGACAATTAGAGACCACCCTTACAGCCTGCAGAAATTATCCAAAATAGCCAATCCTAAACTCTTTACCTAGCCCTGTCTTGCTTTTCCATGGGAAACTCCAATAAAGCCTAAACCTTCCCCTCAGTCCTGTCTTTTTCTGTCTAACCACCCTGGTGACTTTCCCATGTGTGGAAATGGCATGCTGTATGGCATGATGCTATGAGTACAATAAACTACTTTTTTCTGAGCCTCTCCTCTGTCTCCTCTTGTGGCCACATTTGACTGACCATCTCATAAAAGAATACAAAACACCAGTCAACAGCAGGTTTTACAGCCAACCAGAGAGCTCCAAAAGTGTATCTACTGGCCCACCTACCTTGTATTTCACTTCATCCTTCCTCCCCCATGGATGCTACCCCACGTCCTAGGTATTTGAGATTCTCCCCTTCCCTTAGAGCTACTCCCATGCAATAGCAACACTTCCCTTTGCAAAACCAAGGTCACTATCAAGTCTGCAGAATAACAGGAGTCCATATGGAACATCTCAGGGGACAAAATGCCCGAAATTACTTCTCTGACCATCTGCATCAGAAATCACACCATCTTAGATTCACTGGGGATTTGAAAATTTCAGAGGTCTTCAAGAGATTCCTGTTAAAGGAAAGATATCTCTGGGAGAGAAAAAAATACCACAAGCTAACTGTCCTCAAACCAGGGCATTGGGACCATCGGAGAGTTTTTCAAAACTACAAATACTTAGGTCCCGCTTTCACCCTACTACGTCAGAAACTCTGGAATGGGACCTGGGCTTTTCCATTTTATTTTCAACTTTCCAGATGATTCTTTTTTTTTTAATTTTTTTTTTCAACGTTTATTTATTTTTGGGACAGAGAGAGACAGAGCATGAACGGGGGAGGGGCAGAGAGAGAGGGAGACACAGAATCGGAAACAGGCTCCAGGCTCTGAGCCATCAGCCCAGAGCCTGACGCGGGGCTCGAACTCACGGACCGTGAGATCGTGACCTGGCTGAAGTCGGACGCTTAACCGACTGCGCCACCCAGGCGCCCCTTTCCAGATGATTCTATATTCAGTTTTTGGAACCAGAAACTTATGTCATCCTCAGCTAATAAGGTAGAGATTCATCAACAACTGAGCATTGTTTTGAGGGATAATAATTTGGTAGAGGAAAAAGGAAAGAGTGGGAATGGGAGGCCTAGAAATTCCACGGAAAGGGTCGAGAACATGCATGCTTCCTTCTCAATCTCTTTTTTTAAACTTGACTGCAAAATGGCCATTTGTCAAACAATAAACTTCATTAGCTTTTTCAGTTCTGAAATTCTCACATCTTATGGAAATGTCTGATTCCATTCTCTTTCTAATTGCCAAGAAATATTATGTCACATTTCATTTTTAACTTCTCCTAATTGATAAGATCAATAGAACATGGGTATTAGGGTTTGAATAATCTTCCAAACCTGGGAGGGATCCTGAAAAGGCCTTTTCCCTGATTCCAGTCAGATCTACAGGACTTATGGGAGAAGGGTTGGTTCCCAGGTAGGCAATCCATTGCCTGAAAAGAAAAGGCAATCCAGAGTAGTTGAGAGTGTCCTTTGTACACAGCAGACCTTCAGATTGGGGACCTTTTCCTTATGTCTAACTTCATCTTTTCTGCTTTATATTCAAGTCTATTTTCTCTGGTTTTCTGCCTTCTGGAGAAATGCAGCTGGTTGGGGACCTCCTAATGCCTGAAGGCCAAAGAATTCCCCCATTAACATTCTTTTTTTCAGACTAAATAACTCTGATTTCCAGAGCCTTTCTTATGGTCTCATTTCCCATTCTTTTATTTTCATAGCTCTCTTTTGGATGTAGTTTCTTATAATAAGAAATGAATTGAAGCCAAATATAACCAAAGAGTTCTTTCCTGTCTTTTCTAAGACATTCTCCAATTAATATGGTTGTCTTAATTTTTAAAAAATGATTTTGCTGGCTATTGCTAATTTAGAGCCAATTTGTGGTCCACATGTTCTTGGGTTATTGGAGAAGGCTACTTGGTAGAGATAAAATAGCTCCAGGCTAGAAATCCAAACACATGTGTTCTAGAGCCAATTTTGTCACAATTAAACTATATATCTTCTTGTTTACTTTTTAAAATGTAGTTGGGTCTGTTTATTTAATCTACAAAGCAAATCAGATGGACTAGTTGACCTTTTTTAATTCACTCCCACTGTAAATTCTTATTCCTGCTTTCTTTTATTTAGATTCATTTCTGACTTCTCAATGACCAAATAATCTGAACTCCCACGGCACTTTGTTTGTACATTTCTTATAGCTGTATCATTCTCTGCCTAGAACATAATCTTTTATGTCATGTAATGCATGCAACAGCTTTCCTGCCAGACTAAAAAACCCCTTAAAGGCAGGACCCAAATAACTCTATGACGGGCTTTAGCACAGTGTTGTACCAATAAACATTTGTTTGATGAGTCTATGCATAAATATTTAATGTTCTTCTGTCAAGTCAAAAGTAACAGTTTTTGGAGTGGGGAAACTGTGCTGGCAAATTTGTTCTCTATGCCCTGGTAGCTAGCTCTATTTCTGCCTTCAACGTGGTGAGATGCCTCTGCTCTTTGGTACTGGCCTCTTGCAGATAGTCTATTGCGTGTAGATATGTCAAAGACAGGACAGATAACTGTGGATAAACAAGGTTGTTTTCCCCAAAAGAAACTCAGGGACTTTAAAAGATTTGCAGAACAAAAAGAACAAAGAATCCAGACTGCAGGTTAGAAAGAAGAAAGGACTAGAAAAGCATAGAAGACTTTGAGTTGAAAAAGAAGTATCTGAAGTAGGAGAACAGATTTCCTGAGTGGCCCCAAACCAAGAGATTAAGCTCTGCCCAGAAGGTTGGAAACAGAAGTGCAATATTTGGGCTCAGGGAAATTGGTGAGAATAGTCTCAAACACTGGACCCTTATCAGCTCTGGCCACCTGTGATTTCCTAATTTGTAAATACTTTGAACTTCTGTTGACTCACCTGCTAGAGAGAGCCCATGTTACCTCAGGCCAGAGACCCAAAAGGCATGGAGTGTTGCCGTGGTGACAGCGTAACATGAAAAGTGACACAAAGTGAAGTTGGAGGTCATTGTGAGAGATTGAAGGTTTTCTAGGATGAAAGCACAACAGAAAGACCCCAAGCTCAGGGGAACATGATCTGACTGCTGGTTCTACCTCCAATCCAGAAGGCCAGCTTTAGGCATTCCTAATCTACTATCAACCATCCTAAATTCTCTTTTCTTAGAAAGAAGTCAGCAGGCCTATTAAAAGACAGTTTGAAGTTGATTTTTATCTTCCTTAGGTCTTTGACTAAGTGGAATAGAATTTGATGTGGGCCAAGCCACCAGAATTTAAGAGAGACACCATAGACATTTATGTTCATGCCGAGATTGCTCCCTAGTACCTTCCATGACCCAGGGATTCAGGAGTCACCTGGCCAATCCAATACAATTCTGTGTATAGAAAGAGGATATGTTCTGAGCATCAGAGTCACATTCCACTCCCCATCCCCCTTGCTTTTAACTTATATTGGAACAATTTGATGCCATTCCTGGATAAGCTGGAGGCCAAGGATTTGAGAATAGAACAAGAAGCATCCTCTTATCTGAAGACGATATGACTTTATTATTGCAGCCTAAAAAGTGGCCTTCCAAGAAAATTGTCCTTGGGATCTGGTTACTTGCAGACAGAATAGTCACAAATTATCTAGTCTAAGATTAGGGCACCATTCCTGGCAACTATCTCCCAACTTCTTCCAGGCTTATGATTAGGTAAGGAGTCAGTGAAGCATCTTTCTGTTAGTGTGGTCTCTGGGGTTGCTCCACTAGGGTTTGAAGCTTTGTTCCACCTCTTAGTAGTTGGATGACATTTATTTAACAGCCCTCACCTTCAGTTTGTTCATCTGTAAAAATGGGATATAATAATGATAATAATAATATGTATCTCATAAGGTCGCTGTGAAGATTGAATGTATTTACATGTAAAATGCTTAAAACAGTACTCAAAAAATATTAACTATTTATATATGGCTACAAATCCCCTTTACCAGATGATGTCATCCATTACCAATATGCAGTTGTTAATCTTTCAAAAAATCCAAAAAGTTCAATTACTCGAAGCTAACCATTCTGTAGGTATTATTACTGTGTAGTTTTTGTTTGAGTTTTTGGTTGTTGTTGTTTAATGGTCCAGATGAGCACTTGGTTATGTCCACTTTCCAGTGCTCCTGGGCTGGAATTATTGTGGTGGTGCTCAGTGGTGTAAAACTTGGGAATTTCTCTTGTGCATTTGTCTGTAAGTTAGTGAGTCATCCAAGAATAACTTCCTGAGGACACTCTTAGCCCTGCCCTCTGTTGGCTCAACTCAGAGGGACACCAGGGTGGCTTCCATTTATGCATGTTCTTGCCTGGTTCCTAAATTTTTATTATAGTATATCAATTCTTCTCCCAAACTGACTGATTTCTAAAACATATGTTTTTTCGTATTAAACTTGTAACATTGGAGAGCTGCATTCCAGATATTTGTCAGAGTGTATAATTTCTAGCATATTGCTGCAAGTTATAAAGATATCAAAAGCCTTGTTGAGAAAAATAATATTCATAGAGGATTGTGTGTCTTTCCATACTCTTAGGACAATGGTTTCCCAGATTTTTATATGTCACAGACCAGTTTAAAAAAATCTTATAATGGTTTGGGGCACCTGGGTCGCTCAGTCAGTCGGGCGTCTGACTTTGGCTTGGGTCATGGTCTCACGGCTTGTGGGTTCGAGCCCCGCATCGGGTTCTGTGCTGACAGCTAGTAGCCTGGAGCCTGCTTCAGATTCTGTCTCCCTCTCTCTGCCCCTCCTCTGCTCACTCTCTCTCTCTCTCTCTCTCTCTCTCTCAAAAAATAAATAAACATTAAAAAAAATTTTTTTAAATCTTATAATGGTTATGGACATAGATTGCTAACTTTTTTTACCAAGTAAGGGTGTAACAAAAGGATAGTTTCTTAAATTGACATTTTATGGTAATTTAGTACTATGGAAAATTCACTACTCACTGCACTGTTTTTAATTTTCATCATGAGCCCATGGAAATTTCATCACTGACTGCCAGACTGGTACCTGAGAACAACTAGATAATTTATAACTTATCCCTAGATGAAACCAGATCACCAGTGACTTCACACCTGGGATGCATCATTGTGGTTATCAGCATAAGTGCCTCTATTGAATTGCGCTTTAATGTAATGTCCTTGGCTAAATAAAAAGTATTATTAAAAGGGTTCCTTTGAAGCTTTTCACTTCATTTAGTCCAAAGATGTTGCAAAGACATTATTGTTTACATTATTCAGTGAACTCTTTTAAAAGACCTACTGAAGAAATCTCACTCTAGTCTCAATGACAGAAGTACTTGGACTTATCTATAAGCAATGGATTGTGTTTTTTTAAATCTTCTATATTATTTGACTTATTTTACTCTGCTTTATACATCCTGCTAAAATATTTTAATTCAAATGCATGGCTCACCTCTATAAGCACACAGAATTTCAAGAAATGTAATTTGCATATTCATCTTGTCCCTGGATCCATCTATTCTCCTACCATCATTTTCCTTTTACCATATTTTTTTTACCCCTTTGACATTGCTGTACTATATATTTGTGTGTAAGCCATCCTAAATCCACCCAGAAGGGATATGCTTATGTACATAAATTAGTCAATGGAGACCCACCTATGACCTAGATAGAGCTTCATGAGGATCCCTAGCTGCTCAGGGGGGCTCCAAAACGCATCCAGAACTTGTCTGCACAGATTTCTCAGGGCTGACCGGACAGAAAGTCTGCACATGCAGCCCATTAAAATACTAATAGCTGACACTGGCCTGATTGTTGTCCTGCTCTGTATTTTAACAGGAAGTAGCAAAGACTTACCTTATGTGAGTGACATGGGAATTTTAAGTGCTGTAGAAAAGCAGGGAGATGCTTGAGAAAGAAGGAACCTTACTTTAGTGCTTGTCCAATTGCAGAACCCAGTGTATTAGGGGGTTATACAGTTAGTGTTATGACTGACATTTTTATATAAAAAATTTTCAAGTTTTATGGTGACTTAGTTTTACAGAAAATAAATAGAACCAATAGTGTGTGTGTGTGTGTGTGTGTGTGTGTGTATGCAAACACACACACATATAGGTGTGGGAGAGAAAGAGAGAGAGATTTTGTTTTCTTTCGGCATTTCTGGATGTGACATTTATTTTTTTTAATATAATTTATTGTCAAATTAGCTAACATACAGTGTGTAATGTGTGCTCTTGGTTTTTGGGGTAGATTCTTGTGGTTCATCGGTTACATACAACACCCAGTGCTCATCCCAACACGTGCCCTCCTCAATGCCCATCACCCATTTTCCCTTCTCCCCCACTTCCTTATCCACCCTCAATTTGTTCTCTGTATTTAAGAGTCTCTCATAGTTTGCCTCCCTCCCGAGAGAGATATTTATTTTAAGGAATTGGCTCACATGATTGTGGAGGCTGTTAAGTCCAAAATTTGCAGGAAGATGGGCAGGCGGGAGACCCAGGGAAGAGTTGATGTTGCAGTTTGAGTCCAAAGGCAGACCACCAGCAGAATTTCCTTTTCCTGGTGGAAAGTCATTCTTCATTCTATTAAGGTCTTCAGCTGATTGGATGAAGCCCACTCAATGGGGAAGGCAGTCTGCTTTACTCAAAGTCCACCAACTTAAATATTAACCTCATCCAAAAAACATCCTCACTGGAACATCTAGAATAATATTTGACCAACTCTCTGGGCACTGTGGCCCCATCAAACTGACACATAAAATTAACTATTGCATGCACCTTAGTTCAGACTCACAGATCCAAAAGAAAATAATGGGTTTTGCCTATACTACTCAAGTTATTGCAGCTGTTAATACCAGATTCTAAGTGAGCCATGCCAGTGATATGCTGGAGCCACCTGCTACTGGCTCATGACCACTGATTGTGCCCGTGTATTCCCAAGTCAGAGTTTAGTGACATCACATTGGTAGCCTGAAGTCAGCCATGGGGAGTGTTTACACCACAGAGATACTATAAACTAAGGGAGTCCCCCCAAATTGCTGGCTTACTATCATGCCGCTGGATGTGTCAGCTTTTTAACAGTGTGTTAAGAAGGCTGTAATGTGGTTTAGCAGGCATGGCATCAAGTCCAAACATGGAATATTTCTGACTTTAATAACAAAAATAAAGAAATAGTTCCAAAACACACATTGGTTTCTCTTAGTCACACTTTCAAATTGACAGAACAGTAACCAGTACTGTCAATTGATAGTAGCTCATAATGCTGACTTTCCAATGCTTAAATAAATTGATTCATATGAAGTAAGCAAGTGTAACATTTGTTTTGCTAAAAAAAGAATTGTTAAATTACTATAGGAACATTATTGGCAAGATCCACTCTAAGGGGAACTGTATAGGACATGTGATCAGTTTCTTAAACAAATATATTACAGAGAGAGAGAGAGAACCCAAAGAGTAGAGCAGAGCTTCTCAAACTTCAGTGTATATCAGAATCACCCAGAAGGCAGTTTGTGGAGACCCACCCCCAGGGTTTCTGATTCAAGGAGCCTTGGCTAATGCCAGAGAATTTG
This sequence comes from Puma concolor, assembly GCF_028749965.1. Classification (NCBI taxonomy): domain Eukaryota; kingdom Metazoa; phylum Chordata; class Mammalia; order Carnivora; family Felidae; genus Puma; species Puma concolor. The sequence continues at coordinate 219,788,356 of NC_141667.1, forward strand.
CATTTCTAAGAAGATCCCAGGTGATATTGATGTTTCTGGTCTGGGGACCATACTTTGAGAACCACTAGATTAGGGACTTATGAGACAAATTTACAAACTGCAATATATAGACTTTATCTGAATCCTAAACCAACTGTGAAAAAACTTAGATGATGAAAAACATTTGACTGCTGAGTATCTGCTGATATTACGGTATTAATTATCATTTTCTTTTTTTTATTTTATTTTTTATTTTTTTTTAATTTACATCCAAATTAGTTAGCATATAGTGCAACGATGATTTCAGGAGTGGACTCCTTAGTCCTCCTTACCCATTTAGCCCATCCCCCCTCCCACAACCTCTTCAGTAACCCTCTGTTTGTTCTCCATATTTATGAGTCTCTTCTGTTTTGTCCCCCTCCTTGTTTTTATATTATTTTTGTTTCCCTTCCCTTATGTTCCTCTGTTTTGTCTCTTAAAGTCCTCACATGAGGGAAGTCATGATTTTTGTCTTTCTATGACTGACTAATTTCATTTCGCATAATACCCTCCAGTTCCATCCACGCAGTTGCAAATGGCATGATTTCATTCTTTTTGATTGTAGAGTAATACTCCATTGTATATATATATACCACATCTTCTTTATCCATTCACCCATCGATGGACATTTGGACTCTTTCCATACTTTGGCTATTGTTGATAGTGCTGCTATAAACACGGGGGTGCATGTGTCTCTTAGAAACAGCACACTTGTATCCCTTGGATAAATGCCTAGTAGTGCAATTGCTCGGTCATAGGGTAGTTCTATTTTATTTTTTTGAGGAACCTCCATACTGTTTTTCGGAGTGACTGCACCAGCTTGCATTCCCATATCATTTTCTTTCTTTTTTTGAGATGTGATCATATATTCTGGTTGTATCTTTATTAAAAGGTATTTACATTTCTGGGGAGCCTGGGTGGCTCAGTCAGTTGGGCATCCAACTCTTCATTTTGACTCAGGTCATGATTTCACAGTTCATGAGTTTAAGCCCTATTTCGGGCTCTGTGCTGACAGTGCAGAGCCCCCTTGGGATTCTCCCTCTCCCTCTCTCTCTGTCCCTCCCTGCTCGTGCTCTCTCTCTCAAAAATAAATAAACTTTTTTTAAAAAAAAGTATTCAATTTCAGAGATATATAGTACAACATTACAAATGATAGGACATGATGTCAGTGATTTATTGCAAAAATAATCTATGGGGGGTGGTGAGTAGTGGGGATACTGCAGAGGAAACAAGATTGGCTGGAGTGATCATTGTTAAATATTGGTGATGGGTACATGGGGCCTTATCATGTTGATCTCCCTGCTTTTATGTATTCCATAATAGAAAATTTTAAAAAGAAAGAACTGGACTCAAATCCTTTTAAATGTCCCTTTCACATCTGTAAAAACAGGTCATCTTTTAAAATCATTTCTCATGATAAAAAGACAACCAGGGGTGTCATTCATAAAAAGGGCAAAGCTGTCACTAATTACTTTTTAACCAGAAAAGACTAAATTCACTCGAATCCCATTATAATTCAGAGTCAAGGATAAAGAATGGTTACAGCACTTTCATCCGCTGGGATGCATGTGGGGGCATCATATGATGCCCAATACAGACTTCACACTTTCCTTGCTCACCTCCTTTCTTTGCTTCACAGCAAACCTGCCCCACTCCATGATAATACCCAGAAGCCAAATAGAGCCAGGAGGTTGCTTCCCATCAATTTTCAAAGACTAGAAGAGAGAAGGACCCAAATTTTGATGCTTTCTCCTGCTATGAGGTCACAGCTGGGATTTGGTCAGTTACAGTACCTACCAATTTTATTACAAGTAGTCAGAAAAAAAAGGAATTAAGAGATGCTATGAGAAGAAATTCTACCTAAATAGACAGTGGCTTTTCTTTGCGTGTGTTTCTTCTTTCCCCAGAGGTAACCACTGATCACTGCATTTTAGAACTGGAAGAAACCTTAGGATCTCTGCAATCTATCCTCTTTGTTTAATAAATGGGACACTGAGAGTTAAGTCATATAAATTAGAGTGAAAAAAACTAGCAATTAGCAGACACCTATGTGCATGTAAAGAGCTCTTTGGTTAAATGAAAGTAAAGAAAGAAGGAATATTGGACTCATAGAATAGCTGTGTTTCAGCAAAGCATCCCTAGAGTGAAAATTTTAAATGAAATCTTATGTACCTGTTGATTTTTGTTCTAAAATTCAAAATAGAGTTGGAAGTGTAGTCCATCGAGAACGAGCAGAAGATGGGCAGAAGGAGTGGAAGAGAGAGAATTTTAAGCTCAGTGTGGAGCCTGACTTGGAACTTGATCTTACGACCCTGAGATCATGACCTGTGCCGAAATCAAGAGTTGGATGCTTAACTGACTGAGCCGCCCAGGTGCCCAAACACATTTGATAATTTAAGCATTTAAAGAGGGAGTGTTGCTGCTACTGGATACAGTGCTGAAAACAATGGCACTCATGACACTCTTCAGCCAACAACATCACCAATATCTTGGAGCACTGTGCATTAGAGGCTTTAAACGCACCATTCCTCATGCCACCCTTTGTCCCCATGCCAGCTCTGTAAGGTCAATCCTACTATGCTCACAGTGCAGATGTTAGTAAGAGGACTTAATAAGTTGCCCAAGCTCATCAAGGGTGGTGCTCCTAAGTTCCCCTTCCCAACCCTCGTTGCCAGTCCCTTTCCTAAGACCACTGTTCTTAGGAAAGTTCTACAGGTTGTGACTGCAGAGGAGCCCCAAGCTGGAGGTGGGGCTGGTGACAGGAAGTGAAGAAGAAAATACAGCCTGTCTGACAGAGGCACACTTTTTAAATCCACACAAAGGCACTTCCGTAGGGGTAATCTTTGCCCACGTCCTTCTCCAGCCACCTCCCACGTTTTGGGAAGCCTTACTCCAAACAGCCAAAGTTCCTGGAATTTCTTCCTTGTGTCTAACAGAACCAGAACTGTCATGGTGCATTTTGTCCATTAGAGTTGCCGCATAAATGACATGAGCAGTTGTCACCTGGGCTGGGCTGGGAATGTGAATTAAATGCAAGCGGGCATGAGGTAAGTTTACGGGGTGATGGAGTGTTCTAAACCTGGATTGTGGTGATGGGTGCACTATACATTTAATAAAAATAAGCTGTTCGTTTGTGGCGAGTGAATTTTATGTATGTAAATTGTACTTCAATAATGCTGATTTTTTTCAAATGTCATGATCTGATTGGAAATTCCTTAGGTTTTAAAAAGCTGCTCTATAAAGTCACTCAATAAAGATTTTAAAAATGCCCAAGAATGAGTAATAGCTTGCTACAATTAGATCATTACATGGGATCTAGAAATTTAAAGATCGGGGCAGGCTTTGTGGGCCTAGGAGACCTGCACTGTCATAGAGTCCTGCCCTCAGATGGACACTGCCCCAGCTTTAATGATACATATGCACCTGCCGTCTATCTTGAAACTTTGAATGATTTCATCTTCGAACTTGTGTTTTGTAAATGGTGGGGATAACGTGGCATGTGTGCAAGCCGAGAAGATACATGCAACATGTGTGTCCGGCCGGAGTTCCTTACCACCCCAACAGCATATAGCAGGTAGCATTCCTGACGTCACGGGAGCACAGAACTCCAGAGCATGGGAGTTCATCGTGGCTCTGAGGGAGAAAGAGGCAAGCATGTTACTTCTACAATGAATAGGTGGACGGGAGGGAAGTGACAGCCCCCAAGAGGCGTGATTGAAACAGAATTTGCGGGGCGCCTGGGTGGCGCAGTCGGTTAAGCGTCCGACTTCAGCCAGGTCACGATCTCGCGGTCTGTGAGTTCGAGCCCCGCGTCAGGCTCTGGGCTGATGGCTCAGAGCCTGGAGCCTGTTTCCGATTCTGTGTCTCCCTGTCTCTCTGCCCCTCCCCCATTCATGCTCTGTCTCTCTCTGTCCCAAAAATAAATAAACGTTGAAAAAAAAAAAAAGAAACAGAATTTGCTTCCAATGCAGAAACATGGCAATAGCATTCTAAGAAGTGGGAACAATCAAGAAACCCTGTCCTAAGCTCTCTCACCTGAGTTAGTTCCTTCCCTGTTTAGCCTAGCACTTCTGCTGGAGAGAGGGAAAGAGAGCAATCCCAAGTTTCTCTTCCTTGCAGTCCATTCTTACTCATCAGTAAACTGAAGGTAAAGAGTGTTGACAGAATGTACAGAGATCAGCAAGCAAGATGAAAACGGTGGAGTTAGTTGTGTGCGGTGTTTCCACTGTTCTAATGAAATACATAAAATACATAATGCATTTAAGAGCTGCAACATACTAGTTGTGTATCAGTGATTCCACGCAACATACTAGTTGTGTATCAGTGATTCCACACAAGGTAAACACTCTTACATTTGCACTTAGAGCTGACATCGCAAAACATAAAGATGAATGGTAAAATTCATGCAAATAATTTCACCTTTTAATCATTCTTTACTCAGAATGGCATTCAATTCAATGGCAAATTAAAAAACACCATGACAAGCTGAAGCACCGTGAGAGAAAGAAACACCTGTGATGTTATAGCACCTACAGCCCTTTTCTCCTGCTTTTTGAACAAGGGGTCCACGTTTTCATCTTGCACTGGGCCTCACAAATTCTGAAGCCAGCCATATTAAATATAACTGTTCAACCTCCCCACTTTATGTGTGACAAAACTGAGGCAGGAAGACATTGTGTGACTGGCCCAAGGTCATAGTTAGAGCAGACCTGACTCCACAGCCCAGAGCCACAACTCTTAGGTCAGCACGCTTTCTATCATTCTTGCAGCTGTTGGGGAAAAAAAAAAGTTGGCTTAAGACGGGATTTCTATACAGTATTTCAATCCAGCAAGTTCAAAGAATGACCAAATTAGACACATTTGCTTCAAATGGATCTCAGAGGCTTTGAAGATGACATTGTGGCATTTTGTTTAAAGCAAGTAAGCATATTTTCTGAGCCTTGAATTTCTCCCTGTCACTAAAGAGCTTAAATAGATTATAAGTACAGCATAGAGAGTATTCGTGGCAAACCATTAAGGCTAAATATCTATTTGTAAAGCCGGCTGGTTTCCAGTTAAAAGTTTTTTAAAAGAGAAGCATGCATATGCTGCCTTGAAATGTGGACAGAGGAGGGCCTCGGCCCTGTGCCCTCGAGTATTTAAAGGTGGGTGCCCATCGGGTATACAAGGATCAGATGACCACCCTGGACAGCAAGAGACAAAAGACCAAAGACCTGCTCCTCTTTTGAAGTGAGTCAGAGACAAAGAAGAAAACATGACCTGCCCTCTACTTTTTGAATTCAAAAGCAGTAATTATAGGAGGCAAGCTCTCAGCCATCTACAGACTAATCTGTGTTTAGAAGTGCTAGATGTGATATGCAGAAATAAACAAAAACAAAACCTAAATCAATCTAGTTTGAGTTTAAAAGGATCTCCCTGGCTCAAGGTGTGGTGCTGATTAAAACTCTGTGTAGCCTTTAATGCTTCAAGTGCCATCTCCATATGGTTTGTTGGTTCCCATAGTCTAGTTTCCCTCCTTCCTCTTCCCCCTTACCCCTCTCAGTGTCATGGAACTCACTTTTTGGCTCCTACAAAGTGGCAGGTAAAGTAAACAGTGAGGGTCACAGTGTGGGTTGGAAGAGGGGAGTGACAATCATTATTATAGTTAATATTTACTGAGCGCTTACTATTTTCTGGGCACTGCACTAATAGCTCTTCGTTCACGATCTCAGTGAATCTGCACACCAGTTCTATGAGGTAGGATTGTATAATTTTAAGATGAGGATTCAAAACCACAGAGAGATAGGTAACTTGCCCTCCAGGTCACAGCAAATCTGGAATCCGAAGCCAATCTGACATCAGTTAAGATACTGCAACGTCTGTGCTTTAATTTTTCCTTTTACCTCCACCTCCTACCTTCTTATTCTTTTCCTCCAAGATGGCCATCACTATAGCATCCTGATGCTGAGATGTGGTACGTGCAGGTGGGCAAGTGTGGATAGTTATATCAGGAAAACAATTCACCCAAGGCCACCACAGGCCAGGATCTTTGTGGGAATTAGAAAAAAAAGCACCTTCTTCTGAGCTGACACAGAACCCGCTGAACTTACTCTTTCTCTGCTGGATATCCTCAGTCAGGGCACAACCTCCACAGCGCACATGGAGGCCCTGAGCTTGCCCCAGTCGTTCTGAATGATGGTCATTTGAATGTCCAGTCATTTTGAATGACAGCGACATGATTACACTTCATGTGATTACACGTGGACTCTCACATGTTCCAGGGAGGACAAACATATCCTTAAAAGGAAATATAAGGTTATGCAACAAATTAGTAGGCCTCTTTCTGCAGTCCTTTCTCTAAGCTCTAACTCCCAGGAGATTGTCTGAAGATTCAGGAGTTGGGTGCTGTTGAAAAGACTCATTAAACTCAGTAACACTTAATAGGCAGACATGCAGGGGAAAGATCCACCTGTCTTGTATACTAGAGCTCCTGAGTGAGTGCAGAACACAATCATTAGGGAAATAAATCAAATCAATAACAGTTTGTCTGAACACAATTCGAGCCAGTGGGTAAAGATAAGAACTAGGTCTGCTTTCAAAACAATGGCCTGATGACAATTTTGCTCCCATTTAACCACAAACTATTATGCATTCAACTTGTCTGCATCTCCACAGAGCCATTAATGTAAAAAACTGAGTCATTACCTTTGTTGTGGGAGAGGCCCTCATTACTGAGTCTCTAGAAATTACTGCAGGGAATCAAATCTTTTGTTTCACTGATAGGACAAAAAAAAAAAAAAAAGAACCTAGTCATTTGGTACGGTTCAAAATTCTAACATTTCTGGGCAGGTACAATACACATTTTTATTTCAAAAGCAGAATGTCAAGATTTATACATTAAATTATATTAGAATCTTGATTTTTCAAAAAATATTAAGCCCAGCTATGTTATCAAACCATGAAACTGGCTGAGCGTAAAATCAGTGCTCCATCCGTGGGCTTCAGAAAGTTTCTCGTCAGAATTATCTTTACAAAACCAGCCCTTGTGGGGTTGAGTTTTAAGGGCCCAACTAATAACAATGGCTGCCATTTTGAATGACAGGAGCTTGGACGGTTAGCCTCAAAGCAGAAAAGACTCCAGTGAACTATCACAGTCTTGCTAGTCTTCAATAATGACATAAGAGAGCTATAATTTAGTTTGAGGTGTGTATGGGGAGAATCCGTGGCGGGCATCTGAGCCTCAGAGAATGCAAAGTCAGCCATGCTACTAATACGAAGTCACATCAGTGGCAGCCAATCCTCTGAAGTAGCAAGTTTCTTTGAGGAGATACTGTGCTAAGATTAGAGGGGAAAAAAAAAAAAAAGTTTGTAAGAAAAGGAAGCAAATGTCAAACAGATAGCAGATTTATTTTCAGGATTATGTAAAGCACAAAAATGAAAGGACTTCCACAGTGCAGTGTTGTCATGGTTACCTGATCTCTTATCAAAAAGAAGAATCAAGCAGAGAAGGGAAACCTAGAAGGGGCAGTAACCAGAGAGGCCTGCAATTCCACAAGCGCTTTTCATCCAATTGAGGTTGTTTATGAGGGTATAAAATAAGGGATGACATTTTGCTGTTCTAGATAATTTTTAAAGGATCTTATTTTGCTATGCAGAATAAGGTCTGCATTCTGCTACGCCTTCAGAAAGTGGAAACACGATCGTTAAAATATCATCGTTCACAAGGATTCCTAACTGAACTGGGCAAAACGTATCTTTAAAATTTCCTCTCAATGCACCACCCCCACAGAAAATCTTTTCCTAAACTGCAAAGTGAGTGTATAAGCTGAGTTGTGTTCTCAGGAAAGCTGCATTTTTGTTCTCCAAAATATTTTAGAGGATTTTGTTTGGAGGCTATCAGTTTAAAAAAGAAACTGGCAAATTCTTTTTAAAGATTAAAAAGAAAATCCCTTTGGTTTCTGCTTCATTAAGTTAGCAATGAATGCAAATAATATAAATAGCACAGAATGGAGGAAAAATGTTCCACCAGCTCCACCTTCCTCTATAAATGCCTAACCCTCATAAACCTTGGCTTGTCCTAGAAACACAGAGACTGCAGATTGCTTTCCAAATCACAGCCAGTCCTCGACACGCCTAACAGCAGCTTGCAAAGTGCCCTTACCTGCAATGACAGGTAGCTGGAATGTGCATAAGGCCACTTGCCTGAGGACACGTGGCTGAGAAGAACTAGAAATCTGACCTGTATTTATTCCATCTACTTGGTGAAGGCGGGGAAGGCGGTAAAAGTCAGTGTTTCTTTAACAGCTCAGTCTGTGAACTACTCCCGCTTGTCATTTTCCCTAGTAGAAAGACACGAAGCCCAACTGACTAAACCTTGCACAGGGGGCACAGAAGCCTTGGGCTCACAGGTCACTTTGACTTCTCTGGGAAAGAAATGACAGGAATCAATAATCATCAAGGTCCTGTTGTGAGCTGGATATTTTTCCAGGTGCTTCACGTGCAATATGTTATGAAATGCAAACAGCATTCCTGTGGGATAATGTCCTCCTTTTAAATGAGGACGCTAAGGCTCTGAGAAAATAAGGAACTTGCTCTACGTCACAGAGAGCTGACTTCTTTTTTTTTTTTTTTTTTTTTTTTTTTTTTATTTTTTTTCAACGTTTATTTATTTTTGGGACAGAGAGAGACAGAGCATGAACGGGGGAGGGGCAGAGAGAGAGGGAGACACAGAATCCGAAACAGGCTCCAGGCTCTGAGCCATCAGCCCAGAGCCCGACGCGGGGCTCGAACTCACGGACCGCGAGATCGTGACCTGGCTGAAGTCGGACGCTTAACCGACTGCGCCACCCAGGCGCCCCACAGAGAGCTGACTTCTAAACTCACTTATTGCATCACCCAGCATCAGACAGGGCAAGGCACTGAGAGGTTCTCCCCCAGATTAGTTCTACGCCCTGTGAAATAGTTTGGAAATGTGTACAATTTATTTTGCACTGTAGCCACTTACGTATTGAAATACATACTGTTTTAAGTTGTATTATTTATATTTCTCTTTTATAATTTGTTTTTCACATTTACTTTTTATTATGTGTACAGGTTTAGGTCACACCATCTGCAGATTTCATTTCAGAATAGGAAAGAAGCATCTCAAAATACATGTGTTATATGAAGGGAGGCTTTGAGTCTGAGAAGTCTGAAAAGCACTGCACCAACTCCTTACACCCAGGTTAATGGAGAGTTGATTTTAATATTTCTCTAAAATTTGGGACACAGAAGCATTTCTCAAGTCTAAAGTGCAGTTATTATTATTGGAGTACAACTGTAAAGTTCCTTAAAATGAACTAAATATATTTCTAAACAGTTAGTGACAGGGGAAAAGAAAGGAAACTCCAAATTCATTTGTAAGGATAGGTTTCTTTTGCACTGGAAAGTCTATTGTTTTTACATTAACTAGTCACATCCCAAATCCAGTTAAGAAATGAGCAGAAGACATGAACAGGCATTTTTCCAAAGAAGACATGCAGATGGCTAACAGACCCATGAAAAGATGCTCAATGTCACTCATAATCAGGGAGATACAAATCAAAACCATAGTGAGCTACCACCTCACACCTGTCAGAATGGTTTAAATTAACAACACAGGAAACAACAGATGTTGGCGAGGATGTGGAGAAAGGGGAACCCCCTTGCGCTGTTAGTGGGAATGCAAACTGGTGCAGCCACTCTGGAAAACAGTACAGAGTTTCCTCAAAAAGTTAAAAATAGAACTACCCTACTACCCAGCAATTGCACTACTAGATATTTACTAAAGGATACAAAAATACTGATTCAAAGGAGCACATGCACCCTGATGTTTGTAGCAGCATTATCAAGAATAGTCTAATTATGGAAAGGGCTCAAATGTCCATTGACTGATGAATGGATAAGGAAGATGTGGTATATAGGTAAATAATAAAATATTACTCAGCCATCAAAAAGAATGAAAGCTTGCCATTTGCAATGATGTGGATGGAGCTAGAGTGTATTATGCTAAGTGAAATAAGTCAGAGAAAAACAATTACCATATGATTTCACTGATATGTGGAATTTAAGAAACCAAACAGGTGAACATAGGAGAAGGGGAAAAAAGAGAGTGAGGAAAGCAAACTGTAAGAGACTCTTAACTATAGAGAACAAACTGAAGGTTGCTGGAAGGGAAGTGGGGTGGGGAGATGGGCTAAAAGGGTGATGGGCATTAAGGAGAGCACTCGTTGCGATGAGCACTGGGTGTTATGTGTACGTGATGAATCATTAAATTTTACTCCTGAAACCAGTATTATCCTATGTGTTAACTAACTAGAACTTAAATAAAAACTGAAAACATTAAAAAATACAAAATTCTTATTTAGAGTCAGGTTCCAAGCCTAGGGGTGAGAGGGTGGACTGCTCAGGAAAGCAGCAGTTACGGTGCTGGTGCTGTGCATGAACTGAAAATAAGAGATGATTTCCGTGACTTATTTATTTTATAACTGAAAAGTTTGTACCTCTTAATCCCCTTTATCTATTTCACTCATCCTCCCCATCCCTTCTGGTAACCACCAATTTGTTCTCCACATTTAAGGGTCTGTTTTTTGTTTGTTTGTTCATTCATTTGTTTGTTTTGTTTTCAGATTCCACATGTAAGTGAAACCATATGGTATTTGCCTTTCTCTTTCTGATTTATTTCACTTAGCGGAATACACTCCAGGTCCATCCATGTTGTGGCCCATGGTAAGATTTCATCCTTTTTTATGGTTGAGTAATAGTCTATTGTTTGAATATACCACCTCCTCTTTATCACAGAGGTGAAAAATACAGCATAGGGAATATAGCCAATAATATTGTAATACCATTGTATTACTTATTGTGGTGGCCATTGAGCAATGCATGGAATTGTTGAATGTGCTGTGCACCTGAAACTAATATAACACTGTGTGTCAATTACACTTCAGTAATAAAGAGAGAGGGAGTCAGAGATCCATAAGGCTTCATATTGCCACTGGGAGAATAGAACAAGAGGTAACTTCTCATCCTTATTTCTAAGTTTCATGTGACTGAAGCCATGAGAAGGTGGTCCCCAGGTTATTTTACTTGAAAAGTCTCTAGAATTCTAGCATACTCTCTGGAATACACCTTCACTTGGGCATTTCTCCAGGAAAATGCAGACTTTGGGCTCCCTTAAAGGAGTATGAATGTCCAATAAACTCCCCTATTTGATTTTGTGTGTGGTGCAGAGATACTGCCCCTGCCTCCCACTCTTGCAAAGAAGAGTGAAGAGAACACCAGAAATAATAAATTCTCTTCTGTTTTTTCTCCTGTTATTTTGAATCTGATACCTTTCAACAAGTGCCCTTATTCAACATGTATACAATATAAAAAGAAACCACAGGATTTCTCTAGAACCAAATTGACCCCTCATAGTTTATTGCTTTTGATAAGAAACCATGTTTTAATGGGGGGAAGAAAGTTTATGGTAGGAAGCTGAGCTTTCAAATTTTATTCAGGCTGTATTTTTACTAAAAACAATATTGTTTTTTCCTTTATAGAATACCAAAAGATTAAATTTCATATTTCAAATCCTATGAAGACTCCAAGATCCAAGTCCAACATTAAATGTGTGTTTGACCTCATATCCTCCTTACATTAATAATACAGTTATACATAAGTATGAAGGGACCAAAAACAGCTACACGGAGACACCCACCAGCATCAGGAATGTGGGGGACTTACAGCTACAAGCTGTAGAATCAACTCTAGTATTTTGAGCACATCTAAATAAAAAAGAAGATTAGAAATAAAACATGGGCCACCATCAGTCACGCCAATATCGTTAGTCTTCAATGTGTCTCCATTTTATGCAATTCTAGATTTTAAATGAGTGTTCCGGGTTCTGTCCTTACAGAGTAAAATCTAAGTATTTAAAACTAAAATATAAAAGCTGTATAATTCTTTATACTTAGGAGTTTACAAAAGAAACTCCTCATTTTCCATAAAAGAGGCAGTAATAAAATGTAGGCTATATTAAAAACCTTGACCTGCTGTATTTTAAGGGATTTCATTAGAATGACCACATTTTACTGTCAGTAGAAAAATCTTCTTAGGTCTACCAGGTAGAGTATAGATAAGCAAGTAGCAACCATAGGGTGATGCTCCAGTAATGCTACTGGAATCTGAGGAAGGTCTGTGTCACCTAAGTTATCTTATCTAAATGACCCTTACGAAGGCACCTCTCCTAAGAATTCTCTTCTCTGCAAGTGAGAGGTCTGAAGGTCAAAATCTATTTGACCTCAAAAACTGCTAGAGTGGATCCCAAAACAGGTCTACGAAAAAGTCCTTTACTATAGATCCCTATGGTGCATGAACAAAGCACAGGGAAAATTCTAGAACTTTGAAATCGTATCCTCTGATTTTCTCCAGCCTGAACCCGGGAGCCTATCAGTATCTCTTGTTTTATTTTACCACCATTCCTTCTCGCATCCATATTATTCTTGTTTGTTACTCCTGTATTGGAACAAACTGAAATGTAAGGTGGTCAAAACAATCTAGCTTAAATAACAAAACAAACTATTCACTACAGTACCTGTTACACAGTAATCTACTGATTAATTAAGGAGGGGTTTAAAAATCCCTTGAACTTCATGAATTCACCACAACCATGAAAAACCATGTTTGTCTTTGCTTTCCTGCAAATGTTCCCTCTTTATTTTCTAGTTGCAAAACCTATGTAGATTCAAGAATATGAAGACTGAGGTACAAAATAATGAAACCAAGTATCATATGTGTTTCATATATACTTACTTCTTATAGAGGGTTCATGTTATCCTTAGATAAAACTTAGAGCAAAATTAATATGACAAACAGCATTGTGACCATTACCCTTGCCCCAAGTACATCCAAGCTTCTCAGTGTTCATGCCCATTCCCCTAGGTATCCAGTCTCCTCCCTGGTCTTCTCTTATTCCATCCTTGACACCCCCCACCCTTGCACTTGTCCTTGATCAATTAATGTAATTGCCCACTTCTCCCCAGGTTAAGTGTGAAGGATGTAAGGCTGAGGAAAATCTGTGATTTGGTGCTTGTGATTATCACCAGGATTTTCAGGTTGAAGAGGAAGAAAGGCACCCTCAGGGAAGAGAGTTTAGCAACACTGGCTCTGGATCCTTAGGATATGATGAGTATTGGGTCCAAGGGATGGAAGAGGACACAGGAGGACCAATCTTTGGAAGGACCAGAGTCTAGCATCACAAGCAAGCAAGCCAGTACTGCTACTATTACCGTTGCTGCTGATAGAATTTGTTTGATGCTTCAGAAATGATGTCTTTGAGAGTAAGGCGTATTTATTTCAGGTACAAGATGATTTCAAGGTCAAGAGAGGCCTCTGTGCTTCCTGGGTAAATATCCACCAATGTTCTTGATAGCACAGGCAATTCCTTGTTTAACATGAGGACAAAGTTTTCTTCCCCCACCATAATTAGAGATAAAAGCCTTGAAAATGTAAATGTATAGGAAAGGGGACACACTGGTACTGATTTCCTTCAGTCAACGTGCAAACAATGGTATAAGGAGCTTTCTTGGCTCCCTACTCTGCCCTGCCTCTTAAAATAAGTATTTTGGTGGGCAGTTAAGCATCTGACTCTTGATCTCAGCTCAGGTCATGATCTCACTGTTGGTGAGATTGAGCATCAGGTTCTGTGCTGACAGCACAAAGCCTGCTTGGGATTTTCCCTCCCTCTCTTTCTGCCCCTCCCCTGCTTGCTCGCACGTGCTTTCTCTCTCTCCCTCAAAATAAATAAATAAGCTTTTAAAAAAAAAGGAATTTAATATTTTTTGCATTTGTCCTTCCACATAGTCCCTTCTGAAACTCGATCCATCAATAACCCCTCTGCTCTCCAGTATTGTCAACCTCATTTATTCAATATCTTAAGTGTCAAGAACTGTCCTAGACACTGGGGATATCATGGTGGATAAAACAGACAAAAATCCTTACCCCAACAAGAGAGATACAGCACAGAATCAAAAGTGATGCATCAAGGAGAAAATGCTGCAATTTTAAATAGAATGGTTGGGTGTCACCTGTAGAAGGTGGCATTGAAACAAAAACTTGAAAGAGACAAGGGGAACAGCATTCCAGGCATAAAAAGCAAGTGCAAAGGCCCTGAAGTGTGACGTGCCTGGAACAGCATGTGGGTGCTCAAGGTATATCAAGGAGCCAATGAAAGGAGATCAGTGAGGTCTTATGGGTCATGGCAACTGGGTTTTATTCTGAGTGAGCTGGGAGGCCACTAGGGAATTTTGACGAGAGGAGTGATATGATCTGGATTACATCCAACATCCTGGCTGCTGTTCTGAGAATAGACTGAAGGACATAAGAGTAGAAGCAGAGAGTCCAGTTAGGAGGCTGATGTAACAAATCCAGGTGAAAGATGATGGTGGTCTGGCAGGCCCTAAGGAGTTAGCAGTGGAGGTGGTAGGAAGTGACCAGATCCTGGATATATTTTGAAGGTGGAGCCAACAGTACTTGCTAAGAAATCAGATGTAGAGTAAGAGAACAATAGAAGGATCAAGGATAATTCTGGAGTACTAGGCCTTGGAAACTGTTAGCACAGAGTTGTTACTTGCTGGGATGAGGAAGATTTTGGAAGGGTTAAGTACTGGGGTGGAATATCAGGAGCTTGTGTTTTTAACTTCATTTTATTTTATTTTTTATTTAAATTCAAGTTAGTTAACACACAATGTATTCTTGGTTTCAGTAGTAGAACCCAGTGGTTCATGTCTTACATAGGACACCCAGTGTTCATCCCCAAAAGTGCCCTCCTTAATGCCCATCACCCTTTTAACCCATCTCCCCACCAACCTCCCCTCCAGCACCCCTCAGTTTGTTCTCTGAATTTAAGAGTCTCTTATGGTTTGTTCCCTCTGCATTTTTATCTTATTTTTCCTTCCTTCCCCTAAGTTCATGTGCTGTGTTTCTTAAATTCCACGTATGAGGGAAATCATCTGATGTTTGTCTTTCTCTGACTGACTTTGTTGGCTTAGCATAATACCCTCTAGTTCCATCCACACCATTGCAAATGGCAAGATTTCATTCTTTTTCATCACCAGGTAGTATTCCATTGTACATGTATACCACATCTTCTTTATCCATTCATCAGTCAACGGGCATTTGGGCTGTTTGCATAATCTGGCTATTGTTGATAGTGCTGCTATAACATCAGGGTTCATGTGCCCCTTCAAATCAGCATTTTTGTATCCTTTGGATAAATATCTAGTGGTGCAATTGCTGGGTAATAGGGTAGTTCTATTTTTAATTTTTTAAGAAACTTCCATACTGTTTTCCAGAGTGGCTGCTCCAGTTTGCATTCCCACCAACAGTGTAAACGGGTTCCCCTTTCCCCACATCCTCACCAACATCTGTTGTTTCCTGAGTTATTAACTTAAGCCACTCTGACAGGTGTGAAGCTTGGTTTTGAATGCTACCTAGACATCCAGGTGGAGATGTTGAATATGTAGTTGGATATACAGTCATACAGTCTGTAGTTCTGGGGAGAGGTCCAGGTCATAAGACTAGGGTGAAAATCACCATGGGTGCAAGGTATAAATAAAAAAAAATAAGATAATTGATGCCTGGATGTCAAGTGAGGAGAGTATGTCAAGAGACAGGAGTGATCACATCTATCAAATGCTGCATTTAGGTCACAGAAAATGAAGACTGTTCGTTGACCATTGAATTTAGCCACCTAAGGTCTTTGAGAACTTTGATGGGAAATTTTCAACAGAGTGACAGGCATACACCTCTGTTCCACCACCACTCACACGAACTAATCTAGGAGAGAATGAGAGATAAGAAATTAGAGACAACTAATACAGAAACCTCTTTCAAAGTGTTTTGTTGATAATGGAAGGGGAAAACCAGGCAATGGCTTGAAAGGGGAAAATGAGTTCAAAATATTTTATTTGGTTGGTATTTTGTTTGTTTTAAAGATGAGAGAAATCTGGGTGCCTGGGTGGCTCAGTCGGTTGAGCGTCCGACTTCGGCTCAGGTCATGATCTCACAGTTTGTGGGTTCAAGCCCCACATCAGGCTCTGTGCTGACAGCTTGCTCAGAGCCTTGCAGCCTGCTTCGGATTCTGTGTCTCCGTCTCTCTCTCTCTCTGCCCCTCCCCCGCTCATGCTCTGTCTCTCTCTGTCGCTCAAAAATAAATAAATGTTAAAAAAAAATTTTAAAGATGAGGGAAATCTTAGTGGGTTTGTGTGCTGACAGAAAAGACCCAATAGAAAGGAAAATTTCATCAGGTAAGAGAGAAAGAGAAAATCCTGGAGCAATGTCCTTGAGGTGACAAAGAGGATTGAATGGAAGTAAAGGAATTAACTTTAGCCTGGTGTATGGACAACAGCCCATGTTTTCCACTGACTCTTTCCCCTCAGACTCCTTAGCATCTATTGGCTTCCCGATTGTAAAACTAAACAGACTCCAGATGCATCTAGCTGTGCCCTCTATCTCTCCTTCCCTCCCCTAATAGTCTAGTGTCTTTAAAACATTGTCTACACTTGCTCAGTTCTCTTAACTCCCTCTCACTTAGCTTAAAACATTAGCTTAAAACATTAACTGGCTTTGCCACCAATGGCTGCTGAATTGACTATTTCAATGGACTATTTAACATTTTACTGAACCCTTCTGACCATTAACTGCTTCCCTTTTAGAAACCCTTACCCTCTACTATATGGTACACCTCTATCCCTAGCCTCCCATCTGGGCCCTCCCCCCAGGCTCCTGTTCCTTTGCTGGGCACTTCACATGTTAGTGTTCTATTGGGTTTTCTCAGCCATCTTCTCATTTGACAAAGGAATATTGCTTATCCAAACTCAGAATTTCTACACAGGGAGAGCTAGGAGATTTGTCTTGAAATGGAGTTTACAGAATAAGCTAGTTACTTTTATTTGCAGTTTCTCTTTATTTAGGATGGCTTGTTGGGGGCAGACGTAGGTTATTGGAGGGTTTAATCTCCCCACCTCCAGGCATCCCTTGGTCCTCTGGGGTCAGGGCTTCAATTGCCACTTACATGTAGGCTATTCTACCCAACAAGCACCAAAGGGATATTAAAAATTCCCTGTCTTTTCAAAGGTCAAAGAAATATTTGGGAATGAAAGGAAAGGAGGAAGAAAAAGAATAAGAAAGAAAGGAAAACTGAAAAAGAAAATGTTTGATCGACTGCCTGCTAATCATGCCAATAGCTATTTGCAATTTAACTCATAGGATTATCTATTTAATATATTGCATACAAAATATTTTGACATGACATGGAGGGAAGTGTCCAAAAGTGAGAGTGGTTAGAGCCTAGCAAACAGAATTAGTTACTAAAAATCCAAACTAAAACTTCTTCCTAAGCTCCATACTCTACTTTCCAATAGCCTACTACACACAGTCACCTCAACGACCACAGGAATCTCAAACACAACACGTCCCCAAATAAAATCTTCTTTCTTCCCAAATGTGCTTCTACAACTTATGCAGGAGAAATAGCCTGGGTTTGAGTATCAGCCAACTTTCTAGGTTCAAATTTCAACTCTTTGAGTTAGTCATGTTGTGGAAAACAAGAATTTAAAATAGGACTTTGTCATTTACTAAGAATTGCATTGCAGGAGGGCAAAGGAAAGAGTGCTCACCAGCCAGAGGTGTAAGTATATGAGTGCAATGAACTCTGGAAGGGGCTGTGAGAGAATGTTGTCAGGATACAGTAAAGAACAAGGAAAGGAGAAGTCAAGGTTGTGTTTGGTGAGGGAACAAGAGAGACTTCTCAGGGAGAGTAATGTTGGAGCTGCATCTAGAATAAGAGATGCTGTGCATCCCAGGGCATGGCTAGGAGAGGGTGAGGCGGAGAGGATTAGCATGAACTAACGTGGTCACCTGGGGCCACCAGCAGATTTCTGGGCACAACAGAGGAGGTTGGGAGAGGAGCTTGTGTTGTTTTCCAGGAGCTACAGTTGCACTTTTGTGCTGAGGAAGATGGAAAGTCACAGAGGGAATTTAAGCAGGGGACAAGTATGACCCAATTTGCATTTGAGAAAAATAACTTTGGTAGCCATGAGGGGCTAAATTAGAACCAGACTGGAGTGGAGAGAATCCTAATTGACAATTGCAAACATGCAGGCCAGAGATGATGGCATTGAATTAAGGCAGACCAATGCAAAGGAAAGGGAGGGGGAGTTAGGAAGATGCGAAGGGTAAACTCACAGTCATAACTGGATGCTGGGGAACAGGACTTCTAGCGGGCTTAGGGCAGGGGTCTCTGCCTTAGAAGCTCATTTGATTACTGAGATGACTAAATGAAATCATGAGTGCCTGACACATAGAAGTGCAAGAAATATTATTTCCCCTCATTTTCCTACCTTATTACTGGCAGCATCACCAGAAATGTGGGAGTAATTCCAGTCTCGTCTGTCCTTTACCTTTCACAACCAGTCACCCAAAGCAGATAACCCTGAGTGAAGAAAGGGAAAGGTAGAGATCAAAAATCAGGGAACCATTCTCACAAAGTTTTATAGTTTGCCTCTGACCTGGATTTACTTTTTGGAGGAGCAGGCAATCAAGAAGAGCCCTGGTGAAAGGTGTTCTAGGACTTGCCCACCTTCTGGCTTGCAGCCAGGTAAGTGCTTCTTAAAGCAGTGGCCCCGCCTACCTAAATGGCCATCTTGTCTGGTTCTCTTTCCTCTTTTCCCAGCTCACATTCAATGGCTTCCCAATTATCAAGTGTTTGGCTTGCTGCCAAGACTGGAAATGAGTCTGAAAGGTTATACACACCCTCCTCAAGGGAAATGATTAATAAACTAAATTGTGAACAGAACTGAATACGGCTTGGGTTCATTTTTTGAGGAGAGGGTGTTTTATTTTTATAAATAATAGGGGCTGGAAAAGGCAAAACTATAGGGACAGAAAATAAGTCCATCGTTGCCAGGGCCTGGGGTTGGAGGGTAAGAGACCATATGAACTTTCAGGGGTGATAAAAATGTTCTATAGCTTGATGGTGAGGTTACATGACTGCCATGTTTTTACCAAAAGCAGGACCTGTACACTGAAAAGCATAAATTTGACTATATGTAAAGTATACTTCAAGAAACCCAACTTTAAACAGACAAATGAAAAAATGAATAAGCAAATAAATAAGTAGGTTGTAAGGACCCAGTAAATGTTTGCTAAAGTAAGCGATGGTGGTAAGGTATTAGCTAGAAAACGCTGCAGATTTTACTCTTTCCTTAAATGTTTGCATTTTAATAGAGGACGCTAAAGCTAAAAAAGGCCTTTATGGCCCAAAGAATTTAGTCTCCAATAGGATAAATTTTTTTCTCAAATGCACAGTATTTTATTACAACCTGAAGAGAGAGTTCTAGATGAAAGGAAAGGCCAGTAGGAGAGCCAGGAGGCAAGAGCTGGGAGACCATGACTGTTCCAAAATTTACAGACCACAAAAGGGAGAGATTTTCTCTAAGTAAAGGCAACTTCCTCTACCATCTATCCACCACTTCCCTCAGAGGCCTGACTTTTCCTGGGTGATTATCCTGGCCCATGATGTTGGATTCTTACTGAGAGAAACAATCCATATTTACCAGAAGTAGAAAGATACTACATCTAAATGCAGATTGGAGAAGGAGAATCGGTGCCTGGCAGATGGAGGAGACGCTATTTAAAGTCAACCCAGGCTGCCCCACCCCACATGGGCCAAGTCAAATGGTGCCTTTAAGCAGACCAACTTTCTCCTCTGAGGTTGAGCTGCCAGTCAGGTGGCAGAGGATGGGAACAGATTTTAGCCTCATTTTGCCATCAAGTGTGCTGAGAACCAGGGGAACCATCCCTGGAACCATCCCTTTGAAAGGGAAATTCTTTCTGTGCTTCTCTAAGAATCACTCACCAATCTTATAACACCCAAGCACCTTGCTTTTCTTTTTAATTCAAATTTCCCCATCAGACAGGACAAGGATTCTCTCCTACAAACCATTCAAGGCACTAATTTCTTTCTAAGCAATTCGAAGAGCAAAATGTCAAATTCTTGATTTTTCTGCCGTCCTGGGCACTTCTCCCTGCCTCCTTTCCCCTGAGTACATGTGAGCACCAGTTTGAACCTATGCAATAGTTTCTGTCATTCTTGGCAGCCAACAATGGAGGAGTCAGAAAAAGGGAGAAGTCTTGCTTTCCACCGGTGGCCCCTGACACTGCCCCCACCCCCCACCACATGACTGGTGGGGGAGGTGGGTCCTGATTGTTCGTCAGATTAAGCGGTTCAGCAGTGTTGCCAGAACTATCTATTCTTCATCTTCCCTGGGTTTCAGGTTCAGGGGAAGGAGGCATTTGACCACTCTGCTGGAGAGGAGGTGACAGTGACAGGAGCCGTGGTGGCCTCCTTTCCTTGTCCTTTGGGCTGAGGTGTCCGGGAGGTCCAGGAGCAGCAGCTCTCACACTCCCCAGTCAGCCAGCTGAAGACTGTTGTTACCCAGGTCACTCCACTTCTGTCCCCAAACTACCCCTCCAAAATTAAGCCCTCTCTTTCAAACTTGATCTGCTGCCTCCAACTCTGTGTTCCCCTGACACAGCCCTTTTGGGGGCTTTTTGAATCCTCCGCTCCTCCCCACCCCCGACAACAACAAAACACAAGCCTGGGCCTGTTAATTGCTTCCTTCCTACCAAGAGGGCAGCCAGGTGACTACACCTGCTGAGATTGTTCTAACTCATGCCGGGAGAGTTGATGAAAGTGTTCTATTTCTTTTGAAGTTCAGTAGGAGCCAACTATTTTACTGAGTGCTAACTATGGGGCCAGGTATCATGCTAACCTAGGTAATGTCAGTTAATCCACATGAGAGAGGTAGCAATAGACCTGGCTGGGATCAAAACCCATGACCCACCCATAACCATAACCACACTAAACTTTGCACTAAAGGAGGTCACCAGTCCTTTCTGCCCTCACCACCCACAACCCCAGCCTGTTCTATTTGTGATCAGACAAGATCCAGTGAAGGAGAATACCAAAATCCTTTACTAGTGTGAAGGATTTCAGAAACCCTTCCAGGAAGTTCTGTTGTCTGCCCGGTCAAATGGACCTACAAAATCAAGACGGTAAACATGTGTAGGAAGGGGTCCAGGGCAGGTTAAATACTATTGACCTCTGCTGCCCAACTCCTTTATTTTTGTTCTTTGAAGTCATTAGAAATATAATGTTCTATCATAATGTAAAAATTTGGCAGAGTAATAACTGTAAATGTTGTGTTAGGCATATTTAAAATAATACTTTTTCTGGGGAACCTGGGTGGATCAGTTAAGTATCCAACTTGGAATCAGGTCATGATTTCCAGTTCATGGGTTTGAGCCCCACGCTGGGCTCTGTGCTGACAGCTCAGAGCCTGAAGCCTGCTTCAGATTCTGTGTCTCCCTCTCTCTCTGTCCCTCTCCCACTCGTGCTCTGTCTCTCTCTCTCCCAAAAAATGAATAAACATTAAAAAAATTAAAATAAAATAAAATAAAAAATAAAGTAATCCTTTTTCTGATTATGCGATTTAAATGTTTCTGTTGAAGAACCTTTGGAAAATTCAAAAGAATTAAAATAAAAATGAATCTTACAGATATTTCCATCACCCATAGGTAACCTCAGTTAATATATTCATAGGTTTCTCTTTTATATAAATATGTATATATTCTCTAAGTGGGATGCCTGTGATATTAAAATATGTGTACCTGGGTTTTCACTGAATATTATGTTAGCCAGCATTTTTCCATGTAGTTAATTTTTTTTGAAATTACCATCTTTAATGCCTGCATATTATTCAAGAAGTAATAATTTACTTAACCATCATCCTAAAGTTGGACCTTTGAGTTTTTCTCAATTTTTCACTATTACAAGAAATGCCATCTCTCTATTTTCTCAAGATTGTTTACTGGAAATGGAATTACTGGGTCTAGAGAACTTTTTAAAGTTCTTAATACATTTTTTCCTATATACAATTTACTGATTCTAATTATTAGTATAGTGCTTTATATGGTTGGCTAAAAGAAAATGTTGAGTTTATATGAAATATGTCCTTGTTAGCTTTGTATGGCTAAAACCCTTTTGGTAAAATTGTCACCTTGAACTTGAATGAATAAATCTTTTCAAAAAAAGAAGAAGAAGAAAAGAAAACAGCTGGAAATCATATCTGCCTTTGTGGGTAGTAGGTATTTAAAGGCTTCAGAAAATCTTAAGAGAATTTGTTATGATTGAAGGTAAAGTATATAAGGAATAAAAAAGGAGAGATTTTTCTCTCAAATGAGGAAATTTTATAATAATAAAAAATAAAAGCAAGAGAATGTTGAATTTGAAGTGAATGTTAAATTTGAAGAGATTCTTAAATCTGATTCATTACTTTCTAAAAGCGTTTTAAGATGTCAGCTTCCTGAGGTTTTTATGTTCTCTGCTGCATTGAGCAAACCAGGTTAAATGTGAATGATAAAAACTCTTAGGAAGAACATTGTGCTTTGATGAGTCACCATACTTAACCTTCAATAGCTAGGAAGCCAATTACCCACAACCTCAGCTGTGTAGACCCTTCCTTTCCTTCCTCTTCCTAATAGTTACCCAGATTTATGCTCATTTAACATTTCCGTAGGACCTGGAGCAAACGTGGGCAGAAGACATGAAAGAATATAAACCTCAAATCCATCAGTTTTGTTACAGTCAACTCTAAATGAAGCAGATTATCTTTTCGACATGGGCAATACTGATCAGTGGCACCGTCTACCTTGAAGAAACACTGCTGGATGCTGGGGAGACAAGCTTAGGCAACGGTCAACCAGCCCAGGTGCTGCAAGGCCGAGTCAGGCCCAGAAGGCACAGTGTCAGCAGCTAACAGCAGAAACAGTAGAGATACTCACAATATACCTCACATTTAGGTAGTGAGTTTTACAAATTTCAAAGGGGCTTCACATGCGTGTGGTCATTTAGATCTTCTAACTCTATAAAGACATAATTACCTATAGTCCAGAAACGGGGCATAGACCCTCAGAGAGGTTACATGCTTCGCCCAGTATCACAAAGCCTGTAGGCAGCAAGATTTAATATCAAAGCCAGATGTTCTGATTTCAACACTTGTGAGCTCCCACACTGCCTTCTTATAACAAAATTTTACTGACTACTACTGGATGCCAGATCTTCTGCTAGATAATAGAGATGAAAAAAAGTAGGTCTTTCTTTCAAGGAGCTTAAGACATATCAAAAGGGACAGACACAAACTGAAACTATAGTACTAAAGTGATGGAAGCTGAGATTTGCAGTAGGAAAGCTCTCTAAATTTCCAGTGTAGCCAAACTGCCTTATGGGGAAGCAGCCACTAATGTAGTGGTGAGAAAGGACTTCAGACTTAGCACATGTCTTCTGCCTTCCAGCTCTTGCCTTGAACTCCAAAACTCTAGACTAATTCTTTTGACAATACATGGCAGATGAAGAACTTGGGCTTCGGGTCAGACAGGTATGGGTTTAGGTCAGACAGGTCTGGGTTTAAAACCTGGCTCTGCCACTTACTAGCTCTTGAGCAAATTGATCTTGAACAAACTGCTGACCATTCTAAGCCTCAATGCCCTCCTCAGTCCAGTGCAAATGATAACAGTAGTATCTTCCATTCAAAGTGTTTGTGAGAGCTAAATGTGATCATGCATTAGAGGTTCTTACCAGGTGTATAGCAAAGGCATAATAAATATTAGCGTGTTGATGATTGTGGTCGTGGTGGCGATGATGATAATGATTAGATGTTTGGATTGGAGAGGAGGAAGGAGATTGGAAAGGAAGAAGGGTGATGGGAGATTAAGGGAATTTTTACCTAATTCATACCTTGCAGATTCCAGCTAGAAGTCAAAGAATCTGCCACACTCTGTAGAGCCACAGGTTGGGGAGAAGGGTGGAGGCTCAGTGTCCCTTAGAAGGCAGCAAAGCTGGATCCCTGAAGTGTAGTGGTTTCCGAGACAACTTGATGTCTCCTCATTGGGCAGTAATGACATTACCAATCTGCCCCGTCACCCTGACTGTCCCCTGGAACAGACCAAACATTCTGGGGCTCCTCTCAGACACATTAGCCCTTCTCTGACTCACCTATAGCCACTTAGGGATTCCTGCCACAGACTGAAGTCCTTCCTTGAGTCTCAGGCCATGTCTCCTTCCCCAGAACACCCAGTCTAAGATCTAAATTTCCAACTCTCAAACTCTAATTTTCCTCCTATTATTCTGCTGTGGTACAATGTATGGTATTAAAGAGGATTGCCCAAGAATCCTTGAGTTCAACTTCTGGCTCTGTCACTGACTACGTATTAACTATGGGCAAGTTACTTATCCTCTGTACCTCAGTTTCCCCATCTGTAAAATGGGGACAAAAAAATATTATCTATAACATAGGGTTTTGTGAAGATTAACCGGGAGCTTACAACTGTGACTGGCACAGAATTTAAGTGCTCAATAAATATTAACTACTATTAAGATTTTTCCCCTTTAGAAAATGACAATTCTGGTAAATGCTAAGTGGGGGAAACATGTTACAACTATTACATAAATTATGAGATTATTTGTATATTTCAATTATCAGTTTTCATTCCATATTCTCTCAAGCATGGGATAATTGAGAGTTCTGTTTGGGAATTTTTGTTTGTTTGGATTGGTTCCCAAAGATAATACAAATAATGCCAGAATACCCATTAATAAAGAAAAGTCATAATATCTATTAATGACATTTTATTTATTTATTTTTTTTAATTTTTTTTTTCCAACGTTTATTTATTTTTGGGACAGAGACAGAGCATGAACGGGGGAGGGGCAGAGAGAGAGGGAGACACAGAATCGGAAACAGGCTCCAGGCTCTGAGCCATCAGGCCAGAGCCCGACGCGGGGCTCGAACTCGCAGACTGCGAGATCGTGACCTGGGTGAAGTCGGACGCTTAACCGACTGCGCCACCCAGGCGCCCCGTCTATTAATGACATTTTAAATACTATTGTCAGCTTTCCTAAACATCTCCAAAAGCCTAAAAGCTAAAATTTTCAGGAAGAGGTGTATGTATGTGCAAGCACGCACCCTTCATATCTGTCAGAGTTTCAAATACAAGCATCTAGATGAGATAAACATAGAGAGGGTTTTCACTGGAAGGAGCAGAACTGCAATTGCTGAGATTTAGACCAAGGAGTTCCTGCTGTATGTGCTCTTGCCCAAACAGCCCCAAGGGTAATTAATTGTTTATGTACAGTAGAAACTTGAAGCTACTGTCTGCTATGTTTCCTAAAGTAACTTCCATCTTTTTTATAATTATAAAAATTACCCTTGCTCACCGTAAGAAATGGAAATATATAAATATGGTAAAAGAAGAAAATAATCATCTGCAGTTAGAGAACTCTCAAAGTAATCCAGTTTTAACATATTTTTATATCATCCAGTCTTTTTTCCCTGTACAGTAGGCATGTGAGAACTTTTCAGACAACTTAGACATGATGGCAAGAAGCAATTCTATGGTTATAGAGGGATATTTTATAATGAAGTGTCAGTCCACCAGAAGGACATCGTAATTCTAAGTCTGTATGCACTCAACAACATAGCTTCAAAATACATAAAGTAGAAATCAACAGAACTGAAAGAGAGACTTTAAAATACCTGTCTAAATGGCTATATAGTTTTTTAAGACAAAAGTCAATAAGGATGTAAAAGATCTAAACAACACCTTTAAAAATGTTGACATAATTGCCATATGTAGAACACCACATCCAGTGAAGACAGAATACACATTCTTTCCAAGTGCACATAGAGCAAAAATTGATCACAAAGAAACCTCAACAAATTTCAAAGGCTTGGAATCATGAAGAGTTTGTTCTCTGACTAACATGAAATTATGATAAAAATTAACAACAAAATGAACTAGATGATCTCAGCTGCTCGGGAAGCAAACCATACACTTCTAAATAAGGGCAAACAAGAAATCCCACAAATTAGAACCCCCCCAAATTAGAAAATGTTTTAACTAGGGGCGCCTGGGTGGCGCAGTCGGTTAAGCGTCCGACTTCAGCCAGGTCACGATCTCGCAGTCCGTGAGTTCGAGCCCCGCGTCGGGCTCTGGGCTGGTGGCTCGGAGCCTGGAGCCTGTTTCCGATTCTGTGTCTCCCTCTCTCTCTGCCCCTCCCCCGTTCATGCTCTGTCTCTCTCTGTCCCAAAAATAAATAAAAACGTTGAAAAAAAAAAAAATTAAAAAAAAAAAAAAGAAAATGTTTTAACTAAATAATAACTTTTATGACATTCTGAACATAGCAAAACTTGTGCGATACAATGAAAGCAGGGGCAGAGGGAGATCTAATGCCATATTTAACACATATTTCATACATGTGTTAGAAAAGAAGTCTAAAAGTCTAAAAGTCAGTGTTCTATGCTTCTCTCCCAAAAAGCTGATCAAATGTAAACAAATGAGAAAGTAGGAAATAAAATAATAATGATAAGAACAGAAATCAATGAAATAGAGGGGCGCCTGGGTGGCGCAGTCGGTTAAGCGTCCGACTTCAGCCAGGTCACGATCTCGCGGTCCGTGAGTTCGAGCCCCGCGTCGGGCTCTGGACTGGTGGCTCAGAGCCTGGAGCCTGTTTCTGATTCTGTGTCTCCCTCTCTCTCTGCCCCTCCCCCGTTCATGCTCGGTCTCTCTCTGTCCCAAAAATAAATAAAAAACGTTGAAAAAAAAAATTTAAAAAAAAAAAAAAAAAGAAATCAATGAAATAGAAACAAATGTGCAATAGAGAAAATCAGCAAGCAAAATTAGTTCTTTGAAAAGACTAATAAAGTAAATGAACCTCTAGCAAACTGAGGGGGGAAAAAGAGTGAAAATACAAATTTCTAAAATCAAGAATGAAAAAGAGGATGTCATTACAGACTCAATGGATGACAAAAGGCATTAAAAACACATTATATATATTACGAAACACTTGATGCCAATTAATTTGACAATTTTGACATGCAGACAAATCCTTTAAGAACATGTTGCCAAAACTGACAGAAGAACTAGAAAATCTTAACTAAATTTTTATTTTTTTTTTTATTTTTTTTTTTCAACGTTTATTTATTTTTGGGACAGAGAGAGACAGAGCATGAATGGGGGAGGGGCAGAGAAAGAGGAAACCACAGAATCGGAAACAGGCTCCAGGCTCTGAGCCATCAGCCCAGAGCCTGACGCGGGGCTCGAACTCCCGGACCGCGAGATCGTGACCTGGCTGAAGTCGGACGCTCAACCGACTGCGCCACCCAGGCGCCCCTTAACTAAATTTTTAAATACCTAGGGTATTTAGGTAGGTATAGATGGCTTTACCTGTGAATTCTTCCAAGCAATTTAACAACAATTCTGCACCAGCTTCTAGAAAATAGGAAGGGCATTTTTATGAGACCAGCAAAACTTGATTCTATAATCTGACAGGATTTACAAACCACTTATTCTCGTGAACATAGACCCAAAAAGCCTAAACAAAATATTAGCTAAAAGAATCCAATGATACATAAAAAGGTACCATATCACAAACAAGTAGAGTTTATTCCCAGAATGCCAGTGTTGTTCAACACTTTAAAATCAATCAATGCAGTTCATAATATTTACAGATTAAAACAAACAAACTATAATCATCTTGATAGATGTGGAAAAGGAATTTGATAAATTCCTCCCCTATCAATGCCTGTTTGGGATGAAAATGTTAACAAACTAGGAATAAAATAAACTTTCTCTAATTTGATTTAAAAAAATCTACAAAAATCCTACATCAAACATAAATTTAAACAATATTGTTGCAAGCTTTCCTCCTCTAGGTGGGAATGAAAAAAAGGTGATTCAACATTTTTCTTGAGGTCCTAGCCAGTAAAATACAAAAATAAATAAATAAAAGGCAAAAGTTTTGTAAAAATAGAAATACATTATTGTTAGATGACATGAGTGTGCACATATAAAATCCAAAAGCATCTACAAACTATTAGAAACAATACATTAATTTAACAAAGTTACACCTTTAAAAGTTAATATATAATAATTGTATTTCTACATATCATCAAAAAGAGGAAAAATATTATTAAAACATAAAACTTTTTACAGTAGCACCAAATATATATCAAATATTTGGAACACACCTAAAGATGTATAAGATATATACGACTGAAAATTAAAAAAACATTGTTGAGAGAAATTTTAAAAGATCTAAGTCAATGGTAAGATACCTCATTGAAATATGAGATATTAAATTGAATTCAATTCAATTATGAATTAAAATTGTGACTATGCTATCACTCCCCAAAATTGACCTGTATGTTTAAGACAATCCCAATCTTAATTCCTATAGGGACTGTGTGTGTGTGTGTGTGTGTGTGTGTGTGTGTGTGTAAATTGACAAGCTGATTCTAAAATTGATAAGGAAATGTAAAAAACTGAGAACACCACGATAATCTTGAAAAAGAAGAGCAAGGGGCGCCTGGGTGGCGCAGTCGGTTAAGCGTCCGAATTCAGCCAGGTCACGATCTCGCGGTCCGGGAGTTCGAGCCCCGCGTCAGGCTCTGGGCTGATGGCTCGGAGCCTGGAGCCTGTTTCCGATTCTGTGTCTCCCTCTCTCTCTGCCCCTCCCCCATTCATGCTCTGTCTCTCTCTGTCCCAAAAATAAATAAAACGTTGAAAAAAAAAATATATTAAAAAGAAAAAGAAGAACAAAAGCTAGAGGACTTATACTAACAAATATCAAGACTATGCCTTTTTTTTTTTTTTAGAATTTTAATTTTTGAGAGAAAGAGAGTGTGCATGTGCATGCATATGAGCAGGAAAGGGGCAGAAGGGAAGAGAGAGAGAAAGAGAATCCTCAGTCATCTCTACACCCAACATGGAGCCCGACCTAGGGCTTGATCCCACAACCTGAAATCATGACCTGAACTGAAATCAAGAGTTGGATGCTTAGCCAACTCTATCAAGACTTATTTTTAAAGTTCTAGGGGCGCCTGGGTGGCGCAGTGGTTAAGCGTCCGACTTCAGCCAGGTCACGATCTCGCGCTCCGTGAGTTCGAGCCCCGCGTCGGGCTCTGGGCTGATGGCTCAGAGCCTGGAGCCTGTTTCCGATTCTGTGTCTCCCTCTCTCTCTGCCCCTCCCCCATTCATGCTCTGTCTCTCTCTGTCCCAAAAATAAATAAATGTTTGAAAAAAAAAAAATTTAAAGTTCTAGTAATTAAAATCATGTATTATTGGTATAAGTAGAGGCAAATAGACTGATGGAAGAAGAATAAAGTACAGAAACATAGGTTACCTAATAAAATAAAGATGATTATGTACTGTAGTGCAGAAAGGATATTTCATTCTTTTAAAAAATGGTGCTGGGTCAACTGGATATTTGTGTGGAAAAAAAATGAATCTCGACTACAATCTACTACTATGTTGTATCTATCACACAACACAAAAAGTTCAATTCCAGATGGGGTATAGATCTAAGTGTCAAACAGTTTAGCTTTTACAAGAAAATACAAAAAGATCTCATCTTGATAGGCAAAAATTTCTTAAGTAGGGCACAAGAAGCACTAGCCATAAAGGGAAAAATATTGAAAAGTTGGAGTGGTCACAAACACCATATGATTTCACTCATATGTAGAATTCAAGAAACAAAACAAATGAACAAAGGAAAAAAGAGACACCACACAAAAAAACAGACTCTTACATACGGAGAGCAAACTGGTGGTTGCCATAGGGGAAGTACGGTGGGGGGGGGGTGGTGTGCAATAGGTGAAGGGGATTAAGGTACACTTATTGTGATGAGCATTGAGTGATGTATACAATTGTTGAATCACTATTTTGTATGCCTGAAATTAATATAACACTAAATTAATTATACTGAATATAAAAATAAATTAATTTTTAAAAATAAAAATTTTATTGTTAAAAAAACAAAGTTGGGGGGCTCCTGGGTGGCTCAGTCGGTTGAGCATCCGACTTTGGCTCAGGTCATGATCTCGCGGTCCGTGGATTCGAGCCCCACATTGGGCTCTGTGCTGACAGCTCAGAGCCTGGAGCCTGCTTTGGCTTCTGTGTCTCCCTCTCTCTCTGCCCCTCCCCCGCTCACGCTCTGTCTCTCTCTCTCTCAATAATAAATAAATGTTTACAAAAATTAAAAAAACAAAAACAAAGTTGGAGTGGTGGCGAGAACAAATGGGCCATTGAGATCTGGAGTGCTGGATCAGAGAATGCTTGTGGCTTGGTCAGTGGGAGATTCACCAGGAAGCTAAGTTTTAGCTCTCCTTTGCACAGACCTCTTCCAAAGCCCTAGCAAGCTGTTCCCATGGTCATATATTTTCATAAATGATACAAATCTTAGGCTTCATAAATCACGTCCTGTCCCAAGGCAAGCTAGCTGCAGGTTCTTTTCCTGTCCCAGAGTGTTCTGTCCTACCCAGCCCAGACCCAGACTGTTCACTCTGAGCTGCTGGTAGCCCCTGCCCACCAAGAGCAGGCATCTCTGAAATCAGTCTGCCATCCTTGAGATTCCTTCTGCTTGCAGTTGGATTGGGGCAGAGACTGGGGACTGGCAGCAGGTGCAGGTTAAGTGGCTTGGAGAGAAGAGAACTGAGACGGGAAAAATGATAGGATATAGGGGTGACAAAGATGATCTTCTTGACCAAATTTGGTCAGGCTCCTCAGACTTTCATCTCAGCTAGGCTCCAACCATTGGGCTTATGTGTCTATCTGTGTATCACGAGTTTTAGCAAAAATCCTGCTAGATCCATTTAGTAAGATTACCCCTCAATATCTGGTCAAATTCTTTATCCCCTATCCTCAGTATCTAATCATCCTGGCCTGCTTTCAGCAAGAATCTTACCAAGTTGGTCTAGCCAGAATGCCTCCTCACCCCTGAGGTTTCCTCCTAGTGATTTTCCATCCTGACCTCTGCCCCCACCCTGCTCCTTGGCTATAAAGCCCCACTTGCCCATGCTGTACCCAGTACTGAGCTCAGTCCTATACTGAGTCTCTTTATCCCTATTGCAATAGTTTGGTGGGGGTGGGGTGGGGGTTCAAATAAAATTTTATCTTCAGTGTTGAACGAGTGTCCAGTTCTGGTTCTCTTCCACAGGGGTTGAAGGATGTGACACCCGCCAGAGTTCTAGAAATACATGGTTTGACCGTGACAAAACAGGCCTCTATATGGACTAAGTACCATTTCTACCTAATTACCATTCAGCACAGTAACACTCACACATATTGTTATTAAACATGTGTCCAATTAACTTCCACGACAACCCTAAACTGGGCTGAGGTGTAAGCCCTCTTCATAGGTTTGCTTTCTCAGGTTGGTAATCCAATTGTAACCTAAAAAAACTCAGAGGATGTTGCTTTCAAGCTACAGTAAGTAAGCTGTGTTACTAGTGTCACGGTTCCCACGCAGGGCTGGAAGTGACTCATTTTCTCGTTAACTTGTGCTATATATACTTCAGAAAAATGAATCGGCATTTCTAAGAATACCTGATAGAAAAGAACACAAGTTTTTCTTTCTCTTCCTGTCATCTGAAACTCTTAAATCATAGACAGTGCAGTGTGTAAGAAGTTAAAATATACACTCCTCCTCAGAAGCAGCGAGAACCAGCAGGCTCCCCCACGTACTAGGATCAAATAGTCTCTGCAACCCTTAAGAAATTTTCTTTATAAATATATAACAGTAGTCAGACATCCTTCAGCATGCAAACCAACAAAGAACCATTAAATACCTAAAACAAACACAGCTCATTCCTTCTTTTCCCTAAGCTTGTTTTTTTGACCCTGTGTTGGATAGAAAACGTAGGCTAGATTGCAATGAAGCACAGAACTACAAGTCTGTCACCCACAAAATATTTTATTTTCTCACCTCACACCTCTAGACACACCAGGGAAAGATGAAGAAAAACAGATGAAAGAGTGACCGTGTATTTTCCAAATCCATTCTTTTAAGTAATCTGAGATGAATTAAAAGAGTCACCATGTTAAAATACAATTAATATCTACAAACGTTCCCTATTTGGGAGTTGGAATTATGGAGGAATCAATGGTAAGACCTGTTGGAGGTGAGGTTGGTTGACTTCTGTCTTGAGTACCCCTGTGTTACTGGGAAGAAACTGGGTCTATTGACCATGTGAGAAGAGTATTACTTGCTTCAGCTTCTCAGAACTCTTCTTTCTAGAGGAGAAGCAAGAAACAGGAAGTAAGGAAGAAACATCAGAACAATAAAAATAGATTTTGCAAAATGTATCGACTTAAGCCTAGTAACTTACCCAAAAGAAATACATCCCCAATCACTGCAAGACTCTCTTAGAAGTTTGTTTCTTAAGCTGGATATATTTGACATGTAACATTGCATGAATTTAAGGTGTACATCCTGTTCCTTTGATACATGTAGATATTCTAATATGGTTGCCATCATAATGATATTTATCATATTGTATACTTGTATATTATTGTCTATTGCAATAAATTGTATGTTGAATGAAGTTTATTTTTAATATTTCAGGCAAGCTTGATGACTCAGCCCAAAGAAGATTAGAAGAATCCAAGGAGAAGGCCAGGGTGGGAGAAACACTAAGAGGAAAAACACTAGCTATGTAAAAGGGAGAGCCTAGTAACCCAACATAAGAGGGAAGTGGGAGAAATACAAACACAAATTTTAAAAAGAAAAGAGAAGAAAAAGACAGACAAACTCAAACCAGTAATAGTCTAGGTCATCTGGTGTGGGGGAAACAACCCACCTGTGTCAATAGCTTCTCAACTATGTCAGAGCAGAAGACAATCACTGACAGTTAATGATGACCCTAGATCTGCAGGATAGCAATACATGTTGCTAAAACAAAGGTTCTATGGTAATAAGTGCAAAAAATACTGAATTAAATGAAAATAGTTTCTTTACAACTTTTCATACCCCTTAGGATGCTAAAGCATGTGATGGTTTTCTTTATTTTTTTTTTAATTTTTTTTTAATGTTTATTCATTTTTTGAGAGACAGAGAGAGACAGAGCATGAGCGGGAAAGGGGCAGAGAGAGGGAGACACAGAATCCAAAGCAGGCTCCAGATTCTGAGCTGTCAGCACAGAGCCCGACACAGGGCTCGAACTCACGGACTGTGAGATCATGACCTGAGTCTAAGTTGGACGCTCAACCGACTGAGCCACCAGACATCCCAGCATGTCATGGTTTTCTAAGAGAAAACTATGACATGCTGTGTTTCCTAAACTTTCTTTTCTTTTTTTTAAGTAGGCTTCATGCCCAATGCAGGACTCAAACCCATGACCCTGAGATCAAGACATGAGCTGAAACCAATAGTCAGACACTCAGCCTACTGAGGCACCCAGGTGACAAAACTTTTGTCTCGTTTATTTTTGTTTTAATAACACCTCACGGGGCGCCTGGGTGGCACAGTCGGTTGGGCGTCCGACTTCAGCCAGGTCACAATCTCGCGGTCCGTGAGTTCGAGCCCCGCGTCAGGCTCTGGGCTGATGGCTCAGAGCCTGGAGCCTGTTTCCGATTCTGTGTCTCCCTCTCTCTCTGCCCCTCCCCCGTTCATGCTCTGTCTCTCTCTGTCCCAAAAATAAATAAACGTTGAAAAAAATTTTAAAAAAAAAAAAAAATAACACCTCACATGGGGTGCCTGGATGGCTCAGTCGGTTAAGCGTCCGACTTCAGCTCAGGTCATGATCTCACAGTCTGTGAGTTCCAGCCTCATGTCAAGCTTTGTGCTGACAGCTCAGAGCCTGGAGCCTGCTTTGGATTCTGTGTCTCCCTCTCTCTCTGCCCTTCCCTGCTCATGGTCTGTCTGTCACAAAAACTAAATAAAAACATTAAAAATAAATTTTAAAAGAAAGAACACCTCACAGAATTAGATTAACTAGGAATCAACGCTGGGAAACACTGCACTAAATTTTCATGAAAAGATTACCTCCTATGTATCAGGAACAGGAATCATAAATTTTAAGATTTCCATTTGTATCAACAGAGCTCTCTATATACCAAATATTTGTGCTTTTTTTTTCCATTGTGTAAAGGTGCCACTGAGAAGGGACTGCCCAGCAAAAGGCTATATTTCTTTTTTTTTTTTAACATTTATTTATTTTTGAAAGAGAGAGAGACAGAGCATGAGCAGGGGAGGGGCAGAGGGAGAGGGAGATGCAAAATCTGAAGCAGTCTCCAGGCTCTGAACTGTCAGCACAGAGCCTGACACAGGGCTCGAACTGTGAAATCATGACCTGAGCCAAAGTCGGCCACTTAACTGACTGAACCACACAGGTGCCCCCAAAAAGTATATTTTGAACCCACTTTTGCAGTTAGATGCAGCCAGGTAATTAAACCCTTAGCTGAAGGAAAGTGCACACAAGTGATGTTCATCAACTTAAGATTCCCAGTCACAAGCCTTCATGTTTGGTACTCCTCTGCTACCTGACTGTTGACATTCAGGGTAACCTTGGAAAGCTAGCACTGAAGATGGCAGAGCTTCGTCAGAATAAGTACCTCCTGCTCCCAATACACACACACACACACACACACACACACACACACACAACCACCACCTCCGCTTGACCTACAACTGCACTGGATTATTATGAAGCATAAAATAAACTTCTGTTATATTAGGCCCTAAAATGGCTAAAGTAAAATGAGGTTGGGGGTGCCTGGGTGGCTCAGTTGGTTATGCATCTGACTTCGGCTCAGGTCATGATCTTGCGGTTGGTGAGTTTGAGCCCCATGTCAGGCTCTGTGCTGACAGCTCAGAGCCTGGAGCCTGCTCCAGATTCTGTCTCCCTTTCCTTCTGCCCCTCCCTGGCTCATGCTCTGTCTCTGTCTCTCTCAAAAATAAATAAACATTAAAAAAAATTTTTTAATGAGTTTGATGTTTTAAATGGTATATTCCAATTAGAGCCATCCCTTGGGTGGGGCAATGGATGCAGCTGTCCTAGGCTCCATGGTGGTGCTGTATCTCACTCTTCTATTTTAGTACATTATTAAAATTCAATTTTAAAATTTCTGTCTTGAGTAAAGATAACCCAAGGGGCCTATGAAAGATGCTGACAGTGTCTCCTTTCAAGTGCGATTGATTATCTTAGGAACCCACACTGACTGAGTTGCCCAAGGCTTTTCACCCTTTAGAAAGGCCCTGACTTTAGTTATTTAATAAACCCATCTCATTATCTGGAGGTGCCAGACAAATTAACTTTTCAGTAGATATGCCTATTAATTTTGTATTTGTGCGAATTCCTTGATCTCTGGGAATTCTGTTTGAGCAACACTTGATTCAACAAATGTTGATTGAGCACCCACTATGCATCAAGCACTAGCAGCTAAGAGAGGTTTTGCTCCAGAGCAGCAATAATCAAACACTAAATAAGACAAGAGACTTGAAAGCCACTTTCCCAGGCTAAGCTAGGAAATGGGCCACATTCATCATTAGTGCTTTATCCTGCCCCATGTCTGTCTCTTTATTCCCAAAACTATAGCCATTCAAAACAGTGCCCAGAGCTCCAGATCAGTGGCTCTCCCAAACTAGCAGCATCAGCATCACCTGGGAACTTGTTAGAAATCAAAGTTCTCAGGCCTCACTCCAGGACTACTGAGTCAGAAGCTCTGGGTGTAGGGGTCCAGTAACCTGTGTTTGCCTAAGGCCTCCAGGTGATTCTATTGCATGCTAACATTTGAGAATCACTGCTCCATACTATCCACTCTCTCTTCCTTTCCTTGAAATGTAATCTTCTTTCTCCAGTTCCATCAGGACCCTCCTCTCTGCTAAGACCAACAAATGAATGCTTATGTTAATTGATGGCAATGGTTAAAATATTGGCCCTCTCTCAGTTAATAGGTATTTTGAAGTCCACACTTTTAACACATAGGTGAGAATTTCTGCCTGGCCCTGGTGTTGGAGATTCACCCTTGTCTCTCTGAAGTGAAAATATCAAGACCATCATTCCTGTCTGTGGCTCACTTCTAGCACCTGACAAGGCCTGCATTCATACCAGATTCTAGGCCCCTTTGCATGGAAGGGTAAAGTTGCAGGCTGATGCTTCCCCACAGCTGCAGAGGTAAATCACCTGCACTTCAGGCAGAGGTAGCGTGAGGGAGCCCGAAGCTGTTTCCAACTGAGCCTACTTCTCACCAGGCAAAGAAGACACACACTGTGTTATACAATAGCCATTGTCACCTAATGACCAGCAATGTTCAACTTTGAAGCAAGATAATAATATTAATAATAATAGTAAAAAATCTAAAATATGTAGTGAAAATATCTGAACGTCTGTCAAGAGCTTTCTGTGTGCCAAACGCTTTGCTAAATGCGCTAAGTTACTCAGTTTACGACTTGGAATCCTTCCACTTTGACATATAAAACCTCCTCTCTTGCATAGTATTCGGTGTGGATAATTCCAGCTGCCACAGGTAGATAAAATAAAGTAGTAGATGAGTAATACAGTAGAGTAAAGCTTAGAGCAAACTTCTCAGACTTGTGTCCCAGGGTACAACAGCCTAGGTTCCCCAAATTTTGTAGGGCTTGAAGTTACATACAAATAGAGGCCTACCTACCATATGTCTAAATATTTTTAAGTAATAAATCAAACCAGCAGACTATTAAATAAAGTATCCTCCTACCTTTGCAAATATATGTTCATAACAACTTGGAAGGACAGGTTCAAATTTAAGATTCTTAGACTCCACAGCATTCTGCACTGGAACTTGATCATGGAGGATAAAATCGGTCCCATCGTCTCCCCTCTCTTTCCATTCTTGGCTCCAGACCACACAAGAAAGTCATCACATGTAGATACAGTAGTCCACTACATCCAAACTTTGTCTCCAAGTCCCCGGAAATGACTGCCCCTTGGACATCCCTAGGCTTTGGTAAAAGGGGAGTCCACTCTCAGGAGGTCAAGCCAGAATAGAAGGGCATGCAGGCCCAGAGCATGATATATAGGGATGAACTGTGATTCTCGGTATAAATATCCCCATGGCCCTGTAGAAAGGGGCACAGCCAAAGGAGGGCCGTACTGGGGTCTCTAAAGCATAGATCCAGGACAGGGGCCTTTCTTGTCTCATCTAAGGAGAATCCTTCCCACACCTTCCCTCAGATACTCTGAGAAAAAAGAATCCTTATTCAAATAAGATTGAAAAACGCTAAATATTACATATTCCTCTGGAAATTTAGAGTAAACATTGTATCATAGTAGACATCAGTGTCTTAGCTCAGGATGCCATAATAAAGCCCCATATACTAGGTGGCTTAAACAACAGTAAGTTATTTCTCAGAGTTCTGGAAGCTGAGAAGTCCAAGATCAAAGTATAGCTGATTCAGTTCCCTTGTGAGAGCTCTCTTCCTGGCCCAGCAGACTGGCAGATAGCTGCCTCCTCACTGTGTCCACACAGGGTGGAAAGAAAGAGCTCTAGTAACCTTCCTTCCCTTATAGGGACACTAATCCCATCTGGTGTCCCCATGCTTATGATCTCATCTAAACCTAATTATCTCCCAAAGTTCTCACCTACAAATACCATTATATTGGGAGTTAGGGTTTCAGCATATGAATGGGGGCGGGGCACAAACATTCTGTAACACACAGGAAAGACCCTGGGAAGGTCTGATGCAAAGAAATGTGTGACTTTAACTCAGTTATTCATACGCATTTGTGAGAAAAAAAAAATTACACCTTAGTGGAATGATTACCCCAAGGAAAGTCCTACTATTTGCCTTAAATCGCACACCACATTTGGTACCACACACCAAATACGTGGCCACAGTCTGTTTCACCAAGATGTCACCTCACCTCAGTCTATGGCCTTATATCTGCATGTGATAAATACCATCAATAAACCTCGTCTTTCATTTCAAACCTGTCCTCCTTTAAATTGTCGTAACAATTTGAATAATTCCTAGAGAAGCCAATCATATTTTATTCACATTTACCTGGAGTTACCCCACCTCAACAACCAGGCAGGTGATGTTGTGACTGAGCTCTAAATGCAATCAATAAGCAAGTGGTTAAGACTCCAGCTTCATCTCTAGAGTTCTAATGTATAATATGGTGACTACAGTTGATAAATACACTATTATACGCTTGAAATTTGCTGCAAGTAGATCTTGTGTGTTCCCACCACACACACACACAAAATGGTGACTATGTGAAGTGATGGGTATGTTGGTTAGCTTGATGGTGACAATCATTGCACAATGCACACATGTATCAAAACACCACACTGTACAACTTAAATACATGCAGTTTTTATTTGCTAATTTTACCTCAACAAAGCTACAGGAAAAAATTTATTTTCTATTGAGCCCAATCATAATTAGATTATGATTTACATCATACATATTTTTAAAATATTTAATATTGCTTATCGTCATATAATTCTGCTTTCACCAGTCTCAGATCACTTCACGATCCTGTCTTATTTATCCTTCCTTTTTTTCCCGACAATAGGCCATTATCGAAAGCTATGAATACATGGCTGAATTGTGTGATAAACATTCTACACGGGGCTGTTTCCCAGTCTTGGGTTCCTAATGTGAACTTAAGCTTTATCATCTTGACTTGACTATGGTATATTCATAGTGTGAGAAATAATAGTCATTAAAAAAA
The DNA here is from genome assembly GCF_028749965.1 of Puma concolor. Classification (NCBI taxonomy): domain Eukaryota; kingdom Metazoa; phylum Chordata; class Mammalia; order Carnivora; family Felidae; genus Puma; species Puma concolor. The sequence goes on from NC_141667.1 coordinate 219,826,968, forward strand.
CCTGACTTCCTAGTCAATCAAAATAACTCAAGTTCACTTCTTTTTCCCTTAGCATCTTACTTTGCCTTTCTTTCAATCTGGGGAGAAGTTCAGCCCAATAGATGGATACTAAAGGAAAAATTCAGGAATGCAGGAATGAAAATTAGATAAAACCCATGTTTTCCTGCAGCCCAAAGCAACATCTTCACTTTTTTCCTCTTTCTCCCATCCTTTAAATTGTGGGCGGGGGGGGGGGGGGGGGGGGGGTTGGTATTATGAAGATTTACTTAGCATTTATAAAATCCAGAAGAGGAAAAAAAGTGGAAATACAGCATAAGAGCCAAGTGTTTCATGTTGAAGAACAATCATAGTGCATGCTTATGTTTACTAGAAAAAACATAAAGGATTCCCAGCAGCCTAATCCTAAAAGTTAGTCACTATTAATTCCAACGGAAGCCATCCTCACAGCTGCCCTTACCCGTCAGCTGAAGGCTCCCAAGGGTTTCAGCCACACCGTTGCTGTGGTGACAGCTGCAGCCGCTTGCTCATTTCAGCTGAAAAACATATTCCTATGTCAGCCTGTGCCACCAGATGATTCTGGCTCAGAGCATTAAGGTCACTGACACTGCCTTCTCAAAGCATGTTATCAATCCAACATGCTGCAGTAAGAGAAAGTTGAGATAAAGCTGTTGTCTAGGCTGGGAGCCACTCAGGTCTAGGAGGATGACAATTCCCTTGGTCATCACATTTTGAGTGCAGTCCTCAACTTTATGGCTAGAGAGTCAGTTCTGTTGGTATGTCTAGAGACAGTTTGACTCTAGGGTGCTGATTAACATTAATCAAATTTACAGAAGAATAACATATGAACTAGAGCGTGTAGTAGTTCTTCTCATTGAGAAATATAATTGTCGAGAACACCAGAATTCCTATGACCACTGGTTAGTAAATTCTCTGTGTGGTATCTAAAAAACCAAATTCAAGTGAAAGAGTGTTCTGTTATCTTGAAACCAAAGCAGGAAAACAAAGAGAAAGACATAGAATAAAGACTTGGTACAAGTTTGATATTTGACCCCTGATATGAGATATGAGATTTTATTTCTTTTATTCCCATATATTCACATTCTCAAAGATAAAAGTCAGCATTTTGTTGTAGGCAGAATTCTAAGATGGTCCCCAAATTCCTACCCCCTGGTAGGAATGGGCAAGAGCAGTGAATATGTTGGGCTATCACTACTGTGATAGGTTCCTAATCAGCCGACACTGAGTTAACTAAAAGAGATAATATCCTCGCATGCCTTTTAACAGAAGGTGAAATAGCAGATAAATATTCTCCTGCTGGCCTGAAAGAAAGCAAACAGCCATGGGGTTAGCCGTCTATGGAGAGGGCCATGTAATACACCACTACTCCAACAAACATTCCTCCTATTTCATCTATGTGCATTCTTCCATGGAACTTGCACTCTATATGACATAAGAAAAATAAGAAGGCTTTCCTACACCACTGGAAAGAGAACACCGAATACATGGCTGTTCTGAAAATATATATTTTTTTGTTTTTTAAATGCTATATTTTATCATATTTCCTTCTCCAAACTGCTGGCTGCAAAGTTCTAGCCTGACTATAGGATTCTGTCTTTATAAATAAGTTTAGGGGTGCCTTAATATATTTATTAAAATATATATATATATATATATATATATATATATATATATATATAAATAATAAATAAATAAGGCTTTATAAATAAGCCTAGGGTAGCTCAGTTGGTAGCGCTCAGGTCATGATCTCACAGTTTGTGAGTTTGAACCCTGCATCAGGCTCTGTGCTGACAGCTCGGAGCCTGGAGCCTGCTTCGGATTCTGTGTCTCCTTCTCTCTCTGCCCCTCCCCCACTCATGCTCTCTCTTTCTCTCTCTCTCTCTCTCCTTCAAAAATAAATAAAAACACTTTTAAAAATTTATAAATAAGCCTAGTTAAGACAGCACTCTGTAGGGGCGCCTGGGTGGCGCAGTCGGTTAAGCGTCTGACTTCAGCCAGGTCACGATCTCGCGCTCCGTGAGTTCGAGCCCCGCGTCGGGCTCTGGGCTGATGGCTCAGAGCCTGGAGCCTGTTTCCGATTCTGTGTCTCCCTCTCTCTCTGCCCCTCCCCCGTTCATGCTCTCTCTCTGTCCCAAAAATAAATAAACGTTGAAAAAAAAAAAAAAAAGACAGCACTCTGTAAAGGATGCTGCTACCTCTTGACAGGTGAGACCCATACAAAGATAAGCAGACTACTTGCTGATAATGAAAGCACAATGAGAATGAGACACAGTTCACTCTAAATACTTATATGTGTAAGCCTAGAGGAGATTCTGATATGGATTTCAAGTTTCCTCAGGGCTTGGCTGAAGGAGTGATTTTTAGTCCAGTTTGGATCCCTCTTGTTCCTTTTTTTTTTTTTTTTTGGAGAGAGAGAGTGCACAAACAGGGGAGAGGGGCAGAAGGAGATGGGAAATGGAGAGGGGGACTCCACGCCCAGCACAGAGCCCAACACAGGACTCCATCTCATAACCGTGAGATCATGATCTGAGTCAAAATCAGGAGTCAGATGCTCAACTGACTGAGCCACCCCAGCACCATGATCCCTCTTGTTCTGCTCCCAGAGAAGCCCTGTGTGTGTGTCTCACTCCTGCCATCTTGCCCTGAGCCATGTGTTGCTTGCTAGAATGCCCACTTTTTATTTCAGAGATCGTGATGCTAAATTTGTTTTTTGTTTTTTTTGTTTTTTTGCTTATGAAACTGGCCAAGACTCCTCCTGTAAGTGCTGAATCTTTTCCAGTGGATTTCTGGGGATCTCTTACTTTCCTATCAATGTGCTTTACAAAATGCTGACTGCCTTTGTCCTTGTGTAGTAAAAATGGAAAACATTCTGCTTTTCTAGGGGCACTAAGGTGGCATAATCATCCCAGAGGAAGGACCAAATCCTACTTTCCTACTTCCTTCCATGTACAGAAACCCATGAGAAAGGAAACCACACCTAAGTCTTTGACCTTATTAAAGGGAAGACAGCAATAGTGCTTTGAGTTCCAGGACAGATGAGTTTGGCTGAGTAGCTTAATGAATTTCTCCCAGCTCTCTGATACAAGGCCCAGAGCTGAGTTTGGGGATGAAGACAAGAAAGAATAAAGTTACTTAGAATCATAGTGTGAGAGGGAAGCTGAGCTTTAGGGACAAAAGTTCAGCCAAGTGGAGAAAACTTGAGGCTTGTGGAGGACAGAGACACTAAAAAATATACTTGAGCAGGAATGACCCAAGGACTTCTAAGTTCAGGATTAATTGATACTGGTTTTAGGTTGTTTGCCATGAGGTAGTCTCTCTCACTGCCATGGTTCAGTGGTTTTTCAGGGTGTGAAGGAATCTGGCAGTTCCTAATATGGTATAACATTGAAGAGGTGGACAACATGTGTAGAGAATGATAAGAGTAGTGATGAGGGGCGCCTGGGTGGCGCAGTCGGTTAAGCGTCCGACTTCAGCCAGGTCACGATCTCGCGGTCCGTGAGTTCGAGCCCCGCGTCAGGCTCTGGGCTGATGGCTCAGAGCCTGGAGCCTGTTTCCGATTCTGTGTCTTCCTCTCTCTCTGCCCCTCCCCCGTTCATGCTCTGTCTCTCTCTGTCCCAAAAATAAATAAACGTTGAAAAAAAAATTAAAAAAAAAAAAAAGAGTAGTGATGAAATAGACACACATATCAATAGAACAGAATAGAGCCTAGAAATAAATCCATGCTTGTATGGTCAATTAAGCTACAGCAAAGGAGGCAAGAATATACAATGGGGAAAGCATCATCCCTACAACAGATGGTGTTGGGAAAACTGGACAGCTACATGCAAAAAAAAAAAAAAAAAGAAACTGGACCATGCACAAAAATAAACTTAAAATGGATTAAAGTCTTAAATGTAAGACCTGAAAGCAAAACTCCTAGAAGAAATTATAGTCAATAAACACTGACATCAGTCTTAGCAATATGTTTTAGATCTGCCTCCTCAGGCAAGGGTAACAAAAGCAAAAAATAAATGGGACTACATCAAACTAAAAAGCTTTTGCACAGAGAAGGAAGTCATCAACAAAACAGCAACCTACTGAATGGGACAAAATATTTACAAACAATATGTCCAATAAAGGGTTAACATCCAAAATAATATAAAGAACCCATACAACTTAATATCCAGAAAACAATCTGATTAAAAAATGGACAGAGGATCTGAAAAAATATTTTTCTAAAGACATGCAGATGGCCAACAGGACAATGAAAAATGCTCAAAGTCATTAAATGTCAGCAAATCAAAACCCACAATGTGATATCACCTCACACCTGTCAGAATGGCTAATACCAAAAAGACAAAACATAACAAGTATTGACGAGAACGAGAAGAAAAGAGAACCCTCATGCACTGTTGGTAGCAATGTAAATTGGTGCAGAAAACAGCATGGAGTTTCCTCTAAAAATTAAAAATAGAACTACTATACAATCCAATAATTCTACTTCTAGATATTTACCTGAAGAAAATGAAAACAAAATTCAAAATAAAACATACACACTCCTATGTTGATTGCAGCATTATTTACAATAGCCAAGATATGGAAGTAACTTAAAGGTCTATCAATAGGTGAATGGATAAAGAAAAATGGTATATATACAATGGACTTTTACTCAGCCACTAAAGGAATGAAACCCTGCCATTTGTGACAACGTGAATGGACCGAGAGGGTATTATGATAAGTGAAATAAGTCAAACAGAGAATACAAATACTGTATAATTTCACTTTTATGTGGAATCTAAAAAACAAACAAAACAAAACAGAAACAGACTCACAGATACAGAGAATGAACTGATGGCTGCCAGAGGGGAAGAGGTAGGGAGATGGATAAAACAGGGGAAGAGGATTAAATGTACAATCTTCCAGTTACAAAATAAATAAGATGTAATCTTATGTAAGGTACAGCATAGGGAACATAGTTAATAATATTGTAACAACTTTGTACGGGGACAGATTTTGTACTGTATATAAATACCAAATCACGGTGTTGTACATCTGAAATGAATACAATATTGTATATCAGTTATTTTTCAGGTTTTTAAAAAAATTTTTTTAACGTTTATTTATTTTTGAGACAGAGAGAGACAGAGCATGAATGGGAGAGGGTCAGAGAGAGAGGGAGACACAGAATCTGAAACAGGCTCCAGGCTCTGAGCAGTCAGCACAGAGCCTGACGCGGGGCTTGAACTCACGGACCATGAGATCATGACCTGAGCCAAAGTCGGACGCTTAACCAACTGAGCCACCCAGGCACCCCTGGGTTTTTTTAAAGTGGTAAAAAAAGAAGTCAGTTGAATGAGAAACTTTGATTCAGAAGTGACTTGAAGAAATGTAAACCCTTAAGAATCATGAGAGATATTTCAAGGCTGAAATATCCTTCCCCCCACCATAAGTAGGATAGGAGCTTGAACCATTTTAATTTAAAAATTGTAGTGGAACAGATGAGCCAATAACACTGAAGGACTTGAGAAATCACAGAGGGTTGACATCTGCTCAAAGAACCCCCCAAGTGGTTCTGCAGTGTCCTCTCTGCCCCTCATCTCGGCACCTTGAAGCTGCATGCTCCCTGAGGGAGCAACACCTACAATGTCCAGAGAAGGGACATTTCAAACTTCTTGTAGGAGGAAGAACCATTGCTCTGTAAGAATCTGAGCTGGAAACAACATGCTGGTACAAGACAAGGATACCCTCACTCCCTGAACACTACCACTGGATGTCCTGCTGTCTGTAGATCAGAAGCAGCTTGTACGCTCAGAATCCTTTGTTCGACTGCCACAGACCCATCAAATCATCATCCAACTTGGACACCATCGGATTGGTGAGAAGCCCCTCTAGGAGCAGTGGAGAGTGGGCCTATAACTCGGACCTGAAAGTCCACACAAGACATTTTAAAATTTCCCCATACTCTCATCTCAGATAATGGACAATGCCAACACGAATCTATTGCTCCCATCTGACCTGCTGGGTCATGTTCTGTCTTAACAGGGCCTGTTTTAACAGTACCCCCATACCATATTAGACTCCTCTTTCATAAGACTCTTATGATTGTATCTGAGCAGTGATCTTGCATGGTCCCAAAATAAAATCAATAAAATAAAATAGAATAAAATAAAATAAACCTCAGGTCCAGATAATCAAATCAAACCTCTCTCTGAATAATTGCAAACATGCACAGAGCAGACTCAACAGTATACTTCATAAGGGCAGAGACTTTGGGCGTGTCTGGTCCACCGTTGGCTCCCAGGATCCAGCACAGTGCCTGGCAAATAACAGGCCCTCCGTGACTCAGTCTCTTTACTGTTTCTAAATGCCAGGATTCATTTGCGTGGTCTGGTCTCCAGTCTTCAAGCACCGCACTTTAATCCATCCAGGCAGCTGGCCGCCTCTGTCTCCCTGAAGACTTCCAGGACAAGAGGCCATACAGCCTCCCCAGGCTGCTGAGTCACCTTCCTATCAGGAAATTGTTTCTGCTTTAGCTAAATAGGTAAGCAATTTTCTGTCTATTTCAGACAGAAAACCCAAGTTTAAAAAAAGATTAAGTGAACAGCTCAAGGTTATACGCAAACCCTGGTCCCATCAGCAATAGAACCCAAGTGGTTCCTAACATTCAATCCTATAGTTTCAATCCTGTTCCTTTTGCAACAGAGCCTATCTTTATAATTTACAGATATTGTTCCCAAATTCCTCACTGGAAATTCTGCCTAAATATTGAGGGTAAAATGGCTTCATGTACCCAATAGAGAGAGAATATATATAAAAAGAAATTTTTCTCGCGTGAGGAATGAATCACTGTAAAGAACATTTGTTCAGTTGTTTCAGTGTAAGATGAGAGCATTCCTCCCGGCTGCCACAAAATCCAAATGCTCCATTTTGTTACTAAACAATCCTTTTAACACCAAGCCAAAAATAAGTCACAATGTTAATGCAAACATCTTGCAAGCCAAATAAAAGAACTATGCCAAATTTATCAGAGTTAGAGGGAAATTGTGTTGGATCTGTCTGCCTCTGAGAAACTTTCTATTAGATCACAGTCAATAGGGTACCAGCATCTGCTGATGCCAAGTGAAAGACGTGAGTAATAACAGACAGCTTTAGAAAATACATTTTTCTTCCATAGTTAGCAATGCATGACTCACTAGAACTCTCTAGACACTATACGGCATGAATGACTCAAAATTCTACCAAGGACAGAGCACAATCAGTTCTCTCTTCCTACACTAGGATTTCTTGTCTCAATTATCACTGATTTGTTAGCTTACTTCAAAGGCAGAAATCTTGGTTCACTCTCCTTCCTTTTTTAAAAACAGTGGTACATATAAAAATAAATATTGAAGTGCTGCAGGAAGACAGAGACTAAACATTATAATGAATACTGAAAGCAAATTTCAACTGGCCTAACTCTCATCATTTGCCAGGCCACATTGGGAAATGACCATGTTTAATTTCCTTCTCAAATATTTACCAATGAGTAGAGATTATTGCAATATGAGAAATGCCTTATAGTTACAGACAATTACCTTCCCATCCAAATTTTCAGTAGCCAATATTAGTATCAAAAATATTTTGGAAAATAATTTAGTAGTCACTCTCTGTGGCACAGGTCTTGATTTCCCTCAAATAACTATTTTCTTCAGCTCTTCCCTTTCCATTCCATCTGACATTCCAACTCCAGATTGATTTTCCTAAAAGTTTTGTTTTTTTTTCTGGTTATGACAATAGCTTAGCATAATGACAAAGACTACAGGTCTTGGAATTAGACCACTTGACTTGAAATTTTGGATTCAGCCATTCATTTTTAACCTCTCTATGCCTCATTTTCTCATCTGTGACATGGAGTTCATAAGATACTTGCATAACTTTTATTTTAACTTTGTGTTAAAAATGACTATATAAGAAAATAGAGCATTCATGGCTAAGAGCATAGGCTCTAGAGTCAGACCTGGAGTCAAAAACCCTGACTCTGCCATTGAACTGTCTACAAATCATACTAGTTATCCAACACTGTGTAACAAATCACCCTAAAACTTTCTGGATTGTGAAAGAAATAATCATTTTTCATCTTCCACATTTTCTGTAGGTCAAAAATTTGGGAGTTGCTTGGCTAGATCTCTGATGAGGTTGCAATCAGATGTTGGCTAGGGTTGCAGTTGGCTAAAGACTAGACAGGGGTTGGAAAATCCACCTCCAAGGTAGCTCACTCACATTGCAAGTTGGTGCAGGCTATTGGCAGGGATATTTAGTTTCCTTCCATGTTGGCTCCATAGGCTCCTTGAGTGTCCTGATGATATTGCAATTGGCTAACTCCAGAATGAGTGATCCAAAAGTGCAAAGCAGAGACTGCAAAGCCTTTGTGACCTTGCCCTGGAAGTTACATACCATGACTTCTGGCATATTCCATTGGTCACACTGGTCAGCCCTGACTCAATGTTAGAGGGGACTGAACAAGGGCACAGACATCAGGAGGTAAGGATTTCTGGCAGTTATCTTGGAAAATAACTACTGCAAAGAAGTCAGAGAAGGCTTTTTAAGCTTTTAAAGCCTTAGTCTCCTGATTTGCCTGCTATAGACACTAACAATATACTCCTCTCATAAGACTGTATAAGAATTAGAAGAGATGACGCATGTAAAGTACTTGGTATGAACATCGATTAATGTATAGAACTGTTGAACCACTATTTTGTACACCTAAAAATAGCTAATATAATACTGTATGATAGTTATACTTGAATTGTAAAAATAAATTTGAAAAATTTTAAATAAAAAATATATATTTAAAGTACTTGGTACAAAGTAAGTATCCAAAAACATTATTTAGTATTAACATAATCCAGTAGTAGTCAAACCATTCTGGGACAGTCCTGAGGAAGGAAATGTTATTCCAAAGAGTGGGCAGAGCTATAAACTCCCTCCTTCCATTATTACTTCTTCCAGTAGACTTCATTTTATTTCATATATATCAGGCCTCCTCATAAGATTTTTCCCTTGAAGAAAATATTCCCCAATTGAAAAAAAAAAAAAAGTAAATCAATTAGATGAACATAGGGGAAGGGAAGGAATAATAAGATAAAAACAGAGAGGGGGGCAAATAATAAGAGACTCATAAATATAGAGGACAAGCCAAGGGTTGCTGGAAGGGTGTGGAGTGTGGGGAAGGGCTAAATGGGTGATGGGCATTAAGGAGGGCACTTGTTAGGACAAGCACTGGGTGTTGTATGTAAGTGATGAATCATTGGGTTCTACTCCTAAAATCAATACTACACTGTATGTTAACTAACTTGAATTTAAATAAATAATTTTTTTAACTAAACAACTGCTGTAAGTCATGTTTGTTTCAAATATTAGGAATTTTAGGATAAATATGCATATAAGTGTGTATACACATACATATGTATATATACATATATGGTAGACAAATATGTATATAAATATGTGTATATCTATATCTATAGAGCTAGAGAGAGAGATAAAATTTCCATATAGATAGCATTACCTAGCTAATAGAGATAATGTGATTGGAAAGCAGAGAATATCAGATTGAAAAGCCCATAAAAGACCACCCACTCCAAAGTTAAAAACCTTAAGATTGTTAAGCAACTCATTTTCCATAGTAATCACATGGAAGTGCAGATTTGAGGCTACTGGATGAATAGACTGAGTAAACTCCTACACGTTCTGAAGCTTCGTCCATTCATCATTGCATTTATTCAAGCATCTATTTTGTGCACGCACTGTCCTAACTGCTGGGTATAAGCACTGAACAAGATATAGAGTCCCACCTACCATGGAGCTTATGTTTTTGTGAAGGAGAAACATGGAATAAACAGATAAATGAGCACCACAATTTCAGTCACTGATAAATGCTATGATAATAATGAAATACAGCAATGTGATAAAGTGAAAAGTAATGGGCCTGATGTAATATTTGAGATGAGACATGAACAATGGGAAGAAACCAGCCGTATCAGGAACTGAGAGATAAATTCATAGAAATGTACTAACATGGCGCCTTGGGAAGACTGAGCCATCAGGCAGCCTCATTCCAATAGAATTCATTAAAGTCATTCACTATGCATTAAAGTCTTTGACATTTTATTTGAAGACCTGTGTGCCTTTGATACTTCATCTGCATAAGGACATGTGGCTGAAGTTGCTGACCAGAGCCAAATTTTCTGGCAAAAAAAAAAAAAAAAAAAAAAAATCAGTGGAATTGCCAATAGATGGTGTGGCTGAAACTAACACCTCCAAATTAAAAACTAGGCCTGAATTGGGGCCATTCTAAAAATATTCTGGACTATCTGGAAGATCAAATAAAACCTATGAAGTTAGAAATCAGTAGAATGAAGACCAAAGTATAGAAAAGATAACCTATACGCTCTTGTCTACGTTTCCCCAGACATTTCAACCCTTATTTTTCCCCACTAATGAATACACTTAGAGTGTTAGGGTGGGAGAGGCAAGGGGCAGAAAGAAATAAATGTGATGCATAAGTCTTAAGGAGGAAAGGAGTAGATTACAAGGTAAAATCAAACTATGCTGGAGTTGGAAGAGCCCCTAGACATTGTCCTGTGTAATCCCCTCATGTCATACATGACCAAAGTAAGCCTCAAAGAAAGGAAGCAACTTCCCCAAAGTATATAGTCAATGGCTTTTTGCAGCTACCTCACACACCAACGGAGGGAGGCGGAGGGAAATCCCTTACTTCACATACTGCCTCATCTTCAAATAATGTGAGCAAGGATCTCTTCATCCTGAGTCCAGGGGGTGCTCCACCCTCAGATCGCGTTCCCAGGAGGTAAAATGCCTTAATTTACAAGAACTTCCTCCTGGAACCTCTTGTGCCTGGAATAGCGATAATGATGGATTCCTTTTACCAAGCACCTTTCTTATACTATTTTTCGTCAGATCTTCCCTTGCTCATTTCTTGTCTATCTTCCTTCCATCTTTCCACACTATTGAGTGCCAGGGATATACTAATGAGCAAGATGGATAGAGTCCCTGTATTAAAGAGCTAAGAATGGAGGAGTTAGATAAACAATCAAACAAGTCTCCAAAATAAATGCTATACAGTAGTCCTCCCTTATCTGCAGTTTTGTTCCACACACTTTCAGTTAGTGGCAGTCAACCTTGGTCAGGAAGAAGATCCTCCTGAAATACTGTCAGAAGGTCAGTAGTAGCCTTACGGTATATAACAGTGCGTACATCATTGACCTCACTTCATCTCGTTACACAGGCATTTTATCATCTCACATCATCACAAGAAGGGTGAGTATGGTACAATAAGATATTTTGAGAGAGACCATATTTACACAGCTTTTATTACAGTATACTCTTATAATTGTTCTGTTTTATTATTAGTTATTGGTGTTAATTTCTTACTATACCCAATTTATAAATTAAACTTTATCATAGGTGTGTATGGATAGGAAAAAAACAGTGTATATAGGGTTCAGTACTACCTGTGGTTTCAGGCATCCACTGGGGGACCTTGACAGGTATCCCCTTTGGATCAGGGTGGGAGGGACCCCTGCACTTGGGGAAGTATGGGGCGATCTGCTGAGCAGAGGCAACTAACCTGGTCCAGAGGAGGATGGGTGGGGGGAAGACTCCCAGTGGAAATGGGATTTAAGCAGAAGACAGTAACAGATGGGATGTGGTCAGAGTATTCCAGGCAAAGGGAACCTCCTTTTCAAAGACCAAGTGGAAAGCAAGTCCACGGCTCACCTCAAGTATGAAAAGGAGCTCAGTGAGGTTGCAGTATAAGATATAAGAGGGCAAGTGGCAGTGAGGAGAGACAGAGAGCAACACTCATAGGACATGCTGAGGAACTGAAAATGTGGGGAGGCAGAAGGTGAAAAGTACAGCCGAAGTTTCCAGCTTATGGTGCCACAGAGAAGGGCACCTATTCACCACTCTGGGAAAAACCTCAGGAAGAACAATGTTTTCTTTTACTGGAGGTAGGGGTGGAGATGAGTTTGGTTTTGGACAAAATGAATTTGAGTTGTCCATAAAACACCTACATAGTGTCCAAGAGCAGTTGAACATAAGGGTAGGGACCTCAGGAAAGAGATTGGGACTGAAAGGTAGATTCGTGAGTCATCAGCATATTACTTCCTGCATTTAAATGATGAATCTGAGACCCAGAGATGTGAGGTAACATGTCCAGGGTCATATTAATAGGTGCAGAACAGAGGTTTAAACCCTAGACTTCCCAAGCCCCTTTTGTGTGCCCTTTCCACAGAGACTTGAAGCTATAGTTATATGCTTTAATGAGGAGTGGTAGGAAGGTGTTGCCCCAGAACCATGCTCTTTAATTTCCACTTCTATAATATATAGGGAAATACAAATATATCTTGTGTGTGTGGCTACACACATTCTTCAGCTTGTAGAACCACAAAATTGCTTACGGACAAGCAACCAGCTACTCTCGCTTGTCCTTTGGATACATTTCCAAGAAATCTCTGTTAAACTGAGAGAAATCTAATAATGCCTTCTGAAAAGTCTCTTCCTTGCCCTTGTAAGCTACCCAAAAGAGTGCAAAGTGTCAGGTGTGTCCTCCTTTAACAGGTACCTTAGGCCCCCGACTGTTTTCTTTTATTTTTATTTAAGTTTATTTACTTTGAGAGAGAGAGAGAGAGCACATGCACACAAGCAGAGGAAGAGCGGGGGGGGGGGGGGGGGGGGAGGGAGAGAGAGAGAGAGAGAGAGAGAGAGAGAGAGAGAGAAGCCCAAGCAGGCTCCATGATGGAGCCTGATGCAGGGCTCAATCTCACAAACCGTGAGATCATGACTTGAGCTGAAATCAGGAGTCAGACGTTTAATTGGCTGAGCCACCCAGGCACCCCCCTGATCATGACTGTTTTCTATGCTACCCAAGGAGCCTGTGTGGGACTGCTTTTGACACTGCTCTCTTACATCTAGAACCCATCTCAAATATCCCTCCTTCATAAAAGTCTTCCTTGTCTGCCTGGCCCCAGTTATCAGTGGTATTGTACATGGACTTTCTCTCCATGGTGCTTCTTCCAGTTCATTATTTTACTACATATTTCTATTATTTGGTTCCTGCCTGCCTCCTCTGCTAGATACTCACCATTTTGTCTAAGTTTTCATCCCAAGTTTCCAACTGGACATAGTAGGAGATGCTTAATAGATACTTGTACATTGGATGAGCAAATTGCTATTCTCTGCCCTCAGACTTCCTCATTAAAAGGGAATCCCTACTTACACCTCTTTCTCTCTGGTAATATTGACAATGGCCTTCCGAAAATGAAGATGAGAAATTTTAATCTACTTTGTTTAACAGGTCCTGTGTGTATAATAACAGCCATAATTCCATGTTCCAGCTTTTTAAAAAATAATTAATGGGTACAAAAACTGGCAACAAGAAGAAAAATATAGGTGGATGTGAATGAGATTAAGGGCGGCATATGTTTTGGCTCCACAGTAGACAAAAGTAATTTATGTCTTTTCCTCATCCCACACACCACTAGGTTTCAGAAACTGGAACTAAACTAGGCACTAATGAATGTGATGTTCACAGGTCATAATAAAATTTTTAAAAGTCCGTTTTCCACCCCCAGTCAACTAATTTATTTTAAAGCTCTTACTGAAAACAACTTACATGAGGTTTTGAAACTAAAACTTTCCAAAATCTTTTTACCTCTGACATTTCTGTGAAAACCCAAGATTAGAATGAGAGCGCAGTGAGTTGGGAAAAACATTCAAAGCAAATACAAATGCGCTGTCTGTCCTTACATTTGGCTCTACTGAGGTACGTGCTCAATAAATGCTTGTAAACATTCCTGCTCAGCTGTATTGAATTCTGCTGATACGAATGGAGGATAAGAGGTGGTAGAGAGATATAGAGAAATAGAACATTAGACTAGGTGGCAGGAAACCAGAATTCTGGTTTTCAGCTCCACCGTGTAATAGGCATTTGACAAAGCACTCACTCCTTCTGTGCCCAGGTTTCAGGAACTATAAAGTGGCAATGACCAAGTTTGGGTTCAGGAGGGCAGACTACACACCTGTACCTACCTCACTCCCCTCCCAGACATCCCATCGATCAACAATAAAGATGTATGGGAGGGGACACATCTATAACAGTACTCAGAATCACAGGCGTTGAAATGGCTCGTGTTGAGAAAGGAAGTCACAGCCCAGGACACACACAGGAGACTGTAGCGGTGACAGTGGCTACCAGCAGAGAGTAAGTTCTCCTTTTTAATTTTGTAATCATTTGTATTCTTGGAGTTCTTTCTGTCCTCCACGTGTATGGCTTTGCTTTTGCAATACCCATAAAAACAGCAAAAAGAATACTTTCCGGCCTAATACATCAAGTAATTAAGAGGATTAATTAAAATAATGTATGGGAAAGCCCTTTGAAAACTCTTTAGCGCTAAGATAAATGTGAAGTATTATTAAGGGGGCAGTCTTAGACAGTTGAAGATTGGGGAAAGAATGCAGCGTTTTCCTTGATCAAGCTCTATTTTTAAGGTGCCAAGATCCAAATTAAAAAGGAAGCTGTCTCTAAAATGCTGACTGTAAAGGATCTAAGGGAATAAATGTGCTGAGAGAAAGTATTTGGAAGAGTGACAAGAAGAGAATTTAAATAGTAAGTGTTGCGATAGAACTATTGGGTTTCCATCAAATTCTTTCTTTAAACCAAACACACTGTGAAGAACTGAACAGCAACAGAGGGGCAATCGTGTTCGAAAATTCCACAGCCAAAACATGTCTTCTAAAATAGAGCCTTATTGTGTCCTTATGTCTGAAGCCATTTTCAGATGCTTTTGTGAATACTCTCATAATTCAAACATTTTAGAATACTGTGTTTTCATAACTTCTTAATTAGGCAGAGAGATGTGGTCAATCATCCTGGTACAGTACTGAAATAAAATTGTTGGTTCATACATCCGTCTCCTTTGCAGGTGTAGGTGCTCAATGAAGGTTTGCTAAATGAATGAATGGATAAAAGAACATTATTTAAAAGGTTTTTTATTATCTAAAGCATGCCCTTGATTTGTCCGTGATGATGAGGACACTTTTCAGATGCTCTGTTGGGTGCCTGAGTTCTCAGAGATTCATCTGGAAAATGACAATAATGGTATCTACCTTAGAGAGTTGTGATAACAATTTATTGGTATAATGTATGCAAAGCTCTGGGCACATAGTGAATTTTCATTAAATGGTTGTTGTTGTTGTTGTTGTTGTTAGCAACTGCTATTACTGAGAGCCCATTATGTGCAGTCACTGCCCACAGAGCTGATCAATAAACAAGCTGCCTGGCCACCCTGCTATGCATCTCTCACTCCTTGTGCCTCATGGACAAGTTCCTCTAAAAAAAAGTACTCCTATTGGGCAAATGTTCCCTCCTGGATCCTTACAAGGCTGCTGGCCGGTAAAAGAGGACACACATGGTAAGAGGGTGAGTTACAGAAGTACTTGTACTGAATTCTCTGCAAACATCCTTTTCTCCCCTTTAAATGTATTGAGGAACAAAAAACCACCTTATTTATCTCTGCTCCCCCCAGTCCCTAGCATGTGTGTCCCACAGAATACTAAATGAATATTGGTTGTGTGGCCCTAAGTTAGTCAAGGCAGTAGACTGAGCAGTGGAGAACAATCTGGAAAGCAGTGATAAAGGAGGCTTGGGTCTCAGTAATTCACAATGAAAACATCAGGGGAATCCCATGAGCCTGAGGGAGTCGTGGTCTTACCATTGGGCACAGAGGTTCTGATTCTACCAGCCCCTAAACTGCCCCTAACAAGAAGGTCAGAAGCAGGTCTTTATTTAAACCATCAATCAAGCTTACTCTCATGTGACCCTTCCACCATGGCTCCAAAACACTGGACCTGAGAACTGGTGACCAAGTCTGAGGATATGCAAATGAGCAAGAAAGTGACCCCCTTGCTTATGGCCTCTAAAAGATACTACTTTCAGGATCTCCAGGAAAAGATGAAGAAAGGACCCATTCCCTCTCACACAGCTAATAAATTCTCTTCTCTCTGGAAGCCACAGTTTTACATTCTTTGGAATGTGTGATATGGCAAGAATAATAGTGACATCTTCCTACTGGAATCTCTTCAGTTCTGCATTTTTGCTGAATGCATGGTAAATATTTTCCCTTTATTCTCCCCTATCATTTTCTTAACTCAGATTTTTTTTTTAAATGAGAGAATAACACAAAATAATAGGCAGTAGATTGACATCATTTTATATCTAGATTCAGTTTCTTATATCACAAATCTTTCATCTTTAGAATGCTCTTTTTATTTGGGAAAGAAAAATTTAAACGACTCCACAAGAAATTGAATGGGCAAAAATTTGTGATTCTGTGAATTACATAGAGTGCATCAGTATATCCTTTGTCTTGAGTTCATTTTGAAGCTAGGTATGGGATTGAATATGATTATACTCTCCACATTTCTGGTTGGCATACTTCATCCAGACCCTTATCACACAGCATGGTATCGTCTCCTGATTTTCCAGTACCCCCACTGATTAAACAGCATGGATCATTTTTCCTGGCCCTGTAATGATTTTGCAGTAAAGGGCAGAATTGATTTCAGAGCTATGACTCAGGGCCTGGTAAAATATTGGCCAAGAAGTGGGTGTAAGCAGCACTGGCATTCTGGAGATTTCTATCCCTTGTTAGCAGCTAAAAATACTCATGTAACCAATTATGCTAATTTAAAGAAAACATCTATGTTATTTGACTACTTACAGCTTTCTTCTTAGGAATCTTTAAAAGATTAAGTAGTTTGCTATTTTAATACTCTTCATTCAGCCATCCTGTAAGGAAGAAAGTTGGCTGGTCTAATTAATAAGGCCTTTTGTTTTGCAAGCCTACTATGTATCCGTTACTGTATAGGGATAAACAAAAGAAACAGTAATTAACTCACGTCTTCCAGGATTTATAGTTTAGTATAAGGGGCTGGAATCAGCTTGTTCATTAAGCAAAACACTCCAAAGACTGGTCAAGGTGGCCAGTGCCACTGGGGCTCAGGAATGAAGGTGACTGTGTTCTGTAGTAAAGGAGGGGCAATGTAGTGAGGGAGAAGTTTCCACACCAGCTGAGCACAGGCCATGCTGGGTCACCCAGACCACTGGGGCTTTAGCCACAGGCATCTGTCACTGTTAGAGGGAGGATGGAGAGAGCTTTTTGCTGCACGGCCTCTAGCTCCTGGTTCTCCTTTTCTTCAATCTCGTGGATGGAGCAAATGCTTTTTGGCCTTGGGCTGTAACACTGAGTATGATTCAAGAACAAGTTGCTCCTCCCCCGCACCTCACTGCCCACATGTGAAGCCTCAGACACAGCACTAAACAGCCTCAGTGACCTGGCCCCAGCCTGCCTATCCAGATATTCTTCCCAACAACATCCCTCCATATCTTTGTGCACCTCAAAACCAACTTCTTGATACCTGTCCTGTGTCTCCTTAACCCTATGTTTTCAGGTTCTCTGTCCTCTCTACCCAGAAGAAACTTCCTTTCCATCTTTCCCTGTTGAAATCATACCTATCCTCAAAAACTCAACTGTAATATTTTCTTTACAAAGGTTTCCGGGGCCTCTAAGCCCCAGACTGCCTGACCGAAAAGAATCTCTCTCCAACTATTCCAATCACATTTTGCTTATAGCATTTATCATACTCTTCATATTATACCTTGACTTGATTTCTCTGCAAACATCCTTCTCTCCCCACCAAACTCTTTGAGGAGCAAGGAAATGTGTTTTTCATCTCTGTCTGCCCCCAATTTCCTTGCATGTTTCTCCCATACAGTACTCAGTATTTGTTCCATGGCCCCAAATTAGTCAAGACAAGAGCCTGAGCAATGGGGAACAATCCAGAAAGGTGGTAAAGGAGGCTCTGGCTTTCAGCAACATGTTCAGAAGTGGTCTAATTTAAGATGTTGGTTGTCCAGATCTTTCCCACTAGCAATGATTCTTTTATATAAACAAATCGCAGTTAAATGTAAACATGGCTTTGAAAATGCTTTAAATTTTCATTTGAAGCTAAACACAGAACTGTCTGGTTTAATGTGATCCTTCCTCTTGAACATTACTCCACTCCCAGGTAGCAGACCCTAGCTCAACAATGTGCCTACCACAGCGCCAAGCTTGGAAATGGCTCAGACGGGCAGGAATATGGCTCAGTGCCTCTCTCCTGGCCCCACCGGCTAACTGCTTGAGGTGAGAAGTAAAGATGGTTAAAAGAGTTTTTAAAAGAAAATAGTTTTTTAAAAAGGCGAAATGTAAGTAGTAATGATTTTCAGTAATATTCGATAAAACCTTGTATTAATAGAGCTACATAACAAACTATTTGGGGTTACAACAGCCCCTTTTGGAAGAAAAGTCTAACTACTTTAAGTAGCAATCTTTCTAAAATTAATTATAAACTGCTTTCTAAGACAGAGCACATGGAACTGAATTTAATCTCTTTTATAAATAACCCATTATAGTCATTACGAACATCAATGCAGTTAGTCGACTGTGCACAGCTGACCAAGGCATGCCAACTTCTTTGCATTTTCACTCAGTGTTCCTGGACAGCTATGATTAGAGCAGCTGAACCCACTGCTGGTTTTTCTGACTCCTTCCATACTTCCAGCATTCTAGCCTTTACTATTCCTAGTAAGTGTGCCTGAAATAGCCCCTAACTTCAGAGCCCTTCCCTACTCCCATCCCATATGACTGCCTCTGA
The DNA here is from genome assembly GCF_028749965.1 of Puma concolor. Lineage (NCBI taxonomy): Eukaryota > Metazoa > Chordata > Mammalia > Carnivora > Felidae > Puma > Puma concolor. The sequence continues at coordinate 219,845,721 of NC_141667.1, forward strand.
ATTGCTTTGTTAGAATGATGCCCATAATACCCAGAAAGAGTTGAGTGATTCTTCAGTACACAGAGAAACTTTGCAACAAAATTTTTGGCTACTCAGGAGACCTTTGTTCACTGGTTCTTGGTGTTCAGCTACGTTTTCAGATGACTGGAATTCAAGCAAACTGGAATATGGAAAGGCAAAGCTTACTTTGACATCATTAGTCAGGTTACCATATCTCATGATAGATAAGAAAGGAAATACTTTCTTTGATAATTCTTGATGAGGTTCATTTAGTACTGGGAAATCTTGTTTAAGAAAAAAGTTTACATGCTGTTCCCTCTGCCTGAAAGGTTCTCTCTTTCTCTACCTAGCAAAATGCTACTTATCTTTTAAGTAGCTAAGTGTCCTCTTCTTTAGCACATCTCCCTTGATTCTCCCTGGCAAAATCAACCTTTCTACCCTTCATACTCCCAAAGAGCAGAAGTATTTGACCAAATAGACTGTGAGCTATTTGAGGTTGGGAAGTATATTTTTTTCATCTTTGGACACCCAGGACCTAATACAGGCACTGATATTTAGTGCTTAAAATATTTGTGAGTAAATGTATATATTTTTGATTATTCCATTTTGTGGCCATTTTAAGGTGTAAGAAAGATGTATAAATAGTTCAGAAGAGTACCAGGAAGAAATAGGTGTGAAAGGGGAATGGGCAAGTAAATCAGGGAATAGAGGAGAAAGAAAATACATGAATAGTGGGGGGGATATGTTGAGGCATACATGATTTGACAGCTTCTAGAGCATTGGATTTTCCACTCTTATTGACTTCCATTTGTTTAAGCGCACATTTACCGGTCTAGTGTCTAGTTCCTTTTTTGCCTGTCTTTTGAGATGCTAATTAGCTTTCAAAACATTGTTCATAATCTCTAATTTTTCCTAAACTTAACTCTTTTTTTTTAATGTTTATTTTTGAGAGAAAGACAGAGCACAAGCAGGGGAGGGGGTGGGTGGAGGGGGGAAGGGTAGGGAGAAAAAGGGAAGGGGCAGAGAGAGAGGGGGACAGAGGATCCAAAGGGGACTCTGCACTGACAGCAGAGAGCCCAATGCAGGGCTCAAACTCATGGAACCATGAGCTCATGACCTGAGCCAAAGCTGGAAGCTTAACCAACTGAGCCACCCTCCTAACCTTAACTCTTAAAGTTTCAAGGCTATTTATCCCTCATGCCTCCTCTCCTGACTCAGAGTTTCAAGTCTCCAAACCCACTCCTTCTGTGTTATCATCAGAATAATTCGGTCAGAATGCCAGAAACATTTCTGTCATCAGAATATTTCAGATGGGGTGAGAAGTAGAAATTGCTTAAGGACTTGTGGCTTATCCTTGGTCAGAAGAAATTTGTTACCATCACCCAAGGAAATAAGTCTCACATAATTCTTTGGACTGTATAAGTTAGCCCTTTACTTGAGGAGAGGATAGAAAGGAAGAGTGTGGGGATGAAGTTGCAAAGAGCTTATTTCATATGATCTATAAAATCAAAAGGCAAACAGTAGGGAGTCACAGATAGCAATCTGGGATTTAAAGAAAGAAAATATCAAACTTATGAATTCCATGGTTTCAATCTAATTTATTCACCATGAACCAATCTTACCATTCATTAGCTTCACCCCAGAGACAAGACTGAATGTCAACTATTTTCCTGACCTATAAATAATAGGTGCCACTTGCTTAGACATGAAACTTAGGGCATAATAACAAAGTGAATCAATATGACTGTTACAGAGCTAAAAAATAAATAAAATAAAATAACACGCTAAGTCCTGAATCTTTGGGGAGAGGAAGATTCTCATTCCCTGATCTTTACAGAAAAAAAAAAAATTTGACAGGAAAATTGATAAATTATCTTTTAGCAGCACTAAGTTTGAACCAAAAAATAGTCTAAGAATGAGCAATAAAAATTCACACTCAATCATTTGTTTAACCTGAATGAATAGCTGGGAGCAATGATATTGCCTCATAGGTTAGTTAATGATGATGGTGTACAGGTAGGTGTGGCAAGACTGAGTTCTTGACAATGGAATGTGAGTGGAATGTGACAATGGAATGTGAGTAGAATGTGACAATGTAATGTGAGTAGAATGTGACAATGGAATGTGAGTAGAATATGAAAATGAAATGTGAGTAGAATGTGACAATGGAATGTGAGTAGCATGTGTGACATTTCCAAACCTGGCCCTAAAACTCCTGCCTTGCACACGCCTCCATGTCCTTTCCTCATTGCTACTTATGGGGAGGGAGAGGACTATGGTGACTTGGAAGTCACTTGTTCAGTATGGCAGAGCCTCTGTCAGCATGAGGCCCTGAATGACTGCCCCCACCAGCCAACCTGAAGTCTACATTCTGAGTTGTTCCGTGAGCAACAACTGAACTTTGAATTCTCTATGTTGCTACATTTTGGAGTTTTATTTGTTAGAGAAGCCTATATTGGTGTGTGTGTGTGTGTGTGTGTGTGTGTGTGTGTGTGTGTATTATATGTGTGTATGTGTGTATTCCACCTTTATTGCGTATTTTAAAAGTTTTAATAAAAATAATACACTCATTAAAGAAAAAATAATATACAGTAAGTCAAAAAAAGGAAATAAAAATCTATAATCACTCAACATAATGAGATACACTGCAATAAAACAGGGGTCACACACTTTATTTGTCATTTTGTAAGACATTTTCTTTCACTTACAAAATATCATGGAGGCACCTGGGTGGCTCAGTCGGTTAAGCGTCCGACTTTGGCTCAGGTCCTGATCTTGTTGTTTTCAAGTTCGAGCCCCACATCGGGCTCTCTGCTGTCAGTGCAGAGCCCACTTTGGATCCTTTGTCCCCCTCTCTCTCTGCCCCTCCCCCACTTATGTTTTCTCTCTCTCTCTTTCTCAAATAAACATAAAACATATCATGAAAGGGGCGCCTGGGTGGCTCAGTCAGTTAAGCGTCCGACTTCGGCTCAGGTCATGATCTCACGGTCCGTGAGTTCGAGCCCCACATCGGGCTCTGTGCTGACAGCTCTGAGCCTGGAGCCTGCTTCGGATTCTGTGTCTCCCTCTCTCTCTGACCCTCCCCCGTTCATGCTCTGTCTCTCTCTGTCTCAAAAATAAATAAGCGTTAAAAAAAATTTTTTTTTAAATATCATGAAAAAAAGTCTACTCAGAGGGCACCTGGGTGGCTCAGTCGGTTAAGCGTCCAACTTCAGCTCAGGTCATGATCTTGTGGTCTGTCAGTTGGAGCCCCACGTTGGGCTCTGTGTTGACAGTCAGAGTCTAGAACCTGCTTCAGATTCTGTGTCTCCCTCGTTCTCTACCCCTCCCCCACTCACACTTTGTCTCTCAAAAATGAATAAATGTTAAAAAAAAAAAAACAAAAAATAATAAAGTCTACTCAGAAGTCTTATGATCAAAAAATATATATATCTTGAACATCTTCCTTCTGTGTCATTAAGTGGTATTCTGCCACATTATTTTTAATCAATGCATGATAAAAGTTACACAGATCATTGGGAAATCACAGTCAAAAGAATAGCATTATTTCTGTTCACAAACAATTGAACCTAGAATATCTCTAAGCAATAGTTGTCCTCAGGATGCTTAGATCCTGGATTAATAAGTGACCACTTGGAAAATTATATTTGGTTCTAGTACACGGTTATTGAACCATTATGGTAGAAGTTAAGGTGCTATGACAACAATAACAAAAATCTTTGTCAGAATGCAGGAAACATTTCTGTCATCAGAATATTCAGATGGGGTAGGCAGGAGTAGTTGTTTAAGGACCATGACTTATCCTTGATCAGACGGAATTTGGTAGCACAGTCTGGCAAATTTGTGCCAGCTTGGCAGATCTGCTCTCCCTCACAGGAACAAGGCAAGTCCAGGGCAAGCAACTTTTGATAGAAGTTGCAGACATCTCCTCTGCTTGCATGGCCTCGGTTAGAGCTCAGTAGCAAGTCCACATCTAGTTTCAAGGGCATCTAGAAAAGGAAGTCCAAGAAGAATAGCCTTATATTCACCAAAAACTCCACAATATGGAAGAAGGAGAGGAAAAATGGGTGGGGAGCAGGTAGCAGTCTGCCCAAAGTTAGCACAGAGCACAATGTTTGAGAACAGAAGTTCTGCCTCAGTGGCTTTTTCCCCCAAATGTTTACTTATTTATTTTGAGAGAGTGTGTGCGTGAGCAGGGAAGGAGCAGAAAAAGAGGGAAAGAGAGAGTCCTAAGCAAGCTCTGTGCTGTCAGATGCAGGGTTCAATGCCATGAACCCCAAAACCTGAGCCAAAATCAAGAGTCAGACTCATAATCGACTGAGTGACCCAGGCGCCTGCCTCAGTGGCTTTCTTTTTTTTTTTTTTTTTTCCAACGTTTATTTATTTTTGGGACAGAGAGAGACAGAGCATGAACGGGGGAGGGGCAGAGAGAGAGGGAGACACAGAATCGGAAACAGGCTCCAGGCTCTGAGCCATCAGCCCAGAGCCTGACGCGGGGCTCGAACTCACGGACCGCAAGATCGTGACCTGGCTGAAGTCGGACGCTTAACCGACTGCGCCACCCAGGCGCCCCCTCAGTGGCTTTCTAATAGTGATTCACATCCTTGGCTAATTATTATTAAGCTTTCTGACCTAAGACTGTTAGTTAACTTCAGTTTGCAAAATGGAGACATTAAAATTCACACATTTGTGGTGGGAATTAAATGACTTAACTTATATGTAGTGCTTATGAAATGTTAGCTATAATTACTTTATATCCAGAACCAACAGAAAATTGATAGCACGTGATCAGAAGAGAAAAGTGAACATAATACTTGTAAGGAAGCAAACCATGAACTACACTGAATATAGTGTAGTGGTTGAAAATATAACTCTGGAGCCAGACTGCCCATATTTGCCCCAGTGCTTCAGTTTCTTCATCTGGAAAGTAGGAATTACCATTAGTATCTACCTCAGAGGAATGTTGCAATGATTACATGAGTTAATTGGGAAGTATGTAGTGCAGAGCCTGGCACATAGCAAGCACTATAGGAATGTTAGCTTCTACCCATCTTTAGTGTTGCCAAAGAAAAGTATCCAGGATTTTTACAAAATCCACATATTCACCGGAGTCCCCATAGGTGACTTACACCACCACATATACTGACTATCATGCTAAATATCACACCATTTTCTGTTCTTATTCTCAAGTACTAAAGTCTCTGTTCTTTCCAAAATCTACTGGTATTCTACAGCAGAGCAGGTGGGAATACATCCATCACCCAAATTGGACAGGAATCACATCTTCACCCAACTTTATTTCCTTTAGGAGAGTCATGCATGTTTCCATACATCTTCCTTGGCTCTGTAATACAGGCTTCTGAATGAACAAAACTGTTCTTCCAGGGAACGTATTTTCCCAAAGAATATCCCTATTGATTCTGAGACTTTGGGATTGAAAGTTCTTTTCAGAATCCAGAATTGAATTAGGCCTCGTCCTTCTTTTCTATTATTTTTACTCACTGCATTCTTGAATAATGATAGATGCCAAAAAATAAAAATAAAAAAGTGCTTGAGAATGATGACAACACTTTAGCTGCAATTAAAGTTATCCGTTTAAATTAATGGTAATTTGTAATCAGGAAAAAAAATCAAGAAGGTAAGAATGCCTCCCTGAAAGTCAGATTCTATCAATCTATTTCATCTCTGCTAAATGTGATTCATTTGTGGACCATTTGCTTTTGTGGAGGGTTGCTTTACTAGAAAAGGTGCCATAAGTCAAAATTATGTAAGCTGAAAATGATTTTTCCCCAGATGCAAAGTGATATTCGGGTACTAAATTCCTAATCAAATGTTCAATGTCTAACTTTTTGGTAAAGCAGACCTAAAAACCATATTTAGTCAATCAGGAATCATATATTTAATATACGCTACAAAATACTTAATGTCATGTACCAAATTTTATCTTCTGCATAATTTCTGGCTTATTTCACTGTGTAAACCTAAAGGTTGAAGCAATACCTTCCTTGAATTTACAAGGGCTCTTTCTTTTCTAACGTTTTATTTTGAAACAATTTCAGACTTACAAAAATGTTGCAAAAATCCTACATGTAGTGCCTATCCCTTTCATTCCTTTTCTCCTAATCGTATTATCTTATGTAATCACAGTACAATTGTTAAATCCAGAAAATTAACATTGATACAATAAAGCTAAGTAATCTGTAGATCTTATGTGAATGTCCCCAGTTGTTCCATTAATGTTGTTTTTCTGGTCCAGGATCCAACCCAGGATCCACATTATATTTAATTGTCCTGTCTCCTAGTCTTTTCAGTTTGGAACAGCTACTCGGTCTTTTATGAACAGTACAGGCCAATTATTTTGTAGAATATCTCTCAGTTACAATTTGTATAATTTTTTTCCTCATGATTAGTTGAGGTTATGCATTTTTGGCAAAAACACCACAGAAGTTCAACCATCTCAATGCATCACATTAGGGGGGTACGTGATATCTGTTTTATCATGGTGAGGTTGATTTTGATCCCTTGATTGAAGGGATGTCTGCCAGGTTTCTACTCTATAAATTTACTATTTTCCCCTGGCACCTGGGTTGCTCAGTCAGTTAAGTGTCCCACTTCAGTTCAGGGCTTGATCTCATGGTGCATGAGTTTGAGCCCCTTGGATCCTCTGTCCCCCTTGTCTCTGCCCCTCCCACACATGCTCTCTCTCTTTCTCCCTCTCTCTCTCAAAAATAAATAAACATTAAAATAACTTTTTAAATTTAAAGTTACTATTTTCCCTTTATAATTAATAATATCTTGGTGGGGGTATATTTTAAAACTATACAAATACCTGTTTCTCATGATATCTTCAACCACTAATTTTGGCATCCATTGATGACACCTATAGCAACTATTATGGTTGTATTTTCCAGAGAGTGATGTTTCTATTTCCATCATTCATTCCAGTTTTTTTTTTTTTTTTTTAATTTTTTTTTTTCACGTTTATTTATTTTTGGGACAGAGAGAGACAGAGCATGAACGGGGGAGGGGCAGAGAGAGAGGGAGACACAGAATCGGAAACAGGCTCCAGGCTCTGAGCCATCAGCCCAGAGCCCGACGTGGGGCTCGAACTCACGGACCGCGAGATCATGACCTGGCTGAAGTCGGACGCTCAACCGACTGCGCCACCCAGGCGCCCCTCATTCCAGTTTTAAATTGGCATTCCACTATTAGGAAGTATAGTCCTTTCTCTCATTATTATTATTTAGTTATTTATTTACATTAATATGGACTCTTGGATATTTATTTTACGCTATGGGTTATTTATTATTTTGTTGTTATTGTCATTATTTATTTTTTCAAAGTGTTTCAGATTTGGCCAAGGGAGCTCCAGAAGGGCTTAAGAGTTTCACAACTGTCTCTGAGGAGACTTACAGAGGACACATTAAAGCCACCTAAGGGCTTTCGAGAAAGCTGATCAGGGGATGTGTTTTGCCATTCTCTTATTCATTGTAATAATTTCCTGTAGCAAGCACGGTATTAGAGGTGAAGCTTTGGGCTCTGTTCAAAGTTGCCCAAAGGACATTCACTTACATGCTTACTGCCATAGGTCCAAGAAGTATTAACATGAGCTAATATCCTTTGGAGTTTCTCCATTCTAACATACAAAATTTCATCCCTTTTGGGAAGTCAAATTTCTCCCATAGATGAGGAGTGTCCAATAACACTTCTTGTTCTTCTCTCCAGAGTATCATTATAAACTCCTCCCCAAAGGACAGGAGCATTGCCAATCTGATTAGAGACTGAATACTGATTGGGCTATGTTTTACTACAGGGCAAGCTTGCTATGCCTCATAAAAGACACAGCCGTGCCCTCCTTCTTCCCTTGCTGCTCCTGTGGTATAAGCTAGCCTGCAAGGCTGGCCTCTGGAGCAAGACCTCTCTCAGGTCCATTCTTTTCTATTTTAGATAGCCACAGACACTGCCTTTCTATTGTCAAGAAGAAATGAATCAAAAGCTTTGTTGGAGCTTCCCAGCCTAAGCCACATTCGAAAATACAGCTTTTTACTGGAAAACTCTGTTTTGGAGAGTATTTGGTGCTTATTCCCCTGTTAGTAAGCAGTACTTTATCTGTCTTTGGGCGACTGCCTGGACAATGCAAGCTCTTGGGGGAAGGAGTGTGATGAGTGGGGAAAAAGCAAGCTCAAAATCCCAACATCCTTGAATAGATATGCAATCACCCTGTGCAGCTCCATTTCTCATCCCTCCAGTCACTTGCTCATCACAGATTACCATGCTGACAAGCCTCACCAGCAGTGCAGATGCATCAGCCAATCCTAACAGAGAGGGAAAACTCATTGCCTGGTCTATGGATCAGCCATGCAGAATCTTCTGCTAAAAGTGCAGATTTTTAGGCCTTGCCCCAAATGGAGTAATCAGGATGGTAGGTTCCAGGAGTCTACATTTTTATTTTATTTTTTTAAATGTTTTATTTTATTTTTGAGAGAGAGAGAGAGAGAGAGAGACCGCAACTGGGGGAGGGGTAGAGGGAGAGGGGGACAGCAGATCTGAAGCGGGCTTTGTGCTGACAGCAGTGAGCCCAATGTGGGGCTCCAACTTAGGAGATCATGACACAACCCTAAGTCAGACACTCAAATTACTGAGCCACCCAGGTGCCCTAGGAGTCTATACATTTTTAAAAAGCAGATACCCAAATGATTTCTGTGCGCATTAATTTTGAGAATCATAGTTCTGTTGATAGTGCTCAAATTTAAATCATCTTCTTGAGAATGGGTGGTCCAGTCAGTACTGTGAGGTACCTCAGGTCTCCTCAGCCTGTCTTCTTTCTTGCTAATCAGGCTGGCATAATCCCTGTTCTTTATGTCGCTTCCCAATGTGTAGTATTCCCTACCACCAGTGTAAATTTGTCTAAAAGACTAGATTTCCTAAGGGCTTTCCAAAGCCCTCCCCTTTTTTAACAGCTTCTTGCCCTGCCTCATACTTTACCTGATTCTTGGTTGAAGGCATGACATTAAACCACAAGTCTCTTGGGGACTGGATCCTACCCCCTGTCTGATGTGCTACAGCCTATAAACAGATCTTCCTGAATTGTACCACACAGACTGCCTGACTCCCAAGCCGTCCACCATTTCATGAATTTCTCCTGTGCTAATGCATACCTATAACTTAATATTTCAGGACACCATCTTCAGATCTGGAACTAGAGCCCTAAACCTTCCTCAATGTACCTGGGCAATTCTGAAGACCTTCTAAAGACAACCTCCCTGCCACTGCTGTTGCCCCAACCTTTCTTGTCCCTGCTTTAACCTGCTTTCCACCAGACCCATTTGGTTGAGATCACAATCTGCTCTTTGCCCTCCCTCCAAATATACATAGAAGAAACAGACCAAACTCTGACATGTGGGATATTTTTGACCTACTTTCAACCAAGCTTGTTTAAGGCGGGGGCCAAGTCACATTATTTTTTTTTTATATAATCCCATGGTGTAATCCCTATATCCCATAGTATAATCTCTATAATCCCCAAGCATCCTGCCTTGAAATTTGTAATATTAAACTGTATTAAGAGGTTCCAGTTCCAGGTAAGATGGAGTAAGCACGCTATCCGTCTTTCAGAGTAAATACAGCTATGGTATACACAGGGCAGCAATTTGAGGATTCTGTAAAGTAAATAGTAGTAGGCAGATTATGGAAGGAGATAGATTTGAAAATACCATTAGACTTATAGTGAGTTTACTATTTCCCCCGCACCCCCACCTCCAGTCTCCTCTGGCCTGGACTCAAGGTAGCCCCAAATCTAGATGTGGGTACTGGCATGGACCAAGAGAGCTCCAAAGAAGCCCTGTAGTTCAGGCTCAAGAAGGGGTAGGGGTCTCTTGACAGTGACAGCAGAGAGAGTGGGGGTTTGCAATGCCTAGTATATAGTTGGTATTGAAATGACTAATAACAAGGGCATCTGGGTAGCTCAGCTGGTTGAGAGTCCAACTCTTGATTTCAGCTCAGGTCATCATCTCACAGTTTCTGAGATCTAGCCTCATGTCGTGCTCTGCACTGAGCATGGAGCCTGCTCGGGATTCTCTCTCTCCCTCTCTCTCTCTCTGCCCCTATCCCACTCACACGTGTGCTCGTGCTCTCTCTCTCTCTCTCAAAATAAATAAATAAACTTTTTAAAAGAAAGAAATGACTAATAATAATAATGATAATAATAAATTACTGATAAAAGTAATAGCTAGTATTGGTTATGTGTCAAGAACGCTTAAACACTTTGTTTATTCTTATAAAAATGCCAGAAAGGAGATATTATTATCCTATTTCATCAGTCTGCAAACTTTTTCTGTAAAGGTAAGATAGTAAGTATGTTATTTACTTTTTTAAAATTTTAATTTAAATCCTAGTTAGTTCACATACAGGGCAATATTGGTTTCAGGAGTAGGAGTCAAGTGCCCTCCTTAATGCCCATCACCCAAGGTAGTAAATATTTCAGGCTTTGTCCCTGTTGTAACTACTCTACTGTTGTGCTACCAAAGCAACCATAGATAATATGTAAATAAATGACATGGCTGTGTTCCAATTAAACTTTGCTTCTAAAAATAGGCAACAGGATTTGTTTGGGCCACAGGCCATATCACTGACCCTTTTTGTAATTTGAAGATGGGGAATTGAAATCCAGGGAGGTTAAGTAACTTGCCTAGGATCACAGAGCTGATAAGTGACAGCATCTAGGTTCAAACCTGGTTCTTGGGTCTGATTCTTAATCACTATGGCACACTGATATTTTTGAGTCAATGAATGAGATGACAGAGATGGACCCAAGCAATACCTTTGTCATGAAAAATTTCAGAGTCCATGGGTAAATGCTGAATGTCAGAATGTGCCAAAGAAGATAAAATTACAATTCTGAATGAAATTGTGTTAGTTTCCTATTGCTGCAGTAACACATTGCCACAAACTTAGTGGGTCAAAACAATATAAATTTATGATCTTGAAGTTCTGGAGGTCAAGGTCAGGCATCACTCTCATTATGCTGAAAAGGTGTTGGCAGGGCCTGCATTCATTCTAGAGGATCTAGAGGAGAATCTATTTCCTCGTCTTTTTTCTACTTCTAGAAGCTCCCTGAATCCCTTGGCTGTGGCCCTTCTCTATCCCCAAAATCACCAGCACAGCACCTCCAAATCTCTCTCCCTCTCTGATTGACCCTCCTACTTCTCTCTAATAAAATCCTGGTGAGTACACTGACCCATCTGGATAACCCAGGATATCTCTTCAGCCTAGGATCCTCGATTTACTCACATCTGTAAAGTCTCATTTACCATGTAAGGTAACATCCACAGGTTTCAGGGATTAAGACAGGACATCTTTGAGGGCCTATTTTTTTCTGCCTACCACAAAGACTTTCAAGACAAATAGTACTGACCCGGCAGGTTTTCTCTACTGTCTGCTCATCACACCTTTTGCAATTTGAGTGAAAGGAGACGTGACACTACACTGTGCCATCATGCCTTTATGCTTAAGTATGCTCAGCACAAGCTATAGTCAGAGGAGAAATAAATAAAACACTTTGGGACCTGAGATAAAGCCAAAATAAAAGAGTGGATCACATTATCCAGGTCTAACCACCAAAATAAATGAAAACGTAAGCCCTTTAAAAAAAAAAATGGTGATGTTAACATTTTATTTTTCTCAGCAAAAATCTCAGCTCTGACATTTTGCTGATATCTAAAGGCCATCAATTTTAGTTTGAGTTTTCAGGGAAGCAGATGTTAAGACAGAATTAGAGATGCAAATATTTATTGGAGGAGATGCTTGTGAAGGATTAGGGGGCAAGGAAGCAGGATGAGGCTGAGAGACACTGTAAAAGAAAAGGAGGAAGCAGGGAGTATTGTGAAGAAAGAGCCTTAGCTTAGTACAGCTTTGGGGAAGTCTCAGCTGGGCCAACAGGGAGCTCCAGAGAAAAGAATGCTCTTGAGAAAAGTGACCAGACTCTATTTCACAACTGTGCTTAGGCATTGGCTAGGAGCAAGCCAAGAAGAACCTGAATTCGGTAGGAATGCTGCAGCAGATCCCAAAGGTGGCAAAGCTGGAGGCTCTTAGCTAATACCTTTTTTCATAGTAAGGTTTCTCTTGGGGCACCTGGGTTGCTCAGTTGGTTGGGCCACCGACTCTTGATTTCCACTCAGGTCATGATCTCATAGTTTGTGGGTTCGAGCTCCACAGCAGGCTCTGTGCTGACAGTGCAGGACCTGCTGGGGATTCTTTCTCCCCGCCTCTCCCTGCCTTTATCTCTCTCTCTCTCAAAGATAAATAAACATTTTTTTAAAAAAAATAAGTTTTCTCTTGAAGGTAGATCTGAACGACATGCCTCCACCACCACCATAATACATCACAACTTTGTTGCTATGATAATCATGAAAGAAACGTTCCTATCGTCAAGTCTAAACAGTCTGTAAGGCGTATATTGTAGCTTCTTTCCTTTAAATAATTGTTTTTTTTAATTTAATAAGCTGTTTCTTTTAGAACCTTCTTTATGAGTTTCTTTGTAAATAAGTTTATTTCCTTCTTAAATGGTTTTGTCTCAGGATTTTCCTTTTATATCTGTTATGGTAATGAAGGGGGGGGAGGGAGAGAAGAATCTAAGAAGAAAATATGAAAATATTGCAATAAAAGAAGGAAATTTTCACTTATTTGAGCTGGGTTTGTTACAGTGCTGTTCCCATAATGGCATCCTACCCACAAGGCCATCGTGCATCCCTACGGATCTATGAGCTGAACAAACTGTCATCTTGACTTCATTCCAGGACTCCAAGAGGCAGCAGATCCATAGGGGTTCCTGGTGAATATGTATTTATGCTCCAGCTTTTTCTAAAGAGGATTTGAGGAGTGGACAAAACTTCAGAATATAAATAACTTTTAAATGAAAAATGGTCTGCAAATGTAAGCTGATTGTCTACGAGACTGTCCTGCCCCCACGCACTTCAGATGCCAGTTGCAAGCCCAGGTTGTTACCAGGGCTTCTGGTGGACCAATTACAGATTGGAGGTTCCTAAGAACCCCCCCTCCTCAGGTCCATTAATTTGCCAGAGCAGCTCATAGAACTCAGAGATTACCAGTTTATTATAAAAGGATACAACTTGGAATAATCAGCCTGTACAGATACACAGAGAAGGCATGGGGAATGAGGGAGGAGCTTTCACAGTCCTGTTGATTCACTCTCCCAGCACCTCTACTTCCATTTTCACCAACTGGAAGCTCTTCAAACCCTGTCTTTTTGGGGTTTTATGGAAACTTCATCGTATAGACATGGTTGAGGTAATCATTGGCCATTGGTGGTTGAACTCAGTCTCCAGCCCCTTTCTCCTCCCAGGAGGTTGGAGGTCAGAGAGTGGGACTGAGAGTTCTAACCCTCTAATCACAGGGTTGGTCCTCCTGGCAACCAGCCCCCATCCTTAGGTGGGGTCCAAAGTCACCTCATTAACATAAAATATAACATTTTTGCTGTTCTCAACACTTAGGAAATTCCAAGGATGTTAGGAACTCTGTGCCAGAAATGGGGAGGAAGACCAACTACATAGTTCTCATTATAAATCACAATATAACAGCATACCACAACTGGCAAGATCTGCCAAGCAAAAGGTAGTTTTAGAAAAAATGACGATGCTAGCAAGAGCTTCTAATGTTTGAAGGCTTGCTGGGCTCAAGCACTTTCTTACACATTTTTATTTAATCTTCATATTGAAGAAAATGAGGCTCCAGTTGCCCAACTAAGCAACTTTCCAAGGTCACGCAGTTAGTAAGAGGAAAACCTGAAATTTGAATTCAAGTGTGTCTTCTCAAGAACCCTGGCTCTTAGGTCAAACACATCTTGATATTCTGAATACGACACTGGAGGGCACCTGTTCCCATGGATGGGGTTGCAAAGAGCCTCATCTCTCATCCAGTGTGTAGTAGTCAGTAAACCATGTGTTCGTCAATTGAAATCTACTTATTCAGAACTATAAGGAAAGGGGGGGGGGGAGATTAGGAATCACAGGCTATAACACTTAACCAATGCGGTGGGGCACCGAATGAAGGAGTTTAATGGAAAGACATGGTAAGAAGGATTAAGAGGAGAGAGTAACTGACATCCTTATTTGGATGCAGTGTTAAGAACAAAGCACTCGGGGCGCCTGGGTGGCGCAGTCGGTTAAGCGTCCGACTTCAGCCAGGTCACGATCTCGCGGTCCGTGAGTTCGAGCCCCGCGTCAGGCTCTGGGCTGACGGCTCAGAGCCTGGAGCCTGTTTCCGATTCTGTGTCTCCCTCTCTCTCTGCTCCTCCCCCGTTCATGCTCTGTCTCTCTCTGTCCCAAAAATAAAATAAAACGTTGAAAAAAAAAAAAAAAGAACAAAGCACTCATTTTACTCCCTCAATCACTGCATCACGTGTTGAACACTTGGAGGACCTAAAACTTGAAGTTTCCCCACTCCGGGTACGCTGTTCTCTAGGAGAGAAGTGTGGCAAAGGAACTTCAACTTGCAACTTACTATCTGCTTACTATCCAGAGATTTCTCTAGCTCTACTCAAACATCCCAGCACAATGTGACAGCACCCAGCCACGGGGATCTCAACAGAGCCCAGACAGGATAGAAAATGGTACAAATCCAGGTGTGGTTCCACTCACTAAACTGTGTGCTCTAGTCAGAGCTCTATCAGCTTCAGAGGAAAGGTGTCTTTTTTTTTCTAATTGGTCTACCCAGAGGGTATATGTTTTTTTGAATTCAGGTCAAACCTAGCTACTCCACTGCTTGACGACTCAATTTTTTCTTTGCCTTACCAGATGAGATTTTTATCTATCCTGTATTTTCTTAAACCTTTCTCTGGGAGGGGAATGAGCTAGAGATGTGGTTTGCTTATGTTGTTACTTTGATTATTTATTAACAGCCTTAGTAAAGAAAGACCTTGGTAGAATCTCTAGAAATCCTATTGACGTCTCTGAAAAATACATTAAATGGTTACTGGTAGGTCAAAAAGGTATGTGGTTAGATTTCTAACAGAATTAGAAAGAAACAAGAAAGTTTTTGAGCAATGATCTACCTAAGAATACAAAATCTCTGAGAGAGAACCACTCTCCACTGCAGAGATGCGCTTCAATGTTTAACAGACTTCTTACCAGCAGGGGGTACTGGAAAAATGTTTTTCAAAAATAATTATGACACTTCTACCATTTTCAAGGATCCATGTACCAGAAACACAGAAAGTCCACAGTTGGCCTTACACAGATGTGGCCTCACAGTGGACACCCAATGACTATATGAATCAATGACCCAGGCCCTACTTCAGTCTTTTAAGACACTTGCCATATTGCCTTGTTCGAGACAATATTTACTGATTTTGATTGATTAGATCCCCCCTCTCGTAATATCCAGTCTAGATCTAATTACTTAACTCAATAAATATTAATTGCCTTAAACTATCAAATTACAACAAAATTTCATCATTCTACAAGGCACCCAGATATGGCACTGAAATGTTTAAAAACAGAGACAGATGGTTCAACACATTTATTTGATAAGAAGAATTTATCCTTCTCTCTCTCTGCTTGCTGATCCTTTATCTCATCACCAGAGGAATATGGAAGTTTATGCTCGGGCCCAACTCAACTCCATTTCACCTGCACTGTACAGCCAAGTCCATAAACAATGCTACTATCAATCAAAGACCCTTAGTCACAGCAGAACACTAATTCTGCAGGAAGGACTCTCAGAAGCCACACTCAACACACAAAGGACAGACAGGCTGGAGTGAGGTTCGTCAGATTTCCACTGGGTTAGTTTAGCTTTAACCTATTTTACTACCACTTGGTCAGCCCACTTCTTTTTTGGCCTGATGCTCTTAGTTCTTTTTGCTGGATTCCAAATCCCTGGTCACGGCTGGAGAAGCTTGGTCCACAAAGACTGGTTTTTTCCTAGATACTGCATCCAGAAGGACTTCAACAGTCTTTGCAATGTCGTTTCCCTCTCTAAAGGGAATCATTTTAACCATTCAATAAATAATTGCAAAGCATACAATATGTAACTTGAAAAACAAAGTCACAGTAGAAGGGAAAGTCAGAGAATATAGAAGTATAATGTGTAGGAATGCTACAAACAAATATAAAGCACTGTACGAAAGTGAAGGAAGAGTGTCTATTTTAGAAGAGGTTAAGAAGGAAGATCTCTTTGACAATGTGACATTTGAGCAGATAGCTGAAGGGCTGAGAAAGTACGCCAAAGGGCTGTTGGAAGGTGGAAAAACATTCCAAGCAAAGAACAGCAGATGCAAAGGCCCTGAGGCAAAAATGGGCTTGTTAACTTCAAGGAACAATCAGGAGACCAGCAAGAATGGGAGGGGAGTAATTTAGTGAAAGAGCTGTAGGAGATAAGGTCAAAGAGGTAACAGAGGGCCAGTGACTTTTACTCTGAAGAAGATGGGAAGCCACTGGGGGATTTTGAGAAGAGAAAAGATATAGCCTGACTTAGATTTTAAAAGAAACTTTAGGTTTTAAAAACTACTGTGTTGAGAATAGACTGGAACAAGGGGCTGTGGGGAGGTGCAAGATTAATAGTAGGAAGGCCAGTTAGGGGAAACTTGCAACAACCCAGGAAAGGGCTCGTGGTGGTTTAGACCAGAGTGACAGCAGTTGAGGTAATGAAGTGGTCAAATTCTGAATTTGTCTGGAAGAGGGCACCAACTGGATTTACTGATAGACTCGATGTGAGGTATGAGATGAAGAAAGACTTAAAGATGACTTCATGTTTGGAGCCTGAGCAACCAGAAGGATGGAGAAAGACCAAAATTGAGTGTTGAAATAAGAAGTTAAGTTTTGTACATGTTCAATGTAAAATGCCCATTAGTCATTCAAGGGGAGGTGTTGAATAAGGGAACCAAGAAATGGTCTGCTAGAAGCCACTAAAAACTGTTTCAAGGAGGAGGTAGCATTGTTTCCAAATGTTGCTGGAAAGACAAGTAAAATAAGGACTGAGAATTAATTGGTCTTCAGGTTTGGCAATTTATTGGTCATGAATGGTCTTTACAAGAACTGTTCCAGTGGAAGTCATGGGGCAAAATCCTGACTGAGATGGATTAAAAAAAGAATGGAAGACGGGGAAATAGAGACAGTGAGTGGAGACAACTCTGCTGAATAGTTGCTGAAAATGGGAGCAGAGAAATGTAGTTGGAGGGGATGTGGAGGCTGCGGGAGAATTATTTTGATGGAAGACACAAATTTCTTTGCATGCTAATGAGAATGATCCAGTGAAAAGGGGAAAATTGATGATGCATGAGGGAAGGTGGAGATTTCTGGAGTAATATCCTGGAGCAGGATTGAGGGGATTAGGTCTTCGTGCAGCTGGTAGTTTGGCCTAGATAGGAGTTCCAGCTGGGCTCTTTTCTTCTCACTCTGAGAATAGATAGGAATCTCTTAGTGAAACACTTCAACAGTCTTTCTTCACCCACCCACCCACGTCCAACCAGTTTCTTCCTATCTGCCCACAGCAACTCAGACATGTAACCTCCTTTCCCTCCCATTTTTAGCTTATGACCTTGTTGATTTTCCTTGATTTCAACCAGTTTTCTCCATCATGATTCCCTTGCTTCACTAGTTTATTTGCTCAGCAAACATTTAATGTGCCAGGCATTGAGCTGGTTGCTAAAGATTCAAGGGTGTGTAAGACCCAATTCCCACCTTTGAAATTCTCACCAGCTAGTAAAGGAAGAAAACAGTAAAACAATAATTATGGTAGAGTGTGATGTGTATTAAAATAGAGCCTGAAGCTCAGTATAATGGGAGGAACATGGAACAAATCTGAGGAAGCAGCTATGAATTCTATCTTCATGGAGGAGTCAAGCAAGAGATGACAGAGGAGGTGACATTTGGTAATTTGAGTGGCACAAGAGTGAGTGCTGGACCTCAGGGACAAGTGATTGTTCACTTCAGATTATGACTCCTTGATTTTGCTTTCTTCCCTTTCTTCCCATTAATCACTCCCATATTTCTCTCCCTCATGAACATTCACTTTGAGGTGTTTAATATTTTTCCTTGAATCTATAGGCATCTTTGTAAATTTTGCAGTGTTATTTTGTGTGTGTACATGTTTATAATTTACATAAATAGCATTCTGTCAAAGAGTTATTCTGTTTTTGTACTTTTTTTACTCAACTATGTGTTTTTAAGACCTATCGGTAATGCTCGATGGTCCATCTAGGACACTGCTTCTAATTGTTGCATATGTTCAGCCATTTATTTATCATTTCCCTGTAGGACAGTTTGCTTCTAACTCCTCACTATCTACAACAACAGTGCTGTAAATAGTCCCATAACTGTCCCTCACTGACTTCTACACAGAGTTCCCTGGACCATACAGTCAGAAGTGAACCGCAGTGTCAAAAGACATATGCATACTTAATTTCACTAAAAATTTTCAAGCTGCTCTCCAGAGCAGCTATAGCAGGATCAACCCACCAAGAGTGCTCAATGGCCTCCGTTGCTCTGTACCTCTGTCAGCATTTGCTATCACCCATTTTTTAATTTCTGCCAAAACATTCAATGGAAAGTGGTATTTCATTGTGGTGTTGATTTGTATTTTTGTGATTATCAGTGAGATTGAACCCCTCTTTGTATACCTGTCATCCAGTTGCTTTTCTACTTCGGTTCCTATCCTTAGTCCATTTTTCAATTGTCTTTCTTATGGTTAGCAAATTATAATTCATTGATGAGTTTTGAGATGACAATTGCCTTCTCTTGGTTTGGCATCGGTCTATTAAATCTGTCAGAGTGGTCCTGTGTTAAATAGAAATCTGTAGTTTTCACAGAGTCAGATACATCAGATTTTTCCTTGTGGTTTAGGTGTGTGTGTATCACAAAGATATTCTCGTACATGTTCTTTTATTAAGTTAGTAGATTTATCTTCTGGAGGGCATCTTGTCTGTTGAGTAAGCTAGGGGTCCAAGAAGGTGATAGCTGAGCTTGAAGGGTATCTATTCATGTGCATTTCTATCTCTCCAATTCCCACTATCCTTAAGTCATTGAAAATAATTATCATCCTAGAATTGATCTATCAAGAAGGAAGTTAAAGTGAAGATATCTTCATACAAACAAAACAGAGTTTGTCGCCAACAGGTGCTCATGGAAAGAAATGCTGAAGGATGCACTTCAGGCCAAAAGAAAGTGACTGCAAATGGAAGAAATGAAGAGCACTGAATACGGTATATACGTGGGTAAATATAAATGAGAATCATGTAAGACAATAATATTATCATATAATGTTTAAAACAAAGCAAGAATTAAAATATTTAATAGCTGTATCATATGCCATCCCAAGAAGTAGTTTGGTTTTTAACCCCAGAGCAATGGGAAGACATTTGGTAATATTTCCTTTAAAAATAGTATTTAGGGGCGCCTGGGTGGCTCAGTCGGTTGAGCGTCGGACTTCAGCTCAGGTCACGATCTCGCGGTCCGTGAGTTTGAGCCCCATGTCAGGCTCTGGGCTGATGGCTCGGAGCCTGGAGCCTGCTTCCGATTCTGTGTCTCCCTCTCTCTCTGCCCCTCCCCCGTTCATGCTCTGTCTCTCTCTGTCTCAACAATAAATAAACGTAAAAAATTTTTAAAAAAATAAAATAAAATAAAAATAAAAATAGTATTTATTTGGGGAGCCTGGGTAGCTCAGTCAGTTGAGCCTCCGACTTCGGCTCAGGTCATGATCTCACAGCCCCTGAGTTCCAGCCCCGCGTCGGGCTCTGTGCTGACAGCTCAGAGCCTGGAGCCTGCTTCGGATTCTGTGTCTGTCTCTCTCTCTGCCCCTCCCTTGCTCATGCACTGTCTCTCTGTGTCTCAAAAATAAATAAACATTCAAAACATTTTTTTTTTAAATAAATAAAAATAGTGTTTATTCGACAGGTCTTGGAGCAGCTACTATATACCGGACGCTCTGTGGCTGCCTCAGAACAAGGCAGGCACAGATATCACTTCCCTATTTCAATCAGAATTGGCAAAGGAATGGGGGATGTAGGTTTTTGGGTAGGGCCAATCGGCAGGTAGCAGTGTGGGGAACTGGGGTTACAAAAATGCTGCAGTGTAAGTAAATGAATTATAAGACCCATCCAGTGGCAGAGCTCTGCAGCGCATTAAAAAGGCCTGGAGTGGATGTGAGGGCGATCTGGCTGCGACATTTGTCACCCCATTGATCGCCAGGGTTGATTCCGCTGATCTGGCCGGCTAGGCGGGTGTCCCTTCCCCCCTCACCGCTCCATGTGCTTCCTTCCCGAAGCTGCGCGCTGGGTCAAAGAGGACGACCTTCCCCGATAGAGGAGGACCGGTCTTCGGTCAAGGGTATACGAGTAGCTGCGCTCCCCTGCTAGAACCTCCAAACAAGCTCTCAAGGTCCATTTGTAGGAGAAAGTAGGGTAGTAAAGCTTCCAAGACTCCAAACACATCCAAATGAGGCGATGCACGTGGCAGTCTGCCTTTCTAAAAAAAAAAAAAAAAAAAAGCCTGGAGTAGAGTGAGGCAAGCAAGGTACCAGGGGTCAAAGTTTAACAAGACACTTACTCTTAGGCTCGTGCAAGTGCAGGGTCCACACCTGAGAAAAATAAATTTTTCTTGTAAATAACAACTTTATTAAGATACAATTTGCATATCATAAAGTTCATCCTTTTAAAATGTGAGCTTTGATTTTTAGTATATTCACAGAGTTGTGCCTCCATCACCACTAACTACAGAGCATTTTTATTACCCCAAAAAGAAACCCCATTCTTTTTTTTAATTTTTTTTTTTTTAGTTATTTATTTATTTTGAAAGAGAGGGAGAAAGAGAGAGAGAGAGAGAGAGAGTGCATGCACACCGTGTGCACACAAGCAGGGGAGGGTCAGAGAGAGAAGGAGAGAGAGAATCCCAAGCAGGCTCCACACCCAATGCGGGGCTTGAACTCATGAACTGTGAGATCGTGACCTGAGCTGAGATCAAGAGTCGGACACTTAACCGACTGAGCCACCCAGGCGCCCCAAGAAAACCCATTCTCATCAGCAGTCACTCCATTCTATCCACCACCCCCCAAATCCCTGACAATCGTTCATCTGTTTTCTGTCTCTACGGATTTGCTTAACTGGGTATTTCATATGAATGGAACCAGACAATACATCTGGCCTCTTTCACTTAGCATGTTTTCAAGGTCCATCCATGTTGTAGCATGTATAAATACTTCATTCCTTTTTATTGCTAAATAATGTTCCATTTTATAGATATACCTTTTGTTTGTCCATTCATCAGTTAATGGACACTTGGATTGTTTCCACTTTTGGGGTACTATGAGTAATACTGCTATGAACATTCAGGTACAAGTTTTTATGTGGACATTTGTTTCCAGTCGCCTTGGGTATACACCTAGGGTCATGTGGTAACTATGCTTACCTTTCTTAAGAACTGCTAAAGTGTTTTCCAAAGCATCTGTACCACTTTGCATTCCTACCAGCAATATATGAGGATTCCGATTTCTCTACATCTCCACCAACACTTGTTATTTTCCTTCTTTTTCATGACTTCATGTGGAGTATTATCTTGTTATGGTTTTGGTTTATGTTTCCCTAATGACCAAGGATGTTGAGCACCTTTTCATGTTCATCTTTCAACCCACTTATCACTGCAACCATAACCTTGGAATGGAAAGAAATGAGGGAATTAGAGTATCACTTCCTCAATAATGTAGGAGACTCTGGGCATACCTGTCCTCTGTATCTCCTACACCCAAGAGGTGCTTAACTTTTCCTAATAGGAGAAGTTCAGAATTCATACGTTTTGCTAATTTGGAAACAATCATTTTGAAACTTTGGTCATAGGCTCTGGCTTACATCAAAATCACCCTGTAATGTAATTTACTTTATAGGAGAAGGCTCAGGATTTTTTTGAAAACAGCTTGTCCAGAAAAACACTTAGAAAGGATTCCTCTTTAACTGCCTTTTTTGGCATAGTTAAACCACCTTGTTTTCACACAAAGCCTTCAGACAAAGAAGAATACATTCAGGCTTTTGTTTTTGTTTTCCTGGGTTGAGCTTAAATGTCAAATATTCTCCACACAGACGAAAACACTTGCCAGACTATCAGGCTAGCACAGCTAAACTCAAATGTTCACATGTGATTTATTTGGTAGTAGAGTAAATTACACAACTTGTTTATATCAGCCTTGTCAACGGCAAAATGAAGCCATTTACCCAAAAGCCATATTGACAGAGGATGTTTCTGTGACACAGGACTGAAATCTGACTCAAAGATATCAAGAAACACCATCTGTGTTATGATTTATGACAATGCTAAAGAAAAAGGCTGTTAGTCTACTTTGGAAATACTAAACACATTAAGGCCTAAATTTGCTACTGCATCTGATTATTTAAATGCATTTTAAACATATCTGCCTTCAAAATGCATTGCAGTTTCAGGGAAAAAAATATTTTTCTTAGGTCTGATTTGTTTTGAATGAGGACAATCATGGGAAAGTTAGACATCAGCCTATTAAAACTTAAGCCAACATTTAGAACAGTTTAATTACAGAGAATCCTTGCAATTAGACCCTGTAGGAAATTTATCCCAACTAAAATGCTTCCATATTTTGTTCCTTATTTTTAAGGCCAACTTCATTAGTCATGAATCTATTATGAATCACTGAATCAGAACAAATGTATCTTAAGTTAAAAAGAAAGCACTTCCTTTAACCAGTGAGGTGTCAATTAGATTTGAATTTTGCCTTTTAAAAGAGTGTTCTCACAATAAGGGCCAAGATTTTATAAGGAATCAGGGTGCCTTGTTCAGTTGGTTAAGCATCTGACTTTAGCTCAGGTCATAATCTCACAGTCTGTGAATTCAAGCCCCATGTCAAGCTCTGTGCTGACAGCTCAGAGCCTGGAGCCTGCTTCAGACTCTGTGTCTCCCTGTCTCTGCCCCCCCCCCCCCACTCACTCGCTCTCTCTCTCTCTCTCTCTCTCTCTCTCAAAACTAAATAAACATTAAAAAAATTTTAAATATTTTATGAGGAATCAATAGAATGCCAAATACCTACAAAGCATAGAATAAGGACACAAATACATTTTATGTTGAAACTAAATTCCAAGTTGCATTTTTCTTTATTATTTTCCCTTCTAATTAAGCCATTCAATCCGACCTTTTTCTGGCTTTCAGTATTTCCATCACTGGGATGTGACTTCCAATTCTTATAAGCAATAGATACAATCTTTTAAAGGCTTTTATTTTTTTATATTGGATTTCTGAATAAAAGCCACACTTACCAAAGCAATCGTTTCTAATGGTTTCTAAAAAAATGTTTCTTTAATTCTCTCATTACTCTGCTTGCTCATAGACTCGGGTTGTGAAGAAAATTAGAGGAAAGAGAGTCAAACAGGTCTATGGGACTGTCCCATAACTCCAAACCCACCCTTCCATTCTCTGCTTGGTAGTTCCGACCCCACGACCCTGCAAACCACATTTCTGCTTTGTCAGCTGGCTCCACGTCAGACTTTGCTATGAGGCAGCACTAGAGGGAGACTACAAGGCTGGAGGTCGAACTTTCATTTCTGGTTTGCTTCCTCTGCTTCTTGTCTGCTTCTGTTCCTGTATTACCCTTCACCTTGGCAACTGCAGTCCTTCCCTGTAGCAGCACTTGGAGCCAGTTTGCAGTTTTTCCAACCCTTGCAGGATGTACATAATTACACTTCCCCAGAGACACCACCACCAACTGGCTGTGTCCCCACCTCGGAGATATGGGTCCCATCCCCAGGTGCTTCTCCTTCAAGTTCAGAGACGTCAGAGACAGTCAAGCTGTGCCCCGTCCCCAAAGGTCTCAGGATCTCTTCTCCAAACTTTTAAGTTTTTATAATTCCAACTTCCTCTCTTTGATCTCCCAGCCAGAGGGATGGTAGCAGTTCTCACAGTTGCTATCTTCATGATATGTTAGTGTTCTCTTTCTGCCTCTTCAGTTACCTACTTAGCAATTTAATATGTAGTTAATAATTCTTTATGTTAAATTATCTCTGTTAAAGTAACTGGTAGGATCATGTGAACTACACAAGAATTAATACCAGGAATAATTCCAGGAGAGGAAATGTTTTTAAAATATGATTTGGGGGATTGATTTGGTTGTGTCCTTGGGCTTGAATGAAGTGCTGAACTCCTTAACAAATATACGGGATACTAGTCATCCATGTATTGGCGTCACAATTAATCAAATTCTACCTGGGTTGATTATGATGAATTAAAGACTTTGGAGAAACAAATGATTGCTTCACTTTGTTGTTAATGAAGTAATGTCATTGTCAAGTAAAGCATTGTCATTGACTACAAAGATTGCGACATTGAGTGGATTCTTCTGAGTGCATGGGAGCACTTATAGAAAGAAAAGGACAAGCTCAGGTCTTCTTTTTTTTTTTTTTATGAAATTTATTGTCAAATTGGCTTTCATACAACACCCAGTGCTCATCCCAACAGGTGCCCTCCTCAAAATCCATCATCCACCCACCCCTCCCTCCCACCCCCCATAAACCCTCAGTTTGTTCTCAGTTTTTAGGAGTCTCTTATGTTTTGGCTCCCTCCCTCTCTAACCATTTTTTTTCTTCCCCTCCCCCATGGTCTTCCATTAAGTTTCTCAGCTTTTTACACACTCAGCTTAAATCACAAATTACCAGAGAATTTCTATTACATCCCTAAAATAATCCCTTTTTTCCTGGTATCCGCAGGGCAAATATTATTGAAAATCAAACACAAAATTTAACAATATGGGTTGCATAATTGCAATGTAAATTGTTTCCATAGTCTCACTAGGTCTCTTACATGACAGTTAAGGCCTTGATTGGGTAGAAGTAAGACTTAAAACTTGGAATAGGGACATCCAAGCCCAACCCTGCAACTACCACCACCCCCAAATCACTCTGAGATTCTCTCGCCAACAGAAAGAGACTGCCCTGTGTATCTAAGGAGACTACATATTCCTCGTTGAATACCCTGTGATAACCTCATCTGAGGCAGTGGCCTTACAAGGTGGCACTCATTCTCCTTAAGACCAAGCCTGAATATTCCTTGTTGCCACAGGTTCATAATGAAGATTCATTCCCATCATGTTCAAAGAGGTAAAATACAGGGGCACCTGGGTAGTTCAGTTGGTTGAGCGATCGACTCTTGATTTGGGCTCAGGTCATGATCTCATGACCGTGAGATTGAGCCCGCATTGGGCTCTGCACCAAGCATGAAGCCTGCTTGGGATTCTCTCTCTCCCCCTCTCTCTCTTCCCCTCCCCCACTCATGCTCTCTCTCTTTCTAAATAAATAAACAAACATTTTTTAAAAAGAGGGAAAATACGTAGTCTGATTTGGGAGGAAAATCGCTCATAATCCAAAAGAAGTGTAAGGGTTGCTGATTATATTGATGCAGACCCAGAGAAAATGTGTGAGAATGCAAATGAAAAGGTGAAAGATAACCCCCCTGAAAATTAAGGGACCCACCATCTTGGAAAAGTTTTTGGATTCTGATGATCTAGAACATGCCAAGATATCCCTCCCCTCTGAGAAGAAAAACAAGAAGAAAAAACATCAATTTGTTTACAAAATACACATAAGACTGTCAGTTCGGAAGGCAGACCCTAGCGAGAAAAGCTCTAAATCCAGTCCAAGCTGACATGCAGGCTACTCTCCCAGCCGGGCTTAATGACCCGGAATATACAATAGTTTTCAACTCTACAGACAAGAGAAATACAAGGAAGTGAAATTCAGGGCAATTTTATTCAAAAGCATAGATGCAGAAATTATAAGCATTTAGCAAACTCAATCCAGCTGTGTGTAAAACACGAGTACATAATTTCCATAAAGGTAGTAAGTTCTGATTATGTTTTTCCCCATTACTGTACCCCAGCATCTTGAACACCACCTAGAACATAAATGGGCATCAATATTATTTTTTAAATGAATGTATGACCAAAATAGGTATACTCCAGGAACACAAGGGTTGCTTAACAAAGGTAAATCTGCAAATGTATTTCACCACATTAGCTGATTAAGGAAGAACACACATATCATCATTTTAATAGATGCAGTAAGAGAATTTGAGAAAATCCATCATCCATAAATTAAAAAAAAAAATTCTTAGCAAACTAGAAAACATAATTTAAAAATAGATACAAGGGGACCCACGTGGCTCCGTCTATTAAGTCTGATTTTGACTCAGGTCATGATCTCACAGCTCGTGAATTCGAGCCCCGCGGTGGACTGCTCAGAGCCTAGAGCCTGCTTCGGATTATGTGTCTCTGTCTCTCTCTCTCTGCCCCTCTCCCGCTTGTGTTCTGTCTCTCTCTCTCTCTCTCTCTCTCAAGAATACATAAACATTAAAATAAATAAATAAATAAATAAATAAAGATACAAGCTATAATAACAAAGAATAAGAAACAGAAAAAATCTAATACAAATCTGTGAGAACCTCATGGAGAAATTTAAGTTTATTTACTTATTTATTTTGAGAGAGAAGGAGAGAAAGCAGAGGAGGGGCAGGGAGAGAGAGGGAAAGAGCAAGAGAATCCCAGGCAGGCTCTGCACAGGCAGCGCAGAGCTGGATGCGAGGCTTGAACTCACAAACCATGAAATTGTGACCTGAGCTGAAGTCTGAAGCTTAACTGACTTAGCCACCCAGGTGCCCCAATGGAGAAATTTTTAACATGTTGTTAAGATGACATTAACATTTTAATGTTAATTAAAGCCCTTTAATTAAAGCCCTCTTAAAAGGGCTTAAATAGGGGTGCCTGAGTGGCTCAGTCAGTTAAGCATCCAACTCTTGATTTCCACTCAGGTCATGACTCTTGATTTCAGCTCAGGGTCATGATCTCACAGTTAACAGTTCGAACCCTGCATCTGGCTCTGTGCTGACATGCGGAGTCTGCTGGGGATTCTCTCTCCCTCTCTCTCTGCCTCTCACCTGCTCACTCTCTCTCTTTCTCTCTCCCTCTCTCTCTCTCTCTCTCTCTCAAAATAAATAAATATTTTTTAAAAAGGCTTAGGTAAGGGAAGAGCACAATTTTAAGACTAAATATGTTGAAGATTTTTTGTTTCTCTCCTGCACATTCTTGCCCTGCAGGACTATGGGGATTCCTATAAGCTTGGAGAGATATAAATGACCCAATGTGATAAAAGTGAATTAGAGTCTGTAAACAATATTTATAAGTCCTACTGCTCCTTACCAAGTCTTCAGCAGCCCCTCAAAGAATGTCTACTCTACTCTTGTCATAGGGGCAGAAGTTCTGGGCTCCATATGGTTTCTGCAACCAGCAATATTAGGAGGAGCAATTTATCTGCATGATATTCCTTCTCTTTCTTTATTCCCCTTGTAGAAGTAAAAAGATCTCCTAGGGGCACCTGGGTGGCTCAATCGGTTAAGCGTCCAACTGCAGGTCAGGTCATGGTCTCGTGTTCATGAGTTAGATCCCTGCATCAGGCTCTATGCTGACAGTTTGGAGCCTGGAGCCTGCTTCAGATTCTGTGTCTCCTTCTGTCTCTGCCCCTTCCCCACTTGTGCTTACTCTCTCTCAAAAATAGTAAACATAAAAAAAAAAATTAAAGGTGAAAAGATCTCCGAAACAAACAAACAAACAAAAAAGGCAGGGGAGGTAATTATGCAAGTAATCACAACAGAGAAAAATTAGAAACTCAACCTGAACCAGAAGTACCTTAGTAATGGTTGCCAACACTTACTGAGTTCTTACTATATGCCAGGTAATAAGATTGTGTGCTAAGTACTTTACATATTTTATCTCATTGAATCTTTACAACAACTCTATGAGTAGGTAACAATATTCTCTTCATTTTACGGAGACAGAAACTAAGATATAGAAGGTTAGTTAACCCGTGTCACACAGCTACTATACTAGTTTCCCATCACAAACTTGGGGGCTTAAAACAACACAAATTTGTTCTTTTACAGTTCTGGAGAATAGCAGTCCAAAATCAAGGTTTCGGTAGAGTTTGTTCCCTCTGGAGGCTCTGAAGGCCAATCCATTCTATCACTCTCTTAACTTCTTGTGGCTGCCTATTATCCTGGATGTTCTTTGATTGGGCTGCATAACTCTAATCTCTGACTCTACCTTCACATGCCCTTCTTGTATGTCTCTGTCTCTTCTCCTTTTCTGTCTCTTATAAGAACACTGGTCATTAGATTCAGAGTTCATTCTAATGCAGGCCAGCTCATATCAAGAGCCTTACCTTCACTGAATCTGCAAAGACTTATTCCAAATATGGTCACATTCTGAAGTTTCTAGTGGACATATCTTTTGGGAGCCACAATTCAACCCACTGCAGTTAGTAAATGGTAGAACCAGGGATTCGAACACAGTTCTATTTGACTTTAGGTGCTCAATATCTTATCCATTATTCTATACTCTTCTTTTTACCGAGTCTTACATATAGTAGACACCCAATGAAAGGTTAATGGCCAAACAAGAATTAAAGAATAAACAAGATACTTGGCCAGTCTTGGACTTTGTTGCACTGGAATTTATTCTGTAGTCACTTTTCAAAAGACTACTTCTGAATAATCACATTGTTTGTAGGTACTATTCCTTCTGCAAAGATGTCACTAACTTGCCACTTCCTCCTTGTCATTATCCAGTTTCTCTTTGATCCTTCACAATCTGTTGTTTTAAAAGCAGGAATCAAAAGAAAATTACAAATTCACTCAGGAAAGAATTAAAGGGAGAGGTGTGGTCAGAGAACCCCACTAATGAGGTGAAATGGTCAGTACCAGCCTTCACTCCCACTAATCAAAAGGCAAAATGAGCGGTCACAGGTCTCTTTCAGTGTCTCTGGTTTTAACTCTCAAGTAAACCTTGAACTGTAACATGAATCGCTTCTCATATTTTCCAAGAACTCTCTAGCAGAAATCCTAGAATAAAAAGGTGGCAGGGTCATGGGCTTTTCTGGGTCATAACTGTGATTTGAGCCCCATGATGTTTCTGAAGTAGTTAATCTTTCAAGTCTATGTCCTAGAAGTATAAGGGCATGGAAGTTGAAGGAGGAGGAAAATCAGGATTTCCATCGTAAGTATTTTTTTAACTGAAAAATGAATAAAATGTATGAGATAAAATTTTCAGTTAATGCTATCAGTTCATTCTTTTAAAAATTATTTCTAAAAATTTAATGTTAAAAAAAGATTAATATTCAAAGCCATAATCATGTGAGATTATTTTAGTCTTTATACATTGAGAATGAATGGTGTATTTCCATTGTGAAAAAAGTAAAAACATTTAGAAGTAAATTCAGTGAATATATGTTATTGTAATCTGTCTATAATATGCTGAGTGCAATCATGTTCTCAAATGATGACAACAGGAAAGGGTTTTTTAGATATACTGCATAAAATTAAATTCTTCTCAAATTGTCTGATTACCCTTCTCACCCCCACAAAAGCAGGGATAGAACAATCACTTCCACACTGATGATTCCAATTCTAGTTATTGCACCCAGCTCAATGGGAGACCAGGAAGAAGCAAAGAACAAAGCCTGCTGGTGAGCAGGATCAAGGTCCAAAATCGATGAGCAGGCAGCGAGTTCAGTCCATGACCTCAAAAATGAGGGGGAGGTTAAGCAACCAACATCTATACAAGGATGCCACTTGGAATCACTCAGAAGACTCTCAGGTTTCTTTTTGGCCCCTGAGTGATTGATAGTCCTTACTTGAGGAAGGGAATATAGATAGGTGGAGGAAGGATCATAACAGGCATGAAAGGTAACAAGAGAAATGCGTGAGTTTAGGATCTTTTCAATTGTGTATCAATGGGACAGCTAGTCTCTGCCCAGGAAAGAGTCAAGCACACAAGACAAGAGAGAAGTGTGAGGGTGAAGATCCGGGAGTTGTCACCGTTTACTGAAGAGCTGAGTCCGAAACTAGGAATATCTGACCAGTAGGCAGGTATACAGTGTACTTCAGCAACTCCAGGTAAAGGAGGCCAAGGTAAACTAATGTCTTCTTCAGTGTGACATTCACTCACTAATTTGGTAAACGCTGATACTCAAGAAAACAGATAAGTTAATTCACAGAAGGAGACAACAGAACTGTGCCCTATGTGCTGGATGCCGGGAATCAAATGCTAAAACCTTTGTTGCTGCTGCAGCTGTAGCCAACCAACCTTGTAACTCTAGATAGTTTGAGAGAAAGATAAGCAATTCCCTGGTAAATTTAATCCAAGTTAACCACCAGTTTAGTTAAATTGCAACATTCATTTCCAGTAACAAATGCTTGTATCTGAATTTCGTGAATAACCGTTCTTATACCCACTAAATTTTTTTCATTAAATATTTTTTGTTGTTTTGGCAGAGATAGCTATATGTCAATTAAATGTATTATTTATGTTTCAGTGTGAGGAATTTATGTTTTAAGTAAACTTTTAAAAATTTCGAAATACTTTTATGTATCCCGAAAAGCTACAAAGATAGTACAGATTTCCCATATATCCCTCACTCAGTGAACCCTAATGTTAACATTTTACATGACAGCAGTGCTTTTGTCCAAACTAAGAAACCAGCTTTAGTACATTACTAGCAACTACACTCCTAGACTTCATTTGGATGTCACCAGTTTTCCCACTAATGTCCTTTCTCTGGTCCAGAATCCCAAATAGGACACCATGCTGAATTCAGTCACCTCTGCTCTGTGACAGTTTCTCAGTCTTACCTTATCTTTCATAACCTTGACAGTTTTGAAGACTATTGATCAGGCATTTTGTAGAATGCCCTTCAATTTGCATTTATATGATGTTTTCTCATGATTAAATTAGGGCTATGGATCTTGGGGAAGAATGTCACAGAGGTGAAGTGCCCTTCTCATCACATCATATCATGGGGCACACGATCTAAACATGACTTACTGATGGTGATGTTAACCTTGACCATTTGGTTAAAGTAGCATTGCCAGATTTCTATATAAAGCTACTATTTTTCTCCTTTCCATACTCTGTTCTTTAGCAGTGGGTCACAGTTGAGTACACACTAAAGTGACTTAAGCTCCACCTACTTGAGGGGCAGTCTCTACTTATTGTATTTGGAAATCTCCCATAAGGAAGATTTGTCTCTTCTCCCCCATTCATTTGTTTATTCAATCATTTATTTATATCAGTGTGGACTAATGCATATTTATTTTATATGTGGGTTGTAACTCGACATGATGCTGTTTTCTTTGTTATTCAAATTGTCCCAGGTTTGGTCCTTGGTAACTATTTCAGGGTTGGCTGCTACGTGTCCCCATCTTTTATATTCTTAGCGCTTCCTTGCTTTCTTGCACTACAGATACCCCAAGTTCATCCTGTGTTTTCTCTGCTAGAATCACCCACTTTTTAGACATTTGGAATCAAGGAAACAGTTTGGTAGCTGTCTAAAGTTAAGCATATAGTTAGCACATGACCTAGCAATTTCCTTACCAAAAGAATCAAAAATATATTTCTACACAAAACTTGTACACAAATGTTCAAAGCAACATTACTCATGATGCCCAAAAAGTGGAAACAATCCAAATGTCCATCAACTGATGGATGGATAGACCAAATGTGGTATACCTATACAATGGAATGTTATTCAGTCGTAAAAAGGAATGAAATACTGATACATGCTATGACATGTATAAACCTTGAAAACATTATGCTAAGTGAAAGAAATCAGTCACAAAAGACCACATATTTTCTGATTCTATTTATAAAAAATGTCCAGAATAATCAAATCCACAAACACAGAAATGAATAAGTAGTTGCCAGGGGTTGGGGCAGGGGGAACAGGGAGTGACTGCTAGTAGGTATGGGATTTCTTTTGGGGTGAGGAGAATTTCTAAAATTGGATAGTGGTGATAAGTGGCATAATTCTGTGAATATTCTAAAAACTACTGAATTATACACTTTAAAATGATCAATTTTATGAAATGTTATTTACATCTCAAAAAAGCTATTACTAAAAAAAAAAAAAAAAAAAGGAATAAAGTACTTTTATGATTGCCCTTTGGACACCTAAAGGCCTTAATCAATATATAAATGTTCTAACATTGTCAAGTAAATAAATCTTTAAAATACTGAATGAAAATGGCAATAATAATGGCTACTCTTAATTTAGCATGCACTATATACCAATCTGTTCTACATAAAATTGCCAACATTTGGCTGTCTTTGAAATACAAAATGGCAATTTCACATGAATGAAACTAACTCAAGACTAAGCCCCTGAATTTTTATCATGTGCAACACCAGAAATGTCCCTATGCTATGAAATAGGCCCAACAAGATTCATTGAGTTGTCTAAGGTCAATGAGTACCTGGTAAAGCCAGAATTCAAATCCAAATCTGCCTACTGCAATGCTGAACTTACTCTGCTGGCCCAATGGGATCTCATAGTAAATGGGGCTCTTGGATTTTTACACATAATGATTCTAACCATTATCTTCATTAAAAATCAGCCATACACAAGTATACTTGTTTTTAAAGGAGGTATGGAGAGTTGGGCCTCTCATTGTCAATTTGGAGTAGACTCTTGGAGAGTTCAAATTAGAGCCTAATACCTTCTGGTTTAGACTTTTCCATTAAGGTGTTTCTGTATCCCTCACATTGCTAATGGTCCTGACACTTCCAGGTAGGCAGGACTTCCCATTTTTAAATCTTTAACTGTTGTTCTAGGACAAAAGAGTGAAAGAGAGAACCCAGGAACTTTATGCCAAGTAGAAACAGTCAATGATACACAAGTTGGCTAAGACAGTTCAATCTGAAACAACTTGATTTCTTTCTAATTTCATCTCGAGATTTCTCTACCCTAATCTGGTCTTGCCAAAAACTCTCAGTTTGATATATGAACACAAACTTTTAATGACTAGAATTTTTTCACCTCAGTCTCCTGCCAGTTTCCTCTCCTAGTTGATATTTCTTATCTTTGTATTTCCTCCAATTTTCTCCATTTAAGAATTAGCATCAAGCCTTTAGTTAGTGTTAGTTTTATGAATGCTGTGAAAAAGTTCAGACCCTATCATTAAATGTTTATTCATGGGTGATTTTTTTGTTTTGTTTTGGTTTGGTTTTGGGTTTTTTTTCTGTTTTCGTTTGTTTGTTTGTGTTTGTGTTTGGTTTTTTTGGCGGGAGAGTGTGGGGAATTGGTATTTTTCAAGGGGAAGAACACATGGTCTTACAGAGCAGTTGGGAAAAGATGGAAAATAATAGCTCCCCCACCCAACCCCAAATTTCCAAACCTTACCCTGTTTTACTAGTCTCCTTAGAACTCACCACCATCTGACATAATATTTGTTTCTTATTTTCTCTCCCCACAATCAGATGAAAGCCCATGAGGGCAGGGTTATGTGTTTCCTGCTATATCCCAAGTGTCTAGAATGGAGCTTGGGCTATAGGAGCCTCTCAATAAGTATTTGTCAGATAAAGATAAAACATTCCCTCTAAAATTATCTTCAATATTATTATAATATTGTACTTAACAGCAAATAAGAATGAAAGAAAAAAATACTTCTTATTCAACCTGAAAATGCTCAGTTCAGATGCTGACAGCCTTTATGAGATGAGCTGACTGGTCTGAAACATGAGAGGAGGGTAGAGATTAAATGATTTATCTTGGGGAGAGGAGCAAGCATGGGGGCCCCTGGGCAGGACGGCTGGTAAAGAAACAGTGAAAGAAAAAGAAGCTTATCTGACAAGAGTGTGAAATACATTTCCCCCCAAAGCATAGCTGATTTGTCTTAAATTAATTGCAATAGTTAGAAAAGACACTAATTAAGAACAAATTCTTTTTCAAGCAATGTGAGTAGATTACAACCCTCTTTGAATGAACCTGTGGCCTTTGGTTGGGGTAAGAAGGGATTCTGAATGGCTGAGGGTGTCAGGCCACATGCTCAGAGCCAATTAGATTCACTGAATGTCCAAAATTTAGCACTCTATGGTTAAATAATAAGCCTTTTTTTTCACTAAACAGCCTTACTGTCATTTAAAGACAAACTCTTTATTATTATGAGGATTTTTTTTAGTAACTATAACCTGTCATTCACCAAAATGACACTTTAAGAAGTCAATTTCAAGAATCACCTTGGCTGTCATTCAGTCTCATAAATCTTTCCAAATCCCTTTAGAGCCAGCTGACAGCACAGCCTCACACAATTTAGGATATAATTCAGCTACACCTGTTGCCTATAAAATGTGGTTTATTACAACAAATACAATTGTAAACCTGTATAGCCCAATGCTGCTTTTATAACAAAAAGCAATCACTCTTGACTCTTGTATCTGATTCTTAATGGCTGTCTAGAACAACACACAACGTTCAATAACTCTCAATGTGGCTGTTCTTGATTCTGGTGGGTTGTAAACTGTACTTTTATGAATCGTGGCTTCCGTAAGATGAACTATATCACCTATGAAATGATTAAAAAGGAAACAAATCTGTCACGTGATCTCTGAAAAAGCCTTGCCTTTTTCTCAGATAAGAATACAGTATCTGACATAAGTTCCCTGACCAGATTACAAGCCTAGTAATTGTATCCTGAAGCTATAAATCTACCCCCATTCATTTCAAAGGAATGAATTATACTCATCTCATCTTAAATGTGATGAAGATCTGCTCTGCACAGTTAAATTGCTGCCATCCTTCTTCCCAGATAGTAATAATAATTTGCATTTGTTTCACTGGTCACAATTTGCAAATTCCTTGCTCATATTCTTTTACTCTGTGATGGAATACCTATTATTAGCTCCAGGTTTACCGATGAGGGAATTGAGGCTAAGAAGAGTTAAATAACTTGCAAGAAGTCAGACAATGACAATTCTCCTATTTCCACCTCTGGCGGCACTATCTTTCACCAGTAGCCTCAGCCCTGTCCAGTTTCTGACCAAGGCACTGAGTATACATCACATGCATTAGGAACCCTGGGCATTCATTAATTGGGCCTTGAAGTTGGTCTCACTGTAGATCTGAGACAATTAGATCTGAGCATGCTGTTGCCCTCGGACCTGCTGCTCATCCCTTACCTCTGCCTCAGCCCAACCCCAAAAAGTCATTTATGTCTCAATCCTCTCACTGGCACTGAAGCTGTATCCCACTCCTGTTTATCTTGGCTTAAGACCTGAAAACATACCTAGCCTGTGCCAGCTTCATATATCTTTAGGAATTGGACCGACTGCTCTCCCTTAGCAGTTAGCTGGAAACTTGCCCTAATCCGCAGAATTCTCCTAAAACTATGACATTATAAGATTAACACTTTCCTGGGGAGAACAAGACACTCTCTGGAGAATCCCACCAAAGTACTCCAGATACCAGATAAGACCTGGTCCAGGTGAAGCCTGGGGAAAAAGACTAACTACATAAGTAGCTCCTAGAAAGCAAGTTTCTACTGCACCGTATTGAACATATTTATCTTGTTTAAGAGTTGATTATGAAAACTGAAACTTGTTCTCAGTGTTTTCTTGGCAAGTAATAGAGCACCATGTTCTTGAGAGATTACCACCTCTTACTGAGATCCTTCAGATATACATATGCAGAGCAGGAAAATCCTCTGCATCTGTTAGGATTACATCCAGCTGTAATATTAAAAATCTCAAATTAATAGTAGCCAAACATAAAACTGTTAAGAGTTCAGAATCGGCACTATAGAGCTATAGAGTTGGTATGAAATTCACAAAGTTCTCAGGAACCTAAGTTCCTCCAGCTTTCTTCTCTGCCATCCCTAATGGCATGGTATGGTCTTTGTCCACCTGGATCAAAATGGCTGCTTGAGCTCCAGCCAGCACTTCCATATTCCAGCTACTAGCTAGAAGGAAAAGATCAAGAAGAGTGCACCTCAACTTTAAAGACTTCCCAGAACTCACATAGGAAACTTTCACTTACATCTATCTCCCTGGCTAAAATTTAGTCACGTGGCGACATCTAACTGCAAGAAAGGCCAAGATATAGTCTTTATTTCAGGTAACTATGTGTCTCGCTGAGTATTAGGACTCTGTTACTAATCAGAAAAGGTATGTGAGTACTGGGAGCAAATGGAAGGAGGATTTTTGGCCACAGTTCCTTCCTCAAACAACTATTATAACTCTTCTCCAAACAGGAGGATCCCTTACGCTTCCTTCTGCCAGGACTCCATGACTTACCCTAGGATCTTCCTCCTACTAACTTCTGCATCCTGGGATCTACAGAGTAGTTCACCAACCAGTGAACTGGAACTCGTGCCCACCTGGCTTCAAAAGAATCTCCTGAGGAATTTATTTAAAATACAGATCCCTAGACCCAAAATTTGAAATTCTGATTCAGCAGGTCTAGAAAAGTGTCCCAAGGGCTTTATCTTAAAAACAAAAACAAAAAACTCTCTAAATGATGCTGGTTAATGAGTGTATTCAGTTTGTTCAAATTAATATATGCTTTATAAATTATGTATATTAAGCTTTGATAAAAAAGAGGGGTTTGTATTTAAAAATATTTCCTGATGATTCTCTTCCACATCAAGATATGGGAGCAGAAGACAGAGGCTTGACCAGAGGTTGATTCTAGCCAGTTCCTGGAGTCAGAACCTTTCCATATGCTATACAAAAATATGTTTTAGAAAATGCTCTAGAACAGTCAGTATACTGAGCAAAGATACAGTTATTTCATATCCCACCAAGCTTTGCTTTTCCCATTAAAAAATAATGGCTAGAGTACCATTTTTTTACACCAACTTTACTGAAGGAAGCATTTGTTCACCCGTTAACAACTGAATCTAGGTCTGGGGACTGATGAGAGGAGGGTATGAGATGAAATATTGTCCTATAATTTTTTTGGAAAGTCTAATTTATCCTACTACTTTTCAGCATCTCAGAAACGTTCCAGGACATGCTTTGTTTATATTTTCCTCTTGGTTTCTTTTCAGTTCCTTCCTTCTCTACTGGCTTCTCCTCTCTGTGTCTGGGTCCACTTATCGCTGGGAGAGAAACCAGCAGTCATCACAAAAAGTGGTACAAATAAGGGAAAGTTCATACGGATAGAAAAATTAGAGATGTGGATAAAAGAGACCCTGTCCAACTAAACCAGTCTAGCTCAGCCTATGTGAGAGATTAACACGGCCCTTCTAGCCACATGAAATAACAGGAAAATTGCCAGGATAAGGCATTACCTGAGGAATTCTGGGCTCTACTCCTCCTTGAAATGGTAAAGAAGGCACTGTAAGAAGATACAACACAACACGGTTCTATCTTGGAGTAAAAAATGTGTATTAGAAAATCCTCTACAACATCCAGTATACTGGGCAAAGATACAATTATCTCATATCCCACCAAGCTTTGCTTTTCCCATTAAAAATTATGGGTGGAGATGTTTTGAAATACTTGCCTATCTTATCATCCACAAATAAAACATTGACTGCAGTCATAACAATTTTTACCTTAGATCCATTTTGAAGTGTTTGCTGATGTGCAAACGTTCCTCTCAAAAAATGTGCTTGCTTTTAAAACAATGCCAAATAAAACAATTTTCTGTGCGCATAGGACATTTTATTTTGAAAATCCTTGCTGATGTATGCAGGGTCTGTGCAATGTCAAGAAACATATTTAATCAAACATCCCTAAGAGAACAGTTTAGTACCATTAGCCTCATTATACAGATAAGAACACTGAGATCTAAATAGGTTAACTAGGGGTTGCAGAATGCTTCGCAACAGCAGAGTGCTCTAAAAACATTATATGTGCAAGGAAGAAAAATGTGATCTCTTGTAGGAAAGAGACTAGAGAAAACAGGTCAGAGGAAGGAGAATTTATATTTGTGTTTTGAAAGCTTTCATAGCTAATGTCAAAGAATACATTGTTCTCCTGAGCCACATACAATTTTCTCATCCAGTATTTTAGGGAATTACACTACTTGAAGTCCAGAGTTGCAGCAAATTATATGTATATCTATGGCTTTCCTCTGTGAAGTACAAAGTAGAAAGAAAATTCTGGTTATGTTATTGCTATCAATATTATGCATAATCAGCACATTGCAGATGATGCCAATCCCACACAAACCTAATAAATAAATTGCAGGAACATATCAACTCTTGGTTTTTCATTCATCAAACATTTGTTGAATAGCAATTCTATATCAGTCAATGTGCAAGCCTGGAGATATAAGTAAGACAGGTCCTAACTCCAGCAGCTTCGTATGTAGAAGGAAAAAAAATGTAACAAAATAACTAGAAGATAAAATTATTAGTTAAGTTAAAAATACATACAAAGTACCCTGAAAGCACGGAGAAAAGTGCAACCTTCTCCGCCTAGAAAAAAAAAAGAGCAGGAGAATTAGAGGATATGATGTTGGAATAATGTCTGAAAACCAGGCAAACATGGTGGAAAGCACTCTATACAGATAGAGTCATACATGGACTCTATCGCATATTATGCGATATCGCGTATTATGCGATCTGGGTGTATAGAGTACAGGTGAGAAATGAAGACGGAAGATAAAATGAAGGGGTACATCATCAATGAAGAGCCAATGAAGTTTCTAAAACAGGGAAGGGACACGATAATACTTGTGTTTTGAAAAGACAAGCCTGTGCAAAAACTAAAGAGAAAAGCATTGGAGGTAAATGGGGCCAGTTAGGAGTCTGTGTAGGGGTCCAGGCCAGAGATTATGAAGACCTGAAGCCTCTGCAATGGCAGTGAAGCAGCACACAAGTTGAAAAGCTGTTTGGGTGATAGAATCAACATGATTTGGGAACCAATACTAGCATGGTGACTTGGGTAGCACATGATGCTGGTGACATTACCTATGCTAGGATTGTGGGGAAAAGAGCAGGTTTGGGAGGAGATAATGACTTGGGATTTTATGGGTATATGATTTTCTTTCCTGTACTCTGTTATAGGAAATACAACTGAATCCTTTATTGATTATCTTGCATTACCTTATAACCATTGACTTGAAATGAAGAGCTCACTAATTCCATCAGTACTTGGGAAGTATATGAATCCAGTGGCACTTATTTTGAAGTTTCCTTTTGCTTGCCTTGAGAAAGAGACTTCCCTCCTTATGCCCAAATGTAAACATTGCAGACCTATTTCTTCATTTTATAAAGACTGTTGGGAAGTCAGGGTAACAAAGGAGCATGCAAAATGGGAATTGAAGGAAACAATTCAAGACATGTCTTTCCTTCTTTGGGTGCCCATCTTCTCGTACAGGCTATGGCACATGGGCCATGCTCAGATTTAATAAATGAATAAAGTTTAAATCTCATTATCTTCTGCAACAATCTGCAGCAAGTCATTGTGGGAGGTCCTTGTTCTGACCATGAAAAGCAATTAGTGAAACAGATTTGGAGAAACTGTTATTCAGGATATAGCTTCAAAAAGAAAGGTTCTAACATACTAACTTTGTGACTGACATTGGCCATGGAAGAGTTTAAGCATAAATGTCTCTGGGTAACCACAATTGTGTTTAATAATCTGACCCAGAAGTTACTGTGGCATCCTTGTTTCTGCCTAATGGAAAAGCTGTTTTCAGTTCAGACCCCAATTAAAAAACTATTCTACCCATCTCCACAATGCATCTGATCACAACAGCTGGCCAGAACAAGTAGATTAAAGACAAAAGAGGTAGAGAGCCACACAAAGATAACTATTCTCGGGTAATGACTAATAAGCATTGGAAGGTATTTTACAGATCGTAGTGAAGGGAAGTAACTTCATTTGCGTATCATTAAAATAAAATACTTAAACTCAGAGGAATCACAAAAGCAAGAATGGAGGATTTCTGGCAGATAATAAGTTCAATTTTTTTTTTATTTTTATTAAAAAAATTTTTTTTTTCAATGTTTATTTATTTTTGGGACAGAGAGAGACAGAGCATGAACGGGGGAGGGGCAGAGAGAGAGGGAGACACAGAATCTGAAACAGGCTCCAGGCTCAGCCATCAGCCCAGAGCCCGACGCGGGGCTCGAACTCACGGACCGCGAGATCGCGACCTGGCTGAAGTCGGACGCTTAACCGACTGCGCCACCCAGGCGCCCCTAAGTTCAATTTTTAAATAGAGCTATTTTAATTGCTCATTTGATTAAAATTTTGAAATTAAATAACACATGTAGCCAAAGACTTATGCCTCAGAATTATTCAAAGCCTGCTTTAATTAATGGACTGCAGTACTTACCAACCTGCTTACCTCACTTACCTTCACAAGTATAATCTCATATACAAGGATGCAAATGTGGTCTGCCTGTTCTTCAAAAGGGAAATTCTCTGTTCCCCTCAAAATTCAAATTTCTTAGTTTGTTGGACATTCTGTCAAAAACCTCAACTGGCCTCCATTCTCAAACTGCAGATCTGCATTTCTCAGTTCATTATTTTGTTCTTGTTTGAGGAACAAAAGGATTCATGTACAATTAGACATTTATTGGTTATTGTCATATTATTTACCTCATGGAGAAATCTATCGAGAATTATATAAATCTGGGGCACCTGGGTGGCTCAGTAGATTAAGCGTCAACTTCGGCTCAGGTCATGATCTCATGGTTCGTGAGTTCAAGCCCGGCATCGGGCTCTGTGCGGTCAGCTTGGAGCCTGGAGCCTGCTTTGGATTCTGTGCCTTCCTCTCTCGCTGCCTTTCCCCCACTCACACTCTGTTTCTCTCTCTCTCAAGAATAAATAAAACATTTTAAAAAAAGAATAAGATAAATCTATAAACCTTTTCTTAACTCCATCTTGCATTGGTTTGAGAAAACAAAAGCTGGTTAGGGACAATGCAACGTAAAGACAATTCCAGTTATTGATCCTTATATATAGCCTGCATTTTAATATTACTAGTGAAATGGAAAATCCCCTTAGAGTTTACACAAAATAATTCAACTTCTATTTCAATTATTTCAGGGCATGGCCTCCACTGTCCTCAAGTAATGCTAATGATATTTTTATTTTGTTTTGCTTTATTCTCCTTGTTCAGTTATTTATTTTACTTAAATGTTTCTACTACCTGATTATCTTCAGAAGAAAGACTTCATAGAAGTCTTTGAAACTAAAACTATCTTTGAAATACATCCTCCAAGAGGGCCTTGGTGGCTCAGTCAGTTAAGCGTTTGACTTCGGCTCAGGTCATGATCTTGGGTTTATGAGTTTGAGCCCCACGTTGGGCTCTGTGCTGACAGCTCGAAGCCTGGAGCCTGCTTCGGATTCTGTGTCTCCCTCTCTCTGCCCCTCCCATGCTCACGCTCTCTCTTTTTCTCTCTCTCTCTCTCAAAAATAAATAAAACATTTTTAAAAATTAAAAAAAAAATACACCTGTGGCGCCTGGGTGGTTCAGTTGGTTAAGCTTCAGACTTCAGCTCAGGTCATAATCTCACAGTTTGTGGGTTCGAGCCCCGCATTGGGCTCTGTGCTGACAGTTCAGAGCCTGGAGCCTGCTTCGGATTCTGTGTCTCCCTCTCTCTCTCTCTGCCCCTCCCCTGCTTGCGCTTTGTCTCTCTCTCTCTCTCTCTCTCTCTCAAAAATAAAATAAACAGTAAAAACAAATTTTTTTAAATACATCTTCCAAAAGGTAATTGACATATATTTCCCAATTTCAAATGGAAACATTAATCCATTTAGTAACTTGAACTACATGGTGAGTTCACCAGAAAGCTATTTTGTTTTAAAAAGGAATATTCCATGGGAGCATTATGGAGATTTTTCTTAGCCAAAATTGTTTCAGTCATTCTCAGTGGGGTAAAACTTCGGAATTCAATCATATATTTGTTCATGGGCCAGAGAGAGGACACAGTCTTCTTGAAGAAAACATTTTCTCTGGAAGTTGCTGTTGATACTAAGTAACTCTTATTACCAGCTTCTTCTGTAATTTGTCCATCTCTCCCAAATCCAGAAGTGCAACAAATGCATTGATGTTTCTAGATATGCTCTTACTAACATAGGTGACTAACAGTTTTTCAACATAGATTCCATTTGTCAAATGTGACTTTAAATATGCCATTTTAAAACTAGCTTGTCCCATTTCAGATGAATAATGTCATTGCAGACCACCTCCAGGGCAGTGGCTACAAACTCAGGAGAGGAGCTACAAACACGAATGCTTTATTTAGCCGTTTAGAGAGAGATCATTATTTGGTTCACTATTACCTTCACTGACATTTGTATCTGTTGTAAGCCATCATATGCTGAAGGAGTTAGCCTACATTTTGCCTTATGAATACATGCAAAATGATTTTCTATTTTTAGTTAGATATTTGATTTGAAGGAAGGAGTAACCGTGGAGAGGTCTTCATAAGCATCAGTTAAAGAAGAAATTATCTCTCCAGGAAAAGTGGAGCATGGTAAAAGGAAATGGTTATCATCCTCACTTCAAACTATTCCTAGAAATGTTTTATCTGAGTACTTTGGTCAGTGGGATTAAGGGGGGAAAGGGGAATGTTTCAAGACTTTGTCCAGGAGAAATAGGAGCCTAGTCATTTCGTCTGGAAATGGAGTCATTTTACAGCCATTTAGGCCTCTAGACACAGAAGTGTGCTGCAGTCCATATCTTTGTTCTCTGTCACAAGGCAAAACCTTGTGCTCAACGGGAGGAGGGGGCGTCTGGATCTCTGTGAACAAAAAGAAGTCATTTATGGCTGAGAGTTTACATAATGCATGTAACCTTCCAGTAGGTCTCTTTGCTCTCACTGAGCTGTGACATGTATTGAAATTACATGAAGTCTATTATCTTGTATGACAAGATGTTTATATCATTAGCAATATGAGATTAAAAGTGCCATCTCGAAAACATCATTTGGATTCAGTCAACCTAAAAACTGTATCTATCCATTACTTCCTATCAAAAAAACATTGTGCTAAATCCCACATTTTACAGGTTTCTGAATGCATAGATTCAGGACCTGTGGAGCACTATAATTTTTTTCTAATTCAATAATCTTTCCATTTTATGTTTATCTGGTCATTCATTCATTCATTCAGCAAGTACTTATGGAACCTCTATTATGTGCATAGTTCTGTGTTCGTGATATAAAGTGTTCAAAAGAAGTATGAGAAAAGGCACACTCTATTAAATATTTAAATGGAATAATACAAAATAAAATTCAGCACCAAAATTAGTAGGAAAGGAGTTCAAAAGAAAAAAGTATCTGTGTGGGCAGTAATGGTCTAGAGTAGTTCCACTGTCAAGTCATTTTAAAGCAAAAATTGTCATGTAACTCTCTTCCAGTTCCTTCCTTTCAGCATCCCTGACTCCAGGTATTCACTGTCCTCCCAAGACCTTCCTCCTTCCTCCCTCAGCCACATACAATATACAACACCAGTTGGCCTAAGGAACCCCACTATGAACTTCTCCTACCAAGCAGGCCACATAAGATCTTTTCTCCTTTCTCCTTTTCCCATAGGTCATCCCATCTTACCCATACAGTAGACTGTCTTCTCCTTGGGGTCTTGTTTTCTGCTAGGAAATTCACATATTAATTAAAGGTGTAAACTTACCTAATCTCATATGCCTTCAGGACTAATTCAAGGAATAATATTGAACACCAGCTTAGGCGAGGTGGTTGGTGGTAATAATATTTTTGACCAGAAGATCAATCTATATACCTACATGTCCTGCCAATGCATATCCCACAATGATGATCTCTGGGTTTAGTTGGCTTTCCTGAAAATAGGGATAAATGAGATGTTGACTGCAATAGATGAAGTATTGATTGCAAAGATTTCACTTGGAGAGTGCTCACAGGACACACACCTGTTTGGCAGTTAAGAGACAGTTGAGGGCAAGGGAGCTGACTTGCAAAACTGTTGCGGTTGAGGCCCCAGCCAATCCTTTAAGGGGCTGACTCCTCAGAGTTGTCCCATATTGAGGCATAGAGGCTGGACCTTTTATCCTCATATCATCCAGTCATTGGTCATGAGCTTCCCCTTAGAGGTAGGGGTTCCTGGGTCAACGTTCCTGTAGTAGAGGACGATTTCCAGGAGGAAACACAGTGTGGGTGGACAGCAGCCAATACGCCCAGCAGCTGGGGGACGGAAGTGTTATTCCTGAAGAGAGAATCTCACAAGGAACCAAAGTATGAGGGCAAGATTGGGGC
Organism: Puma concolor; assembly: GCF_028749965.1. NCBI lineage: Eukaryota > Metazoa > Chordata > Mammalia > Carnivora > Felidae > Puma > Puma concolor. Next base: position 219,889,748 of record NC_141667.1, read on the forward strand.
AGTATTTGTTAGTATTAGGTTTCCCTGAACTTCCAAGTTATTTTTAAGACCAGGTTCCCACACCAACAGAGTGTACATTTATATTATTCCCTTATACCTACCATCTGTTCCTTAAATGATTAGCAATTAAGCCCTTCAATAAAATACATATATATTCAATGATATATGTATCTATATAGAAAGATAGATACATATATTGTGTATCTACCTATCTATCTATACATACTGAGAGATAACAAACATTCTATAATGAATGAAGTTTGATCACTCAAGATGGTTGCCTTGATCACCTTAATAGAGCCAGGTGATAGTATAAGGAACTCCCTAGTAGCCTCAAGAATGCGATCAAGTTCTTGATGACCTTCTTGAGGGATGCAGTGAACTCTGAGGCCGATGTTACAGTTGCAAAAATACTAGCATACATTAAGCTCTGGTTTTCAAACCATACATTCTGAAGGAAATTGTATTTTTTATTACCCTTGTAATGAGACAAGAAGTCTTGCCCTTATGGAATCTATACATTGACACACATGGAAGAAAAGAGCCTTCTGAATAACCATGATTTTGCAAACTCTTGCTTCCTTAACTAATTAAAAATGGAATTTCATACTTTCAATTTAGTACACAGTCTAAATTTTAATTTATCACACTGCACTTCTAAATGTGAATCTCATGAAGAGAACAAAGGTCTTCATTTTGGAACAGGTAATTTAACATGATGCCACTTCATTTGAAATATTCAGACTCAGCCTTCCACCAAAAATAACTGGTGTTGAATTCAAAATACATCCCACTGGGCCAAAACTGATATCCTCTAATTATACAGTCTAAATTTGTGATGGTCTTCGCTGAGTCTGTAATTTCTTTAGACATATTCTTTTTTTGAACCATCGTACTTGTGACAGATATTAAAAATTGTTGTTTGGGACTCCTTAACATCATTTTGAAATTCAATTTGTACACACCCCACTCCCCCCCATATATCAATCACATCAAATCATGAGCTCTTTGGCCAGTTTAAAGCTGGATGAGTTTGGAATTATTACTCAGAAGGTTGAAAACTGTGGAAGATGGCTGGATAAGCATCAAGCATACAAGTCATAAAAATTGACTTCAGGCAAAGGGTCTGATAATTCAATTAATTTAAGTGGCAATTGTATTAAGACTATTACTAATTCCCTGAAAAAGAGTAAGAACTTCCCAGTATGTAATCTCTAAAGGTAGATTTGATGCCTCTTCCAGGAATAGTTATACTCAGAGAAATTTACACCACCATGTCACAGGTAAAGGATGTGACATAATGCTTTGTGAGATCCCGCACTGAACAGCTACATGTTCTTGTATTATCCACTCAATTTGGGGGGCAAGTAGTGTTGCTTGTGAGAATATCGTTAAACTCCATTAGCAGAAGCAAACTGGTTCCTCTAAGATTGTGTGTACAAACATGCAGGGAAACCCTGTAATAAACGTGTTTATCAGAGCTAAAAGGAAAATTAAAGGTTGGATTCCTGTTTCTCTCCACATGTAGATTTGACTAAAATGTAGTGGTGGGGGCAGTGGGGACATGTAGGAAAGATTAGATGGTTTGGAAATAATTTATCCTTCTCAGTTTAATTGGAAATACTAATAAGGACAGGTCCTTTTGTCTTTCCCTTTGAGCTTTTAAAAGGCAGGATGTTCATAATAATGCTTAATACTTAAATAATACCTTTCTTCTTCAAAGAGTTTTAAATACAGTAACTACCTGCTAGATTCTGTTCCCAACAGGCCAGAAGAGCGTCTTACCTCAAACCCAGCTAAATTGTTGAATGGCGCATGTTAAAGTACAATGCTAGAGGAAAATAGGAAGAAAATAATTGATCCACAATCACCTCATACCGTAAAATCATAGAATGACAGGTTAAAATCCTGAGCCCTTTTATATCCTTTAAGATCTACTGTATTTTTCAATAAAATTTAATATTCTTTTCTTATTACAAAAGGAATATATGTCCATTGCAAAAGATCTAGAAAGTATGAGCAAGGGGAAAAGAAATCAGTTTAGTGAATGCTAAGTCACTTCATAGGTTGTGATGGTGGCCCCCTAACCTTCATCATTTCTTTGTTTTCACAAAGTGCAGTGAGTCACAGTGAAATACTGGACGTTTAAGCCTGAAAGCAGTTCTAGGATAACTGGAGAATGCAATGAATCTGTAAAGAAATGAGATATAACGAGGTGCATTTAAATCAAGGAACTTGATTTTTTTTTTTTTTTTTTTTTGTAACTTTACGTCATCTATTCTTTTAGGAGAGGGGAGAAGCAGAGCACGAGAGACAATCCTAAGTGGGCTCCATGCTGGGCAATCACAATCATGATCACGATCATGATCACGACTGTGAGGTTATGAGCTGAGCCGAAATCAAGAGTCAGATGCTTTACCAACTGGGCCACCCAAGTGCCCCTTAAGTCATCTATTCTCAGTCAAAAGGGTTTGGTTTCATTTCTAACGGCCAAAATATTTACTAAAAGGTGTTAGCCACGTTTTGCTAATTTTTTTCTTCTGAATCATCCTGATTCTTTATTCACGTATTTATTCATTCAGCAATTAAGTATTGAGAATAATATGATGTGCGAACAGTTTTGCACTAAGAGCTGAAGAAAGTGTTTAATCAGAGAAAAGCCTGAGAACCTAGCTTCTTGTTCTCTGAGTTGGATTCATCTGATTTATAACAGTATATGCAACTAATACCAATATTTGAAAGGCAGACTTGAACATGTACTTAGAAGAAAAAACCCTTTAAAGATCTTGGATTTCTCTTATTTCACTTATAAATGTAATATTTCACAACAGATTCTAGATCAAGCTAATTTAAAGATTTATTTTTCATACCACTGAGTCTTATCTGAACTACACAGACCTGCTTTCTCCCTTGAGAAGCTTTTAATAATACTTCTTATTTAACTCCTCATATAATATAAATTTTACTATGAAGAGAAACAGTATATAAATTTGGGGGTAGGAAGAAAAAAAGTTGTGCATGTTCCAGATAGAAAAGGTGAAGATCTGAAGGGGAAAGAGTAAACATGTTTCAACCAGCTAAATCTGTCCTTCTTTTAAGGGTTTTCCTGGAGGTCCTACCCAATAATTTTAGTGCACATCTTAGAATTGGGACATCAATGCCCTCTTCTGTAAGGAAGACTGGCAAACATAGGTTTTCATTTTCTTTTGTTTTTATGGCATGTATGTAAGAAAAGGAGAATGCACATTAGGTAGGTTACTATCTCTGCCACAATAACTAACATGGGACATTTTTTATATATGCAGGTGTGTGTAGATGTACACATTCCCAAAAAAACTTGATCTAAGAGAGGGAGGAAAAGATAAAATGAGTAAAACTTTTATACAGGTAGGGAAGTTTGAATCTACAAGAGATTGGTTTTAGAATTAAGTCTATGAGAATTCTCCATGAAAAGAGAATTTATTCATTTCCAATTCAAGTTAACAAGATTGGGGGTGGGACCCATGATGCATAGAAATAGTACCTGCCCTCAAGGAATTCAGTCTAATGACACAGACATTTAAATGAATAATTTTAGTATAACATAAAAATCCCAGTTGCGCTGAGAAAGCATAAGGGACTATGGGAGAGGTAGGAGAGCTTTGGGAAGGAATAGAAGTAGAGGAGTCTACATGTGCTCTGGGCTTAACAGATAAGTAAAAGTACACCAGGGGGATGGAACAAGGGAGACTTTTCAGAGCAATAAAATACAATGTGTATCAGGCGCTGACTGGTGCATGTGTAGCCCAGATTTCTCAGAGTTTGGTGTATGAATCATGCATCCCAGATAGGATACTCCTCCCCTACTGATTCTGATTCAGTTAAATCAGTGTTTCTGAACATGCTCTTCAGAATTCTTATGTACACCAAAGTTTGAGGACCCCCTGTCTAGCTTGATGCATGAGAAACTGGATCAAAGAGGCTATCCAGGACCCTATCAATATCTTCTTACATTCCTGTCTTGTACCATTCCAATGATATTTCTACAGAAATAGAGTGTAACTGTATTTCTGAATTATGTGTTTTTGACTCTTTCTCAGACACTTCTCTGGGTCATACCCTCAACTGAAGTTCTGGCTCTGAACCTATCCCACGAAACCAACTCAATCAGAACAACACAAAGATGTTGAAGGCTTGGTTCTGAGATTTTATCTACTGTTTGTGTGAAAGACCCCTTTGGTAATCTAGGGAAGCTATGGACCTCACTTCTAAAAATAATGTTTTTAAATGCATAAAATAATACACATAAAACAAAGTAAACCAATTACATTGAAACACACTTATCAACATATTGAAAAAAGGGAAATAAATTTACACTATTATGTGATCCTTTCTCAATGCACTAAATAACAAATACACACACGTATATAGATAGATAGATAGATAGATAGATATAGATACATAATAGGCAGAGATAGATTTAATATGAAAGTTATTGTTTCTTGATGGTGGTTTTTGACAAAGTAACATGTATGACATATCAAACATGAAAGCATATATTATTTTTTTTAACGATTCACATTCACGGACCTCCTGAAGTTGTATGGGTCTCTGTGGACCCCACTTCAAGATATCAAGAAGATTATCTAGTCAAGTTGTCCTCAAATGGGACAGTACTATGCATCTGAGAAATGTGAGGAGGCAATCTGAGTTATCACAATAGCTGAGGGAATGCTACTGGCCATTAGAGGAGAGGAGGGCCAGAAAAGCTGACAGCCTGTAATGTGCTAGGGAACTCCCATGAAAAAAATCAAAACAAAACAAAAAACCAACACCGTGCTGTCCGACATGACTCTCCAGTGCTTTTGCCACATATACACGTAGGTGAATATCCTTCCATAATCATCTGAACCTAAAATCTATCTCCATTTTACCTAGGAACATAAAAAGAATACAAGCTGAATTATCCAGTGATGCAACTATGATGTAAATTGAAAAATAATTGTAATTTATGTTCTTTAAAGCTTTACTACGGATTGTTCACCTTTTTAGAAAATTATGTCACTAATAGCAAGGCCAATCAAGGAATCCGAGTCTCAAATAACAACATATCTGTAGCTTGTGTCTATTGTATTCATTGTGATTCTATGAATGGATGTGCATAGAGGTGTGTGTATGTGTATAGTTTTAATAAAGAGGCTCTTTATCAAAATATCAAATATAAAGTAAAAGATAAAATGAGTAGTAAGATAGATAAATAATAAAATGCACATGAAAAATACTGATGATATTAAGTATTGCTTTACTTCTCCTAAATCCACAATTCAATATTGTAAGTAGATGTACACATGAGACTACTTTACTATGTCTTCTAGTGTGGTCATATTCAAACGTTTATTTACATATCAAAATGTACATTATTTTTGATAACTTACTTTCCTTTTACCAATACATTATATAGCAGTTCTAGCGTTGTATTGATTGCTGAGACATTTTATATACTGTTAAGTTATATTAGCTATGTATTTTACTTCATGAAGTAAAGAGAGCATTACAAAATATTAATCATGGAAAGATATACTGGGTCCAATATGGTTAGGAACCATTTAATCCAGGCTAAAAATCCTCATAAACCTTCCCTAAAAAGCTATTAGAGTGCATGTTTCATTTCACAAAGAAAAGTGAACCTGATGGGAAAGTAGGTTATGAGAAGCAACAAGGAGCACAGAATTAGCTAAAAAGTATGTTAGTAAATATAATTGAGTGTAAATTAATACATAAGTGTATTTTTATGTTTATTTGAACATTTTAAACATACATTCAAACTTTAAAGGTAACAAAACCAGTAACACAATGGGAGGATTGAGGAAATAGTGGAGTTGTATAAAGTATGCCAAACTGAATCTGTGTTCTGCAAGAGGATAGAAGTAGAAATAAACAAATAAATAAATCCATTAGTAGAACAGAAAAATAATATATAATCTCCAAGTCAGCAGAGAAAATTATAGGGCACATGAAAAATTTCATTTAACACTTAGGAAGCAGAAGAGGGGGGAGAATGCAAAGAAAACACAGTAGAAAGAAGAGGAATCACAATAAATATAAGTAGATTATTCCTATAAAACAATCAGAATGCATAAAAAAATAAAGCCTAATTCTATGCTGCCTCTACATGACACATCTAAAATATAACTGCACAGAAAGACTAAAAATAAAGGAATAAAAAATTATATATGCTAAATCAGACGAATAGAAAGAAATCGTAATTGCAAAAATAAAATGAGCCAAATAGAATTTAAGACAAAAGTATTAACAAGATAGAGAGAGATGTTGAATAATAGTAAGAAAGAATGATTCAGCAAGAAAACATACCAATCTTTGACATATTCATACCTAAAAACATAGCCCCCCCCAAAATATATAAAACATTATCTTACTGAATTACCAGGAGAAATAGACAAACTGACAATCTCAGTGGAAGATTTTAAACTGAGAGCTCAAATAAATAAATAAATAAATAAATATAAAATAAAATAAAATAAACAAAGTTCAGGCTCAGAATGATTAATAAGAATATTTAAGAGTTGAACAAGAAAAATAACCAGCTTGATCCAATAGATATGAATAGACTTTGCACCAAATGGAAAATACACATTCTTTTCAAATGCACATTTTAAAAAACTGACCACATATCACATCATCAAAGAGAGTTCAACAACTTAAAAGAATAGCTATTATATAAAACATGTTCTCTGCCCAGGATTAAAAATAATAACAAAGTTCGAGAATAAAATGTGACTTTAAAATATTTGGAAAGAAAAAAAATGTACTCCTAAATAACTCTGAATTACAGAGAAAATCATAATAGAAATTAAAACACTAATAGAGAACTGAATGCCAATAAATGCATACACATAAGGCCACAGGAAGTACTTGTTCAATGAGTAAACCAGCATCCAGAGCCTTTGACTCCCAAGCTGATGGCTTTCAATTGTCATTATAAAGAATACCAAATTGAAATACGTGAAAAATAACCTATAAAAATAAAACACCAGGTAAACTAAATAAAAAAATAATTTTCAACTTGTCAGGGTAAGATTTCAAAAGATACTTAAGGTTAAAAAAAAAAAAGATACTTAGGGTATCTAATAGAAGAAATGTTTTTAAGGGCTCACTTTAAATGGTACTATTCCTATGTGATAAATGGGCCAGAAAGAAATCTTGTTCATAAAGTAAGCAAACAAACAAAAAATCCAGGGGTAAAATAATAACAGACCCTTCATTAAGAATACCAGCATTGATTAGCTTACCTAGCTGAGAGAAAACCAGAACTTTACATAATACATAGGGCGCTCCTGAACCTATCAGCTATGAATTTAATGAGCTTAACTAGAGTCTTCACCAAAGTATGAGTTGATGGAAGAGGGAAATGTTTCTTATTTGGCTGTACCTATTTCAATTATTCCCTTGGTAAAGAGGAAAAAAGAAATTACTTGAAAAAGTAAAATGAACTGAAAACCCAATAGAATATTTTATATCCTTTTCCTGAGCAGCAAGCATTTTATCCTGGTGAAAAGAGACAAATTTTAACACTAGGTATCATTTAAAGGTCTTTGCCAGCATCTTTTTGTATACTGTTCAATTCAATGGAAAACTACTGCAATAATCTTTACAATTCTATTCTAGAAAATTTCACCAACAGTATACAAATGTCATTATTGAGAAAAGTTTAAGCAGGCATCTTAAGGATAATCGACTCACTTTACTTTGTGTTACCTTTGCATTGTAGAGACAAACTTTATCCAAAAGGAATAAAACATACTGTCTTCCACTATATAAATACTCAGGTATTTTCTAATTCATCATTTTATTCCTTCTTCTTATAGGTAAAATGTTTGTTTCCTTATAATAATGCCTTTAATGGAAAAAGTTATTGGATTTGCCTTTTCTTCACATCAGATGGGTTGTTTTTTTTAATTTTTTTTTTTAATCTTTATTGTTGAGAGAGAGACAGCATGTGAGCAGGGGAGGAGCAGAGAGAGGGAGACACAGAATGTGAAGCAGGCTCCAGGCTTTGAGCTATCAGCACAGAGCCTGATGTGGGGCTCAAACTCACAAACTGTGAGATCATGACCTGAGCCAAAGTGGGACACTCAACCAACTGAGCCACCCAGGCACCCCTGGGTTGCTTTTTTTTTTTTAATCCCCTTTTCCCAAATAAGGTATTGGCTTTGAAAGAAAGATAACTAATTTGAACTCCTCTAACTAATTTGAAATCCTTTGCGACTCAGTGAAGTTAAAGACCTGGTTATAATAGACAATCTACATTCAAAGCACAGGCAGTCCCCAAGTTGCAAATGGGTTATATTCCAAAAGTTAATTTGAAAGTCTGCTGTTTAGAACTTGTAAAGGCATTTTGCCATGGAAACAAAGTTATAAATGACAGTTGAATTTCCAGGCTAGCCCACAAAAGCCTGTCTAACCCATAATGTGTTTGAATCCAATTGCTTCAAGGAGAGGTTTGTACAGAACATAATAGTCCACTGACAGGCTGATTGGTGGTCCACTTTGCCATCTCTCTCAATTTAGTGTTGTTGGCTTGTCATTTTAATATTTCTTCATTTTATCCCCTAAAGATGTATTAGTCAAATAATAATACCTTTCTATAAAAAGTACTGAATTCATTTCTCATAGCCGTAGATTATTTTAGAACTTTGATTTATCTTAAAGCAAGGAATAAATAAGTATTCCTTTTTTCTCTGTGATAAAAATCCCAGTTTCTTTCTTTAAAAGGTTTTTTTGTTTGTTTGTTTGATGTGTTTTTGGCCCATCCTGAAATTTATGCTAAGTCAAAATTCTTCTTCTAATCATTTAGTTTGATGGCAGTCTATAAAGGTTTTTCTCTTGTTTTGTTTTAATTTTCTGGTTATCTTAAAAAGTCTTTGATAGCAACAGTGGCTTGACAAATATCAGTGATGAAGTCCATTAATCAACAATACCAAACAGCTTTTCACTTTTGCTGTTTCACATCTCTGACCCTTGATTAAAAATAAATGGTTGCTAAATACCTCACGTGTCAACCAAAGTCCCTCTTAATCTGGCCCCAACCTACTTTTTCTGCCCTGTATCTCCATACCTTCCAACTCAAACTTCTGCACAGGCTAATTTCTTACCCCCAGGCACACTTGGCATCTTCCCAATCTCATGCCTTTGTTAGCTATTGTTGCCATTAAAGTGCTCTCCTCTGATCATTCTATTTGAAGCCCATTCTTCAAGGTTCACTTCCAATTTTACCCCTCCTGAACTAACATGGACTAGTGGAAAGAATGTGTTAGAGTCAAACTATGAACCTCAGCTCTGCTGCTTTCTCAGCTGTGTGTATGTGAACATATGTTTAGCCTCTCAGAACCAAAGTTTCTCATCCATAAAATGAGAGTTGTACTTTGATCACAGTGTTGAAGATTAAGTAAAAGAAGTTGAATTTAAAAAGCATAATGCCTGTGTTTGATCATCCCATAGCAACTGATTGCTTGCCTTTTTGAACCCCTGTAGCAAATTTTATCTGAGCTATTCATTTCAAATGTTATATCTCTGAATGTCTTTTTGCATGAGTATATTTTGTCTCCCTAACCGGGTATTTTAAATCTATCTGGTTAAAATCTATCAAAATCCAAGCAGAAAATCAGAAACCATGTAGGTATTTCAAACAGAGGGATTTAATTCAAGGAATTAGTCACATAGATATTGAAAAGCTGAAGGGGCAAATGGGGGATTCTGGAGGAAGTAGCTAACACCTGCTGGTCTTCAGAGGGGGGCAGAGAATGAAATGAGAAAAACCTAGTTGCTGGAGGAAGGGGGTCCTCATTTAGTTAATACTCAGGTCTCTGATGGAGAGGTTGTATGGCTAGTGCTTATACTTACAAGGGGGCACAATTGGGTAGTCCAAGTAGCCATTAAGGGATGTGGCACAACCACTGCTAAAGATACTGTGGCTATTTTGTAGTTCTTACCTTTTGACAAGATTTACATACAAGAAGCAGGTCTTGTCTCTCCTTTCAGTCTCCCTCTAGTTACTACAGCCTCCATTGGCTGATCCTGAAAGGGAGGCAGCTGATGAGGGAGTCTGGGGAACGTAGTCTCCAGACCTAGCCCCAGCATCCCAGAGCACAGCATAAAAGGATGGTCTTGGAGCTGAGAGCAAAAGAGAAATAATCAGCACAAAAAGTAAATTTGTTAAGGTCAGGGCATTTTTTCTTTGTACAGAGCCTTCTATATAAAAGTTATTCTGTAAGTATTTCTTGATTTATTCTCTCCTTTGCTATATACCCCTCTCTGAAGCATATTTGGATTATATATTTAAATTAGATCCTTACAAGAAAGAAGTTTGCTCTTATTCTATGTTAAGATGCTTAGTGTAATATCAATGTTCAATAGATACTGTTTTAAGAAAATTAATATAGTAAAGAATTTCATTAACATCCAAGTCCCTCATCCGAAGCATTTGATTATTTTTGTAGCTGGGGTCACAGCTTGAGCTCAAATGATTTTATTGCCCAAGGATTTGAGCATGTTTGGGCACATCTATAGAGCTGGTAGAGCAGGCCTATGTAGAGAGGAAGGAAAAAAAACTCATCCTAAGAGAGAAATATAAAAAGTTTGCTTCAAGATTAATTGCCCAGTGTTACAGGAAAAGGCTTAGTGGAACATGTTCTCTATTCCATGAATTCAGGCCCGAGTTCTAGAGGTTCAAACAAATTATATAATTATATGGTTCACTAAGATGTACATGGGATTTTGGAAGCTGAAGACAAGTGCAACAGGAGATAGTGCCCAGGGAAAACTGTACCTTGGTACAGAGATGCCTCAAGTCAGAGGTTGGTGGTCTTAGCATAGACAACACTGTAGTCAGGGAACTTTGTTGGCTTTGGAAACAATAGAAGAAAACACCTCAATAAGCCAGAAGAGGAGAGAAGAAAGAGTGAATATCATGGAATTGCTTAGAGGACTAATTCTTGGAGTGTACCTGCACAGATCTCTTGGGAGTCTTAGAATCATCTGGAAGAAATTTGACTATGGATGTGAGTAGTCTCAAAGAATAGTCTCTATGAGAGTTCTACCACAACCCTACTTTTATTCTCAGTCTGCTGTAGCTTGGGAAAATGAGCTACACTTAAATTTCCAATGTTTTAAGTTGTTATTTTCTCTAATTTAAAGCTGAGTATTTATTTGATAAAAGTCATCTTCTGTTATTTTTTAAATGAGTCTCTATTTTATTTTCTCTTAGTAATGGTTATCATTATTTGTAACAAATTTTAGCTTTTATCTTTTCAACATAATAGTGCTGAGTTTACATCTATACATATGTGCAATGTAAAGAGAAAGTAAGGTTGAAGTTCAGATGTGCGTTGGTTTTCAAAAATTTAATATATAAAAATTTGAAATAAAAAAATAAAATTAGTATTTTATTTACTTAACTAAAAGCACACAATTTACAAACAATTTCTCTAGTTTTTCTCATTACTCTACCTCACTGTCCTTACAAAAAAAAATTGCCTGTTTTATCTGTATATTATATGTAAAAATTAAAGGCAACTTATTGCATAAAGGTATTTACACTATTAGCACAGATAATTGTCTACTAGTTTTAAAATGCAATTTGGTTTAAATATTTATTCTTGAAATTTGAGGAAAAGCTTTAAGTTTGATGACAATTTAGATTATTTGATTTTTCATTTCTTAATTCATTGAATTAGAAAAAAATTTTTTTTTCTGGCTGAAAATCTCATTGCTATCTAGATCATGTATTGCTCTGGTTTTGAAATTTGCTTTTTTGAAAAACAGAAAAGAAAAGAAAAAGTAGTTTGGGAATAGTTTTTTCAAATCCCAAGTCATCTTCGGCCTCATTATCCTTATAGATGCCTATCTCCTTCTTCTTTCTTTAAAATTGATTCATATGTCATCTGGTTATGCTGGATAATGATCGTGGTGTGTTCAACCCCAGGGCTGCTATCAGAGCCTCCTAAAGCTGTACAAAACATCAAAGAGCTGTTGACAGTCTAAAAGACAGATATAGAAACCTTATTTCTTCAACCTAGAGAAAATCCTTATAATCTGTCTATTCTTGTATAGCCCCTCCAGGTCAGGAACCTATTCAATGAGTCCTGGCCAGTAACCAGAGAAGACTTTTCCCTCTGTGGAAGTAAGACTGTCTCTAGCAGCATTACTTTGAAACCATATCATTAACATTGACAAATTTGGACCATTAGGATGATCATTTTGTGATTAAAGAATTCCTTGGTGCTTCCTAATTGGCTTCTCTATAAAGAACAAACAATATAAAAGACTTGAATCATAGATGAGCCATTTTCTTGAACAATTGAGTCAATCCTCAATTCAACTCCATGTCACAAGAGAAAGAAACCATCTTATTTATGAAAGTTGACACTGTTTGAGCTGCTCTAAGGTGCTCAAAGTATGACCCATGGACTACCCTAATCAGAATCTCTTGGAGTGATTATAAAATGCACATTCCTGAGTCCAAATCTTGGTGTGTGTGTGGGGGGGGGGGGGGGGGGGACACATGGTAGAACCACTATATCTTAACTCAGCACCTTAGGTGATTTTTATTCATGCCAAAGTTTAAGAATTAATTCTCTAAAACAGAGTTATTCTTTAGCATAGTAAATCACCCAAATGCATCTTTTTTATTTTGAAAAGAAAGCTAAAGTTCCCAAAGCTACTCTGGATAAAAATGAGGACAGAAAACAAAGAGCCAAATTGCTTTGAATAATTAACAAGAGGGGCGCCTGGGTGGCGCAGTCGGTTAAGCGTCCGACTTCAGCCAGGTCACGATCTCGCGGTCCGGGAGTTCGAGCCCCGCGTCGGGCTCTGGGCTGATGGCTCAGACCCTGGAGCCTGTTTCCGATTCTGTGTCTCCCTCTCTCTCTGCCCCTCCCCCATTCATGCTCTGTCTCTCTCTGTCCCAAAAAAATAAATAAACGTTGAAAAAAAAAATTTTTTTTTTTAAAATAAAAAATAATTAACAAGAATTTGGGAATTGTCCTCAGGTGGCTTTCAAGAGAGATGGCTTTAGGGGGTCCCAGAAATTTAGAAAATTGTGGAGAAGGTTCTTGTTAGAGTGAAGGTCCACAGCAACATAGTAACAGGGTGGGGTTTGAGGAGAATGATGGCCAGTGAGAAATTCCATGTAGCAGGAATGGCCAACATTCAATGTCAAGTGGCTTCCTATTTTGTACCTTATTCCCTTTGCTTTAAGGGAAGGAGCTGTTCCATCCACAGAGTAAAGCATAGTTGGGAAACCACAGTGAGGAATGAAGATTGCAACAGGTTCAAGTATTTGGAGCAAGATTGACCGTAGCCAAGTCTCTTCCTATGTATCTTAGCAAATATTGAAGAAGGTTCTGTACTTCCTTTACCTCACCAGGTCACAATTAGCCAGGATAACCAATCACCTAGCTATAATTTGTTTATTGGGCATCAGACATGTATGAGGCATTTTCACGCATTATGCCATTTAATCCTGCAAAGTAGACATTTTATCTTTAGTTTACAGATGAGGACATGAGGCTCAGAGGATAATGTGTTCCCAAGATTAATCAACCAGTCAGTAGTACAGCTGAGATTCAAGCCTAGATTTACCTGACTCCAAAGTCTCTCCTCCTCCACAGTATACCACACTCCTCCTCAGAGACAAACAAAAGCTTCTGGGTGCTTTAACTGGTCTACCTCCAGATCAATTGCTTTCACCTCCCTCTCCTCTATCAGACTTGTACCAATTCCCCATCTCAAGAGAAGAGCAATGGAGATAGTGTTTTCTGTAGCTCTTTCCAGAGCTAGGACACCCAACGTTGCTCAGAGAATTCAGTCAGCATAACCCTTCCAACTCGATCTGCTGCCCTATCTCCCTTCCCCACCAAACTTTTTCCCCCAAACTTCTTGAAAGACAAATTTCCACTTGCTCTTTAGCTGCTTTAGCTCCTTCTTTGTCTTCAACACACTGTATCTTGTCAAATGTTGTGAAGGGTCTGAGATTTTATGTTCCTTGCAAGCTAATAATTCAACCTGCTACAGTTTCTTGGATGCTAGCAGAAGACCTGAGCCCTCTGGGTCAAAGGACTGTATTACACATGACACAGAACCAGCTTCATGTTCCTGGCATGTCCCTTGTCAGCCAAGTCTCACCTAGGGGCAACATGGTGTGGCCCAGCTAATGCTACATATGCAGTGGGTTTGCATTACATCTGAGGAACACCAAGCTTAGAACCCTCCAGTCTTTTATAATGGGTTGCAAACAAAGCCGCTCACCCTTCGCCACAGAAGGAGACAGTATCATAGTGGATAGTAAAAACTGTGCCCTCTATTCCAGTGGGAGACACTATTTCTATCTTCCAAGGATGTCATACAAACATTCTGGAAAAGACTGATTAGAACAAAAGCTGCTAGCACCTCTGTTCACAAGACATACAGAAATATATATGACAGTTCCATGGAGAATTGTCTCCCAACGTATTCTTGTATCTCTTCCCACTAATCATACAGAAGATTGCACTCCCAAAAGTGCTCAGTAATCTCCTTCTTCATTGTATAATTCATAACATTCTAGATGCCTAGAAGGGACCTCCCAGAATAAATTCAACCATTCAAGTAATATTTATGGGGTGCCTACTTCATGCCAGGCACTGTGGAAGCAAAACTAGGCACTGTCCTTCTCATGAAGGGAGCAATGAAAACATGCCTAGTATTAACACATACGAAAATGTTGCAAGCTGTGGTAAGTCATAGGGAGAAAGGTACATCTGTGGTAGGAGAGATGACATCAACAAGGGGTCTTGAACTTGTCTGGTAAGTCAGAAATGTTTTTCTTCACTCAGATGAGTAAGAGATAAGATGGTTATAAGGGAGAAGACAAGAATGTGCAGAGAGCCTGTGGCTTTGGGGATCACAGCATATCTGAGAAACTAAAAGGAGGTCAAGAATTCTCCCATACAGGAAGCAAGGGGAGACTGATAGGAGAAGGGACCGGAAAAGGCAAGACCTCACACAGTCTGGTAGGCCACCTTAAGAATTCTAGTCTTAAAGCAATAAGAAGCTGTTTAAGGGTTTCATGTGGAAATGACATAGTCTTATTTGCTTTTAGAAAGATCATTTTGGCTGCAAAGTGGACAATGAACGGAAGAGCTTAGACTGTATGCAGTGAGACCAGAGTGGATTGGTGACAAATGGTAAAAAGTGGACCAATTTGGAAGATAAAATTGTCGGGACTTGGTGCTACAATGAATATAGAAAATGAGGGAGAGACCAGGGATGACTACTACATGTTTGATTTGAACAACTGGAGATGAGGAGAAAGGAAAACAAGAAGAGTTTGTGAACTCAGTTGGACTAAACTTTGTAGCTTTGAAACATTAAGTGAACATGTCAATAAAACGGTATCAGATTTGGAATTTAGGGGAAAGGTCTGGACTAGAGACATATATGTGGAAATTATCAGTATATAGGAAACTAAAGCCATTGATGTGGGTGGTGATGTTTAGGCCAAGAGATTATAATAAAAACAAAAAAGAACCTAAGCTGAATTGTGAAGCATTCCTATATTTAATAGCTCAGGAGAGGAGAAGAAATCTGCAAAGGAATTAGAGAAACAATAATAAGAAGTGTAGGAAAAAAACCAAGAGTACAGGGCCAAAGGAAGAAGTAATATTCAAAGAAATAATTGGTCAAAGTGTTGACTATTGTTGAGATTTTAAGAAAGATGATTGAAAATGACCCTTATTTTATTGATAAGAAAAATGAAGCACTGAGAAGTGACTTGTTCAAAGCTGATGTAAATTCTTGTCCCTTTCTGGATTCCCAGAGAATTCATACTGGTGCCTGTGTTAGGGTTATTTATGTGTATGATTCATTCTCTCCACAGGACATAAATTCCCCAGTCCTCACTTGACTCAACCTTACAGTACTGCATATTGTTGAGTATAATCTCTACATCTGCTTCAAGGATATTCTGGAATTATGTGTTAGTCTCCTTCGAAATAGCTGTTCTTCCTTGTTGTGCCTATACATGTAGGTATGCCCAGACTTTTTAAAAATATAGTGTTGTTGTTTTTTTTTTTTAAATACCATTTGGCTTTTTAAAAAGCTCCTAAGTAGGAAGCTTTGGAAATTACTAGCTTGGAGTTAGGTTTGGAAACCACTAGCTTAGTCTCAGACCGAACAGAGCTGCGGTAGTAATATGGAGAAGCCACCCAACTCGCCCACATTCTGATAAATCCTCATATTTTAAAACAATATACAGTTATGCTTCAGTTATTCAGAGACCAGCTTTCCAGCAATTTTGTCTGGAAGAGGGCCAAAACTCTTGTTAAGGAAACACCTCTCCAAGGGAAAGAACTTTTGATAGTGAACAGCAATAAAAATATCTCAAGATACCACTTGATACAGAGTCAGTGTCCTATTTACTGATGGGAATAAAGGATTTCTCTCATTAGCGGGCTGTGGATATAAACATCTGATCAGTCATCAACTGGAGCCATAGAGAAACACCATCAAGAAAAAAAACAGTAAAAAATAAACAGTAAGTAGAAAGGATGAGAGGAAGGCTCAGAGTGGATAGACAGATGAGGAGATGAGAAGCAGTGACAGATTATTAGAAAAGGTGATGAGAACATTCCAAAGAGAAAAAAAGAGATCACCAGAGTAGGGATCCTATGCCTCAGCAATCCCTTGAGACTTTAGCATAAGGCCAAGGCATCGCATTTGATGGTCAATCATCGGCAAAGGATTTCATTAGCCATTGTATTCTTTAAGAATGTAGGCAGTAAGTACTTTTTAGAAGGATTTCTGTAAAAGGTTTAAAGTAAAAATACTGCTATATTTAAAGACAGCACAATTAATTGAGTGAAATAGAGCCAGAACAGGAAGCCTGGTTACATTCATCACTGTTTTTAAAGGAACAGTTACTGGGGTTGGACTCTCCGTCCCAAGGACTACTCTCCTTCCCAACTCCTTCAGAGGAATCTGCAAAAGGAAGCAGCCCTGGCCAGCCCTCAGGAATTATTGCAGCGCCCCCAATCGCTGGATTGGGGATTTTAAGAATCTCTGCTCCGTTATACACTGCTGGTAAGTCTTCGTGCTGTTGTACACATTAAGGTAATGGGTTTCCAAGCGATTTGACTGGGGGGACCGACCAAGAAACTAACCCCCACGTTTTCAACTGAGGTAAATATCTAAGTATTTTTGCTTGCGGTAGAGATCCCGGACTCTAAGGGTTTAGGATGGAAAACATCCAACCCACTTCACGTGGCTTCCTATTCCTTGGGGGGAGTGTCTTTAAAAGCACCTGCCAGCGTTAAGTTCTTGTGCTTTCGGAAAGAGGCTGACCCGGCGAGTATCAGGGGGAGCTTTTTACAATTTGGACTGAGAATTGCGTGAGTGGCCCTAGGAATGTCAATTAACTCCGTATTTCCCTAATGTGGTTCGCAGGCTGGCCGCGGAAGATGCTATGTTGAACCTGGCGCAGCCAGGCCTCAGGACAGTCTGCATCCCTGGGGAGAGCGGTGGTCGCCCCGGGAGCGGTGAGCTGGCGCTCGATGCCCAGCGCCAGTGGCTCAGCGGGCGACTCGCGCTCCCGGGAAAGACCCGCGGGGCAGCAGGCGCGGGCGCGGGGCGGGGACGCGGGGTCCGGGCCGGGGGCGCCGTCGGCGAGGCTCGCGCAGCCGCACTGGGCGCGCCGACTCCGGGCTCCTCCTCCTAGCTCCGTAGTAAGCATGGCGGCGGCGGCGTTCGTGGTCCCTCGGGTGAAACAGAAAGCGGGAGCTACGCGGAGAGGGAGCGAAGAGCGGGGCTGAGGCGGCGCCGTCACTGCCGGAAAACCACCCCAACAGTCAGTGCGCCCGCGGCCGCAGCGGCCCCGAGAGCTGGCTCTGCCGCTGAGGTAGAGCGAGAACGATCAGGAACCCGAAGAAGAGGCGCCAGGGTAGCCGCCTTCCTCCGCCTCAAAGCGGCGTGACTCGGAGGTGAGAGCACGGGCGCTCCCTTCGGGGAAGGCGGGGGAGACCGAGCTGTCCCACTCCCGTCCCGCCCCGGAGCAGGCGCCACGGAAACCGTTAGGCTGGGTCTGAGGAGCCGGGGCGCCGAGCGGGACTCGGGCCCGTCGAGGGGCCCGGCCCTTCCCGTCCTCTGGGCGCGCTACGGGCAGAGGGTAGTGGAGGGTGTGTGTCGGGGGCAGGGGGTGGACAGGACCCGTCAACTCGTCGGGCACCTGCCGGGCCCGAGTCTTGCCCAGAGGCGCTTGCGGGGGCGCGACTGCGGCCCCGCCACTAGCCAGAGGAGGCGGTGCGGGGGCGCGGGCGGCCTTCCCTCCGCCCCCCGGCCGGCGGTGAGCAGCGCCGCTCCCGGAGGCTCGGGGGTCGAGTGCGGAGCCCAGGGGACGAGATCGCCCAGCGGCCGCCGCGCCTTGGGCTTCGGCCACCGGGCAGCCGCCGAACTTGAACGCTTTTCTGAAGAGAGTTTCCCCCGTTCATCTTGGGGTTAAAACCTCGAAAACCCGCCCTTGTGTGTTTGATCCTGTTTGGCTGGTGCCGGTAGTACCTGGCGGTTCCTCTACCCGGCTGAGTTAACCACCTGTTCGGTCAGGAGGTTGACTCGAGGCTGCAGTCCTCGCCCTGTTTAACAACCTGGATCTTTGAACTTTTGACACGAGCGGGGAAGGACGCCATGCGTTAGGTAAAGGAAAATGAACAAATAATGTTGTCATACGATCTGGGGCAGAACGGTGGCTCTTTTAATTAACGTAGTCGTTACTCGTTCTTTTATTAAACAGCGTTAAAAGCCTTGAGATATTTTGGAGGGAGGGGGTGTGTAATGGTTGCTGAGGTGTTAGGAATCATGAATTAGAGATTTTCTTTTGTGAAATTTTATTTAAGTTTCTTTGGACACCTTTGTGTCTGAGCATCTTCCAACTAAGAATAATAAGCCGACAAGATTTTTTTTTTTTACGGTATAATGTGTTCAGTATGGACTTTTAAAACAGAGCAACGTAATTATTTGTTTCTTAACTGTATCTGTGTTTTTTTTTTTAGTCTTTGGTCTTGAAACCAAAGGTGTGTTTTTCTGTATTATAAGGCTGAAACAGCTAAAGTTGAACTGTTACTATAATATTTTACCACCTTGCTATTACCAGCACCAGTGCTAAACATATGCTACTCAGGAGTTGGAGCCATATGCTAGGCAGCAACTAATTGAGTTTTGGGGCTATGATCCTGTGTTTGGATAAATATTTAGTTTTTGTGTATTTCCTAAATCTGTAATTCTTGCCATCGTGTAAGTTTTGTTTAAACCACCTAAAAATATTCAGAGAAATGAGTCCCCCTCTGCCTTTTTGGTCTTTTCTTGGTTGAATTGATTTATCTAAAGTAATGAGATAAAGTGCCCATTGAGATAGATGGTGCTCTTAACAGAAAACAGTGATAAAAAGGATTTTTAACACATCTTTTATAACATAGAACCTAAAATTTGCTTTCAGCTTTTTGGCCCACTGATAATTCTTGCCATCACTAATAACACCTGTTAGTAGGAAGAAAGGATGACTTAACAGGGAAAAAAAAAATCTCATTAAAATTTTTATAAATAATGTTATATTAAAAAAATTTAGCCCTGTCATGTTAATTTTACTTTTTTTTTCTCTTTTCATTCATAGATCATCTCTGTTTTCTCATGTAGGTTGACGGAGAAATTTTTTTATCCCAGGCAGGTTGCCTTTAGCCACCTGTATGCTTCTGAATTAACTCCCTCTTTTTCCTTTGTTTCTCCTTTTGAATCCTCAGAATCATTGAATGTTTAGGGAAAATAAACTTCTGATTAACACTGGTCTCAAACATAATTATAAGGGCAATTTGCTTCTCCCAAATTAATGATCTGCATTTGAAAAAACTGGTGCTAGGATTATTATATGGTGTCATCTGTGTCATCACTTTCCTTCGTCATGTGAGTAATTGAGAGCTGATTCATTTTACCATGCATTTAACAATTACCTTTTAGTTGTAAAATTTCTACAGTGTAATATTAAGCATATTTTATTACTAATTACAAAAAACTGTCTTTGACCAACCAGGCACAGGTAAGGACTGAGAGACTGTTAAACCCAGTACAAAAAGAAGGGATAGAGGCTTAATATTCTCATTGTCTTTTGTATCTTTACTTAGGTAAAAAGCACTTAATTTATAATATGCAGTAGTTTTAGTTTAAACTCATTGGTAATATTTATCCTTATTTTAAAACATTTGTGGGGTTTTTTTATGTTCATACATGCAAGGCTTGTGCACCTTATATTTTGCCTATATTTTTATAATACAGTTTGATGAAGTAATATAAAAATTGTTTTAATATCCTTGGTGTATTTTTCTGTGAAAATGAGTTTAGATGGTATCTTTGAGAGTGATGTAGGGATATGCACATGATTTCCAATTTTATTTGGCAGGTAATCAAAAGATAAATGGTTTTTTTCCTAGCAGTCTCTAGCACACTTCAGATAAATTTAGAATATTGAAAATCTAAAGATTTAGAATACAGTGCATGTCTATCCCATTGAATCTTGTAGTGCTTCAATTATCACATTGTAAAAAAAAAAAAGAAAAGAAAAATGGCTCTATGGATATCAATGTCGAGAGCTGCTTGTTAAAAGGACATTAATGGCCAATAGTGTTCAAAGGCAAATTTTGTTTTTTAAAATGTATTGTAAGCTTTTATAATTTTTTAATATATATGTATTTTTATCTACTTATTTTGAGAGAGAGTGTGGGTGTGGGATGGCCAGAGAGAGAGAGAGAATCCCAAGCAGCCTCCGTGCTGTCAGCCCAGAGCCTGACGTGGGGCTTGATCCCAGGAACTGCAAGATCATGACCTGAGCCAAAATTAAGAGTCAGTTGCTTAACCAAATGAGCCACCCAGGCGCCCCTAATTTTTATAATATTTTGATCTCCTTTTATTTCAAAGTATTCAGTAGTCTTGTTATCTCTTGATCCTTATCTCTCTATTCTTCTACTATTATAGTTTTGTCTTCACATACACTTTCCAAGTTGGCAGTGTAGCTTATGGTCTTGCATCCAGTTACTTTGTGGGTGTCCTCCTTTGATATTTCCAATCACTTATCACCCATTACCAGTCCTCAGTTTATTTTTTTCCAAGACAGAGAGGTACACTTGGGAGGTGACATGTGCTAAGAGATTGATGAGCTATTATTAAAGTGGGGATACTAAAGCAGTGTGATATCTTTCCTTCAAGTTGTTTAGAAAATAGTTGTAGATACTAGACTAACACACAGAAAATCATTAGCAAAAATCTGAGATGTCATTATTAAGTTGTGTGGCAAGAAAAGTGAGGCTACTGAGGGCTAGAATGATCATGGAAGACATTTGGAAGAAGTCAGACTTGAAGCTGGGGAAGGACTTAGCAAAAGAATTGACATGCAGAGCTGGAAGTGGTAGCAAGGAGACCAGTCTGAGAGCATCTAAGGATAAGTATTAAGAGGAAGAAAGAAAGAAGGTTGCATACAGATTTTGGCTAAGCCCCAGGGCATGGTCAAAGGAATAGGCAGGACTGGACAAGATAGTTTGGCTGTATCATTATGAGCTCATCACTGGAAGAACTATATGTCTGCTTAGATACATTAATAGGTTGTTTTATGTGTAAGGGATAGCCTTACATATATGACTTATATGTGTTTGTTTATTACAGCTCAGAACATGAATCGGCAAACTTTTACTATAGAGTGCCAGATGGTAAATATTTTAGGCTTTGCAGTTTACTTATGGTCTCTAGTGAGTATCTTTTATTTTTTAAATAATTTTTTATAAATATAAGAATCATTCTTAACTCAAGGGACAAACAAAAATAAGCCAGCTATGGGCTGGATTCGGCCAGTGGACCTAGTTTGCTGACTCTTGCTAATAATTGGGCTAGGTAATTGTCCTTGTAGCATATATGTCAGGTGTTTTATATTGTTTGTCTACATGATTGGTGTGTTTTGTTATGACTATTATTTATATTTGTTCCCTATGTTATAGTAAAAATAAAGAAAATATGTAGAAATAAATATTATTGTAATTATTATTTTGTGGTCAGACTTCTAGCAACAGCCTAGACTAGGTGTTAGAACCTAGTGAAAGAAGTGAAGTGAAGTGAAAGAAGAAAAATCTTTGAGCCAGACCTTCCAGCAGTGAAAATAGGTCCATCATGGCTTGATTTAAAATTCATGTAAAGGTTGGGGTGACTGGGTGCCTCAGTCCATTAAACGTCTGACTCTTGGGGCGCCTGGGTGGCGCAGTCGGTTAAGCGTCCGACTTCAGCCACGTCACGATCTCGCGGTCCGTGAGTTCGAGCCCCGCGTCGGGCTCTGGGCTGATGGCTCAGAGCCTGGAGCCTGTTTCCGATTCTGTGTCTCCCTCTCTTTCTGCCCCTCCCCGTTCATGCTCTGTCTCTCCCTGTCCCAAAAATAAATAAACATTGAAAAAAAAAAAATTTAAACATCTGACTCTTGATTTTGGCTCAGGTCATGATCACACTATTCATGACATCAAGCCCTGTGTTGGGCTCTATGCTGGCTGCATGGAGCCTGCTTGGGATTCTCTCCCTCTGCCTCTCCCCTGCTCTCTGTCCTCTGTCTCCCTCCCTCCTTCTCTGTCCGTCTGTCTCTGTCTTTCCCTCTCTCTCCCTCAAAATTAATAAATAAACATTAAAAAAATAAAATTTATGTAAAGGTTAAGTATATCAACAGCCTGTTTTGGTTTTGCATATTTTAAACTACAACTGGCATTTTATAAACTTTGGCTAGGGTACTGGTGGCCTGTAAGTGATAACAGGGAACTGGTGGCAGCAAACTTTGTCTTTAAAAGTAGTCTAGGGCGAATTAGTGAAGAGATAAACAGACATCTCTCATAACTCCAAGAGTCACTGTGTTTCAGAACAGTCTAATGATGTTTCCATTGATGAGCTTGAGTCATCAAGAAAAGGTTGCATGATGTGCAGATTAAAGTAAAGAAGAAAGACCTAGAAATCCCTTCTAAAATATTTCCATTAAGATTACTTAAAGATAAGTTATGGTGGGGGCCCCTGGGTGGCTCAGTTGGTTAAGCATCTGACTTCAGCTCAGGTCATGATCTCACAGTTCTTGAGTTCATACCCCGCAATGGGCCTCTGTGCTGACAGCTCAGAGCCTGGAGTCTGCTTCAGATTCTGTGTCTCTCTCTCTCTCTCTCTGCACACCCCCCCCCAAAGATAAACAAGCATTAACAACATTTTTAAAAAGATACGGTGATTTAGAGGACAAATATTAGTTACTTTGAAAATTTATTCACGTGAACTAGCTCTTTGAAGTTTCTAAATTTATAGATGTGTATTTCTAAGTCAGTTGTTTCCTTCAGCACATTGTGTTTCATATACCATTACCAGGTGAATAGTGGTGCCCCAGGTTATGGTCACATGAATCAATTGGCTAGGGTTACTCTGTCATCAAGAGTAATGACATCGTTTTGTGTCATCAGGAGAACAAGAATATAACATAAAGCATTTTTTGATTTGTGGGTATTAGTAAACATGTTCTGTATATGAAGGATAATATTAGGTGCTGGAAAGAGGAAAGATGTAGAAGATGGAGAGCTGTCTGGGTAAAATCAGTGTTGTTTCTTTTTTTTCCCCTCTTAAAAACATTAAAATCAACAAACAAAACTTCAGAACTTAAGTTGATTTTTGTAATTTATTTATACTAGCATTTTCCATACTTTATATGTATATACTGTCTTACATTTTAAGGCAGTATGAACCTTTTGAACTAAATTTAAGCCTCCATGAATTGTTACCTAGTAAAAATTGGACTTTTTAAATTTTGCTTTAAAGAGAAATTAACATTTCACTCTCCCACCTCCCTTTTGCCAGTACTTGAAAACAGCTTGATCATTCTAGTTATTTTGTTTTTTAGATTAAGTACCATGCATCTTAGTTCCACCTTCACCCTTATTAGCCATATGATGTCAGATTAATTTTTTTCAATCTTAAATTCCTAATCCTTAAAATTGAGAATGCTATCTATCCTGTTGTCCCCACAGAAATATTATGAGCACCCAAAAAGATGTTGGACGCCGTGAAAACAAAGTACCAAATAAGTGTTTACATTAATACTATATTGGAGTAAGCATTTCATTTATTCAATTGTTTTAACTGCTTTCTTAGCAAAGAGAACACATATAAAAGCTTTCTTTCTTTCTATTCTTATTAATCTTGCAGTGCAGTCCATATCCAATGCCTCTGTTCTTTTTACAAGAGAATACTGATCTTATATTCCAAGCAACTTCAGCTATTCTTTTCCAGAGTGGGATAAAAATATGCAAAAGTGAATTCCTTATGGTTTTTTTTTTTTCAAGTGGAAGACTATTCCTGTATCTATAGTAATAAGATCCATTTGTTGAATTCTCATTGGAGTTTAGGCCCTATATTTGGTTATTTTTTAAATTCTATACAGACATACCAGATACGTGTTAGTACTTTTATTTTGCAGATGAAACTGTTACTTCTGATTGACTTTAATATCTCTTTTTCTCCCTCACTTCTTGAGATCTCTTATGTGCTGGCTGTTAGAAATAAAAAGTTTGATGGGTACTTTTTTTTTTCTTTTCTAATTTTTGTTTAAATTCTATTTTAGTTAATCACTTCTTGGCCTTTTGGCTAAGGTAAGTGTAAATTCTGTTTAGTTAATGTACAATGCAATGTTGGTTTCAGGAGTAGAATTCAGTGATTCATCACTTACAGATATGTACTTTGAAATAAACCTTGATATAAAAGTTATTCAAGTTTGGGGTTTTTGGGTGGCTTGGTTGAATATCCATCTTCAGCTCAGGTCATAATCTCATGGTTTGTGAGTTCAAGCCCCGGGTCTGGCTCTATGTGGACAGCTCAGAGTCTTGAGACTACTTCAAATTCTGTGTCTCCTTCTTTCTCTGCCCCTCCCCTGCTTGCGCTCTCTCTCGCTCTCTCTCTCTCTGTCTCTCAAAAATAAATAAACGTTAAAAAAAAAAGTTATCCAAATTTGATAAGTTAGATTGTGTTAATCAGCCTCTTACCACAAATATCTGACAGGTATTTTTTATTTTCCTTCTTTAGAATCCACATTTCAATATGTATTTGTACAGAATATCTTAGAAAATTTAGTGATTTCTTTATTATCCACTTCCCCTGTGAGAGAAAAAAAAATCTACTTTGGAGGTTCTAAACAGATGTTTAAGTACATTTTAAAGCCCAGTTAAGACTTTTTAAAAAAAGTAATTATATACTTTCTTTTTGAGAAATAGATGTTATGTACAGCAACTACTTTTGAGATCTAGCTTGAAGGAATAGTCATTTCATTTACTTCAAAATCAACTTTTCTTAAGATTTCCTTAAATTTTTTTTTTTTTTTTTTTAAATTTTTTTTTTTTTCAACGTTTTTTATTTATTTTTTGGACAGAGAGAGACAGAGAATGAACGGGGGAGGGGCAGAGAGAGAAGGAGACACAGCATCGGAAACAGGCTCCAGGCTCTGAGCCATCAGCCCAGAGCCTGACGCGGGGCTCGAACTCAAGGACCGCGAGATCGTGACCTGGCTGAAGTCGGACGCTTAACCGACTGCGCCACCCAGGCGCCCCCTTAAATTTTTTTTTAATCTTTATTTATTTTTGAGAGAGAGACAGAGTGCAAGCAGGGGAGGAACAGAGAGAGGGAGGCACAGAATCCAAAGCAGGCTCCAGGCTCTCAGCTGTCAGCACAGAGCCCAATACGGGGCTTAAACTCACGAACTGCGATTTCGTGACCTGAGCCCAAGTTAGACGCTTAACCGACTCATCCATCCAGGTGCCCCAGATTTCCTTAAATTTTTAAAATGAAACATTTATAACATGTGATTTAATTATGTTTGCAATTTCTAAATTTTTTTTTATTTGCTTAAGACAGGCATTCTCAATTTACCATTTTGTTCTTAGGACTGGATTTTTTCCCTGTAATATTTTCATTTGCACTGTATACTTGTTTTTCTTACATGTTGGTAATAGTTTATGAACTATGTTTTTGTTTCTTCTCTGTTAGGACCAGCTATTTCTGATACTTCAGATATTAAGTTCATCACTGTTCTCAAATGCCACTGTATGCTAGCAATTTTATTTTTTTAATCTATTACTTTAACCTTGCTAAAACTGGCCTAATGTGTGTGGTAGAGTATGGGCAGTTGTCCCTCTAATTCATCTTTCAGGCTGCTTCCAGACTAATATTTCAAAAACATGAGTTTATTCAAATCAATACTTTTAGAAATTGAAATCATGCCACAATTTATTCTGTTGATATCCTGTGACTATATTTTTTCCCAACTTTGTAGTAGAAAGAGCTTATGTTTTAAATTAGGCAGATAGAGGGTTATTTGTTGGCTTCTTCCCTTATTTGCTGTATATAAACACGAACATGTTACATTACCCCTATGGACCTTAGTTTTTTTCACTTTAAAGAGGGGTAATCTATCTTTTAGAATTGGCTGTTACAACAATTAGAAGAGAGAGCCCATTTAACATGGCAAGGAAACTGCTTGCCATAGGATATTTATATCTAGAACTTTGACAGACATTTCTAATCATTGTCACCTAGATAGCCTATTCTTATTTTCACCATTTTTCATCTATCATTTGTTAATTCTTTAAATGTCCTAGATATTTTTTTTTTTTGTTTATTTATTTTGAGACAGAGAGAGACAGAGCATGAACGGGGGAGGGGCAGAGAGAGAGGGAGACACAGAACCAGAAGCAGGCTCCAGGCTATGGGCCATCAGCCCAGAGCCCGATGCGGGGCTCGAACTCACGGAACGTGAGATCGTGACCTGAGCTGAAGTTGGACGCTTAACCGACTGAGCCACCCAGGCACCCCTAAATGTCCTAGATATTTACAGTATGGATATCACAAAGATAAATGTCATACTCCCATCCCTCTACTAATTCACAAACTAGGATAAGAGATAAAGACATAGAAACAAATGCACATTGAAAAATAAGAGTAAATAAAATACCTCTTGCCTTGCCTTTTTTCACTTGTGTGAATCTCTCCTGTCATTGAGTACTGAACTGCCATGTTTCCATATTATCCTCTGTATCATGATTGTGCACATATCATACTGTAGCGTATACATATATATATTTGCTTGTCTCAACTATTAGACTATGAACTTATTGAGTTTGAACAGTACTGCTGAAGTTGGCAATTTTTTTTTTTCTATAAAGGAGCAGATAGTAAATATTTTAAGATGTGTGGCTGTATGG
Source organism: Puma concolor (assembly GCF_028749965.1). NCBI lineage: Eukaryota > Metazoa > Chordata > Mammalia > Carnivora > Felidae > Puma > Puma concolor. The sequence continues at coordinate 219,917,065 of NC_141667.1, forward strand.
ACTATTACAACTACTTAACTGTGTTGTAGGAGCATAAAAATAGCCATAGATGAGCTACAAACATTGGGTATGACTATGTTCCAGTAAAACTTTACAGAAACAGGCATGGGGCCAGATTTGGCCCACAGGCCTTAGTTTGCTGACTCCTGCGATGCTATATACCCTATACCTGACAAATATAAGACACTCAGTAGATAATCAGTTAATATGTATTAAATACTCTCTGTGTTCTGGCTGCTGTTCCAAGTAGCATTACCTGTATCAGTTGACTTAAATCCTTAAAACAACCCTCTGAGGTAATTACTATCATCACTGTTTTAAAAATGAGGAAACTGAAGCAGAGTGAAGTTAAACAGCATGCCTAAGATTATACTAGTTAGTGAAAGATTTGGGATTTGAACCCAGGCACCCGATTCTAGAGCCTGGGCTTTTAATCATTAAATCATATCAGTTCTGATATGTTGAATCCCAGGAGTATAATATCGATTCATTATTGGAAAACATGTTGATGTAATTCACTGTATTAATTACAGGATAAAACTATATGATTATCTCTTTGGTACTAGAAATATCCTTTTCTAAAATTCAGTTGTCCCTGATAACAATTAATAAGAAATAGCCTAGTAAAGGGTCTCTGTCAGAAGCCTGTGTTAAATGTCAGTGAAATATTAGAAGCACTTCCATAAAAAGATAGGAACATAACACTTGCCCTAAAGTCTCAGCCAATGCAGTAAGAAACAAGAAAAATAATTAACATCTAAATAAGGGGTATGCTGGGTGGGGCGAGGGAGTAAGGTGAGATATATCACTGTTAGTATTTGCAGTTGATACTGCCTACTTCAAAAATACAGGATAGTCCGCACAACGTGATTTGAGTCACAAAGAGATTTTAGTAAACCAGCTGGCTATAACTTAGAAGATTCATTAGCCTTTTTTTTTTTTTTTTTTAAGATTATTTTGACAGATAGAGCATGAGCAGGGGAGGGGCAGAGAGAGAGAATCCCAAGCCGGCTCCATGCTGTGAGTGCAGAGCCCAACACAGGGCTAGATCCCATGAGCCATGAGACCATGACCTCAGCCAAAATCAAGAGTCAGATACTCAACCAGCTGAGCCACCTAGGTGCCCCAATTCATTACCTTTCTTATTATACACCAGCAGTAGCCAACTATGAAAAACAATAAAAAAGTAGAAGTCAAAATTATAAAATACTTAAGAACCTTTTAAAATATGCAGCAGCTATATAAAGAAAACTACCAAGAAGATCTTAATGGAGAACATACTATATTCCTGAATATGATAACTCAATATTGTAAAAATGGCAGTTCTCACCAAATGAGTCAATGAGTTAGTGTAATTCTAATTAGATGATAATTGGATTTTAAAATGGAAGTTGACAAACTGATGTTTCAAGTTTTAAGAAGGTGAAATACATAAGAATGGCCAAGTAAATTTCAAAAAAAAAAAATAACAAAGGGGAACATTCCTACCAAAGATGAAAATATACCATAAAATCACAATTTAAAAAAATAAGAATTTGGAGTAGCAATGAGCATGTTGATGATAGGAACAGAATTTAGAATTCAGGAGGAGCTCCATGGACACGTAAGAATTTATTGTGTGATAAATGAGTAATGGAAGAGCTGTTCTATAAATGGTGTGGGACAATTGGCTATCCAGTTGAGATAAAGATAATTAGGACCCACTTCATGCCACTATCAAAACTAAAATCTAGATAGACTAAATATAAGTAAATAAAATGGCAAAAGTTTTAGAAGTGAATTTTTAAAAACATTTTGGAGGGCCACCTGGGTGGCTCAGTCGGTTAAGTGTCCGACTTCAGCTCAGGTCATGATCTCAAGGTCCATGAGTTCGAGCCCCACATCGGGCTCCGTGCTGACAGCTCAGAGCCTGGAGCCTGCTTCAGATTCTGTGTCTCCCTCTCTCTCTGCCCCTCCCCGTCATGCTCTATCTCTGTCAAACATTAAAAAATTTTTAAAAAAATAAAAATAAAAACATTTTAGAGTATAGTAGGCCTTGTCAAGTGAGACATCAAACTCAGATACCATTAAAAAAAGCAAGCAACTGGGGCGCCTGGGTGGCGCAGTCGGTTGAGCGTCCGACTTCAGCCAGGTCATGATCTCGCGGTCCGTGAGTTCGAGCCCCACGTCGGGCTCTGGGCTGACGGCTCAGAGCCTGGAGCCTGTTTCCGATTCTGTGTCTCCCTCTCTCTCTGCCCCTCCCCCGTTCATGCTCTGTCTCTCTCTGTCCCAAAAATAAATAAAAACGTTGAAAAAAAAATATTTAAAAAAAAAAAAAGCAAGCAACTGAATTGTCAAAATAATTCACGTGTAATAGACAAAATTAATATTCAGAGTATTCAAGGTATGCTCTCAAATCAGCATGAACGAAAACCAGCCTGGTAGAAAACAAAAAAGAAGATAAGTTGGAAATTCATAGAAGTAAAAATATAGATAGCTTATAAAGTTTGGAAGAGTTATTCAACTATACCAGTAGTCTGAAAAATTTAAATGAAAACATCAGAAACATCTTAGTAATATTAAGGTTGTCCAGTTTTTGCTTATTTTATTACAAAGTAAAATTGGAAAGTAGACATTTGTAAACTATTGAACAAAGTGTAAATAGCTTCGTCTTTTTTAGGAGAATAGTTTAGCAATATCCATTTTAAAAGTGCATACTTCTGAATATAAGTTTTATTTCTGTATATATAGGTTAAAGAAATGCTGCCATAGTTTCATATAGAATTTACATGTTTATTTCTTGCAGAGGGAAAAACATATGGAGAAAAATGGAAGCAATTCCATTATTCAGCATTAGAATAGTTAAGTTATAGTACGCCCTTGCAGTAGAATATTAGGCAGCCATGAAAAAGAATTAAATAAATACAAATGTACTTCTTTAAGAAAATAGTAAGATATTTCATATGAAAAAGAAAGACACTGACCAGTACATGTCATTTCATTTATGTAACAACTAGAAAACTTTATATATACATGTAAGTAAGTGTAGAGAACAAATTTGAGAGGGTACCTTCCACAGTGGGTAGCTGCAAATTTGGGAGCTGGATTTGGGGACAGAAGGAAGAATTAAAAATGATGACTATATATATATATATATATATATATATATATATATATGTTTTTAAGAATAAAATGTACAACTTTTGTGATATAACAAAAATAACAAAACATAAGAGGATTTGGATTTGGCAATTATGATTAGTCCTTGTTACAGCCATACCTTCTTGTTGGACATCGCTGTATGTCCCTTTTTTTTCTGTATAACTTTTAATAACACCTCCTTTCACTTACAAGCTTCCCAGCTGGTGTCTAAAGTCATTGGTGCTTTTTAAAACAGCACTTTTAGTATAATATTGGGTCAGAAGCTCTGTTATAGTAGGTTAAAGAAGTCAGAATTGTAGACAAGTGATTCTCAACTTTTATTACCATACCTGCCAAACAATGCAGGTACTTTACTTTCTGAATTTCTATTGTAAAAGCTAGAGGGTTTTTTTTTTTTTTTAAATACAAAATTTAATATTGAATATAGTTTTCAAGTCTCATTTGCCTGGGTATTTTTATTCATCCCCCCCCCCCCTTTCAATATTAAAACCTAATATTTTAGGAAAGTTGGTGGTAAATTCTAGGATTGATGTCATCAGTTTGAGCTAAAGGGAGACTAAGGACAAGGAAAATTTTTTAAAAATAATGTGAGGAAGGATGAGCATGTTTAGGGACAATAATATTTAACTCAAGCATAATAGTCGATTTATAAACAAAGACTGTGGTTACCTCAGAAAGGGCAATATGAAGGGGTGCCTGGTGGCTCAGTTGGTTAAGCATCTGACAACTTCAGCTCAGGTCATGATCTCACAGTTCATGAAATTGAGCCCTGCGTTGGGCTCTGTGCTAACGGCATATAGCCTGCTTGGCATTCTCTCTCTTCCTCTTTCCCTGCCCCCCAGCTCTAAGTAAATAAATACGTACTTAAACAAAAAGAACAATATTAAAATACTGGGTTCTACAGACAAATCTTTCTTAGGGGAAATGCAAAAATGTTGATTTTCTTATGATGTCTTATAAAATTCTCTGTTTAGAAGGAAACATGTTAAATATGGTGAAGTTATAGTAATACAGTAGCTTTTGCAGGGGAATGCAAACCCTTCTATTGTGAACCTAGATGCCAAGGTGTTAATTTTGGTCAGAAAATATTCTGAAACTACTGGTTTAGTCTTCAGAGTCATTCTGATAGATGTAACCAAGAATTTGAAATTCTAAAAAAGCAAAGTGAATATAATTTATAAGTGGGTATATTTTAAAAGGGTAATAAAATATTTGTAGATGAAAATAGAATTGTGGCAGATGTAATTACCTTGGGCTCTAAAGGTAACTCAAGTGCTCTGAAAGCATCGACAGCTAGAACTATAAAATGGAATTTAAGAAGATGGCTCTTTAAAAAATCTTATTTATGTGTATACTCTCTGTCCTTTAATGGATAGGGTTGATTTCTTGGAAGCAACTCCTGCTCTCAGTTCCCATAGTTTCCTGAATAGATGTTTCTTCTTGATGTCTTTTTCATCAAAAGTGCCTTTGAAGTCCATTTCAACCAGATTTTCATGTTAGTATTAAGGTGTGATTTTTGTAGTGGAGGAACTGGGGCTTTATCTCTTGAGTGCTTAATTAAATTGTGTTTAGGGGCGCCTGGGTGGCTCAGTCGGTTAAATGTCCGACTTTGGCTCAGGTCATGATCTCTCAGTTGGTGAGTTCGAGCCCCACATCAGGCTCTGTGCTGACAAGCTCGGAGCCTGGAGCCTACTTCGGATTCTGTGTTTCCCTCTCTCTCTGCCCCTCCCCTGCTCACGGTCTGTCTCTCTCTGTCTCTCAATGGTAAATAAAGGTTAAAAAAATTTTTTTTAATTAAGTTGCATTTAGTTTATCTGGCAATGGAGAGTAATGGCCGTGACTTTCAACCTTTCCCTCTTTTTTTAAACCTCTGTTCACTTACATGGGATAAAAGACGGAGGCCCACCCATTCTTCAACTTCCACCTTTCCAGTAGACAAGGAATTAGAGAATAAGATAAGTTATGGTAAATTTGTTGCTGACAATCTGTATAAATTGTCACTTACCTTATAAGGAAATGAAATATATATTTTGTACGTAAAATATGTATTTGCTCTATTAGGTTAAGCCATATAAAATTGTTATTTTCATATTTTTTACCTTAAAAATGACAATTTTTTCCGGTGGTTACCTTAAAAAATGATTTTATATGGTTCAACCTATTACAGAATTATGCCCTGTAAACACTGCCCTATGTGTAAAAATACATTATTGCACTTAGCATGAAAATATGTTGTAATTTATTTAAATAACATAAGTTCATAAACAGCAGATTGCTGATGAAATGCTACCATATGAGCCAAATTGGAAGGTCTATAAATACATCTACTTACACAACAAGGTTAAAGTAATAAGCCAAAAATATGGTTAATGTATATATGCATCATTGTACATTATTGGGTTAATGAGCGTTCTCCAAAAACTAAGTTGAATATGGGAATGATAAAGGTAAACATGTAGTAATTTATAAATATAAGTTATTGAACTTGAAAACCATGACCGATTGAAAATACCACAAAAACCAGTACAATTGAAGAGAGCACTGATGATAGATAAACAGATAATGAAAATTATCTTCCTTCAAATTGTGGGAATCCTTACTGTGTTGCATGGCAGCTAAATGTCTTAGTAGAACCCTGAATTAGAGGCCCAAGTAATCTTTTGAAATGTACTAATTTTACTTTGTAAATAACATGTTTTAATAGCAAATACGAGCTCGCTCTGCAGGCTGCTAGTAACACTTAGTCTTACACAGAAATAAAAGCTAAAGAATTGTGGTCATTTGCCCAAAATATCTGTGAAAAGAACATTGATTTTTCTTTTAGTTCAGGACGTATCAAGAGCACATTGCCATTGGTGAAGCCTGGACCATACTTTTAAAAAATCGTGCTTTTAAAGCATAGTCATTTGGTTTTTACCTGTGATAAATTCATTCACCTTTCTATTGTCTATTGGGTATTTTAAAAATTAAGAGTAGGGAATTTGGTTCCCTGTCAAGAAGAACTGAAAGGGAATGAATTTACTCTTCTGCCTGAAACAACTTAAAAAAAAAATGATGAAACAGTATTACTCAAGATGTTAGATATCAGGCCATGAAAGAGGGAAAACAAGGCAAGCCCTATTATTGATACCCTTGTTACTACCTAGAGAAAGTTTCTGGGGCATGGCACAGGGCAATCTGAATTAATGGAACTTGCAGTCAAAGGAGACTAGATTATGCAGGAAAGAGTACCAGAGAGGAAAGAGCTACATAGAATAAGGAAGGACCTCAAAGATCTGGAGAGGATCCCCCTTGAGCACTTAGTACTGGTAAATGCATATGTGTAAGGAAGCTACTCCAGGTTAGAGAAAGACCCATCTAAAAGGATTCTATAGAACAGCATCCAGACTCACACAGGGCCAGAAATAGTACTTCTTTGCATCAGCCAGAGTAGAAAGCCTGGTAATTCACAGCGTATTTGGTAGAATGCTCTGGAGTATCTTGTTACCTCAGTAGTGGGAAAAAATTAACAAATGTTCTTTTTACCCATCCAGCACAAGAACGCAATTCTGTTGTTGCCTAAAGCATGACCCAAGTCACTTAACAACATCTCAGAGCAAAGCTCAAGGATATTTACAGTAATGCAAAAATATCCAGTAGCCAATAAGATAAACTTTACAATGTCTGACATTCAATCAAAACTACTAAGGCTGTGAAGAAGCAGATAATACGCGAGAAAAATTACGGACTTAAAACTGACCCCGGGGCACCTGCATGGCTCAGTTGGTTAAATGTCCAACTCTTGATTTTGGCTCAAGTCATTATCTCACAGTTTAATGAGTTTGAGCCCTGAGTTGGACTCTGTGCACTGAGCACATTGAGCCTGCTTGGGATTCTCCCTCTCTCACTCACTCTCTGTCTCTCTCAAAATAAATAAATAAACTTACAAAAACTGACCCCAGAAAGATATCATGGTGAATTAGTAGTCAAGAACATTAAAACAATTATAACTGTATTTGGTATGCTGGATATGGTGGAAGTAAAATTGAACATGTTAAATGGAGGGATCTTCTAGACTAAAATTGTAGTGTCAAGATAAGCACGAGATTGGATTAATGGGATGCTATACATTACCAAAGAAAAGATGAAGACCTACCAATAAAAATTATCCAAAATGAGACATAAAAGAGAATTATTTAAAAGATGAACTGAAAGAAAAATTGAAGAAATAAGGGCCAAAATTTTTCCAAATGTGATAAAAACTGTAAACCAAGAAACACCACATAAGGAAAATGAACAAAATTGTATCAAGGAACATGATAACCAAATCACTTAAAACAAGTGACAAAGAGAAAAAAAAAGTTGAAAACGGCCAAAGAAAAACAGAACAAAGATAAGGGTAAAAGCAGATTACTCATCAGAAGCAATTTAAGCTAGAAGATAGTGGAGCAGTATTTTTAAAACATTGAAAGAAAAAACTGTCATCTAGAACTCTTTACCAAGCAAAAGTATCTTTCAAAAACAGGCAAATACTTTTTAAACATAGAAAAGCTGAAAGAATTTATTATTAATTAATATTAATATTTAATTAATTAATTACAATTAAACCATAAGGATACCTGGACCTATAGAAAGGAATGAAGAGCACAAGAAATGGTAATTAATGGGTAAATATATACGATGTTTTAAAATTTTGGTATCTTTATGGGGTGCCTGGGTGGCTCAGTCGGTTAAGCGTCCGACTTCAGCTCAGGTCACGATCTCACGTTCCATGAGTTCGAGCCCCGCGTTGGGCTCTGGGCTGATGGCTCAGAGCCTGGAGCCTGTCTCCCTCTCTCTCTGCCCCTCCCCCGTTCATGCTCTGTCTCTCTCTGTCTCAAAAATAAATTAAAAAACGTTAAAAAAAAATTTAAAAAAAAAATAAAATTTTGGTATCTTTAAAAGACTGTTGACTTTAATGTAAAAGTGATAATGATTGTAGGGTTTATAACATGAGGAAATATATAACAGCAATAGCACAAATTTCAGAAGGGGAGACGTTGCAGGTATATTGTTAACAAGGTTCTTATACTTATACCTGAATTAGTATAATGTTACTTGAAGTTAGTCTTTGGTTAAAGATACATATTACAAACCCTAAAGCAACCAGTAGAGTAAAAAAGAATAAATAATAGACTGTAAGCCAACAAAGATAAATGATATAATAAGAATAATGGAAATAAAGCAGATAAATAAGAAAAAAGAAATAAAGAACACATGTACATTTAAACCTAACCATATCAATAATTATATTACATATGAATGGTCTAAATACTATAATACCATAATTAAAAGGCAGAGATCATTGGATTCGATTTTTTTTTTTTAAATCTAGACCCAAATATATAGTATCTACAGGAAACTTACTTTAAATTTAAAGGTACATAGAAGTTAGTAGCAAAAGGATGAAAAAATATACCATGTTAACACTCCCCAAAAGAAAGCTGGAGTTACTATATTACATCAGAAGTTATATTTCAGAACAGAGACTATTATTACATACAGGGATAAGGAGGGTCATTTCATAATAACAAAGTAATTAAAGCCTGGATTAATCATAGGTCTTTTGAATGGTTAAGAATTGTTGAATTTTGAGGGCATCTGGGTGGCTCAGTTGGTTAAGTGTCTGACTTCAACTCAGGTCACAATCTCACAGCTCGTGAATTCGAGCACAGGCTCTGTGCTGACAGCTTGGAGCCTGGAGCCTGCTTCAGATTCTGTGTCTCCTCTCTCTCTGCCCCACCCCTGCTTGTGCTCTGTGTCTCTCTGTCTCTCAGAAATAAACGTTAAAAAAATTTTTTTTAATTATCTTACTTTTTTCTATTTGATATCTGTCATTTAAAACTATTGATAGCGCTATCTTTTCCTACTATCCTTTTTCCTTATTTCTATGTGAATATAAATTTCTTTCATAATTAAAAAAATACAACTTCCTTTGTGTCTTGATAAAAGTTCACATTGAGATGTGGAAATTTAAGTGAACCAAAATTATACATGTAATTAATAACCTATATTTAAGAGTCATTTTTCTGGAGTATAGTTAACATCAGTGTAATTGAAAGAATTAGTCTGGGGAAAAATATAAAATAATAACATCTCATTGTTAAATAAAATCTAGAAAATATTTGTTGTAGGCTTCTGATAAGAAATGATAGGATGATTTTGCAGAGTGAGTCCCATGACTTTCATCTCAGGAAATTCCACTACAGGTGATTTAAAGTGTTTTTTAAAAATATAATCAAGTTTGGAAAGTAAAACAATCCAAAAGTTAAAAAAAATAAAATAGAGGTCTAATTTGGAAAAATACATGTTAGTATATCAGTTTGTAAGATGAATTATTAATTTGGATAAAGTCCAAGCTCAAGCAAAATTAATGACATATGATGGTCAGTAAGCCAAATATAATTGTAGTTGGCTAGGGCTTTACAAGCTAACTGTTTATTTTTAAATTGAAATTTTGATGAAAGTGGTATAACCATATCCACATTATAAAAAATTTTGGCAATAGAGAAAAAATTACCATAATTGCATTGTCTTAATACAGTTGCTACCGCAGTATTTTTTACTTAATGCTTTTTCATATGTATATTTTCAAGTACTCTTAAATTCTGGATTTAAATATGATACTCAAACTCTTTGGAGTATGTAATAGTTTTGTCATTTCAGATATGGCCTTACAGTCCTATAATTTATAGTTGCATTGATTTAGACAAAAGACCAGAAAAACACATTGGATATTTTAATCTAAACGTACATACTTTTCGGAGCGCCTGGGTGGCTCAGTCGGTTAAGCGGCCGACTTCGGCTCAGGTCATGATCTCGCGGTCCGTGAGTTCCAGCCTCGCGTCGGGCTCTGTGCTGACAGCTCAGAGCCTGGAGCCTGTTTCAGATTGTGTCTCCCTCTCTCTGACCCTCCCCCGTTCATGCTCTGTCTCTCTCTGTCTCAAAAATAAATAAACGTTAAAAAAAAAAATAAATGTACATACTTTTCCTTTGGACCTCTCATGCTGTGGCTGTAATCCAAGTATGATCCTGCTATGCATTTTCCCATAAATACTTTTTAAACAACTAGAACTGAAGTTTCAAACTCTGGGTATAGCTCATTATTATGAGCTAGCCACCTTAGATTCCAGCAGCAGCATCCTTAAAATAGAATTCAGGTAGAATAAATTGATATGAATAGGGAGTTTAAGGAAGAAAAACTGGCAGAATATTTGAGTAAAAAATTTAATACAGATTTAGAATCTATAATTCTAAATTAGTAGTGACTGAGTGAGAAAGCACAGTACTATATCTAAGTACTGTTATGGACGGAAAACTGAAGCCCTAACCCTCAATGTGATAATATTTGGAGGTGGGCCTTTGGGAGTTATTGAGGTTTATGTCCTTTATGAGTTAGTATACTTATAAGAAGAGACTAGAGCTTTCTCTTGGCCGCGTGAGGTTACAGCAAGAAGGTAGCCATCTGCTGGCCAGGAAGAGAGCCCTCACCAAGAACATGACCCTGATCTTGGACTTGCCAGCCTCTAGAACTGTGAGAAATCAATATATGTTGTTTAAGCCACCTAGTCTGTGGTATTTTGATCTAGCAGCCCAAACTGACTAAGACAGTAATGGTTACCAGTGAGTGGAATGCTGCTATAACAAGTATCTTAAAAATGTGGAAGTGGCTTTGGAACTGGGTAAGGGGTAGAGACTGGAAAAAATTTGAAGTGCATGCTGAAAAAAGCCAAGATTGCTTTTAAGAGATTGCTACTGGCAACTGGTGAGAGCTCACAAAGAAGAGAGCTAAAGAGAAAACCTCCATCTTCTTAGAGAATACATAAATAATCATAATCAAAATATTGGTAGAAATATGGATGGTAAAGGTCATTCTGAAGAGGTCTCAGATGGGAATGAGGAATATTGTCATTGGATAATGGGGGGGAAAGAGGTGATCCTTATTATAAAAGAGCAAAGAATTTGGCTGAGTTGTGTTCATGTTCTGATGTTTTATGGAAGGTAGAAATTGACAGTGATAAATAAAAGTGGGTTATTTAGCTGAGGATGTTCTGAAGCAAAGTGTTGAAGAAGTATCTTCATTCCTTCTCACTGCTTGTGGTAAAATAGGAGAGAAATGAACTGAAGGAAGGATTTGTTAAGCAAAAAAGGAGCCAGAACTTAAAGATTTGGAAAATTTTCAGTCTATCCATAGTGCAAAGAATGAGAAAGTATGCTCTGAAGAGAACACCAAAACTGTGTTTGACTAGCCTTTTGATAAGGTTTTTAGTGTGGGTGTGGACCATGGACCTAATTATAATTAGCATCTCAACAGAAGCCTGGAAGAGAGATGTGATTATATTAGTGAAACATTGCTTCCTGGGACTAAAGGAAACAGAAATCAGAAGTGAATGAAAGCAGGCTGTGAGCATGTGTTATCCTTCAAGAAAAGGGAAGCAGGACCCCAAAGGTGACTCCTATCATCAGGACTGCTACTCCAACACAGGTCGTCTGTCACCTTTCTTATGTTGAGTAGTTGCCTTCTATTCCTAGTTTGCTGTGTGTTTTTATCATGAGTACCCCGGAAACTGCCTTCATGCCCCTCCGAGTTCCCATCATTTCTTCTCCAAAGACAATTACCTATCCTGACTTTTAACACATAGATTGGTTTTTATTCTGTTTTGAACTTTCTATAAATAGAGTTACACTGTATGTATTCTGTTTTTCATTCACATTGTATTTGTGAAATTTATGTGTGTTGTTCCCTATTCACTGGTTCATTAATTTTCATTGCTATATAGTAGTCTGTTGGATGAATTAGGTACCATTTACTGTGCAGGGACATTTTAAATTGTTTACAGTTTAGGGTTAGGAAAGAATAGTGCTGCTATATACACTTTCAGGTACTTATCTTTTGATGCACATATGCTTGCATTTCTTTTTGGTAGACTAGGAGTCTAATAACCAGATCATAACTGGATCATAGAATATTTATATGTTCAACTTTAGTAAATAATGTCAAAGTGTTTTCCAAAGTGATTTTATGAATTTCAACTCCCATTACATATGAGTATGACAGTTGTTCCATAGTCTCGCTGATACTTGATGTTGTCAGTCTTTTTCATTTTTATCATCCTAGTGAGTATATGATGGCATTTCATTATGATTTTTTTTTTAATTTTTTTTTTCAACGTTTATTTATTTTTGGGACAGAGAGAGACAGCATGAACGGGGGAGGAGCAGAGAGAGAGGGAGACACAGAATCGGAAACAGGCTCCAGGCTCTGAGCCATCAGCCCAGAGCCCGATGCGGGGCTCGAACTCCCGGACCGCGAGATCGTGACCTGGCTGAAGTCGGACGCTTAACCGACTGCGCCACCCAGGCGCCCCTCATTATGATTTTTAATTAGCTTTTTCCTAGTAGCTAATGAATTTGAGAATCTTTTTATATGTTTATTGGCCTCTTGAATTTCCACTTTTGTAAAGGGTGTATTCAAGTCTCTTGGCATTTTTTTTTAAAATCAATTTGTAGGGGGCCTGTATAAATGCTAAATATGTGCTCTCTTTCAGTTATATATGTTGTAAGTAGCTTCTCTCAGTCTGTCGCTTGCCCTTCACTTAAAGATATTTCTTAAAGAATAGTAGTTCTTAATTGTTCAATGAAGTTCAATATATCATTCTTTTTTTATGATTTAAGAAATCTAATATGTACTGTGTTTAAAAAATCTTTCTCTGTCTTATGGTTATGAAGATATTCTTGTGTATTATCTTTTAGAAGCTTTTTTGTTTTACCTTTTACATTCAGATCTGCAGTCTACCTGGTGTTAATTTTTTAAATACTGTTTAATTTGGCACTAATTAAAATTTCAGACTTAAAAGTTGCAAGAGTAGTACAGATTTATCTAGCTTTTCTTCACCCAGATTTCCCAAATGTTAATATTTTATTATATTATTGCTACATAAATTAATATTGATATGTAGATTATAGATATAAATAGTGATATGGAGCCATCTTGTACTTGTATACAAAGGTGATTGTTAAAAATCAGGAATTTTCAGGTCAGTTTTTAAACCACGGTAGCTTGAAATGAGCTACGGGGGAGTATTTATTCCCTGAAAATTAGCAAATGCATCAAATTGTCCCCCCCCCTTTTTTTTCATATATCTAATGATACCTTATTAGAAAATAAAAATAGATGCATAACTTAAGTGGGTATTAATAGTCACAAGGTGAGATGAAAATGTAGGAAATAGGAGTAACAGAATTAGAAGAAATTGAAAGAAAAAGCTGACAGTGTTCTCTACACAGGATTGAAAGGAATATTTATGTTTCTAAATGCATCATTTCAGTTGCATGGCTGTAATTTCTAATTTGCAAGCTTATATAAAACCTTTGCATATAGTGAAATGGATATAGCCATGCAAGAAAGCAATTGATGAATGAAATTTCTGATATGCTAGAGCTTTGAAAAGAATAAAATTAGAGATAACACCTTAAATGGAATGATAATGTTAAAGCAATAGCACGTGGCTTCAGATACAATCTATAATAGTACTATTAGAATTAACTAGAGTTTCAGACGAAATTTGTGTTTCTTTTTGTAAAGCTTCCATTCCACCTCTTGAAATCAAATTATGGTTATATCTTCAGCATTAGTTTCTAAAGTTCAAGTAATACTGGCAGTTTGCAGTTTTAGTTAAAGATATTATGTAAAATATTTTAAACAATATAATGACAAAAAGTACTCAGTGGTTTGCTATTTTTTTTAATGTACTAATTTTACAAAATGAATTATCTGTAAACTTTCTCTAGTTAGTCCTGTTAACGTCCCTGAGTGTTTCTTTGACATGCAAGAGGGAAAATAGTACATTGTCTCTTTCCTGTCTTACAACTTTTTGCATATTCACAGAATAAAATTATTTGACATGATTTACCCACTGCTTTTATCATACTTTAAAAAATACAACATTACAGGGGTGCCTGGGTGGCTCAGTTGGTTAAGTGTCCGACGCTTGACTTTGTCTCAGGTCTTGATTTCATGGTTCACGAGATTGAGCCCCTCATTGGGCTCTGTGCTGACAGAACAGAGCCTGCTTGGGATTCTTTCCCTCTCTTTCTGCCCCTCCCCTGCTCCCTCTCTCTCTCTCTCTCTTTCTCTCTCTCAAAATAAATAAGCTTAAAAAAAGAAAAGAAATACAGCAATACAGATTAAGCCAGAAGTTAGGTTTTCCCCTTTATATATGTTATATATGTATAAATATAAAATGTGTGTGTGTATATATATGTGTGTGCGTGTATGTATGTTAAACACATTATAAATATGTGTCTTATATGTATATATGTATATATAATTATAACACATATAATGTGTTTAATGACATGCATTGTTATGAGATAGTATAAAATATTGCTTACTGTGGTCTTCAGTATAAACTCTTGTTGTAGATACCTATATTGAATATTTTTTAAAAATCTTAACAGTAGTTTTTATATATCTAAATAGAAATTTGTTTTTAGGTTAAATCCACATGTTTGAGAGTTTCTGCAGAGATTCAAGATTTTAAAATAAATAACAAGAATTTAATACCTTGCAAAAGATAAACATTTTGCTTGACACTACTGAATTTCAGAATTCTCCAAGCACCCAAAAATGTTTGTAATTTTGCTTTTTAGTATAAATTTGGTAATATTTATGATTAAGCTCAGTTCAGCTTGACTTGTAATTAGCTGACATTTAATATGGTACGTTAGTATTGCTTACATCGAGTCTTTTACTTTTTATATAAGTGATACTATGTCTGCAGTTAAAGATTTCTAAATGTATGTGCTTTTCATCACTGACATCACTGATTTGGCTTATTATAAAGTAAGTGTCACCTACAAAAGAATAATAAAACCAGAATGACAGAAGACCAGTGTCAGAGTTTAAAGCTTAAAACTTGAAGGTTTTTATTCTAATCCTCAGCAAAATTTTCTACCATTTTTCTCTGAGGAATTAGTGACAAATCATAATTCTTGTGTAGTTCCTAGGATGGGGTGGGGGAATTGTGTCTTCAAAATCACCTTCTCTGCTTATAGAAAAAAATTAGTGGTAGAATTGCTCCTACAGTCTTTGCATTTTAGTGCCTGTGCCATACTAATTATTATCTAGTATTTCATTAGAATAATGGTGGTTAAATAAACATGGTGTAGAGATGGAAGGGATAGAGACACAGACATGGAATTTAAATAGAAGCTTCTCATGTATTGGTTTGACTATATCTTAGTTTATACTGTTTACATTGACATACAGTTGGTTAAGTTGTAAGAAATGTATTTCTTTAAGTGGTCTATTGACAGAAAAAAGTAGTTAACAAGAGTATTACAAAATTTCCTTTGACAAGAATATCTTTTTAGGTTAAAGAATGAGATAAATCTTGAATGTATTATATTTTAATATATTTTTGAGGATGTACACACTGATGGCTACATATTTTTGTTTTTCAGAATTGGAAGGTTATCCAGTATATTAATGTCTTATTGATAATGGCAGAACATCCACCCCTACTGGATACAGCTCAGATTTTAAGTAGTGATATTTCTCTTCTGTCTGCCCCTATTGTAAGTGCAGATGGAACACAACAGGTAAGGACACTGAAATGTTTATTTCCTTATGTCTAGTATGCATGTATTTCTTTCAGAAGAATGCAAAATTTAAAACAGAATGAAACTTCACAATAGTGGGTTCCTGTTAATTTGGATCTTAAACTCCAGTTCAAAATGGTGTTTTGGTTTCATAAGACAATGAAATAATGACACTGTTTTTGAAGTTGCTTCTAATTAATGTTTAAATTCTTTATTTTTTTATTTATTATTCTAATTAATGTTTAAATTTCTTGTGTGTATATTTAGTTGCCACTGAAGTTGTTTTTGTTTTAGTTTAGACAATGTATTAGTCCCTGATTGTTTTTTAACTAAGTTTAGCCTTGCATTTTAATGATTATTATAAATCATTACTTCAAATCATTATGAAATCATAACTTAATTATGTGATTAAATGATTGTCTACATCATATAATTATAAAACTGTATCTTCTTTTTCTTCCTGCTCTTCTCTTCTCACCAGACTCCCCCCACGCAAAAGCAAATACATAATTCCTGAGAGCTGGTGTATTTTTTCCCCAACCCAGGGCTTTATAAGTTTTCTAATTTTTTGACTTGTGATTCCCCAGTAATGCTAAACAGTTGGGAGTGATGGGCTTTCATAAGTACCAAGCTTGCACCAAGCAATATGTTTAATTCTCACAACTGCCTTGTATGGTAGGGATTTTAATATTACAGGTGGGGAAACAAAGATGAAGGACATGACATAATAAATAAGGAGAAGGAACATTTTGAGTGCTCACCGTGTAAAAGACACTGCACTAAGAACTTTATCATCTTATTCTTTCAATAATCCCAAGAGGTAGGTAGGTTGAACCAAATGAATTTTAGACAGTCTCAAGATCACACAAAGCTTTTGATCCTAACCATTACTCCTTCTGCTTCCTTGGGAGATTAAGAAAATAATAGTCACATTTTGTTAATTTACAAACTTAGTATCTGTAGTGGACAATTAAGATTTGCTTTCGAGATAAGAAGCTACTTTGTTAACCTTGCTATTGAAAAATCAAGAGCAATTGACTTGGGTTCTGAATTTTTCTGGTTTGTATAAAAATTCGTGAAAAGTATATCTTGGTTTTAATTTTCACATATACTCAGATGGCTTTTAGCAGAAAGTTCATTTCACTAAGTTTGATTTTCATGGTCAAAGTTAAGTCTGTTAAGATATTTTTTTTTTTCCTGCAAAAATAATGGATGTGGCAGATATCCATTTACTTTGGGGCTTTGAGAGTATCTTCAGTTATCAGTATTTCTTCAGGCCAGTCATTGGTTTCAAGTTTTTTATAACTTAATATATAAAAGAATCTATTAAGCAGTTAATTACAATTCATTGACATAGTTGCTATAGTGTATAGTCTGTAAAGGGGAAGACAATAGGCCGAAACAAGACTATGATGCTCTTGACTTCTCCAAAAAGGAGATTCTATTGGTAGAATTTTTCTTGAAATCTTGAGGGCACTATCTAGCCTGTTACAGTAGTGGTGTAGTTGGGTATAGAGAAAGGAGCTGGGAATAGAAGAATCAACTAGAGCAGGACTTGAAGGGTTGGTTTGGGAATTAGTGGATCTAGGGGATGTGTTTTTAGGGAGAGTTTGAAAAACAGGTTTCAGGAGGTAGAGTTAAGCCTTAAATTCGAACTAACAGAGTATTGTAATTTGCTAGGGAGAAAGAGATGAGTAGAAGGAGCACTGTACTTGACTGATAGATTTAGATTTGGGTGACCTAAGACAAGTTATTTAACTTCTCTGGGTGTGTTTGCTTCTCTATAAAGTGGAGGTAATAATAGATTGCTTCTTAGAGTGGCTGTAACTATGAGGGTGAAATGAGCCTGAAGGAGCTCAGTAAATGTTTGCTGAATCTGAATTGAAGCACTCAATAAATGTTTAAAAGACTGAGGAAACTCCGTAGACATGCCAGTCAGGACTTAAATCAATAGAGATAGTTATAGTGAGCAGTGGATCAAAAAACTAAGGGATAGTTATGAAAGATATATACTAAAGAGAGTGCACTAATAGCTGTGGTAGAATGTAAGAAACTGAACAAAAGTAGGTAACAGAGATGGGAGTTTAGTAAAGTTGACAACAGGCATTTCTTTGTCTTAACTCAGGAACTGATTGGTGTGCCAAGCATGGCCAAGTTAGAGCTTACCTATGGATATGTGATACCACCTGGTTGGTGCCTGGTGGTAGAGAAGCAAACTAAAAGACAGTTCTTGACAGAGGAAAGTGTCGTGTACATGCATGATGTTAAAAATTCACAATAACAGAGTATCCCTTGTCTTGACTTTTTGGGGGAAATATTACACTATTTCTTGGGAATATATAATGGGATGATTTCTGTTCCACCTCTTGAGAGCAAATTAATTTTATAGTTGGCCCTTCATCAATATTTTCTGCTTCTGTATTTGGTAGTATGTCATGTTACAAAGTAGGCCTTTTGGCTCATGAATCATACTAGAAGGAATCCCACCTTAACATCATTGCTACTAGTATTATTTTTAGGGAAGGTATAATAGACATTTATCATTCATTCTGAGTGGCAACATCTGAGCTGTTTTTTGTGTTTGTAGACTCCTCATTCTTCCCCCCTTTTTATTAATAGACTTTTATTTTTATAGTAGTTTGAGTTTTACAGAAAAGTTGAGCAAAGAACTTCTTTCATACCACCTCTTCCACATAGTTTTCCCTATTGTTAACATTTTATATTAGTGTGCTACATTTGGTACAATTAACAAGCCAATATTGATAAAGTTCCACAGTTTACATGAAGGTTCACTCTTGGTATAATAACAATTGTATGGGTTTTGACAAATGTATAATATCATATATCACCATTATCATAACAAATAGTTTCACTGCCCTAAAAGTCCCCCCTATGCTCTATCAATTCATTCCTTTCTCCATCCCACTTTCCCCCACCCCATCCACCCCTGGTAACACTAATATTTTTACTGTTCCTATACTTTTATCTTTTCCAGAATGTCCTTTAGTTGGATTCATAGAGTATGTAGCCTTTTCAGACCATCTTCTTTTCATTTAGCAATATGGTCTAGACAGTTTCTTTTTGTGGCTTAATAACATTTATTTTTATTATTGGATAATACTTCATTCATGAATGTACCAGTTTGTTGATCCATTCACCTATTGAAGGACAGCTTGATTCTTTCCAGTTTTTAGCAACTGTAAGTAAAGCTGCTTTAAACATTCATATGCAGGTCCGGAGCACCTGGGTGACTCAGTCAATTGAGCATCCCACTCTTGATTTTGGCCGAGGTCATAATCTCACAGCCCATGTCAGGGCTCTGCGCGGAGCCTGCTTGGGATTCTCTCTCTCTCTCCCTATCTCTCTGCCTCTACCCTGCTCAAGCACGTTCTGTCTCTCAAAATAAAATAAATAAACTATAAAAAAAATTCACTTGCAGGTTTTGGATGGACATAAGTTTTCAACTCAATGGGGTGAATACCTAAGAACATAATTGCTGTATTGTATGGTAAGCCTATGTTTAACTTTATTAGATATTGCCAGCTTATTTTCCAAAATGGCTGCACCATTGCTCGTTCCCAAGCTTGTGCTTGATTTGAGATTATATCCTTTCCTGATAGAGGAGGTAAAGCATATGTGAGTGCTTGTGCTGTCCTGTTAGCACCTCCAAATCTGCATTTGCATCAAGCACCATGCAATGTTCACTGTTGCCACCATCAAAAGAAAAGTTCAGGTATTTTGGTTTCTTATGTGGCTCAGCAGATTCCTTATTTAACTTTACCTTCTCTAATTTCTATTTATGTATCTTCTAAAATGATTGAGTGCATTTAAACTTTGGGTTAAGATCTGTCAAAACTCAGCTTATCTGGCTTTTTTTCCCCCAGAATCTTCTCCATTTCATTAATCTTTTTGTTATTGTTATTTTATAGTTGTCTCATTTGTACCTACAGGCTTTTAATTTATGGAGATGACTGAGTCATAACATGGAGAGGCTAATGCTATTGAAAGAAATTTTTTTACTTCTAGTTCCTGAAAGAAGGGGGCACACCAGGGCATGGAGAAAGCTTCAGGTTTTGGTCAGGAGGCAGAAACAAGAGCAAGAGGAAAGGCTAGGCAAAAGCCATTATTGGTGTTTCTGCAAGAAAGGTAAATCAGGGTAGAGTAACAGTTTAGGATTGGCTAGTTTTAATAACTGTGGCAAACAAGAAATAATAAATGTTGGTGAGGATACAGGGAAAAAGAAACTCTTGTGCATTGTTGGTGGGAATATAAGTTGGTGCAGCCACTATGGAAAATAGTATGGAGGTTCCTCAAAAAATTAAAAATATAGCTACCATATGTTCCAGCAGTTCTTCTGGGTATTCATCTGAAGGAAATAATCACTAACAAAAAGCTGTCTGTGCCCTCATGTATGGAAACCAAGATATGGAAACAATCCTAAGTATCCATCAATGGATGAAATGGGTAAAGAAATTGTGGTATATGTGTTTGTATATACATACATACATACATACATACATACATGAAATATTATTAGGTCATAAAAAAGAAGAAAAATCCTGCCATTTGCCACAATGTGGATGGACCTTGAGGTCATTATACTAAGTGAAGTAAGTCAAACAGAGAAAGACAAATACTGTATTATCTCACTTATATGGGGAATCTATTTAAAAAAAAAAAACAAAAAAAAAAACCTTGGATACCTTCCTTAAGTATTTGGTAGAACTTGTTCAGTGAAGCCCTTTGGACCTAGAGTTCTCTTTGACTTAAGCATAGAAACAATGAAGTAAATCAGACTTATGCTATTAATACTTTTGTGTTAAGTTTAGAAATGAGTGTCATTACTGACATAATCAATATTACTGAGATAATCTGTATGTATTTGGTATCTAAGCAATTAAAGTGTTTAAGAGGGGCACCAGGGTGGCCCAGTCAGTTAAGCATCCGACTTCGGCTCAGGTCATGATGTCGTGGTTTGTGAGTTTGAGCCCCACATCGGGCTCTGTGCTGACAGCTTGCTTAGATCCTGGAGCCTGCTTCTGATTCTGTGTCTCCCCCTCTCTCTGCCCCTCTGATGCTCATGCTCTGTCTCCCTCTGTCTCTTAATAATAAATAAACATTAAAAAAATTTTTAAGTGTTTAAGAAAATTTCAATTTTATGACATTTATGAATTTATAACTGTTTAAGCTCTTACAATTGTGACACGCATTTGAAGTATTTAAGAGAAAATAAATGCATTAATCTTACTAATGCAGATTAAAATGCTTAAGGGGAGCAAACCTGGAGAAAGAAAACATTGTAGTAATAGATAAAAAATAAAACTTGGATTAAGGTCATATTAATGATGCACAATTTGAGAAATATTAGGGAGGTAGAATTGACCAGAATTGAACAACTGGCCAAAGAACAAAACTGAGAGAGAGGGTAAAAATTTTCCCAGACTCCTTCTTTGAATATTTAGGTGGATGTCAAGGCCATGTTCACTAAGATAAATCTAATCAGTCAGGATAGGCAAGGTTCCTTCATGGTTACAAACATCCTGTAAATCCAAGTTTACCAAAAGGCTTATTTGCTTACACTACACATCTTTAAGAGGTCATTTGTGGCTGTGCTCCAGCCTATATGTAGAATGTTGATGGTATCATGGCAAAGATAATGGTGACCTACATGCTGACCTCCACCCATGTTTCATTATCCAATGCAAATCACATGGCAAAACATGTGATCAGTAAGTGGGGAAGGATAATCTTGCCCAAGGGAGAAGCCACAAATATTTGGGAAAATAATAAAATCTTCTAGAATAAGGCAAACAGAAGGAGCAGATTTGAGAGAGTATGAGAGATCTTCAATTGAATTTGAGGTGTTTGGGAAATATATAAGTAGAAATAATAAAAATAATAGCTACCATTTGAGCTCTTGCATTGTGTTACATATTGAGTCAAGTTCTTTACTGACCAAACTATAAACATTTAGTAAATCTTAGGGGTGAGATTACTGAGACTCTAAAATAATAGCTCACACCTTTGTGACAATAATTTTTGGCCTCAGAATTCTAATCCAGACCTTTAATCCTAGAAATTTCATGGCCCAAATTAGTCTTCTAATTGCTCTGTAGCTTTGCCTGGCAAACAAAATAGCTGTTTGTTAATTGTCTCATTCTTAAAAGTTTTTAGAAAGGTTAGAATTTAAACATTAAATCAATCTCTTCTTTCCCATTAGAGTTTGTTTCTCCAGAATGTCTACACCATGCCACTTTCTATGATGTTACATAAGAAAGTCAAATATTTTTTGAAAATGTCAATATTAACTATTAACTTTTCCCTAGAAATACAAAAAGCCTTCCACATAGATACAGATCTGAAAATCTGCTTATATTATCACCTTTTTTATGAACACATAATTTTAAAAATTCTGACATTAAGCCATGCTGCATTGAAAAAAAATCATCTCACTTATTCATGTACTATCTATGTGCAAATTATTGTGCTGGTTCTTGTTGTAAGAAATAACAAAATAAGATTTATAAATTGGGTGTAAATTTTAAGGTAGTCTATTTAAAGAAAAAAAAAGCTTCCTAAAATATCATTTTAAAAAAAGTTACAAAGGGTGTAAACAAACTAGAATTTATATTTGGCACAAAATTTGGCACTGTATCACAGTATTCTTACTGGGACCAATATCATTTCATTTGTTCATTTTTTTTTTTTAAACGTTTATTTGTTATTGAGAGACAGAGTGTGCGCAGGGGAGGGGCAGAGAGAGAGGGAGACACAGAATACGAGGCAGGTTCCAGGCTCTAAGCTGTTAGCACAGAGCCTGACACACGTCTCGAGCTCACAAACCGCGAGATCATGACCTGAGCCGAAGTCGGACGCTTAACAGACAGAGCCACTCAGGCGCCCCTCATTTGTTCATTTTTAAAGTATGTATCTCTTCCTGTTTTCAAGAAAGTAAAAATTGGCAAATTATTTCATCTGAGAAGTGAATAGCAACATGCTTTCATATAATTAAAGCTAATACAGCAAAATTATAAGTTAAAATATTAAATATTTTATAGTATTTTAGTGAAATATATATGTATATATTTAATTCTATTGTGAAAGGTCATCAGATTTTAACGGAACAATATCTTAAATGAAATATAATGGTCATGGAATTTTGATGGTTTCTACTCTAAAAACAATTGATTTTCTGTTAGATTAACTACTAGATATTCTGGTGTAGTTAAAATAATTCCTAACCCTCTAATTAAGTGACTATAGTTAATCAACTCTTGTGCCCTATAATCCTGTAGGAAATGTTGACTTTTAAGAAATATAACGTTGGGGGCACATGGGTGGCTCAGTCCGTTGAACGTCCGACTTTGGCTCAGGTCATGATCTCAAGGTCCGTGAGTTCGAGCCCCACATCGGGCTCTGTGCTGACAGCTCAGAGCCTGGAGCCTGCTTCAGATTCTGTGTCTCCCTCTCTCTCTGCCACTCCCCCACTCATGATCTGTCTCTCTCTCAATCTCTGTCAAAAATAAATACATTTAAAAAAAAAAGAAATATAATTTGGGCTGACATGAGGAGGAAATAAAGAATAGCTTATAAGCAGCACTGAGTAAATAGGGACATTCAAATGAAAACTATCCACAAAATTCTAAAAATTCTTTGCTCTTCTGTAATAAGAGATATTAAATGAAAAGCCTGCTTACAAGGATTATTTTTCTCATGATTTTTCTTGTATGTATTCGCTTAATATAAAGCAAGATTTTTTTAAGGCAAGATCTTTTTTTGTCAGAAATTATAAATAGGTACAAATAAAAGTTGTAGTGTGCATTTTCAATTTGTAACATTTCCCTTTCATTAATAAACTGTAGTGATTATATATTCAGAGTACTCCTATATAATCTGTCACCAGATAGAATGCTCAAGGTTCATATTCCTAAAATGCTTCATTTGTGTGATTTTTCAAAAAATAATATTGAAAATGGGAAAAATATACATATACGTCTAAACACATGACAGAAAATATACAAGATATTATAAACAGGGACCCATCCCAGAAAGAAGAGTCTAAATTTTGCCATACACCTTTTTGTACTATTTGAATATTTTTTAATGTGAATTTATCACATTTTCAATAAAAAAAAGTTCTGTCAATTGAGAAACAGAAAAAGAAGAACATGCAATTTAAAATGTACACGTATATATACATGTATATGTATATATATCTCACAGGGAAACAAGGTCTGAACAGATACACACCCATCTGTTCAGTGGTTCTTCTCAGGAGAAAGGGATTGGTTGAAAGAGGTGGAAAGGCAAATTATGCTTTATCTGAACTGCTTAAAGTTTTTGTAAATTAATTTATTTTCAGAGAGAGAACGAGCTGGGGGGGCTGGGGGGGGCACAGACAGCTATGCTGACAGCAGAGAGCCCCATGTGGGGCTCAAACTCACGAACCATGACCTGAGCTGACCTGAGCCAAAGTCGGACACTTAACCAACTGAGCCACCAAGCACCCCTGAACTGTTTAAAGTTTTAAGAATGCTTTTATTTAAGGCCAACATAATCAGAAGAGTGCATAAATCATTTTTGTGCAGCTGCTTCCTTGTATCCCTTCCCAGGAAGTACTTCCTCTCTCTTAAGCAGTATCCCCTTTTTCCTCCTCAAACCAAAGATTAATTTAGCCTGTTTCTGAATTGTATATAAATAGAATTACACAATATGTATTATTTTGTCCTTGGGTTTTTGTTCAACAGTTCATGTATGAGATTCATCCACGTTACCACTTATAGGTATTTGCTACATAATATTCCATTACATGAACATACATCAATTGCTTCATTCTAGTACTAATGGAAGCTTGGATTGTTTCCAGTTTTTACTGTCACAAATAATTCTTCAAAAACATTCTTGGGGCGCCTGGGTGGCGCAGTCGGTTAAGCGTCCGACTTCAACCAGGTCACGATCTCACGGTCTGTGAGTTCGAGCCCCGCGTCGGGCTCTGGGCTGATGGCTCAGAGCCTGGAGCCTGTTTCCGATTCTGTGTCTCCCTCTCTCTCTGCCCCTCGCCCGTTCATGCTCTGTCTCTCTCTGTCCCAAAAAAATAAAAAAACGTTGAAAAAAAAAATTTTTTTTTAATAAAAAAAAAAAAAACATTCTTGAACATTTCCTAAGTTTTGGCTTTTTGGTTTTGGTTTTTGATTTTTGATGAGGTACATGAGGAGAGTCATCTCTCTGGAATAATTTTGAAAATAATTTGTCTAATGAGTTCAAAATTAGCCAACTCACACTGTTGTTTTGTTGTTTAAATTTTAAAGTAATAATAGTTCATGTTTCCCTCATTTTCTGCCTTCCTTAAAATGTTATCAGAAAAAAATATTTTATGGCCACCATTGATATTTTCTTCCATATTTTAAATTGTCTCTTAAATATTTTCCTCTTGCCTGCTTCACATGGGTAGGTAGGAATCATGATTGTATTATAATCATGACAAATTGTAAATCTTTAGATTTAAAATTGGTTAGATATGATGGTCATTTCACATATCATATATTTTTAGGAACTTAAATACAGTTCAGTTTCACAAGCATTAACTAAGGTAACCACTACTAGATTATGTCATGTAAGAAATACTAAGTACAACACACAGTGTCTGCCCCTATTGACTCACAATTGTTATATTCCTGCCTCCCCCATACATATACAGTATTATAACCCAGTATATGGGTAAGGACTGAAAGTGATATAAAAGGCTTTTCTCATCAAGTATTGCCTTAGAAATACTTAGTTACACTTGAAGAAAGTATTTTCTTTTTTATTTCAACATGGCTCTAAATTATCCATTATGCCTTCTTTTTTAGGAAATGTCTGAATAAAATACTTATAAAGCATCAATCCCAATGTCTCATATGTGTCTATACACATATTATTGAGCACTTAATAGTCTTTATACCTATATAATCTTGAAATTGGCATATTATTGGCCACTTAATAGTCTTCATACTTACATAATATTGAAATTGGCATTTTAAAGTTAAAACAGCTGACAAACTTAAGTGGCACATTAATGAGTGCTTAAGGAAAAGAATTTCATGTTAGCTGCAAAGTTGGCCACATACTAGCTATATACAGACAAAGCACCCTATCTTCTTGGGGGTAATTCATGGGACTAATGAAAGATTTGGGGGAAGAAAGTAGGTTGGAACTGTGTTTTGAAGGAGGGAAATTCAAATTAAAACCTCAATGAGGATGTAAAATATTAAGAAATCTGACAATATAGAAAGGCCGTAGATCAGTGTAATCCCTTATACACTGCTGGTGCAGCCTTTTTGGGGGGAATGATCTGGCAATATTTAATAAAGCTGAAAAGGTGCACATCTAAAATCTAACATACATACTTGTAGATATTTATCCTGCAGAAAATCTTATGCATGTGTGTAAGAGTACCTGTGCAAGATTATTCATTGCACTGTGTTGTAATAATGAAAGATGTGGACACAATCTAAATATCCATGAGAGAAATGAATAGAATTTGGAGGATTAATACAATGGAATACTATATACTTCTTTGCCTGAATTTATACTATGGATAAATCTCAATTACAATATTAAATAGCAAATTAGAGATATGTAAAACATGATGCCGCTGATATAAACTAAGAAACAAACTCACAAAATGATGGTATATACTAATAGTGGATGTATGCAAGCATGCACATTAAAAGTATTAAGGATAAGAAAGATATCCCAAATTCAGAAAGATCTGTAAACTTACATGTCTCTTTCAGAAGAGCATTTGAGACAAATTTGGCAACATGGTAAATCTGGTTGCTTCCAGACACTGATAGATATATACTCTCTACTTTTCTGTATGTTTGAAATGAAAGACATTACCTTAGACATTACAGATAGGATAGTTGATAAAGTTTCAAGGGGTGCTTGGGGGGTGCCTGAGTGGCTCAGTTGGTTGAACATTGACTTCAGCTCAGGTCTCATGGTTCATGAGTTGGAGCGACATGTCAGGCTCCATGCTGACAGTACGGAGCCTGTTTGGGATTCTCACTCGCTCTTCTCTCTCTCTGCCCCTCCCTTGCTTGTGCTTTCTCTCTGTCTCAAAATAAATAAATAAAAACTTTTAAAAGTGGGGGAGGGGGCTTGGGTTCCTCAGTCGGTTAAGTGTCTGACTCTTGATTTGGGCTCAGGTCATGATCTCACAGTCGTGGGATTGAGCCCTGCATAGCCTCCACACTGGACTTGGAGCCTGCTTGGGAGAGTCTCTCCCTCTCCTCCTGCCCTTCCCCCACTTGCACTTGCATGTGCTGTCTCTTAAAATAAACATTTTTTTTAAAAGAGCCTTAAATGCTGTAAGTTTTGAGTTTGAGATAATAAGCAATAGGTAGTCAATAAAATTTGCAGAGTACCCCGTACTCTTCTATATTAGCATTATAATTGTTGTAACTGTCTTCTGTATGGATTCATACTTGTATACCCATCTCCACAAACTAACATATACTAGTTGCTCATTTATTATTTGCCAAAAAATGCATTAAATGGGTAGATGGTTGACAGATCTCAGTTGTCTACATGCTGGTATCAAGCATATATTCTTAACTAAGTTTGCAAGTTATTATCCTTCATAGAACTAAAAACTAAACTCATGTTTAGTAATTTGATAATTGTCCTTTTCTTTCCAAAGATTAATCTTTATTTAAACGTTTGTTGAAATATGTTACATCAGCCATTGTATCTATAGATTGACAGGGTCTAGTGAAATGCAAATAAAATTTGATTTAAAGTTTTTATAATCAAATCAGTTTACACTTTGATGTGTAAGTAATTCAGACTTTTTTGTGAGTTGATAGTATATTTAGATGAAATGTATTTCTCAGCTTAATTTCCTAGGAAAGTCAGATAATCAATTCAAATTTAGAAAGTTGAGGTGCCTGCAGTTTATCAAGGCAAATAAATACAGAAAAGGTAGTTTGAAAAGTCATTTTGGAGCTTGACAAATCTAACATTATACCATCTGATATGGTAGCCATTAACTACTAATTTAAATTAATTAAATTAAAGGTAAATAAACTTGCAGATTCAGGCTATCATTTTCACTAGTTGCATTTTAAAAGTTCAGTAGCACTTATGTACACACACAGACCGTATGTATAGGTACATGTAGCAGGGGGCTATATACCAGACAGCATATAGAATATTTCCATCATCACAGAAAGTTTTATCAGCTAGCCTTGGTCTCAAAGCCAGAGGAAAAGATTTAGGCGTTATTTAGAGATGGATAGTAGTTAATTCAGCAAACATTTGTTCAACTTTTGTAGCCTCTAAAACTGTAAAATAAATAGATTGACATCTTATGAAGGGCGAATGTAGTGGAGGTGACACATGTAAACAATATAGTTATGTGCTAAGTGTTATACTGGAGGATATACAAAGTGCTGTGGGCCCTATTACAGGAATAATTTAACTCTGCTTTAGGATGTCAGCATCTTGAAGGAATAAGTAGAATTACCTGAAGAAGAAATTTTTTGTTTACAGACTAAGTCCTCAGGCATGGAGGTTCAACATAGGAAACATTTGTTAGCAGAAGTCAAGTCTGAATCAGTAGTCATGCTAGAGAATAGTAAGTCACAGACCAGTAAATGAGAATGAAGCTATTGACCATGGAACCCTGGAGTGAGAGGAATAGAGTAGGTTGATGACTAGAAAGCTAAAGGATCAGTGCAAGAAAATACGGAAAGTCAGAGGCAGGCCGGTCCCAGACCAGTTCAGGAGAAATCTCTTAAACATTGTGTTCTGGGTATATTATCTTTCTTATGTCACAATTGATCAACTTCTTCTAGGCTGGGGGCAGATCCTTAAAGTAACAGGTCTACACTGATAAAAATAATAATACTAAGACTTAAATATATGGTGCTTATAGTAACAATAGCTAACATGTACAAATAGTGTTTACTGTATACCATTCACTGTCTTAAGCACTTGACATATGTTAACTCAGTCATCAAAATAACCCTGTGAGTGTTGAGTTAATTTGAAAGCCTTCAGTCATGGATTGGGAAATTACATTGCTCAAGGTATGTTAACTATTATTCAAGGGTACAAGGCCCAAAGGATTTTCCATTTTATTATTACTCACAACCTCATTAAGTTGGCACCCTTGAGCAAGCCTGAAGAAGCAGGTGAATAAAAAAACAGGACAAGGATTAGATGCTACAGAGAATTTTGTTCACGTGCTTTGTGTAAGCTGAGGGTTGCTATTTGTGCTGAATTGTGTTTTTCTTACCCCACCCCGAAATTCATATGTTGAAGTCCTAACCCTCAGTACTGCAGAGTGTGACTGTATTTGGAGATTGGGTCTTTAAAAAGGTAATTAAGCTAAAATGAGGTCATTAGGGAAGGCCCTAATCCAATAGAATTTTCCTTTTTACCAGTGTCCTGTAAGAGAATATTAGGACAAAGACACATAGAGGGAAGACCATGTGAAAACATAGGAGGAATGTGACCATCTGCAAGCCAAGGAGAGAGCCTTCAGAAGAAACCAACCATGCCAACAACTTGATCTCAAACTTCTAGCCTCCAGAATTATGAGAGAACAAATTTCTGTTTAAGCACCCCCCAGTCTGTGGAACTTTGTTATGGCAGCTAAGCAAACTAAGATGATAGCCAAAATAATACATTTGTAAATATTGAAGAGCATGAATATATGTTTTTGATTTTTGGGTTGATTTTTTGGCTCTGTCTGCTAAAACCTCTGTTGGGTTTCAGAAATAGAAATGTGAGGTACTTTGTTCTTCTCAGACCTGACTTAATGTCAGTCTTAATGTATAATGAAGAATGCAAGTTCCATGTCCTTGTAGAAAGGAGAAAATTAAATTACATCTGCAAGATTGATTCCATCCATAAACATTTTCCTCTTTATTTTTTCAGTGATTATATTTGGTTTTGTAAGTTATTTTTTATGAAAATATAGGTGAACATTTTTAGAAATTAATATAACCTTAAACATTTCATATGAGGTATATAGTCTTCAAAATAAACAATTTAAACCATTAGAGTTTTATAGAATTAAACTTAAGTACTCCCTAAATTCAGAAGGTTCAATTTTTGTTAACTGCACAGAACAAATCACTTATAACATCTTATAACATCTTGGGAGTTTTTGTTTTTTCCTTTAGAGATTATAGAATATTAGGAGCAATGTCCACACCTTCATGGGGCTTGATCTCATGACCCCGAGATCAAGAGTCACATGCTCTACCTATTGAGCCAGCGAAGCACCCCACCAACCTTAACTGATCCTTTAGGTTTTGAAGTAGTGAAACTTTCTGGAGTAATAACTAATACCATGGTTTTCCAGATGGCCATCTTAGCAGTTTATGACTAATTACATTAGAAAGATTGATTATTTCCCTGGGGTTCAAACTAGGGAGAAAATCCCAGACTCCTCACCCTTTAGAGACAGACCTAAATATCTATGCAGTGTTTTGAAAAGTTCCCAGGGTGATTGCAAGTTATCTTTCCTTTCATCTAGTGTACATCTTTTCATCTAATACTCTTTAATCGTGCTGTGAAGCAGGTATAAGATTGATACTTTCTTATTCTCATTTTACATGTAAGAAACTTAGACCAACAGCAGTTAGGTAAAATTGAAACAGATGACAAAGGAGTTCTTTATTATCTTTGAAATGCAAAATAGTATTTTCAAAGTTGTATCTAGCAGTGATTAGTAACAGTTGAAAATTAAGATAGTAAGATATAATTTATACATATGGATTGTATTTTAAAAATATTGCTCACTTACTATTGTTTTTCCTTTAGAATATACACAGATATTATTAAGTAGTGATTATTCCTGACATTTAAATAAAATTTATTTGTGTAGACAAAGCATAAATAAATAAATTTTGGCACTTTTATTCATTAGTTCAGATTCCAGGGTGGTACCTCAGTTCTATATTTTTTATTATAAATGTTCATTTGAATTTGCCTCACTGTAAGTGGCTAATTGATGTAAATTGAGTAAATGCACTGGGAGTTTACTATATAATAGAACAGTTGGTTGAATGGTTTTGTAAAATGAAGAACTTTTTCAGTAATACTAATGATCACCTCTTAGTTTACTTTTTAAAAGTAAATCTGGTTTAAACTAAATGATATCTCAGGTCTCCTTCAGCTTCCAACTTTTCCAAAACTGTATACTCGGTTTGTTTAGAGGTATTCATGTCAGACTTTCCAGTCTCTGGTGTCTATGCCCCTTTGTCCTTTTCTTTCCTTCCTCACTCCAGAGATGTCTTTTCTGCTATTCTGCTTTTTTTTTTTTTGAAACTTACTTCCTTCCCTAAGTAAATAATTTTATATTTAAAATTATTTTTTATTTTTTTAAGTTTATTTTTTATTTATTTTGAGAGATAGTGTGAGCGAGGATGGGACAAAGAGAGAGAGAGAGAGAGAGAGAGAGAGAATCCCAAGCCGGCTCCAAACTGTCAGTGCACAGCCTGACTCGGGGCTTGATCCCATAAACTGTGAGATCATGACCTGAGCCAAAATCAAGAGTCATCCCCCTTACCCCACTGAGCCACCAGACACTCCAATATTTTTATATTTGATCCCTTAAAATTTCGTCAGTCTTACATAACTTCTCTAAGCCTTTGTATCTTTTTACTATCAAAGAGTTTAGGGAGCATTAAATTTTTATTATGTTCTTAGAGATTTTTACATGCTTTATTAATGAATATACTCAGCATATTTAGACCTTTAATCAGTGACATTTTCATTATATCTTTTTTGTGTTATGTTTTAATATAACATTTTTGAATAAATATTTCCATGTATCATCATAGCCTATTTGTGAGAATAATTTATAGTATTATCTATAGTCATTGTCAATGCTAATCTGCCCTTTGGGTTAGGTATCTTACCCAAAACATGTTTCAAGCATATGTTTGTTTACTACTTAAGTAACGTAAACATCAGTAGTATTTAATATTTAAGTTTAGAATACACTTAAAATGTTCACTAGTTCTGCATGTCTCTTTAGAATGTGAGAAGTTGAACTGTTGGTGGACATTCAAATAATTGCTTTTATCAACTCTTCACCCACTGTTGACTCTGTTAACTCAAACCAGGCATTAGAAGTTCCCAACATTTGCACTAAAGAATGATAGAGAACTGGCTGGCTGATATATTGTGTCAGGGGAGTCTTGATCATGGCAACAGCTCTGTTATTAGGGATGTAAGAAGTGAAAGAACCTGGGGAAGAAAGAGTGTAGTGAAACTGTCAGGGCTGAACTCTGATTTCATAAAGGGATTAGGGATTGGAAGCCAGCAGTACCTTTGAGATAAGTACAAACCTAAGAGCACAATCATTTGTTCTTGTGAAATTTGAAGATACTGAAGAATTTCATTTTTATAGCCCAGTGAAGTACTAATCATTTTATGATACTCTATTTGTAAAATTTGCTAATTTTGCAAATAGAGGCATCCATGACATACATTACAAAATGATGGATAATTTATCAGGATTCCTCACCTGTCACACTTCTGAGAGTTACTTTGTTTATAAGATATCTGTGGTCACTAAATTAGATAATACATGTTAAGAAGCTGTGTCATTATGATTATACAGTTTTGTGGCAATAATTAACCTCAGGTAGAATAACTAGTTTATCATTCATTGTTCTTCTCTTCTTTCTCCTTATCACATTGTACTATTGTTTATAATAAGGTTATGACAAATTGTTCTGCATTTATGCAGATGAATATAAAGTGACGTAGGATTCTAGGGTCACTTGGGTGACTCAGTTGGTTACGTGTCTGACTCTTGGTTTCAGCTCAGGTCATGGTCTCACAGTTTGTGAGTTCAAGCCCCGTGTTGGGCTCTGTGCTGGCAGCATGGGGCCTGCTTGGGACCCTCTTTCTTCCTCTCTCTCTGCCCCTCCCTTGCTCATTCTCTCTCTCTCTCTCTCTCTCTCTCTCTCTCTCTCTCAAAATAAATAAATAAACATACCCTAGAATTTGATGGTCAGAGGAGGCCTTTCTGAAGAGATAACATTTGAGATAATGGAGTAATAAGAAGCAGGCCCCCTAAATAAAACCTGTGTACAGAGAGAAGTTCCTAGATTTTATAAAATGCATTTTAAAGCCATCTACTTGCATAAAATCTCCCAAGGTTCAAGAATCTCCTTAGGGGAAAAAAATCCCTGCCCAGAAAACGTGACTGACTACTTTTTCCTCTTGCTTTTTTTTTCTCTTGGTTATCCTTCACTCTGATTTCTGTTAAAGCTATTTTCTCAGCCTCCAGCATTTCTTTTTATTCTGATTCATTATTTCTCTTCTTATTTTTGTTTCCTTTTTTTTTTTTTTTTTTAACTTTCTTTGAGTTAACTACGCCTTTTCTCACTTATTGACTTGGGTGCTTACTAATTTTCGATCTGTTCTAAGTATTTAAAGGCCTGTGTTTTTTGATAATACAATTGTGCCTTTATTTCAGGGCTTTAACTTAAAATGTTTTTGTTACATTTCACTGCTGTTGATTTACTATTTTTCATTATGATTTCTTCCCCTAACCCACAAATTATTGAAGCTTTTTAAAATTTGCAAATATATTTTTAAATTTCTAACTTAATTGCAAATAGAGGACATACAATATTAATTCTTTGCAATTTGTGACACTTGATTTATGATGTTCTCTATAGTCCATTCTTGTAATTTTCATTTCAATTCCATATGTGCTTGGAAAGAATATATATTTTCTAATTGTCAGGTGTAATATTCTTTACATGGCCACCAAATCAAGATTATGAATGGTGTTGTTAAGGTCTTCCATATCCTTGATAATTATCATCTACCTGTTCTGTTAATCACTGAGAAAAAGTATTAAAATAGACCACCAAAATAGTAGGTTTGGCATTTTCTCTCTAACTTCTTTTAATCTAATTTATTTACTCTTTTTAATAGGCAAACTTAGTCCATTTATATTTATTTTATTAATATATTTGGATTATTTCTAACAATTTATTTTGTTTTCCATTCACCCTACTTTTCTTCCTACCTACTTCCCTTGAAATGAGGGTCTTTCAATCTTTGCCTGAAATATTAACCAAGAAGGTGAAAGATCTCTACACTGAAAACTACAAAACTTTGATGAAAGAAATCGAAGAAGACACAAATAAATGGAAAGGTATCCCATGTTCATGGATTGGAAGAATTAGTATTGTTAAAATGTCCATACTATCTACAGCCATCTTTAGATTCAGGGTAATCCCCATCAGAATTCCAATGGAATTTTTTTTACGGAAGTAGAGAAAACACTGCTAAAATTTGTATGGAACCACAAAAGACCCATGAATATCCGAAACAATCCTGAAAAAGAAGGACAAAGTAGGAGGCATCATACTTCCTGAATTCCAGTTGTATTGTAAAGCTATAGTAATTAAAAGTTCTGGCATAAAACAGAAAGGACCAAAGGAAGAGAATTGAAAGCCCATAAATAAACCTATGCGTGTATGGTCAGCTAACATTTGAAAAGGAAGCCAAGAATACTCAGTGCAGAAAAGACGGTCTCTTCAATAAACGATGCTGGGAAAATTGGAATGTTCACATGTAAAAGAATGAAACTAGACCCATACTGTACACCATTCACAAAAATTAACCGGAAATGGATTAAAGAGGGGAAAACTATATACCAAAATGTTCACTTCAGTGTTGTTTTTTTAATAATGGAAAAATTGAAAGCTACCCAAATTCCTTACATTAAGAAAATGGTTAAGTAGTTTATGGCGTGGTCATTGGAGTGGTTAATAGCATGGAAAAATCTTTTTAAAATATTAAACATTAAAAGATACCAAATTGGAGTTCTTACATATATACATATATATAAATATGTATATACGTATGTATGTATGTTAAGGGGGGAAACTAAGCCTATGCATAGGGAACAAGATTAAGAAATTTATCAAAATGTTAACAGTGTTTATTGTAAGATAGAAGGACTTCAGATTTTTTTTTCCAGTTTTCTGTTTTTCAAATGTCATAAAATTAGGGTGTATAATCTTTATAATGAAAAAAAAAAAGGTGAGATTAATTTAACAAATTCCAAAATATAACTTGAGATGTCCTACTAAGTCAAGTATGCTCATCTCAAGCTCTGCTTATCACTTTATACTTTATCTTTTAAAAAATGAAATACTTAGCAACTAATGAACTAAGGATAGATGAGCCAAATATTCTGTGGTTTGACTCCATCTGTGTTTCAGAGTAAAGTTTATTGCCTTTCCAATAAAAGTGTGCCACTGTATTTGTTTATTCCCTTACTTTTGGCTTAAATCTCCAGAAAACTGAAGTAATACTTTAACAAATGTGTAAAATGTGTAATCCCATTTTCCTTCCCAGTGTCATAAGGTTAAATAGCTCACATCTACTGTCCTGGCAAATATGTAATACTGTTTTATATATAATCTTGATTGTTATTATTTGCTCTATTATTTGATTATTTTGTTCTGATTAATACTTCTTTCCCTCATTTAAAGGTTATTCTGGTACAAGTTAACCCAGGGGAAGCATTTACAATAAGAAGAGAAGATGGACAGTTTCAATGTATTACAGGTAAGAATGGTAATTTGTTATCATTTGAGATGACAGAAATTTATAATACATAAAGGTGTATATGTTTATGGTTTCTTCTTTTCTTTCTCACTACCACTACCACACCAGCTCACAAACTCTGAATACCTTATGGTATTGCAGTAGTATCCTAATCAGTCTCTTTTCCCTGGTTTCTTGATTAGTCTTACATTCCCCTTCTCAAAAATCTTCATTGAACCCAGTTCAAGTTCCTTATTAGTCTTTCTAAAAGATTATTTCATGTTTCTAGTGTTGCTTTCCCTTTCCCTTTAATATTGTTTCCCTTTATCTTGCTAAGTTGGCTTATTCATTGTCTTCTTGAACCTGTCTTGTATTTTCTGTACTATTCTTATCTAGAATCCGCCCTTATCTCCACCATCTCTAGCCTATCCAAATCCTACCAATGCTTCAATACCAAGTTCAGATCTTATCTTTAAAAGAATTTTTTTTGTAAAGTCACTAGCCACCCTGCCACACACCACATTTATGACAAACTAAAACGTCTCCAGATATTACCATGTGTTCCAGGGGAGGCATACAGAAGAACCACCACTCTAAAGAGAAGAGCAGTAAAAAGATCACTGACTTTGGTATCAGAGAACCTGGGTTTAAATCCCAACTCTGCTAACTTACTAGCTATATAGAACTTTTGCATGTCATTTAATCTCTATCAGCACATTGCAGTTTAATTGATTTTGTAAGGAAGGAAATTCACAAATTATAGTTATAAATTAACTTTTAAAATAGAAGTTACTTGGGGTGCCTGGGTGGCTCAAATGGTTAAGCATCCAACTCCTGATTTTGGCTCAGGTCATGATCTTATGGTTTGTGAGTTCAAGTACTGCATTCAGGCTCTGTGCTGGCAGTGCAGAGCCTGCTTGAAATTCTCTCTCTCTCTCCATCTCTCTGCTCCTCCCCTGCTTGTGCTCTGTCTCTCAAAATAAAATAAACATTAAAAATAAATAAATAAATAAAAGTTATTTAAAATTCAAAGTCTGGTTATCTAACTGTGTTTAGCAGTTTTTGTATTTTAAGTCACACTATAATGGTAATGAGTATCCTCATTTGCAGATGTGTTTGAAAAGATGTTGTATTAGTTAAAATGCTTCCATCATAAACAATATTTATTGAAAACAAGTTTAAGAAATGTACAAATAAACCTAAGACATAGCTCTGTTAGAAACTTACATTCTAAGAGTTAGCCAGTATAAAAATAGAATTTTTTTTTTTTAATTTTTTTTTTCAACGTTTATTTATTTTTGGGACAGAGAGAGACAGAGCATGAACGGGGGAGGGGCAGAGAGAGAGGGAGACACAGAATCGGAAACAGGCTCCAGGCTCTGAGCCATCAGCCCAGAGCCCGACGCGGGGCTCGAACTCCCGGACCGCGAGATCGTGACCTGGCTGAAGTCGGACGCTTAACCGACTGCGCCACCCAGGCGCCCCAAAAAAATAGAATTATTTTTATGAAATCCTAACTGGCAGGTAAAGACTGGCAGGACCCGAATAGCCTATTTAATTTATAATGTGCCTGTAGTATTAATAGTCTTTTTTTTTTATTATTTTTTTTAACGTTTATTTATTATTGAGAGACAGAGCATGAACAGGGGAAGGGGAGAGAGAGAGAGTGGGAGACACAGAATTGGAAGCAGGCTCCAGGCTCTGAGCTATCAGCACAGAGCCCGACATAGGGCTCAAACTTGCAAACCACAAGATCATGACCTGAGCCTAAGTCAGACACTCAACCAACTGAGCACCCAGGCACCCCAATAGTCTCTTAATAGTAGGAACTGACTACCGTGTGAAGATACTTTTATGCAGAGATAAATTTCTTTGCTTCAGTAGAAAAGCGAGACTCCTCTCTGTATGACAGATTATAAGAGTGGACTCTTTGTTTTAAAATTACTGGGCAGAGTTTTTAAAAACACAGGATAGAAAAAGGGGAACCGTAAAGAAGGTAAAAAGCTTTCCCCTTTTCATGTTTTTGTTTTTCAAAATTAAAAGACAGGATGAATGTGGAAGGACTGATAGTGAATGAGGGCATGGGGTGAAGTTTTTCTAAAGACCATCATGCTCTCGCTCCAAGCAAGAGAAGACAGGACAAGAAAAGACTAAGGACTACTGGGAGCTCATCTTCTCCTTTTCTTCCCCTTTGCTATCACTAGTTTTTGTTATGTAACAGACATCTTCCTGTACTAGTTCTAGAGCTAGGTAAAAGGTAAGAGTAGAATTCAGTGTGGAGGCAACAGATAACAAAGAAGAAAGCCTTAAGGGAGAAAAATCATATGCCAGTGAAGCTCAGAATAAATTAGTATCCTTGGCCATCAGGTTAGGAAAACTTTTCTCTTCACAGTCACTAGACCAATAAAAGAAAACCTCTGTAATGAAACCTAAAAAACTGGGATTATTTCCAGTGTAAATTAATAAACATTTGGCTTAATCCCATTTGTGAGGGTGCCTGATCCCATTTATGAGGGCTCCACTCTCATGATTTCATCACCTCCCAATGACCCTATTTCCTAATACCGTCACATTGGGGTTAGGATTTCAACATATGAATTTTGGGGGAAATATATTTAGTTTTCAGCAGCACTGCATTGATAGGAGTGGCAGAGATGAGCTGCAGTGCCCAAGTGGGGTGTCAGAGCCTAAATTGAGTGAAGAGTTCATCCATATGAGAACAGTCAAGTGCAGAGAGTTAGAGCCCAGAGTGAGGAGAGAATTCACACAGCAAAGTGTCGTGATATAGGGACTCAGAGTCTAAGCAGGCTGATGAGCGTATCATCAAGAAGGGGTGGCCTGGTGTGGGATGTAAGAATCTCAGCAGGATAAAGAAGTCATCAATACAGTGAAGCAGTCCAGCATAGGGAATCAGTGCCAGAATAAAGTGAGAGTACCTACAGGTGAAGGCAACCTGATGTAGGGAGTCAGAGCTGAGAATGAGGAGGTCATCTGTGTGGAAGGGTAGCCTGACATGTGTTGTCAGAGCCCCAGTAGAGTCAGACCATTCACACGATGGAGGTGGTCCTTAGTAGACAAAGCCCAAGTCACGTAAAAAAGACATCCACACAGAGGACGGTGTGGAGGGCCTCCACAGAGGGATGGCCTGGCATGGGGTGTCCCAGCCCCAGCATTGGAGGTACTCATCAAGAAGAGTCAGAGCCCAAACAGTGTGAGGGCATTCGTGGGATAGAAGGTGACTTGGTTTGAGGTGTCAGAGCCCAAATGAGGTGAGGAAAATGTCTACATGGGAGGTAGAGGGTAGAATCCAGCAAGGAGAATCAGATCCTGGGTGTAGTGAGGAGGGTATCTCTTTGGCATGGCAGGAGATATCAAACCCCAGGAAGCACCCATCCACACATGGGGGACAGCCTAACATAGGAAATGAGAACCTGAGTGAGGTGAGGAGGGCATCCCCATAGAGGAATAACCTGGTGTATCAGAGCCCAAGCAGAGGAAAGAAGTAGTCCACATGATGGGCTGAGGGGTAGAATGGCCTAGTGTGGGGAATCAGAGCCCAAATATGGTAAAAAGAGAATATACACAAAAGTGGAGTGGGTAGTCCAGCACAGGTTGTTAGAGCTTGTGCGTGGTGACATGGAGCCAAGGAGCGAAGGACACCTACATAGAGGGTTGTTAGAGGGTGGGGTGGGCTCAGTGTGGGGCATTAGACCGTGAGTAGGATAAGGCCATACATGCCGGGGGACAGAGTGGAGGGCGGGAGTGGTGGCAGAGATGGAAGATTGATGACACACACAGGGGGACTAATTAAAGAAACAGTTCTGTTAAGAATGATGAGAGACCTGGGTTTCTTACTATCTAAGAAGGAATTTTAGGTGTGGAATGGGAAGAAACTAGAATGAATCCTGCTGGCAGTTGAATCAGAAAAATCAGACATTCCTGATTCTGGGTCTGGGGCAGAGAAAGTACAAGATGAGAATGGAACATATTGTTACCCCAGAAAGAGGGAAGATTGCAAAATGGATGGAGACATGTCAAAAGGATATAGTGACCGACTTGCCAGGAGAAGCCTGGCAGGCACCGTTTTAATCAAGTGATGAAATTGTATGTCTTCAGTAATGGCAGGAATCAAAATTGTGTGCTACCTGATAATGATACATTAAGAGGAACATGATGTCTCTTCCGTGATATTTCTGCCACAAATGCATAATCTGAATCTAAACACAAGGAAATAATAGACAAACCCAAATCAAGAGACATTCTGTAAAATAACCCTTAATCTTCACAGGTGAAGACTGTGAAAGTCCAGGAAAGACTGAGGAACTGTTCAGACTGATAGACTGAAGGGACATGCCAACTAAATACAACATGTGAACCTGAACTAGATGCTTTTGCTAGAAAGCACATTATTAGGACAATTGGTGAATCTTGAATGGGATTTGAAAATTAGATGGTTTATTAGTTTCTTAGGGCTGCCATAACAAAGTAACACAAACTGGGTGACTTAAAACAACAGAAGTTTAATATCCCATAGTTGTAGAGGCTAGAAGTGCAAGATCAAGATGTCAGCAGAATCGATTCTTTCTGAGGGAGAATTCATGCCTCTCTTCTACTTGCTGGTGACGGCCAGCAATCCTTGGGGTTTCTTGGCTTTAAAGGCATCATTTTAATCTGTTTCCATCTTCACATGGCATTCTCCCTGTGTCTCTGTGTCTTCACATGGCTGTCTTCTTATAAGGATACCATATTGGATTGGGGTTCCATTCTACTCCAACATGACCTCATCTTAACCAATTTTATTTGCAATGACCTCATTCCCAAATAAAACTGCATTCTGAGGTGCTGGTACAGAAGCATATCTTTTTTAGGAAACACAGTTCAATCTGTAACAGATAGTAATGAGGTATCAGTGTTAATTTTCTGGTTTTGATGGTTGTGTTATATCAGAGAATGTCC
Organism: Puma concolor; assembly: GCF_028749965.1. NCBI lineage: Eukaryota > Metazoa > Chordata > Mammalia > Carnivora > Felidae > Puma > Puma concolor. The sequence goes on from NC_141667.1 coordinate 219,957,367, forward strand.
TAATACGAAATGCATATGAAAGTATTCCATAGGTGATGGGCCATCATGTCAGCATTTTCCTTTCAAATGGTCAGGGAAGAAAGTTCTTTGTACCAGCTAGACAATGCAATTTTTTTGGCAAAACTTACTGTTTCAAATTTTTTGAGAATGATTAAGAAAATGATACTTTTTTTTCTTTTTCTTTTTTTTTTTTTTTAGTGTTTATTTTGGTGGTGAGAGAGAGAGAGAGAGGTGCACATGCAAGTGGGAGAGGGGCAGAGAGAGAGGGAAAGAGAGAATCCCAAGCAGGCCTGAACCAAAGTCAAGAGTTGGACACTTAACTTGACTGAGCCATCCAGGTGGCCCAAGAAAATGATATTCTGTGTCTCAGAGAATTTATGGGAGGACTAGAGAACCAGACTCAAGGCTAATCTTCAGGAACAATGCCCCAAAACTATACTACAAAACTGGTCTGATTAAGGAGTCCTCATCAGTGCCAAGAGTGCCCTTTCTTCACTAAGAACTCAATATTACTTGCTTGTAGTACAGATGCCACTTCTGCCACAGGAATCTTGTGCTACCAACCACTGCCTTCTAGGTTATCAGCACCCATAGGACCAGTGTGGTCTTTACCTTGCACCAAGTCAACTCCTTCAACCTACAAAGGGGTTTCAGAGTCTACGCACCAAAACAAATGACAGTATCCACTACTGGATAGACTTATCCAGAAAGGAAGACTTATCCAGAAAGGAAGACTTAACATTATGAATAGAACTTGATTATTTTAAAGAAAATTTTTAAGCTTATTTATTTATTTTTTGAGAGAGAGAGAGAGAGTGTGTGTGTATGCAAGCAGGGGAGCACTGTCATTGTAGAGCCCAATGCAGGGCTCGATCTCAGGAACCTGTGAGACCATGACCTGAACCAAAACCAAGAGTCAGACACTTAACTGACTGAGACACCCAGATGCCCCAAGTGTCTGACTCTTGGTTTGAGCTCAGGTCACAGTTAATGGGTTCAAGCTCCACACTACCAGAACAGAGCCTGCTTGGGATTCTCTCTCTCCCCCCACCCCCAACCCCCACCCCCATCTCTGCCCTTCCCCTGCTCGTGTGCGCTTTCTGTCTCTCAAGGTAAATAAATGAACTTAAAAAAAAAAAAAAAAAAAAGACACTTAACCGAGTGAGCCACCCAGGTGCCCCTAGGACTTAGATGGGTTTTTTTGGTTTTTTGTTTTGTTTTGTTTTTTTAGAGAGAGGGTGCAAGTGAGCAAGGGACACAGAGAATCCCATGAGGGGTGGAGGAGTGGGGAGAGTGGGGCTCACCTGAAGTGGGGCTCATGCTTACCTGGAGCGGGGTGCATGCTCACCTGAAGCAGGACATCAGCTCCCCTGATGCAGGAAAGTTCAAAACAGTTGGCATATTACTCTGGTTAGATGGTATCCCTTTAACATATTTTGAAAGAAGTATTGACAAACTGAGATTGAACCCAGGAAGGCAGCCAGGAGAGCATACAGTCAAGAAATTATTCTTCTAAAAGACTATAAAAATACTTGAAGGATGTTTAACCTAGAAGAGAGCTGTGACTTGAAGACCTTGTTCTCAGCACTTTTAGAGGGAAAATTTTAGACTGACAGATGAGAGTTGCAGGGAAGCAAATTTTGACAGGGAAGAACTGTCCAAAAATTATGGTTCTATAAAAATGGAGTCATTGCTTTGTCACACCTGAGTCCCATCATTGTATGTGCTCATGCATTGGGTTGGGTGGTATTATGAAAGTAATTCTTACATAGAAAAGAAGTTTGATTGGGTAAACTCCAGTATTTAACTAAAGATTCTTTGATTCCAAAATTACCTCTTAGTTAAACTGAGATCTCTTTAATTTTGGGAACGAGCACACTGACGGGGAGCCTGAAATTTAACAAGTATATCTGTGCCTGGGCATATTTCATAAAGTAGTTGAGCTAGTGAATGGTTATTGCTCAAACCAGACCTGTGAACAGGATGCCAACTTGTAATGTATTAATAATCCTCATTCCTAATGAAATAAACACTTGAGGGAGAAACTTTCACTAACCTTCTGAAACTTATGGGCAGGAACAATGATGCTGTCTTTATCGTGGTACATAAAACATTGAAGTGTTCAAGGATTATTAGCTTCCTTCTGTTTGGTTTCCTTAATGATAGAAATTGGCTCTTTTTCATCTCTGATTTTCTGTGCTAAAATAATGCCTTTAACTTAGTGGGCATGCTGTCAATATTTATTGAAATTAACTGCTAAAATATTTTTAAGTATATCAGTATACTTGTTTGCCTTGCTAAGTACTATCAACCAAAAATATACTTTTATACTTAGGGGTATTTTAGTGTATCAGAGTCTTCAACATGAGCACCAGTTAAGATTATAAAGTAATGTGGACATGTTAACTTAAATATGTAAAAAGTGAACCAAAGATAATGCCAGGATGTTGATCATTCGACCATCCTGGATTTCTGCTTATTTTCTTACGATTTGAGTCCTATGTGTAGAAAAAGTGTCAAGGTGAATTCAAGTTTGTTGAGAAGTATTAACCTTTGCTTTCTCATATCTTAGCTTACTTAGGGAAGCCAATAACATAGCAATCTAAGAATACGTTGATTCTGAGCCCCTTTACCACTAGAGTTAGTGTGACGTCAGGCTCCACCTCCCAAGTCCTGCTGTTTTCCTTTTTCTTCCAAGCGACTGTGTGCAACTTCTCAGCAGTTACTGATGTTTTCTCACCATTGTTGCTGCTGATGTTGCTTTCCATTCTACATGGGAAACCCCAGTAGGGGATTTATTTGACTCTTGTTTCTTCTGCTGTCACCTCATTCAAGAAGTGACTAATACTGTTGCTCCTGCTGCAGTTATTATTGACACTTCCGTTCCCTTTTTTGTTCACTTCACTGTTGCTGCTGTTTGTCACTGCTTTTCTATTCTCACCTTGTCTTTTCATGCCCCTCATCCTGACTCTTTCTGCCATTAGAGGGGTTTTTGAAGTTAAGAGGTTTGTCCCAACTAGTAGGTACTACTTTGTTCTTCTCTGTGTGCTCTGGGATCATGGTGAGTATAACCAAATATCTGCCTTCCTTACAGTTAGTCTGCTCTTTCATATTTGTGATCTCCTTTGCAGAGCATTTTTTAGCCAGTTCTCCTGAACTGAGCCAGATGACTTTTGAGGTCCTTAATAAATACAGTATTTTATTAAATACTGATAAGCCCTGTATTCCATTAATCCCAACTCTGTTACCTAAGAGTGAGTTCTCTGCCCTCCAAAAGTTGGAATTCCTGGACTTGTTCTTCTCTGTGTTCTTGTCAGAATACCTTATGCCCATCAGATCTAATCAAAGCCCTTTTCTCTCAGAATGTCTTTGTCAGGGAAGGAAGAGGAAGATGGAGTTCTCATGCAAGTGGAACTCCTAGTTGATCTGCTGTGATATCCTGGAATCCCCAAGACATGTATACAAACTATACCTCAGCCCCCTTGACTCTTGTTAGATATGTCAGGGTTTGATATTAAAAGTACCTCTGAAATTTATTAGAAGTTAAATGTCTATTGTTTTATATATCATTGTACAGTTACTATAACTAGCAGCATGAAATAACTGTACCTATAACTTTTCTTCCTAAATTCACAATAGAACTTCAAAGAAATAATAAGGTATGTGAACGAATTAATGGTTCATTGTTATAGGTACAGGTCTGAGAGTAAGTCCACCTGGGTTCTAGGACCAATGGGCACAATTCTAGGAAAACAGATTTAGCTCAGTATGAGAAAGATCTTTGTAGTAAACAGAACTGCCCAAAAGGCTCAGGAGTGATCAGTTTCCATCCATCTTTGTAGGTGGTAATACATATGCTGGCTCTTCACGTGATGGGGCTATTAGAGAGGAGGTTTAATTTCTTTTGAGTGGATGGTTGGAGTTGATGCCCTTTAAGGTTCTTCATGAGTCTAAAATTTTATGATTCTGTAGCTTTGGGTAGACTACTTAAATTCTGGTCATTATTTTGCACGTATGTGAAATAAGGGTGGGCAAGTGCAAATTTGATTAAGTTTCCACTGTTCAAGTTTTTAGGCATATGTAACTATGCCAGTATCTTATGCTGTATCTTAAATATATTTGAATAATAGGGAGATCAAAATTCTATGAGTTTTTTTATAAGACCACTGATTTTCTTTGGCCTACTGACTTTCTATCACTACGAATCTGACTGAATTTAACCAAGTTCTTTAGGTTCTACAGAAACTATAAATAACTCAAGTAGAAACCATGTGTAGTAGATTCTTATTCCTATATAAGTAGGCATTACTTTACAATTTAGCAAACTAAACAATGGAAAAGTTAGGTCCTTTATATATTACTTATAAAATCCTAACCACCCTTAGAAAATAAAGCATTTTATTTTCAAAGGCAACTATTTTCATACTGGTAGAAAGTAACATTATTTTATTAAAGACTTTACCACTTACAATTCCTCTCCCAAGATAAAAACAGCAGTTCTAGTAGAGAGTCTTAAAATACTAGTTTTGAAACATTAATGAGTCTTGTTTGTAAAAATGAATCATAGCAGATCATCCATTCATAAATCCAGCCCATTTTAGGTTAAGTGAATGACTATGACTCATCCTAAGTACATTGTGTACTAGTCCCAGGTTGTCCCTAAAAGCTATTAAGTGTTACTTTTTGAGAGAAACCATATTATATATGACTTAGTGAAGAGAAAATTGCAACATTGATGCCAAAAAGGAAAATATAGGCAAATTCAGTTGTCCTCAGTTCTTTATGTTCCTAATGAATAAAATATCACTGTTAAAGTTATTCTTCTGGAAATAGAAAATCTAAACCAGTTTAGGAAGTTCTTTTAAAATAAGTGACAAAAATCTTGATTAAAAAAATTATAATGAATAATGGCAAAAGGAAATTAAGACCCAGAAATACAGATATGTGCAATAGCTTGTATTAACTTCTCAATAAGTATTTATAAGCCTGTTGCATTCTGATACTTTTTATATTGGTTAGTGACTAAAATGAGCCTTTTGGGATCTATGCCTTCTCTGAGCTGGCCTCACAAAATGATGTTTTATTAAATAGACAAATATGAATATAAAATGTTTATTTTGGGTACAATTCTCTCTCCCCTTCAAGTGACCCTGTTTTCCCTTTTAGGAAAGAAGCCACTTATTAAAGGTAGATTACAAGGTGGGAAATGAAGAAGATAAGAACAGATTGACTTATAATGGAAAGTATGGGAAGATTAGACAATTTTAAAGGAAAGAATGAAAAATGAATATAGCTACTTTAATTAATTAGAGTCAGAATAGAAGAAGAGCTAAAAGATCTTTAAGCAGATTTTTAACTCTTAAGAACTACATATGTAAAACAGTGTCTGTTTAGTTTGATTTTTAAAGCTGCCTTTTGAATATATAATTCTAAATGCTTGTAAAAAAATGTATGTCTAAGTTAAAGAAAATGGTAACGTGCTTTCATGAGGGAGAGGTTGCTATGGTTTTTAAAAATTAATGACTATGTGGTCAGTTATTTTTGTTTAAAAGTAGTTATATTTAGGAAATAGAAAAATAGAAATAATACACTTTCTATAGAAGAAATTTTGCTATCTGTTCCTAATTTCTCAGATATTTGCTTCTCCCTAGATTATTATGATTGGATTTTTATTAGGATCAAATATCCATTGGTCTTTGATTAAAATTAGCATCATTATTTGTTTGCTTAGGTTAAGATTAGCCCAATAAACATACTGTCTTTACTGAACATTTTTAGCCTTTTATATATGAAACAGCTGAGGAAATGTGCAGTTATAATGAAGTCTATTCCTGGCACTGTGTAGGCACTCAGTAAATATTTAATTGAATAAATGATCTCAGTAGATAATTATGTACAACATATAGGTTATCTCTTATTTTTTTGTACTACCTGTGTTTTCCCCTGAAATACTTGTTTAAAATCCCATTTCATCATGAAATGACTTGGAAACTGAGGCCAAAGGGATTGTTTTGGGGCTATATTCATTTTATTTAGCTTTGTATATCACGGCTTGACTCCGAATTCTCCTAGCATGGGAAAATAATCAACAATAGGTAGTAACCACGGTGATTGTATAATACTAGTACTGCTAGAGAATTACTGCTACACTTTTGTGAAGGTCACTAGTAACCTCTCTATTACTAATATGAGTGGTCTTGGTTCTCATCATACTTAACCTCTCTAGCAGGATTTCACACTGTATTATTTATTCCCCCCTTGGAACATTATTCTCTTGACTTTTCCTTTTATAGTTTACATATTCTCCTGGTTTTTCTCCTATCTCCCTGGCAACCCCTCTTCAGTCTTTTTGTTTTGTTGTGTTTATTTTTGAGAGAGAGAGTGGGAGAGGAGCAGAGAGAGGGGGACAGAGGATCTGAAGTGGGCTCTGAGCTGACAGCAGTGAGTCTGATGTGGGGCTCGAACTCATGAGCCGCAAGATCACGACCTGAACCAAAGTCAGACGCTCAGCCAGCTGAGCCACCCAGGTGCCCCCTCCTCAATCTTTTTTGATGTATATTAAGATAGGAGTTCAAAAATATGTAGCATATAAGTAAAATAAGCCAGTCACAAAAGGACAAATACTTAAGATTCCTCTTAGTCAGATTCATAGAGGCTGAAAGTAGAATGGTGATTGCTAGGGGGGCAAGGGAGAGAGATGAGGAATTACTGTTTAATGGGTACAGAGTTTCAGTTTTAAAGATAACAAAGGTCTGGAGATGGATGATAGTAATTTTTTTGATGGTGATAATTATTGTACAACAGTCTTCTTAATGCCCTAAGTTGTACACTTGAAAATAGTTAAAATGGTTAATTTTATCCATATTTTAGCCACAAATTTCAAAAATAAATTTTACAAACTTAAATTTTTACCAAAAAAAAAAAAGTATGTAAGATACCTGAAGCCAGAATTTAAATGATGTGGTAGAGGGACGCCTGGGTGGCTCAGTCGATTAAGCATCTGACTTCGGCTCAGGTCATGATCTCACGGTTTGTGGGTTCGAGCCCCGCATCAGGCTGTGTACTGACAGCTCAGAGCCTGGAGCCTGCTTCGGATTCTGTGTCTCCCTCTCTCTCTTCCCCACCTCTACTCTCACTTTGTCTCACTCTATCTCTTAAAAATAAATAAATGTAAAATAAAAAAATTTAAAAGATGTGGTAGATAGAATTGTAAGATAGCCCTCAAGGTCATTGCCCCCTATTGTACACACCTAGGACCATGAATATGATGAATTTTACTTCCATAATTAGGTTATATTATACAGTGCAGCTGACTTAAGAGAGATGATCTGGGGTGAACCTCAACTAATCAGGTCAACCTTTAAAAAAGGGACTGGACTCTTCTAGAAGTAAGAGATTCAGGAAAGGACTATGTGGCAAAGAATGTGGCCTCTAGCTGAGAGTGGCTTCCAGAAAGCCAATGGCCAGCAATGAAATGAGGGTCTTGGTCCTATAACCGTAAGAATCTGAATTCTTCCACAACCCCCATATGAGAACACACCCTAACCAACACTTTGATTTTCACCTTATGTACCTTGAACAGGGAACTTAGTCATACTGTGCCCAGACTTCTGAACTACAGAACTGTGAACTAATAAATGGATGTTTTTAAAACCACTAAGTTTGTGCTAATGTTACACAGCAATTGAAAACTAAGAGAAATAATACAAACTTTTTTCTCTTTCGAATTATAGTTCAAAGATAGGCAATTAGTGCTTGTGTGGAGTTGTCTGCCCCAAAGGTGACACAGGGACCCAAGTTACTTCTGTCTTGGTCTGCCATCCCTAGGATATTGTGCTCATCTGCATGAACCAAGCTGGCTCACCACCATGTCTGTGTCCCAGACTAAATGCAAAAGGGGAAGAGAAAAAGAGATTTAAGATACACCCTCTTCTTTAAAGACATACCCTGGAGATTATGCAGATCACTTCTCACATTCTAATTGACCATAGCTTTCCAAACAATTTTGGAAAGTAATGAATAAATGCCACAGAGTACAGAATAATAAATCTTGAAAGATCCTCTAAAAGTAAGTACAGTGTCTACCTATGGGGTGGTAGTGCATGAAGTGGGGAACAAGGATAGAATGAAGATTTTCTCTCTATACTTTTTTACATTTTTCATTTTTGAATCTTGTAAATGTACTTCCTATTAAAAATAGCATTTTATTCCGGGGCACCTGGGTGGCTCAGTTGGTTAAGCACCTGACTTCAGCTCAAGTCATGATCTCGTGGTTCATGAGTTCAAGCCCCGTGTTGGGCTCTGTGCTGACAGCTCAGACCCTGGAGCCTGCTTCAGATTCTGTGACTCCCTCTCTCTCTGCCTCCCTCTCTCTCTGCCACGCCCCTGCTCACTCTCTCTCTCTGTCTCTCAAAAAATAAATGTTAAAAAAAATATAATAAAAAAATAAAAATAGCATTTTAAGTAAATAAAACAAGTGCTGTAAGTAAGAAACTTCCACCTCCCTTCTTCCCCCCCCCCCTTTTTCCCTTCTTTCTCTTTACCCAAAAAATATTTATTTACCTTTCCCCAGCAACTTTTCACTTGTCCCTTTGGAATTTTCTCTCTATTCTTATTCTTTGTCCACCAGCAGAATTGGATTTTTGAGCTTTTTAGTCAGTGATCTTGGCCCAAAGGAAGCCATGTCAGATATGTTTGTCAGATAAATGTATATAGATATATACATAGGATTAAGTTACATTAGATATTTCTAAATGTTTGATACATTCAGATATATTCTACAGTAATTAATAATAAAAGGTCATTCCACTTTTCTTGTTACTGCATGTGCACAGTATTTTAACTACATTTTAGGCCATATCAGTTTTCATTGGTGACTGTTTATAGCAGAACCATACTATCATTCATAAAGTTGAGAGAGTAGTCAGTACATTCTGGACTTGAAATACCCTTCTGGACAATTCACTTGCAAATAAGTTAAGAACTTATATCTATATGAAGCAATTACTTCTTCTTAAGTGATATAGAGATAATGTGATTTGATCAAATCTGCCTAACTGGATGTATAAATTGGGGAAATTTCCACAAATAGCCACGTTAGAGAGCTATACTTTTCTAACCAGATTTGATTAAAACTTGTCACAAAAATCCATTTAGCCATGTATTACACCTGAGTAGTTTTATGGCCTTTTAAAAACACTAGTCCCACATTGATTAGGACCCAAATCTATTTACAGAAAAGTCTGTGTCACTTTTGCTTATTTATTTTACAACTCTAGGGATTGGCCTTCTTAAAACACTACTTTTTTTTTTTTTTTTTATCACTGTGCTAAAAACCAGAAAAACCTTGCCTTCTCCCATTTTGTATAGTATGGAACCCTTAGCCTAATCTTCTAGGCACTCCATCCCTGGTTCCAATCTTTCTTTCCAGCTTTACTTCAGAAATCTTCCAGTACAAATATTGCAAGATTTGTAGGTCCCCTAATCTCTACATATTTCTTGCCAATACCGCCTTCATACCTTTGTTCACGTTGCGTCGTCTTAGAAAAATCACACAGGAGTGTGCACACACATTTCTACCTGCTCATCTTTTGGGCAAGAAATCTTCATCAGTTGGTTTTAAGATATTTTTACTGAAGATGATGTTATTAGATTTAATAACTCTAGACATAAAAGTGTATGCTTTAAACTTTAACCTAGCACAGTGTTCTTGTAAAATACCTTTCCTATCAACTGAAAAGCAGAAAGCCCTTTTCTGAGTCATTTTACTGAAAATGTTTACAAAATAAACACTTATAGTCAACCTTGGTAAACAGAGTATACAGAAAACAATTCAGAATCGTTATAAACATTAATACTGGTCATATGTACTGTTATTATTTAGAAAATTGAGTTGATAAATTGCTTAGTCTAGATTGAAGTATAGCCTAGAGGGTTTTTTTTTAATTCATTCTTTCATTTAGCAAATTATGAACTTATTATGTACAGTCACCATTGCAAAACTGAAGACATAGTGATGTATAAAATAGACATTATCCTTGCCCATCATGAAGTTTATAGTTTCCTAGGGAAGACAAACAGTTAAGGAATTCATTAGAGTGAGAGAAGTGCTATGATGGAAAAGAACAGGAAGGGTGCTCACAGTAGGATCATCCAAACAAGTTTTGGGGCTAGGACACTCAAAGGATGAGTTCTATTCTCTACTTTTTACCTCTTCAAATAGAACATTAAAAATTCTTATTAATTAGTGGTTTTATTTAATTAGAACTTGAATCTTGAAGGACATTAAGGATATAAACAGAATTAGCTTTCTTTTGTAATTAGGAAAACTATGACTTTAATGAATATATATGCATCAAAAAAATTGGGGGCACATTTCCTTCCAGTGCCTGTCCCTGTATGGTAGGATTACCATAGGTAGGAGTTTCTTTCTTCTTTACGTTTTCTATATAATGTGATCATTTTGGTTCTCAATTATAATATTGATTACAATATTAATTGCTTAAATAACAGATATGAAGTTTTAGCCCCTTTTAAATTATTTAGTCCAACTTTCATTTTTAAAAATGTATAGATTATTTTCTTTAAAGCTGAGGCCTTGTAAGGCTCATTAAGGAAAATGGTGAACCATATAATGTATTTTGGTACAAATAAGTGGATGTTTTAACTATTAAAAACTAAAAAATGGGACATACTAAGCTTATTAAGTACATAATAATAGTCTGACGATTTTTGAAAATTAAGGGGGTGGAAGAAAAGAAATGTATAAATTTGATACCATAGTATAGAACTGATTTAAAGAATTCTGACACACAAGGGGACATATAAGAAACCCAGGGCAAAAAAAAAACCTTTAGATGTTGAGGATTTTGTCCAATGCCAAAAAAGTTATCTGTATAAGCCAGACTATATTTATGGAAGAAGATATATTTGTTTGGATCCTCTCTTTTTAGCTAAACCATTCTGTGAAGAGATGCTAAAGAAAGAAACCAGTATTACTGCAGACCTATTTTGTGTTCTACATACATTTGCCTAACCCTATGAAAGAATGTCTTAGAAAAATTACCTTCCTTATTAAATAAAAACCAGACTCTCTAAGTTCAGTAGAAAGATCTGGTGAGAAGGGCAACAATTACAAATACATAGATTTACCTTAGTTTAACCTTGTAGTAACTAAAACCACAATTTTGGACTCAAAGAAGTGTTAATTAAACATTCTAACTCAAGTATAAACCTTTCTATTTTTTCCCCAAAGTATATAGCTATGATAAGGCAAGCCTAGGTTGTTCAGAGAACATTTATATAAAGTTATAGAGATTACCATGAATTTACATAATCTGATTCACATACCCTTATACCATCTGCAGAAATTGTCCCAGGAAACAGAAAAGATCTTTCCTGGTTCTTTTTGTTATGTGACAACATGTTGAATGTAATTTTTACTACTTACCTAGAAATAGAGGAAAATATCATTTTCTTCTTCCAACTTATCTAGGACTCATCTCACAATTCTCATTTCCTCTATCATAGCAACCAACATAGTTTCATTTCTTAGACCCTTTTTATGTCTATAGAAGTATGGCTTGTGTCTTGTGACTATAGTATTATATTAAAGCACATATAGACAAGTCACCAGTAACCATAAGAGTCATACAATAACATAGTAATTGTGGTGGTAAACAGTTTTCTTGCAGTTGTGTGTTAATTGCTCTAAAGCTCCAGTGGTTGAGTAACTCTTGGCCAGAGTCATAATTTAAACATAGAATTCTGATCCCAAAACCTATGCACTAACATTATTTGAAAATGTTGATTCATTTTTAGAGATTTTAATTAAATCCTGCTTTTATTTTCTGTGGATCAACAAAGTTCTCTGCCTTTAACATCCCCTTGTGTTTTATTTTATCATATAATCTTTCACCATTTTTGGAAAATCCTTTTATCATTACAATGAAAGATCTTCATTTCAATATTGTAACATTCTTTAAAATCTTAATATGTTGGAATTCCTTACCCTTTTGTACTCAGTCTCCCATACTCAGGCACTCGCCAGAACACAAAACAGAATAACTAAAGGCATGCTCTTTTCCTGGAAAGACAATTTGCCATAAATCTTTTGTGCTGTCCTGAAGGAAAGCTCAATTCTTGACAGCCATTTGAGAAACCTAGACCCTGCCTCACAGCCTACTACGGGAAACAGGCAAGTAATCCACAGTTAAAATGCAGTAGAATATATATTATGATGGAGTTAGGTATGCCCAAATACTGTGGGAGGCCAGAGAAGGAATACCTAACACAGCTTGGAATAGCTGTTGAGTGCTTCCAGGAAAAGTTGATACTCAAAGAAACAGATGTTTAGCCATAAGGGGAAAAAAAAGAGAAATATCTTAGAGGCGAAAGGAATCACCTGTGCAAAGGTATACTGCACGGACATTAGAGGAGACTGAAAAGGTATGATTAATTAGATAGATTGGAGAACATTGTACATGGAGAGGTATCTGAAAAGGAGACTAAAAAGGAAAACAGGCTATGTAACAAATCCCTTCATATGTAACTCCAAAAATTTTGGATTTTATCCCGAAGGGAACGGGGAGCCGCTGAGGGTTTTAAACAGGAAAATAACCAAAAGAGTAGTAATAATGATGAAATATGGGGAGCTCAGTGTGGGGGGTAAGAAGAGACTAGGCTGATTTATAATTTTCAGTCAGTTGAGCAGAAAGCTAAAGGAGGAGAGCACCTTTTACTATGCTAAATAATGTAGAAGGAAAAAAGGATTGGTTTGGGTAAAAAGATGGAAACGATGAGCATGGTAGGCTCAAAGTACCTTTTGGTTTTATAGATCTTGCTCATAAGAAAGGCTTGGAGTGTGTACTAGTCAGGATTATCCAGAGAAACAGATCCAATAGGATATACATAGATATGTATCAGAAGAGAGTTATTTTAGCAATTAGTTTACATGATTTTAAAGGCCAGGAAGTTTCATGATCTGCCTTCTGCAAGTTGGAGAACCGGAAAAGTTAGTGATAAAATTCAGTCCAAATCCAAAGGCCTAAGAATCAGTGATCTGATGGTAGGCCTGAGAACCAGGATTACTGATGTTCAGGGGCAGCAGAGAGAGTGAATTTGTTCTTCCTCCACTTTCTTGTTCTTTTCTGGCCTTCAGTAGATTGGATGCTGCCCACCCACACTGGGAAGGGCCATCTGCTTTTCTCAGTTCACCAATTGATGCTAATCTCTCTTGGAAACACCCTCATAGACATACCCAGGATTAATGTTTTACCAGCTATCTGGGCATCTCTTAGTTCAGTCCAGTTGACACATAAAATTAACCATCACAGAATAGAAATTGTGAATTTGTCAATATGTAATTTGAAGCAATGAGTTTGTGTTCTTCAAGAAAAGTATGCAAAGTGGGGGCACCTGGGTGTCTTGGTTAAGTGTCCAACTTCCACTCAGGTCATGATCTCACAGTTTGTGAGTTCGAGCTCCACGGTTTGTGAATTCAAGCTTCAGTTTATGAGTTCGAGCTCTGTGTCGTGCTCTGTGCTGACAGCTCAGAGCCTGGAGCCTGCTTCAGATTCTGTGACTCCCTCTCTCTGCCCCTCCCCCACTTGCACTCTTTCTCTCTCTCTCTCTCTCTCAAAAATAAACAAACATTAAAAAAAATTTCTTTTAAAGTAAATTATGCAAAGTAAGGAGAAAAAGGAGATTGAAATTGGAAGCATGAGAGACGTGTAACATTTATGGGATTGGTAAAAAAGAATGAATAAGGTAACATACAAAGAAACATACTACAGGTCTCTTCTATCTATTCCCTTCAAGGTTAGAGCAGTATAACAGGTACTGTAAGATTGTTAGTATTATAGGAGGTAAAAAAAAGCCAGTACATTTGAGTTGTTTAAGAAAATAAAATTGATTTGCCGTAGACCTTACGAACACCTTTAACAGGCCATTCATCATCAATTTTCAAGATGTGTTTGTCATTTGTAGCATCTTCTAAACTCTTTTGACAATAGAATCCTTTTTTAGAAGTACCTTATGGGGGCGCCTGGGTGGCTCAGTCGATTGAGCTTCTGACTTGATTTTGACTCAGGTCATGGTCTTGGGATTGTGGGATTGAGCCCTGTATCCTACTCCACTCTGAGCATGGAGCCTGCTTGAGATTCTCTCTCTCTCTCCCAATGCCTCCTCCCCCGCTTACACTTTATTTCTCTAAAATGAAAAAAAATAAGGGCACCTGGATGCCTCAGTAAGTTAACCATCCAACTCCTGATTTTGGTTCAGGTCATATGATCTCCCTGGTCCTGGGATTGAGCCTGTGTTGGGCTCTGTGCTGACGGCGGGGAGCCTCCTTGGGATTCTCTCTCTCTTTCGCTACCCCTCCCCTACTCGTTCTCTTGCTTTCTCTCAAAAATAAACAAACATTAAAAGAATAAACAAATTTTAAAAATTAAAAAAAAAATAAGTACCTTATGAAACCAGATTTTGTAGAATCACATTTCAGAAACACTCTCTTTGAGCAAACTCTAAGCTTCGGCTTTCAACTTCTAATGTTTGGATACTCATCCCCAGTACCACCCTAACCCACCCTCTTGGGAGGGGAGGGAAACAACATAAAGAGAGGTAAAAGACAAAGAAATAGAAATATTTGCAGCCTATCAAAAAGAGCTAACTTCTTAAATGTATAAGGAGCGCTTGAAAATCCAGTAGAGAAATAGGCAAAGGCTAGGAGCAGTCCGATCACAGAAAAGGAAAAATAAATAGTTCTTTCTTAAAAGTTTAATACGGATATTCAACCTTACCCATAAGAAAATGCAAAATAAACTGTATCGAGATGCTGTCTTCACCTTTCAGATTGGCAAATATCAAAAAGTGTGGTAACTACTGGGAAGGGTGTGTTAATGAGAAATACATTAGTATAAACTGATATCTGGTAATGTCAAAAATGTAAATTTCTCTGAAGCAATTCCACTTCTAATAATGTATCCTACAGATACACTTACACATTTATGAAATGATGTTTGTACAGAGATGTTCATTGCAGCATTGTTTGTAATAGTAAAAGGTTGAAAATAGCTTGAATGTCTATCAATAGGGGAGTAGTTAAATAAATTATGATACATTGTAACAGTGAAATACTGTGCAGCTATTAAGTGAAGCAGCCCTACATGTACCATTTGGAAAGATCTCTAAGCTCTATCATTAGGTGCAGAACAGTGTGTATAGTATATTATCATTTGTATTTTTAAAAGAATATACATATAATTGCTTTTACATGCATAGAATATCTCTGAAAAGCTTTACAAGAAGCAAAGAATGGTTGCTTTGGGAGACAAACTGTATGGTCTCAAACTTGCAATCTAAATATTTCCAAAGTGTTTTATGGCCACAAGCAAAGAGCCTGGGAAGAGTCACGCCTCCTCCCTTTCTCACCTTAATCTCATCATAAATGATCTACTCTGTATTTCCCAGTCTGGTAATGTTTGAAGAGAATGAAAGGGATATGAAGCCTCTATCTGTGTCTTTCCTTTTGTGGGAGTTTTTTCTTCCCTTCATAGTCTTTAGCAAGCCATCAACACAGTGAGTTTTTAATCTCCTTTTTTCCATTTAAGATCATGTTAGCTGGTAAGGACTTGCCCTGAGAAGGATGGGATGAGGAAGATATAATAGTGGCCAACGGCAAATGATCAAAATACATAAATCATGACAGAAAAATAAGAGCTTATAGTCCAGTCTTCTCCTGATGAAAGTTCATGTGTAGTGGAAAAGTATAACAATGTTTTCAATTGTGAAATAGCATTTGGTTCCTACTGTGAAAAATCTAGATTTAAAGATTACCCTTCAAAAAGAACCAGAAACACAACTATCTCAGTAATTTTTATGTCTTCCAAATGTTTCTTTCAGATGATTACTAGTTTTAAAAAAACAACAACAACCACCTTAGAATGAAGGAGAGCCCTTACTTTTCCTCTCTTTTTTTAAAAACAATTTCTCATAGGAAATAACATGAAAGTAAATGCCTGAGAGCATGGGAAAGGATCGTTGGCATATTTTCAAGTTAGTCTGATTATGTCAGATTAATGATGATAGAACAAAAAGGTTGTTAAATTTACCATCAGCTCTCATCTCCCATCAGCTTTCCAGTTCTCCTGGGAAGTGATAGTCTTTGAGGAAAAGGAATGTTAATGTTTAAGTGTAGACACCTAATTTCTTCTCAGAAGACCCTACAAGGAGAATGTGAACATTCTGTGGCAAGCCTCCAGAGATAGGTTCTGTTCCTGTTAGGGAAGTGAAGATCTCTAATTCTAAGAGGGTTAATTCAGGGTGAAGATATTTTGAAAACTTCTATATAGTTACTCGTGGTAAACCATCTTCTCCAATCCATCTGTAACTATAAAAAAAAAATCAATATTTTCATGTCAATAAAACTAAAAATAGGGAAAGCCCAAAGAAGAAAATGATAGTGGAAAAAAGGCTCTGAGGTAGCTATGAATTGTGAGGCCATGGAATGTATTGCTCCAAATCTCAATGTAAATGTTATTTGTCAGGCACAGCATTTTATATAAAAAAATAAATGTGGCATATTCTTCAAAAGATCTGTCTACAGTGTGGCTACAGAAGCCATTTTCCGGATAACGCAGTGGCTGGTAGAACCTTAAGACAGGTTTTAAAAGATCTAGACCTTAAAGCACAGAAGATGTAAGGAAATTTAAAGATAAATATATAGAGTGGGTTATGTGGGAAATCTGTAATTAAAATTATAAAGCTCAGCTATTATGTAAAAAGAATATCATAACCCTTTTTAACATTAGCAGTAGTGATTTAATGCAGTCTGTGCATGTTGAATGACTGGTCTGCCCTGTTATGTAGGCACTTTTTTTTCAACCTCTGTGGCCTTAATGTTTGATCCTGACAGGATTTGCGTCACTGATCCATATCACTGCCAGTGTGATGTCAGCATGTGGGTGTGCAGTTACTGAGAGATAGTTAATCTAATGTGCTGCAGTAAAATCTCAAGCACTATTTCCTACTAGAATAACAAAGAATGATTCATCATTGTTCACATTAGACTGATACTAAAAATAGTAGTGTTCACAACCTGCTGCATCCATGCATGTTACTATCACAGCCTTTGTCGCTTTCTAAACAAGAACATTAAAAATAACTTCTTTAGAAACAGGTACTTGACAAATACATCTCCTACTTCAAGTTTTTTATCTATATACAGTTCAATTTAGTGCTAACTAAATTGTACCCATGATATGATAGTCCTTCAAACTTTTTTCTACTTAGTGTGCTTATCACTGATAAATCTAAATGCTTACTAGCAAATCTAATTATATAAATTTTTAATTAGCTGTACACAGATATATGAAATTACCCATAATTCTGGATCATACTCAGACCCCTAATTTAAGCAATCCATTTTATCTAACCTTATATTTTTTTTTCAACGTTTTATTTATTTTGGGGACAGAGAGAGACAGAGCATGAACGGGGGAGGGGCAGAGAGAGAGGGAGACACAGAATCGGAAACAGGCTCCAGGCTCTGAGCCATCAGCCCAGAGCCCGACGCCGGGCTCGAACACACGGACCGCGAGATCGTGACCTGGCTGAAGTCGGACGCTTAACCGACGGTGCCACCCAGGCGCCCCTATCTAACCTTAAAAAAGAATAATGTATTTTCAAGGAAAAAGCCCTTAAACATCTAAACAGTGAATAATGACCTTAATCTTTTCTTTTTCTTCTGTAACTCTCAGCATTACTGTTCTCAAATTATAGTCACCAACTTATTAAATTCCTGGACTCAAGGCCTGTGCTAATTGCCTGCCTCAAGTGAGTGAATGTTGCCAAGTGTTTTGTAGACTTATCAAATAAGCATCTACTATTAATAGGGTGATTTTATTTGGTCCCAGTTTGTCTAGGACAGTTCCAGTATATATATAACTCTCATCTTGGTGTCCAACCAGCTCAACATTTGCTCCAGGGTTTTCATTGTTTAACAGAGTATAATTTAGTGTTTCATTAAAATAAACTGTAATGCGGGATCCCTGGGTGGCTCAGTCGGTTAAGAGTATGACTTCTGGTTTCTGCTCAGGTCATGATCTCACAGTGTTCATGAGTTCGAGCCCCACATCAGGCTCTGTGCTGACAGCACAGAGCCTGCTTGGAATTCTCTCTCCCTGTCTCTGCCCCTCCCCTTCTCTCTCTTTCTCCCTCTCTCTCTCTCTCAAAATAAATGAAAATAAACTTTAAAAAAAAAATCTGTAATGCATCTGGTCATCTACCATTTTGTATTTCTGGCTTCTGCCATGACCCCCTCTAGTAAGCAGTATATCCATCTCTTGTTTTCACTTTAACCTATGATTAAATCTTAAAGGCAACTAGAGTAAATTGTTTCTTTTTTTCTAACCCTTACCAGAAGCAAGTCAAGGACAGCAGTTAAGGTACTTAGAAGTAAAGCAAAGTACTTAGATCTAGAGGGCTAGGGTCAGCTGACTCCTTTCAGTCTCCTCATAGTGGTGGCTGCTGAAGAAGTATGTGATGCTGCTGCCCCTACTGGCCACTTGGCGTCATGAGGTAACCATTGGGAAGCGTATAGGTTAGATGAATGTAAAGTACATGCAGGAAATAAAATCTAAATCTCCCTGCCACTGAATATATATATATATGGAAAAAAGTCTGAATGGTTTTGTCATTTATTGTATAAATCTATAACTACTTATTATTGGCAGTGATTTTTTTTTTATTTTGAAGTAAACCCTTTCAGCAACAGTGAGCTAAAAAAAAATCTAAATTTGGTTAAATATTTAAAAGAACCATAAATGGAGGCAATTCAATGAGTTTTGTTGAAATTTGGAGGTAATTGTGGTCCAGTGAAAATAATTGGACTGAGATATTTACACATTTCAATAAGAAAAAAATAGAATTATGAATAGCATCTATTTAGCAGAATTTGCTCAGATCTTACCAGATGGCACCTAAGAATCAAGAGTATTCCCAGAATATAAATATTGTAGTCTTAAATTAAAATATTATGGAAAAGAGTCAATTAAATGTGTCAACAGTTTCAAAGTTATTAACCATAAAATATAATACTTGCAGGCAGTTTTATGAAAAAATTAAAAATGAGACTATACTGAAAAAAAATTTTCTGTTAAAGACCAGGGATATGGAATTAGAGACACATATAGCTAACAGATATACTAAACTACATGGATATGTACTAAAAATAACTGTTCTAACACTATTTTAATATCCAGATATTCAATATAAAGAAGTCTGTAAAATATTCTTTAATGTACTTGCATGTTTTTAATTAAGCATTTTATTTTTTAACATTTTTAATGGAGCTTTTCATGCCCTTCAATGTAATAAAAGCAATTTGTCAATCAATAAAGAGCTACATAATTTTAATAATTTTTAGGCCCCTCTTTCACTTTCAGAAGTGTCCTCATTTGGATGATGATAATACGGTTATCCTACCTCTACTGTGTTCTCCCTCTTGCATTACCAGAACTTAGCCAGCCTCGAAAACAAATCCTTATCTCTCTTACTATTAAGAGTTATTCCCAAATCCTTGTCCATAGATTTGGGGAAATTTCACCAGTCTGAGAAATGGGAAAAATAAGGATAATATAGTGGTTTTTCATTAAACTAAATTTATTGAAGTTAAATCCCTTCAGTTTTGAGGTTAAAACATACTTTCTTTATGAATGATGTGGTAATATAGAATAGACTTCCTTCTGTTCTTAATTTCTTTCTTCTTTCCCTTTAAGGTCATAATTTGGTTTAATAAAAAGCTGATTACTGGGGCACCTGGGTGGCTTGGTCAGTTAAGCATCCAACTCTTAATTTTGGCTCAGGTCATGTAGTGACTTTGAGCTCCGTGTAGGGCTCTGTGCTGAGCGTGGAGCCTGCTTAAGATTCTCTCTCTCTCTCTCTCTCTCTCTCTCTCTCTCTCTCTCTCTTTCTGTCTCTCTTTCTCTCTTTCTCTGCCCCCTCCTCGCTTATTGTCTCTCTCAAATGTAAAAATATAAAAAATTAAAAATTTTATTTTTAAAAAAATTTTTAATGTTTATTTTTGGGAGAGAGAGAGACAGAGTGCAAGTGAGGAAGGGGAAGAGAGAGAGAGAGGGAGACAGAATCTGAAACAGCCTCCAGGCTCTGAGCTGTCAGCACAGAGCCTGATGCGGGGACTCGAACTCAGGAATGGAGAGATCATGACCTGAGCTGAAATCGAACACTTAACCAACTGAGCCACCCAGTCGCCCTAAAAATTAAAAATTGTAAAAGCTAATTACCTTAATGAGTCCCCAGAATTTGTTTTAAAATTTTACTGGCACATAAATCAAACTACTTGGGAAATACTGTATTAGAACATAAATATAGCTATAGATATCTCTGTTCTATTGATCAATCTTTGTCTAATATCTCGCCTCCTAACTTCATCCAGCTGCCCTCAACCCCAGTCAATCCAAAACATACCTGGTTTTTGGATGATCCTCACATTTGCTTACCATTGGCATGAACTGTGTAAAGTAAAACTTTTATTAAATTGATACCTTAATTTAATATAAATAAAGAGGGAAATTATTAGAGAAAGAAAATGCTACTGTGTGGCCAGATCTGCAAGGTGACTAAGGCCCCTAAAAGGGGAAAGAGGAGAAATATGGACAAGCAAATAAGAGAGATTTAAAAGAAAGTTTGACTTGTGCCCAAGAGTAAAGTTACAGGTTCTAATTCTTTGCCCCCCTTATCTTCCTGAGATTATTTGCATATGTCACTGTCAGTTACTGCTGAGCAAGAGACTCCCTCTAGAGGACCTGATTAGTTGCAGATATCATTGACCTTTCCTAGTTTCCTTGTCTGCATGGACATGCATCAGTTATAATCTAAGCTGCATGAGTTTAACATATGTTACTTAGATGTTCATTGAGAACCTGTACCTTAATATTATCACAAGAATCAGGATTACTGTCATGGTCAGAGTCAGTCTTTTGAAGGATTAGATATATATTCGTAGAGTAGAATGAGATATATCTCACATCCCCACTGTTAAATTCATGTCTTAATGATTTGAAACCACTGGGTTGAATGAGTCTGGCTCTTAAGTTTTCTACCATGCAATGACCCAGACATATTACAGTCTAAAAGCAGCCTTAATAAGCACCTGATCTTGGTTATTTGTTGGCAGAAAAAATTTTATAAAATGAAAGTCAACTTTAATTTGCCTTATAACTAGCAATCCCTTTCTGCAAGTCCGCTGATTCAGCTGTCTTGCTATCTTAGCTGTTTATTTTGCAACCATTTTTGAGGGTACATTGTTTAAAGTTAGACATTTATTGATGCATTACTGAATTTTATATATGAGAGAAGTCAGCATGGGGTTATACCTACTTTAGTTTTTTCAAGCCAAATCATTGCTATGCTCTATGGCAGTATGAGACATGCTTTATCTGCATTAACTAGCTTGACAATGTGGTTCTTGGTGTCTTAATTTTAATCATATTTCAGTTCATACAAACCAAAGAGATTTTATGGCCCAGCTCTAGGGAAGACATAAGACCAGCTTCACTCCCTATTTATATTATTTTTTTCTAAATTTTCCCTTTTCTTCAGTTTGTCAGCTATTTTGTTTTGGGTTTTGTTTTGTTATTTTGAGTGGGTTTTGTTTTTTGTTTTTAGCTTTTGTTTTTGTTTCTCTTAAATCTCCTTAAATTACTTTTGGAACAGGTTTGGCTATTAAGTAATTCACTGTTGGGGCGCCTGGGTGGCTCAGTCGGTTAAGCGTCCGACTTCAGCTCAGGTCATGATCTCGCGGTCCGTGAGTTCAAGCCCCGCGTCGGGCTCTGCACTGACAATTCAGAGCCTGGAGCCTGCTTCGGATTCTGTGTCTCCCTCTCTCTCTGACCCTCCCCTGTTAATGCTCTGTCTCTCTGTCTCAAAAATAAATAAACATTAAAAAAAATTTTAAAAAAAGGTAATTCACTGTTTTCCATATGAGACATCACTCACTTACTAGAAACTTCTTCACAGCAGTTTCAGTAGGATACATTCAGGTACATTTTGCTTTGTTTTTATTCTGTAACTAGCAGATATTTGGGGTGTGTTACATGGGGTCTTCCATCCAAATATTCAGTGCTTTTCTATTTGTAATTTATCTTCAAGTGAATCTTGGTATAATTATGCAGCAATTTTCTCATTTATTTTATAATTTGTAATATTTTTGTTATGTCCTAAACAAGAGACAGTATAATGTAATGGTGAAGAACATAAATTTCAAAGCTAGACCACCTAATTCTGTTGACAGCTTACTAGATGTGAGACCTTGCAAGCTACTTAATCTCTTTGTATCTTAGTTTCCTTACCTATAAAATGGAAATAATAGTTATTCCATATCAGATGGATATTATGCAGATTAAATGAGTTAATATCTGTAAAGCACTTAGACCAGTGCCTGGTACCTAATAAGTGCTTATAAACAAAGTCATCCACGTGTCACCTAGTGCTTGTATTGACAAACCTACAAGAATGCTAATAGTTAATGTGTTAAAACGTTATCAAAAAGTACAAACAATTGCTGTGACATGTCATACAATTGATTTAAGAGAACCGTCTGCAAAATGTTGGAGAGTGTTTTGAAAATAAAAGGTGCATTTTAAATTTGCTGGAATTGTCATATAATCAGCTAAGAAAGGGAAAATGAAGAATATGGTCATCACTGCATAATGCATTCCTGTAATTGTAGTGTTCTTGATGCATCCTGTTTGTTTATTCCTCTAGGAAAATTGTTTGGTGCACATTCATGAATTAACAAGGTATTTAGGACACATAAAATTTGTATATCTTGCATTGTCCTTATTATAACTGTAAAGTTCTTGAAAGTATGGACCATGCCACTAATCAATCCTAGGCATTAAAACTTTATGGCAACTGTGCGGATAGTTGAGAATAATTAAGATGGAGAGCTAAGTCTTGTTAGAAGCATTAGAAATAATGAAGACAGTTGAAAATACTGAACGGGACAGAAATAACCAGTACAGCAAAGAGCTAGTGGAGTATGGAATGGAAATTAGATCAAGAATAGCAGTGGACGGGGCGCCTGGGTGGCTCAGTCGGTTAAGCATCCGACTTCAGCTCAGGTCATGATCTCCCAGTTCATGAGTTCAAGCCCCACATGGGGCTCTGTGCTGACAGCTCAGAGCCTGGAGCCTGCTTTGGATTCTGTGTCTCCCTCTCTCTGCCTCTACTCCACTCATGCTTTTTCTCTGTCCCTCTCTCTCTTTCTCAAAAATAAATAAACATTAAAAACTTTTAAATTAAAAAAAAATGGAAGTGGAGTGGTAACTTCGACCTCGTGAAGGGACAGTGATTCTGCTGAAAATAGAAGAAAGAGGTGAGAAAAGTTTATAAGTAACATTGAAATAGTTCAATTTCATGTTGACATACATGGTTGAGGTGAGGTTGGGGGAAGTCCTTAAAGGGTGGTGGAGATCTCTGATAATCACTCTAAAAAACAGGATAGGTGATTAACCAGGGATAAATTCCTAAAAGGATTCCTGAGCAATGCTGATGGCTAAGTTAAGGTTGGAGATAACTATGTTTATAAACATGACAGTCTGAATGTCATTTGATTTCTACAGTTCAGATCTAAGAGAAGAGAAGTTAATTATTTCATTAAAATTAGGAGGGAGGGGATGTAAAAGAAAGACATCGATGGGAAAGGAAATCAGGCAATGAAATAGTGTTCAATCAGGAGGAAAGGGAAATCATTATGAGAAGGAACAAATATTGTAGAACAAAGAGAAAACTGGAGAGATGAAAGATAGATGTGGTGGCCAGATACTGAAACATGAAAGTTGGGATTTCAAAGATGAGATTGTAGAATTTTAAGTGATAAGTTCCAAGATGTATCTTTGAAGATGGGTTACTAAAAACAGAATGGAAGAGTTCATGAAAATTTGAGGCTAAGATTTTTGGACATTAAAGTCATTGTGCTGATGGGCTAGAGTAGGATAGAAGGGAAAAAACTGTGAACATGGTGCTGCCATAGTTCTCAATAAATGAGAACAACAATGAGAAGCGGTAGAACTTCATGTCCTATATTTATATGACATGATCTCAAGGACGAAGAAACTTGAGCCTGAAACTGGAACAACAGTGGTAATGGGAAGCAGCCTTGGAGTATCTGGAGACTGCCTCAGGAGAGAATAGGAAGCCTCTACTCCCAGGGACTGCTGGCAAAGCTGTCCTGGGGGGAGCCAGGTTTCATTTCAAAGAAACACATTAATAGGTGTTCTGTGAAATTGTTGAGAATAAAGGGGAATTTACTTATAATGGGGGTGGGGGGGAGGAAAGGTTTGAATGAACACAGTGGAAAGACCTGAAAAGATCATCAATCAAAGAAAAAGTCAAGAAGTGGAAACATAGCTGTGTGAGAACATGAGCAAAAATGAGGAAGTGGGCTGAGGGGCTTGCCTTTTGTTTAAGGACTGAAAATCAGAGGTATGGTTAGATTTGCTGAGAGGCTAATTTACAAGCAGATTCTGTTGAGACCAGGACTCTCTACTCTCAGGCCTAGTTCTTCAAGGCAGCCTTGCCTTTTAGTAGGAACTTTGAAATTAACAACTACTCTTTGCCACTTTTGAGAATAGTCTGTTGGTATCTTATCTCCTCTGGAGTCCCTGGCATGTATTTATTGAAACCTGTTTCTCCAATAACCCCTTGCTAGTTCTTTTCCATCTTCTCGGGAGAGGAGGCTTTGAATGTGGTGTACATAATTTTTTTAAATATAGCCTTCTTATTAGATAACCCTGACTTTGCCTCATTGTGTGCCCTTGGCAAGATACTTAACTGCATTCTGCTTCAGTTTCCATACCTATAAATGATGCCTACTTCAGTTATTGTGAGGATTGAGTTAACACACGTAAAACACTCTGAATGATACCTGGCACATACTCTGCAATATATAATTGTTTTTGAAAACATGTAGTAATCATACTTTTATTTATAATAATATAACAAATAATAGCTATCATTTGTTGAGGAAAGAGAAATTGTTATGAGAAAGAAGTACTCAGTACTTTAAATACATCTAATTTGAATCTCACAACAGTGCTACAAGGTTGATAATTTTAACCTTTTTATGGAAGGAAACAGACTAGAAGAGCAATAAATTGCCTTGCTAAAAAATATTGAAGCTTTTATTAAAACTTAAATCTTCTGTTACCAAAATATATTTTCTTTCCACTGGGCAACTTGTAAACAAATCGCAATCATTATCATTACTTACACATTTATATTAACTATTAACACATTTCCTTAGCTTACATAGTACCATAAGTAATGAAAAGACCTCCAAAAGTTCTTACAGTCTTCTCCTCTCTTGTAACAACATCTTTGGTCTCTATGGGAGCTTGGGTAGGGTGTTCTGAGCCTGAATCATGGCCTGTCTTTGAAGATTTCATCAACATGAGTGACAATGCCATCCACCAGGCATCTGTATTAATGTCCAGGTTAAGTCTTAAAATAAACATACAAACAACAAAACAAAATCAGAAATAAAATGAAACCAACACTTAAAGTGATACCCTTTATTAACTTGAGAGGCAAATGCCAATCTGAAACATGAATCCCACGTTTGAGGAACACATTGATCAAGCCTATATTCTATAGACCATTGTGTGCTGTGGGCATTCTTTAAGGGTTGAGCATGGAGAGTGGATCAAGTTAACAGAAGGACATTTCAGAGCAAACCTGCTAAATTACTAAATGTTATATGTATCTTAAACTTTCTAAATGGAGGTAGCGGTCTGGATAATAAAAACAATTAGAAGATAATGCCTGTGATGTTACAGGAGATAAATGAAAACAAATGCCTGTGATGTTAACAGGAGATAAATGAAAACAGAGTACTGTTTTACATCAGATATGTATTTCTGTATGTGTATTTTAATGAGCTTTTGAGTTACTTCAGAAGGAAGTCTGAAAGATCTTCAAATTCAAGGTGGCAGCAGTAAAAACCATTTAATCATTTACTATAGCCCAAACGCTGGCGGCAGGAATGTTTGCTTTTTTTTTTTTCCTCCTCTTCCCTTTCCGCGGGTCACTGCAAGTCACGTGATGAGTATCACATGACTCGGTCAAAGGATCTTTTCCTCTCGCTGCTTGGGGGAAAAAAAAAAAGCAGAACCGTTCTCCAATTAAAGCTGTTAACGTGTACTACGCTGTTTCCTTGTTGGATTTTCTTGTTCTCTGCTGCTACTGTAAAAACAAAATGAGTGGTAAGATTTGCTGACTGTTTTTGAACATTCTTCTTTCATTTTAAACATAGAAAGCATTGCATTAATCTGAAGTCATGCCTTGTGTGTGTGTGTATGTGTGTGTGTGTGTGTGTGTGTGTGTGTTCAATAGATGCCAAATGTATCGCAGTGCAAATATTTTAAATTGTGGCCATGTAGTTATGAAAAGATTAGACTCTGGAGATAGAATGATTTTGCATTCCACAGAATCTTATTTTCCAGCGCCTTTATTTCACTAGGTTTTCTTTTTACCGCTAAAATCTGAATATTGGCATCAGATTATTTGGAAGCCATTGTGAAAGCTTGGAAGCTCTTTATAAAGAGAATGTGTAGCACGTCAGCAGCCCGTTGCATTTTAAGAATTTAAACTCAAATTCGCAGTTTCATCAAAAAAAAAAGCCCTCTTAAATGTGAATGTATGCTAATAAAAAAATAAGAATTAAACTTGAAATAGATGAAATATCGCCTTTATTAAATCATTGATGGCACTTTTTAAGAAATGGAGGTGAGGGCTTCTCAAATTTCTTAAGACAATTGGTGAATAGAATTGTTTCCTCTTTTAGGTTTTGGAATAGGTAATATGCCCCTAAAAATGATTAATAGCTCTATGATTTGAGGTAGATTTTGCTTAGGTCATATAGATTATTAAGGAGCTGCTGGGTGTATCTACAGTTGTTCAGATACAGCTTCTCTTCTACCAGATGGTACAATCTGTAACAGACTTGGCTTCTTTATTGGAACAGAATACCCCCTCACTGCATTTAATAAGGGTTGTAGTTAATCTTTTAGTACTTTCGGTATTTTATTCCAATAGTTCTTTCAAAAGTATTGTTGAAACTAAAGAGGTAAACAAACATTTGCATTAGTAAGCATGCAAGGTTTTAGGGGTTTAGACAGGAATATTCCTGTCCGTAGATAGGAATAGCAACTGAAGTGGTGCTGTAAATATTGTAGTTCTAAATTTATATTTACTATGTTTATATAATGGGACTTAATGTGTTCATTGTTGAATGTTGTTTCACACCAGTATTTTAGATACTAAATATGGTATTCATGAATTGTCTTAAAAAAATTAACCATGTAACATTTCTGCCTCAGGATAAGATTATTTACTTGCTAGAGTGAAATGATTACTTCATAGAGAAATGAGTTAATCATTATTCCTGGACTGCAACTAGTAATGTGTTTTCTGCTGGTTTATTTTAGGTTCAGTTTGTTTTGTTGTTTTCAGTATCAGACTTAAATATAATTAAAGAATAAAGTAGAATTTTGTACTACTAAAATATAAGTATGAAGTAGTTTTGAAAGTATATGGTTTGAACTGTAACTGTGTAGTATTTATATATTAATATTTTTAGTAAAAAAAGGGCAACCCAAAGCAACTATGTAGTTTTGCAGTTTTAAATGTAATCAGCAATAACTTATTTTTTACTCTGGGGGCTAAAAAACAGCAACAAAAACTTATTCTAATGACTTGACTTAAGAATTAATTTGAGGGCCTCCTGGGTGGCTCAGTTGGTTAAGCATCTGACTTCGGCTCAGGTCATGATCTCACAGTCTGTGAGTTCGAGCCCCGCGTCGGGCTCTGGGCTGACAGCTCGGAGCCTGGAGCCTGCTTCAGATTCTGTGTCTCCCTCTCTCTGACCCTCCCCATTCATGCTCTGTCTCTCTCTGTCTCAAAAATAAATAAACATTAAAAAAAAATTTTTTTTTAAAGAATTAATTTGACAGGGATTCCTGGGTGGCTCAGTCAGTTAAGCATCTGGCTTTGGTTCAGGTCATGATCTCGCAATTCATGAGTTCAAGCCCTGCGTGGGGCTCTACTGACAGCTCAGAGCCTGTAGCCTGCTTCAGATTCTGTGTATCCCTCTCTCTGTGCCAACCCCCCACCCCCCAACCACCACTTGTGCTCTCTTTTTCTCAAAAAATGAATAAACGTTAAAAAAAATTAAATTTGACATGTGAAAGGAACCACAGCCCCTGGCACATTTGGTAGAAGCTCAAAAATACTAATTTCCTTTACTAAAATTGCAAATAGAATTTTCAGTGAATTGTCCTAGTTCCCAGCTAAATTTCACATGCTATAAATAATACCTACGCCAGTAGTCAGGTTTCAAAAAACTAGTTTACTGTAGTTTTATATGAATTAGCCAATAGATGTAAACCAGCATTATCTTAAAACTATTCTCATTTTCTGTTGAGTCCACCATAGAGAAGTTAAAAGGTAAGTTCTGGATGAAGCCTTTCTGGCCTAGAGGTATAAAGCCCCTCACAAGTTTTATTTTGTAAATTAATTGGTTAATTTTGGCTTAAATGTAGGAAAATCCTGTTCTTTCTTACTCTTTATTTTTTTAAGATAATGAAGAACTTAATTTTCCTTAGAAACATTGGAGCATAGTTCTTAAGTCTCAAATTACATCAGTTGCACTAATGCATAGTATTTAAATGTTCACTAAATATGTTGTAGAGATATATCCTTAAATGAAACTGCCTGGTTTTTGATCTTTATACTACCATTAGGGCAAGCTTAACCTCTCTGCCTTAATTTCCACATCTGGAAAATGGGAATAGAATGATTGTGAGGAGAAAAAACAAAAAACACCTAACACATAGTAAATTAGCGTTAGCTATGTATAATTAGCTATTCTAAGAAAATATTCTGAACAACTTCATATATTTGGTGGGCTTGTCTTGGATGGGAAGATTATTTTGTTGAAAAAGTTATTTTTATAGTCATATAGAACATAATTTGGTAGTCTGCCCCCCGCACAGGCACGTACCTATACACTCCTTACTTCCTCCTAACCACTTGAGTCTTTAACCTTTTCTCTCCCTTCCATCTTCCACCTCTTTCTTTCCCCGCCCCCCCACCCCATTTCAGCTCTCTTCACTCTCTTGTCTTCTTCTTTACCCTTCCCTTTCTCCTGTTATCTCTTCCTTCTTTGCCCCCTCCCCTCCTCTTATGCCTGTATTTCTCCTCCATCCCTTCTTTTCTCCTCCCTCCCCTTAGCATTTACCCTCATGTACCCCCCCCCCTTTTCCTGCATTCTCTTTTCTCTTTCCTTCTTACCACTCACTTCCTTTCCCCCGTCCCCACCACGAACCACTTTGTTGTTTGGTTGTTACTCCCCTCCTTGCCTAAGAGAGGAGAGTGGCTGTAATCCGAATTTGCTGTAACCTCCATGCTCTTCATTCTGTTTTCCTGAAGTATGTGTAATGTTACCAGTGAAATTTATTTCTTTTCTGCCCTATGATTAAGTTTTTTCTCCCTTTTTTTTTTTTTAAATAATTGATACCCATTATATGTACTCTGCAGGTTGAAATTCCACATACAAAAAGAACTCTTCCCCCATTACATTCTTCATTAGAATCTTGGGTACCTTTATTCCTAAGAAATGAGTGAGGCTCTTTGATAATGTTTAATCTCAAGTTATTAAAAACTAGTGGGTGAGGGGACAATGCAGTCTAAAGTTACAAAGAGAAAAGGATCTGAAAGTGAGATGCTTCTTTCAAAAAGTCGCATAAAACAAGATTTGAGTTACTAGAAAAAATAAACACATTTTACAAATGTGCCTGTTTTATCCCACAAACATTAAGAGAGGAGAGATAAATAAGATAATCTTTATGAAAGTTATCTGGAAAAAGGATAACAGTAAAAATGAAAGAAAATATAGAATGAGACAAGCTGAATTTTCCTTTTTTTTTTCCCCAGAACTTTTGACTGTAAGAAATAAAAATTGTTCCTTGGCTAAATATGCATGTATAGGATTTTTCTAACTGTTCTCAAACCTCCACAGACCTGACTTACACATTACACAAGAGGCTTTGAACACTAACAAAGCAAATCCCAAATATCTTCTTCCTTTTACTGCTTTTCCCTCTTGACTTTTTTTTCTATTGTTTTTCAAAATACTGCTTTTTATATTTTTCACTGATTTATATGCACAGTTTAGTTTGATTCTGGTCAGTGTTTCTGAATTTGCACAATCATAAGATTCACTAGGTATATTTGTAGAGTAAATACATTGACTCAAGACCCCACTGTAAGTATAATAAATGGGAATCTCTAGAAGAACCTGGAAATTGATGTTTTAGAAAGCTCCCCAAGTGGCTGTTGTGATCACCAGAAGGGTTTGAGAAATACAACTGCAGGTAAATAGTACTCATTGTACTTTACAGGATAAACTTTTATGTTTTATAGCAGGTGAATCATCTGAATTTCTTTTCATAGTAACACAGTTACTGTTAATTTGAGTGTTTAGTTTAGATGAAGTATTCAAAGTCTAACTCAAATTGTTTTCAACTTTAGCTTGCTAAATAATCCTGGATTAACACATCATTTCTGTGATCTCTTCAGGTCCTGCTCAGGTTCCAATGATGTCCCCAAACGGTTCTGTGCCTCCTATTTATGTGCCTCCTGGATACGCCCCACAGGTATGTTTTTATGTTCTTGTTATATCTACATAATAGGGATCATAATGTTATTGTTTTGACTTTAATTCAGATAAAAAATACCATTTCAGTACTGAAGCTTAACCCAGTAGAGTATACCTTTGGTAAGCCTATTTCAAGTATTTTTTTTTTATATTTCTTTTTTTTTTTTAACATGTATTTATTTATTTTTGAGAGAGAGAGTGCATGAGAGGTAGGGGCAGAAAGAGATGGAGAGAGAGAATACCAAGTAGGCTCTGCACCGTTAACACAGAGCCAGATACGGTGCTCAATCCCATGAACTGTGAGACCGTGACCTGAGCCAAAATCAAGAGTCAAGACACTTAACACACTGAACCATCCAGGTGTTCGTATTTCAAGTATTTTAGTATGTTTAGTATATTTGGACAAGAGGAAAAATTAAGTTGACAGCATCATCGTTTGGTCTTGTCTTTGGGTGTGGAATTATAATAGGAAATTAATTCTAGAACTTTATTTCCCTGAAAATGTGAATAATGTAAGTACTATCTTAAGGTTTAAAGGGCCTACACTAACATTGTTTTAAATTAATCATTTGTTTAGAAGTAATCCTAGACAGTGTTCCATCCTTATTCATGTCTCACAGACACCCATCATAATTGCGTGGCACATTGTGGTACATAGAAGAAAATTTAGACCTATAGACCTACAGCTGTAAGGACTAAGGGAATTAGTATCATCACACACCTAATAATCCTGTCCTATGTATGCATCACTTGGGAAGCTCTGACTTAAAGAATAAGATACAGCTAACTTACTTGCACAGGCAAACCAAATTAAATTGTAAGGTCTCAGGTGTTCAGTATCTTCTGCTCCTGAGATTCTGTGTAGTCTGCACTCATTGTCTCAAATACTTTTTGGAAATACTCAGTTTCTTTTTTTCGCACTAGAATTTACACTTGAAATTTTCTTCAGGCCCTCTCTTACTTCCTCCCTAATTATGTCAGAATATTGGTAGGATATTGTGGTGGATTCACTGTCCTTTCTGTGAAGCCCCATACTATGAATGGCAGAAGAAGACAATTTTGGTGAAGAGAATGGAAGTAGTATGAGAGTTAGAGTCAGAAAAGCTGGATCCATATCTTATTTCAGACCTTGCTGGCTGCATAGCCTTAGACAAATCAACTTCCTGAAGTCCCTGTGCCCTAACTGTAAGATGACATGATAACATATATGAGATAACATTTGAATAGTATTTGTAAGCTTTTCAGGAGCTGTCTCTATTTTTGTTTGACATATTGACTCTTTAATTTATTGTAGTCTGCATTCTGTCTATAGTATCCTGCTAAATCTGCTCTCTGATACGTACCAAACTCAAAGCCTTTTTTCCAACATAATCCTCTTTGACCCCTAAACATTTGACACCATTGTTAGGATTTACCCTGGATTTCCTTGACATAATGCTGTCCTGATTCTTTCTGCTTTTCTAATTGTTCCTTCTCAGACCTTTCTCTATTTACATAAAGACCATATCTGGTCTTTTCTCTCTGGTGTAGTTCAGTTCAACAAACATGTATTGAATGCACCATGTACTAAGCTCCGTATGTGGTGCTAGTGATATAAAGATGTATTTGGTGCTACTGACAATTTATTTTGGTGCAACTAAAGAGTATCCTGCTGTTCTCTCCAGTAACAATACCTTTTATTTTTATGGCAAATTCCTACCCTTCTCATTTCATTTAATCATGACCTTCTAAAAGTAGATTTCCTTGGGGGCGCCTGGGTGGCGCAGTCGGTTAAGCGTCCGACTTCAGCCAGGTCACGATCTCGTGGTCCGTGAGTTCGAGCCCCGCGTCAGGCTCTGGGCTGATGGCTCAGAGCCTGGAGCCTGTTTCTGATTCTGTGTCTCCCTCTCTCTCTGCCCCTCCCCCGTTCATGCTCTGTCTCTCTCTATCCCAAAAATAAATAAACGTTGAAAAAAAAAATTAAAAAAAAAAAATAAAAGTAGATTTCCTTGAATGTTTCCAGGTGCCTCTCCTTTTGGGTTCTCATGGCAGACTATGTATATCCCTCTTTTGATGAATTTCTCACACTGCTTAATTATTTTTCTCTCCTGAGAAGATCATGAACTCTTAACAGTTCCTGTACTTAGCAGTGTTCAACAAATATATATTGAGTGCTCATATATGTCAGGCAGTCTTCTACATAATTATGAAATACCCATGAATAAGAGACACAGATCTCTGTCTCTGTGTAGTTAACATTCTTGTGGAGAGAAGAAAACAATAGCATAATACATGGATAAATTATGTCATGTGTTTGGTGGTAAGTGATGGGGTTAGACAAGGAAAGAAAACAGAGCTGGTTACATTTTAAAATAGGGTAGTCAGAATAGGCATCTTGGGAAAGGTGACATTTGAACCAAGTGTTGAAGGACAGGTAGGAGTTAGCCATGTATTTTGGTGGGGTGGAAGAAGAGGATTCTGAGAAATAACCAGTGCAAATGGCCCAAGATGAGAACATGCCTGGGAATGGCAAGCTGGCCACTCTGGCACTACTGAGTCCTCAAAGTAGTATAGTAGGTAATGAGGTCAGGGAGGGAACAGGACCAAATCATATAGGACTCATAACTTTATTTCCTCAATGCTAAGAACAGCATCAGTCGTATAGTAGGGACCCAATAAATATTTGTAAATCAATCAAATAATCATCCAAGTTGAGGTTCTTTAGCTTTATTTAGGCCAAGAGCCACTAAAATAATTTTCTTGTATTATTTCTTTTATCTTCTCATTTCTGTCCCTATAAAGTACCTTTAGTTAGCTTGTTCACTCAGTGAAGTCTAGATTTCTTGACATAAATAAGGTCTTACACAGTTCTGTTTTAGTATGTGTTTGTACCCTTTTCTTGGTATGTCTAATTGCATATCCATTTTTGCAGGCAAGTATCCAAATCACCCCAATAAAGCAAATATTGCAATAAAGGGAGTCAAGTGAATTGTTTGATTTCCCAGTGCACATAAAAGTTACATTTATGGAGCGCCTAGGTTTTGAACCTTTGACTCTTGATTTGCACTCAGGTCATGAGCCCAGGCTCATGGGATTGAGCCCTGCTTCATGCTCTGCACTGAGGGTGGAGCCTACTTAAGATATTCTCTCTCTCTCTCTCTCTCCCTCCCTCCCTCCCTCCCTCCTTCTTGCCCCTCTCCCCTCACCTCTCTTTCTAAAATAAAAAAAAAAAAATTATGTTTACACTATATTGTAGTCTGTTAAGTGCACAATAGCATTTTGTCTTAAAAAGTGTACATATTTTTATTTAAAAATATTTTGTTAGAAAATGCTATCATCTGAGCTTTCAGTCAATTGTAATCATTTTGCTGGTGGAGGGTCTTGCCTTGATGTTGATGGCTCCTAACTGAACAGGGTGTTGCTTCCTGAAGGTTGGGGTAGCTATGGTAATTTCTTAAAATATGACAACAGTGAAGTTTACCACATTGATGGACTCTTTTTTTTTCCACTAACAATTTGTCTGTAGTATGTGATGCTGTTTGATAGTATATTTTACCCACAGTAGAACTTCTTTCAAAATCAGTCATTTCTCTTAAACTCTACCACTGCTTGCTTCATAAACTACGTTTATGTAAAATTCTGAATCTTTTGTTGTCATTTTAACAGTCTTTACAGCATCTTCATCAGGAGTAGATTCCATCTCAAGAACTCACTTATTTTTGTTCATCCATAAAAAGCAGCTCCTTGTCCATTAAAACTTTGTTGTGGGATTGCAGCATTTCAGTCCCATCTTCAGGCTCCGCTTCTAGTTGTGGTTCTCCTGCTGTTTCTCCCACCTCTGCAGTTACTTCTCCACTGATGTCTTGAACCCTTGAAAGTCATCCATGAGGGTTGAAATCACCTTCTTCCAAACTCCTGTTAATGTTGATATTTTGACCTCTGCCCATGAATCATGAATGTTGTTTTTTTTTTTTAATCATGAACATTCTTCATGGCATCTAGAATGGTGAATCCTTTCCTGAAGGTTTTCAATTTACTTTGCCCAGATCCATTAGAGGAATCACTATCTATGGCAGCTATAGCCTTACAAAAAGCATTTCTTAAATAATAAGACACGAAAGTCAAAATTACTCCTTGATCCACGGGCTGCAGAATGGATGTTGTGTTAGCACACATGAAAACGACATTAATCTCATTGTACATCTCCATCAGAGCTCTTGGCTGACAAGGTGCATTGTCAGTGAGCAGTAATATTTTAAAAGGAATTTTTTTCTGAGCAGTAAGGTCTCAACAGTGGACTTAAAATAATTCAGTAAACCATGTTGTAAACAGATGTGCTATTATCCAGGCTTTATTGTTCCACTTATAGAGCACAGTAGATTTAGCGTAATTCTTAAGAGCCCTAGGATTTTTGGAATGGTCAATGAGCATTGGCTTCAACTTAAAGTCACCAGCTGCATTAGCCCCCAACAGGAGAGTCAGCCTGTCCTTTGAAGACTTAAAGACAGGCATCAACTTCTCTCTAGCTGTGGAAGTCCTAGATGGCATTTTCTTCCAATAGATGGCTGTTTCATCTATGTTGAAAATCTGTTGTTTTATTAGCCACCTTCATTAATTATCTTTAGCTAGATACTCTGAATGACTTGCAGCTTCTGTATGGCACTTCTGCTTCCCTTTGTACTTTTGTGTAATAGAGATGGCTTCTTTACTTAAACCACATGACCTAACCTCTCCTAGCTTCAGACTTTTCTTCTGCAGCTTCCTCATTCCTCTCAGCCTTCTTAGAATTGAAGAGAGGGCTGTACCCTGGATTAAGTTTGGCTTAAAGGAAATGTCGTGGCTAGTCTGATCCTTTATTCAGACCACTAAAACTTCTTCATAGCAGCAATAAGGCTGTTCGCTTTCTTACCATTTGTGTGTTCACTGCAGTAGCACTTTTAATTTCATTCAAGAACTTTTCCTTTGCATTCACAACTTTGCTAACCGTTTAGTACAAGAGGCCTAACTTTTGGCCTAGGTTGGCTTTCAACAGGACTTCCTTAATCGTTTCTTTTTATTTAAAGTGAGAAACATGTGACTCTTCCTTTCACTTGAACACTTAGAGGCCATTTTAGGATTATAATTGGCCTAACTTCAATATTGTTGTGTCTTGGGAAATAGGGAGACCTGAGGAGATGGAGATAGCAGATGGGGGAACAGCAGTTTGATGGAGCAGTCAGAACTCACAACAACATTTATTAGTTAAATCTGCCATATTATGTGGATGCAGTGCAGTTCATAGCACCCCAGACAATACAGTAGTAATATCACTGATCACCTTAGCAAATATAATAATAATGAAAACGCTTAAGAGGTGCCTGGCTGTCTCTGTCAGTAGAGCACGCAACTCTTGTTCTTAGGGTCATGAGTTCAAGCTCCACATCAGGTGTGGAGCCTACTTTAAAAGAAAGAAAAGAAAAGAAAATGTTTGAAATATTGTGAGAATTACCAAAATGTGACACAGAAACTCCAAATGAGCAAATGCTGTTGGAAGAATGGCACCAATAGACTTATTTGCCATATGGTTGCCACAGGCTTCCAGTTTTTGAAAAAATGCAGTATTTATTTGCAAAGCTCAGAAAGCACAGCACAATAAAACAAGGTATGCCTATATTCACACACTCACCTGATATTTTCCTTTCTCCATGGTTTTGTTAAAGCTATTGTCTGAGGAATGCTACTCATTTGCTCATTTCTGCCTATAGAAAATCTACCCATCCTTAAGGACCTAGGTCAAATTATTTGTACCACCTCTTAGTTATATATTACATGCCACCAGTATTATAATTGTGGGATTTTATGGGATTTTACATTCCTTCAGGATAGGAGCTTCCTTTTAACTACTTTTGTTCTAGGAATAACTCAGATGCGGTTGATATTTCATAAATATTTGTCAAATAAGTGAATAAACTTAACAATAATCTTACTGGAAGGATTATGTGAGGCTAGTGGGGCTACTATTATCTACCTTAATTTAAGATTAAGACTGTCTCTAGGAAATGTATCATTTTCAAGTACACAGGGCTAATCAAGAAACAAAAATCTATAATCTCATCATTATGGAAATAATCTAAGTACTCACTATGT
The DNA here is from genome assembly GCF_028749965.1 of Puma concolor. Classification (NCBI taxonomy): domain Eukaryota; kingdom Metazoa; phylum Chordata; class Mammalia; order Carnivora; family Felidae; genus Puma; species Puma concolor. The sequence continues at coordinate 219,994,208 of NC_141667.1, forward strand.
AAAACTGGATTCTAGCATTTTGACATCACTGTCAAAATAACCCCCCATTTCCTAGCATCCACGATTTCTAAAGTTAGAAAACAGTTATAAAGAGCCAGGTTCTGGGCACAGCTAAGCACTTAGTAATTGTCCAAAATTTGACACATAAGGAAACATAATTTTCTTAGCAAATATGGAACCTGGGAGTTGAGCCAAATGTTAAGACACATAAATAGCTATAATAAGTATAGGTTGCATGTGGCTCAGCAGGAACCAAATGGCACACATGCTAAGTGCGTGAATCCCGGAGCACCTCACCTGGATGGCTCAGTTGGTTAAACGTCCAGCTTCAACTCAGGTCATGATCTCATGGTTCCTGGGTTCGTGCTCTGCATCGGGCTCTGTGCTGACAGCTCAGAGCCTGGAACCTGCTTATTCTATGCCTTCCTCTCTTTCTGCCCCTCTCCTACTCACACACGCGCTGTCTCAAAAATAAATATAAAAATAAATAAATAAATAAATAAATAAATAAATAAATAAATAAACAAATAAACATAAATTTTTTTTTAATTTAAATGCATTAATATTTGTCATCTATGGCCTTCTTTTAGACTTTTATGCAGTTATCTTCTTTTTTTGCAACAGGTTTCATTGCCTCTAATCCTTGCATATGTATGTGTATCTTTTGGTGAAAGGCAGTGATCTAAAGAGGGCCAATAATGTATGTTTGCTGTGTTATCATGTAATTAAAGTACATACTAATAGGATTCAGCAAATTTATGCATCCTAAAAAGTTAGGTCAAGGAAGTAAGGACTACAGAAATAAAAATCCAGTGTTGGGATTGTTTAGCTCTTTTGCTGAGGAAATAATAATATTAGATACCTTAGAGCATATTGGGGCAGAAAAGTAAAAGGTCCCAAAGATACATAGATCTTAATTTAAGATTAAGATCAAGATTTTTTTTTTAATTTTTTTAATATTTACTTTTGGGAGAGAGAGAGAGCACAAGCAAGGGAGGGGCAGACAGAGAGGGAGACAACAGAATCCAAAGCAGGCTCCAGGCTCTGAGCTGTCAAGCACAGAGCCCAACACAGGGTTCGAACCCACGAACCAGGAGATCATGACCTGAGTCAAAGTCTCAGACGCTTAACTGCCTGAGCTACGCAAGATTAAGATCAAGATTAAACAAAAGTACTTACGGGAAAAACATACGAAGAAATTATGATTTACCTAGGATATATCAGCCTTTAAATTTGTGATGTTTGCACCAATGGCATGCCCCTATTAAGTTTAGAAGCACTTCAGATATTAACTCATCATTTACTCATACATATATTTTAACTTCATTTTTAACAACATTAGGGTATCGGTAACTTAAGGAATAATTGGTTCTGTTTTTCTCATTTGAGATTTGCAAAACCCAAACCTATTAATGTTAAAGTTGCTAATATTGTACTGTACTTCCTCTGTATTCTTATTCAAGACTTCTATATTATTGTTTATTTTATAATCTTTGTACTTTATTGCTCTATACTTCAGCATTCTACTCAAAAGTAATGGGAACCTCCATTTATTCTGTTTACCTTAAGTTTTGAAAAGAAGGTTGCTATTATAAAAATGTAAAATGCCCTTGCCTTGAGAGGCATAGAGTTCCTAAAGACAGTTTTCCCCCTTTGCCAGTAGTGAACAAAAATAGTTCTTAAAATAGTCACTTAATTTTTAGTTATATAACGTATATTGTTGGGTCAGAAAATGAATCCTCATTTTTAGAAATCATTACTTTTTAAAAAGCATTTTTTATTAACCATGAAACTATATAAGATACTGTCCAATATGAGAGACCTAAAACTAGTTAAAATGATATGCAGAAAGAAAAATTGTTCACTAGATTCTTAAATATAAAGGAACATTAATTTTACGAACAAGCTAATAGAAAATAGAAAATGTATTCAGTGATAATGCATAAGTATAGTTGTATATCTTAAATATATATTTTTCTGATCATGATTATGTAGAAAACTTGGAAAGGGTAAGAATAGGGCAGGAAAAAGAATTGCACTGAATGTTATAACCTAGAGTCACACTCTGTAAACATGTATTTCCCTTTAGCCTTTTGATGAACTACAAAATTACAAACATAATTTTAGACATAACCTTAATGAGCTTTATAGTTTAACAAGAAAGGGAAGCTTGTGAGAGACTGACCTGCTTCAGCAGAAGCAGAAATATGTGCCAACTGAACTAAGATATCAAATGGGGAAACAAAACCTATAAAACTCAAAACACAAAGCAAACTCAGACACAGAAAACAGATGGTGATAGGAGTAAAAGGAACTTAATTTACTGGCAAATTATACTAACTTAGAGACCTGAAGAGCATTGCAGCACAGAATAACACTTGATATTTTAGTGATGAAATTAATGATTTATCAAGAAAAGATTATAGACTACCTGAATGGGATGCCTGAAAGGCAGCATCAAAAGTTCTCTCCTGCCTTTCTTTAATGACCCCCCTGTTTTTTTATGGAATGTGTGTTGTTATGGTGATGAGAGAGTACCTAACAGGAAGGGGATTGTAGATCTCATAATGTGGGGAAAGGGGCTGTGTCAACTTCAGGAAAATTTCAGATTACTTCTTTGAGCTGGACTTGGGGTTTCACTTTGCTTTTATGTCAGCACACAGCAGTGAGGCCTACTTTTTTCAAAGATTTTACATACCTGTCTGATCTCTGTCTTCTCTGTCTCTCCTTGGGAGAACAGCTGAAAGCCATGAGCAGCAGTGTAAGGGACTGCAAGGTAGTGGGGCTTAGATGTTTAGGTGAGGACAAAGAGTTATAATAGGAGTTGGAGAGAAAGGTTGTGGTTACTTACTGACATTGTGTATGTATATATAGTTAGGTATATAAATAAATATCTGTTGAATGAGTGGCCAGAAATACCTATATTATTATTTAATAACTTAAAGTGGGAATAGTTTTAGGTTCAGGGTGAAGCCATAGAAGTAGGTTGCTAAAAATTAAGCATAAGCAAAGGTTGTAAGAGTTGAGGAAGTTCCAGAATTCTAATAGCATGGTGGTGTTAAGAGGGGGGAGAAGGTAATGTGGCATTCTAGTAGAACTAATGGAATACATTATTTCTGATCATATCATTGATTCAGCAAATTTCTTTGAGCATCTGCCATATCTAGGACTTGTTCCAGGTATTAGGAAGAAGATGGTAAGCAGAACAGATTTGTCATTTATCATATATTCTGATGGAGAACACAGATAGTAAATACAACCTCCTTTTTCTGCAGCCCCTTTTAATTATGTTTGTGTTCAATAAAGGGGGGAAAACAGAGCTTTGTCTCACTAGAAATTGTGTGGCATATGTGGTTAGATGGTCAGATCTATGCTGATAGCCCTATTTAATTCTATTTCATTGTCTTATCTTTGTTTTAATATTTTTTAACAAAGACTAATTTGTATTGTATTTTATCTTTTTTTTCCCACAATTTGTTGATTTTCTTTTAATCATCACCATTGGTGTACCCTGTTAATATAAAATTAAGTGTCTACATGGTTGGTTATTTGTCAGCAGCTGGACTTAGTGGATAGTTTTGTGCCCCCAGCCTCATCCTAAAGCTACTGGCTGTTCAGATGGTTACTTGAAGTGGAACAGTTCTCTACACTTTCTTGGTCCTAGTCTGCCTGGTTGTGTTTATTTTGGGTTTTTTTTTTTTTCTGTTTCTTAGCTTTCTTTTTTAAAATTGTGTTAAAATATACATAACAAGGGGCGCCTGGGTGGCGCAGTCGGTTAAGCATCCGACTTCAGCCAGGTCACGATCTCGCGGTCCGTGAGTTCGAGCCCCGCGTCGGGCTCTGGGCTGATGGCCCAGAGCCTGGAGCCTGTTTCCGATTCTGTGTCTCCCTCTCTCTCTGCCCCTCCCCCGTTCATGCTCTGTCTCTCTCTGTCCCAAAAATAAATAAACGTTGGAAAAAAAATTTAAATATATATATATATATATATATATATATATATATATATACACATAACAAAATTTACCATTATAACTTTAAATGTACAGTTCAGTGGTGTTAAGTATATTCTGTGTTGTACTCCCTTCACTACCATCTGTTTCTGAACTCTTCAGTTGCAGAACTGAAACTGTACCAAATAAACAATAGCTTCCTATTCTTCTTTCCCACAGCTTATCTTTGTATTTTAAATGTTCGTTTTCAGAAGAAAAGTGATTTTTAATTTCATAAGTAATTTAGCCATTTCTATTTAACCAGTGAGATATCTCACTTGTGTTGTGAAATTTAAAAAGACCCTGGAGGACAGGTACCTGTGGATTCTGTGTCTACAAAATGGATATGACATGGAATTAAAGCCAAATTGCAAGAGTTCAAATACTGGCTCCTCCACTTACTGCCTGTGTGATCTTAGTGAGTTACTTAGCATCTGTATGCCTCAGTTTCCCCATCTGAAAAATGGAGATAATAGTACCTATTTGTAATATTGTTACAAGCATTAAATAGTTAATACATGTCCCTTGAGGAACTTACAGTTAAGTTATAAAACACATGCATTTGGAAAGTTACAAACACTACAGTGTTATAAATACCTACCAAGTGATACAGAATAAATGTAATAGAAATGATAAGAGGGAGAGGTCATTGAGATTGTGGTGTCGGGATAGGGTTCATGGAAATCAATCAAAAGAAACCTTCTGCAGACCCCTAGCCCCGCATGTCTACCAACATTTGGGGTTACATGTTCTGCCCTCTCATCTCAACTAACACTCTTCCTTTTCACCTAGAACAGAGACAGACTTTCCTGCTCCTGTCTAGACCCAGTGCCCCCATTGGAGTCTTGGATCCCATTCCCTTTTGCCTGCATTTTCTTCTCTCTCTTACACATCATCAATTTCTTATTCTCTGATGGGTCATTCTGATTAGTATATTGGCATGTTGTAATTGCTCTCCCTAAAAACAAATTTTAAGGTATTTGATTCTACTACTACTAGCCACCACTCTATTTCTGTGTTCCCCTCTGCAGGAATAGTTCCCAAAATTGGGCTTTTATCTCTCTAATTCTGCTCCCCACTTTGTCTCTTACCCACTCCAGTCAGGGTCTGCCCCTGTGATTAGGGGATGAGGACCAAAACTGTCCTCATCCAAGTCACAGTGACTTTCACATTGCCAAATCCAGTGGTCAGCTTTGAGTCTTCATTTTACCTGACCTTTCAGCAGCAAAGTTGATCTTTCCTCCTTGATACACTTCACCAAACTTCCAGACTCCACAGTCCTCTTCCTACCTTGCTTGCTTGCCCTTTTGCAGTCTTTTCAGAGCTACAGACTAGTATATCTAACTACATACTCAACATTTCCACTTAGATGTCTCATAGACGTAAGCAAATTCATGTGTCCAAAACCTAAAACTCCAAATCTTACCCCCCAAAATAATTTATTCTACCCTACAGCCTTCCCCTTCACAGTTGATGGAACACCACCCTTCCATAACTTCTTGTTCTCACTTCTCCAGTGGTGTCATCAGCTAATCTTGTTGTTCTGCCTTCAAATATATGCAGAATGAGGATGTCTTTTTACCACCTGCTCCAAGCCACCACCATTTCTTGCCTAGATACTGCAATAGCTTCCTGTTTTCCTTGGTTTCCCTGTTTTTTTCCCTTGCCCTACAATCTTTTCTCAACTCAGTAGCCAGAGAGTAATCCTATTAATTGTAAGGTTATATCAAGATTTCTCAACTTTGACACTACAGACATTTTATTAGGCCCAATAATTTTTGTTATAGGGAATTGTCTGCTGTGTTGTAGGGTATTGAGCAGCATCTCTGACCGTTCTACCTGCTAGATTCTGGTAGTATCTGCCCCCAGTTGTGACAGCCAAAAATGTCTCCAGATACTGCCAAATGCCCTTTAGCGGGACAAAGTCACCTCTGGCTGGGCACCAGTGGCTTATATCACCCTTCTGCCCAAAACTTTGTGATTGTTTTCCCTTTCACTGAGAGTAAATACTGAAGTCCATGTATTTAATAGCTCATACGGCCCTACCTGACCTGGCCACTCCCTTTAACTCTTTGACCTTACCTGCTTCTACCCTTCCTTCTTACACTGAACCAGTTGCACTGACTTCCTACTAAAGCTACTTATATCTATTAGAGGCTTTGTTCTGTTTTCTCTGCCCAGAACACACTTCCAGATTTCTCCATGGCTAATTCCTTCAGTTCTGCTCAAATTTCATTTTGCCAATAAGGCGTATCCTAGTCACTCTATCTTATCTGCAATCTGTCCTACTCCCACGATACTTCTGGTCTCACTTACCTGTTTTCCCCCCCATAATATTTATCACCTTGCAAAATTATATAAATGATTTACTTCTGTTTTTGTGTTTATCATCCCTATTAGTGTATGTGACCCTACGAAGACATTACTCACATTAGTTTCTTGCCTTAATTATTACCAATGTCTTTGTTGTGGTCAAAAACAAATTATTTTTTAGGGGTGCCTGGTCAGTTAAGCATCCAGCTCTTGATTTTGGCTCAGGTCACGATCTCCCAGTTTGTGAGATCGAGCCCTGCTGTCAGTGCGGAGCCTGCTTGGGATTCTGTCTCTCTCGCGCTCTCTCCCCCTCCCCCTGCTCAAGCTCTCTCTCAAAATAAAAATAAATAAACTTTAAAAAATACTTTTAAAATGAATGGAGAAGGTAAAGTTAGAGCTAGATATGGAAGGATGGATGGGATTTGTGTAGTTATAGATTAAGGGGAAGCAAAGAGTAGAAGAAAGATGGCACAAACAAAAGTCCAAGATACAGAAATGTATAGGTCTGTATGAAGATAGGTTTTTAGTATACCAGCCTGACTGGAGTTAAGGGTTCAGGATTTGGTGTAGAAGAAAAATACATGTAGGAAGGTAGGTTGGAGCAAGACTGAACACAGTGTCAGAGAATATGGACTGTAATCCTATCAACAATGGGAGTCATTTAATATTTGTGAGTTGGAGAGTTGATAATGGTGAAAGTAGTGTATTGCAACAGACACTGGTTTGGCTTATTCAAAATCCACTCCAGGGGCGCCTGGGTGGCGCAGTCGGTTAAGCGTCCGACTTCAACCAGGTCACGATCTCACGGTCCGTGAGTTCGAGCCCTGCGTCGGGCTCTGGGCTGATGGCTCGGAGCCTGGAGCCTGTTTCCGATTCTGTGTCTCCCTCTCTCTCTGCCCCTCGCCCGTTCATGCTCTGTCTCTCTCTGTCCCAAAAATAAATAAACGTTGAAAAAAAAAAAAATTAAAAAAAAAAAAAAACAAAATCCACTCCAGACTCCTAATGTCCCTTCCTGTGGGTTAGAGGCTGAAAAGCTATGGTTTCCAGATTGTCCAGCTAGGGATCCAGATATTTCATTTCTACCAATTACACACACTTGTCTGAGGCTTTAAATTCAAAACTGAGTTAAAATAGGGAGAAAAGCAGGATATGTGACATTTATTTTGCTGGAAGCAAGGCATTTATAGTTCTAGAGTTAGTATGTAAAAAACAGCGAAGTCATTTGGTCTTCTAGTCCTGTTACAAGTCCTCTCCTACTCCAACAGGTAAGGGTAGTTTAATAGGCTGTTTTAATTGTAACTATAATTTTTCTAAAGCAATAATTATTTATTTGTAATTTAAGCTTATCTATACCTAAACAAGTGTGTTTTCTAATATTTTTATAATATTTTTATATTGTTATATTATTTTTATATATTTTTATATTACAATATATATTTTATAAATTTTTATATATTTTTATATATATTTATAATTTTTTATATTTTTATAATTATATATATATAATTATATATAATTATATAAATATAATTATATTATATATAATTTTTATATTTTATATATATATATATATTTTTTTTTTCAACGTTTATTTATTTTTGGGACAGAGAGAGACAGAGCATGAACGGGGGAGGGGTAGAGAGAGAGGGAGACATAGAATCGGAAACAGGCTCCAGGCTCTGAGCCATCAGCCCAGAGCCCGACGCGGGGCTCGAACTCACGGACCGCGAGATCGTGACCTGGCTGAAGTCGGACGCTTAACCGACTGCGCCACCCAGGCGCCCCAATATATATTTTTTATATATATATATTTTATATATTTTTATAATACAAAAATTGCTATTCTTTTTTTTTTTTTTTAAGTTTATTTATGTAATCTCTACCCCCAGCATGGGGCTCAAACTCATAACCCCAGGGTCAAGAGTTGCATGCTTTTCCTATTGAGACAACCACGCACCCCCAAAATTTGCTATTCTTAAGAAAACTTGGGGTGCCTTGGTGGCTCAGTTGGTTAAGCATCTGACTTTGGCTCAGGTCATGATCTCGTAGTTTCTAAATTCTAGCCCTGCGTCGGGCTCTGTGCTGACAGCTCAGCCTGGAGTCTGCTTCAGATTCTGTGTCTCCCTCTCTCTGCCTCTCCCCCACTTGTGCTCGCTCGCTCGCTCTCTCAAAAATAAATAAACATTTTCTTTAAAAAAAAGCTTTTAGGGGCACCTGGGTGGCTCAGTCGGTTAAGCGTCCGACTTCAGCTCAGGTCATGATCTCGCGGTCCGTGAGTTCGAGCCCCGCGTCAGGCTCTGTGCTGACAGCTCAGAGCCTGGAGCCTGTTTCGGATTCTGTGTCTCCCTCTCTCTCTGACCCTCCCCCATTCATGCTCTGTCTCTCTCTGTCTCAAAAATAAATAAACGTTAAAAAAATTTAAAAAAAAAAAAAAAAGCTTTTAATAAATAAATAAAAAGAATAGTAGGGGCGCCTGGGTGGCGCAGTCGGTTAAGCGTCCGACTTCAGGCAGGTCACGATCTCGCGTTCCGTGAGTTCGAGCCCTGCGTCGGGCTCTGGGCTGATGGCTCAGAGCCTGGAGCCTGTTTCCGATTCTGTGTCTCCCTCTCTCTCTGCCCCTCGCCCGTTCATGCTCTGTCTCTCTCTCTCCCAAAAATAAATAAACGTTGAAAAAAAAAATTTTTTTAAATAAAAAATAAAAAGAATAGTAAAACTTGTTCTTCCTGAAAATATCAGGATTCGCCTTTAAGTTAGCACTTTGCATTTCAATAATTTTCTGTTTCTTTAGGAAGGGGAAAAGTATTATTGTTGATTTCTTATACCTTGATAGTAATGTTGTAAGTCTAAAAAGGTAAGGGCCCTTGGGGCACCTGGGTAGCTCAGTCGGTTAAGCATCAGACTTCGGCTCAGGTCATGATCTGTATGTGGGTTTGACCCTGCGTCAGGCTCTGTGCTGACAGCTCAGAGCCTGGAGCCTCCTTTGGATTCTGTATCTCCCTCTCTATCTGCCCCTTCCCTGCTTACTCTCTGTCTCTCTCAAAAATAAATAAAAGTTTAAAAACAATTAAAAAATAAATAAAAATAAAAAGGTAGGGGCCCTGTTTTGGTAGAAGAATTGCTAATTTTGAGATAAAATCCTATATCCGGAAGGCTTTCCTTGTAGCTCCAGTGAGGTTCAAAGGGAATAAATCTGTCATTTTAAAAACTCCTTTCCTACAGTTTAAACCCCATTTCAAAAAGGTATGATTTCTAAGATTAGGGCATGGGTTAGGGCCAGAATAATGGTTAGGGTTAGGGACAGTGTGAGGATATGTGCCTATTATCCAGTACTTCAGAGACCTCTCCAGAAGGATAACTTCAGGGTTAAGATTAGAGGTTAGAGTTAGGCACATACCCTCACACTGTCCCTAACCCTAACTCTAACCATTATTCTGTCACTAAACCGAACCCTAATACTAGATCTGAGGGGAAAAAAAGATTTGGTGTATATATAAAATGGAATATTACTCAGCCATAAAAATGAATGAAATCTTGCCATTTGCAACAACACAGATGAAGCTAGAGAGTATTTATTATGCCAAGCAGAATAAGTCAGAGAAAAACAAATACTAGATGACTTCACACATATGTGGAATTTTAAGAAACAAAACAGGGGCACCTGGGTGGCGCAGTCGCTTAAGCGTCCGACTTCAGCCAGGTCACGATCTCGCGGTCCGTGGGTTCGAGCCCCATGTCGGGCTCTGGGCTGATGGCTCAGAGCCTGGAGCCTGTTTCCGATTCTGTGTCTCCCTCTCTCTCTGCCCCTCCCCCGTTCATGCTCTGTCTCTCTCTGTCCCAAAAATAAATAAACGTTGAAAAAAAAAATTAAAAAAAAAAAAAGAAACAAAACAAACGAGCAGATGGAAAAAAAAAAAAAAGGAGCAGAGAGGCAAACCAAGAAATAGACACTTAACTATAGATAACACACAGATGGTTACAAGAGCGGGGGCGGTGGGGTGTGGGGAGTTGGCGTTAAATAGGTGATGGAGAATAAGGAGTGCACTTGTGAGGAGCATCCAGGGTTGTATGGAAGTGTTAACTCACTATATTGTACACCAGAATCTAATTTGACACTGTATGTTAACCAACTGGAATTAAAATAAAAACTTTAAGAAAATATATAATTTCTAAAACTGAAAGCCACAGATACTTTGCTTAACTGGGAGTTAATAATATATTAGGTGTTTGTCTCCCTTGAAAGATCCTCAACTGTTAAAATTCTCCTGGTCATGGTCATAAGAATTTTGTACCTAAATGCAATATATGGTTGATTTTAGATATCTGGATCCAGTTTTTTTCCCCATATCTATTTCACAGTTTGTGTTCTTTCCACAACTTATTCCTACCCATAATATGGAAAAGGAAATTAATTCCTAATCCTGTTGTTATTTAACCCAAAAATTCCCTTGAGTCTCCTTTTGTTGTTAACGCATCACTAAATGCACATAACACATAGGAATAAATACCTGATATTGTAGTTCATTATTTGTATTATTATTTAGCTAATCTCATCAGTGTTTTAAGATTTATATTGCATTGTATAATAAAAACTACCTCATCTTGTTCACTACTAATTCATGTGTACTTAGTGTATTTAATATGAACTTCTAGTGAACTTCTAATGCTATAAAAATTCCTACTCCTAACCTTTTACAAAAGAATTGCTTATATCTTATGGAAGAAATGTTTAATGTTCAATTTGTAGGTTATTGAAGACAATGGTGTTCGAAGAGTTGTTGTGGTTCCTCAGGCACCAGAGTTTCATCCTGGTGGTCACACAGTTCTACACCGTTCTCCACATCCTCCTCCTCTGCCTGGTTTCATTCCTGTCCCAACCATGATGCCCCCTCCACCACGCCATATGTACTCACCAGTGACCGGAGCTGGAGACATGGCAACACAGTATATGCCACAGTATCAATCTTCTCAAGTATATGGAGATGTAGGTAAGATAAAAAATATTCCTATTTTATGGAATTAGTTCTTCTTTACTTGGATAGAACAGATGCTGTCTATCCTCCTATTATATAAAAAAATGACCAACCTAGTGTCACACTTATGTTCTCTTGCCCCAGCACTGTGTTAAGTATTTCATTCTCATGATCACCCTTCAAAGCAAAAAGTAAACAAAATCAAAAAGGTAAAATAACTTATATCATGCAGCAATATTTAGTGAGGATGTGTTCAAACCAGAGCTTTTCTTCTCTGTCTTGCCAACTAGGCTCTGAGGAAAGTTTTCAGCCAGGAGTAATCATACTGTTGTTAAATCCTTAAAGCTGTGATGCCACTTACCAAAGTTGCTAGGTTATGTAAAGGATTGAAAAAACAAAATAAGGTACAACATTGGCCCCCAGGGAGTTAACAAATTATTGGGAAGAATAGACAACCACACACACATCCACAAAGAAGTAATCTTATTCTTTCCTATGGGTTTAAATACCATATACTAATTCCTCTCAGATTTGTATCTCCAGCCAAAACCTGGCCTCTAAGCTTCAGAAGGCTTAATTTCTTCTTGATACCTCCACTTAAATGTCTCATGCATCTCAGTTATATTGTTTCTAAACATAAATCTCAATTATGTAGCCTGCTTTTTCTCTGTCGTCTTTGTCTTGATACCTGATACCACTGCCACTCAGTTTGCTCAAGTGAAAGACATATAGTCAAATTTGATTGTTACTTCTTTAACCCCTGCATCAATTGTTACCAGCTTTACTTTCAGAAGTTTCCCAGTTTTATCTACTTTTTTCCCCACTTCTACTCAAATCTAGTCCACTGTCAGCTCTTGTCAGAACAACTGCAAGAGCTGTTTTCCAGTTGGTTCTCTGCTGTCATTCTTGCCCCCAGCCATCCAAGCTCAGCCAGAGTGATCATTTTAAAATATAAATCTGATTTCTATTTTTATTTAAACATTTCATTTTATTTAGAATAAAATCCTGAACCTTGCCTTAGACCAGGAGTTCTCAACCTCTGTACTCTTGATATTTGGGAATGGATGAGTCTTTGTTTTGGAGCACAAAACTGCATTGTAGGATATTCAGGAGAAGCCATGCTGTCTACCTACCAGATGACAGTAGCATATCAACCCACCCTCCCCTATCCTCACCCAGTTGTGACAACTAAAATTATCTCCACACATTGCTGAATGAACCCTATGGGCCAAAATTGGCCCTGGTTGCAAACCACTGGCCTGGATAAGGCCCTGCCCTGTGGCCTCTGATTGCTTTGTTCCACTTGTCCCCATCCCACCCCCTTCAGCTTTTCAAAACCTCCAAGCTCTTTTTGAGAACACCATGTTCTCTCCGCCAGGAATGCTCTTTTCCCTTTTCTGTAGAAGGCTCTGTTTTTTTTCCCGATAGATTTCAGCTTTCATAGAGACCCTCTGTGGTCTTATCAGTCACTCACACTGAAACCTGTTTCCTTCACAGAACTTAACACAATTTGATTTTGTTTTAATTTGTATGTCTGTCTTCGTTGTTTGACAGTAAACCCCCTGAGAACTAAATCTTTTTTATTTGTCACCTGCACTTAGTAGTATCTATCATTAATGTTTTGTAAATTTACAGAGTAAACAACTCTAAATATAGAACTTTAGGGGCGCCTGGGTGGCTCAGTCGGTTAAGCGGCCGACTTCGGCTCAGGTCATGATCTCACACTCCGTGAGTTCGAGCCCCGCGTCGGGCTCTGTGCTGACAGCTCAGAGCCTGGAGCCTGTTTCAGATTCTGTGTCTCCCTCTCTCTGACCCTCCCCCATTCATGCTCTGTCTCTCTCTGTCTCAAAAATAAATAAACGTTAAAAAAAAAAATTAAAAAAATAAAATAAAATAAATATAGAACTTTAAATACACAGCATAGCCTATAAGCAGTATCTTATATGTTATGTTATGTATCATATATACTTTTCAAACTTAACTTCTGTTGCCCAAGTAATGCATATTGATTCTGTGGGTCTGGATGGAGTTTGGGTTTCTGCATCTCTAACAAACTCCCAGGTAAGGCTCATGCAGTGGTCCAGTGAAAACTTGAGTAGTAAGAGTTTATACTACAAATCAGTCTCATTCTTCTATTATGACTTATTTTTAAAAAGGTGTTTGAGAAAATTACAATAAAAAACTAGATGTGATAATTATTGCTATTTCGCATTGTTAGAACCCATTGTTGTTCAGAGGGGATATTAGAATACATGGATATGATTCATAATGTTGTGAAGGAAAGTGAAAAATACAAACCCATTAAAGGGTACAAATTTAAAAACTAGCTACCCGGTGATGGAAGACAAGAGTCGTATTGTATTTAAGATTATAAGCCAAAGCATCTACCACTGGATCCAAATAACAGTTTTATAACCAGTAGCTGCCTCCGTGAAAAGGAAATTCTAGCTCCTTCATATAAATATATGCACAATATGTATATTTGATATAAATGTTCAATCAATATTTTTATGTCTAGCATTTTTTCATTTAGGCTACTTAAGGCTTAGTTCAAGAGTGTAGCATGATGATACTCCCTGCTTATGGCTGAAAAGTACTACATTATGTGGATATGACATTGTTTACTCATTTATTAACTGATGGGCATTTGAGTTGTTTCCACTTTTTGTCTATTATGAATAATGATGCCTTGACAGTTGTAAACAAGTAGACAGGTTTTCACTTCTGGGTATATATCTAAGAGTGGAATTGCTGGCTTATATAGTAATTTTATGTTTAACTTCTTGAGAAGCTGCAAAACTTTTCTTTAGTGTTTGCACTATTTTACATTTCTATCAGCAATGTGTGAGGGTTCTAATTTCTCCATATCCTTGTTAAAACTTGATTCTAGCCATTCTGGTAAGTATGAACTTTTGTCTCGTGGTTTTCATTTGCTTGTCTCATTACTGATATTGAACATCTTTTCATTTGTTTTAGTGGCCATTTGTTTATCTTCTTTCAAGAGATGTCCGTTCAAATCCTGCACTCATTTTTTTTATTTGGGTTATTTGTCTTTTTATTGTTGAGCTGTAATAGTTTTGATGTATTCTGGATACAAGTCCTTATCAGATTTATGATATGCAGGTATTTTCTCCCATATTGTCTTTTCACTTTCTCAGTGGTATCCTTTAATGCGAAAAGAAAATTTTGGTGAATCTGATTTATTTTTCTTGGATTGCTTGTGCTTTTGGTGTCATATCAAAGAAACTATTATCTAACCCAAAGTCATACAGATTTACAGCTGTGTTTCCTTCTATGACTTTAATAGTTTTACTTCCTACATTTAGGTCTTTGACTCATTTTAATTTTTGTATATGGTGTGAGGTAGGTGTCCAGACTCATTCTTTTACATGTAGATAACCAAATGCCTATGTTTTTTTATTCTAATGTTTTATGTACCTACCCTTGTAATACTCATTTCAAGAGTATTGTACTAATTTTCTTAAAACACTGATAAATGAAAACTTTACTAAGATATTTGAGGCTTTTTAAAAAATGTTTTTGTCATTACAGATTTTAAATTGAAACTAAAAAACTCTGAAGACAATTAATTTAACAATATTTTTGGAGTTTATTGATTTTATTATAGTGTTATGTGACTTTTAGTAGAATAAATATGTTCTTCTGAATCACACCCTTGAGTTTATGATATACAGAGATGCAGTATTTTGTACCTGGATTCTGTTCTTAGTAAACAATCCCACTTTTTTTCCTTAACTCCTAAAACTTTATTTTTCAGTGATAATTTGGTTTGTGGTGTTTTGTTTTTTGTTTTAGTCATCAGGGAATTTAGGCAGGTGGTGGTTTTCTGTTTACTTATTTTATATGTTTGAAGTTGAAAGAGATGCTAAAAATGATGGCTACAAAAGAGCAGAAGAAAAAAAGAACTGTACACATTTCAATTCAGATCTTATTCCCCACCTATGATTATCATAACATACCACCAAGCTGCTTCTGTGGAGATTAATAGTTAATTGGGAAAAGATGAAGAAGAGAAATATCTCTAAATTTATTTGATATATATAATTATAATCAAAAAGTTTGGTTCTGTCAGTTGATGGATAAATAGAAATAGCTTTGTTTTGCAGAATTATTCTTTGAAATGTTTCATAATAATTTTTATATAATGTAATGATAAATTTATTTCCCATTCCTTCTATTTTATTTCTTCTTAGATGCTCACTCTACACATGGAAGGTCCAACTTTAGAGATGAAAGATCTAGCAAAACATATGAACGTTTGCAGAAAAAATTAAAGGATCGCCAAGGAACACAGAAGGATAAAATGAGCAGTCCACCATCATCACCCCAGAAATGCCCTTCTCCCATAAATGAACATAATGGGCTTATAAAAGGGCAAAATGCTAGTGGTGTAAACATAGGATCAACAAAGAACAAGTCCGGGAAAGGGAAAGGTGGTGCGCAAATTGATACAGAAATAGAAGGTAACTATTTAAAACACTCATCTATTCCTGTTGGTACTTTTCATCATTATTTAATCAACCAAAAGTATATTCTTTCAGTTATTTCATCGTGCTCCAGATAAGCTGTAGATTGATAACACTTCTAAATGTGAGAAAAAGTTTTAGAACCCAAATTGTTGCTAGGGTACTTTTTCTTATAATTTGGGAAAGCTCAATTAGTAATTTCACTTATATTGTAAATTTTACTAGCCCAAGAGAAATTTCTGTCTGAAAGAAAAACCCTAATAAGGTTCATTCAGATTCATTTTCCTCTCTTTCTGTGCCTTTGACATGGCTGTTCTGGTTTTTATCAACTTTAGTTTTTTATTTCTCCCAACTTCTTTATATGTAAGTCCTTGAAAGCAACTCATTGTGTCATTTACCAGTCTATCTATATACTCTGTAGTTAGGATTGAGTAGTCTCCATTACTTTCTTCAGAAGTTTTTTTCTCTTAAAATCCCCATATTTCCCTAGGAACCTTCCCCAGCTTGTGAGTAATTTCCACTATTTGAACTCTGAGTACTACTTCCTTTTCTTTATGATTTCCATTCCTCACCAACACATTTTAATGCTTTAACAACCTCATAACTGTTACATTAACAAAAATATTTCCCCATATTTTTGAGACCTTCTGACCATTCTGAAATCAGAATGAATGATACTTCAGAAGAGTTAAGCTAAAGTTTCAGATATATCAGTTATGAATACAAGTTCTGGTCAAGTCATTTATATTTTTATTTTGGGAACCATAGTTAAGACCTTTTAAGAAACAAATAGTTAACTTGTAACTGTTAAGAGGTAGGAGATTGGGAAATGAGAATTTCAGAGAGTATTTTTTTTTTAACTATGAAAAACAATATACTTTATATTAGAAAAACTTAGTGACTGGTTCAGATATATATATAATGGTATTATAATTAGTGATCGCAGTTAAAATGGAAATAGAAACTGAAGTGAAGAAACCTGAAGAGCCACAAACTGCTGAATACGAACTAAAGTAAAAACTAGGAAATAAAAATCTCAGATTACAAACATAGTTTCAGAAGACACATTGTGGAGGGAGAGGGATGAATGTATTTAGTTCATTTTTTAATATTCTTTTTTTTTTTTTTTTTAAGAGAAAGATGAAGAAACTAAAGCTTTTGAAGCACTTCTTTCCAACATTGTCAAACCAGTGGTAAGTATTGTATTTTCTTGACATTTATATTTAGTATTATTCACATAGGATTTTGGTATATTTTAATTAAATCCTTTCTTAAAACCATATTAGAGGTACACGTGACTCTTGATCGTGGGGCCATGAGTTCGAGCCCCACATTGGGTGTAGAAATTACTTAAATAAAAATTTAGGGTGCCTGGGTGGCTCAGTTGCTTAAGCGTCTGACTCTTGGTTTTGACTCAGGTCATGATCTCACAGTTCATGAGTTCGAGCCCCACATGCAGCTCCATGCAGACAGTGCAGACCCTGCCTGGGATTCTGTCTCCCTCTCTTCCTGCCCCTCCCCTGCTTGCTCGCTCTCTCTCAATCTCTGAAAAATAAGTAAATAAATTTAATAAATAATTTTTTTTAAAAAGCTGTATTATAAGTGATATGATATCAATAATGGATTAGTGTAGATCTAAGGAGAGATCTGTTGATCAGTGAAGCAGAATAGTCAGTCAAGAATTCATTTCTTTTATGTTTTTTTTTTATTTTTTGAGAGAGCGTGAGCAGGGGAGGGTCAGAGAGAGGATCCGAAGCAGGCTCTGTTGCTGACAGGCTGACACGAGCAAGCCCAATGCAGGGGTCAAACTCACGAGAACCGTGAGATCATGACCTGAGCCGAAGTCGGACCCTCAACTGACTAAGCCACCCAGGCACCCCCAAGAATTCATTTTTTTTTTTTTTTTTTTTTTAATTTTTTTTCAACGTTTTTTATTTATTTTTGGGACAGAGAGAGACAGAGCATGAACGGGGGAGGGGCAGAGAGAGAGGGAGACACAGAATCGGAAACAGGCTCCAGGCTCCGAGCCATCAGCCCAGAGCCTGACGCGGGGCTCAAACTCACGGACCGCGAGATCGTGACCTGGCTGAAGTCGGACGCTTAACCGACTGCGCCACCCAGGCGCCCCAAGAATTCATTTTTTAAACTAGGATTTAATATATGCTTCATATGTCATTAAGCAATGACATTGAAAATCATTGGAAGAGACAAGGATGTAATAAATAATGTGAGTACCACTGATCATCAGTTTTCTAAAAAATCTGTTTATACTATTTCCATGTGAAATGTATTCAGTTAACTCTAGATGTAAAAAGAATTAAACTATAGAAGAAAGTTAATATTCCCTAGCCCTTTATAAGTATAGATGTAACAGCAGAAATCAGAAAATCAGCAAAAGGTATGGCAGTAAAACTGGCTACGTAAAATTTTCTGCTTGTTTTTTAAATAGCCTAAGTAAAGGCTATCATTCCTAATAGGAAATATATTTACATCAGATTTGACATAAGATTAATTTTATTTTTTTAAACTATATATTTTTTTTAATTTTTTTTTCAACGTTTATTTATTTTTCGGAGAGAGACAGAGCATGAACGGGGGAGGGGCAGAGAGAGAGAGGGAGACACAGAATCGGAAACAGGCTCCAGGCTCTGAGCCATCAGCCCAGAGCCTGACGCGGGGCTCGAACTCACGGACCGCGAGGTCGTGGCATAAGATTAATTTTAAATGCTCATACAAATTGAATTTTTTAAGCCCATTAAAAAATGGGCCCACTCTGACAGTGCAGAATCTGTTGTGTCTCCATCTCTCTCTGCCCCTCGTCTGCTCACTCGCTCTCTCTCTCAAAACAGAACTGAGTTTATACATGTAAATTATAGAAACGTGCAAAATTATTCCATAGTAATAGCTAATGCAAGTTTACTAGTGTCAGACTCTATTCAAAGTACTTCGAAAACATATCCATTATTTTCTTTAATTCCAGAACAACCGTCTGTGTACTATTTTCCCTATTTTACAGAAGAGGAATCTGAAGCAAGAGCGGGTTTAATAAGTAGTATTGAAATTCAGTCAATGTCCTTCCAAGATCTATGTATATCACTAGATTTACTAAAAAAAGAAATTTGCAAGCCTTAATAGGATTGGTATTTGAATGACATACTGGCTAATACCAGCAGTATTTACTTGTTATAGTATATAATATTAAAAGTGTAATTTTTCAGGCCATAAATTGTGGAATAATTCTTTTAAAGAATTTCTTGCCCAGCATTATGAGGAAGATGTAATTTTGTAAAATAAGTCCTGAGTCATAAAACAAAGTAATGCTGCTTGTTTTGTTTTGCTTTGTTTTATTTTAGTTTGTTTTTGTAGTTTGGGTAGCTATAACTCCTTTACTAAATTACTTGTGAGGTGTAGGTCAGGAGAGAGAGAGAGAGAGAGAGAGTGTGTGTGTGTGTGTGTGTGTGTGTGTGTGTGTGTGTGTGTGTAGTTGTTTTCACATGCTCTGGTTCATTTAGAGCATCAAGCTAAATGAGTTTTCACTTACTCATTCCATAAATATTTGACCAATAATAAAATCCCACATGCTGTGCTAAAAGCTGGGGATAGGATGAAAAGCAAAGGATAGGTATGGCCCCTGCCCTCAGAGCTTCAGTTAGTAGAATAAATCATGCAGTAAATATAAAATTCTATCTGTGAAGTGCCAGAACAAAGAGATACAGTGCTACAAAAAAATACAATAATAGGGGGGCTAGGCCTTGACAGGGTGTCAAAATAAATTTCCCTAAGGAAGAATAATTGAACTGAAATTTAAAGAAAAAGTAGTAATTGGATGTTGTGGGCTATGGGTGGGGGTGGGAATTAGTGTGGAGAGAGTAGTGCAAAGTGACCAATGTTTGAAAAATACTGAACATGGCACATTTGAGAACCCCCCCCCCCCAAAAAAAAGCTCACTCAGTGTGACTCAGATGCAGCGTGTAGGGGAGAACATGGTGCTAATCTCAGCCTCAGCTACACATTCAGGGGTTGAGTGACCTACAAGTCACTTAACCTTTCTGAAACTACTTCTTCCATAAAATGGAGTATAATGGTATTGTATTTCCTCACATGCTAGAAATAATTAACTGTATAGATGAAAGTATTTGTCTTTATTATTGGGCTTCTTTGAAACTGTTTTAAGTCTCATTCTGTCAAAATCTACTGACATCTTTTTTTCTTTTTTCCTCCCTCCCACCCCCTATTTCAATAATGCTTAAAATTAGACATGGATTGCCTTTTATTCAATGCCTTTTTACTTTCAGAATTTTTATCCCTCTCCTTTTCCTTTTAATGTTCACTGAAACGTCTGATGACTCCAGGTTTCCATAGACTCGACCTTTGAATTATCTTCAGCATAATTCTCTCACTTCCTGATCCCAGTATCCATACAAGGGGATTGTCATTTCAGTAGCTTCCTAACTACTGTTTTAGCTGAAAACAGCTACTACCTAGAAGTGAGTTCAGTATGGAGGCATTGTGTAATGGGAAAAGAACTGATTTATTCAGGTCCTAGTCACTACTAGTTGAGTGACTTCAAAGAAGTCACCTAATCTTTCTGAATACGTTTCTTCTGTAAAATGTATCTTTTTTGTCTTAGAGGGTAATTGCAAGAATCAAATGAGATGAATATAAAAGCAAATTTTACCTCTAAAGTAGCATACAAATAGAAGACTCATTTCAGATGATTTCCATATATTTATGTACTTATGTAAGTTCATAGGATATTTTACTGAAAAAAGTTACCAGGAATGGAATTCTTGAACTGTAAAGTAAATTTTTATGATAGTTCCCAAGTAGCTCTACACAAAGATCATACCAATACATACTCTAATATATAGTCTTACCTACATTTAAGAGAGTGTGCATTTCTCCAAACCCTTAACACAATGGTTATTACTAGCTTTTTAATCTTGCCAATGTGTTGGAAGAAAATTGGTACCTTGTCTTAATTTGCATTTATTTAATTATGAATGCAATTACATGAAAATAAACTAAAAATGGATTAAAGGTCTAAATTTGAGACCTGAAAACATAAAACTCCTAGAAGAAAACATGGGCAACAATCTGTTTGACATCGGCTATAGAACATTTTTCTATATATGTCTCCTTAGGCAAGGAAACAAAAGCAAAATTAAACTATTGGGACTACACCAGTATGAGATACCACTTTACACCTGTCAGAATGGCTAAAATCAAAAAGAATATAACAAATGTTGGCAAGGATGTGGAGAAAAAGGAACCCTCATACACTTTAATGGGAATGCAAATTGGTGTAGCCACTATGAAAAACAATATGGAGGTTCTTCAACAAATCAAAAACATAACTATTATATGATCCAGTAATTCGATTACTGGGTTTTTACCCAAAGAAAACAAAAACACTAATTCAACACTAATTCAAAAAGATCTATGCACTCTTATGTTACAGCATTACTTACAATAGCTAAGTATGGAAGCAATCCTAAGCATCCATTCATAGATGAATGAATAAAGACGTGGTATATAGGTAACATATACAATGGAATATTACTCAGCCATAAAAAAAGAATGAAATCTCACCATTTGCAACAACATGGATGGACCTAGAGAGTATAATGCTAAGTGAAATGAGTCAGAGAAAGACAAATATTATATGATTTCACTCCTATGTGGAATTTAAGAGGCAAAACAGATGAACAAACAAGAAAAGAAACCAAAAAAACAGACTCTTAAATACATAGAACAAACTGGTGGTTGCCAGAGGGGAAATTAATGTGGGGATGGGTGAAAAAGATAAAGGGGATTAAGAATACATTTATCAGAGGTGCTTGGCTGGCTCAGTTCAATGGAGCATGTGACTCTTGATCTTGGGGCTGTGAATTCAAGCCCCACAATGGGTTTAGAGTTTACTTAAAAATAAAATCTTAAAAAAAAAAGAAAAGTATACACTTACCATGGTGAGCACTAAGAAATGTATAGAATTGTTCAGTCTCACTGTATTGTACACCTGAAACTAATACAACGTTGTATATATACTTCAACCCATTTCTATAAACCTTAACACAGTGGACATATTACTAACTTTTTAATCTTCCTAGTCTGTTGGATGAAAAGTGGTATCTTGTTTTAATTTACATTTATTTAATTGTGACTGCATTTACACATCATTTGTTAGATTATCAAATTATATTTCTTTAGTCAGTTTATATCCTTTGCTCATTTTTCTCGAGTTGTTTTCTTACTGTAAGACACTTTATTTTTATTTTTTTTAATTAAAAGCAGGGAGCACAAGCAGAGGAGAGGGGCAGAAAGAGAGAGGGGGAGGCCAGGGGGGAGAGAGAGGGAAAGAGAGAGAGAAAGAGATCTCAAGTTCCATGCTCACACAGAGCCTGACACAAGACTAAGTCCCACTACCCTGGGATCATGATCTGAGCCACAATCAAGAGTTAGACACTAGACTGAAACAGGTACCCCGTAAGATACTTTCTAAATTGAGGAAATGAACCTTCTCAAATACGTTATAAGTGGACTTTTTCCCCCATTCTTTTTTGTGTATGGTGTTTACACTAATAGTTTTAAGTGGCCCATAATGGTCCTTGTATTTTTTTTTATTGAACCCATTTGCCCTTTCACAATAAATTATATCTCTTCTACAAGTGGATAGGCTTCTGTTTGTGAGCCATTTTGTATAAGTAGATACAGATATATTTTGTTTAATCTTGAAACCTCATTAGATTTTCATTGTTCCTTGTGCTCATTACAGTTGTTTCAGACAGCTCTAAATATTATGTTTTTGCAGGCCTCAGACATCCAGTCAAGGACAGTAGTACTAACCTGGTCACCTCCTTCCAGCTTCATAAATGGTGAAACAGATGAGACTACTGTGCCAGAGCTCTATAGTTACGATATTCTGGTCTCAAGTACTGGGAAAGATGGGAAATATAAAAGTGTATATGCGTAAGTATTTGTTATGTTTTACTCCGTCCCATTATATAAGCCAGGGGTTTATATAAAGAGCTTAATACTAATTTTGTTCTGTTTTTCTCTCTTGATGCTTTCATTTTGAATCTATTAATTGATAATTGATACTGATTTCAGTGTATGTAATCCAAATGCCAGCTGGTACACATCTGTCTACACTCCCTTGGAATAATTGCTTTCATTGGCCACATTCAGCTTTAGTAGTTTTCAGTAGACTCCCTAATAAATGTTTCACTGTTCACATATTCCTGAGATAGAAGTATGAATTGTAGTAGTAGAAGCCCAGATCAGAAATGGAGAACTCTTAGATTGTGAACTTGTGAAATCAGGTAATTGTCCTCCAAGGAGTTGGCTTTAATTCTTATATGTCAAGCTAATGCCCTATTGTAAAATGAAGTCAGTATCATTGTTCCTTATTTGTATGTTGGTATGTTAATAATCATATTTTGATTGGTTCAAAAGTTTTATTTCCTTGGGTCAAAAGTTTTATTACACACCAAGAAGCCTTAGAGTCATTGGCTAAAAATGTGACATTTATGACTGACAGTTGTAAAATAATTTTTTCCGTTTGTCAAATAGAAGTGGTTTATATTGCTTATTCTAATGGAAAAGTAAAGAGTGAAGTTGATTATTATAATTTAAGCACTGGGAAGATTGCAAAAGGGTTAGTCATTTGAATGATGATAATTAACATAGAACACTGGACACATAGCCTTCTTGGTATCTTTTCAAAAAATAGCTAATGTAAGGAAGAAAGGAAAGTGAAACTGCTCCAGTATCTATCATCTAGTAACGTAGGGTTAGAAAATGTCCTGTCTCCTTCTCTCTATTGAGACTTACTTGTGTTTATTCTATTCATATGTCTTAAAGGAGACAGAGTTACCTATGGGGTAAATAAGAGATAAAAGACCATCAACATCAAGGTTTCTTTTTATGTTAATGGCTGTTTCTAGTTAGTTATAGCTGTCTGCTAAGATGAAGCATTTATTTCCATTTGCAGCCTGATCAGAGAGCAGAAGAGGGACATTAGTCACCTTCTTTACTCTGCACCAATTAAGGTCTCTCTCCGAAGATTCTACTGAAACTGCCCAATTCATTAAGTGTTCTTCCCTCAATGGGAAAGGTTTTCTTTCTCATATTTCCTGGTTTTGATTTGAGAAAAGATGGAGGAGGGTGTCATAAAATGAGAGGAGAGAAATTTGGCTGAAGGAAATGGAACAGAGAATAGTGATTTTTATTTTTTTGTATTTTTTTTTTATTTATATATGAAATTTATTGTCAAATTGGTTTCCATACAACACCCAGTGCTCATCCCAAAAGGTGCCCTCCTCAATACCCATCACCCACCCTCTCCTCCCTCCCACCCCCCCATCAACCCTTAGTTTGTTCTCAGTTCTCAACAGTCTCTTATGCTTTGGCTCTCTCCCACTCTAACCTCTTTTTTTTTTTTTTTTCTTCCCCTCCCCCATGGGTTCCTGTTAAGTTTCTCAGGATCCACATAAGAGTGAAACCATATGGTATCTGTCTTTCTCTGTATGGCTTATTTCACTTAGCATCACACTCTCCAGTTCCATCCACGTTGCTACAAAAGGCCATATTTCATTTTTTCTCATTGCCACGTAGTAATAGTGATTTTTAAAAAAAGATGGAAAATGGTCTGGGTTTTTGACCACATATACAAGTAATCGTATCAAATGATTATTTTAAAAAGATGTGTGCCATTAAGTTTGAAAACCTGAAAGTGTAATAGTGGCCATGAGTAAAATGCTATACTTCAGATTAATCACTTTTTTTCTAATCTGCTCATTAAACTATAAAATTTTAAATAAGGTTCCATGTTACATTCTAATAAAATGCAGTAGTGGCACACTCCTTGTAAAAATTTGGTGGTTTTGCTTTCAGGAGCACACGTGGTATTTCACATTTTAATTGGGCAAAATGGATTTTTAAATAATTGAAACTGTACTGATTTTAATTTTTTTAATAAACTAAATATCTTTCCTGACTACACTTCAAAAAAAAAAAGTCTGGCTTACACAATTGATTTGCCTAGGACACCTTTTTGTTTTAAAGTGATATGCAAATACATAAGTTTGGCACATATCCTTATTACACAAATTCTGTACTAGTGGAATCTGAACATGGTTATAGTTGGTAAAGTAAAAAGCTGTATAATTTCATAAACTACCACAAATGGTAGCACATAATGTAAATCTTCTGGAAATGCTTATTTATCAGACAGTGAAATGTTCCTTTTTTTCCCCCAGAGGAGAAGAAACCAGTGTCACTTTAAATGATCTCAAGCCAGCTACAGATTACCATGCAAAGTAAGGAACTCCTGTGTATTGCTCTAATATGATATAGTATAGGTAGTTTTTTAAAATGATTTCATTGAAAGCGTAGCATATAATTTAAGTACTAATTTTGGATTTAAAACATGGAATATGTTGGCTTTGGTTTTTCTTTTGGTACAAGTATTAATACATTCCAAAAAAAAACAAAAACCAAAAACATTGCATTGAAATGTTATATTGAAGGGTTAATCATCCTGTTTGTAAGATTTTTGGATTGGAATGAATATATAGATAATAATACGTCTACATATCTAATTTATCACATGGAAAACTCCCAGCTTTTGAAATTTTTACTAAACAGAAACATAAATAATATTTGGCTTGTACTTAATGTATTTTTACTACATCCTGTTCCAGAAAGAGTTTGGGATATTAAAACTCTTAAAATTTCACAACATTTAGGGGCGCCTGACTGGCTCAGTCAGTGAGTGGAGTGTGTGACTCTGGATGGAGGGGTTGTTCGAGCCTTGCATTGGGTATAGAGATTACTTAAAATCTTAAAAAAAAAAAAAAATTCACAACATTTAACTAAGAAGTAACTTAGATACTGTTTTATTCTGCGTAGTTCTATTATAAATTACCAACATTTTCAGCCTTCCCAGCTGTGAGTCATTAATGTGTACTTGGTTAGTCACCTCTGTTTAAAAAAAAAAAAGTATTTGTGGTTAGGATTATTCCTATTAAACTATAAAATTAAATCTTTAATTAGACTTTCTGTGGGTGAACCCTAAGTATTGTCCATCTGAGTGCTTTTCAAACTGTAGATTGCAACCCACATTGAATCATGAAATTTTGTGGATTAGATTCAGCATTATTTAAAAGAAATAATCAAATAGAATGGAAAGTATCTGTATATTACCCTTAGGGATATTGTTTCAGGACTCTTTCCTTTCAAGTATGTGTATGAGAAAGTACATAATCACACATACAGTTTTGTCACAATTTAAAATGTGTTTCTTACTTCGGGTTGCATTAAAAAAAAGATGAAAGCCAAGGGTCTATCCTGTCTTTCTTTTTTTTAAGGGCCATCCTTTACTTCTAATGCATGTGTTTTCTTTTTTTTTAAAGACTTTAAGTAATCTCAGGGCGTGTGGGTGGCTGAGTTGGTTAAGCATCCAACTTCAGCTCAGGTTATGATCTCACCATTCATGGGTTTGAGCCCCACATCAGGCTCTGTGCTGACAACTCAGCCTGGAGCCTGCCTTGGATTCTGTGTCTCCCTCTCTCTCTGCCCCTTCCCTGCTCGCATTCTGTGTGTGTGTGTGTGTGTGTGTGTGTGTGTGTGTGTGTGTGTCTCAAACAAACATTAAAAAAAAAATTAAAGGGGCTCCTGGGTGGCTCTGTCAGTTAAGCACTGACTTCAGCTCAGGTCATGATCTCACGGTTTGTGAGTTCAAGCCCCGCATTGGGCTCTGTGCTGACAGCTCAGAGCCTGCAGCCTGTTTCAGATTCTGTGTCTCCCTCTCTCTGCCCCTCCCCTGCTCGTGCTCTGTGTCTGTCTGTCTCTCAAAAATAAATAAACATTAAAAAATCAAAAAAAAAAAATTAAGTAATCTCTATACCCAACATGGGACCTAAACTCACAACCACCAAGATCAAGCTACCAACTGAGCCGGCCAGAAACTCCACCCATGTTTTCTTGATAGAATATTTAGAGGGCACCTTACTAATTTCCAAGTACTTAAAGGTTGATGGCTGTTGAAGGTAGGATACAGTGATTCTGCTGGTTAAAACTATATATTTTATCACCATAGAGTCCAGGCAGAATATAATTCTATAAAGGGAACTCCTTCAGAAGCTGAAAGCTTTACCACCTTAAGCTGTGAACCTGATGTACCTAATCCACCAAGGATAGCCAATCGGACCAAAAATTCACTCACTTTGCAATGGAAGGTAACAATATTCTTTAGAGTATTTCCAACTGGACGTTTACTCCTCCCACCCCCACTAATATTAAATTTCAGTTGTTGTTTGGTTTTTTGGTTTTGTTTTTTTTTTGATACAAAAAGAACTCTAAGCTAACTTGCTCTTCTTCTTTACATATAGTAAATGGGCATTTGTTGTATCTTTAAGTAATACTCCTAATGGCTTTTCTTCACTATATGTAAATATAGCAGAAAAGATTCATATATAATTATCAGTCCTTATTGTACTGGACATGGGATAACATTAAGAGTCTCAGCAGTGCTTCTCAAGCTCATCCCAATGTCTTTATCCTGAATTTTATCCTAAAATGGGGTTTATAATAACTAGACTCAGAGTTTTAAAAATATCAATATGATGGCTTAAAGGAATATTCCATTAAATACCCTGCATTTTAATAGAATAATATATATGTTAACATATAAATGTTTAGGTCCACCTGCACAAGGAGATATAATGAAGTAAACATATACCACAGATAGAACTGGTAACTCAAATACCACATATAGCATTGTCATTGGAGACATGATTTGCTGAAATGATACACGAGTGTTAGTAAATTTTTGAACAAAATTAAGTACAGTCTTTCTCAAATTGCAGAGTAGTTATATTTTGGCAAAATCCAGTAACTTAAAACTATAAAAAAAAATACCTTGTAAAATGAAATTAGGTTCTAGGCTCTGATAATTATAAACAGATATTTCACCTACGTGGATGTCCAGGAAGACATTCAGAGAAGTCCTAGAGAAAGAGAACAATTTTTCATTGTGTGTATTGCCCCATGCTGTGCAGAACCATTAGCATCCTTGATCCCCAGTCCTAAAAGTCAGCCTTTCCTCCCTCTGCCCTTATTGTGATAGTCAGAAACACCCCCAACAAAATGTATAAACATCCCCCAGAAGGGAATACCATAGCAACCATTGATTTGCAAAGAGAAAAATAACTGCTAGTCTTTATTTAATTATCTGCTTATACCCAAAGAGTAAAACTCAGGGATAGCTTTCTTTCTGAAAGATTTTGAAAATTTGGAGCTTACTACTTGTTTGGGGCTTGTTAGTCCTTAGTTCTTTTGAGGATATTAGATGCTTTATGTAGGAAGAAGTACTCAAGTGCTGTTAGCACACATAAATCAGACAAGTATGTTCTACATACATTTTCATGTGTGATTAAGTATGACTAATTTTATTTCATGTCAGAGTAGCATTTTGTTTGTCAGTATGCTAAGGTTCTTTCCTTTTGGTAGGACAGTTAGGGTAGCAGCCCAGTGACCTTCATGTAGGTTGGGATTTCTGTAGGGCACTGCTCTTTATTCTAAAGATAAAATTGAATTTTGAAATTTGTCTTTAACAGTATCCTAGCAGGTCTGTGTAGGATATAAACAGTGCTACCTCTTTGTGGCCCACACAGGTTACCCAGGCTTGTACTCTTCAGAAATGGCCCTATATATACATGGTAATCAGCATGGTTGGGGCTACTTATTTGGGTTGTTTAAAACCTCCATTTCCTCTTCTGTATAGTTTGGATAACAGTTGTAAAGAGCTGATATAAGGATTAAATGAGATAATGTAAAACACTTTACACTTAATCCCCTCTATCTTGGAGAAATGGTCACAGGTTATTCAAGGTGTTACTATAGGCATGCTTCTCCCAAGGACTCAAGGAGAATCCATTTCCTTGACTTGAAAAGCTTCACAAAATAAAGTAGAAGAAATTAAGGAAAATAAGTGTGCAATAGACTAGAACAATCTGGAGGCATTAACTCTGGGGAAGTATATTTTTATATCACACACTTGTTGCTGAGACTTGCAGTCTTTATCTTTGGATTCTCTTCCTCTGCTATGTAAGAGTTGAATTTCCCAGGGTTTCAGTTCTGCCCCATCCCCGCTGTAGTCATTTATAAGTGCCATTGCTGTGCCAGTCAGTGAGCTACTCCTGTAACTTACATAGCAAATTCTGGTCATGTTAACCAGTTAAAAATTATACAGTTTTTTAAAATTTTGAAACATAAGGGGCACCTGGGTGGCTCAGTCGGTTAAGCATCCAACTTTGGCTCAGGTCATGATCTCACTGCTCGTGAGTTCAAGCCCCGCCTCGGGCTCTTTGCTGACAGCTCAGAGCCTGGATCCTGCTTCAGATTCTGTGTCTCCCTCTCTTTCTGCCCCTTCCCTGCTTACATTCTCTCTCTCAAAAATAAATAGACATTAAAAAAATTGTTTAATTTTGAAACATAAGATCTGTATTGATGTTTCACAGATAATTGGGACCTCCATGTTAGAAAAGACTCTTCATTAAAAATTTAACCATCTTTGATTGCTATTAACATGGTTGCCAATATTATATAAAAACTAGATAGAGTCCAGAGAATTACAGTTCTCTGGAGAACTTTTTCAAAAGTCAGGCTTATTTGGGGTACCTGGGTAGTTCCATCACTTAGGCATCCAACTCTTGATACCAGCTCAGGTTATGGTCTCACAGGTTTGTGAGATCAACCCCCTGTGTTGGGCTCTGTGCCAACAATGAGGAGCCTGTTTGGGATTTTCTCTCCCTCCCCCCTCCCCATCTGCCCTTCTCTCTCTCTCAAAATAAATAAATAAACATTTTTTTAAAACTAAGGTTTTTTAATTTTTATAACAGGAGTTTTAGAGTCACTTGTCTTCAAATGGATGAAGTTATAAGGAGAGTAGTGATCGGTTGTTCTGTATCTAAAGTGAGGACTAAAGAGAGGAAACAAGTTGAATTTGTAGAAAGAAAATTCAAGTAGAAACAAGGTTGAAACTCTTGAGTTCTAGAGTGATTAAATACTAGAATAAAATGCTAAGGGAGACTGAAATTTTCACCACTGAAGATTAGCAGATTGATGAATGAGCAGTCTTATCTTAGGTAACGGCACATTGTGTCTAGAAGCAAAGATCCAGACAGTGTGCCCCTTGGAGTTCTTCCCTGCACCTTGGTTCTTTCACTCTGGTGTATTACATAGTATACTTTTAGATTGTAAAATGAGTTTTAATGAAAATGACAGGATCAATCCTAGGAACTTAAAGCTGATAAAAGGCAAAGTGATTTTTTTTTTATAATGGATCATAAAAGCTAAGCTCGTTCTTGCTACAAGAGATTGTTTGCCGTTCAGAAAAACTTGAGTAGCCTCTTGCTTTGTTTTCTTTCCTTGTATTTAAAAGGATTGTGAGGTTATAAATACATATGTATCTATTCTCTGTGCAGTTTTTCTGGAGTTAAGTCACAGAGAACATCTGTAACACAGTCAGTTCCTCATATTAGATCATCACAGTATCTTTTACAAATGTACTAATTTGTACTCATTTTGTTTTTTGGTGTTTCTTTTAGGCACCTAGTGACAATGGTTCTAAAATCCAAAGCTTTATTTTAGAATGGGATGAGGTGAGTAAATTGAATCTTTTTAAATTAGGTGAAAATTATGTGTATATCCTCAAGCAGAAATAATTTGTTACAATAGTTTTTTCCTCTTTTAAAACATTATGAATGATTTGGGTAGTACATGACTGAATTAATGGTGTTCATAGACAACATTACTGACTGCCCCCCCCCCCATGTTTTATTTTGTTTTTTGTTTTTGACTCAAACCCCTCAAAGTTGTCAATTGGGTAATTACCTTGACGAAGGAATATATATATATATATATTTTTTTTCACATCAGCCTTAAAGGCAAGTGTACTCATTTACTGTGACTAGTTTAACAAATTACCACAAACCCAAGGGTTTAAAACAAAATATATTTATTCTCTTATAATTCTGGAAGCCAGAAATTCAAAACGGCTCTCTCTGAGATTAAAATCAAGGTGTCACTATAGCCATGCTTCTTCCAGGAATTCTAGAGAAGAATCCATTTTCTTGACTTTACCAGCTTCTGGAGACTCTCTTCATTACTGGGTCATTACCATGAATCCATGGCTACATCTGATAGATAGCCTTTTCTACCCCTGCTGCCATTATCACATGGCCTTTTCCCTCTAAAAAAGACACTTGTAATTCCATTTAGAGTCCACCTAGATGATCCAGGATGATCTTTCTATATCAAGAGTTTTAACTAAATAACATCTGTACAGTCCCTGAACATTCATAGGTTCCAGGGTTTAGGACCTGGATATTTTGGGAGGCCATTATTCAGCCTACCACAGCAAACATACTGAGCTTTATTATTTAGTATTTTGTTTTACTGTCATTTATCATGTTCTCTCTTGCCCTGCTGCTTTTCTGCAGCTGAGTGGCCAGAGGGAATAGAAGAAATTTCATTGATAATTTGGTATTTTCAGCAGTATACAGGTATACCTTGGAGATATTGCAGGTTTGGTTCCAGCCAACCACAATAAAGCAAATATCTCAATAAAGCAAGTCACATGAATTTTTTGGTTTTCTAGTGTATATAAAAGTTATATATACAAGGGGCGCCTGGGTGGCTTGGTCAGTTAAGCATCCAACTTCGGCTCAGGTCATGATCTCACGGTCCGTGAGTTCGAGCCCCGCGTCGGGCTCTGTGCTGACAGCTCAGAGCCTGGAGCCTGTTTCAGATTCTGTGTCTCCCTCTCTCTCTGCTCCTCCCCTGTTCGTGCTCTGTCTCTCTCTGTCTCAAAAATAAATAAACGTTAAAAAAAAAAAATTTTTTTTTAAAGTTATATATACACTATATTGTAGTCTATTAAATGTGCAGTGGCATTATGTCTTTTAAAAACAATATACATAATTGAAAGGGGCGCCTGGGTGGCTCAGTTGGTTAAACTGACTCTTGGTTTAGGCTCAGGTCATATCTCACAGTTCATGGGATTGAGCCCCACATCAGGCTCTCCACTGAGAGCACAGAGCCTGCTTGGGATTCTGTCTCTCCCCCCCCCTCTCTCTGCCCCTCCCTTGCTCACACACGCTCTGTCTCTCACAATAAATAAACTAAAAAAGTAAAAATACTTTATTGCTGGGGCACCTGGATGGCTCAGTAGGTTAAGCGTTCGACTCTTGATTTCACCTCCCATCATGATCTTAGAGTCATGAGATAAAACCCTGGATTGGGCTCTGGCACTGGGCATTGAGCCTGCTTAAGATTCTCTCTCTCCCTCTACCACTCATGTGCTCACTCACTCTCAAATAAATAAATGAACTCTATTGCTAAAAATTGCTAACTGTCATCTGAGCTTTCAGTGAGTCAGTCTGTTTGCTGCTGGAGGGTCTTGCCCCCATGTCGATGGCTCCCGACTGATCAGAGTAGTGGTTACTAAAGGTTAGGGTGACCTTCACAATTTCTTTAAAAAAAAAAAGACAACAATGTGTTTTGCTGCAAAGATTGACCCTTCCTTTCATGAATGATTTCTCTATAGCATGTGATGCCATTTGATAACATTTTACCAACACTAAAACTTTCACAACTGGAGTCAGTCCCTTCAAACCCTGTTGCTGCTCTATCAACTAAGTTTATGTAAGATTCTAAATCCTTTGTTGTCATTTCAACAATCTTCACAGCATCTTCACCAGGAGTACATTATATCTCAAGAAACTACTTACTTTGCTCATCCATACAAAGCAACACTTCATCTGCTCAAGTTTTATCATGAGATTGCAGCAATTGAGTCACATCTTCAGGCTCCATACTTCTAATTCTCATTCTCTTGCTGCTTCCACCACGCCTACTATTACTTCCTCCACTGAAGTCTTAAAACCTCAAAGTCGGGGCGCCTGGGTGGCGCAGTCGGTTAAGCGTCCGACTTCAGCCAGGTCACGATCTTGCGGTCCGTGAGTTCGAGCCCCGCGTCAGGCTCTGGGCTGATAGCTCAGAGCCTGGAGCCTGTTTCCGATTCTGTGTCTCCCTCTCTCTCTGCCCCTCCCCCGTTCATGCTCTGTCTCTCTCTGTCCCAAAAATAAATAAACGTTGAAAAAAAAAAATTTAAAAAAAAAAAACCTCAAAGTCATCCACGAGGGTTGGGATCAACTTCTGCCGAACTCCTGTCAATGTCTATAGTTGGACTTCTTCCTTTAAATCATACTATAACAAATAATAATGAGAAAATTTGAAATATTATAAGAATTACCAAAATGTGACACAGAGACACAAAGTGAGCAAGTGCTATTAGAAAAATGACACCAATAGACTTGTTGGATGCAGGGTTGCCACAAGCCAGATTTTGTAAAAAAACAGTATCTGTGAAGCTCAATAAAGTGAGGTGCACTAAAATAATATGCCTATATTATAAGAGTAATGAGGCACAAACAAGTTTTATTTTTACATTTTAAAAGGTTTTTTATTCCAGAAGTTTTAAAAGAATTTAGAATTAGGAAATCTATTACTGCATCATAGTAATTTAGAAGAAAATACATATGTTGATAAATTATGAAAAGGTATTTGATAAAATTTAGCACTTACCTCAGTTAAAACTCAAATTAGGAATAGAAAGATAATTCCTTAACTGACAATTATTTTTGTATCAAGTGAAATACCATCACTAAACAATAAAAGCATTTCAGGGGCACCTGTGTGGCTCAGTCAGTTGAACATCTGATTTTGGCTCAGGTCATGGACTCATGATTCATGAGTTTGAGCCCCATGCCAGGCTCTGTGCTGACAGCTCAGATCCTGGAGCCTGCTTCTGATTCTGTGGTTCCCTCTCTCTCTGCCCCACCCCCGCTCATGCTCGCACGCGCACTCTTTCTCTCTCTAAAATAGACATTTAAAATTTTTTTTTTCAACGTTTATTTATATTTGGGACAGAGAGAGACAGAGCATGAACGGGGAAGGGGCAGAGAGAGAGGGAGACACAGAATCGGAAACAGGCTCCAGGCTCTGAGCCATCAGCCCAGAGCCCGACGCGGGGCTCGAACTCACGGACCGCGAGATCGTGACCTGGCTGAAGTCGGACGCCAACCGACTGCGCCACCCAGGCGCCCCTCTAAAATAGACATTTAAAAAAAATTTTTTTAAAGCATTTCAGTCAAAGCAGAAACAAGTCAAAAGTTGCTGGTTCCCTCCTTTATTTAGTATTAATGCAGTATGATTTAGAACTAAATAAAACAAGAAGTACAGCCATATAGTGGCAGGGCGGCGGGGGGGGGCCAAAATTATCATTATTTACAGATGGTACAATTTTCTATTTAGACAGCTTAATAGAATCAACTGTACACCATTAAAACAGGAGAGTGTAGTAAAGCAGCCAAATACAGACTGAAGGTTTTCTTTGAAGCAGAAGTCACCCTAAAACCACCCTTTAAATCTACCAACACAATGAAGAAAAATGGGTAGAGAATAAGAAATTTGTCCATTTTATGTAACATCCTAAATTTCTGAAACTCTGTAGTTGTCCTGAGCTGCATACTTTCCTCTCTCCCATTCATGCTTTCGCTCTCTCTAAAATTAAAAAAAAAAAAAAAGACATTAAAAAAAGATGTGTGTTATCTCAACTTTCTCTTGAGATCCATGATGGTCATGTAACAAAGATGATTTATCATGTACACTAGCTGATGTTACTGTCCATCAAGGACAAATTGATGTGAATGTCTTTTTACAATAATATACATGATATATAATAACCAGCCATTTTTTAAATATGTAATAATCAGCCTTTTTTTTTTTTTTTTTTTTTTTTTAGGGAAAAGGAAATGGAGAATTTTGTCAATGTTACATGGGCTTACAGAAGCAATTTAAAATTACTAAACTGTCACCAGCAATGGGTTGTAAATTTAGACTGTCAGCCAAAAATGAATATGGCACAAGGTAAGATACATTTTAATGTAAATATATTATTTAGTCAACTTACATAAATTATTCAGAGTCCAAATTATCCACTAAAAATTATGCTTTAGTTTATATCACTCTGTTGGTAAAGATCTGTTACTAGCTTAGCAAAAGCTGTAAGAGAATATGTTAGTTACATAAATTGCAGTTTTAAAAGAATGTTAACTCACCTTTTAGGCATCTGATCTGGTTACCATAAAAATATTATCAGATCCAAGATATATTACTTGGATTATAATTAGTTATCAAAAACTGTCACTTTCAAAAAAAAATTCCATTTATCAGAAATGAGTTCTTTAGCTATAAAAACTTTTATTCATTCATTTTTAAAAACCATTTGTTTCAACAGTGGTTTTAGTGAAGAAGTCTTCTATTACACTTCAGGCTGTGCCCCTTCTATGCCAGCAAGTCCTGTATTAACTAAGGCTGGTGTTACTTGGTTATCCTTACAATGGAGTAAGCCCTCAGGAACACCATCAGATGAAGGAATTTCTTACATTTTAGAGATGGAAGAAGAAACTTCAGTAAGTACGAATATGTATTTTAAGTAAGAGTGTTTAAAACATATTTCAGTGTGGCATTAATACTTGTAAGTAAATAGTGCCACAATAGTTCGATCTTTCTCTAAATCCTTTGAATCCTTGGTTGGTTATTGTTGAGGAGGAATATTGAAGAGTGAGGAAGAATTCAGTCTTTTGTTTTCTTGATGTATAGGAGCGGGTTTTGTTTTTTATGTATGTTTGTATGTACGTTTGTGCCTAGGAACAGCATAGACTACATTTTAAATATATATGTTTAGGGAAAATAGAGGAAAAGATCACCACAGCCTTTTAGCCTAAGCAGCTCTAAAAAATAAGGAAATAACGTGTCCATCTTTTCGGCTGTTTTCATACATTGCTTTCCCAAATGCCAGAGAAGATTTGAAGAGAGATTATAAGATTATATAGTGCAGCCAGAATGTAGTTTCCAGTGATTTGTCTCTTATGAGCTAGAACAAAGCTGAACATGAGTTAGGATGTCTTCTATTAGTTCTACATAGTTTCGTAGCTTTTCAGAGCTACTTTAAAGCAGTATGAGTCAAAAATAGCAATGATCCACTCCCAGCTATATACCCAAGAGAATTGAAAACAAGTGTTTATACAGAAATTTGTACATGAATGTTCACAGCAGCATTATTCATAATAGCCAAAAAGTGGAAACAACCCAAATGTCTATCAACTGATGAATGGATAAGCAGAAATGTGATATATCCATACAGTGGAATATCAATTAGCCATATAAAGGAATGGAGTACTGACACATGCCACAACATGAATGAACCTTGAAAACATTATGTTAAGTAAAAGAACCTAGTCACAAAGACCATATATTGTGTGATTCCATTTATTATGGATATAGGCAAATCCATAGAGACAGAAAATATACTAATGGATGAGAAAAGAAGGGAAGTGACTGCTAACCAATAAATAAAGTGCAGGCTTTATTGTGGGATTAAGAATTTAATGATGGTTGCACAACTTTGTGAATATACTATAAATGATTGAATTTCATACTTCAAAATGGGAATTTTATAGCATGTGAACTATATATCAACTTAAAAAATTTTAAATAACATTGGGAAAGTAGTAAGGGATTGTTACTGAAGCTATAAATAGCATTCCAAAACCTAAGTGACATCCCTACCTGCCAGCACAACCAACCATTCATTTATTTACTTAAACACACCTATGTGTGTAGGTCAAGTTTAAATATAGTTCTTTTTAGCTCTTGCAACATCTGTCTAGGAAATTCTGTTAGTTCTAGGCATATGCTTACTTATGGTGAAGTCACCATTGGCTCTGACTTTACCCTCAGCATGAAGATTGTCTCTTGGTTACTGTATTTACTCGAAATGAGGTCTCCTTCATGCTACAAACATTCACTAGCATTTCTGGATTTGTCCATTGAAGATAAAAGTACCAAAGTGAGGAATACACTTAACAGAGTGTTAATCACATTGTAAACAGAAGATGAAGAAGACCTAGATCTTTTTACATGTTTGTTATTCCCCATATTTCTGCTGTCAGATATCTAAGGGAGGCTTATTTTCCCTTTCCAGGGATATGGTTTTAAGCCTAAATATGATGGAGAAGATCTTGCTTACACAGTGAAGAATCTCAGACGTAGTACAAAGTATAAATTTAAGGTAAGCTTTGAAAGCCCTTAAAATATTTGTTTGTTCTTATTGTTCCTATTGTTCTAAAGCCAAGTACATACCTCACTCCTTTGGTTTTAAATCTAAAATAATGAGCATTACTGCTTTACTTTCTTACTATGTAACATTGGTTATCAAACTGTATATATATTTAAATTCAAAACAATTTTAATGTTTTATGGGACTTTTATTTGTATAATGGGAACAAACATCTAAATGTGGATGTTGGGCACCTGCTTGGCTCAGTTGGTTAAGCATCTAACTCTGGTTCAGGTCATGATCTTACAGCTCGTGAGTTCGAACCTTACATCGGGCTCTGTGCTGACATCTCAGAGCCTGGAGCCTGCTTCAGATTCTGTGTCTCCGTCTCTGCCCCTGTGTCTCCATCTCTCTCTGCCCCTCCCCTTTCTCTCTCCTCTCTCTTTTTCTCTCTCCCTCTCTCTCTCTCTCTTTCAAAAATAAACATTAAAAAATTTTTTTTAATGTGGATGTTGTTAAACATTCAAAATATGCTTTTTTGTCAGGGGATATCAGAAAAAGTAATGCTATTATTTTCTTGGTACATTATATCAAGCGGTGCACAGTTTCCATTCGTCCTGTTACTGGTAGTCAAAGATTACATCTACTGTGTTTCTTCACTGCAAAGCTGTTCTTTTTCCCTTTGTAATTAACAAGTATTTTGTAAATACTGTGTGAACACTTTGTTTTTCATCACTTTCATCTACTAGCTTTAACACCCATTGATAATTTTTGCCTGAATCAGTTATTACTATGATTAATGGTTGCCAAGTGGTGCTTTTAATTTTATCATTCCTTCTACATCTATCAGTTGGCATCATACTATAAAGAAAAGCTTTCTCTTATCATATATGTCAGTATGAACTCATGAATTCCTGTTAATTGAGTGAGTTGTATTTTGTTACTATGATTATCATTTATGAGGCTCACATTGTTTCAAATTTGGGAGCTCCTTTGAGCTGCCTTTCAGATTCTTTTGAAATGTGCCCCCCCCCCCCCCCATCATTCTTTTGAGCCTTTCCTTTCTGGCACATGATATTCCAGTGTCCAATCCTTCAATGTCAGAATTGGTCATTTCTCAAAGCACCTGGGTCCCTTTAGTGGACCGTGGTATTTAGAAGCCAATATCTGAGTACTAAGTATACTTAATGCTATACGGTTTTGCTACTCCTGGGCATCCTCTCAATGGACAGAGCTAGGAACTATATGTATGTATGAATGTAATTTGGTTTTGTGTGTGTGTTACATGATAGTAGAATTCTAAGAATTTTAATAATTTACCAATTATAAAGACCTTAACAGTTCTAAAGTCAAATATAAAAATACTTATGAATTCTATTGCTGTACAATTTAGTAACTTGAAAAAACAGGCATTTATTTTCTCACAGTTCCTGGGGGTCAGGAATTCAAGACCAGCTTAGCTGGGTGGTTCTGATAGAGGGTTTATGTGAGGTTGCAGTCAAGATGCCAGCTAGGGCTGCAGTCACTTGAAGGTTTGTCTGGGGTTGGAGGATTTGCTCCCAAGTTCACTCAAGTGTTGGTAGCCTTCATTTCCTCTCTGACTGTTGGTCAGAGGCTTCAGTTCCTCACCAGATGGGCTTCTCTGTAGCAAAGCTACACACTGTGATTTCTGCTATATTGTATTAGAGGCAAGTCATTAAGTGCAATTCAAAGGGAAGAGGAATTAGCCTTTATCTTTTGAATAAAGAAAATTCGAAGAATTTGTGGCCATCTTTTTAAAACCCAAAGAATAGTAAAAGAATACGTAAATCAAGCTCATCAAGTATCATCAGATTATAGCTTGTTCCTGTAATGACTCTAGTTTAATATCAAACTGTTACAGACTTACACCTGTATCCCCAGAACTGGCTCTCAAAGGGGATTGATTATACCTGAATATTCTTCATATATGCTGAGTCTCTGTTGTAGACATTCTCATATAAACAAGCCATCACAGTCTGAAAACTTTTACTTTATCACTTGATTGAGCTTATCTGTCATCACTTTGTTCATTAAGCCAATATCATTAGGTATCAAATATCAATTATTTTATGTCTTTGTGTTTTCATCACAGGTTATTGCTTACAACTCGGAAGGTAAAAGTAACCCAAGTGAAGTAGTAGAATTTACTACATGCCCTGATAAACCAGGTGTACCTGTGAAGCCATCAGTTAAAGGAAAGATACATTCACACAGTTTTAAAATAACTTGGGGTAAGATATGCGTATTTGTACATCATTACTTTTATATTTGATTGTAATGATTTGAATATTAGGATAATTTTTAAGATAGTTGAGTACAATTGTTAGCTGAAGCAAGTTTAATTGGAAATGTGAGAATCATTCATTGTTTGAGGATCTCTTTTGTAGAAAACTTTACACTCACACAAATACAAAGTTCATATTTGATACAGAAGAACTTGGAATCTGTGGTAGGACTGTGAGCAGAGACGGCACTGTGTGAAGTGAATGATTACTGAAATTGTAGCTAAAGTCACCTGAGTCATCCTGGCTCTCCTGAGAAATGAAAATCACTTTTACTCATTTAAAACAAACATTTGTTAGGGTGCCTGGTGGGCAGAAGAGCGTGTGACTTTTCATCTTGGGGTCGTCAATTCAAGCCCCATGTTAGGTATGGAGAAAACCTAACCTTAAATAAGTAAAACTTGAAAAAATAATAATTATTATTGAACACCTTATATACTATTTGTTGCAAAATCAATAGATTAATGAGATGCTGGTATTAATAAAAAAAGCACTGCGGGTGATTCTTTTTATTTTTTAAGCAATCTTAGGTGTGGTATTCCACTTACTAGGATTTTCTGTCATTTTTAA
This sequence comes from Puma concolor, assembly GCF_028749965.1. NCBI lineage: Eukaryota > Metazoa > Chordata > Mammalia > Carnivora > Felidae > Puma > Puma concolor. The sequence continues at coordinate 220,034,030 of NC_141667.1, forward strand.
CTATGTATTTTGCCTAATACCACTTTTACTTCTTTGGATAGACCCACCAAAAGACAATGGAGGTGCAACCATTAATAAGTATGTAGTGGAGATGGCAGAAGGTTCTAATGGTAAGAATAACTATTAAAAATTAATAGATTTATACCAGTATGCCCCTACTCTTCATGACTGTACATTTTATATGATCTGTTTTCTTTCACTCTTAATTTTTTCCCTTTGTTTATAGCAGTTAGAATTTTGCCTGTTATGATCCACTTTAAGTTCTAATCTCTAGAAATAGAGTGAATCAAATGTAAGAATGCTGTATACCTATATTATTACTTTTATTTTTTTAGTTTATTTCTTTCTCATGAGTTTGCCTTGCTCAGTTCCAGTATATCTAAAGTTTTCTAAACTTTCAGTTAGATTTATAACCAGACATGTCAGAGAAAAATTAACTTCTAAAATTTAACTTACATTATACTAGTTTTAGTAATATTTTCTGTGCCTCATGAACTTAATTTTTGAATAACACATGTAACAATCCATATTTCTGTGAATTGAACTGCTTCCTGCAAAATAATGTCTTTTAATTAAGACTAAACTTCCTGTGGTATTGGTTCTTTCTACTCTTTGTGTGTTATAATGTTATTACTGGACCAGTAAACACATTTAAAATGCTTAATTAAAAGCAAATTATCAATGTAAGCCAAAGTCTGTAACAGAGTTACAGAGATATTTCATTTCAATAAAGCCATGCAGATTCGTCTAGGAAGCTGCACACATAAAGAAAATTAGGTCATTTCCAGGAAACTCAAAACAAGCTTAAATTGTTTCTGACAAATTACATAAACACTTACTTAGTGAAGCTAGGATACCTGCCGTGTCCATGATACCCAAATGTTAAACATTACCTCGTAGCTGATTGAACATAATTCTTCACCTTCCAGGAAACAAATGGGATATGATATACAGTGGAGCTACTAGGGAACATCTTTGTGATCGACTAAATCCAGGCTGTTTCTATCGTTTACGAGTTTACTGCATCAGTGATGGAGGACAGAGTGCGGTAATACTTACATCTAGATTTTTTTTTTCAAGTTTGGGTCAAATAAGATGGAATCACCAGATGCCACCTCAAATATTAAAATGTATCCAAAGTAATTTCTGTAATTTAGGTGATTAATTTATAGTGATCAGAATATTCTGTAACTTATAGTGATCAAAATATTCTAAAATAGTACATGGCTTATAATCAGTATTCAGTGAATATCTATTGTCTGGTTGTTGTTTAGCTTTGCAACAACAGATATACAAAAATACTGCAGAAAAATTTATAAAGGTAAATTTTAGGATGATGTTCAATAGCCATACCTAACAGAAATAAAAATAAAATAATTGTAGACTGCTCTATAAATTATGTGTATCAGGACAAACCATGATCATTTACTGTTTAAACACAGATTCTAGTAATTACTTATTTCAGGAAAGTTGGCAATTATTTTTATTACTAGAGAATTTATCACTAACCTAAATGGACTTAAAGTGTGCCATTGATTATATATGAGATATTTGTAATGTTCTAGAGAGGTAATTTTTTTAATAGGAATGGTATTTTTTTAATGAATTTAACTAAGAATGGGTTCGTGGAGCATTAGTAACTGTCATTATTTTTCAAATGGAATTTAATGCAATGAAGTTACCTTTTTTAAAAATGAATTTATAAGCATTTTGTTGAAAATGGAAGTATTAGGAAACTGCATGCAAGTCCTACCCAACAGGCTTGGGATCCAATTGCTTCACTGTATCTAATAAGAACATCTTCCAGGATTAGAAAGAACAGATCCCACCCCAAAAACAACCCTAATTTTCTAATACAGTAATATAGCATTCTCATATAGGATACCTTTCTAAATAAGGTGATGACCAAATATTTATGTTTGTAAAGAATATTAAGTGTAAACCTTAATACAGTGCAGTTAAGGATATGGTACTGAGTGCATGTCAGTGTTTGTAAAAGAAGTCTTTTAAAATAAAACTAAACGGGGCGCCTGGGTGGCGCAGTCGGTTAAGCGTCCGACTTCAGCCAGGTCACGATCTCACGGTCCGTGAGTTCGAGCCCCGCGTCGGGCTCTGGGCTGATGGCTCGGAGCCTGGAGCCTGTTTCCGATTCTGTGTCTCCCTCTCTCTCTGCCCCTCCCCCGTTCATGCTCTGTCTCTCTCTGTCCCAAAAATAAATAAAAAAAAAAAAAAGTTGAAAAAAATAAATAAATAAAATAAAATAAAACTAAACGATACACATTTTTTAAATAACATCAAAACCAAGATAATACCAAATACCTGGAAAGATACCAAGCACTTGGAAAAGTTAACCTGATTTTTGAATTATTTTTAGGTGGAAAAGAAAAAGGAAAGATTTTATATGCATATATGTATATTAATATTTAGGTTAAAAATACAATATACAGTTAAAGTAACCAAAATAGTCTAAACCTTCTGAAAACATGGCAAACAGTATTTACAGAATATGAAAACATCCTTAGAAGAGATTTGTGGATCCATTTGGATGAGGTCAAAAATAATCTTTATTAGTCCAGTAGGTTTTGTTGAAGGTTATTTTTTTGTTGTTTTTCAATTATGGAAAGATGACTTTTTTGTTCTTTTTTTCTGGTAACTTTCTTTGTATATAGTTGTCACATAATATGTGTCTTTATTTGTTAATATAAAATCAGAGTTTTAATGATTTAATTGGGTTCTTATTTTATTTAGAACTTTATTCCTTTTCAATTGATAGTCAAGTAGGATTTCAAATTATTGATGCGGTCTTTGTGTTCGTGTTATTTTTCTTTAACAAAAGCATTCCGGTTGGGGCATTTTTGTTTTGTTATTGCTTTTGTTTTGGCAGGTATCTGAATCTTTACTTGTGCAGACTCCAGCTGTGCCTCCTGGCCCATGCCTCCCTCCCAGATTACAGGGTAGACCCAAAGCAAAAGAAATACAGTTACGATGGGGTAATTTTCATTTTGGTAATAAATTATAATTGAGTTAGTACTAAATATACTCCTTTTGTTAAATTGGATAAATCTTTCCACCTTTAGGACCCCCTCTGGTTGATGGTGGATCACCCATTTTCTGCTATGGTGTGGAGATGTCTCCTGTAGAAAAAGATGAACCCAGAGAAGTTTACCAAGGTTCTGAAGTAGAATGTACAGTGAGCAACCTTCTTCCTGGAAAGACTTATAGCTTCAGACTGCATGCAGCTAACAAAATGGGGGTAGGAAGACTCTGCTGATTGAATTATAATCACAGTGGTAGTTCACAAAACATACATAATTGCACCCATTAGTTAGCCATTTTGCTTTCAACATGTGACTCCAAATTTTACAGTTTTTAATAAGCCTATATTGATAAATAAGAGAGAGGTCTGTATAGATGATAGTTATTATAGAATCTCAGTATTTTCAAACCCCATTTATAATTTGTGACACTCGGAACTTTAGCTGGGTTGAAGTTTGCCTTTCAGGTGATGCTAATAGGGTTTACTTAATAAGTTAAAGAGTAAGAACAAAACTATTAGATGAAATACTTTGGATAATTAAGTTTTTTGAGGCTGGTTATATACAGCATTTATTTTATTTGGCTACTAATTGTGATTCATTTTTTGCCTAAGGAAAAGATAACTTATATTTTAAGCATTTCTGGCTTTATGTGACTTTTTAAAAAGTATTCTCTGTGTATCTGTACAGTTCCATAAAATGGACAAAACAGGTGATATCTCCATTGTACAGCTGAGGAGGCTGGGGCTCAGAAAAACTAAACATCTTGTCCACAGTCACCCAAATAAGAAGTGACAGAGATAAGCCACAGATTCAGGGCTGTCAGACTCCAGAGCCAAAGCCCTTTCCACTCAACCAGGACATTTCTCATCTCTGCATTAAAACAGATTCTCTCAGGACAAAGCAGTAATTTCTTGTCTTAGTTGAATAACATTATGTTTCCTTACTCTATAATTTCACAAAATTAAACTGCCAAGTCTCTCCCCTCCCATTACTTCATATGTTAGTGAACTTTACTATTTTATGTCCCATTCTCCAACTAAGGTCAGTATCTGTATCTGTAAATTTATCTTAAAATTTCTTATGTCAGTCCTTTTTGGCAGTTCTTACATAAGTCATAGTGTTCTGTCTGAAGTTATCATCTTGTCAGCCCCACAAGGCTGCAGTACACTGGGATAGCATCTTTAATACTTACTTAATCTGTATTTTCAGGATTCTGATAATTTGTGACAATCATTGTAAATAATTTGCTTTCTGCACTTCCAGAGAGTATACATTTTATACCCTTTTTAAAGCTATTCTAAATTTTAAGATATAATTTATGCCTACCATTTTTCATGCCTTTAATTGGTATCCTTTCCTTCACTCCTCATATAATTTCTCCTGACTTATTCCATGTACCTAATTCCCTAATGCCCTGCCCTTCTTACAAAATCAGTCATGAAGGAAAAAGGAAAAGGAACAAGAGAAAAAAGTACAGTAAATGAAACTTAAAAATACTTGACATAGTAACTTCCATAATCATTAAATCTTTTTCCTTTCTATGAATGCTTTTAGAGTTCTATTATGACCAGTCAGTCTTGAAGGAGAAGGATTATGCACTTATTTATGTATGTGAATATTTATGGAGAGCTGTGCAATCTGTGGGTGAAAAATGAAAATGCTGGTTATGTTTGTTTTTCTAGTTTGGACCATTTTCAGAAAAATGTGATATTACTACAGCCCCTGGACCACCAGATCAGTGCAAGCCCCCTCAAGTTACATGCAGATCTGCAACTTGTGCACAAGTGAATTGGGAGGTACTGTAATTCCCATTGACTTACTCTCTTAAGTAATTAGAATAGTTCATATAAAAGAATAGAGATACTATTCATTTTTTTTTAAGTTTATTCATTTATTTTGAGAAGGAGAGAGAATCCCAAGCAGGCTCCTCATTGTCAGTGCAGAGCCCAATGCGGGGCTAGAACCCACAAACCATGAGATCATGATCTGAGCTGACTGAGCCACCCAGGGGCCCCGAGATACTATTCATTTAACCTCCTAAATCATGCAAACAGTAAGGCCTACTTAAGTTCATGTGTTATAAAGTAAAATTTTTTCTTTGAAGCATTTAAGTAAGGTATATTTGCATTACAAGTATATGGTTTCTTGTTCATGATGTGCTTTGTATTTTTTCAAAGGCTTTGTTTGTCTCATTACCAAGATACTTAGCCACTGGTGAGCTTAATGTTCAGAACAAACATTCATAGGGATTAGTATAATACTATTTCTCTTGTATTTATTATTTCCACTGTGTTTTATTATGTACAGTAATAATCAGTAATGATAATTAAATTTTCAGTTTCCTTTGAAATTTAACAAAGAAAATGTCCTTACATGATTTAACATTTATATTACTTAATAGAATTATATTGAAGTATATTTACCTTAAAATTCTCTTTCTAAAGTGATTTAGTCATATTTCTACTTATAATTGAAAACAAAGTTATATTTTTTTATCAGTCTTAAATTCAGGTGACCTTAATGAATAAAAATGTAATATTAAACAGTTTTAATCCCACTTGAACATTTCAAAGAAATTCAAAAGCAATTCAGTTTGATATGTGCAGGTAAAGAACATTTGTGCCTAAAAACTAATCAGTGTCAAGACTTAAGACCTTTTCCTCTTTTTAATTTAAAGATCCCTTTGAGTAACGGAACAGATGTCACTGAATATCGATTGGAGTGGGGAGGCGTTGAAGGGAGTATGCAGATGTGTTACTGTGGGCCTGGTCTCAGTTATGAATTAAAAGGACTTTCACCAGCAACCACCTATTATTGCAGAGTCCAGGTAAAGGTGGTCCGGGCTTTGTTACTCTAGCCAGATTTTTGTGTTCTGTGAGCATTTTGATGGTCATGTTTTTTTAACTTACGGGCTCTGTTAATTTGTAGGCTCTGAGTGTTGTGGGTGCAGGCCCTTTCAGTGAAGTAGTAGCCTGTGTGACTCCACCATCAGTTCCTGCTGTTGTGACTTGTCTTCAAGAAATAAGTGATGATGATATAGAAAATCCTCATTATTCACCTTCTACATGCCTTGCAATAAGCTGGGAAAAGCCTTGTGACCATGGTTCAGAAATCCTTGCCTACAGCATCGACTTTGGAGATAAACAGCCCTTGGCAGTGGGAAAGGTTACAAGCTATATTATAGACAATTTGCAACCAGATACAACATACAGGTACACTCTAAAAACTATGTTAATTTTTGCCTAGACCAGAGAGAAACTCTAAATAGAATAATCATAACCGAATTTTTTTTTCCTTAATGTGGCACTTAGAATACGGATTCAAGCCTTGAATAGCCTTGGAGCTGGTCCTTTCAGCCACATGATAAAATTAAAAACTAAGCCCCTCCCTCCTGACCCACCTCGTCTGGAATGTGTTGCCTTCAGCCACCAGAACCTTAAGCTGAAGTGGGGAGAAGGAACCCCAAAATCACTGTCAACAGATTCTATTCAGTACCACCTTCAGATGGAGGACAAGAATGGAAGGTAGGTGTTTGTAATTGGTTCTTCATATAGTTTCTTAGGTCTTAAGTGTATAAACTTCAATAAAAAGTAGAGGTAAACAAAATAAATTTTCAAAAACAAGGTTAGAATTTTCATAAGAGATAATTTTAAGTGTGCTATTTTCAAAACACCAGAAGATATAATGAAGATTTCCCGTTTGTAGCTTGTGAGCGGGATGCTGAGAGAAAAATTAAATTGGCTATTCTTTGGCTCTCTAACCCATTTACTCTTTCATGTAAAAGAAACATAATCTTTGCTACAAAACCAGCTCTTCAACACTTATTTCCAGCAGAGGCAGTTTTAACAGTACATGATTAATTGGTGTAAGGCCTCTGAGATCTTTGCGGGCACAGGTTATGTCTCACTTTCTTCCGCACCCGTCACAGGACCTTCACACTGAGTCAGTACAGTTCATTTCCTCAGTGTCAGATCTTGGTTAGACTCAGATTATTAGCCTGTCCCCTCGCTACTCAGGTTCTTGTCTATGCTGCCATCCTTTATATTTTCATTATATCCATGCCATATACTGTCCTACTAAATCATGCATTTGAATTATAATGTTACTCAAAATATTTGTAGTATAAATTATTCAAATGCAAATCTGAGGCTGTTTACTGACATTATATCCGATGTAAATAATGCCATATATCCTCCCTACAAGTGTTACTGTAATATTTTAAGAATTCAAATTTTGCTTTTCACTCAGTTTATAAGAAACAATTCGCATACCTGATGGATTCAGAGTACTAGAAGTAGTTTTTCCCAAGGTTTTCCCACTTTGTTTTTTGTATTGTACGTGTTTGTATCTTAATCAGACATTCAGTAATGGAATATTCATGGTAATTGTACATAAGTACTCTCAGAAAGACTTCTACATTTAAAATAACATACAGAGAGGCGCCTGGGTGGCTCAGTCGGTTAAGCATCCGACTTCGGCTCAGGTCATGATCTCACGGTTCGTGAGTTCGAGCCCCGCGTCAGGCTCTGTGCTGACAGCTCGGAGCCTGGAGCCTGCTTCGGATTCTGTGTCTCCCTCTCTCTCTCTGACCCTCCCCTGTTCATGCTCTGTCTCTCTCTGTCTCAAAAGTAAATAAACGTTAAAAAAAATTTTTTTTTTAATAAAATAAAATAACATACAGAATTAAACATACTATATATCCAGTAAGAGCATTACACAGAGCAAACAGTACTGATCATTTTCTGTGCCTCTATGAGTGTTAGTCAGCCTTTGTTCTTGGCAGAATTTTATGTACATTTGTAAAGCCCTATCTCTAGAAGGAGGTTCTTTGCCACAGATTTTCTGTGTAGCCATTTATCTTTAATGTATGTTATTATCATTGGGTGAATTCTTTAAATTAGTTTCATCCCCTTTCTAGCATTTACATTGCATTAGGGTGATGCAAGAAGGTTTCCTGGAAATGGATCTAATTAATGTTTGTTGGAAATGGAGTAGAATAAAGATTTCCATTATTATTAGGCTGTATTCTATTACAGAATGTTAAGCTTAGTTAATATTTAGCATCTGGAGAGTTGTAGGGTGTGAATATGGCTGCTGGCTGTGGAAAATATATTTAAGAAACCTTTTATGGTGTTGTAAGTTTACTATATAAATTTAATAAATTAAATCAATTTAATATCTTTAGTTATACTCTTTACCTTTGATTTCTCACAACTACTTACATTTGCTGTGGGATAATATCAGAATGCTATTTCAGCTGTTTCCTGACTACAGGTTTTATCATTGTTTCACTTTTCCAATAGTGGTTGCAACTCTTTTTTTTTCCCCTACCCTTTAAAAAAAAATTGGGAGACTAAAAAGGCCAGGCTTATCTAATTACTGCTTCTTAGAAATACTGTTACTTCAGGTCATTAACTATTTCTTCATTTTTAACCTTGACTGCAGTTTTCAGACTCTTTAGAACTATGTGAGCATTCCATTATTCATTCCCCAATTTCCAAAAATTTTCAAACAGCCAATCAAAAATATTGGGGAACATTGAACTTATAGGTGACATATATGATGTTAAACTTTCCCATCAAACAGTTCAGGTGGATAATTTATGGCTAATTTTATATTCTTTCATACTGCTATGTAAATCTCTAGAAAACATCACCAGTCATCTAAAATTATACCTGGAAATTGAAGATTTTCTTTTTTATAATAAATTATATGCCTAAGACTGTAATGAAAATTGTCGTGTTCTGAGTATCTTTAAAAATGTATCTTTAAATTTTTTTTTTTCAACGTTTATTCATTTTTGGGACAGAGAGAGACAGAGCATGAACGGGGGAGGGGCAGAGAGAGAGGGAGACACAGAATCGGAAACAGGCTCCAGGCTCTGAGCTATCAGCCCAGAGCCTGACGCGGGGCTCGAACTCACGGACCACGAGATCGTGACCTGGCTGAAGTCGGACGCTTAACCGACTGCGCCACCCAGGTGCCCCTAAAAATGTATCTTTAAAAAATGGCAATCAGAAACGAAACTGTACCAGAAGCCTGAAAAGTTAACAATGATTGGATACAAAACTTAACAATAAATTTTCAGGAAACCATGTCAAAATTAGGAAATTTACCAATCCTATGATTTTCATCATTTGATGAAAAAAATATTTATTTGGAGTGACATTAATGTCTAGGAGCAATTTATACTTCTGAATAGTGTCCCAGCTCTACTTTTTTAGTAGTTTTTAAAAATTTTTTGTAGTGTAGTCAAGGTTTATTTTTAATAAGAGTCCTTTCCATTTTAGGTTTGTATCCTTATATAGAGGTCCATGTCATACATACAAAGTACAAAGACTTAATGAGTCAACATCCTATAAATTCTGTATTCAAGCTTGTAATGAAGCAGGGGAAGGTCCTCTCTCTCAAGAATATATTTTTACTACTCCAAAATCTGTCCCAGCTGCCTTGAAAGGTAAGTTATACATCATTATTTTTTTTAGTAATAAATTTTAAATGGATGTTCATAAACAATTTTATGTGCTATTATTACAATTTATTGTCCAATATGTGTCCAACATAAATTATAAAAAAGAAATTATATAGACAAGCCTATCTACTGAGAGTTTTACTCAAAATAGAAGCTCTTTTATCTAGCACATTGATACTCAGATGAGCACTGGGTTTTGTCACTATTTTTAATAATCTAGCATAAAAATACTAAACTGAATAGATACACTGGTTTTCTAATAGGGTCATTTAATGTTTCTGCTGTTGTTACTAAGGAAAAAAGTCACAGGGGCACCTGGGTGGCTCAGTCGAGTCGGTTAAGTGTCCGACTTCAGCTCTGGTCGAGATCTCACAACTCGTGAGTTCAAGCCCCGCATCAGGCTCTGTGCCAACAACTTGCAGCCTAGAGCCTACTTCAGATTCTGTGTCTCCTTCTCTCTCTGCCCCTCTACCACTTGTGCACTGTCTCTCTCTCTCTCTCTCAAATAAAAATATTAAAACAAAAATTTTTTAAAGAAAAAAAAATCACAAACTCAAATTGTTTTGAGTTGTTACTGTTTCATTCATTCATATTTCGGGGAGAGAGCCAGGTTGTCTGTTAAGCACAACATAAATACATTCTTAGTTAAATTGAATTATTTTTTTAATGCTTATTCATTTTTGAGAGAGAGACAGCACAAGCAGGAGAAGGGTAAAGAGTGAGAGGGAAACACAGAATCTGAAGCAGGCTCCAAGCTGTTGGCACAGAGCTCGATACAGAGTTTGAACCCATAAACTGCAAGATCACGACCTGACCTGAAGTCGGACACTCAACTGACTGAGCCACCCAGGTGCCCCTAGTTAACTTGAACTTTTAAATCTTAATTTACACACTTTCAGTTGTATGTACAAATATCTTTAAAATTAATTTTTAGATGGGTTTTTTTTTTTTTTTTTTTTTTTTTTTGAGAGAGAGAGAGCGAGCAGGGGAGAGGATCTTAAGCAGGTTCCACACTCAGTGCAGAGTTCATCAGGGTGGTTGATCCTATGACCCTGGGATCATGACCTGAGCTGAAATCAAGAGTCAGACACTCAACTGACTAAGCCACCCAGGCACCCCTAGAAGGGTTCTTATTTTAAAACGACCCTGACTGGGGCGTCTGGGTGGCTCCGTCAGTTGAGCATCCAACTCGATTTCAGCTCAGGTCACGATCTCACCATTTGTGGGATCAAGCCCATTCTCCGGCTCTGCACTGACAGCATGGAGCCTGCATGGTTTTCTCTCTCCCTCTGTCTGCCCCTCCCCTGCTTGCTCATTCATATTCTCTGTCTCTCTCTCTCTCTCAAAATAAACCTTTAAAAAATAAAATGACCCTGGCAAGGATTACACTTTGTGTATTTAGCCAAAATCGCTAACATTCCTCACACAGAGGACAACTCACACAGATTTCTAGTACAGTTTCCTGGATCATGTACTTGAAATATGTCATTTATTAAGCAGATCCATAGTTAGCAGGACTGTTCTTGACAAACTTTCTAATAATGTTGATGGAGTTTTACTGAGTCATTTTTCTGTTCTCTCATCCAGTTTAGTGTGTACTAACCTTAAGAAGATTGCTGATTTTAACCCTCTATATCCCAACATGGAGTGAAACAGTCTTATGTCAAGCAGCTAGGAGTATTTTTCAACTTACCCTCTTAGGAGATTTCTTAAATTACAAAATGTCATGTTCTAGTTATGCCCTTAGAAGCATCATTGACGTTGTTTCTATTGGCCTTTTAGCTCAATGAAAACAGTGCTTCCCTTGACAGATCCTTTAGTCAGTCTGGCCATTGTGGCACCCGTAGATTATATGGCCTGGAGATAATAAGAATGGAACATTAACCATTTCTCTGCAAATTTCAAAAATTCATTGATATTTATTTCAAGTATATAACTGGGTTTTAAATGTTTGTTGATTTTGATTAAAACAAGTGTCTGTGTGATGTGCCAAATTAAAAATCAAGTAGAGTAGATTTTATTTGTATTTGTTCTCTACAGCTCCCAAAATAGAGAAAGTAAATGATCACATTTGTGAACTTACATGGGAGTGTTTACAGCCAATGAAAGGTGATCCAGTTATTTACAGTCTTCAAGTTATGTTGGGAAAAGATTCAGAATTTAAACAGGTATGTGCTAAAATGTAATTCTGTGGATACTTATTTTTATGTCTCATTTTAATGCACTTGGCAATGCAAGATTTGACTGTCTTTATCTTCTAATTTAAAAACATTTATTTAGTATTTACCGTGTTCCAAAGATTATAACTACACAGTATCTCAGGATTCAAAATATTTTAAGTGTGAACTATATATTTAACAGATTATTCATTGATTTGGCAAGAATGTATTTAACTGTATGCCAGGCACTCAGGATATATAACGCTGTACAAAAAGTTCTTGCCTCTGTGGAGCTTACATTCAGTAGAAAAAGAGATACTAAAAGCAAATGTATCTTATATTCGATATAATCTATATCAGTATATCTTAGAGAGTGATAAGTACAGTGGAGAAAAAATAAAACTGGGTAACAGGAATAGGCTGTCATTGCGGGTAGAGACAGCTAGTACTATTTCATACAGGGAAATCAGGTGACAATGGAACAGAGACCCAAAGGAGGTGAATATGGGGAGAACAGTGTTCCAAGAAGAGGAAGCAGTAGGTGTGCAAAAACATGCTTGTTAAATTTAATGAACAAGGAGGCCAATATGGGGTTGTGTGAGCAATGGGAAAAATAATAGATGAAGTCAAGTAGTTAATGGTAAAGGGGGTCTGTGAGTGGTATACGTAGGGCATTATAGGCCATACTGTGACTTTCACTCCATGTAAAGTGAGAAACCAGTGGAGGATTTTGACCAGAGTGGTCACATTATCAGTCACGAGGTCATTTTGGCTAGAGTGGGACACAGGTAGAGGCAGAGGACATTAGGGAGGCTTCTGTCATCATCATCATCATCATCATCATATTACTACTACTATTATTATTATTACTACTATTATTACTATTACTATTATTACTATTACTGCTATTATTACTATTATTATTACTACTACTACTGTTATTATTATTATAATGCAGTGTTGTAAATATGACAATATTCAGTCATTATGGAAGCCTAGCAGAAGTGTCACCTACATGGCTGAGAAATTTCAAAGATGTCTTCCTGGTAGATGATGAATAGCGATGAGATGAACTAGGAAGCTGCCAGTGTTCACTGTAACTTTTTTTTTTTTTTCACTGTAACTTTTATAAAGAAGTTGTTTTTATGCAACTCAAAAGCCTAATTTCTATAAACACTGCATCTGATTCTCCCTTTTCTGTGTCAACCTTCTTTATTTTTAGTGCTCTTAAAAGTGAGGTTGTTTTCTTTTGAGTGTCTTGTATTTTCTTTTCCCACTAGAAAATTAGTCATTCATCAGTTTTATTTCAGTCTCATACTGTTATAGCTATTAGTAATAGAATATTTATCTTTTTTTTCTTTAAAGTTTATTTTATTTATTTTGAGAAAGAGCACGAGCAGCGGAGGGGCAGAGAGAGAATTCCAAGTAGGCTCCATGCTGTCAATGCAGAACCCAACATGGGGCTCAAACTCACAAACCCTGAGATCATGACCTGAACTGAAATCAAGAGTCAGGCACTTAACCAACTGAGCCACCCAGGCACCCCATAATATTTTTTCAATATAGATCTAATTTTTTCTTTCAAGTTGTAAGGATAGAAGTGCAATTTCTTTTTTTTATTTTTTTATTTTTATTTTTTAATGTTTATTTTTGAGAGAGAAAGAGAGTGTGAGCAGGGGAGGGGCAGAGAGAGAAAGGGAGACACAGAATCTGAAGCAGGCTCCAGGCTCTGAGCTATCACCACAGAGCCCAACGTGGGGCTCAAACTCAACAAGCGTAAGATCACGACCTGGGCCGAAGTCCAGCGCTTAATTGAGCTACCCACGTGCCCTTGGAAGTGCAGTTTCTTAAGTGAAATTACAAAAGGCTCCACAAAGAGTCAGATTAAATTTGGCATATGATTGTTTTTCTTTATTAAGCCATCTGCAATTGACATTATAATCAGATTTGAATATAATTTACAGATAAGCAGGTTTCCTTCCAAGGAGGAAGCAAAATTAATATTACAAAAATGTAATTGCATTATATTTTTAAAGGAAATAGGGACCCCAGATTTGAGTAGTATATGAATTTTAATAAACATACCACTACATGAAACAGCAATACTAATTCTAATTTAACTTAAAAGCTAAATCAATCCTGTCATCACTTTCACTTACTTTAGATTGTAAGCATGCTATAAAACTTAAAATACTGATTTCCTTAGAACATCATCATATATATGCTTATCTGAATCTCTTAAATGTTGATTGGCAAGTTATACTCCAAAAGTTTGAAGGGTTTTTTAAGAATTCAGGTTCATTCATGGAATTTAATATTTTACATAAAATTTATTTGATAATCAATACGTATGAATTAAATACTATGTTTAAGGAATTATGGGGGGTGGTTATGGTACTAATAGGTTACTGTTTTGGTTTTAAGAAAGTTGTTTAGAATATAACAAGCAAGCAAAAATTTTATAGTCATGACATTTTACATAGCCAAACAAATAAAAGGTCATGATAAAGATAAAACCTATTTTACAAAAAGGAATGATTTATTCCACCTGGACTTCTGGAATATTTTCTAAAAGGACTGCCATTTAAGTAAGAGGAGGCATGGCGGCACTGGTGAGCTTAGAAGGAACCATGAACTTAAGTGTGACTTGAGTAAGACTCAAGAATGGAGTATGTGGCTAAAGAGGCCAGGTCCTGGTGGGTCTTATTCCACAGCAGTAGGAACAGCTGATGTTTTTAAGAAGGGATTATTATTTATAAGTTGTGGGTTGAGTTTCTAAACGAGCCTATAAAAAATCTGTTTAACCTATAATATTGCTGGGATTGGGGGTCTAGAAGCAAATTCACCTGGCAGCAAGTACTTATGACGCTGGGCTAAACTTAAAAGTTTGGGACAAAGAAGGGAAGAATAGAAACACATTGATTTTGTTGTATTCTTCCCTTTCTTCATCCTTCTTTGATCAGCTTTAAGAAAACCCTTTGCTGCCTTCTTGCTACTCGGTGCCCCTTTCTGTAGGACCTCACCTAAAACTGCCCCGTTCTCTACAATACACTCTCCCTCTGACTCGTGCCTCCATGTCTGACACACATCATAACTCCCATATACACAGGGTAGCTGACCTTAGTGGCATTAGGAGAAAAACTATTTGCTTGGGAAGATTCATACCAAAGGCAAGTATCTACGGGTTCTGTAATCCCCTCAGAGGTGTATACATTTTTAAAAGCAAGTAAGTGCTCTTTTACCAAAATGACATTTCGAGTAGTATAAAAGATGAAGTAAAAAATCCTGGGGGACAATAGAGTCACTTTCACAACAGATCAACCAACCTGGGAGTCTGTACCTAAGACACTTTTGTGTCACAGCTCATTATGTTGCAAGTACCAGGAAAACCAACTCAGACTGGTGCAATCAAGTGTAAATCCTCTGAGGGAGATGCCTGAAGGTAAGCAGGCTTCAGGATTCTGTGATTCAGAAGCTCAATGAAGTTGTCAGGGGCATGGTTTTTCTCATAGTCTTCAGTGGCTGCCCGTAGCCATAAGGAACTTACTGTCCCTCATTCACATTCAGGGAAAAGAAAGCACTTAGATTGCAAAGCCATTCCTGAATGAATGACTGTTTCAGGGTTTAAGCCAACCAGAGGCCTGCTCTGGAGTTAATGAGGCCAGCTTCTCCCAATACATGGATTGGATAAGGGAGAGTTTGATACCCCATCAAAAATGTTGGTAGTGTTGGGAGAATTGATGCTGTGACAGTGGCCTGTTGGATTCTGTACAACTTCTTTTATTCTTTAACTTCTGAACTTACATTCCCAAAAACTGCTCCTCAGAGTGGCATACAGACCTCATGAACCTGAATGTCATAAGAGCTGGGACCGTGATTGTTTTCCTTTTTTGTTGTTGTTTGTTTGTTTGTTTAAGTTCTAAGTGGTACTTATGCACAATAAACTTAACTGCTCTGGAATCTCCAAGTTCACTTATAACTCCCTCAGCAATAAGAGAGGGGAAGGATACAGACGAGCTATGTGGCTGTCTACATTCATTAGTTTTAAGGGGTTTTTACTGTTCTCTTTATGTATTGATCACTACAAAATAAGTATCTGCAATAGTATTATTCACAGATTACAGAGGGTGACATGACAATATGTAACAAATTACATGGCAACATATGCCTTACTATGTGTCATAAGGAATAATTACTTTTAAATGTAATCAAATGCGTAATAACCATAAGGAAAGGTTTAAACAAGTCTGTACTCGGCCTAAAAACAATGTATTGTTAAAATCATTGTCTAATACTAACTGCTATAAATAATATATACTGTGCATATTACTCAGGATAAAATCAGATTGTGGATGTGTAACATCCACAAAAAGTTGAAATAGTTAAACAGATTGTTCCTTTATAATGATAACTTCAGAAGTGGTTATCTTTGATAGTAAAAATGTTCACTCATCCTTAAAAGATAACAAAGGACTGGGGTACCTGGGTGGCTTAGTTGGTTGAGCGTCCGACTTTGGCCCAGGTCATGATCTCACAGCTTGTGAGTTCGAGCCGCACGTCAGGGTCTGTACTAACAGCTCAGAGCATGGAGCCTGCTTCAGATTCTGTGTCTCCCTCTCTCTCTGCCCCTCCCCTGCTATGCTCTGTCTCTCCTGTCTCAAAAATAAACATTAAAAAATTTAAAAAATAACAAAGGACTATTTTATATTTTTGTATGAGTACTTGGTGAATTCATCTAGCCAACCAAGTAGGCTTTTAGAATGTAGATATGGAAAGAAACTGGTTTCATTTTTATTGGCCCCTGTTCTACAATTGTTATTTTCTTCATGCTGTGACATATTCACAAAGCTAAAATAAGGACAAATACCAATTTATGAAAATCTAAACATTCTTTAAAAATTTTCCTATAAAATTCTGTTGCAATTGGCATAAGTTCTTAGCCAGCTAAACATGCACAAACATCATAAGCTTAAATTTAGTATGCATTTCTCGATTAAAATGCAAAGTGAAAACCATAATCTCTTACCTGCCATTTTAACTGTAAATCTGCATTAATATTTGCCATACTTATCCTATAAAATGGATAGTTTATTGACAGCAAATATAAAGAACTCTTTTTTTGTTTTATTAAAACTATATGTAATTATAAGTCATCTGTGAGTAATAGCTACAGGCCAAAAATTATGAATTTTTGAGTTTTACTTGCCCTTTTCTGTTTACTAAGATCACAACAATCTTCCCTTGTCAGTAGGAACTGGGGGACTGGAAATGGTGTTTTTCATCGTAATTTTTATTTCTCAGTCTCAGACCTAACTAACCCTCCTTATCTCAAGCTTCAGTCTTGTTTTGAATAGCTTCACTTAGATATATGAACATTTTTATAAATTAGCTTTAGCAAGTTTATCTGTTTTCTTCAGTCCTGTATCTGCAGTCACCTATAAGATGGCTCTTTGTTTAGATATCCTTCTAACATCTGAAACACAAAATTGAAAACTTGACCTCATTATCTTTCCTCCCAATCTCTCCTCTCCAAACTCTTCACTTCATCATTGTCAAAAATACTAACATAGTTTTGGTCCCCAAGCTTTTTTGAACCCTTGAAAGAATTTTTTTTTTTTGACTGCCAACTTATTCAAATAAAAATCATTTCTAAAAGTGATCCATAAAAACTATACTAACACCTCATATCCCTGTGTTTTCATACAAGAGCCCCTATCCTGCCCAGCTCCTTCAATCCCTCATTCAGCTTTATGATTAAGAGTCCTCAAACACTGTTTAAATATCACATAGATAGGGGCGCCTGGGTGGCGCAGTCGGTTAAGCGTCCGACTTCAGCCAGGTCACAATCTCGCGGTCCATGAGTTCGAGCCCCGCGTCAGGCTCTGGGCTGATGGCTCGGAGCCTGGAGCCTGGAGCCTGTTTCCGATTCTGTGTCTCCCTCTCTCTCTGCCCCTCCCCCATTCATGCTCTGTCTCTCTCTGTCCCAAAAATAAATAAAAAACGTTGAAAAAATAAATAAATAAATAAATAAATAAATAAATAAATAAATAAATAAATAAATAAATAAAAATAAATATCACATAGATAGATAGATAGACAGATAGATAAATGCCACAGTTTCCAACTAGTGTTCTGAACATATTCCTCCTGTCTGTCAAATCTCTTCACCTATCACCCTCATACCGTTTGTTGAATTTTTTCCTGTAACTATATTACCATGCCCATTTGGAGACAAATGGAAAGTAAAGAAAATTTTAAAGACAAATAAATGCCACCCATTATATACATATGACAAATACATATTTTTTATTTTTACTATTTTGGGCTCATCATATGTGTACTTTTTGACACTGCTTTCTAATACTGTCTTCTGATTTACTGACGTTACTCCTTTTACCACAGTCCAGACATGAACGTTACTACATTTACACCCCTTGTATTGCTCATCTGCATCCTCAGAACTAATGTATATTTATCATTTTCTTTGCTTCATCATCTAAGTCTTACTTCCTTCAGTAAAAGCTCCTTTATATATTCGCAGCATCCACTGATACATTTTGATGTATACATGGTCAATAATTCACTAATCTAGCGTCCTTTACCTATTACGTGCTGGATTCCAAAGACACAAAATGAGACAAAGCTCTTACCTTGCTCCTTTGGAAGCAAATCAATACGTAAAAATTAGATTTACAACATAGATACAAATGAGGCAGCTAAAATTGCTTGAAAGAATGCTACCTCAGGTTTGGGTTGATCCAACTTACAGCCCACCAACTAGCTGGAAAAACTTAGTTGGGCAGTCAGTAATGAGCCTTGGTTTTCTCATTGATAGAATGAGGGAAGGAACTCATTAGTAGAAATGATAGCTTCCATATATATATATTTTTTTTTTTAATGCGTATTTATTTTTGAGAGAGACAGAATGCAAGCAGGGGAGGGGCAGAAAGAATGCCTGACACAGGGCTCCAACTCACGAGCTGTGAGATCCTATTCTGACCTGAGCTGAGCTGAAGTCAGATCCTTAACCAACTGAGCCACCCAGGGACCCCCGATAGTTTCCATGTATTGAACATGTGCTATGTGCTGGGCACTGTGCTAAGTGCTTTCACAAATACTTGTTTCATTCTTATAATTACCATACAAGATAATAATATGCTTACTGTACTAAGGTAACTGGTCTAAGATCACATAGAGTGTGAAGTAGCAAAACAGTGCTTGGACCCAGAGGTGATCAATTCCAGTAGATAACACTCTGAATCATTAGCACACTCTTGAAAATCCATGGCATTCTATTCCTGTTCTTTCCTTTCTAAGGGATGGTCAGAGGAGTTGAGTTTTAACATCCAATTCTGTGTTTATAAGTGATTTCTTAAATTTTATGAAATAATTTGCCATAGACACCTATAGAAAGTTCCCCTTATTCATTCATTCATCGTTTCAGCAAATGTTTGAAATTGACAGAAACCACTTTTGCAAAGATCTAATGAAGGAGCATGGTTTCTCCTTTCATGGAATGGTTTCACAAAAGTTTGACTTCTTACAGTTGAAGAAACTAGGGAAATGCCTGTGGGCTGAATTAGCTTGTTCTGTAGCTACTTTGGAGGCAAATCTCTCCTTAATTGGTCTGTAAGTTCTGTGACGATGGATGTCACATCCTCACTTTTCCAGTTTCTCTTGCCCTTAAACGGTGGATAAGCTCTTTAATGTAAAGTTAGGTATTTTTTAAATGTCATTAAAAAGTTTAAAGGAGTGGCATTTCACTAGCTTTCATGTCAGAAATACTTCTAAAACTAGCCAGTTGTAAAATAGGTTTTCTGCCTAGCCTTCACACATAATCCTTCTTTACCATCTTATTAACAGATTTACAAAGGTCCCGACTCTTCATTCCGGTATTCAAGCCTTCAGCTGAACTGTGAATATCGTTTCCGTGTGTGTGCCATTCGCCAGTGCCAAGACCCTGTGGGGCATCAGGACCTAGTAGGTCCCTACAGCACAACAGTGCTCTTCACCTCTCAGAGGACTGACCCACCAGCCAGCACCGACAGAGACACTGTGGAGAGCACGAGGACCCGGCGGGCGCTGAGTGATGAGCAATGTGCCGCAGTCATCCTCGTGCTGTTTGCTTTCTTTTCCATTTTGATTGCCTTTATCATTCAGTACTTTGTAATCAAGTGAAAATATAACTTTATTTTTTAATACTGTATTACATTTTATTTTGTCATGTACTAAAATTATTTCTGTATTGCTTTTACAAAAACAGTGGCATTTAGCACTGGCATTGAGACTATAATACATCATTTTTTGCCATTTTCAATGCTTATATCATTAGGTAGAGGCTGGCACCTTATTAGAATGCAAGCCACAGAAATAGCAATTTTTGGTTTTTTGGTTGGGACTTTTTTCTTTCCTTTTTTTTCTTTTTTCTTTTTTTTTTTTTTTTTTTACATGCCTTCTTGTAAAACATATTTTCTAAGAGGCAACAATATATAATTGGTATATTGACCAGTCAGCATGAGTGTAACAGTGACAACCTGATCTGTTTGTTTTAAAGATATTACCTAGTGAAAAATTCAAAATGATGAAAATTTACACTAACATGCTATAAAAAAAATGTTAAAGTCTGATGCTGTGAAAGCAATCTAGTGCTATATTTCTACCTCCTCATTTGTCTTAATTATTTGGTAAGTGGGATTATGATGAATAACTGGAGGGGCTTAGCAGACAAAAACTGGATGAAAGAATATGCATGAAAAAAAGAAACTTCTTGTTTGATAAATGTGGAGTTCTTCATTACAAATATATATTCATGAATTCACAGATAAGTCACTTAAAGAAAGCACAGACAGTTTACTTGGCCTAAAAATATTTTAATGTTTACTTAAAAAGCACCTCTTCAAGTCTTGAGAACATGGAAGAGAACAGAGGGCTTATAGATACTTTTTAAAAAGTAATCATACTCAACTCTGAAATTTCAAACCTACTTAATTTGGTTTTTGTGAGCCTTTGAACTATATGTGTGTGTATAAGGACATACGCACGTACATATACGGCATATATATAAACTATACATACCAAGTGTAAAAATACACACACACACACACACACACACTCACTCCATGTATCTGGTACAGGCTAATTTTGAAGAACTCCCATAAGTTTTGCTGCTTCTCCCATAACTACTGCCATCACCATCAGAATTCATAATCAAACCTAACCTTTTTGTTTGGGGCACCAAATCTGAAGACAAAATTAATTTGCACCAGTAAACTTCAAGCTGCTTTCTTTCTTGAAAAACTAATGTTTAATGTAATGTCTGTCTGGATACTGTTCCAAACTGTTGATTGCATGTGGTTAATGTTGCATTAGAGCACTTTGCAATTGCATAATTCATTAATGTTTTGTGAGCTTGCATTTGTGAGTTATTGGATGATCAGATTGAATTTTGTCAAGTATCACGTTGTACATCTTGCATAGATGTCAATGACTGCCAGTAATAATAGTTTGTAATGAAACTATCTAAAATTCTTGTTTTATCACATCTGTTATCTGTAAAACACTTGTAACTAGCCTTTTTAATTTATTATTTGAATTTTAGGATAGTGAATCACTAATTTTTAGTTGCTGAGGGTAGCATTTTAGTGATTACTAAGCACTTCTGTCAGTCTTTGAAAACAGGACCTATGTTTTGTGCTTTGAAGATCTCTGAAGAATTTCTCTTATATTAGAAATGGGCATGTATTGTAATTGTTTTATGTCAAATGATCTGTGCTGTAGAAAAAACATTAACCTTTGTTCAAAAAAGAAATGGATAAACTTGGCCTTTCCAAGTGTTAAGAATGATCTGTCACTATAATATACTGTATGTTTACATTTTATTTAAATTTAATCTCATGTATAGGCTAACTTTCCCCCAAAACAACAGCGATTGCGATTATTTTCTAGAAACTTCTTAAAAGTGCCACATTTGGCAGTACAAATGAGTTTGAGTGTAATAGCCCAGAGATTTCTATATAGTTGAATGTCTAAAATGGTAAAATATGCCACTGTGGCGGTTACAGTGGCTTATGTTTTTCATAGTAACTCAAATGAACTCCTATTTTTGATAGTAAATGTCATTTAATAGTGTACTTGCCATTTGAGCCTCGCTGCAAAATCAGTGCAGAGGAGAAAACAATTTTTAATGTAATCTTGATTTTACCTCATATACTGTACATTCCAAAAACTCTAAACTTTTTAAAGATTATAGATACACTACCAAACATATCACCTTAAAATTGTATAAGGTTGAACTTCATACAAATGAAAAAATATAATCTCATAAAAATACATAACTATGTAGCAAAAGTGTCTTTAAAATCCATGGAAAATAAAAGTTGTATCATTCTTTTTTGAGATATGTTTATTGTATTCATAAACACTCATTACTTGCCGCTTTCAGAGAAAGAAATGTTAAGATCTCCCTTCTTGCAATGGTCTTACAACAGGTTTTTTGTTTTGTTTTGTTTTGTTTTGAGCAGTATTCAACTCTTCAGCATGAGAAAACCCCCATATTCAAGAAGGTAACATCCAGTAGATTAAAGAATACAATTAGAAGCTTTATCCTAGTGACTTGATTTTGTGCAAATCTCTAGATATCTTGCTTCCTTTACATATATAAGATGGCTCTGAGGTAAAGTTCTCATTGGAAAGGAAATCTCTGACCTTTCCATGCCTTTCCTGCATTCTTTGCTCCTAGTACCTTCTTTCTCCCACCTCCAGGGGCCTAGCACCTTCCTCATACTGGCACTGTTATGTGCCCCCAGGTCTTCCTCCACCAGGGAGTTCAGCATGCCCACCTACAATACCATGCCAGAAAGCTCAACTCATGCCTGAGAATTCTTGCACGTGCCTGAAAATTCTGTGTACCCTCTTCTCCCCTGTTAAAATTTCCATCCACAAATCTCAAATGGGGATGAACCTTTTTTTTAAGCTTTTATTTAAATTTCAGGGTTGCCTGGGTGGCTCAGTCGATTGAGATCTGACTTTGGCTCAGGTCATGATCTCATGGTTCATGGGTTCGAGCCCCACATCGGGCTCTGTGCTGACAGCTCAGAACCTGGAGCCTGCTTTGGATTCTGTGTCTCCCTCTCTCTTTGCCCCTCCCCCACTCGCACTCTGTCTCCAATATTTTTTTAAAAATTAATTTCAATTAGTTAACATGCAGTGTAATAGTTTCAGGTAGACAACACAGGGATTCAACACTTCCATACATCACTTGGTGCTCACATGTGCACTCCTTAATCCGTATCATCTGTCTAACTCTGGTAACCATCAGTTTGTTCTCTAGTTGAGAGTCTGTCTTGGTTTGCCTCCCTTTTTTTTCTCATCTTTGCAGGTACCACAAGTTTAAAGTGTTAGGCTGGGGAAGAGCGATTTTGAATATAGGGACATCACTTCACAAAGGCAACTAAGTATGAATCCAGCCTTGAGAAGACTGATACCGATTAACAGTGTTGCATGTCTTTTTTTTTTTTCCTGTGGTTTGGAAAAGGAATTTTATACATCATGTTCGAACTCCATGGGTCACATGATGGTTTTCACCATAAACATTCTCTGTAGGAAGATCTCCTGTGTGTGGTGGCTTAATCAGACAGATTACAGAAGAAATGATTCTCCAAAACCTAAAACCAGTCATTCTGTAAGCTAACCTCTACCATCAGTATAGGTGATGAGAATGCCTCATATTTTTAAGAGCTTTTCAAATATTCTGTTTTCATGTACACTTTTTAAGATAATGTACATACCCTCAAGAGTATCCCTTTATCTACTCATGGATCATTCTCTCCCTGACACTCTTAAAGGAAAGAAAAATACAATTAAGTTAAAAAGCAAAGTGCAGAATAATGCAAGCACTCCAGTCAGGGGTCCCACTCTTCAAGTCTCCTCCGTCCAGGCACCAGACAGGTGACTGAGTGAGACTTCAGGAGATGCCAGCCCCTACCTGTCAAGCCACTCCCAGCTTTTGGATCTTTGCAGCTGAGGTCTCAGACATCATGGAACAAAGACAAGCCATCCATGAATTCCTGACCCACAGAATTAGCACGATAAAATGGTTGTCTAAAGCCACTGAGTGGCCAGAAATTTTGTTATATGGTAATAGTTACTGGACCACATAGTTTGGATGCCAAAACAAAATCCTTGGCCAAATATTGGTTCTCCTCCTTCAGGGCACGCCCCCACCCCCACCCCCATACCGCTGAGGTTGGAAGAGGCCAGGTGACTTCTGGCCAATGAAACAGAAGCAGAAAAGACATTCACCTCTGTATTCATCAGGGTTCAGTCAGGAGAACAGATGCTGCACTAGGTATTTAATAAGGATCATTTAACATTGGGCATCCGTGTAACAAGTGTTAGAGGACTGTAAAAGCAAACAGGTGACACAGAGGTAATAACTGCTGGGTAAAGCTGCCACTCTTTAGGCTGGAGGCAAAGGGAAGATGTTGAGGGTATCAGAACCTACGAGGTTAGAGGAGGAGCCCCCAGGAAGTGGGAGCCAGACCTCTGAGGAGGAGCGGCTGCCTGACTGCTGCTGGCGGGGCTTCTGCTTGTGTCCAAAGGAGCTGGAGACTGAAGCCAGTGCTGCTGGCAGGACACAGAGCCATTGTGCGATGACACTGAAAGAAACTGGAACAGGAAGGAGCAAGTGTCTTCTTCCCCTGCCCTCCGGCCCCTCTGCTGACAAGCCTAACAGGGAGCAGGTGGGCCAAGGAGATGAATAGTTTACGGGACCCCAGGAGGGTGGATTTGGAGCCCGGACACTGCAGCTTACAGCTGGCACAGTCACTTTCAGGCAGAAGCATTTCATTTTCTCTCTTCCCCTGCCTTAGAGACGATGGGAGCATCATATGGAGAGGCCACATGACTGAAGCAGCCTAGAACAGTGAGCCACCAAATAGAGGTAACACCTCTAGACTGTCCCCCACACTCGAGACAGGCTCTTGGAGAGCAAGAAACAAATGTGTGAGATGTCAGGGCACTGGTCTTTGGAGGCTGTTAATTCAGGCAGCATAACGTGTCCTGCACTGACCACGCACCCCACCTGCCCCTTTATAGTGGGCCCACCCCCAGCCACCTGCGCTGGCGCAAGAGCCTGTAGCAGCGGGACAGGTCTCCCGTGAGGCAACAGTCTGCTTGCTCACTATGCCTCAACCCGATGTGTCGGGGTCTCAGGGAGCTAACAAGAGTTCTGAGGGCATCAGAGACAACACACACATCCCACTGAAGGGCTTGGGAAACCTGACCTAGAAATAGCAACATTTTGCCCTGGAAAGGCAAATGGATTAGGCTTTCAACAGAAAGCAATGGAAGGAGAACTAAGAGCAGGGGCACAGGTGTGGCGTCAGAAAGCATGCGATTTGACCAAAGAAAGAAGAAGATAGGGGTTCATCTGGATCCAAGGGAATCCTCTTTCGTTATTACTGTGATTAATAATAACTAATGGTTATAGAGAGATTGCGACATGCCAGACACTGGGCTAAGGCTTTATATTTTCTTGCTGGAACAACTCAATGAAGTGGTACCAGTACTGACACCCCTATTTACAGATGAGGAGTCGGAGCCTCAGAGGTATTAAGTAACTTGCCCCGGTTCACCCTCTAGGTGGTGGCCTCTACCCCCCGAGTGGTGAGCTCTGATCCTAGTTTGCACACCCTCCATCTCTCAGCAAGGTTCCCTGAGGAAAGCCCTCACACTGCCCCCTGCACAGAATATCTTCCCCAAAGATAGACTTCCTTCTATCTCTATTCCATTCCCTGTAAACAGAGTAAGAACATTCATATTCCTAGTTCCTAAGACAGAAAGTTATGCCTATTCAGCCCCCCAAGAGGTAAAAACAGCCAGCGATAACAACTCCGTCCCCCTAGAAGATGAATATAGGGATGAGGGTGCCCAGAAATGTTTCCTTGTTGCTTTAGGTGAGTATTCCTTATTGTAGGACATGGCCACTGTGGGGCATTCTGACTGGGCCCAACTGAACAATGAAGGGCAGCTGGTGTTTTGAAAAAACTGGAAGAAGGGAAGGCAGGAGAAGAGTACTCAGAGGTAGTGCTTGTAGGTCTTCCCAGATGTTGCAATTCAAAGCAGTTGCATCATAAACAATGTTTATAGTTTCCCCTTAACATGTTGAGGTTTTTGCTATTATGTGGGCCAGAGACAGAGACACGTGGCTTATGTGTCACCACCTCCTTAGCTTTGAGGGTAGTACGACACTTCAAGTAGGGGCTGCTTAGCTCTCTAAGTCCGGATGTGGCATCATTGAGACAGCTAGGTGTGCTCCTGTGGCTGATGGATGCAGAAGATGCCACCAACCACAGCATGGCAGACAGAGCATGGCAAGGGGAGTCTAACTGGGCCCAGAGGGAGCTGCTGCATCATGGGAGCCAGAATGGTCATTCTTGACCAGGGACTGTCGACTGGGGCTGAGAAAGGGGTACTGGAATCTCCAGGAGGGTTTTCCCCAAGTCCTATACCTTCTTCCTAGTCACCCTTCACAGGGACTTGCTCCCTCTCCACCACCACCCTTGATAATCATCACCATGGTGAGCCTGTCTCTCTTGAGAAACAAGGACCAAGAGAAAATGGCTACAGCAACAGTCACAGCATGATAGGAATGTGTGCAGCCCACAAAGTCACGCTTTCATGTGCCCCGCCATGTCCCTGCTGTGTCAAGAGAAATGAGGATGGCCAAGGAAACATGAAGAGCCCCGTCAGGGGTGGTGAATTTCAAGTGAAACAACTCAACGGCTCTTTGGGGGTGGGCATGGAGTAGGCAGAGGATTCGATTTAACCAGGACTGTGGTTGTGTTCTTGTCACGGAGACGTGCACAACAACAGGGAAGAGAGCACAGGAGTTGAGGGTGTAAGCCTGGGAGTGATTAGGATTGCTCGTGGAGTCTAAATTGGGTCAAGGAGGGAAGTGAGGACTTGAGGCAAGTGGGGGACAAGGAAAGGGTAGGAGGGGCAGCCTACTGGAGGTCCCGGTGTGGCTGGAGGATTGCAAGAGTTGAGGTATCGGAGAAAGGGAGAAAGCTAGAAAGCTAGAAATCCAGGGGTGGAGTTCAAAAAGCAGATGACTGACACTGAGATGGAGGAGGTCCTGGTGATGCTCGGGTGTGAGGGATGTCCACAGGAGCCACTGCCTGGAATGCACTAGAAGACCAGCTCATCCATAGTAGGGAGTGACAGATGCATTGCAAGACTCCTGTGTGTGGTGTGATTTTTATCAGGAGTGCTTGAGAGTGAGGGTCAGGCACCAAAATCTTCAAGAATGAGGGTGAGCGATGGGGGAGGGGGCTGGAAAAGGCAGAGTCAGAGAAAGTTAGATATAGAGACAGGTGTCAGGGCGGCTGGGAACAGCAGTGATGCACAAGGTGACAGGTTCTCCTCCTCTAAGTCAGCAGGGGAAACGTGTCCCTAGGGCAAAGCCAAGTTCCAGTTGAAGTGAAGTTCCAAGTTCCAGAAAGGAGAAGTAAACCTTGGGAGAAGAAATTGAAGATTTAAAACCACAGAAGGATGGGTGGGAAAACTGCTAGCCATGTATCCATCCACACAGAGATGCAGAACTCAGCAGAAAAGGTCCAGAGCAATCTATGATGCTCCGGGGACTAAAGGGTTCCAAAGACCCTAGGGGGTGGAGCTGGACAGGGGTAGAGCTGATTTGGTGGCACATCAGGCCCGCAGGCTCTGGAATCAGGCTGACCACAGTCCAAATCCCCATCCTGCCTCTTGCTACCTGTGTGATCTCAGTGAGTCCCACTTTGCTCAGGGATAAAATGAGCTCCCACAGACATGAGGGTTAAATAGAAAGCAAGGGGCCAAACACATCCTAAACACTCAATGCGCATCAGCTATTGTCATTAATACCACCACGCACCGACTCGTGCATCAGCTGTAGTCTCTTCCCCAGAATTTTAATTCTTCCTAGTGTTGGCAAATACTCTGCTTTTTGGTTTATAAAATATTTTGTACATAGGAACAACACAACGCATTTAAGCATTCAAATATACATGTAATACTTAACCCTTGTTCTTTGAAACCAGTAGACATGGTCACGCCCACCAATTTCAGGGTTTTAAGGGATGGGTGAAGTGATCTGGTCAACTCCCTCCATCCCTACTCGGACACTTACAGAATAGGAGACCTGGGCTGAGCGACGCTGGGACTGGCCCAAGATCATTCGGTTGTAGACGCACAACTAGAACCCAGGAGGGACTCTAGATTCTGTTCTAAACTCCTCTCCTGTTACGCAGCATTGAGGCAGCCTTTCCTAACCGCCTGAACACAGCCACCAGCCGAGAGCCCTAAGAAGGTCCCCCTCTGTACTCGAGTGACCAAAGCGCCCGCGTTCCGCTGGGGTCAGTAACCCACCTCACCGGGGTTCCGCAACCGCTTCCCCGGATGGGACAGGACTCGTGCGCCGTGGCCGCCTCCCGTGTTCCAGTCGGTGGGGAGGGAAGCTCCCTGGCACGCGTCGGGCAGAGAGGGCGCGGGCGGGGGGCGGGAGTGGGGCGGGCGGTCGCCGGGGGCGGAGACTGCGCGCCGCCCGCTAGGGAGGGCCTCAAAGCGGACCCTGCAAAGTCGCGGCCCCGCGCGCGAGGCCGCACAGCTCGGGCAGCGCGGGCAGGGGCGGGTGAGCAGCTGCGTGCGGGCTGCCCGAGGAAGCGCCTCGCTAGCGGGGCCCTGCGGCGAGCCCCCGGGGCACCCGGAGGTGCGGCGGCGCAGAAGGGCGCCGAGCGCGTCCGTGCGCCCTGCCGGCGCGGCGCGTCCATGGGCAGCCCCTGGAACAGCAGCGCCGGCGCGGACGGCGCGGACGGCGCTCTGCTGCCGTGCGACGAGCGCCTCTGCTCGCCCTTCCCCCTGGAGGCGCTGGTGCCTGTGACCGCCGTGTGCCTGGGCCTGTTCGCCGTCGGGGTGAGCGGCAACGTGGTGACGGTGCTGCTGATCGGGCGCTACCGGGACATGCGGACCACCACCAACCTGTACCTGGGCAGCATGGCCGTATCCGACCTGCTCATCCTGCTCGGGCTCCCCTTCGACCTGTACCGCCTCTGGCGCTCGCGGCCCTGGGTGTTCGGGCAGCTGCTCTGCCGCCTCTCGCTCTACCTGGGCGAGGGCTGCACCTACGCCACGCTGCTGCACATGACGGCGCTCAGCGTCGAGCGCTATCTCGCCATCTGCCGCCCGCTCCGTGCCCGCGTCCTCGTCACCCGGCGCCGCGTCCGCGCCCTCATCGCCGCGCTCTGGGCGGTGGCGCTGCTCTCCGCCGGGCCCTTCTTCTTCCTGGTGGGCGTCGAGCAGGACCCCGGCCTCGACGCGGTCCCGGACCTAAACGGCAGCGCCCCGCTCACGCCCTCGCCCCGCACCTCGCCGCCACCGTCGCACCCCGGGTCCTCGCGAGCGCCACCGCTGTCCCCCCCGTCGGGGCTCGAGGCCGCGGCGGCCGCGGCTCTGTTCAGCCGCGAGTGCCGGCCCAGCCCGGCTCAGCTAGGCGCGCTGCGCGTCATGCTTTGGGTCACCACCGCCTACTTCTTCCTGCCCTTTCTGTGCCTCAGCGTCCTCTACGGGCTCATTGGCCGGGAGCTGTGGAGGAGCCGGGGGCCGCTACGAGGCCCGGCCGCTTCCGGGCGCGAGAAGGGCCACCGGCAGACGGTCCGCGTCCTGCGTAAGTGGCGCCACGTCTGTTCCAAACACACCAACCCACGGTCCGGGCTGCGTCCCCTTCCCCTGGTCTCCCAGCTCCTCTTGTAGTTACGATTCCTTGTGTCATTCCCGTCTCCAGAGAAAACCGTCTCCAGTCCTCCAAGAGCTCTGGGTAACCCCAGGATGCCCCTGAGGGTGGGATGCCTGGGTCAGCTAAGCCGAAATGATTTTCCAAAGCCGCTGGATCAGTGAGCTGCGCTGATCCGGATGGGTAAACCAACCGCCGGCCTCTGTTAGATGCCGCAGATGTGAATTATTCACAATACCCTTGAGAAGACGAGGCAGATCACATTAAGCGCATTTTTTTTTTTAACTTAACGTTCAGTTATCCTGAAGGCTAAAGTGAACCATACCCATATCAAAAAACCAAAGATTGTGCAGACCTGTTGCAGAATTCTTTCCAAAGGAGTACAGAGAACATGTCTCTGAAGTAGGTTTGTGGAAGGAAGCCTGCCAGAACAGCTTGTTAGTAGAAATTTCTCCTTCTGGTTTATGTCCAGCCTTGATAACACATATATGCAGTTTTAATGCAAATATCGATGCTGTCTGCAGCCTGGTAGTTTTTCCGGGGTAGGGATTTGGCTAGGTACAAGTTGTATCTAATTTGTTTTGCTGTTACTTATTACTTGAGATGGAATCTTGGGGACCCTCGTTTGTTTTCGGATGCTTTAGCTAATTCTGGTGCCCGTGTCTTGTTTTGCAGTGGTGGTGGTTCTGGCATTTATAGTGTGCTGGTTGCCTTTCCACGTTGGCAGGATCATTTACATAAATACGGAAGATTCCCGGATGATGAACTTCTCTCAGTACTTTAACATTGTTGCTTTGCAACTTTTCTATCTGAGTGCATCCATCAACCCGATCCTCTACAACCTCATTTCAAAGAAGTACAGAGCAGCGGCCTGGAAACTGCTGCTGGCTACACAGTCCAGACAGAGAAGTTTCTGCCGAAGCAGGGACACCGAGGGGGACATGGGAGGAGACGCTGCTGGCTACACAGAGACCAGCGCCAATGTACAGACGTCGTCAACCAGTACCGCCAAGCAAGTCGCCTTGTCCCACAATGCTGAGACTTCAGGGAAGACAGGTCTGTAGGGAAATCAGGACTGAAGGGGGCGGGGGGTGGGGGGCGGTACTGATGCCCTCAGGAAGAGTTGGGAAGAGTGGTCAACATTCTGCAAATTGGTCAACATGTCAACATCATGTCAACAACATGTCAGCATGATGTTCGTTTTTAAAACCAAGGTATGCAATTGAACCGCCTTCCATTTTCCCTCCCTCAAGGATGTTCATTTCAGACTCACGAAATCCCACATCACAAAATGTGCTCTGGGAGGTTTTCTAAGTCTTCATTCTCCTCGACTTTGGAAATAGGATTGCTCATTTTCTGGGTAATAAGAGAGATGCTGCCATGAAAATTGTCACCTCTGAGATCAGGGGTGTATTTTGTTTTTGTGTTTTGGATATACACGTCATGGTGCCTATACAAGGAACCCAGGATAATAAGAGTTTTTATTCAAGAAATTATTTAATGTCTATATAAGGTAGCAAAATTGTTTAGAAGTAAGTGAAAGGAATTCTGGGTAAAAGCCAATGTGCAGCTGTCTCACTCCTGGCTCAGAACAAATCACAGAGTTTAAGAACAACACTGTCTTGGGGCGCCTGGGTGGCGCAGTCGGTTGAGCGTCCAACTTCAGCCAGGTCACGATCTCGTGGTCCGTGAGTTCGAGCCCCGCGTCAGGCTCTGGGCTGATGGCTCAGAGCCTGGAGCCTGTTTCCGATTCTGTGTCTCCCTCTCTCTCTGCCCCTCGCCCGTTCATGCTCTGTCTCTCTCTGTCCCAAAAATAAATAAACGTTGAAAAAAAAATTTAAAAAAAAAAAAAAAGAAAGAACAACACTGTCTTTCAGAACTGCTGTTCATATGCACTGTGTTGCAACCCACTTGTCCCCAACACTGCCCATGGGGCTTGCCGGGCGCCATTGCCGTGAGGTAACAAACCTGGGCACAGAAGCCTGAGAGCAGGGAGCTGCAGCAGGACTTGGCTTCTTGACAGAGTGACTACTAATGACATTTATGAAAATCTGTTTTGCCTCAGCTTGGTGGGATAAGAGTTGTCATCATTCCTGTTTTACTGGTGATGGAACTGAATCTTACATTTCCCAGACAGGAACTGGTGGGTCTGAGTCCGAACTCCAATCTTTAAGATTCTTACCCACTCCCACCCTGAGAAACTGCTCTTAGTGAAAAAACACAAGGGTCCACGGATGCCGTCAAGGGTGAAGGAGAATGTCTTGGGCATTCTGACCAACAGCTCTGTAACTGTTTTGTGTTTTAGTTTAAAACACGGAACTGTCTTCAGAGGGCTGCGGTTGCCGCCTCACCCAGCTCCAGGGGGCCTCGTTCACACCACGATCTATATGAATGGCGCCCCCTGGAGGTGGGCAGGGCGCAGAGTGCTGAGTTGTAAACTACAAACGATAAAGGGGGAAACCAGAGAGACTCTGCTCAACGTGCTGACAAAGTTCTGTCACGTTTCCATGTAATTAACTAAGCACAGGGGTGCCTTCAAGTCCCCATAAAGGATGCCAACACCCTGGCCCTGCCCTCAACTGGTACGGCAGAGAAGTGTCTCTTCTACACTGTTTCTCTGAGCTAGCGGCAGAAACACATAGTGGCCACTGGGGGCAGCAGGCCCTAAACTGTATTCTGCAGTTTTTGGTGATTATTTGCAAAAAGGACCCTGTGGTCAAATATGGTGGGAAAGCACCGCATAGCTGCCCCCTCCTTGAGAGTCACCACAGCACATATCACACCAGAAGCCCCAGATTGTTGTTTCACCCAGCATTTCCTGGACTTACCACAGAGCCAACTCCCCATCCCCCCTCCTCAGGAACTCTTATGAAATCTGGTGGCCTGAGCCACACTGTTGAGACAGCAGGGCTCTCACAGTGGAGGTGCCAGCCTTATGCCACTGCCTCTGCTTGGGAGCACTAAGTAGGGACGTGCCGGAGCTCCTGCCACACAGTCTTTCCACGCATGTGAGTGTCTCTTTGGGGCAGTCAGACCAGGCCTCTTCCCTATGGAAGATCATGGTTAAGAACCTTACTGATATTTTAAGTGTAAAATGTTACAGATACGGAAGCAAAGGCCTCTCCTTTGAGCTTTTTTGGTCAGATTAGAGAGATGAGGGATTTACATCACACTTTCCTGTGACCCAAGTGTGTTCCCAGGCATGGCAGCGAGGAGGATCCCCCTTCTTTTGTCGTGTGGACCCTGGGATGGAATGTCTGAGGCCCATCTCTCCTGCAGACCACTGTTTGCTTGTTTTTGAAATGCTGGTCTCACCTATCACTAGACTGTGAAATCACTGGACTGTGTCACTTTTCTTTTCTTTTCTTTTCTTTTCTTTTTTTTTTTTTTTTTTTTTTTGGTAGGAAGTAGTGGGGCAAGAAGAGAATAGAGGAATCAGGCCATCACTTGTAGTAAGGGTAATTATCATCTTGTGAAACTTGTTTCGATCATATAGTGGCTGGTGTCATTCCTGGTTCAGAAAATAAAATGTGTTTTTACTGTGGGTTGTGGTAAAAAAATATGAAAAGTTGTTCTAAGATCTAAAATTGTTCTCTATCCCAGCAAAGAGTGTCCTTGTGTATTGACAATTGACTGTAACAAGAGAGGGGAGTCCTAGAAAGACCCAGGGTG
This sequence comes from Puma concolor, assembly GCF_028749965.1. Taxonomy (NCBI): domain Eukaryota; kingdom Metazoa; phylum Chordata; class Mammalia; order Carnivora; family Felidae; genus Puma; species Puma concolor. The sequence goes on from NC_141667.1 coordinate 220,067,138, forward strand.
GCTGGGTCAGGGATCATTGCAGAGTGTGGTTTTCACTCCTGGACCCTCCCTGGAGTCTGTTCCCCAGAGCCACTCCCGGCACCCTACACGTGCTGGTGTCCCTGCCAGTTTCTCTCGAACCCTCTCTGCTGTCTGCAAGCCACAGTGCTTTTGTTAGGTGAGGCATCAGCCTTGGGGAAGGGTTTGTGTTTCATTCATTCATTCAGGAAATATTTACTAAGATGCTAAGTGTATATGACAGCCTGGATTTAGCGTATGACAGAACACACTAGAAAGAGAAATCCATGTAATGATGGCGTCCAAATCAATCACCCTTTTAATGGCATTTTTTGTTTGAAATGTGTACATGTGTCATCAAGACTAACCCAGGTTTAGCTCACAGGGTAACAAAATCCCTTACATCAGATGGGGCTGCAGAGTATCACATTAGTGTTACCCACAGAGACATTCCTCCCTTTTTTAAAAAAATTTTTAAAGTGTATTCATTTATTTTGAGAGAGAGAGAGAGAGAGAGAGAGAGAGAGAATCCCAAGCAGGCTCCATACTGTTGGCCCAGAGCCTGATGCAGGGCCTGAACCCACAAACTGTGAACCACCCAGGTGCCCCATTCCTTCCTTTTCTGTATGAGACATTTCCACTTCTGAAGAAATGTTCAAAGAAGCTATTGCACAGCACCTCCTGGGAACCTAGAGTCCCTTGTACAAGTCTTCAAGGGGACATGGGAGCAGCATGTTAAATGTTTGAACACGGTCCCTCCTGACAGTTTCTACACGTATAATAGTAACATTTGCCAGTATGCAGAAGCTTTTCGGATACAAGTGTGGATGGTTGTGCAGGTCAAGTATTATAAGTGGAGCTTTAAAAAGACTTTTCTTAGGGGCACTTGAGTGGCTTAGTCAGTTAGGCATCCATTTCTTGATTTCAGCCCAGGTCATGATCCTAGGGTCATGGGATCAAGCCCCACATGAGGGTCCTGACAGCGTGGAGCCTGTTTGGGGTTCTCTGTCTCCCTCACTCTCTCTCTGCCCCTCCCCTGTGCATGCTGTCTCTCTTTAAATAAATAAATAAATAAATAAATAAATAAATAAATAAATAAATAAAGACTTTCCTTAAACATAGACTTGAGGCGATTTTTCATTGTGAGCCAACCTTCTAAAGATTCTGAACTCTTAAATATTACATACATGGGGATGAGCTCTGAGCAGCCTCCAAAAATCCCCGTCTTCTCCTGGGAGCACAGGAGCATTTGTCATTAAGCAAGCATGTATTCCACAGGCATGCTTTGTGGCCTGGTGCTCAGCACGTCCCTTGCTCTGTGTAAACTATAAGGAAGTGACAGAGGCAGACACTACTTGTTGCCTCCTCAGGAAAACAACCCATACTTTTCACAGAATAATGGACATGGGGTACTGGGTGGCCCAGTCGGTTAAGTATCTGACTTCGGCTTAGGTTGTGATCTCATGGTTCATGAGTTCAAGCCCCACATCAGGCTCTGTGCTGACAGTGCAGAGCCTGCTTGAGGTCCTCTATACCCCTCTCTCTCTCTCTGCCGCTCCTCGGGCTCACTCCCTCTCTCTCTTAAAAATAAATAAGCATTACAAAAAAAAGAAGAAGAAGAATGGATGCCTGTGCAACTAAGGGCTAAAAAGTGGCAGCCAGACCAGGAGAGCTGAGTGTACACAGGCAATTTTGCAATGCTTGGTGACTGTCTTTCCTGGCACTTAGCATGTTACCTTGCCGGTGACTGGTTCCCAGAGTTTGTAACACCGGTTCCCTAAGGACAAACCATGTTTTATTCCCCTCGGCATCTCTTGGAGGTGGACAACGTGCGTTGAACTCAACTTGGGGGAGGCAAGGGAGGAGTCCGAGAACCTCACCCCAGTGGAGGGGCAAAGACGCAGGTTGGGTGGATAGATGACTGGGACATCTGATCTGAGCTACCACACCACACAGAAGACACAAAACAGCAGCAAAAGGGCACAAGTGAGGAGCAGAGCTGAAGGGAGTCAAGGAAGGGCCCCTGAGGAAGACGAGAGGGTGAGGTAAGGGCACTGACGTACCCAGGAGCTGGAGCCTGCCAAACCGACTGGCGGAGCTGAGCCTGGGAGCCTGGTTGGGGCCAGTTATTTACTGTAACCCAGGCAAAGCGCACTTGTGGGGTAAGTGTGACACCGGAGCAGTAACATTACCGGGTTCAGCACTTCCTTTGGCCAAAGGCCCCAGCAATGTTGTGGCTGCAGAGCAACTGGCATCCCCTTCCCCATTCCTAATCACCAGGGCCAAGCCTTCCTGCCTTGTCTTCCTGCATCTGTACCAGCTACACCCTGGGGGGGCCAAGCAGCCCTCAGCAGAAAAGGCCACAGTTTGATATCTCCTTCCCTCTCATCTTTGTAGTGAGTGTGCTAGTCTCGAAAATGTCCCAGATAATTTCTACTACTTGTGATGATATGGGGATTTTAAAAAACGTTGTTGTTTTAATTTTTTTTAACCTTTATTTATTTATTTGAGACAGAGCATGAACGGGGGAGGATCAGAGAGGGAGACACAGAATCCGAAACAGGCTCTAGGCTCTGAGCTGTTGGCACAGAGCCCGACACAGAGCCCGACATGGGGCTCAAACTCACAGACCGTGAGATCGTGACCTGAGCTGAAGTCGGACACCCAATCGACTGAGCCATCCAGGCGCCCCTTAAAAAGCTTTTTTTAAAAGTGAATACATACATGCAGTTTTCAAAGTTATGATGTCTTAATTTTATCGTAATGGTTATGCTTGTTCCTAATTGTAATGTAAATAGAACAAAACCTGATCTTTGTTTCTGTCTTACCTGCATGATAATTCATTACTTTGTCCTTAGAGCAAATAGCAGCTCTCTTCCCTCTGGCTTTTTATTCCCTGTGCAAATTCTCTATGAGAGTGGTTCTCAAACTTCAGCCTGCATCAGAATCACCAGAGGGGGGTCTTCAAGCACAGGTGGCTGGGCTCCACCCCCAGAGTTTCTGATTCAGTGGGTCTGGGGTGGGGGCCTGAGAATTTGCATTTCTCTCAAGTTCCCAGGTGATACTGATTCTGGTGGTCTGGGGACCACCCTCTGAGAACCTCTGCTGTGGATTTTGCTGCAGAAGATGTGATCCACAGACCGGTGGTATTAGCATCACTTGAGATCTTGCTAAAATACAGATTTTCAGGCCCTACTCCAAACCTGCTAAATCAGAATCTGCAGTTTAACAAGATCCACAGGTGATTCCAACGCACTTTAAAATTTGAGGAGCATTAATCCAGAGACAAGAAAGTGGCACCAAGCTCTCTGGGGGTTGGACCCAGATGTAGCTCTTAAAGCTCTCCAGGTGATTCTAATGATTCCAACGTGCAGACAAGGCTGTGCACTTTCAGTAAGATCTCCCTTACAGCAATCTCTTCCGCTCTCGCCATACCCCACTCCCCTTGCCTGCCCTTTGCCTCCCTTTCCCTATATTTACCCCTGGATAAAAGAAGAGATACAAAGATAGTAAATAAAGATACAAAAGGTGGGTTTGGGAGATGGATTCATATGAAAGTCATTTATGTTATGGCTGAAACTCATGGCAGTGGTCCAGTCGTGATTCCCTGGTTCCTCAGCCCTTCGGGCCCCTGAACCTCTCTGTGTGGGTGTGGCCCAGCCACCCCATGCTGAGATCCTTCTCCTTGCAGGCCACGATGGGCCTCAGACTCTCCACGACTGCTCATTTCAGTAACCGGATCATCTACCGCGTCTTCAGCTCTTCAAAGCATGTTCTGATTTTCTTTTACTTCAATACCTTGTCTTCTTGCTCAGTTCCTCCAGGACGGGCCTGCTCGGCTCTTCATGGCCCTCTTGGGTCCTTGGGTTCTATCCCTAAGTGCTTGACCTCATGTCACTGTGGCTCTGTGGGGAGCCCTGGAGCTGTGTACCCGCTGCCCCGGACAGCTTGCTGCTAGTTACTGAGATCAGCCAGAATTGCCTTTGGGGTGGATGGGCTGGTCTCCACGTCTCAGTGAAGAGGTGCCTTCTGAGCCTTGACTCTGATAAGCCGCAACAGCAGCTTCCTCGACCCTCAAAAGTCACCCAGGTCTATTACCTTTCAGTACTACCATGACTGAGTCTTAACAGTCAGAGGCTGATTGGGTATGATAGCAGATGAGTCATACATCCAATATTTTAAGCCTACTTAACAAGGAGAATGTTGGTGCTATTTGAAAGAAATGAGTTGTAGAGGTGATTCAGCGGGGGCGACAATGAATTCCATTTTGATTACTCTGTTTCCAATGAAGCCATCCCTCTGTTGTGTTTTCCACAACCTCCTGGTAATAGATCCCCATAGTCAAACAACTTTAAGATGTGCTGAAATACCACATAAACCCCACTTGACCATACAACTTATTTTTTTTTCTTTTCTTTCATTTATTAACATTCCACAGAACACTACAATTTGAAGTGCTAGGTGGAAGTTTAGGTGTGGAATCGAGGCTAATAGTAAAGATTTGTGAGTCCAGAGGCTACAAGTGATCACTTATACCAGTGGTTCTCAAAACTTAGCTTGTGTCAGAAACAACTGGGGGCGCCTGACTGGCTCAGTCAGTTGAGCGTTCAACTTCAGCTCAGGTCATGATTTTGCGTTCATGGGTTCGAGCCCTGCATTGGGCTCTGTGCTGATAGCTCAGAACCTGAAGCCTGCTTTGGATTCTGTGTCTCCCTCTCTCTCTGCCCCTCCCCTGCCCGCGCTCTGTCTCTGTCTCTCAAAAAATAAAATAAAAAGTTAAAAAATTAAAAAAAAATAAAAACAGCTGAAAGCCTTCTTAAAATACAGATGGCTGGGCCCCACCCCAGACCTGATTCTGTAGATCTGGGTTGGAGGCTGAGAATATGCATTTCCGTCCAGTTTCCAGGTGCCAGTGCTGTCCCTAGTCTGGCATCACACTCTGAGATCCACTGATCTAAGTGATAGGAATCAAAGACCTCACCAAAGAGAAAGCTTATAGAGATAAAAGGAGAGGCCTACGGATACATGCTTATGATCCCAACACAGACTACAAGAGTCACTGAACCAGGCAGAAGGAGCAGAACAAGGGAAAGCAACAAATGTGATACAACCCAAAAGAAGAGAGTTTCAAGGAGGCTCAGAGGCCAGAGGGTCACACACCACAGATGACAGAGAAGGAAGTAGGGTTGTTAGATTCGATGCAGGACTCCTGCTTCAATTTGCATTTTGGATGAACAATGATTTTTTTTTTTTTTGGTATAAGTTTAATAAGTATGATGTACTTACACTAAAAATATCATTCGTTTTCTGAAATTCAAATTTAACTGGACACGGTATTTTTATTTGTTAAATCTGGTAACCCTAGAATAAGGGCAATGGAAAGGCCACAGTCATGGCAAAAGGAAGGAACCTGGAAAGTCTTTCAACAGAATGTCGGGGCAAGAGCCAGAAAATGGTAAGTTATAGAGGAAACGGTTGCTGAACAATACACACAGGGTGCCCACAAGCCAGCCTGTTTTGCCGCAGTGGGAGAGCATGTACCAGCTATTTGCTGAGTATTTGCAACCCACACTGATGGTTTTTTAAAACCACAAAACTGAGGAAATAAGCATATGATTCAGAACCTACTGGAACATGGTAATAAAAATGTGTTGAACTGAAGAAGTTTAATGTATATATAACCTGTTCCTGGGTGTATGTACAGACACAGACAATTTTGTAAGGCTTTGTTTATTTTCCCTTTCTGCAAAAGGGATTGAATGAAGTAAAACAGTCAAGTGACCAATGAATTCACAATAAGGGAGATTCTCATTCTGAAGAAATGTAACTTTGTGTGATAACTGAGATGATAGAGGATAATGAAGTAGTATTTAAATATATGTAAAGTGCCTAGCACATTGCCTGGGGCTTGACAACAGTTCCTATGTGTGTCTGGAGGCTACTTTACATTTGGGGCGAGGACAGAGACTGGTTTCTTAAAAACTTGGTGCATTGCAGTATTATAATAGAATGTTTAATTATATAATTATTACAATGTATATATAATATATAATAATAGAATGTAGTGTGCTTCGTTTGCACACTGTCAGGCATGTGGTAATCTTTAGTCAGCGTGAACTAGCCTTATTGTCCTCAGTTCATATCCTACTACCTTTCGCTTGTTAGAATCAGTCTTTCCCTCTGTCCAAAAGGTGTGGTGTCCTCCATACACACAAGGTGAGGCCTGATTATGGAGTAGTGATGTGGTCAGGTACGCGTTGTGTCCAGTGAGTTGGTAAAATTAAAGTCTTGTGCACCAGGCTTTTAGAGAATATTCCCAGAGTACCAACACATTCCACTCTTCTTGGAAAGTCAGGGCTTACTGGGGGGCGTCTGTTGCATTGAGAACAGCTGGGGAAGACTGTTCTTTTTTCGAAGGGTCACTGCAACTGCTTTTAGGATTTGACAATATAGTGTCTGCCTTTTTTCAGAGAAGTGAAGAAAGTTACAATAACAGAAGGAAATGGGCCTTCCTCAATAGGTGGGCAGATGTGATGCTTTTGAAATTTAAATGGAGCTCTTGCAAGGCTTTGTTTTATATATAGATGGTATAAAGAATGACACATGCTAGATGGAATAGTTTGATGGCAGGTCAAGCATTTGGCTCTGTAGTATATTAACAGATTTCTATTTCATTGGTTTCATTTGTCATTCTTAAAAATGTTCTATCTTGGGGCGCCTGGGTGGCGCAGTCGGTTAAGCGTCCGACTTCAGCCAGGTCACGATCTCGCGGTCCGTGAGTTCGAGCCCCGCGTCGGGCTCTGGGCTGATGGCTCAGAGCCTGGAACCTGTTTCCGATTCTGTGTCTCCCTCTCTCTCTGCCCCTCCCCCGTTCATGCTCTGTCTCTCTCTGTCCCAAAAATAAATAAACGTTGAAAAAAAAAATTAAAAAAAAAAATGTTCTATCTTAACAAGAGCCCTTGAGGGAAAAAATCCAGCAACAAATGCCTGGCATCTTCATGGCAGCCAGCAGCTTGACTACAGTGTCACATTCACAAATGAAGTGATGGAAAATAGTGAATTTTATTATGATTTTTGACTTGAGGAAGCCACAAATTTGGCCACTAAACATGAAGTTCAAGTGAAACTTTCTGGAAAGTTCTGCAGGACTTGCCAACTTAACGTAGAATTTCCTAACCTTTGAGGTTATTCTAAACACTCAGTGTTCTCATGGAAGAAGAGATTATCCGGTAACTCAAGATAGACTCCCAGGTCAGCATCTCAAAGCCCTTACCTGAAGACGTGGGATCTCAACGTTGATCACGTTGAGACGTGTCAGAGAAGCACCAGGCCAACATGTAGAGGGTGACTTACTCTCTGCGGACCTTCACCGTCAGAGGCTCAAGTGCAGAGAGAAAGATAAAGAGCTTCTGTCTACAATTTAGGATGCTCTATATCTGCCTGATATTTTTGTATTTTTCCTAATGTTTGTGTTCGCTTAAAGTCCTATGGAGTCTTCCCAGGATGAAGACGGAGGAGAATGGATGTAAGCATCACAAAACATACCCCAAACACGGAATGAACAGAGGTCAAATCTTGCAGGTTTGGGAATTATAACTCAGTGCAAAACATGACCTGGATTTCATGATAGACATATATATATAAATGTGTGAGAGCTTCCTAAAGCTAATTTGGAAAGCACTGAAAATATCTCAGAGAATGCTTTAGGATGCCCCTTATCAGTTATTAGCAGGTAAAGCTGTAAGATGCATCCAGGCCACTTAATCATTGAAGGGAAATTTGCCTACAGGCCTCCCACTCACCTGCTAGTCACTGACCACTCATCTCTTAAATGGCCATGGTCTGAACTTATGCAGGCTCTGTGTTCTCCAAGAAGATAGTATTAAAAATGCAGAGTTTCATTTGTATGTGATTCCTGTGGGAGGCACTCCTGTGGGAGGGGTTGAAGCCATTTGGGACAGTGATCTAATGACCAGCATTTGAGTTATCAGTTCTTGGAAGAAAAAGATGTTGAGGACACAGAGGATAAAGGAGGAGGAAAATAATTTATGAAATGCAACAAAGCGTCTGACTTAAGTACAGTGTGTTTCAAGTGTATTGTTAAAAATCTGTAATGGTGGTTAATAGAAAGTGAGAAACCGAGCACTCACCTACAGAGGATTTCTGTGTAGATTTAGTGTTTATCGAGGGGATGTAAATAAATAAGTTACTTTTACCATTAAATAGAAGAATGAGCCAGGGCGCCTGGGTGGCTGAGTCAGTTAAGCATCTGACTCTTGATTTCATCTCAGGTCATATCTCACGATTGTGGAATCAAGTCCTGTGTTGGGCTCCGTGCTGACAGTCAGAGCCTGCTTGAGATTGTCTCTGTCCCTCTTGTGCTGCCCCTCTCCTGCTCTCTCTCTAAATAAATTAAAAAAAAAAAAAAAAAAGGGAGAAAGGGAAGAATGGGCCGTTGTTGCCCCACGCTTGCTGCTGCTGCTGCTTGCATCCTCTTGTGCCCATGGCCTAACCGGGCCATCAGCTTTTTAGCAGATGTACGGTAAGCACTATTTTGCACAGAAGACAGGACCCGAGTCTACAGACACTAATAATTGATTTGTCTGGTTTTCCCTATTTTCTTTTTTCATGACTATATCTATTGCCTCATGTTGATTTATATACATAACCGGGAAAACTGGTCTTACTGCAAAAATAAGTTTTGTGGTTTATCTAGGAATAATACAGAAAATATTGCTTTTTGTGAGGAAAATAAAGTTTTCAGCTTATTTCAACCTAATAAAGGTTGAAGAATTTTGTGGGGCGCCTGGTTGGCTCAGTCAGTTAAGCATCCGACTTCGGCTCAGGTCATGATCTCGCGGTTGGTGAGTTCGAGCCCCACATCGGGCTCTGTGCTGACAGCTCGGAGCCTGGAGCCTACTTCAGATTCTGTGTCTCCCCCTCCCATGCTCATGCTCTGTCCCTCTCTGTCTCTCAATAATAAATAAATGTTAACAATTTTTAATAAAGTTTGAAAAAACAAAAAAGAAACACTGCAGAGTAACTGTCTAGATTATTTAGATCCCTTTAGGTGAGGCATGTGTGATGGATATGTGAACTAAGAACATACAACCTTTGTCATATAAGTGATGATGTAAATATGAGTGTATTACATTTAAGTTGCTATAAAGGACATCATATGTATTTTTCTGAGTATGCAAATATCAGCTTCATTTCCTCTTCCTTCTCAAGGCACATGAAACTAAGGAATCCTCAAATTTGAACATCCTCTTTATTTAAATAAATTTGTATTCCAAAAAGAACATAAGGCAATTTACAAAAATGCCAAAAATAAGACAAAAATTAGGTTAATGGGGAAAGTAGGAAGTAAGTACAAATGAGTGTAGATAAAATAAGATTATACCAGAGAGAGCGAGGACACGAAACTCATTCCCGGTGTCTGATTGGGGAGGTTACGTGACTTAGTGCAGACAGGAGAATTTACCCTGTGGGTTCTCCAAGGTAACATCCTATAAGCTAGAAAACTGTGTCTTCAACGATAATCTTTACAGCAAACAGTACTGAACTTCACAGGGCTTTTTCTTCTACTGCCAATGAGAAAAATTACTGCACACCTGGAAAATGATAAAATGAGGATTACTTGTCAAGTTTGTTTTAATTTGTAACATACTAGATAGAAGCAGTGGCAATTTATAGCCCTGCAGGTGAGAGGTTACCTTGAAGAACCTGATAAAGGATTAGGATTTTCTAGCCCAGCGGAAAAGGTGTTATGATTCAGCTGAAGAAAGTTAACCGGGAATATTGTATTGAGGAGGTTCAGAATAAGCCACCCCAAAATATGCTACTTTGGCATGTGGATTATTTTGAGCTGAAGATAATCAAAGCCTGGTAGTCTCAGGAAAAGCTTTTTATCTCCTTCTTAACTGCCTAAAAATATTAGAAAGGGCACCCATACCAGGAAGAGAGCCATTATCAGAGAAAGCTTTTTCAGCTGAGAGACTTATCTGTGTGGCAGGAAAAACATTTGCTTACCAAACATTTAATTTACTCTTCTCATCTTCCTGAGAATTGTCTTCCTCCTCTTTGAAGCCCCAAACCTCTATCCTTTTCCTTAGCTCAGAACAGTATGTAAATCTCAACTGCCTGGCCAGCTTTGAGTCTCATATCTTTGAGGGGCTCCCTTACATATGTAATTGAAATTTTTTGTTTTATCTTGTTAATCTGTCTTTATTATGGAGATGGGAGAGTTCTCAGCCAAGAATCTAGAAGGGTAGAGTAAAATTGTTTTCCTCCCCTATAGTATCAGCTATTTTACTTAGAGTCCTTTCCTCTCCAAGTATTTAAAGCTCCAATGCTCAAATGCATGCTGAACTAGGTCTCATTGATATCACTGGACATTCTCTGTTATAAGCCAGATGAAGGAAGTGTTCATTGAGTTGTATTAGAAAACATCTACACGCTCATTCATTTACATATTGCTTATGGTTGCTTTCATGATATATGACAGAGACTGAATGGTCCCTAAAGCCTAAAATATTTACTCTCTGGGCCTTTACAGAAAGCATGCCAACCCCTGAACTAAATAAAACATTGATACCTATTCCTTAACTAGTCTGAACATTTTGCTTAATTTTTAACATCAGCTAATGTTGATAGATGATGGGATACCAAACACATCATCTTGGTACTTGGTAGAAGCAATTCTATAGAGCGCCAAAATACTACTGCTAAATACCAGAGACTCAGAGTCTTTGGTGGCTGGCCCCTGGAATCAGGGTTTTAACATAGTCCCCAAATGACTTTTACCCATGTGCAAGTTTAAGACCTGCTGGAGCCCTCTGGTCTTGTCCAGTGGTTCTGTACAGCTTCTGGCTCCATAGATCTAAACTGGGGCCCAAGACTGCATTTCTAACAAGCTCCTGAGTGATACTGATGTTGGTGCTCCAGGGGCCTTAGTTTCCTCATCTGTAAAATGGAGATGATAAACATCTATATCATAGAATTATATTAAACAAAGTAACGTACACTTATATCTTGCTCCCACATCTTTCAAGCCATAGTGTTTGGGCAAGTTACTCAATGTCTTCGTTCCTCTAAATAGGGGTAATAATAATGATACCCACTTCACAAGTTTGTTGGAAGGTGTAAATAATATGTGCAAAGTAGCTAGAACGGAACACAGTAAATACTCAGTAAGATACTCTTCTGTTATCATTATTTGTTACATAAGGTGTCTGATGCATAGTAGATATTCCATCAACTCCCTCTCTATTCCCTCCCTTTACGTCCCTCTAGTCTCTTCTGTTGATTTCTAACATGTCTAATTACAGGACTTCTTCAAGGATGCTGATTTATTTTTTTTTTTCAAATTTTTTTTTTCAACGTTTTTATTTATTTTTGGGACAGAGAGAGACAGAGCATGAACGGGGGAGGGGCAGAGAGAGAGGGAGACACAGAATCGGAAACAGGCTCCAGGCTCTGAGCCATCAGCCCAGAGCCCGACGCGGGGCTCGAACTCACGGACCGCGAGATCGTGACCTGGCTGAAGTCGGACACTTAACCGACTGCGCCACCCAGGCGCCCCAAGGATGCTGATTTAGAAATACTCAAACCAGGGGCACCTGGGTGGTTCAGCCGGTTGAGCATCTGACTTCCGCTCAGGTCATGAACTCACAGTTCTCTGTCTCTCAAAAATAAAAGGAAGGGAGGAGGGAAGGAAGGAAGAAAGGAAGGGAGGGAGGGAGGGAGGGAGGGAGGAAGGAAGGAAGGAAGGAAGGAAGGAAGGAAGGAAGGAAGGAAGGAAGGAAGGAAGATCCAAACCATTCCAGAGGGTGCCACACAAATGAGGACCCAAAAGTTGCTGAGATATGAGCCGTGATGCCCAGGCACCTGTTGGATGGCCTTCTGGCAGAGTGCCTCAGGACAGACAATACGGGAAGTGGGCTTGCTGATCCTTTCCATCTCATGGGAGCACAGACATTCCCAAGGTTCCTGGACATTCTTACTTTGTAGCACATTAATCTATGTGGCACTACGTTTACTTTTCTGAGGACACCGTTTGGGACAATGTATGGTAAGCCTGAGAGGTCATTTCTCTTTGGCAGCACTGCCCTCCATAACAAAGCGAATGTTCTGTGAAAGGCATCTGGATTTTGTTTCAGGCTTCTCTTTGCTTTCTTGGGGTTTAAGTGCTGCCAGGAACTGCCTTCTGAGAATTGTTTAGGAAACCTTAATTTCTGGACGCAGGGTGGTGTTTATGGTTACATCCTTGCTTAAAATGACCAAATTAGGGCCAATACTGTCCACAAGGGTGCCCTGGCCACCAGCAGTCCCTATCAGTCTTGTGGCCACCTAATCTCCAGGCTTGCAGAAGACAGTCACTGGTCATGATGTGCCTTCCATGTAAGACAGCAAGACTGAGTGGGAGGTACACTTTCTCTACTAACCAGGTATGTGGTCTCTGCCACACACCAGCATAGGAACAAGTCCAGTATCGATGCCACGTCTTTATGATGGGCTCCATGCCACCTCTGCTTGTTTCGTTGTGAGAAGTTTCTGTTCAAATAAACACACTGCTGGGACTAGAATTCCCAACCAATAGGACCTAGAATAAAAGGAGAAGTTGTGGGTTTTCTATAGAGAATAAACAAATGGAAGACAAAGAAGAGAAGGACAATAATTAATGATATTGAGCATCTATGCTTTGCCAGGCACTGTGCTATTTGGGACCATTTAGACTTCAAGAAAATTTGTGATAAACCTATTACCACTGTACATCCCTCCCTCCCTTCATGTCTTCCTTCTTTCTTCCCTCTCTGAATAATTCACTCAAAAGCTATTTTATAGCCTCCCATTACCTCCCCTCCCCTCTCCTCCCTTCCCTTAGAGGCCAAAGGGGCTGTGACAGCAGCAGCAGCAGCAGCAGCAGCAGCAGCAGCAGCATGGGTGGGGAAGCCAAGGAAGCAATCAATGTGCTAAGGAAATTAGATTACAGGAATTGGGGTGGGGGAGAAGGAAAGCGAAAGAGAAGAAACTATATTGAGGATAATGGGAATGAGGTTTCTTGCTGTTCAAGAAGAGATTTACAAATACGGCAAAGGGAGAGGCTAGAAATAACCCTGACGTGCTAGACCAGAATTGAAGGGGTCAATGCTTTTTTAAAACACTTACTTATTTTTGAGAGACAGAGTGTTAGCGGGCAGAGAGAGAGGGAGACCCAGAATCCAAAGCAGGCTCCAGGCTCTGTCAGCACGGAGCCCCATGTGGGGCTCGACCCAAACCCACAAACCACGAGATCAGGACCTGAGCCATCCAGGCGCCCCTCATTGTGCACTCTTAAAGAGACAGCTGCTGAAAGAGATACATGAGTATATGTATATATGTATATAGATACTAATATACTTTCTAGATCTATCTTCTCAGAGGGTCTAGTAGTAATAACATAGTAGTAGCAGTGAGCACACTTACTGCCTAGATCTTAGTTTTTAAACACTAAAAGGAACCAGGGCTCCTTGGGGAAATGGTTGACTCTAAGTCTGGTGTGGAGAATGTAGAAGATGAGTCTGGAGCATCTTGTTGTACTAGAATGTAAAGAAGTGCTCAATGATCAATGAGGGTGTATCAAAAGGATAAAAGACACAACTTGAGGATTTCATCAAATATGGGACAATTTGAGCACTAAAATAAATAGCAGATTACAGCCCATTGAACAAAATGGGAATCGTAAGTCCATATAGATATGAATGAATGAATGAATGAATGAGGAAGAGGGAAAAGCTCTTCCTTATTTTAGAATGACAAGTACTATATGTAGGAAGAATTATGGAAAAAAGAAATCACAACTGGACAGCCATTAAAATGGTAGTTAATTGGGGCACCTGGGTAGCTCAGTCAGTTAAGCATCTGACTTCGGCTCAGGTCATGATCTCACAGTCCATGAGTTTGAGCCCCGCATTGAGCTCTGTGCTGACAGCTCAGAGCCTGGAGCCTGCTTCAGATTCTGTGTCTCCCTCTCTCTGACCCTCCCCCATTCGCTCTCTTTCTCTGTCTCAAAAATAAACATTTAAAAAAATTTTTAAAAATGGTGATTAATTCATGTGGGATTCACCAATAAATGCTACAGTTGGCATGTAGAGGTTTGATTGGTATAGGATGTTAGCATAGTTTGGGGAATTTCTCTTCACAAAATACTGATCAATTACAGAAGGCAAAATGACTTTAGTAGTGACTGAGGAAATGTCCCAGGTTGAAGGAAAATAATGAAGGGCAAAACTCAGTGAATGGGATGCTGTACCAGAATAGAAATGACATGTTGAAACACTTTTCAAATTTTGAATAGGGTCTGTGGATTGCACAGTAGTGTTCGATCAGTGCTGATTTCCTGTTTTGGACTGCTGAATTAGCATGTGTTAGAGTGTCTTTGTTTTGTAGAAATGCATACTGAAGTTTTCAAGAGGGGATTGGGCAAGGCGTCTGTGACCTACTCTCAAGTGATTCAGAAAAAGAATGGGGTGGGGGAGGTGTGCAAATGTAACAGAATAACAAAAAAATGGTACAAATGTGATAAAAGGTTGAAAACTGCAGATTGTGGGAAAGGGGGATATGGGAGTTCTTTTTACTGACAAGACATGAAGTGACAGGCAAAGGATCTATGATTAGTAAGTTTAATTCACTAATATTGCATTACTGTCAGGGTATTTGCTGTACCTGCCTTTTCAGCATGTCCCTGAAACAGGATTACACATCCCAGCTCACTGGAGTCTGGCTTGACGTGAGACTTGCTCTAAGAGTCATCATGTGGTTCTGCCATCTCTTTTCCTTCTGCCAGGAAAAAAGAATATCCAAAGGCTGCTCCTTTAGCCTAGATCTCAGAGCCAATCCACAGGGGCAGAGCTGCAGCATATGTGAGCCAGAAAGAAACCTTTGTTGTGGCAAGCCACGGAGATTTGGTGGTTATTTGTTACCCACAGCTAACTTAGTCTCGGCTAACTCATAAATTAGCTAGTAAATAACTTGGGTCGTTAGAGTGTGAATATAGTTTATCTGTCTGACATCAAAGTCCATGCTCTTTCCACTTGATATAAAGAATTATTTATTGATTTTAAAACCATTTTATTGATTAAGCTGGGTTTTGTTGTGCTCACCTGAACTGAGCTTGTCCCATTTCTTAGCACTGAGGTAGCATTTGTCTTGTACTCCTTTTTAGTCCTTATTCTCCTTTGCAGCAGAACCATTATATCCAGTAATATTGTAGATAAGATAGCCCAAAAAAATTTGTGACAAAGTACTAAAAAATGCTAAATAAAATATGGCTGAACTAGCAAGAAAGTAAAGGAAATAATCAGAGTATTTACTCAGAGTATTACTCTGAAATACTATGAGACTAAAAATGGAATGAAAACAGAAATCCAAAGAGAAGGACATGAGCAACAAAGCTAATGGTTGTTCAAAGGGTAGATTTGACTTGTAGAGATTAAGGATTATATATATATATATATAATGTATATATACACTATATATTTAATGTATATTAAATATATTATATTAAATATATTAAAATGTTAAATATATTTAATTAATATATTTAATAAATATATAATATATAATCACATATATATACATATATATGATACAGATGCTATATCTTTTTATTTTGAAAGAGTTTAAAACTCAAATAAGTTGCAGAAATAATAGAGAGTTCCTATGTGCCTTTCTCTAAGCTTCTGCAATGATAATATATTATCATAGCACATTGGGAAAACCAGGGAACTGACATTGGTACAAAACTATTAATTCAGGTATATACCCTATTTGAATTTCACTAGTTTTTTTTTTTTAATTTTTTTTTCAACGTTTTTATTTATTTTTGGGACAGAGAGAGACAGAGCATGAACGGGGGAGGGGCAGAGAGAGAGGGAGACACAGAATTGGAAACAGGCTCCAGGCTCTGAGCCATCAGCCCAGAGCCTGACGTGGGGCTCAAACTCACGGACCGCGAGATCGTGACCTGGCTGAAGTCGGATGCTTAACTGACTGCGCCACCCAGGCGCCCCTGAATTTCACTAGTTTTTAACACACTATTTTCGGTGCCAGTCAGTGCCCAACCTTGTGTTACCTCTTAGTGGTACCCTCCTCCCAACCATAACGCTTGGCAACCACTGATCTGTTCTCCATCACCACACTTTGAGAATGGTATATAAATATAATCATACAGTACATAACACTTTAAGACTGTTTTTTTTTTTTCTTTTCACTCAACACAATGTCCTGGAGATCCATCCAAGTTGATGCATGTATCCTTCCTTTTTATTGAGTAGTATTCCACGGCAAGGATGTTCTCTAGTTTGTTGTCTATTCATTCACTGAAGGTTGTTTGGCTTTTTTCCAGTTTTTGACTATTACAAATAAAGCTTTCTATGAACACTCATATACAGAGTTTTGTGTGAACCTAAGTTTTCATTTTTCTAGCATAAATACCCAGGAGTATGATTGCTGGGTGACAGGACAAACGTATATTTATAAGAAACTGTCAAACTGTTCCAAAGTGTCTGTGCCATTTTATATTCCTCCCAACAATGTATGAGATAGCCAGCTGTCTGCATCCTTGTCAATATTTGGTTTGTCAGCACTTTTTATTTTAGCCATTCTAAATAAATAAATTGTGGTTTATAGCTACAATGAAATACTATACAGTAGTGAAAATTAAGGAACCATAGCCATACCCATCATCACTGAAGATTCCCTTCAGTCCTTCACAAGATAATGTATTCTAATAATGTTCAGCTTTTGCTTTCAAAAAGCAGTTTTTATGTCTTGCTATTTGTCAGTATTTCAAGTTATGATAACATAAGGGGTTGGTTATGGAAACTGGGCTCTGAGTCACTGGGGAGGAAGGGTGGAGCTTCAATTTGACTCCAGCCTGGGACACTTATGAAGTAATCAAATAAAATGCACTGGTCACAAATCTACAATATCAGGTACTTCTCATATTTCCCAGGAGTACTCCCCCTCCCCCCACACACACACCTTTTTCATAATCACAGTTGCACCCCTTGAGATCTTATGTTTGATGAAAATCAGAACGTCCCTATGGCTGTCCCTGGCACTGAGTTCCTAAGGACTGTCCAATCACTGATGGTAGCAACCACCTGGGCCGCCCAGCTCCGCGCCCCCCAACCCCCCAACCCCTCCTCCCTTCTCTAAGATCTCGACGGTGACCGATGGGGCAGCTTTCCATTTCAATTCCCCTTCACTCTCTCACCAAAACTCTCAAGTCTGCGCAGGCTTCATCACTCTATTAGAGTGTGTACACCCTGGGCCTTCCAGGCCAAAACATCCTCAGTTGGCCTTCAGCAAAACCAGCGAAGACAGCTAAATTCGGGCCTTAACTGATTTATCGCGCAGCGCTTCTTAACTAACCGGCAGCCCCTAGAGGGGCAGCCTCTCGTCACCGCGTCCACGCCTCGCTAACGCAACAGACAAGGCGCCCGGAAGTGGCGGCCAAGTTCTGACGTCAGCTGGCTGCGCCGAGTTGGCAGTTACCGTACAGTTGCTGGGAGGAGGCTAGAGGTGGAGCCGCTGGGGCCAAGATCATGCCGGACAGCGAGAGGTATTCTGGGCAGCAGAGGCCGCTAGGCTTGGGATGAAAGAAGCAGGGCAGAT
This sequence comes from Puma concolor, assembly GCF_028749965.1. Classification (NCBI taxonomy): domain Eukaryota; kingdom Metazoa; phylum Chordata; class Mammalia; order Carnivora; family Felidae; genus Puma; species Puma concolor. The sequence continues at coordinate 220,084,796 of NC_141667.1, forward strand.
GCAAAATCTGGAGAGCGCGGGGGCCGGGCGGTCAGTCAGCACCCAGACTGGCAGCATGACTGGTGAGTGTCCCGGACCCTGCTGCTGCCACCCCAGCCTTCGCTCTGCCCTGAGCCTCTGCCTCCGACTAACTCCGCTTTCCCTGCCTGCCCCTCTTCGCCTGAGCTTCTGCCCCGGGACGTCTCATTCCCGCCCTAGGCGCTTTCTTGCCTCTGTCACAGGGGAACCAACCCCTGGCCCGGCAGCACCCGCTTTTGAAGTCGCGCTCACAGCCCACCCCTCCCCTCCCCCCCCCCCGCCCCTTTTCCTTCTCCTTTTCCTTCTCCTTCTCCTTCTCCTTCTCCTTTTCCTTTTCCTTTTCCTTTTCCTTTTCCTTTTCCTTTTCCTTTTCCTCTCAGGACCTAGAGCTGGGATCTCGAGTATTGAGCTTGAAAATTCCGTGCTTTTGACTTGATTTCCAAATTAACCACACGTGACGCTTTCCTGTATTTCAATGCCTTGCCAGCAAAGGTCACCTCAACTGCCCTTTTTGCAAACCTCAATTTAAAGAAAAGCTTGCTCCACGTTGACATCAGATGCAGGGACTTCTCATAACTTCCTTTGGATTGTTCCCATAGTTACTTGTATCAATTGTGCCATTTTTACCCTTGACATGTGAGGGCCGGAGAAAGGGCCCAAGTTTGAAAAGTGCCAGAGGAGGTCGCTGAAAGTGAGGTTGTAGCCAGTCTCCTGCCCTTGATTGTCTTGTCCGCGTATCCTTTTTTTCTGCCTCCTACTAATGCAGCTGAGTTAAGGCGTTAGCACCCAAACGGCCTTGAGTATTAGTTCCTATTTTCATCATTAGTAAAATTTTAAAGTGTCTGCCTCTCTTTTGTAGGTCAAATACCAAGGCTTTCTAAAGTCAACCTTTTCACTCTGCTCAGTCTCTGGATGGAGCTCTTCCCAACAGTAAATACAGCCCAAAGACAAAAATCTCAGGTATATTTTGTTTCCATAGTTTTTCTCACTTAGAAAAGCAGTGGTCTAAGATTTGATTGTTTCAGTTTCTGTCACACTTAAAAACAAACCAAAAACCTTAAAATTTGCAAAGTACTTTTGTGGTTTAGTGTGGTATTTGTAACTCATGGCTGTAATAGCTCATCTTTCTAATCTAAAAATAGAATTGTTAACCATCTCAGACTATGCCATGTTTATCAGATATTAATGGTATTTATATGTTGGTTTGGACAATTAGATTACATAATTTATCATTCAGTTGTATACAGTTGATGTTTCACGTGAGTAGTTTTCCTCCTCTCCCACCAAACTAAATTACTTGAAGGTTGAAATCATGTCTTATTTTACCTTATTTTTCCATGTCTTATTTATACCCCTTTAGCATCTACTTTTGTAATAGGTGATCTGTGAGTGCTAATTGATTTCTTGTTCCTAAATAAGTCTCTTTTTTGGATCTCAAAGAGGTGATCAAAACAGATTAGGAATGTATAAAAAGATAGTCCTAGAAGCCAGTGGATTTGAAGCACATACATTCTACAGCTTTACTTTCTCCAGCCCTTGGGCAGCAAGGTGCTACTGTCTCATCATTTTCCTCTGTGCTTTGAGTGGCATGATGGTAGGTTCCCAATGTTTTAGGGGACCAAGGCCATAAGCACAGGATTTGTGCTTTTCTTCTCTTGCAAAATTGTACTTGTATTCTGCATCTGTTTATGGAAGTTTCCAACTTGTCAGTAATTGTGCTGAAAGGTTGTTTCACATATTCCACAAAATGATTTTTTATAAATCCTTAAATTCCCACAGTACTCTTACAAGGTCATTCATAACCGTCTGTTTTTCGTTTTCTTTTTGATGTCTTCATTATGGTGGATATGGCTATGTGCTTGCCACTGGAGATACAAAAAGAAAAGATTTGGTTCTTATTTTCTAACGGAGACTAAAATTAAGCATTTAAACAATTAAGATGCAATTGGATGGCAGAGTCAAGTACCAAGTATAAGCAGAGATGCTACTACGACTGAAGACTGCAGGCCAGGTGCTACATGGGGAAGTGAGGGAAAGATGCACTGGGAAGGCTGCATTTGCACTGAGACATGAAGAATGAGTAGGTATTTGCCAAGCCAAGGGACTCCATATGGAAACATCTGGAGGAGTAAGAGAATTTGTGGTCCTCACGGAGGAGGGTGAAGTTAGGTGGAGGGAAGAGACTAAAGATGAACTTGGAAACGTATACAGGAATCAGCTAATAAAAAATATTGTATGCCTTCCAAGGGAGTTTAGATTTTATAAGTAGGGACCACATTGAAGAATTTTAACAGGGAATTAAGGAATTAACTTATTGACGATTAGAACTTTATCTTTTTAAAGCACTTACAGGTTCACAGCAAAGTTTCCGGGAAAGTATACAAATTTCCTGTGTACTCCCTGTCCCCCTACCCCACGTGATATCCACCATTAACCACATCCTCTCCAGAGTGGTTCATTTGCTACAATTGATGAACCTACTACATTGACACACCCTGATCACCCAAAGTCTACATTTTACTTTATAGTTCAGTCTTGGTGGTGTATCTTCTGTGGGTTTGGACAAATGTTTAATGCATGTAACCATCATTATGGTATCATACAGAATATTTTCATTTCCCTAAAAATTCTCTGTGCTTCACCTATTTATCCTTCCTCCACCCCCAACCCTGGCAAACCACTGATTTTTTTTTTTTTAAGTGTCTCCATAATTTTGCTTTTCCCAGAACATCATATAGTTGGAATCATATATTAGTATGTAGCCTTTTTGGATTGATTTCTTTCACTCAGCAATATGCATTTAAGGTTCCCACATGTCCTTTTCATGGTTTGATCACTGCCTTCTTTTTAGCGCTGAGTAAGATCCATTGTCTGGATGTACACACTTTATTTATCCATTTACCTGCTGAAGGAGATCTTGGTTGCTTCCAAGTTATTGCAATTATGAATGAAGCTGCTATAAATATCTGTATGCAAATTTTTGTGTGGACATAAGTTTTCACTTCCTTTGGGTAAATACCAAGGAGCATGATTGCTGGATTGTATGATAAAGAGTGTATTTAGTTTTGTCAGAAACTACCAAACTGTCTTCCAAAGTAGCTGTACCATTTTGCATTCTCACCAGCAATGAATGAGGGTTCCTGTTGCTTCACATCCTCTCCAGTATTTGGTGTTGTCTGTGTTCTGGATTTGGGGCATTCCAAGAAGCAGGTAGTGGTATCTTGTTTTAATTTGCATTTCTCTCATGACATGTGATGTGGAGCATTTTTTCATATGCTTATTTGTCGTCTGTATATTTTTTTTGGTGAGGTGTCTGTTAAGGTCTTTGGCTCATATTTTAGTCTGGTTGTTTTCTTATTGTTAAGTTTTAAGAGTTCTTTGTATATTTTGGATAAGTGTCTTATATCAGATGTGTCTTTTGCAAATATTTTCTCCCAGTCTGTGGTTTCTCTTCTCATTCTCTTGACAATGTCTTTCATAGAGGAGAAGTTTTTCCTTTTAATAAAGTCCAGTTTATCACTGATTTCTTTCATGGATCATGCCTTTGTGCATCCAAAATGTCATCGCCATACCCAATGTCATCTAGGTTTTCTCCTATGTTATTAATTGGAGTTTTATAGTTTTGTGTTTTACATTTGGGTCTATGATCCATTTTGAGTTGATTTTTGTGAGGGTATAAAGTCTGTATGTATACCGGTATTTACTCTTCCTGAAAAGATGGTATCTCTTGGAGTAGTTTTCTCTTCCAATTCCTATGTGAAATGTTAACATTATTAAAACTGTTATGCATTGTTACTCCCTATTTCTTTTTCTTTTTTTTTTTTTAATTTTTTAAATGTTCATTTATTTTTGAGAGAGAGAGAGAGACCAAGTACAAACGGGGGGAAGGCAGAGAGAGAGAGAAAGAGAGGGAGACACAGAATCCCAAGCAGGCTCCAGGCTCTGAGCTGTCAGCACAGAGCCCGACGTGGGGCTCAGACTCACCAACCGTGACATCATGACCTGAGCTGAAGTCGGATGCTTAATCGACTGAGCCACCCAAGTGCCCCACTCCCTATTTCTTAATCACTCCCTCAACCCTCAGCCTGGCTCCACATATTATTAATGGCTTTGATTTCTCATTTCATTCTGGATCTGGATCCAGCCTTTTTCACTTAACATAGGAAAATGCTTATGCTGTAATACTATTATAAACATTGAAACAGCAACTTAGTCTAATAGTTTACGAATAGCTAGTGGTTTTGTAGTTAGCCTAGCTGGGTTCACATCTGAGCTCCATTTCTTACTAGTTGTGTAATCTTGAGTAAGTAACTTTACCTCTCTCAACTTCCTCATCTGTAAAGTAGGATGTAGCTGGTACATACCATATGGGGCTTTTATGAAAAGTGGTTGAATTAGTATTTATAAAGCTCTTAGATAGTGACTGGCACATACCATGTGCCATATGTGTTTGCCATTATCTTTTTAATGTTTGCATAACAATCCATTGTATTGATGTACCGTGTGTATTCCCTTAGTACTGGACATTTAGATTGTCATTTATTTTTACCAGCTTCAGTATATTTTAGCTTACAACCCCTTCTTTTTTTTCTTTTAATTTTTTTAAAGGTATTTGGTTGTTTTTTTTTTTAATATTTGTTTATTTTTGAGAAAGAGACAGAGTGCAAGCAGGGGAGGGGCAGAGAGAGAGGGAGACACAGAATCTGAAGCAGGCTCCAGGCTCTGAGCTGTCAAGGGAAAAGCACATTTAATTAAAACTTTTAGACTAGAAATCAGCACTATTGAAAATGGCTGCTGTTTTAAAATAATAATTTCTCCTATTGGTTTGGCTTTCATTTTAGTTAAGTTAAACATACCTAATTTCCTGAATATTACCTTAGTATAAGAATTAGAGTAACTGCATTATTGCTTCATTTTTCTCTACACATCATATATTATCCCTGTCTTCCAACTCTTCCCATTGTGTACTCACTGTACTTTTCCAGAACAGTAGCAGATAACATCATGGTTTAGACGGTGGATTTAGGGCTCAGATCCTGGCTCTCCCGTTTATTAGCTGTGTGACCTTGGTCAAATTATTTAATCTCTCTCAGCCACAATTTCCTCATCTGTAAAATTGGAACAATATAGGAGCAACTCTGTAAAGTTGTGAGGATTAAAAGAGATAATTTAGAGCTTGCCACTTGGGAAACACTCACTGTTAGGTATTGTTATTATTATCATTCATGTAATCACCATCACCACTGCTACCATCCACACCCCCACCATTTCACTACCAACATCATCACTTTCTCCACTTCCTGTTCTGCTGGAATAGAAACCTTATTCCCAGGATGTGGCTCTTCTTATAAACTTCTTAGAGGTTATTCCTTTTCTAGCATCCAGCCTTTGTTTTTTAAGACTAAGAGGTTAACATTCACCAAGTTTGCCATTCGCACTTTCAAACTTTCTCTAATTTATTATGTATCCCACCTATTTCGGGGCTCACAGAATTCTGCTGTATCACTCTGTCTTAATTATCTACTCACTTCCTAGTCATTTTCCTGTGTCATAAGCTCTGTAAGGGCTACATCCTAAGCAGCTAGGTCTGTGGCTAGCACAGAGCAAGGATTCAATAAATATTTGTTGAATTAATAAGTGAAGGAGTTTGGTCCCTGGCTCAAAACTTTCTACTTCAAGTTTTACTTGTGGACATCCTTATGTTAGTGTCCTATTGCTTCTATAACAAATTACCACAAAGTTGGTGGCTTAACACACATAGTTATCTTACAGTTGTGGAAGTCAGAATCCTGAAATGGGCCTCACTAGGCTAAAATCAAAGTGTCAGCAGGGCTGTTTTCCTTCTGGAGGCTCTGGGAAGAATCCCTTTCCTTGCCTTTTCCAGCTTCTAGAGGCTGCCCACATGTCTTGGACCATGAACCTCTTCCTCCGGTCTTTAAAGCCAGCACTGGCAGGCTGAGTCTTTCTCATGATGCATCACACTGGCACTAACTCTCTTGCTTCTCTGTTTCACTTGTAAGGATGCTTGTAATTACATTGGGCCCACCAGATAATCCTGCATCTCAGGGTCAGATGATTAGCAGCCTTAATTCCAGCTACAGTCTTGCCATGGTCATGTAATGGAGTCACAGTCTCCAGAGATTGGGACAGGCACGTCTTTGGGGGACCATTATTCTGCCTACCACAATCCATATCTGATACCTTTACTGTGTAGTTTCTTATCTTCCCACTTCCAATTAGTTTATTTCTTCTTCTTTTTTGTTTTTTTTTGTTTTGTTTTTTTGGCATCCTTGGGTGGGCATGAACCAGTTCATTTACTTCTATTGCCCTTTAGTCCTTCTTAGCCATGGCCACACTCTGGACTATTCCTCAAAACTGTCCCAACTCTGAAATCTTAAACTACAGAATTTTATTTTCTGACCATAACTTTCAATCCTTCTGTATTTTAGAAAAGTATGTAGGGGCCTGATTGTAAAGGCCTTACTTACTAGATTAAGTAGTCTGAACTTGAACCGGAACAGTGTGTGAAGTCAGTGCAGACTTCATCAGGAAAAAAAGTGAATGATCCAAAGCCAAGAAAAACAACCTTCAAATAAGAAATACTGAGTTAATTCTGTGTTTTGTGTACTAATCTTTTTTCTCCCTTAATCTGCTTTTAATTAGGAAAAGGAAGAGGGAAAGCATGGACACTTAGGAGATAATGAGGAGGTGGCCAGAATATCTACTGATAAAAAACAGGTGAATTTTTATGATTTGTTAAAAAGACATGTGTTTGTCATAACAAAGCAAAAAGAATGGTATGAAGTAGAATAGAAGTCCCTCTTATACTCAGGTTTCCCATTCCCACTTCCAAGGCAGGTTCTTATATATACCCTTCTAAAAGTTTTCTGTGCATTTACAAGACTATACATGTCTCTCCTGTAAATAACAAAACCAAACAAACACAAATAATTATAGGTTATTCTATAATATGCTCCTACATCTTTCTTTTTTATTTTAATCTTCACACTTAACTCTTGATACATTTCCATATTAGTTTATATAAATGTATTGAGAAACATTCTTATCTGGTTCTCTCGTACTCCAACACATCTTGCTGGTTTAAAGAACACAAGGCCTCTTACACAACGCAAGGCCCTAATTACTATTGACTTAGACCATTTCTCAGAGTTGTGTTTGCAGCAAGCAACCTTGAGGGTTGAGGTAATGTCTCCCTCTGGGACAGAGAGGAGATTTGCTTGCTGTCTGTGATAAAACAACAGAATCCCAGGGTTGGTGTTCTTTTCCTATCACACAACCCATCTGGGTTTCCTGTCCAGAAATCCATCTGGGCCCATCTGCATGGCTCCTATGGGACTTGTGGGCAAGGGAACCATCACAGACACTGTGCTCATTCTGCTTGCTGTGCTGTGAATGACCCAGGAGTTTTCATGTCTTCTGCCAGCATCCATGAAAAGCAGCAGGCTGATATACTAGCTCATAGAAGGGTAAAATGAAAGCCCAGAGCTGGTAAGATGAACTTTGTTCTTTTTAATATTGCATAGTATTTCCTTCTTATTTTAATCTTCTGAGTTTTCCAAAGAGATTTTAATTTATTGGGTGTCTAGAAGAGACAAAACACGTATATTTTGGGAAAAGTTACCTTGATGACTCTAATATACATTCCTGGAGATTTCCTGATTAGTTCTGAGAGTGAGTCTCTAAAGTGACTTGACTCTTCCTGTCCAACAAGAATATAGAAATAATTTGTCTTTGAATATTTAGATACTTTTAATTATAAGAAAGACAAAGGTAAAAAAAAAAAAAATTGACTCACCATTTAATATACTAGATTGTTTACCAAAACAGACTGTGCTCTTTTGCTTATGTTTTTTTAAGTGTTTTTTTGTTTGTTTGTTTTTGTTTTGTTTTGTTTTGTTGAGAGAGAGAAAGAGAGCTCACAGGGGACGGAGGGGCGGAGAGAGAGGGAGACAGAGGATCCGAAGTGGGCTCTGTGCCGGATGGGGGGTTTGAACTCCTGAGATCATGACCTGCGTTGAAGTCAGACACTTAACCGACAGAGCCAGCCAGGTGTTCCTCTTTCGCTTATGTTTTATGTAAAAGCTATGTGACTAAAATTACGTAGATGACTTGCCAAGACGTCAGTGAAGTGAAGCAGTTCAGATCCGGAACAGTGATCCCCTGAAAAGATTTAGTCCTCTGGGAGTTACAGGAAATGGAAGTGCAAAATGAAATGCAGCTTAGGCTTTTATTTGCTTTGTTTTAAGTTTGGATTGGAAAAGCCTTTGTCTCAAACTTGATATTTTGGCCTTAGCTGGAAACAAAATGAAAAATAAAAGAGATTTTCTGAGGTGAAAACTCGACTCTAGACAAAAAGTGATAAACTTAGCCTAAAAGATTATTCTAATAATAAATTGATGAGTACACTTCCAACTTATTACTATACGTTGTTTTTTTTTTTTTTTTTTTTTTAAGTCTTTTTTGGTCAGGGTGTCTGGCTTTATTTCTGTCTGCTTAACTAAGAAAATCTAAATCTAAAATCATCTAATGGCAACCATTTCCATTTGTCACAGTTGGTTCAGTATAATAAAATGAGCTCTAGCATCCTGAGATCTTTTGATAAGGGCTTAGCAGTTCTTTTCTGAAGTTAAACTCACTGGAAGTATTCAGGAGCAGATACTAACATATACTTTGTATTTAGAGGACATAAAACTATTAAGAAATTTGGGGATGGGATGGGGAAAGAGCTCATAAATTCAAGATAAATGTAAAGCTTATTTTAAAAGCCAATATAGATCTTTCATGTTTTAGATATATTTTTGGAAATATATTTTGTAAAAGAAAGAGTTTTGTATTCCTTTTAAGTGTCCTTACAGTTTAGGAAATGTTCGTTTAGCCCAGAAAGGGAATTCTATAAAACTTTCTCTATTCTTTCCTTTTTAGGCATTTCACAGAATATCATTCTCCATAGTTGCAGACATTTATACTCATAGCTGAAACCTGAAACTTGACTGTTAATATAGCTTTGTTCTAAGATGTTTAAAGTAATTTCAAATGTGTCCTGTTGGGGTAACTGTAGAGTAAAATCCCTTTGAAAGGAAGTAGGGAATAATGAGTACCCTATTCTCAGTCTAAATTCCCCTCATGTTGTAACAATCTGTCCCAAAGCCAACATTCAGGTTAACATTCTATACCTCAGAGACCTTTCCTGTGAAAATGGCATAAAACTATTTTGTGCCGTACATTGAACTGTTTTTTAACTTAGTCTGTTTTATCTGATATTATCATTGTTACACCAGCTTTTTTTATTAGTATCAATGTAAATTAGGACACTTTAGCTTTAATTTCATACCTCTTTAGAATCCCAGCCCATCCCCAGCCTCCAGGGCTTAAAAGCAGAGTCAGCTTTTAAGCTATGGGTAGGATACTGCTGAGGTAGCTCAGGCTTCCGGCTCTGGCTCTGGCTTTGAGTTCTCTCTTCCTTTGTAACACCTCAGGGTGAGTCTTTCTTCCTTTTGAACTTGACTGTACACTTAAAACCTTTTTTTTTTATTGTAAAATCTGTATATTTGTAGGAGGTGGGACCTAACCACATTAGTCTAGACTGCCATAGTGCTAAAAATGGGTAGAGCCAGTTTTTAGAAAGAAGTTGAGAATTCTCTTTATTTAGTCAGTATTTTAACTGACTTAACTTTTAACAGTTAAGATGACCTCTGCTTTAGTTCTGCCTTTTACCACCTGTGGATCTTTTAGAAAGTCACATAATTTCTCTGGGCTTCATTTATCCATGTATAGAATCATAGGGTTTTCTAAATTTTTCCTTATTACCATGTAGAAGCTTAGTACTAAGTAGTTATGGACTAGGTGGTATAAGAAGCAAGCAAATTGACTTGGCTCTTGCCCTTTACTAGGTTAAAGTGTATTCATTTTTCAGTAGGACAAATTAATGATAATTAAATCCTTCATTGTTTGGTTAAGAAAGCCTAGATTTAGAAAATTTCTGGTATAAAGCTAACATTCAGAAAAGTTTTTGGACCTAATGAGAAATGTGCTTTTGTTCAAACTGTGTCCAGATAAAGAACTAAACAAAACTTTCAGTTTATTAATAAATCAAGTATACTATACGATATGATTATTACATATGTTAAAAACCAAAACTCAACTGAGAAAATATAAAGGTCTACTTGTTTTATTCAATGATTCATGAATCGGGCAGCATGTCATATAATAGAGAGGAGCTCTGCAAAGCTGTAAAAATAGGAGACTTCTACAGGCAGAAGGGGCAAGAAAAGGAAGTTGCTAGCAAAAAGTGGATTGCTTCAGCCAAGGTCACATTCTTTTGGGGGACTACAGGAGTCTACCAGGTGGATTTCCTTACTAACTGACCAGGAAATTCCAGTCTGGCGAAAATGCAATTGGGTTAGGCATTAGGTGACAGTCTGGTGATGTGGACTTGGCACAAGTGACTCCCATTTGGGGCCTGTTGTCTCTTGGTCGACTCCACCTGAGAGATGTGATCAAAACTTAAGGCATTAGCGCCACCCCTAGCTATTGCTCTGAAATTCTTGCAGTTTTGCTGATCCTCTGTGTGGTATTCACACACCATGGGTTCTGTTTTTGCTTTTGGTGGGTTTTTTTTGCTGAATCTTTGTGGTGTTCACAGATCATGACTTTGGGTTCACATTTTTAAAGTCAGTTATTGTCTTCATTTCTTTTCTGATATTCTGGTCTGAAGGAGATGATTTGTTTGGTGGTTAGCGGCTGTGAGCACACATTGAAAGCTGTATTTGAGAGAATACAGTGTGCCAGAGAGGCTACTATGATTATAGGCAGGGTAATCCCCCAAATCTGGAGTGTTTTTGGAGCTGTGGTTCCCCAGCACCCAAATCAACCAAAATTAAATAAGTTAAAGGAGTGTTGAGGGAGATACTTTCTTTTCTTTTTTAATTAAAAATTTTTTTTTCAATTTTATTTTTTTTACCTTGAAAGAGAAAGAGAGAGTAGGGGAGAGGCAAAGAGAGAGAGAAGAGAGAGAATCCCAAGCAGGTTCCATGCTGTCAGCACAGAGCCCATTGCAGGGCTTGAACTCACAAACCATGAGATCATGACCTGAGCCAAAATCAAGAGTCAGACGCTTAACGGATTGACCCACCCAGGCACCCTGCAAGGATACACTTTCTTAAGCCAAGTGGCTTGTTCAGTGGTTTTATGCAGCTGAGTTTCAACTTCCTCAGAAGTGTTAAGTGCCATAAGTAGTGTTGTTCACAGCACAGATACCTCCTTGTTCAGCCAAAAGATAATTAAGGGCAATCCTGTTTCCAAGAACGACTTTAGTCAGAAGGTCTAAGGATTTTTGGGGGTAGCTATTTTTTTTTAGCAACAGATTCCGTAATACTTTAAAGAGTTGAGGAGATTCCTTATCACAGCCTCATTTGTACTCACTCCTAACCAGGGAAGTGGATCTGCCAAAGGGAGCTAATTTTGACTCACATGTGCTTCCTGGTAATTCCCGTTTGAGTCTGAAAGGTTTGAACCTGAAAGGTGAGCCATGGAGGCCAATGCAATTTAAGGCTATGTAGAGTGTACAGGCAGCATCAGGGCAAGTCCACAGTCATTTGGAAGTTGGACTAACCCCTTTGTAATGGCCTGAGATATCTTTCAAGGCCCAAGCAAGGCAAAACGTGGACAGAAGAATCATAAAGACCTCATCTGTAAGAATTAGGTAAAAGGAGAATCAGACGGGAGGAGGAATAAAAAGAAATGTTTTGGATCTGATGTCTTGGGAGAAGGCAGTATACCTCAATGTTGGCTCCTTCTCTTCCTAGTGAATTTGATTTTGATGTCTTCAGCTTTGCACAGGACCATATGTCAGGTGCAGCCTTCTTCAGCTGTGACATATGTACCCAGGGGTCAAGTCCCTGATATTTCGTTGCCATCTGGAGAGTGAGGAGGACCTAGTATAATCTCTTCTAAGGAGATTCAAGGGCAGTCTTTGTTCTTAGTAATTCCAAATCAGAAGCATGGGAGAAAGTTGGGAATGTTATTTTGGAGAGTCATAGCCGGATATTTGAGGTAACTAGAATCGGGATCTAGTCCAGTTTACAGGTATAGAACAAAACCTCAAAGACTAAAGAATTAGAATCTAATACAGACAAAGGTGCAAACATACTTTTTCTCTCTACTATTACTCCCATATTTTAAAAGATAATTACAGTAAAATTAATTTGTTTTCATTAAACATGGCCTTATTTACATAAGTACAGCAAAAATAGTGATTGACCATATAAGCTCTTTTTTCATACGGCTTTGCAGAAACTTCTCATAAGGAATCTCAGATTGAGCTCTTAAAAACCTCTGAGGCCAGGAAACTAAGCCAAGGACTTGCCATCAGATTTTATCTACAGTATCTATAGTTGGGGTGAATTTCTCTTTCCTCAGGTCCCCCCAAATATCCTGAAGTTCCCAGGCCTGCCAAGAAGGCCTTACTTACCTGTTAAGACAGCTGGGAACTCTTTAAGCAAGGTACCAGGCTGGTCTTTCCAAGTAGTTCCTTAAAGCTGTCTGGTCATATTTGAGTCTATATTCAGTCTATACTGTCTAATCTTTCCGATTGTGTTATAAGGAGACCAGATTCTCATTGAATTTATGCAAATAACTGACTAAATTGCCATGGAAAGAATACTTAAGTTTCCAAATTCTGGAGGGGTCAGATAAGGAGAAAAATGTTTCATCTTTGTATACAATGGTATACTATATCAAATTGCTTTAAGTCATACATAACTTAAAAGAAAGGTTTCCTTAAATTTGGAAAAACAGGACCAGCAATGCTTTAAACAAAAAGTTGTAAAAAATTATAATTCTCCTTGTCAGTTCATTCAGTCCTATGTATTAACTATTTGTTCTGCTGGATTCCAGTTTTTCCAATAGTTCAAGAAATTTTTACCCAGTTCATTTTTATTTTATTTTTAACATCTTTTAAAATTTTTTAACATTTATTTATTTTTGAGAGACAGAGAGAGACAGGGGAGGGGCAAAGGGAGAGGGAGACACAGAATCCAAAGCAGGCTCCAGGCTCTGAGCTGTCAGCACAGAACACGACGTGGGGCTCAAACCCACAAATCATGAGATCATGACCTGAGCTGAGGTCAGATGCTTAGCTGACTGAGCCACCCAGGCGCCCCTACCCAGTTCAGTTTTATGATCTTAAAGCTATCAGAAACCTATGCTTGTCAAAGTGCTTTCCATGAATCTCCTTGAAGATGAAGCTTTTCCAGGAACACTTTTGCAAAAGCATCTGAGTAAAACAATAACTAATGTAAATGACAGAAGACTTAAAAATGCCTCCTTGTTAATGATCTGATGAGAGCTCATTACAGGGTTGTTGCAAAGAAATTTGGTTATTTCTGTGACCTACAACATTTTAAGATAAAACTGGAATTATGACTGATAAATTATACTAGGACATATCAGATGCCAGGAATTTTATACGGTTTGGGGAACACTTGTAACATATACCTGCACAAATACATTAAAAAGGCTTCGTGTTACTTCTCATTTGACAGTGCTTCCCATGAAATTCAGCATATCATGTAAGCCTAATTATCCTAGTTTAACATCTCTCTCTTTCTCTTTTTTTTTTAAATAAGGAGAAAAAACAATTCTTTTGTGATTTTCCAGGGACTTTCTGAAAAATCCCAGAGTTAATTCTAGGCCAAAAAAGACTTCATTTAGAATTTTATTTTTATTTTTATTTTATTTTATTTTATTTTATTTTATTTTATTTTAGGGGGGAGTTTGTCACAAATATCAAAAGGTTTTAAAACACTTAGTCAAATCGGATCATAAGTCACTGAAATAACTCTTATTTACCTACTTTAACCACCGTCATAATTAAAGACTTCGAAGGTAAATACAGAAGTTAAATAGTTGTAAAAAAAATTAGTTCTTTTAATAGCAAAGAATCAACTTTTTTTAATTAATCAAAGACGTGGTAGAGACAACCAAAACATGGGAGATTATTTTTTATTTATTTATTTAAAAAAAAAATTTTTTTTTTGACGTTTATTTATTTTTGAGACAGAGAGAGACAGAGCATGAACGGGGGAGGGTCAGAGAGAGGGAGACACAGAATCTAAAACAGGCTCCAGGCTCTGAGCTGTCAGCACAGAGCCCGACGGGGGGCTCGAACTCACGGACCGCAGATCATGACCTGAGCCGAAGTCGGCTGCTCAACCGAGTGAGCCACCCAGGCGCCCCGAGTGTCCAACTCTTAATCTCAGCTCAGATCTTGATCTCAGGGTCGTGAGTTCAAGCCCTTGGGCTCCGTGCTAGACATGAAGCCTACTTAAAAGAAATTTTTTAATTAAAAAATTAAAAAAAAAAACTTCATTAAACTTGTTCTAATCTTAGCCAGCTTGATCACACACAATATTCCTTTCCAAAGACTCCTTTTCTACAAATATTCTATAACCTTTTTGGTATCCCTTCAGATTTTGTTCTCCGTCTTTCCTCTTTCCCATTCTGAAATAACTAGTCTCACTATAGGACAAAATTACTTGCTTTCCCTCAACAAAAAATGCATGTCCATTCCTCATGCCTTCTTTTACTGAAAACACACATCCTACTTTCCTTTGCACATGGAGATTTTTTTATTATTATTTCTAGTAGCTTTAATTAAATATATTAGAATTTTTAAACCCTTAAAGACCTTAATTTCTAATAAAAATAAAGAAGTAAACAATTGTGAACTATCTTTTACATTAACATTCTGTGGCTTGGCAAATTTATAAGTACTTTTCATAATTTCTAAAAATGTAGACCTTCTCATAGTAAATTTTTCAGTGTGACACAAAACGTGTTTACTAACAAACCCCCCCAAATCTGTAGTTCCTCTATAAAAGGAAACTAAAAAGTAGATAAACCTATGTCTAGTAATGAATGTTCCAGTGTTTTATGTTATTTGGAAATAATCTAGATATTCAATGACTATCCATCGTTTAATTTAACTTAGCAAAACTTCAAGGTTTCAGGTTACCGAAAAGATTTGGGGAAACTATTTAAAAAGTTTACCCAAAAACTTTCATCTCACTTACATCTATTTAGTTCACTTCTTTTGAGCAATTATTTTTGGATTGCTTAGGAAAATTTCATCATTCCAAGTTATTTTTCTACCTGACAGATTTTGTAACAGAGATGACATGAAATTATTTGACTAGTATAAGGAGGCTGAATGAAGTTGTATGACTGCTTTATATTCAGTGTTGAGAACTCTAAAGACATGTCTATGTTAATTAAACCAACAAGCTTAAATAAGCCTTAATACTGAATGTTTTCCCAGATCATATGAACCTGAAAAGCATTTGGGTTTAGTTTCGATTATATTTTGGAGAATTTTGTGAATAATCGATACAAATGTTTAATTTTCTTTAAGCCAGTTAAATAGAGCTCTTTTACAAATTAATTTTGTCAATACTATCCAGAGGTAGAAAATACCACACATCTACAATACATATACATAGATGTACTTAAATATATAGACCAATGCAAACAGAGACCTTATAGCTTTCATTTTAAGATTGTAGCCATGAGACAGGTATGGTAATGCAAAACTCACTAGCTTATAAAAGAACAGTTGGAATAAGTTAAATTTACCTATTCAGATGGCTGAATCTTTTTCTGTAATATTTGGGGAGATGACATTGAAGATTTGTATTTGACCTTGACAAGCAATTTTATGAAAGCTGTCAACTAGATTTTGGGCAAGGGACCTTCTGTGGCAGTTTGTATTGATAAAAAGCCTCCCTCCACCCCGCTTTTTTTCTTCAGTCTTAGGAAGTGGGGATGGTTTAGATCAGAGTTCCTGGGGAAAACCCGGTAAAACATGTACATGTCAAAGACACAGGGAAAGAACGTAAGTTCCTCCAAAACTACTTACAAGCTTTTGAGATAAATGCAGGAGATTTGGGGACTGGTAAAAAGGGTAGGTGGACTTTGAATTGATTTTAGAGCTGCATTTCTGGTTTTGCAAAGATCTGTAAGATAAGAACAGGTGCTTTTAATTTCTCAAGGAATTGGATTGTAACTTAAATGATATCACAGGTTGGTCCACCCATCCAACCACATTATTTTCAATATGCTTTTTATATCAGGGAAAATATTTCCAACGAAGGTGGAATTCAAAAGATTTCTATGTTCTGGATTTCGAGTTGTTTGTAATGTTTTAGTAAACCCACAAAAGCTTGGGAAGGTTTTTTTTCTTTTCGTCTGTATTCATAGTTTGTATTTTAGCTTAGGGGAGAATACCTAAG
This sequence comes from Puma concolor, assembly GCF_028749965.1. NCBI lineage: Eukaryota > Metazoa > Chordata > Mammalia > Carnivora > Felidae > Puma > Puma concolor. The sequence goes on from NC_141667.1 coordinate 220,101,121, forward strand.
AAAAACTCCTGTCAAGCATTGAATACCAGCTTTTAATCTGTCCAACTTCCGATCACAGGACTAGCTACTTAAAAACATCCTTTGGGGCGCCTGGGTGGCGCAGTCGGTTAAGTGTCCGACTTCAGCCAGGTCACGATCTCGCGGTCCGTGAGTTCGAGCCCCGCATCGGGCTCTGGGCTGATGGCTCAGAGCCTGGAGCCTGTTTCCGATTCTGTGTCTCCCTCTCTCTCTGCCCCTCCCCCGTTCATGCTCTGTCTCTCTCTGTCCCAAAAATAAATAAACGTTGAAAAAAAAAAATTAAAAAAAAACAAAAAAAAAACAAAAAAAAACCCATCCTTTTAAATACCTTGTCAATTTTTAGCTGAGACAAACAGTAAATATTCCTAGCAGTTTTAAATAACTCCTTGGACTCCAGGAGCATCCCCAGAGAGGGTGCAAAAGATCTTATTTTCTCATACTGGTTACTGTGGACAGAGATCCAGGAGAACAGACTCTGGTAAGAGTTCTCACACCGAGGCAGCTTCTGCCAGTTTTTCCTAGGATACATCTGCAGGCTCCTAGTGGAGTGTGAAGTAGGGTGTAGCTTTGGTATCTTCCAAAATTTGGCAAGGTTTTCCAGTAATTTTAACTTCACTTTCCCTTGGCTGTTTAAGGGAATAAGGTAGCAATTTACCTGACACTCCCTCAGAGTCGTGTCACCTCTCCTTCAAGCGTAGAGACAAGGGTGTGTGTAAGCCACCAAATTGGTGGACTTTTGTTTATGGTGCTGCAGTCTTCTCCGAGTGGAAAGATGACTCAGGATTACTGAAGTGAGTACTCAAATAAGGGAGGATAGAGGGGAACGGCAGGAGTTACCTCAGTCTTACAGTCTTATTTTATGTACCTTTTGTGCTTTTAATTTTTCATGAGCCTTTTGCAACAAATCTTTCAATGAAGGTATTTTGGATTTTTGAAGCCTTTTGAAGGCTTCTGCATGCAGGTTAAAACAGGTGCTTACCATCCTGTTGGTTTGATTTAGGAACTCTTACTTTTTGAATGATCTTAACTAATTTGACCATTCCTCATAATGTCCATTGTGTTCTAGGTTGTAATTTACCTGAGGGCTTATAGCAGTTTGCTAGGACCCTACCCAAAAATGGAGTTGAACCCATATTTTCTGTCCAGCCATAGCTAGTGGTAAATGGGGTACAACCCACATTTCTGTCTGGCCATATTTTGGGGCCCCCAAACTGATGGTTACCAAGCCAACTTCTTAAGGACACGAAATAAGCTTAGTAAGATTTTGTCATTTTGTAAATGTTTATAGCTTCCAGGGTTATAGTTTTTAGACTTAAAATAAGCAAGTGTGCCAGAAGGTGGTATGCTTTGGAATTTAAGGATCCCTTTCTCTCTTTTTCTTTTTTAAGCTAAGTGGGTTTCTCAGAGGCAGATTAATGCCTAAGAGGACATGCTGCTGGGTTGGGGATTGTGTGGTGTTTTACACTGTGCCTAGTTGCACCAAAATTTGCTGAGGTTAGTGGGCGACCTAGTGTTAATGTAACAACTGTCTTATCCTACCCCAGGGATCTTAGAGTTAGGTGGTCAGCTAATAGCTTTTAAGTGCTGAACCATGTCTACCAACTTTGCAGCTTTTGGTCTCCAGGATTCCAATCAGCAGTAGAGTTTATCAACACAAAATGAGACAGACATTTTCACCTTAATGCACCAGCAGGAACCAAAAGGTGTTCCCCCAACCTGGCCAAGAGACAGGCCAGTACACACCATGGCCAAATCTCAACCAATGGGGACCATAGCCTGGGATTCCACACAACAGGAAGCTATAGATTGAACCAGGAGTTCCCAGTGTGGACTCTGGGGGCTAATCAAGGGCTGGGATTTCCAGTCAAATGGGGAATTTTGGACTGGAAAGCTGATCAGATTAGCTCAGTGCCAAGAGAGCAGAGCTCAGAACCAAGAGGAACTTACTGTGTGGCCCTTAGAAATGGCAAGAAGGACAGAGAACTCAAAGGGCTTGAGGGTATCACGTTTGTGTTTCTTGTTGTCCCCGAAGCCATTGGAAGTTTTCCTTTGGATCCAAATGCTCCCACCAAATCTGTTAAAAAAAAAAAAAAAAAAAAATTCAACTGCGTAAATTTAAAGATCTACTTGCTTTATTCAATGATTCATGAATTGGGCAGCATCCCATCTAGTAAGTAGAGAGGAAATCTGCAGAGCTGTGAAAACGGAAGACTTCTACAAGCAGAAGGGGTGGGAAAAAGAAGCTACTAGCAAAAAAAGTGGATTGTTTCAGTCAAGGTCACCTTTCTTTGGGGGACTGAGGGAGTCTACCAGGTGGATTTTCTCACTAGCTGACCAGGAAATTCAAGTCTGACCGGTTATTGTATTACTGGGAGAGGATGAAACTGCAATTAGGTATTAAGCCTCAGTCTGATAACAGGGGGTTAGCACAAGTGACTCCATTTGGAGCCTGTTGTCTCTTTTTTAACAGACGTTAAAACTAATACATTATTATTTTTTATCTTAATGTAGGTGAAGAGAACTGGCCTTGTGGTGGTGAAAAACACGAAAATTGTTGGTCTCCATTGTTCTAGTGAAGATTTACATGCTGGGAAAATTGCTCTTATAAAACATGGGTCAAGGCTGAAAAACTGTGATCTTTATTTTTCCAGAAAACCATGTTCTGCTTGTTTGAAAATGATTGTAAATGGTAAGTGTAGATAAGGCTTGGTTGGGGATTAATAGTATTTATCTAAGAATAATCAAGATAAATTGCTTTCACACCACTGAGATAATTTAGAACTATAAATACATATCAGAATACAGTTGGTACACTGTAAACAGTGTCAGAAAACGAATCTGGTCTCTGCCCTGTTACTACCTAATTAGATGATTCTTCATGTGTTAGTAAACTAATGCTAGCTGCTATAAGAAACACCAAAATTTCAGTGGCTTAATATACTAGACCTTTATCACCCACGTAATAGTCCAACATAGGTGCTGCTGAACAACAGGCAGCTTTTCTCCGTGTGGCTGATTCACAGGTGTTGGCATCTTCTGTCACATTGCTACTGTTGTCTTCTAGAGCCTTGAGTCCTCTGCATCCAGAGGCCGACTGAGACAGAGCATAGAGAAGGCATGCCTTCCCCCCAAAAACGCTGGCCCTTCTTTTCACATCCACTGTGGGCTCTGTAGTTCCTGGCTGAACAATCTCCCAATGATTGTTCTGTACTTCAGAAGGAGAAGCACAGATGGTTAATGTTTAACTATCTCTGCTACATCAGACCACTCACTAAAGCTCTTTATGCTTATGATTCTATTTTTTTTTAAGTTTATTTATTTATTTTGAGAGAGAGAGAGAGAGAGAGAAAGAGCGAGAGTGCATGCACACAAGCAGGGGAGGGACTGAGAGAGGAAGAAAGAGAATCCCAAGCAGGCTCTGTGCTCAGCATGGAGCTCGACGCATGCCTCAATCCCATGAACCATGAGATCATGACCTGAGCCAAAATAACCAACTGAGCCACCCAGGTGCCCCTTATGATTCTATTTTGTAGCCAGGTAAGTATGCAGGCATTCTCCCATTTAAAAAATATTATATCTTTTACATATTTTAACTGAGATATTTTAACTGAGAATATGAATTATATATTTGGTTTTCATCCCATTCCTGGCACAGAGCGACTAAAAGCCTTGGAATTTCTGGAGTAATGAGAGTGATAGAGGTGTCTTGTTATTCCTGACAAGCCCCCTTCAGACACACCTGACTTTGTTAGAGAAGTGGCTTTTGGGAAACACCACTGATGGGGGCCCGGTTGCCAGGGGAGCTAACCAGGTGACTAGAGCGTTGGAAATCTCAACCTCACTCCTCAGACCTCTTTGGAAGGAAAGAGGGACTGGAGTTTGAGTTCAGTTACCAGTGTCAGTAATTTAATCAGTTGTGCCTCTGTAATGAGGCCTTCTTAAAAACCCAAAAAGATGGGTTTGGAGAGCTTCTGGGGAGAAATAAAAGGGCTTACATAGTTATTAATCCTCTTCTTCAAGTTGCTGTTTGGGTTATTTGTGTTACAATTTAATGTAACACATCAAATACCAAATGAGTGATAGAGGCTGTTAAGTAATACCTGAACTGAGAAGCAAAATAGTGATCCATGCAGGTTGGCATGTTATGAAAGGCTGGGGCTTAAGCTGGATCTTGATGGGTCAGATGTAGAGGAGGAAGAACACATTCCTGGTGAGGGGGACAGCACATGTGAGGTCATCAGTTTGTGAGAAGCAAGGTTTTGGGAGTCAGTGGTTTGAAATGGAGAATTATTATTGGTAAGAATAGTGGCAGATGGTTTAAAATGATAGGTTGGGACTTTAGTGGAGAACTTTGAAAAACTGTATGGCCTTTGGGCTTTGTCTTATAGAACAGAGTTCCTACACTTGTTTTGAGGGAGAGCTATTTTTATTTACATGAAAGTCTTAAGACTAAAGACCAGATCCATAGTAAAGGCAGTGCCCTTGAGCTACAGGTGGAAGCACTTCCAGAAGAAATGGTCACATGGCTAGAGCCTACTGGCCTGCAGCAAGTATTCAAGCAGGTAGAGCACAGATACCACTGGGTTCTATAGTCTTTTCCCTGCTGTTATGAGTAGAGAGATAGGTATGAGAGTGGTGGGGACAGTTTTTCCGTTTTCTTTTTTTTACCAATTGATTGTGCAGATTGGATATTCATTTTACTTAGGTCACTTGTGTTAATTGACCTATAAACCCTATTATTAATAATATGGAGCCACTGAACCTTCTTGAGCAGGATGTAACATGATTAAAATTTCTATTATTACTTTTGAATTTTTTATTACTGAATTGAAACACGGAAAGATAGGAGGTTGAGAGCTCATTAGGCCGGGTGTAAACGTGGTATAAAATAGGTGGAGATGGTGGCATTGATATAGAAAGAAAAGAATGTGAAAAGAGCAAAATATGTGTTGACTGATCTCTCCTAGAGTCAAGGGAGAAAAATGAATAAAACGTAGTTGTGTTTTGTGCTAAGCTGACTATGCTGGAAGCCCTCTTAATAGCCTCAGAGCTGTTATAGAATCAGAATTAGAAGGAAAGAATTAGAAAGATAGGGGAGTGCAAGTAACTCACCACTGCTTCATGTCTTTGATTTAAGACGTTTGAACCTGGGAAAACAAATGAAGTGTGGAAAATCAGGAAGGACCTACCATGGAAATGCTTTCGTGTTAGTACTAAGCCCATATATAAATAAAATTGCAGTTATCGTAGGCTTATATATTTTATCTTGGGAAGGGTCATGGTTTAGCCCCATGCTATAATGAAGTTATTAAGTCAGTTTAAAGGAAACGTTTCTTAAGCATGGTGGTTCTCAAAATGTGGTTTTTGGATTCTTGATGGTCCACAAGATAAAATTGTTTTCATAATGATACTACATTTATACTAATAGTACCAAAACAATGATGAGTAAAACTACTGTTGCCGTAGTATGAATCAAGCTGATAGTAGTCCTTGTACTCTTCAAGGCCACGAACTTGGAGTTAAAAAAGAGGGTTTCATGCGGTGCCTCAATGACTCAAATTGGTAAAGTGTCTGAATGAATTTCGGCTCGGGTCATGATCTCACAGTTGGTAAAATCAAGCCCTGCATCAGTCTCTGTGCTGACAGCATGGAGCCTGCTTGGGATTCTCTCTCTGCCCCTTCCCTGCTTGTTCATTCTCTCTCTCTCTCTCTCTCTCTCTCTCACTCTCTCTCTCTCTCTCTCTCAAATAAGTAAATAAATAAACTTTAAAAAAAAAAGAGTTTCATGTAAGAATGTCTGTGATGAAACAGTAAAAATTATTAATTTTATTAAATCCCAACCCTTGAGTACACATCTTTTTAATATTCGGTGTGAAAAAAATGGGAGGTGGGCCTAAAGCACTTGCCCTACAAACCTGAGTATGAAGGTTGCCTGAAGGAAAACCATTTACTGGGTGCAGCTGTTTGAGTTATTGTATCCAAACTAACTGGAGTTTATGAGGCAGATCCTTGGTGGAGTTGTCACACAAAGGAAACTATTTGCAGCAAATAAGGGGCTATGGGCAAGCACTGAGAGCTGGTATCAGCTGGATGGGGTCTTGGGCTTCTTATCTCTGTTAGGGAGTGCAGGGCCTTGTTTACTTTTGAAACAGCACTGTGAGTTTTTACCACTGAATTATTGTGACTGAAATGATTAGGCTATTTTGGTAGAGATTGTTAGTTTTTGCATTCCCTTTGTTCCCTTAAAATCGTTTGCATTTTTTAAAAAATTGTTTAATGTTTGTTTATTTTTGAGAAAGAGAGAGAGCGAGACAGAGTGCGAGTGGGGGAGAGGCAGAGAGAGAGGGAGACACAGAATCCCAAGCAGGCTCCATACTCTGAGCTGTCAACACAGAGCGCCACACGGGGCTTGAACTCACAAACCGTGAGATCATGACCTGAGCTCGAGTCAGAGGCTTAATCTCTTAATCAATTGAGCCACCCAGGCACCCCTTAAATCCATTTGCATTTCTTTGCAATTCTGACACTTCCTAAGAAGTTCTGCAAGAAGTGCTGGGGAGACTAGAGCTGGTAAGGCATAGATTGAGGAGCAGAGCTAGGGGCCTAAAATGACTTCTCTTTCTTTTTCTGGGGACCCCTAACTCTTTATGCTTATGTTATGAACTGAATTGTCCACTTTTTTTCATTGAACACACTGTGAACTAACAAACTTTAATTCTTTACACTTGGCTGTTTGGCAGCATTCTCTCAAAACAACGGATAGTATTTGTTAATAATAAAAGTTGAGTCTTCAAGGGGCACCTGGGTGGCTCAGTTGATTAAGCATCCAATTCTTGGTTTCGTCTCAAGTCATGATCTCACAGTTCATGGGTTTGAGCCCTGCTTAGGATTCTCCCTCTCTCTCTCTGTCCCTCCCCCACTCATGTGCATGCACTCTCTCAAAATAAATAAAACTTAAAAAAAAATTGAGTCTTCAAGTGAAAATTAGAATTTTGAAAAACTCATATCCACCATCATGAGCAACATGTAGCTTCCCGACACTTAAAGACTCTTCTGATGTGATATCAGTGATGGTAATATTAATGAATAGGACTTTTTTTTTTAATATTATAAAATCAGTAAACCAGTATTTCCAAATGTCCAATGCATGGTGCTACGAAGTCATGCATGAGCGAAAGTGCCATTCTAAGTGCACAATAAACGAATGGACTTTAGCATAATTGTACAAAAAGTCTGTTGTTATATTCCAGATTCCACATTGTAACTAACCTTTAAGAAATTATCCCTTGTCAAACTTTTATGTAGTATGAAAGAAGAAAATTCACTTACCTGAAATGGCTGTTAAAATACTCCTTTTTCAACTACACATCTTTGTGAGGCGGATACTTTTCATATACTTCAGTGAAAACCTATGACAACAGATTGAAAGCAGGAGCAGATTTGAGAACCCAGCTATCTTCTGTTAAGCTAAATAATAAATTTGTAAACATTTAAAACAATGCCATTCTTTTCAACTAGTTTTTGTTGCTGTTTTGGGAAATACATGTTGTTTTTGTTTTATTAAACTGTTATTTATATTAATATATAGTAGGTTCTCTGTTCCTTTAATGAATTAATAAATATTTTTTGAAATTTGTTTGAATTTTCTGATACAGTAAATATCAGTAGGTACCATCTACATAAACAAAGCTCTTCGGGGTTCTCATTAATTTTAAGAGTGTAACGTCTGAAACAAACCAACAAATCTGAAAACCTCTGCTGTAGCATTTGCCACTGGTACATGAACATTTGTCCAAAGACTAGTCATCCTCTCTTCTCCTTAAGTCAGGATTACTAGAAGCAACCAGATGCTTAGATGAAAGATTGACTATCACTACTGAGTAGGAAATGGATTATGAGAACTCCCAACAGGGGGAAGGTGAAATGCAGCCACCGGAAACTTCTAATATTAGCTCCAAGGCCTTCAGAATTGATTTATAACCCAAGCCACAGTAAGACTCAGGAGTAGCAGGGAGTAGATAGAAATGTGCACTTGTTCAACTAAGATTTTTTAGTTCATCTGTTACTTTGAATGTAGGACACCCTATGGGCCATCTGTCTTTTCGCTTCTGGGCACAATCGTAAAAAGTCTCTTTCCTAGCTGAAATTGCAGGAGATATTAGCAAAGGGGTCTCTTTGTAAACGACTAATTAATTAATGAACATTTGAATGCTTAATGCTGTACTCTGTATAAGGCATCTCATTGTTCCCTCTCAAATGCAAAATATTTTTTTCATCTGTTTGTAATCTAGTTTTGTTTTCTATTTTGTAAATTGTCTGATCATATCATTTTGCCTCTCTCGAGGCCTTATTGTTCTTGTCAATTCATATGTGCTGTTAATTAATTAAAATCTTCTCTGTATATTAAAGATTACTAACCTACTGTCACATTGAAAATTCCAAGTTTATTGTTTTGTTTTTAATTTTGTGGACTTAAAAAAATTAATATTGTTTCCCCATCCCCCCCAACACACGCACGCGCACACACTGTTGCCCTCACATTATTTTAGCCATTTAGATTTTTTCTATATTTTTACTGTTTTAAACAGTGCTGCACTAAATATATGCATGCATGAATTTTTTCTGTTTCTGTTTAGAATAACTTTTTAGAGTAGCTTCCCAGAGGAAGAATTCAGAGCATAGGTACATTTTTCACATATGGATGAATTGTTTATTTCAAATACAAACTCTGGACAGTATCAGTTGTTGGCTCTGATATTTCTAAAAGCAGCCACTTGATTACTTGTAGGACTCTGGTATTTAGTCCTGGCACTGGGCTTTGGGACCACACTTTGGCAAAGCCAGTGATTCCACAAGTATCTTCCATGAGCTTTGTTAAGGATCACCCATCTTTTCCTGTGAAGGGCTAGATAGTAAATATTTTAGGCTTTGCAGGCCATATGGTGTCTGTACAGATATTCAACTCAGCTACTCCATTGTTGTGCAAAAGCAGCTAGAGACTATGTCAATGAACGGGTGAGTCTGTTTTCAAATAAAACTTTATTTATAGACACTGAATTTTAGTTTCATAAAATTTTCATGTGTCATAAAATACTATTCTTTTGACCTTCTGCAATTATTTAAAACTATAAAATCCATTCTTAAACCTGCCAGCTGTACAAAAACAGGCAATGGGAGAGATTTAGCCGATGGGCTATAGTTTGCCAACCTTCTGCCTATATTAAAATTGACTTCATAATGGACATTTATTATATTGGGACCTCTGGATCTACCACAGTGATATGGTGGATTTATCATGAAAACCCTTAACTTCAGCATGTGTCTGATAACTACCTTTCATATTTTGTATTTCAGCTGGAGTTAACCGAATTTCATACTGGCCTGCTGATCCAGAAATAAGTTTGCTTACTGAGGCTTCTAGTTCTGAAGATGCGAAGTTAGATGCCAAAGCAGTGGAAAGGTTGAAGTCAAACAGTCGGGCCCACGTGTGTGTCTTACTTCAGCCTTTGGTGTGTTATATGGTGCAGTTTGTAGAGGAGACCTCTTACAAATGTGACTTTATTCAAAAAATTGCAAAAACACTGCCGGATGCTAACGTTGACTTTTATTCTGAATGTAAACAAGAAAGAATAAAAGAATTTGAAATGTTATTTTTGGTTCCAAATGAAGACATGCATAAGCAAATACTGATGACTATAGGTTTGGAGAACCTCTGTGAAAATCCATACTTTAGCAATCTAAGGCAAAACATGAAAGACCTTATCCTCCTTTTGGCCACAGTAGCTTCCAGTGTGCCCAACTTTAAGCACTACGGATTTTATTGTGGTAATACCGAACAGATTAATGAAATTCACAATCAAAGTTTGCCACAAGAAATTGCAAGGCACTGCATGGTTCAGGCCAGGTTATTGGCATATCGAACTGGTGAGTTACATGCTTAGTGCATAAATTGGGGCTGATTGATTGGGTTGTATTTGTCTCAGAAGTAAAATGGTATTCATGTCATCCATGGTAGGGTTCATTTACTCTTTCTTAGTACTGAAGTTTTGCTGGTCATATGTGTAGAAGTTAGCGAGACCCTTGAGTAGACAACTCAGAGCAGTTTTAGGATTCCTTGCGGCCTTATATTCAGTGCTACATTTATAAATCAGGGCCTGATTATGTAGGACCTTCTTCCTGTTTTTGTGTTCTCATTGTTCATTGAGCTCTCCACTAGAGATGGGACAAAAAGAGAAAGAGAACCAAAAATCATTCATTTTTAAATTTTCTTTTTTTCAACGTTTATTTATTTTTGGGACAGAGAGAGAGGGAGACACAGAATCGGAAACAGGCTCCAGGCTCTGAGCCATCAGCCCAGAGCCTGACGCGGGGCTCGAACTCACGGACCGCGAGATCGTGACCTGGCTGAAGTCGGACGCTTAACCGACTGCGCCACCCAGGCGCCCCAAAAATCATTCATTTTTAATTAACTCTTCAGTATTTTGTATGTATTTGGTATTTTTTTTTAATGTTTTTAATGTTTATTTATTATTGAGAGAGAGACAGAGCATGAGCGTGGGAGGGGCAGAGAGAGGGGGAAACACAGAATCCGAAGCAGGCTCCAGGCTCTGAGCTGTCAGCATAGGGTCTGACATGGGGCTCGAACTCACAAACTGCGAGATCATGACCTGAGCTGAAGTCGGACGTTTAACCGACTGAGCCACCCAGGCGCCCCAGTGTATTCGGTATTTAATAAAAACTTTGAAAATCTTTATAATAAAAAATGAATTCAAAATAACAGAATTAAAGTAAAGGAATATTGACAAATTCTTCCCATTGCTGGTATGTGTTCCATCAGCAAGTTGAGAAATCAAACATTTTTAACTTTATTAAGTTGTGCATGAGTGTATATGTGAAAAAGGAAACTATTGGGAATTTTCTTTATTGTGATAAAAGATGGCATCTGTATTTCTAATTATAGAACAATGTTTTCACATCTTACCAGATGTAAGATTTTTTCAAAGTAGAATCTTGATCACTTTTTTAAATGTGACTTTGAAATAAGGAGGAAAAATACAGGCAGGAGGAGCAGTAGAGTAAGATTTGGTGAATGGAGGATTTTTTTAGCTTATCCCAAGAAAGAAGAAGAAAGAAAATCTTAAGAAAAGGTCCATACAAATACCACTGGTCTGCAGTATATTCTAAACAAAGACCACAATCAAAGTACTTTCAGTAGAATGGAGATCTTCAATGACCGCATTTCAGAATCACAATTAATATTTTATTAAAAGTCCAAATGCTCAAATTCCACCCCAGACCTACTGAACAGAGCTTCCTAAGGGTGTGGCCTAGGCGTATGAATTTTTAAAGTTCTGCAAGGGATTCTGCCATTCAGCAGGGTTAATAATCACTCAACTCTTATTAAAGAATGTGGTTCTACTACAGGCACAAGCTATATGACTCCAAACAATTATGTAAAAGACTGATTTAATGTAATTATGTTGTATTGTGGGCTGCACGTTAGTCTCTTTGCCAAAAACAGCCTTGTAAATGATTTTTCTCTAAACCATACTGGAAGGGCAGAAACATAAATGGGAACAGCTGTTACAGCTATAATTCACTAATTAATTCTCCTTTGCTAATTAGAATTCAGTTGATTCCAGGGTGAGCGTAAGCTGGGAGATCGGAATCTGCTGTTCTTTTAGTTGATTTCAGTACCTCTTCTCATAGGAGAACATCTCATCGTGCCATGTAGGATTCCACTGTGTAAAGGTGCAGTAATGCATAGATAGAAATTTGCATCTCTGTTCTTTATAAGATACTCTATAAATGTATCTACTATTTCTGTGCGGAGTTTTATACATGAAGTTGTGCTTCTGCTCTTGATGGGTAACTTAAAAGATTTTTACAGGTTAATTTTTTTTATTGTGGATGGCTTTTTTGCCTGGAACCCAAATCTTGAATAGGATGCAACTCTCTGTCATGCACTCCACTCCACTCTCTGCTCTCCCAGGGAAGGGACAGTTTTTCCTTAGCACTAATGCTCAGCATGATGTGCTGAGTGGATAAAGGAAATCTTTTTATATCCAAAGTTAAATGGTCCACAATCCCTTATCCAAAATTCTTGGAGCCAGATGAAAAGGAGTTCAGAATTTTTCAGATTTTAGAAAGTAATATGGTACATGTATTGTATATGACACAGCATTCCAGGGGGTCTGGCACAGTGCATTATAATCAAACACATACATGTGGAGTAGAATGTGTGAATATTTGCACTAAATATTTGGTTAGGTGTGACCATGAAATAAGTACATCAAGCTGTAAAAAAAGAAAAAAAACAAACCTTGATAAAAGGGACTTCAGATGAGAAATACTGGACCTATATAACAGTAACAATTTATTAAGCACCTAGAATGTGTCAGGCACAGAGCCGGGCAATTTATATATGTATCTTATTTAACACTGAGGGCAGTCCGGCAAGGTAGATAGCCCCTGATGGAGTGTCCTAACAACTCAGGCTTTTAATTTCACACTGTTCAGTTTACTTTGATTTTATTTCACTCCATAGGTGAAGACACCATTTCATTAAACCATTTTATTCAAAAATATGAGTGAAATGAATTCCAGAACCTCTAACAACAGACTTCTAAAAGTAATTGAGAAGCTGGTGCTTAATAATTGTATTTTAAATGATGAATAAATAGGATCCACAGAGGTGTCATTAAAGGAAGCTATGAGGTAGCAAAAACGTGACAAAATTCATTTAGACTCTAGAGAGGGGAAAAAAGAGGAGGGCATTGCATCTTGTCTACCTGATTTAAGTGTGATTTTTAAATCTTTTTTGGGGGTCCCATTTTCCCTTAGACTAAGTGTTTTTCAAAGCTGAGGATTATGCCTTCCTCCTGAACCACAACATTGATGATGAAAGTAGGTTGGAGAAGCTATGAAAGTTAACTGTTTCAGATCATAACTTGGTGGTTCTCAATTTGGTTCTCTGCCTATGAATCAGAGGGGATGCTCATGAAAAATGTGGGTTCCTGAGCCCTGGCTGAAGTCTTTGGAGAGGTCACTTCAGGGGATTTCCCTGGGAGCCAAGAGTCTTCCTTTTAACAAACATGCAGTGATTCTGATGAAGTGGCTGTGGACCACACTTGGGCAAATGCTGACATGACCACAGAATCTGGAGCTAAAATAACCACACCTGTGTTCCAGAATGGTGGGCTGAAGAGTTCTCTGACTTTTGGTGATTGGAGTCTCAGAAATTTGGCTCAGTGAATATAATAAGTTGACCTTTTCCGTCAAAGGTATACAGAGAAAGAAAACCTGTGAATGAGCAGATTATGGGGAGCAATGTCTGTACAAATTGCAGACATGAAAAGATTCTTGAGAAATTACCTCATCTGTCATCCGACCTTGGAGCTGTGTGAAATCTACTCCATCTAACATGGATAAAATTTTATTCTGATTTTAAGAGACATAGAAAAGAATATTCTGTTGGTTTAACTAAACTTAGAAAGGCAGTAGAGCCACATACTGAGGGAAAATTGCATTTTTCCCCTCGTGACAAGGTTTAGCCTGTCCCCAGACTGAAACAGAAAAAGTGGCTCCTGAGACTAAAAACAACATAACATGAAAAATACTTAGTGTTGATGGTAGGAAAAATAGACTCTTCATATGAAGAATTTCTATTTCAGTCTCTCATTTTTTGTTTCAGGTTTGTACATGTATTAAGGATAGTTTTACTTAAAGGTTTTGGTTTACATTTATAACTTCTGCCACCTGCCTTAGAAATGAGCATAAAGCCATAATTATATTCTTTTCCACCCTTAGGTTATACTCTGCACGTCTTGGAAGGAACAAAGTTTTGTTTACAGCAAAATCTCTTCCATGAATCTCCACTCTAGAATAAGCCTTCCCATACCCTCCATTCCTCAGCATGGGGTTCATTTCCATTGTAGCACAAGCACAGCACATGGGTGCTTCCTGTCTGTCTCCCACTTCAGACTATAAATTTCATGAATACAGGAACTTTTCAGCATTGTCCCACTTGGGCGTTCAATAAAGGGAAATCTTTGTTACAAAATTCTTAATGTCAAAGGGAGGGGTAGATTTCATTTAGTGGGCTAAATTTTAGTCACTTGATTACTTTGCCTGTTTTCTCATCTAGAAAAGGAAATTTTATCTGCTTTACCTTTATGGTAAAAATGAGATAATGGGTAAAAAGTGCTTAAAATAAATTACACAAATGCTTTGTGATATAATTGTGAAAACTTGAGCTTGCTTGAACTGAAGATGGGGAATTTTATTATAGTATCGTTAAGTTTTAAAAATTAACTTATTTGTAAGGCAAACTAGTTTTTAATACCTAGATGGAATGAAGTTATCATTGGAGGGATTAACTTTTAGGAAATTGTGGAGTGAAACTACAGTTTCATTTAATCCTTACCAATATGAAAATGCCCTAGAGTAAATTCCCAGATTGTTACTGTTTCTGTGTAAATGGACCTGCTTAACCACATCAGTCCCTTATTAAGATTTTGATAAATACTGTGGTTTTCATAATTACTGTATAATTGTCTTTAGAAATTTGAAACTTATCTTTGTATTAGTAAAAGGAAAAAGTAAATCCTTGATATGCAGCATTTCCATTTTGGTTTTTTAAAACTTTCTGTTTCAGATTCATGATTTTAAAACCTACAGCTTTATTTGTTGTAGAGGTTTTGGTTCTGCAGGGAAATTGTAACCTTATGTTTATAACTTCTGCCACTTGATTTAGAAATGAGCATCATTCACTAAGTTGGCATTCTTTTCCCATTGAGATAAACTCTGAAGGTCAGGAAAAGGACTTTCATATAGGTATGAAAGCCCATAAAACTTGCTTTTGTTTGTATTATAAGTTTGAGCTTTGTTTCTTAGCAACAATATTTCCATAAAATGTATTTTCCATGATTAGAGTGTAAAAAATGCTAGAAGACAGATTTGATTGTTGTGAATTATTGTTACATTAAATTCATTAGTTCAGAAACTTCTTTTTAAGTCATTTCATCATCTGTTAGAAATAGTCTTTTAGAGACTGATTTGTTGGTGGAGAATCTATAAAATTACCCTCAGTTCTGGTTACAACTTTGCGGTGATCTGACTGTGGGCACTGCCATTGTAATGAGCTCAGCATATAGATCCTGTGTGATTGGGTTGGTAATGACACTGTATGGTTATTTAGTACCTGGTTCCCATATTCCATGCCTGAAAGTATTTACTTTAGTGGTAAACTTTTACTACACAAATTTATTTAGTAATAAAAAGGTATTTATTTCTGTAGTTAGTGAAGATATCAAGGATTGCTGCTACATTGTGAATTATGTTTCAATACTATGTACTGTTTTTAGAAACTTGTATTTCTGAAACTAACAAATCACTGATTTTTGCTGTGTTAAATGACATTTATCTTTCAGAGGATCATAAAACTGGAGTTGGAGCAGTCATTTGGGCAGAAGGAAAATCTGTAAGTGTGAAAATAGTTCTTTAAACATTTAACCTTGATTTTGTTTAAACCTAGTTCAATCTTAACTGCATTATATTTTATTGATCCATTGGGGTTAATATTTCATTTTGGTGCATTTGTTAAATTCGATAAATATTTGATCATTCCCCCAACAATTGTCTAGGTAGATTAATTGATTTAGCAAACATTTATTAAACATTTTCCACAGGGTAGGCGCTGTGCCACAATGAACAGTGGGGAGGTAAGGACCACGTTTCCTGCCCTTGGTGGCCTTAAATAGTCTATTAATGGAGACGGGGGAACGAAAAAGGGGCTGGTATATAAATGTAATTATAACGTGACCCTGGGAGGGCAGGGAGCAGAAATCTCTACACTGCTTGGAGAAATGAGTAAAATATTCTTAGAGGAGGTAGGGTGCTGTTTATTAGTCTTGAAGAATGCGTAGGAAGGCATCAGGCAGAGCAAATTAGCGTGACTGGGAAAATAGCAGGCAAAGGTAGAGGGTACAAGACAGAATTTGAGAAAATTCAAGTGATTTGGTGTGTAGTGTGTGCTGTAGTGTGCATAGTGGAGTATTGTGCACACTATCTGTATGTTAGTGTAGCAAAAAATTAGACTGGACCACGAAGCACTTTGCATACCATGCAGAGAGTTTATCCTTTCTACAGTGGGATACTCTAGTGCTAACCAGTAGAAATAAAAAGCAAGTTACACATAATTTTAAATTTCCGAAGAGCCACATTAAAAAAAAAAAAAAAGAAACAGGTGAATTAATTTTAAGAATATATATATATATATTTTTAATGTTTTATTTATTTTTGAGACAGAGAGAGACAGAGCATGAGCAGGGGAGGGGCAGAGAGAGAGGGAGACACAGAATTGGAAGCAGGCTCCAGGCTCTGAGCTGAGCTGTCAGCACAGAGCCTGATGCGGGGCTTGAACCCACAAACTGTGAGATCATGACCTGAGCCGAAGTCGGACGCTTAACCAACTGAGCCATCCAGGCGCCCCAAGAATATATTTTATTTAATCATATTTCCAGATATTATTTCAACCTGTAATTGGCATAAAAGCTATTAATAAAATATTCTGCATCTGGGGAGAGTATTAAGTCTTCACAGTCCTGTGTGTATTTTACACTTAATAGTGCTTCTGAATTCAGACCAACCACATGTGGCTAATGGCTACTGTATTGGACAGTGCAATCCAAGAATATTTTAAGTGGGAAAATAATTTGATCAGATTTACATCATAAGGAGAATGAAGTGGGGCTGGACAGCAAATAGGGAGTTAAGAAAAAGGAGATGATGAAGCCTCAGAGTTGTGGGGTTGGGTTGGAAAGGCGTGAGATCAAGAGATACTTAGTAACTATAAGGCTAGCTGAAAGGTGAGTAGGGAGCCTAGATTCTTCTTCAGTAGACTTCATGGCAACTAATTTGACTATTTCCCTGGATGTATCATAAGGCCCTCACGTTCAACCTAGCCAATAATCCAGTATCTTCCCTGCCAACCTATTCCTTCATCAGTGGTCACCATTACCATTCCCTGTTACTACACATATATAATCAATCACCAAATGCTATAAATTCCACCTTCAAAAGATGTCTTGACTCTACCTAACTCGCCCCACCTATTAACCACCTAATAGAATAGGTTCCTCTGCCACAAACTCCCATAGCATTCTGTGCACCTAATTTATGATGCTCATCACAGTTGAAATTATGTGCACAGGTTCTTATCTCCAGTTTATGAGGGCAGGAAGACCCTGTCTTGCTTGCAGCTGTATTCCCAGCACAGTGCCTGGCCAATGGCTGGAACTCTCATTTGTGTTGACATGAATGCCCAGCAGCCTTTTGGCTTAACATGTGGTTCTCAAGTGCTTTGTAGAGAATTTAAGTTTCCAGTCAAGTTATCTATGGTAGGTAGCCTGGTAAAGTGGAAAGACATGGGTTTGGGGTCCAGCAACCTGGGCTTGAATTCTGGCTATGTCACTAGCATTTATAACCCCAGACAAGTTTAATCTCTCTGGGCCTCAGTTTCCTTATCTGTGAAATGGGAAAAGTAATAGTACTACTGCCTAGATTGTTGTGAGGATTGATTAAATGAAATAATACACGAAAAACTTGGCATGATGTTTGACATTTAGTAAATGCTCAAGAATAATTTATTATTATTATTATTGAGATAACATTTTATTTGTGTTTATTGGCTCATCATAACAATGATTTTTATCAAGCTGTCATAGTAATGAGTATGTTGATATTATCACATGAGTAGTTATAATATATTGAAATTTAGTGGTTTATAGTATATTCTAAATTATTATAAACACTTATGCTGTATAAAATATTTCACTCTAGTAACTGAAAGCATTCATGTTATACCTAATATGCCATTGACCATGAGAAATTAAAAAAGCCACTTAAGTAAAAAGATTCATTAAATATGTATTATTTTATATATATATTATTTTATAATATATATACACAATATAAATAAATACACAATAAATATGAAGTTAAAGGAAAGTGCATTTTTATTTTCCAGCAATATCACTACAGCATATTTTTAGTCTAATAGTTGAAATTGTTCAAAATATTTTCAGCATTTCTGGTTTGCTAACCAGTAGAACAGCACAGAGCATATACAAAATTAACAATTACTTATGGAGTACCTGTTATGTGTGGAGCACTCTAATAGGTGTACTTCAAGGCATAAAAAAGAGGCATAAAGCATGGTTTCTGTTTTCCAGGATCTTATAATCTATTTGGGGAAAGATGTCTGAATCAAGGCAAACAATTTGTGAATTAAACAAGCTGGTATTTAATAGCTAACACCAAGGACTGCCTTGAGATTATACGTTAGAAATGATCAGACTTCTTGAAATTTAGCTTTGATAAAACCATGTTGCAGCAGGAGGGTGTAGGATCGTATGTTTTTTTTGTTTTTGTTTTTGGTGACAGAAAATGGAATTGGTTATATAAAGTGTGATGCCAGGCTTTAAATACACTGCCAGATGCCCTTCTATGTTGACAGCTCAGCTTTGTTGGTTTGCTTGCTCTCACAGAGGAGTTGGGATGGAACCGGTGCCATGTACTTCATAGGATGCGGTTATAATGCTTTTCCTGTTGGGTCCGAGTATGCTGATTTCCCACACATGGATGATAAACAGAAAGACAGAGAAATAAGGAAATTCAGATACATTGTACATGCGGAACAGAATGCCTTGACATTTAGGTATGAAATTTGTTTGCATGTCTTTTCTTTAAAATGTAGCAAGGGTTAGTTGAAATTAGTTTCTTTTAGCTATAATTTCTTTCTTTTTATTTTCTTTTTTTAATTCTAAGAAATATTCTTCTCAGAAGTATAATTTCGGATATACTTGGTCTGGGCTGTCTGACCTGAGGCCATTGCCAGAGATCCTCCACACCTTCAAATTTGCTGAGCGAGTCAGAGTGGCCAAAATGAACAAATCAGGAGACTGTAGATGCTGGAGAGGATGTGGAGAAACAGGAACCCTCTTGCACTGTTGGTGGGAATGCAAATTGGTGCAGCCGCTCTGGAAAGCAGTGTGGAGGTTCCTCAGAAAATTAAAAATAGACCTACCCTATGACCCAGCAATAGCACTGCTAGGAATTTATCCAAGGGACACAGGAGTACTGATGCATAGGGGCACTTGTACCCCAATGTTCATAGCAGCACTGTCAACAATAACCAAATTATGGAAAGAGCCTAAATGTCCACCAGCTGATGAATGGATAAAGAAATTGTGGTTTATATACACAATGGAGTACTATGTGGCAATGAGAAAGAATGAAATATGGCCCTTTGTAGCAACGTGGATGGAACTGGAGAGTGTGATGCTAAGTGAAATAAGCCATACAGAGAAAGACAGATACCATATGTGTTCACTCTTATGTGGATCCTGAGAAACTTAACAGGAACCCATGGGGGAGGGGAAGGGGGGAAAAAAAAAGAGGTTAGAGTGGAAGAGAGCCAAAGCATAAGAGACTCTTAAAAACTGAGAACAAACTGAGGGTTGATGGGGGGTGGGAGGGAGGGGAAGGTGGGTGATGGGTATTGAGGAGGGCACCTGTTGGCATGCACTGGGTGTTGTATGGAAACCAATTTGACAATAAATTTCATATATTAAAAAAAAAAAAAAAAACAAATTTGCTGAGCGAGCCTGTTTTTGTTTTTTTTTTGTCTTCCTTCTCTCTCCAATATAAAACTGCTTGGTGTTTGTCCTTAGGGTCTTCCACTTTCTCAGCTGTAAGATGTCCTTTGTTTTCTAAACCTAGAACGCATATACTTAGGAATATATAGATTTTACCATGAACCAAATTGCTTTAACATAGTTTCGGTGAGAGATTATAACTGGCATCACCTCCTTCTGGTGTTCATTTAGATCATTTCCACAAACATTTCTCAGTCATTACCACTGAGGGAGTGATCTTAGGGGGTTCAAAACTGAGCGAGACATGGCTTTGGTCTTTGAGGAGCTTATAATGCGGCAGGAGGATAGAAAAGTGCTTTTGAGCCAAGGTGATCGGTTCTCTGGGAAATGCCAACACAAAATCCTGTGGAAATTCATGGACTGCTACAGATGGAGGGGAAGTGAAGGGGGAAAGCTTTAAGGAGGAGCTGGCATTTGAGCTGGGTTCTGAACGTCTGGTAGGATTGTGGCAATTGAAGAGGCTTACCTGAAGGGAAGCCATCCTTGCTTCAGGCATAGCAATGGTCTAGAAAGTAGGAAAATGCTTGTGTGTTTGGGAACATGAGTGTTCCAGTTGGGCTGGACTGTGGAGCATGTGGGAGTAGGTTGGGGCTGGACAAGGGAGGACTTTGAATTTAAAAGTGGGGAGTTGGAAGGGCGTTGGCAGAGCCACCCTACCACTTAGGTTGCAGGTATATTATTTAAATAGACCAGATGCATAACATTCTGTTGCCCTAGTCTAGGCAAGCAGAATGAGTCTGAACTGGGGAGGTGAATATGGAGGGCGGATGGTTGTGTAGGACAGCTGACTGAGAGCAGCGGAAACCACAGAACCAGGAAGTGTAATCCCCGTAGCTTCAGATGAGGGCATTTCTTGGTCCTAAACTCCCTCAGCAAACAGTTGCTCTGTTCTTTTCCTTGTGCTCTTCATTACGGGTTTACTTGCTTACTTTATGCGGAGGTATGAATCTGTCAAAGCCAAACGCTTGTTAAAATAAAGTATCCTTTCTCAGAGAGGGAATAAAGGAACTATAACTCAAAGCAGAATTTTAATATTAATTTATCAATTTAATAAGCATTTATTAAATAACCAGTCGATACTAGATAAGGGTTAGATCCTTTGGCTACCATGATGAGCTAACGTCTAATCTCTCATGGTAAACTCTCAAAGAGGAGAGTTTCTAGCCCCTCATTCTGGTATTACAAAGTTCTTATTTATCCATTGTTCTTGCTCTCCCTCCCTTCCTCCCTCTCTCTTTCAGTGTCTTTTTCTGTTTTTATTTGTAATCTAATACTGAACATCTTACCAATTGCTTAGAATAATGAATGAATTTTAATTATAATAATTGTCATGTTCAGATTGTATATTAACATTTTATGAGTTTATATATTTTGTATGTTCACTAATTTGGCAAGAATAAAGTTTATTGTTGTTTATAATGCTGTAAATTTGTTTGAAAAGCAGCTCAGTTTTAGTATTTAAAGATTTCTCTAAAATATAACTATCATTGTGGAAGCTACCTTCCTAATACTTATAAATTTTTTGTAGGTGTCAAGAAATAAAACCAGAAGAAAGAAGTATGATCTTTGTCACAAAGTGCCCATGTGATGAGTGTGTACCTTTAATTAAAGGTGCAGGCATAAAACAAATCTATGCAGGAGATGTAGATGTTGGAAAAAAGAAAGCAGACATCTCTTACATGAGATTTGGGGAACTTGAGGGTGTTAGCAAATTTACAGTAAGTAGATACACATTTTTTTCAAGTATACTTTCTATTATATTGTTACCTACCCTGCTGAATATTTTTAGTTAGTGATTCCCATGCTTTTAAAGACTTTCAACAAACTATTATCACAGAGTTTATTTTTATGTGCAACTACTCATCTAATTACAGATTTTCAGCTTAGGATCTTTGTCTTACGAATCGACATGTCCGTAACAAGCTGCACATTATTGACCTTACAGATCCTGAATTGGTGGACCCTTTAGTGCCACCTGGTGGCTAACAAAAGAAAATCCCTCACCCGCCTCTTCCCTCACCCTTCTGGTTTGGAGTGGTAAATAGAGATGAAAATAGTTTAGGATTACCCAAAAGACAGGGACCCACACAAATACACACACACACACACACACACATGCACTCACGACACATTTCTCATGGGAAAAATTAGAAAAGATAGAAGGGATTTAATATTTGATGTTTCAGAAAAAGTACTGAGATACTTCATGGAAAACATAGAACTTTATTTTACTATTTAGTCTTTTAAAAAATTTTTTTTCTGGTTTATTTATTTTTGAGAGAGAGAGAGAGCAAGCAGGGGAAGGTGCAGAGAGAGAGGGGGACAGAAGATCCAAAGCAGGCTCTGTGCCGACAGCAGAGGGCCAAATGTGGAGCTCAAACTCACAAACCGTGAGATCGTGACTTGACCTGAAGTCCGACACTCAACTGACTGAGCCACCCAGCGCCAGGCGCCCCTAAAAAACTTTTTAGAAACAATCTCAAACATACAGAAAAGTTACAAAACCACTACAAAGAACTTTTTTTTTTCAGAAACGTTTGAGAGTAATTTGTTGACATGGTGGCCAGATCACTCTTGGGGCGCCTGGGTGGCTCAGTCGGTGGAGCGTCCAGCCTTGGCTCAGGTCATGATCTCGCAGTTGGTGAGTTCGAGCCCCACATTGGGCTCTCTGCTGTCAGACTGTCAGCACAGAGCCCACTTCGGATCCTCTGTCCCCCTCTCTCTGCACCTTCCCTGCTCATGCTCTCCCAAAAATAAAAAAAAAAAAAAAATACTAAAAAAAAATGATAGCCAGATCACTCTCAAATAGTTTATTACATATTTCCTCAAATGGTAGATTCTCCTACAAAACCATGATATAGCCACAAAACTTGGGAAATTATCATTGATAATTTCATCCACAGATTCTAGCCAAAGTTTACCAGTTGTCCCAGTGTTCTATATAGCAAAAAGATCCCCTCTCCAGAATCATATGTTGATTTTTAATGATAACTCTGGCATTTAATGTAACACTTATATACAAGAATTTGCGTTAGATATAAAAGGCATATAACTATTTATAAATTTCAAATTTACATTCCTGTTTGAGTCCAGAGTGCCTGGAACATATAAGGCACCAAAAAGATATGTTTTAAAGTGTCTATTAGGGCACCTGGCTGGCTCAGTCGGTTAAGCCTCTGACTCTTGGTTTCGGTTCAGGTCATGATCTCATGGTTCGTGGAATCAAGCCCTGCATCAGACTCTGTGCTTGCAGTGTGAAGCCTGCTTGGGATTCTCTCTCTTCTTCCCTCTCTGCCCCTTTCCTGCTCTCTCTCTTCCAAATAAATAAATAAAACATTAAAAAATAATAATAATAAACTGTCTATATATGTGTATACATATACTTATATATTTATATTAAAAATTTTGGAATTATAACAGCATATTGCCTAGGTTTTGTGTGTATGAAGTATCATAACTATTTACCCTTTTTATTTTTGTCATTTATTTTTGTTTTTTTATTTCCAGTTTTATTTAAATTTCATGATTTTTTAAAAAAAGGAGGGCCCTGAAAGAAAGGAGAGATGAGCAAGGTGCCTCTTTTGTAAAAGCAAACAAAAACTTACATCCAGCTAGTCAAAGAGAAATCTCTGGTTTTGTGTTTTTGTTTTCTGTCTCTTCATTCCTCCTGAGGAGTAGAAGGAAATAGTTGTTTCACATTCTCTCCATAAAGATTAAATGACCTAGCTCTTCAGGATTGTGACAGACAGATTAAGTGAATTCTGAAATATTTTGCTTACTGGCGGATTTGAGTAGCTTTCTCACTGTAAAGACAATGAAGAGGTCAGAAGAATGTAAGATATAGGGTGAGAGAAGCAGAGGGAGGCGGGAAGACAGAGGGTGTGAGGCCCCTCGGCAGAGATGGGCCAAGACCCACAGGAGTACCCCACTCAGGTGCACACGATTCTTCTCTGTGCTCCTTCTGGTGAAGGTTAACTCTCTCCTCCTTTTCCTCCTTCTCCTCTTTTCCCTCATCTGGCCTGGTTTGCAATATTATGTAAATGACTTAAACTCCCTGGTTAGCTAAATGCCTAGGTTTTGTTTTTTGGTTTTTTTTAATAAATACCAGAGACTAACATGAACTAGTATTCATTCTAAATTTGAATGTAGATAATGGTTATACTTATTTTTAGATTGTCAAGAGTAGTATAGAAATGTCCAAAAAATTGTTTTTTTTTTAAGATTAAAGCAAATTGAAATTAATTTTGTTTGGAAAACTTGCTTTTCTCCTTGAGGTGTTACCATATACCTTGAGATGAGTGATTCTGTTCTGTGGGATTGTTGCAAACTAGGCTAGGGCTGAGCAACAGTATTTTCAAGAATAGATTTTACCAGTGTAGACCCATGTCCTTATTCAGAAGCTTTTGTTTTGTTTCTATTTAATACATGTACATTTTTCTCTATTAGGTCATATTACTTATTTTAAATTTATTTATTTATTTTGAAAGTAATATATGCTCATTTTAGAGGACCAAGGATGTAAAGAAGAACAGATATTCTCTTACAGCTCATAGATACTACTGTTAACATGTTGCTGTATTCTCTGTGTCATTGAGAATTCTTCAAAAATAATGTTTAATAGTTATACAATATTCTAACTTACAGATATAACTTATTTAACCATCCTCCTGTTGTGAGGCACCTAAATGGCTTCTAAGTTTCTTAAAGTTAGAAATAGTCTTTTTATGATTATCCTTAAATATAGATTCAGTGTTATTAGTTTTTACTTTTCCAAAATTAATAGATTTTAGTAGTTTGATATGTTTTGAAACATGCCTTTTTTTTTTTTTAAGTTCATATGTAATTTTCCACCCCATGTAAGTCCTCTTTTTCCTGGTGCTAATCCCAACCATCCCATTTCTATAGGCAACCAACCAGTTCTAGATGTCCTCCCTTTCCAAAGACTTTTTTAACGTTTATTTATTTTTGAGACAGAGAGAGACAGAGCATGAACAGGGGAGGGGCAGAGAGAGAGGGAGACACAGAAGCTGAAACAGGCTCCAGGCTCTGAGCCATCAGCCCAGAGCCCGACGCGGGGCTCGAACTCACGGACCGTGAGATCATGACCTGAGCCGAAGTCGGACGCTTAACCGACCGAGCCACCCAGGCGCCCCTCCAAAGACTTTTTTACCCATGGAAAAATGTTTGTCTTGTATCTCGTTCCCCCTCAAAAATCATGATAGTTTGATGAACTCATTGATGCTTACAGAAGGCACATTGAATTGTGCCTTTCTAGACATAGTGCCCTAATAGGCCTTTTTGGTCAAGTCATTAGTAATTCTGATGATGGGGATTTCTAGCCAAGTGAGAAGGGAAAGGC
Organism: Puma concolor; assembly: GCF_028749965.1. Classification (NCBI taxonomy): domain Eukaryota; kingdom Metazoa; phylum Chordata; class Mammalia; order Carnivora; family Felidae; genus Puma; species Puma concolor. The sequence goes on from NC_141667.1 coordinate 220,126,216, forward strand.
TGTGCCGTGACGTACTGATTACACTCAGTTTTTCTTCTCAGCTGCCCCACGCTTCTCGGTACTATCTGAGAACAATCAGGCTTCCCTATTTCTTTTTGAACGGTTGAGATGGAAAACTGTAATCAGAGGAGATATGGTATATGGTGTGATATAACCATCCTAAAAGGCAAGATTATCTTGGTCATACTTTCTCTCTTTATATCTAAGCCTTCTCTGGCTGTTATAAGATGCCATAGGACCTGGAGATGGAATGTGGTGTGGTGGAAACTCTACAGTGTTGGGCACAGGCAAACTCAGATGCTAATTCTGTTGCTGCCCTTAGTGGGCAAGTCACTACACTTCTCTGGTCTTCTGCTTCTTTACCTTTAAAATGAAAGTAAAGGATCTTTAAAGTTTCTTCCTTCCTGGGAATGCAAACTGGTGCAGCCACTCTGGAAAACAGTGTGGAGGTTCCTCAAAACATTAAAAATAGACCTACGCTATGACCCAGCAGTAGCACTGCTAGGAATTTCCCCAAGGGATACAGGAGTGCTGATGCATAGGGGCTCTTGCACCCCAATGTTTATAGCAGCACTCTCAACAATAGCTAAATTATGGAAAGAGCCTAAATGTCCATCAACTGACGAATGGTTAAAGAAATTGTGGTTTATATACACAACGGAATACTACTTGGCAATGAGAAAGAATGAAATATGGCCTTTTGTAGCAGCGTGAATGAACTGGAGAGTGTTATGCTAAGTGAAATAAGCCATACAGAGAAAGACAGATGCCATATGTTTTCACTCTTATGTGGATCCTGAGAAACTTAACAGAAGACCATGGGGGAGAGGGAGGGAAAAAAAAGTTAGAGAAGGAGGGAGGCAAACCATGAGAGACTCTTAAAAACTGAGAATAAACTGAGGGTTGATGGGGGGTGGGAGGGAGGGGGAAGTGGGTGATGGGTATTGAGGAGGGCACCTGTTGGGATGAGCAATGGGTGTTGTATGGAAACCAATTGGACAATAAATTCCATATTAAAAAAAAAATTCCTTCCCTAAGAATATTGATTCTGATCCCAGAAGTCATATCATTCAGGGTCATTTAGGGTCATTATAGGGACTGGTTGGTATGAACATGCTTTTTTTTCCCTTACATTTAAAAAAAATGTTTTGATATTGACAACAGGGTGCTGAAATGCTGTTTATTAAATCCTTCTTAAACATATAAATAAAAGGTTTGTACCCTTTTACAGTGGCAGCTGAATCCATCAAGAACTTGTGTGGGTGAACAAAATGAGCCTGAAAGCAGAGAGAGTAAGTATTTAAAAGTCTCTTATTAAGCTAAGTCTCTTGTTGCTAAGAAGGAAGGATACATAGTGAGTTTTAATGATCAGGTGTTTGAAATTGTGGTTGTAGATAGACCATTTTCTTTTTGCAAGTTAGATTTTTGCCATTCAAGTTGTTTACAAACATTTGTGTATCTACTATATGCTAGATTCAATGGAAAGTGCTGGTTTATAATCAGTCCCATAGAAGCTGCAGTTTAATACAAATAATCATGCACAAATTAAATATATAAATTAAATTTATATGAAAGAATAAACAACAATGCTCTTCTATACCAAACAAAAGCTTGCTGGACAGTTAGAAAGGACAAATGTGTATAATTAATACAGATGGCTCTAAGGCCAAATTAGAGGATATATACTTTTTTATTAGAGTAAAGGTACATTTGCAGAGATTGGTCAGACAAAGGAAATGCTCTGGTTATTTGAATAATCTAACTAAAGTCATCTCAGCTACCAAAAATGAATTACTTACTAGTCTTCAAAGCTTTATTATTTGCATATTAACACAGATATTTTTAATGTAATGTCATCTTTGGGAGATCTTGTAATTCCTTAGCCACATAATTTTGAACATTAGTTATTGCTATACAGTATTATCTTTAAATATTAGCTATGTTATTTGTTTGGATTCTAGGTAAATGGAAGTTAATTATAATAAGTAAAATTTTTTTGATAATAACAATGATTTGATTACCCTGAAAACTTAGGAAATATAAAGGTCTTTGTGAAAAGAATTCCTAGTCTATAATTTCCGTGCAAATATCTTGATTTTCTGTGTTGTGAATTAACTTTACTTATTCAAGTAGTGTATTTTTTATTTGTAATCTGGAAAAAAAATACCTACCCACTCCATCTTTTAAAAAAATTAACCAGGAAAAAAAGAGAAAAAAATGCAAAGAAAAATACATGTGGATCTGTTTAAAGAATGTGTATTCAATAACAGTGTTTGAGGGGGTCAATTAATAATTCCCTGTTGTTAGGGAAAGGACACAATTGGCACTAACCATAAAAAAGATGAATTAATTTATCTATGTTAAAATTAAGAACATCTGTTCATCAAAAGATGTCATTGAAAGAGTACAAAGGCAAGCCATAGAATAGGAGATATTTGCCACTTAATCATCAATAAAGAGCTTGTATCTAGGATTTATTATTCCTAGATCACCAAGGAAAGGAAAACATGCTGCGGTTAGCAGTCCTGAGATTGAAAGGCGAGGTTGCGATAGGGAGGGCCAAGAGCAAGGCTTCTGCTTTGTTGGCAATGTTTTATTTATTGACCTGGGTTAGGGTCACATGTTGGTTTACTTTGTGACTGTTCACTGAACTGCAAGTTCATGTTTTATATATATTTTGGAACAAGTGCTTGATAGCAACAAATAATATTCCTGTCTCTTTTTAAATTTTGTAACAGCATTATTGAGGTAGAATTTGTATAGCATATGTTTGCCCTTTTAAAGTACAGATTTCAGAGTTGAGTGAACCTGCTCGTCAGTAGGGCAGATACTGTACTACCAGAGTGAGTTTTCTGGAGTCTGTTCTTCAACAGTTGAGAATTTTAAGGTAAAATAAACATGAATGTTCCTTTTGAATTTAGGCATTATTTTGATCTTATAACCTATATGACTTTAACAAATACCCACGTATTTGAAGTGAAACTTTCCTGACATTGAGTTATTCTTGAATGCCAGACGGTGTGTTGAGACCCATACCTCCCGGTGAAGATCAGCACCAAAGCAAAAAGCTGTGTCTCGGGAACCGCTAAGAAGTCCTGTCTAGACTGGAGTGAAGCCTCAAGAACTTTTATTGCACTTTTAAAACTCTAGCCTTGTTAACTCAGAAAATAAGGATGGATTTTATGAATAACTGGAAAAAAATTTAAGGAAGCTACTTTATTATCACCATATGAATGATGTTAATGACAATATTTTTATTTTAGATTTGTCTGTTTTCCAGAATATAGTGGTGTGGTCTTTTATTACATTAAATGAGGTAGCAATAATTTAATGAGATCAATTTAATCACCTGTTGAGGTTAATTTCTCCTTGTCTTAGCTTTACATTAGCCAATTTTTTTAGAGGGGCTGGTTCACTGGGGTCACATCTCAGCAGAGAATTCTACACCTTTTAAAAAATATTAATTCCTTCAGATTATGAAGGTGATAATTAGTAAACTGCTCCAGGGAAGTAAATGATGACCTGGCCATTTTTAAGTCAGTGTATGGCTCACCAAAAGTTCACATTTATTATACCTAAAGCTTTTTAATAATCAGAATTTAATTAGGATTGAATCCTAATTAAATCATAATTAGGATCATAAAAATGAAGTTGATATCCGTGATCCCCATTATAAAAGTATATTCCTGACAACATTCTTAATTTTCTTTTAAAACTCTTCCAATATGTAGAAATCACAATGATTTGTTGGACTAGGGTGTTATATCACTGATTTGGGATAGCAGTAGGAAGAAAATACTGTTCTGAGGCAGCACTGATTCTTGAAGTCATTCACACTGCCAACTTTGGTTATGATGTTAACAGTGAAGAAATAGTCTGGAATATTGAAACTAGCCTTTTGTGAATTCCATTCACCAATGCTGCCCATTTTTCGCTCCATACAATTAATAGAGTGTCTCATGGCTTTCAATGGAAGGTTTTAAAAAATTATTTGCAAACCTTAAGAATCCTGGGAATCTCGAAAGTAAAATTATGGCCAGTCAGGTCAGTTGCATTCCAAATTGCTCTTTGTGAAACCTCTCAACTTTTATTTGCTGAGAAACTTTCAGGAAATTAGTCCAAAGATGAAGGTACATGTCTTGCACTTTCCTAGAGTTAGGGAGGGAGTGCATAGCCCATGGCCCACGGGCCTGGATGTGACATCATGAGGCACACCTGCCTTGGCTGTGCAGAGATAATCAGGTTTGCCCCTGCGATCATCCCCTTCCCTTCCACGACACCACTTGGCCTCATGAGGCCTCCTAACGGAGTCTCTCAGAACTCTACACAGGAGAATCCAAATGTTGACCGATGCCCCTATTTGTACAGCAGCCTGCTTAGGTGCACTGGGAGTTCAAAGTCATCATACCAGCCAGTTGAGAAATGCCTTAAATATTGAGAGAGGGGAGGAGAGATATCCTTAGAGATAACTAAGGCGAATTTGAAAACCAGTAGTGAAGCTATTTTAAAATATTTATCAATATGAAAATACTGAGATTTGCTTACATCCTCCCAGTTGCTTCAATATATTAATTATACATGTTTAAATTCATGTTAGAATTGTTTTTTTACTAATATGTCATCCACATTTAATATTTTATAAATCAATCAGCAAAATTTTTGTAAGATGCCAAAGCCTGGTATACTGCCAGGTTTATGGATGCATGTGTTGGATGTTGAGGGGGATATTAGGAGGGAGAAACATAAAATGGGAAAAACTAGGCTTAGGAAGTAGAAAATGGATATTTACAAGCACTATTAAAATATTCATGATTGGGGCGCCTGGGTGGCACAGTCGGTTAAGCGTCCGACTTCAGCCAGGTCACGATCTCGCGGTCCGTGAGTTCGAGCCCCGCGTCCGGCTCTGGGCTGATGGCTCAGAGCCTGGAGCCTGTTTCTGATTCTGTGTCTCCCTCTCTCTCTGCCCCTCCCCCGTTCATGCTCTGTCTCTCTCTGTCCCAAAAATAAAAATAAACGTTGAAAAAAAAAATTAAAAAAAAAAATATTCATGATAATGCCATATTTCCTTCTTTACAACCTTATAAACTTTACAACTCAGTTTTCAACATTTATTGAGAATTTACTATGTAGTACCAGAAGGAAGGCTCTATGAGGGCAGGGATATATATATATATAGACATATATATATAGACATATATATATATATGTCTATATATATATGAATTTATATGTGTGTGTGTACATATATATATGAATTTATATATTTATGTATATAAATATATAAATGTTTTAAATGATGAATCCAGTGCCTACAATAGTGCCTGGCACGTAATAGGCATTCAGTAAGTATTTGTTGATTGATTGAATGAGTACAGGACACTGACTAGATCCTGGAAATAAGATGTGTAAGAAATGCTCCCTCATCTCAAGAAGCTCACAGTCTAGTGGAAGACAGAAGCATGAGAGAATGATTCTTAGAGGGGGTTCCCTGGACAAGCTGCTTTAGCATCACCTGGGGACTTGTTAGAAATGCAAATTATTGGGGTCCGCTGAGACCTATTGAATCAGATACTGTGCGTGGGACCTAGCAATCTCTGTTTTCATAGCTCTCCTAATGACCTTGGAGTTTGAGAACCACCCTATGAATGTAACTATAGAAAGCTTATAATATATATAATTAAAACTACTAGAAATAATAAAAAACAACTCTGTATTGCAAGGAAACTAGGATCTGTTTTTAGCTAAGAAAAGGTATGAGGTATGGAGATGTATTTTTGTTAAGAGAAAAGAAAGTAAATTTTGTCCTAAAGTAAAGCTGGTTATTTCAGAATGAAAAGAGAAAAATAAAGGACAAACTAAGGACATAGACATTTAGGAAAAGAAAAAGAGAAAGGAAGGAAAAGAAGGAAGGGAGGGAGGGAGGGAGGATGGAAGGAAGGAAGGGAGGGAGTTAGTTTTGTAGTCACATTGGCTAAAAATTGAATTGTTATAAAGGTTTTTAAAAATGATACACTTGCTTTTTTGTTTTAATAGTTTGCGTATGTAATTTTCTTTCATTTGCAGAAAGGGCAAAGTTTTGTTGGACTATTGGTCTGCTCTTAATAAGATATTATGAATGTTTTGTTTTGTTTTGTTTTTACCTTTTGAGTAATCTGCCTGGAAAGCAAAAATGTTGTGTTTTACTAAAATACTTTCCTGTGCTTCATGTTGTCTTTATCAGATCTTTGATTACTTAACTGAGTCTTAACGCTAAGAGCTGAATTTTACTTAAAACAATGTAATCTCCTATATTTGCTTTTAAAATCTTTCGTCACTTTGGTTAAAAATATAATTAAGTATTATCTGTGATCCTATTTAGTCAAGTGTCCAAACCTTTTGATATTTTTTGCAAACTTTCCAAAATCGATATTTAAACACAATTTTTTGACCTGGAAAGTAAGTTGGAGTTTTCCAGAGGGTCCCTGGAACATCTCAAAAGATTTGTTTTTTCTCTTTATAAAAGGGAGGTGCTAAATGAATTGGTTTATGTGATATTGCTAAATTACATGGGAAGTATTGTTAAATAAGAAATATCAAGCTTTCTTTACATTGTATCTGTATAGGTATCTGTTTTAAGTGTTGCAGAAATTATATGAAATTCCTAGAAATCAGATGTCCCAGCATAATGTTATCACTGTAATTCCAGTTATTATCTTAAAATGTTGTGTTCCCAGATATAATCAGATTTTCTTGCCAATTGCATTGTAATGAACTTTATCAGATCTTTAACCATGGCCATTTTTAAGTCCTTTCTCCTTTACAGACAGTTACTGTTTTATTCTGATGTTTTGTAAAAGCTTTCCTGTAAAAGTGCTTCATCTTCAAGGAGGTTCATGAATGGACTCTAACAAGTATTGTGGAATACAAGTTTCTGATAACTTTAAGGTCGTCCAACTGAACTGGGTAAGAATTTCCAGAACTACCGAAAAAATGAATTCACACAGAACAAACATTAATTACATGGGGTTGAATGAACATGGGAGTGAGTGAACTGAGGAGGATGATCATAATTTTTTATGACTTTTTGGTTTGAAACATTGCTGTTTTTTTTTAAATGTTTGGTTTTTCCAGATTTAAGAAAAACCTTTTTCTCTTTTCTCTTAATTTATCTATGATTTATAGCAGTTTGTTAAATTATTCCTTTATAAGCAGAATTGAAACAATTGCTTTTTCTCCCTACCTCATACCTCCAGAATTTAACAACTGTTAGTGAGTATTCTTATTTTCATGGCAATACAGTTATTTGAGTAAGCTCAATAAGAATCTGTTCTTAAAATGAGCATAAGTGGAAACATTGGTTATGTTACTGAGGCTTTGACTGGAATGTCATATCTGAGAGATCTACATAGACTTAGATATGACCAGACAGCTTTAAGAAACTATGGTTGACTTTAGGGAGCCAATAAACAATAGAGCCCCTTGGAAAAGTTGGCCTGGTACCTTGCTTACAGGGTTCCCAGCAGCCTTACTAGGTGAATGTGGAAGGTCACTTCCTGGCAGGCTCAGGAACCTCAGAATATTTGGGAGACCTTGAGAAGAGAGGAATTAACCCAGATTTGTAGGTATTGCAGGTGAAGTGTGATAGCAAGTCCTTGGCTTGGCTTCCTAGCCTCAAGAGGCTTTTAAGAGTTCAATCTGAGATTCCTTACCAAAAATTGTAGCAAAACAGAGTTAGAAGAGCCTATATGATCAGTTATTATTCTTGCTACACTTGTGTAAATAGGCCAACTTTATTGAAACTAGATTTAATTTGCAAACAAATTAGTCTTTCTGTGATTATTTTTGGTAGATGGAAAAATTATGTTTCAGTAATACACCTTTATAAATATCAGATTCTAGGGGCGCCTGGGTGGCTCAGTTGGTTAAGTGTCCCACTCTTGATTTCGGCTCAGGTCATTCATGATCTCACAGTTTTGTGAATTCAAGCCCTACATCAGGCTCTGAGCTGGCAGTGCAGAACCTACTTAAGAGTCTCTCTCTCCCTTGCTCTCTGCCCCTCCCTCACTCACTCTGTCTCTGTCTCTCTCAAAGTAAATAAATAAACTTAAAAAAGAAACTTTATGAATATCAGATTCTAGTGCTGTTAATTAGCTTTGAGGTTTTGTTTTCCACCTGTTAAAGTTACTGGATCCTGAGTTATAGTTTCCTCCAATATTTGGCTATAGCTCTGCAAATAAACCTTTCCAATTTTCTCCCAGTTTTGACTTGGAATCAGTAAGAACAAAACTAACCTTTCCCCCAAAGCCCTATAAACTGAATGCCAATGACTTGATATAAACTTTCGGAGAAATGGCCACAATAACTTGTGTTTCAACAATCATGCCTGCTGCTCTATGTGCCACTCAGAAAGTTTACTTGAACACCTGATGATGTTGTCAGAGACATTCAAACTGCAAAAGATGCTTTGACTCTGACATCTAGAAATTTTCTTGACTGACTGCCCCTGGGCTTAGAAGCTGGTTTATAATTTGTTGTAATCATTAACCTTTGTTTTTCTTTTGTTTCCATAGAAATGCCTTAATAAATAGTTGATTTCTCACACATTATAGGCCCAATTGTGGGAGCCCAGTTACATCACAACCTCCTAATATTAGATACAACCATTTAACTGAACTGAGCTGTTTTTAAGACTAAGAGATTAATTCCATGAAACAGTAAAATAATCTACCAACTCAGCTTCTGGATTATGAAGCTTTTTGCAGTTTCAAAGGTGGACTGAAGGGAAGCAAAATATGCCACTCCAAAAAATATGCCACTTTGGCATATGGATTATGTTGAATTAAAATTATTTAAGAAATAGCCATTGTAAGAAGGACACTCCTTTGTCCCCCTGGAAACAGGAAATAAACTCCCGTGTGAAGGGCACCCTCTCGGCACCTGGCGGGTAAAAGCATTCTCATCACTGGAGACGGGATTCAGGACTGAGAAGCCTGTAAAAACAGCTTCGTTACTTCTTCATTAATTTGCCACCCCAAGCCCAAATTCCTTCATCAATTCTTCACAAATAATTGTTTCTGGGTTTTTTAAAAGGTATAAAGGCTGCCTGCCTGGTCACTTCTTTTGAGTCTCATATTTGTATGGCTTGTGTATATATGGAATTAAATTTGTTTTTTCTCCTGATAAGTTATCTTATATCAATTTAATTTTTAGGCCCGCCAAAGAATCTAGAAGGGAAGAAGGGAAAATTTTCCTTTCCTTACACATCTTTTTTACATTTGCTTTCAAGGGCACATGCTGGTTTTTTTGTTTTTTTGTTTTTTTGTTTTTAATGTTTATTTATTTTTGAGAGACAGAGAGAAACAGAGCACAAGCAGGGGAGGGACAGAGAGAGAGGGAGACACAGAATCCGAAGCAGGCTCCAGGCTCTGAGCTGTCAGCACAGAGCCTGACACGGGGCTTAAACCCACAAACTGTGAGATCATGACCTGAGCAAAGCCGGCTGCTTAACCAGCTGAGCCACCCACGCACCCCACATACTGGGTTCCTGGAAGAACATTCATGCTTACTGCCAGACCAGCACTGTTTCAGAGGCCAACCAGAGAGCCTCTCAGGACCATTACCAAGTCAGCTCTGATTATGCCCACTTCTAAGAGAGACTTACAGCCAATCCATTTAATTTACTCTGTTACCCTTTGTCAAATTTCTTCATTCTCCTTAGCCTGTGATACCTTTCCTATTGGGAAAAGATAACTAGCTGCTCTAACCTGGGTGACTCTGTTCTGGTTAGTAGAGGAAGCTTTTTGGGCCAGAACCTTTGTGGGTTTTCTAACTTCTCTGTAGTTGAGCAGATTGGTCTTCCAGTTATGCTGTGGCTCATTGTGCTGACACAGTGAAGGAAATGTGCTAACGGGTTATGGATGGCTACCTCAGTCACCCCAAGAAGGGACTGAGTTACAGCTCAGGCCACGTTTATAACCTACTGAGTGTGGAACTAGGGATCTGTTATTTCAGGCCAACATGTAGATGTATTGCTACCATTTACTCAACTCCTGAGCACCTACATGCTAAACGCTCTCCATCCCAAATGGAGACAGTGTAATTTGCTTTGGTCACTTTTTAAAATAGAAGAAATTAAATTTTAGCTGTCAAAAATAATAAAATTATATTTTGAGAAGTTAAGAAATTTGTCCAGTAGCAGACTGAATGCATAATGTTTATTTTCCAGAGTTGACTGTATATCATTACCTCCAAGCACAAGTTTAAAGCTGTGAGTTTTTCAGAATCCTAACTAAATGATGTACCAAAAAACCTTTTATTGAGATTTTAGAGCAGTTTACTAGCTTTGCTAGAGTTTTGTCTTTAATTTTTATCACACCAGAAAATCAGGTTTCCTAAACCTTGGCACGATTGGTATTTTGAGCCAGATGACTCTGCTGTGAGGGTTGTCCTCTGCATTGTGGAACATTTAGCTGCATCCCTTGTCTCCACCCACTAGATGTCAGTAGCAACTCCTCATCCAGAAGACAGCCAAAAATGTTCCTTAGGGGGCAAAGTCACCCCCAGCTGAAAGCCACTGACATAAACCATCAAGTGAGTGTAAGTGTGTATTTTACGATACATGCCTTACTAAGGCCATTTCATGTAGTATAATGATACCTAAGGCCTTTTCTATGGCTAGATCCCCAGATTTGAAGATGACAAATCGAACTGATTCATTTTCACATCTTTTAAAGCCCTTAGGTTTAAGTCAAAAGCAGTTTGAAATCTCACATCTCTGATTTTAATTTGGGGGGGGGGGGGGGTGGGGAAGGTTATAACCTGTAGCTTTGCTTGGTTCTGTTTGTTCGTTTTTCAGATTACTGATACATGTGAATCAGCCAGACCATTTTGTAAATACCCTCAACCTGCAATAATTTTTTCCACCTGTTTCCAAAAGGTAATGGAAAATCTAGAGTTAACACCTAGCTGGGCTATACATCAATCAATCAAAAGTTAACTTGGGTGAGGTTTGGTCATAGCTGGATGTCATACAGAGACAGCCTGATTTCCTTCTCTTAAGAGCATAGAATTGAGTCTATTATATTTGCCTCCCAGCACAGAAAAGTGACATACCTGTTCCATGGCCTGAGTCATCATACATACTATGATTCATTTTGCAAGGATAGAGCAAACTGTTGGGTCTGATCAAATTTTCTCTTATCTGTTGACCAGGTAGGCCTATCTTTTCTTGTATCAGCATTTGTCATGTATCTTAAAGTTATTGATTTTTTTATTCCTTTTTTTTTTTTTTAAGTAGACTCCACACTCCATGTGGGGCTTGAACTCATGACCCTGGGATCAAGAGTCACATGCTTTACCGACTGAGCCAGGTGCCCCTAGACTCATTGATATTTTTAATACAATTACTGTTGACCATTAAAAATCTAATGGACCTACTTAATACAAAAAGTACAGAACTTTTCTATAATTTAGGCTGAGTTTTGAAGATCCTGTCTCCAAGTAAAACAAACCCCACTAGTAAGTACCAGTTGAAAATGAGGCCCATTTAAAATGGAATACCCTACATTAAAGTATGTGGAAGTTGGTCTATAAATATATTTACCATGTACATTGAACTGCATTTAAACAGACAGATTTCAAAGGAACTCAGATTTCATCCACTGTAGCACACTTTCTATAAATCTGGAAACAGGAGAGTCTGGGAGATGAAATGATTTCTTAAATACTAGTTCACAATGTTGCAAGGGCCTAATCAAGAAGTGTCAGGATTGTGCCTCCCTTCCCCCCATTTTCAGTTTTGTTTCTAATGTAAGCTCACATTTGACATGTTGGCTGATTTTAACATGTATGTTACAGTAATAAATTCAAGGACCTCCATTATTGTCAATTTAGTCATTTTTTAGTAAAATTATACCTACATATTTTAAATGATAAATAGCTCTATAAACCTTACTTTGAATTGATAGATAGCTCTATAAACCTTACTTTGAATTAAGATGTTTATTTTTAGAGAGAGAAAGCAGGGGAGGGGCAGAGAGAGGGAGACAGAGGATCCGAAGCCAAATTTGCACTGACAGCAGAGAGCCAGATGTGGGGCTCAAACTCATGAACTCGTGAGATCATGAGCTGAGCCAAAGTCTGATGCTTAACCAACTGAGCCACCCGTACTCCCCTGAGCCATTGTCTTTTGAATTTCCATAATGGAAGAGCTTTCTTTCACCTCACTCCCCTCTCTCCATGCTCCACACTGTTACACTTTTGTTTTGGTTGCATCAATATTCACTGTTTGTCATTATGACTCTGTAAATACTAATCACAGTTTGTCATGTGTACTAGCATTCCTTTTCCTTTCTTTATTGAATTTATTTTCCTGAATTCAAAAATTGCCTTTTTTTTTTTTTTTTTTTTTGGCTTGGTTTTCTATTTTAGTACTAATCTATAGCCAAACTTGTCTCCCAGTTATATAACCTTCTCTCAATACAGTCAGGCATATTGGGTATCCTAAAAAAATTCTTTTTGAAGAAATCCCTCCTAGAGCCTTCTGTCCACCTCCAGTCTGGACTGATTGCTCACTAGACATGCTGCACAGGTATCTTTTGGGGCCCATCCTTCACAACTGTCCTGGGAATCCCCTGTTTCCAGGGACCCATGCCTTTCTCTGTTTGGTGGGGCATGTTTTTCAGAAGATTCCTGAGAAAGGATACAGAGAATGGGTACATGGTAGCAGGATGACTGTCAGATAAGACTTTGGGTGTGGAGCAGTTTTGATACTCTGAGTATCTGCCAATATCTTCATTCCTCACATTTAATTGATAGTTTGGTTAGGTATAGAATCGTAGATTGGGAATCATTGCCCCTCAGAAATTGGAAGGCATTGTTTCATGATCCTTGTTACACTACTAGAGGAAGTTTTGAGGTTTGGGTTGAAACCCTAATAAACTAGGGTTCTTCACCAGATATTCTGGAACAGTGTAGAACAGAGCACATGGCATCATGCAGAGCAGCAGCCTTTAGGGCCTCGCTTTCGTAGGCACACCTCCCAAAATGTTGCTGTTGATTTCTCCATTCTCTTTGTCCTGTAAGTTTATATTCAAAATAAAACAAAAATCCTTTACTTTCATTTTAATGATTTTGAGGACGAAAAATAGAGGTAAATTAATATATTCACATCTTCATTTTTGTATTTTCTGTAATGTTTTGGCCTTAAGCATCAAATTCCCACAGTCATTTTAAACATTTTCACTAATATATTTGATACAAATAGCCACCCCATAATACCATTATCCATCTTTTCCTTGGGGTTAAGCCCCTAAGGTATTGTGCTAGAGCAGTGCATGTTCTTCCACCAAGGACTTTTTTAAAGACTTGATGGAGATGAGGAGTACCTGAGAAAGATCCTCTCAAAGCAACCTTTGGGGATAGAGTCAAATCTTGTTCACCATCACTGTAGCATCTGGATGTGTTTGCATTTGTTATTTCTGATTTCTTTTTTGGTTCTGGTGTTCAACTCTGATCTGTGCTAGAATTGGTCCACTAGGTGGCTTCAGGCTCCGGTTCAGTTCAGACCCTGGCTCTCACCCTGTACCTCCGAAACATCCATCCCGGGTACTCCCTGATGAGCTTCCCCTGAAGCCTGAGCATTTACTTTATGATCATTTTTTATAATAACTCACTCTACAAAATTAAAAAAAAAATTATGAGGGGCACCTGGGTGGCTCAGTCAGTTAAGCTGACTTAGGCTCAGGTCATGATCTCACAGTTTGAGTTCGAGCCCCACATTGGGCTCTCTGCTGTCAGCGCAGAACCCACTTCTGATCCTCGTGTCCCTCTCTGTCTGCCCCTCCCCCACTCACTCACTCTCAAAAATATTTTAAAAAAACAATAAAAAAAAAATTTTATGATACATTCGAGTGAAGTTTCAGTATGCAACACATTCAAGGAATTTTCATGATTTGTAATGATTATGCACAATGGAAAAGCAGTGAAATATTATCTGTTTTTACCAGAGGGACCATCAAGCTTGTGTTTCCTTTGTGGTGGTAGAAATAACTCAAAAGACTAGCAAGTATACATGTCTACCCATATGTCATCATTTTTTATTTTAATTTACCACATAGAGTTACAGCTTTCATTTCCATAAGGATGACTGTAACCCAGCAAGTTACTGTTCCTGCAAACCTCGCCTGACTTCCATTGTCTGCCAGATCTTTTCAGTTTGGTCCGCTTTATTTCTGTGCCAACACTTTTCTTTATAAACATGAATTCTATCTTTAGTGACACTAAGGTACATGAGTATTTCTCATTTTCTGAATGTTATTTCTAAACCCATATAGCTTTTCGGGGAGGAGAAAGATATAAGGGGAATCCATGCAGGGTTTGTTGAGTATAGCACAAAGCAATTTGTTAGGGAAAGCACATGTCTTTCAGAAGGACATGAGCCAGGACTTTTCTGGAATAACTCTTCCCCCAACTCCCTCCCAGCCACTCTAGATATGAAGGCAGTTGTGTTTCTGCAAGTTTCAGTTTTCAGAAATTGGAGTCCAGGCCAAGTTGAACCAGGAGAAGCTGTGGTCCATCCCAGTGCTGACACCCACACCTAAAGGTGCTCGGCCTGGGATGTATCCCCAGGGCATGAGGTGGAGTAAGGAGGCTGTTTGCCTGTAGAGAACACAGCTCTTCCTAATGAGTGGAGCTGTGGGTGGGGTCTGAGCAGCATGAAGTACCTTGTAGAGTCCGATGTGCCCATTTCCAGAGTTTCAAAAAAAGAAAGCAAGAGTTATGCTAGAAGATGCAAAGGTACTGTGGGTGCCTGATGTCATTAAATCTCAAGGATGTTAAGCCCATGAGCAGTGAGTCTCCTGTGTAGCATACCACAACCTCTGGCCAACTTGGTTTCATCCGTGATGATAACCAGTGGTAGTTCTCCTGGCTCTTTATCTGAACACTCCATGACTCATCATCCCACTGACCAATATTTCTGAGAGCTTACTGTGTGCCTGGCACTCTGTTGAGCAAACCCAGGGACACACCCTGCCCTCGTGGAACTTATAGTCCAGCTGGGAGTCAGATGTAAATATCCATGAAGATAAATGAAAGAGAGGTACGTCGAGAAGAACTAGTGGTCTGACAAAAATAAGCACACGTGACTCCAGTTCTCCACCCAGATGTCTGGTATTACGCTTCTCAGGAAACTATCAGCTGACCTCAGTGGATCCAGAAGGTTGTATTGGTTTAGGCTCTTGAAAAATACTCCATGCTTAACAAGGAAATATTTCAGAAAGCATCCAGAAGAACAGAAGAAAAGTAATGTTAAAAATGCAAATAACTATACTTTCAGATACAAGTGTTTCTGTTGACAAATTTTGCCATACCTGGTTCATTCTGACACTGAAGTAGCCTTATTAAAGGACACTGTTTTGGCTGAAATTATACACTTTAGTGTCATCTAATGGAGAACCCATATGCTTGTTGGGGTATTAGGTGGAAAGAAGTGTTTTCTTTTATTAAAAAAAGCCAAAGTTGGGGTCCCTGGGTGGCTCAGTTGGTTAAGGTCCCACTCTTGATTTTGGCTCAGGTCAAGATCTCCCAGTTCATCAGATCGAGCACCACATCGGGCCTGGAGTCTGCTTAAGATTCTCTCTTCCTCCTCCTCTGCCCCTCCCCTGCTCACTCGCTTTCTTTCTAAAGAAAAAATAATAATAATTAAACATGCTGAGGAAAGACACCATTCAAACTACTATAATCATGCCCAAACAATTCCCTAATTAATGGATATATATTATAGGATGAATACAGGGTAGGGAGGCTCCACCTTTCTCGGCTAAGGTTGCTACCAACGTGACAGACAAACTTCAGTTCTTCCTGCCTATTTGATCTGTGGGAATTGTCCAGAATCAGATGCCATCATGGGCCTCTGCACAGACTATTCGTTCTGGGAACGTCTCCAACAAAGTCGTTGTAAGTGGCCCAGTAGTGGTTTGGGTGGACCAGGAGGGTGACACAGAATGCATGGTCAGACCATTCTCTAAAAATGCTTCAATGGGGCTCCTGGGTGGCTCAGTTGGTTAAGCGTCTGACTCTTGGTTTCTGCTCAGGTTTGTGAGTCGAGGTTTGTGAGTCGAGGTTTGTGAGTCGAGCCCTGCATCAAGCTCTGTGCTGACAGTGCAGAACCTTCTTGGGATTCTCTCTCTCTCTTTCTCTCTCTCTCCCTCCCTCTCCCTGCCCCTCCCCTGCTCATGCTGTCTCTCTCTGTCTCTGTCTCTCAAAAATAAACTTAAAAAAAATTTTAAAGATAAAATTAAAATGCCTCAGTGACAGAAGCACCATCAACAGCAGAAGCAAATATTTACTGAATTTGATCCAAGCGCCCAAACTGAGGAAATGCGAACACTGGGAAAGAAGGTTCTAGTTCAAACTTCCTAGACTTTTATTTTTTTTTTTAAGAAAACAGACATCTCCAAAGAGACTTTTATGTTCTAAGGGACAAACAAAATCGTAGTAAATTAAATGTGTACTGTTTATTTCAGCTGGCACATTAACTCTATAGTTAATGTGATGTCTCCAAGCAAGGTGGTTGGCTCTCTTTACATGCTAGAATAATCAATGATTTATGTACCTGACCATCTTTTCATAATCCTTTACACAAGCATGTGTATTTATGACTGTTTTAGAAAACTTCGAGGATAATTTTACTATTGAAAGGGATTATAAATTTTTTGCCATTGTGACTGTGCTTGTTTAAGCATATCTAAAATTCTTCTGAAGTCAAATACTTTTTCAGCTAGAACAGTGAGGCATTGTGGCAAAATAGGCTGGGGGGCTTGCCAGGTTACATTTGCTAAAAATGGGACATGTGTTTATTTGGTCCCTCAAGGTTGGAACTCAGAAATCACCTTATCCAGTGATTATCAACAGGGGCACTGATGCCATATTGAGTGTGATCATTTTCCATTGTTTAGGACTATCTTGAGCATTGTCAGGGGATTTAGTACCCCTGGCCCACCTGCACCAAATGCCACTTGAATCATCTAGAAATTTGGACAACAAACGCCCACAATGGGGTGTGCCATGGGGGACTGCCCTTGGGTGAGAAACACTGATCAATCCAATGACCCATGAATGGGCTGCACAGGTCCCCTTCCACCATCCTCTAAAGATAACAGGTCAGCCCGGCTCTTCTGCCATGCGCCCACACCTCCAGTGATGAAGAAATCACCACCTCCTAAAGCCACATTTGAACTCTACTCATTATTAAAATGTTATTTTTTGTGACATAACTCCCCCCCCCCCCATTTCCATCATTAGCCTTTGGTCTGTAACACAGACCTCTTTGTTTCTCATCCTCTTCCACATGAATGCCCTTCAGTCTTTGAGAGTAGCCATTGTGTTCCTGCTGTCCCATGACAACCTCCCACCCCTCCTGGAAACTTACTGTGTCATTGTACATGGTTTTGCACTTCATGGCAAAGCACTTTTTGTATTACCTCATTTAATTTTCACACCATGATGTAGGGGTGATCATTTCCTCTTCACAGGGAATGAAATGGAGTTTCAGACCCAATGACTGACCCAAGGCTGCACTGTTGGTCATTGGTCAAGCAGGAACATGAATCTAGTTCTTATGCAAATTCAGTACCTGTCACACTTCTCCCAGTGTTCACTAAATTTTGTCCAGTCTCTCCCTTTCCAATGCCTTCTTTCTTTCCATCTCCACCTCTGCTTGTCTCCCATCATAGAAGGCATGATGGCCCCAATTTTTTACCCTTTTTGTATTTGCATCCTTTACCATATTGCTTTGCATTTCTTCCTAGCAACAGGTGGAATATATTTCTCAGCTCTTGATTTTAGGTTCAATAGAATGAAGTGAAAATGTCATTATACCAGTTCTGAATTTAGGCCTCAAGAAGCCTTGTATGTTCCCACTTGTTCTTTTGCATTTCTGCCTTCATTAGACACAAGGAGCAGAGCCGCCTCAGCTGTTCTATTTAGATTAGCTGACCCCCAGCCAACCCAGAGGCTTGCAAGAAAAAAAAATTGGTTTTATTTAACTTATTGAGTTTGGAATTATTTGTTATGCAGCAGTTGCTAACTGATACATTTCCTCAACCTTCAGAAAACAAAGACTTCCCTTTACCCACTGTTCTTCTTTCCCTCATTACTTGAAAGCCTGTACTAGCTTTCTTAACATCTTCATCTTTTGTTTCACAAACCACTGCTACCTTCTGCTCCACTCTCCCTGTGAGAAGGGGCCCCCAACTTCTAATGGCCAAACACTACGTGGTCCTGACAGCCTTTAGCGCCTTGAATCATCCTGCCCTTCTGTAACTCCTTCTTTGGTTTTCATGACACTTCCTGTGTTTCTCATCTCTCTTTTCTCCTGTCAGGAGTCTCCTTTCTGCCCTTGTTGCCTCTTGCTTTCCTTCTCTCTCCCCAGGGACCCTAGCCTCTCTCATGACTTCAAGGACCACAAAAGTATCGACAGCTGTTTGTAACCCCATGTCTCTTCAACATTCCAGCTGTGTGTGCATGTCTGTTTCACAGCTCCTGCAGGGGGTACTGATGGTTTCACCCAGGAAATGATTGCAGGTGGAGTGGAGGAGGAGTGGCATAGGAAGAGATCAGTGGTCAGGACTCCAGACCAGAAGGTACTGCAAGAATCCAGGCAAGAGGTGATGTGGCCAGGCTCAGATGTCAGAGTCACCAGAAACCCTTGATTGAGCACCTGTGCTTCCTCCTGCAAAGCTGCAGTTTTGTTTTTGGACTCAGGTACAGGACTTCACATTTATCCTTCTTAAATCTATTCATGGTTAGCTTTGGCTCAGTACTGCAACCTGTCACACTCCTTGTTAATTCTATTATACCCACTTAATTAGGCATCCCTCCTGGACCGATGTCAATCAGTCATTTGGTCAATGTGTTACTTGTATCCTACTCAAGGCACAGATAACACTGAAAAGAAAGGTTCTGGCAGGAAGAATACAGCAATACCTGTTATTTGTTTTAGCTACCAAATGGCTGCATGACCCAGAAATTGATGCAGGTGTGGCTGGTAAGTGAAACTAGAATTTGAGTATTATTGGATGCTTGGGGATTTGGAATTGGGGGGTGGGGCAGAGGAGCATGGAGGGGACATAGAAGGACAGTATGACTCACTGGAACTGTATATGGTTGTAGCATCAGCCAGCAAGGAGTAGGAGGTTGGCAGGGGAGAATGACACCAAGAAGGGCTTTTGGAACACTTCTGTGGTGCAATAGGGAGCCATAGAAGGTTGTAACAGGACAGAATCATATTTGTACCCTTAAACAATCACTCCAGCATCAGTGTGGAGAATTCATCCGTGTGGAGTGATGGCTGGTGGTTGGATCAAAATGAGAAACGATGAGGATATGAGCAAAGGTGACATTTGTAGGGAATGAGAAGAGGGGAGAGAGAATGTGACTGAATTGAGCAGAAAGAGGGCAGAGTTGCAGGGAGTTAGCAGGATCAGCCTAGAGGTGGTGCCACAGGAAGTAATAGGGGAAAGACACAAGTGAAATTATGATTCATAAAGAATGAATCGGCCTTTCATTCAAAAATACTGATTGAAAAAATGTACATATCAAGTCAGCACTTTCTACGTTCCAGTCACTGAGCTAGACTCCAAGGATGTGTCTGTGAAGAAGACAGACATTGCCTGGCTCCAGGAGGTCTGCGACCTGGTGTGGGAGGCTCCTGGTGTGCTTGGGGAAGACCCAGGCAGATATTTAAGCTGGGGGTTTGAAGGATGGGGTCAAGAGGCAGCCAGACAGAGTATATGCTGGAGAATAGCTTCAAGCGAAAGTGACAGCCTAGAAGGGGAAAGCCCAGGGCAGGAACTGACAAGAAGCGGGGTTTGCTAGGACCTCCCGGGAGCCAGACCAGGCACCCGGTGCTTGGAGGACAGTGGCAAGGGCTTGGGTGTGCTTCTGAGTGTCCAGGGAAGCCATTGGAGGTTATGGGGCAGGGGAGGGCCGGGGCCAGTCTGAACTATGAGAAGTTCCCCTGGGAAGTGCGCGGAGAGCTGCCCCCCCCACACAGGAAAGTCCCCCCCCCCCCCCCCCCCCCCCCACACACACACCGCAGCAGCAGCAGCAGCAGCTGCGGTCAGGGGCAGGGCCATGGCGTGGCCTCAGAGAAGCGTTCAGGCCGGGCAAGTGATTGGGGAGTAGAAATATGAAGGGATGGACTGGGGGTGAGAGGACGGAGAGGAGTCACTCAGGACCTGGTATGCTGCTGGTGTGAGCAAGTGGGGCGTCGAGGGGGCGCTCGGGAAGTCACCGGCTCTGCCTCGGGGTCCTAGTGCCCATCCAGAAGAAGGAAAGCTTAGCCGCTTGGAGATCAGACAAGGGGTCTGGGTCCTCAGTGATGGGGGTCACGGGCATGCACATGGGGGTGTAGAGGTAGAGGAGGGTATATGGGGCCATTCAGGAGAGGAGTGGTCAGAGAGGAGGTGTGGAGGGACAGTGGTCACAGTCTCCCCTGTCCTGGAGCGTGGAGGGAGAGAAGGGCTGACAGTGGAGAGGGTTCTGGCCGCCGGTCAGGCACTGTGCGTGAATGAATTCCACCGCCAGCAGCCTCGGCGCATCCTGGATGGCCCTTCTGTGGTGAATTGACTCTCACAGACTCCTCTCCTTGGCACTGTTGGGGGCTGCAGAGAGGAGCTCTGAGGAGAGGGCAGCATCCAGCCTGGGGAGGAGCTGCAGGGACACTGGGGCATCGTCTCCAGCGAGGTGGCCCATCAGCTCCTCACTGGCTTCCCGCAGGCAGCTCACACCAGATCCCAGCTCCTATCCATGAGGCCAGGGCCAGATCCTGAGCCTTTCCCGACAGCGATGTTGGGTGAAGTCCTGCATGCCCTCCTTGCCGTGGCCCTCTCCTCCAGGCGCTGGTTTCCTGGTGGCTCAGGCTGTGTGCCACTCGAGGACACAGACGGGCACAGCCAACTGCCAACTGAAAACCGCCAGTCTGCTTGGAAATGTCCCCTGTCAAGGTGAAGGGCAGCCTGGTGCTGCCAGAGGCCACCAGGTGGCTGCGGGCACGCCCTCCTCCTTCCTCCCACACCGCAGGCAGCACAGAGTCTCATTCACACAGATAGGCCAGGTCACGGCCCTGTGAATGCCATGCATCGCCCCCAGAAAACGGCAGAGGCTTCTTCCCCCACAGCAGGAACAGCAGTCTGCAGTTAGGGCCTCGCCTCTGTTCCTGAAGCTGGCATCTGGACCAGGGCCTCTCCAGGATGGGGCTGGGGAAAGAGCCAGGCCTAGCTGGGAGGTCAACCACCTTTTGTCCCGATGGCACTTTTTCAAAGGTATGTCAGCCTGGTCTTTAATGGAAATACCAAGCCTCTTAGTGAGCAGCTCTGGCCCACAGAGCTTACTTACTGCATGAGACACAGACTCGGATCGATGTCGCCATGACTGGGTCTGGTGGACACCTAGAAAGAACTTGGGGCCGTCAGGGAGGAAGGAGCACAGACCCAGCAGCCCTCAACCCTCACTGAACAAACGGAGGAGGCTGAAGGGGAGGAACATGGTGGTTTCCCCCTGAGCCTCCACAGCTACAGGTAACATAAGAATACACCTGAAAATGGGGTGAAGGACTGGGTGTGTTCTGAGGCCCCAACTACAGCAAGGAACGGGTGGCTTCCTCCGCACGTGGACTTCTGTAACCCCCCCAAATCAGTGCGATTGGCCCCTACTTTTCTTGAGCTCCAGATTCATTTGTCCACCTGCTGCCCAGAGTCTCCATGTGGAGATACCATACCACACTATCCAGAGCTGCCCTCACCGTCTCTCTCACACGATTCTGTCCCTCGGGTGGGCACATGGCCACAGCCACAGGCCTGTGAGGTGCCCTCGTCCTCGCCCTTATCTTCCAGAAATGGCACGGAACTAGGTGTGGTCGATGTTAAGTCCTGAATGTCTCACAAGTCCTGTAGCTTCTGCCTCTGGGCTGTGGGTTTGAATCCCACTCAGCCATGTGCTCCCTGTAGCATCTTGGGCAAGTGACCCTCGCTCTGCCTCTGTTTCCGCATCTGTAAAATCAGGGTAATCAGCACATGCCTCCTACGGTGGTTTTGAGGACTGAGTTTTGTACCTCCTGAAGCGTCTAGAGCAGCAGGCACTAAGTCAGCAATAGCTGCCTTGATGATAGTATTAAACCCTTAGGACAGTATTCAAGACTCCCCTCCCGGCCCCCTCCACACATCCACACCTGACACACAGGGCACGCACTTCGTCATTCTCTGACCATGCCATGCTCCAGGGCCTGTGGCTCCTTGTGCCTGGATTGCACACAGCAAACCTTTTCCCCGGCTGGCAGTGAGCCCCTGAGGGCCACTGAGGGAGAAGACAGGGAAGCACCTCCTGAGCTGGCTCGTGACTCACAGGTCACCCACGTTAGCGCCTTCACTTGCAAAACCTCGCTGTGAGGCAGGTCTTCTTTTTGCCTTGCGTTTTGGGCAGGAAACTGCAGCTCAGTGATTCTTCAGCTCCAAGAGCTGGTCGTGGAGCTGGAATCAAGTCCAGGTGTGTGGCCTTCCGCACCGTCCGTGTGGCCTTTCACTGACTGTGCAAACCTCTCATGTCGTTTAAGGGGAAAAACTAGAGGTCTTTGAGAGAGAGAGAGGACACGAAGAGGATGTGGAAACAATTCCCTCAGTGGTGGGTTTGCAATGTGTCCATTTAGCTAAGCCGAAACGCGTTTCCAGGACTAATGAATTTGGGTCTCAAGTTGTCAGAGCTGCGAGGAGAAGCCAAGTGGCAGCCACATGTACCCTGGCAAGGTTTCTCTGAATCTGGGATCAGCCTGGGGAGCTCCCCAGTGAACTGCGTTGTCCCGTGGCCAGCCCCCATTCTGGAAGATGGAGGGCACGGAGTGGCTCCACGGACTCCAGTGCTTCCTCATGGGTTCCCACTTTCAGTCGGCCTTGACCTGCCCTGCTGACTCAGGGACAGTATACGAGGCCTAACCCCTCTGGCAATCCTGCTGTGTCCCTCTGTGGTTGGTCCAGAATTAGTTCAATGGACATTGGGTTACATGGGTAAACAAGTGGTTGAATAAATCAATGTTTTGGTTGCTTTGCAATTCAAATTGCAGGAGAACTAAAACTAAGGGAAGTCATGTTTTCCAACCTCTCCTAAAGGACAGATTAACGTATTTAACATGTTCTCCCCAAAGTCCCCCGTGGTCACGGCTTTTTTTTTTTTTTTTAATTTTTTTTTTTTCAACGTTTATTCATTTTTGGGACAGAGACAGAGCATGAACGGGGGAGGGGCAGAGAGAGAGGGAGACACAGCATCGGAAACAGGCTTCAGGCTCTGAGCCATCAGCCCAGAGCCCGACACGGGGCTCGAACTCACGGACCGCGAGATCGTGACCTGGCTGAAGTCGGACGCTTAACCGACTGCGCCACCCAGGCGCCCCATGGCTCTTTAAAGTAACATAGATGGCTCACGGTGTAGTGATTAAATCACAATCCGTATGAGTTGATGGTAAAGGGGTTGTGAATTTTTATGTGGTTTTGTGACTTTATTTTAGGGTGTTGGTCCTCATACACCCTCCTCCACGGGAGGGGCTAGGTGATCCCCACAGGAATCAGATGTGCGTCCATCAGACTTCTGCCTCGTGGCAGCCCTGTGGCTCTGGGCCACAGAGGAATCTGAGATGGAAGAATGGCCGGCTGGGCAGCAACCACTCCTATCAGGAAATCTAAGCCAACGTTACGTCCAACTGAAAAAGCAAGCCAAGAGAACAAAAGCAGGTGCAGAATTACAGTCTGAAATTAATACCTGCATGCAGTCAAAGGGTTGTTCAAAATTCTAGATTGAATTCCCTATCCTGTAGGTCTCATTTGACCTTCCAAACATCAGACGACCAAGCGGAACAAATTTGCCCCCCTTGAATGAATCTAGCTTTTGAAGTCTTTCCACTGAGTTATCCTGCAGCTCTGGAATCCAGGATTCCCTCTTTTTCCTTGGGGGCCGTGAAGTGAAGTATCTGTCCCCACCCTGGGAAAGCCAGAGAGCAGGTCTGCTTTGTGATGCATCCTCCTTTCCAAAGAGACGGTCTTTGGGAGCAGACCTAGCCTTAAATCCTGGCTCTGTTGCTGGCTGTTTGACATGGAGTACGTTCCTTACCCTTTCAGTCACTGCGTTCTCCTCCACGAGGTGACGTATCTGTAGAGGCCTAGTGCAAGCCAGGCTTAGCATGTTGTTTTACTATGCTTTCGTTATGGTAGCAACATAAAAGCACTTTCCAGATTTCAAAAATAAAATGATAGCCTTGTTCACATCCATCTTCAGTCTTTTCAGTCTTCTTAGGAAGACCAAATCTAGCTTCATCTGTTTCAGACCTTTGTCCACCAACAGGCCCTGACTACAGCATCCGAAACCTTCCTGGAAGAACAAAATGTTGGCGATTTCATGCCAAACGTACAGTAATGTTTTGGATAAAATGGGGGAAAAAAGGTGTAAAATCTTAGTTTTGGCTCATATAAGTAGACTAGAAAGATCTGTAAGTCTATTTGGAAACATCTGTCTTTTCATATTAAAAAAAAGTGTGACTCTCCTATTTCATTTTCTGTTACATTATTATGATCTCTTCCAGGTTTTGTGTAATTTCCACACTGCACTGTGGCTCCAAGCAGCTTTGTATCACACAGACCAGTTGGCTGGTGACCGAGGCTCTGAGAGGCTCACCTGCTCCTCCCTCTCCCTGGCAGATATGCCCCCCCAGAGCCGCCAAGGAAGAGAACCCAGGGAGGCCGGCGATTGAGAAAGCTTGCACCAGGGCTGTGTGCACTCGGCCTTTTCTCCAGGGGTAATCCTAACATTTGGGCAGATGCCTGGCTTTCGCCAAGAGCCTCGTCCAAGAACATCACGATCTCAATCCTTGCTGGCTCACTCTGCCTTTGGCCCCCCAGGAGCCTCCCAGGCGGCAGCAGGGAAGGGCACAGAGTATTTCCTGACACCCTGGGCCTCTCCTGGTTCCCAGCTTTGAGGATGAAAGAGGGAGGAGGAACAGAGTTTGGCCTCAGGCCACCAGGGGCTGGTACCCCAGGGCTAGCTCGTGCTGTCTGGGAGAGTTAAACTGCTCAGAGCCTCAGTTTCCTCAAGTATGAAATGGGAGTGGCTCTGGCTGAGATGTGTATTTAGTGCCAGGCAGGCGGTGCTCTGTCAGTGGCAGCCTCACTTGGACAGTGGGACACCAACAAGGCCGTGCAGTTAGTCAAGCGCAGGGGAAGATGCTGTGGGGCCTCTGGGCAGATTGAGCGCCGCCTAGAGGCCAGCCCGCCCTCCACCTGGGGCTTTCCCTGTTGGGAGTGACAGGAACACAAACCGGGGACATGCAGAGGAAGGAAACTGACCAGAGTGTGTGGCACCTTTTTATTTAGTCAGTCTTTATTTAAATGTGTGTTTTGAAATAGCTTATTAAATAGGATCTTCTCCAAGTTCAATTCTCACAATATTTACAGTGAATTTTGTGCAAACATATTTTGACTGTGAGCTTCTTGCTCCCCCCTTTCACGTTAATAATTTACAAATTTGTCTCACACAAAACCCCATCTACTTCATTCATGGCCTCTTAGGCTCTAGTTTTCTGTTTGACAGGTACTGATCTAGGGTAAGGATTTGTTGGCCAAGAGCTAATTCACGCCCAGAGGAAATAAAACATTTTATTTATCAAAAAAGAATTACAACAAGGCATTGCTTTCCAAATGGAAACATGTGTCCTAAGATGTTGCAGAACAGTATTAGCAGCCAAATAAATTTCCAATGATTATAGGGCTTCTCTCTCTCTTTTTGAATGTTTACAGTCCTCTCTTTGAATCAAATAAGCAAAATCAGAAAAGTCAAATTCTAGGAGAGCCTGGACTGTCCGGGAATGTTATAAAAATAAGCTGACTTCAGTCAGCTAAAGAACGAAGGTCCTCGAATGTGCCGCCGGGTGGGGGTGGCCGTCCGCGCCGGC
Source organism: Puma concolor (assembly GCF_028749965.1). Classification (NCBI taxonomy): domain Eukaryota; kingdom Metazoa; phylum Chordata; class Mammalia; order Carnivora; family Felidae; genus Puma; species Puma concolor. The sequence goes on from NC_141667.1 coordinate 220,152,185, forward strand.
ACTGGCCAGGGCTGCTGTGCGAGGTCCCACAGGCCCCTCTCCGTTGGCCTCAGGACTCCACGCTGGGCCCAGAACCACATGGACCTGCGCCCCTGCCAAGAAGGGTGGACCCCTGCCAGGTAATCCTTCACATACAAAAGCGACAGAGGGCACGGAGCCCAGAGGAGGATCCCTGGAGAGGCATCCTTCCCTCTCTGGTGGAGAAATGCCCACTGAAGAACACGGCACACGGTGTCGTATAAAGCGTGGGTCCTGATGGAAGGCGACCCCTCACGATTTAGAAAGATACGAAAAATACACATTAATCATTATACCCCTAATGTCTTGCAGATATAGCTTTAAGATTTCATGCCATACACTTGAGGTCTAAAAACAAACCATAACCTTTTTTGTTGTTGGCCCATACCTTTTTTTTTTTTTTTTAAAGAACACAAATTAAGTCCCTTAATCATACGGGTATGCAAGAGAATATTTGAGACCAAAATTTTGTAGGGTTTCTACCTTGTTGCCGAAAGCTTTGATGGGAAATCAGAGTGGCAGCTAATTAGAAAATAATTATAAAGATAAAAAAAAGATAACTTTTGGTCATTTAAGAGTTTTTTGCACACATTTACTCATTTGCCCTTCCAATGGCAAGTTCCCTTCTTTATAGAAGCGGGTCTCACCCTCTAGACCCACAGTTTTGTACATGCCAGGCATCCCAGTGCGTGATTCCTACTCTAAAACAACTTTCACCACAAAAAAATTTTCCCATAATGACAATGAGGAACAGAATTATTCCAAACATTCCCTAACCCTCCAGGAGCCTGTGTGAAACAGCAGTGCCCCCGGCCTCACCATCTGTGAGCAGGTCCTACCCACGGGTCCCCAAGTCCCTGTGACTCCTGCTGATGCATCCTCCCTTTGCTAGGCGGGTCCCCCACTAACCGCTAACCAGGCTGGAGGTTGCAGGGGGTGCCCCAGGAAGTCGGGTGCTGAGGAGAGCCACTGCGACAGGGCTCGGACAGTGAGGGAGAGGGGGGCTGTGCTTCCCTAGCAAGTTAGCTACAGTCCGAGCACACAGGCAGGGAACAAGGACGACTGAAAACGTGGACCTTACTTCACCAGCTCTCTCAGCGCCTTGACAAAACTGAGTGTCCAAGTGCAGATAGGCGGGATGGTTTTGCGCCTCTCGCCCCCACGGCCAGTTCTCCTCTGAGAACTTAATTTTGAGGGCTCAGTGATGCCCGTGCTTTGGGCTTCTACTCGGTGGCCTGTGCTGACTCAGGGCTCAGATCTGCAAGCCCATGACCCTGCTGCCTCTTGCCAACAAAGGGTTAAAACTGTGTTTATCAACATCTAATACAATGGCTCTGATTTGACATAAATCATCCCAGACTTGATTCAAATGAATACATTATTCTAGGTTAATCATTTTTCATTCAAATGTTTATATTCCATCTACCCTGAACAATGAATTGAGAAAAAACAGGCACCTCCAAAACCTTCCCAAGAACAATGACTTTTTCAAATGACATTTTCTGTACAAACAAATGACACGGTGACTGTGGCAGGAGGGTGGGTGAGCCCCTCAAGGGGTGGTTTTCTTCAAGTCCCGGATCTGTTTAATCAGGTAGTTCTTCTCATCGGTGAACTGCTCATCGTCCGTCCTTTCCTTTTGGAAGCTGCTCAGAAACTCAATGAGTTTGGGTTGATTTTTTAATAGAATCTCCACGATAGGCTGTGTTTTGTGAGGACTGGCCACGAACACCTGAAACGTAAAGAAACACCTCGGACAAGGAACGCACAGCAGCCACGACGTAGACCCCACTCGGGGTCCTCGTGCTACTTGTGTTAGTAAAATATAGAGACCCCAGATTATGCTTCCCCACTGAGGGAAGTCAGTAATTCCCCATCCATATGTGTTCTGGGCAGCTAGCCAGGAGCACATTAGAACCATCTACGAACATTTTAAATTTTACTCTGTTTCGATTCTAAATGTCTTAAATGTTGGGGTGCCTGCGTGGCTTGGTGTGTTAAGCATCCAACTCTTGATTTTGGCTCAGGTCATGATCTCATGGTTCCTGGGATTGAGCCCTGCGTTGGGCTCTGTGCTGACGGACGGGAGCCCGCTTGGGATTCTCTCCCTTCCTGTCTCTGCCCCTCCCCTGCATGCATGCGCACACACACACACACACAGTCACTCTCTCTCTCTCTCAAAATAAATATTTTTGTTTTAAAAAGGACCCCCAACTGGTTTACGTTGTTATACAGAATGCCTGACCTTTATACAATACTTATTAGTATGTCAGAAAATCATGCGCTAAAGCCAAATATGTGGTTCCTGTGGTTACCATTTGTTTACAAGGGACTTGCTGTGAAGTTTTAGGTAGAAACTGTCTGGCATTTTGTGGCAACTACGTAAATAACTCATAATAGTCTTTCTAAAAAATAAAAAAGATTATATTGGATAAACTAAGCTTCTCTGTCTCAATCCAACATAAATGTGAAACATAGAAGAATTTGCAATCAGGCATCACTGGATTAACTACACTGAATCTCCACACGGTATACCAAAAAACTGCTAACTTTGCATTCAAGTTTAAAAATTTTTCCTATTTTAATTTTTTATGACTCTTGAACTCTGCTGCCTCTAAAGGTAGCTGCTGCTTAGAGGCAGCTGATGTAACAGTGCACAATCCTTCTGAGACGGCCAGGAACTGAGGGCCCCAGTGCGGCTGGAGATGACCCAGCACCATAAGGAATGCACTTCTTTTTTGAAATGTTTATTTTTGAGAGAGACAGAGTGCAAGCAGGGGAGGGGCAGAGGGAGAGACGGGGACAGAGGATCCGAAGGAGGCTCTGTGCTGACAGCAGAACTCACAAACCATGAGATCATGACCCGAGCCAAAGTCAGACGCTTAACTGACTGAGCCACCCAGGCGCCCCAGGAACACACTTCTAAATCAAGGCACGGTGAGCCAAACCTTCTGAATATTATGACCAGTATAGGCAGTTTCTTGGTTCTCTCTCTGCTGAACCCATTTTTTTAACATGCTATTTTCAAACCATCCCCAAACAAGTCAGACAAATGGAACTACCTGTGGCTTCTCTTTTTATAGTGTGGTCTTATTGGCTGTATCCCTGCATTTACACACGTTTCAGAACTGTGATTCATGGAGTTCTCAGGCATGGGTAGAGACAGGCAAATATCATGACCACAACACAAATATTTTTAACTCAGAAAACTAAGAATACTTTGCTCTCTATTTTAAACCTGAATGCTTTTTTATGAAAGATTAAAAAAAAAAAAAAGCATGCCTTATACACACATTCATTCATTGCATTCAAATTCTATTTTGCCAAGAGGGATTTGCACTAAACAAGGCATTGGAAGGCTAGTATTCTGCTTTGCTAACCTTACTGTCTGAGAGGCATGCCGGAAGCCCTGAGTGCTTCGTACGTGGATTTGAAACTGGGGCTCCCGTTACAGTTACATGGAAGTAACTCAAAGCTAAATTCCATTCCAGTGAAGTATAAAATAAGGCCTCTTCATTCTAAAGGCTCCCCACTTCAGGTGAATACAAATCTGAGCAATATCATATTTAGAATATTTTGACACAATACCTGTCATTATTGATCAAAGACAGTAACTTTTTTCCTATTTAAGAAAGAAGGACCCGATCCCTGCCTCTGCAAGCTGGCTGATGTCTGTGTGCACCAGTGAGCCCACAGCTGGACCAGATGGGGCCCTACCACCTGTGCAGGGAGAAACAAAACCCTGGGAGGGAAGTGAGCAGGGAAGAAGAGAGCAGGTTGGAAGTTCAGGATGCTTAAAACTCTGCAGATTCTCCTGAAATCATCCCCCTCACTGCCACTGTCCTTATCATCATTCTGATTATGAAAGTGATCCGTGTGGAAAACCAGGAAAACAAAGAAAAAGAAAGACACAAAGAAGAAAGGAAAAAAAAAAAAAAACCTCTTAAATAATTTCTCCACCTAAAGATACCACTGTGAATATCTGGTGTACATCCTTCCAGCATTTCTTTCTGTGCATATAGCTATAAATATATTTTAGACAAAACTGGGCTTGCATTCTATACATGGTGGTTTGTAAACTGCTTCCTCATTTACTATGTTTTTAATATTTACAGCTTCTTCTTACAATGAAGTGAGCCAATCACCATTTAAGGTACGGTCAAGGCTACAATAAGAGACGTTGTTGTTCTGACAACTGCTTTGGGATTTTGGAATCCAAGTCTTTGGGATTTACAAATTGCACACAACTGTGGAAATTATGTAAGAAGCTATATACTTATTCCAAAACTACATGGAAAAGCAACTTTAAAAAATTTCTTATTTTAATAATATTCACATTTCCTTATAAATATCACTAGTCTTCGTTTTCCTTATATACTATCACAACTGTATTTGTTAAAGTAGGTAATAATATTATAAATACTCAGCGCCAGGATTATCACAATGAGACATGAGTAGTATGTTTGGTGATATTGGTAAAGTTGGTCACAAATACCCTTTATAAACCTTTCTATAAACAAACATAGAGGGGACTATTTTATGAATTTTTAAAGAGAGTCTCTTAAAAAGTAGAAAAGAGAGGTGAGGTCTTAATTACAGCTTTTCACTTTTTCTCTCCACAACTTCGTTAAATAAGCAAAAAGGGCACATTGAGTTCAGATGAAGACATGATAAAGTTGAGCATTCTGCACTATTTAAAATAGTTGATGGGGGCATATGGATGGCTCAGTCAGTTAAGCGTTGGACTCTTGATTTCAGCTCAAGTCATGATCTCCCAGGATCGAGCCCCATGTCACGCTCTGCACTGACAGTGTGCAGCCTGCTAGAGATTTTCTCTCCCTCTCTCTGTCCCTCCCCAGCTCTCTCTCTCTTTCTCTCTTTTACGATAAATAAAAATTAAAAAATTTTAAAGTAGTTGATGAAACATTAAGTTGAAATAAGCATTTTTTACTGTACTGTTAACATTTTTAGAAAAATTATTAATATTACATCAGCTCATAGCTGATTCCTAAATTTACTCAGCTGAATTGTTTCCTCCATCAGTAGACTTAGATTTGGCACGTCAAGACCAGAGTGGTTGGCCTGCTAAAAAGAACAGGTCCTGAAGGAAGTAGGTAATTCATGGTCAGGCTTTCACCAAATTAATCTGCAATTCTGCCTTCTTTTCAGTAAGACCACATGGAAAGGATTTCTCAACTAGGATATTTCTTGTTCTCTGTACTTTTTTTAGGTGAATTGTCAAGCTGGCCGTTGTATTTTGGAAGAAGTGAGGGTGGAGCTTCTTGTTTTCATGGAAATAGCAATGGCAGCCACTGCTAGGATCTGAGTGACAGAGTAATACACTCAGGAACATTTTCGTCACTGGCCATGCCTGAGTTCCAGCTGTTCTAAGAAGTGGGCCAAAAGGTACAGACCACCCCCATCCCCTACCTGGTTTGGTGGGAAGTGGTATCATGGTCCTTTGCTATAAAGGAAATTAACGGGGAAAGGAAAGGGAGCCAACTCATAGCTGATTCCTAAGTTCACACTGGGCACCCCTCTGGGACAGCCAGAATCACGAGACAAAGGTCTGAACCGAGTAACAGACTACTGACTAGACTACTGACATGAATTCAACGCTTGCATTAGGCAAGTGAGGAATCAGATCCGGATGGATTTGCCCAAAGTCACTGGTGGCAATTAAGCCAGAACAAAGACCCAGGTCTCTTGACTTCCATCCAGCACTTCCCCACCATACCATCCTGCTGGTCAACAACAGAAAAAACATGACATGGCATCTCACTCACTTCTCTGAACTTAGCAGCAAGCTAATGGAAATAATCTAGTAAAGATATTTTAGTAGTAGTGTGTTAAACATTTTCTGCCCCTTATGGAAGGTGTTTTGGGGGAAAAAACTATTAACACAGAACTGTGAAAAAAAACACTCTCGGACTCAGCTGTTGCTTTTTCTAAATAACAAAATATTATACTTGGCAAGTGAACAATTCAGTTCTTACTTCAGTGGAGGAAACACAGGGTACGGGGTAGGCACAGAGAAGTAAAGAAGTGGTCAGCTATTTTTAAATGCACCCACTCTGTCCAATGATTAGATGATCCAAATTCTGAGGACAGAAGTAGGTTATTTCTCTTTGGCCACCCACTGAATACTTCCATAATCCTGCATTTTTGAACAAAATTTTATGTGGCTTGTTCTCATCTAAGATGATGTTAAAATTCCACAGGAGCTGGATGACAGGATACATGGCCTCCTACAATTTCTTCAGTCAGGAGGGTCTTGAGAGGGTCTATCATTTATACTGTGTAGGCAGCTTCCAGCGCTACAGCAGTCTATTTGTGCCTCTTCTGATTTGCATTTACTTTTTTATGAAATAATTCTGACATAGAAAAAGAGTACAATAATAACACATCAGATGTCACGTTCCCATGAGCTGCTCTATCAAAATCTAAGATTTTCGGCTTTACGGAATAAAGAATTGGGGAGGAAGATGGCAGCGTAGGAGGAGGCTGAGCTCACCGCGCGTCCTGCTGATCACTTAGATTCCACCTACACCTGCCTAAATAACCCAGAAAACCGCCAGAAGACTAGCAGAACGGAGTCTCCAGAGCCAAGCGCAGACGAGAGGCCCACGGAAGAGGGTAGGAAGGGCGGCGAGGCGGTGCGCGCTCCATGGACTGGCGGGAGGGAGCCGGGGCGGAGGGGCGGCCCGCCAGCCAAGCAGAGACCCTGAGTCTGGCTTGCAAAAGCGGAGGGGCCGGACAGAGTGTGTTCCAACAGCAAGCGGGACTTGACATCTGGAAGGTTATAAGCTAACAGCTCTACTCGGAGAATGGGAGGGCTGGAGGACAAGGGGAGGGAGAGTTGTTGAGCCCCGGAGGACAGAGCGCAGCTTGGCGGGGAACAAAGGCGCTCGCCAGCGCCATCTCCCTCGCCCATCCCCCAGCCAAAATCCCACAGGGAACTGGTTCCTGTCACCGAACTTGCTTGCACCGCACAAACACCCAACGCCGTGCTTCTGTGGATCCATCCCTCCGGCAGGTCTGACTCCCGCCCGCTGCCGCAGGGCCCCTCCTGAAGTGGATCACCAAAGGATAAGCAAGCTGAGCCTGCCCCTCCTGCCCCTGTGCACCTTGCCGATCCACCCCAGCTAATACGCCAGATCCCCAGCACCACAAGCCTGGCAGTGTGCAAGTAGCCCAGACGGGCCACGCCACCCCACAGTGAATCCCGCCCCTAGGAGAGGGGAAGAGAAGGCACACACCAGTCTGACTGCGGCCCCAGTGGTGGGCTGGGGGCAGACATCAGGTCTGACTGTGGCCCCGCCCACCAATGCAAGTTATTCAAGACAGCACAGGGGAAGTGCCCCACAGTCCCGCACCACTCCAGGGACTATCCAAAATGACAAAACGGAAGAATTCCCCTCAAAAGAATCTCCAGGAAATAACGGCAGCTAATGAACTGATCAAAAACGATTTAAACAATATAACAGAAAGTGAATTTAGAATAATAGTCATCAAATTAATCACTGGGCTTTAAAACAGTATAGAGGACAGCAGAGAATCTCTTGCTACAGAGATCAAGGGACTAAGGAACAGCCAGGAGGAGCTAAAAAATGCTATAAATGAGCTGCAAAATAAAATGGAACAACCACGGCTCGGATTGAAGAGGCAGAGGAGAGAATAGGGGAACTAGAAGATAAAATTATGGAAAAAGAGGAAGCTGAGAAAAAGAGAGATAAAAAAATCCAGGAGTATGAGGGGAAAATTAGAGAACTAAGAGATGCACTAAACAGAAATAATCTATGCATAACTGGTATCCCAGAGGAGGAAGAGAGAGGGAAAGGTGCTGAAGGTGTACTTGAAGAAATAATAGCTGAGAACTTCCCTGATCTGGGGAAGGAAAAAGGGAATGAAATCCAAGGGGCACAGAGAACTCCCTTCAGACGTAACTTGAATCGATCTTCTGCACGACATATCATAGTGAAACTGGCAAAATACAAGGATAAAGAGAAAATTCTGAAAGCAGCTAGGGATAAACGTGCTCTAACATATAAAGGGAGACCGGTAAGACTCATGACGGATCTCTCTACTGAAAGTTGGCAGGCCAGAAAGGAATGGAAGGAAATCTTCAATGTGATGAACAGAAAAAAATATGCAGCCGAGAATCCTTTATCCAGCAAGTCTGTCATTTTGAATAGAAGGAGAGATAAAGGTATTCCCAAACAAGCAAAAACTGAAGGAATTCGTCATCACTAAACCAGCCCTACAAGAGATCCTAAGGGGGATCCTGTGAGACAAAGTACCAGAGACATCACTACAAACATAAAACCTACAGACATCACGATGACTCTAAACCCATATCTTTCTATAACACTGAACGTAAATGGACTAAATGCGCCAACCAAAAGACACAGGGTAACAGAATGGATAGAAAAACAAGACCCATCTATTTGCTGTCTACAAGAGACTCATTTTAGACCTGAGGACACTTTCAGATTGAAAGTAAGGGGATGGAGAACTATTTATCATGCTACTGGAAGTCAAAAGAAAGCTGGAGTAGCCATACTTATATCAGACAAACTAGACTTTAAATTAAAGGCTGTAACAAGAGATGAAGAAGGGCATTATATAATAGTTACAGGGTCTATCCATCAGAAAGAGCTAACAATTATAAATGTCTATGCGCCGAATACAGGAGCCCCCAAATATATAAAACAATTACTCACAAACATAAGCAACCATATTGATAAGAATGTGGTAATTGCAGGGGACTTTAACACTCTACTTACAGAAATGGATAAATCATCTAGACACACGGTCAATAAAGAAACAAGGGCCCTGAATGATACATTGGATCAGATGGACTTGACAGATATATTTAGAACTCTGCATCCCAAAGCAACAGAATATACTTTCTTCTCGAGTGCACATGGAACATTCTCCAAGACAGATCACATACTGGGTCACAAAACAGCCCTTCATAAGTATACAAGAATTGAAATCATACCATGCATACTTCAGACCACAATGCTATGAAGCTTGAAATCGACCACAGGAAAAAGTCTGGAAAACCTCCAAAAGCATGGAGGTTAAAGAACACCCTACTAAAGAATGAGTGGGTCAACCAGGCAATTAGAGAAAAAATTTTAAAATATATGGAAACAAATGAAAATGAAAATACAACAATCCAAACGCTTTGGGATGCAGCGAAGGCAGTCCTGAGAGGAAAATACATTGCAAGCCAGGTCTATCTCAAGAAACAAGAAAAATCCCAAATACAAAATCTAACAGCACACCTAAAGGAAATAGAAGCAGAACAGCAAAGGCAGCCTAAACCCAGCAGAAGAAGAGAAATAATAAAGATCAGAGCAGAAATAAACAATATGGAATCTAAAAAAACTGTAGAGCAGATCAACGAAACCAAGAGTTGGTTTTTTGAAAAAATAAACAAAATTGATAAACCTCTAGCCAGGCTTCTCAAAAAGAAAAGGGAGATGACCCAAATAGATAAAATCATGAATGAAAATGGAATTATTACAACCAATCCCTCAGAGATACAAGCAATTATCAGGGAATACTATGGAAAATTATATGCCAACAAACTGGACAACCTGGAAGAAATGGACAAATTCCTAAACACCCACACACTTCCAAAACTCAATCAGGAGGAAATAGAAAGCTTGAACAGACCCATAACCAGCGAAGAAATTGAATCAGTTATCAAAAATCTCCCAACAAACAAGAGTCCAGGACCAGATGGCTTCCCAGGGGAGTTCTACCAGACGTTTAAAGCAAAGATAATACCTATCCTTCTCAAGCTGTTCCAAAAAATAGAAAGGGAAGGAAAACTTCCAGACTCATTCTATGAAGCCAATATTACTTTGATTCCTAAACCAGACAGAGACCCAGTAAAAAAAGAGAACTACAGGCCAATATCCCTGATGAATATGGATGCAAAAATTCTCAATAAGATACTAGCAAACTGAATTCAACAGCATATAAAAAGAATTATTCACCATGATCAAGTGGGATTCATCCCTGGGATGCAGGGCTGGTTCAACATTCGCAAATCAATCAACGTGATACATCACATTAATAAAAGAAAAGATAAGAACCATATGATCCTGTCAATCGATGCAGAAAAAGCATTTGACAAAATTCAGCATCCTTTCTTAATAAAAACCCTCGAGAAAGTCGGGATAGAAGGAACATACTTAAACATCATAAAAGCCATTTATGAAAAGCCCACAGCTAACATCATCCTCAATGGGGAAAAACTGAGAGCTTTTTCCCTGAGATCAGGAACATGACAGGGATGTCCACTCTCACCGCTGTTGTTTAACACAGTGTTGGAAGTTCTAGCATCAGCAATCAGACAACAAAAGGAAATCAAAGGCATCAAAATTGGCAAAGATGAAGTCAAGCTTTCACTTTTTGCAGATGACATGATATTATACATGGAAAATCCGATAGACTCCACCAAAAGTCTGCTAGAACTGATACATGAATTTAGCAAAGTTGCAGGATACAAAATCAATGCACAGAAATCAGTTGCATTCTTATACACTAATAATGAAGCAACAGAAAGACAAATAAAGAAACTGATCCCATTCACAACTGCACCAAGAAGCATAAAATACCTAGGGATAAATCTAACCAAAGATGTAAAAGATCTGTATGCTGAAAACTATAGAAAGCTTATGAAGGAAATTGAAGAAGACATAAAGAAATGGAAAAACATTCCATGCTCATGGATTGGAAGAATAAATACCGTCAAAATGTCAATACTACCCAAAGCTATCTACACATTCAATGCAATCCCAATCAAAATTGCCCTAGCATTCTTCTCGAAGCTAGAACAAGCAATCCTAAAATTCATATGGAACCACAAAAGGCCCCGAATAGCCAAAGTAATTTTGAAGAAGAAGACCAAAGCAGGAGGCATCACAATCCCAGACTTTAGCCTCTACTACAAAGCTGTAATTATCAAGACAGCATGGTATTGGCACAAAAACAGACACAAAGACCAATGGAATAGAATAGAAACCCCAGAACTAGACCCACAAACGTATGGCCAACTAATCTTTGACAAAGCAGGAAAGAACATCCAATGGAAAAAAGACAGTCTCTTTAACAAATGGTGCTGGGAGAACTGGACAGCAACATGCAGAAGGTTGAAACTAGACCACTTTCTCACACCATTCACAAAAATAAACTCAAAATGGATAAAGGACCTAAATGTGAGACAGGAAACCATCAAAACCCTAGAGGAGAAAGCAGGAAAAGACCTCTCTGACCTCAGCCGTAGCAATTTCTTACTTCACATCCCCAAAGGCAAGGGAATTAAAAGCAAAAATGAACTATTGGGACCTTATGAAGATAAAAAGCTTCTGCACAGCAAAGGAAACAACCAACAAAACTAAAAGGCAACCAATGGAATGGGAAAAGATATTTGCAAATGACATATCGGACAAAGGGCTAGTATCCAAAATCTATAAAGAGCTCACCAAACTCCACACCCGAAAAACAAATAATCCAGTGAAAAATGGGCAGAAAACATGAATAGACACTTCTCTAAAGAAGACATCTGGATGGCCAACAGGCACATGAAAAGATGCTCAACGTCGCTCCTCATCAGGGAAATACAAATCAAAACCATCACTCAGTGATCACCTCACGCCAGTCAGAGTGGCCAAAACGAACAAATCAGGAGACTATAGATGCTGGAGAGGATGTGGAGAAACGGGAACCCTCTTGCACTGTTGGTGGGAATGCAAACTGGTGCAGCCACACTGGAAAACAGTGTGGAGGTTCCTCAAAAAATTAAAAATAGACCTACCCTATGACCCAGAGTAGCATTGCTAGGAATTTACCCAAGGGATGCAGGAGTGCTGATGCATAGGGGCACTTGTATCCCAATGTTTATAGCAGCACTCTCAACAATAGCCAAATTATGGAAAGAGCCTAAATGTCCATCAACTGATGAATGGATAAAGAAATTGTGGTTTGTATACACAAGGAGTACTACGTGGCAGTGAGAAAGAATGAAATATGGCCCTTTGTAGCAACGTGGATGGAACTGGAGAGTGTTATGCTAAGTGAAATAAGCCATACAGAGAAAGACAGATACCATATGTGTTCACTCTTATGTGGATCCTGAGAAACTTAACAGAAACCCATGGGGGAGGGGAAGGAAAAAAAAAAAAGAGGTTAGAGTGGGAGAGAGTCAAAGCATAAGAGACTCTTAAAAACTGAGAACAAACTGAGGGTTGATGGGGGGTGGGAGGGAGGGGAGGGTGGGTGATGGGTATTGAGGAGGGCACCTGTTGGGATGAGCACTGGGTGTTGTATGGAAACCAATTTGACAATAAATTTCATATATTAAAAGAAAGAAAGAAAAAGAGAAAGAAAGAAAGAAAGAAAGAAAGAAAGAAAGAAAGAAAGAAAGAAAGAAAGAAAGAAAGAGAAAGAAAGAAAGAAAGAAAGAAAGAAAGAAAGAAAGAAAGAAAGAAAGAAAAAGAAAAGAAAGAAAGAAAGAAAAAGAATTGGGTAAGAAGAAAAAAAATCTAAGATTTTTGGCATACTTGCCTGCAGATTTTTTACTAAAACATTACAGATGTAATTAGAGGCTCTTGGTCACCTCTTCACGATACCATTCTCCTCCCTAACCCTCCCCACTGAGGTGACTGCTATTCTGGATTTGGTATTTATCATCCCCATACAGGTTTTCAGACTATAGCTGCAGAAGTATGAATCCATATACAGTGCTGTTTTGCATGGTTTCAACTTTAAATAAATTAACATCCTTTTAACATTTCCTTATTTGATTCAGTGTTTGGGATTTGTCCCCGCTGATTGGTATAACTCAATTAATTTTAACCCATTACTATATCCTACTGTATGAATATATCACGATTTATTTTCCCCATCTCCTGTTGATGCCCATTTGTGGGTTTTTTCTCTCATTTTACACCATTCTAAACAATGTTGTGGTAAATATTTTTGTACATGATTCCTCATGCACATGTGCAAGAATGTCTCTAAAAACTTGCTGAGAGGGGCACCTGAGAGGCTCCATTGGCTCAGTGTTCGACTCTTGATTTCGGCTCAGGTCATGATCTCACAGTTTGTGGGATCCAGCCCCATATCGGGCTACTGCTGACACTGTGGAGCCTGCTTGGAATTCTCTCCCTCCCTTCTCTCTCCCTTGCACACACACTCTCTCTCTCTCAAAAATAAATAAACTTAAAACAATTGCTGAGAAATGAGATTTCAGGATTGAAAGATACGCATACTTCAGTTCTTTAATTTGCTAAATTGCTCTCCAAAGTGGTTGTGCTAACTTACAGTGTAGGACAGCTTCCACTGCTGTCCAACCTTACCAATATTTGCTATTGTCAGACTTAAACATATTGCCATTATGAAAATGTAAAATGATATCTCATTGATATTTCAATGGCCATTTCCAATGTTACTTAGTAAGATGATCATCTTCACCTACTTATTGACCAATCAGGCTTTCTCATCTGTAAGTTACCAACTTGCATCCTTTGCCCATTTTTCTATTGAATTGTCTTTCCAAATGATTTGCCAGTTATATGTGTCACATTCTATCTTTTCACTTTGCTTATTCTGTCTTTTTTAAAAAAATTATTTATTTATTTATTCATTCGTTCATTCATTTATTTATTTATTTTTCACTTATATCCACGTTAGTTAGCATATAGTGCAATAATGATTTCTGGAGTAGAATGTAGTGATTCATCCCCTATATATAACACCCAGTGCTCATCCCAACAAGTGTTCTCCTTGGTGCTCCTTGCCCATTTAGCCATCCTCCCACCCACAACACCGCCAGCAACCCTCAGTTTGTTCTCCACTTTTAGGAGTCTCATCTGTTTTGTCCCCCCTGCCTGTTTTTATATTATTATTGCTTCCCTTCCCTTATGTTCACCTGATTTGTATCCTAAATTCCACATATGAGTGAAGTCATGATATTTGTCTTTCTAATTTCGCTTAGCGTAATACCCTCCAATTCCATCCACATAGTTGCAAATGGCAGGATTTCATTCTTTTTGATTGCTGAGTAATACTCCATTGTATATATATACCATATCTTCTTTATCCATTCATCCATCAATGGACATTTGGGCTCTTTCCATACTTTGGCTACTGTTGGTAAAACACGGGGATGCATGTGCCCCTTCGAAACAGCACACCTGTATCCCTTGGATAAATACCTACTAGTGCAATTGCTGGGTCGTAGGGTATTTCTATTTTTAATTTTTTGAGGAGCTTCCATACTGTTTTCCAGAGTGTCTGCACCAGCTTGCATTTCCACCAGCAGTGCAAAAGAGATCCTCTTTCTCTGCATCCTCGCCAACATCTGTTGTTGCTTGAGTTGTTAATGTTAGCCATTCTGACAGGTGTGAGGTGGTATCGCATTGTGGTTTTGGTTTGTATTTCCCTGATGATGAGTGATGTTGAGCATTTTTTCATGTGTGTTAGCCATCTGGATGTTTTCGCTGGAAAGGTGTCTATTTTGATGTAGTTAACTAAATACTTCCTATTATGTTTTGTGATTCTACATTCTGTTTAAAGAATTCTTCCCTCCTATACATCATAAAGACAGTCTCTTATTTTCTCTTCTAAAAGTTAAAAAGTTTTGCTTTTCAAGTGCAGATCTTTACCGAGAATTTATTTCTGAGTATACTGGAGGGTATAGTATAGGGTTTTCTCTCCATGGATGAAATCCATTACTCTAGAACCATTTATTAAACAGTTAACCTATTCTCAACTGATTTATAATTCTTCCACTATCAAAACCATTTCATGTTTGTACAGGTTTATTTCTGGGCCCTCTACCTTGGTTTTGTTGTTTTATTTATCTATCTCTATGCCAATACAATACTGTCTTCATTTACTATAAATCTTAAGTCTCAGTATCTGGTAGAGTGGATTCCCCTACCTAGCTCTTTTTTAAAATGGCCATAGCTAACCTTAGACCATTGTTCTACCACATAACTTTCAGAATCAGCTTGCCAAGTTCCATGAGAAGTCCTGTAGGGATTTTGAACATAATTGAATGGAATTTATAAATTAATTTGTTATTTGAATTTCTCTAGCGGCTCTCTGGCCAAAAAAGACCCGATGGCTGAAAGATGGACCAAGCTTTTTTTTTTTTTTTAACCTCTCAAAGCAACAGCTACATACCTTATAAACTGTCATGTCTCCCATTTTTAGACTTATAAATTCAGTCACCGAATAAACATCATAAAGATCCAAAAAAAAGCCTGGAACCCCCTTGACTCTTAATTTTACTCCAGAGATATTTATCCTTTTTTAATCCTTTTTAAAACAATTTTGAGAGAGAGTTTGCACATGTGTAGGCATGCAAGCGGAGGAGGGGCAGAGAGAGGGAGAGAGAATTCCAAGCAGGCTTTGCACAGCCAGCGCAGAATTGATGTGGGGCTCTAACCTACAAACCGTGAGATCATGACCTGAGAGGAAACCGAGAGTCCTACACTTAACCAACTGAGCCTCTCAGGCACCCCTCCAGATAATCTATCCTAAGAAAATAATCCCAAATATGGAAAAACAACTGGCTGGCTATAGAAAATGCTCATGACAGCATTCCTTACAGTGGGGAAAATGGAAACAACCTAAATATAAATAACAGAGGACTCTTCAAGTAAACTAGAGTAACTAAATCCAATGACAAACTGTAATGCTAATAAAACTACTGGCTCTAAAACCCATATATAACAACAATGAATTAATGTTCACCTCTTCTGGCATAGCACTAAGTGATAAAATCGGGATATCAATTTTGTGTACCATGTGAATACAGCTGCAGAAAAAAAAAACCTTCAAATATGAGCACAGGAAAATAAAGTTAACTAAAATCTTTACAATAGTTTGATTACAAGTATGGGATTACAGATTACAGATTTCTCCTACCATGCTTTAAAAAAGTATATTGTCTAAAATTACTAGAAGGCCATTTTGTCACTCTTACATCAAAGAAAAAATGTTACAAAGAAGCTGGTGTTATGGGGAACTAGTTTCCATTCATAGCAAAACATATTTAAAAAAAAAATTTCTAAACAAGTAATGAAAGTGAGTAGTGCCCCACTGTTTCTTCAATGCTTCATTTAAGGTTCAAAAAAACACTTAAGGCAGAAAGCAAAGCATTCAATAATTCCGACCCTTGGGATTTGGGTTCTGGCTCTATCGCTGATTATTTTAGTAACGTTTGGGAAACAGTATCCACCTATTTTCTCAGTGGAAAAAAATGAAAATATTTAGAGATAGGGATTAGAAACAAATGGGCATTCATTAAAATAACTCTAAAATTTCATCCAAGTCACACAAAACAGAAAAACTGCCTATTTCATTTTCTCTCAAGTATAAAGGAGAGTAAACAGCAGGGAGTTAGCCATTTGAAAGTGAAAAGCAAATGCCCACGTTATTTCTGTTGCACTTTACCTTAAAGACATGGAAGGCTTCAAACTGAATGTTGGGACTTTTGTCTCGAAGGAGGTTCATCATCAGTTTGAGGTTCTCCGGCTTGCTGATGTACTTTGTCATAATGGCAAAGTTGTGTCGGTCCAGGATCAGTTCACCTAGCAGCTACAAAACAAACAAACAAACAAACAAACAAACACAAAATTAAAGCAATAATCTGAGAGCCATCTGATTCAAAATATATGGCACTTTTCCCTGAAAAAAAAAACTATAAATGTGGTTAGGAATGTTGACATGAAAAAAACTGAGAGTCTTTATTACATGCATCTTACATTTAGCACAGGCATGAAAGGAGTGGTTATTAAGTTATTTTAAGCTTTTCACACAGTTTTGCTAAACTCAGTGATTAATGCATTTCTGCATCTTTTTTAAAAGCCAGTCATTGCTGCAGCTTAAAAAAGCTCTCTCTGTAGCTTTCATCCAGAGATAGCCCAAAATGAATTTATTATTTTCCTCGCTTACTTTAATCTTGCTTCCCAGTACTACATTGCTTCTTAGGCATTGTGCTAGAAAAAAGAATACCAAAATTGATTCTACAGTTATACCTCCCTTCCCTGAATAAATGTACTCTAGTAGCTTACTGGGCAAATAGGTTCCATTAAGTGAATCTTACCTTCCCCCTAACTTTTACTACAAAACCTGCTAGATAGCCAAGAAAAAAAAAAATCATTGACCCTGAATCCACATGAAGTTTAATATGTACAGCAAGTTTTTATAAAAAAGTAAAGCAAAACATTTTCTTGTAACAAATTAATGGTTCCCCCCAAATACAGCATTATTCCATGTTATGAACTGAATGTCTGTGCCTCCCTAAAATCTGTATGTTGGAATCCTAACCCCAAATGTGATGGTATTAGGAGGTGGGGCCTTTGGGAAGGTAGAATTGCATGAATGGGGCTGGTGCTCTTATGAAAGAGACCCCAGAGAGCTCTCTCGCTGCTGGCCCCTTGATCTTGGGCTGCCCAGCCTCCCAGTCTGTGGTATTTTTGTTGTAGCAGCCCAAACAGACTAAGACAGACTTTAAAACAAAATAAAAATACCAAAAATGAGAATAGTGGGAGAGCCTCTAGTAGCATCACTGAATGTTCTCTACCTCATCAACTTTTTATTCTCATGTAGTGGTAGAGATCCTAAAGCTTCAGCAACCAGGCAGCTGAAATGTACCCTTTACACAGCTTTATATATGATATACTTATTTTTGAGTTCTCCTATTCACCAGACCTTTTCTGGATGCCTCAGGATAGTAATCTATTGTACAGATAGTTACAGAAATCCTGGATGGGAGGAGAAAGCACATGAAACTTTGAGCTGGCTGTCTATCACAATACTGTCTAGCAACAGAACCCCAGACATGTGTGTGCAGTGATGTGTGTGTGTGTGTGTGTGTGTGTGTGTGTGTGTGTGAGGGTGTGCATCTGGCTGTCTATTTAACAACTGAGAACTACACACCTTAAAGTTATTTTAGCACACAAAAGGAAATGATGGGCAGTGATGGATGTTAGCTGGGTATTCTCAAACATGGGACAGCCGTCGTGTAAACTGTTTATCTTCGTTTTCCTTAATATCTCTGCCACATCTAGAGCTAACTGCCCCTCTTCTGGAAACTTTCTTTGCCCCTGGTTTCAAGGCCACTGAATTCTTCTGGCTCCTTACCTCTTGCAGCTTATTTCTTTGCTCCTGTGTTACTGCCCTCCTTATGTAGGAATTTTCCAAGCAGTATCTTGAATCTCTGATCTTTACTCCCTCTTCAGTCTTACCTACACCCAAGGCTTCAACTGTAATATCTAGGAAGATGTCTCCCAAACCTGTATTTCAAGTCCCAGTTTCTTTCCTAAGCTCTATAACAACGTTACTTTTTCTTTTTTTTTACTTTGAGAGACAGAGAGACAGTGTGAGTTGGGGGAGGGGGTGTTGGGAGAGAGACAGAGGGAGAGAGAGAGAAAGATTCTCAAGCAGGTTCTACATTCAGCACAGAGCCCAACACAGGGCTCAAGGCCACGACCCTAGGATCATGACCTGAGCTGAAATCAAGAGTCGGATGCTCAACTGACTGAGCCACCCAGGCAACCCCTACCCCCTTTCTTTTTTTTTTTTTTTTTAATATATATACCAAAGTTTCTAACTGCCTGCCTGGAGGCCCAGTAGAACACTTGGCTAGCTAATCACACTCAGCTTCTCTGAAACCCTTCCTTTCCTGCTTTGTTAATGACACCACTGCCAGCCAGGTCCCTAGGGCAGAGTTGAAGTCCTCCTTGGCTTCTTCTTTTGCTCCGCCGTTGCATCAAATCTACATCCATAGTCTGCCAATTTTCTGTTTATCAATGTCTCGAACATCTTTCCTTCTACTTTTATTGCCAGCATCCTCTTTCCAGCCCTCAGGGCCTCTCGCCGGGCTCCTGCGGCAGCACGCAGAGTGGTCCCTTCCTCAATGCAGACCCAATCCAATCCACCCTGCATGCAGTGTCAAACACATCTTCCTGAAGATCAGCCCCATTCATGTTACCAATTCCACTTTAGGAGTGAATGAATAAACAAATCCCTGGATGCCAATAAATTTAGGGGGAAAAAATTAAACTCCTTAGGATAGCATTCAAACCCCTCTGTGCTCCTGAGTCACTTCTACTTCCTTTCCTAGGAGCCCCACTTACTCCTCATTCTTCTGCCCCTGTGGCTGCACTCTCTTTACTCCCAATGTTTCCCCTGGCTTTATTTAGATATAACTGACAAAATTGTCTATACTTGAAGTGTACATCACAATCATTTCAAATATGTATACGCTGTAAAACATTTACCACAATCATGTTAATTAACACATCCATCACCTCACAGTTACCCTTTGGTTTGGTGTGTGATGAGAATGCTTAAGATCCACTCTCAGCAAGTTTCAAGTACGTGACACAGTATTCTTAACTATAGTCACCATGCTGGACATCGGATCCTAGGACTTAGTCTTCTCATAACTGAAAGTTTGTACCCATTGACCAATACCTCTCATCCCCCTGCCCGCCAGTGCCTGGGGACCACCATTCTACGTTCAGTTTCTAAGAGCTCAACTTTCTCCCCTGTTGCTCTGCGTTGTTTTTCCTCAGCAGTACTCACTGCCTTGCGGTACAGACTTACTTGCCGCTTTATTTGAAAAAAAAAATTTTTTTTAAACGTTTATTTATTTTTGAGACAGAGAGAGACAGAGCATGAACGGGGCAGGGGCAGAGAGAGAGGGAGACACAGAATTGGAAGCAGGCTCCAGGCTCTGAGCCGTCAGCCCAGAGCCCGACGCGGGGCTCAAACTCAGGGACTGCGAGATCGTGACCTGGCTGAAGTCGGACGCTTAACCGACTGAGCCACCCGGGCGCCCCACTTGCCTCTTTAGAACGTAAGGGCATCCATCAAATCATGTTTGTGTTTGTACCCTTTACAACTTAACTGTGTGATGTGCATGGATACTGTTGGGGAAATAAAGTTGACAAAATGTAGAAAAGAAAGCAAGCAGTTTGATTACTAAATAAGCACATCCACAGCACATCATTGTAGGTAATGGGTGAAAAAGACATCATGAAGACACATAAAATTACACCTTACTTATACTGCCATGCAGCTGCAACCCGTTACATGCATATCTTCTCAAGATGAAAGGTAACCTGTTCTCTGTAAGGGGACTTGACAGTGCCTTTTGCTGTGCACCCTTCACAACCCACCTGTCCACTGAGGTAGCTATTTGTTTTAACTAATTGCCTTTATTCCACTAATAAAGAGAATTAAATAAAACTCTTATCTCTCTGACAAGCAAATGCTTGCAGCTTGGAGAGAAGTACCAGGGTTAATTTCCCTGGTGACAGGGCAATAGGCGTGCTGTCTTCTGGCATGTTTATGGGTCAGCAGTATGGCTTCCAGACTCTCAAAAAAAAAAAAAAAAAAACCCAAAAAACAAAACAAAACAAAACAAAACACCCCAAAGAACAAAACAAAAAACAAGCCACAAACCTCTTTTGGGTTGTAAAGCTGACAAGACATATATGTGGATGTAAGATACACCCACCTAAGATATACATGGGCATATACAGATATAGATAGGCTTCTTTACAGAGCTTTCTACATCTATAGATAGATATAGATACAGCTTCTACATTGATATATAAAGATATATTTATATAAAACATATATAAAAATCCAATAAAATACACATCATATATACACAAATACATATACATATTACTATATACACATACACATATCAAAAGGTCTTTCAGCAACAAAGAAATTTCACTAAAAAAATTTACCCCTAATTTGCATGTACACACACACTCAATTTGCTGAAGTGACATTTATGAGTTAAATTCAGATTAAGTCACTTTAATTTTTATTCCATGGGTATGCATACATATAAACTCTATCCAACCTAGCCTCTGCTAATATAATTTCACTAGTTTTATGAAACAAGCAATTGTGTTAAATTATTTACCAACTACACTGACTCTTTTAGCCATTAAATTTAATCTATTTTAATTAATACTGACAATGACAAAATGCTGCATTTCATCATAATACAAAACATTTAACACAATACTATACTAGGTAAAATGGAAAAAAATTGTTTTTAGTTCTCTAAATTTCATTTTATAGGCTTATATATTACAAAGTAGAACCAAAGCAAGTGGAAATAATAAGAGTTTCTTTTAACTTAGTGTTTTAATGAAATTGACCAGAGCCAAAAAAAAACCCCCAAATTCTACCAAGCTTCTTTTGAATTATAATCTTTCCCTCTAATAATTAAATACCAGGCTCTGAGGAAGATAAGAAATAAATTCCTAAGCTCTGTCATGTGAGGGGAAGGAATTTCTTTGTTAATTATTTTTTATTGACACCAGGAATCCAAGCATCTCAAGGTAGCTCACGAACATTAAGAATAAGATTAACAAGGGGCGCCTGGGTGGCGCAGTCGGTTAAGCGTCCGACTTCAGCCAGGTCACGATCTCGCGGTCCGTGAGTTCGAGCCCCGCGTCGGGCTCTGGGCTGATAGCTCAGAGCCTGGAGCCTGTTTCCGATTCTGTGTCTCCCTCTCTCTCTGCCCCTCCCCCGTTCATGCTATGTCTCTCTCTGTCCCAAAAATAAATAAACGTTGAAAAAAAAATTTAAAAAAAAAAAAAAAAAAAAAAAGAATAAGATTAACAAAAGACGGTTGGTAGCTTTGGAGTTAGAACACAGCCGAGCTTTAAGACAGTTTATCACTTAAAGAATACTCTAAGTATACTCTTAAAATAACCTAAACTCTCTTGATTTCTAAAATGATGAAACATCTATGTGCAAAATATTACAGAATTCAGAGATATAAACAGCTGTGTCAAAACAGAACATACTGCTACCCCAGACCTAATGCTCAAAAAGAAAAACCAATAATGCACCAGCGGAGCAATCCAAAACAATAGTTTTCTACTAAATACACAGTATTTGACAGGCTCTCTCCTTGAATAGTGATGTCTGCCTACAGTCTAGCATTCAAAAGAGCCAACTCTTTAGTATTCATTTCAACAATTTCTATATTGTACATACGCTTTATCTGTCTTTTTTTTTTTTCTTAAGAGAAAGTGAGTGGGGGAGAGACAGAGAGGAAGAGAGAGAATCTATCTTTTTAATTTACATCCAAGTTAGTTAGCATATCGTGCAACAATGATTTCAGTAGATTCCTTAATGCCCCTTACCCATTTAGCCCATCCCCCCCTCCCACAAACCCTCCAGTAACCCTCTGTTTATTCTCCATATTAAAGACTCTCTTAGGTTTTGTCCCCCTTCCTGTTTCTGCATTATTTTTGCTTCCCTTCCCTTATGTTCATCTGTTTTGTCTCTTAAAGTCCTCATATGAGTGAAGTCATATGATATTTGCCTTTCTCTGACTAATTTCGCTTAGCATAATACCCTCTAGTTCCATCCACGTAGTTGCAAATGGCAGGATTTCATTCTTTTTGATCACTGAGTAATACTCCATTGTATATATACCCCATATTCTTTATCCATTCATCCACCGATGGACATTAGGCCTCTTTCCATACTTTGGCTATTGTTGATAGCGCTGCTATAAACATTGGGGTGCGTGTGTCCCTTCGAAACAGCATACCTATATCCCTTGGATAAATACCTAGTAGTGCAACTGCTGGGTTGTAGGGTCATTCTATTTTTTAATTTTTTGAGGAACCTCCGTACTGTTTTCCAGAGTGGCTGCACCAGTTTGCACTCCTACTAGCAGTGCAAAAGAGATCCTTTCTCCACATCCTTGCCAACATCTGTTGTTGCCTGAGTTGTTAATGTTAGCCATTCTGACAGGTGTCAGGTGGTATCTCATTGTGGTTTTGATTTGTATTTCCCTGATGATGAGTGATGTTGAACATTTTTCATGCACCGGCTGGCCATCTGGATGTCTACTTTGGAGAAGTGTCTCTTCATGTCTTTTGCCCATTTCTCCACTGGATTATTTGTTTTTTGGGTGTTGAGTTTGATACGTTCTTCATAGATTTTGGATACTAACCCTTTACCTGATATGTCGTTTACAAATATCTTCTCCCATTCCGTCGGTTGCCTTTTAGTTTTGCTGATTGTTTCCTTCCCTGTGCAGAAGATTTTATTTTGATGAGGTCCCAATAGTTCATTTTTGCTTTTGTTTCCCTTGCCTCCGGAGATGCATTAAGTAAGAAGTTGCTGAGGCCAAGGTCAAAGAGGTGTTTGCCTGCTTTCTCCTGGAGGATTTTGATGGCTTCCTGTCTTACATTTAGGTCTTTCATCCATTTTGAGTGTGTTTTGGGGTATGGTGTAAGAAAGTGGTCCAGGTTCATTTTTCTGCATGTTGCTGTCCAGTTTTCCCAGCACCACTTACTGAAGAGACTGTCTTTATTCCATTGGATAATCTTTCCTTCTTTGTCAAAGATTAGATGGCCATACGTTTGTGGGTCCATTTCTCAGTTCTCTATTCTGTTCCATTGATCTGTGTGTCTGCGTTTGTGCCAATACCATACTGACTTGATGATTACAGCCTTGTAATACAGCTTGAAGTCTTGCTTCAAGAGGCAATCCTTGCTTCAGGAGGATTGTCATGCCTCCTGCTTTGGTTTTCTTTTTCAAGATTGCTTTGGCTATTCAGGGTCTTTTCTGGTTCCATACAAATTTTAGGATTGTTTGTTCTAGCTCTGTGAAGAATGCTGGTGTTTTTTTGATAGGGATTGCATTCAATATGTAGATTGCTTTGGGTAGTAGCTACATTTTAACAATATTTGTTCTTCCTATCCAGGAGCATGGAAAATTTTTCCGTGTTTTTGTGTCTTCTTCAATTTCTTTCATAAGCTTTCTATAGTTTTCAGTGTATAGACTTTTCACCTCTTTGGTTAGATTTATTCCTAGGTATTTTATGGGTTTTGGTGCAATTATAAATGGGATCGATTCCTTGATTTCTCCTTCTGTTGCTTCATTGTTGGTGTATAGGAATGCAACCGATTTCTGTGCATTGATTTTATATCCTGCCACTTTGCTGAATTCATGGATCAGCATGGAATCTTTTGGGTTTTCCATATAGAGTATCATGTCATCTGCAAAGAGTGAAAGTTTGACCTCCTCCTGGCCGATTTGGATGCCTTTTATTTCTTTGTGTTGTCTGATTGCAGAGGCTAAGACTTCCAATACTATGTTGAATAACAGTGGTGAGAGTGGACATCCCCATGGTCAGGGGGTGGTCAGGTCTTGTTCCTGACCTTAGGGGAAAGCTCTTAGTTTTTCCCCATTGAGGATGATATTAGCATTGGGTCTTTCATACATGGCTTTTATGATCTCGAGGTATGATCCTTCTCTCCCTACTTTCTTGAGGGTCTGTATCAAGAAAGGATGCTGTATTTTGTCAAATGCTTTCTCTGCATCTATTGAGAGGATCATATGGTTCTTGTCCTTTTTTTATTGATGTGATGAATCACATTGATTGTTTTGCGGATATTGAACCAGCCCTGCATCCCAGGTATAAATCCCACTTGGTCATGGTGAAAAAAATTGTTAATGTATTGTTGGATCCGGTTGGCTAATATTTTCTTGAGGATTTTTGCATACATGTTCATCAGGGAAATTGGTCTATAGTTCTCCTTTTTAGTGGGGTCTTTCTCTGGTTTTGGAATCAAGGTCATGCTGGCTTCATAGAAAGAGTTTGGAAGTTTTCCTTCCATTTCTATTCTTTGGGACAGCTTCAAGAGAGTACGTGTTAACTCTTCCTTAAATGTTTGGTAGAATTCCCCTGGAAAGCCATCTGGCCCCGGACTCTTGTTTTTTTTGGGGGAGATTTTTGATTCCTAATTCGATTTCTTTACTGGTTATGGGTCTGTTGAAATTCTCTGTTTCTTCCTGTTTCAGTTTTGGTAGTGTATATGTTTCTAGGAATTTGTCCATTTCTTCCAGATTGCCCATTTTATTGGCGTATAATTGCTCATAATATTCTCTTATTATTATTTTTATTTTGCTGTGTTGGTTGTGATCTCTCCTCTTTCGTTCTTGATTTTATTTATTTGGGTTCTTTCCTTTTTCTTTTTGGTCAAACTGGCTAGTGGCTTATCAGTTTTGTTAATTCGTTCAAAGAACCAGCTTCTGGTTTCATTGATCTGCTCTACCGTTTTTTGGTTTCGTTTTGTTAATTCGTTCAAAGAACCAGCTTCTGGTTTCATTGATCTGCTCTACCGTTTTTTGGTTTCGTTTTGTTAATTCGTTCAAAGAACCAGCTTCTGGTTTCATTGATCTGCTCTACCGTTTTTTGGTTTCGATGGCATTGATTTCTGCTCTAATCTTTATTATTTCCTGTCTTCTGCTGGTTTCAGGTTTTATTTGCTATTCTTTTTCCAGCTCTTTAAGGTGTAAGGTTAGGTTGTGTATCTGAGACCTTTCTTCCTTCTTTAGGAAGGTCTGGATTGCTGTATACTTCCCTCTTATGGGAACCTGCATCGCAGAGGTTTGAGGCTGTGGTGTTATGATTTTCACTGGCTTCCATGTACTTTTTAATTTCTTCCTTAACTTCTTGGTTAGCCCATTAATTCTTTAGTCGGATGTTCTTTAGTCTCCAAGTATTTGTTACCTTTCCGAATTTTTTTTTGTGGTTGATTTTGAGTTTCATAGCATTGTGGTTTGAAAATATGCACGTTATAATCTCAATCTTTTTGTACTACTTGAGGGCTGATTTGTGTCCCAGTATGTGATCTATTCTGGAAGATGTTCCATGTGCACTGGAGAAGAATGCATATTCTGCTTTAGGATGAAATGTTCTGAATATATCTGTCAAGTCTATCTGGTCCAGTGTATCATTCAAAGCCATTGTTTTCTTGTTGATTTTCTGATTTAGATGATCTGTCCATTGCTGTCAGTGGGGTTTTGAAGTCCCCTACTATTACAGTATTATTATCAATAAGTTTCTTTGTATTTGTGATTGACTTATATATTTGGGTTTTCCCACATTTGGAGCATAAATGTTTACAATTATTAGGTCTTCTTGGTGGATAGACCCCTTAATATGATATAATGCCCTTCTCCATCTTTTGTCACAGCCTTTATTTGTAAGTCTAGATTGTCTGATATAAGTATGGCTACTCTGGCTTTCTTTTGTCAGCCATTAGCATAATAGATGTTTCTCCATCCCCTTAATTTCAATATAAAGGTGTCTTTAGGTCTAAAGAGGGTCTCCAGCATATTGATGGCTCTTGTTTTTTAATCCATTCTGTTACCGTATGTCTTTTGATGGGAGTATTTAGTCCATTGACGTTTAGAGTGAGTACTGAAAGATATGAGTTTATTGCAATTATGTTTCTTATAGAGCTGGAGTTTCTGGTGGTGTTCTCTGGTCCTTTCTAAAATTTTTTGCTTTTGGTATTTATTTATTTATGTATTTATTTATTTATTTATCTTTTCTCACCTCAGAGAGTCCCCCTTAAAATCTCTTGCAGCGTTGGTTTAGTGGGCATGAACTCCTTTAATTTTTGTCTGGGAAACTTTTAATCTCTCCTTTTATTTTAAATGACAGCCTTGCTGCATAACGAATTCTTGGCTGCATATTTTTCCAATTCAGCACATTGACTATATCCTCCCACTCCTTTCTGGCCTGCCAAATTTCTGCTGCAAACCTGATCTGTATTCCCTTGTAAGTTAAGAACTTTTTTTCCCATGCTGCTTTCATGATTCTTTCCTTGCCTGAGTAATTTGTGAATTTGACTATGATATGTCTTGTTGATGGTCAGTTTCTGTTGAATCTTATGGGAGTCCTCTGTGCTTCCTGGATTTTGATGTCTGTGTTTTTCTCCAGGTTAGGAAAGTTTTCCACTATGATTTGCTCACATAACCCTTTACCCCTTTTTCTCTCTCTTCATCTTCTGGGACCCCTATGATTCTGATGTTGTTCCTTTTAATGAGTCACTGAAATCTCTCATTCTTAAATTGTGCTCTTTGACTTAGTCTCCCTCTTTTTTTCCTCCTTCATTATTCTCCTTAAGTTTGTTCTCTATATCACTGATTGGCTGCTCTGCCTCATCCATTTTTGCCACTGTGGCATCCATTCGAGATTGCTATAACTCAGTTATAGCATTTTTTATTTCATCCTGACTAGCTTTTACTTCTTTTATCTTCATAGAAAGGGATTCTAACCTATTTTCAACCCCAGCTAGTATTCTTATTATCGTGATTCTAAATTCTCGTTCAGACATCTTGCTTGTATCTCTCTTGATTAAGTCTCTGGCTGTTGTTTCTTCCTGCTCTTTCTTTTGGGGTGAATTCCTTTGTTTTGTCATTTTGAAGGAAGAAAAAGAATTAATAAGGCAAAAAAAATTAAAATTAAAAAATTAAAAACAACACACACACCCAAGTCCAATAAATGATGTTTGATCCTAGGTGTGTTTTTATCTGGTTGTTGAAAGGAGCTTGATAGATTAGAGAAAAAAGGGAAAAAGAAAAAAAGGAAAACACTTGAAAATCTGAAAAAATGAATACACTGAAATAGAATAAAATGAAATGATGGAAGTAAAGTAGAATTTGAAAAATTTACAAAAAAATATAAAATATAATACAAACAAATTTTAAAGAAAAATATTTTTAATAAAAATTGAAAATAAAAATATTTTTCTCTTTATTCAAGAAAAAGAAAAGAAATGAAAAAGAAGAAAAAGGAAAAAAAGAAAATTTTATAGATGGGCCAGCGAACAGACTGAAATGGAATTCAAATTACTTCATTTTACCCTAGCAATCAAACTATGAAGCACTTTATAGTCCATAATCTAAGCAGGTGGAGAGACGTGTTTCTGAAGAGCGAGGTTGGCCCAGTTGGATGGGGCTTAGTGTAACGGCTCCATTCTCCACTAGATGGCGCTGCTTAGCTTCCTGGTGTGGAGTGTTGTGGTGCCTGTAGGTGCGTAAGCCCATGCGCGGGAGTGGCAAAAATGGCGTCACGCGGGAACCGAATCTCCAAATCGGAACTCTGCTCTACCCGACCAGCAATAGCGCACCTGTCCTTTGTCTCCAGAAGCTGGAGCACTCCCTGCTTTTACACTGTCTGTGACCAAGCCTTCAGGCTGCCAGGCGGCACCTCCCTCCTGAGTTTTATCTCAAATCGGCTGTGCTTCCCGACTCCTCACTTCTGAGGGACTGCGGCTTTTAACCGGCTCAGACCCTCTGGGGGAGGATCTCACCGAGCAATGGCTGGGTGCCGGCTGCACCCAGGAACTTTTCGCGGAATTGTGCTGCTGCTGGTGCCCCGAGACTGCGGCCAGGTGCCAGCCCGCCCCAGAAAAAGTTCACGAAATAGTGTAGCAGCAGCGTTTCAGGGATTATGGAAAATCACAACACACCTCTGGCACCACGCTTCACCTTTAATGACCTTGTTCCTGGAGTAGCGAATGTGTTTGTCCTCTGGGGTCTGCTGGGACCGGGTGGCCGCACAGCCTCCCCAGCAGGGGAACCACCTTTCCCCGTGTGGCCCGAAGACCCCTGACTTCACTCTGCTCCTGAGGATTCGCCCTTCTCACCAGAGCACTGCCAGGTATTGAGCTGCAGAATTTCAGAGTCTGCGCTCCCCCCTGTTTAGAGAGTCTTAGTGGAATTTAAACCCTCTCCTTTCTCCTTTCTCCCTTTTTAGTTCAGTCCCTGTGGCCGTTTCCATTTTCCCACTTTTTCTCCAACTGCTTTTGGGGGAGAGTGCTTTTTCCATAATACCCCCCACCCCACCCCCATCCCGTCTCTGTCCTCTCTCCACAAGCAAAAACACCTCCCTGCCCTCTGTGGCTTCTCTCTCCCTCAGTTCACCTCTCTGCGCTGCGTACCTGCTGAGTTCTGTGGTTCGGGTTGTGCAGATTGTTGTGTTAATCCTCAAATCAGTTTTCTACGTGTGCAGCAAGAAGAGAGAGAATCTTAAGCAGGCTCCACACTTAGGGCAGAGCCCAATGCAGGGCTCAAACTCACAACTGTGAGATCATGACCTGAGCCGGAATCAAGAGTCAGACATTTAACCAAGTGAGCCACCCAGGCACCCTACTTTATATGTCTTTTACTAGTTTTCATTTTGTTTTGTTTTGGTTTGTTTGGTGTCCAACCAGTGCTCAGTTTTATCACACTGTAAACAAAACATTTATGAGATACTCCACTATAAAAGATTTTAGGCAAGAGTAGCAGCCAATGTAGTACATCTGGCTGGATTAATAAAGAACAGGAAAGAGGCCTTCTGCATGGGCTGGGGCATCTGTGAATAAGTAGGAAGCACAATCAAGTGGAAAAGGGAGAGTTTCAATACCAGATACAAACTCAGTTGCTCCTTGCCTGTGTCGCTGGAAATAGAGTAGAGGTGTCTAGCCTCAGAGCCATGTGAGAAGGGGGCAGAACAGTGGAGGGGGGGAGGGGGAGCAGTAGACAGCAGTGAAGAATGGACCTTCTCACTCCCCTGTGCTACCCACCAGATTTGTATTACAGATTGTACCAATCACATATCCACTGCTTCTGTTTTCAAATGCAAATGCATCCTGCTAGGGTATCAGTCTAATTCATACCCTAGTCTCAATTATTTATTTAGAATAGACCACCTTCTAGAGATTGAGCACTGAGGACAGGAGAGGAATATTTACTTATAAAATTTATTTTTATTTTATTGAACAAATATCTACTTCTTAACATGAGCTAGGCTCTGCTCTAACCACTTTATGTCTATTAACAAGGGGACAGGACAAGGTGGGGCTTGAGAACAGAATGAGGGCAATGGGCCCATGGGTAGGAGATGATAAGGTAGCATGACAGAAAAAACAAGAAGAAGGCCCAGATGTTTAGATGAACAACTGTTACTTTATAACTTCACCTAAGGCTCTAGAGATCGTCGATCACAGAAAAATTTCTATCATGAATTCCTGTCACTGCTGAAAATGGCACAAAGATAAACTCTAAAGTCTATGACCCTCACCTTTCTGGATCCCACTTTAGTCCCATCACCTTAGTTCATACCAATGTCGCTACTTTGGTTCAGGGTGTCATAGATTCTCACTAAAAAGAGGAAGGATTTGGAAAATGTATGAGCTATTTCTTACATGCTGGCCCCTTAGAGCACTGTTGTCTCTGTTTCCTATTCAATTTCTACTTCCCTCCGAGGGCGATGATCTCTTATAATACAGAGCAGCAGCTCCTCTGTTTTGGCTGTCGTTGTGGAGCCTTAGCAAATAGGGAATTCTATTCTTAAAATTTTTTTTTTTTCAACGTTTATTTATTTTTGGGACAGAGAGAGACAGAGCATGAACGGGGGAGGGGCAGAGAGAGAGGGAGACACAGAATCGGAAACAGGCTCCAGGCTCTGAGCCATCAGCCCAGAGCCTGATGCGGGGCTGGAACTCACGGACCGCGAGATCGTGACCTGGTTGAAGTCGGACGCTTAACCGACTGCGCCACCCAGGCGCCCCGGGAATTCTATTCTTTAGGTACTACACAGGTATGCCAACAGGATGCAGCCTTATCTTCAGCTGCTTTTAACAAGCTTTCTGGACTTGGGAGAGCATGGCATAATGTCACTGCCTTTGTTGGAAGCTCTATCTCAACAGTCCAGGCTCCAGAAAAAGAGCAGTGAAACCATGGTATATTTTCTACACAGATCAGCTTGTACGGGTTTCCATGCAAGGGGAAACTCAATAAAAAGGTGCTGAATGACTGGCTGAAAATAGCTCACTGACCCCTCCAACAATGGGTACCATTGGAGCAGCGAGGGCACAAATATAGGGGAAGGCAGGTCACAGCTAAGGCAAAATCATGGGTAAAATGAACTGACAAAAATGTGATACAAAATGGGCTTATGTCATCACTTTAGTTAAAACTGTATTCAATATTTAGAAATAAACACATTGTTCTATTAATGTCATCCCAACATGTAAACATAATACAGGTGATATTTAGTAAACCCCCAAATCATACAAACTGCTTGACAAAACCAGCCAATTATTATCTGCCAAAAACATTCTTTGGAATATCTGAGTGAGATCTGAAGGGTAGGGACACAGCTCTAACTCATGTTCTACTCCCACAGGGGCAGCCCCACCTCCTCCTGGCCAAATGGCTGCTTCCAGGCACTGTTTCACTGAAGGAGGGAAGGCCACTCACCGACTACGTGGCGGCTGTACTCTGCTGGGCTTCCTGCCTCATGAGGGAAAGCAAACTTGCACAGGTATTTCATAGGTGATATACTCTCCAATAGTAAATGCCACTGTTTACACACACACACACACACACACACACACACACACACACACACACATTTATCCCTTCATTCATCACTTCCTGCCCTTTTGCCCTGCATAACTGTTCTAAAATCACCTGAAAATTTCATTTTTATCTGTTTATTTATCAATTGTCTGTTCTCCTTGGCAGAATGTAAGGTCCATTGAGATGCGACTTCATTTTGTTCTTGGCTGTCACCGTAATGTCAGGAATAGGAGCACATAAATATTTGTTGGCCAAATGGAGTGCCCTTTTACCCCTCTCATCACCCCCAGTAATTCATCCAATTAAAGCTATTTGCAGATAATTGAGCATTGACTTTACTTTCTTTTCCAGCTAGTGATATCATCTTTTGACCTCTTTCCAGAGTCTGTTTTGGTGTAATAGTGGCAATTTTTAGAAAAGCACAGTTTTGTGTTCTTGATCATGTAGTCTTCTCACATATCTGTTTATTACAGCCACTTTATTAAAGATTATTCTTTTAACTCTTAAAGAATAAGCATGTTTCATATTTCAGCATCTTTGTTGGAAATACAGTTTGAACATGTTAAATGGTGGAGGTACCTCTAAAAATGACCTGTAGTAAAACGCTAACAAGAATGCTCAGAGAATGGAACCCAGTAATGCAATGCAGTTAAAAAACAAATCTTTAGAAAAATATGTTACAAATCTGGGGGTATTGCTTCCCAGGAGCCCCATAATGTTTCAGTTCTATAAGCACCATTTCATAGTAGAAAGTTGTCTTCCCTCTCAATTGAAAATATATCCAGAATTTCTCCAGTAATGTCATAAACTTAGAGGGAAACTTTAATCTTGCATTTGATGTGTTATATTTTGTCAATGTCACCTTTTCTTCCCCCCTTCTCTGAAAAATACCCTACAAAGTCTACATTTTATAGATGTATAAGAAAAATACGGTCATTTTGGTTTCTGTTTCAAGATACACTGAAAGAGAACTGCAGAAGTGGTGTCCGCGTGGCTCAGTCAGTTAAGCGGTTAAGCACTGGACTTTGGCTCAGATCTTGATCTCACGGTTTGTGAGTTCAAGCCCTGGGTTTGTGAGTTCAAGCCGCATTGGGCTCTGTGCTGACAGCTCAGCACCTGAAGCCTGCTTCAGATTCTGTGTCTCCCTCTCTCTCTGCCCCTCCCCAGCTCACACTCTGTTTCTCTCTCTCAAAAATAATAAATAAACATTAAAAAAAAAAAAAGAGAGAGAACTACAGGAGAACTTTGCTGTTTCTTCCTTATAAACAGTAATTCAGATCTTAGTTTCAAGCTAAGAGTGATTTCTTTTCATCTCCAGAAAATATCCCCTTAGGAGAGAACTGTGGTTTTATTTAAATTAACTTAGGTTTGACTTTCTTTCTGAGCTGAAATATACGAAATTCTACTTTATCATGCACTTACTATTTTTATGTTATTACTTCCAAAAAGTAGTCGAGGCAGGACACAACATTGTTTTGCTACAAAGTACAGTCATAACATGAAGCATACTTTTCAAGTTACAAAAATAAAGTGGGGGGGGACACTTTAATTTTTCCCATATGTACTTGTCCACTAAGAGGCCATCATTTACTAACAAAACATCAACCAACACAGACTAACTTAAGCAATTTGATATTACCTTTAAAGATTGTCTCTTAGTCACATAATTCTCAGACTGAAGCAATTTCTCATAGTCTTCAAAAATCTAATGAAAAGAAAACAAATATTAGAGTGTAACACCAGCAGTGGTTCCTCTGCTTTAGGTTTGCTTATTACTCTCTTGCTTCAAAAGTAAATTCCCAGCCCACTAGGCCAGCACAGCCCAGCTGCTGTGCTCTGCATCAATGTGCTGAACGCCATGCTGATCACACTGTCCACCCAGAGGTTCCCAGTTCACCATCCTTTACACATAAAGACACAGCGGGATACGGAGGTCAAGTGAAACAACAGATGTACTTCGCTACTTTAGTTCTGAAAATTAAAAATTGAGTAGAAAAATGGAGTATTTGAGTCCTCTCAAATAAACCCTTTTGAATAAAAGATCTAATTCATCTATTAAGTGGGTAGCAAAATAACACATTTCATGTCATTTGTTCAGGTAGCCTTGCTGGTAGCTACGAGTGCATGAATAATTTAGGAAAAGATTAAATATACTTAGAGCTCCACTTGGTACCCCATAAAGAATCAAAGTGTCAAGTTCATAGCGGACACATAGAGAAACGGGGCAACTTTTGCTGCACAATGGCCATGCTAATCTAATCCCAGCCGGCCTCTCTGGAGGACTTCCCTGTCCCCAGAAGCTGGAGGATGCTGGTGTTTGAGGCCCCCGTTTCCCAGGGTGCCTGTCAACTACTCTCCACTACTGGGCCCTTTAGTTTCACACAGAGTGCCACAGGTGGGGGAAGCTCAGCGTCAACCTCCCACCAGGCAAGGACATGCTTCAGGGACCACTGAGGTGGGAGGAGTGAGCCCAACAGAGAACTGAAGCAGGAGAGTCCAGGGGCTGAGGAGGGTGGAAAACAGTCCTGGTCCTCAGAGGGTTGAGGGTGAGGTGTGTGTGCACGTGTGCAATGAGGGCAAGCAGTGCACACAGATGATAATTACCAACTGGGAATTAAGAAAGTGGAAAGTAAGAACATGGGGGGGTACCTGTGTGGCTCAGTCAGCTAAGTGTTCGACTTCGGCTCAAATCATGATCTCACGGTTCCTGAGTCTGAGTCCTGTATCAGGCTCTCTGCTGTCAGCACAGGGCCTGCTTCCAGTCCTCTGACCACCCCCCTCCACTCCACCCACCCCCGCCGCCCCCGCCGTCTCTCTGCCCCTCCTCCCTCTCCTCTGTCTCTCTCTCTCTCTCTCTCGCAAAAATAAATAAATATTAAAAAGAGAGCATCTAGTTCACATTAAAGTCGTAATAATTAGACTCTTTTACATGAAGGGCTTATTGTTTGTACTAAACAGTAAGTTTAATTTATTCTGTCATGAAACTGAAGAGGATTTTGTGGGACATTAAATTTATCAAACTTTGTGGTAAGTTTTTAAAATTTTTAATTTCAATTTAGTTAACATACAGTGTTATATTAGTTTCACGTGTACAATATAGTGATTCAACACTTCCACACATCACTCGGTGCTCGTAAGGACAGGTGCCCTCCTTAATCCCCAACTCCAATTTCCCCGATTTCTCCACCTAACTCCCCTCTGGTAACCATCAGTTTGTTCTCTACAATTAAGGGTATGTTTCTTGGTTTGTCTCTCTCTATTTTTCTTTCTTTTCTCATTCCCTTTGTTTTGTAAATTCCACATATGAGTGAAATCACCTGTAACCAGAAACTTCAAACACATGTATAAGGTATGACATTCCCCAAGATGCCAGTTTCATTATTTTAGAGTCATATATCAGTGTGCTCCCATCTCATGGTTTACTGCCAAAAAAATATGAAACTCAGGAAGTATGAAATATCTGAGGGGGCATGAGCTCTCAGAGCTGGTGTTCAGGTTGGTGCAGCAGCCTCAGTGTCTGTGAAGCTACCAAATTACACCAGAAGTGACTATAGATACAAAGAAAAAAATTAGGTAAATAAGGGATCAAGGAGAATGAGTTTACAGTCTCCCAAATTGTTATGTACTATGTCCTGAATGCAAAGCAGTGTTACTCAACACATTTACATCACTCATTCTATAGAAAAGATCAGTAGCTGATACCACGGGTTTTGTAATAAACTATCTTAGCTCTCTTGTTTTCACATATTATAAGGTACATCTAATGAGTCTCTAACATTCCATCTAGCATCTGCAGTTTCTGATCAACCAAACTATAATAATAGCTCATTTCCTTAGTTTAAAAATATGCCATTTTCTTTTGGTCTAGAAGCTTTTGGATACTGCTGGCAATAAAAATTATTCTCCCTTCATGTTTTGCATTTAGATCTAAGTACTCCAGTTGATCCCACAAATATTTTCTTGATAATTTTAGGATATGAAAATCAATTTTGACTTCATGATTACATTGCTAATTATTTTTTTTAATGTTTATTTTTGAAGGGGGGGGGGGAATGAGTGGGGGAGGGGCACAGAGAGAGACACAGAATCTGAGGCAGGCTCCAGGCTCTGAGCTGACAGCCCAGAGCTGACAGAAGGGCTCCAACCCACGGACCATGAGATCATGACCTGAGCCAAAATTGGGCACTTAGCCGACTAAGCCACCCAGGCACCCCTGCTAATTCTTAATCTCAAAGGAAGATATGTAAACAATATATGAATAAAAGAGACATAGTTGAATTTCTGTGATTTGGATGTGTGAAGCTATAAGAAAGTGACAGGGAGGGTATTCTGTATCTTCAGAGTCATGTGTTTCCTTTTACCTATTTGTGTAGCTAACTACAAATTTTTAAATTATACAGTGGCTTTTATTTCAGTGGGACATCACTGGTCTAGAGCATCTGAACCAACACTAGATCAAGATTTGTGGTTTTAGGTTTGTGCCATGCTCATTTTAATCATGCTGTTACTCTTGCTTATGTATTTAGCAAAAGCATAGCTGTTCTTGGATATATCTATTTATCCAATACTCATTGAACACCACCATTGTACGGCATTGAGTTAGGTATTAGGGATACAAGTAATAATGACAAAAATTAATACTGAGGGATTAATATGGTATTATCCTAAAAAAATTGTTCCAAATCTTTACAAATTCCTACAAACAACCCAATGAGGTAGGTATTATTAATATCTTCATTTTGCAGTAGGTGCAAAATTACCCAAATTACCTTACCCAAAGTAACACAATTAATAAGAGGCAGAGCTGGGTCTTGAAGCCAGGCAAGCAGGCTCTGAACCCTGTGTTTGACAGACAGGGTTCCTGCTTCTCAGGGAGCTCAGGAACCAGCCAGGAAGGTACAGACACTCCATAATAATACAACGTGAACAGTGGGGGCGGGGGAATTGTGCATGCATGCATGTGGACAGGTGGGATTAGGAAAAGCTTCCTAGAAAAGTCATGTTTCAGCTGAATCTCAAAAGGATGGGCTGGATTCACCATTTGAGAAGGGAACTGGTATTTCTACTAGTAAGTAAAACTAATTATCAAGCAAGTAAAATGATTTATTTTTTAGTGAGGGTGGAGTGCTCTTCCATTTATGGTTACCTACTGCCTCTTCTTTTTTTAAGTGTTTGTTTATTTTTGAGAAAGAACATGAGCAGGGAGGACAGAGAGGTGGGACAGAGGATCTGAAGTGGGCTCTGTGCTGACAGTGGCGAGCCCAATGTGGGGCTCAAACTCACAAACCGTGAGA
Organism: Puma concolor; assembly: GCF_028749965.1. Taxonomy (NCBI): domain Eukaryota; kingdom Metazoa; phylum Chordata; class Mammalia; order Carnivora; family Felidae; genus Puma; species Puma concolor. The sequence goes on from NC_141667.1 coordinate 220,188,736, forward strand.
TCATGACCTGAGCTGAAATCAGATGCTCAACTGACTGAACCACCCAGGTGCCCCTACCTACTGCCTCATAAGGGCAACATGGATGCTCTTAAATCACGATCAAAGTGAGCAGGTACCAGTCTTTTTTTGGAGCTGATACAACAGGAAGAGGTGTGAAAAATAAGAAAGCCCTCAATTTTCCACAGTTTTCTGATGACGTGGCTTCCAGGTAAATGGACAAATTGGGCACATGGTGGACCATGGTTGGTGTCTGTTGTGGATCATAAATAGGAGCCAGTATCCATAGATCTAAGAAGGAGAGAGAGGGGAGAAGAGAGAAAGAGGTAAAATCTTAAAAAGGACTTCTACTTACAGTGTCATAATTTTGTTCTAAGAAGTCTGCAACCAACACTTTATGTCTCGTTAGTAAATCCTAGAAAAAGAACAGTTAAGTGAAATAAAATTATTATAGCTAATAAATTTGACAAACCTGGTATTTCCTTCTAAGAATTATGTAAATCCAGTCACTTGAAACATAAAAGTTTCTGAAGAATATTTTCTTTATACCACAAAATTATTTCCATTCTTACTTTAAGATGTGAAATGCAGGGGTGCCTGGGTGGCGCAGTCGGTTAAGCGTCCGACTTCAGCCAGGTCACGATCTCGCGGTCCGTGAGTTCGAGCCCCGCGTCGGGCTCTGGGCTGATGGCTCAGAGCCTGGAGCCTGTTTCCGATTCTGTGTCTCCCTCTCTCTCTGCCCCTCCCCCGTTCATGCTCTGTCTCTCTCTGTCCCAAAAATAAATAAACGTTGAAAAAAAAAAATAAAAAAAAAAAAAGATGTGAAATGCAAATGTGTTTGATGTTAAAAACAATAAAGTGTTTTAATTCATATCATTGTTAGATTTATGATAGGAATAATTTAGTGAAACAGATGGCACCTGTGTGAGGGGGTCTACAGTATATTTCTTCAGGCCATGGCTACCCTGTGATTATGATATAATAAAATCCAAATAAAGTGTATGATGATCTTTTTGAAATATTGTTAATAGCTATATATATATATATATATATATATATATATATATTTTAATTTTTTATTTATTTTTTTTTTAATTTTTTTTTTCAACGTTTATTTATTTTGGGGACAGAGAGAGACAGAGCATGAACGGGGGAGGGGCAGAGAGAGAGGGAGACACAGAATCGGAAACAGGCTCCAGGCTCTGAGCCATCAGCCCAGAGCCCGACGCGGGGCTCGAACTCACGGAGCGCGAGATCATGACCTGGCTGAAGTCGGACGCTTAACCGACTGCGCCACCCAGGCGCCCCTATATATTAATTTTTTAAATGCTTATTTATTTTTGAGAGAGAGAGTGAGAGTGGGGTAGGGGCAGAGAGAGGGAGACACAGAATCTGAAGCAGGCTCCAGGCTCTGAGCCATCAGCACAGAACCTGACATGGGGCTCAAACCCACAAACTGTAAGATCATGACCTGAGCCAAAGTCAAGATGCTTAACCGACTGAGCCACCCAGGTGCCCCCGATAGCTTTTTTTTTTTTTTTTTAAAGAATTCTGAATGTCTTAAAACTGTATCTCATTAGTTAACTTAAAAGATTTTCAGGAATGTCAACCTTTAGGTTTTTTTCCTTAACCACGTTTAAAATGGAGGTGCCTAGGCTGCTGAGAAGCACAAGAATGACACTTAACTGTGCCATCCCAGGATCCGCCTGCCCCCGGTTGATGGGCTGTGAGGTGCTGTGCAAGGACTGCGGTGACTAAGTAGCACAATGCCCGCCTTCAAAGCTGAAGACAAGCAGATTGGTCTTATGACAGGCATAGCTCTCAGAAAACTGAACAAAAACATAAAGGAACGTTTGACTGTCTTCAACTCACACCTAAATTATATCCTTAATTCACCTTAATGTTGAAAGAAAACAAGCCTCACCTAATCCCTTTTATACGCTTACAGGCTAAATACCCTGTCTAGGTAGAATGTAGAATTTAATTAAAAACATAACAAGAATTTTAAAGTTTTCCAAAATAAGTTCTTATACTTTAATACACATTTAATTAAAACTACCTAAAAGCATATAGAAGATCCACAACGTAAATTCACAGAGAACAGGAAGGTAGCAGCAATGGCAAAACTCACCTGTTTCTATTTTAATACCAAGTAAAATATTTAAAGCATTTTGCACTGTAATTTTCAAGTTCAAGAACAATGAGACTAGCTGTTGATTTCATTTCATTACTTATCATCATATCTTGAGTGACCACTGAGCCTATCAGTGGAAAGCTGTACTTTTTTTTCCCCAGTAGAACATTCAGTGCTGTTCTGGAACTGGAATTTTAAAATGGGAAACCCCTCTACAGCAATTCATTCCTGGTCTGTCTGAGATCAAAATTCAAATGAGTTCCTGTATCCGGGGCCCCCAGAGAATAAGGTAGTCCCACGGCATTCTTTAGGGTCCCTAGTTTTCGCACACCCGCTTCCCTAACCTCCTCAGAGTATCAGTGATTTTCAGAGCTGACCCCGGTTAGAAAGGGCTGCGCAGACACTGGATCCGCCTGTAACAACAGTGGGCAGGCTTGAGCGTGGGGACTGTGTGCTCTCATGGCTACAGGTCTGCACAGCAGCAGACAGAGCGCTGTGCAGATACGCGCTGCGTGGGAAGGTTTCCATTCACTGTGCATTAGTGGTACTCCAAAGACAGAGGCATCAGGAGGGAGTCCTGTTAGTAGCAGCAACTTCAAATTCCAAGGGGGGGAAAACTTGCATATCCAATAATAGAAAAATAAAATAAGGTGGGGTAGAATTCCTCTAGCACAGGTACATGGTGGGTACAGCCAGTAAATGACTCTCTCTCTCTCTCTCTCTCTCACACACACACACACACACACACACTTTCTCTCACACTCGTGTGTGTATATTCATAGCTATACCCTCAAATTTCTGTTCATAATAAATACGTGCACACAACTGGAGGAACAGTCTATACATACACCCATGCATATATACATATAATACAAAACTAAATATAATTGCTGCATCATTGTAGATCATAGAACAGTGGGAAAAATAAAACAGGTAGGATCCTACCCAAAAAGGAAAAAGCAGAAAGTTGCAAAGAAAAATAAAGTTCAAATTTTAAATAATTCAAAATTTTAAAAACTATTGGGGCGCCTGGGTGGCTCAGTTGGGTTCAGCATCTGCCTTTCGGGCTCTATGCATACAGCTCAGGGCCTGGAGCCTGTTTCTGATTCTGTGTCTCCCTTTCTCTCTGCCCCTCCCGGACTCACAGTCTTTCTTTCTGTCACAAAAATAAATAAACGTTAAAAAAAAATGTTTTTAATAAAATACAATTTTAAATATTATTTGAAACAGTGTACCCTTTCATCCCACCTCTTCACAATTCTGTTTTTACAAGACTAAACTTTGCATAGTCTAGGTATTATGCTAAAGATTATCTGATATTGATATGGGAGTGACTTCTGCACAGCTTGGGAGACACGGGGTGGAGTGACAGAGACACACTCAATGGCAGGGACATGGCAGTTGATGGGCCAGGCAGCAGCTGCCATTTATGGAGGGTTTACCATGCGCCCAGAAGCATGCAGAGCACTTTACACACATTATTTCTTTTTTTTTTTTTAATTTTTTTTTTCAACGTTTATTTATTTTTGGGACAGAGAGAGACAGAGCATGAACGGGGGAGGGGCAGAGAGAGAGGGAGACACAGAATCGGAAACAGGCTCCAGGCTCCGAGCCATCAGCCCAGAGCCTGACGCGGGGCTCGAACTCACGGACCATGAGATCGTGACCTGGCTGAAGTCAGACGCTTAACCGACTGCGCCACCCAGGCGCCCCTACACACATTATTTCTAATCTTCACAGCAACTCTGCAAAGCAGGGATTATTTTCTTCATCTCACAGATGAGAAAATGAAACTCTAAGGTTAACTATTTGCTCAAGGACATAGTGCCAGTCAGGTGGCAGAGGGAGGTGGAATTCAGACCCCTTCTGTCATGTCCATTCTTGGAAGGAGGGATGGAAGAAATTCTGATTGTTAGGTGTGCTTTTGGGGAAAGGACAATTTGTAGACAACACTGCCACAAAAATATAAACAGTGCTAAAACATTAATGATTAGACTGGGCAACAGCCAGAGGGCTGTTGGAGCTCAAAACAAAAAAGGTAAGTCTAAGAGGTTAAAAACAAAATATAAAACCAAATTAAAATCAGACCAACACCAAACCAACCAAACAACCAAAACCCCTCAGCCATCTACCTAAAAAGAAAAAGTGACTTATGGTCACTGTTCTACTATATTAACCACAGCATTTTGGAAAAATACATAAAGTTGGCATTTCCAATATTGTTAGCATACTATAAAACTTTTTATGGTTATTTAGATTTTCAGACGCTTGACTTAAGTTCAATGGAAAATATGCTGAGGTACAAATTAAAACATGAATTTACTTTTGATATCCAAATTGTACTGAAAATTAAATTGGGTTGAACATATGATAGCAAGACATTATCAATATAGTTTATTCTATTAAACGCTGAAAAATCTTTGGGGAAATTTTGAAAAGTACATACGTTTCTATTTACTTTTTCCCTCCGTTAGAGTTTGTTCTTTGTTTACAATTATTTGTGAAGCTTCACTTACATACAGTCTTTCAAAAAAGGAGCCAACTTTGTTTCCATGATAGCAGAGTCATCAGATAGAAAAGGGGGAAAGAACGGTACTGTGCTATTAATAGAAAACATCTCCTTAGTTATCTAGGCACAGACATTTTGCCAGGAAGAAATGGAATCCTCTTTTGTGTTAAATGTCATTCAACAGATTTCATGCATCAAGGCCTCTCTCACCGTGTGCTGTTAGATATACTTTGGGAGGTTCATCTGTAGCCACCATACTTTTGCTTTGCTGGGTGAGACCAAGTAGCCTGTCAAACAGAACAGGCTCCAGGTCTGACAGCACTCTGAGCACACACCCATGCTTGTCGCCCTTGCTACCCTTTCCTCCACCCACCAGGCAACTCTCCTTAGTGTTCAGCCCCAACCTCTTCCTCCCTCTCTCCCCTCCCTTGCCTGTTAATGTGTACTCTCTCTCCCTCTTGAAATAAATAGATAAACGTTAGAAAAAAAGATACTACTTATCATCCAGGTCCTAGACAACTTTCAAGTCATTTACATAAAGTAATAAGATTAAAGTATTTACAAATATTGGTATATGGACTATGTCAGTACTGTTAAAATAAGTATTTAAGGTAATATATAAAAATAAAAAGCCATACATGTATTACAATTAAGTAAAAATATATATTTATATCCTAAAAAATGTAGAAGTAAATCTGGAATGATGTAAACGGAGCAAGTAAATTGCTGAAATGCTTTTTATTTTATTTTTTTGAAGTTTATTTATTTTGAGATAGAGTGATTGCTGGGCGGGGAGGGGCAGAGAGAGGGAGAGGGAGAAAGGGAGGCAGAGAGAGAGAGAGAAAGAGAGAGAGAGAGAGAATCCCAAGCAGGTTCTATGCCATCAGAGTGGAGCTGACATGGGGCTCGATCTCATGAACTGTGAGATCATGACCTGAGCCGAAATCAAGAGTCGGTCACTTAACCAACTGAGTTACCCAGTCGCCCCAAAATGCTTTTATAGAAACAAATCTGAATATATACATTTGAATGAGTCTTATCTATTTGTAATTGACTTTTTTTTTGTTTTTGGTCAATGATGCTGTTACATCGTCAGCTTAAAATATTTTCAGAATTCCTCTTTTAAAATCATCTTCAGAGGCAATTTGGTATGCGCTGAAGAAAATCAGACTCTATTTTAGAATTTTTATTATTATTTATTATTTTATTATTTTACTATTATTTAGAAATTTAAAAATAAATTTTATTTTTATTATCAATCTCATTATTATTACCAAAACCGCAAACAGTTCTAGCTACCAAGATCACCCACTTGACCCATGAACCTGAATGTCAAATAGCCTTGTGCTGTTTCCAAAACTTTATCTGCCCTCGAAGGATAAACATTTGACATTACTGAAAAATGAACATGCCACAGAAAATGATACCAGTTTCAAAATATATTAAATAATGGCAGGATCATAAGAAAAAGGAAATCGTTTTCTAAGATAGGACCTTTAAGGTGATATCATTCATTGGATGTATAAGTTCTAGTATTTTAGTTTGCAAATTAGCTACATTATTTCCAATATGCTCTCTGAACATCTTTTTGATGGTCAAACTCCAAAACCAAAAGTAGATGGTGGTTGCCAGACACTGGGAGGAGGGGGAAATGGAGCATTGTTATGTAATAGATATTAGTTGCACAAATAATATGAATATACTTAGCACTACTGAACTGTGCACTAAAGAACGGTAAGATGGCAATTTCATGTTGTATGTTATTTTATAACAATTAAAAAATTTTTTAATTTAAAAACTAAGATTAAATTTATTACCTATAAGTAACAGTAGATTATAAGTTTATAAGAATATAGATGATTATGGAAAAAAAGTATCATTTCTTAGTATTTTCTTTCACTGTAGGGGAATTTATAATTACATTGATAAGGTAATGTGATGTCCTTAATGTTCAAAGATATCATTCTCCAGCTCCCTTTGCTACCCAGTTCCTTTCCCTGCAGGTAAACACTGTTCCTGCTTCCCTGATAACCCTCCAGAGGTACTCAGTGCACCTTAAGTGACAGCTTATACCCTTTGTTTTTAACATAAATGAAAGCAAGCTTTGCATAGAATACTACATTTATATATTGCAATTCATTCTGTATGAGTGTGTGACAAGTATTTTGAGTTGTTTCTTTCCACAATGTGATAGACTGGTCTAATAGAATGCATTATCGATGCTCTTGCGGTTTGTGTCGTAATTCACAGTCGGTTATACTCAGACCTCAGGAATAGCTTTTTCTGCGTTTTAATTAAACTGTCTCTTTGGAGGCCAATTGACTTTAACTAAATGCTGAAACTAAATGAACTAGCTGATTAAAAAAAAATTACCTTAAAAGTAGCAAAGGCATCTGAAGCAATATCAAATGTTGACAACTCCACATACTTAAAGAAATCTCGGAACTGATTAGAAAAGAGGATGATTTTGGCAAGTGGTTCATGTCGGATACATTCTCTCAGCATAATCCCACAACGTAAGGCGATCTGTGGGGCTTCATATCTAAAGCATAAACAAGAGAGAAATAGAGAGCTCTGTTATCCTATTAATAAAATAATATTAATGGTATCAAAAGAACCATTTCAATACTGCTGTTAAGGGATGCATAGGTAACATTTGTCACAGTCCATTCAAACACTGTTCATTCAATACCCACTGACTATTTACGATGTGTCTGGCACTGTTCCAGATGCTGGGGATACATTAGTAAGTACACAGGTCACTGCCTTCCTAGAGCCATATTTTTTAGTGGGAATACTATTTAGTGGGGGGAAGAGGCAGATTATAAACAATGAAAAGAAGTTTTGCATTCTGAGAAGTGCTATGAAACTGAAGACATTAAAATACGTATACTACACGGTGCAACAACTTAATTTACTTTACTTTAGACTGAGTGGTCAGGGAAGGAGCAAAGCATTCCAGGTAAAGCATTCCAGGTAAAGGAGCAAAGCATTCCAGGGAAGGAGCAAAGCATTCCAGCATTCCTAACTGTGCAAAGGTTCCAAGGCAAGAACCAGTTTGGTGAGTTAGAGAAAAGTAAGGCCAGTGTGGCTGGAATGTAGGGGAAACGCAGGGAATGGTGTGAAATGAGGCAAGAGTGGAAAAGGGCAGGGGCCAGATCACATACAGCTCTATAGGCTAAGGTTAGGAGTGTGGTGTTGAAGTGTGGGAGGAAGGCTTTAGAGAGTTTAAAGTGAGACATGAACACGGCCTAATATATGCTTAAAAAGATCACTCTAGGTATCTGTGGAGAATCTATTATAAAAGAGGGAAAAATGAACTGGGGAGTTAGGAGCAGGAGCAGAAGTCCAGCTGGAGACGACGGTGGCCTGGACTGGGGTAGCAGGAGTGCAGGAAAGGCCTGTGTGCACATCACGCATATTGTCCGTAGGAAGAGTCAATAGCCTTGCTGATGTTGTAGGTGGTGGGGTAGAGCAGGGAACAAATTTGGGGTGAGGGAAACAAAGGATTCAAGAACGGCTCCCAAAATTTTGGCCCAAATAATTGGGTAGAGGGTGGTGCCAATTTTTAAGATGAATAAACTAGAAGAGGTACAGGTCAGTGAAAAAACTGGAAGTTTGTTTCTAACCGTGTTAACTTTGAGATGCCTGCTATCTAAGTAGAGATGTCTCCTTGGCAGTAGAATACGTGCATCTGGAGTTCAGGAAGAAGGTAAGGATAGATATTACATGCACATATAGTTGATTTGTATATTGTAGATGACCAATAATAAATAGCTGTGCACTGACTGACTCACTGATCTCATGAATTACTGCTCGTAGCAAAAACTGCACTAGAAAAACACAATGTCTACTGTAGGAAACCATTCAGGATGGGCACATTATATCTGTTCCTTTCCTAATTTAATAACAATGCCTCAAGTGTCAAATTCAACACTGAAATAAATCTAGGTTTGAGTTACATTCCAGTGTAAGGTTTCAAGAAAATGAACAACAGTAGCTCAAGTAAAACAAGTCCAGTATTAAATAATACAGTTGACAATTGTGTGATAAATAGTAAAAGAACAGAACAAAGGCAGATACAGTTGTAGAAGACTGGGAAGTGAGTAGAGTGTAGGATAAAAAACTTCTATCCTTTCACTTTAGTTAAATACAATATTAATTTTTGTGGTTCTAATACAAAGCCCACTGGGAAAAAACTCAAATGATCTCAATTCTTGAAAAAGTGCTTTCCTATAATGTTGAGAACAGAAGAAAAATGATATCCATGAAGGACCTGCATAATCTTTCAAATTTACCATGAATTCTGCAAGTTAGAAAAATTCTAGCAAAAAAATACTTTTAAGAAGCAAAAAAGACCACTGAACAAATGAGAACTGAAATGAACAGATAAGAAAACTGAATAGATGAAAATCAAAGCAAAACCACTCTTACACAAAACTTCAAGATGTAACTCATCAAATGTAAGTGATAACATTTGTTGAGCAATAAAAAATAATGCACTGTTTTTTATAAGGTAAGATCTACATGAAATTCAGATTCAAGAATAAAATCTCTCTCCCACAACTTAGGAAACAGGATACTTTGCAAAATCAAATCTACAAATACAATAGGGCAAATGGTAAATAAGGATATTTGAGAGGATTCATTAAACTAGGGTAATATTTATTCATTTTTGTCTGTTTTATGCTGAATACTATTTATAAATGTCCTTTGAGTATTCCCTGAATAATTCATATTAACATTAAATGCTAATGTATTCAGATAGGCATGATTATTTGAAGAATATTTAAAAATGCCTATTTATAGTGTTAATAATTTCTCTTACCAAAGAACTTGAAAATCAGACTGCTGGTACACATAGTAGAGTTATAGATGGAAAAAATGTTAAAATGTCATAAAGAGGGGTGTATTTTCTTTCTTTCTTTCTTTTTAAGTTTATTTCTTTATTTTGAGAGAGACAGAGATGGGGGCAGGGGAGGGCGCAGACAAGGAGGGAGAGAGAAAGAATCCCAAGTGGGTTCCGTACTAACATGGGGCTCGAACTCAACGAAATCGTGAGATCAGGACCTGAGCCGAAACCAAGAGTCCGACGCTTAACCCACTGAGCCACCCAGGCGCCCCCAAGAGGGGTGTATTTTCTAAAGTGTGAAGGAGAACACTTGTTTATTGGTAGAGTACTCTGGAGAGTATGAGATAAAGACTTGGCCTAGATAAAGAGCAAACATCATTAAAATCTAGACTTATTACTGAGATATTTCTGGACTTTTGTAATTTGGCCCTAAACTTAACTTCCCAGTTTCATTTCTCATCCCACTCCCTATCTCTTTGGAGGATGCCATTCTCTCAACCTAGAACGTCCTTCTATGCTTCTTCCTCTAAGATTCTCTCCCATCTTTCAAGGCTTTAGTTTAATATCCCCTCCTCCTTGAAGTCTTTCACAATCACCCACCACTCAGGACTATTCTCTCTCCCCTTCGTATTCTTACAACAGCTTATCTGTAATACCAATTTAGCACTTTTTTCAATCTGTACTAGGTGACATCATCAATAAATTGTTATAAATCTGTTTTCTTCACGTCATTTCAAACAACTTCATTCTCCTTGTTACCTTCCTGTTCTTGTTACCTTCTCCTCTCCTCCTCTACCCCCATCTCCATATGGTGTCTGTATCTTGTTACTTTTCTCCATCCCCACCTCAATTTCCAAAGAGTGCTCAGCATAATATTTTGCACAAAGTAGGCATATAATGAAGGTAATAAGTTTCAAACTCTGACTGAAATTCTTAATACTAGAACTCTAATGAAAGTCAAACTCTGGCTTACACAAAAGGCTGTATGATCTCCAGCCAACATTTTCTCATTTCTTAATCCAATTTCCAAACTGAGACTATCTACTAAAAGTTTATACTCCCAACTTTTGTGTATAATTAGTTCTCTTTTTCCTTTCATTGGGTGAAGTGTATTGGAACCATCTGTGATATACTATTTATTTTTGAGAACTAAGAAAATATTTTTTAAAATACTCCTCTTGGTCAGAACACTGGTTGCATCCTACTAGTTTGTGCCTGAGAGTGAAAATGTCATTCTCTGAGATGAGTTTCTTAAAGTTAGCAATACATTGGGATAGACAGAGAAATCCTTAATTTTACTCAGTACCCTTTAAGGGATCTATAATTCACATATGTCATTTCAACCTTACTACCCTTGAGGATATTGGCTTTTGATAATTTATTGCTACTATATACAAATGTGCTCCACAAATTAAGCCTATCTGAAGTTTCAAATCTCAAAAACATTAATATCCTTATTCTTGGTACAGAATAAATATCTCATCTATCCTATTCCACTTAAGAAAAAAGTTCCCAAGGCCAGGGACCACAATGAATCACTATGCCTCCACAATGACTAATTCGTGTCAGGTTGCTAATGGAAAGATTAATCCAGTAAATGTTGAATCACTATTTTATAGAATTGAATTACATCTTCCTTCCTTGATTTGTGGTTTGTATCATACAGTCTAGACTCTAAAAAACTATGTTAGTTTGGAGAAGGCACACTACTATAGATGCATGCTTATTCAAAAAATCACAGCATCTAAGATCACTTTCAAATTTAATAAAAGCTAGAATGTAAGAGCAGTTGTCTCATCTAGAAGTGAGCTACAGTAAATATTATGCCAAAAAAAAAAAAAAACGGCTAGAAGAGCTTGTGCAAGAATATCTCAAGAACACATATCACATAAGGGCAAAAATGACTTTTGTTTTTGCTGGAAGCAAACAATGTCAGGTAGTAGTTGGAAAAGTTTTATAAAATGTCATTCAACAAACACTTGGCCTCCTCAATATAGGCAAGAAGTTTTGCTTTTAATATAGATATATTTGCTTACTTTAAAAATAATGATGGGGCATCTGGGTGGCTCAGTCGGTTAAGTGTCATTTCAACCTTACTACCCTTGAGGATATTGGCTTTTGATAATTTATTTATTTGATAATTTATTTATAATTCAGCTCAGGTCATGATCTCACGGTTCATGGGTTCGAGCCCCACATCAGGCTTTGCACTGACAGTACGGAGCCTGCTTTGGATTCTCTGTCTCCTTCTCTCTCTGCCCCTCCTCATTCATGTTCTCTCTCTCTCTCTCTCTCTCTCTCTCTCTCAAAAATAAATAAAACATTTAAAAAATTTAGAAAATAATGAGATATAATTCTGTCTACTAAAAAAGCTCAGAAGCAATTACAATCCAATGTCAATGAGAAGCCCTAGCATCCAGATTATAGTCTCTAAGAACCATTCCTCACTAAAAAGAACAAGAGTTTTTGGTAGAAATGGCTGATTCCAAGTCTGTGTTAGGAAATATACAAGATGAGCCTGGTCTATCTTGTGCCAGAAAGCAGGGAATCTCTCACATACTAACGGGAGTAATATAAAAAGGACATGGTCAACTTGAATGGAGGATTGAGCACCAACAAGAAAAATGTGTGCAACTACATAAGACATATGGAAAAAAGTTACACAGAAGTTCATAGTGCTAATAAAGGGATGGGGGGGGGGGATGAGGGAGAGAGAAATAGAGAAAGAGAGAAAGATAAAAGAAACTCATTAGATGCCAATGTTAGTTCCTGGGGTTACAACTTCTCTCTAAATTGATAACTGAAGGAAATGAATTAGGCACTTGTTCTCTCTCTCTGGTATGAATTGTATTTTAAAGTAATTAAATTGTTGTGGTAGATGAGAGAAAGTTATTCTCCTTAAAACTAGCCAATAAATGCACGAGGAATGACAGGAGTAGAATATCACCTTTTTGTAACCTCTAATGAAATGACTGAATCATATAGTGTTCATCAATGAATGGTCAAACAATTAAGTGTAAGGCAGATGAGGAACTTTACAATGGATTAAGCTGTCTCCATCTGAACCCACTGCTCAATCTTAGCGTTACTAAATGTTTGTCTCCTGATGAGATGAAATATGAACTGCACAACACCACTTACAAAATATGATTGCCAAAATAAAACCTAATCTAAATCTAATCAAGTCTTTAAATATAACCTCCAGGATATCAATACAGGAGATAGTGGAACAAGTTAAATGACATCATTAGGAAGCAATCTGACAAGTCCAGAATGGAGGAAATTCTGTAGGATAATTAACTCAGGTTTTCAAAAAATCAATGACATAAAAAGGGGAACTGATGCTATTGTCAATGAAAAGAGACTTTAAAAGACCCATGTGAGGGCACCTAGGTGGCTCAGTCAGCTAAGTGTCTGGCTTTGGCTCATGTCATGATCTCGTGGTTTTTGGGTTTGAGCCCTACGTTGGGCTCTGTGCTGACAGCTCAGAGCGTGGAGCCTGCTCAGATTCTGTCTCCCTCTCTCTCTCTCTCTCTCTCAAAAATAAATAAACACTAAAAAAAGACCTATGTGACATTACATCCAAATACAACAACTGGATTTTGTTAGGATCCTTAACTGAACAAAAAGATAAATCTTACATAACCACAATGTAATTATCACACTTAAAAATTAACAGTAATTCTTTAGTAACTAATACCCACTCCATATTCAAATTTCCTTGATTGCCCCCTCCTCAAATTTTCCATAGTTGGTTTGTTCAGGGCATAGAAGGCTCTTCATAATCTGTTCTCAGTCTTTCCAGCTTTATCTCCCATCCCTCCTTCCCATTCACACTGGACTCCAGTTACACCAGAAATCTTGTCATCCTCCAAACACATTATGCATTTTGATGCCTCTGTGCCTTTGCACGGGAAGTACTTGATCCTTCAACTCTTTGTGCCTTTCTGGCAATTTTCTACTTTAAGACTTGCTTCATTCTTGATGTCCCAGGCAGAGATTATGGCTCCTTCATCTGAGTTCCTACAGGGTATACTGGTAAAGTAACAACAGTGAGTTGTAATGAGTTGTCTCTTCTCATTGTAGACTATGACTGCTTGAAGACTGGAAAGCTGGATAGTGTTCTGAGAGCACAGACTCTGGAGCCAGACTAATTGGGTTTAAATCATACTAGCTATGTGACTTTGGATAAGTTAGTTAACCTCTCCGGGCTGCAGTGTTCTCATATATAAAACAGGTATACCAATAACAACAACAACAGCAATAACTGTCCACAGGTTCTGACATCTAGTAAATAGCATCTTGACCTCTACCATTACTATTACTTACTGTTGTTAGTATTATTATTACTAGTACTGTTATTATCATAGGCCCTTCATAAATGAATGAATAAGCAGTTTTAGCCTTATAAACCAAACTAAATATTAACTTTTCAGAAGAAATGGAAAGACATTTTACTTTTTTTTTAATGTTTATTTATTTTTGAGATGGAGAAAGAGTGTGTGCACAAACAGGGGAGAGGGAGGGGGACAGAGGATCTGAAGTGGGCTCCGTGCTCACAGCAGAGAGCCCCATGTGGGGCTTGAACCCGAGAACCATGAGAGTATGATCTGAGTCAAAGTTGGACCCTTAACTGACTGAGCCACCCAGACGCCCCTGGAAAGACATTTTTATAAAACTCAAATTTGAGGAAGTTATTCTTAAAAATAAATAATTCCTATTTTTCTATTGTATGTTATAACTACATGAAAATGGAGTCATAGAAATCTGTATATTAACAAAGTGGCCTTTTAAGTAAGCAATTAAAATTATTTTTTCCACATATTAGAAAAATGAATGAAAGCTTTTCCTTAAATACAAGAAAAAAATGACATACACTTACCTATTACAAGTTATACATTGAAATAGGGTCACTGGTAAATACAGGTGAGTAATGAGTAGAAAGTTCATATTTCAAATATAGAGAAGATTTTTTACTTACATCAATTTAAGAATTTGTTTATAGACTGAATGACTTGTTACATCAAATAATTTGTATAAGAATAATAGTCATTTGAATTCATCAGAAAACACACCATCAAATGGGACATGAAAACATTTTCAAATAATTAAAGGGAAAAAAATTAAAGGATAATTATAATAATGCCAAACAAGGTTAATTATAATAATGCCAAAAAAATTAAAGGTATAATGAAGATATATAAAGATACACTGATTATTCATACTCAGTAAATCTTATATGTATTCTTAATTTTTAAAAAACCAAGGTCCCACAAGTTTTACAGAGTCACACAGAAACAGTAGCCAATAGTAAAAAGTCATTAAAAAATGTCATTAAAAGAGATTCCAGGGGCGCCTGGGTGGCTCAGTCAGTTAAGTGTCTGACTCCTGATTTCAGTTCAGGTTGTGATCTCTCACAGTTCATGAGTTCAAGCCCCAAGATGGGCTCAGCGCTGACAGTGCACGATTGGGATTCTTTCTCTCCCTCTCTCTGCTCCTCCCCTGCTTGCACGTGCCCTCTCTCTCTCTTGCTCTCAAAATAAATATTTTTTTTAAAGGAAAAACAGAGATTCCAATCATTACATGTGTCCTCAAAAATATCAACTCCTAACTCACAACATCACTTCTCAAACCCCCTTCCCTCCTCCCATCCACTCTGCAGCTACTTGGGAACTTCCTGCTCCCAAACCCTTTCCTGACATGGGTGAGTCTCCTCCTGATTCCTTCCTTCTCATCTCCACCTCTTGTCTGTGCAAAGTGGACATCACATCTAGCTTAGGCTAGTTCCCCTGCCTGGCTTCCCTGTACCAATGATTTTCCCAGCTCTCTCTAACTGAACAGGGAGGGTGCGAGCCATGGTGCACAATTACACTTTAATGCATCCTGTGCACAACACAGATAAAAGGCTCACTATAGATCTGTGATATGTTCCAGCAGTTAAATTATTAATAAATACCATTTGCAATTAGCTGTTTATCTTCTGTCTTATTATTTCTAGAAATGGGAAAAAAAAGTTGTTTTCTTCAATGTACCTCACAATTTTTCACTGACTTAATTTTCTAAATAAATATCCAATTATGCTAAATTTTCCTATCTTCCATAAAGCATATTTAATATGTATCAAATCTACATACATTCTACTATCTATAAAAGGAATGAAGTTAATTTTAAATAACCCCACCATCATACTTTATAATTTATTGACTTGCCTTTCTTCTTCATTAATCTGAATTCTTATAGCTTAACAGTATTAGTTTTCTATTGTTGATAATTTCCTTGGTAAGAAGATACCATATCCGTGTCTTTCTTTAATTAAAAAAATTTTTTAATGTTTATTTATTTTGAGAGAGAGAGAGAAAGAGAGAGACAGTGCAAGTGGGGGAGGGGCAGAGAGAAAGAAAAGGAGAGAGAAAATCTCAAGCAGGCCCTGCACTGTCAGCACAGAGCCCGATGTGGGGCTCAAACTCACGAAACTGTGAGATCACGACCTGAGCTGAGATACAGAGCTGCTTAACCGACTGAGCCACCCAGGCGCCCCCAAATCCAGGTCTTTAACATAGCCACTCATATCTGGCATGGCTCTCTGCACAAAATAAATATAAGGTATTTGCCATCACCTGACTGTTAATCAGTGACAGTAGCTATAGGAGATGCCCCAGACAAATAATGCCCACTGCAGAATGGAGTTGCATGCATGCCTTCACACAGTGACCCCACCGTGGAAGATACTGTTTTAGATCACCCACACCACTTCTCTTCTCCATGAGCCAACATGATCTCCAGGTCATGTCAGCATTCTCAAGGGATCATTTATTTACAAGCTAATCTTTTTTTTTTTTTTTAATGTTTATTTATTTTTGAGACAGAGAGAGACAGAGCATGAATGGGGGAGGGTCAGAGAGGGAGGGAGACACAGAATTGGAAGCAGGCTCCAGGCTCTGAGCTGTCAGCACAGAGCCTGAGGCGGGGCTCGAACCCACAGACCGCGAGATCATGACCTGAGCCGAAGTCAGACGCTTAACCGACTGAGCCACCCAGGCGCCCCCAAGCTAATCTTTTTTAACTACTAATAATTCATTTCCTGAAACACAAATCTGATATGCTTCCTCTCTCCAAAACTCTTCAATGGCTCCCCCATTATCTTCAGAATACCGTCAAATCCTTTAGAGCTTAAATTTTAGAATCTCCAGAAGTGGGTATAAATTGATCACCTTGGCCTTATTATCATCAATGACCAGCTGTGCAAATCATATTTGTGGGTCCATTATATCTTGCAGATCCACCCCAGCTGCAAATGAGCACTTTCTTTATAATACTATTCTGGCAGTTGTATATGGCCTTAGTTAATTATATTTGCTTAAAATTGTTTATATGTTTCTATGGGAATTGCAGCTCTTAAGAGGAATAGGGATAGTAATTTCTCAGATTAGTTGTTATGGAATACCATGTGCTAGGTGATGTGCTTCATAAGCATTATCTCATTGAAGACTCATAATGACATACTGATGTAGGTATTATTATTGACTCCATATTGCAAAGAGGAAACCAATGCATAAGGAAGTTAGATATCTTTGCCCAAGGTCTTACAGTAAGTAAGTGGCAGAACCCTGGCTGAAAACACAAATCTTTCTGATGATGCAGAGTCAATGGCATAAAAGGCAACATTATTTTGGCGTGAAGGTAATATTACAAATTTTATTTTTATTTTACAGACAAGAAAACTGAGGCTCGAAAAGGTGCAGTGTCTTGCTTAAGGTCACAGAACCAGGAAGTGAAAGAGACAAGAAAAAGGAATAATCAGAGAACAAAAGAGTTCTTATAGTTGAAATGAAAATTCAATACAGTTTATCTTCAATAAAACATATATTAGGGGCACCTGGGTGGCTTAGTCAGGCATCCAACGTCTTGGTTTCAGCTCAAGTCATGATCTCACAGTTCATGAGTTCAATCCCTACACTGGGCTCCATGCTCACAGCGTGGAGCCTGCTTAGGATTCCCTTTCTCTCTCCCTCTCTCTCTGCCCCTCCTGTGTGTGTTCTCTCACAAAATAAACTAAACTTAAAAAAAAAGATATAATTAACATCTTCCAACACATAAAAAGATAAGAGATGGAAAACAGAAGAGATAAGAAATCAATCCTGGAAATTAAACTCTAATAGGAAATCTAGAAAGTGAGAACAGAGAAAACGGAAGGGAAGAAATTTTCAAAGAAATAATATGTGACAGAGAATGATAGTGGTCCACCAAAATCCACTGTCGTCTTCTTTCTGGGCACTAGTCAATATCTCTCAGATTTCCTTCCTTAAGAATTAAGGGGCCAAATGACAAAGTGCTCTCAAATGGAATGGAAATGGGAATAATGTCGAGCCATTTCCAGGCCGGGGTTAAATTGTCTCCATGTATTTTTACCTTCCTGTGAGCTAAAATGGTAAAGGTGAACAACATGATCTTAGGAACCACATGGTGAGGAAGGCAGAAGACCCCGCTGACCCAAAACATCTGCTCTGCACTATTATATGACAAATAAACTTATCTGGGAGTGAAGCCACTCCATTTTGTGGCCTTTTATAAAGTTTAAAGTTTGTTATGAGTTTAGCCTACTCTCATTTATGATACAACTGTATTTCCCTTTCCAGAACTGAAAGACACAATCTTCCAGTAAAAACAATATTTTCTACCAAAAAACAAAATAATCATAGTATACTACTTTGGTCAACAATGAATAATAATAATTACATACCCATGATAATTTAAATGTGAGTTTTAATAAAATAAAAAGTTGTGATAAAGTATATCGGGAGGATACGAGGAAGGAAAATAAAATAATGGTGGCAGTGAAAAAACTAAATTATCATCTAGTCTATAGAAAGTCAAAGGAACATTTTTAAAATTGATAAACCAAAAGATTAGTATAAGCTAGCTATTTAAAATATAGAGGTAAATACCAGATGAACAAATAAAAAAGATGAAAGTGGTTGTCTCTGGACAACGGGACTGAGGAATGGAGGAGGGAAAAGCAAAAAGCGGCTATGTGTTGGGGCACCTGGGTGGCTAAGTCAATTAAGCATCCAACTTCAACTTAGGACATGATCTCACGGTTTGTGGGTTTGAGCCCCACGTCAGGCTCTGTGCTGGTGGCTCAGAGCCTGGAGCCTGCTTTGGGTTCTGTGTCTCCTCGCTCTGCCGATTCCCTGCTAATGCTCTCTCTCTCTCTCTCTCTCTCTCTCTCTCTCTCTCAAAAATAAATGAACGTTAAAAAAAGTTTTTTTTAAACTGCTGTATGTTGATATATATGATTTTTAAACTACATGTTATGTATTATCTTGAAACAAATGGGTTTTTCTTTTTTGTATTTTTTTAATTTGCATCCAAGTTAGTTATCATATAGTGCAACAATGATTTCAGGAGTAGATTCCTTAATGCCCCTCACCCATTTAGCCCATCCCCCCTCCCACAACCCCTCCAGTAAACCTCTGTCTGTTCTCCATATTTGTCTCTTATGTTTTCCCCCTCCTTGTTTTTATATTATTTTTGCTTCCCTTCCCTTGTGTTCATCTGTTTTGTGTCTTAAAGTCCTTATATTAGTGAAGTCATATATTTGTCTTTCTCTGACTGAGTAATTTTGCTTAGCATAACACCCTCTAGTTCCATCCACGTAGTTGCAAATGGCAGGATTTCATTCTTTTTGATTGCCAAGTAATACTGCATTGTATATATATACACCACATCTTCTTTATCCATTCATCCGTCAATGGACACTTGGGTTCTTTCCATATTTTAGCTAGTGTCGATAATGCTGCTATAAACATTGGGGTACATGTGCCCCTTTGAAACAGCATACCTGTATCCCTTGTATAAATACCTAGTAGTGCAACTGCTGGATCGTAAGGTGGTATTATTTTTAATTTTTTGAGGAAGCTCCATACTGTTTTCCAGAGTGGCTGCACCAGTTTTCATTCCTACCAGCAGTACAAAACAGATCCTTTCTCCACATCCTTGCCAACATCTGTTGTTGCTTGAGTTGTTAATGTCAGCCATTCTGACAAGTGTAAGGTGGTATCTCATTGTGGTTTTGATTTGTATTTCCCTGATGATGAGTGATGTTGAACATTTTTCATGCACCAGCTGGCCATCTGGATGTCTACTTTGGAGAAGTGTCTCTTCATGTCTTTTGCCCATTTCTCCACTGGATTATTTGTTTTTTGGGTGTTGAGTTTGATACGTTCTTTATAGATTTTGGATACTAACCCTTTACCTGATATGTCGTTTACAAATATCTTCTCCCATTCCGTCGGTTGCCTTTTAGTTTTGCTGATTGTTTCCTTCCCTGTGCAGAAGATTTTATTTTGATGAGGTCCCAATAGTTCATTTTTGCTTTTGTTTCCCTTGCCTCCGGAGATGCATTAAGTAAGAAGTTGCTGAGGCCAAGGTCAAAGAGGTGTTTGCCTGCTTTCTCCTGGAGGATTTTGATGGCTTCCGAAGTGTCTTACATTTAGGTCTTTCATCCATTTTGAGTGTGTTTTGGGGTATGGTGTAAGACAGTGGTCCAAGTTCATTTTTCTGCATGTTGTTGTCCAGTTTTCCCAGCACCACTTACTGAAGAGACTGTCTTTATTCCATTGGATATTCTTTCCTGCTTTGTCAAAGATTAGATGGCCATACGTTTGTGGGTCCATTTCTCAGTTCTCTATTCTGTTCCATTGATCTGTGTGTCTGCTTTTGTGCCAATACCATACTGACTTGATGATTACAGCCTTGTAATACAGCTTGAAGTCTTGCTTCAAGAGGCAATCCTTGCTTCAGGAGGATTGTCATGCCTCCTGCTTTGGTTTTCTTTTTCAAGATTGCTTTGGCTATTCAGGGTCTTTTCTGGTTCCATACAAATTTTAGGATTGTTTGTTCTAGCTCTGTGAAGAATGCTGGTGTTTTTTTGATAGGGATTGCATTCAATATGTAGATTGCTTTGGGTAGTAGCTACATTTTAACAATATTTGTTCTTCCTATCCAGGAGCATGGAAAATTTTTCCGTGTTTTTGTGTCTTCTTCAATTTCTTTCATAAGCTTTCTATAGTTTTCAGTGTATAGACTTTTCACCTCTTTGGTTAGATTTATTCCTAGGTATTTTATGGGTTTTGGTGCAATTGTACATGGGATCGATTCCTTGATTTCTCTTTCTGTTGCTTCATTGTTGGTGTATAGGAATGCAACCGATTTCTGTGCATTGATTTTATATCCTGCCACTTTGCTGAATTCATGGATCAGCATGGAATCTTTTGGGTTTTCCATATAGAGTATCATGTCATCTGCAAAGAGTGAAAGTTTGACCTCCTCCTGGCCGATTTGGATGCCTTTTATTTCTTTGTGTTGTCTGATTGCAGAGGCTAAGACTTCCAATACTATGTTGAATAACAGTGGTGAGAGTGGACATCCCCATGGTCAGGGGGTGGTCAGGTCTTGTTCCTGACCTTAGGGGGAAAACTCTCAGTTTTTCCCCATTGAGGATGATATTAGCATTGGGTCTTTCATACATGGCTTTTATGATCTCGAGGTATGATCCTTCTCTCCCTACTTTCTTGAGGGTTTTTATCAAGAAAGGATGCTGTATTTTGTCAAATGCTTTCTCTGCATCTATTGAGAGGATCATATGGTTCTTGTCCTTTTTTTATTGATGTGATGAATCACATTGATTGTTTTGCGGATATTGAACCAGGCCTGCATCCCAGGTATAAATCCCGCTTGGTCATGGTGAAAAAAATTTTTAATGTATTGTTGGATCCGGTTGGCTAATATTTTCTTGAGGATTTTTGCATACATGTTCATCAGGGAAACTGGTCTATAGTTCTCCTTTTTAGTGGGGTCTTTGTCTGGTTTTGGAATCAAGGTCATGCTGGCTTCATAGAAAGAGTTTGGAAGTTTTCCTTCCATTTCTATTCTTTGGGACAGCTTCAAGAGAGTACGTGTTAACTCTTCCTTAAATGTTTGGTAGAATTCCTCTGGAAAGCCATCTGGCGCTGGACTCTTGTTTTTTTTGGGAGATTTTTGATTCCTAATTCGATTTCTTTACTGGTTATGGGTCTGTTCATATTCTCTGTTTCTTCCTGTTTCAGTTTTGGTAGTGTATATGTTTCTAGGAATTTGTCCATTTCTTCCAGATTGCCCATTTTATTGGCGTATAATTGCTCATAATATTCTCTTATTATTATTTTTATTTTGCTGTGTTGGTTGTGATCTCTCCTCTTTCGTTCTTGATTTTATTTATTTGGGTCCTTTCCTTTTTCTTTTTGGTCAAACTGGCTAGTGGCTTATCAGTTTTGTTAATTCGTTCAAAGAACCAGCTTCTGGTTTCATTGATCTGCTCTACCGTTTTTTGGTTTCGTTTTGTTAATTCGTTCAAAGAACCAGCTTCTGGTTTCATTGATCTGCTCTACCGTTTTTTGGTTTCGTTTTGTTAATTCGTTCAAAGAACCAGCTTCTGGTTTCATTGATCTGCTCTACCGTTTTTTGGTTTCAATGGCATTGATTTCTGCTCTAATCTTTATTATTTCCTGTCTTCTGCTGGTTTCAGGTTTTATTTGCTATTCTTTTTCCAGCTCTTTAAGGTGTAAGGTTAGGTTGTGTATCTGAGAGCTTTCTTCCTTCTTTAGGAAGGTCTGGATTGCTGTATACTTCCCTCTTATGGGAACCTGCATTGCAGAGGTTTTGGGCTGTGGTGGTATGATTTTCACTGGCTTCCATGTACTTTTTAATTTCTTCCTTAACTTCTTGGTTAGCCCATTAATTCTTTAGTCGGATGTTCTTTAGTCTCCAAGTATTTGTTACCTTTCCGAATTTTTTCTTGTGGTTGATTTTGAGTTTCATAGCATCGTGGTCTGAAAATATGCATGGTATGATCTCGATCTTTTAGTACTTGTTGATGGCGGATTTGTGTCCCAGTATGTGATCTATTCTGGAAGATGTTCCATGTGCACTGGAGAGGAATGTATATTCTGCTGCTTTAGGATGAAATGTTCAGAATATAACTGTTCAGTCCATCTGGTCCAGTGTGTCATTCAAAGCCATTGTTTTCTTGTTGATTTTCTGGTTTAGATGATCTGTCCATTGCTGTAAATGCGGCATTGAATCCCCTACTATTATGGTATTATCAGTAAGTTTCTTTATTTTTGTGATTAATTCATTTATATATTTGGGTTTTCCCACATTTGGAGCATAAATGTTTACAGTTGTTAGGTCTTCTTGGTGGATAGACCCCTTAATTATGATATAATGCCTGCTTTACCTCTTGTTACATTGTTTACTTTAAAGTCCAGATTATCTGATATCAGTATGGCTATTCCGGCTTTCTTTTGGTGACCATTAGCATGATAGATGGTTCTCCATCCCCTTACTTTCAATATGAAGATGTCTTTCGGTCTAAAGTGGGTCTCTTGTAAACAGCATATAGATGGATCTTGTTTTCTTATCCATTCTGTTACCCTATGTCTTTTGATGGGAGCATTTAGTCCATTGACATTTAGAGTGAGTACTGAAAGATATGAATTTATTGACATTATGTTGCTTCTAGAGTTGAAGTTTCTGGTGGTGTTCTCTGGTCATTTCTAGTCTTTGATGCTTTTGGTATGTATGTATGTATGTATGTATGTATGTATGTATATATGTATGTATATCTTTTCTCCCCTAAGAGAATCCCTGTTAAAATCTCTTCCAGGGCTGGTTTAGTGGTCACAAACTCCTTTAATTTTTGTTTGTGTGGGAAACTTTTTATTTCTCCTTCTATTTTGAATGACAGCCTTGCTGGATAAAGAATTCCTGGCTGCATATTTTTCTGATTCAGCACATTGAATATATCCTCCCACTCCTTTCTGGCCTGCCACGTTTCTGTGGATAGGTCTGCTGCAAACCTGATCTGTATTCCCTTGTAGGTTAAGGACCCTTTTTTTTCCTTGCTGCTTTCATGATTCTTTCCTTGCCAGAGTAATTTGTGAATTTGACTATGGTATGTCTTGTTGGTGGCTGTTTTGTATTGAATCTAATGTGAGTTCTCTGTGCTTCCTGGATTTTGATGTCTGTGTCTTTCCCCAGGTTAGCAAAGTTCTCTGCTATGAGTTGCTCACATAACCTTTCTACCCACTTTTCTCTCTCTTCATCTTCTGGGACCCCTATGATTCTGATGTTGTTCCTTTTTAGTGAGTCACTGATTTCTCTAATTCTTAAATCATGCTCTTTTGCCTTAGTCTCCCTCTTTTTTTCTGCTTCATTATTCCCCATAAGTTTGTCCTCTCTATCTCTGATTCTCTGCTCTGCCTCATGCATCCTTGTCATCATGGCATTCATTCGAGATTGCAGCTTAGTTATACCATTTTTTATTTGATCCTGACTAGCTTTTACTTCCTTTATCTCTGCAGAAAGGCATTCTAATCTGTTTTCGACTCCAGCTAGTATTCTTACTATCGTGATTCTAAATTCTGTTTCAGACATCTTGTTGCATCTGTGTTGGTCAAGTCCCTGGCAGTCGTTTCTTCCTGCTCTTTCTTTTGGGGTGAAATCCTTCATTTCGTCATTTTGAAGGGAGAAAAGTCATTAATGAGGTAAAAAAAATTAAAATTAAAAAAATAAAATTAAAAAATTAAAAACAACACACACACATATAAATCAAATAAATTATGCTAGATCCTAGGTGTGTTTTGGTCTGGGTGTTGAAAGGGGCTTAATAGATTAGAGAAAAAAGGGGAAAGAAAAAAAAAAAGGAAATCATTTGAAAATTTGAAAAACTGAATACACTGAAATAGAATAAAATGAAATGATGGAAATAAAATAGAATTTGAAAAAAATTACACAAAAGTAAAAAATATAGTAGAAAAAAATTAAAGGTATTTTTAATAAAAATTGAAAATGAAAATTTTTCTGTATTTATGAAAAAGAAATGAAAGAGAAAAAGAAAATTGAATAGATGGACCAGTGAACAAACTGAAATATGATTGAAATGACTTAGTTTTCACCTAGAAGTCAAACTATGAATCGCTTTATATCCCATAAACTAAGCAGGTGGAGAGATTTGTGTTCCTGAAGAGTGAGGTTGGCCCATTTGGACTGGGCTTAGTGTAACAACTCTGTTCTCCACTAGATGGCGCTGCTTAGTTTACTGGTGTGAATTGTTGTGGAGCTTGTAGGTGTGTATACCCATGAGCGGGAGGGGTGAAAATGGCATCACCCAGCTACCCAGTCTCTAGTATCAGAACTCTGTTCTCCCCATCCATAATTGCCCACCCGTCCTTTGTCTCTGGCTTCTGTCCACTCCACACTCCTACACTGTCCATGACCAAACCCCAGGCAGCTCCTCCCTCCTGAGTTTTATCTCAAATGTGGCTGTTTTTCCTGACCCCTTACTTCTGAGGGACTGTGGCTTTGACCCATTCCGCCCCTCTGCGGGAGGGTCTAACTGAGCAATGGCTGGGTGCTGGCCACACCCAGGAACATTCACGGGAACGTGCTGCTGCTGATGCCCAGAGACTGCGGCTGGGTGCCAGCCCACCCCAGAAAAAGTTCCCAAGATGGTGTAGCAGCAGCGTTTCAGGGATTATGGAAAATCACAACAAGCATCTGGCACCAGGCTTCACCCCCAACGACCTTGTTCTAGCACCAGCAAATGTGGGTGTTCTTCTGAGGCCACTGGGGCCTTTCCCTGGGGGAGGCCACACAGCCTCTATCAGATGTCCTCCCAGCAGGGGAACCACCTCTCCTCATGTGGCCGGAAGACCCCCGGACTTCACTTTGCTCCAGGGGATTTGCCCTTCTTACCAGAGCACCTCCAGGTATCAAGCTGTGGAGTTTCAGACTCTGTGCTCCCCCTGTTTGTAGAGTTCTAATGGAATTTAAGCCCTCTCCTTTCTCCTTTCTCCCTTTTTAGTTCAGTCCCTTTGGCTGTTTCCCCTTTTCCACTTTCTCTCCAGCTGATTTTGGGGGGGTGCTTTTCCCATACTCTCCCCTCCTCTCTGTCCTCTCTCCACAGGCAAAAACTGCTCCCTGCCCTCCACGGCTTCTCTCTCCCCCAGTTGACCTCTCCACACCGCATACCTGCTGAGTTCTGTGGTTCAGGTTGTACAGATCATTGTGTTAATTCTCAAATCAGTTTTCTAGGTGTGCAGGATGCTTTAGTGTTGATCTGGCTGTATTTCATGGACGCGAGACACAAAAAAAACTTCCATGCTCTTCCACCATCTTGGGTCCTCCCCCCAATTAAGTATTTTTAAATGTACCAGGGAGGAAATGGGAACTGAACAGAGATGAGATGGGGTAGGTATGGAACAGCATGCTAGGTTTGAGACTGTGAGGTAGAAAAATAGGGCAGAGGAGGAAGAAGACAGTCTGCTGTCCCCAAGACTTGCTACATCCAGATCTCTGGTCTTTGGGAGTTAGAGTAGACACAGAATGCCCTTGAAACATTTGTAAATGAGTATAGATATAAAAAAATAATAGAGATTCTATTATCTGACTAGACTTTTGTTTTTTGGCTCATATATATATATATATATATATATATATACACACATATATATATACATATATATGTGTATATATATGTGTGTATATATATATGTATATATATATATATATATATATATATATATATATATATGCTGCACAAGCAAATATGCTTCCCCACATGGAAGCATGTCACCTTGGCAGATGCTAGCCAGCCACTGGAAGGTGTGTGTGTGTGTGTGTGTGTGTGTGTGTGTGTATTGAAGTTCAGGGTCAGGGGATTCGGTCTCATGCAAACAGGAAAAGGGTAACTGCATAGCTAAGAAAAGGGCAGATTGAGAAACACAGTTAATAATATAATAAGAAGAGACAGAGATAACAGGAAAGTAGAGGAAAAAGAAACAGTAAATGGAAGGAACTCTATTTAGAACCATACAAAGAAAAGATTTTGCTGTAACCCATGTAATCATAGAAATGTAGATTTGGAGGGCTGTCCTCAAGTATGGCAAACAGCTTTCCTGTGATTCCAAATGAGAACCCATCATATCTCAAATGAGGCTAATGCTATAATACTTTTAACAACTATTCTATAATCAAACCTACTTCTTTAAAGGAAACCATGTACCTACCCTTTGAGGAGCATAAACAGGATATGAGGATGAGCACTAATGTACTCCACAGTAGGACTCCGAGTGCCTATCTGTCTTCTCAGGATGTTGTTAAATATCTGGGTCACATCTTTTTTTCCCTGTTAAGGAAACAACCAACCATTAAATTGCACACTTGAAATAGTTTAATTATGGAGTGTAAGTTTTATCTCAAAAGCTGTGTATACACACATACACACACATCAAGAGAAATAGCACTCTTCTTTGTAATATCCCAA
This sequence comes from Puma concolor, assembly GCF_028749965.1. NCBI lineage: Eukaryota > Metazoa > Chordata > Mammalia > Carnivora > Felidae > Puma > Puma concolor. Next base: position 220,215,593 of record NC_141667.1, read on the forward strand.
AACATTAACTTATTCTTGTCATATATCTTTAGTCAGCTGTACTTTCATACATTCAAACAGTCTACAAAATGGATGCAGCTCTTTTTCAAAGGATTTGCACTGTGGTTAATTTGAATAAGTAGAAGTCTGTTCTCACTGTCGTAAATGAAATGGCACAGAAGAATATAAAACAGCAGTGAATTGAATTCTTTATGCTTTTTTTACTTTGTGCTTATTTAGCTTTATATAAGAAGAAATAAAGATTAACATTTTTAAGCCTTCATAAACAAGGAGGGAAAATGGTGAAGGAAAATAAAGATTTTAGGAAATGTAGGGTGGAATCAAATTCCTGTTTCTTACATGTACTTTTAAGTAATTTCTTCCCTCCACTTTATCCATTCCCAAGTTGGTGTATTACAAAAAAAAAAAAAAAGATCAGTTTTCTATTAGGTGAATATATATGATTTAGGTGATATTAAGAGATCATATTTAACCTAGAGGACAGACAGGATCACTCAGTCCTAGTAGCTGAAGCCAGAAGAACTATAGCCAGTCTCAGACAGAACTTTTTAGAGTCCTCATATACCAGACTTCCAGTCTTACACACCCTACAACCTCAGGCTAGTCTGCGTCACCAACTGAAGCCCTGAATGGAATAGGAGGTTGTTTTCTGTTTTGTTTTGTTTCTTTGTTTTGTTTTTTGTTTTTAAGATTTTATTTTTAAGTAATCTCTACACCCAATGTGGGGCTTGAACTCACAACCCAGGGATTAAGAGTTGTGTGCTCATGGGGCGCCTGGGTGGCACAGTCGGTTAAGCGTCCGACTTCAGCCAGGTCACGATCTCGCAGTCCGGGAGTTCGAGCCCCGCGTCGGGCTCTGGGCTGATGGCTCAGAGCCTGGAGCCTGTTTCCGATTCTGTGTCTCCCTCTCTCTCTGCCCCTCCCCCGTTCATGCTCTGTCTCTCTCTGTCCCAAAAAAATAAATAAATGTTGAAAAAAAAAAAAAAAAAAAAGAGTTGTGTGCTCTTCTGACTGAGCCATCCAGGTACCCAGAACAGGAGATTTTTATATGAAAATAAGGACAAGAATGACATTCAATTCTCAGTTACTATGGCTCTGATTCTGGCCTTCATCTCTCAACTGAACTGTCAAAGAGCATCTTCCAGTTATGCCCTCCACTTCAAAGCAGTCTTCACTCTGCAGAGTGAGCTTACTAAAAATGCAAATAACTATGCCATGCTCTTCTCTTTTTAAAAATGTTTATTATTTTGAGAGAGAGAGAGAGAGAGAGAGAGAGAGAGAGAGAGAGAAAGCACATGGGCAGGAAAGGGGCAGAAAGAAAGGGAAAGAGAGAATACCAAGCAGGCTCCATGCTGTCAGCTCAGAGCCTGACATGGGGCTCGATCCCAAGAACTGTGAGATCATGATCTGAGTTGAAATCAAGAGTTGGACACTTAACCGACTGAGCCACCAAGGCGCCCCACCATTCTATTCTCTTACTCTCTTTAGTGCCCCCCTTTTGCTTTGAAAAAGTCCAACACCTTCCATGATCTGAACCTTGCCTACCTTTCCAGCCACTTCTCTTACTTTTCAATTCCTACTTCAAGTTCTATTAATAACAAATTGCTGTATTGCATATACTTACACACAATCTTTCATTTCTGTACCTTTGTTCGTGTTGTATTTGTCCTGAATGCTCTTCCTTCCTTTCTTTTCCTAGCTAAATCTTAGTCATCCTGTAATCAGGGCATAGGGGTGCAAGAGCACCTGGTTCTGGGGGTCCCAAACAGACCAGGTTAAGCCACGTGCCACTGACAAAATCCACAAGTAGAGAGATGAGTGAGGGTGACCCAAGAAAGGGATTTATTTTGGTGAGGCCAACACTGGAAAGACAGCAGACTAGCGTCTCAGAGACTGTTTCCAAAGTGCTGAAAATACTTCTAGGTTTATATAAGGAGAATGTGGGACGACAAAGGTTGGTGGGTACATGTGGGTAAGCTGTAAAGATCATTGTCTTGGGGTCAGTCACGTGGGGTCTTGCTGATGTCAGAGCAGACCTCATTGCTTGCGGGGGTAGTTGTGGTTCCCGCCAAGGGATGTTTTGCCTGCAGGCGTCTTTTGCCTAAGTTAAGAGATAAGCTGGAAAGAACAACTTAATCAATACGAAAGTACAGACAGGTCAAAATGGAGGTAGTCGAAGTCCTCTTTTAATCCTTCAGATTCAGTTCAGGAGTACTCATCTCTGAGATAACTGTTCTTCTCTGTATTACAACAACATCTTTGCCTACATAGACCAGTAGGTCTCCTCTTTCCTGTCTACCGCTACCTCCATCTCTACCACGGTCAACTTATGAAGAAGTGCTTACTCTGTGCCAGGCACTTATACTAAGAACTTTATATGTATTTTCCAATCCTCATAACAACCTTATAATGTACATCTTATAAGTAAGGAAATTAAGGACTAGTGAGGTTACCTTACTCAGGTGGCATATGAGAAAGCCACAACTCCATCCCAAACTGATGGAATCCAGAGTCTAGGTTCTTAGCCATCATACTAAGCTGACTCCAACAATGAGCACAGAACACTGAAATTAATGAATTTCATCTCTAAAGTCCTCATCACACTGTTAGCTCCCAAGGAAAGCCATATTTCAATGTCCATAGTAGGGACCAACAGATAGTAGCATTCAATATTGACTGTCCTGACTTACTACTTTAGAGGCATAGTCATTTGTAAACATTTTAGCACAAACAGAGACCACTGAATCTTGCTTATCTATTATTGAGGCACTTTTTTAATAATAAAAGAACTAGGACTCAAAAGGAAAAGAAGACAATAAGATTATTCAATTAATTACTCAATCTTAAAGCTATTAGACATATGAAATGTGCACTAAGGACTGATTAAGAATACTAACATAGAAAAATATTCTTAAAGAATATCTGAAAGGATAAAATATTCTTAAAAGATTAACTTTATCAAAAATTGGCTTGAGGGCACCTGGGTGGCTCGGTCAGTTAAGCATCAGACTTTTTATTTTGGCTCAGGTCGTGATCTTACAGTTTGTGAGTTCAAACCCACATCAGGCTGTGCGCTGACAGTGTGGAGCCTAATTGGGATTTTCTCTCTCCCTCTGTCTCTGCCCCTTCCCTACTCGTGTGTGCACCTCTGTGTGTGCTCTCTCTCTCTCTCTCGAAAATAAATAAACTTAAAAAAAACTGGCTCGAAATGGATCACAGACTTAAATATAAAATGTAGAACTATAAAACTTCTAGAAATAAATAGAGGAAAATCCTCAGGAACTAGATTTAGGCATATAATTCTTAAACTTGACACTAAAAGCACAATCTGTAAAACAAAAACAGACTTGTTTAAGACAAGTCTTAAATAGACTTCATCAAAATTCAGGACTTAAGCTTTGCAAAAGATCTTATTAATAGTATGAAAAGATAAGCTACAGACTAGGAGAACTTCATAACATATATATGACAAAAACCTAGTGTCTAGAATATGTAAAGAGTCCTCAGAACTTTTTTTTGAATGTTTATTTATTTTGAGAGAGAGACAGAGAACAAGCAGGGAAGTTGCAGAGATGGAGAGAGAGAATCCCAAGCAGGCTCCACACTCAGCACAGAGCCCGATACGGGGCTCGATCTTACGACCATGACTGATGTTCTGAGCTGAAATCAAGAGTCAGATGCTTAGCTGACTGAGCCACCCAGGTGCTCCCCTCAGAACTTAACAGTACAAAATACAAAACAATTAGAAAATGGGCAAAAGACATGAAGAGATATTTCACCAAAGATCTACAGATGACTACAAGCACATAAAAGATGTTCAATATAATTAGCCATTAGGGAAATGCAAATTAAGACCACCAGGAGAAATTACTACATATACCTATCAAAATGGCTAAAATAAGAAAGTGACAACAGCAAATGCTGACAAAGATGCAGAGAAACTGCACTTGTACACTGCTGGTGGGAGATCTAATATATATGGTCAATCTGGAAAACGATTTGGCAATTTCTTTAAAAACTTAACATGCAACTACTCTATTGGTATTGCACTCCTAGTATTTATCACAGAGAAATGAAACCTGGCCATGAATGTTCATAGCAGCTTTATTTATGATAACCAAAAGCTAGAAACAACCTAGAAATCCTTCCACAGGTAGATGGTGAAACAGACTATGCTACATCCATACCAGGGGCTCAGCAATAAAAAAGGAGTGATTTTTTTTTTAAAGCTTACTTATTTATTATTTGGGTGAGGGGCAAAGAGAAGGAAGGGAGAGAGAGAAACCCAAGCAGGCTCTGTGCCACTAGTGTGGAGCCCGATGCAGGGCTGGATCTCACAAACTCTGAGATCATGATCTGAGCAGAATTCAAAAGTCAGATGCTTAACTGACTGAGCCACTCAGGTGCCCCCAAAAGGAATGAACTTTGATACATGCAACAGCCTGGATGAATCTTGGGGAATTATGCTGAGTGAAAAGTGCCAGCAACAAAAGGTTACACAATCTAAATGTCCATCGACAGACAAATGGGTAAGAGAGATGTGATATATATACACTGTAATATCACACAGCTATAAAAAAGAATAAGATTGTGCCATCTGAGACAATATGGATGGACATAAAGAGTATTATTCTAAGTGAAATAAGTCAGACTGAGGAAGATGAATACCATATGATTTCACTCATGTGGAATCTTAAAAAAAAACCCACAAATGAATAAACAAGTAAAATGCAGTAATAGACCTATAAACATAGAATGAATCCATGGTTACCAGAGGAGAGGAAAGTGGGGGTATTGGTAAAATGGGTGAAGGGGAGTAGGAAAACAGCTTCCAGTTATGGAAGAAATAAATCAAGACACCATAATGAAAATAGTCAGTGATATTGTAATAGTGATATATGGGAATAGATGGTAGCTACACTTGTGGTGAGTACAGCATAAATTATAAACTTATGGAATCACTATGTTGTACACCTGAAACTAATGTAACATTGTGTGTCAACTCAAAAAAAAATTTTTTAAAGGATTACACATTGTCCAGTTACGTGATATTCTTGAATTGACAAAATTACAGAAATGAAGAACAGATTAGTGGTTGCTAGAGGTCAGAGGTGAGTGGCTATAAAAGGGCAAGTGGAGGGATCTCTGTAGTGATGGAAAATTTCTATATCTTGACTTTATCAATATCAATATCCTCATCACGTTACTGCCCTATAGTTTTGCAGGATATTGCCATCAGGGAAACTGGGCAAGGTACATGAGATTTCCCTGCATTATTTATTATTGCTTTTCTTATTGGAGCAAGCTGGTGGAAGAAAGCAGGGGAAGCGCCCACTAGCTCTTCTGGGCCCTTTGGAAGACTGTAGCCAGCAAGTAGATCCATGTTAATTAAAGGCCAGAACCTCACACAGCAGCTTGTAAAGTATGCATCAAACCCCCTTCCAGAGAAAGACTGGGAGATGGTTGTTTCTGTCGGCTTCCTCTGTGCCTAGCCCAGGGGAGTCAGGGATAGTTACAGCAAGTGCTCATGCACCCGTGAACTGCTCCTTTGTTTGCTAGAGTCCTTTGGGACTCGTGAATGCAAGCCCTTTTAGCTTTCATACATAGGTGATTTGGGGGCCCATCCCTCAGCTGACAGCCTTAAAAGTAGGGGCACTAGATGTGTGGTTCAAACCCTTTGCTCCTCAAAGAGAAGATGGGTGTTAGGATTCCCTCCCAACAGCATGGTGCTATGCCAGTGAGTAGGGTCTATGGCCAGAGTATGTCTCAGCTTTTCCCACTCATTTGGATGTGGGTATTTTCTCAGTTGCTCAATGAGTAGGGATCACTTAGCTGAATTTCTGGATTTCTCTCAGAGGGAATTCCCACATGTATAACTGTACATTCTGTTTATCCATAGGAGGAGGGAAATTCAGGAGCCTCCTATGTTGTCATCTAAATCCAGAGTCCCAGGATTAATTTTTTTAAATATTTTAATGTTTATTTATTTTTGAGAGAGACAGAGCACGAGTGGGGGAGGGGCAGAGAGAGAGGGAGACACAGAATCTGAAGCAGGCTCCAGGCTCCAGGCTCCAAGTTGTGAGCACAGAGTCTGATGTGGGGCTCAAACTCATAAACTGTGAGATCATGACCTAAGCTAAAGTCAGATCCTTAACTGACTGGGCCACCCAGGTGCCCCATTCCAGAATTTTTTAAATGGTAAAATTTGATGCTGGTTCTCATACATTGCTGGTGAGGATATAAAGCAATTAAATAATACCTGAATGATGTTCTAGAATCTCAAACTGGGAAATCTAGGCTGAGGAAATAATCCTAAATAACAATGTTAAATACAGAAGAAAAATTTCAGGCACAGAGGTCTTAATCATAGTGGTGATACTATAGAGTTAGAAACAATATGTCCAGAATTAGGCATGCTTACATAAATTATGGTATATGTAACTGACAGAAATGATATCAAAATGTTGGCAATAATTAAATATAAGAAAAATCTATGGCTATCCATTGCTTTCACTTTATTCTGTGGAGAGAAACAGAGAGGGGTGGAAATAAGGGAGAAAGAGAGAGAATTAAGAAAGCAGAAAAGAAAGGGAGCCAGGGAAGAAGAAAGAAGAATTTAAGAAAAGAGGAGAAAGAAAGATTAAAAAAACAAACAACAAAAAAAACACAGGCACTTGGGAAAGCAAATTATATCTTCCTTTAAGAAAAAACGCTACATAAAATCCAAATTTAGAAAATTAGGAGCTGAGCCTTCAATTTAAAAGGATGTATTAGATGGAGCACCCAGTGGCCCAGTTGGTTGGGTGTCTGGCTCTTGATTTTGGTGCAGATCATGATCCCCGGATTGTGGGATCGAGCCCCAAGTCAGGCTCCACACCCAACACGTAGCCTGCTTTGGATTCTCTCTCACCCTCTCTCTCTGCCTCTCCCCTGCTTGCACTCTCTCTCTCTCTCTCAAAATAAATAAATGTTTAAAAACAAATAAAAGGATGCTTTAGGGTCAGTTGCTCTCATAATTTTAAAATACTAAAAAAGGTTCTAGTATGCTACTTCATGCTATCTCAATTTCACTTATATAGATGTTAAGCAGTACACTTGTATAAGAGGTACAGCTGTAAATATAAATAAAATTTAAAATTTAAAATGAAATTTAAATTAAAAATAAAATGTTTTATTCAAACCATTCTAGACTCTACAGTAATACTACATAATATCAGTCCTCTTTGAAAAGTCATAAGAGCATGTTTTTCATACTTCCCAGTGAAATGCCACAAGAACATTTCCATACGGCATTCCAGTGAACAGTAGAAATGAAGCTCCACAGAACTCTATCCAACTTTTACACAGAGAAAAACATTCTTCTGGTTCATTAGCAAATAGTGTGCAAAGGCAAAGGAAGCCCCCTGTGGATAACAAAAACAAGCTCTGATACCAGGAACAGTTTCTCACATCAGAGGAAAGGATCAGAATGGAAAGGATTAGAGAAACCTTAAACAGGTACAAGATGATTAATGATGGTCTTTCCATAATACATAACCTATGCAGATATCCATTCATCACACTAACTAGAGTAAAGCCTTAAGTATTTCAAAACCAGTCTTCAGCCAACCATCAGACTGCTAGGTCTCAAGTTCTGGATCTAGAAGTGGTCAGAAAAAAAAAGACAAGAAAATGTTTCATGATAATAAAACAACATCTAGAAATGACCAAAAATGCTTTAAATTAGCCAGTAATTCTAAAATAACATATAATGTAAGCGAACAGATACCAAACCTGAAGAAGCACTTGCGTTAAGCTGGCAAAATCAAAAAGGTCAGCCCTGACGGGAGATGCTCAAAGATTATTTGCAGAATGAATGATACATATGGAAGTATCACTGGAGTTAAATAAGGAAAAAGAAAAAGAAGGAAGAAAGAAGCAATGAACAGCAATCAGAAGTAACTAATGATAAAGAGCACCCTTCGCTGATAACATAAGTAAGAGAAGGCAAATACAGGAGTAAAACAGAGCAGGCACCCACTTTAAAGTTGTAGCCATTGACTTGTATACAAGATATATAAAGAATTCTCAAAATTCAACAACAAATAAAAAGAGGGCAAAAGATCTATATAGACAATTCATAAAGGAAGAGATATGGTGGCAAATGAACACATGAGAAGATGCTCAACAACATGAGTCATTAGGAGGCTGCAAATTAAAATCACAGTGATATACCACCAACACTTACATCAGTGACTGAAGTTAAAAACCAAAGCCAAAGCAAACAAACAAAAAATCCAAATACTGCCCAATAATCCTACTCCTAGGTATTTACCCAAGTGAAATGAAAACCTACATTGGCACACACAACTGTACATAAATGGTTATAAAGGTTTTATTTGTAATTTGAAATTCCTCAAATATCCTTCAACTGGAGAATGGATAAATGGTCTGTGGTATATCCATGCAGTGGAATACTACTCAGCGATGAAAAGGAACAAACTCCTGATACACAGCAACAACATGGACGAATCCTAAATGCATTATACTATATGCAAGAAGACAGACTCAAAAGGCTACTTTTTGCACGATTCCATTTACACACTGACAAAGGCAAACAATACAGGGACAGAAGATGGACCAGTGGTTGCCAGCAGCTGATGGTAGGAAAAGGAGAGGATTACAAAGGGGCAAGGGAAAATTTGGGGGGTGATGGAATTTTCCTTTATCACAGAACTGCATATTAAAAAGAGAGAATGTCACTGTTTGTAAATTATACCTTAACTTTTAAAAAGATGAAACATAATTGTAGCCATTGACTTCTCTCCTCTTTCGCTTCTTTCTCTCTTCTGCTCCTGTACAGGTTGGCCTTGCGGAGTGGGACGGGGAGAGCTAAGGTGTGTAGGGCAAATGTTTGTACTGACTTTCGGGAGCAGAACTAGATAAGCAGAGCTGGGGGTGGGGAGTATTCACTGCATGGATGAGCGCTTTTGCAGGGGACTAAAATTCAAGCTAAACTAATTTACAGGTACTGGGAAAGTTTCAAAGAACCCAAACACAGGCTAGCTAGGATGAGTTGCTCTCAAATTTTTTTCAGTATAATTATATTTACCTATGACACGAATCCCATCAAGGATGGCCCTCTATCTCTATCTCTCTGACCCTCTATTTCTCTCCCCATCATCATTCTTCTTTCTGTCTTTTCTGCAGGCTGGCTTCCTACTTTTTTCATTTACATGGTAGGAAACCTGACCATCGATACAGAAATCGCGTGGAATACCATTAGCTCCTGGTCGGAGACTGAGGTTCTACCTCAGTTTTATTTCCAGAATCCTGCAGAATACTGTGGTCCTGTCCCTTTGATCAGATATCCACTACTAAGCCAATCAGCTGTGTGTGGGGGGCAGGGTGTCAAGCCACGCAAAATGGCTGCTCCCACTGTAACCACGTGGGTGGGGAAGGAGCCAGTGTTCCCCAGAAAGCAGAGGGGACAAAACATTCTGTACATTATACATGGCATGAGCAGTCTTTATCTTTATGGCAGGTTACATTGCTTAAAAAGTATAGCAGGGTCAAAGTAAAATGGTCACTGTCTTTATAGGGAGAATACAACCAATTAACATGTTATGCTTCTGATTAAGGGCCTGATTCCAACACCATTTTAAATCACCCACATATTATGTACCTTTATAGGATAAATGCTTCTAAAGTTTATATTCATTATTTAAAAAAAAATTTTTTTTTTTCAACGTTTTTTATTTATTTTTGGGACAGAGAGAGACAGAGCATGAACGGGGGAGGGGCAGAGAGAGAGGGAGACACAGAATCGGAAACAGGCTCCAGGCTCCGAGCCATCAGCCCAGGGCCTGACGCGGGGCTCAAACCCACGGACCGCGAGATCGTGACCTGGCTGAAGTCGGACGCTTAACCGACTGCGCCACCCAGGCGCCCCGATTTTAAAAGGGCATTAGGGTAACAATAACATAAAATTCCATTTAATATGATATAGTATTTCCTCACCTGTAATTGTAAATTCTGTAACTTAATTTGTTTAATGGCAGGTGCAAAATATATAAACAACCAAACAGAATGAAGACCAAGTAGAATCAATGCCCTATACACATGGTAAGCATTTCAAATTATGCATGAAGCATAGTCAAAGCTTATGTCTTAAGGCTTTATGATTTTTCGTTTTTATAGTAATAAAACCAAAGGCGAAGGACCACTTTAAAGAGGAGGCCAGGGAACAGAAAAGGGTTTTTAAAAAGGGACAGAAATCTTCAAAAATTTAGGACCATAAAATGGGTTAATGAGAAGCTGATACTGAAGTACTCATTTTGCTGACTTTTATTTAATGTAGCAAGAATTAAGCCTTAGAGATTAAATTATCATAGCAGAAAGTTTTCTGCTTCTTTGAACTACTTTCTAATTCAGCCTGAACAGATGACTTTGCATCCACCCCAGTTTTGCAAGACACACCTGCCTTTCTTTAAAATGAATGCATCAATAAATTTCATCCTTTGATCTCCTATCACATTGTGTTTCAAAACATCAGAGTCTGAAGCTGTGTCTTGAATAGTGGCCAAACCTCAAAAAACACAGCTCTGAGTTTGATCCTGAGCCCATAAAATCTGAAGATTTGCAATCTCAGCCACAAGTCTTTTTTTTTTTTTTTTTTTTTTTTTACCTCATAATAATATGCAGAAGTAGTTCCTTTCTGTCAGCAACTTTCAGGCCTAAAGGATTAGATTAAAAATTTATGGCTATAAAGTAATGAGACTTTCTTTTTTTTAATTTTTTTTTTTAATGTTTTATTTATTTTTGAGACAGAGAGACACAGCATGAGCAAGGGAGGGGCAGAGAGAAAGGGAGACACAGAATCTGAAGCAGGCTCCAGGCTCTGAGCTGTCAGCCCAGAGCCCAATGAGGGGCTCCAACCCACAAACTGGGAGATCACAACCTGAGCTGACGTTGGGCGCTTAACCAACTGAGCCACCCAGGAGCCCCATTTTTTTTTTTTTAATATTTATTTTTGAGAGTGAGAGAGACACAGAGTGTGAGTTGGGGAGGGTCAGAGAGAGAGGGAGACACAGAATCCAAAGCAGGCCCCAGGCTCTGAGCTGTCAGCACAGAGCCCAGTGTGGGGCTTGAACTCACAAACTGTGAGATCATGACCTGAGCTGAAGTCAGTCACTTAACTGACTGAGCCACCCACAATTTTAACTCGAAGGTGTGCCTCCTAACTACCCTTATTTACAAAATAGTAGGATCCTCCAGTACCTTCCCCTCCCCAATGGACTACTTTGCTCTGGATTCCTGAAGGAGAAATGGGTTTGTCACACAGTTTCCCAAGGCAGTGCCTGCTACCCAGTCTAAGCCACTGCCATGGCCACCATCACTGTTGTCAGCTCTGGATTCTGAACCCCTGCTCCAAGCTCCCCTCAACCCTGTTCCCAGTCCTTCCTCCTGCAGCTAGTTATTTCCTCAACACCCTGTTGCCTCCAAGTATAGAAAACCACCCTTTCTCCTTCACTCAGCATATACTGTTAGTACATAGTTCTTTTATCAAAGGTTTAAAGGTAACAAAGGGTAATTATAGCATAGTGCAGAAACAATTTCAAATTGAATTCTATGAATCGCTATTTTTAAAGGTTTGTCAGAATTCCTGATCATCTTTTTCCTTAAGTCCCTTCTCTCTGTCATGGTTCTGGAATCTCTTTCCCTCACTCCAAAACTTTCCCCTACTTCCATCAATCATAGCCAAAGAGAGGGCATTTCTCAAATTTCTGTTACTTTACTCTGCAAAAGGAAATTTAAGCTCTTCCCTTTTAGTCTTTTCCTTCCAGACATTGCCTAGAGACCTAAACTTTTACAACTAACAAAAAAAACCCATCTCGGTGTCTTCTAAAAGTTCACTTTTCTCTGTAAGGAATGCCCCATCCTTTTAGTTTATCTGACAAAAGCTATAGCCCATCCCTAAATAATATCTTTTTCTTCCTGTTATAAACACATACCAGAAATTTTGCAGTCAGATGACTATTGTACTCTCCAAAAACCCCATGAGAGGCTATTCACTTACTAGAATGTTATCATCGCTCTTGAATTATCTTCTAAACAATTTACTAATTCTTCAAGAAAACTGGCTTATTGCTGCATTCAGAACACTTTCCTTTGGTCTAATTCCCTTACCTCTGCTTCAAGCTCTCATTCTCATGCCTACATTCATTCATTCATTCACTCAACCAACCAGTGTGTATAGCATTAGGTGTGGGCAACAGGGTTCTAGTACTCAAGATACTTTCAATCCAGAAGGGGCTATACCGGTTCTACCTACGAACCAAAAGACAAGGAGGGCAGAGTTCTGTGTGATTAGACTGAGTTCTAAAGTTAGGATGAATTTTTTCAAGCTGTCACTAGCTTACATGGATACTTTAGGCTTGAGATAGAAAGATGCTGCTTGCAGGCTGACGGTTAGTACCTCCAGTCCATAGAGATACATAGCACATTTCTGCAAGTAAGCTAATAATGCTACAAATGGTGCCTCCTTCCTGAAAATACTGTATGTCATGAGTGGAATGCTTAAAATTGAACTGTCCTAAATTTTAACTGTTTTTCACTTAGTCAACCAAGAAGTACTTGTAAGTGTCTATTTTTTTATGGGCTTGAGAAGGACAGCCGCACCTACTGAATATCACATTCATTTATAACCGAGTTCTAGGCATCATGTTACATCAGTTGAATGGACAAAGTCAAGAAAGAACTGTCTGGCCAATTATACCTTAGTAAAGTTGAAAACAAAAAGAACTGTCTGCTGTTTTATTGCTACAACAATAGATCTTCATAATGTTAGTTCTGAGTCAACAGCAAAAAATTATATCTAGAATACTACTTTGGAGAGGGGCAAGTATACAATGCATTTTAGAGAAAATGTAATCCACAAAAGTAATTTGTTTGACTTCCTTTATTTGAAGAATTAATCTTCACTTACATGGAAAATGAAAATATTCAGAAAGATACTTCTTTCCCTAAGGATTCCAGACAGTAAAAGCTGACTTGATAACGTGTAAGTCAACTTTTAGGCAACTGGATGTCTTAATCCAAAAATATTTTTTTAATGTTTATTTATTTGTTGAGAGATGGGAGGCAGACAGAGAGAGAGAGAGAGAGAGAGAGAGAGAGAGAGAGAACGTCAAGCAGGCTCCCCACTGTCAGCACGGAGCCTAATGTGGGGCTCGAACTCACGAACCTTGAGATCATGACCTGAGTCAAAACCAAGAGTCAGACACTTAACTGACAGAGTCTTGTATAAGTAGCTCTTATTGTTCCTCTTTTGATATCTAAACCAACGCTAAGCAAAGTTGCAAGATACCCGAAGTCTGTCTTGATATACTCTTACCTCCCTAATTCTTGGGTAGTGCTTTGAAACAATACTATTCTGTGGCTGCTCAAGACTTTCCTAGTTCACTGGACCTCATGACATCTCATCCCTGACTCATTCTTCAAAACATAACCATCCTTGGTCATATTTCTTCCAGCATCCGACTGCAAATTGGGCTAATCTCATAAACCAACTCAAGCTAACATACTAATTAATCACGATAATGGCTTAATATACTGCTGCTTTGAGGGAAATCTGCAAAACAATAGGAGATTTATAGAAATATAATACCATAATCCAAGAGTAGGGAGTATTTTTCCCATTTATGGTCACTGATTAACTAAATCTAAAATTAAAATAATAAACAAAAAAAATCAAGGGTTATAACAAAAATAAACCAGCTTACATTTAACTTCAGTTTAAGAGAGGAAATAAGAATATACTATCTGACATTTGTGTATAGTCTGTACATGTATTTATTGTTCTTATACAACATGTATTTTTTAAATTCAGTTTAATATTTAAAACTGCTGGAAGTTCATACTTTTCCTATTTTAGAGATGACAAAAGTTAGTCTCAAAGAGGTTACATTACTATCAAATGGCACAGCAGGGACTCTAAACAATTTTAATTCCAAGTATTTTTCCACTAGGCACGACTCCTATAAATGTTCATAATGTCTCATTTGAAACTAAATAAAAGAAACATGAAAATACACAGATGCAATGATAAAACTACACTTCATTCCACATATGGCCAGTTTAAAAAGTGAAGAGTAAGATGGGGAGCGCGAGTGAGCGAGCTAGGCAAGAGGAGAAAGTAGGAAAAGAGATTATTGAGCAGAAATGTCAAAGACAGAAGAATAGATAAGGGAAGGAAAGAAAGAAAAAGGCAGGTGTGTCTGAAAGGAAGGATGAATTGAAGTCTGGACCCTTTGGGGTCCTCCACTCAGTATAGTGTTCAGCCAACACACCTGGCTTCACGTCTCCAGAACAGTCTTGCTCTGCATTCCTCCTCCCCGTGCCCTCAGCCAAAAATCTTCCTCTATCTAAGCCATCCAGAGAGCTGTGGGCTAGTATTTCCACAGATCCCCAGAGCCCTGACCTTAGCTTGGTCTAATCACTGTAATCACCATAATTAGTTTTCCTTTCATCTCCTCAGTGAGAAAACTAAAAGCTATTTCAGAAATTTGCATTTTCTTCTATCTCTGAAAATCCATAGAAACCCAAGCACTTAGTAATGGTGGTAACAAAACAGCAAACAAATCAAAGCTAAGACTTCCATCACTCAAACAGCCAATGGCCAAACTTGCCTTACATACAGCCTGTTCACTGAAAAACACTGCTCTCAGGCCACAGGTAATTAAATGCCTATACTTATTCACCACTTAACATTTCTAAATTTTTTTTTATTTAGCTCACTTATTATCTAGATAAATGAGGTATAACTGCTTTCAAAATGAGATAAATATCCTATATTACTAGCATTTAACAAACTTCTTAAATCATTGGTATAATACTTTAACTAAATGAACAGGCCTGAGAGACATTAAGCTTGAATACAGCTTAGGCTCTTAAGTACCTGAGTGACTGCACAAATTACTTATTATCTTTGAACTTTAGGTTCTTCATCAGTAAAATGAGGCTAATCATATAGTAGCAATCACATAGGTAGTTTTAAGAATTAAAGGAGATGAGGGCGTGAGGGGTGAGTTAAATGGGTGATGGGCATTAAGGAGGCACTCTTCTGAATGAGCACTGGGTGTCATATGTAAGAGATGGGTCACTGGGTTCTACTCCTGAATCCAGGACTATACTGTATGTTAACTAACTTGAGAATAAAAATTAAAAAAAAAAAGGGGGGGAGATTAAAGGAGATGAGTACTTAGAACTGTATGGCATGTGTAAGCACTCAAAGTTATCTCTTATTATTACTATTATTATTGGCCACCAACGTTGCTACCTAGCTGCAGAAAACTTAACTATAAGATACATTTTTGCTTTATTAAAGAAATTTTAGAAGTTTTAGAAAAATACTGGGTTTTTATATAATATATGAATGGTAATAATAGAAAAAAATAAGTATTTATGATCTTGTATACACTAAAATTAAAAAACAAGCGTCATCCTTTTACAGATAGTTTACCTCAAAGTCTATCAGCTGTAGGTCAGCAATCAATGTCACCAGCAGGCCACTGTTATAGAGCTCTTGTGCGAGCTGAGCCACGGCTTCTGTGGGAGGCTCCTTGTCATTTGTACCACACAGAATTTCTTTCATTGCTTGCAGCGATTTCGACACTTCCTCAGAAGCCTGGTGAACAAAAAATACACTCATAGTTATGGGGAATGAATATTTTCAAGCTATCAACAAACGAACAAATCTACTTTTTGGATTCTGTTTATTTATGATCAAAGAACACTACAGTTACAAACAAAAAAACACTTTTTCATAGACATTTCTTTTTCTATTTTGGAAAATGTTGCAAAAATTTATTCACATAAAAAATATCTCTAGTATTTCTAGTTAGTCAATGTAATTAAAACAATCTTCTTTTAAAACATATTCGGGGTCCTTGGGTGGCGCACTCAGTCATCTGACTCTTGATTTTGGCTCAGGTCATGATCTCACAGTTCGTGAGTTCAAGCCCCACACTGGGCTCTATGCTGACAGTGCAGAGCCAGCTTGGGATTCTCTCTCTTTCCCCTCTCTCTCTCTTGCTCCCACTCCTCCCTTTCTCTCTCTCTTTCTCTCTCTCTCTCTCAAAATAAACTTAAAAAAAAAAACTTTTAAAACCATACTCACAGTCCAACTTTGCTAGTAATTAACTATAAATTTTACTCTTAAAAATTAAATTGACTGTTTTGAAGACCTATCCGTAGCTACTCGTCTTTATTCAAAGCATTTGTTAAGGTTTTTCAACAAATTCCTATTACTCTGATTATTTAACGGACTAAGTAATAAAACTGAATTGTTGGGGCATCTGGGTGGTTCAGTCGGTTAAGCATCCAACTCTTGATTCCAGTTCAGGTCATGATATCATGGTTTGTGAGTCTGAGCCACACGTTGGTCTCTGCACTGACAGCTCAGAGCTTGGAGTCTGCTTCAGATTCTGTGTCTCCCCCTCTCTCTGCCCCTCCCGGGCTCAGACTCTGTCTCTCTCTCTCTCTCTCTCCCTCAAAAATAAACATTAAAAAAAGTTTTTAAGAAAAAATTTTAAAAATTAAAAAAAAAATTGTCAAACACACAATCGATTATCAAAACCCATTAAATTTTGTTAATCCACTTATCTCTCCCACATAATCATTGCCTTTTTTTGCTATCTAGGAAACTTAAAAAAAAAAATTCTCTATATTTTAAAGAATAATAGGAAAATCCATAGAAGTAGAAAGTAGATTTAGTGGGTGCTCAGGCTTGGGGAAGGGAGAATGAAGAATGACTGCTAACAAGTACAGGATTTCTTTTGGGGGTGGTGAAAATGTTCTGGAATTTGATATTGGTGATGATTGTGGAACCTTGTGAGAATACTAAAAATCACTGAATTGTAAATTTTAAAGTTTGCCCTTTAAAGGAGCAAATTATATGGCATGTGAATTTACTCAATAAATCTTTTTTAATTAATGCAGGCGAGCAAAGGAGAACAGGCCAATAAGTTAATAATTTAATTTGCTGAATATTTTAAAAGAAATATAGTTTTATACTTTCAAGTGCACTACTGTAATCATTATAATTGAAGCAGGAAATTAAGAGAATAAGGCAAATTAAATAAAAGTAATTCATAGCAGCATAACACTACTTTAAAAACATAATTTCCAGATACATCTTAAGATCTGACTGAAACAATCCTTAATTTATTAAAGGTTGGAAGTCTCTTCAAAGTGTGAGATTTATTCAGAGAAGAATATATTCTACATAGTTTAGAATAATTATAAACAGCTATGTGACCATAACACAGGGCAAGAACAGAGTATTTTCAGAAACCCTGAAGTCACCTGAAGGAACCTTTTCAACCTAGAAGAAAATATTTTTATGTCTTTGATGACCATCATTTCTTTAGTTTTCTTTATAGTTTTCTTACTTGTGTTTGCATTCCAAAACAATATAGTCTAGTCCTGCCAATTTTGAACTTTTTGGAATAGTACCTATGTCCTTTTATGAGGTGCTTCTTTTACTCAGTGTTATGTATGCGAGATTCATCCATGCGGTTGCACATAGAGCAGTGCCTTCAACTTCATTGCTCTCAAGTATTCCATTGATGGTGAGACTACAATTTTTCAGTTCTACCTTTGATGGACATTTGGGCTGTTTCCACTGAGGGGTTATTATGAACAGCAATGCTATGAACACTCTTATACATGCATCCTGGCGCCTAAGTGCAAGACTATCTCTAGTCTAGTCTATCTCTTTGTACCTAGGAGTGGAACTGCAGGTTTTAGCACAGGTACATCTTCATATATGACAGATGATACTAAGCTGATTTCCAAAGCAGTAACACCAGTTTGTACTTTATCCTTCACACTGGATGAAAGTTCTCATTTGCTTTCCATCCCTGCCAACACTTAATATGAGACATTTTCCATTTTTGCCAAGATAGTGGGTGTATAATAGGAATGTGCTATGGTTTTAATTGGCTTTTTCCTGACTACTATGGAAATGAGTATCTTTTTATGGTTTTTTTTTTTTCCTGTCTTCTGCCATTCATATTTACTCTTTTATGGAGGTCATTTCTTCTAATTGGGCCAATATTTGGTTCAATATTATACAAGTACACAAGAATTTAAAATACAGTTCTAAATCCCTTATAAGATGTCGGATAGAAAATAGATTCCTACATTCCTATAAGAATACAAGATTGTATTATACATTGAGATAGAAAGATACTGTGAACTGAAGAATATTTATTTTATAGATCTCTTAAGTCTTGCCATATACTAGTCACTTTAGAGAGAAATTGAATATGCAGGATCCAACATCCCTTTGAAGGAATAAAATAATAAAAACAATCCTTCCTTTGAGGAAACCCTGCTTAGTAGGACCTTTGAAAAATGTTAAAATGAGGTTCACTGTCGTAGAAATTATCAGTTGATCTTTAAATAAAAATGTCTTGGGGTACCTGGGGTGGCTCACCCAGTTAAACATATGACTCTTGATTTTAGCTCAGGTCATGATCTCACAGTCATGAGATCAAGCTCCACATCAGGTTCCACAGTGACAGCATGGAGCCTGCTTGGGATTCTCTCTCTCCCTCTCTCTCGGACCCTCTCCCACTTGTGCATGCCCTGTCTCTCTCTCTCTCTCTCTCTCTCTCTCTCTCTCTCTCCCTCCCTCCCTCCCTCAAAAAAAAACCCACCAAAACCCAAAAAACAAAAACTGTTTTATCCTTCATGTCAGTATAACATTATATTCCAGTGTAACCCCTTAGATTTTTAAGCTCTATAGTCTAAAGGGATCCAAGTTTGGTCAGAGGCTCAAGAGAGTGAACTAAGAGTTCAAGGCAACAGACTTAACAATTGCATAAAACCTGAAATCAATTTATTTTTTTAATTTTTTTTAATGTTTATTTATTTTTGAGAGGGAGAGACAGACAGACAGACAGACAGAGGGTGAGCAGGGAAGAGGGAGAGAGAGACACACAGAATCCGAAGCAGGCTCCAAGCTCTGTGCTGACAGCACAGACATGGGTCTTGACATGGGGCTCAAACCCATGAACTGTGAGATCATGACCTGAGCTGAAGTTGGATGCTTAACCGACTGAGCTACCCAGGTGCCCCGCCGCACTTAAATGTATTTATAGAAACTTTATGTGAGCATCACAGACCATATTTGGGATTCTTCATCAAGCTTTTATACTGGTTTTTGGTTTTGGAACATATGCATTTAAAAAATAACATTATTGGGGCGCCTGGGTGGCGCAGTCGGTTAAGCGTCCGACTTCAGCCAGGTCATGATCTCGCGGTCCGTGAGTTCGAGCCCCGCATCAGGCTCTGGGCTGATGGCTCAGAGCCTGGAGCCTGTTTCACATTCTGTGTCTCCCTCTCTCTCTGCCCCTCCCCCGTTCATGCTCTGTCTCTCTCTGTCCCAAAAATAAATAAACGTTGAAAAAAAAAATTAAAAAAAATAAAAAATAAAAAATAACATTATTGTTTTAGTTCATACCTTGTCTGTTTTTTTGTCTTGCTTTTCCAAAATGGCCAAATTGTCTTTCAGAGTTTTCACGATTTCTGCTGGACTTTTGTGTGATTTACTAAACAAAGGCATCTTTTTCATCTATAGAAATCTCTTCTTCCAATACAGAATGCTAAAAACAAACAAATAAGCAAACAAAAATCATGAATTTAACTCTTTTTAATTTTTTTCCTAAAGTTTTAAATCAAATTCTGGTCAGTTAACAGTGTAATATTATTTTCAGGTGTTCAATAAATAAAATGAAGTGATTCAACGTTTCATACATCACCCAGTGCTCATCACAAGTGCCCTCCTTAATCCCCATCACCTATTTCACCCATCCTCCCACCCACCTCCCCTCTGGTAACCATGTTTTTTCTCTATAGTTAGGAGTCTGTTTCGTGGTTTGCTGCTCTCTCGTTTTTTCTTCCCTTTGCTTGTTTATTTTGTTTGTTAAATTCCACATGAGTGAAGTCATATGGTATTTGTCTTTCTCTGTCTGACATTTCACTTAGCACAATGCCCTACATGTCCATCCATATTGTTACAGATGGCAAGATTTCATTCTTTTTTATGGCTGAGTAATATCCCACTGTGTATATATAAACCACATCTTCTTTATCCATTCATCAGTCAATGGACACCTGGGCTGTTTCCATAATTTGGCTATTGTAGATAATGCTGCTATAAATGTTGGGCTGCAAGTTCCCAACTTTGTAAGGAAACTCCATACTGTTTCCAGAGTGGTTCCACCAGTTTGCAATTACTTTAACTCTTAACATGATTAAATTATTATACCAAAATGTCTTATAAGTTTATAATAATCTTAATTCAATAATTTGAAATATTAATATTGATCAAACTAGGGGTGCCTGGATGGCTCTGTTGCTTGAGAGTCTGACGTCAGCTCAGGTCATGATCTCAAGGTCCATGAGTTCAAGCCCTGCACTGAGCTCACTGCTGTCAGCACAGAGCCTGTTTTGGATCCTCTGTTCCCCTCTCTCTACCCCTCCCCAGCTCATGCTCTCTTGCTCAAAAATAAATAAAACATTTAAAACAATTTTTTTAAATATTGATCAAACTAAAATGAGTTTCATCAAGTTTTACACCAAATTTAAATACATATAAGTATTTTAAGACATATTTTAAAAACTTTGCCTAATAGTTTTTACTCAAAGTTTAAAATTTTTTTCTACAATACAATGATTGGGAAAAAAATCCCAATGGGAAAAGGAGTACTTTTAGAGAATAAGCTGATATTTAAAACTAGTTATTTTAACTGATGAGAGTGATGACAACAATGATAGATAAAATAAAAATGTAAAACAAAAGTGGGATTAGAATCTACATACTGTGGTAAAGCAATATTTAATGCTACTCCATGACAATCACAAAATTGCAATGTGAAACTATTTAGAATCTGTTCTTTATTTACTCTTCCATATTCAGTTGGCCATACTCACTAAAGAAATGAGGCCTACCACAGTGGAGGGTGAGGAGAGTGAGGAAAAGGAGTATTAATTCTTGTTTTTGAGAACATCTATTTACGTAGAGCAGAGAAAGCTAAATATGGCTGTCATTGCTCTATGTACACTAAAAATATAAGTATTAGGGAGAAAATTATAATTGAAAGCTTCAGTGAGGAGAGGCATATTCATGTACTTTATAGTTATTAACAAAAACATTTCAAACACTTCAGAAATACGATATAATAAATCAAAGTGTTCCATTAATTAACCACCTAGAGAAAAAAACTTTGGTATATATTCCTCCTGAAATTTTTTATACATATAGAAATAAACATATATATTTTTAATGTTTTTTTTAATTTATTTTTGACAGAGAGACAGAGCGTGAGCAGGGGAGGGGCAGAGAGAGAGATGGAAACACAGAATCTGAAGCAGGCTCCAGGATCTGAACTGTCAGCACAGAGCTTGACGCGGGGCTCGAACTCGTGAACCGCGAGACGATGACCTGAGACGAAGTCAGCTGCTTAACCGACTGAGCCACCCAGGTGCCCCTAAATATATATATATATTATAAATATAAATAAATATATATATATAAAAAAAGTATATATATATATGTGTGTACACATATATATGTGTATACACATATATATATGTGTGTACACATATATATGTGTACACACATATATATGTGTATGTGTGTACACACATATATATGTGTGTACACATACATATGTGTACACACATATATATGTGTATACACACATATATATGTGTACACACATATATATGTGTATACACATATATATGTGTACACACATATATATATACTTTTTTAATTTTTTAATGTTTATTTTTGAGAGAGAGAGGGAGAGAGACAGAGCATGAGTGGAGGAGGGGGCAGAGAGAGGGAGACCCAGAATCTGAAGCAGGTTCCAGGCTCTGAGCTGTCAGCACAGAGCCAGACTTGGGGCTTAAACTCACAAATTACGAGATCATGCCCTGAGCCAAAGTCAGATGCTCAACCAACTGAGCCACCCAGGCACCCCGTATATATATATGTATTTTAAATATTTATTTATTTTGAGAGAGGGCATGCTCACGTGAGTGGGGGAGGGGAGAGAGAGAGGGAGAGAGAGAATCCCAAGCAGGCTCCATGCTGTTAGTTGTTGATCTCACGATTGTGAGAGCATGACCTGGGCTGAAATCAAGAGTCATACACTTAACTGACTGATCCACCCAGGCACCTCCAAAATAAATATATTTTAAGACAAAAATATAATAATATTAAACATTATTTTGTAACTTTTTCCCATTTTTTAAAATATCTTGAATATCATTCTATGAGTGTATGGTTAGTTCTATTACAATAACTTTTATCCAATATACTATTCTGTCAGCACAGAGTCTGAGGCAGGGCTCCAACTCACAAACCACGAGACCTTGACCTGAGCTGCAGTCGGATGCTTAACCGACTGAGCCACCCAGGTGCCCCATTTTCTTCTTAAATTACTATATCATTTATTCTACCAATACCCTATTGATGGACATTTGGGTTAATTCCATTTTTTCTAATATTTTTCTTACTAACAATGATGCAGTTAATCAATGCAGGATATTGCAAACGTGTACACACAAACATGCACATCAGTGGATAGCAGCATTCTAACTAGCTATTCCTATAGCAAAACCATGGTTATGGTCCTAAATCCCTAATCCCCCTAGATTCCTATTTCCGATTCTGATTCTCTAGCATTTCTGCCATTCTATGAGCTACTTTATATCCTTCCAATAAATTCCTTCAATATGTGTTGTTTGTGATCAGGAATTCCAGTGAGATATGTATATGTTATGAAGTAGAAATCAAAGTGGTAAGTGTGGATTTTGATGATAAAACAGAAGACCTAAAAAAACAATTCTTGTTTTCAGAAGAGATGCTGTTTTCAGTCAGGTGCCTCAGCTTTTCAGTGTGGGGAAAGTCAGTGGGAAGGGAACTTGCCCACCCTCAAGGCAAGGATAAGTTTGAAAAGCAAGTTAAGAGATCCCAGGGAGCCTCTAAAGTGGATACTGAAAGTTGACAGAGGATTCAAAGATAAAGCATGTGAGGATCACACTGATTCTCAGTGGATGGTGTCAGGTGCAAAAAAGAGAATCAGAAGAATATTATATCATGCACCTTAATAAAATTCAAGAATAAAATTATAAAGATAGACTAGGTTTTTCTTTAGTAATCAGCCCTACACATAAATAAATGAAGGTAGCATATAATTTAAAAGCATATGTAGTGTAGAAGTAGGGTGGGTGCTGAAACAGTCATTACAGAGTTGGGCAGAGCAAGCAAATTGTTGCTTCCGACCTGAGTGATCTTGGGCACAGGATGTGATCCCTCTATAGGCTCTGTTCTCATCTGTAAATGCGATTATAATATCTCCCTCTTAGGATTATGAGGATTAAAAAGTAGAGCACCTTGCATAGGGCCTTGTATAAGTAAGGTACTCTATAATGTTTAGCTGCTATTATTACAAAAGGTTCTACGTCATAATGAATAAATTATTTCATGAAAGAGAAAGACATAGTTGAGATAGGATATTGTCTTAATAACTGAGACATAATAATAATTGAGACATAATTGAGATATGATATTGTCTTAATTAAGTGCCCTAGATATTTCTGGCTCTTTGACTCACACACTTTTTCTTTTAAAAAATGTACATTTATTCTTTGATTATTAAATATTTAATGATAAAATACTTAGCATTATAAGTTGTTGTTTTTTTAGCTAAATGTATTTGTGTAATTGTTCTTTTTCCTCATGTGGTTCTTCTGCACTAAGGTAAAGATAATTGACTGTGGGAATTTCAACTAAATGCTTCCTGACATCAAAACAAAATACAAATTAGAATATGGTATCATATGACGTGATTTTTGTTCATTACTTATCGCTCTGCTCAATTCTCCTTGTATTGAGCTAATTCTAATGAGAATTCTGGTAAAATTACAAATGTTTTCAGGACTCCCATGTTAACATGGTAGTTACCCAGCATTTCCTGATTTGCTGTGTCCCAACTTTTTATTTGCGTGTTGGTTTGTTCATTTATTCATTTACTTATTCATTCAACAATCAGTAAGTACTAAGCACGAGAATCTTGCTAAGTACTTAGGATAGAGCTATGCACAAGAAAAATACAATCTTTGCTCTTTAGAACTTACTATTAAATGGAGAAAATAAACATTTTAGGATCAATGAGATCATATAACAGAAGGAAAGAAAGACACAGAGTATAATGCCCCTCAATACAGTATTCCTTTCTTGAATTCGTTATTTTCATATTTTAGGTATATCTACTTACTATAACCACTATATATAAAATCAGTTTAATAATATTTTTAAATTTCATAGGATCATTATTCTTCAGTTCTGGGATCCATATCATGAGGGAAATCAAAACCTGTATCTCAAACTAAGCAGCCCCAGCCCCTGATCCTCCACAAATTAAGATGAAACTCTCCTAACTGCTCTGTTCTTTTCAGATCATAACCAGCCCCACCCACCTCTAGACTGAACACCTTCCTGTATCGCCCTCAAACTCCTGGCTGCCCTTCCTACTCTGGGCAGCCACGCTGGTCACTTGCATGTGTATCACATCATTTACCCCACTGGTCATTTAACAAATGAGCCACCGGCATTCAATACTACCTGCTAAACAAAACTTCATCTGGTCTGGGTTGGTAACTGATCCACTATGATTCAGAAATTATCACCCTTGTCTGTGTGTCATTTGTTCTATCTATAAAATGAGGGCATTCATTTTCAAAAACTTTAACGGTGAATTCAGTTAGTCATATCACCCTAACTCATATTTTTTCATTTCATTTATGAAGATATCGAAAAAAATTGCCAAACGCCTTGGGGAAGGCCAGATACATTGTATTTGTTTGTTAATACTAGTTTAATTATTTTATTTTACTTATTGCATCCCCATGACTTATTTGCTTTTTGTAACTGGAACTTTGTACTTTTTGACTGTCCCTCACCCATTTCATCCACTCCCACCCCCCCACCTTTGGCAACCACCAATATGTTCTCTGCATCTATGAGCTCGTTTTTGTTTTGTTTTGTTTTTAGATTCCACTTACATAAGTACACTCATACAGTATTTGTCTTTCTTCGTCTGTCTTACTTTCCCAGCACAATGTCCTCAGTGTCCATCCATATTGATCAATGGCAAGATTTCATTCTTTTTTGTGGGTGAATCATACTTATGTGTGAATTATATATAGAGAGAAGGACAGGGACAGGGGCAGGGAGGCACATTTTCTTTATCCATTCATCTATTGCTTGGCACTTAGGTTGTTTCCATTTCTTGGCCATTGTAAATAATGCTGCAATGAACATGGGGGTGCATATATCTTCTCACATTAGTATTTTCATTTTCTTCTGATAAGTATCCAGAAGTGGAAGTGCTGGATCATACGGTAGTTCTACTTTTAATCTTTTTGAGGAACTGCCATACTGTAAGAGAGGGCTCTTAAAGAAAGAGCATCATATTTTGAAATTAGACCGGTTATATACAGTGAGCTCTAGGTTGCTCATCACTGGTCCATATCCATTCTGTCTTTGACTCCTACTATCTATCCATCATGGCTAAAGACAAAGTGCTTCAGGTAGAGACAAAAAGAATGACAGAGTCCTGAAAATGGTGCCTTCTGGGGAGAAAGGGGTAGTAGTAATTTTTCCATAAAGTCCACCTCAGAGTTGTTAGAATATACATTATATTTCAGCAAAGCAGGAAGCAGGGACAGGAGAACATGCCAGATTATGTCCAACAGACTGACACTAGAGGAATGCCTCTTGAGCACTGAAAACTATGGAGGCTGCGCATACCAACATGCCCTCTAGCGTAGTGCTGATAGCGGGCCATGCAGCAAACAAACGTCTGTGGACTGACACTGGCCCTGTTGTACTTTTCCATTTTCAAGAGTGAGTAAACAGTATAAACAACAAATAATGTAGGGTCTATTTAAAAAAAAAAAGAAAGAAAATGCAGCCCAAGAAAGGGGAGAAATGCCCTATGGGCTTAGGCAGGAAAGGTTGCCTCCAAAATCAGTTCTCTGTAGGAGACAGAACGAACGTAACTGGAAAAAAAAAAAAAAAAAAAAAGAGAGAGAGAGAGAAAAAAGGACTTCAGCTAAAACCCAGCCAAGATGAAAGATCAAAAACACATATCCATACACACACATACAGTCTAGTAATCTAAACCTGCACAGAGCAGAAACGACCCCATGTAAAATTGACTGAGGACAACTGAAAGGTACAAAATTAGTCAGTCTACATTTGTTCATTAAAAAAAACACTTACTGAGCACCTATATATGTATATTACAGAGATGTGGAAAAGATAAAGTGTTATCCTACAAAAACAGGTATTACAACAATGGGGGGAGGTGGAGGAAGCCAACAAGAACAAAAAAAAAAAATCTAAAAAATGAAGCAGAGGCAAGAAAGATGTAATAGCTTCAGCAGACAAAAAAAAAAAAAAAAAAAATCAAAACCTCTATTCCCCTAAAAAACTTCTCTAGTTGAGATTAATGATGACACCCCAAATTCAGTGTCTTGTGGCTTTTAAAAGAAACAAAATTTATGCTCTCAAAGCTCATTCCTATAAAATGACCTTTACAAAAACAAAGGATAAAAGTCAAGTTGCCTTTGAACTTCCACAAAACTAAATGTCATAAGAACATAGACAAAAACCTACAGAGTTCTGAAAGTCTATAACTTCTTAACTGAATCTCTAGCAAACATATTTGTGTGTGAACAGATTGTGTATGCTTACTAAAAATCGTATGAGACGAGACGGAATCAAACCCACAAGGGTTTAACAAAATAAATGCTAAAAATCAGAAATAATTCTTGAAAGGAAGCCTTGTTATTGTTGGTAGGACATGTGGGAGGGTAAGAATCTACAATTATAATTAATTCATACAGGAATAAAGATAAATAAGAATTCAAGTTAAAAAGGAAACCACCCCAAAAATCTCCAAGAAGAGAGAGATGGAAATAGCAACAATAGAAGCAGAAATAACTGAATCAGAAAAGTAAAAGAAAAAGAAAATCTCTGGTAGCTATTTGGTCCCTGTTTCTCCTGGTGATAGACCTGTCTGCTCTACTTCCCACCCCACCCTACCCAAAGGGCAGAACATGACCCAGGCGTGGCCAAAATATTCCTTCCACTGCCTTGGCTACAGCAGTTGGCTCACAAGTGGATTGTGACACCATTAAGCTAATCAAAATGCTTCAACAGCACTTTTCCCCTTAGATATCTTATTTATTTTTTTTAATAATTTTTTTGAGTTTATTTTATTTATTTTGAGAGACAGAGAAAACACAGGAGCGGCAGAGAGAGATAGAAAGAGAGGGAGAGAGAAAGAATCCCAAGCAGGTTCCACACTTTCATGCAGGGCCCGATGCGGGGTTCAAACTCACAAACCATAAGATAATGAACTGAGCCAAAATCAAGAGTTGGAGGCTTAACCAACTGATTCACCCAGATGCCCCTTACCTTAGATATTTTAATTTAATTTAGTTTAGATAAAATATTTGGGGCATATAGAAGAAGAAATAGAAAACAATGTAACCAGTTCCTGTATATTTACCACCCAGCTTAAAAAATACAAAACAACTTAAACAACCCCCTTGGTACATCTCCCTAATCCCATTCCCCTTCGGGTCACACTGATGGGAATATTACTTGGACAGTAATTTGGCAGTATGGATCTAGAACTCTTAAATGTTCACAACCTCTGATTTACTTCTGTTTCTGGAAATCTATGTTAGCAAGATAAACTAAGGGTTTTCTCTGAGACATTATTAAAAACATTTTCATTTATTTATTTATTTATTTATTTATTTATTTATTTATGGGACAGAGAGAGACAGAGCATGAACGGGGGAGGGGCAGAGAGAGAGGGAGACACAGAATCGGAAACAGGCTCCAGGCTCCGAGCCATCAGCCCAGAGCCTGACGCGGGGCTCGAACTCACAGACCACGAGATCGTGACCTGGCTGAAGTCGGACTCTTAACCGACTGCGCCACCCAGGCGCCCCTAAAAACATTTTAACATCTCTGAAATTGAGGTGTTTTTTACAACTGAGGAAACTTTACCCTAAATAGTAGGTTGTTTTCCTTCTTTTTTAATGGTATATAAAGTATATGACTTATAACCAACGGCTTCTTAGATTTGATGAAATGCAGTACCTTGTATGGCTATGAAAACGTTTGCAAAGAATGTGAAATAAAATGGAAATGTTAAAAACAGCATTCCATATTATGGAACTGTTTAAAAGCAAAACACAAATACACAAAACATACACATAGAAAAAATAATTTACAAAAGTTAATGGTGATGGTTTCTGGGTAGTCGGTTTATGTATGCTAAATTTTCTTTTTCCTTCAGATTTTGGGTTTTTTTCCCAAACTTTGTTTAACAGGCCATGCAAATGCTCTTATAATGGAAACATCTTCTCGTAAATGATATTTTTCAATAACTGAACAACTAACTGTGTTTTAAAGTTCAAACTGTGGAATATCTGGTCACCATGTCTTTTCAAAGCATTAGTCAAACAAATATGATTTCTGTTACTTTGGCTATGAAATTTTCATAAAGAGTAGAACTTGGCTCAGATTCTGGAGAGAAAGCCAAAAAAAATTACTCAGCTCTACTCCCAGGGAACTCAGGCCCTGTAGATTTTGTAGTAGATTTTGGCAGCATTCCCTTTTCTGATACATGGTAAAATGCTTCATATTCCTAACTTACATGTGAGTGTTGTTAAAGGTGGCCCTGAGTCAATCACTCGAGTGAGTCATCTGAACATGTTCAGTGATATAAGTGGAGAGGAGTGTTTATAGGGGAATGAGAAGAGGAAGCTAGGAGAAAAGGTCATTTGGGACATTCAATTTCCTTGTTTTTTATTCCTTAAAATATTTAAAGGGGAATAAATGTCTATCTGTAGGGGCTAATGAGCATTTCCAGGCCTTTATGTTTAACCTCCAATTATACTGTTCAAAAATAGTTCAAAGGTTTCCCGTAAAAGTTTAAGGAAGTGAGAAATTCATCTCTGAAGCCAAGAAAAATCTCAAGATTTCCATAGATAAAAATATAAAAAGTAACCAAACTTCTAACTTAGTGGTTATATATCTTCCTAACTTCATGTACTAATTCTATTTTTAAATCATTTTATTTAATTTAAATTATTCACTGAAAGAAAGCCAACTCAAAAATGAGCCTTCTTTCCTTTCACATGTTTATTTTACAATCAACAATGAGTGAGAGAGGAACATTTCCAAAATTCTTTCTTAGAGCTTGCTAATTTAAACTTAAGGCATAAATTACCTTCTCTTAAACTAAAAAAAAATAAAACAAACTTAGCCCCACATTTTAAAAAAAAAACCACAAAAGTTCAGTAATGAGCATTCTTTTATCTGTATTGCATTGCAAATAGAACTCACAGACATGATATGATCAAACTGCATCTATGGCAGATAATTAGGCTAGTAAGATTCATTTTTTTTTAATGTATATACATGAGTATATACATCTGTCAATATTCATTGAACTGTTCTCTTTAAATGGGTAAATTTGATTTAATGTATATTTAAAATATTTTTAAGTATTCCCAATGGTTCTGCTATATTTGTCATATCCAAGTAGTCCCCTTTCCCCCCACTGACAAAGTCATAATTTAGAAGTGCCTTCACAGGATAATAAATTACAAAGCATATCATTCTAGTTATGCATATTATGACACCAAATCCATTATAGAGCATATGATATATGTCAAAGTGTTTTCCAATCAATGGCTTCTTTAATGGTTCTATTTTAAAATACATATGTTAAATGTAATTAGGCACTACAATTAAATTTTTCACTTGAAAACCTATAGAAATGAGTGAAACTGTAGGCAATAGAGTATAAATAAGGACTTTGATCATTCTTTTTCTCAGTTCAAAATGACTAAGAATGATTTTGTTTTTATAAGTTTTATTAACAGAGTTTAGGAGAGAACTTTTCTAAAAGTGGACAATTTACACAGAAGTGGAAAACTTGTGAGAAGTTTCTTATGCATCCTCATTCATCTGGAAGCCTTGGTCAGACTTGCATCAGAATAAAAACTCTTTTTTAAGAGAAACCCATGTCCTTGAGAACTGTTCCTTAATTCTAGTGTACTGTAACCAGTGAAATAATTTTAAAAACACAATTAGTACATGAAGGTAGGAAGACACACAACAGCTAATGTATTTGTTATTACAAATAATAACCTACTAGACTACTATTCCAGGAAAAACAACCAGTAACTTCATTCATTAGGTTTATAGCGATGTTTCTGTTGACAGATCCAGGCATTTGTCAGAGCTAAAATTTTCTACATTTATTACTGATTAATGACTGTCAATGAATGAGAATATTATATTAGAATTTCATAATCTCAACTTATAGAGGAGGTCTGAAGCTAGGTCTGTATTCTCAAAAACTAGTACCTGTATTCAAAGCATCAGATCTCACTGAAATTCACAAATGTTATTCTTTACAACAGAATTATCAAGGGAAACTCAAAATTGACTTTTTTTTAGTCTTTCCTGTAAGCACATACATATTATACATAACAATCATCAAGTTTTGGTTAGATATTGTTATTATTAAGACAAGGTTTATAGTTTTTGAAATAGAACAAAGAAAGTATTTCTTGATCAAATGGAAAAGTTGTTCTGCCACTGAAAATCATCTAAGTGCAATCTGCATTCACCGTGTTGTTTATTTCATTATATGTGTTTATTACATTGCCAACTTTTAAATTTCGTACTACAGCACTTTAGAGAAACTTTTAGGACCAGTGTCACTAAACTTAATTTAGATAGACCTAATTTGAGTTTTCCTAATAGGCCACATTTCTTCATGAGTCCTGGTACACTTATGCAAATACATAAAGGTGACACCTTACCTTAGAATGTCCCATGTACTCAAGATACCAAGCTTGTAAACTGCCTCCCCCATCACCATCCCTACTCATTCAGGGCTGCCACTAAGTTATACCAAGGTCTTCCCTTTTTCTCGGAATAGTTAGGCCTATTCTGTACTAATATTGCTTTGTGTCTCACAATTCAATGATTCTTATCAGGCCATATCTTTCTCATAATGAAAACCATGCGCCCCTAAACCCCTTTCCTTTTTTGGGTATCTTGGAAAAATTCATCAGTTCCATTTCTGTGAACCAAAGAAAAAGTTTAGGCCTCATCTAGTAACTATTTATTAGGTATCTACTTATGTGCCACTGAGCTAGACTCTAGAAATGGGTGATAAGGGTAAAAGCAATGGCTAGAAATATGCCTATGGCAAGGGAAACAAAAATCACTAATCTTAACATGGGATAAGGTCTCATAAAGGGAATGCAATCAACCATGGAAGCTCTCAAAAGTACCTAGAAATCCTATTTATAAGCATCTTTCCCAAAACCCATTCATCTCATTAAATTTGCTTTTCTTCAAGCATTAATATCTAAGATAAATAAAAATAATGTCTTATTCAATAGAATTGTTTTTACATTTAGTTTCATTACTAGACTTGCTTTTCTAGTATTTTTCAGGGTGGCAATGGTTTTTCTATACTGCGACTGTAATATGTTCTCAGGTTATAATAAAAGTCAATCATTTATTGAATTATTTTCCAGGGAAGATGGGTCCCAAGTTCCCAACAACCCATTCACAATAAACTTCTGAAGTACAAAATATTTGTAAACTGAGAATGACTTAATCTTTATTGTTATATTTACATTCCTATGGGCTTAAGAAATGGTGCCACCACCAAGGTAATACCAGTGACTTACTAGCTTAAAATAAAAAATTATTCTGACAATTGTGAAGCTGTATGCAAACCTTCCACTGGTCTAAGAAGGACCGAGTATGGGAACTTCAGTAAAGAAGAAAAGTTGGTTTGTGATATTATCTTTATTTTATTTACTTTTGACTTTAAGTGCAAGATACTGGTCCAGAAAAGGTTTCCAAAGATCAGCTGAGTTTCTTCTTATACATAGGTCAAAGGCATTAAAAAAAAAAGAAAGAAAGAAAGAAACCACAAAACAAAACCTGTTCTACAGGCTTCTGCACACATAGAGGAAATGCACCACTTTATATATTATGTCTAGGGTATAAACCCTTTTGATATGTTTACTGACACTCTATTGAAGTTTTCATTTCAGCTAAGTTGTTCTGCCTTAAAGGACTCACTTGAGTCACTAAGGACATATATTTTGATGCTGGCAGAGAGGAAATTAGAAACTGCCTAGAATGGTGCACCTCTATGCAATGACTCACTTTAGCAGCTAACAATGTATATTTCCTTCCTCCCACAGAAGAATGATTACGTGTCTTCCACTGATGCCTTTAAAAAGACATATAAAAAATGAGTATACAATCTCCTATGTTAAGGTTGTACAATTAAAGTTTTTCTTGGAATGTGAATACATATTTTATGAGTTTATTTTTCTTTTTTCTGCTGTATTGCTTGTATACATATATGCATTTGGCTATAACAGCTCTTCAGCAGAACAAAAATATTATGTGAGAGCTTGGTATCAGCTATAAGAAAATAACTGTTTTAATCCTTAATTTGAAATCCATGTGCATCCATTTTGTATCAAGTGGTAAATTTGATATGTACGTTGTCTAATTTTTACATTCATTACAGAATTTGGGGAAAAAATCATGTGTCACTTATTGGATCTAACAGAAGCATTCAATATTTAAATTGTATGTCCTTGTAAATAATGGTATCATTAACACTTCCACCGGGATTATGAGAGAAGGGTGTAATTTATAATAATTGAAGATACCAAACATCACATTGATAATTTTAAATTTAGTGACAATACACAGAAAGAGGTAACTCCTGAATTTTTATGCAGTTGAAAAAGAAACATGAAAAGTAGTATACTGCCACTAGTTTATTTTTGGTAACCCTCTGTAAATAAAAACCCATTTCCAAAATAAGATATTCCATGGACACAGAATAGTTGGTAATGGTTCAAGTGCCTTAGGCAACAGAGAAGTATTGTTTCGTAGTTGCTGTTTTTTTAAACCTCTCCTAGTAACAGCAGTTCATCATGCACAAAGAAATAAGGTAACAACACAATTTAAAATGAATGTATAAGTAATAACTGTAAAACCTTTACTAAAACTAAAGTTTACCATATTAGTTCCATTTCTATGAACTAGTATAGATAACCTGGCTGATACTCACCAAATGTTACAGAAATGTCCAGGCTTGTCTAAGCAACAAAAAGTAGACACATGGTGAGGTGCTGAAGACAGCTCTCTCTTGGGCTCAAAGCACTTTACATGAAGTAGCTTTATCTTCCATTTAATACAGGGTGCCTCCTATTACCAAAGCGTTGCAGAGAAAAGAGTTTCCACAATCCCGTCTTGACTTTCTCTCTCTCTCTTTGAAGAGTAACAGTTACCACCGGAAAACGTTAGCAGAAAATGATCACTTGAACACTCACACAGGGCAGCTGTAAATTTCCACTCTCTTTGCTTGCTCTCAGATTCCAAGCCTCGCTTGTCTCTTAATCTGTCACAGGCAGTTCTGTTTCTGGTCAGACCAGCTTGCTTCTGCTTTCTCCTCTCCCTTTCAAATGCACTCTTTTAGATACATACCACACAGTAACAACTCCCTCTTTTTCTTCCTCCCTCCCAACTGTGCGTCACAAGAATGTGTGTAAAGCAATTAAAGCTGAGGCAAATTTAAATCTTGCTCCCTCCTCCCAAAACAGTCTAGGGATAAACAAAATATTTTTCTCATCCCATCTTTTCCCTTTAAAGTCCTATAGTCATTCATGTATGGGGTTCTGTCCACAGATTAAACTGGCCTGACAATGCTGTTTAAAAATGTTTCTAACAAAGGTGTGTTGACAGTGATAATAACAGATTCATCTGTTAATATGTTAGCTTCTCAGGGAAGATGCTGATTCCTAATCATAATAAAAATGTAGCAAGGAAATACTCAAGTATTATGAATTTAATCTTCAGATTTTAAAAAGCAAGGAAGATTTTAGAATTAGTATTCATAATTTAATTTTAAGTGTAATTTTGTGGAAGTTTACTGTATTTTAAAATATGGCATATTTTGAAACTTAGAAACAACATTTGTAGTTACAAAAGGGAAAATTACAAAGAACACAGAAACATATAGACCCTGAAAATATTAAGTAGAACAGCTTATACTACTTATGTGTAAACCAAATACAATTACTTTGTTTAGAAGCCCCCGTCCCTCCACATATACATACACAAACACTGCTCAGGATGATTAATATCTCTTCAATGAGAATTTATAAGGCTAAAGACTATTATAATACCACTTTTTCATTATTACACATGTAGATTTATAAGGTAAAATACCTTAAAATTATGGATCTCTCTGCAAAAATTGAGAATGAAGAATTAAGTAGAAAACTGAGTGGAATGGCTGGTGACAGGCTTAGACAACATTTGTAGGATTCTTTGGAATTAAAGAGGCAATGTACTCAGCTTGGAATACATGCTGGCCTTGAGAGAATGCCAGTCAGGGCCTGCTTTGGAGTTTTCTCTTCTAGTTCCTCAGTCCCAAAGACTTTCAGGTTCTGTCTCCCAGTTTATATTTCCAATCAAAATTCTCGGGCTCCTCTTCTTTTTTTATTTTATTTTTAATGTTTATTTATTTTGGTGGGGGAGGGTGGGGCAGAGAGAGAGGGAGACACAGAATCAGAAACAGGTTGTGCTGAGAACTCAGAGCCTCACACGGGGGCTCAAACTCACAAACCATGAAATCATGACCTGAGCTGAAGTCGGGTTGAACACTCAACCGACTGAGACACCCAGGTACCCCTAGGGCTCCTCTTCTGATGACAGACCTCTCAATTACAGAACTGACAATAGTCAGTAGACCTACTGTATTTTAATCTTAGTCTCTGCAGAACTAAAGCATCCCTAAGAATATGAGCTTAAATAAAGTGCAAAGCAAAAATCTACAGGGACACTTGGGTGCCTCGGTCACTTAAGCATCCAACTCGATTTCAGCTCAGATCATGATCTCACGGTTCTTCGGATTAAGCCCCGTGGCAGTCTCTGCACTGAGAGTGTGGAGCATGCTTGGGATTCTTGCTCTCCCCATCTCTCTACCCCTACCCCTGCCAAAAATAAATAAACATTTTTTAAAAATTATTGAAAATTTTTTTAAATCTGTAAATAGATTAAATTGTTTATTACCCTTAAGAAAAAAGCAAATAAAGCTTGGCTTTATTTCTTAATCTATATATCATATGTTTAATAAATATACCCTAATATACATATATTTGTATTCTAAAATATGTATTTCTTAAGGTGGTTCATTTTAAGTAGACTTTTAAACTTAAATATATTATAATGTAATTTGGTTCTTAACACCTAAGAAATAGGCACCAAAGATGACTAGAAATTAGTCTGTCAATTATTCCTTTAATTTGTAGTTTTGTAAAACACAGAGTTTTATTCCCTAGTTTTAAAAAATGTTAAATGGAGGGGTGCCTGCGTGGCTCAGTCATTTGAGCGTCCAACTCTTAATTTCAGTTGAGGTCATGATCCCAGGGTCTTGGGACCAAGCCCTGTGTCAGCCTCCATGCTGAGCACAGTACCTGCTTAAGATTCTCTCTCTCTCCCCCACTTGCACTCTCTCTCTAAAAAATAAAAATAAATAAAGTGTTAAATGGATATTATCACTAAAGGGTATTAAGTGCCTTGTATCTTCCTGAGTCCAAGATTATACTCAAAAAGTTCTGGTATACCTGAAGATATTCAGAATTTGTAAGGATGGTGCTTAGAATAACTACGAGGTAAAATTTTTTTAAGTCATTTTAGCACTGAGAGACATTATATCAATCTATGATTCTAAGGCACAAAATAAAGACAAGGTATTTAAAGTATATAGTAAGACTGACTACATATGATTATATATGTGTTTACATTTGATTCCTACCAAACACCATTTTTTAAAATGCACACAAAGAAATCACAAAAAGTGGCCATATATTAAGTCACAAAAAAAGGCAATAAATTTCCAAAGGAAAAATGGTACAACTTCATTCTCTGAAAACAAGATGATAAAAGTAAGTTATTTAAAAAAATTTTAACAGATAAGCAAATATTCTTTAACTAATCCTATTAATACTTGAAAAAAATTTTAAGTACATTCTTCTAGGTTGCCTGGGTGACTCAATAGGTTAAGTGTCTGACTTGGACTCAGATCATGATCTCGTGGTTCATGAGTCTGAACCCTGCATCAGGCTCCATGCTGATAGCTCAGAGCCTGGAGCCTGCTTCAGATTCTGTGTCTCCCTCTCTCTCTGTCCCTCTCCTGATTGCACTCTGTCTCTCTCTCTCTCTCTCAAAAATGAATGTTTAAAAATTTTTTCTTAAAGTACAGTCTTCTAAAAATTATTTGAACAGAGTAATTAAAAAGTACAATTACAGTGACTTTTGTTTCAGGATATGATGAAGTAACAGGGACTGAATTTACTCTTGTCTTACATAACTTAAAAACTGGGCAAAATATATAAACCAACGGTTTTTAGACACTGGACACCAGGCAGCTCAGCCCAGTAATCCCTGAGAGAAGGGAAACAAACAAGGTAATAGCCCCAGGCAGCAGAACAGGAAGGGGAACCCAAACAGAGCATGGCAGTCTCCCTGAGTTACAGAGACAAGGGTTGAGAATTCAAGAAGGCCAATGTGCCTAAAATCACAGGGCAGAATACCAGAGAGGAGAGAGTTGCAAAGACAGTCCCAGAGATCTGCAGAGGATTCTCTTCAGATCTTCATCTGAGAACTGATTAGCACGTCTGTGAGAAAACTCTCCAAGGCCAAGAGATGAACCAATGGAAAGAACCAGGCTGAAGAATTCCCAGTATTCACACAGGGCTGGAAATAGTTCCTGTTCCCAACAGCCAGAATGAAGAAATCTCATAATATATGGAAAGTTGGGTTGAATATTCTGAAGGATACTGCCTTGGCAGTGAGACCAAATTTGCCCTAGATTAAAAGTTGTTCTGGTGCTTCCTTATAGAGCTTACAAGTAGGTAAGTTCTGAAAGGTTAAAATTCTTTCCAAATAAATTAACTGCATCCTAGAGTAGATTCAAAATATTTAAGGGAATTTTTAGACATGTAGCACACAGCATACAATTTATGTCTGGCACCCAGTCAAAAATTACTAGGCATGCAAAAAACCAGGAAAATACAATACGGCTTTAGAATCTTAAGTAATAATTAAGGTACTACTATGAGTTAAGGTAATAATAGCAAATTTATTTGTTGAAAAGACTTTCTGTCCTTTTTAACTAGCTAACAAGGTATAGAGTGATCATTTGTAACACGCATGCAGTAATATACAGTTCTCCACTAACACTTTCTGCAAGAATTTGTCTTCACTGATGATCCTAACCTAAATCAATCATTTCATCAGGGGTTGAAAACTGGTCATTTAAAAAATTCTATTCTTCTTTCTGCTATATTGGCTGGCACTGTTTTGTAGGAAAGAGCTTCTACTCAACTATATTTCTAATTGAAAAAGAATGATTATGGCTTAATTCTCTTCCTTTAATTACCAATTCTGAGAGTAAAAAGCTGGTAACCTTCACTTCCAATGGTTGCAAATAAAAGATTGTTTTTGGTGAGGTAAGTCTTTCTCTTCTTTTGAATATCATTCAAAATCGTTCATAAATCTTTATATATTCAGTGCTTCAATAAATTACATGCATTAGTTTTTTTGATGCCATCCTTCTAGTTTGGTTTCCCAAAAAAGAAGAGTCTGAAGAAAAAGCCTTATGTAATATTAGTTTTAAAAGTAATCCAATCACAATAAGCAGGAGTGAGGGACAAGACGAATAAAATAAAGGAGGGAGAGCCAATTATGACAATATGCATTATCAAGCTGGCCACCTATTTAATTTGTCAGACTGAACCTCTTAAGAGCCATATAAGCATATTTCAGGACCACCGCTAAGGTATGAGGAGAAAAGAGAAAGAATAAAATTTATTCACTGGCTTCATTTTCCATTGATTAAAGAAAGGCTTTCCCAAAAGAGCATTAACTGCCATACACTTGAGTTTAACTCCTCTGTACCTCCAGGGTGCATATGTGTGAGTCTTCCCTGTGGACACTGCAAAAAGCCAGGGGCTTGCAGAACAGCAGGAAATAGAGCTATGTATGGTTCCACCTACACTAGAGTTTGCACAGAGCTGAACTGAGACCAGTGAAC
The DNA here is from genome assembly GCF_028749965.1 of Puma concolor. Classification (NCBI taxonomy): domain Eukaryota; kingdom Metazoa; phylum Chordata; class Mammalia; order Carnivora; family Felidae; genus Puma; species Puma concolor. The sequence continues at coordinate 220,253,902 of NC_141667.1, forward strand.
CCTAGGGGATATGCAATGATATAGAAGAGGTATTTATAATAAGTGTGCAAATGTCCCCAAATATGTCCAGTGGAAGCCACTTCAAGATACTTCCTGCATACTTTTGATACAATTCCATTACTCCTCAAATTTTTATTGCTTTCTAGTTCACCAGAATGTCCCAGCCTCACTTTGTATTTACTCTGTCACAGATCTGGAATGAGCCATTTGTCCAGGGAGCTCCAGTGTTTTTAGCGAAGTTTGGGTACCAGGCATACTCGTTGCTACCGGGATGTCACTGCTTCTAGATCCTTCAGTGATCAAAGTTAGGAAATACGTTTAAAAAAATATTATTAGTTTATATCTAACATTACAGAGTTTCAACTCTACTTTTTAAATCTTATATTTGTCTTCTCTTACATAAAAATCTTAGTTCAAAACACATTAACATAATGATGTGGTTATCTTTCAATATACCTAACATAGATTCAAAATAACATTATCAAATTTCTAACAATAAAACTAATAAGTGAAGTTTAAATAATTCTTTGCAGGAGCGCCTGAGTGGCTCAATAGGTTAAGCGTCCAACACTTGTTTTCAGCTCAGGTCATGATCTCACAGTGGTTTGTGAGTTTGAGTTCAGTGTTGGGCTCCACATGGATCCTACTTGAGATTCTCTCTCTCCCTCACTCTCTGCCCCTCCCCTGCTCATTCTTTTCTTTCTCTCCCCCAAAATAAATAAACTTTAAAAAATAAAAAATCAATTTTTCTCAGTTAGCTTCTTTTTAATTTCTTATGTTTACTTATTGAGAGAGACAGAGAGAGAGAGAGAGAGCAAGCTGGGGAGGAGGGGGGGGGGGGGGAGAGAATCCCAAGCAGGCTCTACACTGACAGTGCAGAGCCTGATGCAGGGCTCAATCTCAAGAACTGTGAGATGATGACCTGAGCTAAAATCAAGAGTTAGATGCTTAACCAACTGAGCCACCCAGGTGTCCCTCAAGTTAACTTCTAATTTAACTTGTAATGTACTTTTTAAGCATATACAACTACCATTATATTAGAGAGTTCCAATGTCAAAATGTTGGATTAGTTTACCTGATACAAAATCAAAACTTCTATTTTACATTGTTAATTCACAATTGAAAAAAGTTCCATAGAATGAGATTTTAATTGTTTATTATTATATAGAGATTTTAACAACCTATAAATAATGTAGTGCCATGGAGTTGTATCAGCTAATGAGAAAAGCAGAGAGGAAAAGTTAAAAATGCAAATGATACATATAGATCAAGTTACGGTCAAATGACATCATGGTTCACAAAATAAGCAATGATTCTACAGTAATTCAAATACAAAAACATGGTGGGAAAAGTTATTACTATATGTGGTAGTGTAACTATGCAGAATTCCAATACCTTCTCTACCTTAGTAGTCACATTCACATTATTGAGTATTGTAAGACTTAGATTCCATCTTTGATACATATCTACTTCACTAGCCATAAGTCTTATAACTAGTTACAGAATTTTTAAAGGCACAATATTAAATTGATTAGTTCATCAAAATAACACACTGGTGGTTAAAAAAGTGTTTACTGTCAGGGTGCCTGACTGGCTCAGTTGGTTGAGTGTCTGACTTCAGCTCAGGTCATGATCTCGCGGTTTGTGGGTTCGAGCCTTGCATCGGGCTCTGTGCTGACAGCTCGGAGACTGAAGCCTGCTTCGGATTCTGTGTCTCCCTCTCTCTCGGCCCCTCCCCTGATCATGCTCTGTCTCTCTCTCTCAAAAATAAATAAACATACTGTCAGCAGTAACACTAATTGACACAAAAACTGATTTGTCATGTTAAAAAAAAATCAAGACTCTAACATGTAAAATACAAAACACACAAATACATATTTTTATGATTGTTTTATTGGCAATTTAGTGCTATTTATTGAACTAAATTATTGTTAATTTTACCTTATTGGTTTCAGGGTTGTTTATGTTTAATGAGTACATTTATTTTTATTTACATATAAAAACTGGAGGAGAAAGTTAACTAAAACAATTGGACTGCAAGTGACAGACCCAATGCAAATTAAGTTCAGCAAAAAGGGAAATTAAGGATCATGTAGCCACAAGCCTAGGATTAGAGCAGTGGTTCTCAACTGGGGAAGCATCTAGTGGGGAGAGGCTAGAGAAGCTATTGAACATCCTAAAATCAGAGAATATCCTCTCCCCCAACAAAGAGTTATCCAGCCCAAAATGTCAACAGTACCAAGGTTGAGAGACCCTGGATTAAAGCTAACTTCTGCCAAAGCTTAAACAAGGTCACCGGAGCTCTTTCTCTCTCTTTTTGCATTGCTTTTTTTTGTGTGGCCTTCATTCATAGTTGGGCTCTCCCTATCTGGTAGAACAGATTACAAGGCCTTGGACCCCACAATCTCAAAAGAAGAAGTCTCTGGTCCTGATCCTCTCTTTCAATAGCCATATCAAACCTGAAAAATGATTTTGGTCCTGCTAGTTCAGGTAACCAATTGTTAATAACCGCATGCATAAGAACAGGGCCCACTTATTAACCAGCTTGGCTGCTGAGTGTGTTAGCATTAGTGCCAAGAGATTGACAGGCCTGTGAGGTAGGAAAAGGTGAATTATGAGGCTCACTATGAAAGAGCAACTTCAAGTCAAGAGTCAAGTGAAATGTTGGGTGAGATTATGTACAGTAAGATTGAACTTCAAAGCATATGTAGCTGGATTCACTCAGTTACATTTATGTGTTACATAAAACCATTCCATAAAGAAGTTCCAACTGGTTGCCCAGCATCCACACCTACCCTTTTCCTACATCTATACTTTCAACAATGGCCCCGCCTAACATTAGGCAAGGTTTCCACACGTGACGAACAGTGCACTCACTCTTACTCAAACTTGTTTACTGCCTCCAGCTCCAATATCTGTTGATTATATGCTCAATCAAGTTTGAAGCTGCTCCTTATGGTCTATCATCCTATGGCTCACCCCCACACCAAGACATCTAATAATAAACAAGGCAAAGTAAAAAAAAAAAAAAAAAAAAAAAAAAAAAAGACACCAGCAATAAATACTCCTACATGAAAAAAGGGAGATAAAAAATCAATCCATCAATCCATAATATATATGATATTTTGTTGGACAGGAAGAGCAAGCTTCCCTGTCTGGGAAAGGAAATGAGTTCCATAGTTACCAAATTGTTTGCCCCTGATTCTAGTCTCTAATCTCTGGGAGATCTCCCCTACCAGCCATCCCCCAAAATCACACTAAGAAGGTCACTGTGGATGGCTCCTGACTGGGAGGTTTCCTGCTGAAGCAGTCCACTTGTTTCGGAATCACATTCAGTAGTCTGGGAGTTTCCAGGGGATGGGAAATCACAAGCCTTTACTTCTCAGACTTAAATATCTTTGACAATACAACTCTCTTAGATTCTCTTTGGCTTTGTGTTTTCTACTAATCAAAGTCAGAAATCGCTGAATCTGAACTTGCTGCTGTGATTTTTGTCTCTACTGGCTTCACTGCTCTGTCCATTACTCCAGCCCCCAGGTTACACTGCTTCTTCCAACCCAATGAGGGTAAACCTGCCCCCTTACACCCAAGATGCATCCCAACAGATCATGTTGTATTCTGGGGTTGACTGTTAGCTTTGCCCAAGGGCGAAGAGATGCTTGGGTCCTCAGGCTTCTCCTATGTTCTGAACACATCTTTCCTTTCTCATCATATCTTTCATATTTTCTAACCATATCTTCTCCTAGGTTCTTTCATATGTTTCTCACACTTTCTGCCTCCCTGCTTTTGCCCATACTTATTTAGCTCAGGGCTGTGATCACACTGAAGAGGCAAATAGCAAGGTACAGTGGGGTTGGAACTCAATATTCAAAAACTTCATCACAATTTTTTTTTTTTTAAGAAAAGGTAGGAACCTAATAAAAACAGCATGGTCTTACATGCTAAATGGTTTAAAAGTACATAAATAATAATAGCATAAACATAAATAATAAATATGGCACTTTACTTTGAAAAAGACCTGGCATTTGCTTACGAAGGTAGGTGTTAAAGAGTTGTAGTTTGTGAGTTATTTTGAAATAGTGGTAATAGGGTTATCTGAAATCAGTTGGAAAGTTTTAATACCTAATGTACATGGATGTGACTCATAATATGTGCTACACTGAGATTGCTGGTTGGTATTTGAAGTGTGTGCATGTTGGGGCACCTGGGTGACTCCGTTGGTTAAGTGTCTGACTTCGGCTCAAGTCATGGTATCACGGTTTGTGAGTTCGAGCCCCATATTGGGCTCTGTGCTGACAGCTCAGAGCCTGGAGCCTGCTTCGGATTCTGTGTCTCCCTCTCTGTCTGCCTCTCCCCTGCTTGTGTTCTCTCTCTCTCTATCTCCCTCAAAAATAAACATTAAAAAAATTGAAGTGTGTGCATGTATACATTTTGTGTATTTCTATGTGGCTTGGTTCAGCAAGGTGGTTTGTGCATTCCCATAGTGCTTCTCTGAAATGAAACTACCCAAAAGTAAAAAAGGAAAGTGTATTATGCTCACACTGTTCCCTAATATATCAATCAATCATGTTGGAACATATCTGTTTCAAAACAAGTGGTATAGCAGAAATGACTATTACATTTACCATTATAAAATATATGTATGTATACATACATATGTGTTCGAGTAGGCTAAACATTGTAGACCTATTATTGCAATTTTGCTAATTTGAGTAACTACATATCTTTGGCTGTTTTAGTGGCATTTACCTCTCTCTTATTCTCACTTCTTTTCTTTACTTCTCATTCACATTTTTGTTTGTTTTTCTCTATTCCTAAAGACCACAGTGTAAATCCAGAATATCACAGCTATATACATCTTTAGGCAACCCAGAAATAACATTTAATTTATTTTTTGATAGCCGTTAGTCTTAAAAGCCAATAAAGTCTTGAGAACCATAGATTCTACCCAAGAACCAAGATTCTACCTTGAGAACCATAGGTTCTACCCAAGAAACATAGATTTCTCTAGTTCTTCCTTCTCATAATTTCCATTTCAAACATTATTAACACTGAGGCCTTGGAAGTTGCTTAAAGATATTCAAATTGCTTTCATAAAAGCAGAATATAGAAGAAATGTTATAGGAGAAATAATTTAGAGGTATCCAAGTTGCACAGAAATAAAATTTAACTGACAGAATTAAAAACACATTTCCTGTTGTACACTTGAAACTAATATAACCCTGTATGTCAACCATACTTCAAAAATAAAGAATTAAAAAAAAACACACACACATTTCCAGCTGTCCACTAATTGCTAATCCTTGGCCAAATCTGGAAATCTTTAAAAGGTCTCATAACTAACTTGAACAAGATAACAAAGCTCAATTATTCTGGTTTTTCTCTTACTCTATTCTGCTTCCCATCTCCTTTTTTTGTGTGTGTGTTTCAGGAGGGAGGAAGGTGAATAACAAAAATTAGGTGACATTCTTACTCCTATTGGCTGTATTTCCAAAACACCAGAGCAGACTTTCAAACTGAGAAAAGTCAGGGTTTTTCTCTTTCCAGCACTACTCTGGCCCCCTGCTGGTTCCAAGCTGCAGTGGCAGCTGCAATATTCAGCCCCAGCATTAAGATCTCCTATGCCAGTCCAAGGAATGACTGATTGCTTTGCTTCCCTAATGCTAAGATAGTATAATGTACAGCTAAACATATTTAGCAATAAACAGACACAGATATATAGCCTCTGAAGGCCTGTATGTGATAAGCTGTTCTGAATATTCTTCAGATATCAAGCGGCTAGTTTCATAGGCTGTAGTCTCTGGTATTAGGCAGACCTAGATTTGAATGAAAACTGACTGTATATAAGTAACATAACTTTAAATCAGAGATGATAATACAGTGCCAGGACTGGCTGTGAGGATCAAGTAAAATAATATGCACATGGGCCTAGCAATCAGTTAAGAGCCAAATGTTAGACATTTCTCCACTCATAAAATAAAAAACAAACTCTAGCACATATTAAAAGTATATCAGTCCATTTATTGCCCTGTCACTACTCTGGAATGATGCAGATCCACTGGAAGATTCACAAGCAGTGTGTAATCAACTTCCTTTATTAAACAATTAAAACAATTAAACAAAGGGCTATACTAGGTGCTCCAGAGATACACATACCCACATGCCAATAAGCCAGTGACTATGTGTTTAAGGATTTTTTAAATTGCCTTATATACCATCCAGAACAAAATAACTCCAAAAGAATTCTGGATGCAACATTTTAGAAAAGCATGGGATAGGGATAATACAGAAACCCTGGATTTTAGCCTAGCTTCATCATTTGCTTGCCTTGTGCCCAAGTGAATTAAGCTTTGTTCTATATATTTAAGTAGGAACACTCCATCTCAGAGGATTACGCACACATAAGTAAATGACTAGAGACAAATTAGTAAACTAGAAAACTAGTAAAATGGAATGAGTTTAAAGAATATTTTTTTTTCTAAGACTTAACCCTCAAATCAACTAGAAAAACTTCCAGAAGCCACTATCATTGGCTCCACCACAACAGAGCTAAAGGAACAACACAAAAAATGTCGACCTCATATCAGATTACCCTAACGAAAAGGTAGACTTGAAGTGGGGGCAAGGGAAATGGGACTATTAGCCAAATGATGTCAGTAAAAAGTTACAAACAAGCTCAAATGTTCTGGAAGTGTGAATTTGAAAATAATAGTAAATTATCAAGGAGATGCTCTATAATAATGCTTTATTGTCTAAATGAATAAATAAACTAAAAAAATGTACAGGATTCATTCATCCAGCCATCTGAAGGCAATCTGCTCTATGGGTATACAGGTTGGAATAAGGAATTTATATTCTAACTGGGGATATAAGACATGTACCAAAAATACAGTGTAAGGCAAAAAGTTATGAATCACAAAGGAAAAGACCAATGAAATACCACAAAAATTCAGAAGAACAAAAAAATATGTATATCTTGAGGAATCAGAGAATGTTTCACAGAGACGGTAGCCCTGGAACTCAGTCTTGAATGATGGGTATGATTTGGTTTAGGAAGTGCAAAATGTAAATAACAAAGAAGTTAGTTTATCAGAAGCAAATGCTATGTGAATGATAGTAATAAAATGGAGAAACAAGTTTGAGCCAAATTATGGAGAAGCTTTAAGAGTAGGGTAATGAGTTCAACTGTTAATTTCTGGGCAAAAGGCAACCATAATGTGATCAAAACTCTATGTCACGATTATGAATTTGGTGGTGTATAAGAACCAAAAGGGCAGAGAAGAGAAACAGTAGGTGATGAAATTAAATGACAGCGAAGGTTACTCAGCAGGGGAATGAGAGGACTATGTGAGTATCAGAGGAAATAGGCTTGGCAACTGAATAAATGTCAAATGGTAATTAAGAAAACACTCAAGATAACAATGAGTTTCCTTGTTTTCTACCTGAAAGAATAGGCTGGTAATATCTCAAAAGAAATAAGGAACACAGGAGGAAAATTTTTTTTACAAAATAACCAATGCTTGATATGTAAAAGTTTAAAGTGCCAGCAAGACTTCTGGATATATGCCTGTGGGCACTTGAACATACAGAACTAGAACTTGGGAGAGAAAACAGAACCAGAGCAATACACCTGAGAGTCACTCATTCTGCCAGTGGAGTAGAAGAAAAAAAGAGCCAAAAACAAAAACAAAACTTTAGAGAACATTGAGGCGCCTGGGTGGCCCTGGTGGTTAAGCATCTGACTCCTGATATCAGCTCAGGTCTTGATCTCAGGGTTCAAGCCCCACATTGGGCTCTGCGCTGGGTGCAAAGCCTACTTAAAACAAAAAACAAAAAACTTTAGGAAGCACCTACATGTAAAGATACAAAAAGTACAATGCTAGGTATAAAATATCTTTTTCTGTTAAGTGGAGGTGGGGCAGGATGGTCATAAGCCATCCTGCCACTATACTGTTCTTCCAGCCCCAGGGTTTCTAATCATACTGTTTCCCTCATTAAATTTCAAAAATTTTTTTTTTGTCTTTCATAATTCTTATTTGCCTCTTATGTTATTTCCAGGGGTATAGCTGTACTTAATATGGAGAAATGGATTTTATATCATCTTTTCTGGACTGGAAGCCTTGAACTTGCTTTTTAAAACTTGCTTTTTAAAACAGTGCATACTTGGGGGCACCTGGGTGGCTTAGTAGGTTAAACGTCCGACTTTGGCTCAGGTCATGATCTCGCTGCTTGTGAGTTCAAGCCCCATGTAGGGCTCTGTGCTAACAGATTGGAGCCTGGAACATACTTCAGATTTTGCTTCTGTCTCTCTCTGCCCTTCCCCTACTCATGCTCTGTCTCTCTCTCTTTCTCTCTCTCTCTCTCTCAAATATAAAAAATAAAACATATAAAAATTAAAACAGTGAATATTTTTCTTTTATAAGTTAAAATCACTATGAAAAATAAACATATAATAAAAAAAAAAGAAGAGAACTTCAAAAACGTGAAGCATTCAACAGTACGATGCTATAGAGCATTCATATTCCCCTAAAATCCTAAAGACATAGGCTGATAGAGACATCAAAGCCAGGCTGGGACCACCATAGCATACTGCAGCATAAAGCAGGCAGAGGACAGTCCTCCAGGGAAACTGGTCATCTGATCCAGGTAGCATGGCCCAACTACCCTGCCTAGAAGACTGGATGAGAGGCAGAAGTCTTAGTAGTGCCTGACACACAACAGTCAAGGACAAAATCAGGAATATATGAGGTTAAGGATTGAAGGCACAAGCACATAATACTGTTTCCAGGTGTTTGGTAAAGAATGGAAGGAGAACTTGAAGGGCTAAAGAAAGGGGCTTTTGTTTGCCTTTTTTTTTTCTTACTTTGAATTCTCAGTAGATTGAGTGGGACAGATATGAGGAAGATGCAGGAGAGGAGGGGGACAGTCAATGGGATGAAATTCTTGAGCTCACAATGAAAGAAAGGATCAAAAATGTAAGTGAAAAGTTTAATATCCAAGAAGAATGACACATATTTTTCTAAAATAAGAAGGAAAGATAACGTTTGAATAAAGAAACTGTCACGGTAAAGAGGAATGAAGTTAGGGAGCACACATTTGCTTTAATTTTCTCAGAAAAGGACTCAAGTTCATCTGAAGAGAATGAGGTGGAATAATAGAATGTGCCTTTGAGCAGAGTAAAAATTGATCTTATAAAAAAACATATCTAGTAAGAATAAAAGCTAAAGGTTATAATTCATATACACCAAACTCTAAGTTTAATAGTTACAATTCCTCTTCTTTCCAAAAAATATAACTACACTAAGTGAAATACATGCTATGATTTTCTTCCAATTTCCCAATTTAGGGAATAACAAAAAATGAGGTAAGAAAGAATTGATGAAATCCTAAGATACAATAGATAACTAGCATCATAAGCAATAAAAGTGGGCTTAGCGCTATAACCAGTTAAATGGTAATAATTCTCATATCTTCCTACCTTCTTTGCTGATCTATTTTTTTTCCATAGTTGGTACTTCTGTGAAAAGTTCTTATTTGAATTAGTTAAAAACACAATATACCTTTACAATAAGAGAACAACTCCCATCCAATTGAGAACTGACACACATTCTCTTTTTATAAGGTATATCATCTCCCAATTTTCCAAACTTTTACAAACTCACTTTTCTACATATTACTGAAATCAGAACTACACAAAAATGTTACGTTGGAAAATCACATTATTACTGTTACAAATCTTTCAAAGTACAATTTGTGAGCTGGTGCTCACAAGAAGAAAAACAGACTCCAAAAAGAACACAGAAAAGACAAAGAAAGAAGTAGCCTGGGTAAAGTAACAGAAAATCTTGAACAAGACATTCAATTTTCAGATTCAAACATGGCCATTTATTGCAAACAAACACAGCATTTGTGGTAAAACATATTCAGGTAATGTACTGAACAGGAAAATATCTATAGAATTAGTTGAGTAATTCTAGTTGGATTCCATTACCATAACTGAAGACTTATAAAACATGATTTAGAGTAGGAAAAATTATTACAATCTATTAATAACTATAAAAGAAGAATATGGTTAATAAATGCAAACACAAAATTGCATCTTGTTTTACAAAACAAACTGGTGTACTTTTCTCGCTTTATTGACTCTTTTAAAATGTATCTTTCATTTTGCATTTCGATTTCAAAATAAATGCTCCCTGTAGAAAAAAAACCTTTTTATTTTACATGCTTCTCTATTGCTTGAAGATCTCCTGTCTTCCTTTTCTCTAATTCCACTCTACAAAGTTAACCACTGTTAACAGTTTAGTTCTGTTCTTTGATTTTTTCCCAGACATAATCTGTTTGTTTAAGTATATGTACAGTTTTAAAAAAATGGTATCATACCATATATTCTGCTTTGTAAGTTATTTTTGTTTCTTAATAGTAGATCCTGGTTTCTTTACATGTCAGATTTAGTAAAAAGACTTCATTCTTTTCAAGAAGCTACATGACATATTTTTTTAGGTTTATTTATTTATTTTAAGAGAGAAAGAACAAGCAGGGGAGGGGCAGAGAGAGAAGGGGACAGAAGATTTGAAGTGGGCCCTGTGCTGACAGCAGACAGCCCAACGTGGGGCTTGAATTCATGAACTGTGAGATCATGACCTGAGCTGAAGCTGGATGTTCAACGGGCTGAGCCATCCAGGCATCCCTACATGGCATTTCTTAATATTCGTGCACCACAATTTATTTAACCATTTCTCCATATGCAGTCAGGTTGATGCTGTTTCGTTTTTTTCCTTCCCTATTTTGTAATTTTTTTTTTGAGAGAGAGAGAACAAGTGACACATGAGTGGTAGAGGGAGAGCAAGAGAATCTTAAACAGGCTTGATGCAGGGCTTGATCTTACAACTGTGAGATCAGGACCTGAGCTGAAATCAAGAGTAGGGCGCTTAACCAACTGAGCCACCCAGGTGTCCCCTTATAATCTTTTTAAAATTTGTTCAGGGATAATGTAAGCATGAATTAGGATTAAAAACTCATGGTGCTAGTTGTCCTTTGAAAGAAGCTATAAAATGATCATCTAATAGTAATAAACTTTTTTTCCTAAATAAAGATCTTGGCTTTTCATAGCTGATAAACACAAACAAAAGTTGTCACATTTTCTTTTTTTTTTTTTTAATTTTTTTAACGTTTATTTATTTTTGAGACAGAGACAGAGCATGAACAGGGGAGGAGCAGAGAGAGAGGGAGACACAGAATCTGAAACAGGCTCCAGGCTCTGAGCTGTCAGCACAGAGCCCGACGCGGGGCTCGAACTCACAGACCGTGAGATCATGACCTGAGCCGAAGTCGGACACTTAACCGACCAAGCCACCCAGGCGCCCCAAAAGTTGTCACATTTTCAATACAATGTTATCAATAAGTCTAAGGACTTAGACACACAACTGGTTTTCAAACTAACTACACATTATAGCCTAATCCTCCACTACTTGATTAAATTTAACAACTCTTTATTGGTATTTTTATAAGCCTACTGTAGTACCAAGTTCTCTAAAGAATTCAAAAGAAGTCTGTGACAAAGGACCTGCCTTCAAGGAGCTTACAATTTGGGGGGAAGGGGGTGGCAAAACATAGTCATCTGTATGAAATAATTGCACCAAAATATAAAGACTAAAGAAAATGTAAAAGGAAGAGGAAATAATCAAGGGACCAAGAATCATAGGATAAAATATAGATCATACCTAGTGAGAAAAGGTAAAGAGTTAATGCAAGAAATGGGAATTTAGAGGCACTTTGAAAAATTACTAGGGTTTGGATAGTAAGATAGAAAGGAGGCAGGCGCCTGGTTGCCTCAGTCCATTGAGCATGTGACTCTTGATTTCAGCTCAGGTCACGATCTCAGTTTTGAGAGTTCAAGCCCCATTGTCAGCTCAGGGCCTGCTTGAGATTCTTCTTCCCTCTGCCCCTCCCCAGCTCACACTTTCTCTGTCTCTGTCAAAATAAAGAAATAAACTTAAAAAAAATAAAAAGGAGGGGGGAGATATTTCCAGCAAGGGGAAATGTTTTAGCAAAAACCTGAAGACTGGAATGAAAGAAGAAATAAAAGGAAAAGGGAAAGAGAGCTAGGAAAGAGAGAGAGAAAAAAAAAAAAACATGGCTAAGAGGGAAACATAGGGAGGGGGCGCCTGGGTGGCTCAGTCAGTTAAGCTTCTGACTTTAGTTCAAGTCATGATATCAAGCTTCGTGAGTTCGAGCCCCGCATAGGGTTCTATGCTGACAGCTTGGACCCTGAAGCCTGATTAGGATTCTGTGTCTCCCTCTCTCTCTGCCCTTCCCCCACTTAGGTTCTGTCTCTCTCTCAAAAATAAACATAAAAAAAAATAAAAATAAATAAAATGTAAAAAAGAACAGAAAGAGGGAAACATATAGGGATAAGGTTTTGAGATGGAATGGTGAGCAGGGAAGGTTGTTGGTTTTTTAGGTGCATACATTTGTTGTCAGGAAGAAACCTGTAGAGAGGTAAAACTGAAATACCCTAATGAGAAAAAAAGCCAGTGGTAAGGGAAAAAGTGAAGATAAATAGTGAGGCATTTAGAGAGATCCTCTCGATGGTAGAGGAAACCCAGATATTGGCTGTTCTTCGCACACTTGGTCAAACATGTTTTGGCCCCATATCCAGGTACACCAAGGATTTCCTGATTTTCAGAAGTTTTTATTTGTGGGGTCAGGGTTAGAGTCACTGTTACATAACACACAGTATTTCATATAGAAAGTCCCATCTAATATCTCTCCAGAGTTCTTATTCCCTTCTTGCTGGATTTTCCCTGTGCCCTTCAAATTTTTATTTTCATTATTTCTGTCCCAGGGTCTACTTCCAAATCTATATACATAACTCATCCTAGACACCAACAAAAGAGTCACTTCCAATTGACAGGACACACTTAAGGCAATTTAACAATCATCTTCTGACAGTTGTTAAGCCCCTTGTGGACTCAACATTCATCACAAATGAATTATCAAGGCATTTCTTCCAAACAAATCCAGTGTTTTCTACAAAAGCCATTCTTATGCCAACTACTGAAAGATTGACGGTTTCTCCATTTCAATAGAGAATCAAAAATGTAGGAGGAAAAATACATTCAGGATATCTTCCAAAAAATTTCTACAAATCACTGGTCTGAAAAGGCTAAAATGACTACCCCTAAGAGCAAAGGAGCCTAGAAAAAATGAGCATCTGACATTTGCAGCTTCAATCACGGGAAGAAGGCATGAAAATATGAGGTTTGGTATGACTTTGGATAGACCATCAATAGTCTGCCACAAAAGTTAAGTAAAAAGCACAATAAAGATACATAAATTAGTGATTACAACTATACTTTTTGAGTTTATATTCCTAAATTCCAGAAATTAAATGGCTTACCTCAAAATATTTGCAAAGTTGTTTTTAAGTGGATACAAATGTAAACAACCTCTAAATATTTAACACTCATCATTATTTATATAGCATTTTATAATATCAAAGAGTGTTCATATATATGTTCTCTATAAAAGCCTTGAAAAGAACATAAAGGAAATATGATTCTAGTAGCTCCACTTTAAAGATAAGAAATATAAGGTGAATGGTTTTACTATAGCAGATTCAGATAAGGAAATTGAAACTGAAAGTTAAAATCTTGACTTAGGGCGCCTGGGTAGACTCAGTTGTTAAGCATCTGACTTCGGCTCAGGTCAGGTCATGATCTCACAGTTGGTGAGTTCAAGTCCCACATTGGCTGAGCACCCAGTTGGTGAGTTCAAGTCCCACATTGGCTGAGCACCCAGTCGGAGTCCACCTCTGTGAGCTCCAGTCCCGCTTTCGGTAACAGCATGAGCCACCCCCCCCCCACCCCCCCTCCAGTGAGCCCGGCTTCTCGTTAGCTCGCTCGCTCTCTCCCTCCCTCCCTCCCTCTCTCTCCCTCCCTTCCTCCCTCCCTCCCTCCCTCTCTCTCCCTCTCTCTCTCTTTCCCTCGCTCTCTGCCCCCCCCCCCCCCCGTGGGATTCTCCCTCTCTGCTCCTCGTTCGTATGCATCCTCTCTAAATAAGTAAGTAAGTAAATAAATAAATAAATAAATAAATAAATAAATAAATAAATAGCAAGCTTGACTTAGATGCCAACTTGTCAGTGGTATCAGCGGGGTTCAAATCCTACCGCATTTTTACTAATATCCGCTATTTGGTTTGGTACAGCATTACGTTTGAAACAACATTTGGTTAATTGTGATTTCAAAATTACTGTAATTTTGATCTTTTATACTTAAAAACATCTCACCAGAAGAGCTTATTTTGTGAAGATATGTGTACCACAAAAGATATTTTCTGAATAAATGAGTTTATGAATAGTTTTAATTCATTTCTGGCTAACTCCCACAATCAAGAATCATCAAGAATTTTGACATAAATACTGGTTTAAAAGTTATTTTTAATAACCATTCCTCTGACAACAAAAAAGGAATTCTTTGCCTCCCACAAAGTTCTTTATTTAGACTTTTTATTTTCATTGTTGTTCATTAATTCTAGGTTCATATCTGCTCAATATTGCTAATCGTACATTCTTATAAAATGATATCCTCACAACTCTTCATATTTTGGATATATTTTGTCTTTTTTCTTTTCATAGCAAATACACAGAATTTAGCCTGTGATATCACACAACTGCTAAGTGGGCTGAATGTTTTTGCTGGGTGACTGGCAGGACTGAATGGTGCTGATACTGTCTAACAAATATTGTTTTTTTCATTTTCCATTTATAATAGTTATCACTCAATAATTCCCTTAGTTATAGCTGCCTCCTTTAGAGAATTGCTTGATGTTAGTCTGCATTGGCTCCACACCCTGTTAACTATCCTATTCTTTCATGATCCTCTTAGTACCACAAACCAGCTAGCATTTCTAGCAACAAATGCTAGCAGAAATCTAACGGTTTGGACTCCTCTGGGTTTCTAGAAGCTTCTTTGAGACACTTGTGAGAAGTCTTTGTAGTTGAGGAATGAATGAAAGCCAATCAGGTTCTCCAGTAAAGGAGAGGAAAAATAACTGAAATGCCAATCATTTCCCTCATTTCTCTGGCATACTTTTCTTTCTTCATAGCACATGGGTCTGTTCTTATGAACACATCTCCTCTCTCTTTCTTTTGTCTTTTCCTGTGTTAAGAAGAGTACAGGGGTATTCCTGTTATTTCTGACTGGTGCTGCTATATTTGACTTTGTTGATGCCACACCTGAGTGTCAGAGGTTCCATTTCACACTGAGAGACAGGGGAAGTTTTGGAAAGTGCTCTCAAGTCACTGGTCTCTGCTGGGGAGAAAGGAGAGAGAAGCCCCATGGCCACAAGGTCTGGCCCAGCTCTGGGAGCCGACACCTATGGGGAGCAGGTGGCCCAGTGTCTATTTTCTCTTATATCTTAAAATGTACTTTCTTTCTCAGCTACTTAGCAAATTAGATGCAAATGGTATTTCTAAGATAGCAACATCTTTGATTCAATTAAGGGGAAAGAGAGCCTTGGATATTTCATTAAAAAAATCATTTTGACAAATTTTTCCTACCCAAATTAATTGTTTCTGTTGATAAATACAGGGATAAAAAGAATATTTTTAATGTTCCTTGTAACCTTTCATGTTTTCTTTCTGGAACTTTTGATTAGATCACCTTACAATCTTTCGTTTTCTATAACTTTTTTTCTGTGTATGGTCTTCCATGCAGTTTCTTTCTAACTGTGCCTCATATGCTGATTTAACGTACCATTTAATCTTTAAATTCTGTTATTATACTGTTCATTTCTGATATTCTTTTAAGTTTATTTATTTTGAGAGTGAGCATTGGAGGGGGCAGAGAGACAGAGGGAGACAGAGAATCCCAAGCAGGCTCTGCACTGTCAGCACGGAGCCCAACGTGGGGCATAAGCCCACGAACCGTAAGTCATGGCCTGAGCTGAAAACAAGAATCAGGCACCTGGGTCACCTGGGTGGCTCAGTTGGTTGGGTGTCCAACTTCAGCTCAGGTCATGATCTCAGAGCTTGTGAGTTCAATCCCCGTGTCAGGCTCTGTGCTGACAGCTCAGAGCCTGGAGCCTTCTTCGGATTCTGTGTGTGTGTGTGTGTGTGTGTGTGTGTGTGTGTCTCTACCCTCCTCTGCTCATGCTCTGTCTCACCCTGTCTCAAAAATAAACATAAAAAAATTTTTTTTAAAGAGTCAGGAGCCTAACCAATTGAAGCACCCAGGTGCCCTTCATTTCAGATATTCTAATTGGCTCTTATTTTAATATGCCTGGTCACTTTTAATTCTGTTACTCTTTAGGGCACCTGGGTGGCTCAGTCGGTTAAGCGTCCAACTTCGGCCCAGGTCATGATCTCACAGTTCGTGAGTTTGAGCCCCGCATCAGGCTCTGTGCCGGAGCCCGCTTCGGATTCTGTGTCTCCCTCTCTCTCTGTCCCTCCCCCACTCATGCTGTCTCTCTCTCCTTCAAAAATAAACATTGAAAAAAATTTTTTTAATTCTATTACTCTTTATGTTTTAGCATCCCTCCTTTATGTATTAAATATTAAATATTTATTTTATGTATTGGGTATTTCTTTTTTGAGGGAGCACGCACATGCAAGAGAGGCAGAGGGGGAGAGAGAATCTTTAAAAAATTTTTTAAATGTTTATTTTTGAGAGACAGACAGAGAATGAGTGGCGCAGGAGCAGAGAGAGAGGGAGACACAGAATCTGAGGCAGGCTCCAGGCTCTGAGCTGTCAGCACAGAGCCTGACATGGGGCTCAAACTCACGAATGGTGAGATCATGACCTGAGCCGAGGTCGGATGCTTAACCGACAGAGCTACCCAGGCGCCCAAGACAGAATCTTAAGCAAGCTCCATGTTCAGTTTCTCATGACTGTGAAACCATGACCTGAGTGAAAATCAAGAGTCAGATGTTTAACTGACTGAGTCACCCAAGTGCCCCTTGGATATTCCTAATAGGAAAAACCTGTGTAGATTTGTTTTGGTTGTGGTTTCTGCTCTTTGCTCATGGAATTTTGATTTTCTCCCTTCATGTTTTGTGATTTTAAAAAATGTGTAAGACTGGGGCGCGTGGGTGGCTCAGTTGGGCATCCGACTTCAGCTCAGGTCACGATCTCGCAGTCCATGAGTTGGGGCCCCGTGTCGGGCTCTGGGCTGATGGCTCAGAGCCTGGAGCCTGCTTCCGATTCTGTGTCTCCCTCTCTCTCTGCCCCTCCCACATTCATGCTCTGTCTCTCTCTGTCTCAAAAATAAACTTAAAAAAAAAATGTGTAACAGCTTATTTGTTAGAATTTTAATAATGATACTCTGACAAACAAATGCTTGTCAAGAACATTTATAACTCCCTCTGTGGAAGATTTTTAGTTGTTTCTGTCAGGTACTGAAAAGTGTTAGAGACCAAGGTCCATTTCAAATTAAAATTCTCCATTTGTGGGAGACTGTGAAAATAAGTATTTAGGGACCATGAAAATAGTATAAATTAAGGCCTCAAATCCAAGTGAATGTGAGCCGGTAACCAGGAAGTAGTAGGAGAGATTTGATTTTATTTTTTCAAAGTTTATTTATTTTATTTTAGTAATCTCTACACCCACCGTGGGGCTTGAACTCACAACCCTAAGATCAAGAGTTGCATGCTCTACCAACTGAGCCGGCCAGGTGCCCCAGTAGGAGAGATTTTAACTCCACCCAGAGCTCTATGCCTCTCCAAGATGGTGTCTGATCAGGCCCCCTACACTCTACAGAACCCAAGGAATTTTTCCCTGTCCCCATCCCTCTCCATACACAACTTTCTATACTAACAGAAATCCATGCATATCCCCAGAGTATTCAGTGACTTCAGCACTTGCTTACCTCACAGGATGTACTTCTTCTGTTTCAAGCCACAAAAAGTTTCCCTTATTTTCTTTTTTTTTTTAATTTTTTTTTTCAACTTTTATTTATTTTTGGGACAGAGAGAGACAGAGCATGAACGGGGGAGGGGCAGAGAGAGAGGGAGACACAGAATCGGAAACAGGCTCCAGGCTCTGAGCCATCAGCCCAGAGCCCGACGCGGGGCTCGAACCCACGGACCGCGAGATCGTGACCTGGCTGAAGTCGGACGCTTAACCGACTGCGCCACCCAGGCGCCCCTCCCTTATTTTCTTATAGGTTCATCCACTCATAATGAAGGTTTTTTAAATATTAAATCTAGTGTTTTTCATCTTTGGTGGGGGGGCCGAATTCAAGAACTCTTGTCTATCATACTGCCAGAAAGGGAAATCTATTTAATATTTCTATAATTGCTTTGTGAAATTTAAATTAGGATATTATATATATATATATGTATATACATATATATATATATTCCTGTATAGTTTTATTTTAGTGTGTTACTGTAATCTTCAAGTATGTGAAGAACATTTATACTCTTGACTGAGTCATTATATTAGCTTACCTTAGAAGTTGTATATCATCTGCAAATCGGTTTCAACTTTCTGTCTTCACCAAAGTCACTGATCAACACAGCTTCTGACAAAAAGAAAAGCTTCAAAATTAATTTTTAAACTTTTATAGCAAATCCAATATATTTTCTTACTGTTATCAGGTATATAGAATTACAAATTAAATTTCCACCATAATCATATATAGATAAACCAATTAAAACAGGAAAATCCCTCTACCCCAATTACTTCAAGTGCCAGAACTTTTAGAAAGTAGCATTGAACTAAGTGAAAATATTTTATCATCAGGGGAAACCAGTAGTGGTATGAGGGGGTGGCTTAGAGAAGGGGAGCCCTAGCACCCCCAAAATACATCCATTAGCCCTCATCTTCCACAGGAAACATAACTTACTTAAGCTAGTATCTCAAAGGCCAATTTTTAGAAATGTTTTTATTTATTTATTTTGAGAGAGAATGCACACATGTGCATACAAGTGGGGGGAGGGGCAGACAAAAAGGAGAGAGAAATCCTAAGCAGGCTCCATGCCTGCAGGGTCCAGCGCGGAGACTGACACTGGTCTCAATCTCATGACCACGAGATCATGACCTGAGCCAAAATCAAGAGTCAGACGCTTAACTGACTGAGTCACCCAGTTGCCCCTAGAGGCCAATTTTTATAAAAAGGCTGTGCAAAGCTTAAAAGAGCTTTTAAGTATCACAAAGAGAAGCTTTGAAGGGTTTTTTTGCTTTTAACAGCATCATAAAAATCCATGCCTACTAGAGTTTTTCTTTCCTACTTCCCACACTTTTAGTTTGCATCTTTTATTAACTTCAGTCATTGATGGCAACTTTCACAAAATTTTTATCTTCGACATCAATATAAGGATATATGTGTATGTGTGTTTACATTTCCCCATCAGAAATAAGAGAAAACTTACACTTCTCTCCTTTAGTGCATTGCTCTTGCATGAAGAACATATAAACCACTGACTTAGGGTCTGCATATTAATGTATTTTCTGAGCAGCAACTACTGGTTTAAATAGAACATTTACTCCTGATGTTCTTTCTTCTCAATATTTGAAATCCTGCAATAATGTAGTAGAAAAAGCACAGGCTTTGGAATCACATTGATCTAGGTTTAAATCTCAACCTCCCACTCTGTAACTGTCTAATCTGAAGCAAATTATGTAACCTCTCTGAACCTTTTAGGAATAAAATATCATGATTCTCCATAGGTATACGCAAGAGTCAAATCATATATATATAGTGTCTGACACAGTGCCATATAACATGTACTCTTATGTAGCTGTCCTGTGTTTTTTTGTATTTCGCTTCCATTTTGCTCAATCTGTCAAAGAAATTTTGAGACTACATTTTCTTAATTTACAGCCTTAACGAACTTCTGTGGTTTTGTTCAACAATTATCGATATTTTACATCTATTTTGCCCAATAATATACATAAAATACTTTAAAAATAACAATATAACAATAATAATGCTAAATCTAGGTCCTAAAGTCACTAGAAATTGTTCCTTTTCTTGTATGGTTATGACACCAAAATGCTATACAGTTATGTAAATTTATTTCCATTCCTTCTTAAATTTTTCTTTTAGTTCTTCTTTTTTTCTTAATGTTTATTTTTGAGAGACAGAGAGAGAGAGAGAGAGAGAGAGAGAGAGAGAGAGAGAGGGGAAGGGGCAGAGAGAGGGAGACAGAATCCAAACCAGGCTCCAAGCACTGAGCTGATAGTACAGAACCGGACTCAGGGCTCGCTCACGAGCCATGAAATCATGACCTTAGCTGAAGTCAGACACTTACCAACTGACCGATCCAGGTGCCTTCAGTTCTACTTTTTTAATTTAATTTTTGAATATGTAAACATACATGATTCAAAGGTCAAAACTATATAAATAAGTAACAGAGAAATCTCTCATCCGCTGTTGGCACCTTTCACATTCCCTCCTTCTACCTATAGATTATATATTGTTTCATGCCTTTGGGGTTTTTTCTACTTCATAATACATTCTGCAGATCATTCAATGTTGGTACATGTAGACTTTCTACACTCTCTTTTATGACTTCTGGAGAAAACAGCAACTTGGAAGGGGAATGGAGATTATTCCACTATTGAATGTACTTTAGTTACCTAGTCCCCTATTAACAGGCATTTTGGTTGTTTCTAATCTTTTGCTAATACAAATAATGCTGCTGTGAGTAACTTCATACAAATGCCAGTTTATATTTTATGTCACTGTGTCTTTAGAACAGATTCCTAGAAGTTAGGTGCCCAGGTCAAAAAGTAAATGCACGTGTAATTTAGTATACATATAATATATGTATATTATACACACGATTTGGATACTGCCAAATTCCCTCCCAAGATTTGTGCTTTTGTATCCCTACCAGCAATTCATCAAAGTGCCCGTTTCCCCACAATCCACAGAACATATTATATAACTTTGGATTTTGCTGAGAAAGGCTTGAGTGTAGCTATAATTTTTAGTATAGCTTTGGTGGGGGGGGAGACGCACGAGCAGGGGAGGGGCAGAGAGAGAGAGGGAGAGAGAGAACCTTAAGCAGGCTCCAAGCTCGGAGAGGAGCCAGACCTGGGGCCTGAGCATGAGATCATGACCTGAGTTGAAATCAAGAGTCAGACGCTTAACCAACTAAGCCACCCAGGCACCCCTTAGTATAGCTTTTATTTATATTTCTCTTAGTATGACTGAAGTTAAATATCTTTTGTGTGTTTGTCAGCTGCATTTCTTTTTCTGTGACCTCTCATATCTTCGGCCCAATTTTCTATTGGGTTGCCAGTCATTTGCTCTGACTTCTAGGTTATTAGAAGAGATTAGCTAGGAGATCAGCTCTTTGTGATGTAAATTCAATTATTTCTTCCTACCTTGTCACTGATCTTTTTACGTTGCTTACGATACTTTTCATCATGTAACTTTTTTTTAGTGTATGGAATTTATCATCGTTTTCACTTTTTCTGGGACGGAGTCATAGTTATAAAATCCCCGTCTTACAATTTCATAGACTTTAACAATCTGTGCCTGTTCTGCTTTGTATGTTGCTCTTGAGAAATTTGTTCCTAATGTCTTCTGTCTACCTGGAAGCCTAGAGGAATTTTTCACTACTTGAATGTCCAATAGTTTTACTAGGATATGCCTTGGAGTTGACCATTCTAGATCAATTTTTTCAGTACACAATGAGCCTTTTCAATTTGAGTCTTCTGTTCATTCCAGAATGTTTTCATGGATTGAAGTTTAAATATTAGTTCTGCTATTGCTCTTCTCTTCCTAAGAACTCTAATTTTTACATATTGTCTGTATCATTTGCTCTTTCTCTTTCTTCATTTAATTTTCCTTCTTCTGGCTATCTTCAAGTCTTTCCTCAATACCTCTTACATTCAGGAACTCTATTCTCCCTTAGGTATCTTGGACTTTAGCTTCATTTTAAAAGATGATTTTTCCGGGGCGCCTGGGTGGCGCAGTCGGCTAAGCATCTGACTTCAGACAGGTCACGATCTCGCAGTCCGTGAGCTCGAGCCCTGCGTCGGGCTCTGGGCTGATGGCTCAGAGCCTGGAGCCTGTTTCCGATTCTGTGTCTCCCTTTCTCTCTGCCCCTCCCCCGTTCATGCTCTGTCTCTCTCTGTCCCAAAAATAAATAAACGTTGAAAAAAAAATTTATAAAAGATGATTTTTCTTCATTTTATTTCCTCAGTTCAGCAGATTTACTTTTCACATCTTCCTCTTTTTGTCCATTTGTTTTGGGGTTCTGAATTTGTATTTGAACTTTATCTCTGCAAATGCTTATCCGTGGATATTTAATTCAGGTAGGAGTATTGTGCTGTGGTTTTCTTTAGCTCTTATAGTTGAATATTTTGGGAGAGACTTTTCATCAGCTGAAATATTCTGACTCAAAATTTATGTTTTCTACTTATAGTAACTTTATATGGATGTTATGTGCCAGTATCTTTTCATTTTGAAATGTTCTAATTTTCCTAAACCAGATTAACAATAACATATAGACAGGAGTGAGGGATTTAGAAAAATTACTAGATTTTCTAGTTCAACAGCACCTTCTGTTGGTTTAATAAAGTACAGTTTTTTAAATCATGATTCCTTTTTGGGTGAGAGTGGTTGATGTATCTTCTTTTTCATCAAGTTCCCTAATTTCTACTATCTTTTCTTCTTCTTACCACCAGGTCTCCAGGTATATGGTGTCCCTTCCAACTCTCCTCTTATCTCAAAAGCAATACCTTTCTCAGACTGCCTCTTTGGTCCCATGAGCTTTCAAGTCCCTTCCTTTTGTCTAACAGGTCTCAAATTTGTTAGTATTTCCTTCCTTAGGGTAGGGCTTTCACTTTCTGGAGGTATTTTATCTGCATTCTACTGATTCTAGATCTTGCTTCCTTCTGTTCTCAACAGTGTCAACCTCATTTGCCACTTCAGCATGGGTGCCAGAGCTCACTCTGCTGCATTTCAGCATTTGCTTCCGTACATACCCATAATCTGAAATTAGTTAGGCAAGGATGGTGGTGGTTTTATTTGCTCTCTTTATAGATCTGTATGGTTTTTAAAGAATGTATGGTGAGATCTGGATTTAGAAAGTTACCATAGTCCTACAGACACCTTTAGTCACGTGTTATTTTTTATTTTAAAAATTATCTTCCAGTTTTATTGCATGTGATCATAAGTTTGACTTTTGGGGGGGGGGGGGACTGAGGTTTTCTTTGTGGTCTAATATAGCAGATTTTTTAAAACTGTCTCCTGTGCACTTGAAAAGATGTATTCTCCATTAGTGGACTCAAACTTTGATATAAATCTAGGAGATTTACCCTACAATATACTTAGTGGTACTAGAAAGGTGTGTGAAAGTCCTCTATTAGCAGATTTCTAATTCTCCTCACATCCCTTATAGTTTATACTTCATAAAAGCTGTTGATGTATTATTTGATAAATAGGCATTTTAAAAAAATCTTAATTGTGAATGTAGCCCTTAACTTGGACAATATCCTTTATTTTAATGCTTTTTGAATTAAATCCTGCCTTGTCTGATACCAAGATGAAAACCCTGTTTTAAAATTTGCATTTATCTGATGTATCTTTGGTCTTCCCTTGATTATTGTTTTTTAAAATCTTCATTTATTAATTCCCTTTATTATTAACTTGTATAGCTCTACCTTTTGTATGCATAAATCTGAAAACCTTTTTCATTAAGTTGAGCCCATATATTACTAATACATCTGATATTTTTGGTGTTATTGGTAACTTTTCATGTTTTATACATTTTGAGTATCTGTACAAATACTTATAGAAAATGTGTGCATTTTAGTTTTTAGCCATTATATGGAATATGTAATGGCGTCTCATTATGATTTTAATTTGCATTTCCCCAAGGACTCTTCTATGCTTTTCTCAAGAAAAGTGAAATGAAACCTAAAATCACTTCTCTGCAGATATTTATAACAGTTGTATTTGTAATCACTAAACACTGGCAATAACCCAGATGTCTCTTAATTGGGGAATGGGTTTTTTAAAACTGCAGTAGTACATCCTTGCAATGTAATACAGAAACAAACCTCTTCCTAGTGCAGGATAACATAAATACACAGAGAAACTGAGTATGCTATAAATACATAGTTATAAGAAAAAAAAAAACATAAAAATGAGCCATATAACATTACATTAAGGAAAAGATGACACCCTTGAAAGAACCCAACAAATCAGAAATAAAAAGAACTCAGAAATGAGATGACTTCAACCTAGAAGTGAGATTGCCAGGTCTCATAATAAAGGCATGTTTGATTTTCTAAAAACTCCAAACTGTCTTCCAAATGATTGGTATTTGCAGTCCCACCAGCAAGATTTGAATCCTGTTGCCTTGCATCCTTGCCAGCACTTGCTATTTTTTTTCATTCCTTCCTTTTTTTTTTTTTTTTTTGTGGCCATTCTATATAGGCTGCATAGTGGTATCTCATTTCATTTCCTCAATTACTATTCTATACTTTTCTCACTTAACACAAAATGGTGACCTTTCTCCAACATCATTAAGTACCCTGTATCATTAAACACCTTTTGAAAATACTTTTAACAAGCTGAAATATAGTCTACCATGATGAATGTGTAATAATTTATAAAACCATTCTTCTACCATTAGTTATTCCTTACCTCCAGTTATTCCCAAATACAGTTACACTGTGTTCGTAAAGCTTTGACCCCATCTCCATTTCCATAGAAGTTTCCTTACAAAGGGTCAGAGTATATATAGTTTTGTCTCAATGCATTCTGACAAACTGCTTGTTAAATTTTTTTAAAGTTGATTTATTTGAGAGAGAGGGTGAGTGAGTAGGGGAGGGGCAGAGAGAGAGAGGGAGAGAGAGACTCCCAAGCAGACTGCACTGTCAACACAGAGCCAGATGTGGGGTTCGAACTCATAAACTGCGAGATCATGACCTGAGCAGACACCAAGAGTCAGACACTTAACTGAGCCACCCAGGTGCCCTACAAATTGCTTATGTAAATATGTATTTCCCTAATTACAAGTTAAATATTTTTCACATAAGCCATCTGTGCTTGTTATTTTGTGATCATGAGTTCATGTCCTTTGCTCCTTTTGTCAGGGTATTGATGTTCTTATTTGTTGATTTGTAAGATACCAGTACATCCTCCAGAGGTATAGATCCTACTTTACATGTAAAGCAAGCTAGGCCCACCATGGACCTTCCCATCCAATTTTTTATCCTATTTGAAATATGAAATATACTTCAAATGAGCAAACATGCATCCAATACCAACTGCATGCAAACTTGTTCATGACTCAGGAACAAGTCTTGCTTTCCAAGGAATTATTTTGTTTGTCACAGCCTGTGAGAAACAAGGTAATATAAAACATGCTTAAATGAAGACTTTCAGTACAGGGCAAGAAGAGGTTGTGATTAAATTAAACCTGTCTATATTCCAAAGAGGAAGTTGAGCTAGGCATCCATTACTTTCAAAGGTTAATTGAAGGCAGTGAGAACCGTTTTTACAGAGAAAAGGAAAGTATCAAGTAGTCCCCAAGTCTGCAAGTGATAGTTGAGGATCACAAGCTACACACCTTATTCCTCCCAAATCTAATTGTAGGAACCAAACAGAATCACCAAAAGTTCATGACATTCTCACTGAAATTGTTACTTAAAATTTTGTGACAGTATAGCTTTTTAAAAATTAGAGGATAAAATCCTATTCCAACCCCCATGTGCAAATATTCTGTGTTTCCTACCATTATACCTTTCAGCCTTTTAACCTAAGCATGTGGCATAAAAATGGCAGGAAGTGAAGCAGCCATCTTGGTCCACAAGATGGAGCTGAAGGATGAAGTGGCAGAGCAACAGGTCAGAAGGATCTTGGAGACTCCCCACAATTTTTTGCAGCAAAGCAACCTAATTAGCTCATCTTTTTAGATATGAAAGAAATTTGTAATTTTTTAAAATAAAATAACTTTATTAAAAAACTTGGGGGCCACAATTATTTTTTAGGTTGTCACAGTACATACATATAGAATGTCACAAACGTACATCTTAACTAACACAAATTCGAAGTTGAGAAGTGAAGGCTTTGTCAAAAATACAGTGGCATATAAAACGTTAAGAAAAAGAGGACCTACAGTAGGCAGTGGCAATGAAAGTAGAAAAAAGAGGAAAGTGATTTTGGAGGTTGAAGCTACAGATTGTAGAGTTGGGCAAAAGGGAGAGGGAAGAATTTGAAGTTTTATTTATTTATTTTTTTAATGTTCATTTATGCGGGGGGCGGGGGGGACAGAGACAGAGGAGACACAGAATCCAAAGCAGGCTCTAGGCTCTGAGCTGTCAGCACAGAGCCCGACGCGGGGCTTGAACCCACAAACTGTGAGATCATGACCTGAGCCAAAGTCGGACACTTAACTGACTGAGCCACCCACGTGCCCCAAGAATTTGAAGTTTTAAATCTGATCCACTCAGAAGATAACTACACCATTAATCAAGATAGGAAACATAAAAGATGTTGAGTTGCATACAAGTTGAGTAGATCTAGCTGTCCAAAAATCTATGAGAAATGAGTGCTAAGAGCTTAAAAGAACAGAATTTGACATAGAATTATGGCTTATCTGCACAAAAATTATAGTTTTTTATTTATTTTTATTTTTTTACATTTATTTATTTTTGAGAGACAGAGACAGAGCACAAGTGGGGGAGGGGCAGAGAGAGAGGGAGACACAGAATCCGAAGCAGGCTCCAGGCTCTGAGCCATCAGCAAAGAGCCTGACGCAGGGCTCGAACTCACAAACCGTAAGATCGTGACCTGAGCTGAAGTTGGGCGCTCAACCGACTGAGCCACCCAGGTGCCCCCACAAAAATTATAGTTTAAACAGCAGAAACAAATGAGATTATTACAAAGGGAGAAGTCATAGTAAAGGCAAAATTATAGTTTTTCAATTTCTTTTAAAAAAGGCTAAATATATACTTCAAATGTTTCCTTTTAAAAAGAAACATTTTCTCTTTAAATGAAATAATCTGAATGTCCCACATGTTTTATCTCACAAGCATTTTTTGTAGTTAACGGTCATCCTCATGACTCAGGCATTCAATCATTTCATTAACAGAACACCACAAACTTCAATGGTGATTTTGATCTTCATACGGTTTTAAATCATTTTTTATTTTTAGGCACATTTATCCCCATAATGAACCATTTTGTTAAAGACTAGAAAAGTGATGGCAAAATGCACCAATTAATGAGGAATATAGAAATATTTCTGAAAATTAATCTCAAAATGTTCCCCCAAAGTAACATTTGTATGATCAAAATTACTGCAAAGCATAAAAAGGTATTTCAAGTAGTACTTCAAAAATAATTTTAAAAAGAGATGACTTATGCAAATTTGGTTTTTAAGTTAATGAGGTGGAAAAATCTATCATATTTTAAATGTTATTTTTATTTAAAAGTGCTTACACCCCAAAAACTTCACTAATAAAATCATTTAGATTTCTAAAATATCAAATGCAATAACTCCAAACAGGTTGAGAGCAGTTTTTATTGATTTTTTTATGAAGATAAGTAGATTTACTCTATATTCTGCCACAAAATACCATATTCATTTCAAAGGTGTTACTACATTTTTTCTAATTAAACAGCATGCATCAATTGATAATGGGGAAAAAAATCTACACTTGTGTATATATATATATTATGAGATTGCAATGAAAATCCTTTTTTAAAAAAAATTTTAATGTTTATTTATTATTGAGAGAGACAGAGCATGAGCATGGGAGGGGCAGAAAAAGGGGGAGACACAGAATCCGAAGCAAGCTCCAGGCTCTGAGCTGTCAGCACAGAGCCCAACGTAGGGCTGGAACTCACAAACTCCAAGACATGACCTGAGCCGAAGTCGGACGACAGAGCCACTCAGGAGCCCCGAAAAATAATCCTTAACATACCAATGGAAGTTAAATCACTTGTACTTAAAATCACTTAGCATTGTTCATGCAAAAGTACTATTTAAAAAAATCTGTAAGGATCTTCAAATTATACATTATGAAATTTAGAGAACTGTATTCTTCAAAGAAAAATCTCATACTTACCTAGTTTATTATTTAAAAATTACAGAACATATATCAAGCAATAAAGTAAACTTACAGGTGCAGTATTTTGACTTTAAGCAGTGGTAAAAAGAAACTAGAAATTCTTAAGCAGAAGAGATCTAAAGCACTGGTAAGTTTGGTATTCATTTACTGAAACTGCTTTCAAAAAAAATGGCAAATAGAGCATTATTACTTAAGGGCTCATCTTCATTTCTAAATTTCTCTGTATTAAGATTTCATAAAAAGACCTCACAAAAAAGGATTATGAACCTCTCCATAACATTATTTGTATGCATAAACTGGAAGCAACAAATAAATTTAGTTCAGAGAACTGACAATCAAGTATTCTAGAAAGCAGGTTAAAAAATTATTTTTCAGTTAGGCTAAAAAGAAATGTATGTCCACACCTTCCAATTACTGCATTATTTTTTCATTCAACAATTATACTTCTGAACATATACCAGATGCTATTACATGAGAATGCTATACAAAAATTTCGGCAAACAAGTACTGAGCTGCCATTACGTGCTCTTTATGTTTTTTAGCCACTGATCTTTCTTAGCTACTTTATGATAGCTGGTATTAACAAGTACCTTAGCCATCAACTCAACACTAAATTATTGAACTCTTGAAACTTAGGCTTAAGATTTAAAAAGCAAATCTTAAAAAGAAAATTAGTTTTTAATCATTCCATTGTTTTACTGCTGTTGACTAGGTTGAGTCATCAGTTAACCTTGGGTAACTGGAAAACTAAACCCAAGGTAATAAGGCAAGTATCTCTGCTTTGGTCTAATGCATGTCAAAACTTCTCATCAAAAATATTAGCCTTTTATCGGCTAGGTTTTCAGATCTGATAAATTTTCCTCCAAAATGAAAGCTAATGCGTGCTTTCTACTTCGATTAAAAAAAAAAACAAAAAAAGATCAGGAAAAGGAGGTAATTCTTTTCTTCCTCCCACCCCATAAAGAGCTCAGAAGGTGCTTTTCCTTACAAACGCCTCCTTGTCCCTGACAAAGCAACCAAGCAAGTCAAGGCAGACCAAGAAATTCCTAAAGCTTCAACAGATCGTAACCAGCGAAACAAAGATTTACCAAAGTTCTTCCTTCACTTCCCCTGTTTCTGCAAAGACCACCACTTTCTAGATTTAAAAAAAGACCAATGCAGGAATGCTGGCTGCATACCAATATATAAAACTGCCCAAACGCAGAACTAGACGCCTACTATTACCAAAGGATGGCCTTAGTCAGAGGGTAACTAATGACAAGAACCAACACTTTAGCAGTCACTCCCTCGCAAACGGCAGACAATAAAGATGTCTCTTTCTAACCTGAGGATAGTGGTGAGGCATCTCCCTCTTTCCCCTTCTATTAATAACCAGCCTTCTTCCTTTCTGAATCAATCCATCAGACAACCTCCTTAGGAGAGTTGATGGTCAGTCTTCCGAGACAAAGATTATGGGTGTAGCTCTCTGGCACCCAAGGAATCAGTGTTAAGGCAGCAGAGCCCTCACAATGACGAAGAAACCAAAGCTTGGGATCTCCCCCGCCCCACCAGAACCACCATTCATCACTCTCTCTAGCCAGGGCTGAGACTCAGCCCAAGAAAACCTCTCCCTTTCAGGTAAGTGAGGAAGGCACCAGGTGTATTCCCTCCGACCCCTCTTCGCCTCCATTGCTCCCTCAGGACCCCTCCACACCTGGAGCCGCTAAGTAAGTTTCCAACCTCCAAGAAGCCCAGTCCTAGCCACACACAAGATGGCAGCAGAACACCTACCGGAGGAAACAGCTGCGCCACCACTCCAACGATGCTGGCCTCTCGACTGCAGATATCCCCATTGGCCCAGCCAGAGAGCGCGAGACAAGCCGAGAGCGCTGACAGCCAATCGGGAGGCGGCGCGATTCGGCGCCGCCGCGCTGCCGGCGATAAGCGCGCGGATCCTCAGAGGTGTGGACCCAGTAGGGTGTCCAACCAATGGGCTCCTGGCCGAGTAGGGGGAGCTTTCGGTGAACGACTCCTCCCTTTTAGGATTAGCGTTAGGAAGGCCTGGACGAAAGAGATTGGGCGGTCCTCCTTCCCCGCCTGAGGCGAGGCGGGACAGTTGTTGCAGAGGTGAGGTCTAGTAAATGGTGAAGTACTTCCTGGCCTGGGAGCATCTGGGGTCGTGTGATTTGGTGGCGTGGGGTCGGAGAAGAGCCCGACCCGCGGGGAAACCCAGCCTCGCCAACGGAGCGGGCCCAGCGCAGCCTTCAGGTCTGGCGGGCGGAATAAAGCAGTGGAGCCAGTGGAGCCGAGGCACGGCCTTGGGTGGCCCCCTGACAGCTCCTTTGGCCTGAGACCTGGGAACGCGGCGGAACCCTCGGCCAAGTGGACCCCAGCCCTTGCAACCTCCTTTTTTCTTTTACCCACCTGCGGTCCCAGGCTGTAGAAGGGACCGCGGGCATTTTGAGTTCTCAACCCCCGTTTCAGTTTCTGTCTCCGAGTGCACACCTTAAATGTGAGGTGACTCCTAAGCAGCTGGGAACCAGAGGCTGTAAAAGGGACTGCAGAAAAATGGACTGCAGTATAAAATCCAGAAGCAGAATATGAAGGTTTAACCACTGACCCATTTCACAGGTAAGACTTACACGAGCCCTAAATAAGTAGAAATCATTTGTCCAAGATCACGTAATTGAGATCAGATCCTAAAGGCACCTGACTCTCATCAACCACAACCCAATAAGTAATTACCCATTAAGTAAAATAAGGAACAGTGGCTAATGAACTGTGCTCCTCATTATGTGGAAACCTGCAGTGAGTTCTGTATGAGGCAAAGAGGTAACTTCCAAAAGGTAGAGTGGAATAATCAAACAAACAAATAAACAAAAAACAGGCTCTGAAATCATCCTGCCTGTTTCCTTATTTTTTGTCGCTGTCACCGTGTGACACACTTTAGCATCCTCTTCAAAAACGTGCATGCTGGTTTTCTCTCCTGATTGTTACGCAGATTATTAAGTCAAGTATGTAGAAGTGTGCCTGACACATGGTTTATACTCAATAAACTTTATTACTGTCATCGTAATTAAGAAATGAGAAATAGAGAAGAAATGGTCACAGTTTCATAAACAGCCTGTTTTTCAAAACCAAGGCAACCATAAGTTGAAGCGAAATAGAGTGATTTAACTTTTCTTCTTTATGTTTTATATTTTGCAAATTTTCTTCACTAAACATGCTTTACTGTTCAGTAATTTTTAAAATTTCACAGGGTATGAACAACAGCGGTGAGAGCTTTTCTTTAAAAAACTATTAGTCTGCTTGTGTACTGTAGATGGAAATAGGAGTTGGTAGAACCTTTTTAGAGAGTAGTGTGGCAGCGTGCTCCAAAAGCCTGTAAAACGGACTTTTATACTTAAGTTTTACATTAAGTACACTATTAACATTCTCCTTTTGCAAAATTAGAACCTTACAGATAGCACAATCCCTGAGTTTCCCTTCACTACCCCATACTAAACACTTTGGTGCAGAACCTTCAAGTCTTTTTTTATACTTAACATTCTCTATACGTTCATGTATGCATTTGTAGTTTTTCAAAAATGGTGATAGTGGCATACTCTATTATTTTGTAGCTTTATTCATTTGACAGTGTTTTTGAAGTCTGTACACGTTATTTATAGCTTATAATTTATGCCTCATTTTTTATGCATGCTGGGTAGTGTTTTAGTGTATGGCTGAATTGTTCTGTTAATGTAAAATATTTATTTTTGTCTCTTACTGGTTTTTTATATTAAGTCATATCTTGTTTGATAGGTACTATATAGCACATTTTATTTGCCATTCTCTTTTTGATGGACATTGGTTGTTCCCAGTTTTTCACCTTATAGACAATGCTGCAGGGAAATCCTGGTATGTATTATCTTGTGTACATGTGCTATTTCTCAAGGATATATACCTAAAAGTGGGATTGCTTGGTTTTAAGTTGTGAACATTTTTAATTTTAGTTGGTCTTGACAAATTTGTCTTCAAAATACCTCTACTAATTTACACATCCCAAAAGAGGTTTTGAAAGTTCAATTTTCCTACAGTCTAGACCAACACGATGGGGTGCCTGGGTGGCTCAGTCAGTTGAGTGGTGGCTCAGTCAGTTGAGTGTCTGACTTCTGCTAAGGTCATGATCTCAGGGTTCGTGGGTTCGAAGCCCTCATCAGGCTCTGTGCTGATGACAGCTCAGAACCTGGAGCCTGCTTCTGATTCTCTTCTTTCTCTCTGCCCCTTCCCTGGTCATACTCTGTCCATCTCTTTTTCTCACTCTCTCTCAAAAATAAACATTAAAAAAAAATTTTTTTAGAACAACACGAGATACTGTCTTCTTTTTGTCCATGTGATGGGTGAAATTAATAATCATTTTTTAAAAAAAGTTTTCATTCTCTGATTAAGTAAGGTTGCAGTACCTATTCATGTTTATTAACCTATAATTTATGTAAATTTCTATAATTTATTTTAAAAATTACCCATTTTTCTGTTGAGTCATCTTTTTCTTAATGGTTTAAAGAGTTCTTTATTATATCCTATACAATTTTTAAAAATTTCTTCGGTGTCAGAGCACCTGAGTGGCTCAGTCGGCTAAGCTTCTGACTTTGGCTCAGGTCATGATCTCACGGTTCATGAGCTCGAGCCCTGCATCAGGCTCTGTGCTGACCAGCTCAGGGCCTGGAGCCTGCTTTGGATTCTGTCTCCCTTTCTCTCTGCCACTTGCCTTCTCACACACACTCTCTCTCTCAAAAATAAATAACATTAAAAAAATAAATAAAATTTTCTTCAATGTCTCTGGCTATGTACCCTTTTTGTTACTATTGTTAAAATAGATTACAAGTCTTTTCTCTCAGCTCTTTCCTTGTCTTTTAACTTTATTTTGTTTTTGTTTATTCTACAGGTAGATCTTGTTTTCCTTTAAAATCTTTAGGTGTTTTTTTATCTTATGCATTTGTCACAGACATCAGTACAATAGTGAATAAGAGCAGTGGTGGCAAGTGTCCTCATCCTTGTGCCTAACTTTAATAAAAATGCTTCTAAGGTTTCATCATTAAGTATGATGTTCCTTGCTAGGTTTTAGTAGAGAGTATTTATCGGCCTAAAGAAGTTCTCTTTTATTGGTAGTTTGCTAAGAGTCCCCCATCTCCCAGCCTCCAGAATAGTTGCTGACTTTCATTGAATTGTTTTGTTTTCTGCATCTCAGATGTTGGTTTTTCCATTCATATGATAATGTAGGAATTTACATTGATAAACTTTCCAATGTTAAACTTTTTAGGTATTCCTAGGATAAATTTTATTTTGGTAATATACTTTACTGGGTATATTTTTACTTAACTATATTTGCTTCTATACCCCTAAGTGCTTTTGACCTTGAATTTCTTACATGCCAAGGTTATACTAATGTTAAAAAAAAAAAAAAGGTTAAGTGGCTTCCCATATATTTCCTGCCCTGGAACAGTTCGTATATGATAGAAATTATTCATTCCTTGAAAGTTTTGTAGAATATATCTATAAAACTTAACAGACCTAGTAAAATGGGAATGAGGTAGAGATACGTGGTGTGTAGCTCTGGTAAGATCTTTCACTGTTGTTTTAGCTTTTTTTATATTTTTGCCTCTAACTGGGATTTCTGCTTCTTGAGCCTATTTGGTATTAAGTCAGTAATTTCAGTCAGATACACATGTGAATTGTTCTGTCAGTGTAAAATATTTCTCTTTGTCTCTTCTATTGGTTTTCATATTAAATTCTATTTTGTTTGATAAGAATATTTCTTAAATTTGCTGGTATATTTTTTTTCACATAGTGTTATTTCAAGCTTTTGATGACATTTTGTGTAATTTAAGTGGGTCTCTTATTTTAAAATATCATAACTAGGCTTTGCTTACAATCCAGTTTGAGAGTCCTTTAGTAAGTAAGATTAACACAGTCACCTTTTTTGTGATTAACAATTTGGCCTTTTCCTTGTCCTCTTATTTACCGTACTTCTCTTTGTGTCTTTTATATCTTATTTTTCCATTTCTATTTAAAAAAATTTTTTTTAATGTTTATTTTTGAGAGAGCGCGCGTGAGTGGGGGAGGAGGAGAGAGAGGGAGACACAGAATCTGAAGCAGGCTCCAGGCTCTGAGCTATTTGCACAGAGCCAGATGCGGGACTTGAACCCACAAACTGGGAGATCATGACCTGAGCTGAAGTCAGACGCTTAACTGACTGAGCCACCCAGGTGCCCCTCCATTTCTTTCTTTTTTTTTTTTTTTTTTTTTTTTTAATGTTTGTCTATTTTTGAGAGAGAGAGGGAGAGCCAGGAAGGGGCAGAGAGAGAAGGAGACACAGAATCTGAAGCAGGCTCCAGGCTCTGAGCTGTCAGCACAGAGCCCAACATGGGGCTCAAACCCATGAGTCATGAGATCATGAGCTGAAGTTCGACGCTCAACCAACTGAGCCACCCAGGCGCCCCTCCCATTTCCATTTTCTAATTGAGGTTGGCCCCAAGTTTTCTATGTTCTACATGTTTTTTAAAATATATTATTACCTCTAGGGGTGCCTGCGTGGCTCAGTCAGTTGAGCGCCCAACTTAGACTCAGGTCATGATCTTGCAGTTTGTGAGTTCGAGCCCCGCATTGGGCTCTGTGCTGCCAGCTCAGAGCCTGAAGCCTGCTTCAAATTCTGTGTCTCCCTCTCTGTCTGCCCCTGCCCTGCTCACACACACACACACACACACACACACACACAGGCACGCACACACGCGC
Organism: Puma concolor; assembly: GCF_028749965.1. Taxonomy (NCBI): domain Eukaryota; kingdom Metazoa; phylum Chordata; class Mammalia; order Carnivora; family Felidae; genus Puma; species Puma concolor. The sequence continues at coordinate 220,288,698 of NC_141667.1, forward strand.
ACACTCTCAAAAGTAAATAAACATTAAAAAAATTTTTTTATTTAAATTCTTTGACTCATCTTGAATTTATTTAAAAAAAATAAAAAATATATATTACCTTTATATTTTCAGCATAGTTCTTAAATTTATATTTTCCTAACAAGATCCAAATTTAATTAGTATTAATATTCTCCCTATGAAGAAGAACTTGACATGCTTCTACTTTACTTTCTCTACTTTTGCAGTGATCCCCTCCCACCCCCCTTCTATAAAAGAATACAACTTCCTATGGCTATTTCTATCATTTTTGTTTCACTTATTATTAAAACCCATTTTTAATCTGTCTTTAGCATTAATGTGTTTTAGTCATTTGCTCATTATTGCTTCTTATACCTCAGTCTAGGTTAGTTTTTTTAATCAACTATGGTACTTCTTTATCTCTTTCAGAGAGTCTCTATTTGGCTTTTTGAATGTCTATAAAAGTCTCTTTTTTTAACCTTCTCTGTTGAAGTATAGCTTGGGTGAAATGGCATTCTGTGCTCAGACTTATTTTGCCTTAACTTACTGCCTCTGACATTTCTGGTAAGAAGTCTGATTACCAGTATGATATGTGTTTCTTTTAGATAATCTAGATTTTCTGGAAGCTTCTAAGACTGTCTTTATTCTTGATATTTTAAAGTTTATCCACAGTTTGTCTAGTAGTGTGTATTTTATCCTGCTTGGTACCCAGTGGACCCTTAGTGAGCTTGTATGTTTTCCAGTTTTGAGAAATTCTTGGTCATTATTGCCTCTTCTTCATTCTCTCTGTTTTATTCCTCTTATTTCCTCTGCGTTCTGAGTGAATTACTCAACTCAGTCTTCCAGCTTACTACTGGCTCTTCATCTGAGTTTATGCTGTTATTCAATTATCTATTGAGTTTATTCAACAACTATTTTTATATCCAAGATACCTAATTGGTTATTTTTCAAAATTGTGTTATTTCATGGATGAGATTTCCTTCTTTAGCTCTTCGAGGATGTTAAATGCAATAACATTTAATTTTTTTAACATTTTTTAAAAAGTTGTTTTGTGTTTATTTTTGAGAGTGAAAGACAGAATGTGAGCAGGGGAAAGGCAGTGAGAGGGGAGACACAGAATCCGAAGCAGGCTCCAGGCTCTAGGCTCTAGGCTCTGAGCGAGCTGTCAGCACAGAGCCAGATGCAGGGCTCTAACTCAAGAACTACAAGATCATGACCTGAGCTGAAGTCAGACGCTCAACTGACTGACTGAGCCTCCCAGGTGCCCCTTTAATGTTTATTTTTGAGAGAGAGAGACAGACAGACAGACAGACCAAGACAGAATCTGAAGCAGGCTCCAAGCTCTTAGCTGTTTGCACAGAACCCGAAGTGGGGCTCAAACTCCCAAGCCATGAGATCATGATGCTTAACAAACTGAGTCACCCAGGTGCCTTAATAACATTTGTTTTAAAATAATTTTCAGGATGCTCTGTTTTCCTCTTGACGTTAAGCCCATCTTTCGGTGGGCTTGTTAAGTCTCTTTTTGATGGTGTAGCTTTCCTTGGGTATTTGATGACTCTGAGTTGTGCATTCATCTTCTCTGAGAGGATTTGCTGTGTTATGATGGTGGTTGGCATTATCTCTTCAGCTTCCCATCTGTTTCTTTTCCCTAGGGAGGTCTCACAGACTTGGTCCATAGAAAATTCCCTTTTTGTCTTTAGCATGACTATATTTTTTAATTTTAAAAAATCTGACATTTGGGTTTGGTGTGGGAGTGGGAGCAGAATTTATCATATGTTGATTAATATCTTGAGACTGAGAATTATTGATTACTTTTTGACCTATTAGTTCCATCTCTAAGTGTATTCTTGAGGAAATAATCAGAGATATGCATAAGTATATTCCAGCATTTATCATATTGAAAAAATGGAAATAATCTAAATCCCCAATATAGAGGTTTATTTACGGTACTAATTAATAATTTATTAAAATTTAATTACTAAAAGTTTTGAATGTACTATAATATGTGGCTTATTGACCAAAGTACATTATACAGCCACTTAAAAGTCATATTATAGAAAAATATTAATGAGGGGAAAAGTGCAAGATATGTTACCAGTAGAAGATTATTAAGAAATTGTATACACTAAAATCCAAAATTTATTTTTAAAGTATATATATATTGAAAGAATAATAATAATTGCTAGTGTTTATTGAGTCCTTTGTATGTGCCAGGCACCATTCTAAGTAACTCTTATCCTCACAACATGCCTTTGAGGTAGTTAGTGCTATTATCCCCATTTTAAAAGTTTTTATAAAGTATTTATTAAAAATTTAAAAAGTTAAAAAAGTAAATGGGGCACCTGGGTGGCTCAGTTGGTTAAGTGTCCGTCTTTGGCTCCAGTCGCAATCTCGTGGTTTATGAGTTCAAGCCCTGTGTCGGGCTCTGTGCTGACAGCTCAGAGCCTGGAGCCTGCTTCTGATTCTGTGTCTCCTCCTGTCTCTGCCCCTCCCATGCTTATGCTCTGTCTCTCTGTCTCTCAATAATAAATAAACATTAAAAAAATAAAATAAAATAAAAATTAAGTAAAAAAATGGGTATAGTTTATGTTAATTGACAGTATTTTAAATATGGGTGATACTTAATTTCTCTGTAATTTCATAATTTTGATATTTTACACATTTTTCCAGTTAATATGTATTCTTGTTTCTATAATAGTTTATGCTATTTTAAAAGATAGAGACATTGTTATAACAGTCTTTTTTTGCTTATATATATTTTATTCCTTACAAATATATACCAATCTTTGTTGTTTTCTTTACAGAATGTTTCATGCATCCATGGACCAAAAGATGGAGTTGGTTTTTGTTTTTAAAAAGATATTGTCAATGATCTGATATGACTATAAATACTTGCTTGATGAAATTGCATGGACTTGTCATCAGGTTGGACTAGCAGTCATTTTTCAAAGTTTCTTCAACCACAGTTACATTTGAAAATTCAAGTATCCAAGAACATTGGGCTTAGAATGCCATAATGATGTGTTTTCTCTGAGAACTACAAATTTCATAGATACCACAGTTGGATTCCAGTTATATTCTCCTATCAAAGTGATTTCAGTCCATTGATAAAGTTAATTTTGAAGACTTTTGTTTATAAACAACACCAAAAGATGGGAGAAAAAAATGGTAGGTTTGGAAAACCATTGTTAAATGTTATGTTTAAAAGTATGTAGACTACTTAATTTAGCCAAATTGTGGAATTTTCAAGGTTTTTCACTGCAAGTGACGGTTCTACATTTGAAGGAATTTAGGACTTATTCTCATGTAGCCAACATTTTGATAGTCGATAATTGTGTATCTGTAAAGCTAAGTCAGTTCTTTAATGTACTTTTGTAAAATTATTCTTTACTTTTTAAAACACTTTTAGATTTACTTTTTAAAGAAAAATTGAGAGGATAGTACAGAAAGTTCCCATATCTTCTACATCCACTTTTACTGATGATTAACATCTTATTTTTGTCTGGTACATTTGTTACAATTAATGAACCATTATTATTAACTGAGGTCCATAGTTTATTCATATTTCCTTAGTTGTTACCTGATGTCTTTTTCTGTTCCAGTATCCCACATGTATTTACTTGTCATATCTCCATAGGGTCCTCTTGGATATAACAGTTGCTCAGACTTGTTTTTTATTTTGTAGTATTTTGCATCTAAGTATTTTGTAGGATACCCCTCTACTGGAATTATTGTTTTATTTATTTTTCTCATGATTAGACTGGGGTTACGAGTTTTGGGAAGAAGACCATAATGGTAAAGTGCCATTTTTACCACATTATGCCAAGAGTACATGATATCAACATGCTTTCTCTCTCATTGATACTGAGCTTGATCACCTGGCTGACATAGTGTTATGTCAGACATAGTGTTATGTTTCTCCACTGTAAATTACTTTTTTCTCTCCCTTTCCTTCCCTGCTGTACTTTTGATAGGAAATCCCCATATATAGTTCATATTCAAGGAATGGGGATTATGCTCCCCATCTTTGAGAATGGAATATCTACATTAATTATTTGGAATTCTTCTCCAAGGGAGATTTAGCTCCTTTCTCCCATTTATGTATTTATTCAGTCATTTATTTATATCAGTATAGAGTCACAGGTACCTTCTGCATTCAGTCTATTGTGATATGTTGCTTTGGTTGAAATGTATAAAGAAAATGAAGCTTCACGCAGACAAAAAGTTGAAAAAAGGAAGAGTATTAATAGCCTTTCAGCTAATTGTGGACTTTTTTTTTGGATACAACTATAAAACTCAACAAGTAGTTACTCCTTCCAGGTCAGTTGTAGTGTGAAATTTGAACACATATCTGTGAGTTTTTTAACACTCTGTTACAGAAAATCTATTGCACATTGAATAGGTGTTTTATGATTTTATAAATATGCATTGGCCACTTGGAAAATATTGGTTCAATGAATCATGCAGATTTTCCAGATATTGACACAATTCATCATACAATATTAAAAAATCACATTTGTTAATATTGCTACCCATTTCCTTGAAAAGTGACTAATTATTGAGAAGCTATCAGGCTTACCAGAGCACATGTAAAGTTTACAAATTTCCAATTTTAACTTGGTAGTGTGAATTTTATCATTAGCAACAAATGCTGTCAATATTGAACTTCAGGTGGTAGGCTCACTTTGTTTTTTTTTTTTTTTGTTTTTTTTTTTTTTTTTTTTCAAGAAAATGTGTGTTAAACACCCAAGTCTAAAAATACTATAATTTTTATTAGTACTTTTAAGTAAAAATAGTTTTCCATGAAAAAAATTAGCTGGTTTGGCCTGTAATTCAAACAGTCTCACTAGTGCTTTTGCTTGAGACAGCCATTGTACTGTGGTAACCATTTATATTGCTTTATTAAGGATATTCTTAAGTGAAATTGATGGTGAAAAATATACTGGTACTATACTAGAAAATTTACTGGTAGCTTGGTGCCATCCCTTTGATTCATGCTAAGACATACTGACTTTTACTCACCAATGCTTTTGTACCATCAGTTAAAGTCATTCTAGAAAAAAAAAGAGAGCAAATAATGTCTTTTTTTTATTCATTAAATTTTTAACATTTATTCATTTTTGATAGAGACAGAGTGGGAGCAGGGGAGGGGCAGAGAGAGGGGGAGACACAGAATCCAAAGCAGGCTCTGGGCTTTGAGCTGTCAACACAGAGCCTAACATGGGGCTTGAACCCACAGACCATGAGATCATGACCTGAGCTGAAGGCAGATGCTCAACTGGCTGGGCCACGCAGGCGCCCCAACTCCTTAAATCCTTTAAAACTCCATTGAAAAGCATTGTAGAATATATAAGTAAATATTCTATATCAATAAATAGATATAATAAGATTAACTGTAAGATTCAATGGAATAATGCCAACGTTATAAAAATTCACATACATATTCAACACAACTTGAAAATAAAGCTCCATGGGTGCTCGGGTGGCTCAGTCAGTTAAGTGTCATCTTTTGGTTTCGGCTCAGGTCATGATCTCAGGGTTCATGAGGTACAGCCCCACTTCAAGCTCATGCCGATGGCACGAAGCATGCTTGGGATTCTCTCTCTCCCTCTCTCTCTCTCTGCCCTTCACATGCTTGCACCCTTCTTTCTCTCAAAACAAATAAACTTAAAAAAAAAAGGAAAGAAAACGCCAGTATGGGGAACTCTAAACTGACTCTAAAATTTAAGCCATGAAGTGTCTGAAAAAGAATGGGTAAGTGTATGCACTTCATCTACAAGATACTTAAAAATCTCTAAATTAAAAAGTGTACTTGCAGAGGTGCCTGGGTAGCTCAATCGGTTAAGCGGCCGACCAAGAGCAAATAATGTCTTAGTATTACTATTAAAATAATTTGACCTAGCATATTCTCTGAAAGGATTTGGGGACCCCAAGGGCTCATAGATCACACTTTGCTAATCACAGACTCAAAGACATCATAGAGATCCTCTAGACCAATGCCTTGAAGCACCTCCAGGGGGTGTGTGTGTGTGTGTGTGTGTGTGTGTGTGTGTGTGTGTGTGTGTGTGTGTAGGGATGGATATATATATGTATGTGTGTGTGTGTGTGTGTGTGTGTGTATATATATATATATATATATCCATCCTAATATCGGTGTACTTCGTTAATACTCCAAAAACAGGTGTCTAGCAAATAACTCATCTAGCTGTGATTCTTGAGTATTGCCTTTTTACATAGACAGTGTATGTCAAGGGAGATTGAGAGACACAATATAATGTAACTATATAATTTGTCTTTCTTCTTTCCAAAGCAACTATACTTCCCACTTAGTGATTATGTCCCTGCAATAGTCATATCTAGCTAAGGGAGCAAGTTAGGACAAACAGTAGAATAATGAGATGGTATTCTTCATTTCTACAGGCAAGTAGCAATATTAGTATACTGATTTGATTTTCAATTCAAGGATTTATTCCTTGTAAGTGTTTTCTAGTGCAATAGACTGAAATATTTACAGTATTAGATTATAATCTCAAACATACATACAGTACAAAGAAAAGGAGCAAGAAACCAAAATTATTTACATTGTGGTAAACATCTAGATGGCATACAGTTGAAATGAAATGACTCAATTATTTCTCCATGTGATATTCATTTAGCCTCTTCAAAAAAGTTATTAACTGGATCTGTTAATTTCATTTTTCAGATAAATCAGTTACCTTTTTTTTTCTTAATATTACTGTGGTTAAAAATTCCCATACTGAGAAGACAAAAATGATCAAGAGGGAAGACATGAGGAATAAGAACCATTTAAATGAGAATTAAAACTAGCCATATGAAATAATGATACCATAAAGAACAATATCAAAAACCCAGAATAAATAAATATGAATTTCTAAATTACTTTCGTTTATTATACAAGCAGACAGTTTCAGTATTTTCTGATTGGCTTTGTTTTCTTAAATTCTATTTCCAGTGTCCATTAATCCATTCTAAAACTAATAATTTACCCTGTTCACTTTTCAGATAATTTAAGTATTTCCTATCAGAATAACTTGGTATCATGAATTGACATTTTGAACACAGTTTTAAATGATAGTCACTGGAAAACAAATTCAGATGAATCCTAATTGTGGTCTTTACAACATCACTAAGCAGTGATGCTGCTGGCTTTCTCAGGCCAGGTGAGAGTTGTAGATGATTCCAGAAGATTATAATGCTACTAGAAGCTATTTCTAAGTATCTTTCAAAATCCTTTCCGTCTAGATGTCCACCTCAGATAAAGATAAATCCCTAGTGTGGAGTATTAACTCATTCATGAAAAGAAACATAGTAACAACCAATTAAGTGCTTTCATGAATAGTTTAGTCTAAAAGCAGTGATTTTTGTTGATGATCTCTCAGTGAAAAAATGATTTTAAGGATTCTGGGAAGGTCCTTCACAAGATACTTTTCCCTCTTAGCTAAATGATATCTAAAGTTCCACAAGTAGAGATTAATTTCTTGTGCTTAAGACTATGTCCCCTGTTAAATTACAGTAATTTCTCGATAAAGGCCACATGCTTATCTGCACATCAACTCCGCGAGCTAGATGCTATCACTATTCCCATTTTATAGATGTGGTCACACAGCTTAATGACTGCTAGTGCTGGGATTCAAACACAAATGCATCTGAACTCCAAAGCCCAGATTGTTAATCACCACTTCTGTTCTTCCACTGACTCCTGGTATGCTATTCTCCTGGGTTTTCCTTCCACCTGTTGGCTCCTTCTTGATCTCCCTGATTCTTTTTTCTTATACTTATGCCTTATATATAGAAAATCCTCTTCTCGGGGCGCCTGGGTGGCTCAGTCAGTTAAGCGTCTGACTTCAGCTCAGGTCATGATCTCACGGTTTGTGGGTTTGAGCCCCATGTCAGGCTCTGTGCTGACAACTCAGAGCCTGCAGCCTGCTTCGGATTCCGTGTCTCCCTCTCTCTCTGCCCCTCCCCCACTCATGTTCTGTCTCTCTGTCTCTCTGGAATATAAGTAAACATTAAAAAAAAAAACCCTCTTCTCATTGTATACATTGTCCTTAATTACATCTACTCAAGCATTTGTGTACCATTTACTCCAGAATTCGTATAACTGGACCAGATCTTACTCTGGAGCCTGTATACCCAGTGTACTTGCCCTACTTAAATTTCTCACTTGTCTTCTGTCTTTATTCCCTATCTCAATGAATACTATTACTGTGCATATGGTTGCCCAAGTCAAAAACAGAAATCACTCTTGACTCCTCCCTCTTTCCCCTGCCACCTGAGTGACCTTTTAAGAAACTAATCACATATAAGATGCTTAAACCTTTTGAGTGGCTCCCATAGGCTTTTGTATAAAACTCAAGTGAAAGGTTCTCCATGGCATGGCTTCTCCTGCCTCTAATACCTCTTTCTTCATCCTTTGTGTCCTCTCACATTGCATTTGTTTAAAATCTTGTCTCAGCTGTCCTATGGGGAGTTAAAAGTAGGCTTGGTCTTGGAGGCATCAGGCCAAAGTGTCAACAGGGAAACAACACTCCTTCTGAGACTGCGATGGTGGCAGCATCCCTAATTAGCCAGAGATCCCCTTTGGGTAAGGTGACTTTGCCAGGGAGATTTGGGACTATGAGGCCTAAGCCTTTATGACTATTCTCACCCCACTGCTGAACCTAGAGATGTAGGTTTAATTTTTATTAAGGAAAATATATTTTTTGTAAGCTTACTAGGCTCTCTGTTTATTAATCCTCCTAATGGCTTCTCAAGTGACCTTTCTAAAGTGCAGTAATCATGTCTCTGTTCTTTAAGGCCCTGTTAATTTTGAACATTTTATATGTTTTTACATTTAACATTTTAACAAATAAATTTTAACATTTTAGGTATTTTTGTTACTTTTAAACGTGGTGTGGGTGTGAGATTTGGCTTTTGCCAGTTTAAATTTTTTTTTTTTTCAACGTTTATTTATTTTTGGGACAGAGAGAGACAGAGCATGAACGGGCGAGGGGCAGAGAGAGAGGGAGACACAGAATCGGAAACAGGCTCCAGGCTCTGAGCCATCAGCCCAGAGCCCGACGCGGGGCTCGAACTCACGGACCGTGAGATCGTGACCTGGTTGAAGTCGGACGCTTAACCGACTGCGCCACCCAGGCGCCCCTGGCTTTTGCCAGTTTAATTGTATTTCTCATATTTCTGTGTTCAGCTTTCAAAGAATTATTTCCTCTAGGAAATTTTTTTTTTATGTAAACTCTACCCCCAACATGCAGCTTGAACTCACAACCCCATGATCAAGAGTTGCATGCTCTACCAACTGAGCCAGCCAGGCACCTCTCTCTAGGAATTTATGACTAAGGTGTTCATTTGCTGGGCATATGAAATATTGGCTCATCTATATAGCTATCTATAAAAAGTATAAACGTTATTTTGGCTTCATATAATTATTTAAAAATTATAAAAGACATTTAAAAACGTTATTGTTAGACATTTAGTTACTTCACCAATTCTTGAGATGTTTCATTCTAAAACCATTTCTGTACTCAGTGGAGGTTATATCTCTGAAACTTTTAAAATGCTTATACGTACATCTACCACCAGCCTAGAATGAAGCCATTCCTTCTGTTTTCCAGGGACACCAGAAATAGTACCATTAAGTTTTCAACATATTTTTATGTTAGCAGAAATGAGTAAGATATTTAGGTCATATTCTTTGCTATTCTTTATAAAGAAACAGTGATAAAAATCTTTTTCCTCAAGGAAAAAAATAGACCAATTAAATCTTGACATGATTTAGAAACCACGTGGATTCTCTATAACATATGCCTTGGGGAAATTACAGTCTATTTTAATTGAGCTCTTAAGCTATTCACTTTTATTATAGGTGATGCAAAAACTTTCTGGATGGAGCTGGAAGATGATGGAAAAGTGGACTCCATCTTTGAACAAGTGCAAAATGTGTTACAATCACTGAAACAAAAGATTAAAGATGGGTCTGCCACAAATAAAGGTATGAAGCACAAAAAACTTTTAATACATTTAATGTTAAATGTTACCCACTGGCAGTATAATACAGTGCTGTTTCCACTATGTTTCTTTTGTTATCTAAGAGCCTATCAGTTCTGTTTGCTTTGTGTGTGTTTGTACTCTGCTTCGACAAAAACACGCTTTTGCCATATGCCATAGACATTTTGTAAAAGTGGGTGAAAATGATTACTTTGAATGTTAGCTACTGAGTTTATCTCTTTTTCTGTCAGGCTCCCTTGTTTTCCCCACATTTTATCTTTGCTTTCTCTTTATATCTCTTTTTGAGGGGTGATGGGTATTGCAAAAGTAATATCTGCTCATTGTACAACGTTTAGTACCAGTAGAAAAATATAAGAAAAATTATCCACCACCCCGTTACTCAGAGACACCTAATGTTTTTTAAGAATGCGAAAGTACATGTAACGATATTTTGCCTGCTTTAATCAGAACTTGCCTTCTATTTCAGCAGTCAGTTCCATCAGCCAAGTTTGTATTTTTTCTGTTTCTTTGTTTTCAACCCTGGTTGGTCGTAGAACAGAAGACTTTTAGGTAGAAATTTACTTCTTTCCTTCAGGACATAAGATATTCAAGCAAATTTTCATTTGGACTCTTCTTAATACTTTGTGGATGTTTTTATGACATTAATCTTTTGTTTGCTTGTCCAAACAGTAGCGCTGTTTTTCATTTTAATGTTCCTTCTCATTCCTTCATGAGTCAGATATATCTAGTTTTGAATCCAGTTCTAACAACTCCTAGCTGAATGACCTGGAATAAATAGTTTAACTCCTAAGCTTCAATTTCTGTTTCTAATGCAGGTAATCATAATCGCTCAGAGGAGTTAATGAAGATTAAGATAAAGTACATAAATTATTTAGCACAGTAGCTGGCACAATGAAAATGATGCTGCTGCTGCTGGTTTTCATGCATTTTTCCTTTCCTTAACAGAATACATCCAAGCAATGATTCTAGTGAATGAAGCAACCATAAGTAACAATTCAACATTGATAAAGGGTATGTGCATTAATAATCCCAATTTTGAGTATTCTGTTATTTTCTTGACTTGATGCAGGCTTAATTGAGTTCAGATTATGTGAGATTACCTAAAGATAATTTAATATAAAATGTAAGACCTGTACTGGTAAATTATATAAATCAGTGTCCCTATTAAATAAAAAGTCCTACCCATCTAGCGATAGGAAATGCACACTCTTCTAAGCCTCTTAGGAAATGAACAAATGTGTCTCTTCTTCAAAAAATTCTAAGACCCCAGACTACTGTAAACCCACCTTGTGTGAAAAACAATACTAGAAAGGTATATTCTGGCATAGATAGTGTAAAATTTTTTTATTTCTAGATTATTAGACCATTAGTCTTGCAGACTCTAAACAAATTAGGTTTCGGAGGAATTGATCAAAGATACTGTACCAGAACTAGGAAAATAAAATTAAAAAGTTGTTTTATCAGAATCACTCTCCTATAAATCTTAGTCTATCTCAAATTTCCTAAAATATTGAGAAGGTACTTTACTGGATTTTAATGCTGCTAAATATTCTTAACAAATTATAATAATTTTAACTTACATAATTTGGGGTCTTAAGGTTTTAAATCTCTGAAAATATAGCCTAGCATCATGAGTCTATTTTAAAGAAACCTTTTTCTTATTCAAAAGTATTCTCAATTTCAGTAGCTAATGTATAGTTTTAGAAAAGTAGTTTCTTTTTTTTTTTATGTTTATTTATTTTTGAGACAGAGAGAGACAGAGCATGAACGGGGGAGGGTCAGAGAGAGAGGGAGACACAGAATCTGAAGCAGGCTCCAGGCTCTGAGCTGTCAGCACAGAGCCCAACGCGAGGCTCGAACCCAAGAACCACGAGATCATGACCTGAGCTGAAGTCGGACGCTTAACCGACTGAGCCACCCAGGCGCCCCAAGAGTAGTTTCTTTAAGAAAACAACCTTACTCAGTATCTTTCAGTAGCACTTGGAATCAACATACTTGAGAGATCACACTAGTTTTGCAAGAAGAGGCTTTTAAATGCAGGAGGTGGAAAGAGGAACTAATTCTAAAACAATTTATTTCTCGCTAACAAAGTAAATTGGGTTTTGGTTTTTTTGTGATAATTTTATCAATAGAAATATTGAATATTACAATTTTTATTTTTATATAGTTCCTCTGAAATGTAATGAATTTATCAAAAGTATATATTTGCCAGTGGTATAGAGCAATATTTGTAAGTAGGGAATTGGGGAGTTATGTAATTGACATTGTTGGCAAAACAAAGATTAAAAACTTTCTAGTAATAAAGTTTCATGTTAGTATTTACTTTTTAAAAAACATTGAAACGGGGAAAGACAAAAGGACTTCATGTTAAGGTCAAAACAAGGTATCCCATATCCAACTTGAGTCCTAAACCACTGATTACCTTTATTTTCTTTGTGTCTAACTGTAAATATGTGCTATGTCCCCAAACAAAGGATTGGATACTGTTTTCTTGACAGGAGTTATTATTTCCCCTTTCCTCCCTTATCTGATGATTAATTTTAAAATCTCCACGTTTGGGGGCTCCTGGGTGGCTTAGTCGGTTAAACATCTGATTTTGGCTCAGGTCATGATCTCATGGTTCTTGAGTTCAAGCCTCGCATCAGGTTCTCTGCTGTTAACACAGAGCCTGCTTCAGATTCTCTGTCCCCATCTCTCTCTGCCCCTCCTTGCTGGTTTGTTCTCTCTCTCTCTCTCAAAATAAATAAAATCTCCATGTTTCAGTAAGTTTTATTTTTAATTATGTTTATATACATTTATTCTATTCATATTTGTTAGTATGGATTTTTATGATTTATGCAAAGAAATTAGTTGGGAAAAATCAGAAATGCTTAATTTGTAAAACTTAATTTTAATCAGGTATTATAGCTCTTTTCAACTATCAGATTTTAAACCTTTCTTTATCTTGATAATTAAAGAGGGATAATTGTTTTCCAGATAGCCAGGTAGTAGCCTCATGTTATAACTTAAACTATTCTTTTATTTACTTAAAGTTTTTTCCTTTTTTTTTTTTTTAATGTTTGTTTATTTTGAGAGAGAGTGTGAGCAAGGAAGAGGCAGAGGGAGAGTGAGAGAGGGAGAATCCCAAGGAGGCTCCCTGCTGCCAGCACAAAGCCCTATGAGGGACTTGAGCCCATGAACTGTGAATTCATGACCTGAGCTGAAACCAAGAGTTGGACACTTTACCAACTGAGTCACCCAGGTGCCCCAAACTTTTTCTTCTTAATAAGATTGATCTGCAGTAAAAGACCAATGTAAGTTAATAACCTGAAGCAAGATGAGAATCCCTTTTTTTCTTAAAGGTCCTCAATGCATAGGAAAAAACATGTTTAAAAAATATCTTTAAACCAAACATAGAATATTCTACATAATCATTTTTCAAAATAAGAACAGGGAATCCGTAACTTTTTTCACACAGCTTACTTCTATTATTGTAGTCATGTTAGAGAGTAAAAATAGATGAAGTAGAAAAAACACAAGATAGAGGATGAAATTAAATGCAGGAGCACCTGGGTGGCTCAGTTGGTTAAGCATCTGGTTTAAGCTCAGGTCCTGATCTTGCAGTTCATGGGCTCAAGCCCTGTGTTGGGCTCTGTGCTGACAGCTCTGAGCCTGGAACCTGAATCGGATTCTGTCTGTCTGTCTGTCTGTATGTCTCTCTCTCTCTCTCTCTCTCTCTCTCTCTCTCTCTCTCTGCCCCTCCCCCACTCACACTCTGTCTCAAAATGAGTAAATGTTAAAAAAAATTTTTTTTAAATAAAAAGAAATTAAGTGAAGAAAGATATAGGAAAGACTAAGTAATATGAAAAGACAAGTGGAAGTACAAAAAGAGGTACCCAAATACCCCACCCTCCAAAAATATAGATAGCAGTGGGAACAATGAGAAAGCAAAAGATAACATAAATTTTCCATTTTGTGACCTTTTGTAGTACGAGCTGTGTTATTTTTCTTTTTTTTTTTTTTTTTTTTTTTTTTTTAATTTTTTTTTTTTCAACATTTATTTATTTTTGGGACAGAGAGAGACAGAGCATGAACGGGGGAGGGGCAGAGAGAGAGGGAGACACAGAATCCGAAACAGGCTCCAGGCTCTGAGCTGTCAGCCCAGAGCCCGACGCGGGGCTCGAACTCACGGACCGCGAGATCGTGACCTGGCTGAAGTCGGACGCTTAACCGACTGCGCCACCCAGGCGCCCCTATTTTTCTATAAAATACAGGCAGAAATAAGGATACTTGATGTTTACCTTAAAGGTTGATTAAAATTCAAATAAAGTTCAGGGCAAACTAGATTTTCTCCAGTAGAAGTATCTTCTACCCTAAGTCTTTTACTTGATCATATCTTATTTTGTCAATATTTTTGAAAATATTCACACCTGATTTTTTAATTTAATCTTGATATTTTCATATGTTTGCAGATTTAAGGGCGCCATGTATCTCTAATCAATAAAGATATTATTTAGATATTAGAGTAAATGATTCTTAACTTGATATACTTAATACTTGTGTTTGTATTTTTTTCATGTAGATCATACATCGGTGAACCAGAATGAACAGGAAAACAAATCAGGTTCATTGCCTTCTACATCATATGAAGACTCCTTTCCAGAAGACTGTACATTTCTGTATGTATATAGGTTAAATTTTTTTTATGTTGTCAATGCTTTCATTTCCAGAAAGAGAATTATTCTTTCTAATCATTTGACATAAGAATAGATAAAATATATAAAAAAAATTTTTCCCATCAACTTGAAAAGTCATAAATTTTAGTATTTTATGTAGGATAAAGGTTCATGAGTCTCTTAACAAGGTATTTACTTGTTAACATCCCTAGGTAATCAAGTCTTTGAATAAAATTTAGCTTAAGATGTCTTTGTGTATAGGGCACGTGGGGGCTCAGTTGGTTGAGCATCTGACTCGAATCATCTCAGTTCACGTCTTGATCTCAGGATCAAGAGTTCAAGCCCCGTGTTGGACCTGAAGCCTACTTAAAAAAAAAAAAAAAGATGTCTTTGTGTATGTTATTAATATACTAAAAGCTACCAAGTTGGCAATTTTTTTAACTAAAAAATTATTTTTCCTGGAGTATTTTTTTTTTAAGGATTTTATTTTTAAGTAATCTCTACTCCCAATGTGGGGCTTAAACTCAGCCCGGAGATCAAAAGTCACATGCACTACTGCCTGAACCAGCAGTCCTAGATTATTTCTTTTAAAGTGGAGGGTAACAGTATTTTTTTTTAAGTTTATTTATTTTGAGAAAGAGAGGGATACATGAACCATGAAATCATGACCTGAGTTGAAATCAAGAGTCAGATGCTCAACCACCTGAGCCACCCAGGTGCCCCAAACAGTATTTCTTTCAGTACCAGTTCAGCTTTTCAAATACTTAAATGGCTCTAAATTACTTAGGAGAATAGGCTAAATTTTTCTGAGTGTTTCTTTCTCCTTTTACCATTTCAGTAAAGATTCCTTAGCATAAAGTAGAATCGTATGAAAGGAAATCTGACATTGTGACACATAATCTTTATTTTTAGGAGGTAACACCTATACTAAAACCTTTAAGAAGTAGTTTAAAGGAAGTTCCTGAAAGTATTTTGTGCTACACCAGGGAACAATTTCTTTTTTTTTTTTAATTTTTTTTTTTTCAACGTTTATTTATTTTTGGGACAGAGAGAGACAGAGCATGAACAGGGGAGGGGCAGAGAGAGAGGGAGACACAGAATCGGAAACAGGCTCCAGGCTCCGAGCCATCAGCCCAGAGCCTGACGCGGGGCTCGAACTCACGGATCACGAGATCGTGACCTGGCTGAAGTCGGACGCTTAACCGACTGCGCCACCCAGGCGCCCCACCAGGGAACAATTTCAAAAACAAAAGTGTCTTTATAAAGAAAGTTCTTAAGTTAATTGCCTTATTTTGTTTGTCTTTTCAGCTACATATTAAATTGACAAAAAAAAAAAAATGTCAGTGTAGAATTTTTTTTTTTATGCTTATTTATTTTGAGAGGGAAAGACAGCATGAGCAGGGGAGGGGCAGAGAGGGAGGGAGTGAGGTAGAGAGAATTCCAAACAGGTTGCGATGCCAGCACGGAACCTGGTGCAGAGTTCGCTCTCACAAACCATGAGATCGTGACTTGAGTCAAAATCACAAGTTGGACACTTAACCAGCTGAGCCACCCAGGCTCCCCTAGAATTCTTTTTGTTGTTTTTTTAGGGTTTATGAGTGTTACAGATTGACTATTTTGCATATGATTTGCATTTGCAAATACTAGAGATGTCATTACAGTTTGATACTTATTTTATTTTATTTTTTTAATTTTTTAATGTTTATTTATTTTTGACAGAGACAGAGATAGAATGTGAGTGAGTTAGGGGCAGAGAGAGAGCGAGACACAGGATCCAAAGCAGGTTCCAAGCTCCGAGCTGTCAGCACAGAGCCTGATGCGGGGCTCGAACTCATGAGCTGTGAGATCATGACCCGAGCTAAAGTCGGATGCTCAATGACTGAGCCACCCAGGCGCCCCGTTTGATACTTATTTTAAAATACTCTCAGAGGGGGTGCCTGGGTGACTCGGTCGGTTAAGCGTCCGACTTCAGCTTAGGTCACGATCTCGCAGTCTGTGAGTTCGAGCCCTGCGTCGGGCTCTGGGCTGATGGCTCAGAGCCTGGAGCCTGCTTCCGATTCTGTGTCCCTCTCTCTCTGCCCTTCCCCCGTTCATGCTCTGTCTCTCTCTGTCTCAAAAATAAATAAACGTTAAAAAAAATTAAAAAAAAAAATACTCTCAGAGAAAGCCAGAAATTCTGGTCTTCTGATCTACAAAATTTCATTACCTTGTAAAAACAAGTTCAATCACTTTAAATCACTAAAATACAAGATTCTTTTTCATATAAATTACCACCAAAACTCTCTCATTTTCTATTTATTTCATTAAAATTTTTATTTCAAACATAAATGCAAGAGTTGGTTTATTCTTTTATTTATTTATTTTGTTTAAGTTTATTTATTTAGAGAGAGAGCAAGAGCAAGTGCAAGTGGGGGCAGGGGCAGGGAGAGAGAGAGAGAGAGGGAGAATCCTAAGCAGGCTCCTCTAGGTCAGTGCAAAGCCCATTGAGAGGCTCTAATTCACGAAACTGAGATCATGACCTGAGCCAAAATCAAGAGTCAACCTATAGGAAAAAAAAAAACACATTGGTAGAAGAATTAACAATTGCATCAAGAGACCAAATAAGCATAGAAAAAAATAACATTTTTATGTATTTGTAAGAATGTGGGGTATTGTTAAGTCAGTAAGTCAGAAGTCATCCAGTAAAAGAAAGACTTGTTATTCAGTAAATGACTCTGGAACAATTGGATATTATTTAGAAAATTTAAGTTAGATCTTCATGGCACATCAGAATAAATTCCAGATGAAACTGGGCTCCCAATTCATGGAAAAATTAATTAATTAAAAATTAGAATCCTAAAAAATAATCATAGTAATAATAAAGATTAGATGTCTTCCCATGACATTATGTATCACCAATTTACTCATTACATTATTTACACTTTATTATATATACTTAGTTCTTTGTCTAGAATGTAAACTCCTTGAGATCACAGAGCTTTTCATCATTACTTCTGTAGCATCTGGTGCATAGCAGGCACTCAAAAAATCTGATGGAAGAATGAATAAGTGAATGAACAAACAAACCCCTGATAGGAAATTGGAGAAAGCATATGAACAGACAGTTAACCATAAGGGAAAAACCAGTAAACATGAAATTATGTTCAATCTCTCTATTCCTAGAGAAAAACATTAAGGAGGTAATAAAGTACTGTTTTTCATTTATCAAATCGGTTAAAATTTTTAGAATAATCAATTGATCAACACTCATACTGTATAAATTGATCCGGCCTTTTTGAGAATCGGTTTGGTTAGCCTGTATTGGTTAAAATGTGTGTACCTCCTAGTGCCATGATTGTGGTCTCTAAATGTTATTGCTCATTAAGTGGAACCATAGTCCTTTGGAGAAATGGCTAACTCCAGACCTGGGGCATCTTGTGACAGAAAGCAAGAAGGCTATCAAAGACTACCAAGTGTGTTAGAAAGATAGGAGCAAACTTGAAAGAGCTCCCACTGACCAAAAAATGGCACAATTTGGATATCAAAAGGAATAATCACTGTGATTGATTTAAACACATTAAATACTTAAAAACCCATTTTAAATTTTAAAAATAACATTTTAAAAGTCACTGGGGGTGCCTGGGTGGCTCAGTTGGTTAAATGTTTGACTTCCGGCTCAGGTCATGGTCTCACAGTTCATGAGTTCAAGCCCCACGTTGGACTCTGTGCTGGCAGCGTGAAGCCTGGCGCTTGCTTCGGATTCTGTCTCCCTCTGTCTCTGCCCTTCACCTGCTCACGCTCTCTCTTTCTCTCTCTCAAAAGTAAATAAACATTAAACAAAATTTAAAAATCAGTCACTTTGGTAGTTGCTAGGATACAACTCACCATTCTGAGCACTAGTAATTAAAGAGAAAGAATCAAGCATTTATCCTGCCTTTCCTATATTAACTGTATTTCAGATAACCCAAGAGTTGATGAGGAAAATTTCCTCTTTATCAAAGGATTCCAGCCAAAAACTGCAGTAGAAATGGTAGAATTAGAAGATTGTTATTTTTACAACTTCCCCCTCTTTCCCAAAGAAACAGTGACCTTAGGCCAGTGCTGTTAAACTAATTGTGGTAAGAACAGGTGTTTTGTTTTGTTTTAAACTTCAAATTTATTGAGGATGAATACTCATAAAATACAATGAAATGTTGCAGCAGTGTTAAATTGCTGTAAAAGTTCCTAAACTTTTACAACTTTATATTTTTGTGCTTATGAATTGGTAGCCAACCACTGTGGGATGGCACCACCATACCTTGAGTAGCATTGACCTGGATAATGTTAATGAGTGAATAACTAAACTATTAAGTGAAAGATTTATAGCACTGTCCTCCCTGCCCCCCACCGCCTAAATTGAACTTGAATCTAATCAAGCTTCTAAAACTGACTACTGATTTACCAAATAGAGGGATAGAGGGATAAGTTAAATGACACCACCACAAGGGAAGCATCAACCAAATTCTAGAATGTGGGAAATGCTACAGGACAAATGACACAGTTATTCAACTGCAACAAATAAATGTCATAAAATGAAGAGAGAGGGGCACTGCTATAAGATTAGAGACAAAAAGACATCTGAATCAAATCCAACGTGTGGGACTTGTTTGAGTTCTGATTCAGATTTTAAGATAATCACTGATATGTGAAGATGGGTCAGTGGGATTGTAGGTTCTTTTAAAAACCTTACTTGAAAAAAAATTTTGTTTTTAATGTTTATTTTTGAGAGAGAGAGAGAGAGTGTGAGCGGGCAAGAAGTAGAGACAGCTCTCCAGGCCCTGAGCTGTCAGCACAGAGCCCAATGCAGGGCTTGAACCCACGAACTGTAAGAACATGACCTGAGCTGAAGTCGGATGTTTAACCGACTGAGCCACCCAGATGCCCCTAAAAACCTTATTTATTAGACATACATACTGAATTATTTCAGGTAAAAGATGTAATGTCTAGGATTTGCTTTAGAATACCCCATGTTTTAGTGTGGGGCAAGAGGGGGGGAAATAGAAGTAAAATAGGCAACATGTTGATAACTACTGAAGTTTGGTAACAAGTGTCAAAGATAAACAAAACCAGACATTGAAGTGATGAAAACATTTTATGCAGTAACTACTGATATTAAGGAAAAAAGCTGAGCTCTATTCCAGTTTATGCTGGGGTGACTAGTGTTTTAAAGGCAAATGAGGGAGTAGAGATAGAAGAAGAGAGGAACCCAAGTGAAAAATTACAAAGAGTCAGTGTGAATGTTTATGAGGCCAGCTATGTGTCCTAGCTGGGAATCATCAGTGTTAGGATCTCTCCTCCCACAGACTGGAAGACAGAGGCCTTACCCTTCCTGATGATTAACTTTCAAAGGAAGGCCTTTCAGGACCTTGAGAAAGGCACTCTTGAGTTGTAGGAGATAAATACACATCTTAGAGGAATGGAAGAAAGATTCACAATTGTAAGCCCTTTTTTAGTAACTGTTCTAAGGAAGGAAGGTCAGGAGCTTATCTTCAGGTTTTGGCTACAAGAAACCATGAACTGTCTTGACAGCCTTGAGCTTTCTTAGGCAGGCATGTTAGTGGGGGGGCTTGGGTCATCCCAGAGACTTGGTCTTATGCTGCTAGAAGCCTTGCTGGAGTTTTGTTGTGGTAGTGCACAGGTTTAGATGGAGGCATCATGTGCTAAGAGTTCTACAGTTCTTACAAGTATATGGGGATCCAATATATCAGGTTTGTGTTGTTGTTGTTGTTTTTAATTTTTAATGTTTATTTTTGAGAGAGAGAGAGAGACAGAGTGCAAGTGGGGGAGGGGCAGAGAGAGAGAGGGAGACACAGAATGTGAAGCAGGCTCCAGGCTCTGAGCTGTCAGCACAGAGCCTGACTCAGGGCTCAAATTCATGGACTGCGAGATCATGACCTGAGCCAAAGTCAGAAGCTTAACTGACGTGCCACCCAGGTTCCCCCAATGTATCAGGTTTTTTAATGAGAAAATACACAGTTATGTAAGTTTGCAAGTTTTATTAATAAGAGGTTATTTTAAAATGTGTATTCTAGTTACCTAGTAACTCTTCTTAAAGAAATGTACCCTAAGGTAATAATCAGGAATTTGGTCAAGGATTTATGTATGAGGATGTTGATCAAAGTAGTAACATACAGGAAAATTGGAAACAAATGTTTTTTACATTAAAAGGTTTATATTAAATATATTCTAGCACATCCTTTCATCTATTAGATTGTCAAAAATCCCAAAGCATCAAGAGCCATTGTCTGATAAGGCTCTGCAAAAGCAGGTACTCTCATAAATTGCTCAAAGGGCTGACCCCATGGAGAACAATTAGGCAATCTTTACAAATTACTAATTCATTTACCCTGTGACCTAGTACTGCCCCTTCTGGAAATGTATTCCGAAGTGATAATCTTTACATGTATGAAATTGTTATGCACAAGGTTATTCACCGCATAATGATTTGTAATAGCAAAAGATTGGAAACAACAGAAGACTAGTTAAATAACTTGTGGAATTTATGCAAAGGATTGCTATATAGCTAGAAAGGGGATGGGGAACTTCATATCTCTGCTTTCAGTAAGTAGCCATTAGTTACATGTGCCTATTTAAATTTGAATTATTTGAATTAAAATTAAATTTGAATTGATCAAAATCAAAAAAAATTTTTTCTGGTCATGCTAGCCACATTTAAAAGTGCTGAATAATTCACCACATGTGGCTAGTGGGGCTCCCAAATTGAACAGCACAGATATGAAACATTTCCATCAATGCAGAAAGTTTTATTGGATAGTGCTGCTTTATATGGTAATTGTAAAAATATCTCTAAAATACCTATATAACTTTTATAATAAATAACAGATACCTAAAGATAGAAAATACTATGTAAAGTAAAACTTAGTTTCTTCAGGTATCTGAAGAAAGATTAAAACCCAAGTTCCATATACATGGAGTCTTTTCACAGATTTTTTTTCTTAAATTCAGTAACCTCTCCATTTTCTCATGTCAGTTGATTATTTTAAAATATGTCAGTATGGTGCTAGGTGTAATACATATTACAGAAAAAAACTGGTACAATTGTTGAAGGATTCCTGATGAATTTGTAATTTTTTTAGCTAGCCTTTACCGGTTTTCTTACAAGCGAACCCAAGCATGCCTGAAGTAACATTCCTCAAAGTGCATCCTCTAAATAAACTCTAAATTTGATAGGTACTGTAGCACGGAGTTACACCTGTAATCAAACTTTCTGGAATATTCTGAAATTAGGTTATTGTATAATAGGAAAGATACTTGGTGTTTGTTCTGATCCTGTGTAGCCTCTAAAACCTTTGGAGTCGGCTGAAGAATGAATGTCTTTGGCATGCTAATGAAATGACTCTTAACGAGGGGCTCCTGAGTAGCCTCAGGGTGGGGGCTAGTCAACCAAAGACTAAACATTATGATTAGAAGCTGGAAACCTTCAGTCCTACCTCCCAACCTCCAGGGAGGGGTGAAGGGTTGGAGGTTGAGATAATCTCCATTGGCAAATGATTTGATCAGTCATGCTTACATAATAAAGTCTCCATAAAAACCTCTAAATGGACAGGGTTCTGGAAGTTTTCCTGGTTGGTAAATGCTTTGAGGTGCTGGGAGGGTGGTGCACACAGAGAGGGTAGGAACACTCCGTGCCTGTTCCCACTTACCTTGCCTCATGCACTTCTTACATTTGGCTGTCCCTGAGTTGTATCTTATTATAAACTGGTAATAGTAATTAAAGTGAGTCTTTCTAGCAAATTATCAAACTTGAGGAAAGCATGTGGAAACCCCTGGGTTGGTCAAAAGTTTGAGTGGCCTGGAACTTGTGTTTCACATCTGAAGTGGGGACAGTCTTGTGGGACTGAGCTCTTTAACACCTGGGAGCTGATGCTGCCTCCAAGTAGATAGATAGTGTCAGAATTGGACCAAATTGTTAGACACCCAGTTGAAGAGGTAGACACCATGTATTTGGTGTCCAAAGGAAAAAAAATCCCTAAGGTATAACTTCTATATGGCTACAGAACATAATAAGTAAAATGTGTATTTCAGAGTCTGGCTTATTGTATTATGTCTAAAAAGAAGATAATAGGAACTAATTGCACCTTAGTGTACAATGTTTTTTAAAAATGGGGAATTGTGCTATATATTTGAGATACTAATGAATAATTAATTTTAAACAGATCTACAAAAAATAAGGAAATTCCTCCTTTGGAAAATAAAGTTGCATACATTACAGAAAAGAAATCATCTCTGAATTTACGTTACCAAAGTCATGACTGCTCTAGAACTTGTCTGATGAAAATGCCACTAACCTTCAAGGGAGAAAACCCTCTGCAGCTACCAATCAAATGCCACTTCCAAAGACGACACGCAAAGACAAACTCTCATTCTTCAGCACTCCACGTGAGTTATAGAACCCCTTGTGGAAGGAGTCTACGAAACGTGGAGGAAGTTTTTCGTTACCTGCTTGAGACAGAATGTAACTTTTTATTTACAGATAACTTTTCTTTCAATACCTATGTTCAGTTGACTCGGAATTACCCAAAACAAGAAGAAATTGTTTCTGATGTGGATATTAGCAATGGAGTGGAATCGGTACCCATTTCTTTCTGTAATGAAATTGACAATAGAAAGCTTCCACAGTTTAAGTACAGAAGGACTATGTGGCCACGAGCATATTATCTAAACAGCTTTTCCAACATGTTTACTGATTCATGTGACTGTTCTGAGGGCTGCATAGACATGTGAGTAGAGAAACATGGCATTTCCAAACATCTTCTGAATGTAGGGTACTTGTCAAGAAGTCCTGCTGTGTATCAGTTTGTCTGTCTGTCTAAACTCTGTTTACCAAGAATCTAAAATGGAAAGATACACTCTCACCAGCAATAGAAAAGAAAACTGCTTGCCAAATACAATAGTAAATTAAAAATTCTTTCTCCCAAGGATGAGTATTTCCTGTAATCTAGTACCACAATCATTATAGCAACAAGTCCAGCTAATGCCATGTAACAATGCCATACACTGTGACGAGCACTTTACATACACTTTTTTATTTAATCCTCACACACCTTCTGAGGTAGGTAATGTTACTTCTGTGTTACAAATGAGGAAGTTGAGAAGCCAATTTTAAGATCATAGTGCAAACAAATTGAAAAGCCAGGATTTGAACCCATACTGTGAATCATTATGTTATATGTCTTATTTTACTTTTACAGATACTTCTTTGCTGCTTTTTTATAAACACTTATTTTTTTATTAAAAATTTTTTTTTTTTTACATTTTACTTATTTTTGAGAGAGAGAGAGACAGAGCACAAGTGGGGGAGGGACAGAGAGAGGGAGACAAAGAATCCGAAGCAGGCTCCAGGCTCCCAGCTGTCAGCACAGAGCCCGATGTGGGGCTCAAACCCACAAACCATGAGATCATGACCCGAGCCAAAGTCATTTGCCCAACCGACTGAGCCACCCAGGCGCCCCTTATAAATAGTTATAATTAGTATTCTCATAACATTGGCATTCCATTAAAAAATTAAAACCTATTCCAATATATTAGGAATTTGAAAATTTTGTTTTAAAGGTATGTAAGATACATGTATTTGTAGGTAGGCATATATAGTTGCATTATACATATTTAATTTAATGCAAATTTAGCTACCTGTACTTGGCAAAAGAAGAAGAGAGAGAGAAATAATTTAAATAGTAAAGATAGTAGTTTCACCGTTTTCTCTGTTGAAGTGTGAGATGAGATACATGAATTTGCTGTTACCTCAGTTTGGCTCAGTTTTTTAGGCCTGCCATAGAGGCCTAAAGAGAAATCTCTTTAGAGAGAGAAATCTCTCACAGTGCCAGGTTTTATTTTGTTTAAAAATAAGTTGTTGTTTTTTTGTCTTAACATTGCCTCTAAGTATAATCTAACTACATGTGGCCAAGCCCCAATCTCTCAGTGCTGGAGAGAAAAAAAAAAACTATTGGACACTGTTTACCTAATGGTCAGTTTTTGAGATTTTTTATGGACACTAATCTTTATATAAAATGTGCCACCAGTATACATATTTGCATCTATTGGCCAGAAATTATAGGAGAAATCACAAAAGCAAAGGCTGAAACCCATTGGGATCTGGAAATGGACGCAAGCACTGTGGCCAGGGTTTCTAACTCTTACAGGAATGGGAATTAAACATGTCCCATGCATGGCATTGAGTGGGCACTGAGTTCTCCTAGGAATGGAAACAGGGACCTCTACAGGACTGGGAACAGGCTAATTATCTCACAAAGCCTGGAATGAGATTAACAATAACCGGTTGCAGAGCAATGAAACCCATAGTCATAGCCAGAGCAACAGGGAAAGGAGTCAATGTAAAGGAGTACCCAGGAGTAAACCTTATGGAAAGGTATGATTTCTTTTTTTAATTTTTTAATATTTATTTTTGAGAGAGCATGCGAGTAGAGGAAGGGAGGAGAGAGGGGAGACACAGAATCCAAAGCAGGCTCCAGGCTCTGAGCTGTCAGCACAGAGCCCAATGCAGGGCTTGAACTCACGAGCTGTGAGATCATGACCTGAGCCGAAGTCAGACGCTTAGCCGACTGAGCCATTCAGGTGCCCCAAGGTATGATTTCATACAGAGCATACAGAGATGTTTAGGACCATAAAGACAGTGTGAATCTCAACAAATGGGAGAATCCACACCTGAAGAATCAGAGATAAATGCAGAATCTGATTAAAAGAGACTTTAAAATAGGTATGTTTAAAATGTTCACAGAGGGGGGCGCGTGGGTGGCGCAGTCGGTTAAGCGTCCGACTTCAGCCAGGTCACGATCTCGCGGTCCGTGAGTTCGAGCCCCGCGTCAGGCTCTGGGCTGATGGCTCAGAGCCTGGAGCCTGTTTCCGATTCTGTGTCTCCCTCTCTCTCTGCCCCTCCCCCATTCATGCTCTGTCTCTCTCTGTCCCAAAAATAAATAAACGTTGAAAAAAAAAATTAAAAAAAATAAAATAAAATGTTCACAGAGATTAAAATGTTATTATCCTTCAAGAAAAGGAGATTAGGGGGAAAAAATATATATGTATATATATATATATATGTATATACATATATATATATATATATATATATATATATATATATATACATATATATATATATATGAAAAAAAATGGAAATGTGGGAAATAAAACATGGGGTCAATGAAATTAAAAACTAAATAGATTGGGGCACCTGAATGGCTCAGTCAGTTAAGCATCCGACTTCAGCTCAAGGTCATGATCTAGCAGTTCCTGAGTTTAAGCCGCATTTTGGGCTCTGTGCTGACAGCTCAGAGCCTGGAGCCTGCTTCGGATTCTGTGTCTCCCTCTGTCTCTGTCCCTCCCTGCTTGCACTCTGGGTCTCACCCTCTCTCTCAAAAATAAATAAACATTAAAAAAAAAAACAACCCTAACTAGACACACTCAATGGTAGGGTTCATATAGCTGGAGAGAGCATTAGTAAATTACAAGGCAAAATGAAAGAGATCTCCCAGAATACAAACAGATAAAGACATGGGGAAGATAATTTACAGATTAAAAACTATGGAGGATAAAATGAGAAACTCCAGTATATCTGAGAAGAAGAAGAAGAAAGCAACATTTAGAGAGATGATAGCTGAAAGTTTTCCAGAACTGAAGAAAGGCCAGAGTCCTCAGAGTGAAAAAAGCCTACAATGTACTACGAAGGGAAAATAAGATAGACACCTAAATACATCATGATGCAACTTAAAAGGTTTCTAAGGTACAGAATAAATCTCAAACACTATCAGAAAAAAAGATTGACAGCACACGTCTCATCAGAAGTAAAGGAAGACACAAACAGGCATGTTAGCTTAAAATCCCAAAGGAGAATAACTGTAAAACTAGAATACTGTACAAAGCCAGACCAGTTTTTTCACAAGGGGTTGTTCAAACAATTACATAGCAATTGAAGATATGCATATGTTCTTTCCAGCAATAGTACTTTTAAGTATATCTAGAGTATTGTTTTCCAAGCTACAGATTTAGTGGGATGTAAAATCATTAAAGCGGTTGTAAATAGCATTTTTTAAATTAAATAAAAATACCCAAGGGGCACCTGACTGACTCATTTGGTAGAGCATGACTCTTGATCTTGGAGTTGTTAAGTTTGAGCCCTGCATTGGGTTTACAGATTACTTAAAATCTTTAAAAAGAAAAAAAAAAAAAAAAAAACCAAGTGCATCATACATAGGATAAAGTTTCATGCCACTGTGTCAGTTTATACACATACACAGAGAAGTATGTATGCCTGTAAAGGATCATGAAGAACATGTATTTTACTGTGGGTCATATTCAAAAATATTCGAGAGATACTATTCTAGAGGTGCTTACACATAAGCAGAAGAACAAGCTGTTCACTGCAGTATTGTTCTAATATTGAAAGCTAGAAGCAACTTTGTTATATACTAAGCAACTTAATTGCTTGTCTAAATGCTGTCTGAAAATTAGAAGGAATTAACTACATTTGTATATAACACAGATGAATCTCAAAAACACTATTTTGAATGAAAAAGGCAAGTTGTAGGATAATAACTATAGTGAATTTTTAAAAACAGTATAATATACTGTTTGTAGGTATATATGTACTTAAAAGTATAGAGGATGTAGCACCAAATCTTTTGAAAGTTTAGTTTTTAAATTAATGTTTTATTTTTAGAGATGATATATACAGTGTATATAGTGTTTTTCTCTACATCCTGACCAACACCTGTTATTTCTGTGGGGTCATAGACATTCTGATAGGTGTGAAGTGATGTATCTCACTGTGGTTTTTGTTTGTTTTCATTGTGGTTTTGGTTTTCATTTTTCTGATACTTAGTGATGTTGAGCATCTTTTCATGCATCTGTTGGTCATCTGTATGTCTTCTTTGGAAAAATGTCTATTCAGGTCCTCTGCCTATTCTTTAATCAGATTATTTGGTTTTCTGGTTTTGAGTTGTGTGAGGTTTTTTGCCTATTTTGGATATTAACCCCTTATCAGGTATGTCATTTACAAATATGTTCTCCCACTGTGTAGGTTCCTTTTCATTTTGTTGATGGTTTCCCATGCTGTGCAAAAGCTTTTTGTTTTGGTGTAGTCCCAATAGTTTATTTTTGCTTTTGATTCCTTTACCTCAAGAGCCATATCTAGAAAAATGTTTCTACAGCCAATGTCAAAGAAGTGGCTGCCTATGTTTTTCTTCTAGGAGTTGTATTGTTTCAGTTCTCACATTTAGGTCTTTAATCCATTTTTAGTTCATTTTTGTGTATGGTGTAGGAAAGTGGTCCAGTTTCATTCTTTTGCATGTAGCTGTCCAGTTTTCCCAGCACCATTTATTGCAGAGACTGTCTTTCCCCCATAGTATATTCTTGCCTCCTTTGTTGAAGATTAACTGACCATGTGAATGCACATCTGTTTCTGGGCTCTGTATCTATTCCATTGATCTAAGTGTCTATTTTTTTGCCAGTACCATACTATTTTGATTATTATAACTTTGTAGTATATCTTGGTATCTGAGATTGGGTTACCTCCAGCTTTTTTCTTCTTTCCCAGGATTGCTTTGGATATTTAGTGTCTTTTGTGGTTTCATACAACTTCTAGTATTATTTGTTCTGTCTATGTGAAAGATACTATTGGTATTTTGAAAGGGATTGCATTGAATCTGTAGATTGATTGCTTTGAGTAATGTGGACATTTTAACAATATTAATTCTTCCAGTCCATGGATATGGAATATCTTTCCATTTGTTTTTGTCCTCTTCAGTTTCTTTCGTAAGTGTTTTATAGTTTTCAGAATATAGGATTTTTATCTCTTACTTTTTTTTTTTTAACGTTTATTTATTTTTGAGACAGAGAGAGACAGAGCATGAACGGGGGAAGGTCAGAGAGAGAGGGAGACACAGAATCTGAAACAGGCTCCAGGCTCTGAGCCATCAGCACAGAGCCTGACGTGGGGCTTGAACTCACGAACTGAGAGATCATGACCTGAGCTGAAGTCAGACACTTAACCGACTGAGCCACCCAGGCGCCCCCTCTTAAGTTTATTCCTAGATATTTTATTCCTTTTGGTGCAATTATAAATGGGATTGTTTTTTTCTTAATTTCATTTGTTAATAGTGTGTAGAAATGCAACAGATTTCTGGGGCTTTTTGTCTTGCATTTTAATTTTAATTTTTTATTAAGATTTTTATTTTAATTCCAATGTACTTAACATAGAGTGTTAGTTTCAGGTGTACATTATAACAATTCAACAGTTCTATACATTACTCAGTGCTCATCATGATACGTGTTCTTTTTTTTTTTTAATTTTTTTTTTTTAATGTTTATTGATTTTTGAGACAGAGAGAGACAGAGCATGAACAGGGGTGGGTCAGAGAGAGGGAGACACAGAATATGAAACAGGCTCCAGGCTCTGAGCTGTCAGCACAGAGCCTGATGCGGGGCTCAAACCCACGAACTGAGAGATCATGACCTGAGCCGAAGTCGGACGCTTAACCGACTGAGCCACCCAGGCGCCCCATGATACGTGTGCTCTTAATCCCCATCAGCTATTTAACCTGTTCCTCCACCTACCTCCCCTCTGATAACCATCAGTTTGTTCTCTATAGTTAAGAGTTTGTTTCTTGATTTTTCTCTCTCTCTCTCTGCTAAGTTTTATTTATTTATTTTGAGAGATAGAGAGTGCATGCACACGTGAGTGGGGGAAAGGCAGAGAGGGAGAGAGGCAGAAGGAGAATCCCAAGCAGGCTCCATGCTGTCAGCACAGAGCCTGATGCACACCTCAAACCCACTAACGGTGAGATCATGACCTGAGCCAAAACCAAGCATCAGGCACTTAACCGACTGAGCCACCCAGGCACCCCATCTCTCTCTTTTTTTTATTCCTTTGCTCATTTACTTTGTTTCTTAAATTCCACATATAACTGAAATCATATGGTATTTGTCTTTACCTAACTGACTTATCTCACTTAGCATTATACTCTCAAGCTCCATCCATGTTGTTACAAATGGCAAGATTTCATTTGTATTTATGTCTGAAAAATATTCCATTACATATATATATATACACACAGACACATATATATATGTATACCATCTCTTCTATATCCATTCATCTATCGGTGGACACTTAGGTTGCTTCCATAATTTGGCTATTGTAGATAATGCTGTAATAAGCATAGGGGTGCATATATCCTTTTGAATTAGTATTTTTATTATTATTATTTGGGTAAATACCTAGTACTGCGATTACTGGATCATAGTTTTTAACTTTCTGAGGAACCTCCATATGGTTTTCCACAGTGGCTGCACCAGTGTGCATTCACATCAACAGTATAGGAGAGTTCCTTTTTCTCCACATCTTCACCAAAACTTGTTTCTTGTGTTTTTGATTTTAGCCATTTTGAAAGGTGTGAGATGATATCTTACTGTAGTTTTGATATGCATTTCCCTGATGATGAGTAATGTTGAGCATCTTTTCATGTGTCTGTTAGCCATATGTCTTCTTTGGAGAAATTCTGTTCATATCTTCTGCCCATTTCTTTTTTTTTTTTAATTTTTTTTTTTCAACATTTATTTATTTTTGGGACAGAGAGAGACAGAGCATGAACAGGGGAGGGGCAGAGAGAGAGGGAGACACAGAATCGGAAACAGGCTCCAGGCTCTGAGCCATCAGCCCAGAGCCTGACGCGGGGCTCGAACTCACGGACCGCGAGATCGTGACCTGGCTGAAGTCGGACGCTTAACCGACTGCGCCACCCAGGCGCCCCCTTCTGCCCATTTCTTAATTGAATCGTTTGTCCTTTGGGTGTTGTGTAAGTTCTTATATGTTGGGGATACTAACCCCTTATCAGATAATGTCATGTGCAAATATCTTCTCTCATTCAATAGGTTGTCTTTTAGTTTTCTTGATGGTTTCCATTGTTGTATAGAAGCTTTTTATTTTGACGTAGTCCCAATAGTTTATTTTTGCTTTTATTTCTCTTGCCTTAGGAGACATATCTAGAAAAATATTGCTTCAACTGATGTCAGAGAAATTGCTGCCTGTGCTCTCTTCTAGGACTTTTTTGGTTTCAGGTCTCATATTTAGGTCCTTAATCCATTTTGATTTTATTTTTTTATGTATGATGTGAGAAAGTGGTCCAGTCTTATTCTTTTGCGTGTAGCTATCATGTTTTCCCAACACTATTTGTTGAAAAGAGTGTCTTTTTCCCATTGCATGTTCTTGCCTCTTTTGTCATGTTAATTGACCATATAATCATGGGTTTGTTTCAGGGCTTTCTATCCTGTTCTTTTGACCTGTGTGTCTGTTTTTGTGCCAGTACCATACTATTTTGGTTACTATGGCTTTGTAGTATAACTTAAAATCTGGAATTGTGATGCTTCCAGCTTTGTTTTTCTTTTTCAAGATTGTTTTGGTTTTTTGGTGTGGGTGTGTGGGTGTGTGGGTGTGGTTCCATACAAATTTTAGGATTATTCTAGTTCTGTGAAGAATGCTGTTGATATTTTAACAGGGATTGCATTAAATCTGTAGATTGCTTTGGGTAGTATAGACATTTTAACAATATTCTTCCAATCCATGAGCATGGAATATCTTTCCATTTGTCTTTGATTTCTTTCATCAATCGTTTTCAGAGTACAGGTTTTTCACTTTGGTTAAGTTTTTTAAAAAAATTTTTTTAATGTTTATTTTTGGGAGAGAAAGAGTGCGAGCAGGGGAGGGGCAGAGAGAGAAGGAGACACAGGATCCGAAGCAGGCTCCAGGCTCTCAGCTGTCAGCACAGAGCCCAATGCGGGGCTCGAACCCACCAACTGGGAGATCATGACCTGAGCCGAATTTGGATGCTTAACTGACTGAGCCACTCAGGCGCCCCATTTAAAAAATTTGTTTAATGTTTATTTACTTTTGAAAGAGAGAGGGTGCAAGCAGAAGAGGGGCAGAGAGAGAGAGGGAGACACAGAATCTGAAGCAGGCTGTCGGCACAGAGCCCAATGCGGGGCTTAAACTCACAAACTGTGAAATCATGACCAGAGCTGAAGTCAGACATTTAACCAACTGAGCCACCCAGGCACCCCCCAACCTTGGTTAAGTTTATTCTTAGGTATTTAATTATTTTGGTACAATTTTTTTTTTAATGTTTATTATCTCAGAGAGAGAGGAAGAGGGAGGGGCACAAAGAGAGGGAGACACAGAATATGAAGCAAGCTCCAGGCTCTAGACTGTCAGCACAGAGACTGACACAGGGCTCAAACTCACAAATCGCGAGATCATGACCTGAGCCAAAGACAGATGCTTAACCAACTGAGCCACCCAGGCATCCCTATTTTGGTACAGTTGTAAATGAGATTGCTTTCTTAATTTCTCTTTGTATTAGTTAATGTAGAGAAATGCAATGGATTTCTGTACATCGATTTTGTATCCTCTGATTTTACTGAATTCATTTATCAGTTCTAGTAGTTTTTTTGGTGGAGTCTTTAGGGTTTTCTGTATGTAGTATCATGTCATCTGCAAATAGTGACAATTTTATTTCTTTCTTACTAATTTGGATGCCTCTTATTTCTTTTTCTTGTCTGATTGCTGTGGCTAGGACTTCCTGTATTATGTTGAATAAAAGTCGTGGGAGTGGACATCCTGGTCTTATTCCTGATCTTAGAGGAAAAGCTCTCAGGTTTCACCACTGAGTATGATATTAGCTCTGAGTTTGTCATTTATGGCCTTTGTTATGTTGAGGTATGTTCCTTCTAATCCCACTTTGTTGAGAGTTTTTTTTATCATGAACAATGTTGAATTTTGTCAAATGCTTTTTGTGAATCTACTGAGATGATCCTATGATTTTTATCCTTTTGTTAATGTTGAGTATCATGTTGATTTATTTGCATATATTGAACCATCTTTGCATCCCAGGAATAAATCCCACTTGATCATGGTAAATGATCTTTTTAATGTATTGTTGAATTTGGTTTGCTAATCTTTTGTTGAGGATTTTTGCATCAGGAATCTTGGCCTGTAGTTTCATTTTTTGTAATATACTTATTCGGGTTTTGTATCAAGATAATGCTGGCCTCATAGAATGTATTTGGAAGTTTTCCTTTCCCTTCTGTTTTTTAGAATAGTTTGAGAATATGTATTAACTCTTCTTTAAATGGAGTTTTTTTATTTCCAGTTTAGTTTTGTTACTAGTAACCAGACTATTCCGATTTTCTTTTTCTTGATATAGTTTTGGAAAATTATATGTTTCTGTGAACTTACCCATTTCTTCTAGGTTGTTAACTTGTTGACTTGTAATTTTTCATAGTGGTCTCTTATCTATTATCATCCTTTGTATTTCTGTAGTGTCAATTGTTACTTTACCCCTTTCATTTCTGATTTTATTTATTTGGATCCTCTTTTTGTTCTTGATGAATCTGGCTAAAGGTTTATCAATTTTGTTTTTCTTTTCAAAGATTCAGCTCTTGGTTTCATTGATCTTGTCTATTTTTTTTTCTTAGTCTCTTTTACATTTATTTCTGCCCTATTCTTTATTATTTGCTACTAATTTTGGGTCTTGTTCTTCTTTTTCTAATTTCTAGAGGTGTAAGTTTAAATTGTTTGAGATTTTTCTTGTTTCTTGAGATCACTATACATTTCTCTTTTAAAATTTCTTTTGCTGCATCCCAAAGATTTTGGACCAGTGGGTTTCATTTGTTTGCAGGTATTTTTAAATTTTCTCTTTGAGTTTTTCATTGAGCCATTGCTTGTTGAGTAGCATATTGTTTAGCCTCTACATGTTTATGGTTTCTCCACTTTTTTTTTTTTTTGGAATTGATTTCTAATTTCATTCCATTGTGGTCAGAAAAGATGTTTGATAGGATTTCAGTCTTCTTAAATTTATTAAGACTTGTTTATTGGGATATGTGATCTATCCTATAGAATGTTCTATGTGCACTTGGAAAGAATGTGTATTCTGTTGTATTTGGCTTGAATGTTCTGTATATGTGTATCTCTTAAGTCCATCTGGTCTGGTGTTATTCAAAGACAGTTTTCTTGGGGCACCTGGGTGGCTCAGTCGGTTGGGCGTCCGACTTCGGCTCAGGTCACGATCTCGCGGTCCGTGAGTTCGAGCCCCACGTCGGGCTCTGGGCTGATGGCTCAGAGCCTGGAGCCTGCTTCCGATTCTGTGTCTCCCTCTTTCTCTGCCCCTCCCCCGTTCATGCTCTGTCTCTCTCTGTCTCAAAAATGAATAAAACGTTAAAAAAAAAAAAAAAAAAAAAAAAAAAGACAGTTTTCTTATTGACTTTCTGCCTGGATGATCTGTTCACTGATGTAAGTAGGATATTAAAGTCCCCTACTATTATTGTATTACTGTCAGTTTCTCCCTTTATGTCTGTTAAAACTTGCCTTATGCATTTAGGGGCGCCATGTTGAGTGCTTAAATATTTACAATGTTGTATCCTGTCTTTGGATTGATCCTGTATCATTATATATTGCCCTTTTTTGTGTCTTGTTACAATCTTTGTTTTGAAGTCCATTTTGTCCAATATAATACTGCTACCACAGGTTTTTTTTTTTCCCACTTCCATTTGCATGGAATATCATTTCCCATCTTTTCACTTTCAGTCTGTGTCTTTAGGTCTGAAGAGAGTCTCTTGTAAGCAGCACATAGATGAGTCTTTGTTTTTGTTTTTAAATCCATTCTGTCACCCTATGTCTTTTGATTGAAGCATTTAGTCCATTTACATTTAACATAATTATTGATAAGTGTGTGCTGATTGCCATTTTGTTAATTGTTTTCTGGACATATCTGTAGTTCTCCATTCCTTTCTTCTCTTGTTCTCATTCCTTAAGATTGATTACTTTCTTTAGTATTAGGCTTGGCTTTCTTTTGTATCTCTATTACAGGTTTTTGGTTACTGTGAGGTTTATATATAACATCCTAAGTATAGAGTAGTCTGTATTAAGCTGATGGTCACTTAAGGTTAAACACAGTCTAAAGGAACTTCTTCATTTTAACTCCCCCCTCCCACATTTTATATCTATATTGTCATATTTTATATCTTTTAATTTTGTGAGTCCTCTTCCCTTTCATAATTTTCTTCTAATTATGGCCTTTTGTGTTCCATTTTAACATTTCTTGTAAGAACAATCTGGTAATGATGAACCTTTTAACTTGTTTGTCTGGGAAAGTCTTTATGTCTCCTTGAATTATGAATGATAATCTTGCCAAGTAGAATATTCTTGGTTGTAGATTTTTTTTTTCCTTTCAGTAGTTTGAATATATCATGCCCACTCCCTTCTGGCCTACAAAGTTTATGCTGAAAAACCAGCTGATAGCTTTATGGGTTTGTCCTTAAATGTTACTAGTTGCTTCTCTTTTGCTGCTTTTAAAATTCTATCCTTATCTTTAATCTTTAACGTTTTAATTATTATGTATCATGGTGTGGACCTCTGTGGATTCATCTTGTTTGAAACTTTCTGTGCTTCCTGAACCTGGATGTCTGTTTCTTTCCTGGGTTAGGGAAATATTCAGCTATTATTTCTTCAAATAAGTTTTCTACCCCTTTATCTCTCTTTTCTACTTCCAGGACCCCTGTAGTGGAAATGTTTGCTCACTTGATATTGTCCAAGAGATCCCTTAACCTATCCTCATTTTTTTTTTTAACTTGTGTTTTCTTATTATTCAGCTTGGGTACTCTATTACCCAATCTTTCAGATTGCTAATATGTTCTTCTGCATCCTTGAATCTGTTGATTCCCTCTAGTATATTTTTCATTTCAGTTATAGTCATCAACTCTTATTGGTTCTTTTTCAGATTTTCTATCTTCTTTGTTGAAGTTTTCACTGAGTTCATCCAATCTTTTCTACAGTTTGGTAAATGTCTTCATGATCATTACTGTGAACTCTCTATCAAGCATATTGCTTATCTTCATTTCATTTAGCTTATTTTCTGAGGTTTTGTGTAGTTTTTTTGTTTGGAGCATATTCCTGTCTCCTCATTTTACTTGACTTTCTGTCTTTGTTTCTGTTGAATTAGGTGTAATTGTTAACTTCTCCTAAACAGGAAGTAATGATCTTGTGTGTGATTGTGTCTGTGGAGGCTGTGTGCCTAAGTGACTTTGACTGGCTGGATCTGTGGCTCTTGTGGGCTGTGGGACAGAGGACTCCATGCTGACACTGTCCTGGTGGGATGCCTGGAGATGAAGTTGGTGTGGGATGGAGCAGTCCTAGGGCTCTCAGCATAGATTGCACATTGGCCAGACAACTGACGCTGAAGTGGACATTGTCTGGGATGGTCCCAGGGTTCTTCACAGAGAGGGTACCTTGGGAAAACAGCTGAAGCTTAAATGGGTGTTAGGCCAAAGGTCCCATAGTTCTTTATTCAGGGGTCCCTGGCAGGGTGGCTAGGGCTGATTCAGGAAATGGGTCAGGAGGTCCTAGGATACTGTGTACCAGGGATATGCTAACATGTCATCTGAAGCCAGAGTAGTGTGAGCCTGGAGTCTTCCAGGGTACTTTGCACCTGTGTCACCTTGAAGAGATGTCTGCAGCTATAGTGAATGCTGACCAGAGGTATCTGGTGTGTGCTGCACTGGGGCCGCTTTAATTGGATGGCTAGGGCTGGTGTGGGGTAGGGTCCCAGGGCTCACCGCAGTGGTAGGTCCGCTAAGGTACCTGGACCCTTGTCCTGTCTGCACTGTCAGGGTGGAGGGGGAATATCACCTGTGGTGTTCACCAGCCTCTCTGACTCTGAGAGGGTTTCAGCAGCTTCCCTGCCATTTTGCATAGTTTTAGGGCTGAGTCTTTTATGTCCTAGTTGTTCTTTGAAAATGCAGCTTTTTTTCTGTGCTTCAAGGCGTCTGAGGCTTGGTATAGTGATAGTCCAATTAGGGCTCCCAGACTCTACTCTCATCTGTGCTATTAAGGTGCAGAGGAAACGTAAAATGGGGCACTTGCCAGCCCCTCTAACTCAGAGAGTTGCAGCAGCTCCCCTGCCAATCAACAGGGTTCTAAGGCCAGTTCCTTTGTATTCTAGTTGTCATTTCTTTTTTTCTGTGCCCCAGGGCAGATAAATCTGCTCACCAGTCCTTCCCCACTGCAGTTTGCAGTGTCAGAGGTGGTGGGGGTTCCCTTCATTACAGTATCTCTGTCTCTCTTGCCATTCTGTACATGGTCTATCTTTTGTTGTGAAGAAGCTGTTCAGTCAGCCTTCAGTTCTTCCCAAAGCATTGCTTTACAAATAGGTAGATCTGGTGTGTCTATGGAGGAGGTCTTTCTACATTGCCATCTTGCAGGAGAGAAATCTATGGTTGTATGTTTTCTGCTTAGCAACATTATGAAGAGCAGATTGTAGTAGCCAGATGGCCAGCATCAATCTCCCCAATTGTTTTCATGTAATTGGAGGGAGAGAGAATTTAAGATGTCTGCAAAACTACCTATGCCCTTTCGCACATAAGTTTATCCATTGTAGGAGAGGGGAGCTAGGAGAATTTTCACAAACTAGCTTCTGCTGAATAGGAAATGAAAGGAATTCATTTAAAAAAACTAAAACTATGGGGCGCCTGGGTGGCTCAGTCGGTTAAGCGGCCGACTTCAGCTCAGGTCATGATCTCGCGGTCCGTGAGTTCGAGCCCCGCGTCGGGTTCTGTGCTGACAGCTCAGAGCCTGAAGCCTGTTTCAGATTCTGTGTCTCCCTCTCTCTGGTCCTCCCCCATTCATGCTCTGTCTCTCTCTGTCTCAAAAATAAATAAACGTTAAAAAAAAAACAACAACTAAAACTCATATAGTTAAGTATGTATTTCATGAACAAATACAGGGATAGGGTAGTTTAGAATTATTTATGTTATTTAGAATTATTTATAAATTCCTCTTAGTTTTTGTCTTTTAAAGAAATCTGTTTAGGGAAGAAGTCCAGCTGTCCATGAGCCAAATGACTATTCTAAATACAATTACATCCTTTACTGTCATTTACAGTTTTTAATGTTTATTTATTTTTGAGAGAGAGAGATCACAAGCAGGGGAGGGGCAGAGAGAGAAGGAGACAGAATCCCAAGCAGGCTCTGCACTGTCAGCACAGAGCCCCATGTGGGGCTTGCTCATGAACCGTGATATCATGACCTGAGCTAAAACCAAGAGTTAGACACTCAACTGACTGAGCCACCACAGCACCCCTATCATTTACACTTTTATGAAGACTCTCATTACTCAAGTTGGTGCTTTTTTATTCTAACTTCTCCATCCATTGCCTTCCTTTTAGAACAAAATGTGCATGTCTTCAGTTGACAGCAAGGAATGCCAAGACTTGCCCCTTGTCGAGTAATAAAATAACCACTGGATATAAATATAAAAGACTACAGAGACAAATACCTACTGGGTAAGATACCTTGAGGATTTGTTGCAGGGTGTTTGTATTTTTGAAGGTGGGTACTTTACTATTGTGATCTATAGTCTTATAGATATCATTAAATATTAATTTTTATACCACAAATCTATATATTAAGGAATAAAAAAACAAATTTATATATTGTTCTTGGAAATGGAAGTCAGAGAACACTCATGTACCACACAGAACATACTTAAATGTTTGCTTTGAGGTGGCTGTTCCCCTATAGGGTTAGCCTGCTTTGGACAGCCATTTCTTCATTAAGAAGTATAGTTTACAAAGCTCATTTAAAAATTGGGAGTTTTCAAACTTTCAAGAATGATGTTATTAAAAAATACATAGAAACAGAAAATCTTTCTTCCTAGACATTCCCTTCCCAGACATTTCTAGACAGTTTTTTAAAAGCTAACATTTATTATGTGCCAGACATTGCCTTAAGCACCTTGTAAATACCCATTAAATTATGAAACAGCCCTATAAGACAGGTACTATCATATATCCCCACTTTTAAAAATGGAAAATTGAAGCACAGAGGTTAAATAACTCATCCAAGCCACACAGTTAGTATAGTAGATGGCTGGACCTATGATGAGAATCCAGGCAGTCTAGCTTTAGGAGCCTTCACACTTAGTCTGCCTCCCTTGGTAATTATTGGTGAGGTAGCAGTATAAACTGCTTTTGCTTTTAATTTGGATATCTGATTGATTTTCTCTTGCATATTTTATTGACAGAATTTATGAATGCAGCCTGTTGTGCAAGTGTAATCGACAAATGTGTCAAAACCGAGTTGTGCAGCATGGACCTCAAGTGAGGCTACAGGTGTTCAAAACTGAAAAGAAGGGATGGGGAGTACGCTGCCTAGATGACATTGACAGAGGGACATTTGTTTGCATTTATTCAGGTAAAGCAAAGGTTAATTATTCAAATTATAGTAAGGTCCACATTTCTGAATCTCTTTTACTAGCCAGGGCCATTGAGATCTTATAGCAAGGACAGGAGCAACAATATATAGGAGGAGCATAAGAGAGGGGACAAGTAACTGGGAGATTGAGCACTGAAGGGATGACATGTTCTAGGAAACACTGGATGTTCCAGACAAGAAAGGCTCAGAGATAAAACTTGGGTTATTGTGTGAGGCTTTTTTTTTTTTTTTTTTTTTTTTTGTCTCCATGATAGCTACAGATGCTTTGTGGTAAGGTTAGAAGTCTTTTTGAATAAGAAAACTAGGGGTGCCTGGGTTGCTCAGTCGGTTAAACATCTGACTCTTGGTTGGGGCTCAGGTCATGGTCCCGTAGTTTTGTGAGTTCGAGCCCCAGGTCAGTCTCTGAGCTGACAGCATGGAGCCTGCTTAGGATTCTCTTCTGTCTCCCTCTCTCTCTGCCCTTCCCCCACTCACACTGTCTGTCTCTCAAAATAAATAAATAAACTTAAAAAAAAAAGAAAACTACATGACTTGGGTGGGGGTGCCTGGGTGGCTCAGTCAGTTGAGCGTCCACCTCTTGATACTGGCTCAGGTTGTGATCTTGTGGTTGTGAGAACAAGCCTGCTTTGGGCTCTGAACTGACACTACAGAGCTTACTTGGGATTCTCTTTTTCCCTCTCTCTGCCCCTCTTCCATTCCCTCTCAAAATTAATAAACATTAAAAAAAAAAAAAGAAAACTGTGTAACTGATTTGCTAAGGTAAAGATTATCAATCAAAGACTGTCTTGCTCAATGACTTGGGCTGTTAGAATGTAACAAGTTAAGTCTGTAATAAATACTTGCACAGGATGATTCAGGCAGTGACTTTAAGCAGCTCACTCCATTTCAGGGACTCGAGAGAGTTGCCCACACTCTGAGCAAAACTTCCCAACTGGTGTGTCATAGTTGTTCAGTTAATGATTTTTTTTTAATGTTTGTTTATTTTTGGGAGAGAGCGAGAGAGAGAGAGAGCAAGCGAGAGAGAGAGAGAGAGAGCGCACACAAACAGGGGAGGGGCAGAGAGAGAGGGAGACACAGAATCTGAAGCAGGCCCCAGGCTCCAAGCTGTCAGCACAGAGCCTGACGCAGGACTCGAGCTCATGAACCGCAAGATTATGACCTGAGCCGAAGTCAGACACTTAACCAACTGAGCCACCCGGGCACGCCTGTGCAGTTACTGATTCTTTCTGGTCACAGCCACCAGGCCAGAAACACCAGTCTCCAGTAGTGTCAGCCATTTACCCCAGAGTATCAGGCAAAAATCCTCACTTCCTATGTGTACCATGAAATGAGAAAGGTTGAGGGAACATAACTCTGGAGCCAGTCTAAAGGAAATGTCCTAGACTGAGTCTTGGCAGTAAGGCAGCAGGTACCAGAGCAGCCCTTCTCATCTGAAATTCCAGGTTCATGTCAGTGAGGGCAAGAATTATTATAATTCATAACAGTCACACTTGGATCCCTGTCACATACCACTTACAGACACACATCCTACACAATTTACCTACACATTTGTCTCTCATATTTCTCAAAATAACTCTGATGAAAGTTAGCTGCCTTATAAGGTGCTACATGGTGTCCAGGAAGTATCATTGGCTTTATCTGCATTACTAGAAAATGTACCTAAGGTATCTCTCTGATCCGGCTGCTAATTTTGACTTGGTAAGTATAATTTTGAGTCCCTTACAAGAAAATGCATAAACTTGAAGATTTTAATATTATACTAGAACTTAATATGAGAATAATAGGTGCATATCATGTCAGATTTAAATAGATCACTTTATAAAAAGAATATACGTTTTAGCTGATACAGCATTTTTAACTAGACACAAAAGCTATACTCTTTTTCTTTAAATGTTTATTTTTGAGAGAGAGAGGAGGAGAGAGAATGAGTGGGGGAGGGGCAGAGAAAAAAGGGGGACAGAGGATGCAAAGAGGGCTCTGTGGTGACAGCAGAGAGCCCCATGTGGGCCTCAAACCCACTAACCATGAGCTCATGACTTGAGCCGAGATTGGATGCTTAACCAACTGAGCCACCCAGGTGCCCCATAAAAGCTGTAATCTTAAGACTGGAGTTCACCTCTCTAATTTTCTAGAATGCTTTCTGATCTATATTTTTGTTTTATATTATTGTAGCTAAATCTATTCTCTTTCATGTTATACCAGAACAGACAATGCTTTTTTTAGATGGCCAATGTTTTTTCATATCCTGGAAGATAAGAAATCTCTCACTGGTCTTTTGTTTATTATTTCTTACAAGAGTTTTCTAGGATTAGTTAATGTGTTTATTTTCATTCTAGAAATAAAGGATATTTCACAGGGTTCTTTAGTAATGGAGCAGAATAGAGATGCTCTTTTGTTGCTTAGCAATTATCTTTTGTCTCATTAAACCCTTTTTTCTTTTAGGAAGATTACTAAGCAGATCTAACACTGGGAAACCTGATCCTACTGATGAAAATGGAAAGGAAGAGAATATTATGAAAAATATGTTTTCAAAAAAGAGGAAAATAGAAGTTGCAGATTGTGAGGTAGAAGTTATCCCATTAGACCTGGAAACACATAGAAGTGCTGAGACTGAGGAGTGTCCACCTACATTCCGTAATAATTTAAAAGAACCTGTTACGTAAGTAAAATCTTAGAAACCTAATCAGGATTGATCTGTATTATTGATCAAGCGTGGTTCTGTTTGTGTCTTACTTTACCCCTACTCCTGTGTATCTCCTGTATATCAACTTGCTTCACATTTACAAGTTTAACACAGAGAAATCTAGAACACTTAGATTTTAAAATCTAGCCAACATACTTTTTTTCCTCAGTGTTCCATTTCTGGAGTTTTACCTTTAAAAAATTTATGACTTTAATCAGAGTCTTTATGGATGTCATAACTTTTGCAGTCCTTTGTATTTTCTATCAACTTATGCGCAAAGCTTTTCATGGATTCTTTTTTTTAATGTACTTCAAATATGATTGACTTTAAAATATGTTTCTTTCTTTAGTGGGGGCTATCCGTAGATGTTATTAGATTAATTTCTAATGGATATTTATGTAACAGTGATATCTGTATTTCAAAGTCCAATAAAGAGAATTTTTAGTGATATATAGAATAACTTTTTTTTTCCTTTTCAGAGAAACGAAATGTAACAATATTTCAAGAATTCACTGTCATTCAGTCATTAGAAGTCCTAAAGCCAAGACAGCCATTATTCAACGCAATGGGAAAAAGATGGTAAAAACTGCAAAATGTAGATGGGGCCCATCTCATCTTTCTGTCTTTTACTTAGTGCCAATTGTTTGTGTTATTTAATGTGTAGGATTTCTTTTATTATTTTGGAATGGGCGTACTCTTGAAATGTTAAGACCGTGCTTTATTAGTGTCCTCCATGGTGGATTGGCATGTTCCCAACTTACATACATAAGGAGAGGATTGGTCATGATCTGACAGTGTATTCCACTGAGACTGAGAGCTATCCAGTTCTGAGAATTTGTAGGAAAAGTTAAAGTGTTCCCGAGTTGATAGTGATACATAATAAGAAAAAAGATACAGTAGGCTTAGGAGATAAGGTTGTAAGATGTAAGAGAAAGAAGAGGCACAGCCTAATAAAAGAATCTTCCAGAAAGCACCATTTTACATGATAGCCTCTAAAGGTACACTTTTCAGTCTGTACTGAGAAGAATAACTAGTCAGAGACTATAACCTGAAAGCAAAGAAAGATACCGGAAAAAGAACAGGAAGACATAATGGTAGTTCATAGTAGGGCTTGTTGATGAAAAGTAAAAACTCCGCCCTAGGTGGTGTGCAGATATTTATCTTCTGCCCTAGTAATGTACAGTAAATACCTCCTCAGGATCACAAAATTATGAAAAAGTTGGGCCATCAGACCACATGGACCTGGGTTTGACCTCCAGCTCTGTTTCTTACTACCTGGGTGATCTCTCCAAGTCTACGTTCCTTTATTTGTAAAATGATCTCAGAGTTAAGAGGATTAAATGAGATAAACATCAGATACTTTGTGTAGCACAATGCCTGACACCCAAGTGCTCAATAAATGTTGACCCTTTAAGTAACTTGAATAATTAATAATGGTCAACATTTATTGAACAGTTAGTTCAATGCCAAGCATGGTGTTAAGTATATGCCCTTTTTAAAAGCTACCCTTACCATATGAAGTGATTGCAGTGTCTACAACTCATAAAGATAGGCAACTCCCTTAACCTTCTCTTTGAAATAAAAACTAGCCAAAGTGTGTTTTGTCTTTGCACATCTTACGGTTGAAGCCAAATCTGGTATCAGAATTGAGGGATATAGATGGATGTATTAGAATTTTATTTTAAATTTTAATGCCTAAAGAATGTCTTGACAGTCTTGATAAAGTCTTTATAGCTGTGGTTTACTAAAGTGCCTAGAAGCAGAACACGGCCAAAAGGGTGCCATCACTCCAGAGATTTCTTATGATATCAGCTCTGAGGCTTTCAAAACTAATCTGGTAGCTACAGCCTATGAAGATTGACACTTGATGAAAGTGGGCTAACTGCTAAATTAAATTCTTTTTCCTGAGCTAGAAAGTAAAGACATCTTCCCTGTTCTCTTTTAAGGGATTTACTTCCTCAGAGTCTGTCACCTCAGAAGATAATGATGGATTTAAACCGACCCAAGTACATCTGAACTCCAAAGCCAAGGAGATGAAAAGTAGGCTTTGTTTCACTCTGTGATTGCCTGCCTCTTCTGCTGTTTTGTCTGTCCTGCTCAATACCTGTGGCTCATTTTCTCAGACTTAAACAGCTGCATTCATTATATAAGTTACTTCTTGTCTATATCAGAGGTTGGCAAACTACAGTTTGTGGACCAAATCTGGCCCACCGTCTGTTTATGTATGGCCCATGAGCTATGATAATTTTTACATTTTTAAATATCTGGAAAAAAATGAGAAGAGGAATAATACTTTGTGACACTCAAAAATTATATGGAATTACAATTTTGGAGTCCATAAAGACTTCTGTTGGAGCATAGCCACACTCATTAATTTATATATTGTCTCTGATGATTTATGTCAGCATTGCTGAATAGTCAGGACAGAGACCATATGGTCCACAAAGCCTAAAATACTTGCTCTCTGTCCCCTTGCAGAAGAAGTTTGCCAACCTCTAGTCTGTATGCCAATAGTGATCTGGGGCATGGCAGGAAGGAGTGGGGTAGAGACAACTCTGAGTTACGTAGTCCACAGTGTTACCTTTGGTTTTGGAAGCATTGTCCAAAGCTGCCATTTCCTAACTCTTTAACAATAAAGATACATCATTCTACAGTGCTCCACCCAACACTGCTGCAGAGATGCTCAGCAAAAAGCAAAAATACTGCTATTCTGAGTGCTTGTCTTTGAATGTTACCATTCTTGCTGGATTTCATGTTACAACTTGACAGACCTGGATTTTGGTACTTTTGCATTTCACTATCTCCCTCACAGAGGGATATTGCTGAAAGATGACCCTTTTTAAATAACCAGCCATTGCCTCTTCTCTCTTTGAGCTTCCTTGCATCTGTATCGCCAACTCCTAACCTGGTCTTAAAGGATGGAGATTGGGAGTAGGGAGCGAGGCAGCTGCTTGACAGAAAAGGTCTATTACAAAGGATATTTATGTATTATAATTATTCTATAATTGTAGGGGAGGAAAATCTCTTCTACCCATTTTAGGTTAGCTGCGTGAGGCCTTGTAAATTAGATTGACAAGAGAAAAGCAAGCAGAAATTTATTGCCATGTATCACTATTACCGTGTGTATCATACATATAACACCTGGGAGTACTTAGAGATGAGTAATAAAGAAGTAGCTTAGAACTGTGGCTTATCTAGCATCTTAGCCAAAGAACAGTAAATTTTTAGGGGCACCTGGGTGGTTCAGTCAAGCGTCCGACTCATGATTT
Source organism: Puma concolor (assembly GCF_028749965.1). Classification (NCBI taxonomy): domain Eukaryota; kingdom Metazoa; phylum Chordata; class Mammalia; order Carnivora; family Felidae; genus Puma; species Puma concolor. Next base: position 220,333,640 of record NC_141667.1, read on the forward strand.
CTGCTGAGGTCATGATCTACCTCATGGTCGCGAGACCGAGCCCCACATTGGGCTCCACGCTGGGCATGGAACCTGCTGAAGATTCTCTCTCTCTGCCCCTCCCCTGGTTGTGTTCTCTCTCTCTCTCTCTCTCAAAAAACAACAGCAATAAATTTTTAGAAGGGTGACAGGACAAATGAAAAGGACCTTGAGTCTCTAGTGGCAGCAAGTTGTGGGAAGGTAAATATGTGAGAAACCAATAGTGGATAAAGGCTAGTTAGTAAAGTTTGTTACGTAGATTCCACTGGTTTGGTTTCCAGGCTGATGAAAGTGTAAAGTTGTCTCTTGTCACTAACTTTTGTCCTTCCTAGTAGGAGGAGGGACTCCTTTGTAAATTTATGTACTGCTTTTAAACAGATAAGGGGAGGGAAATGAGCTTTTCCTGCATATGCTGCTTAATCGCTGTTAGTCTAAAATAATCTTATGTCAAAGAAGCATATTTTGGGATGACATAGTCTGGTTTCCTTCACCATTTCATGCCTGTGAGCCATAATGAATACTACTGCTTTGGTTCTTTTGTTATTTTCATTGATTGCTATAGTGTTAATATACAGCAGGCACTATAAAAATCATTTATGTACTATTATGGTTCACATGGAACCTATGATTAAAATAGGAGAACATGTAGGAACAGCAGCCAGTAACAGTAATGATTAAATCAAAACCATTAAAAGAAACAATTTGTGCCACTGAGTTAGGTGACACAGTAACTTTTAAAGAATAAATGATTTTACTTATTCTGTTTGACAAGGATTCATACTTTTGAATATTCTAAAAAAATATTTCCATTATTGGATAAAAAATGATTAAGGCAGCGTATCTTACTCTAAGGTATTATTGCTTAAAAATTTGTAACTATTGAGTGGTCATGTAGCAGAACTACCAAACACTAATGTGTACACAACCCCCAGCAATATAGTTATTGCTCTTGGGACTTGTAGAGGGTAATGCCAGCAGGTCTTCTCAGGCTTTTCATTGTTGTCCTACAGGCCTAGAGCACTCCCTAAACACCCACTGTTACAGGTGTTTAGAATATATGGAAACGGAGATTCTAGAGTTGAAGAGAGGTAAGTCAGTTTATGAGTAGTAGAGATTAAATACAGTAATAGTAACAGGAGGCAAGCAGTACATTCATAAAAAGGTAGTATAAAGAAGGCAGACTTGGAGCTAGACATTTCTCAAATATTTGAGACAGTTCTTGGTTTCTTACCCCACTTCTCATTGTTATTGCCAGTCAGGTGAATCTCTTACCCTCTCAGAGGCTCAACGTTTCATTTGTAAAATTGGAGTCCTATCTATCTTCATACATTGTAAGAATTAGAGATAATTAAAGCAGCCAGCATTTAATTAGTATGTTAATCTCAGGACTGTTGCTTAACCAAGTATATTTGCTGACACTTCCTTCTAAAATGTTTCTTAGAGGATTCAAGCTCTTACCAAGTTAAAGACAATGAAAACAGTCTGCTGATTGAATCAGATGTGATAGATATAACCAAATGTAGAGAAGAAATACCATCAGGGGAAAGATGTAACCAAGCAACCCCACTGGATAATCAGAATATTATAAAGGAATTCAAGTCTCAAATACAAAAGCCCCAAGGGGAAAGATCTCCAGCATTTCAAAACCAGCAGGTCTTGTGTGATAAAGAGTTCCCAAGCGAAACCAAGAACACTTCACCTGATTCTCTAAAGAAGTTCAATAAAGGGAATGTGTTTTTATTGGATGCCACAAAAGAAGGAAATGTGGGCCGCTTCCTTAATGTGAGTATATGGGCTGATCACATTTCTAAACAACTCCTTTTCCATGCTTTTTTGAATGGTTTGAAATTTATGTGCAGTCATATGTAATTGACCTGCCATCAAAAGAGAATAAGATTCTGAAGTCAGAAAATCTTTTTTCTTTTTCAAGTTTTTATTTAAATTCCAATTAACATACGGTGCAATATTAGTCTCAAGTGTAGAATTTAGTGATTCATCACTGACATACAACACCCAGTACTCATCACAGGTGCCCTCCTTAATACTCAGCACCTGTCTGACCTGCAGGCCCAACCCAGCCTCCCCCACCCTCCCATCTGCTCCCCCCCTCCCCCGCCCAACCTAAAGTCAGCAAATCTTTAAAAACAAACAGCTTTTGGGGCGCCTGGGTGGCTCAGTCTGTTTAGCCTCCTACTTTAGCTCAGGTCATGATTTCACGACTCATGAGTTCAAACCCTGCATCAGGCTCTGTGCTGACAGCTCAGAGCCTGGAGCCTGTTTGGATGCTGTGTCTTCCTCTCTTTCTGCCCCTCCCCCACTCATGCTCTGTTTGTTTCTCTCTCTCTCTCTCTCTCTCTCTCTCTCTCTCTCTCTCTCTCTCTCGCAAAAATAAATAAACATTAAAAAAATAGCCTTTTCCTTGCTAGGTGATCTGTTTATTTGGCTTCTTTTTCACCTAGTTAGGAGGATACTTGGTTAACAAAGAACAGAATCCTTTCTTCTCTTCCTCTGTCCCCAACTGCTGTTCTTTATTCCACTTTGACTACTTCTCTACTGTTGCCAAACATGTCAGATGCCATTAAACATAACTAAGGGGCCATTAAAGAAGGATCCCCAACAAAGAACTGTCATGGCTTTATTTCCTGTCAGCTGTGTTGAAAGTGGCTGCACCAGAACCATATGGTTGGTTTTACCTCTCCCAATTAGCACACCACCTGAGTTTTGGAAAAACTCTCTTGTTGTGGAAAAATAGAATTAATCTGTCTTCCTCTCCTCTCCTCTCCTCCCCTCCCCTCCCCTCCCCTCCCCTCCCCTCTCCTCTCCTCTTTTTCTTCCCTCTTTCCTTCCTTCCTTTTTTTTTTAATATAGAAAATACATTTGTGGGGCACCTGGGTGGCTCAGTCAGTTGAGCATCTGACTCTTGATTTCATCTCATGGTCATGAGATTGAGCCCAATGTTGGGCTCAGTGCAGAGTACAAAGCCTGCTTGGGAGGCTCTCTCTCTGCCCTTACCCTGCTTGTGCATGTTTGCTCTCTGTCTCTCTAAGTAAATAAATAAATAAACTTAAAAAAAAAAAAAAAAAAGAAAATACATTCGTGATTTTAAAATGGAAATAAAATTAAAGCAAATATATCAATAAATAAAAAGCCATACAGAATACATACATACAGCCAAACAGAATTCTGTTTCAGGGTAACTCTGAGCCTGTATGTATGCACGATGAGTAAAGCTTACTGGCACAACTGAAAAAATGTGGACAGGAAGTTATCATTGGAATTGAATGGTGGCAGACATATTCAAGGAAAATTGCTGGGATTTGGTCTTTTTGTGAATCTGGGAATAGATGAATATATGGAGATGGGAGCTAGTGGGCAATAGAACAATATTGGAATGGTGGTAATCAAAGAAAATAATATCATGTTAGAAGCCTTGAACAAGGATAACTAATGGTTGTATTCAGCAGAGATGTCAGTTGCTTACATATGTTCCCTTTCTAGAAGGTCTGTTTGATGATCATGTAAAACTCAGGTCACATACATTCTTCGTGTTAACCTTTTTTGTCCTGTTAAAAAAAAATACCCTAAAAAATAACTATGCCTCCATTCATTTAACCTTGTCCCTACTCTACCCTCTATATGTAAAATCATTTTTATTACTTTCTTATGTATTCTTATAGTGTTTTTTTATGGAAATACAAGTAAATATAAATATTCTTATTTTCCCCCTTTCTCACATAACAGCATATTCACTGTCCTATGCCTTGTTTTTTTAATTAACAATATACTCTGGAGACCTTTCCATATCAGTACAGTGAGCTTCTCTTTCTTTTTGTTTGTTTTTGTTTATAGCTGCATAGGATTCCATTGTATGGATATACCAGAGTTTATTTTGTAACCAATCCTCTTTAGATAAGACATTTGGGTTTCTAAACTTTTAGAAACAATGCTCAGTGAATAATCTTACACATAGATACATGTACAGATGTACCTGTAGAATACACTCCCAGATAGGGGATTGCTGAATCAAAGGATAAATGCATTTATAATATTGACAAAATTGACAAATTATCTTCTATAGAAGTTTGTACCATTTTGCATTTCTACCAGCAGGATAAGAATGTCAGAACAGAGCTTTTCTGATTGGGTTCCTAATATTAACAAAATTACAGTCTCTGATATTATGCATATTAGCAAAAGCAAAGAAATGAAAATAAGTGAGATGTGCTAGAAACAGAATGATATTCTAATGCTTCAAAAACGAGGTATCAAACTCTTTATCTAACCTCTGTGTTTATTTATTTATTTTAACAGCATAGTTGTTGCCCAAATCTTTTGGTACAGAATGTTTTTGTAGAAACACGTGACAGGAATTTTCCATTGGTGGCATTCTTCACCAACAGGTTTGAAACTTCTTTTATGTGGTTTAATTTTGAAATTGTAAAAAATAATAGGAAAATATAAAAGAAAATATGTGCTTACAGCCCCTAATATCTGGTACCCTAGAATATTCATTTATCCCAAACTGTTCCTAGTCAATAAAATTTTAAACAGCTAAAATTTCAGTTCTTATTTCCTTTGAAAATTAATGCCTGAAAGGGCTGACAATGGCAGGTCTTGTCCAGCTCAATTCAGGGAATAAGTGATATAGAATATCTTTAACTAGTTCTTTAAGTCAGAACTACCCCCCAACTATCACACCACAGGCCTTGTACCACAGACCTCCTCATGTCACTAGGTTCCACTGTTTGTAAAACACTTCCTTTCTTGGGATATTGACAAGTTTCTTCTTACTTAGGATTTTAGTAGATTTGAAATAAAACTCGAATGATTAGGATGCCTTGGTGGCTCAGTCAGTTAAGTGTCTGACTTCGGCTCAGGTCATGATCTCACGGCTTATGAGTTTGACCCCCTCATCAGGTTTTGCCCTCACAGTGTAGAGCCTGCTTGGGATTCTCTCTCTCCCTCTCTCTCTCTCTCTGCCCCTCCCTGATTCGCGCGCACTCTCACACACTCTCTCAATAAATAAATAAACTTTTAAAAAATCTTAAAAAAAAAAACTCAAATGATTATTCTTAATAAAAGAGCATTCCTAACTGGTGGATGGTGGTTGAAGATTTTTAATAATGTTACTAAGAAATTGATATAATAAATTTGGTTCATTTGGTAGTTACTCAGAGTAATTTGTTTACTTTTTTCATTTCTACTTTCTAGGTATGTGAAAGCAAGAACAGAACTAACATGGGATTATGGGTATGAAGCTGGGACTGTGCCTGAGAAAGAAATCCTCTGCCAGTGTGGGGTTAATAAATGTAGAAAGAAAATATTATAAATTTGTAGCTAATGCCTATTGAAGAAATTAGCTTATCACGCTGCAATTAGAGCCATGCAAGAAACTTTCAGTCATCAGTGGAATTAACTTAGGTTGTGATCCATCAAGAGAATTCCTCTCAGTTTACCCTTGTCAGGGAATTCATTTGTGTGGCTTAAAATGCTAGAAACAAAATAAGGACATTTTCATACACATAGGCTATCTCTTTATTCTTTCTGCTGTTCAACTTTACATGAGTGGGATGGAAGTGTATATTTTATATGAAATACCATTATACAGTTTGTAACTTATTTGTAAATTATATATTAAGAGAAACAAATGTCACAATAGAATTCAGTTGATCGTATTTACTTTTGTGATTATTATCTTTGAGTTTATGCCCCAAAAGGCCAAATTTCACATCGTTACTTACAAAATTTGTTTAATTCTTGGCAAATAATTTATCATTATAAGCCATAAGGTGGGCAACAGAGCCTGAGGAATATGTAAGAACTAACTTTATACATATCACTTCCAATATTTTAACACTAGTTGGAGAAGCTCTGTCTGGCTCCTTGCAACTCTGCCCCATCAAACCATTTGAGTGCTAAGATGGAGAAGCTCTCCTATGGGGAAGGTTTTGGCAAACTTTGAGAGGAAACTTCTTTTCCATAGGTTCTCTGTACTTCTCCAGTACACAGACAAGAAACAAAGGGAATAGAAACCTGGAGGAATTGGAATATTTTTGTTCTAAGTAGAGGAGAGCCATAAGAAAAACAAAACTTAGAAACTAGCAAAACTTAGAAAACTAGTGTCTTTCTTAAGCCAGAAGGGAGTGTGCTGGGCAAGAATTTCACTTAAAAAAAAACCAACAGCAACAACAAAACAAGGCAGTTCTACTCAATTGTAAAGTCTAGAACAGCTGCTTAAATTCTCCTGTGTATGATGTGCAAATTGTTTTTGTTGAGAAAAAGGGAGTTACTCTGCTATGGGTTACCCAGCCCTTATCATGGAGCAGAAAGAGGACTGGGAATCTCCAAGAGTCAAAACTAATTTTACCCATAACAAAGATGTACATTTGACTGCCAGGAGCTTCTCCCTTGGAACCAGAACAGGAATACCAGCTCAAAAAGTAGTAATTAAAAGTAGTTCTGGCTTTTGAGAGGTTTTATGTCTTTTTTTCTTTTCTTTTGTACTTGATTCTGGGTTTAGTTTGGTTACTGTTCAAATAAAAACCTATTTGAAGTTTGGGGCACCTAGTGGATCAGTCCATTAAGCATCTGACTTCAGTTCAGATCATGATCTCATGCTTAGTAAGTTTGCATTGGGCTCTGTGCTCTGAGCCTGTCTCTGTCTCTCTCTCTGCCCCTTCCCAGTTTGCAGTGCTCTCGTGCTCTCTCTCTCTCTCTCTCTCAAAAATAAACATTAAAAAAAAAAAAAAAAAACCCGTTCGGGGCACCTGGGTGGCTCAGTCGGTTGAGCGTACGACTTCAGCTCAGGTCATGATCTCACAGCTTGAGTTCGAGCCCCACGTAGGGCTCTGTGCTGACAACTCAGAGCCTGGAGCCTGCTTCGGATTCTGTGTCTCCTTCTCTCTCTGCACCTCCCCCACTCGCTTGCTCTCTCTCTCTCTCTCAAAAGTAAATAAACATTAAAAAAAAATGAAAAAAAAAAACCTGTTCAAAGTTTGGACCCAATTTAATTTCTTAAAAATATTAAACTAGATGAAAATTTAACTTGAAATTGTTTTATGGAGTGAGAAACCTAGGAACTAGGAAGAGGAGCAAAAGTTACAAGCCAACAAACAGCCTCCAGACAGATGAGGAAAGTTAAGTCCATTTATTCACAGTAAAGATGTTTTAGGTAGTACACTGAAAGTGAAGATACTTAATCAGTATGGGAAACACTTTTGTGCAGAAATCCTAACATCTTGATCTGCTTCACAGCTCTCATCTTCCATCAGTGTCTTAGAGATTCTCTTTGTCTGTGTCAGATCTATTTCCAGTTAAATTCCATTATTTCCCTTTTCCTTGGTTTATTCCCACATATCGGTGAAGGACATATTCTTCCTAGTTGCTTTTGAAAAGGAAAATCGAGAGGTAAATATTTTGAGACCGTGCATGTTTGATTATGTTATTTTTACCTGTATACTTGATTGCTATTTTATCAGGGTATAGAATTCTTGAGTAGCCTCCATACACAATATTGAAGGCATCTGCTAGCTTCCAGTGCTGCTGCTATGAAGTCTTAAAATGGTCTCCTTTCTGGCTTCCAGGATGACAACTGAAGTCAGATGTCATTCTGTTCCTTATTTTTTATATATATGACCAGTTTTAATCTCTCTTGAAATTGATAGAATTATCTTTGTCCCAGTGTTCCTTTCTGGTGAAGTCCATTTTCATCTGTCATCCTGGGTGCTTGGTGGGATCTTTCAATCTGAAAATTTTGTCCTTCAGGGAAATTATCTTGAACCATTTCTTTAATGATTCCTAATCTGTTCTTTATTTCTAGAATTCTTGTTATTCAGATGTTAGACCTCCAGGATTGACTCTCTTCTAATTTTCTTTTCTCTTTTTAAGAGTTTCATTTTTTTTTTTTTAATTAAGTAATCTCTACACCCAGTGTGTGACTCAAACTTGCGACCAATAGTCACATGCTCTTCCAACTGAGCCAGCCGGGCTCCCCAAAATATATTTTCAGCTGTCTTCTTGCTGTAACTTTCTGAGAGATTTCCTCAGTCTGAATCTTCCAATATAGATGTATTGTGCTTTATTTTTCTGGTCTCGTTTTTTTTGTTTTTTTTAATGTTTCATTTATTTTTGAGACAGAGAGCAAGCACATGAGTAGGGAGGGGTAGAGAGGGAGAGGGAGACATAGAATCTGAAACAGGCTGCAGGCTCCAAGCTTTTAGCACAGAGGCAGACACAGGGCTCGAACTCACAAACCGTGAGATCATGACCTGAGCCGAAGTCGGATGCTTAACAGACTGAGCCACCCAGGCTCCCCTTCTGGTCTCATTTTTAATTTCTAGAGCTCTCTTCTCTGAATTTTTCTTTAATAGCATCCTATTTTTGGTTCATGGTTGCAGTATCAAATCTTCTTGAAAGTGTCATGTATATAGGTTTAAGTGTGTGCACACACATTCATATCTATATTCTTCCTGCATATTTTGTGACCTCAAAGGTTTATTTGTTTTCACTGTATATTTCCTTTGGTCTTTGTCTTTCATGTTATAGACTTTCCTCAGTTGGTGATCTTGGCAGTCTACTCATACTTAAGAGTGGAACACTAAAAAGGCTGAGATTATAAACTGGGGGAAAGGGCTCTTCAAGTGCCACACCATGAGGTAGCTGAGCTACCAAGTCTCTAATGGTCTGTTATGGACTGTTTTTGGCCTGTCAAGGAATACTTGTCTCTCCTCTTGATTTAAGGGCAAAAACTTGGCTGCCAGAGTCTGCTCTTATCTCCCCTTTGAGCCCCATTCTTCTGTAACCCGTTTCTGTATTTGTCATGACTGTCCCAAGTTATCTTTTTAAATATTGTTTTTCTGCTGTCCCCAATTTTGCCTTTCTTCTCTTTAAAACCTCAAAATGCAAGACCTGCAGAAGTTTTCCTTTAATTCCTCAGCAAACCACCGACTATGACATGCTTCTTTTCCAGAATTTTTTTTATCTGTAATTTATATGCATTTGTGTTCTCTACATGTATATTTGTCACATGCACTGAAAACCTCGTCTTGTATGGTGCTGTGTACCCCATGGGTGCTAAATAAAGACTTGCAACTTGCAACTGGAATTAGTTTGTTAATTCCGCCTACGTTTATGACATAACTATTTAGGCCAGACTTGGTGTTACACAATTTTTAAAGAAACAGAAGAGCAGTCACTTCTCCAGCTGATCTCGGGTTTTGGTCATCTTTCCTCCCAATCTGAAGAGGAAAAGTCAGGGCAGGGTGGGGAACGCCTGCAAGTTTAAAAACAAAACAAAGCAAGTTCAGATTCAGACCAGATCTGATAAGATGCGAGCTCCTATTTGAATGAGAACTACGTCTGCAAACTCTACGCGTCTCTTGCTCAGAACTTCCCCCTATGCAGGGGAAATGGATCATCACAGCTTTTACGAAAACGAAACTCTGCAACTGCCTGTGAACTTCCGGAAGTGCAGGCAAGGAGCACAGGAGGGTGCAGCCATGGAGCAAGCGTTGTCTTCCTCGGCCAAGGACGCGCTGGACCAGCTCCCCCACCCCACTGGTGAGTAATGTGCGCGCGCGAACACGCGGGGATGGAGTTGTGGATAGGAGGGGGGTGATGCAGTGTCCCACAATCACAGGGCGGAGCCCAGGATCTGCTCACTGTTGCGGCCGCTTGGGGGCCCCCCGGATCCACATCCTAGCCCCTCAGGCAGCGCTGGCAGACTTGCCGAACTTGCCGGGCTTGTCTACGTTCACCTCCAACAGACCTTCGGTCAGTTCCGCAGGGACTGTGAGCCCAGACCTCAGCCCCAGAGCTTCACTTAGGAGAGTTGTGTCCCGCTTTCTTCTCCCACTAGTGATGGACAGCCCAATGCTACTGTCCTACTCTACTGGGAATGGAGGCATCAGAGGAAACCGACATAAATTCTGGTGGGCTTACTCTCCACGCAAAGCTCCACCCACCTGTAAAACAGTGTTGTCAGAGAAGTGGAGAAGTAGGCAGGAGTGGACCCCTTCCTGAAGAGAAGTGGCTAGCTGGGTCTCAGGAAGCGGTTGGGAAGGTTCTTGCAGAGAATGTGACTCTTTGGAACCGTCTCCTCCTTTTCATTCAGTAGTTCAGATCCTCAGCAACCCTCTCTGTGAATAAGGCAATAGTCTGAGTCTGCGCCTTCCCTTCACTTAAACAGATGTAGAGCTCCTACCACCTGCCAGGCTCAGGGCTGGATGTGGGGAATACAGAGATGAGTTAAACTGACCCCAGCTTAGAGAATCCAATAGGCAACTTGAAGATGACCTGGTAAGTAAGCACCACAGAGGCCCAAATGAGGGGTTCCTAACTCAACTTGGTGTTCAGGGAAAGCTTTATGGAGGTGAGGATGCCCTTAGTTTTAAATGGCAAGAGGCAACCAGAGGTAGAAAGTTTGAAAGGGTGTTCCATACAAAGGTGATGACAGGAAGAGGCACCAGCCTCAAAACGTCACATGGCAACCCTAAACCAAGTGGTTGAATATTTTCATATGGAATTTCCTATGGAATGTTACTAGAGATGAGATTCCATCCTGACATTTTCCCCAAACTCCAGACTTGTATAACCAACTTCATCAATGCTTAGAATGATTTCAAACTGAATATCCCAAAGAGAATTTTTGTTTCTCTGCGTATATCCACGTATTCCAAACCTGTTCAACCACCAGCATTCCATTCATCCGGTTTCTCAGACCAAAACTGTTAGCACTGCCCTCAATGCCTCTCTTTCTTCCTCACCTCCCATGTAATGCATTAGACCAGTCAGTTCTGTTTTCAGAATAGATCTTGGGCCTGACCGCTTCACACCTTCGCTACCATCCAAGCCCAATCCACCATCATCCCCTGCCTGGACTATTGATCTGGCCCCTACTCCAACTTCTCATACAGACAAGACTGCACAACAGCCAAAAATGATCTTTAAGAAATAAAAGCGAATGTGATTCTCCTACACAGAGCCCTTCAACAGTCTCTCATTACCTTCCAAACAATCTCTTACCGTGGCCTACAGTGTAACCCATGTCCTGATCTGATCCCATACCTGCTCATCTTGATGACTTTGCTACCCCTTACTGCCTTGTGGGTCCTCCAAGCCCCCAGATCTGTCCCTGCCTCAGGGTCTTTCTGTTTGCATCACATTTCTCACTTCCCCACCATATTCAAATCTCAAGTGTGTCCCTCCATAGCTTTGCCTGCCCATGCTATTTAAGAGAACACCCCACCTCCCTCATGACTCTCTACTTCCTTTCCCTGCTCTGTTTTTTTCATAACACTTATCACTAGCAGGAAAAAAAATAGTTGTCTGTCTCTACTACTAGAATAAAGTTCCATGAGAGTTGAAACTCTCATCTCATTGTCTGTTTTATTTGTAGTGCCTAATAGGTTCTTATTAAGAATTTGTTGAAGGAATGAGTGGGCTTGTATGTACCACTGAGCTTGGCTTCTATTCTGTTGCTGATGGGGAATGTCTTTCTCAGGAGGGAAACCAGCCCAGTTTGAACTAAAGTCTTCTGTTCTGAATTCTGTATATCTGAGAGTTGGGCAGATAGGTCCTCTGGGACTGTCAGCTGTGCGTAGGGAAATGGAGTCACATAATACAAATGTGCCTGCCAAGGGTCATCCCTGTGTATGATTGTGAGATAGATATCTTAAAGAAGTCCACTGAACATCCTACACCTTGACTGTCTGCCACCCCTTTCCCACAACATGCCCATTCTTATTCCAGTTTATACTTTTTTTTTTTTTTTTTTTTTTTTTTTTGAGAAAGAGAGAGGGCACAAGCAAGCAAGGGGCAGAGAGTGAGGGAGAAAGAGAATCCCATGAGGGGCAGAGGGAGAGAGAGAGAGAATCCCACACCAGCTCTGTACTGTCAGTGTGGGGCCTGAAACAGGGCTCAAGCTAACCTGATGTGGGGCTCGAACTCACAAACCATGAGATCGTGACCTAAGCCAAAGTTGGATGCTTAACTGACTGAGCCCCCTAGGCATCCCCCTGTTTATACACTCTAAAGCTGTCCCCAGTAATGCTTTCTGGCTCTCCCAAATACATTTATGTTTCCAAGTCCATTACCAAGCCTCTAGGTAATGTCCACTCCTCTTCTGTTTTGGTCTTTATCCATTACAGGTGTGCAGTCATGGGACTCAGTGATAAAGTTGACTTCTCCCACATATCTTGTGTATAATGGAGGAACTTAAAAAGCTGCAATAATAGATAAGTTGATCAAAGAAGAAAAGAGGAATAAGTTTCCAAGCCAGCACCATACATCGGTTGCCAGTCCAGAACATAAGTCATAACAAAAGGGCATTGTAAATGGAATTGTAAGATTAGGGACTCTCATTCCATCATCCACTCATTTAGTGGTGAAACGTGTTTCTTGGCTATCCAGTCTGGCTACCCCAGATTCTGTCCTCTGGTTGGATTTCCCTTGTCCAATGGGCTTTAAGACCATATCTGGGAAAAGGAACATTTGGAAGACACCCCTGACATCCCTGCAGAAGCTGTGGCATTAGTAATCCCTTTCCAGATGGAGATGGGCCTAGAGACAGAGATTCATTCTGTTGGTTTCAGTTAGTCAGAGTTCATATGTTCCTGGCTTGTCATTTTTCTGCAGCTTCATTCTGTAGAACCTTTCTTGACTACCAGTTTAATTTTTGGGGAATTGTTGTCAGATCAGTCTCTGTGAGTCCTTAGGCCTGCTAGACACAATAGAAGGACCATGGGGAGCCCTGCTGATCCTCATTGTTCTTAGTGTCAGCTGCTGATGGAGACCAATGGACTTTTCCCTAAAATGCCCCTGCTCCCATAATACACCTATCCCTCACTGTCTGAACCTATACAGTTCCTGAATTCAGAAGGTGAGGACTAACAGTTATCCAAATGTATTTATTTGGTCCATGAGTTTTGGATAATGCATAGCAAGCATTCAGATAGTGAGAGATGCCTGTCTATGTAAGAGCCTCTAGTGTGATTTCCCCTCAACTCCAGAGTTACATGCATCCTCCAGTCTGGAAGAATGAACAAGTTAGAAAAGCCAAATTCTTATAAGAAACTGTGAGGAGGATGTGTTTTACCAAGAAAAGGCCATTAGGGGGAGCCTGTGTGTCCCACTTTGGGGGTTGTAGTGACAAAACTCCAGGTCAGAAGGCAATGGTGTAGCTACCACCACCATATTCCCAGGTGCCAAAATCCTAGAAGCCTGCAGACTTGGGAATGCAACTCAGATGGACAGTCCCCAGAGGAAACACAGGGGGCCATGCTTAGGTATCCAAAGCCTGACAGCTCAGCCCTGCACAGTGCACCTGTCCAAAAGTCCAGCTTTGCACAAGGAAAGGGTAATGCTGTGTGAAAATGCCTAGCTCTTATGCAACAAGGAGCATTGCATGCCTATCAAATGTTATCATACTATTTTATTAGGGATTTTTATTCCAGATTTTGTCACTAATAATTTGATGCTTTTTTTTTTTTTTTAGCCTGTGCTTTATAAATTTAATATCCAGTTTGTGTGTTCTTTTAAAAAGAATATAGTATTTAACAAAGTATATTTGGGACCTGAGGTGAATAAAATATTGGGTTTTTTTTCCTCATTTTCCATCCAGGATGGTATATTATGTTGTCAAATATTAAAATGTATTCTAAAACATTGAAAATTATAAAGTGTGGTATTGGCAGAGAAAGTGACAGATCAATGGAACAAAATAGAAGTATGTGAACAAACCCAAACATATGTAATCATTAAATGTAGGAAAAGGAGATTTAAATCACTGGCTAAACCACTATGAAAATAAGTTGGCGCCCCATCTCATACTTTATAATACAATAAATTTCACATTAATATTTTCATATAAAAATAAAATTTTAGAAGAAAATAGAGCTATGGAGGTGTTTTCTAAGTCATATCTCCTTTTTATCAAATAAAACGTTTAAACATTCTGTATGTCCATTTTATAAACAAAAAAGACCACACATATGACTAACAAGAATGCATAACAGGCTCATAAATCAATAAGAACATAGTGAATAACCCAACAGAAAATGGCCTGAGGACATCAGTGCCAGAGAAGAAATGCACATATTGCCTTATGATATGTTAAATTCATAATTATAGATTATATTCTTCTCTCTATGCTTTGTATCCTTTCTTTAGACATAGTCATCTACTCTTTTGTCCTAGTTGTATCTTTATAGTATGGTTTTCGATGGGATAGCCAGATACCCTTGTATTTTCTTTTCAAGGTTTCCTTCACCATCCATGCCCTTTTATTCTTCCAAATAAACTTTTTTTTCCCCAAGTTCTTTAACCTTCTTGGAATTTAAGTTGAAATGACATTAAACCTACAACTTGAGAAAGAATTGACAGGATTATAATGTCCCGTCTTCCTACTCTGGAGCACAGTATTTCTCTCCATGTATTGAGATCAAGCTTAAAACTTTTTCCCCCCATAATGTGAATTATTTTAGACCAAGAAAAGCATACACATTGTCTCTCCATTTGGCAACTTTGTAATACCCTTCCCCCCCCCATGTTGTGTTTTTATTTTTGTATTGAAATTCAGTTGATTAAAACAACGCTTTCATCATGTCATTCCCCTGCTTAAAAATCCTTCCTGGCAGTCTTCTACATCTGTTTCTCAAATTCTTTTCCAGCTTCCTCTGCACAGACTCCCTCCCCCTTCAGGATCCTGGTTTTCTGGCCCCTGGTCAAACCTCTTGACCTTTTCCCACATCGCTACATAGTCTCCAGTGTCCCTCCCACCGCCTCCCCCCTTTCTGTCTGTCTCCAGGTTGTACCAGCTCAAGGCCCATGTCCTTGACAACACCCCATCCCACAGGGGAGCACTGTACTCCCCTCGATCCATAGCATGTATTGTATTTTCCACTCAGCAATCATATTCCTTTGTGGCATTTATCCTGTTATTTTATTTTCCTTATTAGCATTTGATCTTATTTTGTTAGCTTCTTTCAAGCAACAGTTCTGTCTCCTGTTTCTTTGTGTCCTCTGCTGTGCAGTTCTCCACAGTAGCCACTCACTACACATGGCTATGAGCACTTAAAATGTGGCTTATTTAGTTAAGACACACTCAGCACAAAGTACACCAACCTTCAAAACTCAGTACTAAAGAATGAATTAATTATGTCAATTAAAGTTTGAAAGGATAATATTTTGCATACATTTAGTTGAATAGAGCCTGTTATTAATTAACCCATTATTTAATGGGTAAAATTAATTTCACCCATTTCTTGATGCTTTTTTTTACAATGCTCCTAGAAATTTTTTAGCTGTAGGTCACATTTGCGGCTCACATTATGTTTCTGTTAGCACCCATCTAGAGTGCCCAGCAAAATGACTCTCCTACCAAAGGTGCTCCCAAATTGGTGGTGGTTTGAAATGAATGAAAATGAGGTTTTCTCTCAGTCATTTGAGGTTTTTCTCTCAGTCTCAACCCCTTTTTCTTGATTGGTGGGGAGCAGAGGGACTACATATTTTTATCTTCAGTAGTTAGGACCCAAATCCAGGAAACAGAAATTAAAGAAGAAACTCATCTGAGGGGCACCTGGGTGGCTCAGTCAGTTAAGCTTCTGACTCTTGAGTTCAGCTCAGGTTGTCATCTCATGGTTCATGGGATTGAGCCCTGCGTTGGGCTCCACATTGACAACGTTGAACCTGCTTGGGATTCTATCTCTCTCTCTGTCTGCCCCTTCCCCACTCACTTTCTGTGTTCGCTCTCTCTCTTTCTCTCTCTCTCTCAAAATAAATAAATAAACATGGGGGGGGGGGAGAAGATTGTGAGATAAATGCTGCTCCAAAGCACAGTCTTCTAAGGGCACCTGGGTGGCTTAGTCAGTTGAGCATCTGACTCTAGATTTGGCTGAGGTCATGATCTCATAGTTGTGAGATAGAGCTCTGCATTGGGTGTGGAGCCTGCTTGAGATTCTCTCTCATTCTGCCTCCCGCTTGCACTCTCTCAATCTAAAATAAAAATAAATAGATAAATAACCTTTTTTAAAAAAAGTGCTGTCCTATGATTTTGTGAAATGCAAGATCTAATTTCAGAGATTTTGTTTTGTTTTGAATAACAAAAACAACTTTTAGGAACAACTTATAGGAACCCCTTAAGTGGTTAACCTCATCTAAATTTATTTTGTTTTTAATTTTTTTAACATTTATTTATTATTGAGAGACAGAGACAGAGCATGAGCAGGAGGGGGGCAGAGGGAGAAGACACACAATCTGGAGCAAGCTCCAGGCTCTGAGCTGTCAGCACAGAGCCTGACGCAGGGCTTGAACCCACAAACCACAAGATCATGACCTGAGCTGAAGTTGGAGGCTTAACCGACTGAACCACCCAGGCGCCTCAACCTCATCTAAATTTAAAACTGTCATCATTAAATGGTAAAGTAAGTCCTTGTTTCAAAACTAAAAGTTGAAGATTAAAAACACAAATGTGTTCTAATACAGAAAACCAAATCAAAAAGAGGATGAGCATTGGAAAGGGCAAAAAAAAAATTGTTAAATGGATGCTTGTGGCCAAATGAATAGCAAACAAATGGGAAGGTTACCTCTCACTGACATGCCAGTGGGGTTTTGAGAACAGATGGCTTCTTTCTCTCTCTCTGTTTATTCTTCCCTTTTCTTCCTAGCTCTCCTTCTCTTAGTTCCTCTCCTTTCTTCCATTCCTTTCTTTAAAAAAAAAAAAAAATCAATTTTCTACCTTTATGTAGCTTTCTCTCCTAATTTATTATAATGCTAGATTTAAGTGCATTTAAATTATAGCACATTGCTCATTTACATCTTTAATTCACTCAAAATTTATTTTTGAGTATAGTCTGACACAGGATCTAAAATTTTTTTTTTGCAGGCAGTTGAGCAGAGCACTGTTTCTTGAATATATCATTGTGTTCTTGTTGATTTGTAATGATAATAGTAATAATTATTGAGAGCTTAGTATTGGCAAGGTAGTGTTTTGAGAGCTTTGTATTTAAATTCCTAGTTGTGTTTCTTTCCTTTTTTTTTTTTTTTTTTAAGTTTGTTTGTTTATTTAAGTAATCTCTGCACCCAACCTGAGTTTCAAACTAACAACCCTGGGATCAAGAGTTGCATGGTCTTCTGACTGAGCCATCCAGGCACCCTCTGGTTGTTTCTTGAACAAAGTTTTCCACGTGTTTAGACATTTAAAAAAAATTTTTTTTTCAACGTTTTTTATTTATTTTTGGGACAGAGAGAAACAGAGCATGAACGGGGGAGGGGCAGAGAGAGAGGGAGACACAGCATCGGAAACAGGCTCCAGGCTCTGAGCCATCAGCCCAGAGCCCGACGCGGGGCTCGAACTCACGGACCGCGAGATCGTGACCTGGCTGAAGCCGGACGCTTAACTGACTGCGCCACCCAGGCGCCCCTAGACATTTTAAATGAACATTAACTATTGTCCCTCCATTCATTAAGCCATTAAAAAAAAATACAAAATAACTTGCTTTTCCACTTGGGTCCCGATTTTTTTTCTCTCTCTAGTAGTTGAGGACCTCTCATAAAAACAAGTGCCCTGTCTTCTACTTTTAAGACTGGTGGAGGAGTTATGGAGACCAAGAAATTCTACCTTTCCATTTCTCATCAAGGATGTTACTTATAGGTGTCTTTCAGGTTGCAGAAAAGATGGAAAAAAGGACATGTGCACTCTGCCCCAAAGACTCCGAGTATAGTGTCCTATACATTGCAAAAAAAGAGACTATAGCTGCTCATGAAAATTGTTTGGTAAGTTACTTGAAAACACATGAGTCCTTTTAGGGAAGGACGTACCAATATAGATAATGTACTTTGGAGACAAAGAATGATGAGTTGGCCATGGTTTGGGCTTTTAAGTGGGGATTTGGGGAGCAAATTTCCTAACTTTTTAAACTGTTTCAGATCTTACCACCTTATGATTACATTTTAGCTGTATTTGTAACTGATTGAACACAATTATGATAAGCTTCTTTGAAGATATTTTAATGAGATATTTCAAATATAATAGATACCCATAGACATTTCACCCAGATTTGAAAAATCATACTGTATTTGCTTTAGCTTGGATTTTTTTTTTTTTTTTTTAAGAAATAAAACATAGTTAAGGACTCTCTAATTCTCTCTCTTCCCCTCCCACCATCCCTCTTGAGATATAATTGCCATCACAGATTTGGTTTTCACCATGTATATTTAAGTGCTTATAACAAGATATGATGAGGTTTTACATGTTCTTGGACTTTGTAGAATTTCAGCCAGCTTCTGTGAACTATTGAGATTTATCCATGTGAGAAATTTCACTCTTAAGTCTTTAATTTTAAATGTTAGAGAATTCTTTTGTGACTGCCACTATTAAACTATTCTCATGTGAATGAGCATTTAGGTTTTTCCCCTTTTTTTCATATAACTAACCAGCTGTCATCAACATCCTTGTATAATAAGTCCCCTAAATCACGGGAGAATTTCTCTGGTGTAGGGCACAGAGCAAAAACCAGAAATGGTGGACACAGAGGGTGCATTTTGCACCTCACTACATGCACCAAATTGCTTTCCGAAAGGATGACACCAAATTCATTTCTTGTCTTCCTTGCCATACATGATATTATGAAATTTTAATTTTTTCCCTCTCTGATGGGTGTGAAATGGTCTCTTGTTTTCATTTGCAGTTTCTAGATTTGGCTATGCTTATGCACAGATCTTTTTGTCACTTCTGTGACTTGTGTTCCTGGACCACATTTTGTCTTTGGGATATTGATTTTGTTTAAGTGTATTTTTATATGTATATAAATAGATGCTAATGAATTATTATATATGTTAGCTTTTAATTTATGGTGTTTCCTTTCAGAGCCTTATAATGTATCCTTGTTAAATATATCATTGTTTTCCTTTATAATTTGTAGGAGTTCTTCACTAAGAAATTCTTTTCTTTACTAAGATTCCCCCCCCCAATTTTAAATTTTGTCTTTTTTCATTTAGTTTCTTAATCCAACTGGAATTTATTTGGACTACTGTGTAAAGTAGGGATCTCCTCTTTTGTCATATGATTAACCCCTTTTCCCAGCATTATTTGACTAATCTGTTCTTTTGTCATTGATTTTAGTGATAATAATGATAACTCTTATCATTCAGTGTTCACCAGGTGTAAGGTAATATTCTGGAAGCTTAACCTGTATTAAACTATTAATCCTTACAACAACCCCAAGACGTAGGTATCATTATTATGCCCAAACTAAAGATGAGACATCTGAGGCACAGAGAGTTTAAGTCACTTGCCCAAGGTCATGCAGCTGTAAGTGACTGAGCCAGGATTCTTACCTGGGCCGTCTACTTCTAGAACTCCCACTTTTATCCAGTGTGCTAACGATATAATATATGTGCACATATCTGTTTCTGGCTCTTTAGTCTGTTCCATTGGTCACTTTGCCTATCCCTCAGCTGGTACAACATTGTCTTAATTACTATAATTTTATGATAAGCCATGGCTCTTTTTTAGTGCTTTGAATTTTGGGGTCAGTTTATGAGTTTCACACAAATTCCTTTTGGAATTTTAACTGGAATTCCATTGAATTTGGGAAAAATTATATGAGTGTTTCTATCCATCAACAGAGTATCTCCAACTATTCGGTCATTTTTTATGAATTTCAGAAATATTCAAACATTTTTTTTTTTTTTTTATGTAGAGGTCTAGAACTTTGGATTAATCTTTTTCCTGGCTTTGGTTTTGTTGTTGTTTGTTTTTTGTTTCATTACCTTTTCCTAACGCTTTTTTTTGTTAAATTGAAGTATAAAAAAAATTGTAGTTGACACACAGTGTTACGTGTTTCAGGTGTAAACATACTGAGTAATTCTACTACTCTACATTATGTTGTGCTCACCACAACTGTAGCTACCGTCTGTTACAATACCATTACCTACATATATTTCCTAATCTGTGCCTTTCATCCCTGGGATTTACTCATTCCATGACTGGAAGACTAGACCTCCCATTCCTCGTCACCCATTTTGCCTGTGCCCTCTCCACCTTCCTCTCTGGCAGCCACCAGTTTATTCTCTCTTTATGGGTCTTTTTCTGATTTTTTGTTTGTTCATTTGTTATTTAGTTTCCACATATCATTGAAATCATATAGTACTTGTCTGTCTCTGTCTGATATTTCACTTAGCATAATGCTCTCCAGGTCCATCATGTTGTTGAAAATGGCAAAATCTCATTCTTTTTTATGGCTAAGTAATATTCCATTACACACACACACACACACACACACACACACACACACACCACCTTCTTTATACATTCATCTGCTTATGGTTGCTTCCATGTATTGGCTCTTATAAATAATGCTGCAGTAAACATGGGGTGAGTATATCTTTTTGAATCAGTGTTTTCATTGTCTTTGGATAAATACCCAGTAGTTGTATTACTGGATCATATGGTATTTCTGTTTTCAGTTGTTTCAGGAACCTTCATACTGTTTTCCATAGTAGCTCTGCAATTTAGATTCCCCACAGTGCATGTGCATTCCTTTGTTCCTACATTCTTGCCATCACTTGTTATTTCTTGTCTTTTTGATACTAGCCATTCTGATAGGTATGAAGTGATATCTCATTGTGGTTTTGATTTATTTTTCCCTGATTCATCATCAGATTATTTGTTTTTTTGGTGTTGAGTTATATGAATTCTTTATCTGTTTGGGATATTAATCCTTTATCAGATATGTCATTTGCAAATATCTTCTCCCATTCAGTAGGTTGCCTTTTCATTTTGTTGACAGTTTCCTGTGCTGTGCGAAAGCATTTTATTTTGGAGTAGTCCCAATAGTTTATTTTTGCTTTTGTTTCCCTTGCCTAAGAAGACATATCTAGAAAGAAGACATATCATGTTACTATGGCTGATGTCTAAGAGATTACTCCCTATGTTTTCTTCTAGAAGTTTTATCGTTTCAAGTCTCACATTTAGGTCTTTAATCCATTTTGAGTTCATTTTTGCATATGGTATAAGAAAGTGGTCCAGCTTTATCCTTCTCCATGTAGCTGCCACGTTTTCCCAACACCATTTATTGAAGAGACTGTCTTTTCCCCATTGTATATTCTTATCTCCTTTGTTGAAGATTAGTTGGCCATATAATCATGGGTTTATTTCTGTGGTCTCCTGGTTTATTTCTGTTCCATTGATCTGTATGTCTGTTTTTGTGCTGGTACCATACTGTCTGATTATTATATGTGTCTTTAAGTCTGAGATTGTGCTACCTCCTTCTTCTTTCTCAAGACTGCTTTGGCTATTGGGGTCTTTTGTGGTTCCATACAAATGTTAGTATTATTTGTTGTAGTTCTGTGAAGAATGCTATTGGTATTTTGATAGGGATGGCATCGAATCTATAGATTGCTTTGTGATTGCATTGTGTAATGTTGATCTTCAAGTGAGAGGTAGGTTAGATTCTTTTGGTTTCAGGTAACACACAGAAACTTGAGCCAACCTAAACATAAAAGTTGCCTTTCAAATTTTTTTTTAAAGTTTAAATCCAAGTTAGTTAACATATAATGTAATAATGATTTCAGGAATAGAATTTAGTGATTCAACATTTATATATAACACCCAGTGCTCATCACAAGTGTCCTCCTTAATGCCCATCACCCATATAGCCCCTGCCCTACCCAACACCCCTCCAGCAATCCTCAGTTTGTTCTCTGTACTCAAGAGTCTTTTATGTTTGTCTCCTCTCTGTTTTTATCTTATTTTTGCTTCCCTTCCCCTATATTTATCTGTTTTGTTTCTTAAATTCCACATATAAGTGAAATCATATGATATTTGTCTTTCTCTGACTTACTTTGCGGCATAATATACACGCTAGTTCCATCCATGTTGTTGCAAATGTCAAGATATCATTCTTTTTTGATTGCCCAGTAATATTCCATATAAAAGTGACTCTTTAATCAGACTTCAGGGGCATTTCATGGCTCCTGAAGGCAGACACACAAGCATGTCTAAGAAACAGTAGCTAGAAAGCCATCAGGAACCCATGATGTCCTCTCTAGCCCTCATTTTTGTTTTCCTCTTTGCAGACTGGCTTACTCTCTATCATGTGGCTTAGAGTCTATTCCACTCTCTCAGGGTAGGGAATCCAGTTGGCCCAGCTTCAGGTCAGGGCCCTAACCAGGTCCATTTAAACATTGGGGTCAGGGTTATGCAGTATAAAACATGCCTGGGGATCCTTCCAAAGAAAAGCAGGGTGGCTTGTGATCTGCTTATACACCCCAAAAGATGGTCACTGTTATACCCCCAATCCATCTTCCACCCCCAGTGAGTACTTTCGATACCATTTTATGACTTGTGGCTCTCAACGGTACTTTCAGCATATTCTGAATTTTTTCTTTTCCCAATCTGCAGCTGTATTCTTCAGCACTTGTGGAATGTGAGGATCATGATCCAACTAATGATGACAGAAGTTTTGATGTGGAGTCAGTAAAGAAAGAAATCCATAGAGGAAGGAGGTTGGTAAGTACAAATGACTTTATTACTCAGACAAAACGAACAGATATTAAAGGGGATGTTTCCAAAAGAAAGTCTACTTGATTGGTAAACCAGGGATAGAGATACATCTTGTAGAGCTGAAAGATGTAGGGTCTTTAGAGTGGGAGAGAGCCAAAGCATAAGAGACTCCTAAAAACTGAGAACAAACTGAGGGTTGATAGGGGGTGGGAGGGAGGAGAGGGTGGGTGATGGGTATTGAAGAGGGCATCTTTTGGGATGAGCACTGGGTGTTGTATGGAAACCAATTTGACAATAAATTTCGTATATTAAAAAAAAAAGATGTAGGGTCTGTATTAGAAACTTAGACTTTACTGAACATTTAATATTTTAAAATAAACTACAACATGCTTCATCAGCAAAGTATATAGGAGTTAGAATGCTTTGGGCTGTAAGTAGAAGGAACCCAACTGAAACTGGCTTTAAAAAAAGGATGCTTGTTTTCTCACTTAGCCAGAGGGAATGCTGGCTTCAAAGTTGGTTTATTTAGTGGCTTAACGGTGTCGTCAAGACCCCATCATCCTTTCTGTCATCGTGTCCACATCAGTTGGTCCTCTTGTGGTCATAGGGTAGGCCATAGGCAACAACCGAAGGGTCAGGCTTTCTTGTTCCCATCTGGTGAAAGAAAAAGTTCATCCCCAAGTATGGAGTAAGACCCTTCTGAAAATTTAATTAAGCCACACCCATCCTCCTGCACCAGTTGCTGGAGGTGACCATAACTAGGATCTATCCCCTTGGATCTGAGGTCAGCTCCCCCTGGGAAGGTAGAGTGAGGAGTAGTTACCCTCCTGGTTCTGTTACAGCAGACTTCCTCTATGGAAAGCCCTTCACGGCTTAGCAAGCAGTACAGCAGGTGTGAGCACCTAATGCCCACCACTACAGTAAGGTTTGTGATCTGGAACAAACATTTATGTAGTCCTTGCAAGGCCGACACATATATGAAGGCAGTTTCTGCACAGCCTGATGTGCTTTGAGAAGGATCAGCACAGGTCACTCAAGCAAGCAAGAACCTTAGCACAGGTGAGCACCAGGAAGCCCTCCTGGCTGGGGAGGAGTGAGGGTAAGGAAGATGGGGAAGGAGGATGGCATGTTTATAAAACTATAAGTACATGACTGTGTGTGGCATCCTCTCTCCTGACTTTATGGGATTCTGTAAGATACACCAGAATGCAGGAAACCATCTCTTGTCATAGATAATGAGTTGACCCTGGCTTCTCACTTTGACAACTAAAGCTGCAATAAACATCTTTGTACACATATCCTGTGTACTTGTTTGAGCGTTGCTGTAGAGCACATTCCTAGAAGTGAAATGGCTGAGTCAAAGAGAATTCTCTCTGATAATCTTGAAACGTGCTAACAAACCGTCCCCCAGAAAGGCTGTACCATTTTATGCTTCTGTGGATGAAACAGCACTTTTCCCAGCCCTTGACAAAATGAGCATCACGAATCTGCTTAATTTTTGCACCTGACAGGAAGTGGTACCTTGCGTTTCCCCTCACTGGTGAGGTTGAACTTTAGTTCTCCTCAGGCACCTCCCACCCGCCCCACCCCCACCCAGGCCCAGCAGTTCTTCCCAGTCCCACAGTCCAGCACTGCCAGCACTCTCCTGCGAACACTCTGGACTCCCTCTCCTCATCACCCTCACACACCATTTCCTTACCCACCATCAAAACCCCCACCCCTGGTGAAATGCATCTGTCTGTTGTCTGCTTGTGCTGAAGAGACTGGCACTTGAGCACTTGAACAACCGGACAAAAACCTACAAATGTGTTGACTGATCTTAGATTCACGGCCACAAATCTCAAAAGGAATCTCAACACTTCACCCTCCACCCTCTACATTTATTGTTTCATTTCCTCTCTTTTTAGAACCTCTCCCCACCCCAACTGCCCATCCCAAAGTTGATGACTATACCTCATTTTTCTTTTTGATAGACCTTTTTGCTTTTAGAGCAGTTTTAGGTTCACAGAACACTTGAGGGAAAAGTACAAAGACTTCCCATAAACCTCCCACTGCTCCACACACACACACACACACACACAGCCTCCTTTTTATCAACATCCCCCACCAAAGTGGTGCATTGTTACAACCGATGAACCTACATTAGCACATCATCAAAACACCCAAAGTCCATAGTTTACATTAGAGTTCATCTTGGTGGTGTACATATTTTTGTCTGATTTTTACCTAGCAATGGAAGCCATTAGCTAGGAACTCCTGTCCAAACCACTGCCCATCCACCTCTGTCCCCAGACTCTGGGACCTCCCTCTTGTCAAAGCCAACACTCCACTTAGACTTTGGAGTCATCACCTGCCCCTCTGTAAGGACTAGCTCTTGCATTTCCCTTTACCCCATTCACATCAGTATCCCGGCTTGTACTAGCTTATTTCCTTCAGCATATGTATGTCTGATCAACTGATCATGTCATCTTAAACCCTCCTTTGTACACAAAAAAATCTGGCCAATTACAATGTCACTTTTCTGTCCTTAGCTGACCTTTGAGCAGTATTCATTACACAGTTGCCCATGCCCCTGCACCTTGAAGCCCTTTCTTCCTTTGACTTCCTGCACATGCTGTGCTGCTACTTCTCTTACCTTTCTGGCTGCTGCTGCCCAGGCACCATGGCTGTTTTGCCCTCTCTGCTCAACCTCTAAAGTGTGCAGTCCCCGAGGGTTTCCCGGGCTCCTTCCTCCATCTGAACGTCTTTCCTGTGTGACCTCCTCCAGTCCCCATGGCTTCAGAACCGTACTTATGCCAGGGCCTCTGTGCCTCTAGCCCTGACCACCAACCTGACATACCTATGTGAATATTTAATAGCATCTCATATTAAACCGGCCAAAGGACACAATTCCAGCCCCTCCAAACATACACTGCATCCACACCCTTTGGGTCCTCAGCTCAGTGAACAGCCCACCATTCATCCATCATCATCTTCTCATCAACCTCCCAGCCCAGTGTGGAGCCCGTCAGTGCCACCTGCAGACCCTGCATCCTCCCCTTCTTTCTGTCACTAACCTACCACAGTGAAGTCCCAGATCTCCCTAAACATCACTGATGCTTTTTCTGCACTGTCTCCTGTGCATCCCTGCCCTAGCCCATCCTCCACACAAGCCACAACAGTGTCTTTAAAATACTGATCACTTCATGTTCCTATTGCATGAAGACAAAACCCTAACTCCTTACTCTGGTTTGCATCCCATACATGACCCAACCCCTTGCTCACCCCTTGGATCTTTGACTCTCAAATCTCTGCTCCGGCAACATTAGCCCATCCCTGTTGTCCTTCTGGTGAGCTTGCCAGTGGGTGGGAAGCACATTCTTGCACCAGAACATAAGGCCTTCTGCCTACAATAGCCTTCTCCTTGCTTTTTTGCCTGCTAGGACCTCTTACTATTATTCAAATCTGAACTTCTATATCACCTCCTCAGAGAGGCCTTTGCTGACCTCCAACCTGAATTAGGGACCCAGCAACTGTGTTGCTTCACCTTATTTTAATTTATACAAAGCATGTATCACTGTTTTTAGGTTTGCTTTATGTGATCATGGTCTCTCTCCACTAGAATGTTAACTTTACAAGGGCAGATATCTTATCCACTACTGTTTCCCTCTACCTTAGAACAGTGCTGGCCACATCCCATTTACTCAGCAGTCGTTATGTGAATGAAATTTTATTAACCATTTGTATTTCTTCTGTGATTTGCCCATTCCCATTTTTCTGTGGGTTTATCAGAGTCTTAGCCCTTTTTAAAAAATGTTTATTTTTGAGTGAGAGACAGTGAAAATGTGGGACATGCAGAGAGAGAGGGAGTCCAAGGATCTGAAGCCCGCTCCGTGCTGACAGCAGACAGACTGAGGTGGGGCTCAAACCCATGAACCATGAGATCATGATCTGAGCTGAAGTCAGACGCGTAACCACCTAAGCCATCCAGGTGCCCCCAGAGTCTCAACTCTTTATCAAATAAGCAGCAAAACATTTTTTTTCTTTTTTTTATTGGTATAGTGGACATACAATATTGGTTTTAGGTGTAGAACATAGTGATTTGACATTTATATACATTATGAAATGATCATAAGAAGCCTAATTACCATTGATCACCATATTCCAGTATTATTGACTATATTCTCTATGTTCTACATTATATCCCCTGATTTTTTTTAATAACTGGAAGTTTGTACCTCTTAATCTCCTTCACCTATTCACCCACCAGTTTTTTCTTTGTATTTATTAGTCTGTTTCTGTTTTCATACATTTTCTTTCATTTTTTTTCTAATGGTAGCTGTCACCATACAATAGAAGTTTAAATTTTTTATGTAGTCTGATCTGTCAGTCTTTTTCTCTGTAGCTTCTGAGTTTCCTTCCTTGCTGAGCCTTCTTGACCTTAATACCATACATTTTTTATTAATTTAAAATTTTTTTCTTATAGTTACAGCCTTAATCCATGTGTAATTTATTTGGTAATATATTGTGAGGTAAGGACGTAACTTTGTTTTTTTTCTACATATAATGCCAGATAGCCCTCCAAATTAAATGATCATCCTTTTGTGCTCTGATTTGGAATCCCACCTTTAGCATCATCTAACTTCTTACCCATATTTGAATTTTGTTCGTATGGTTGCTTGTGCTGACTTTGGGATGTGTGAGCTATCTCCTGTTTTGCAAGGTGGTTTCATTGTGCTTCCCTTTCATTCAGAACAGAGCGTGATAAGCTTTGGGCATGCCTTGGACTCCCCTAAACCAGTTAGACTTCCTTGGCCACAGACTGTCCTCCTAGCCATCTCTGCATCACCTTCATATATAAAATTCAAGATCAGTTGGCTAATATATAAAAGCAAGAGATCAAATAAATTGAACTTAGAAAAAAATTTACCACTCAGGGCTTTGTTTGGTTTTTTAATTTAAAATTTTCGGCCCTACTATATAGACTCCAGAGATGTTTCACTTACTTTATGTCACATTGTCCTCAGTAGAAACTCTGTAAGACAGGCAGTGTTATGCCCAGGGAAGGACCTGGGTCTAAGAGAGGGGAGACCGGTGGCTTACACAGTCCTTGGGGGCACTGCCAGGAGCCACCGTCGTCATAGGCCCCAGTGTCCTTAACAGGACCCCTTGCCCAGAACAGGACAAATTTCTTTTTAGAAATCTCTCTTAAGTCCTTGGGGGCACCTGGGTGGCTCAGTCAGTTAAGCATTCGACTCTTGATTTCAGGTCAGGTCATGATCTCACAGTTCATGAATTGGAGCCACGCATCAGGCTCTATACTGGTAGAGCCTACATGGGATTCTCTGTCTCCCCTCTTGCTGCCCCTCCCCCGCTCACTCTGTCTCTCCAAAATAAATGAGTAAACTTAAAAAAAATTTTTTTTGGGGGGGGAAATAAAAAGGGTTTTCTGCTTTTAGTCAAATTATTACAGGCCAGTACAAACCAAACACTTTACCTAGCAGAGGTTTTGCTGAAATTTCAAAATGAGCAGCCAGCTGTAAATACCTAACATTTGTGGATGAGGACATTAGGGCTGTTGACTTTAAGAATAAGATTTAGGGGCGCCTGGGTGGCGCAGTCGGTTGAGCGTCCGACTTCAGCCAGGTCACGATCTCGCGGTCCGTGAGTTCGAGCCCCGCGTCAGGCTCTGGGCTGATGGCTCAGAGCCTGGAGCCTGTTTCCGATTCTGTGTCTCCCTCTCTCTCTGCCCCTCCCCCGTTCATGCTCTGTCTCTCTCTGTCCCAAAAATAAAAAACGTTGAAAAAAAAAAATTAAAAAAAAAAATAAGATTTAATGACACCTTTAACTTTAAATTTTAAAAAAGATTATGAAAAACAGGTGCTTACTCAGTAAAATCTGTTCTTTTATAGACGTGCGCATTCTGTAACAAAAGAGGAGCCACCGTGGGATGTGATATAAAAGCCTGTCTCAAGAGTTACCACTTTTTCTGTGCCAAGAATGCCCACGCAGTTCTACAAACCGATAGATCTCGAGGAATTTATAAGTATTTAATCAATTTTAAAACTACATTTGGGGGAATGGAATAAGGAGTGGTTAGATTAAGACAAACAGATTTTCAAAGATAATGTCATGCAAATGGTTTCCAAGTAAGAATATGGTTTGGGGGATGCTCAGTTGGGAACCTGAACTCACGATACCTTCCCTAAATCTAATAGAAGGAAAATAAGCAGGGTCGGTTTTGATTTTATTCTTCCTACATCCTTTCCTTCCTGGTAAAAAGTGCTGGTTGCCATAGTGGCATGAGTGACCTAATGGGTGGCCACAGGACGTTGACTATTGTCCTCTTCTCCTAACAGGAGCCTTACTTGGCCACAAGTCCATGGTTTATCCATCTTGTCTGCTGAATGCTTTTTTCCCACCACTCTCACCGCCATCTTACATATAAACAGCTTTTAAAAATGATAAACTATGCAGCAAATACAGTAATCAGTCATTGAGTCCTTGAAGAAATTAATTCTATTTGAATTGTCTTTGGCTGTTAAATCTTGCTTCTCTTCTTTCAGTGATTCTTTAATGGTAATTTGGACCCAGTATGGCATGTTTCAAGTCCAATAGAATTGTATTTGTTTTATCAATGAAGAAACTTGATCTTCCTTCTGATGAAAGATGGCAGTTCAGTTATATAAGACAATTTAGTCAGATGGAATCGGTAAGCCAGATGTTAACTGACCTGATTCAATTGATTACCCTTTTTTGGTATGTAGATGCAGTCTAAAACATGACATATAAAGTTAAGAAAATATCTAGAAGAAGTTTTGACTTTTTTTCAAGTTATGGAATGGAATAAAAAAGAAAATGATGGCTTGAAGAGCCAGACAGACACTTCTCACTTCCTTAGGGCCTGTGCATACATTCTGATTGAATATTTTAAATTTCAGTGGAGTATATATTTTTATTCATAATATTCTGAATGAGAGCACTACGTTTTTAATATGATTTTTGTGAGCTCCTAAGTTATATTTTAAAATTGCATTTATAGGCTAGATTTTTTTCCTCTTTGGGCACATATCTCCAGTTTTATCATTTTGTATTATTTTATCTAATAATCACTTACTTTGTGCCATAAATACTTCCAAGTACTTTACAAATGCTCTTTTAATCTGCCTAACAGCCCAGTGAGGTAGATATTATTACCCCAGCTTTACAGACAAAGACACTGAGTCCCTGCGAGACTAATTTGTCCAGCTCACACAGCTGATGAGTATTCGAGCTGGGCTTTAGGGCTTCATAGGGCTTGCTCCTCACCACAGTACCCTCTTAAGGCTTAGGGGCCATATATTCTAAAACAATAGGGGCAAGCCTACCATTACAAGAAATTTGTTAAAGGCGTGCCTGGGTAGCTCAGTTAAGCCTCCAACTCTTGATTTTGGCTGAGGTCATGATATCACAGTTTGTGAGATCAAGGCCCAAGTTGGGCTTGGTGCTGACAGTATGGAGCCTGCTTGGGATTCTCTCTCTCTCCTTCCCTCTGCCCCCTACTCATGCTCTCTCAAAATAAACTTAAAAAAAAAAATTGACCATTTTAAATCTGATTTTGAGGAAGGTCCATAGGTATTTTATTGTTTGAGACTAGAAAGGAATATATAAATGTTTCTGTACCATCTTCTCTTTATATTTGATTTGTGAAACTCATGGGCTGCAATAGTTTCACTTTTTTTGTTTTTACCTTCCTAAAGAGTTCATTTAATTATGACTTCCATAATGACCTCAAACAACCACTAGACAGACTGTTATTAGCAGACCTATAAGACTGAACAAGAAGGAGTCAAGTTCCTGCTGCATTTTTTTTTTAATGTTTATTTTTGAGAGAGAGAGAGAGAGAGAGAGAGATGGAGCATGAGCTGGGGAGGGGCAGAGAGAGACAAAATCTGAAGCAGGCTCCAGGCTCCGAGCTGTCAGCACAGAGCCTGACTTGGGGTTCGAACTCAGGAGCTGAGATCCTGCCCTGAGCCAAAGTCAGACGCTTAACCGACTGCACCACCCAGGCACCCCACCCTTTTTTTATGTTCATTAATCAAGATCATGACCTCAGCCAAAATCAAGAGTCAGAGGCTCAACCAACTGAGCTACCCAGGCACCCCAAGTTCCTGCTATATCTTAAAGTTTGCAAAAATACTGATCTTGTATTAGTAGAACCAATGAATAGAGACTCACTAAAATCATTTTTGTCATCAAGTATCAGGTGAATTTCTATGGATTTTTTTAATTGAATTTAAACATTCAGTTGTTAGAGTGCCTGTCATACATAAGACATCTTGTTAGGTGTAGTAAGACTAGGAAGAGACACAGGACATGGACTAAGCCTCAGAAAACCTATCACCTTGCTGAAGGACCAGAAAGGCCAGATTAGAAGCATGTGGCACGATGGGAGCAGGAAGGGATTCACATGACACTGGCTTGGCCTTGAGTT
Source organism: Puma concolor (assembly GCF_028749965.1). Lineage (NCBI taxonomy): Eukaryota > Metazoa > Chordata > Mammalia > Carnivora > Felidae > Puma > Puma concolor. Next base: position 220,364,611 of record NC_141667.1, read on the forward strand.
GATAATTGTTGAAACTAGGTGAGGGGTGGGGGCCATGACGTTCATCATCTAACACTTTTATATATGTTTGAAATTCTTCATAATAAAAAAAGAAATGAAAGTGCTCAGATACTGGAATTCAAAGGGTGAGGAGATTAGCTTTGCTTGGGCAAATGGTGGATTTCCAGGAAGATTGCTTGGAAGAGGTGGAAACTGGTGTAAGACGAGAAGAATTCATATGTTCTCTTAGGCAACAGGGACCCTGCTTCCTGAGGGTCAGCACAATAAGGAAAGGAAGGGAGACGTAGCTGGAGGCTAAGGAGGAAGAAAGCCTGGGGAAAAAATGGGGCCTGAGCAGCTCCTCAAAACTCACTCCATTTCTTCTTCATAGTGTGCTATGCTGCTTTCTTCTCTTCCAGTGCATTGATCCATTCTAGATTCGTGCAGTTCAGCCCTAAGTTCTGGGGGAGAGATCTATTGAGTTAGAAAACTACTTTTCCCAAAATTAAAGCATGCAATTTTGTGCTTTTGTTGAAAATCAGTACTTTGTGTAGTCAGATGAAAATTTGTCTTAGACATGGGAGCTCCTGATATCTTTATACAGTAAAATCCCACTGACTACTATATATGAACTACTTATTATTCAAAATATTTCATACACGCTCCTTCAGAGAGCGTACTCGAGGGCTGAGAACGCAAAAGACATCTGACAGAGGTGCCGTCTGCACTTGATGAGCGTAACTTACACAGGTGTGGACAGTATTTTTCTGTAACAGATATTTAGGGTAAAGTCATCATGAAAAATAGGTTAGTTCCTTTTTAAATCATAGGAAAATTGGCATATTTTAAAAGCGTAAGTAAAAATATTAACAATTCTTTGAAATTGCCTGTTTTCAGAGTGTTCTGCCAACAACACGCTGCACTGAAAGACACTCATGATGGTACGTCTCTAAAATTTAGTACTGTGTGTTTAAAGAAAGGTATACATTTAGGTAAAACATGGAAGTCTGATTTACTAGCCTTACTGAATTAAAAAGTTTTTGAGTTAAATTTTTACCTGTTTATAAAATTGCCAGTCTCTCTGTGCAGTGTGCAATGTTAATGGACTAACTTTTCTTCTGTGCACCTACTTTCAGGAAAGTCTCTGTCTGGTATCTCCCCTACTCACTACAAGCAGAAGACCAACCAAGGATATGGTAAAAAGCTTTGACTTTTGTGACTGCTTCTCTTCTAAACGAGTATCAGAATTTTCAGTAGATAACATTGATAAATTGCTGCATGCTCCCTGAATTTTTCTCAAGATTCGTGGTTAGCATTTCAGTTCTAATTAAGGAAAAGTGGGCCCTGGCTAACTGAAGTAATGGGATGTACATTCATTCATGAATGGCCTCTGTGTACCCTGACCAGCAATGTCTTATCAGCACTAAATCTGGAATGCTCACTGTGGACCAGAGTCAGGACCTCTTTGGAAAGGCTTAGTTCCATGTTCTAGCAACTGCATTTTTTTTGGTAGTAAACAACACTCTAAACAATGTTGTTCATTTTTCAGTCATTACCCTTTTATCAGAAAGTACTATCAGGGGCGCCTGGGTGGCTCAGTTGGTTAAGTGACTCAGTGATTTTGGCTGAGGTCATGATCTTACAGTTAGTGAGACTGAGCCCCACGTTGGGCTCTGTACTGACAGCAAGGAACCTGCTTGGGATTCTCTCTCCCCCTCCCTTTCTGTCCCTTCCCTGTTCACACAGGTGTGCTTGTTCTCTCTCAAAATAATTATTTAAAAAAAAAATAAAATTATAGGTACTTGGGTGGCTCAGTTGGTTAAGCGTCCAACTTTGGCTCACGTCATGATCTCGCAGTTCGTGAGTTCGAGCCCCACGTCAGGCTCTGTGCTGACAGCTCAGAGCCTGGAGCCTGCTTCAGATTCTGTGTCTGCCTCTCTCTCTGCCCCTCCCTTGCTCATGCTCTGTCTCAGTCTCAAAAACAAAACATTAAAAAAAATTTTTTTTAAGAAATTACTATTAAAAATATAGCTGTTGACCAATGTTTATTTTTAAAAAAACATTTAAAGTTTATTTTGATAGAGAGTACAAGTGGGGGAGGGGCAGAGAGAATCCCAAGCAGGCTCCACACCAGTGTGAGGCTCAAACCCCCAAATCGTGAGATCATGTCCTGAGATGAAGTGGGAGGCTAACCAACTGAGCCACCCAGGTGCCCCAATCAGTGTTTATTGATAGGGAAAGGTAACAATGTATTAGTTTTATTTTTAAAGAAATTTAAAAAATCAATAGTTTTGAAAAGCAGATGAGAACACTGTTATGAATCCTCTCCCCAGAGGAAACTATCAGTTTCATTTGTATTCCTCTAAAAGTTTCATGTATATACAAAATATAGTAGTAACTATATTTTCTTTTCACCCACTGTATTTTAGAGATCCTTCCATGTCCATACAAATACACATACCTTGGTTTTAAAAGGCAGCATGTTATTCCAGTGTATCAGTTGCATAGCTGAATTACAACTGAACTAGTTTCTGCATAATAGACACTTAGGTTATTTCCATTTTATTTTGAGAGTGAGCTAGAGCACACATGCGGGCAGGGGAGAGGCAGAGAGAGAGAATCTTCAGCAGGCTCCATGCTCAGTGCCGAGCCTGATGCCAGGCTCAGTCCCACAACCCTGGTATCATGGCCTGAGCCAAAATCAAGAGTTGGACGCTCAACCGACTGGGTCATCCAAGCGCCCTTTTTTCCATAATTTTCTATCACATTAAATAATGTAGTTAACATTTTTTCCCATTCATCGTTGTGCCTTTATGAGCCGTACCATTTCGAAAACTTCATGTAGCTTGCTGGGTCCAAGAGTATAAACAATGAAGCTGTGGTAACAATGGGCTAATTACCTTCCAAAGAGGCTGTAATACCAGCAGTACACAATTATCCCAATCCCTCCAAACATTATATATTAAACACCTTCATCTTTGTCAGTCTGGTAGGAGAAATATTTTGCATGTCTTCACTTAGGAGTAAAGGTGAATGTATCCCCCTGTCTTTTCATCAATTATATTTGTTTTCCTGTGATCCAGTCTTTCTCTTTAATGAACTCTTCCTAGAGGGTCCCCCCCTTTGCCCATTTTTCTGCTTTTTATATTGATTTATATTTAGATTTTAAAAATTGGTACTTTATCATATGTGTTGCAAACATTTAGTCTAAGTCCACCATATCTTTCGACTTTGTAATAACTTTTAGCATACAGTTTTATATTTTATGTAGTCAAGCATCTATCTTTTCCTTTATGGATTCTGGATTTCCTACAGGATTCATATTTTCAACTGATTTTTCAGGACTGAAAAGAAAGAGAGGAAGAAAGAAACGCCTCTCAACAGGCGTTCCTGTACAGGTAATTTGACTTCATTTTATTATAGCTTTCAGTTTCTTTACACAAAGTCCTTATTTTAACAGTTCTAAAACAGTTCTAAACAGAAGTTCTACATACCAGGTGATATGGTACCAGAAGCGTAAGGTGAATGTAAAAGAAAAGTGGGCTGTGTCTTGGGTATCCTAGCACATGACCTGCAGGAGGTGACAGGTCCCATGGCTCCTGTAACACATGCCCTGGGACCTCATCAGTGAGAGTGTCTAAGTGCACCGTGCACTTATGGTCTTAATGTGGGCAAGGTGCAGCAAAGCATCCTTACCTAGCCAAGTATTTCTCAGTTGCACGATCCACACTTGACCTACCTTATAACTCATAATTTTCTGCATTACTATTATGTGTAAAGTGTATGAAGTAATTTGGGAACTTGAAAGTTTTTTATGTATCAGCTCATATGAGCTAAATGAATATGAGCTAGCAACCTTTCACCTCTTGCTGTTTATACAACAGGAGCTAGTCACAACTCGTGATGTTTTGTTATACAGAAATACATTTGATGTTTACATGTAAACTATCAATGAATATGGGGCATGATTTTCACCATGGGCATATTGATGAATTACATGCAACAAAACATTGGTTTTCATTTTACGCAACATTAAATGCCAACAGTAAGTGTAATCTTGATTCTTCTCTCCCTCTAGCCATCTGAAACAATGACATTCAATAGATTCATACAAGAAATGAAGGAAGAGAGCAGACACACAGGTTTGCTATAAATTTTGTAACAAATAGGACTTACAATACTTATAACAATGAAGACATTTATTTCAAAGTTGGTATCCCACATTATTCTTCTGTGGTAATTGTTAGAATAGGAACTTTTTTTGTAGCTGTCCACTCTATCATAAGGCCAGCAGATCAAAGAAATTTTAGGTAGGGATGGTCCATTGTTCTTAGTACAAAGAAAGGATATACTTCCTGATCTAGAAGCCAAGGTTACCTGAGCTCAGAATCCAGTGACATGCTGCCCCTTGCACTGTACCCTCCACTCCCCCCAGGAAGCTGAAGCCAGTAATTACAGGTTTCTGTCAAGGAAACAGACATTCCATCATGACACACAATTATTGTGACAGAAAAAAAAATGATGGGAGGCTATCAAAGATTTGAAACTAAATTTTAGAAAATCCTCTTGGGGCGCCTGGGTGGCGCAGTCGGTTAAGCGTCCGACTTCAGCCAGGTCACGATCTCGCGGTCCGTGAGTTCGAGCCCCGCGTCAGGCTCTGGGCTGATGGCTCAGAGCCTGGAGCCTGTTTCCGATTCTGTGTCTCCCTCTCTCTCTGCCCCAAAAATAAATAAATGTTGAAAAAAAAAAATTTAAAAAAAAAAAAAAAGAAAATCCTCTTGATTCACAGAATTAGTTGTAACATTGTTTCAGCTAGGGAAAAAAATGAGGCATGGTGAAAATTACAATTAAAAGACAAAGGTGCTGTATTTATTATCTTACTAATTGTGCTCCTCCATCACTAGGCAAGGTCTGCAGAAGTGACCACACAGGGATTGATGATAGCAGCCCTGAGACCATTTCCTTCTAAAATGTGTTTCTTATTTTTAGATGCAATTAGATCAAGTGTGAAAATTGATTTTCTTAAGAAATGTAAGAAAGTGGGGCTTCTTGATGATTTATTTGAAGAAATATTAGACAAACTTCATTTGATTCAAGAAAGACTCATGGATGAGACTGCTTCCGAATCAGGTATTGAAATAGCAACATTTCTACATGTAGAGGCTTCTCACAAACCTACCTGTAAAACAAAACAAAAAGTGCACCTTTTCTTTCTGTGTGGTTTCTTTTTCTTTGCCTTATCTCATTCTTTGATACAATTCAATGCTTCAGATCTCTAGAGATCCTGTTTATAATAAATCAGTAGGATGTGGGTAATTCAGAAACTTAATGCAGTCAAAAGCATCCTAATGCCCTAAAAGTTTCGATGTACTTTCCAGAAGTGTGTAGCTGAGAGTGACCCCCAACGGGATAGGTATGTTCAGAACCACACGCAGTCATACAGCCAACAACTTGTTGCCAACATCTGAAAATGGCGTTTAGTTTTGATTTGACTCAAATTCTATTCCTTACATCTCTGTTTATAATGTTAACTCAAAATTCACTGAAGGAAAAGTAAGGCTTTGATGTTTCATTTAGTTAAATGTGACCTTTTGTAAAAAAGCTGTCTGGGAAGCCAAAGTTCCATTTATATACAGTGTACATAAGCTCACGGTGTAGGTGCTAAGAAGGCAAAGTGGCAGTGTATAGCCACTTTGCCTTCTTAGCACCTACACCGTGAGCTTCTAAACTTCATGATAAATGGAGTTATCTTACAAGGAAAAGCTCGACAAGTCTAGACTCTAGGCAACAATGTAAAGTATATGATTATCTGAGAGGGATTTTTTTTTTTTAATTTTTTTTTTAACGTTTATTTTTGAGACAGAGACAGAGCATGAATGGGGGAGGGGCAGAGAGAGAGGGAGACACAGAATCGGAAGCAGGCTCCAGGCTCTGAGCCAACAGCCCGACTCGGGGCTCAAACTCACGGACCGTGAGATTGTGACCTGAGCTGAAGTCGGACGCTCAACCGACTGAGGAACCCAGGCGCCCCTGAGAGGGATTATTTTCAACACAACAAAATCAAAAAGTGAAATTATGAAGACAAAAGCTCACTCATGACATTCTTTCATTCATTTCTTTACTTTAGACCAAGCACTTCTCAAACTTGAACTTGCCTCTCAGAATCCCTGCAGGGCTTGTTAAAACACGTACCTGAGCCTCACCTAGCCACAAATTTGCATTTCTAACACGTCCCCAGGGGATACTGCTGCTTCAGCAGTCTGATCCTGACAGATACCACAGTTCCCCCGTGCTTGGCTGCTCTGGTTACTTTTCCTTATTTGGGGTTACTTTGTAAGGTGTTTCTGCCTACATAAATTATTTAAATTAAAACTGAAAATGTTTTTCTCCCTACAGACTATGAAGAAATTGGGACTTCACTTTTTGACAGTAGATTGTTTGAAGACACATTTGTAAATTTTCAAACAGGTACGTGAGTTATAACTGAGCAGCACAGTTTATAAATATATATATTAAAGTAATACACTACTATGCAGCAGATAAAAATCCTATTTCAGAAGAATTTTGTCTTATTAAATGAAAAAGCCCATTGCAAAGCATTATGACCCCTCACTCACACACACAACAGAAAAAGTGCACCCCAATGGAAACCGTCGTTCTCTGTAAGTGGCTGGACAGTGCCACATTACATTTTCCACATATACACAGTATCTTAGTAATCAGTAAAAACTCCATTTTTTGTTTCTACTTTTTTAAATGATTGCAAAATGGGAGGTATTCGGTCCCCTTATTCAGGACTCAGCCGGAACTGGTGAGGCAGCAAGGCTGTGATAAACTCCACGGCTGCTTGACTCCCTCCCTGGACTTAATGTGTACAAATTTTAATTCTCTCGGTATTAGGGAAGGAGGGTTGGAATTCATTTATTCTCAAGTTTTAAAAAAAACTTTTGAAAAAGAAGAAAGCCTGGAGGGGGCAGAGACTTAAATGGTTGCTATTTTACAGAAAGGTTTTATTGAATCATTATATTGTATACCTGAAACTGATACGACATCGTATGTTAATAATACATCAACCATTTACTGAGTAGGTCCTTGTACCATTAACATGCTTTCAAAACTGACTAAATTTCCACTTACAACCTCTCTCTCAAGCTGCCCCACACAGCTGGACAGGCTGGGCACTGCATATCCTGGCCAGAGTGGAAGACACACATTCGCACAGAATTTGGTGTAAATAGCTCCCCCTAAAGTTGTACACTGTGCCCTACACTCCATTCAAATTCTGTATTACATTTTTAATCAGAAAAACCAGCATATCCTTTAATAGTCTCTTGAGAATGCATACTGCTAATGTGAGTATCCATATATTTTTTAAAGCAGCCTTTAAAATTTTTAAGCCTAATTTTGTAGGAGACTTTCATATAAAAGTTACATTTCTAGCACCTGTCACTACTTGCATAGGTTGAGAGTATACACATTACAGTGTAGTATTTGGAAGGTGTGGGTCACCAAGAGGAGGCATTATTTGGAATTGCATTAGAACTTAAAAGGCCTAACTTTTGACATCTCATCTTGCTTAATTTAGCCTTTCTAATGTTCAAGAAAGTTAACTACAGGTATTCTAGAGAAAGATTATGTAGGTGTGTGTTTTAATATTCTTCAACTTATAAGTTTTCAAAAAATGACATTGTCACTGAGTAATATTGTTATTTACAGAGCCTGTTTCCACAATAAAAGCCTTCCTATTCCTAAATAAAATCAAAAGCTTTTACATAACATTAAAAATTGGATGCAATTTTATAAATGATTTGCCCTTAACCTTGCTATTCTACACACATGCTCTCTCCACTTAACAGATATAGTGTAGCATGAAGATAATACAGTCTCTGCTTTTGAGTTCTCAAAGATAGTCAAGCTCTAAAGATGTACTGACCAGCTGTATGTGATAAATACTAGAATTCTATCCTGAATTAGAAGAGGAAGAAAAGGCATATAAGAACCAGTCCCTCTGCACAGCACTGTGTACTACTGTGCACTTGCATGTAAAAGGGGCTAGAAATAGTCCATTGTTTATAAAACTACCAACCTGAAATCATTTCATTTCTTATCACAGCAATAGAGAATAAAATTGATCAATGTGAAGAAAGGCAGAAGCAACTGAAGGAAGAGATTGAAGGACTTCAGGACTTAAAAAAAACCTTGCGGTCTCTTCAAGAAGATAGAGAACTCAGGTCAAGTTCTACTTCAGTATCTTCTGGGTCTTCTAAGGACTACTATTTCCTGGGCCAGGAATGAGGCTCAGCTGCAAGCAGGCAGCGAACGGAAGATCTAACCTGTGGAAGCCACACATCTTTAGACCTACGCCTCTCAGGTCTCTCTGGTCCTCAAACTTCAATCCTCATCAACTCTTACCTGTTCCTACATTTCATGCCTGACTGGGTATTTACTGCCTCCCTCTTATCATCTCACTTCTGTTCTCCAACAACATGTTTCTCAGATTCTACTTGAGTAAATTAGATTATACCTCCCATCTCTCCCACCCTCTGTCCTGAAAGTCCTATGGTGGCTTCATGCTGGTGCATTGCCTCCCATGCTTCCCCCACTCCAGTGATCTAAGTTGACTTCAATAACATACAAGATGCTCCTGGAAGTAAAGGCTCCCCCCCAGGGCCTTTGCTTGTCCTGCTGTGAAGCCTTAACTACTCTGTTTCCTTTCTCTGCCTGTTCTGCCTGCAGAGCTCATTACACCAGTTCTACCCCTTCTTCCCTCTGAGATCACTTCCCAAGATAACCCATTGTATCTTACATCCCACCGTTAGGGTATAAATTCTGAGGGCAAAATCTCACTATTCCTGTGATTTGCTCTCAACACATTCCCAGCACCTATGATGCTCAATAAATGCATAAACTGTTATTATCCTTTGAGACTCGTTCCAGCTCATAATGACTCAGATAAAGCAAATTTGAATATTTTACTCCGCTTATCCCAAATTTACCTGTCATCACAAAGTCTGCTTTTTATTTTTGGGTTTTTTAAGTTTGTTTATTTGAGAGAGTGCGCGTGCAAGGGAGGGGCAGAGAAAGAATGAGACAGAATCTCTAGCAAGCTCCACGCTGTCAGCACAGAGCCAGAAGTGGAGCTCACACTCACGAACCGTGAGATCATGACCTGAGCCAAAATCAAGAATCAGACGCTTCACTGACAATCACACAGGTGACCCGACAAAGCCTGCTTTTTAAATTTCTTTCTGGCTGCAGTCACTACATGGGCGTATATCATCTTTAACATAAGTTTTTCAATTTAAAATGACTACAAAAGAACATCAGTGGGAATACACAAGAATGAAAAACAATCACTAAGACTTTTCTCTGACAATACAATTTGGATTTTTATGCACCAAATCTGATCCCTGAAAACCTGACATTCATATTTCTTTTTACCACACTACTCTGATACACAATAATGCCACATTGCAAAATGAGTTTGATCCAAGTCCCCAGCATGGTGGCTCACATGTTTTAAGTACTCAAAAAATGTCCACTGAATGAAGAATAGGATATAGGTGAAAAGTACATGTCCATTCCTGTTTTAAGGGCAACCCTAGCTGAATTCATAATTACCTGAGTGACAAAAATCTAAATCTAGTGGCTTTTAAATTCAGCTGCACATCAGAATCACCCAAGCATTTAAGAAACTACAGGAGGGAGTCAAGGAAGATAGCAGATTAGGAAAGATCCTGAGCTCACCTCCCAGAGACACACCAAGGCAACAAGCATATGTACTACAACTCTCTGTGAAAACAACCTGAAGACTGGCAGAACAGGTCTTCCACCGACAGACCTAGAGAGGCGGCTACATGGAAAAGGGTAGGAGGAGGGGTGCTTGCCTGGCTCGGTCAGTTAAGTGTCTGACTCTTGATTTGCGCTCAGGTCAAGATCTCACAGTTCCTAAGTTCAAGCCCCGTGTCGGGCTCCACATTGACAGTATGGAGCCTACTTGGGATTCTCGCTCTCCTCTCTCTGTCCCTCCCCTACTCGCATACACACACACACTCTCAGAATAAATCAATAAAAATTAAAGAAAAAAGGGGAGGAGGGGCAGAGACACAATCAGTAGCCACACCCCTGGTATGACTACCCACTAAATAGTAGGGACATCTTAGGCACAAAGGAGCAGGGGTCCCAGGCCCTAAACTGGGCACCCCCCACCCTGGGGATCCACACTGTAAAGGCAGGTTCCTCTTTGAAAATCAGCAGGGCTGAATTCTGGGAGCTTTAAAAACCAATGGGGCTTCACTTGGGGAGAGCCAGAGAGCTATAGGAAATGGAGTCTCTGCCCTTAAATGGCCAGCACATTGAATGATGACCTAAGACACTGCACAGATTCAGTGGTCTGGAAGATGCCTGGGATACAGCGAACGATTTAGTGACTGACTTTAGGATATGTGCCAGAGAGGCAGGGATCTGCACAATTCGTTTGTTCTCCAGGAACAGAAGTGTTTGCTGGTGTTTTCCTTGCCTTCCCCAGCCCTAGACAGCCAGAGGCTTTCAGGAGTCAGTTCTGACACTGTCCATCTACCTTGCCATCACCATGTACCCTGCCCCTACGTTCTCCTGAGGAACCTATCCATCCAACCCATCTACCCCACACACACCTGCACTGCCACATCCAGCAGTGTGTTGTTCACTTACATAACTAGTAAAAATTGGCCAAGGGGTAACACAAAATAAAAACATGTGAAATAGGACATTGTATACAAAAAACATGGAAGAGGCAGTAAAAATTTAGCGCCATTGTGTGTCTGAACTGACCATCAACTCAGTATAGACTGCTAAACACATGGGATGTTACATGAGAACCCCCTGGGGTAACCACAAATCAAAAACCTGTAATAAATACACAAAAAATTGGAATCACACAAGAATTCCACACAAAAGATTGGAATCCAAGCATGACACTAAAGAAAGTCATCAAACCACATGGGGAAAGAACAAGAGAAGAAGAAAGAAACAGAACTACAAAAACAACTAGAGAACAATTAACAAAATGGCAAGGAGCACATACCCATCAATAATTAAATGTAAATAGACTAAATGTTCCAATCAAAAGAGTGAATGAATGGATAAAAAAAAAAAAAACAAAAAACAAGACCCATCTATATGCTGCCTACAAGAGACTCACTTCAGACCTAAAGACACATACAGACTGAAGGTGAAGGGATGAAAAAATATTTATCTTGCAAATGAAAGTAAAAAGGCTGGGGTAGCAATACTCATATAAGCAGGGAAGGGACCGAGACAGAGGGAAAGAGAGAATCCCAAGCAAGCTCCACACTCAGTATGGAGCCCAGTGCGGGGATCAATCTCACAACAGTGACATCATGATGTGAGCCAAAATCAAGAGTTGGATCCTTAAGTGACAGCCACCCAAGTGCTCCACCAAGCCACCTCACATAAAATAGACTTTAAAGCAAAGACTGTAACAAGAGACAAAAAGGTCATTACATAAGGATAAAGGGATCACTCTCGTAAGAGGATATAACAATTTTAAGTATTTATATACCTAACATAAAAACACCTGAATATATAAAGCAAATACTAACAGACATAAAGGAAAAAGCTGACTGCAATACAATAACTGTAGGGGACTTTAACACCCCACCTATACCAATGGATACCTTGCTCATTGAGACAGAAAATCAGTAAGGAAACAGTGGCTCTGAATGATACATGAGACCAGATGGACTTAACAGACATATACATAACATTCCATTTAAAACTGCAGAATACATATTCCAGTGCACATGGAACACTTTCCAGGACAGAGCACATGACAGGTCACAAAAAAGCCTTCATAAATTTAATAGACTGAAATCATATCAAGTGAAGTATCAAGTGAAATTATACCAAGGATGTATCACAAATTATATCCAACCATACGAGACTAGAAATCAATTACAAGACAAGTGGAAGAAACACAAACATGTGGCAGCTAAATAACATGTTACTAAACAATGTATCAACAAAAAAATCGAAGAGAAAAAATACCTGGAGGCAAATGAAAATGGAAACATGGTAATCCAAAATCTTTGGGACACAGAAAAAGCAGTTCTAAGAGGGAAGTTTATAGCAATATAGGTCTACCTCAAGAAACAAGGAAAATCAACAATTTAACTTTACACATAATGGAACTAGCAAAAGGAGAACATAGCCAAAACTTAGCAGAAGAAGAAAATAATAAAGATCAGAGAAGAAATAAATGAAATAGAGACCAAAAAAAAAAAAAAAAAAAAAAAAAAATTTCAATGAGACTAAGAGCTGGTTCTTTGAAAAGACAAACCAAAGTGATAAACTTTTAGCCAGACTCATCAAGAAAAAAAGAAGACTCAACACACCAGTCAGAATGGCTAAAATAAACAACTCAGGCAACAACAGATGTTGGCGAGGATGAGGATAAAGAGGATCTCTTTTGCATCATTGGTGGGAACACAAGCTGGTGCAGCCACTCTGGAAAACAGTATGGAGGTTCCTTAAAAAATTAAAAATAGAACTACCCTATTACCCAGCAATTGCACTACTAGGTATTTATCCAAGGGATACAGGTATGCTGTTTCGAAGGGGACACAGGCAGCCCAATGTTTATAGCAGCACTATTGACAATAGCCAAAATATGGAAAGAGCCCCAACTGTCCATTGATGGATGAATGGATAAAGATGTGGTGTATATATACAATGGAGTATTACCTGGCCATCAAAAAAGAATGAAATCTTGCCATTTGCAACTATGTGGATGGAACTAGAGGTATTATGCTAAGCAAAGTAAGTCAGAGTAAGACAAAGTATGACTACACTTATGTAAACAATCTAAAAAACAGAACAAATGAACAAACAACAGAAAAGAGAAACAAACTCATTAACATAGGATGACTGCCAGAGAGGAAGGGGACAAGGAGACAGGCAAAATAGGTGACAAGGATTAAGAGGTATAAACTTCCAGTTATAAAATAATTAAGTATGGGGATGAAGAGTACAGTATAGGAAATACGGTCAGTAGTACTGTATTAACTGTGTGATAAGGGATGGTAAATACACTTACCATGGTAAGCATTTCATAATGTACATAATTATCAAATTACCTACTGAAAACCTGATATATGCCAATTATACTTCAATTTTTAATTTTTTTAATATTTATTCATTTTTGAGAGAGAGAGACAGAGCATGAGTGGGAGAGGGGCAGAGGGAGAGGGAGACACAGAATCCGAAGCAGGCTCCAGGCACTGAGCTGTGAGCACAGAGCCTGACATGGGCTCCAAACTCACAGACCATGAGATCATGACTTGAGCCAAAGTCAGATGCTCAACCGAACCACCCAGGCGCCCCAACTATGCTTCAATTTTTAAAACCACTGAATTGTACACTTAAAAATGGTTACAAGGGGGGCACCCGGTTGGCTCAGTCAGTTGAGCATCCGACTCTTGATTTCAGCTTAGGTCATGATCCCAGGTTGTGGGATCAGAGCCAGTATGTGGCTCCATGATGAATGTGGAACCTGCTTGAGATTCTCTCTTTCCCTCTGTCCCTCTCCTTGAACATGCTCTAAAATAAAAAATAAATGGTTAAAATGGTAAATTCATTTATGTTTTACCACAATAAATAGGAATTCTGAATATAAAAAAAAACTACAGAAGACTCCGTACAGATGCACTGAACGAAGACTTCTCCTGGTCCAGGTGACGACCGGAACTTCCTCTCCTGCTATTATATCCCATAGCAAAGTTTATCTGAGTTTTGATGTCATGATCTTTACTTAAGAGAAAACCTTTGTCCCCCACTTTACCTTCAAATTTAATCTGTCATTCCTACCATGGGAGGCAACTTGGCACAATGGAGCAACATGTGTTTGACAGTCACTAAGTAAGCAAATATTAGGCAAACTATTAAACCTGGGTTTGTACTTGTGCTATGTCATTCACTACCGAAAAACTTCAATCAAATTACTTAATCTGTCTGAGCTTAACTCTACCTACCTTATGCCTTACGGTACAAAACGTGGACACTACAGAAGAAAATATGTGAAGCATAGGGCATAATGTCTGGCACCATGGGAAACAAATGTTCTCAAACACACACACCCTCTCCTTACCCACGTTTCCCCTAATGGGCCCTGGCTTATGTTCTCCATTCTAACCAAACTTGCTAATGGTTAAGTTCTGGAAGGCTTATCAGCCACCACCTCTAAGCCTTTGCTTATGCCACTTACCTGCTGTTTTGGAATGAGTGAGAAGGACATTGTCTTCAGAGCATCTATTTCTCATAATAAGGTATCAAGTTTTCTCGCACCACCTATTGTGAAAAGTTGTTTATAAATAGGTTTTTACATATTCCTCGACTTCTCTCTCCTCTCTCCTAATAACTTACACGTTCCTTGAGGATAGGGACTGTCCTTCCCTTCATTTATACGTACAAGGATCCAGATGCATTTTTCTGCTGTGACAGTTCAATCGTATTATCTTTCAGTAGGAATAAAACCAAAAGATTTTTTTTTAAATTTTTTTCTTAATGTTTATTTTTGAGAGAGAGAGAGAGACAGAGACAGAATGTGAGTGGGTTAGGGGCAGAGAGAGAGGGAGACACAGAATCCGAAGCAGGCTCCAGGCTCCGAGCTGTCAGCACAGAGCCCGACGCGGGGCTCAAACTCACAAGCTGTGAGATCATGACCTGAGCCGAAGTCGGATGCTCAACCGACTGAGCCACCCAGGTGCCCCAAAACCAAAAGATTTGTATGGGAGTAGGGGATACAACTGAGAAACAGGTGACCTGTTCACTGTGGTACCTGTTTTCAGCCTGATACCTGCTAAGAATCATAGTACCAATTTTTTTTAATGGTGGAAAAATATATAGAACATGAAATTTATCAAGCTAACCACCTTTACGTGTGCAGTTCAGTGCATTACATACATTCAACACTGTTGTGTTGTCACCACCACCATCCATCTCCGTAATTCTTTATATTTTGCAAAACTGAAACTGTATCCATTAAACATTAGCTCCTAAGCCCTCTCTCCCACCTCCAACCTCTGGCAACTAGCATTCTGCTTTCTGTCTCTGTGAATTTGACTAGGTTAGTTACCTTGTGTGGGTGGGATCATGCAGTATTTGTCCTTCTGTGACTGGCATATTTTACCCAGCATAATGTCCTTGGGGTTCATCCAGGTTGCAGCATGTGTTAGAACTTCCTTCCGTTTTAAGGCTGCACATTACTGATTTTTGAGAGGGAAAAACAACTCTGCATGTATGTCTTGACAGATTATTTATTAATATGTCATTCTAAACATTACATAAATACAGCCTATATACTAGAGTATCAAATATTATTCCAGTAAGAAGTTCAAGAGTACAGTTAGGGTTATCTTAAGAAATATGAATACTTTGGCTTTCATTATCACATCAGATGAAAAAAACAACTCAAAGAACAGTTTTCATTTCCTGCTATGATTAACAATGAAACCAAGTAGAAAAATAAGAGTGTATTAAAAAAAAAAGATACTCAAGTACTTTTCAAAGAACGTATTTCCATGTTCTTCACTACATACACACTCATACAAATTACTCGGTAATCTGAGAAGTGGTTCTTTACCTATATAAGGAACCTCAGTAAATATTTGTTGAATGAATGAACAATCTATGGAAATGGATCTACTACTTTAATTTGTGCTTTAGGTTTTTTTCAAGTAAGAGCAATAGTAAACATACCGCAGGTCTTGTTTTGTCCAGATCATAAGCCTATAGAACAGTGATTGTTATGAACACCACCCATCATAGCTAATAATCAAATTAATGTGCATTCATCAACCTAGTAAGAAAAATTCTATCATGTTGCAGAACTAATCCTAATTAATAACTGACTGGGCTTCAATCACTTGCAACATGGTCAAGAAAAGGGAGCTGGGACTTCTAGGTTTGAATTTATCTCACTTATCAATGAATTCCTATCTTTGGGCCCTCACTCCCATCCAAACCCTCAGACACACTTAGAAACACTGCTAAAAATAGTAGCTGCAGCATATCTTCACTCTCTTGTTAATTTGACTCTGAAAATGTATTTGGGCTCCAAGTTCAGATGAGGGACCTTCCAAACAGGAAACCGTTCACTAAGGGAATGCCCACAAATGGAAATGAGTCTGTGAGCCAGAGAGAACAAAACTTTGTTCTTACAGCAAGCTCAACAGACACACACGATAAAACTCAGAGTTGAACACTCTTCCTCCAAAAGTCATGTTCATAACCAGACCAAAAAAGAAACAAACAAACAAAAAAACCCAAAAAACTTGAACTTAAAAGGATCCTATTTAAAAAGATCTTTTCAGGGAAATCATAATTTTGATCCTTTTTCAAAGTTATATTGTGCTAAATATTATACCTAACACAATCAAAAGACGAGGAAATAAAAAACGAAAGCTGGAGTTGCAAACAAGCAAAGGTGTGACACTTGGCCTATAGATAAAAGAGAGAAATTCTATGAAGTCCTGCCAGAAAGCTGGTTTTAAGAACACCTTGTGAGTCAGATGTAGTGGATCTGATCGTCTAGCAGCCATAATCTAGGAAGGCAAGAGTATGCTGAATATGCCATTACTTTCTTCTCATGATTAGCGTTTATGGGGGAAACGGTGGGGAATCAAATTTAAACTTCAGCTCTTAGACTGTATCTTAATAAAACAAAACACTGTTGGATAGTAGTGGATACTCTATAAAATATTGACCTCTATCCAAAGTTTCTTTCGATATCAACTTTTTACAGGTAGTCCTAAATTACTACTCTTTATGGACTTAATTCTTAAGAGAAACCTTGGCTAGCCTACAAGTTTATCTTTGCATAATCATCATCGTAATAGGCTTAACTCATATTAAACTGAATATTGTTTTTTGATACACGATGAAGTTAAAAAAGGTCCTCAGTAGTACAAACACACACAAAAACCTCAAACTGTCTTCACTACTCCTTCACAGTACGGCTAGTGAGCTAGCAACTGATGCAGCATTTCAACAAGCCCCAAAGTCAGCATCTTCAATTCAAGGTGGGGCCTCTTATGTCTATCTCACAATCCACAAACCATCCCAGTTCCTGGGGTCGAAAGGGTTGTTACTATGTGAGCCAGGAGAATTACCGCAAACTTCTCCTTTCCAAGTTCAGCAGTTCCTCTAATCAAAAACAAAACAAAACAAAACAAAACAAAACAAAACAAAACACAAACGACCAGCTAAACTTTCACCCCTTTACAATGTTCCAGCCAAATTAAGGTCACATTTAAAATGCACATATCTGGAAACAAGACTTGTTTAGAACGGGTTCAGGAAAAGCTGTACATCCTTCATACATTCCTACACGGAGAATGGTGTCTCAAGATGTGAAAAACAAACAAGCTGACGGGTTTTTTACCTGCAAAATTACATCACCCGCAGAGCACAAAGCAGCCACCATGGCCAGTGCCCCAGAGCATTCACAAAACCCAGCAGCCTGGGGCTTCAGTTCTTAAAGGCTCCACATTTACTGGCTTTAGCAATGAATTCCTTTAGCAGAGGGCCATCCATTTGCCAAAATGCTGCAGTCTGTGTAACTTCTGTCAAATGATTGATGCAAAACTTAAAGCAGAATTCTTCTAAATCCTGGACACACACAACAAAAATAAAAACAAAAAGAGGCTTTTTTTTATTAACTTTGATCAAATTACTTCTATCCAAACCCCTCATCCCAAATCTTTCACCCTCCCCTAGAAAAGATATTTGAGGCCAGAAACCTCAAACTAAGCAAACAAGTGACTGTACATAGGTCGGCATCAGAAAAGCACGTACTATTGAGGCGCCTGAGTGGCTCAGTAGTCGGATGAGTGTCCGACTTCAGCTCAGGTCATGATCTCACTGAGAGTGAGTTCGAGCTCTGCGTCGGGCTCTGTGCTGACAGCTCGGAGCCTGGAGCCTGCCTTAGATTCTGTGTCTCCCTCTGTCTCTGCCCCTTCCCCGCTCATGCTCTGTCTCTCACACACACAGAAATAAACATTAAAATTTTTTTTTTAAATAAAAAAAGAAAAGCACGTACTATTTAGTCACAACACCTCCCCTACCTCAAGTCTGACTCTCTAGAACGTACACCCATTCACAGAGCCTATGGGGGGACAGCCTCCGCATGGCTGTCACACAGTCCGGTCACATGCAAAGACTTTAACAAGCTGAAAGCGTACACCTGAAACTAATACAGTATTATACGTCAATTCTTCTTCAATAATAATTAAAAACAAAGCTGAAAGCAACTTTACTCCAATGTATGTTTGACCACAGTCAAGTCAGAGAAAAGAATTAAGATGTGGGTTATTTAGCTTAAGGAAGACCTTAAGAAATACAAAAGTGATGAAGAGATGTCCTAAGGAGACACATAAAAAAAAAAAAAAAAAATTCCACAGACCTTAAATTCATTTTCACACTCTCCGAGATAAAAATGCCTTCATTGTTAAAGCCACAAAGAAAGACACACTCCCACTCCCACACACTAATTTCTCAGATAGTCGGTCCAGAGGAAAATATTCAGTCTGGAGTTTTCACTCAGACAAAAGAAGTCATCAGCTACCGACATCCAGAAGTAATATATACAAGTGTTAAAATTTTCTGCCAATGCTAACAGAGCCTTTCATCCCCAGCAAAACACTACCATGTTTGTTCCTTGAAACGCCGGAACACGTATTTATTAAATCCATTAGGTACTGGAATGTATACAAAGACTAACTATATAACAGCAAATCACACTAAAAGCTCTTATCACCAATACCTTGATTCTTGTAACTTTGCCAGCTACACTGAAGGTCAATACTCAGGGTTCTATCAAACCAGGAACTGGACAACATTTAAACTGCAGCGTCTTGGCTTCATGTTTCCAGCCACCGTGCAATGAGAATGTCAGGCAGAATGGGGAAGGACCCACACAAACGCAGAGACACGTCTCCTTTCTACTCTCTCATTGCAGACCCCTGCGAACAAATACTTCCCTATTCTGAGGGTCCCTCTGTCCCTAGCTGAATGATGTCCCCTTCCAGTCATATAACCAGTAAGAGATAAACCACATCTAATGTGTATCAGCCAGCTGCTGACAGAGTTTTGCTTTCTAGAGAATTCATAATGCATTTAAAATATCAGCACAATCTCCAGATCCACGTTTTTAAATAAGAGATTCCCAGTGGGTTGAAGTACAGCTGAATGTTCCGTGTGTTATAATAAACTAGAATGTTAAACTATATTAAACATTCCCTCTCAATTATTGAAGAAAAAGTCCTACTCCTGGTATAATAACCCAACGATTAACACACAGCTTTGGGACTAAATTATATTCCACAAGGAGAGAAAAGTCATTTTTATCTTATTTATCAAAAAGAGACAACTAGTTTATCTACGCATATTTTAGGAAGAAATAACCAGTCATAAGCACAGAAAGTCTCTCAAACCATCTAATGTATCAGATGAGGATCTTTAAATATTGACTCTTAATTATACAATTTCAAATTCAAAGAAGATTGCACTAAATTCTGGCACTGTAAAACCTCATTACAGTGTCTACAGATCCGGAATTCAAGATCTTCAGAGGTCAAACAAGGAGTATATCCAAAGACTATCTTGAGTATAAACTCTGAAGAACTTTTTATATAGCACAGGTACACAGACGGCACCTCTAGTTATAAATCACTTCATACATTTATGAAAACAGCTCTAGCAAACCGTCTTCCCTTCCCCTCCAATGAGTCTGAATTGGTAAGATAGCTCAGTATTCAAAAAATGTTTAGCAGTTTCAAACATTACAAACCTGACTAGTGAATCCTGAAAATAACCTAAAGCTGGGTTGTTTAAAGAACTTATTTAATAACTGACTCTTGCTTAAGGCAGATCTATGGAAAAGGAAGCACTGAGTGCCCTTGGAGAGAGAAACTGGATATGCAAGCTCACCTGCATGAACAGAGTGGCACAGTCATGCAACTCACTTAGCAGCCGATGCCCTGAGCCAGCCTGCCTCTGATGTGTGAACGAGATCAATATTTTCTTGATAATTCTTGAATATTTTGAGAACCTACATGATCTGTTCACCTCACTCTGCAAATGTGTCACATCTTCAATTAACCAGAAAAGAAAATACAACACTTACCCAACTGGTAAGTTAACTGTAACAGAACTGCTGGGCTTTGTATAAAAGCTTATATATGTTTAAATGTTTATATAAAACATTTCCAAGAAGAATAAAAAGGATTACTTGACCCGTAGATGAAAAACGTTCATAATAGAATGAAAGCCTCTTCTTAAGGCCAACGGAATATAAAAGTGGGAAAGAGTGTAAAATCAGGGGCTCTAATACAATATTTTTGGTATATCAGAAGTAATTCCATATTCATCACATTTTGTGGTGAAATTATTATAAAGTGGCTCTGAGGCAAATCAGATAAAATGTCAGATTTGTTGTAATTAGCAAGGAAGATCAAAATAAATTGCTACTCTAATTTATAAACTCATTCCAAATTTTTCAATGTTTAAATTAAATTATTCCAATAATTTATATATTCTGAGAATGAGTCATTTTTCCTTTCCACAGATTTTCTTAAAACACAATCGATGGTCTAAATATCCACATTTTAAAAAATGCTATTGCAGCCTAAATGGAGTTCTTATCCAGTCTTCAGTCCTCCAAAGCTAAAATAGTCGAATGCTAATTTTTCTATAGAAGGCTACTTGGCCAGGATGAGACAGGCTACCTATGTGTCACAAGCCCCCCTTGAGACATATTCTGGATGGCAAGAAATTGTGAACCACACCTAACTTTGCCCAAAATTATTGTTAAAGTAGTAATAAAACAAACCCCCAAAACTGTAAGTTTAGAATCTGTTTCCTAGTATATCAGGTACAAAATATTCCATATCAAAGTGGTCTCTAGTTTTTAGAATGTGCTTAAAGTCTTTTTTTTAAATTTTTTTTTAATGTTTATTTATTTCTGAGACAGAGAGCGCGCGTGCGCGCGTGCAAGCATGAGTGGGGGAGGGGCAGAGAGAGGGAGGCAGAATCAGAAGCAGGCTCCAGGTTCCGAGCTGTCAGCACAGAGCCCAACGCGGGGCTCGAACTCACAAACCGTGTGATCATGACCTGAGCAGAAGTCAGTCGCTCAACCGACTGAGCCACCCAGGCACCCCTACAATGTACTTACAGTCTTAATAGGACAAAATAAAGAAAAGGCACTCTCACTAACCAAAAAATACTTTACAGTTTACTGATCACAGAAAACTGTTAATTTTGTGAAGAAGAAAAAATGCTGGCCATATGGTTTTAGCGCAAAACTTTCAACACCCATATCCCAAACTAATTCTGGAATTAGATTCCTGGCCTTATATTTATTGCTTCCAAGAGCAAAATCTTAGGACTTAAATTGCTAAGCAAGGAGGATTTTCTGGCAAACTCTCCACTCTGGGTTCAACAAATAATACTTCCCTCCCAACTATTTCTCCTGATGTTCAGATACACTAGGGGGTGCCTGAGTGGCTCAGTGGGTTGAACAGATCATATCAGGTCATGATCCCAGTGTTGTGGCATCAAGCCCCGCGTTGGGCTCTGTGCTGAGCGTGGAACCTGCTTAAGATTCCCTCCGTCTGCCCCTCTCCCAGCTTGCGTTCTCTTTCCAACAAACAAAAAAACCCCAAAAACACACAGAAAACAAACATTTCCTGAAAAGAAACTGTATAAATAGAAACATTTCAAAATTTGTGTAATAAGATACTAACTATCTTGATACAATGTTTTTTTCACATCTACTCCCTTGATGGCAACATTTATTTGGGTTTGTACTGGAGGAATTCTGAAGTGCTCCTCTGCCAGGTTGTTCTTCAGTTAAAACTTGGAGGAAGACTGACAGTGCATTCAGAATGCCGGGGCTCCACAACAACCAGAAAAATCTTCCTAACTACTGAGCCAATACATTTTTGTTGCTTTTATGTGTGTCTATTTGCTGCAAAATTACCTTGTCAAAAGGGGGTATGGGGAAACCACAAGAACTTACAGGAAACAGAAAAAATGTGAGAAGCTTGTCTTCCATCTTCCTAGCATTTCAACCACAGAATGAAGGCAAAGTCATCTAGTCTCCCTAAGCGGAGCTTCTGAAAGTCAATATTTTGGTGGTAAATTTCTAATCTTAGTGGCAGCTTCCCATCAACTTATAGATACAGCTAGTAGGTTTTATTTTTACATTTAAACACTTCATTTATTTACTTACTACATTCTATTGCATTAAGGGAAATACAAGGTAACTCCTAGAAGAATCCACCCCCCCCAAAAAAATACAGCCTAGAAAGAAAGAAGTGATTCTTTCTCTTTTTGTCTTCTACGTTCCAAGTTTTCTACATTGAATGTATTAATATTTGGGGGGTTTGGAGTTTTATTGTTTTCTTCATTTTTTAAAGGACACCTTCATGGCAAGGTGTTTCAAATATATTCACTCATTCATTAAACTCAGCATACATTCTTGAGGGCCAACCATATGCCCACACTGTGCCAGACTCAGGGAAACACATTTGCAGTCTCAGGGAAGAGTTGGTATCTAATGTCTATACTTAGCATGAGAAAAATGAAAGCTAATTTAAAAAAGTGATCAGCTGGCACAGGTAGAAGTGCCATAAGGTTTTTTCCTGGAAACTTGATGGGATAGGTTTTAACTTAAAATGAGAAATTTCCAGCAACTAGAGCTGAGATGTTTGCCTCTGCCCAGGTGGTTCTAACTTGTTTTAATCAGCAATATCCTAACCCCTAGAATATGGAACTCATTAGTAGTAAGGAGAAGGGAGAGATACAGAGAAGATGCTAAGAGTGAATTACCAAATGGACAGAAAGGGCACTGACCAATTTAAAATTACATCACTAGGTAGAAATGCAACCTAAAGGGCACTTCTAATAAATAAGTTCATGGTGTCACAGAAAAGGCAAGAAAAAAATCTAGACATCCATTTCCTATTAGAAATAATTTAATCACCAAATCTGCTGTCAGGCCACAGAGAAAGTCAACTATATTTGACCTTAGCAAATATTTATGATAATATAATTTCAAATAAAAATAGGATGCACTTTGAAAATACAAAACATAATGGTCCATTTGGATCCCTAAGTTTGATAAAGGAGAAGATCCCTGCAGGTGTTTGGTAAATCTCAATACCGCGTACTCTGCCTTGTCAAATGATGACAAAATACTACCTCTAAGAACGGGCTAATTGTGTCATTAAAGGTGTATGCCTTAGCTGGACTCCAAGGCTGTTGCTCTCTACCTTATATTCTCTATAAATTTATAAAACCAACCGTACCAGACTTTAGTTCACTAATTATCCTTAATGTATCCTTCAGGTGGTACCATATTCATTCAGTTCAACAAACATTTATCATCCAGTGCCTACTATGTGCCAGGCACTACAGAATACAGAGAATAAGAAACAGTTCTGCTCACAAGAAGCCTACAATATGATGACGCTCTGATTCTTAACTTCAAGAAAACACACCAAATGCAAAATTTCAGACTCTCAAAAGGCCATTCATTCATAGATTCTTTAGAGACCCGTGAACCCCAGATTAAGAATTCAATCCAGTGCAAAATCAACCATCCACAACAAACACACAAATAAAAAGGAGTCCAGAGCAAGCTCTTCGCACATGAATCATTATGAGTTACAATCAGACAATGATAGAATTTCAGAGCATACACAGATACGAAATTACTCATGTTCCTTGTCTCATGCAAGAAAAGGGTGGGAGGCAGAGCACAGGGAGCTGGAGGGGTTGGCTTCAGTTTGCTGTTTATGTTACCTCTGCATCGTATCTGACTGCAGCAGAGAATAAAGAAAAGGCATTCTCCACCGTAATTCCACGCTTGATAATGTGCTGACAGAGCTTTTTCAGCCGGTTTTCACAGTAAGACGTGGCCAAGTCCAAAAGACCTAAAAACAAAAAAGAATTTCACCAAGTTTATGATATTTTGCCTTAATTTTTAAACATATATATTTCATTTTGGTGAAAAGAGTTACGGAGATGAATCAAAAGTTTCTTAATGAATGCTACCCTAAAGGTTATTAAATAGATCCTCTTTTTCACTCCCCTCCCCACCCCAGAACAGACCTCTCCCTACACTCGCTTTATACAACTTCCTCTACAGTACAAAAGAAGGGGAATAAATGGAATTGCCCCCCTTCTTTTGTTTCCAAGAGGATACACTAAATGCATTAGCAACGTATTAAAAATTAAAATATTACAAAATTAAAAATTATTAAAATTAAAATAAGTCCATAGCCATAAATAAACTAGGTCTATAATTGTGAACCGTAACAACTTATACAATACTATTTTTAAAGACATTTACTTCAAATATTTTCTAAAAACCATGTAAAAGCCAACTGAGTTGAAACTTTTTACACTTCAGTACTGTGAGAACGTGGAGGGAGAGATTTTTGCTCGTGAGGCCTGGCCCGTCCCGGTGGCTGAGGTACCTATAGCATCTTCAGGTGGCAGGTCCACTGTATCTGTGTAGAGGTACTGGAGAAAGGCACGGTACACTGGGTAAGAAAACTGGTCTATTTCTATCACCTCCTTCATATCCTCATTCCAGTAAGACTGGAACATGGATCGAAAGTGCTCACACCTAGACAGAACAAGCAAAGTTATCTAATGAAGTTGACGAAATCCAACAACTCTTACAGGTCTCCCTACCTACTACTATATTCAGGCCCACACTCACAGGCTTATGAATCTTTAGCTAGCACAGGCTTTTACATTCACCTTCTGAATCTATTCACTTGCATTTTCTGATGGGCATCTCCTATTAAATACTAAGGATTCTAAGTAGGGCCTAGAAGTACCCAGCCCTTCAGGTGCACCACTGTTTGCCTTTGATAGTCCTCATCCAGATCAAGGATTTTGCTCCCTCGTTTTTCTTAACAAGATTATACAGAAATGCATTTCAAACAGTGAAATTAAAGGAAATTCAGAAATGAGAGTTCAAATCTTTGACGATACATCAACATCATTCAAATAACTCATTTGGTTTTTAATTTTCAAGTAATCAGCATATTCTTAAAACCGCTTTCAATGTTAACTGGATCACATTTAGGCTGATGATTATCACATTACCTCACATGACAATTTTCCTCCTTTTCTGACTCATCTCCAAAACAGCCATCAGTCCTGTTTTGTTCCTCTGCTTTGACCTGCTCCCTCTCCAATACACCCAAGTCTGTTACTAACTTACTCAGAAAAAACATTCACTAGGAAAGCCACAGATTTTTTAAAAAATCTAAGTGGGTCTTTTTATGTTATCTTTGCATGTAAAAAGCCACCTACATGCAAAATTGATTTCTAAAACTGGGTTTTCTACATATTTCAGTTTTAAAAAATCATCTTTTCAAATCCTTTTAAAATGAGATACGGTATAAATAAACAGAATATTTTCAAAATCCATTCACAACCAAAAGAATGGCTCCATCTACATAAGAAATTACTTCATCTGAGAAGTTAAAAGAAATAGTTGTCTAGGCAAGGAATGACAAATGGGTCAGAAAACTATGCATGAAAGGAACAGACTAGTTGACCACAGGTTCCCAGAAGGAACATTTCCAGTCTATAATTTCATTCCTTTGGTTCAGATATTTACTCTCTTAGTAATGAATGATATATATGGCTTTTAGGTTCCCTTAAAACGTATTATTTTGTAAAGAGGTTTTTAACTACATTTCAAAAAGGACCAGTTTAACTCTATGGTCTCACTTCATGTGCCTCCTTCTCAGTGATGGCAGCCTTAGGGGGCAAGAGTCCAAACTGTTATTAATAAATACAAAGTTCCCTCACATTTATACAAATAACTCCCACCATTTACTATATCTAAAGATCATTCATTTATTTTTTTTTTAATTTTTTTTTTTAACGTTTATTTATTTTTGAGAGAGAGAGAGACAGAGCATGAACGGGGGAGGGTCAGAGAGAGGGAGACACGAATCTGAAACAGGCTCCAGGCTCCGAGCTGTCAGCACAGAGCCTGACGTGGGGCTTGAACTCACGGGCTGTGAGATCATGACCTGAGCCGAAGTCGGCCGCTTAACCGACTGAGCCACCCAGGCACCCCTAAAGATCATTTCTTTAATTGGGAATCACATGTCCCTCAGGGCCAGAGGTCCATCACTCCTGACCATGAGAGTTTCTTGAGGGGGGGGGGGGGAATGAATCTTTAAGAGGACATACACACTTTTCACTAACTAATCTCTTGTATTTTTTTAATCACTTAAGTAAATTTGTCGATAGAAATAAGAATTCATAAGAACCTCATTTAAAAAAACAATATAGACAGGGAGCCTGAGTGGCTCCATCGGTTAAATGTCCAACTTCAGCTCAGATCATGATCTCGCAGTTCATGAGTTCAAGCCCCGCATCAGGCTCTGTGCTGACAGCTCAGGGCCTGGAGCCTGCTTCAGATTCTGTGTCTCCCTCTCTCTCTGCCCCTCTCCCTCTCGTGTTTTTCATCTCTCTCTCTCCCTCTCAAAAATAAACAAACATATATTTTATTAAATATATATTATATATATTTATATGTACACATATATATGTATACATATATATTTATATGTATACAATATACATATATATATTAAAAAAATATATACAGACAAATACTTCTACTACCACATTATGCTTTTTCAAAAAGGCACATGAGTGCACACTCACACACACAGATAATGCATGGATACTATTCACAAATCTAGTAAGTAGCGCCATTTCTCTCTACTACCAAGGCTATTTCTTAGCAGTCGCCAAAAGGAGACTGCAAAAAGAAAGTAAGGTCATCGATGTCTCTAAGCTCATGCAAAAATACCTGATTTTCAAAACAGCTTTATGGACATGGATATATTTCCCATCAATTCGAAACTTCAGATCAGCAGTTTCCGGACTATCAAATTCTTTCTTCAGTGATTCAGCAACTGTTAAAAAGTCTTCATGCTCTGAAAGCAACAAACCCATTATTAGTACATAAATCTGAAGAAATGTGCCGGAGATAAGAAAAGACTTCTAAAAGATAACCATTAGCAAGGTGAATAATTCAGATTTTTTTCAAGTTTGTGCCTTATTTGACAAATCAATTTCACCATATTAAAATACGTATCTTAAGTCTATAAACTACCAAAAAATATGTATGTAGTTGAAAAGGCCAATTACCAGTCTTATATATGAAGTCAGACATTTAAAAATGTATATTTTTTAGGGGTGCCTGGGTGACTTGGTCAGCTGAGTGTCCGACTTTGGCTCAGGTCATGATCTCAACAGTTTGTGAGCTCAGGCCCCACATCGGGGAGAGCCAGCTTGGAGGTGGGAGCCTGCTTCAGATTCTGTCTCTCTCTCTCTCTCTGCCCCTTTCCCAATCTCTCCCTCTCTCTCTCTCAAAAACAAAACATTTAAAAACTTTTAAATGTGTATTTAAAAAAGAAAAGAAAAATTTATAGGCAGTCCATGATTGTATCACTGCTCACTTAAAACTTGATTGGTTCTCCCCATGTTTATAGCATCGCCAAACTGGAAAAAGCCCAAATGTCTATCGACGGATGAATGGATAAAGAAGATGTGGTATATATATACAATGGAGTATTACTCAACAATCAAAAAGAATGAAATCCTGTCATTTGCAACTACGTGGATGGAACTGGAGGGTATTATGCTAAGCGAAAGTAGTCTGTCAAAGAAAGACAAATATCATGTAACTTCACTCATGTGGAATTTAAGAAACAAAACAGATTAACATTAAGGGAAGGGAGGCAAAAGTAATACAAAAACAGGGAGTGGGATAAAACATAAGAGACTCTTAAATACAGAGCACAGAGGGTTTGCTGGAGGGTTGTGGATTGGGGGATGAGCTAAATGGGCAAGGGGCATTAAGGAAGACACTTGTTGGGATGAGCACTGGGTATTAACATGTAGGGGATGGATCACTGAAAGCTACTGAAATCATTGTTGCACTATATGCCAAGTAACTTGGATGTAAATTTAAAAATTAAAAAAAAAAAAAAAAGAAAAAAACTTGAGTGGTTCTCTTCCAGGGCTAAGAATTTATCAATTCTCCTTGACTGAAACACTGAAAACACCTTTGCTCTGCTTTGGGGTAGTTTCAAGGGGTTGGTAAATTCAACTCCAGGAGCGTCAAGAAACAAACTTACGAGTAAAGTAGTAATGCTAAGCAGTCATGTTCTTATGCAGAAAAACCCTTTTTCCTAGGTATGTGGAATCTAAACATCCCTATCAGCCCTAAATATTAATGTACAAATAATCCTTACATGCTATCTAAAAACAGAGCAAATTTACTTAGTAACAATGTATACTCAAAGGGAACAGTTTTATAAAAACATGACCACATTGCCTGATAAGAACTGTTATATGTAAGAAGGACTATGTCCTTATGAAGAAAAGTAAAGGCACTTGTACAAATTATGTAACACCTTCCTGTGCCATGTGTGGACAAAGGAAAACCGGTAAAAGGCAGCTAACAGGAAAACAAAGAAAATTCCAGAGGTCACTGGCACTGAACGCAGGTGCTGTCAACACAGGAGACAGGTTTCTACCATGAGATGAGAACGGGACTCCATCAAAGAACTGAGCTGTGTCTCTCAGCAGCCTGCTGCTCTTAGAGCGACACCTGTTAAAACCTAGGCTGAAACTTAACAAGTAAGCTCATCCCTGAGCTTTATTATGAGAACCTCCCAAGGAAATAGCATTCACCCAAGCCCTCCCTGGAACTCCCACAACACAGAGCTCTCTTGGCTCTGGCAGAAAGTGGACAATCTCTCAAAAGTCGGGCTTTCCCCTCACCCTGTAACCTGGATCTCTGGCAAACAGAAGAAAGGAAATGACTCAGATGGGTAAGGAGTCCAGGAACCTAGACTGCTACCCCACCCGTCCGCAAAACAGCTTCGAGCGGTGCCTCCACTTCTGCCATCAGTCCTAAGGGTTGAAGTAACCCTTTTCCCCATTTTGGTTTCTGACAAGTATAACAACTCCCTTTAGAGAAGAAGTATTCTTCCGAGGTGTGATTTCACCATCTTTCTTCCTAACACTCAGCTGAGATCATAAACTGAAAGAGAAAACCCTTCTGACTTTTAGCAGGTGGTAAGAAGTCCTCTACGAGATATTCTGAATCTTATTTTTTCCAAACTTAACATTAAAAAATGTTACAACTTTTCTTCTGAAAAGGATGTCTTCTCAGGATTAGACTTCTGAGAGGCAAGTACCTGGAGAAGCCTTTTATGAACGGGTCCAGGTTAAGTAGCACTTGGGAATCTGAAGATGTACATAGTGTTTGGCTGTCCATGCTATACCTATGTGTAGTTATGGCTAAACAGTCCCATTCTGTGAATTAAATATTTTCTAATCACAACATTCACTGCAAAAAAATATTGTATTATAGTTATAAAACCTGGAAATGTTTATTTCACATTAAATTGAGCAGCAGCTTAACTCTTCCTAAACATACTCTTTGCCCCCGTGAGCACAAAGACTGGTCACCTGATGATGGGACAGCCCCAGCCAGCTGGCTAATACACCCGAGCATGACGCATACTACAAGACTGGTCTTTAATATCAACTGCTAAGCAACCCAAACCCCACAGTTGACAAGAGCTACATTAATTTCCAAGCACAAGGGCCATCATGATCCACTTATTTCCTCTGCATACAAAGAATAACTTAGAAGAAATACATCGCAAAAAATGCAGAAATGAACAAGAAATAAAAGAAAAAGATTAAACCCATCTTGTTAATGGCTACTCAGCTTTCTGACACCTTACCATTTTTCCATCAATGGACGCCTGAAGAAGACAATATTTAGAAAAGGGACAGATTATATAACCAAAGATCACCCTAAATTCCAGTACCCTTTGCAATAGCTCAGTTTTTGAGCCCTTCTGAAATAAAAGTATTTGAGACTGGTTGAAAGATAAAGTGAGAAAGTGGAGTTAACATGTCACCCTTTAAATTACGAGTTTTTACCCATGGAGGAGGGGAAGGAAAAAAAGGAAAAAAAAAAAAAAAAAGAGGTTAGAGTGGAAGAGAGCCAAAGCATAAGAGACTCTTAAAAACTGAGAACAAACTGAGGGTTGATGGGGGTGGGAGGTAGGTAGGGGAGGGTGGGTGATGGGTATTGAGGAGGGCACCTGTTGGGAGGAGCACTGGGTGTTGTATGGAAACCAATTTGACAATAAACTTCATATATTGAAAATAAATAAATAAATTACGAGTTTTTAATTTTTTTAAGTTCATTCTGGTTCATATTCAATTATGTAATAAATTTAGTATAACAAAAGCACTTAAAAACAGGTTACTCAAATATTTGTACACAAATGTTTATTATGGCACTATTCTTAATAGCCAAAAGGTGGAAACCATCCAAACATCCATCAACAGATGCATGAATTAAAAAAATGCGATCTATACATACAACAGAATATTATTCAGCCATAAAAAGGAATGGAGTACTAATATATATACTACAACATGGTTAAGCCTCAAAAACATTACATAAAAGAAGCTAGACACAAAAGGTGACACACTCATTTCCTTTATATGAAATATCCAGGATAGGTAAATCCATAGAAACTAAAAGCAAAGTATGTGATTGCCAGGGCTGGAGAAAGGAGAATGGGGAGTGACTGCAAAACAGGTACAGGGTTTTCTTTCAGAGTGATGAAAATGTTTCAGAACTTGATACAAACGGTGGCTGCACAACACTATGAACGTACTAAATGCCTCTGAATTGTACACCCTCAAATGGTGAATTTTAGGAACCTAGATTTCACCTCGATTAAAATGAAAGGGGCACCTGGGCGGCTCAGTTGGTTAAGCGTCTGACTCTTGACTTCAGCTCAGGTCATGATCTCGTGGTCTGAGTTCAAGCCCCGCATCGGGCTCTGTGCTGTCAGGGGGTTCTCTCCCTCTCCCTCTCTCTCTCTGCCCTACCCCTGCACATGTTCTCTTTCAAATAAATAAATAAACATAAAAAAAAAAAAAGTAGCCCTGAGCTTTCTTACCTACAGACAGGAGGCGCCAAGAGACAGCAGGAGTGGCGAAGCAGGCGAACACGTCGTCGGTGCAGGAGAAGTGCGTGAGGTGAGGCAGGATCACGGACTGGCCCCGGCACTGGCCCCACATGTACACGTGCCCGCCCTGGGTCTTGGCAGCCGACGTGTGGGCCGAGTGGCAGGCCGCAATCTCTACTACCCTGAAATGTTTTAAGAAAAATGCATGTAATTTATTTATCACAGAAGCCTACAGCACGGGACACAAGGCAGATAAAAAGGCCATGCTTACAACGCTGCAAAAAACAGCCCAGGACTGAGGGACATTAGCTTCAAGTCATATGGACAGAACCAAAAGATCACAGCAAGGGTATTGTGTTTTTCCCTTGCTTGTCACCCCACTTCTCATCCTGACCTCATTCTGAATTAGGATAAATAATACATACCGTTGGGGAAAACTTGGAAAAAGGGACTCGAAACCAAAGTAAATGAGTAAAGTGGACACAGAGAAACTGTCTTGACAGTTCTGGGGGCTTAGACAGTATCAAAAAAACAAGAACAAAACACTGCCTCCAATATACCACCTCCTTGACACAACTTCTCACAGCCTCTAAATAAGCGATGGCCTTGGGGTAATGGACTCTACAGACCCTTATCCAAATGGACATCAAGCCAAACACATTTCTCAGTAGGCTTCTTAGGCACAGTCCTGCAATCACAAGTCAACACTCTAAAGCTTACTGGGTAAGACCTCAAGATTTGGCTGAACAAACAAAGCATCTATTCCAGTGAGACACATTAAATCAAATCAATATTTAAACAGAAAATCTCCTTTCAAAAGCAGATTTGAAAGTTGTTTTAGTTGGCTCAAAGGAAAAGTCTACACTACACTCAATTTCTACATGGCGACAGACCCCATTTTACTTCCCTACTAAATGAGCCACAGGAAATGTGAGAATTATATCAAGATGCATTAATGCCTATCAATCACAGGAGGTTATTTTAGGAAGCCACATGAGAATCCTATCAACCGCATGTCCATTCTGGCTGCTACTCAAACTCTTGTTCAAAATGACAATATTAATAAACAGAAGCGTGACAAAGCCAAACACCGTAGCTCCAGCACACAGAATCCCAAATCCAAAAACACACACATAGTCCCGACACATGGTACAGCCAAGTTACCTTTCTTTCTCCACCATGATGTGTGCTGGGCTTAGCAGGTTATTTTTATTGCCAGTTCCCAGCTGCCCATACGTGTTAGCTCCCCAGGCATAGAGCAAGCCCTCATCTGTTAGTGCTAGAGTGTGTGCATAGCCGCAGACAATCTGCAAGTAAATTTAAATGGTTACCATAAACAGGAAAACAGGAAGGGCAGGGAAAACATCTACTTAAAGATTACAGCCAGCTTCTGCAGAATGTCAACTCATCATCAGGTGTGGACTGACATTCTCTGGAACATTAAAAAAGCATTAGAAGAGCCAAAAATTGAGGCATCTGGGTGACTCAGTTGTTTAAGCATCTGACTTCGGCTCAGGTCATGATCTCACGGTCCGTGAGTTTGAGCCCTGCGTCAGGCTCTGTGCTGACAGCTCAGAGCCCAGAGCCTGCTTTGGATTCTGTGTCTCCCTCTCTCTCTCTTTGCTCCTCCCCTGCTCACACTATGTCTCTCTCTCTAAAATAAACAGAACAGGGGCACCTGGGTGGCTCAGTCGGTTAAGCAGCCGACTTCGGCTCAGGTCACGATCTCGCAGTCCGTGAGTTTGAGCCCCGCGTCGGGCTCTGTGCTGACAGCTCAGAGCCTGGAGCCTGTTTCAGATTCTGTGTCTCCCTCTCTCTGACCCTCCCCTGTTCATCCTCTGTCTCTCCCTGTCTCAAAATAAATAAAAAAAATGTTAAAAAAAATTTAAAAAATAAAATAAACAAAACATTAAAAAAACAAAAACAAAAATATTGAGACTACTGGACTTTTCCAATAGTTTTTTTTTTTTAATTTTTTTTTTTTTAACGTTTATTTATTTTTGAGACAGAGAGAGACAGAGCATGAAGGGGGAGGGTCAGAGAGAGAGGAGACACAGAATCTGAAATAGGCTCCAGGCTCTGAGCGGTCAGCACAGAGCCCGACGCGGGGCATGAACTCACAGACCATGAGATCATGACCTGAGCTGAAGCCGGACGCTTCACCGACTGAGCCACCCAGGCACCCCAATAGTTTTTTTTTTTTTTTTTACTTGCCAAGACTGATGTGTCACCAGCATGGTGTTCCTTCTCATCATGGGAATTTAGGAAAGACAGAATTTCAAATGTGAAGGATGAAGGCATGCGGCATTGTCTGAAAGGATCTACTGAAGGGTAAACGTCCAGTGTTTCTCCGAGTCGGAGCAGGGGAGCTACACGGGAGCAGCAGTGAAGTCCACCACACGTACCTGGTTCACACACACGCTGTGCAAAGCTGCCACTCTCACAGGGGTCAGCTGATTGCCATTGTTTCCCAAGCCTAGCTGACCATTGCCATTGTAACCCCAGCCATACACCTTAGAGAGAGAAAGGGAGAGAAGAGGCTTTTAAAACAGTAAGAAGGAAGATACAAAAATGCCGTCCACCTAAACAAATCAACTAAGTTTTCACTTCCAAACGCCCATATTCCTACTCTATGTGATCCTACTGGGGATCTCCAAATGGAAGATTATTTTGGGGGTGGGGATAACAGAATTTGGCATCAGTTCCTCCTCCATACCTTATTGGTTGGATAGCCTTGGGCAAGTCATTTATTCTTGCTTTACACACGAGGAAGTTGATGTTGCTTAACAATTATTAAGCACCCTTTGTATGTCAGGACATGATAAAAGGCACTAGGAGTAAGTTTTTGGCCGCAGTTTAACAGGAAAGATGGACACATGCAAACTTTTTGCAGCCAGGAGGCGAGTGCTATTCTAGAGATACAATCAAGGCACTACAGGAGCAGAGAAGAGAAAGGACTTAGCTATAGGAAGAAAGTTTAGGAAAGACTTTTCAGAGAGCAGAGATTTGAGCACGGCTGAAGGATCAATAAATGGGAGTAAAGTATTCCAAGGAGAGGGCAGAGAATGTGCTGGAAGCAGGTTCTGAAAATGAGGAGGTGGTCTGCTGGGACACATCCAGCACAGTGGCAGGACAAAAGACTAGAAGGAATTGGGGCGCAGTCGGTTAAGCAGCCGACTTCGGCTCAGGTCATGATCCCGCGGTCCGTGAGTTCGGGCCCCGCGTCGGGCTCTGTGCTGCCAGCTCAGAGCCTGGAGCCTGTTTCGGATTCTGTGTCTCCCTCTCTCTGACCCTCCCCCATTCATGCTCTGTCTCTCTCTGTCCCCAAAATAAATAAACATTAAAAAAAAAAAAAATTAAAAAAAAAAAAGACTAGAAGGAAAAGTAAGGGCTAAAGGGATAAAGTGCCAAAACACACACGAGGGAAAAGTAGAATGCATGTAAGGGTCTCCCACAGAAATATTTCAAAACAGATTAATATTCACAACTTGGAAAGATCCTGCTGGCGGCATATAAAGGTGAACAGATTAGATGAGACTACAGGCAGGACAGCCATTCAGTAGCAAATGAGCTCAGACAAGGGTCGAAACTAAGGCAGTGACAGTGGGACCAAGAGAGAGGGAATGGACAGGAAAGAGGTTAAAAGACGTAACACAATGTCTTAGATATCTGGAGAGGGGCGTCATCAGCTGAAAGTAGTCGAGCTGGACAGAGGTTTGCCAGCGGTGGTGAAGGTTTAGAACAAGCAAGTGTGGGACACTGAGCAGGAACAGACTAAAGGTCTGGCCAAACGAGAAACCTGAGGTGTCTCGTGGAGTCAAAGATGGGGTTTTTCAGAGCAATGTGACAGAGAGGAAAGAGGGATATAGAATTTAGGGTACTAGCAAGAGATGGTGAAATGCACTTTCCATGTCGTAAGTGCAAAAGGTTTTAACTTTCTGCAGAGAAATTTGACTACAGCTATCAAAAAATTTAATGGCATACACCCTAACACAGAATCTTATTCTTGGGAACTTATTCTATAGACTACTTACATAAATGTACAAAAGATACACACACACACACACACACACACACACACACACAGTAACACAGAAACTCAGGGCTGCAATGTTTATAACAGCAAAAATTTAGAAACAACTGAAATTTCCATCAGTAGAGTTTCGGCTGTGGGTGATCCAGACAAGGAAAAGTAAGGAGCCATTATAATGGAGAACAGCTATAAATGGTCTGATAATAGATTCAGGTAAACGTATGTGTTGTTAAGCAGGAAAGGTGCAGAATAGCAGAAAAAAGCAGTACCTATAATAATCCCATTCTTTATAAAAGATAATTATATTCACCCATATATAATTGTTTTATAATAGAGAAAAGTTCAAAAGGATATACGTCAAACTATTAACAAGACTGGAGAAAAGGTATTCGCTTTTTATTTTACATGCTTCATTTGCTTTCCTTTGTGAAAATAACCACATAATAATAATTTTAAAATTAAGTATATTTTTAAAAATAAACAAGTAAAGAATACCAGGATGGAGAATGTCTGGTGACTAGCCCAAGAAATTCTAAAGTCATCAAAGATGACAACAGGATTGATGAAAAAAGCCAGTTAACACTCTGGTAAACATGGCATGACAAACATGACTGAAACTAATGGAACACTGTTATTAAAATAATCCTGTATTTTAATTAAACACACACACACACACACACACACACACACACACACACACACACACACACACACCAAGCTCATACATACAGAGAACGGATTGGTGATTTCCAGAGGTGGGGGCTGGGGGTTGAACAAAATGGGTAAAAGGGCTCAAAAGGTACAGACTTCCAGTTATAAAATAAGTAAGTCATGGGGACATAATGTACAGCATGATGACTATCGTTAGTAATACTGTATTCCATATCTGAAAGTTGCTAATAATCTTAAAAGTTCTCATCACAAGAAAAAACTCAGATTCTCTTTCCCTCTCTTTGCCCCTCCTGCGATGCTCTCTCTCTCAAAAAAGTAAACTTTTTAAAAATCATCAGTTACCTTTAAAGACTGCACACTTGATTTTTTCATTGGATGAAACAACTAGTGTCAAACTCTTTATTACATTAAATCACAAATACCTACAAACATTAGACTATTTGGATCTCACAAAAAAAATAAATTTTAGACACATTGGAATCCTTACTTGCAGATCAATCTTGGCATCTGAAAATTCACAGTGAGGAGCAAACACCCTCCAGATATTCCTCCATCAGAAACCAGTTAACTATCAATGAAACTCTAGAAACAAAGCACTCTTCCTTCCATGGTCTCATACATGCTCAAGAAGGAAAAGGTACTTCAGTGAGACAGGTGAGGTGAGGAGAAGGGAGAGTACAGAGACAGCTCACCTCCCCATTGTCCAGAACAGCCATGGATGAGGTCTGACCACAGGCAATGCCAACCACCCTCTTAATATGTAAACAGTTTGTAACTTTTCGAGGAGTTGGTTGATTTGTTGTAGATCCTGATCCGACCTGGCCACAGTTGTTATACCCCCAAGCAAATACCTATACAAGACATGGGGAAAAGAATTATTAGCATTAGGGTGAAAATTCTAGCTGTGATGCACATAAGTAATCATGAAATAAAAATAAACCCACTTAATGAGTATTTACAATGTGCTACATGGCTCCAAATGCTTTCCATGTGTTAGCTTTATTTAATTCCTATAGTAATCCTGTAGGGTGACCCTGAGGTAGATACTATTTCACCCCCATTTTATATACGGAAATAGAAACAGAGAGGTTAAGTGACTTGCTTCAGGTTCTACAACCAATAAGTAGTAAACGTGGAATCCGAACCCAAGAAGGTCTAGCTGTGCTCTTAACCACCATGCTACACTGCCTCTGTAATTATAGCAGCCATACATGATTTTGTAATCTGCCATCAACAGGAAATAAAGTACATACCACAAAGCAGCAGTGATATGAAAAATGTGCCTAACTCTTTGGGCACAGATTTTCTTTTTTTTCTTTTCCTCCACAAAAAGCTTTCAAAATTGTAAGATGCGTTTTCCCTGTCTCACTAATCACCAATACTGAACATTATATAACCTTTCCTGATGAGCCACAACCATCACAATTAAAATTATCAATCACAGTTACGTGTCTGTCATAATACGGTAAGGCTCACAAGTACTCAAGAGATGTTTGTCCCTATGGAGATGACACCAGGTTGTTAGGTTATTCTTGGTTCTATTTTCTCTCAGTTCTCATTTGCTGCCTGTCAGCTCTAAGCAGCTCCCCTCCTCAAATGCATCCTGCCTGTGATTTGCCATAGTGTGAAAACCAGAATTCTAGAAACACAGAATTCTAGAGATAGAGCTTTGAGCTTGTTAAAATCTAGTAACAAAGATGAAAAACAAAAAACCACCTCAAGTTAATTACCAACTGACCCTATCAAACAAAAGTGTGACCAGAGAGAATTAGGGGAGGGGCTGCTGGCAGCCCAGGCAATTACTTCCTCCAAGACTAGGAGAATTTCTAAGGACCCATCCCTTTCATTTGCCTGCAGGAAGTGGTCCTCACACATCATGAGGTGTGGCTTCCATGATTCTTTCTTGTGTCACACTTCCTGTCTCCCCTCACCTGTCTGATACTGCCCCAGGCGACAATAATAAAACCTACAGCTGGGGTTTAAAAGAATATGCACTATAGGTTCATTTCACAGGAACAAAGAAATAACTGCAAAACTTCCTCAAAGTGGATTCACAGGAATATCTACAATAATAATGCAAATATTTAGCACAATTCTCCAAAGTAACATATACTTACAGTTAAAATAAACAAGGAATCCAGGCTGTACAAATTAGGGAATTCTAATTTTAACCAACCATTCTTCTGGCACTTCTCAAATATCCCAAGCTCCCTTGTAACGCAGCTGCCTTTCATTTTAAAAACGGGGACTGGGGTTCCACTAACTAAAAACAGACTGGCAAACAGTGGATTTAGGGCCTAAGACCTGGGTGCTAGGCGTAGGTCTAGCACATCCTAGCCATGAAACCTTTATCTCCCTCTGCTTCTCTGGTTTCTTCACCCATACCCTGTCCTACATAGTAAAATCACTGTTAACAACACTGAGGGATTCTAAACAAGAGAACAGTATGATCTCTGTTTCAGAAATCACAGGGGGCACAGAGGTGATACTTGACAGGTAGACCAATCAAAAAGCTACGGAATAAAACAGATGGTGTGCCTGGGTGGCTCAGTCGGTTGAGCGTCCAACTCTTGATTTTGGCTCAGGTCATGATCCCATGGTTCATGGGATCAAGCCCCACATTGGGCTCCATGCTAAATGTGGAGGCTGCTTAAGATTCATTCTCTCTCTCTCTCTCTCTCTCTCTCTCTCTCTCTTCTTTCTCTCTCTCTCTCTCTCTCTCCCCCTCTGTCCCTCTCCCCTGCTCATGCTCTCTTTCTCTAAAAATAAATGAAATGAAATGAACTAAAATATAAAATAAAATAAAATAAAAATAAAATGCTATGGAACAAAAGAGACCATGGCAATAGCCCAGGCAGATAGCAAGACCTGACCTATGATTACATAGATGAATAGAAACAAAATGAGATGAAATATTAGAAGGTAGAATCAATAAGATGAGCA
Organism: Puma concolor; assembly: GCF_028749965.1. NCBI lineage: Eukaryota > Metazoa > Chordata > Mammalia > Carnivora > Felidae > Puma > Puma concolor. Next base: position 220,403,353 of record NC_141667.1, read on the forward strand.
ACCTTAACTTGGTGGGGTACAGCACCTACTGGAATGTTGGTAAAGTTATTTTCTATGACATCATTACTATTACTGAAAACAAAACAGACCTTAACTGATGGGGGTCATTAAAAAAAACAAAAGTACAGAACACTGTCATACACATCTGATTTGTCGTCTTAGCGAAGAGCAGGGGACTCAACTGCCTTGAGGCTGAAATCTGTTATCAAAAGAGTGGTCCTGATCACACAGAAAAAGAGTGTGTCCCCACATGTTTTTAGCTGTGCACAGGGCTGCTATGTTTACACTATACCAAATACAAATATGGTCATGATTTTATTTTATTTTTATTTTTTTTTTTTTCAACGTTTATTTATTTTTGGGACAGAGAGAGAGCATGAACGGGGGAAGGGGCAGAGAGAGAGGGAGACACAGAATCGGAAACAGGCTCCAGGCTCTGAGCCATCAGCCCAGAGCCTGACGCGGGGCTCGAACTCACAGACCGCGAGATGGTGACCTGGCTGAAGTCGGACGCTTAACCGACTGCGCCACCCAGGCGCCCCGATTTTATTTTTTTAAAAGGCACTTTCACAATAGCCAGAAGTTGGTAACAACCCAAATACCCAACAGATGAACAAACAAAATATGGCATATACACACAATGGGATATTATTCAGTCTTAAGAATGAAGGAAGTTCTGTCACGTGCTACAACATGCATGAACCCTGAGGACATTATGCCCAGTGAAATAAGGCAGTCATAACCAGACGAACACTGTATGATTCCACTCATATGAAGTCCCTAGAGTAGTCACTCATGGAGACAGAAGACAGAACGGTGGTCACAGGTGCTGGGAGTGGAGAGTCACCATTCAGGAGGTACAGCTTCAGCTTTGCAAAATAAAGAGTTCTGAAGATGGCTGGTGGTGAGGGCTACATAACAATGTACTTAATGTTACTGAACTGACATTCGATAAATCACAATGGATATAAAAATATATACATATATAATTTGCCATCCTAACCATTTAAGTGGTTAAAGAGACCATGGCAATAATCCAGGCAGATGACAAAGCCACTGCAGAAAGCAGTCCTCACAAATCCTGAGGTCTGGTTTCCACAATTCTTAAAAATGGCTAGGACAGCAAATTTTATATTATGTGTATTTTACCACAATTTAAAAATAAAGAATAGGGGTGCCTGGGTGGCTCAGTTGGTTAAGTGTCCGACTTCAGCTCAGGTCATGATCTCACGGTCCCTGAGTTTGAGCCCTGAGTCGGGCTCTATGCTGATAGCTCAGAGCCGGGAGCCTGCTTCAGATTCTGTGTCTCCCTCTCTCTCTGCCCCTCCTCCACTCACGCTCTGTCTCTATCAAAAAATGAATAAATGTTTAAAAAAAAAAAGAATAAAAGCAGGGCACTTACCTCTCCATCAGCTGCCAGAGCCATTGAATGATGTGAGCCACAAGCTACTTCAACCACTTGCTTGATCAAGAGATTGGTACAGACTTGGATGGGAGCAATGCCTTGGTTGGTCGTCCCATTCCCAAGCTGGCTATATCCATTGTGGCCCCAGGCATAAACAACTCCATCTATACAAGACGGCCACACACAAAGAATCAACTCAGGAAGGAATGGTAACCCCTGTACTTTCTTTCCCAGACTTTACACAACTCATTCTCCAACCTTCGTTTCCTTCCATTGCCTCCTTCTCCCTATAGAGTAACCACTGATGAGGGGTAAAGGAAAGAAGGACAAATGAGAAAATAGGATAGACAAATGTAAAATCATTCAAGCAAGGACTTAATACAAGCAAAGAAATAAGATCAGCTTTATGGTCAAAAGTCAGTTTATATATACAAAAATTAGACTTTCTGAACACGCTGATTCATCTCAGTGGTTTCTGTGTCAGGTACCAAGCAAAAAGTAGAAGACATAAGAAAGCTTAACACTAATCTTAACTATCATTTTGCCAAAAATCAGGGAACCGTTCGTGTGTCTGTGAGAGAGTGAGAGAGACTCTCCCTCACAAAGTACAGAGGAAAAGAGGTATACTTTTTGTATATACTACATACAAAAATCCAAAAGCTTCTCTCAAACAGACTATTACTGGCATCAAATCTGGCTCAATTTCTCTCTAATGACTTTATCTTTTTGGGATTCTGACAGAAGTAACTTTTCGGTTTTGTGTCCTCTGTAGAAGTACCAATGTTTCATGCATTTCCTCACATAGCATGCCTAAGTACCAAGAGTAGATAGCCTCAAGTTATACACTCTTTTCATGTCTTTCCCATGGTAGTAAAATATCCTGACCTGTTAAGGACAATCTAGACCTGGAAATAATGGTATCTGAGAGCAACAGCAGGAATCCAAGTGTTACCATGAGGCTGCTAACTCACTGAAATGGTCCCTGAGCAACCAGGGGAAAGGTACTCATAATTAAGTAGGTTTCTGATTATCTAATCTAGAATTTGATTATGTGTGGCTCACAAGAGGTCTTCCCTATTACAGAAATTAAGACAGAAACCATAAATGGGAAATTTCATCCTAAGAAGGATGAGGCCATAGATTGAAAAAGTGTAATACCTAAAGAAGATCCACAATATCACGGTAAAGTTATATCAGGCGATAGAAATGTCCAAACCTATGAGTGTTTTCATTCCTAAGAGACAGAAAAATAGACTTGAACAAATAGAAATACATACCTTGTTCTCGGATAATAAAACTCAGTATCATAAAGGTACTAGTTTTTCCTGTGTAAATTGGTAAATTTAAAAGGAATGAAATGATAAGTTACTTTTTGGAGCTAAACAAACTGATTAGAAAGTTCATTGGGAAGAACAAATGAGAATAGAAAAACTCCAAGAAAAGAAGCAAGAAGACAGCTCTACCAGTTATTAAAACCTATAAAAAATGCCTAAAACTAAGATTAATACTAGGTCAAAGACAGAAAAACCAGTGGAATGAAACTGAAGTTCTAGAAATAAACCAATTGCATAAAGAAATGAAAGCTATGTCATTTGGTGAAGAGACACTTCTCCAAACACGACATCCAGATGGCCAACTGACACATGAAAAATGCTCAACATCACTCATCATCAGGGAAATACAAATCTAAACCACAATGAGATACCACCTCACACCTGTCAGAATGGCTAACATGAACAACTCAGGCAACAAAAGACGTTGGCAAGGATGCGGAGAAAGAGGATCTCTTTTGCATCGTTGGTGGGAATGCAAGCTGGTGCAGCCACTCTGGAAAACAGTATGGAGGTTCCTCAAAAAACTAAAAACAGAACTATCCTACGACCCAGCAACTGCACTACTAGGCATTCATCCAAGGGATACAGGTGTGCTGTTTCGAAGGGACACCCCCATGTTTATAGCAGCACTGTCAACAATAGCCAAAGTATGGAAAGAGCCCAAATGTCCATCGATGGATGAATGGATAAAGAAGATATGGTATATATATATATACACAATGGAGTATTACCCAGTAATCAAAAAGAATGAAATCTTGCCATTTGCAACTACATGGATGGAACTGGAGGGTATTATGCTAAGTGAAATTAGTCAAAGACAAAAATCATATGACTTCACTCATATGAGGACTTTAAGAGACAAAATAGATCAACATAAGGGAAAGGAAACAAAAATAATATAAAAACAGAGAGGGGGACAAAACAACAGACTCCTAAATATGGAGAACAAACTGATGGTTGCTGGAGGGGTTGTGGGAGGGGGGATGGGCTAAATGGGTAAGGGGAATTAAGGAATCTACTCCTGAAATCATTGCATCACTATATACTAATTTGGATGTAAATTTTAAAAAATAAAGTTAAAAAAAAAAAAAGCTATATCATTTGCGGGAGAAAGGACTTTTTACAAATTGGGTTGAGATACTTGTGTCAGATTGAAAAATTAGATTCATTCATCACATAGTAACTTCCTAATGAGTCAAAAATTTAAATGTGGAAAATAGGGGCGCCTTGGTGGCTCAGTCGGTTGAACGTCCGACTTCGGCTCAGGTCATGATCTCCCAGTCTGTGGGTTCAAGCCCTGCGTGGGGCTCTGTGCTGACAGCTTGCTCAGAGCCTGGAGCCTGCTTCTGATTCTGTGTCTCCCTCTCTCTCTGCCCCTCCCCGACTCATGCTCTGTCTGTCTCTCTCTCTGTCAAAATTAAATAAACATTAGGGGCGCCTGGGTAGCTCAGTCAGTTAAGCATCTGACTTCAGCTGGGTCATGATCTCACGGTCCGTGGGTTTGAGCCCCGCGTCGGGCTCTGTGCTGACAGCTCCGAGCCTGGAGCCTGCTTCAGATTCTGTATCTCCCTCTCTCTGACCCTCCCCTGTTCATGCTCTGTCTTTCTCTGTCTCAAAAATAAATAAACATTAAAAAATAATAATAATAATAAAATAAATAAACATTAAAAAAATTTAAATGTGGAAAATAAAACCATATAAGAATTAGGAGGAAAAAAATTAGTCAATTCCTCCATAACCTGGGCATAGGGAAAACTTTCCTACGATTCAAAATCAGAAGCAACAAAAGGAGTGATAAATCTAGCTACATATTTTCTAAACTTTACATAGAAAACACATGGGCAAAGAAAAAAAATTAAATATATATTTTTTTTCAACGTTTATTTATTTGTGGGACAGAGAGAGACAGAGCATGAACGGGGGAGGGGCAGAGAGAGAGGGAGACACAGAATCGGAAACAGGCTCCAGGCTCTGAGCCATCAGCCCAGAGCCCGACGCGGGGCTCGAACTCACGGACCGCGAGATCGTGACCTGGCTGAAGTCGGATGCTTAACCGACTGCGCCACCCAGGCGCCCCAAAAATTAAATATTAAGAGAAATATTTCTACTTTATATTACTAAGAGACAATATCTCTATTACAAAAAGAGCTTTTAAAAGTACAAAAGAAAAAGACCAAGAACCTGCTAGAAATATGAATTGATGATGGTGCACAATGGAAAAAAATGTGAATGACTCAACCACATGAAAAGACACTCAACTTCACTCCTAGGAAGAAAATGCAAATTCAGAAGAAGGGACTCCTACTCAACCCGGCTACTACCATCGCCAAATGCCTGCTGTGCCATTAAAAAAAAACAATGCAGAGTCCCTGAAATAGCATCGCCCTTTTACAGAAACTAACTAGGTATTTGGTATCAAGGTGACTCCAACAGACCGTTTCATCCTGGAAAGAGCAGCTGTTCACATTAACAGAAATCAACATATAACCGGGGTACATGTTTCCTGCCCACAAGGCCTCAGCTAGCACAACAATATGAGGTATTTAATCCACAGAGTATTTGATTCCACAAAATATCTCCTCAGACCAAGGGATCCACTTTATAGCAAAAGAGATGTAGCAGTGCTCACATGGCCATGGGGTTCCTGGTCCTATATCATACACTGTAACATCTAAAAGATGCCAGCTTGACACAACAATGACAAGCTGGCTGAAGGCACAGCTGATGCATCAGCCTGGAGATGAGATGGTGAGAGGATGGGATGCTAAGCTCCAGGCACAGATTCTAACTCAGTGACCACTATGTGGTGCTGTGTCCCTAACAGGTGGAATACATGCATCCAGGAACCAAAGTGGATTATATGAGTGACCCAACTGACCAACATTCCCAGCAACCGACTTGGGGAATCTGAGCTTCCTGCCCCTGCAATTGTAGGTTCTATAGGTTTAGAAGTCCCAGTTCCCTAAGCAGAAACACTTCCACTAGGAACACAGCAGGAATCCCACTGAACTTTAAGTTACGGCTGCCACAGGCCCTCTGTAGGGGCCTGACTGTTCTTTCCTCCAGTCAAAGAACCAACAGGAAAAAAGAGGAGTCCCTTCCTGACAGGGGCAACTGACCTAGTTGGCAGAAAGAGGTAGAACTGCTATTACATAATGGAGGCAAGAGAGGAATATGCTTGGCAAGGAGGTGAAACTTGGTGCTTTTGGTGCACATTTGCCCAACAGTACTGGTAAACAGAAATGTACAGCAGCCATGGCCAGAGTACAGCATGGTTAAGGGCCTGTAACCCTCAAGGATGAGAGTCTGGATCACACACTCAGATTAGCCCCCTGAGCCACATGCTAGCCAAATGTGAAGAGAATCTAAAAGGAGTGCTGGAGGAGGGAGGCAATGAGTATTAGTTGTGGCCATGAGACCAGCTGCATGCAGCACAGAGGCTGTAATTCATCCCACTAACAGTCTTCCAGGAAGTCTTTCCTAGGAACAGAGGCCCACTAGAATCCTGGAGGAGCTACACCCCAAACATACAGGAAGCCATGGATCTGAGCACTGCATGGGAGAGAATGAGTGAACGTTGTGCAGGGTCACCCAGATGACCCTCAGGATCAAGGACCTTATTCCCCAGATGCTGGGACTGCTGCCAGCTGCTTGTTCTCAGCCATCAGTCCTCTCCAGATTTGCACCTGGCAATCACCTTCTCTTTAATATATCAGTTTACTATTTTAAAATAGTGTATGAACATATTTCTTCCCTTTTCACTTGATAAAGCATAGGAAAAGTGAGCTTCTTGAGATGGCTCTTAGTTCCAATTTCCCGGGGAAGCTTTCAAAGCAACCCCATTCAACTGGGCACCAGCACCCACTTTGCCCAGCCCTACTCTTGCCACACCGTCTCTGGCAAACAAGGGATGAAGCTTCAGGATCACTTGAGGTTCAAGAGGTGAACAAAATGACCAAACAACGAGAGTGAAACCATACCAGGCTAGAAGGGAGAGTGGGGAGTGGGGAGTGGGGAGTGGGGAGTGGGGAGAGCATGGGAAAGGGACAGCACAGAGAAGCACCCCATGAGGTTCTGGCCTTCAAGAGAACGCAGCTGGCCTTCAGAGACCGGACACGGATTGGAGAAGTGATCAGAAACAACTAATTTTATAGGTAACCTAATTTAACTTACTTTAAAAGACAAAAAAGAAATCCTCAAGCCCTAGGTCTGTACGTAAAGCAATAATACTAAGTGAATATAGATCTTCAGAGTAGTCACCAGATGGCAGTAGATTTTATTTTTTAAAGGTGCCGCATGCAGCGCCTCATCTGGGTATGTCTGGAGTCTTGGAAGCCTGACTACCCTACGTTCTCCTACAAATGGACCTTGAGAGCTTGTCTGGAGGCTCTAGCAGGGGAGCACAGCTACCTGCATACCCTTGACTGAAGAAAGGACCTCCTCCATCGGGGAAGGTTGTCCTCTTCCACCAAGTGCCAGCTTTGGGAGGGACACACACATGGAGCAGGTAAGGGAAAAAGGGGACGCCCGCCTACCCAGCCAGATCAGCCGTATCAACTCTGGCAATCAATGCAGTGACAGACGTCACAGCCAGATTGCTCTCACATCCTAGATTTTCAATGTAATAATGTAGTATTGATCAAAACATTCCTAAAATGTCTTTTAGAAATAGCTCACAAGTCAGTAAAGCATGGAGAATTGAATTTATTCTGTCCCCAAATCCTACTGAAACGATAGTGAAGGGGGAAAAAAAAAAGGCATAGACAGTTGAGGACAAAAAGAACAATAAAGAAGGGGGTTGCCTGGGTGGCTCAGTCGGTTAAGCGTCCGACTTCAGCTCAGGTCATGATCTCACACTGCTTGTGAGTTTGAGCCCCGCGTCAGGCTCTGTGCTGACAGCTCGGAGCCTGGAGCCTGCTTCGGATTCTGTGTCTCCCTCTCTCTCTACCCCTCCCTCACTCATGCTCTGTGTCTCTCTCTCTCTCTCTCAAGAATAAAACATTAAAAGGTTAAAAAAAAGAGAGAGAATAAAGAAGAAAATGCAACTGGAGAGAGGTCAACAAAATTTTGGAAGATAGGAAGCAGGTGGGTGTGGTAACACAGCCAACCAGAGAAGGTGACACGTACATCTGCAAAAGAAGAAGCCAGTCACAGCCCTGGAATCTCGGGAAGGCCCAGGGACTGGAGAAAGTAGGCAACAAGGAAGTGATTTAAGGGCCAGTGTAACTAAGAACAGAAGCAGTCAGACCCCAAATCCTCATCCTCTTCCTGTGGGGTCAGGAAGCTTGTACAAGACAAGAGGCCTACAGCACTTACTAGCTGTGAATTTCTTACTGTAACTGTACTACAGCCCAACTTCTCCCTCTGCCCAAACCTCCTTCCCTCCCTTCTCCCACATAATACAACAAAAAAAAAAAAAAAAAAAAGAGATAGGAGAATAATCTAAAGAAGCCCTGAAGACAGCTGTGAGGCACTGTAGTGAGGAAAGCAGAAGTGGAAGTCCAGTACCGAACAGTGAGATAGATCCTTGCCCTTCCTCTGCTAATGGAAAGCTGGCAAAAAAAAACCCATATCCAGGTCCGGAATCTGGAAGATTCCACCCTACGGAAGCTCATATACTGACATTGGGAGTGACACTGGAAGCATCCCTAATGCAGCAGTTATTATCTCCCTAAAGTGAAACTCAGTGCTTGACAAGCCCCACCCATGAATCCAGTATTCCCAGCATGTAGATCAGGGCCTGTGTCCCACCTGTGGACAGCCAACCAAGGATCACAAATTTTTGTTTTTTTTTTTTTAATGTTTATTTACTTTTGAGAGAAAGAGAGAGAGAGAGTGCAAGCGGGGAAGGGGCAGAGAGAGAGAGACAGACAGACAGACAGAATGTGAAGCAGGCTCCAGGCTCTGAGCTGTCAGCACAGAGCCCAATGTGGGGATAGAACCCACAAATCGTGAGATCATGACCTGAGCCCAAGTTGGACACCTGACTAAGTGCCCCGTAAAGAAAGCCTCTAACAAGAAAAGTCAGAGCCCAAAGCAAAAGAGAAAGAAGCAATCTGGGAGGAAAAAAGAAAGCAGAGAGCAGAGGATGACTTGAAAGTAACCTATACCAGCTCAGAGAATGTAGTGAGGCCATGAAGCAGGACAGGAAGCTCTAGAAAGGCACATTCAGAGAACAAGAAAGAGAATGGGGGAATGTAACAGCAGAAATGTGAACATGTGAGAGAAGAGGTATAAGATAAAGCTGAAGAAATTTCCCAAAAAGTAGATTGGAGCAAAAATAAAAGAAAGTTAAGAGGGTCAGTTCAGAATCCTCTAACTTCCTCCTAAGAAAAATTCCAAGAAGACAACAGAGAAAACAAAGAAGGGGAATTACCCATGAAATATGACAAGAAAATATTCTACAGAAATGAAGGAATTTCCAGACTGAAAGTCAACAGAATGATCAATACAATAAATTAAAAATCATCTACATGAGTACATAACCATGATTTTTTCAGAAAACTGGGAACAAAGAAAAGATCTCTAAAGCTTCCAAAGAGGAAAAAACAGTCATATGCAAAAACAGCTAAAGTGGGGGCGTCTGGGTGGCTCAGTCGGTAAGCGTCCGACTTCAGCTCAGGTCATGATCTCATAGTCCGTGAGTTCGAGCCCCGTGTCGGGCTCTGTGCTGACAGCTCAGAGCCTGAAGCCTGTTTCAGATTCTGTGTCTCCCCCTCTCTCTGCCCCTCCCCTGCTCTGTCTCCGTCTCAAAAATAAATAAAAACATTTAAAAAAAACAAGAAAACAAAAAATAAACAAAAAACCCCAGCTAAAGTCAGAATGGCATCAGAATCTCAAAAGAAACCTGAAACTCAAGAGGCACAATAACTTCAAAATTCTGAGGAAATAGGATTTTCAATCAGGAATTTTAAGCCCAGCCAAACCAATGGGCAATCTGCGTGAATAAAATAAAGACATTTTAAGAGCGTCTCAAAGATTTCTCTCACACCCTCTTCCTTGGGAAGCTACTAGAGAAAGTGTTTCACTCAAATAAAGGTATAATCCCAGGAGGAAGACACAGGACACAAGAAATAGGGCATCCAGAAAGGACAAAGGTGAAGGGACCTCCACGATGATGGTGAATGAAGTTCTAGGCTGACGGCCGTGCGGCAGGCTGGAACACAGGGACGGAGGGCTCCAGAGATATCTGGATGAGCTCAGATGTGCTGAGACACAACACTGCTGTATAGACCAGTTTGCACATAATGACAGACATTTAGAAAAATGGGTGAATGAACGTCAGGAAAACAAACAGTGGTACAGAAAGGCGATGGCTCAGCTATAAACCACACTTACAGAGTCCTACTAATGTAAATATCGATTTAACTAAAATGGTGATATCACTATATTGAAAGGATCAGGGGAAGGAAGGAAGGGGAAATAAAGCCAACTGCTATCTGCCATTATAAAAAGTGGAAGGATAATATCTAAAATTGAAAATTCAGAAAGAACAGTTGTAAGCATGTTAAAAATACGAGATTAAACATCTGAAGGAGTTAAAAGTGGTTCCTTCTGAAGAACAGTTTCTAAGCTGAAGAGGGGTGAGGCAGAGGTCCTTCTGCGTTTTACTAAAAGCCATAAAATATTTGATGGTTTAAAGTGTTCATTTGTTTTAAAACTATTTGACTATATAGTCAAATTAAAACTATTTGACTATATAACATGCACAATATATGTACTATACATCTGAATGTAGAGCATGTTTAAAATATGTAAGTGGCGGGGCGCCTGGGTGGCTCAGTTGGCTAAGCGTCCGACTTCGGCTCAGGTCACGATCTCACAGCCCGTGAGTTCGAGCCCCGCGTCAGGCTCTGGGCTGATGGCTCAGAGCCTGGAGCCTGCTTCCGATTCTGTGTCTCCCTCTCTCTCTGCCCCTCCCCCGTTCATGCTCTGTCTCTCTCTGTCTCAAAAATAAATAAACGTTAAAATATGTAAGTGGCATATCAAAATTAACAAAAAAGAAAAGTATTCCCACAAGAAAATCAGTTATTATATTTATATTTTTATGTTATGTTTATGTATGCTTATCTTTATTGTAACACTCAAGATGGTTAACTCTGTATGTATGCTCTGACTCTGAAAATAATTCCAAGAGTTGTAATTTCCTAAGGTCACCACTTTGTAGAAAACCAAGAATTTAAATACATATGTTTTAGTGTGTTTGCTCTAAAAAACTGCCCCAGTTTTTTACAGTCAGAAATCAATGACTAGTTAAGATTGATATTTGTTAGGAAAAAAATCAAATCATTAGGTCATAACAGATGACAAGCAGAACCAGTCAGCAAAGTAGTAACCGCTTGAAAGAGCCAGTGTGATGCCAGAAAGCATGGTTACACAACACGGAAGTGAGATCATCACCTCATTATGCTCAATACCAGTTATATTCTCACTAGACAATCACTCTCAGATCTGGATCTCACAGCTTGAGACAGATCCAGACAACTTGGAGTGCATTCAGATAGGAGTTAGAGGTAATTAAAAAGCTCAATACTAAGACCTCTGGCAACACCCGAGGAAGCTGTGAAAGCTGTGATTCCTCAGTCTGGAGACAGGCAGAGAAACAAACAGAAAACTTCCCCACAGAAAGCAGAGGGCCTCTGCTAGAGAGACCACAAGAGTTAATGTGAATTTTAAGCACATTTAAAATTCAAAGGGAAGATATAGGTTATATATAATAACCTATTTTCAGAGAGTTTTGGTTGCCCACAGTGGGGATAAATTACCAAAGAAGAAATGTATAGTCTTAATCTTGGGGAAGCAGAGATTAAAAGGAAAAGAATCTATCCTACATTCTTTCCATATGGCACACACATGAATGTCAGGGAATAAACTAAGATTTCTTAAATTTGAGATTCAGAAACTACACACTGAAAGGGAAATCAGCATTATGTTGTCTTTATAAAAATGTACCAAGTAAAACCTGAAAGTTGCCCTTGCTAATATAAAACCAGTGAAAAACTAGGCTGAAGGCCCACTTCATCTGCTGTATCTAATCTTCCACAACTTTACGTAAGTATTCTAATGTTTGCCTAATTTGCAAACCGTACTCTGTTCCAGAGTTAGACTGAAATGTTTAACTTTTACCAGTTTGGTACAGTTCTCAGAAATTAAGAAATAAACCATTCAAGATTATTTCAAACGGCCCCATCTCCCCTTAGCTTAGAATCAATACTTGATTTCTCACAAACTGAAAAGCTGACTTTGTTCCCTCTTTACCTTCAGTGCTGAGAAGAACATGTGGTCCACTCCCATAACTAAGGCTTTTAATCTTCTTTCCACATAAGGCTTCCAGCTTTTTGGGTACAAGTGTACTCTGGTTATCTCCAGTTCCTAGACAGTTACTATAGTTCAGTCCAAATACAAAGACCTAGAAAACAAATAGTTTTGTCTGAATCACTCGGACTAAAGTTACACAAAGGCTCCCCTCTCCACCCTGAAAATAAGACACACTCAAGTTCAGTGTGACAGCTCAGTAGGTAGGAAGAGACTGATCAGATGAAGAAAAATTCAACCTGTGCTGACATTACTTCAGTTGCAGAATGTTTGGCTGTACTATGAAATTCAGACTAGTACAGGGTTGAGGGGTATCAAATCAAGAAACTGCAAGAAGAGAGAAATTACATCAAAGACACGGTCTTCTAGAATTTCAGGTTCTTTTATCCACAACCTTTTCAGAAGACAAGGAGGGGGGCCTTGCTGGATACATCTAGGATACTGGTAGGAGAAAGACTGGTGGGAAAGGTAAGGGCTAAGGGAATAAAGAACCAAAAAACATACCAGGGAAAGTGAAATGAATGTGTCTATGGATCTTCCACTGAAAATATTTCAAAACAGAGACCGATATGAGTAAGCTTGCATTTTGGAAAGATCAACTGGCCACAACCTTTTCTTGGTCTTCAAACTGCACATTTTAAAGCTCACCCCCTAAAATTACACTCTGGGTTTTGAGAGATTCTTACCTCATCATTGTCAGTAACGTACAGTGCTTCATTGGCTGAGGTGCCAAAGACACATGCTTTCCGAATAGATGCAATTTCTTGAGGTGAGAGCAGAGTGAAGATTGGCCACTTTCCTACATCCACCATGACTCTGACTTCAAGTAATTCCTATAAATAAGCTGACATCTCTGCTACGACAAAAAGAATACCAAGGGAAAATCAACCACTATGCTAACTTAAAAAAAAAAAAAAAAGACACTGTTAATAAAAGGAAATAAAAGCTAATTCCAAAAGAAACCGTTACCTCTGGTTGAATGGATCACTCACTTTCCCCAGCAACCTGTCCAATCCTTCCTCCCCGGTCAAACCTGGGCCCTTCCCTGCAATGACAGGTACAACTTGCTAGAACCAGCTGTTTGTCTTGCCCACTTAAAGTCGGTGTTTATCTGTTACATACATGCTTATTTGCAACCAGACAGCAAATAATGGAGAGAAACCATGCTAACTGGATAGAACCAGGGTCTCTCATCAGGATTTTTTTCCTTAGAATATTGAGATAAAGGTTACAATACTAGTTTGTCTAAGACGGTGAATTCTTGCCTGAGAGAGAGGGAGAGGGAAAGTGTGTGTGTGTGTGTACCGTGAATGTTCTACAAATCAGAATCGTTACCTCTACCTCCCCACTCTCCCACCACCACCCCCAGGTTACACTCAAAGACCCCCATCTCTTGTAGAAAATCACTGCCACACAAAGCCACTGTTTAATGATGGGAATGGGACATCCCTCACTAAGTCTAGAGTGGCAAAAATATTAAGAAGCACTAGACTAAGATATACTGAATGAAACATAAGTATTATATTCTGATCCTAATTTCTATGATTACATTTTCTACATAACTACAGATTGTATTTCACATTGAAAAAAGTTATTATATGAACAAGGGAAGACAATTCACCCTAATCTTGGTGTTCGAACTAATGACTATAGCCTTCATGCAAGTAGCAATTAGCTTAAATAGTATCCTATAAAAAGTAGACATATATTATATACGTTTCCATAAAATTCTAAACTTGACCTGTTTAAGGAGTTTTACACAAAGAATCCTGGTCATGGCCCCAATTTCTTCTAGGGTTAAAAAGTACTTCTAGAGGGCGCCTGGGTGGCGCAGTCGGTTAAGCGTCCGACTTCAGCCAGGTCACGATCTCGCGGTCCATGAGTTCGAGCCCCGCGTCAGGCTCTGGGCTGATGGCTCGGAGCCTGGAGCCTGTTTCCGATTCTGTGCCTCCCTTTCTCTCTGCCCCTCCCCCGTTCATGCTCTGTCTCTCTCTGTCCCAAAAATAAATAAATGTTGAAAAAAAAAAAAAAAAAAGTACTTCTAGAAATTCCAGGGAGGGGCACAGTCACAAAACCCTACCATGCCAAGTGAGTTTCCATTCTGGCTCTCACCTCTGGAAACTGAAATAGAACCAAATAGTTTATAAATACAACCAGGGTTTCCTAATGAGGTACAGAACTCTTGAAGTTCCTTCCTATTCACTCTCTTCTCAGACCTCTAAAAATAGCCAAGAGAACCAGGCTCAAGACCAAGGCGTTCCAGGCTCTAGCACCTCTGATAGCACCTAGAGACAGAGCCTATGGGGCTTAGGTATACTTAGCCAAAGCCTCAGTTTCCACCATCCAGGGAGATTTTTCACATCAGCACCAACTTGGATGACAAGGACCAGATAGCTGCTAAGCCCCAAGAGTCACACACACATATTCAATAAGCATTAAACACGATCAGGACAGGCCAAACCCCACCATTACAGAGCCAGACTCCTGGAACATTTGAATGTTCTGAAAAGTGTGTGTGTGCATGTGTGTGAGCATGCACATGCTGGTGGGAACAGGTAAAAGATTTGGGGAAGGGCAAAAAATAAATACATAGGGGTGCCTTGGTGACTCGGTTGAGCGTCTGATTCTTGATTTGGGCTAGGATCATGATCTCATGGTTCATGGGTTCAAGCTCCATGTTGGGCTCCACACTGATAGCTGGGAGCGTGCTTGGGATTCTCTCTCTCTGTCTCTCTCTGCCCCTCCCCAGCTCTCTCTCTCAAAATAAATAAATTTTTTTACAAAAACTAATAAGCATGTTGAAAAAATGTGTTTCAACTGGTACCAAGAGGTAAAGGAAAGTAAGTTTCCCTATCATCCCTCTCTGACCCCCTCCTCAAAGGCCTTAAGAGTTAGGCCCTACTGTTAACAATTGTTTCTAATACCTTCCAGGGATAGTGTATGCTTACAAAATCATTATATGTATGTATGTGTAGAAGTCTTTTTTTCCCTTCTTAACAGTACATCTTGGAAACCATTCGATATGAGCATATGTAGACATTTTATTTCTTTTCAATGGTATTATATAATATTCCATTATATCAAGTTAACAATTTACCTGCTTCTACTGAGAGACTATTTAAGTCACTGCTAGTCTTTTCCTAACATAAACAATACTGCAATTATTGTCTACACATACTATTTTTTAATACATGTCTTTTTTTTTAATACACACATCTATAAGAAAAACGCCTAAAAACGGAACTGCTGGGTCAACATCTAATTGCTATTTTACCTTTAACAGCTATTTCAAATTGTCCTCTACTGAAATAACCCATAATGTATGGCAGCACCTGGTTACCCACATCCTTACCACAACAGCGGATTATCATGGTGTCTAAGTTTTCTTTAAACTTGATTCTCTCTTATGATGAGTGAGGCTGGGCATCATTTAAAAAAAAATAATCACAATAACAGCAATAATAATAACTGACATTTCTTGAGCACTACATGCCAAGTACTGTTCTTAATATTTTACATCTATTAATTCATATAATCCTCACTTTACAGACAAGGAAATGGAAGCAAAGAGATTTTAAGATTTTGCCCAACCCAGGAAGTAGCTGAGTCAGGGCCTGAAGCCAATACAATCCGGAATTTGCACATGAACTGTTCACCTCATGGTTCAGAGCCCATGCGTCATCCTTTTACATAAAGTCCCTATTTTTTCTACTGGACTATTGTTCTTTGCTTTGTTCTTGATTTTTGTGTTCTTTGTATGGCAAGAGGATCGTTTTTTTGTTTTGTTTTGTTTTGTTTTGTTTTGTTTTGTTTTGAGAGAGAGAGAGAATGAGCACAAGCCAGGGAAGGGCTGTGAGACAAGGGGACAGAGGATCCGAAGCAAGCTCTGCCCTGATCAGGCTGAGAGCAGCAAGCACTATGCGGGGCTCAAACTTATGAACCCCTCCCCACCCCCAACCCCACAAGATCATGGACCTAAGTGATGTTGGATGCTCAACCTGGCCACCCAGGCGCCCTGGGGATGATGGTTTTAAATGCCCTGCCATGCCAAATGGCCTGCCTTGTGCCTCTTACAAAACAGACAGGGAAAGGAGTCACCAGAAATGAAACAGTGCAAATGTCTATAAGCAGATGGATAAATGCCCCCCAAAAATCCAGAACTTTAATTTTCCTAGAATATGAAAATCCTAGAATATGAAATTTCCTAGCTAGTCCTCAAAATTTAATATTGTATGTAATATAGAATTTTAAATAGAGAAAAGGGGAGAGGGAATTAAATTTGCCAAAAAATGTGATTCACCACATTTAAAATTACAACACGAAAGGACAGTACCATTCAAACTTCTACAATTTCCTGGGGTGCCTGGGTAGCTCAGTCGGTTAAGCGTCTGACTTCAGCTCAGGTCATGATCTCGCAGTTCATGGATTCAAGCCCCACATTGGGTTCTGTGCTGACAGCTCAGAGCCTGCTTCAGATTCTGTCTCCCTCTCTCTGCCCTCCACTTGGGCTCTGTGTCTCTCCTTCTCAAAAATAAACATTAAAAAAAAAAAAAAACCTTCTGTAATTTCCTGACAACCGTACAATTATTCTGAAGTCATTAATCAGTCACAGGCAACTCTGCCCCAAGGGTATGGTAATCTACTCAAAAGTCACCTTTCATAATGATGGCTTATTATATGAACGGAGTTTACCCACCGCTAAATTACTTGAGGCTTTACTTTACAAGATATCTTCCCAAAGACTTGTAATTTAGAAGTTAATATGAAACCAGGTCATATACACGTCCACACCCATCACAAAAGCAGAAAGCATCACCGATAGCCTCGGCATGGTGGAAAGCACTGAGAATCCTGAGGCATGTGTTTTATTCCCAGGTTGGCTTTTAATCAATCAGTGTGACATGCTACCTACCTTTCTGAGCCTGGGTTTCTCAAAAATCTGTCCCATAAAATTCAATAATGTGATGTTCAAGATGTAGTGAGCAAGCTACAGGGGATTTCTGAACGCATGAGAACATGTGCAGTAGTGCTGCCCAAGCAAGTAAGTACTCCTAGCAACACAATCCAGTGAAGTAAATAAAGACCAGGAAGAAAGAAACGAACAGTGACCAAGAACTGCAGAGACACTATGCTAGGCAGCTTCACATACACTATTTCCTTAAAAAAAATTTTATGTTTATTTTAGAGAGAGAGAGAGAGAGAGAGAGAGAGAGAGAGAGAGAGAGAACAAGCAGGGGAGGGGCAGAGAGAGACGAGGACATAGAATCCAAAGCAGGCTCCAGGTTCCAAGCTGTCAGCACAGAGCCTGATGCGGGGCTCGAACTCACAAACTGTGAGATCATGACTTGGGCCAAAGTCGGACGTTTGACTGACTGAGTCACCCAGGCAGGCACCCCATACACTGTTTCATTTAATCTCCACAATAGTCTTGAAAGGAAGAAAGGTCAGAATCCATTCCTAGCGGATGAGGAATGAGGCTTGGAGGTGAAATGACTTCCCAAGGTCACAGAGCAGTAAGTGACATAGTCAGGACTCAACCCCCACCCCTCTGATACTTCTTACATCAGAGAACATCAGTTCTGCCCCTTCAGTGTCTCAACTTCTTCAACATTACTTCCTTCTGACTTTATTTTGTCTAATAATGTATACCAGCATCTGCTTTTTAAAATGTTTCAAATACAAAAAGTACTCCCCCCATCCCTCCCCCCAAAAATGTGTCACCAATATGCATCTATCTAGATTTGCCTGGTTAAACCTTGTGAATGTCACTCATTCCTTTCTTCTTCCAAAACCACTAGGAGGCAGGCCCTGGAGACCAAATGCTCCTCTGTCCTCAAGGAGTTCACAAGAGTGGATGAGCACAAGGTGCCTCCTTGGGCTACAGACGGCTAAGGGACAAAGCACGTCTTCATTAGTGCTCAATCTGTGCAGCTGATAACATGAACAGGGTATCCTCAGAATTCAGACAAGGTTCTCCAAGAGGTTTTATGGAGGTATTAAAACTCAAGATGTGCTATGTGCCGTACAGATAAGTCCTGAACTTGGGCACGTGGTATATCTTTTACTAAGGCAGTTTAATGCGAATGCAAATACCACCACCATTTTCTAATTGACTCAAAATTACCATCATTATCATTCCAATTAGATTACTGTGGTGAGAGGTTTAATTTCTCTATTTTCCTGGGGATAGTGGCACCTTTGCTAATATTAAGAAAATCATACTTAGGATCGTTCTATCAACTTCATATGTTTGACCCTCTACCACAAAATTACAGTGTGTATTCATATAGTATATTAATCCAAAAAGTTAAAGCAGGTGGAATCACTAGAAATTAATTAACATTTAATCTGTTATGAAAACTATATCAGACATATGAACGCTGTGGCTATCAACGACTCAGAAATATAAGGATCTGGGGCACCTGGGTGGCTCAGTTGGTTAAGTGTCTGACTTTGGCTCAGTTCATGATCTCAAGATTTGTAGGTTCAGGTCAGGCTCTCTGCTTTCAGTGCAGAGCCCGTTTTAGATCTTCTGTCTCCCTCTCTCTCTACCCCTCCCCACGCATGCTCTCTTTCTCCTCTCTCTCTCAAAAATAAACAAACATTAAAAAAAGAAAACAAATATAAGGATCTGTCACAAGGAGGGTAGTATTATGACAGCTCTGATGTCTTATAACATCTACTAAATTTGCCTAAACATGAAGTAGTATTAACATATTGGTTCTAATTGTATGGATTTCACTTTAAAGGAATATAAATATAGTTCAATTACATTTCATTTAAATCATCACTCTGGAGGTTGCAAAATAATTTAAATGTTTCAAACAGTAATATGTGCAGTTATTCTATTAATGTACTAAGGAGGTACTACTAACAGGGAAGAATCTTCAAAAGGCCTGATCAACCTAGGCCACCCTGGATAGGCACATACTTTGGTAAGTATTCAACAGTGATATAAGTGTCTTAAGAAAGGCAACCCAATGCCCTTCCTTCCATAGTACTAGGCATTCCTTAAATGAAGCATCCCAAGGGATATGCTAACAAAAAGCTAAACTATGAGCTTATTCCCATGTTAAACACAAAACAAACACAACACCCTGCAAAAAAACAAGCGTACCCTGTACAGCTTAGCTATGTTAGAAAACAATATGTACTATATGATTACAATTTTTTAAAGTGTAATACACACAGATAGAAGGATATATACACACCAAATGTATTTCTCTGGAGAGATTAGAGGTGACATTTTCTTTGTATATTTGTTCAAATATATTTCAAATTTCTATAACAAATATTTAGTGACCAAAAAAAACCCATTTATCATTGTAATGCTAATTATAACTATAATTTTATAATTCAAATAACTAAATTTGAATTATATTTACCCCTTTAAAAGTTTAGGGGCGCCTGGGTGGCACAGTCGGTTAAGCGTCCGACTTCAGCCAGGTCACGATCTCGCGGTCCGTGAGTTCGAGCCCCGCGTCAGGCTCTGGGCTGATGGCTCAGAGCCTGGAGCCTGTTTCCGATTCTGTGTCTCCCTCTCTCTCTGCCCCTCCCCCGTTCATGCTCTGTCTCTCTCTGTCCCAAAAATAAATAAACGTTGAAAAAAAAAAATTAAAAAAAAAAAAAAGTTTAAATAAGTATTCTTGCCTTAAGTTTACAACCTAGGGTGGCAGACTATTCAGGCAAATCTGCAAAATGAATTATTAACATAAAATTACATGTAGAAAGTGGGAATGTAAAATGCTACAGCCAATGTAGAAAATATTATGTCAGTTCCTCAAAAATTAGACAGAATTACCATGTGGCCTAGCAATCCCACTTCTAGTATACACACAAAAGAACTGAAAGCAGGGCCCTGGAACAGATAGCTGTTCAGAGCAACATTACTCACAATAGCCAAAAGGTGAAAAGCCAAATATCCACCAACAGATGCCCGGATAAACAAAATGTGGTTATCTACATACAATGGAATATTATTTAGCCTTAAAAAGAAATGACTGATACATGCTATCACAGGGATGAACACTGAAGACATCATGCTAAATGAAACAAGCCGAACACAAGAGAACACAATTGTACGATTCCACTTACATGAGGTACCTAGCCTCATCAAATTCATTAGAGGCAGAAAGGACAGTAATAGCTGCCAGGGACCCAGGGGGAGAAGATAATGGGAAGTTATTGTTTAATGGATACAGAGTATTGGTTTGGGATGATGAAAAAGTTCTATGGAGACAGTGGTAACAGCTGCACAATAATATGAATATATTTGTCACTAAACTGTATATTTAGAAATGGTTAAAATAAGAAATTTTATGTATATTTTACCACATTTTAAAAAAATCAAATTATGATCCCATGGGTTTACAACAAACCCACAATAAACTCAAAGATATAGTTTTTTAATTAAATATAAAAGTGGTTCGGGGCGCCTGGGTGGCGCAGTCGGTTAAGCGTCCGACTTCAGCCAGGTCACGATCTCGCGGTCTGTGAGTTCGAGCCCCGCGTCAGGCTCTGGGCTGATGGCTCGGAGCCTGGAGCCTGTTTCCGATTCTGTGTCTCCCTCTCTCTCTGCCCCTCCCCCATTCATGCTGTGTCTCTCTCTGTCCCAAAAATAAATAAATGTTGAAAAAAAAAAATTTTTTTAAAAAAGTGGTTCAGTCCTAAAAACTATTTTTGGAAAAGTACAATCACAATTCATTAAATCTGTCTTGGTAAGGCAAGTTCAGATTAGAGAAATCCTGAGTGAACATTTCTAAAAGATATATAGCCTTCTTAGGACTTTCCAGCATATACAGCTGAAATTCAAACTAAACCAACTAATTGTTATGATGACCAGTCCTCCCATGACTTGACTGTTAATCATAAAAATGAGTTGTAATTAGTCAATTATATTAATAACCTCTGAAGAACTTCAATAATCTTTTTTTCTTTTTGCAACATTTTTTCTGCCCATTATTTAGGAAGTACTTTCTTGTAAAAAGCATTGATATGTTCAGCCTCAGTTATCACTCACTGTGCATTAATAGGTGAATCAATAATTTTGTTTTGTTTTGTTTTGTTTTATGGAGATAAAGCAAGAGTAAAAGAACAGAAATGAGAAATGCAAGCAGAGGATGGAAAAGAGTTGTAACGTTCTGAGAGGACAACATGCCAACCCACTTGGATCTCCTTATTTTCTTTGACACTTGAAAATATATCCTATATTCCCATAGACTTCTTCTGCTTCCACTGGTAGTGTAGATCCAATTCCCATTCCCTGGGATGGCTTTTCCTAGCAACCAGCACTGTCCCTCAGAGAGCTAGAGCATGGAGAAGAAAAGGTTATTTTATTTTACACTCTGAAAGCAAATTTAGTCAAGAGGACAAACACAGACCTTCCAATTTTAGAAATCTACATTTAGAACTGGAAGACTAAAGGAGTAATGTAGCGACCAATCTTTTGATCCCTCTAAGAGCATATTTATTTTCCATTCCCCTAGTGCTAAAGGAAGGTGGGGAATGTTTTGCTTTACTGATTTAGCAAAAATATATTTGAATACATTTACAGAATTCAAAAAAACAGGAAATGGAGAAAACAGTACAGGAAAACTTTGTTTTTGATAACATAATGCTCTCAATATTAAACAACACTAGAAATTAAGAGTTATGACTTACAAGCATGTGGCTTCCACACAGATCTCAACCCTCGTTCCAACCAAAGGTAGCTGGCACAAAGGAGATGGACACAACCAATGGGACTGCACACCTCAGAACCTGTCTTCTGCTGACCTACAAGCTTGCTGAGGAAAAGAGGTCTGAATAGTGTGAACAACCCTGCAGAACTGGTTGGCACCAAGATTCTCTCTCTTCTTCTGGTGTCATTCTTAGGGCAGGGAGCGAGCCTGTATGATTTTTTATCATGGAAGCGGATTTTCTCACAGTAAACATAAAAGACTCTGAATGGCGAATCAATCTGTTTAAAAATGGGCTCTGCGTTCTTTACAAGATATAGCCTGGTGTGGACTATTTGAAACAGCTATGTCAAATATGAAAAAATATTTAACTGCAAAAAAAATTTATTTCAATTAAAGCACTGACATGTTCACTGAAGATCTCTAATAGGGTTTTTCTGTTTTCATAAACTCGATGGGTTTATTTGTTATCAGTTATTTGTTATCAGTTTAAATTGCTAAGCTGCCTTATAATAGGAATTTATTTATAGCTAATGAGCCATTGATAAAGTCTAAGATGCTTTACAAAATAAGCACTACTGTATGACAACGTGAACAAAGTAATAGCATATATTACTTCTTCTGACAATGACCCCACACACCAAGAAGGCTGGGGCAAATCATCAAGAGCAATACGTTTACGTCCCTGCCTCTGAGGAGATTATGGTCTAATAGAAAGTCCAATCCTAGGAAGTAGAAGCCTAGAATACAAATACAGGTAGAGTAAGCAAACAATGGAATACAACATACAAATCTATAGTCTATGTGATACACGTTAATGTATATATGGAAAAAAATGGGTGCACAAAGGTTACAACTAAATGAAAATTATATATCCCAGAAAACTGCTACATGAAATCCCAGAAATCAAATTCTTAGTGTTCTAGCAGATGATAAAATGTAAGCATTTCCTCAGTGAAGATTACCCAGTTTCCTGCAGGAATGAGGGTTTTTTATAGCTTTCTTCCTTTTTTACCAATGGAAGTTCCTGTCTGAGCACAAAAGACTTAAGTGTGTAGCCATCTTTCTCTGTTTTTGAGTATTATATTACAATGCCAGTAAGCCTTCCAAAGATAAGCTCTAAAGTTTTAGGTAAACTTCTGGGGTGCAACTTTACAACTTGTCATGTCATACATCTATACTACAGCAAAAGAAATTCAAAAAGACCTTTCAAGTTACAGAAGAGCCAAATGTTACTCTCATCAATTTCTTCCATACTTATTTTTTGTTCATTTAAGAGAGACAGAGCGTGCACACAAGCGGGGGAGAAGGGCAGAGGAGGAAACAAAGACAAAATCTTAAGCAGGCTCCACACTCAGCACAGACCCCAATGCGGAGCTCAATCCCACAACCCTGGGATCATGATCTGAACCGAAATCAAGAGTCGGACACTCAACAGAGGGGGCTACCCAGGTGGCCCCACTTCCATACTTATTCTGATGGGCTTTTTGAGACTGAGCAGATGCTACACCTCGGACTTAGACACCAAATGTATTTCCCAGGTCCAGACGAGCCTCTAAGACAGACTCAGCCTCAAAACTTTATAAGTAAGATTACACTTAGGGGGCGTCTGGGTGGCTCAGTTGGTTAAGTGTTGACTTCGGCTCAGGTCCTGATCTCATGGTCTGTGAGTTCGAGTGCCGCATCGGGCCCTGTGCTGTTAGCTCAGAGCCTGGAGCCTGCTTCAGATTCTGTGTCTCCCTCACTCTCTGCCCCTCTCCCACTCACTCTCTCTCTCAAAAATAAATAAACATTAAAAATTTTTTTTTTTAAAGACTACACTTTAGGGGCACCTGAGTGGCTCAGATGGTTGGGCATCTGACTCCTGATTTCAGCTCAGGTCATGATCTAACAGTTCATGGGATCGAGCCCCATGTCAGGCTCTACACTCATAGCGCAGAGCCTGCTTCGGATTCTCTTTCTCCCTCTCTCTGACCCTTCCCTGAACTCTCTCTCAAAACAAATAAATAAAACACTTTTAACTACTGCACCCATTCTGTGGTATAAGTACTGCAAAGAAACAAAGTTCTGGAGATCTGCTCAGACACATGATGCTCTTAGTGCCCCAGCTGCTAGGACAGCTGTCATCCACTTCTCTTTTCTGCAAGCTTATCTTACTACAAGAATGCAAGAGAATGCCCTGAACACCTGACAAAATCCACAAAGACAGAGGGGCTTTGAGAATGAGGCATTCTCCAAAAGAGTTTATGGCATCCTTCATGAAGATGCCTATGAACAGGTGACAAGGTCATCCTCCTACCTTTATTTAAAAACAGACTGCTGCTCTCAACAATAGCCAAATTATGGAAAGAGCCTAAATGTCCATCAACTGATGAATGGATAAAGAAATTGTGGTTTATATACACAATGGAATACTACATGGCAATGAGAAAAAATGAAATATGGCCCTTTGTAGCAACGTGGATGGAACTGGAGAGTGTGATGCTAAGTGAAATAAGCCATACAGAGAAAGATACCATATGGTTTCACTCTTATGTGGATCCTGAGAAACTTAACAGAAACCCATGGGGGAGGGGAAGGGAAAAAAAAAAAAGAGGTTAGAGTGGGAGAGAGCCAAAGCATAAGAGACTGTTAAAAACTGAGAACAAACTGAGGGTTGATGGGGGGTGGGAGGGAGGGGAGGGTGGGTGATGGGTATTGAGGAGGGCACCTTTTGGGATGAGCACTGGGTGTTGTATGGAAACCAATTTGACAATAAATTTCATATATTAAAAATAAAAAAAAAAAAACAAAAAAAAACAGACTGCTGTTGGGGCACCAGGGTGGCTCAGGTGGTCAAGGGTCCAACTCTTGAGTTCAGCTCAGGTCACGATCTCACCGTTTGTGAGATCGAGCCCCACACTGGGCTCTGCCCTGCCAGTTTGGTGTTCTCTCTCCCTCCCTCCTCCTCACGCTCTCCTTCTCTCTCAAAAATAAACGTTTAAAAATAAATAAAAATAAAAACAGACTGTTTTAGAATTTGCTAACACAGTGACCACCCTCTGGTCTCATCACTTTTGTTCAAATGTGTTACTCACTGGAGAAGACATATGTCATTTCCCAACTGCCAGGAAGTTACTTTACTTGAAACACAATTTGCAATTATGGCTTCTGGAAGCAATTCTTTATCCTCATCATCCAAAAGCCCACTTTCATTTCATTGCACAGAAACTTTAGGCAATTCTAGGACATAGGGAATCTGACAGCTCATTGTAAATGAAGAAATAATTCAAATGAAGCCATGCGCTCAGGTTAAAAGCAAACAACCCAGTGGCAATAGTATTAGCAGGGAAAAAAAAAAAAAAGATATCCAGGGTTGTGAAGCTGACTATAATCTTATACAAGTATTGCTTCTATGAGATACTTTCACTTTTAAAACAAAAAACTTCCATGATTTGCAGTAATTTCTATAGCTTTGTTCTTTGTTTCACCAAACATTCAAGGTTTTGTAAAATAAATTACATAAATATAGATGGGCCAAAAGCCTAAAGAAATGGATAGAACACAGTTACACTTTATTTTTCTAATGTGTTCAAAGCTGGAATACAGGGACCCAGGCTCAAATCTATTTACAGTATCATAACCCGTCCCACGTGAATAGCTCTAATGTGATTTTATCTACTATCCTCTGCCATAGGAGTAGTATCAACCATACCCTGCAATGGCCTAGTGCCAAACTAAAATTCCAGCAATGGACAGGCAGAACCGTACTGTAGTCCTTCAATGAAAGTTTACTGAATGTCCTCCAAGTAAAAAGGACACAAAGCCAACACCACGACACCCTCCCCTGACCCTGGCAGAACTTACGTGGGGTCAGAGAGGTCTGGGCACATAAAGAGATGTACACCAGAGTGGCCACTGCTCTCGTGGGTAGTTCTGAATGCCACAGAAACACCAGAATTGGGAAGTGTCAACTACCTGTGAGAAGACAGGCACCCGGAACAGTGAATGCATATGCCAGGTGGAAGAACTGAAAGAAATTTAGCATGGCTGTAGCCAAAAAGCTTAGCCTTTATCCTATGAACAACATTCAATCACTGAAAGGCCTTAAGCAGGGAAGTGGTATGATCAGATGTACGTCCGTTAAAGATTACTTTGGCTGAATGTATGGACCAGATGCTGATGAAGAAAACTCAGAGGGAGCCTAAGGTGGCTACAGCAAGCCAGGAAAGAAAGAAAAGAAGCCTGTACCAAGGAAGTAGAAATGGAGAAACCTGGACAGGAGACAAACTCAAGAGGATTCTGCAACTGACTGAATGAAAGAAGAGGAGCTGGATAAGGGAAAAGGAGAGCGAAGGATTATACCCAGCTGCTCAGCTTAAGTAACTGAGTGAACGGCAGTGTCACTCACTAGGACCCAGAACACAGCAAATTTCAGGGTCGATGACGAATTCCACCCTGGACATTTTAAGTTTAGCCACCTGTGGGATATCAAAGTGGATATGTCCAATAGATTTGTAAATCTGAAGATCAAGAAAGAGATCTGGATTGAAGATGTGGAAATCTGGCATGAGATCACCCAGGGAAAAGTGTGCGGAGTAAGAAGGGAAGAGGATGTCGGGCAGAACTCTAAGAAAGTCGAACAGCAGAGAGACAAGGAACACCCCTGCGGAAGAGACTGTGAAGGAACAGGCAGAGTAGGAAGCAAACCAGGAGAATAGAGTCATGGAAGCCTAGGGACATGAGCATCACATAAAGGAGGCAGGTCAAGGTCTAATGCTGTTGAGACCAAAACAAGGTAAGGACTAAGAAATGCCCACTGGATTTAGCAAGAATTATTGATGACCTTCACGAGATGAATTTCGGTGAAGCTGTGGGTGGACAAGACCAGATTGCAGCAGGCTGAGGAGCATGTGAAAGGTGAAGAAGTGAAAACAATGACTATAAACAACTTGCTCATGAAGTCTGACTGTGAAGGAAAAGAAAATTTGCTAGGAGTAAACGTAAAATTGGCTGAAATTGAAGGATGTATTTTGGGTCACCTTTTTATTTTAAACATATTAGAGCCTTAAAAAGGTTTACTTATTAATTTGTTTTTAAGATTTTAAGTAATCTCTATACCAAATGTTGGGCTCAAACTCACAACCCTGAGATCAAGAGTCACATGCTCTCCCAACGGAGCCAGCCAGGTGCCCCAAGAAACTTAAAATGTTTAAATGTTCACAGGAAGGACCCAGTAAGAGAGAAAGATAAGGGCAGGACATAAGCACTAAATAAGTAACAGGAAGTGGAATCTGAAGCACAGGTGCAAGAGAAGCTATAGAAAGGGGGAGCTTCTTCTGTGAAAACAAAAAAGAAGGATGGATACAGATGGAAGTGAATTTCATGGTTGAGGCACCAGAAGTTGGAAACAATTTCTTTCTCTTCCCTTTCTCTCCCCGTCTCTCTGCATTTTTCATTTCTACCAGCAACTTATGAGGGTTCCAACTGCCCCATATCCTTGCCAACACTTATTATGGTCTTTCTTATTATAGCCATCCTAGTGCATGTGAGGTAATATCTCATTGTGGGTTTGATTTGCATTTTGGGTCATTCTCTTCTGAAGTCATCTATTTCTCCCTGTGAAGAAAGAGAGAAGGCTTTCTGTTGAGAGTAATAGGAAAGGTAGCAATAGAACGTGGAGTGGAGGGAAAAAAATGGAAATGGTCTAACGTCTAAAGCAGGAAGAGTACTGACAGAGAAACCAATAAAGGGGATAAGAGCCCAGTGGAAGCTGGAAACCAGAAGTCTGTACAAGTACCCCTCTGATCTCCTCCAAGTTTTTCTTCTCCAGTGAAGTGGGTTTTTTTCTTAAACTGATCTAACCAGAATTGGAATGGGCAGTTGCTCATTTAAACACAATGAGAGAAGTGCTCCTGAACAATACATTATCTGTTGAAAGCCCAGTAATATCCACATTTGAAACAACAGTTTGCCTAAGATTCACCCTCCTTGAGAACAAAGCACCTCTCATACGTGAGTTCACTGCAGATCTTACATGTGTACTGTAAGTACTTACAACTACAATCATGGTACTAAATTCATCAAATGACAAACTGTAAGAAAACACCACACACCCATCATCTCAATAATGGATAATTCCTTTAAAACCTGTTAACTTAAGAATGATAATAACCAGGGGCGCCTGGATGGCTCAGCTGACTGAGTGTCTGACTTCGGCTCAGGTCATCATTTCAGGGTTCAGGAGTTGAAGCCCCGCATCGGGCTCACTGCTGTCAGCACAGAGCCCGCTTCAGATCCTCTGTACCCCCTCTCTATCCAGCCCTCCCCCGCTAGCACGCCCTCTCTCAAAAATAAAAAATAAACATTAAAAAAATGATAATAACCAATTACACAAAATGATTTTTGACTTACCCAGTTAGCTTGTAGAGCACGAGATATAGCCACAGCATTCGGTTAAGCTAATTTGATAAGTATATCCTTATGTAAACATGAAGTAAAGACTTAATAATTTAGAAATTTATCACTAAGGCACGCTACTCCATATGCTGACCACAATTTTCGCTCAGGGATCACATCCTGGGACTGACTTATAAGTGAACTAGTTTTACACCAAGGGTGCTATGTTGCTGCTTCAATCATCTTTTGCTGAGTAACATACCATCCCAAACTCAGTGGCTTAAAGCAAGAGCAATTTGTTATTTCTCTCAATTCTGTGTTTTGAGTAACTCGGCTGAGGTTGCTCATGAGGTCATGGGCACTGGGAACTTAACTAAGGCTGACACAGGCCTCACTCACACAGCTAAGCCACTGCAGGTGGTCTCTCCTAGATTCAAATGGAGCAGACACAGACTCCATCTCTTAATGGGAGGTGCAGCAGTCAAGCCTAGGGATGGGAGGAACTGCTGGCAGTAATGGCTGGAAACACTTCACCACCACAGCTGTAAACAATATTACTAGATGTTTCCACTACACTATTTGAGTTCACGACTGAAGCATTAGAAGGGGGTCAGACTATCTCCAAAACTAAAACACTTTCATAAGTATTGAAAAGAACATCTCTGTAAACATACGCTTTTGCCCCCATAGAATGCTAGTCTCAGGAAAGCCATGGAATCTTCGTTTCTGGGGTTGTGAGGAGGATAGACACCATCTTTCAGGAATGCTCGGAGTACAGTCTTTCCCAAATGAAATTCATTATCTCCTGAAGTCCTTTCACGCCTTACAATTTATTAGGTATGCATGAGTATGATCTCATTTAGTAAAATCTAATACTAAAAAAAATAAAGGTATCCCTAGCTATTTGAACTCTTGCTATCAAAATCTATCTAAACTCAAAATCAAATAGATTTGACTAAGTTCTTTAATACTGAAACTTTTGCTACTGGCTCTCCTAGACTCAGGTATGAAGTGGATTTGGATATCACAGTATCCCTTACAACCTGAAATCTCACTATCTGAACACAGCAACCCAGTAAACTCATACAGTAAAAAGGATATATGCCCAAAAATATTAACTGTTATCTTTACATGGTATAATTACAGGTGATGTACAT
Source organism: Puma concolor (assembly GCF_028749965.1). Taxonomy (NCBI): domain Eukaryota; kingdom Metazoa; phylum Chordata; class Mammalia; order Carnivora; family Felidae; genus Puma; species Puma concolor. Next base: position 220,432,619 of record NC_141667.1, read on the forward strand.
TCTTCTTTTTTTTTTTTTTTTTTGAAAATGGCACAGATGTCCGGGGTGCCTGGGTGGCTCAGGTTGAGCATCCAGCTTTTTTTTTTTTTTTTTTTTTAACGTTTATTTATTTTTGGGACAGAGAGAGACAGAGCATGAACGGGGGAGGGGCAGAGAGAGAGGGAGACACAGAATCGGAAACAGGCTCCAGGCTCCGAGCCATCAGCCCAGAGCCTGACGCGGGGCTCAAACTCACGGACCGCGAGATCGTGACCTGGCTGAAGTCGGACGCTTAACCGACTGCGCCACCCAGGCGCCCCTGTACATTCTTCTTTTTGCTTTAGTTTCTAAATTTTCTTTGTTTCCTTTCAAAATCTAAAAAGTCTATATTGTGACTTAATATACTTGGAAATATTTAAAAAAAATTTTTTTTAACTTTAAAATGTTGTGGGTCAAACACGTAATTGATTTAGATAACCGACTTGATTAACCTCTTCTGTGACATCTATTCTGATTAAAGTCAAACAACATTCATCATATGCCTCCTGTTCACTGCTCAACATGTATACAATATCTAACATTTTTAGTTTTGTTTTTTTTTAAACCACAGAATATTTTTAAAATGTGTAGTAAGGACCTGCCTGGACTCTAGACTCCATTAGGGCTCAAACCTTGTTTGCCATGTTTGACTTACTATTTAATGCAGTACATAGAAAAACAGAATAATGATGAGGATGAGGATGATGATGATGATGATGATGATGATGGTCTTTGACTTCCCTTCAGTTTCATCTTCCCCACTCTGACTTTCAGATAAAGGAGGACATGGTCTCAGACTTCCCAGCTTGAGCTGATTAAATTTTTTTTTAACATTTATTCATTTTTGAGAGACAGAGAGAGTGATGGAGCACTGGGGAAGGGCAGAGAGAGAGGAAAACACAGAACCGGAAACAGGCTCCAGGCTCTGAGCTGTCAGCACAGAGCCCGACACCAGGCTCGAACCCACAAATCATGAGATCATGACCTGAGCTGAAGTCGGAAGCCTAACGGACCGAGCCAACCAGGTGCCCCTGAGCTGCTGATTATTAAGATGAAGCCAAGCTCTTGCTGCAACATATAAGCACTCTTGACTTTAAAATTTTTTAAGATTTTTTTTTTTAAGCTGCAAACTTGATAGCTTTTTAAAGCCATTTGCTTTCTGAAGTTCCCAGAACTTTATCATTTGGGTCACACACATAAAAATCACTGTGGAAGAAATCTCGTTAATGATTAATACCCTTCTTCTTCTAGAGTGAACAAGAAATGGGACCTGTCTAGAAGTATTTAATAGACGGTATTCACACAATGGAATAAAAGATATCCATGCCACGAATTAATAGAATGAAAATACACAGTTACCTACTCAACCCTAAAAGCACGTCGAAGCAGAGAAATTCACCCAGTGGTCACTTCAAATAGATATTTCTAAAGTTTAAAACACACTATAAACCTCCCTCAGGGTTAGCTCATTTTTCCATTCTTTTTTGCATGATATATACCTTGGTGTTTTGATGTTACTATCCCACAATGCACAACAGTATTAGAAACTCACAATTTTTGCCTCCAAGAACTATAATCCTCCTCCCCCAAAAATAAATAGGCCAAAGTCAAATAAGACTCTGAACCTGTTTTTTTTTTTTTAAAGCAACATTACAATATTGCTTTAAAAACTGCAATTCCCAGCTGCAAAGAGGGCTTCGGAAGGTCTCGCATGCAAACAAACATACACAAAAAGCCACTTACGGGAGCGGAACAGAGCGTGCCTAGATGGTCATCTCACATAAAATAGAGCGGTTAGTGCACCCAACGCAGGACAAGAGAAATATTTCACTCATTTCGCCGCACTCTTGGATAAAGGTCCCTAAACGAATGCCCCGTTGTGGAGGCCGTGTTGTGGGGGAAAGGGAAACGGTGGAGAATATGGTCTGTGATACCACCACCCTCCCCGGAGATGAAGGAGAAGATGCTAAGATCTTGGGAAAGGCCGAAAGAGGATGGGGAGGAGAGTCGGAGGGGAGGTCTCTTCTCAGCAAAACAGCGCCCAGAGCGGTAACAGGCTGCAGCTGTGAGCAAAGCCGCGTCCTAGCAGCTCAAAAAAGAGAGGGAGCAGGGAAAACTTTCCCTAGCCTCCCTGCACCCTCTCCCTCCTCCTCGGAGAAAACGCCAGCAGAGCTGCGAACGGTGCCGCGCCGGTGGCCCCGCCACCCGCCGGGTCGCAGCGCCCCGCGGACCGGGGGCCGGGAAGCCCAGGCCCGCAGCCGGAGGGAGGGAGGAGGTGGGAGAACGGGGCACACCAGCCCGGCCCGGGGGGAAGGGGGAGCAAGGAGAAGGGCAGGGGCGGAAGCGCCCCCCGCGAGCGCGGGCCCGCGCCCCACCGGCTACCTGGGCAGCCAGCTGCTGCTTCGCGCCGTCCGGCCGGGCCCTGCCGCGGGGAGCGCCGCGGGGATCTCGGAAGCTCGGCGGCCCGGAGTCGCCAGAGAACAGCGGTGCGGACTGCCGGCGAAGGGGTGGAGCGGAGTGAGGGGGGTGGGGTAAGAGGGAGCCAGGGGCCGGGCCGCCGGGTCACGTGGCCGGGCCGCCTCACGTGACGCCGACGCCACGCGCGCTGGGCGGACTCGGGGTTTATCCGCCCGCCCCGCGGTGGCTGCGAGTCAGTATTTTGGGGCTCTAGGCCAGGCGGCCCGGGGCTTCTCTGGAAGCCCATTGGCTGTCCTAGTCCTGCCCCCGAAGCTTTACGGAGAGTCGTGGTGGAGCTTGGTGGCTGCCGAGACTCACAGGCTTTTGTCTCAGGGAGCCCGAGGGCTTGGCCGTGGGGGCGGCCGGCCAGCCACCCCGAGGGACCTAGGACGGAAAAGCGACGCGAAACTCCTTTCCCTGCCCCGTAGCGCGCCCTACTTCCTCTAGACACTACCCTGATGGTGCTACCCGGGACAAAGGTCGTCGGAGGAGATACTCCTTATATTTCAGGGATGACCTCCCCGCCCCCGCGCCCTGACCGACCGGTCAAAGGACACCTGCGCAGGACCTGAGGGTGGGAAGAGAAGGTGGCAGCTGGACCACGATCAGAAGGAAAAGTGAGGCACGGGGCCCAGATGATGAAAGGAAGGCACAGATACCCGGAAGCAGGCTGTCAGGATTGGAAAGGACCTAAGACAGCAAATGACACAACCCTTTTCTTATTATAAATGAGTAAACTGAGGCCGGGAGAGCTTCATGCTGCTCTAGCCTGTCATCTATGGAGACCACAATCTTCTTGGTTAGGTATTGCACGGCTCTTTGAAAACTCCAGTTCGCTCCACCGAATAAAGTCCAAACGTCTTGGCATAACTTTCTAAGCAATCTTGTTGAAACTTAAGCTTTCCCACTTGAGCTCTGTTGAATAAACAGAAAAACATTTTCTAAGTATCACCAAACAACTCCGTTAATCTACTAGAAGACTGCTTTTCCACATCTTCCAGCACTTACTCAACAGTACTCTAGGTTCTGGCTCCGGAGATTTCCTGTTTTCCTTGACTACTCAGCTTTCTTTGGATTACTAACTTTTTCCCTAAGTTGTTTTTCTCACCTTTGCATTCGTTCATTCTTTTGCCTCTATCTGAAATGCCCTGAATCACTACCCTCTCCCCACTTACAGAAAACCAGAGTCAGACAGTACTTAAAGCATTAAAACTAGATTTTATTCAGAGACTATTGCAACAGTGCAAGTAAGCCTAGTTCTAGACTGAAGTCTCTTTTCTCCTATTGCAATAATAGTTCCTGAATAAAATCTGCTTTTACTGCTTTAAGTACTGTGGGGCTCTGGTTATCTTTAACCATACCCCCAAGGTACACATCAGTCTCCTAAGCTTATCTTTTAAAATCCTGGTCAAATACCACCCACTCTTGTCTTCCTTCTCTGCATCTTCCTCCCTGATTCAACAGCTCCAGCAATTGAAATTCATTCAGACAGTATCTGATGTAACTTCTTTCCTAATTTCCTGGCAACTACAGAATCTGATAAACTAATCTCAGACTGCCCAGAAATGTACTGTACATTTCTTATAAGAGATAAATTGTCTATTGCTATCTTCTTCCCTAGATTGTAAAGTCTTTGAAATGAGACATCTGGGCTTACTACAGTGCCTTCAATATGCACTGAGTGAAGTGGCTCAACCAAGGTTGTAGCAGTTCATTGGATTTACTAAAAATTCTTTGAGCCTACTCTGTTTAAAGGGGGAAAAAAGTCAGTTTCTTTAGGCTACAATCTGATCAAAAGGGCTTCTGGAAAACATGTGTTTGAGAAAAGGGTTTCTGGGAAAAAAATGAGGTTTTGGGTTGAGTCCTCAAATATTTCCTGAGCACTCATTGCTTACTATGTGCCAGATGCCACACTTGGAACATCTTGGAGGATAAAAGGTTGGATAAGACATGGTTGCTGATCTCAAGGAATATGTAGTTTGTTTCACTATTCCAGCACAGGGTGAAAAGTATTATGATACAGGGTATCAAGTGAGCACAAAGGAAGGTTAGGAAAAAACTTCCTGGGAAAGTGAATTTGGAGAACAAGTAACGGATGGAAGGAAGGGAAAGACCTTTCAGAAGACAGAGCGGTACCTTCAAAGGTAGGGAGGCATGAAACAGCATTATTTATTTGGAAAAACATTTCCAAATAACCCTATATGGTTGGACTTGGTGACCTCTTTTTACCTCTGGGACAAAGGAAACCTAATTAGGTTAACAGTGAGGTACTTGCAAGACTGACACATATGTTGGTATATTAGTGTTATTCATTGGATTGAGTAACCTTCCCTCAGACAAATCATAGGGTCTTCACCTAAAATTGGCCTGTGGACTAGTGCTAGATGATCTTTAAACTTTTTTTTTTCCAGTTTCAAAAGCTCTCTATAATTGTTATCTAAAAACAGCAAAATGACTTGTTCCCAACAAGATTATTTTAGAGCACCCTAAACTTTTTCTACTGGGCAAAAAACCTCAATTTACAAGTGCTACTTTAAGGAAGAAACTGGGCTCTACCTCCAGGGTGGAGGGAGGACTCCTCTCCATGTTCATGCTAACAGATGCCTATGCTGGTAAAAAGTATCTTCAAGAATGTGGGCCACAGGAGAACAATTCTTTTTTTAATTTTTTTTTCAACATTTATTTATTTTTTGGGACAGAGAGAGACAGAGCATGAACGGGGGAGGGGCAGAGAGAGAGGGAGACACAGAATCGGAAACAGGCTCCAGGCTCCGAGCCATCAGCCCAGAGCCCGACGCGGGGCTCGAACTCACGGACCGCAAGATCGTGACCTGGCTGAGGTCGGACGCTTAACCGACTGCGCCACCCAGGCGCCCCGTCACAGGAGAACAATTCTAATCACTCTTGGGGGCTTCGGAATTTCATTTTAAAAGTAATCTCTCAGGAAATGGAAAATTAGGAGAACACTGTCTTTTGTCTGCTCCCTTTTCCTCCACTGTGCTCTTCTGTGAGTTTCAATTTGGCCAGGTATGGGTCAGCCAATTCAGTACCACTTCCTTCAGCTAGGCTAGCTAACGCCTGATGGAGTCCAACTTCTTAACACGATTTTCTTTGCCAAGGAAAGGTCCAAAGGTCCCTTAGGCAGACATTTGTTTTTCATAGGCCACTGGAACGTTCTTGATACTGGACAAGCAAAATTAAAAGAGATTTCAGTTACTTCCTCAAAGACTTGAATATTAGTTCTTCTGCGAGAGTAAAAACAGATGGGAGCACCCAGATTGCATCCGCCTTTTCTTTTCTTGTAGCCGGTCAAGATGGAGAGAAATAACACGGAGAACCACCAACTCACAGAACGGGGAAATTTAGATCACTCTATAAGATTGTTTACCTGTTTATGTAATAGTAATACTCAGACATCTATCTGTTCTGACAGCTGCAAAAACAATATAATCATTTTTGAGAATTGAGGATAGCATAAGTGTCTTAGGATTTTACAAATGTAATAAAATATAGAATCTACCTAAAGAGAGAGTCCACCTTGAGTTTAATTAGATAACCAAACAGGTAAACATGATCAGTCACAATGAGTTTTACAACCTCAATTATTATTGAGCCACCTACTTTGGAGATAATTTCTGTTCTTGTGGCTGGGATAAATAAACATGGCATAAACAAGGAGGAGGGAAGATTGAGAGAAGTGGCAATGGAGAATTGGAAAATAATTTTTGTTCTAATTCCTTTTTTCCATCACCCCAAGAACACATAAATAAGCAAACAAGTATCTTGGTCCTGACTAAAGCAAAGTAGTAAAGTACTCTGCTGATTGATTTCTTCCCCTGCATTCAGGCAGATGCTACGCTGAACAGATGGCATAAAGAGATAAACCCACTCTGCTCCCTAGACCAGCATGAGACCCTTCCAAGCACAGCACCTCTCATGAGTGTCTATGTCACTCCTCCATAAGATCACCTTCTGCATAAAATACACTTTTATTGTTAGCAATGGCAACACCACCAGGAGCAACATGGTTCGTTTAGGAAGCCACCAGCTTCTGGTAGGAATTATGAGGTCTTTCGTCTTCTAGGGAGCTAGAATTTTGGCTGCGATTGACTGTGAAGCAGGATTGGTCCTCTGGATATTAGAATGTATCTCGGTGACTTCTTGGAATGACACCAGGGTGCTGAGGAGGATAGTAAGAATATCCTCATTGGTTTAGAATATTGAAGGTGATGTTACCTGGAACAAACAAAATGACACTATGAGGAAAGAGACAAATCCAGAATGGGGGACAAGAACACTCCTAGCCTTGGTCTCTTCAAAAAGTTAAGTCTCTGGGGGGAAAAGGGGAGAGAGACTGTTCCCAGTTTAAAAGATAGTAAAGAAAAATGACATTCAAATGTAATGCATGAACCTTGGATGGAATCATAGTTGAAAAATTTTTTATTTTTTTTATTTTTTTTTAATTTTTTTTTTTTTTAACGTTTATTTTTTTGGGACAGAGAGAGACAGAGCATGAACGGGGGAGGGGCAGAGAGAGAGGGAGACACAGAATCAGAAACAGGCTCCAGGCTCTGAGCCATCAGCCCAGAGCCCGACGCGGGGCTCGAACTCACGGACCGCGAGATCGTGACCTGGCTGAAGTCGGACGCTTAACCGACTGCGCCACCCAGGCGCCCCCGAAAAATTTTTTTAAAGCTATAGAAGATATTTGGTGGAGAATCATAGAAATTTAATATGGCTCAATATTAGATACTAAGTGATTTTAAAAATTTTTATGTTATTTTTTCAGATATGATCATAGTAGTTTTGAGAATGTCCTTATTGTTAGGAGATACATACCAGAGTATTTAAGGACAGAGTGTTATGAGGTTTAGCAAAAACGAAACAAAACAAAACAAAACAAAAACAAACAAACAAAAACAATACTATACATGTACTTATCCATGAAAAAAGAGAGCAAATATGACAAAATGTTATATCTGGGAAATGTTTTTTGTACTCTATTTTATTTCTTTATTTTTATTTATTTTAGGGAGAAAGAGGGGAGAGCATGGCAGGGGAGGGGCAGAGGGAGAGAGAGAGAATCTTAAGCAGGTTCCATGCTATGCATGCCCGATGCTCCTCACAGGGCTTGATCCCACAACCCTGAGATCATGACCTGAGTCAAAATCAAGAGTTGTATGCTCAACCAACTGAGCCACACAGATGTCCCTTTTGCACTCTCCTTTAAATTTTGAAATTCTCATAGTAAAATGTTGGAGGGTGGGGTGAGATGTGACCTTTTTACTCCAAATTAAGAAAGCAGGACATTTCAGTAATTTATTTATTCAAAAAGATCTTTTGAATTTCCACTGTGTGCTAAACACTATATTAAGCTTGAATATATACTGGTGAAAAAAATAATAATAGTCTCGGGGTGCCTGGATGGCTCAGTCAGTTAAGCATCTGACTCTTTGTCTCAACTCAGGTCTTGATCTCAGGGTCATGAGTTCAAGCCTTGCACTGAGCTGCATGCTGGGAGTGGAGCATACTTAAAAAAAAAAAAAAAAAAGGTAATGGTAATGGTCTCTTTCGTGGAGTCTATGCTATGCCAGTCTATGTCTCCTTTAAGACTGAAGGACTTACTCTCCCAGCTTCTGGGAAGGCTGTGCACTGACGAACCTCTTTTGTCATTTTCTTAACTAAAAAATGCTACCTTACCCAAGGTCATGCCCCTTTTAGGAGCAGCCTGCAACAAATGACTGGTCAATGAGGGGTTGTGAAGACCAGACTCTCTCACCTCAACAAGGGAAAATTCTAAAGAATCATCCCAGCTTCCGAACTTCCCACAGGGTTGGCTGGGGCCTGGTTGTGATGTACTTACTGAAGCCCATTTTCTCTTTCTGCCCAGTCTTGCTTCCGTCCCTTTCCTCCACAGGTTCTGAGACATCTACCATTGAAGAGGCATTAAACACCCCAGTAGAATGACTTAACCAGTTGGCACCAGCCAGCTTTTCTATTAGCCACCCCAGTACTGGCACAATAGATTCATGAATAGAGAAAACATGGTAATAAGGAGGAAGGCTGTAACTGGGCCCACCAGTAGGATCTTCCACTCACCAAGGTTAATCCCGTAGCCAAATGATCAACCTGCCAGTAACAGGAACTATTGCTGAGACTCAATACTGCACTATCTCTTGAAGATAGCAAACAGCCACTTGGTGAAAAGGCGACCCTATTGGACTCCTTCCACCCTGGATGAGGTAGTCATTCATTTTAACATGAATAGACACATATTCTATGGGTTTGCCTTACCTGTCTGTTGAGTCTCAGCCAACGTGACTATCCAAGGGATTATACTCTATTTGATCCACCATTATGGCATCCCATATATCATTGCATCTGACCAAGGAACCCACTACATAGCAAAGGAAATGTAGCAGTGGGCATATGACCATGGAATCCATTGGACCTATCACATGGCAGAAATCTTGGCTGAAGTACCAGCTTGGAGATGATACCCTGTGAGGATAAAGTGCTACCTTCTAGGATGCAGTCATGCTCTAAATCAATCACCATTATTTGATGCTGTATCCCTCATAGGAGAATAACTGGGAGTGGAGTCAAAGGTATGGAAGCAGGAGTGTTCCTGTGTACCATCAATCCCAGTGACCCACTTGGGGAATTTTGTGCTTTTCATCCTCACAAATATAACCACAGTTTTAAAGGTCTTAGTTCCCAAAGGCAAAACATTTCTACCAGGGAACACAACAAGAGTCTTCAATGAATTTTAAACTATACCACCACCCAGTACTCTGAGCCCTTCATGGCAAGGACCAGCAGGCAAGAAAATGATCTTCATGGGGGTAATTGACTCTCATTATCAAGAGGCAGTAGAACTACTATTACACAGTGGAATCGGGTAGGCATATGTTTGGCATCCAGGTAATCAACTAGGACATCTTTTAGTACTTGTGCAATTTTGATGGCAAATGGACAGATGTAGCAGGTGCAGCCTGAGAAGGACATGATAAACAGTTAACTGGAACTCATCAGTTTTAAGAATCTGTCACTCCACTAGGTGAGTCACCTAGGCCTTCAGAGGTGCTAATCAAGAGTGAAGAGCATCCAGTATGAACCACAGAAGAGAGAAAGGGTGAGTATTGGTTGCAGCCTAATACCAGCTGCGACAGCAGAGCGTGTGGTTCCCCTTACTAACCCTCCTTTTACAAGTTTCCCCCAGGGAACAAGCCTGCCAGAGCTCTGAAGAAGCTACTTCCAGAACTCATGTAAGGAAAGCAGATCTGCACAAGACATGGACCATTTGGGTGCTATGCTGCCCAATCCAGACCAAAGCTGTCAGCCCTCTTAAGGAAGGGCTTCAGCTAAAGAGAATTGCTTTGCCCAAAGTCAGGCCCCTTTCTGGGAAGCCAGCATCCACTGCCTGATTGATGGCCCATCCTACTTTCTTTTGCTCAACAGGGGTTGAGTAGAGTACTCCCTAATAACTTCCCATGTGCTAATCTCCATCTCAGAATTGACTCATATGTGACACTCTCCCTTGTGTAGATGACAGTGTGGAGAGACAAATAGGTGACTACATTTGTTATTTGTACTCTGAAGGAAATAAACAAGATGCAGTGATAGCAAATAACAGGGAAGCTGTACCTGGAGAGGAGGTGGCATTTAAGCCAGGAGCTATACAATAGACTGAAGTCAGCCATGCGAGGAGTGGGTAGGAAAGTGCGTTTCAGAAAGAGAAACATCTTGGATGAAAGCTCTTCCCAAAGAGCTTGGCACATTGAAGTGCCACTTAGAGCTTTGCAGCCTTTTAAAGGATTTTATTTCAAATGCAATAGGAAGCCTTTAAAGGATTTTTTAGGAGATAATATAATGCTGTGGTTTACATTAAAAAAAAAATCTCTCTGATACAGTGTAGAGAACAGGTTGGATGGGAGGAAACCATGAAGGAGGTTATTGCAATGTCAAGAAAACGTAACCCAAAGTTTGCCCTTTCCCTCCAAACCATGTTCCAGGGGCACAAGACCCTAGCATTTCCTGCCCATACAGCTCCAACCCACTTTCAGGACCTTCATGGGCCTCTTCCCTATGTCCAACCCCCAAAAACAGACTGCATACACTTAGGGCCATGGGGTGTTTGGGAAGTGGCTGTAGGGCTTGGAATTGGAGTGTCCACAAGTAAGTGTGTGAAGCCCCTTGCAGTGTGGGATGAAGCCAAGACTGGAAAACATGGAGGATGAGATGTGAGGCGGGACCGAGACTGTGATCTCTCTGTACTCTCTGAAGGATTCTAAGAGTCCTAAATTCAAGGCTTGGTCATCCAGTTCCTTAAAAAGGTATGTTTATCAAGATAGGAGGATAGAATATATTTCATTTAACAAGTTGTTAGCTTGTTTTTTAACTTAAAAATGTTTTAGACATATTGTATGGGGCCTTCATTCGTAACTTTCCCTAGTTTCTATGAATGTTTGGGATGAGCCTGAAAGTCGCACTACCTACGAAGAATGATATATAAACAAAGCTGGTTTCTTATCGCAAGCAGTAGATGCTGGAGGACGATGGAACAATATCCTCAAAATGGTGGAGGGAAATATCTGTTAATCTAAAATTCTCCATCCAGTTAAAGGAGCATTCAAAGAATCAATGATGAGCAAAGATATTAATAGAACATTGGTAACTCCAAGGAAACACTGACTATAGAAAATAGCCAACTTTTAGAAGTTAAAACAGGATGAAACTAGCGATCAAATTGAAAATGAGAGGCAAGATTCAGAGTTAAAACATTCTACAGTCCTTGTGATGTTGAATATACACTGTGAAACACTTTTAAGCTAGAACTTTTAATATTTTTAAGGTAAACATCTTAAGCGAATATGCAAAACAGAAAGAAATTTAAAAAGTGAATAGTTAGGGGCGCCTGGTTGGCTCAGTCGGTTAAGCGTCCAACTTCAGCTCAGGTCATGATCTCGCGGTCTGTGAGTTCGAGCCCCACTTCGGGTTGTGTGCTGACAGCTCAGAGCCTGGAGCCTGTTTCAGATTCTGTGTCTCCCTCTCTCTCTGCCCCCCGCCCCTGCTCACACTCTGTCTGTCTGTCTGTCTCTCTCTCTCTCAAAAATAAACATTAAAAAAGTTTTTAAGTGAATAGTTAGGAGGAAGGACAGAAAAAAGCAAAATAAGCTTAACTGGTAATACATATAAAATTGTCCTCATTTCAATATAGAAAATGAGGCACTCATTTATTCTTTGTAAATTTCTACTAACCCAAACCACTGACCATAAAATACTACCTCTGCCTCTATTTTTATTTATCTATGAAGAAAACTGTATGAGAGCTGTTGTTCTTTATTCTTATGAAACTCCATGAAAGAGAGATGTTAAAACATTAAGGGAAATCTTATAAACTTGGGGCTTTCAAACCAATGAGTCAAGTATCAATAACTGTTTTCACAGACTCTACTATTTTCTGAGGGCAATGTAAAATCAAAAAAGCACAGTCCATGTCATCAAATAGTTTGCAATCTGATTAGGGAGAAACAAGCTATACAAACCCAACTGAAAATAAACTCTAGCACAGAAGACAGCAAATGGGAAGAGCCTTGGATTGTGTAAATGTTACAATTCAGTGCAGGTAGGATCCCTTCCAACCAGGATATCCTGGAAGGCTTTGACTGAACACATGAAATTTGATCTTGGCTTTAAGAGAGGTAGAATCTCAGGGGCGCCTGGGTGGCTCAGTTGGTTAAACGTCCGACTTCAGCTCAGGTCATGATCTCACAGTCCGTGAGTTCGAGCCCCGCGTCGGGCTCTGTGCTGACAGCTCAGAGCCTGGAGGCTGCTTCAGATTCTGTGTTTACCTCTCTGTCTGCCCCTGCCCCGCTCATTCTATGTCTCTCTCTCTGTCAAAAATAAATAAACATTAAAAAGAAAAAAAAAGAATCTCATTAGAGAAAACTGAGAAGAGGCATTAATAAAAGCACTAAAGGAATGCCTGTCTGACCCAGTTGGTATAGCATGTGACTTGATCTCAGGGTTGTGAGTTTGAGCCCCAGGTTGGGTGTAGAGATGACTTAAAAATAAAATCTTAGGGGCGCCTGGGTGGCTCAGTCGGTTAAGCGTCTGACTTTTGCTCAAGTCATGATCTCACGGTTCATGAGTTTGAGCCCCACGTAGGGCTCTGTGCTGACGGCTCAGAGCCTGGAGCCTGCTTCAGATTCTGTGTCTGCCTCTCTCTCTGTTCCTCCCCTGCTTGCACTCTGTCTCTCTCTCTCTCAAAAGTAAACAAAGATTAAAAAAAATAATAAAAAAATAAAATCTTAAAAAAATAAATAAAAGCACTAAAATATCAAAAAGTGTTGGAGTCAAGAAAGAAGACATTTTTAAGAGAAAAAGGGTGAGCATAACGTGAAATACTGAGAGAAATCATTGAATCACAACACTAATGTTATCACAAGGAAGAAAAATTTTAAATATTATTTCAATGATGGTACTAACTTGAACTTTTAATTTGGTTTCTTTCCTTTATATTCTGTTAAGTTTTTCAAAAAAAGTAGCAAATATAAATACAAAATATTGGTAATGACTTTCTGCATATTACATACATGAATAGCTTAGATTTTTACTATCTCTATACACAACTTTGTTTCCTAGACCTTCTCTAGTTTGTTTGTTTGTTTCTTTGGTTTGTTTTTTAAGCCAGATTTTGTATACTGCAGAAGGAATCTCCATATCAGTGCTGTGTTTGAAGCTCAGAATCTTAGGCTTTTGGTTTTTATTTAGAGTCATGATATTGATAACACCTAACATTTATTAAGTAGGTATCGTGTTAAGTGCCCTACATGCTGTTTTAGTTAATGCTAGCTGCCATAGCAGATAAGCCCCAGAATCTCAGTGGCTTAACAAAATAGAAGTTTATTTCTTACTCACAGAAAATCCAGAAGGACAGTTCTTAACAGGCACAAAGCTGTCCTCCAAGACATGATTCAGGGACCAAGTTTCCTTCTGTTTTGTGGTCCCACTATCTTTAACACATGGCTTCCATGAGAAACCTGCAGAAGGGGAAAGAATAAGGAAGATCACAATGGGAGATTTTTGTGAGCTGAGCCTACAAATAGGTTGATGAATATCTTCTTCTCACATTTCATTCATTGGCTAAAATTCAGTCAAATGGCCACAGATAACTACAAGTGAAGAGGGGAAATGTGGTTGAGCTGTTTGCTCTGGAAGAAAAAGAAATGGTTTGGTGAACAGTGTTCCAGTCTCTGCCACACATACATTCTTTTTCCATTTAATCCTAACAACCCCATGAGATATGTACTGTAATTTGTAACACTTTACAGATGAGGAAACTGAAACTTTTTATAGGTTAATACCTCACAGTTAAAAAATGGCAGAATCAAACTCAAACCTAGGCAATCTAAATAAAAAAACCATATTCCTTATCAACTTCACTGCAATATGACTGAAATGCTTGTTACTGAAAAAGAATATCTTTCTTCTAGTTATAAGAGAGGTATGACAATTTTAGAACTTTAAGTAATCCTAAGCCATCATTGTAGTGATGACAAAATTGAGATCTAGAGGGAAAATGTCCTATGGGAGGTCAGATCATTGCTGCTCAGGTACATCCACTGTAAAGAACATTTTTTTTTTTAATTAAAAAAAATGTTGTATTTATTTTTGAGACAGAGACAGAGCATGAGCAGGGGAGGGACAGAGAGAGAGGGAGACACAGAATCCGAAGCAGGCTCCAGGCTCCGAGCTGTCAGCACAGAGCCTGACGCGGGGTGTGAGATCATGACCTGAGCCGAAGTCGGACGCTTAACCGACTGAGCCATCCAGGTGCCCCAAAAACATTTTTTTAAGTTTATTTATTTTTGAGAGAGAGCGAGAGAGAGAACACACATGCAAGCGGGAAAGAGGCAGAGAGAAGGAGGACAGAAGATCCCAAGGGTGTTTTGCCCTGACAGCAGCAAGCCAAGCCTGATGCAGGGTTTGAACCTAAAAACCGTGAGATCATGACCTGAGCCAAATGGATCATGAATGAGCCAAAGCTGGACATTCAACCGACTGAGCCATCCACGTGCCCCTAAAACATTTTAATATGAACATATAATCTTGACAAACTAATAACATATGCCATCGTTTCTAAAGTTAACTTCCTGAAGTACGTGGTTTAAGGTAGTTAAATTCAAGCGTTAAGATTTGTTTCCCAGAAGTTTGTCTCCACTCCCTCCTCACTCCACCTTTGATGTTTTTGGCCCTGAAGAGGGAGCACAACACAGAGTAAGCCTGCCACCGTGTGGCATGGGCCCAAACCTGTAGTCTGTTAAATGTCTTCTTCCCTTTCACTTTGTTTGCTTCTAGTTTATTTACTCACCAACCTAGATTTGATCCTGCCTGATAGGAAATTCATACCTACCTCAAATTATATAGGATTTTTTATTTCAAGATACATTTCTTCATCCAATTCTAAAATTATTGCAGTATTTCCAAACCTGCTACAGGGAGGGCCAACTTTTAAAATGTGGCCCAGCCACATTCACAAGAGGGTCACTTCAGTGCTTCACAAATGAGGAAACAAACTCAGCAATTAGTGGGATTTAGCTCAGTGCAGTCAGAAGTTAATCAGTGAGCCAGCCATCTCAGGCATATTAGAAGGCAGATTTCCCAATCATGCAAACGCCATATATAATGCCTGTTCAAATATGAATATAACAGCCATATGAAGGAGAGTCAGAATTTATATAAGGTTCAACATTTCCTAGAGTTTTAATGATACGTAAGCTTAACATGCCAGGCAGATATTTCCCAGCCCTCTCCCTGCATTTGGCAAAACAGGAATAACCTCTAAAATTGTTTAAAAGGCAATAGGTCCAGGGGCGCCTGAGTGGCTCAGTTGGTTAAGCGGCCAACTTTGGCTCAGGTCATGATCTCACAGTTCGTGAGTTCGGGCCCACATCAGGCTCTGTGCTGACAGCTCAGAGCCTGGAGCCTGCTTCGGATTCTGTGTCTCCCTCTCTCTCTGCCCCTCCCCTACTTATGCTCTGTCTCTCGCATTGTCTCAAAAATAAATAAACATTAAAAAAAAATTTTTTTTTAAAGGCAATAGATCCAGCAGGTAACTAAATGGAAATCTGGTATTTCTGCTTCTTCTAACACTTGTTACAAATGATTGGGGACAGGCCATATGCTGATGAAGTTTTAAAACGTCTCTCCTTTTCTTTGGTTCCATTATTCTTTTCCTACCACTGCAAACTGAAATACCCATTTCACATATAACTGGGAAAAGCAATTAAAAGGAAGAAAAGTTTTTTTTTTAACGTTTGAGAGTACATTAGAAAACCCTTAGTATCCTTTTCTCTTTCTTTCCCCCACCCCCCACCTTTTTTGGATGGAAGGTTCGAGAGGATAAGCTCACACATTGGTGTGTAAATGTATTATTCCCACCTAATGGGTTAACTGAGATGGGAACGTTAACTTAATCCTGTGACTGTGCCAGTATCTCTCTGGGGAAAAAAGGGGTGCCAATGGAAATCCAAGCTCCTTTACACTCCAGGTTTCTCCTCACCTCCTCACTTCCCCCAGCCTCCACATCTTTCCCAAGCATGGGTCTATACCAAGCTCAAGAACACCATTTGGGCTGTACTATTTAGAGGACAAAAGTATACAAATAATCCTAGATTGTGTAAATACCCATTCTTGGAAGGGGTTCTCTGCCTTCCCTCTAGAGAAGCCATTAATCCCCTTATCACTACCTGTGCAGCTAGGTAAAATTGACCCAGGAGAGGCTGTACCACTCCCTATTCTAGAAAGTTCTCCCGCAAATGGTCTAAATCAGTTTAGACATTGGGGCATATATTCTGGTTCTTGTCCATTTTCCTCTTTGGTCTAAATGCTCCGGATCAGCACTTCCTTATAACTGAAGTGATAAATGTGGGCTTAGGAATGAGGCCACTTAACTTTGCTCAAAGAGCTCACTATGTGGTCTAATTTAATCTAGCTCAGCAGGATTCTATAGTGGGATTTGAAGCTTCAGAGAAATTAAATGTGTTATTTAGTCCACCATTATCTATGTTCCCTATTCATGCTCCTGTGCGTGAAAAATGAATGTATAGTTTACATAAGAAAATTTTCACATTTAAAAAAACATTCTTTTTCTCTGAATCTCTTTGAGGTATGTGCTGGATATTGCCAAATACTATCAGTCAAATTACAATTCATAAAGAATACTGTCCCACTTACGTTGTAAAATATTTCAAAGATTCAATGCCCAAAGTTTAGAATCTAAATAGTAGTTTGTATTGTGTAGTAAATTTCATCTGTGTAGCCAGATTTCACAAATCTGGCAATATAAATTTACCCTTAAATACAATTCTCCATGAATATTACTCAGCCATAAAAGAAAATGAGATCTTGCCGTTTAAGACAGCCTGGATGGATCTAGAGAATATTTGGCTAAGTGAAATACGTCAGACAGAGAAAGACAAATACCATGTGATTTCACTCATGTAGAATCTTAAAAAACAAAAACAAAAACAAATGAACAAACAAAAAACAGACTCTTAAATACAGAGAACAAACTGGTAGGTAGTTGCCAGAGTGGAGATGGATGAAGTGGTTGGTAAAATAAAGAGGATGAAGAGGTACAAACTTCCAGTTGTAAAATAAATTAGGTCATCGAGACAAAAAGTACAGCATAGAGAATACAATCAATAATATTGTAATAATGTTGTATGGTGACAGATGGGGACTATACTAATTACAGTGAACAATGAGTCATGTACACTATTGTCAAATCACTGTTGTGTACCCGAAACTAATATAACATTGTGTGTTAGTTATACTTCAAAAACAAACAAACAAACAAACAACACTAAACTTATTCTCCACGAATTATACTACTTGTCTATGAGAAAAACAAATGACAACTGCTGATTCTATTTCTCCATAACCTAATCTGAAAGGTCCTCAAATTTAGAAAGGATATTTGTCCAAAATAAGGAAATATTATTTGTTATATTGTTATATTGTATAATATTGTTACACTTAACAAAAACATTAGAAGCATTATCACTAAAGACAGCATGTACTTTTTTTTTTTAATAGCCACAAAGTCTTTGGTACTCCTCCCACTAAAAGATGGAGTCTATGTATCCTCTCCTGGATTCCAAGTGGACTTATCATTTGCTTGTAACCAATCAAATGCAGCAGAAATGGCCCCTTGTGACTTCTGAGGCTGGGTCAGAAAAGCTGATACAACTTCCCACTGGTTGACTGTAATACTTGCTTTTAGAGCAAATATAGTAGTAGAATGTGATATAGATGGTAAAAGCATCCAAACCCACACCTGCGTGTCAATATATAAATTAGTGTACAATAAAGATGATATTTCAAGCTGGCCCAGAACAAGATAGCTTTTTCAATAAATAGTATTTAATCACTTCATCTGTTATTGGTTCTCTTGGCATAAGACTATCCATAATATCTTCCTTCTCAGGTTTTTTGTTTTTGTTTTTTTTTATCTAAAATTGATAGTGATGTACCTTTTTTATTCTTCATGATTTTCTTTTCTTCTTAATCAACTTTATCAGTAGTTTATTGATCTTATTAATCTTTTCAAAGAACCAACTTTTGACTGTGTTCATTTTCTCTATTTTTTTCTATTTAGTTGCTTTTCATTCTCATTTTGATTACTTTATTTCTTCTGCTTATTTTGTATTTAGTTTGCTTTTCTTTTTTTTCTGTCACTTAGATAATTGATTTTACATCTTTCTTCTTTTATTATATAAGCATTTAAGTGTCTAAATTTCCCAGTGCTTTTGCTGTAACTCACAAATTTTTACATGTCATATTTTCCTTTTTATTAAGCTCAAAATATTTTATAATTTCCATTGCAATTTCTCCTTTGACTTTTGGACTATTTAGAAGCAGGTTAATTTCCTCCCAAATTTGGGGGTTTTCCAGATATCTTTCCAGTATTTATTGCTACTTTAATTCCACCGTGGTCACACAGAGGAATATATTCAGTGTGATTTCAATTCTTTTATAATTATTGAGACTTGTAGCCCACCACATGATCTATGTTGGTGAATGTTCTATGCTCCTTCATCTGTCCCCAGTGGAATCATTGCACACACTGACGAAAGAGCATTCTATCCCAAGGTGGCAAACAGGAGCCAGGTAGAAGCAGGCAGGCTGGCGAGCTCCACGCTGGGAAACAGACTGCCTATTACCTTGAAGAAGGCAGATTTGACTAACTCAAAAAATGGAACAAGAACCTTCTGGTTGTTACCATACATCCTCCACTTCAGAGTCTTCTATCATTATTCTACTTGGTTCCATGGAACCTCAGAGAGATACTTTAAACTAAGCATCCTGCTTTTAAAAATTCAGAGAACAAAAAAAGAGCCCTTGGCGGGGGGGGGGGGGGGGGGGAGGGGCCGGGGGGGGAAGAGATATAATCAATGAAATGAAAATATAATGGAAGGGTTGAAAGATAATGTTGAAGAAATCTCCCAGAAAAGGGAGTAAACATGGGAAAGGTGTAAGAAGGGAAAGAAAAAAATATATTTTTAAAGATTTTATTTTTTTAACTTTTTAAATGTTTATTTATTTATTTTGAGAGAGAGAGAGCTGGGGAGGGGCAGTGAGAGAGGGAGAGAGAGAATTCCAAGTAGGCTCCTCCCCGTCAGGAGCAGAGTCCGTAGTGGGGCTCGAACTCACAAACTGTGAGATTCTGACCTGAGCCGAAATCAAGAGTCAGGCACTTAACTGACTGAGCCACCCAGGCACCTCAAAGATTTTATTTTTTTAAGTAATCTCTACACCCAATGTGGGGCTCAAACTTACAACCCCAAGATCAGGAGTCGCATGCTCCCCTGAATGAGCCAGTCAGGTGCCCCAGAAAAAGATTTTTTTTTTTAAATTAGAGAATAACTCAAAGTTCAGCAACCAAATAATAGGAATTCCAAAAAGAAGGAACATAAAAAATGGAGGAGAAAATTCAAGATATCCCAAAATTGAAAGTAATTTACTTCTACTTCTAGCAGGAAGAGGCAGAGGAAAGGGCCCACTAAGTTTCCAATATAATGGACGAAAATAGACTCAGTCCAAGATACATGATTACGAAATTTCAGAATTCCTGGAACAAAGTTAAGATTTTATAATATTCCAAAGAGAAAAAAGTCACAAATGAAGGATCAAGAGTCAGTCTGGTTTTAGATTCTCAACAGCAGCAAAGGAAGCCACAGCACACAGAAGCAATGCCTTCAAAGTTCTAAAAGGAAATGATTTCCATCCTAGAATCCCATATCAGATAAACTATTAATAAATTGTTAGAGTTAAAAAATGACATTTTCAGGGGCCCCTGGGTAGGTCAGTCGGTTAAGTGTCCGACTTTGGCTCAGGTCATGATGTCACAGCTCTTGTGTTTTAGCCCTGCATCAGCCTCTGTGCTGACAGCTCGGAGCCTGGAGACTGCTTCGGATTCTGTGTCTCCCTCTCTCTCTGCCCCTCCCTGCTCATGCTCTGTGTGTGTGTCTCTCTCTCTCTCAAACATAAACATTAAAAAAAAAAAGACATTTTCAGAGATTCAAGGTGTAAAAACTTACCTCCCATGGATCCAAGAGGCTACTGAATGTGTGCTCCACCAAGACAACCAAGTGAACCAAGAAAGGGGAAAATCTGGGATATAAAAGGAGGATCTGGGGCTCCTGGGTGGCTCCGTTGGTTAAGCATCTGACATCAGCTCAGGTCATGATCTCATTGTTTGTGAGTTGGAGCCCTGCATCAGGCTGGGATACTCTCTCTCCCTCCCTCTCTGCCCATCCCCTTGCACGTGCACATGCTGGCTCTCTCACTCCCTCTCTCTGTCAAAATAAATAAATAAACTTAAAAAAAAAAAAAAAAGAAGAGGATCCCAGAGGTCAAGGGAATCTCAAAGAAGATGTGCATAGGATGTCATGGAGAACAACTAATTCTTAAGAGACAGACACAATAAAGACTTATCACCAAACTATCTGCAGTTGTTATATTCTCTTCACCTGGAAGAAAAAATTCCCAGGCAAGCCTGGGTCTGATTCTTACCTGTATTCGGCAGGCCTTGGTCTTATGCTAATGAGAAATCAAGAGTCCCCTCCTCTCCATGCCCTACAGCCACGACCAGCTGATACTCCTTTACCCCAAGAAGTATTCTGATTTGCTCATTCCTGACAGCTGACAGTGGGCTTTGACATAGAATATACAGCACAGTCCACTCCTACTGACTATCTTCCCACTATCCCACCAGAAAGGCCTGCCTGTGGCCTCAACTATGGTAAGCCCTATGCTCCCTAAGACTCCGTCATGGCCTTGCACACTAACACACTAACTGCCCAGAAGGGGCTCTTATAGAACTCAAGGAAGCAAAATGCAGACTATGACCCAGAGACTATCTTCAGTTTATCTCCTGTCATCTAATAATGGCAATGTTCCTGTTCGGTAAGATTTGTGCTTGCTTCTCAGTGTCTGTACTGATCCCTTTTTACACATATTTATATGAACATAGTTGACACAATGATATAAAATTAAATGAGAATAAAAAAGAAAAGACTAGGCAAGTTACTTAATATTTTTAGCCTCAGTTTCCATATGTATAAAAGGGGACAGAAATAGTCTTACCATTCAGCTGTTGGGAGGAGTAACTAAACAAACACAGACAATGTATATGATGCAGATTAGAGGCTCAATAGGTGATAACTATTTTTTAAGCTCTCAATTTAGTAAGATAATTCCTTTAATGTGGGAGTATGTGTGTGAGTGTGACTGTGTGGTGTGTGTTTGTATATATACAAAGTGTCGTAAGGGTAAAGTAGGAGTGACCCACACCTCCAGGGGTAACGGCAGATTCTGGAGAAGGCCAAAAATATGGAGTGTGACAAGTGCTAGGAGCCCTGTAGGCCTGTGAGCTGTGGCAGAATCAAAGATTTGGTAAACTGGAATACTTTATGCCTCTTACATATACTTCTTAGATTTTGCTATGGAAAATTTCAAAGGCATGCCAGATAAGGAGACTAATATAATATACCCTGTCTACCTGGCTTCAACAACTATCAATTCATGGCCAGTCTTATTATATTATATCCCAAGCTACTTCTTCTCCATTACCAGATGCTTTATAAACAAATCTCAGAATCATGTAATTTCATCTGTGAATATTTTAGTATTATGCTTTTTGTATTTTCCTGTGGCCTTCTCATCATTTAATAAATCCTTTAAAAATAATAACAAAAATATAAGTGTATATGAGTTAGTATATACACTAACATGGAAAGATCTCATAAATGTATTATTGTTCAATGTAATAAAGAAGTTACAGATATCACAATTACATTTAAAAAGACCTAAACAGGGGCGCCTGGGTGGCGCAGTGGGTTAAGCGTCCGACTTCAGCCAGGTCACGATCTCGCGGTCCGTGAGTTCGAGCCCCGCGTCAGGCTCTGGGCTGATGGCTCAGAGCCTGGAGCCTGTTTCTGATTCTGTGTCTCCCTCTCTCTCTGCCCCTCCCCCGTTCATGCTCTGTCTCTCTCTGTCCCCAAAATAAATAAACGTTGAAAAAAAAAATTAAAAAAAAATAAAAAGACCTAAACAAAAAATAAACAGTATAGGGGAAGGGAATAAGATAAAATAAGATAAAAACAGAGAGGGAGGCAAACCATAAGAGACTCTCAAATACAGAGAACAAACTGAGGGTTGCTGGTGGGGTGTTGGGTGAGGGGGATGGGCTAGATGGGTGATGGGCATTCAGGAGGACATTTGTTGGGATGAGCACTGGGTGTTATATGTAAGTGATGAATTGCTAGATTCTACTCCTGAAATCCTTATTTCACTATATATTAACTAACTTGGATTTAAATAAAATTAAAAACTTAAAAATAAATAAAAAATAAAAACAGTAAAACATATGCATGTGCTCCAAACTATGTAAGTACATATATAGAAAGATAGTTGCAAAAATATGCATCAAACTACTAATCCTGATTACCTCAGAGGAGGGGAGTAGTGATGTAAAGAGTGAACTTAAGAATTTTGTCCTGTAGGCATTTACATTGTTTGACACTCGAAGAAAAAACAATATATTCATCATTATTTATGTGATTTTTTTTCTTTTTATGAAAAGAAGTGAAGTAAACACTGCTCGTTGCTGCGCAGAGTGACAGTAACTCATACGGGAAATGTCAGGAAGTCTTAAGTGCTGATTTGAGTTTCTAGCTACTAAGCGACCTTCCAACCTCCTTTCTAATCAAGTTTGTTTTTTTTTTTCCCCCTGCCAACTAAAAATACACCATCCAGTTCAGGAAATGTGGCTGATTGAATAGCAGCTGCTACTGAAGACCAACTTTGCATATTGAAACAACCTTGGAAGATAAAAAGCAACAGCTCCCTGTCATCAGCTCCTGTTCTGAGGCGCGGCTGGAGCACATCACGCTTTTGGCCTCCACATTGTCCTTCCTGCACATTTTCAAGAGACAGTCCCTGGCCACTGTTTTGTTTTGTTTTCCCTTTTAGTGTCAGGAAATTTCCTGCAAATACGTAGAAGCAGAAGTTGAAGCTGCTTCAGTGCAAGTCTAACACCCTTTAGACTTTTTTTTTAAGTTTATTTATTTTGAGAGAGAGAGCATGAGAGGGAGAGGGTCAGAGAGAGAGGAAGAGAGAGAATCCCAAGCAGGCTCCACACCGTTAGCACAGAGCCCAATGCAGAGCTCAAACCCACAAGCCACGAGATCATGACTGATGTCAGATGCTTAACAAACTGAGCCACCCAGGCTCCCCACATCCTTTAGATCTTTCTCGCACTCACTATTTCAGAAAGTAGATCACCCACTGCTATTTCCTTTTCCTATTTTTTTGTTTTGTTTTGTTTTTAGAGAGAGAGAGAGATTGACTGTCAAGATACTGTTTCTGTTGGGAGGGAGACAGAGCAGAGAGAGAGGCACAGAAATTCCCTCCAACATTGCCAGGTTCCTCATTTGGTTATAAAGAGATGGTGTCACCAATAAAATGGAAACTAGGAATGGCAGAAAGGGGAGATAAGTTGTGCTGTAAATGTAAAACACTCACAGGCCACTAAAAGTGATAATAATTCTAAGTACAACTCAAAATGCAAAATAAAGACAGTTTAAGAGTCTGCAATGTATCCTATATCTAATTCTGATATATGGTGCCCTAGTCTTCATATACAAGAGTGATGCTGATTTCTCCCATTCATATGCCATGCAGTTGCACTTTGAAAAGTTTTTTGTTTTTGTTTTTTTCACTCATGTGATAGACTATACAGAGCTTTGCTTATAGCTGCTCAATAAAAATTCCATTATACTGGGGCACCTAGGTGGCTCAGTCAGTTAAGTGACCGACTTCGGCTCAGGTCATGATCTCAGTTTGTGAATTCAAGCCCACATCGGGCTCTCTACTGTAGCACAGAGCTGCTTTGGGTCCTCTGCCCGCCCCCCCCCCCCCCCCAGCTTGTTCTCTCTCTCAAAATAAATAAATAAACTTAAAAAAAATTCCATTGTATCCATAAGATATTTGAGCTGAAGGAAACCTAACAGTACCTAGTCCAACCTTTCTTCGCAAATCAATGGCTTCTTCAGCTTCTGTCCACCTCTCCTCCCTCCCCAGGACCACACAGAAGGAACTGGGGTCAGAGTGAAGGCAATGTTGCTCCCTTTGCTCCCAAGCCCCAGGCACACCTTAACCTTAGCCCCTGTGTCCTTATCATCTGCCCATTCCAGTCCTCCTGCAAACCAAATCCTGGCAGGTTCCCCAAGGATTCATCAGCTGGACAGGACTAAGTCTCAGCTTGATCTAATCGCCCTCCACCACAATAAGACAAACAAGCCTTCTTTCACACAGGTCTTTAATGCTTTGAGCCTGCTTTGGCATAACAACAAAGATTCTTTGCTTGACCAAACTTCAGTCAGGCTTCTGAAACTTCTTCTCGGCCCATCTGTACATTTCCTTGTAAAATCCAGTTTTAGCAACAACCCTCCTAAGTGTTCACCAGAACACCCTGCCCTCAATATCTAATCCCCTCAATATCTGATCGGGTTCCTCATGCCACGCCCAGGTGATGTCTGGTCACGTGACATGACTTCAGCAAGAATCCTGTTAGGTCAGCTTAGCCAGAATCTCCCCAGAACCTCTTAGTAATTTTCTATCTGCTGACCCCCACCCTGATCCTTGGCTATAAATTTCCACTTGCCCAGGCTGGCTGCAAAGTGACTATAGCCTACAGCCACAGGCACCCCAAAGAACTAAACAACAGTGACGTCGATAACAAATAACACAGTGGTGTACATAATACACTCTGTGTTTCTGACTTTTCCTAACCACTTCCTCCTGTTAAAATACCCTACAATTACAACAGGATGTTTGCTCTTTGCAAAGCACTTTCTCAGTGGGTAGCAGGCACCATGAAAGAGGAAGAGATGAATAAATCCCAGCAAGATCTCAAGTAAATCATTTACTCTGAGCCTTGTTCTTTATTTGTAAAATGGGAGAGTCATAGCTCCTAATTTGCTTCTTGACTTTTTAATGAAACGCGTGGGAAGGCAGAAAGCACAAATGCTACCTGTTACAAGAGCCAAAGCACTGCAACTGCAGATGCAAATTAGAGAGTTACAGAAAGAATCAATGGCTTCTGATTGGCCAATGTTTTAAAAATTATGTTTTCCAGGGGCGCCTGGGTGGCTCAGTCAGTTAAGTCTCTGACTTCCGCTCCGTTCATGATCTGGCTGTTCTCGAGTTCCAGCCCCGCATGGGGCTCTGTGCTGACAGTTCAGAGCCTGGAGCCTGCTTCAATTCTGTGTCTCCCTCTCTCTCTGCCCCTCCCGCACTCGTGCTCTGTCTCTCTCTCTCAAAAATAAATAAATGGTAAAAAAAAAAAAAAAAAAAAAAATCTCCAGGCTCCAGAAAAAACATCAAGGCATGTGTTCTGAGCTAAGAAATGGGGTTGGTGTTAGACTTTGCTCTATCAAGAGCTGAAGAACTGGGGACATCTCTGTGGCGCGTCCCCAGCAGGACCGCCAGGGGAGTCCAGGGGGGACTAAGGGAGGGGCTGATGAGCCTGCCCCGCCCCCGACCACCTGGGAAAGGAAGTGGGAAAGGAGAACCAGCAACGGTCACTGCATTTCCTTCACATCTCACTCTTGGGACACAACAGGACGAGGACAGAGCAGCTGCAGCTGGATGCGGGCAGACGGCCACAGAGGAGGAGCTTTTTCAGCCACAGTCTAGTAACAGAGGTAACTTTCATTTTCCTCATACCCCCCACCCCCCACCCCGGCATAAGGAAGGAACAGAACCTGTCTTATTTTCCTGAATGGGCAGCCCGAATATACCCCTGGGGGACAGATGTCCCTTCCCCTGTCCCAGCCAGGTTTCCCCTAAGTCGGGAACAGGTCTTGGTTTTAGAAACGGATTCTCGAGGAACGTGAGTCGTGCTCTAGAGGTAATTTACCTTGATGAGGCAATGGAGGAAACCACTTTGCCCCAACTTGTAAATTTGTCCCCAGGCGACAGTATTTATAAATAGCCACTGTTTACCAGGCACGGTGCTGGTCCTGAGGAGAGTTCCAGAGGCAGAAGCTTATATGAGCCGATTGGACTCTTCACTGCGTGCACTGAACTCAAGCTAGCTTCCGTTTCAGGGTTTAGGCTTACAGGAGGAAAATAGAGCCTGGAAGCCACAGACAAGCAAGAGCTGAAGCCATCTTTTGGTCATTTCTATTGAACTAGGTTATGTCTAACTAGAACTTCCTTTTGCCACTTTGCTTTAACTACCAAGGAAAGTGAGCCCGCATTCGGAGTCTTCCAGGGGGCCCTACCCTCTTCTCTGACTCAGCTCCCTCCCCACCTTCCCGAGATAGGTCAGCTCATGGTGACTCATAGGCCCTTACTTCCTGGCCCTTTCAGAGCCCTGGCCTGTGTCTGAAACCTGACCTTGTATAAACACTTCCTACTTTTGGAGTAGAGCCTCTTCTAACATTTGCCTGGATGCATGTGTGTTCCCTCAGAAAAGAATGGCTTATGTGCGCACCTGGCCTTTCTCCCCTAGGGGTTAGCAGTGGCCACCATGGGTTCTGTGAATTCCCGAGATCACAAGGCAGAGGCCCAGGTGGTGATGATAGGCCTCGACTCAGCAGGCAAGACCACGCTCCTGTACAAACTGAAGGGCCACCAGATGGTGGAGACCCTGCCCACTGTTGGTTTCAACGTGGAGCCTCTGGAAGCACCGGGGCACGTGTCTCTGACTCTCTGGGATGTGGGGGGGCAGACCCAGCTCCGGGCCAGCTGGAAGGACCACCTGGAAGGCACGGATGTCCTCGTGTATGTGCTGGATAGCACCGATGAAGCCCGCTTACCTGAGGCAGTGGCTGAGCTCATGGAAGTCCTGGATGACCCACACATGGCCAGCGTCCCTTTCTTGGTGCTGGCCAACAAGCAGGAGGCGCCAGATGCCCTGCCGCTGCTGGAGATCCGAGAGAGGCTGGGCCTGGAGAGGTTCCAGGACCGCAGCTGGGAGCTTCGGGCCTGCAGTGCCCTCACTGGCGCTGGGCTGCCAGAGGCCCTACAGAGCCTGAGGAGCCTCCTGAAATCCCGCAGCCACTGCGTGTCTACGTGAGCACAGGCGGGGCAGGGAGTGGGGAGAGCAGGAAGACGCGATCTGGGCACAGCAGCATATCTTTGCTGATACGACCTGAAAGAATCAGCTGGGCCTTAAGAATCTTAAGCTCAGTTTATCAGACGAGAAGTCCTTCTGTGCTTGGACAGGATATTTTCCTCTTGAAGCTTGTTGTCACTAGTGTTTATGTTGAAAATCAACTATGGGGCACCTGGGTGGCTCAGTTGGTTGAGCGTCCAACTTCAGCTCAGGTCATGATCTCATGGTTTGTGGGTTCAAGTCCCATGTCAGGCTCCGTGCTGACAGCTCAGAGCCCGGACCCTGCTTCAGATTCTGTTTCTCCCTCTCTCTGCCCCTCCCCTGCTCATACTCGTCTCAAAAATAAACATTAAAAAAATTTTTTTAATTACAAAGAAAAAATAAGAAAATCAACTCTTCTTTGAATAATACCCTAAGGGGCAAAAAATGCCTCCACACACTTCATTTAATAACTCATGACCCAGGGTGAACCGAGCAATTGTAATAATAGAACAATGAATGGTTGCATGGTAATTAAGATCTAAATTCACAGAGGGAACGAGGTTTCAAAATCAGATTAGAATATCTTCTGGACATGGTCACAATCTTATGAGTGATTTTTCCCTGGGAGCCTCTGGGTATATGCCGAGATCACTCTGAGTGCCAGCAGCCAGGACCAGCAGAATTGAGTAGGCGACTCTGCCCCCACAGAGTCTTGGGTTTAGAAGTTCACAGGGGCACTGAGCCCTGGGCAAGAGGCTGGAGTTAAGACCTTCCAAAATTTATCCTTTTCTCTGACCCTGATTAATTCTTCTCTACCTTTTTTTTTTTTAAGTTTATTTATTTATTTTGAGAGAGAGAGAGAGAGAGAGAGAGAGGGCAGAGGAGGGGCAGAGAGAGAAGGAGAGACAGAATCCTAAGCAGGCTCCACACTGTCAGTGTGGAGACTGACACAGGGTTCAAACCCACAAACCATGAGATCATGATCTGAACCAAAATCAGGAGTCAGTCACTTAACCAACTGAGCCACCCACACGCCCCTCTTCTCTACCTTTTATCATCCTATATTGGTCTTTGTCTAAAGCGTTTCATTTTTGTCTTTTTTTTCCTTCTCTTTTCTTCTTACAGCACACATTTTCCCTTAAAGATCAGATTAATCAAAGATTTCATTAATTCATTCATTTAATTTTAAAAAATGTATAGAACATTTTATTTGGACAAAAGGCACTGAGTTTTTAGTTATGAGCCAGGCTCTTTAGATGTCAAGTGTGAATTTTGAAAACACATGCAACAGAAATGCTTCTTTCTCATTATTAATAGTAAAAAAAGAAAGTTGAACACAGCATCCTACAAGGGTTTTCAGGTGATCTTAACCTAGGAACCACAAAGCTCCTGAAATTATTTGCAAAATATTATGCTTGGAACCTGTTTTGGGGGTGGGGTGGGGAAGAAGATCCATTTTGTGACTCGTAAAAGTTAAGAATCACTGATCTGGTCTTATCCATCATCCAACCCAGGAATACTTTCTATAATCTGAGCGTTTTTTTTTAATGTTTTATTTATTATTTTTTGAGAGAGAGAGAGAGAGAGAGAGAGCATAAGAAGGGGAGGGCAGAGAGAGAGAGAGGGAGACATAGAAACCAAAGCAGGCTTTAGGCTCTAAGCTCTCAGCACAGAGCCAGACATGGGGCTCGAACTCACAAACCATGAGATCATGACCTGAGCTGAAGTCGGACGCTTAACCGCCTGAGCCACCCAGGCACCCCTATAATCTGAGTTTTTAATGGCCAGCAGCTTATATTTGACACGTGCTCTCATGTTAAACAGCTCTATGTTTTGGAGCTACCCTGGGCTACAACTATGCTCCTTATAGCTCCCTGTCTGGAGTGACGCAGTATAAATGGGCCGTCAATACCCCTCCAACATCTGAGATCCACCCGGTCCTCCTACTCAAATTCTTCCCTTCTAACATCAGCTTAGTCATGCCGAGTTCTTTCCAGTACTTGTCAGTAGACGGTTTTCCTGTGTCAGACACAGGAAAGTGCAAAGATGCAAAGACAGATTGGACAAGGCCTTGGCCCTCATGGAGCTCTGGCTAAGAAAGCAATAAGACAAAACTCCCATAACAATGCAGATAGAGTCTCAATTCAGCAACTGTTGATTGAGCACTCACTGGGGCCAAGTTCTGTGCTCGGGGCTTTCCATAGATTATCTGTCATTCTCTCAACTCTGCAAAGTAGGTATCATTCTCATTTGGCATAATTAGAGACTGAGGTTGGGAGAGGTTGCGACTTGCTTGAGGCACAGAGCTATTAAGTGACAGATCTGGAATTTGAAACCAGATAAGTCTAGCCCAAATGATACTTGTGTTCTTCCAGGACATGTTTCTAGAAGGTTTAAGCCAAGGTTGACCTTCAGCAGATTTACGAGAGGAGCAGCCTAGTCAAAGGGAGGAGACTGCTTGGAGGTGTAAGGGGGAGTGAAGGAAGAACAAGTAAGCTGGAGTGGCCCAAGCAGGAGGCTGGAGTGAGGGGTGGGTGTATTATAATAGGAAACAAAACTGGAAAGAACTCAAGTCCAAGTTGGGGAAGATCTGGACTTTTGAAATCTGGCTCAGGGAAGCGAAACCTCTGGACTTGCCATTTAGGAAGATAACTTAGTGGCAGTGAGACAGTGGAATAAACAGAAGGGAGACACTGGAGGCAGGCAGGCAGGAAGACCCGCTAGGTGGCCTACATAGTGATACTGGAGAGGAGGGAAAGAGATGGGAAATTGAAAGCCAGTTTTAAGGGTAAAAGCTGAGAGAAGAAGAATTTGAAAACGGCTCAAGATGTTGAGTGTATGTGACAGGAGGGATCCGAATGATCTGAGAAGATGGACACAAGAGGAACAAGTTGGGGTGGGGCCAGAACTGCTGGGTTCTACTCTTGAAGCGCTGGGTGCGGATGTGTTTATAGTTTCTTCCAGATGGTTCTATGACCCACAGTCCTTGAGATGGTGAATGCCCTGCTGGATGCATTTGCTGGTTCCCATGCACAGAGCCTCCTTTCCTCATGTGATTTGTCACTTTGTATTGTGAGCTCATCTTCGGGAGCATTTGTTTTTCCTGTGTGACTCCCATGTGCCCTGGGTTGTGACAGTGTCTCTACACAGAGTGGTTTCACCTTAGTATCTATTAGGCTCCTGGAGGTTTCACCTGTTTTAGATCAAACATTATGTTAGTTTCTCTGCTTCGGGGCCCATGGGCCTCATGGGTGGCATCGATCTGGATTCTGTGCCTATGCATGGCATAGGCCCTAGTGATTCAATTTCTGACAGGTGACTCTTCTTTCTTCTTTCTCTCTTTCTTCTTTTTCTTTTTTTTTTTTTTTTAATTTTTTTAATGTTTATTTTTGAGAGAGAGAGAGAGAGAGAGAGACAGAGCATGAACGGGGAAGGGGCAGTGAGAGAGGGAGACAAAGAATCCGAAGCAGGCTCCAGGCTCCAAGCTGTCAGCACAGAGCCGGACGTGGGGCTCAAACTCACAAACTGCGAGATCATGACCTGAGCCGAAGTCAGACATTCAACCATTCAACCGACTGAGCCACCCAAGCGCCCCTCTTTTTCTTTTTTTCTTTCTTTCTTTTCTTTTCTCTTTATTTCTTTCCTTTCTTTTCTTTCTTTTTCTTTCTTTCTTTCTTTCTTTCTTTCTTTCCTTCTTTCTTTCTTTCTTTCTTTCTTTCTTTCTTTCTTTCTTTCTTTCATTTCTCTTTTTCTTTTTTTTGTACTCCTGTCCCAAGATAGATCATTTGCTTCCTCATACTTCTTTTAATGGGTAGCATTTCCCAATCTCCTTTTAAGGAAGGGATGTCTCTTTGATAATCTTGCTTTTCTACTGAGCTCAGATCAACATATTCTCTTTTCCAAGCAAGCCTAAGGCCATACCTCCTGTTCCCATGTAGGTGTTACAAGTTTAGGCCCTAGGAACTGGGCCTAAACTTGGCTTCCTTCATATCTCCATGGACTCCAGGCTCCCAGCTTACACTTAACTGCTTTGGCTGTGATTTGTCTTCATTTCTGCCACTTGAGCATATCCCTTCTTTTGTTCAAGGACAGTGTGTGTTAAAATACAATGGTTTTGGTAATAGTTTACCCAACATTTCTGTATCTCTGTAATGGGCAAGTGTCCATCAGCCATGAACTGTCTCCTGAACTGTTTTGATATATGGCAGGGAGATCTGCACTTAGGAAAATAGCTTGGGTAGCTGACTTTGGGTGGAGACAGGATCCTGAGGCAGGAAGGCAAGTTACAGAGGGAGACCGGGGTTCTTTTGCCTGACACGCACATGCTTGGCCCTGCTGGTGCAGACATCCCGTCACCACAGCGGCCATCAGACTATGGCATTTGTCTCTCTTCTCTTGACAATTGCCAGTCTCCTTTCTGACACCAGGACGCACCATGCTCTTGTCCAGCTCCAAGTGTATGTTCCCTGCTTAGATCAAAAAGAGTGGACAAGGGGCCAGCAGGTGGTACATGCCGAGAGTCCCAAATCCTTGAAGGCAGATGTGCTCTTAACAAGCCCCAGGAGAGCTCCTCTCATCACCCCACCTTGGATAAGATTTGGGAAGAAGGATAACAAAGCAAAATATCGTTAAGAACCATGCCCAGGTAGCGTTGACCGTAACTCCCTGCTGGTCTCTGCTTGGAAGGAAGGAATGTCACAGACGATTACCCAGCAGGTGAGTTCTGGGATGTTCACTATACAATCCTCTGGCCGGAAGGTGAGGTTGAGAGCCTCAGAGTCCAAGGGCAGTTCTGCTGGCCTTCTACCTCACCAGCTTCTGAGACGTTCACCTCGCGTGGGCATGGGAATCCCACAGGACGCAAGGTCCCGTAGCACCTTCCTTGGCTTTCTGATGCCCCTCTGTGCATGTTCTCCAGCCCTTCAAGTTTCCGTGTCAACGGGCGGTCCTTGTACTTACATGAGGGATGCTAGCGTGGCAGGGTCCTCCAGGGTCACACAACCTTAGGGAAGCCTCCCAAACCCCTGCTGTTTTTTAGGCATAGGATGTCTTCCTGTTTGAACCTTGCCCATGATTTTGAGGACCCTCAGGTCCCACCTCTGCAGGAAGCTCTGCCTGGATACCTCAGCCCATGTTCACCCCCCTTCCTGAACTCTCATGGTGCTGACCCCCTTCTCAGTGCCTGAAGTGGGGCTGTTCCATGTGTGGGCATGTGGCCTCCACAAGTATGGTCTAAGTTCCTAGAGATCAGGGGATGCCTTACAGCCTTTGGTCCTCTTGGAAGCCTGTAACGATATTAGGTACTGAGGGCTGCTCATTAAGCATCTGGGTGAGAAATGAATAGCTGACTGAAGCTACTGAACTGGATGAGCTGGCAGGGAGTCCTCAGGCCCTCTGAACTGTCCAGAATGAAATCCCCAAAATGAGAGCTCCAAGAGGTTCATCAGCTCGGGAGCCAAAACGCCAGGACAAACCTGCACGTCAGGCATCCTCTGTAGTACAAACAACAGGAAAAAGTCATCTGTGCTGTTTCTGGAACATGTCATGCTCAGAACCATCTGCATTTTAGTCCTAGCAGGAGAGAGAAGGCTAAGTGAGGGTAGCAGGGTGTGCTAGGAGACCTGGGGAGAGGCCAAGCCCCCAAAGGCAGCCGTTGAGAGCAGCCATGGCGCCCAGAGCCAGTGCCTGAAAGGAGGGTGCCAGGGGGTGCCCATCCTTCCTTCTGCTTCCACCTGTTAACACTGGTGGTGCTGGAGGGAGGGTGGGACTCCATCCTTTCTCAGGGCCTTCCCTGAGGACCATGGGGGAGATAGTCTTGCCTGTCCAGAAGCAAAAGTGACACTAGGTCCAGGAGAGCCCTTACTACTGGGAATTACACTCCCTTTCTTACTGGCAACTGAAAAGTAGGGCAGTCAGTAGTCAGGAGGGGAGCCTCAGCCCTTGCTTCCCCGCCTGAGACAGGCCAGCGCCCTCCAGGGCCACAGAAGCGGGAGGCAGGGGGGCAGGTGGAAGGTTTTCCCTCCTGCTCTTCTGCTCAGAGATACACATACATATTCATTACATATATATATATATATATACACACACACACACATATGTGTGTATATATATATATATATATATATATATATATACATATATATGTTTTGTTTTGTTTTTAATGGTGCTGTCCTTACCTGAGAGGTGTTTGGCCTGTTCCAATTGCCCCACACCTTTCAGATCCGTCAGCCTCCCACTAGTCC
This sequence comes from Puma concolor, assembly GCF_028749965.1. Lineage (NCBI taxonomy): Eukaryota > Metazoa > Chordata > Mammalia > Carnivora > Felidae > Puma > Puma concolor. The sequence goes on from NC_141667.1 coordinate 220,466,015, forward strand.
CCAAGAGCGAGTGAAGGAGCAGGAACGTGTGCCAGCGGATGTAGCTCTACATGCAGAACAGCAGGTGTCCATTTTCTTATATTGAAATGACTCTGGTCTTTCTCTTTCTGTAACACTGTGTACAGGGAGAACTGTTCTAGTTTGGAGAGCTGCTTACCCATCTGAACGTGAGGCTGAGTTTCTCCCTTTCTGGCTCACTGATTTGGAAGGGTTTTCTCCTTCCTCCCTTGGTCAGAATCCATCCTTTGCCAAGTGAGCTGCAGGCTTTGGTTTTGACTCGGTTCTGCTACGTTGTGGTTTTCAGTGGTCCGTCCTCACTGGTCTACGACATGTGCCTCCTACTGCTGAGGTGGGGTAGTTGTGTCCCTCAGTGTGGACCAGGCACCCATGCCCCGCATGTGGGTGATCCAGGACCCTATCTTTCCTTCTTGTCCTCAAGGATTTAAAACACACATTGACACTTCAAGTGTCCCTGCCCCAACCTCAGGTGGGGTGGTGAGGTCCCCTCACACAAGACTTGCACCTTCCTCAGAACCAAAATGACACAACTCGGCAGAGTGAGTGGAGAATGGGGGTGGGGCACTCCCTTCCAGAAGCCCCAGGCCCAGCCTTCAGACAGATGGAAGTCAAATAGGAACGATGAGCTATGAATGAGCTATGAATGATGAGCGTGTGCCTCTTTCTGCAGAGCCTGGCACAAGATGGGAGAGTCCCTGAATGAACAGGAGGTAGAGAGGCCAACCTAGGCTGCCTGTGAGGGCAAATACAAATTCAAAATAGGAAGCTTAACTGTCCCTGTTGAAAATAAGAGATGTCTCCCTGCATCCCTTTTCTTAGAGCATTTACTTCAGACAATTTGTAAGTTCTTTCCTCCATCTCTTTGAAATGTATGCAAATCCTTTTCAAAAATTTTTATTAATGTTTATTTATTTTTGAGAGCGAGAGAGAGAGCGTGAACAGGGGAGGGTAAAAGAGAGAGGGAGACACAGAGTTGAAGCAGGCTCCAGGCTCTGAGCTGTCAGCACAAAGCCCAACACGAGGTTTGAACCCACGAGATCATGACCTGAGCAGACGCTTAACTGACTGAGCCACCCAGGTGCCCCGTGAAATGTATGTAAATCCTTTTAAAAAGCTAAGGCTGTTGCCAGCTTTAGGACTCAGGAATGTCTTTCTCCATGATCTGGGACCAATCCCTTTGAAATGTCATCATCAAGGGAGACGGGGCCTATCTCTCAGTCTCTGTAGGAGGGTAGGAGCCTAACTGGGCAGGTGCCTCCCTCCAAGTTGCAAAACCACCTCCTGTCATAAAGATCTGAGAAGTTTGTTTCTCTTTAGGTTAAAGTCAATTACCTAACAGATGGTGACCCCAATTACCAGGTAAATCTAGGATGAACCTTGAGTGACAAATGGTGCTGTTAAGTCCTCTAACTTGAGGACTGGTTATTATGTCGGTAATAGGTTGTGTGACTGCCTAGCCATCTAAAAGAGTGAGATTCCTTCTTGTCTTTGCAATCTCTAGCCAATTGCCTATGATGCACATCACATTCTGGTTGAATGCTTATTCAGTAAGAAAACTGTTTTCTTAGGGTGCCTGGGTGGCTCAGTTGGTTAAGCATCTGACTTCTCCTCAGGTCATGGTCTTGCAGTCCATGAGTTCCAGCCCCGCATCGGGCTCTGTGCTGACAGTTCAGAGCCTGGAGCCTGCTTCAGATTCTGTGTCTCCCTCTCTCTCTACCCCCTCCACCACTCGCATTCTGTCTGTCTCTCTCTCTCAAAAATAAACATTAAAAAACCTTTTTTAAAAAAAGAAAACTGTTTTATTTCTGTACTACCTTTGTGGAGAGGTTTTCCGGGTTGGCAGGAGATTTGATTTTAATTATATTTCCCCAACAGCTCCCATTGGTTTGGTTCTGTGAACTTCTGGTTGTACCCATGATGAGTACAATCACATTGGTAAGGGGTAATCAACCGGAATGCATGCTAGAAGGTTTCTAGAGGACACTTAATTAGGAACGAGGAACATGAGTTCAGTATGACCCATGGCATTCTCCTCTCACAAGATCATGGAAACCTGTGACTGCCTTCAACTTACTGAGAGAAGGATTTCTTGGTGTGGTGAAGCGTGACCCCTGCATCCCTTTCCCACACGGCTCGTAAAAGCAGCAGCTGAGGAAAAACAAAATAATTTTAGAAAGGAAAAAAAAGGAGTCTTTCATTTTTACCTCATTGTCTTGATTTCCACTCCTCTGACACATTCACCCCCAAGGAAATTTGGCTATGTAGCTACAGAGCATAAGTATTTAAAACTTTTCCATGAAGAAATGGCATTGTTCTGCCTCAGATTTCAAGCTAGGACCTCATAATGAATCCTTCTCCCTCCCCTGACCCCCCTCCCCCCACCCCTGCCACAATTTGGAGCCTGGAAACATCCATGTGGATATTTCTGCAACCTACTTCAAGCATGAAATCACAAATCTAAACAAATTAATTCTCATAAAAGCATTTCCCATTCTTCAAATAAAAGGAGGCATAATGATTATAAATTATCTCCAGATTATGAACATTGACACTATGTCATTTTGCCATTTTTACCTACCTTTTTGAATTCCACAAACTTCATTAAATGTTAACCTAACCAGGAGGGAAAATATAAAGAATATAAAGAAATGTACATAAAGATTTTCAGGGTTACAAAAATTCTTCCGTGAGAGAATCACTACCAAGATGGAGCTACAGCACCTTGCCCACCCCCCCTCCACTTTGCTCAAATCGGTATTGTCTAAATGCAGTCAAGTGCGCTGGCTTGGAGTCTGGCCATAAAGTCAGTCAGAACTGACTAGTACACCACCTCTGTGCCTCACCAACTCCGTAACCTGGGGCAGATTTTTTAGCCCAATGAAGTTCCAGCTGCCTCATCTACAGAATGGGAATGATAATAGGGGGTACCTCACAAAGTTCTTGTGAGAATTCAGTGTGGTAATTGCGTCCATGTAGTCAACTCGCATCTCTTGAGCACCCACTATGTGCAAAACACTGAACTATGTACAAGAGCTACAGGACGAAGGAGACACGTGGTCCCTGGCCTCTAAAAAAAAAAAATGTAGTCTAGCTTTCGATGTGGGACAACAATGAAGTCATGCTAAAATGCATACGAAACACAGAGTTCTGGGGGCCCAGACTTTTCTTGCAGATCCCTTCTGCCACCCTTAGGATTTTCCAGACCCAGCCTTGCTCTGGAGTAAAGAGGGTGTCACTGCTGGTGAGAGAGTGGCTGGGGGGTGGGGGGAAGGAATGGGACTGAGGTCAAAAGACAGCAAGATAGCTCTTCTGAATTCTGAAACTCTGGACACTTAGCCTCCATCTGCCTTCTTACCACATCTACTAACATCTCTATTTCAGTGCTTCTCTTCTGCCCCTTCCTGGCCCAGAGCACGTTCACTATGAGTACTGGAAGCCTACAATTAGTTTCTCCTCCATGCACTTTATTTTTTTATTACCTGAGTATAGCTGACACACAATGCTACATTTTTTCAGGCGTACAACATAGTTATTGGACAAGTTTATGCATTATGCTTTGTTCACCACATTTAAATGCACCCTCCTCTTATAAAGGCTAGTAGGTTGAACGCATAGGAATGATTTCAGAAGACTGGAAATTGAATCCCACACTCAATTCCACTTCTCTTTGAAATTCTACGTTTACAGGTTCATCCTTTGGACTTAGTTTTTAAAAGAAAATTTACCAGAAGAAGGGCAGCAAGGATAGTTAGTTATCTGCACTTTAATGGGAATGAATTCTCAAGATCTTTGCAGGAGAGGTTTTGCTAAGAAAGCAAAGCTTAAAGTTGAGAACAGTTGAAAAACATAAGAAGTGCTCCCAGAAAGGAAAAAGCTGGAACTTCACAACTTTGCTTGAGGCCATGTGAATGTGGGCCACATGCCTCTCATTGTTCCCACAGCAAGGACCTACTGTGTGCAGAAAGAAGACCCCCGAGGGAAGGTCTGGGTGTGTGGGACTGCCACCTTCTCACCTTTTCTTACTTAGAAAAGATGGCCCTGAGCCCAGGAGTGGAGAGCTGACTGGTTAGCCTGGGAACACCCCTCTGGAATGGGGAGTGAGCAGAGGATTAACAATCTGGATTCTCCTTCCTCCCACCCTCCCATGCTCTCCATCAGAGGTTGGTCTCCCAGGGTGTAGAGCAGAGTAGACAACGGTGGGGGATGGAAAATGGAAAATAAGTAGTCCAAGCGCTTTTACTTCTGTCAGTAGAGTGTGCTAAAGTAAAAGAGACAAGTAGCCAGAAGGTAGCGTCATTCTTTAATTGGAAAAGCCACTTTTTCCTCAGTTGTATCCTGCACTTTGAGCAGGGCTTCTCCAAGTGCAGCCAACACCATGACCCAGGCGGAAGAACTGAAGCTCACAGAATTCCATGGGCCTGATCTTAGCTGGGGAGGGAGTTGATTCTTTTAAACCAGCATTCCAAACTCTTCAAGTAAGACATTCACAAAGATCCACCCTTCTACCACTTAGGGATAAGATTAAGTTCTCCAGGGATCAGATGATCCCTAGGAATCAAGAGCTCTGGGCTGTGGGGGTGAGAAGACCGCTGGTTGTTTTTGTTCTGACACAGCCGTGGGTCACAAGGTTCTTACACAAGCTTTGAGGTGGCCTGTCATACCACGAGCCCTTCCTTCCCCTCAGCCAGTGGTGATGACTCAGATTTCAGAAAGGAGTTCAACCAGTAGATTCATCTTGGGGCACTTCTCAGCCATTTTCTAGATTAACATTAAGAGCTAGTTCCAGACCTGATTGAAAAGCCTGGACACTCACTCCCCAGGCTCTGCTTGAAACACTCCAGTGAATTCAGCCTAGAATATGATTAATATACTACCTGAAGGGGGTCATTAGCAGGGACAAAGAAAGAAAGCTGTGGAGACTTGTGGTTTAAGGTTTTGAAATACAACATACATGTAACTCTACTATCTGCCCAAACCTCATCAGCAGGAGGGCAAAGGGATTAAAAAAAAAGAAAAAAAAAAAAAGGGCCAAACCCCACAAGGATGAAGAAAACGGAAGAGAGGGTAGCAGGCTTGAGATAGCAATAGTATTATGGAAGATGGAAAGTGATCTCATAGACCAGACAAAGTGGAAACCTAAGTTGGCTGGGCTTTGGGGTGTGTGTGTGTAGCTCAAAGGACTTCCTCTGTGCTAAGCTCTAGTCTAAGTGTTGAAGGTATATTAAGTCATATAATCCTCCAACAATGCTAGAATTTGTGTCCTGATTTTGGAGATGAAGCACAGACCCGTTAGATAACTTGCCCAGGTCACACAGCAGAAGCTGCAGAGGTGTGGCCCAGAGACCACGCTCTATAGTCTCACAGTGATGAGCAAGTGATTAGCTGCACCAAACCCCAAGCGATCTCCAGACCTGAAATACCAGGGAGCTTCAAAATGGGGCTGAAAACGGAATTGCTGGGAAGCCCATATGAAGAGACAGACCCTCAGACTCCTTCACTATTTTACTCACGCCAGGCAACTGTCCCTGTGCTCCCTGGTAGGCTGCCGTTGGTTTATTTGCTGGAGGCATTACCCAGTTGAGGATGGTGTGAGACACCTATGAAAACAGGAGAATTCAGTGAAAGATTGTGAATTGACTGGTGAGACTGCGCAGATCCCTTCCCCATTTAATTCCCGTGTGCTGGCAGTGAGGTTTACACACCCCAGGCAGGGACTGGGGGCTCTGGAGTTCTAGACAGAACTAGAGAGAAGGAACATGACATTGACATTTGAAGGTCCTCTGATGAAACAGTGGGCTCACCAAATGATGGGCCCAGGGTTCGCACAAGCTTCTAGCAGCTCTTTGGTATCTTCTTCTTTTTTTTCCACCTCCATTTTTACTATGGAAAAAGGTGAACAAATTCCAAATATAATGAACACCCATATACCTACCTCTTAAGTTCTACAATAGTTAGCATCTTAACATATTTGCTTTATCTTTATTTATTTATTTTTTAATAAATGTTTATTCATGTTTGAGAGAGAGAGAGCATGAGCAGTGGATGGGGCAGAGACAGACAGGGAGAGAGAGAATCCCAAGCAGGCTCTGCAACGCCAGTGCAGAGCCCGATGCAGGGCTTGAACTCATGAACCATGAGATCATGACCTGAGCTGAAGTCAGACACTTAAGTGACTGAGCCACCCAAGCACCCCTTTGGTTTATCTGTATCTTTTTTTTTTTTTTTTTAACATTTATTTATTTTTGAGACAGAGAGAGACAGAGCATGAACGGGGGAGGGGCAGAGAGAGAGGAAGACACAGAATCGGAAGCAGGCTCCAGGCTCTGGGCCATCAGCCCAGAGCCTGACGCAGGGCTCGAACTCACAGACTGCAAGATCGTGACCTGAGCTGAAGTTGGACGCTCAACCGACTGAGCCACCCAGGCACCCCGGTTTATCTGTATCTTTAGGTAGAAGTGTGTACATAACGTTGTTTCTCTGAACCATTTGAAAATGAGCTGCAGACATTATGATATTTCACCCCTGCATATTTCAGTATAAGGACATCATCATACATAATTAAAATCCACACATAATCCATGGTCAGGCTTAAGAAAATTTAAAATAATTCCCTAATATATTCTAATATTCAATCCATATTCAAATTTCCCCCATTGTTCCTAGAATGTCATTGCATTTGGTTATTATGTCTCTTTATTCTCCTTCCTAGAACAGTCCTCTTCCTTTTATTTGCCCCACAGTGTTATCTTTTTTGAAGGGACCAGGCCACTTAACTGAAGGAGGGTCCTGATTGTTTCCTTGTGGTATCATTTAACTTGTCCCTGTATCTCTTGTAAATCCTGTCAACTGGAATTTATATCTAAAGGCATGAATACATTCAGATAAGGTGTTTTTGACAAGTCCTATAGGTGAAGCTTTCTACCTCATATTGCATCCCATCAGGAGATAACATCTGCATATCTTACTAGTGGTGAAGCTAAGTTTGGTGAAGGCAGGTACTGCTAGATCTGTCCACTGTAAAGCCACACTTTGCCCTTCACGAGGGCCATGGATAATGCCTGGCACAGTGTGGATGTCCTAGGCAAGGCATTACTCAAATGAAAACAGACAATAAAGGTTGACAGAACTTGTGACAAAGAGCCTCTAACATGAAAGAGAGAGACAAAACAAAAGTAACTCAGGAAAAAGAGATCATTGCAGGAAACAAAAGAAAACTTCCCACAAACAATAAAAATCCTTAGAAATAGTCAGGGCACCTGGGTGGCTCAGTTGGTTAAGTGACTGACTCTTGATTTCAGCTCAGTTCATGATCTTACAGTTCATGAGATTGAGCCCTGTGTAAGGCTCCACACTGACAGTGCGGAGCCTGTATGGGATTCTCTCTCTCCCTCTTCCTCTGTCCCTCCCCCAATCACACTCTCTCTTTCTCTCTCTCTTAAAAATAAGATGAACTTAAAAATATGTATGTCCTTGGAAATAAGAATAGATATCACACCCATGAGGCAAATTGCTATAAAAAATATTTAGATAACAAGAAAGAGTTCTTGGAATCTACATGGAAAAATCTAACACAAAGTTGGGAGATGAAGTAGAAATAAAAATCCCCTAAAAAATAGAATAAAATATAAGGGATATAGAACAGGAAATTAAAACATAAGAACACTAGAGAACTAGTCCAAAAGTTTGGCATCAGAATAATGGGTATGCCAGAAATACAAAAAAGTAAAGGGGGATGAATTATCAGAAATATAAAACATGAACATTTCCCAGAACATATGAATTTCTACCTTGAAAGGGTCTATAGAGGGCCTAATACAATACATTTTATAAAGATAAATACAAAAACTTAATACTGGGAAATTTCAGAACATCCTAAAAGAGAAAAACAGGTCACATACAATAGATCAAGAATCAGAACCGTGTTGGGGCGCCTGGGTGGCGCAGTCGGTTAAGCGTCCGACTTCAGCCAGGTCACGATCTCGCGGTCCGTGAGTTCGAGCCCCGCGTCGGGCTCTGGGCTGATGGCTCAGAGCCTGGAGCCTGTTTCCGATTCTGTGTCTCCCTCTCTCTCTGCCCCTCCCCCGTTCATGCACTGTCTCTCTCTGTCCCAAAAATAAATAAACGTTGAAAAAAAAAAATTTTTTTAAAAAAAGAATCAGAATCGTGTTAAACTTCTTTTTAAAAAAATTTTTTTTAATGCTTATTTTTTTAAATTTTTTTGTGTTTATTTCTGAGACAGAGAGAGAAAAAGAGAGCATGAGTGGGGGAAGGGCAGAGAGAGAGGGAGACAGAATTAGAAGCAGGCTCCAGGCTCTGAGCTGTCAGCACAGAGCCTGACACGGGGCTTGAACTCACATAAGATCATGACTTGAGCTGAAGTCAGTCGCTCAACTGACTGAGCCACCCAGGTGCCCAATGCTTATTTTTTTTGAGAGAGAGAGAGAGAGACATAGTGAGAGTGGGGGAGGGGTAGAGACAGAGGGAGACACAGAATCCGGAGCAGGCTCCAGGTTCCGAGCTGTCAGCACGGAGCCCGACTTGGGGATTGAACCCACAAACCATGAGATCATGACCTAAGCCGAAGTCAGATGCTTAACCAACTGAGCCACCCCAGTGCCCCAGAATAGCATTAAACTTCTTAATAACTATACTGAAATCTTAAAGGATAATGGAGCAAGGCCTTCAAAGTTCCGAGAGCAATTAAATTAATTAATTAATTAAAATGTGTATTTATTCATTTTGAGAGAGAGAGATAGGGAGAGGGGCAGAGAAAGGGGAGAGAGTCAGATGCTTAACTGACTAAGCCACTCAGGCGCCTAAGAGCAATTTTAGCAATGAAACTGGACTATACCCCCTAGAATAAAATAAATATCTGTGAATCCATGCTGATGTGAAGAATAAATGGATGACTAAATAAATGTAAGAGAAGCGACAGCTCTACCTTACAAAAATTCCATTAACAAATGTAAAAGGAGGAAAACAGAAAATTACCATTAAGAACATTACAGTAATAATTGTTGTAGGCAAGATTCACCAATTGAGGCTAAAATTAGTGGGTGAAAGTTTGAAGATAAACAGGATATCTGCATAGTTTTAAAGTATATTCACCAGAGGTTCCTCAAAAAATTAAAAATAGAACCACCATATGATCCAGTAATCACATCATCGAGTATTTACTCAAAGAATATGAAAACACTAATTTGAAAGGATATATGCACCCCTATGTTTATCACAGCATTGTTTACAATAGCCAAATTAATGGAAGCAGTCCAAGTGTTCATCAATAGATGAATGGATAAAGAAGAGGTGGTGGAATATCATTCAGAGAAATGAATGAAATCTTGCCATTTGCAACAACATGGAAGGAGCTAGAGAGTACAATGCTAAGTGAAATAAGTCAGAGAAAGACAAATACCATATAATTTCACTCATATGTGGAATTTAAGAAACAAAACAAATGAACAAAAGGTAAAAAAGAGAGATAAACCAAAAAAAACAGACCCTTAACTATAAAGAACAGACAGATGGTTACAAGGTGTGGGAGGGGGATGGATGAAAGAGGTGATGTGGATTAAGAAGTGCACTTGTGATGAGCACTGGGTGCTGTAACGAAATGCTGAATCACTATATTGTACACCTGAAACTAACGTAGCATTGTATGTTAACTATAATGAAATTAAAGTAATAATAATAAAAACTATGCCCACCACTATATTTATTAATTATGAAAAGAAAAATCTCCACTTACAGTGGAGAAAACTGGCCCAAACCATATAGCCAAGTGGTCAATATTAACATCGTCAGTAATAAGTTATACCACCTTCACACACCCCTGATCGGATGCACTAAGAAGGGCATTCTTGCAAAAAAATTTCTTGCCAAAATTTTGTCACCTCAGTCTAATTATGAGAAATCAGAAAAATATAAATTGTGGGATGTTCTACCAAATAACTGACCACTATTCTTCAAAACTGTTAAGATCATGAAAGACAAAGTAAAACTAAGGAACTGTTCCAGATTGGAAGAGACTAAGTAGACTCCACAACTAGATGTAACGTGGGATCCTAGAATGGACCCTAGAAAAATAAAATGACATTATTGGGAAAACTGATGAAATCCATAGTCTGTAACTCACTTAATACTAGTGTATCCAAATTAATGTCTTCGTTTTTATCATTGTACCATGGCTATGTTAGATGTTAGCATGGGGGGAAGCTCAGTAAAGGCATTACATAGAATGCTAATGTTTTTGCAACATTTCTGAAAGTCTAAAATTAAATTCAAAATAAAAAGTAAGAAAAGAGACATTCTGAGGGAAAATTATTGCCAACCTAGAATGTTATACCTAAGCAAACTATCAATCAATCATGCAGATGGAATAATGACATTTTCAGACAAGTAAGGTCTCATGAACCTTTTCTCAGGAGGCTATGAGTAGTTGTGCTCCCTCAAGAGGATAGACCAAAATGAAGACACAGGATACAGGTAGCATGGAATTCAACACTAGAGGGTAGCAAAGGAGTTTCCAGAACAACAGCTATGCAGAGGCGTCCATAGCAACCTGTATAGCTGGAAGCAAGAGAACGAATGGTTCCCAGCAGGCTGTCTCAAGCCATCAGACGAAACTAACAGTTGACCTTATGCTTGATTGTATCAGTGAAGTTTTCAGTATTGACAGTTTAGGTTGTCTTATTGATAAGTATGTGGAAAACCACGCAAACAAATATGCAAAGAAGGGCAATTATCAAAAGGTTGCACTGAAAAGAAATGTACCCATAGTATATTAAATGGCCCAGTTGTGAACAATTTTTTTTTCATATTCACAACAATGTGCATACCAACTATTCATTTAACCAAACTATCTATATTGGGAATACGGGGGAAGGGATATATGTGTGGGGGTGGAAATGGGGGACAGTGCAAGAGAGTTAAATTCTTATCTTCCAAGGTAAGAAAAAAATAGGTTGTGTCTAAAGTTGAAAAATCAAGAAACAGCAACAGAAACATGGGGGAAGAAAGCAGGGAAAACATCAGAACACACAGCTAAAACAGTTGTTGTCTTGGGTAAGGCAGATCCTCACCTGGCTGCTCCAGGGGCTCTCACTCCCTCAGTGCTTTCGTTGGTGCACATTTGTCAGAACATAAAGGTTCACCACCCTTAGCCATGGAAGAGTTACTTGGTCGCCATGTTGCCCTTCTGCTGCCTGCTCCCTCTACACTCCTCGGGAACACTCTGGGTGGCGTCCTGGTTCTCTGGCTCAGGGAGCCTGTGAGCATCTTGAAGAGCTTCCCAGGAGAGAACTGTTGTGAAAAACAATCACTAGACAGTGAAGATGTGAAGACACAGGAGAATCCTCTCTCCTCACCTGTTGCCCTAGGATGGCTCAGCTACTAGGCAGACAGGAATGTAGCAGAAAGCCAGGGCTGAATGGAATTAGGACTGGGAAGATGGGCCAACCGGGGCTGTTCCCCCCACCCACACACACATTTTTTTTTCCTTTCAGACTTACCTTCAAGAGTTTCCCAGGACTTCTGGGTTCCCTGGAGCATCTCTGCAACAAAATGCTGCTGTAGCAATGGTCAGAAGAAACCCTTTAGCCCTTTCCTATGTACCACAGGTGAGCATGGTGGTACTATTGGCCCCAGTTCTTCACTCCTTTCTCCACCCACTCCCTTACTATAGCCTCATCATGGATGGAGTGTCCTTTCGCGGGGACTTTGAGCTTGGCCATGTGACTTTCTTTGGCCAATGGCTGGTAGTAGACGTGATACAGCAGGGATGGAAGTGTTTTGCACACTGGGACTTCTCTCTTCTGCTTCTGCTGGCACCATCAGAAGAACAAGCTTTGGTTAGTCTGCTAAGGAGGACAGGATGAGAGACATGTAGAGCAAAGCCACCAACGTGGTCCAGAGACCTGATGTGAGAGGCAGAGCCACTCAGCCATTGCAGCCGGAGCAGAGTTGACCAGTTGAGCCCAATTCAGATCAGCCAAATCCCAGACAACACACAGAGCTCTGAAGACAAATGCTTATTGTTGCATTGAACTGAGGAGACTTTTGTGGGGTTTTTTTTTTTTACCCCCTTGGCGCTAGCTGACTAACACAGGCACTGGACTGTTTTATATCAAGATTTCACAAGCTTATAAAATAATACTCAGGGATGGTATTCCAAGTATGAGTCAGGAAAACAGCTTAAATCATTTATGAGCTAAGGAAAGGAGTTATAGCTTCAGAAAGGTGTGGCAGATGGTAAAGATATCCTACCTTACTTAAGCGTATGCTTTACCCTTTAAACCCAAGAGAGTCCAACATAAATGCAGTCATGTCAAGGGAATATGCCCCCCTGGATGTGGAGGGGGAGAGCACAGTGACATTGGCTACTTCTCAGTTTTAAGTTGTGTGAAATTGCACTTTAAAATTCTGACATTCCTTGGTCTTCCAATTTCACATGTTCTTGGGGTGTCCCTGGCCATAAAACTCTTTCCCATCCTGGCGATGTTTCGTTGATCCAACGTGAACGCAAGGATTAGATGGTGTGCTGAGAGCAGGTTTTAGAAAGAGGCGAAGAGCAGGCAATGGAATTCAGAGGCCAGAGATCCTGGGATGGACTCAAAGCAGAGGCTCCAGTATGATGATCACAAAGCAGAGAGGAAGAAACCATCATGAAGCAGAGGGGGAAATGCACCTTGGTTGGACAGGACCCGCTGGGACCTAATCACACCCAGGCCAATAACAAGCATCCCCATCCAGGCAGCAGTGTTGGCTCTTCTTGGACCAGGGCTGACAGGTGGGAGAGACTGGGTGGTGAGAATCCTGTGTGGGACTATGGACAGGAAGAAAACCAGAGAGGAAGGACAGGTATATTTGAGGGCTGTGGTCTACAACTGGTTTGGATTTAAGAAAAAACAAAAATGGAGTAAGACATTTTCAGACTGCCAGCCAGGATAGCCAGGGCTAAAGTCTTCCAAATCAGGAATGAAGCTGTATGAGACCTGTTCACCTAATAAAAGGTTCCTGCCAGGCCCAGGGCATTCCAAGCAGAAGTCAGGGAGCACAGGATAAGGAACCAGAAGGGAAGAAAGCAGGAAAAACAAGCAGATCACTCTCCAATGGGATCCCAGCTCGAAGGTGAACTGCACCCTCTGGGTGTCGATCTGAGTGGACAGTGAAGATGGGAAGACACAGGAGAATCCTCTCTCCTCTCCTGTTGCCCTAGGATGGCTATTAGGCAAACAGGAACGTGGCAGAGTGCCAGGGCTGAGTGGGATTAGGACTGGGGAGATGGGCCAACCGGGGCTGGCTCATGATGGGATGAGCTCAGGTCCACTTTGGGGAGGGATTGGTATCCTAGGAGATGCCATCTGGGGTGGAATGCGGCCATGAGTCAAGGCAGCTGACAGCTCTCAGGAGGTAGCTATGCTTCCCAAAGTGGGTTCTGTGGAGCTCTAATCTGAAGGACAGGAAGTGCTGTTGACTTGAAAAGAGGCCTCCATGGTCCAACAAACTTGGGAAATCCTGGGTTCGATGAAATTAAACAGGTTATTCCACTAGAGGACATCTCAGAGCTCTTACTATGATGATGGGAATCACCAATCTTAGAGACTGATCACAACCATGGAACTCTTTCTACACAGAATATGACACTGAACTAGTGAGTTATGGACAACAACCACTTTCAGCATGGGGGCCGGGAAGGAACCGGGGGCCAGTACTCACAGGGAAAGGACCTCGTTCCTTATATGTCGGCACCAACACCACCACTGACCGCCAAGGTCCTCTTCACTGGCTAGGTCTACTTAGGCTTTCAGGGTCAACAGGCAAATGAGCTGAGGCTCGAGACAGATTCTGCCCACCCCCCAGGGAAATGGCTCACTAAACAAAGAAAAGCAGGGAGTGATCCAGTGAAAAGGTATGTAGGCACCCAGCCGGGAGGCTGGAACCCAGTGGGCCCACAGATCCATGGTGTGAAACACCAGGATCACACTGACAGCAGCCCCTCCCCATCAGCTGGAGACCTCGAGGCTCACGGAGGCATGCCTGGGCTCCAGAGATGCTGGGGCAGCCGTGGAGAGGACAAGCCCAGGGGGTCCAGCTCAGCTGCTCCAGGTAAAATGCAGGAGAGCACGACTTGGATCGACTTGGATCGTAGCTCTTGCCCACTCCCTCACTGCAGAAAGCTCGGTCACTTCATTGTTCCCGTCTCTCCAGGTCTCTCATGGTGCTGATACCATTCTATCCAAGTGCTGGTGAAAACACCCTCTTCCCTGAAGCGCAGACAGAATGTTTCCTTGGAAAGGAAACAGATGCCAAGGACAAGGCATCACAAAAGCATTTGCAGCACCAAATAGTTGTACCAGGGAACTCAAATCCAGGTTCGGAGGGTCCGATTGACAAAGCATCTGGGCACACAGCCTTTTCCATTTTTACCTTTTTTTCTCTCTCTGATGTGCCTGCTTGGAAGCCCCAGGTTTGAGCACTTGGTGAGTTTAATAGTTGGTTCGGAGATTGTCTCTCGTGTGAGGGCAGCGGCAGTGTCATATATTTAGGGCCTGGCCCTGGACACATACAAAGCCAAATAAATGTGTGCGAATTTTTTTTTTTTTTTTTTTTTGAGAGAGAGGGCGCAACTGAGTGAGGGGGGAGTGGGAGAGAGAGAGAGAGAGAGAGAGAGGGAGAGAGAGAGAAGCCAGGGCTCACCCAAAGCAGGGCTCAAGCTCACCTGAAGCAGGACTTGAACTCACGAACTGTGAGAACATGAGCCGAAGTCAGATGCTTGACCGACTGGGCCAGCCAGGCTCCCGACCGTGTGAGCTTTCATTTGGATGAGAACAGTTTATTGCGTATTTGATTAGACATCCTCACAGCTGCATGTGCCAAGGACCACGATTCTCAGTTTGGGGATAAGGAGAGAAGTTAAACATCTTCCCCTGAATCCCGACACTGGTGAGCAGCACAAGTGGGTTCTAACTCAGCACGGCTGGTGGCAAAGCCAGGACAGCCCAGCTTCAGGTTCCACCGTGTGCACGTCCTGTGGCATCGGGTGATCGCTCACCTTTCTCCACCAGGTTCTTCCGTACGAGGAAGATAGATGATAGTTGCTGACCACAGAGTTCACGGGATCATCGTGAGGATCCAATAACACAGTGCACGGAGAAGTGCTTTGAAATGGCATGAGTATGCACTCGGGGCGTTAATAATATCCAGTCGCTTTCCTAGATACCAAACAACCCGGGCATTCCAAAGGTATCGCGGTCTCCAGCTCGCGCTTCCTGACTGGCTAGGAAAAGGAAAAAGGCAAAGACATGCAAGAAAACATACATGGTTTCTGAAGTGAAGGCCCCTGTACCAGGAGCCTGAAAGCCCACAGGAAGTTAAGGAAGAGACCCCACAAAAGCCCACAGGACGTTAAGGAAGAGACCCCACAAGTGGGAGGCTTTGAACTTAAACCTTGGAAGAGCTGAATCCCCGAGGCCTCACCTTTGCTTCCTACCCCCACCCAAACCTGCTAAAGGCCCCAGACACTAAAAATACCCTGGCCACCTGCTGCCCAGGGAGGCAGTAAATCACAGGTCCTCTAGCACCAGAATCCAGGCTAGGCCCAGCCTAACACGACCAATGGCAGCTGACAAGGCCCCACAGGTAAGTGCACTTCTTCCCACGCAGGCTGTTATCATTAGCTTGTCCACTGCTCAGTTGGGAGGACGGTGCCCCGAGGAAGTCGGGATGATGTTGAAGGGTTCTTGGGCCAGACGTGCTAACTGGATGTGCGGTGATCAGGGAGAAGTGTGTCATGGGGAGGGGCTCCCAGGGAAAGGGGAGCAGCTCCTGTGGTGAGTGGCAGCTGCTATATGACATAAAATAAACTCATCTCCCCCAAATCCACAGATCACGGCCTCAACTGCTGTCCTATTACTCTGGGGCCACCAGATGTCACTGTTACAGGGAGCATGAATATTTGTGGTCCGGTCCTGGGACAGGCACTGAATTTACGAAGACAGTTTAAATCATGGGCGCTCATGGGGACACCAGTGACACCCATGTCTTGCTTCCAGTTCTTAAGTTCTCACTAATGAGATCATGTCCGCAGGTACCACTATCAGTCCAATCCCCAAAATGTAATAAAAAAAATGCCAAAAATTTGTTCGCCTTTTACTGTCAGTACAGTACCATGAATCAGAAATGAGAAGCCAAACAAAATGTTTAATTTACTTTTTACTGAAACGCATCATCAACAAACACATTTGCAGGGAACAAGTACTGTGCTATTCTGTGGTGTTGCTCAAATTTGGTAAAGTGGGGACCCCCGAGTGTCCTCTACTTTGTCACCCCTCTCCCTAAAAAACAGACTGCATTATATAAGTTAATTGCTGTCACCTGACCTCTTGGTCCAATGAGTGAGAAGTACTAACAGGACAATACAAAACACAAAGCCAAACAATGAAATTGAGAGACGACTCAAGTTTAATGAATAGACTCAGATGATCAGAAAGGCATTTTAGGCCAAATTTTTTAGATCATAAAAAAATAAGCAAAGTTGAATAACTTCATAACTTATAAGCTCTGGGAATATGTCTAACACTGCTGGAATAGAAAGAACACTGGGTCCTACCTCACTTAAAAGCTATGTGGCCTTGGGCAGTTATCTAAGCCCTCTTGAGCCTCCTTGGGTGGACCTCTCTGAGGCTCCCTTAAGCAGTACAAGAATCTAGGATTCTAAGTGTGGCCTCGAGGCCCCTGTGCAGTTGTGAAGGTGGATGTCAAAAATAACAATACAAGGCCACCCAGGGCCATTTAAGGGACACAGACAAGGGCTGCAAGAATTCAGTCTTTGCCTCTGACTCTAAAGGGACTGAGGAAGGCTTCTGGAAGGGAAGGGATTAAACACATAGGACGTAATACTGCAGCAGGCTCAGCACAGTTGATCCCTCCCTTGAAGAGCTGGGATGTGGCCAATCAAATATTTTAAGATGTCAACTTGATCTGTGTCAACATAAGCATCAACGGAAACTAGTTTCCAAAAATAAATGATAACTGCTACCTATCAACCTCTGTAAGTGCATGGATTTCTCAAGAATGGGGCCATGTTCTGTAATACTATCCACAGCTGGTTCTGTAGGACCGCTGCTTCTTGATGATCAGCTGAGGGCAAGGGAGAGAGAGGAAGGAAGGGGTGTGAACGCCCTACTTCAAAGGTTGAAGTCTCCCCAAAATGTTAATACATGCACAGACAAGAGCTTGAGAAACAGAAACTAAATTTGTAATAGTGGTTCTTCCTGATGATACTGGGCATGTTTGTTTTCTTTTTGCTTATCTGAATTTTCCATTTCTCAGCAATGAAAATGTATCAGTTGTGTAATACATTTTTTATGCAAATACATTTGGGAAGGGTAATACATCACACTAGGATCAATTATTGATACCTTAAGATTAATTAATGGATGCGATTTGTTTCCTACAATGAAGTGGTGATGGGAAATGGATTTTGTTAGGTCTGGGGTCTGTGTCAAGCAATGGAAAGGGGAAAGGGAAGGTGTAGAGATTCTAAAAGGGCAGTAGGTGGAGAAGCCTCACAGTTAGCTCACATTATGCTTAGGCCTGCCAGGCCCTCCCTGTTACCTCACAGGTATTTAACTAAAATTAAAGATAGCAACAGTTTACCTTGTTCATGCAAGCCTTGCCCAATTATTCTCTTTATATATGATTTATCCTTAGATTCAAACTCTAGCTTCCATGACAAACAAGAATAGGTTCGTGGATTTTAATAATTAAAAAGAAAAATTTTTTTAATGTTTATTTATGTTTGAAAGACAGAGAGAGACAGAGAGTGAGCAGGGGAGGGGCAGGGAGAGAGGGAAACACAGAATCCCAAGCAGGCTCCAGGCTCCGAGCCGTCAGCACAGAGCCCAATGTGGGGCTCGAACTCACGGACCACGAGATCATGACCTGAGCGAAGTCGGATGCTAAACCGACTGAGGCACACAGGCGCCCCCAATAATAATTTTAAAATAAACAAAGGATTCTTCCCCAAACTTTTTGCATTTTGTCTTCAATCAAACCTGTCTCTGACAAAGTATTATTTTACAATTTCATACTCTGCAATATGTGGACCTTTCCCGGAGCCCTGGTGCTAGGACTCCAGGAGTTGTAGAGTTGACATAATTAAATGCAAGGAAACGATCACTTACACCGTGAATTTAGATTGGTTATGCTGATCATCTGCCTCAACGTTACCTGGAAAGGAAGAATCTGCAAAGGAAATTTACACTGTAAATAATACTGGGGACGGGACAGCCTGTTTGCAGGAATCTGGTTACCTAAAATATAAGCAATTAATAACCTACTGCAAATCATTTTATGTATTCCTCCAAGCCTGTCTTGTGTGCTTGGCTCCCAGGAAACAAATGTGAAGGGATGGAAGGAGGGGTGGAGGGGAGTATGCAAGTAAGTGATCCCTAAGGACCCAAGCAAAATTTAGACATTTGTTTGTTTATTTAGGGAGGGGAGGGGGAGCGAGAAAATCCAAAGAAGACTCCATGCTCAGCATGGAGCCCGGCACAGGGCTCGATCCAACGACCCTGGGATCATGACCTGAGCCGAAATCAAGAGTGGGTTGCTCAACCAACGGAGCCACCCAGGCGCCTCCAAAATTTAGACTTTTAAAGTAAATTTGAACTATCACCTCCAAGTAGTTGGAGATACTGAGGCTTGAAGGAACAACATTGAAGATAGTGACTTCTTTAATTGAATCTGAGATACCATTAATTATAAGATGCCTCATACTTTGATAGAAAAAAAAAAACCCACCTCCAACGAACTGAGGCACGGCAAACGTAAAATGCATTCTAATTTTTAAAATATTAAAATATGGAGGAAAAAATCTATCTTAGCACCAGTGAAACACAGTATTGCCTTGGCACCTTGCCCCCACCTCTCTCTGATGGGGAGAAGGGCTTCTAACAGGATATGTTAGACTTTCACACTGGGACACCATTTCTCGCCAACTCACTTAACTGTTAAAACATTGAGATCTGTCCTTCTTTGGCAGCAGCGTGTATCTGTACTCCAAGTTCCTGTCAAAGTCTGTAATCCCCATTTCTCTCCCATTCAGCACTCAGCAAAAACTGTTGAGAGACATCATGTTTTCAGGACTGCCTGCAGGGTTGCGGCCCATCCATTTTTCCCTACTCTGTTCACCCTTGGATTGAGCCAGATCAGCAGAGAGCAAAGTTCCGGAAACAACTAGGTAATCCCTCATGGAAAGGCTTTTACAGACTCTCCCTCTGGCATCCTGCCTTCTGCCCACATCGGGGACACTGTTAGAAACAGCCTGTTACACTGAATCTGTTGTCAAGGACACAGTGTCCTCTTCATGAGGGTCCACTGAAGACATTTTCCAGGTCTTCATACCAGGGATTTTTAAAAATAAACTTTTAAGGAGTGCCTGGGTGGTTCAGTCGGTTGAGTGTCTGACTCTCGATTTCAGCTCAGGTCATGATCCCAAGAACGTGGGATTAAGCCCCACACTGGGCTTTGCACCAAGCGTGGAGCCTGCTTCAGATTCTCTCTCTCTCCCTCTGTCTCTCTCCCCCACTCATAGTCTCCGTCTCTCTCTAAAATAAAAAAAAAGTTTCTAAATATAGACTTTTAAAATCGAAGCAGAACATATAGAGAGAGAAGTGTACCATTTGTAAGTGTACAGCTGAATGATCAGATTATAACCACCATGCAAATGAAAAATAAATAGACTAACAACATCTCAGAAATCCTCTCATGACTTCTCCCTATCAGTACATCCAACTGTCTTCCCCAAGGGCAACCTTTATCCTGTTTTCTTTTTCCTTTTTCTTTTTTGTTTTAAGTTTACTTAGTAGAGGGACACAGAGAATACCAGGCAGGTTCCTTGTGGTGTCAGCACAGAACTGTGAGATTGTGACCTGAGCAGAAATCAAGAGTCTGATGCTTAACTGACTGAGCCTATCCTGTTTTCTAACACCACAGTTTTACCTGGTTTGGGACCTTATATAAACAAAATCATACAATACATATTCTTTTAGTCTGGCTTCTTTTGTTCATCATTGTAAAATTCATCTGCATTGTTGTAACACTAGTTGTTAATTTGCATTGGTTTCTAGTCCGCCGTGTGTCTGTATTACAATATATTCATTTAAGGTGTTTCCAGTTTGGGGTTATTAAATGAATAATGCTGCCATTCTGGTGCATATAGTAAGCACTTCTGGGAGGTGTATACCTAGAGTCAGATTACCTGGTTCTAAGCGCGTACACGTCCAGTTTTAATAGTTATTTCTAAACAGTTTTCCACTTTACGTTCCCACCGGCGCTGCATGAGAGTTCTTGTTCCACCTCGTCACCAACACTCCTCATTGTCAGTCTTTTTACTTTTAGCATTGTGTTTATTTATTTTTGAGAGAGAGACAAGAGCATGAGTGGGGGAAGGGCAGAGAGAGAGAGAGAGAGAGAGAGACACAGAATCTGAAGCAGGATCCAGGCTCTGAGCTCTCAGAACAGAGCCTGATGCACAGAGCCCGACACAGGGCTTGAACCCACAAACTGTGAGATCATGACCTGAGCTGAAGTCGAACGCTTAACCAACTGAGCCACCTAGGTGCCCCACTTTTACCATTTTGATAGGTGTGGAGGAACACCTTATTGTGGTTTCCTAAATTCTCATCTGTATATTCTCTTTCATGAAGTAGTTATTCAAATATTTTGTTAAGGGGTGCCTGGGTGGCTCAGTCGGTTAAGTGTCTGACTTTGGCTCAGGTCATGATCTCATGGCTCGTGGGTTCGAGCCCTGCGTCCGACTCTGTGCTTACAGCTCAGAGCCTGGAGCCTGCTTGGGATTCTGTCTCCTTCTCTCTCTGCCCACCCCCGCTTGAGCTCCGTCTCTCTCTCTCAAAAATGAATAAATATTTAAAAAATTAAAAACAAAAAACCACAAAAAACATAAATATTTTGTTAACTTTCGATTTGACTTTCTAATCGACTTACAGGAGTTCTTTATTCAGGATGGGTCCTTTGTCAGTAATATGTACTGCAAATACCTTCTACCTTCTGGGTTCCTTTTCTACTCTCTTAGTGGTGACTTGATGAACAGAGTACTTTTAGTGCAGTCAAACTTATTGCAGCTTTTTGTATCCTTTTGTGTCACCTGTCTGTGTGAAACTTGGTCCATTTCTAATCTACTCACAGGGTTCTGCTACTATCATATCTGTTGGCTTCACAAATTTGATAAAGGACAAATGTAAAATAGAAGCATTCATTTCATGTCTGGTCTCACTTTGGTAACCGAAAGATAAGTGAGATGATTAAAAGCTGAGGCAAGTGATGAGTCACTAAATTCCATTTCTGAAATTATTATTACACTATATGTTAACTAACTTGGATTTATTTACATTTTTAAAAAAGCTGAGGCAACAATATGTTCTTGGAATAAAAAATTAATATAATATGCTCTATAGCATTTTATGATCATTGGCTTTAATAATGTGGAACAATTAATAGAGCCATAAAAGTGTATAATTAAAGATGTTATTATTACAAGTTAAAATTTACTCTCTGTTCCCCATATTGTCATTTAATTGAAAAACAAAAACAAAAACAAAAACAAAGACTTGCCACCTTGCAATCAATTTGAAATAAGCTGTTGAGGAACAACACTATAAAAGGAAAGTATACACTGGAATGCATTACATTTTGGCCAAACAAGAAGGTTTGATCCATTCTGGCTTATAAAGCAAGAAACCAGTGTTTGTGATTTTGAAAAGTCACTGAAACTTTTTCCCTGAATTGGTTCCTTTGTAATACATTTTCTTGAGTTCTACCCATGACTGACACAGTAACAGTCCTGGGATCAGAACCCACACACTATTGAAAAATACCAGATAGACCCCAAAGTAGAGCCAACTGTTGGTGTTGAGGTTGGGGCTTCCCATAAGCCAGTCCGGGAAGAAGGTCATCCACCCGCCATATAATTCACACACGCACAGGGTAATCTGTAGGAAATGCCTGTTAGAGAGAAAGAAACAAGGGATGAAGCTGCCAGCTCAGCCCAGCCTGTCACCCTGAATCCTGACCTCTTTTCTTAAATGGCAGCATTTACACCGTCTTCCACAGCAGAAGACCTCTCTGAAGTTGGACCTCAGGTTTCCCACAGTGCTCCTTCAATGGGGCAAGTCAATCTAATTCATGGGAGATCCATGCTTTCTCTGGAGAAGCAATACTGCCCTTCCTGGAAGATTATCCTCAGAGTTAAATAAAGTCTCTCAGGTATCCTGTTCCACTCTTAGGAAGATTTATGGAGGTCACATCTCACCCAGCAAAGAGAGACCTAGATGCGAATCTTGCTACAAGCCACAATTTTACTGGCTGTAAAAGGGGACAGTAATAACAGTTCCTTCCTCAAAGAATATGGTGGAGAGTAAACGAGATACGTGGATATGTAAGTACTCAACAATGCAGATATTATAGATGGTTCAAGTACTAAACAATTGGGTGCATGTAGTAAATCTACAACCAAGATCATAGAGACAAAGATATATCAAGACACCAGGAAGAAATTTAATTTTTCCTGCCAACTATCTAAGTAAAATTGGGTGGGAGGAAAGTGGACTAAATGACCTTAGAGGTTTCGTTCAAACCTGAAATTTTGTGACGAAGCTTTAAAAAATACTTCTTTGATTCAAGACACTAAACAGTTGAATGCAATCGTGCCTATTTGACATTGTTTTGGGAATCATCCCCAGGATGGCATCCTATTTGCCCTACGTCACTTTGTCTGAAAGAAGGAAAGGAAGGGAAAGGGTAGGAGGGAGGGAAGAGAGTTCAAAGTCTCAGAGTCTGACTGACAGTGGTTAATCTTCCACCTTTCTTCTCCCTTTCCTCTCTCCTGCCTTCCTCACACCCTCCACAACCTGTTTCTGAAAAGATTTGTCCTGCATATCTAATTCCAAATTAAGAGAATTTACTTGGTGTAAAGTGAAATAGGAGTTTTCTTTTTTTTTTTTTAAAGGTTTTTTTATTTTTGAGAGAGACAGTGCGAGTGGGGGAGGGGCAGAGAAAGAGGGGAGGGACAGAAGATCTGAAGTGGATTCTGGATGCGGCCCAAGCTCATGAATGGCAAGATCATGACCTGAGCTGAAGTCGGATGCTCAACCGACTGAGCCAACCAGGCGCCCCTGGAATAGGAGTTTTCAAGATTTGGGGGGCGATTGGGAAAGGGTTGGAGGCATTACCCTTTACTTTCCAAAATATTGGTGAAAAATCATCCAATGCTCTTCACACTTCCTTCCTCGTAGAATGACTAGGTGGTCCCTACAATCCTATTTCCTATCATTTTTATTTTGAATCATCTGAAATTATCCTGGTGGCACCACGCTTCCTATCTAATATTGAACAATTTTCATTTCTAATCTAACAAATGAATGTGGTCCTAATCTACTCGAGACAGCTAATGTTTCTCCTCTCTTCAGCAGGCCAGGAGAAGAGCACTTACCGATAATATTTCTCTTTGACTATGGCATAAATGAGGACCAATGCCAGAGACCCATCCAAGACAACAGTCAGAATTTCCAAAGACACAATGGTTGGGTCAAAATAAAGCCATCTTGCATCAGCTTTGCCATATTCTTTCCCTAAAAGTGAAATACATTTTGTTACTCATCTGGCAACTATTTTTATGACAGTCAGTGAAAATGACCTTTTTTTCCCCTAACGAGGAGACAAAGAGAGAAACTGTCACTCCCTACGCTGCCCATAATGCCTTAGAGGAAGGCAAGAGGAGAACGGAGGCTGAAACGCATTTACCGCACAAGTACTAATAACAATATCTTGGTATATTTGTAAAAGGATTTCGTTCCCAAAGTGCTTGCATACATGTGCCCTTTTCACCCCTGCTATCATTACTATAAGCAACAGAATTCTGAATTAATTCAACACAGCCAGATTTTGCAAAGACCATCTCTAATAATTAGCTTGTTAACTGTGTTACAGTTCCTTACTTCAAAATTCCCATATAAAGTCTGTAGGTATAATCTAGATGTGGGAAAATTATTATTAAGGAAATGTTTATTAAAAAAACATGTGTTTATTAATAATTGAAGAGAAATTGAGCCCTGTACTGGCAGTGGGGAGGTTCGGGGGGAGGAGGGTGGAATGGTAATGACACAGAGAATGAATCCCCCACATGGACAAAGGGGATGTTTCAGTCCAGACAGGAGTCACCAACAACAGACACCACAAAGGCCTCAAATGTGTTCACCCTTTTGGGAGTGGGCATGCCCTAAAAGATCTTTCCAGACCCCATTATCAGGATTGTTTCTTCTAGAAAAAATGAGGTGAGAAAGTCTTTTTAGAGCAGGACTGAGAGCCATACACTGGGAGAGCCAACCCACCCTTCCTTCCTTCCTCTCTATTTCCCTCTCTCCCTCCTTCCCTCTCTCCCTCTTCCCTTTTTTTAATTTATCAAACTAATACATGCCAGTCCTAAGATCTCAAATGATCAGAGTAAAAAAAATCAAAGTCTCGGGGCACCTGGGTGGCTCAGCTGGTTAAGCGTCTGACATCAGCTCAGGTCATGATCCAATCCCACAGTTGGTGGGTTCGAGTCCTACATCAGGCTTTGTGCTGACAGCTCAGAACCTGGAGCCTGCTTTGGATTCTCTCTCTGCCCCTTCCCCAGCTCACACTCTGTCTCTCTCTCTCAAAAATAAACATTAAAAAAAACATTTTTAAATGAAAGTTTCACCTCTTCTCTCCTTTCAATATTATTCTCACATTATTTAGACAAGATATGAATCATCAAATATTAGCTACATAATCGGGATTGGTGAAGCAGCAGGACAAAGCTCTAGTCTCCATTAATGGCCCAAGGTAGGATCCCTCAGGGCTAGGGACAACAGGTTCTAATGAAAGGCTGTCTTGGCAGAAAGAAAGGCCAATAAACAGGATTAGTCATTTAATGAGATAACACACAGACACAAGCTGAGCAGAGACTCTGAAAGGCCAGACAGGGCCAGCAGGACAGGCAGAGCTTTCCTGCTAGTCCTTAGCCGACCGCCAGCCCAGGAATGAACTGAAAAACAACATACTAGTGAAAGGAAGCTTTTCCTGTAAATCTAAACACATACACAATACCTGAAGTGTTCCCTCTAGTGCACCCCAAGTCTAAGGAAGTGTCACTTAAGAAAAATGTCAGTGCTTTAGGAACTGAGAGATTAGTAGTTGTTTAGACACTCAAAAATAACACCATTCATTCATTCTTTAATTCAACAAATCTTCTGGAGCATATGGAAGGTTCTGTGCTGGGCCTGGGGAATGTAGCATCAGCTAGGGCCTAGGGCACAGGTGGCCCTCTGGGAGCTCCCGTTCCATGAGGTTGGACCCTGTCGTAAGTGATGGCAACTGAGCATGGGACATGGAGGAAGTGACACTTTAAGCCAGATGAGGGAGGTGAGGTGTTTTGATCACTTCTTCTTCCCCCTGTTGGTGAGGGAAGGAGTCCCACCCTCGGGTTATAGGGACGGCCACACAAGACAGGTGGCACTGGATAGATGAGGTTGATGGCAACTTACTAGTCACACACACTCACAGCCTGGGGAGAGATGACACTGCACCACACAGGGCCGCACGGGGTGGGGTGGGGGGTGCACTTAGAGACGGAGTGAACTAGGAGGGGCCACAGGAGCCAGTTCTGCAGTGACAATGGGGTGGCCCCTGGTTCCTGAGGCAAGATGGGATTGGCTTCCTCCAATAATTTGGGGGGCTGGCAAGGAACTGAAGCCCACTTGCTCCTCAGGGACCCGTAGGCAACATGCCTGGTCCCTGTGACAAGGAGGGTCGCTTGGCTAGGGGACCTCACATGAGGAAGCAGAGTGGGGTTCCTCTTATGGTTAGGCCATGTGAGTCCCTCCAGATTTTATCAGATGTCAAGGCACACATAATATCAGATTTTAATCTCGGGCCTTACACCACAAGAGGTGACCCACGAACTGGGTGAAGGAGAGGGTGCTTCAGGGAGGAACACGCGCGCCACAAAGGCCCGGAACGGAGGGAACACGGTGTGTCTGAAATCACATTTAGTTCAGCAGAACTGAAGGAGACTCTGTGTGTGTGTGTGTGTGTGTGTGTGTGTGTGTGTGTGTGTATGCATGCCTGCACGCGTGTGGATGGGGCCCGGGGTCACTGCTGGAGAGGAAGGTGGTCCCAGCGCATCAAGCCTCTGGCATCTCCTCCTCTGCCACCTAACTCTGGTCATTTTTTCTGCTGGTTAAACACCTAGATAGCAACAGGGCAAACAGAGTGTTAGTAAGCCTGATGATGTGATTAGTGTCATTTATTCTGTGACTGACTGCCAGGCTCAGGCAGAAGTTTAGAGAGAAAGACACGCTGGGGCTGGAGTAGGATCCCAGTCCCTGAGCCACAGCTGGGCCCTTCACCCCAGAGTGATTAGGAGAGGGTGAGGGGTGACAAAGACTGTCTTCTTGACCAAGTTTGAGTCGGGGTCCTCTGAGCCCTCTCCTCAACAAGGCCCCCCATCCAGGGCTCTGTCCTTGGCTCGCTTAGTCCAGTTTTAGCCAAGAATCCTACCAGGTCACGACAGCAAAAATCCCCCTTTCTTGGTATCTGCTCGCTTCCCCCACCACCAGTTTTGTTGAGATGTAACTGACAAGCAGCACTGGGTAGGTATAAGGTGTGCAACACACTGACTTGGTTTACATCTGTTGTGAAATGACTGCAATGAATTTAGTGAACATCCATTACTTTACACAGATACAAAAAAAAAATAAGAAAAAGAGGTGCTTTCTTCCTGATGATGAGAGCTCTTTGGATCCACTCTCTTGAAAACTTATAGCAGTGGTAACTAGAGTCATTATGTGGTACATTACATCCTCAGTACTCCTCTATCTTGTAACTAGAGGTTTGCACTTCTTAATCACCTTTATCCAATTCCCTCAATCTCCACACCCCACAAATCTAATCTCTTTTTCTATGAGTTTCAGTTTTGTTTTGCCTTTTTTTTTTTTAATTAGGATTCCACACATAAGTGAGATTATATAGTATTTGTCTTTCTCTGTCTGGCTTGTTTCGCTTAGCACAATGCCCTCAAGGTACAACCATGTTGTCACAATGGCAGAATTTTTTTATTTTTTATGGCTAAATAGTATTTCACTGCATGCACATGTGCATACACACACACACACACACACACTTTATCCATTCATTCATCACTGGATACTTAGGTTGTTTCCATGCCTTTGCTACTGTGAATAATGCTACCGTGAACATGGGGGTGCAGATACTTGATCACTCTTGATAACTGATCAAATTCCTCATCTACACCCTGTATGTCATATCACCCTGGCCTGCCTGCAGCAAGAATCCTGTTGAGTCAGTCTATTAAGAACCCTCCAAACCTCAATGTTTCTTCTTAGTAATTTTCCATCCACTGACCCCACCTGCTTCTTGGCTATAAAGCTCCACCTTCCTGGGGCGCCTGGGTGGCTCAGTTGTTTGGGTGTCCAACTTCAGCTCAGGTCATGATCTCAGTTTGTGAGTTCGAACCCTGAGTCAGGCTCTGTGCTGACAGCTTGCTCAGAGCCTGGAGCCTGCTCCAGATTGTCTCCCTCTCTCTCTCCCCCTCCCCACTCACACTCTGTCTCTGTCTCTCCCAAAAATAAATAAACATTAAAAAAAAGGTCCACCTTCCTTGCTGTATTTGGAGTTGAGCCCGATCTTTCTCCCCTGCTACAAGCCCCCACTTTAGTAGTACCTCCTAAATAAATTCTTCTTTATCATCTTTAACCAGTGGCATGAATAATTCTCCTTTAACAGGGTCCACATAATGCTTATAAGCCAGCTCTACATCCTTGTGAATCTAAGGATAGTCTACTGATCAACATCTGGGAGGCCTTACCCTAGACGCTCTGAATCAGAATCTGTATTTTAACAAGAGCCCAAGGCAATCTGGTGCACTTTAAAGTCTGAGAAGTACTACTTAAATCTATTGGATTTTCCTTTTCTCAAGAATAAAGGACCCCACCATTAAATGGGCTTTCACTTTTTTTAAGGCAAAAAATGTAAACTGAAGATGACTGATAAAAATCATGTTAGATATTTGCATTTCATGGGACTAAGTCAAATCTGGGCTGTTCACTTGCTCTGATGCCAGGCCAGGCAGCCAGGGTGGAGGACAATGACTTAGGCTGGGGTCTTTCAGCCTTCGGGCCTCCCAGGCAATTCCCAAGCACAGTTTAATCTGGCCAACTCATCACGTTACACACACAAAGGTGCCCAAGCAGCATTTCACTCCTAAAGTGGGGATCAGGCTCCCTGAGCTACCATTGGCTAGGACCTGGCAGGCATCAAAGATGACACATGGTTTGCTTTGAGAAGCACTAACTATAGCTCTCTCAATTCTCCAGTTTCCTAACACAAGTGATGAACCGGAGTCCCAACACAGATCCTGGCTGGAGGATCTGATTTCAGAATAATGGAAGAAATAAGATAAATGACGCAGAATTTCAGAAGCAAAATCTGAAAGAAGTTACCTTGCACAAGGCAGTTCTGTAATAGTGGCAAAGGACTCTGTTGTTACAGGGCTCACTTGTCAAAATTGACACAGTACAGGAGAGGAAGTCGATACTAACTGATGGAACGTCAATTGATTTACAGTAAGCATGAAGAAGATAGGGAAAACCAGTTAATAGCTCTGCAGAGCAGCAGGAGTTTTGGAAATTATCTACAAGACTACAGATACATATATATAATAAACTGAGAGCTGATATTAAAAATATGGGAAACACCCAGTTTAAATACTGCAAACTCTTCAATCTGCACTAAGAATATTTTTTAGTATACAGCTTTATTGAGATATAATTCACGTGTCATACAAGGCACCCATTTAAAGTGTCCAATTCAATGGGTTTCGGTACACTCACAGATTTGAATCATCACAATGAAATTTTTCAAACATTTCATTAACCCCTCCCCCTGCAAAGAAACCCATACCCATTATCAGTCATTCATTCTTCACCCCCCTCCTCTGGCACCCCTTCTCCGCATGGTTCTAGGCAACCATCAACCTATAATCTGTGTCTTTAGATTCACCTATTCTGGACATTTCACATAAATGAAATCATACAATTTGTGCTACAGGTACTCATTTAATGGACAGCCACACTTGCAATTAATCTCCTCAAACGTTTCAAATGCAAACATTTTAAATTACTCACACAATGAAGCAATCAAGCCTTCGGAATCTGCGATGTTTCCTACGAAAGACAAGTAGACAAAAGGGCCTTCCTGGAGAGAAAATGAAAACATGCTCTAATTCAGCATCACAACCACAGGATGGCACCGGAGATACACGGCTTCACATGGCCACGTCCCCAGGAGCCCACCTCCTGGTCTGCTCCCTCTGAACGTCGTACCTGCAAGCACCTACACAAGCCGGTGGGGTGTGATCCTAGAGACTGATGCCCAGGCCTTGCAGACAGAGGGAAGGTTTATATAATAAATGCTGTTTTTCAATGATTGGCATTATAAATTTAGAGGTGTGTTCTTATGGGAAAAAATAAATTGAAAATTTTGCACAAGGAAAGAGCTTAAATGTTATATTAAACAGGCTAAATTCTGGATGATTCCAAAAATTTTGCACCTTTGAGAGGTACCTCACAGCAGTTCATTTTGTCTTGTCTCAAAAAAAAAAAAAAAAATCCAAGATCTCTCTTAACAAAAGTGGTATTCACCTATCTGTATCAGTCAGACCTGAAATAATTCTTTTTCCTGCACATAGGGCAAATTTAGGAAAATTAAAACACTTCCAGGCTACATTTTAAATTTTAGGTAATAAAATACCTGCAATCACACTTAGTATTTTTCTATCACTGAAATGTTTCTTTGCTTAAAATTTCAAAACTAATTAATTAGAATTCACTGGGGAATCTGACTGGCATGCTGCTCCTTTGAACAAATTAAAAAAAAATTTTTTTAAGTTTATTTATTTTTGAGAGAGAGAGCACAAGCAGAGGAGGAGCAGAGGGAGCAAGGCAGGAGATCTGAAGCAGGCCCCATGCTGTCAGCACAGAGACCGATGTGGGGCTCAAACTCACAAACCAGGAGATCATGACCTGGGCTGAAGTCAGACACTTAACCGACTGAGCCACCCAGAGGTCCCTCCTTTGAACAAATATGATCTCTGGTCAATACAACTTTTTTTTCCCATTTCTTTTTATCAACGCAACTGCTTATATGACATTAAAATCGTATCTCTCCCTATTCCCTGCTCACTTATAGTGCTGCTTCCCAGAGTTCACCATTTAGAGCCACTTCTGTATTTAGTTCTGGGGATTATTGTCCTAACTCACAATATACTTGACACTGCTATTTCTTTAGACATTCTCAATTAACTGCCAATCCTGAAAAACTATGATTTAATAGATGTCTACCCTCTGCTTCCCCACACTCTACAGGTTTTTGGACAGCATAGGGGTGGAAAACCTTCCTTCTGAGCTCTTAGACCCAGGAGCTGGCCTAAGAGTTAACTGACATGATGGACTAACAGGAGGAAAGCATGCAAATTTTATTTAATATTTTTACATGTACATGGAAGTCCTTAAAAGGAAAACAAAGACCCAAAGAAGCTATTAGGCCAAAAGGTTTACATACTTTTTTACACAAAGAACAATAAATTATGGAAATGTGACAAGACAAAGGGGCTTGGACTAGGGACAGTAAATTGTGGGAAAGTGACTAAGAAATATATGAGGGAAACTAATGGAAGATAAGGGTTATTTTAGTAGGTTTGTTTGTAGAGGCCCATTTCAGCATCGACTCCCAGTCTCTGGTGATAAGAACATTCTTCTCTTCCTGGTACAGGGAGGGCACCTTTCTCATGGGAAATTTAACGATCTGATTTTAGGTAGAAAGGAGGAGGCCAGAAAGCCTAAGGTAGAAAGCCTTCCCACATCTGCTGCTTTCCAATTGCCTTCCACTCAAAATAATCAAAATGCCAAAGTGGCATAGCTTAGAGTGGCATGTCCTAAACCTTTCAAATAGCTATATTATTCTCTTTAATTCTTCCATTAGTCACCCAAATTTGTAACTTAAGTAGTAAACTTAAAACCTCAACTTACTCATCAGTGTTGCACAGCATCTGAGAGGAGAATGCTAGCCCCCACCATGCTTTCTTCTTTTCTTCCCCATTTCCAGTGCCCCACTCTTGTCTACTTTGTACATTGCTGAGATTGATTACATTTCCATTCTTGTTCTGTAAACGTTATTTGTCTTCCTATTTTATTTATATGTAGATTCTAAAGGCTGAAAATCAACAGCATTTACAACACGGTGATTATGTAAACGTCATTCACTGCAAAGGGCTGCAACTTCTCTCTCTCCAGATTGAGTATTTTGACTTGTCATTTAAGAAGAATGTGGCAGCTGGAATATCCCTTATTACACTCACAAATTTCTCAAAATCATGCTGTATTTTAGTTTGCTACATATTTGGGCCCTGACTTTCTTATATTTCTGTTTACATTACAGTTTGTAATTGCCTTTCTTTTCTCTGACTGAGAGAAGAAATCTGATTTTCTCCCCATCTCATTAATATCTTCCATTTTCTTACCCATGCTAATCCCTGCCAAACAAGCTTTAAAGTTGGTTTGTTTTGTTACGTTACTTACTTGGTAAATGGGGTTTACCTCAGAGTATATGTAAACATTATATTCTTTAAAGGAGATTTTAAAAAATTACATAGGAGATAAACAGCAATATTTAAAAATAAGAAGTACTCCCCATCCACTTTGAAACACTTTATTTTCACCAATCAATTTTTTTTTTTTTTTTTTTTTTTTTTTTTTTTTTTTTTTTTTTTTTAGCAGAAACATAGCAGGAAATCCACACCACTTCCCTGGCTTGGCCTGGGGACTTTCTAGATAAAATACAGCCACTGGTCTGGCCAGTGGGAGCAATAAGTCTGGGCTGAATTTGACCCTCTATAGGGCTCAGTCCATCTATCTGTAAGATAAAGGACCTCCTAAAATTAGATTGTGGATCTCATCCTAAAACTAGACATGACTTCCAGTCACAATCTCTTTAACTGGAGCATTAGTAAAACACAGACTCTGGCATTAGGTCCAGGACCTTTCCTCAGAAGCAACTCTGTGAGTAAGAACAAAATGGGGATCTGGCAATCTATAACAAGCAGGGACCTATGAGTGTTTAACAAAATTTCTCCCTTTTATATCTACCTGTTTAAGTTCTATTACTTTTTCAAATGCCAGCTCAAATCCTTCCTCTCCAAGAAATCTTCCCAAACCTCTTAGCGACGAATTTCTCAATCTCCTGTGTTCCTAAGTTTGTGCTTCTATAGTCAACTGTCTGCTGGTTATGGATCTCCCGTCCTCATTGGATCAGACATCTTTAGGGTCTGGGATGTTGTCTTATCTTAGAATCTTTAAGAACCCAGGATGATATTTTGTGTCCAGTGTTTGCTAATCTTGAATTAATGACAAGTTCATATAACGAATTACTTAGAAAGATACCTTGAGGGGCTTTTAGAAGGCACTCTATATTTCTTACTATATTAATGTCTCAAATGTAATGGCAGTATGCAGCTGACTGTTTAACAACACAGGTTAGGGGCACCAATCCCTGTGCAGTCAAAAATCCATATATAATTTTTAACTCTCCAAAAACTTAACTACCAACAGCCTACTGATGACTGGAAGCCCTACTGATAACATAAACAATTGATTAACACATATTTTGCATGCCATATGTATTATACACTATATTTTGACAATAAAGTGAGCCAGAGAAAATTAATTATTAAGACAACCATAAGGAAAAAACACTTACAGTATTGTACCGTATTTATCAAAACAACCCACATGTAAGTGGACCTGTGCAGTACAACTCATGACTTCAAGGGTCAGCTGTAATATATGTAAAGTATAAAAAATATATTCATGGGGCACCTGGGTGGCTCAGTCGGTTGAGCGTCCGACTTCGGCTCAGGTCATGATCTCACAGTCTGTGGGTTCGAGCCCCGCATCAGGCTCTGTGCTGACCGCTTGCTCAGAGCCTGGAGCCTGCTTCAGATTCTGTGTGTCCGCTCTCTGCCCCTCCCCTGCTCACGCTTTGTCTCACTCTGTTTCTCAAAAATAAATAAATGTAAAAAAAAAAAAAATTTTTTTAAAAAATATATTCATGCCTCCACATGCTGATTGGATGCTGCCTCTTCCAGGCAGCAAGGCTTCCCTGATTCTCTTGGTGGGAAGTGGGTGCCTCTCCTCCATAGAAACCTGCTTGCTTATCTCTTCCTCAAAACCGTCAGTTCCTTTAGGGAAAAGTCTTTGTCTTTTATCTCTGCATCCCAAATGCCTGATAGATGTACATGCTGACAAATGTTTACTAAAAGAATAAGAAGAGGGGAGTAACAGTTAAACCACCACTACCACCCAAACAATCCATTTAGAAAATGGGCAAAAGAAATGAAGACACATTTCCCCAAAGAGGATATACAGACAGCAAACACATGAAAAGATGTTCCACATCATTAGCGGACAGGGAAATGCCAATTAAAACCACAACGTGGGGCGCCTGGGTGGCTTGGTCGGTTGGGCGTCCGACTCCGGCTCAGGTCATGATCTCACGGTCCGTGAGTTCGAGCCCCACATCGGGCTCTGTGCTGACAGGTCAGAGCCTGGAGCCTGTTTCGGGTTCTGTGTCTCCCTCTCTCTCTGCCCCTCCCCTGTTCATGCTCTGTCTCTGTCTCAAAAATAAACAAACGTTTAAAAAAAAAAAAAAACACAACGAGTTGGTACTATACACCTATCAGGATGGCAAAATAAAAAATAGTGACCACACCAAATACTGACAAGGATGTGGATCACATTTCTGGTGGGATGAAAATGATATCATTCTGGAAAACCAGAGTCTGAAAGTTTCTTCTAAAATGAAGTACGCAGTCACTATTGGACCCAACAACTTTCTTAAGCACTTATCCCAGAAAAACAAAAACTTATGTTCACACAAAAACAAGCACACAAATGTCCACAGCAGCTTTATCTGTAATAGCTTAACGCTGGATGTCCTTCAACAGGTGAATGTTACACAAACCTCAGTCCATTCATACTGGAGCACTCCCAAGCAGTAACAAGGAATCAACTATTGATACACTCAACAACGTGGATGGATCTCCAGGGGATTTGCTGAGCGAAGAAAGCCAACTCCAAAAGACTATATACTCTCTGATTCCATTCATTCATTCATTCATTCATTCATTCATTCATTCATTCATTAAAAATTTATTTATTTTGAGACAGAGACAGTGAGAGTGGGGGAAGGGCAGAGAGAGAGAGAGAGGGAGACAGAGAACCCCAAGCAAGCTCAGCACTGCCAGGGCAGAGCCTGATGCGGCCTCAGACTCACAAATTGTGAGATCATGACCTGAGCTGAAACCAAGAATCGGACGCTTAACCGACTGAGCCACCCAGGTGCCCCTCTCACTCCATTTATATGACGCTTTTTGGAATGATAAATTTTAAAAATGGAGGACATATTAGTGGTTGCCAGGGGTTAGTGGCTGGAGGAGGTGGGGGGAGTTGATAGTTGATACAAAAGGAAAACACTAGGTATCCTTGTGGTGTTGCAACTGCTTGATATCCTGTTGTGGTGGACACTTGAAACTAACCAGTTGATAAAATGATACAGAACTTAATACACACACATGTGCCAGTGGACCCAGGGAAATCTGAATGAGTGGACTGCACCAACGTCAATGACCGATATTATACATGTTATCGGGTTTTTTTTTTTTTTAACATTTTTTAAAGTGTATTTATTTTGAAAGAGAGGGAGTGGGGGGAGGGGGAGAGAGAGAATCCCAAGCAGGCTCTTCACTGTCAGTGCAGAGCTGGATGCAGGGCTCAATCTCACGAACCTCAAGATCATGACCTGAGCCGAAATCAAGAGGCAGATGCTTAACCGACTGAGCCACCCAGGTACCCCTACACTATAGTTCTGAAAAATGTTACCACTGGGGAAAGCTAAGCCAAGTGTACATGGGCTTTCTCTGTATTATTTCTTATAATCACATGTGAATCTACAATTACCTCCCCCCGCCAAAAAAAATTTAATTAAAAAAATCAGACAGGTAGAACAAGAGACATGGAAGAAAGAATAACATTACTAACCGAATAACATTTTTTAATCAATTGCCAGGACTTTTTAAAATTTATTTATTTATTTATTTATTTATTTATTTTTTTTTTTTTTTTTTTAAATTTAGACTAGCCTGGGCCCTGGCCTCAGAGAGCTTATCTAGCAGAGTAACACCAACTTCTAATTCAATATAGACTGGAAAAAGATGAGGGGGCCTATGGTTGGGACAATCAGGGAAGACTTCCAGGAGGAGGTAGTCCTAGAGCTGTGCCTTGGCAGGCAGGCTTAGAGGTGGAAGGAAGGATAGGGATGGCAGCCCAGGGGTACGAAGGGCAGGCCGTGGTGAGGCCTGGTGGGTCCAGACTCTGCCCTGCCCAGCACTGTAGCCAAACAGTGATGAGCCCCCGGCCCGCCCCTTGGGCTCCCTTGCCAGGGCTGAGGGCACTTATACGTGTGTTCTCAGAAGGCCTCAGGCTGGTTTTTACTCCTCCAGGCCTGAGCATGCACAGCTCCTCTGTCTTGAGTACCCAGGCCTGGCTTTCTTTCCCCTAAAAAGAGTGTAAATAAAACAAACAAAAAAATTTTTTTTACTGTAGTTAAATAGACATAAAATTTACCATTTTAACCATTTTAAGTATACAATTCAGTGGTGTTGAGTACATTCACATTCTTGTGCAACCATCACCATTTATCTCCCTCCATAACTGAGTCTTCCCAAACTGAAACTCTGTGTAACTCTGTAAAACTCTGAATAACTCCTCATTCTCCCCCTATCCCTGGCCCCTGGCAACCTTCACTCTACTTTTTCTCTAAGTACCTCATATAAGTGCAATCACCCAATTTTTATCTTTTTGTGACTGCCTTATTTCACTTGGCATAATGTCCACAAGATTCCCTGTGTTGTGACATGTACCAGAATTGCATGTCTTTTTAAGGCTGAATAATATTCCATTGTATGCATACACCACATTTTGTTGGTCTGCTCATCTGCTGATGGACATTTAGGCTGCTTCCACCTTTTGGCTACGGTGAATAATACTGCTATGTGCACGTATCTAAGTCCCTGGTTTCGATTTCTTTGGATATTTATGTAAAAGTGGGCTTACTGGATCACATGCTAATTCTATGACATTTCTTCTGGTGGTGCACCTTTACTATTTTAATTACTAAAAAACATTATTAAAGGGATACATAATGAAAGTTTAAAAAAAAGAACTAAATAAAAAGGTATAAAGTGAAAGGGACAACTCTTTCCCTCCTGACCCCCAATCTCATTCCCCTGAGACACCGTTGCTGAGTTTCATGGCAGTGTTCAGGAGCCTTTCCATGTGTAGGTTATCATAAAGCAATAAATGTTGAAAATATCTTCTTCCTGCTATTAATTTTTCAACTATAGTGAAAATTCCAACCATACAATTGAAAATTTCAACTATAGTGAAACTATAGTGATGAGGAAAATTCCACAATGTTTGTTTATTTAAATGTTCAAGTTCTGCGGATCAGGATTTCTGGTTTCAAAACATACAAAAGTTCCTATTAGATGCTCTAAAACATGATTGGAACCATATATCTAATTGTGCTGCTAACAACATCAACTTAAAAGCTAAGACGTATCATGGCAAATAAAAGTAACCACAGCCAGTGTCAATTTTCATCTAAGGTGTTACAGACATGTGATTATAACCACAGTATTTTGTAGGCTTTCAGACAACTACTACAAGTCAAAGCTCAGATAAAAACAAAAAAAGTTTGGGCTCTGCAAGTTACTGCTCTCTCTAATTCAACGACCACTTTAGAGAAAATACTCAATTTACTATTTCAACCTTTAAGAGAAAATTTAGTGGGGGAAAAAAGGGCTTCACAGAAATAAAAAAATTAAAAAAAAAAAGAGGGGCACCGGGTGGCTTAGTTAGTTGCGCCTCTGACTTTGACTTAGGTCATGATCTCACGGTTGGTTCGGGAGTTCGAGTCCTACATCGGGCTTGCTGCTGTCAACACAGAGCCCACTTCAGATCTTCTGTCCCCCTCTCTCTCTGCCCTTCCCCCACTAGTGCGCTTGCTCTCTCTCTCTCCCCAAAATAAACATTAAAAAAAAAAGAAATAAGAAAGAAAAAGAATCCAAATTTCTTTTTTTTTGTAATTTGTACTAGTATTTGTAAAGGCTAAATTCGTATTCTAATGTATTTGCAAGCTTTTTGTTTTTAGCTTGTTTGAATGAAGAGCCAGAGAAAACAGAACAACATTCATTATTAAGGGTGGGAGACTAAAGTGGAACAGAATAGAATCACTATGTAAATCCTGTCAAAATTTATTAGCATTTCCTATTCAGATTCACAAAATCTCAGCCTAATCAGACTTGATTTTTCCATGTCACGGCAACAGCACCCATCATTGTTTCTGGAAGGATCAGCTGCTCAGCCTCCTATGGACCTGGATGACAAGGCTTTGGTGACTTCATAAATCTATGCTGCCCAGCTGTCGTCCCCTTAATGACATGATGACTTCTGTTTGATGGAACCTGCCGGTGCAGACGCACTGCCGCCTGGTATTAATGGAGGACAGCGCTGGTCTTTTCAGAACCCGCGAAAGTTCTATTGTGCCCACATCGCGGCAGCTTAGTGTTTCATTTAGAACTTGAAAACATCTTTTAAGAATATGCCCTTCCCTGCCAACACAGTTATTCCTCAGATTAAGGATTTGAAAGGAAACTTTCCAAGGCTTATCTCAATTGGACAAGTGCATTGTTACTTTATTACACAGGGACAGGATGAAAATTAAAAGTTAATCCTAGGACAGAGTATGGCGAGAGGGGTCACGAAAAGGACAGAAGAAGACGGAATCAACCTTTGCTGAACTCTGCTAAGTGCCAGGCATCATGCCAAGTGTCCTACATCCTTGCAATTCAAATGTGGCTCGTGAATCCCAACTTGGGCATCTCCCAAGAGCTTGTTAGAAATGCAGAATTTCAGACCTAGATTTATGGAATCAGAATCTGCACTGTGAAAAGATCCCTGGGGTGATTCCTATGTACATTCAAGTTTGAGAAATACTGCCCCATTACAAAGCTCTATTTAATCCTCATGGCAATGCTTTGAAGAAAATATTTCCATACTTTATAGGTAAATGCTAGGGTGTGAATGTGTCCCACCCAAATGCATGTGTTGAAATTCTAATTCCCAAAGATGATGATATTAGAAGGTGGGGCCTTTGGGAGCTGCTCAGGTCATGAGGGTAGAGCCTTCCTGAATGCGATTAATGACTCTATGAAAGAGGCTCCAGTGAGATCCCTAGCCTTTCCACCAAGAGGACACAGCAAGAAGGCACCATCCAGACACCAGGGAGAGGGACCTCACCTGCCATGACAGCAGCCTGATCTCAGACTGCCAGCTTCCTGAACTGAGAAAAATAAATTTTTGCTTATAAGCCACTCAATCGGTGGTATTTTGTCATAGCGGCCCAAACACATGAAGACAATAAGGAAACACAGAAAGAAAATTTCTTTCCTTCTTCCCCTTCCTCCTTACAGAAAGGATTTGTGGTAGGGAAAAGGTACTGTTCAGAATTTCACAGCTGGTAAATGGCAGAGCCAGCATTCAAGAGTGCATCTGTTAGACCTCTAAACCCATAATCTTTCTACCTTCCCTCCTGGACCCAGGCTTCCTGAGTAACAAACAGTCAGATCCCTCTGGAACAGTGTTGAGTAATGAGGACAGAAAAGCGCCAGGAAACCAGGTCAGGAGAAATGGTGGAATGCACTGACACTAGGGGGCGCTGCAGTGTAGACAGGGGATTCTACTTCCTTTTGGGTTGCATAGGGCAGAACTAGGACCAATGAAGAGAAGTCCTAAGGAGACTAATTTCACCTCACCATAAGGAAGAATTTTCTTATCACCAGAGCTATTTAATTCTGGAAAGCTGGTATTGGCTGAAAGTTTTCAACCTATATCTGTCTGGGTTATTGGTAAAATACCTATTTCAAAGGGGATATGGGACTTATTGGCCCCTTGAGCCCCTTCCTAGACCGAGGTGGCTGTCTTGTTCTCCACACATGGTATTGGGCATTTCTTTAGATGTGTTCATCATGATGCACGCCATGCCCAGGCTACCCCCCAGTCCCCAGAGAGGGGACAGCCGTGGGAAATTGTGGTTTACACAGCGACAGGAACTGCTTTGGCTAGAGGTGACTGAGCCAGAGGACAAGGAGGGATAACAGGACTCCAGAACAGACAACTCAAGCTGGCTGCTGGCCTACGAAGCGGCCTATCCAAAAAGCCACATTCAAACAGGGACAGGCTGGGCCAGTGACATTCTTAACTCTCTGAAACAGAAACTGACAAACAGGGGAGTGAATCCA
This sequence comes from Puma concolor, assembly GCF_028749965.1. NCBI lineage: Eukaryota > Metazoa > Chordata > Mammalia > Carnivora > Felidae > Puma > Puma concolor. The sequence goes on from NC_141667.1 coordinate 220,505,571, forward strand.
AACTGATTCTGAAGGCAAGTATGTAGGAGAGGTCATGAGAGGCAGACAACACCTTGACATTATGAATAAACTCAAGTTACAAGGAAGCATGGACAAGTAAGGAAGCTGTAGTATTTGCTAGGGCTGCTATAATAAAGTACCACAAGCTGCGCGGCTTAGAGCAATACTTACCATCTCACAGTTCTGGAAGCCGGATGTGCAGGATCAATGTGTCAGCACGGCTAGTTCACTCTGAGGGTTTTGAGGGAGAGCGTATTCCAGAACTTCTCCAAGATGCTATGGGTTTGCCTGCAATCCTTGGTGTTCTGTGGCTTGTAGAAGCATCACCCTGATCTTTGCCTTCATCTTTACATGCAACATGTTTGTGTCTCTGGGTCCTGATTTCCCCTTTTTGTTTCTTTTTTTTAAGTTTATTTATTTATTTTGAGAGAGAGAATGCAAGTGCACACGTGCAAGAGAGGGGGAGGTGCAGAAGAGAATCCCAAACAGGCCCCAAGGTGTCAGAGCAGAGCCTGATGTGGGGCTCGAACCCATGAACCGTGAGATCATGACTGGAGCCAAAATCAAAGGTCTGACACTCAGCTGACTGAGCCACCCAGGTGCCCCTCAATTTCCTTTTTTGAAAGGACACCAGTCATACTGGATGAAGGCCCACCCTTAATGGCCTCATTTAACTACCTGTGTAAAGACCTCATCTCTAAGTAGGGCCACATTCTGATGTACTGAGGGTTAGGACTCCAACATGTTCTGTTGAGGGGAGGACACACTTCAACCAAAAATACATGCATATGAGTAGATGCTATGGGGACACACAAAAAGAATAAAGGGCGAGAAAGCCAGCAAGTAACAGAAAGAGAAGCAAACCTAGAGGGGAGCCATGAGGCAGTTAAGTTACCTTAACGCAGAGCTGCCTGTGAATCAGAACCAACCTCCAGTGGCCCAGCTACATCTCAGTTTCTGCTGCATTTCCATGAGTTTCCCTGTGTGCCCATCCATCACTTGAACTAGCTTGAGTAAATAAATGCAGAGGTTCTTGCCCCAAAGAGCTTCACTAAGAGGTATACCATGCAAGTAAAATCTCGAATAACACAAAAGCTTCTCTGAATCTCTTCCACAAAGTGGTTGTGATTTGGGGCCGTGATTTTGGAAGGGCAGAAACAAATTCTCCAGTGGAAAGCATCACTCTAGCCAACTTGCTTTTCATTTGGCTAATGGAGCTGATGGTCATAAAACATCTTGAGGTCTTTGGGATGAAATCAGTTTTGCAAATGAACTATGCAGCCAGGCAGTGCATCTTTGAAGATGCAAAGGTGGGAAAGTAATAGCCTTTGTCCCCAAGGGACTCACAGCTTCTGCAAGAGAGGCAGTAACTCCCTGACACCCCTCCAGAAATAGCCTGTGGTCCATCGTGATAAAGAGCTCACAAAGAGTTGGGGCAATACTGAATATAATGATAACCAGAAAATAGTGATGAAATCTGCCTCAGGGGTTTCTCTCAGAGGGGTGTGTGTGCGTGTGCGTGTGCGTGTGTGTGTGTTTGCGCGCACATACCCAGAATATGTAAAAAGCCCTTTTCCCACAAGAAACTAATCATCCCAAGACTTGGGATAAACCAGCTTTCTTCTTTCTTCTAATTCCCTTCTTTTTGTATTATTAAAAAAAAAAAAAGCTGTTCTGCCTCAGTTTAAATATAAACAATGCTGTTAGATATCTTCAAATCACTATTTCTTTACCCTTGGCAGTTTTGGGTAGATGACAGAAGACTTTCTGGAGTCAGATTTTCTGGAGGGAGAAGGCAGGACAAAAGCTAGAACAGGAAGACAAGGAGACACAGGAAAGGCTTGGAGGTCAAAAGTGAAAGAGACAGCAGGTAGGGTGACCCCCCCCCCATCTCAGGAACACCTTCAGTCCCTGGGAAACGGGGACTGTTGGTCACCCCACCATGGGGGACAAAAGGTGGCCGGGTGAGGGGGTGGCCCAGTGAGAATGTAGAGAGGTGCCTACAGCTCCAGAGCAGCTCTCTGCATCGGGAAGGAGAGTCATGTGCATCCTGCCTCTGGCTCCCTCTTTTGAGAAGGTGCCCACCCACTCAGCTAGGCTGTGCAAAGCATTTAAACGGCCACAGCTCTTCCAGTGCGGGAGCGTATGGGGCTATCAAACCTTTGATGCCACCTCCTTGTTGGAGCCCTTGGCTACTATCACTAAGCTTCCTCAAGATAGACTGTGAGGTGTAAGGCAATTCTCTTGGGTCTTGGCCATTGCCAGCAGGTTGGGTTTGGGGCATGGAGTTTCCTCAGCCCCGCGGGATCAGGGCTGCCGTGATGGCAGCGGCCGCTCAAACACAGGGTACGAGTGAAGGGGAGACACTGATTGCTGGACCAATCATAGGAGAACCTGGGGGCGATGAGCTTGGGGGTTGCTGACATTTGTAATTCCATAAATGTCTGAGCATGTGCTCCTTGTTCTTCCTTCCGATTGTGTCCCTGTCAATATCCTCATTGTGATACTGTAATTTTGCAAGGTGTTATCATTAGAGAAACTGGATAAAGTGCACATGGGATCTCTCTATATTAAAACAATACCAAGTGTTATGTACCAAATGTGTCTCCTCAAATATATCTGCTGAAGCCCTAACCCCCAGTGTGATGGTATTTAGGGGTGGGGCCTGTAGAGATGATGGAGTTTAAATGAGGTCATGAGGGTAGAGCCCCCATGATGGGATTAGCACCCTCATAAGAAGAGGAAGAGAGACAAAGGTTCTGTCTGAGCCATGTCAGGACTCAGCAACAGGCAGCCATCCGCAAGCCAAGAAGTGTCTCACCAGAACCCGACCATGGTAGCAGCATGATCTTGAACTTTCAAGCGTCTCAAACATGAGAAATAAACGTCTGTTCTGTAAGCCACCAGTCTATGATATTTTTGTTGCAACAGCTGCAGCAGACTAAGACACCAAGTGCTGGTGAGGATGTGGACCAGTTAGAACAATGAAACATTGCTGGTGGGAATGGACATCGTAGAGCCCTTTGGAAAATGTTTGGCAGTTGCTACTCTGGTTAAAGAATCACACTCCCAGGCATTTACCCAGGAGAAATGAAAACACATGCCCACACAAAGACTTGTACACAGACACTCATAGCAGCATTATTTATAAAAGTCTAAAACTGGAAACAGCGCCTAGGGGCGCCTGGGTGGCTCACTGGTTAAGCATCCAACTCTTGGTTTCAGCTCAGGTCATGATCTCGCGGTTTGTGAGTTTGAGCCCCACAGTGGGCTCTGCGTTGATGGTGGCTTTGCATTGATGGTGCAGAGCCTCCTTGGGATTCTTGCTCTCCCCCTCTGTCTCTGCCCTTCCTCGGTTCATGTTCTCTCTCTCTCTCTCTCAAAATAAATAAGTAAACTTAAAAAAATTTAAAACTAGAAACAGCACCATTTTTCATTAACTGGTAAATAGATACATAAATTGGGATATATCCATGTAGTGGGACAATATTCAGTAGCTTAAGCTAAATAAAAGACTACCTATTGTATGATTTCATTTATAGGAAATTCTAGAAAGAGTAAAACATTAATGCCAAGAAAGCAGATCAGTGTTTCCAGGTGCCAGAGGTCGGGGCGGGGAACATCTGCAAAGAGATGGGAGAAACCTCCGTAAAAAGTGACAGAAATGTTCTATATGGTGACTGTAATGGTGCTCACATAGCTCTGCACACTCACTAAACTCATCAAACTGTATTCCTAATGGGTGGGTTTTATTGTGTGCAAATTATCACTCAATAAAGCTGGAATGGGGAGAACAAGAATTTAGAAAAGTGGCTGGTTACTATATATAGATATAACTCAATAGTTTTCACTTATAGCAATCATCAGTTAAAATACAAAGGAAAAATATCTCATGGTAGCAATACAACTCTAAGAATACTTAGAAGTAATTTTTTTAAGTTTATTTGAGAGAGAGCAAGTGGGGGATGGACACAGAGAGAGGGAGAGGGAGAGGATCCCAAGCAGGCTACACACCGTTAGTGGAGAGCCCAATGCGGGGCTCAGTCTTACAAACCATGAGATCATGACCTGAACTGAAGTCAGACGCTTAACTGAATGAGGTACCCAGAAACCCCTAGAAGCAAATTTTAAGATGGGGTGCCTCAGTTGGTTGAGCATCTGACTCTTGATTCGGCTCAGGTCATGATCCCAGGATCATGAGATCAAGACCCATGTGGGGCTCCTCAGAGAGCATGGAGTCTGCTTGGGATTCTCCCTCCCTCTCTCTCTCTGTCCCTCCCCTGATCGTGCTCTCTCTAAAATAAAATTTAAAAAAAAAGAATGTTAAGAGACTATAACAAAAGATTTAAATAAATTGAGATCCACTTAGTTCTTAGAGGAGACTCATTATTGTAAAGACATCACTTAATCTCAAATTAATGTATGGATTTAAGAAAATCCCAAACCGAATGCAAATTGGTGCAGCCACTCTGGAAAACAGTGTGGAGGTTCCTCAAAAAATTAAAAATAGACCTACCCTATGACCCAGCAATAGCACTGCTAGGAATTTACCCAAGGGATACAGGAGTGCTGATGCATAGGGGCTCTTGCACCCCAATGTTTATAGCAGCACTTTCAACAATAGCCAAAGTATGGAAAGAGCCTAAATGTCCATCAACTGATGAATGGATAAAGAAGTTGTGGTTTATATACACAATGGAGTACTACGTGGCAATGAGAAAGAATGAAATATGGCCCTTTGTAGCAACGTGGATGGAACTGGAGAGTGTGATGCTAAGTGAAATAAGTCATACAGAGAAAGACAGATACCATATGGTTTCACTCTTATGTGGATCCTGAGAAACTTAACAGAAACCCATGGGGGAGGGGAAGGAAAAAAAAAAGAGGTTAGAGAGGGAGAGAGCCAAAGCATAAGAGACTCTTAAAAACTGAGAACAAACTGAGGGTTGATGGGGGGTGGGAGGAAGGGGAGGGTGGGTGATGGGTATTGAGGAGGGCACCTTTTGGGATGAGCACTGGGTGTTGTATAGAAACCAATTTGACAATAAATTTCATATATTGAAGAAAAAAAAAGAAAATCCCAAACCAAAATACCAAGTTTCAGAACCTGGCAAATTCATCTGAAATTCATGTGGAAGAATTCATTTTAAAGTGTTTAAAAATGAGTGGTAAGAAGTTTGCTTTGTCAGATGGATACTAAAGTTCACTATAAGGAAGGCACCTGGCTGGCTCAGTCGGCAGAGTATGCCTCCTGATCTTGGGGTCACGAGTTCGAGCCCCATATTGGGCATGAAGCCTACTTAAAAAAATAAGAAGGGATGCTTGGGTGGCTCAGTCAGTTAAGTGTCCGACTTTGGCTCAGGTCATGATCTCGCGGTTTCTGAGTTTGAGCCCTGCATCGGGCTCTGTGCTAATGGCTCTGTGCTGACAGCTTGGAGCCTGGAGCCTGCTTTGGATTCTGTGTCTCCCTCTCTCTCTCTGCTCCTCCCCTGCTCACGCTCAGTCTCTCTCTCTCTCAAAAATAAAGAAAAACACTAAAACTTTTTTTTTTTTTCAATAAAAAAAAGGGAAAAAAGAGATTATCCTTTGGGGTGCCTGGTTAGTGCAGTTGGTAGGGCATGGGACTCCTGATCTCAGGGTAGTGAATTTGAGCCCCGCATTGGGTATAAAGATTATAAATAAGTAAACTTAAAAAAAAAAAAAAGAAATAAAATTCAGGATAAGGCTAAAGTAATAGAAACTCTATAGACAGAACAGAAACTAAAATATTCATAAAACAACCAAATTTTATTTTTTATTTTTCTTATTATTTTTTTTTATCTGAGAGAGAGAGAGATAGAGAGAGACAGAGAGGGGCAGAGAGAGGGAGGGAGGGAGGGGGAGAGAGAGAGAGAGAGAGAGAGAGAGAGAGAGAGAGAGAGAGAATCTTAAGCAGGCTCCACACTCAGCATGGAGTGTGGGCTTGATCCATGACCCTAGGATCATGATCTAAGCAGAAATCAAGAGTCGGATGCTTAACCAACTGAGCCACCCAGTCGCCTCCGTAACCACATTTTAAAAATCTCCCAATTTATCTATGCATAATACGTGGGAAAAGGATGGATTAGTCAACAAATGCAGCTGAGACACCTTCTCGGCCAAACAGAAGAGCGTGCATAAGGAAATGTGAGTGACATCATCTGTGCTATCATGTGACATCCCTTTCAGATCAATAAGGAAAGATGAGCCCTACAGAAAAACAGGCTATTAGGAGGTGGACTCTACGGATCTAAGCCTCAAATTCTTATTTTAAGCCTGGCACAGAACAGCAGGCTTGCTGGCCTTCTAGAAAGCATGGGGCTCCGTCAGTGAGGGTATCAGCTGTGATCACGATGGAGCAAAGGTTACACACTCCTTTTCTTCTGGGAATCACGTAAGTCTCCTGGGATCTCACGAGACCCTACAAAAAAAGGAAAACCCCTACTAACTGAGGTTGAATTTCCAACTGCTGGACAAGATGCGAGCTAGCCAATTCAATTTATTTTGATTGTTTTCAGTTCTATTAAACATCCTACAGAAGTAAAGATACCTGCTCTAGGAATTTATTATAGATTTTTGGCTGGTTTTAGTGGCAAAAGCAATTAGACATAACCTGAGGTTGCACAGTCGGTTCAATTATCCATGCTAAGGAAGGGTACACAACTGTTAAGAAAAAGGATATCAGGGCACCTGGCTGGCTTAGTCAGTAGAGCACATAACTCTTGATCATGGGGCCGTGAGTTTGAGCCCCACATAGGGTGAAGAGATTACTTAAAAAAAAGAGAGAAGGGATATCTTGGCTTTGGTCCCCTGGAAAGCATTATACTGTGTTCCACTACTTTTATGGGAATTGTTCTCCCAGGGAGACTGGAAGGTGGAAGCAGGTGGGGGGGGGGGTGGGAAATGAAAAAGAGAAGGACAAACCAGGTCTGAGGCAGCATTATTAAGCTTAGTAACTTAGTAGCAGCACTCAGTAACAGGCTAGCGGTCTCAATCTTGAATTTTTCCAGAGACTGTATGAACTACTGCTTCTCTAGGGAGTCCTTCTCTGGGGAAGGGAGGAAGAAGAATTGATCCCGGGGCTCCTAAATGTCACTGCCGAAGGTTCATTCCATGGCAGGTGTGTAGAAGGTGAGTGGGTCTCAAGGATCTCACACCTCAGCTGCGTCCAAGGGACCTGGGGCAGGAGGCGAGAGCAGGTGCTGCCTGCTCCGGGAGGCGAATGAAGTCAAAGTTAGAGTTGGCTGCCATGGTGGTGGCTGGACAGAACATTTTGTCAAGGGTGAAATGAGACCAAGAACTGACTTGAGCCAGGGCAAAAGAGGTATCTGATTCAATAATGACACCTAGCACTGGCCCAGGTGTGAGAAAGTTGCTGATGGGAATATAAATGGTCACTATCTTTCTGGAGTTTTTAAAAACTCTTTTCCTTTAGGCCCATCAACCCTACTTTCAGGATTTATCCTGGGTAAACAATTATACAAGTTCAGGAAAATGCACAGAGTGCCTTCGATATAATTGCCGGCAACTGAAAAGAGCCTTAAGTCCCACAATTAAGGATTGGTTAAATAGATTATAATAAAATACAATATAGTCCTCTGGAGTTATTTAAAATTATGAGGCAGTTCAAGAGATAGTGATATGGATGGTCACTGAACACAGTTAAGTGAAAAAAGCAACAGAGAATGATTAGTATGACCCCATTTTTATAAAAAAGAACTCTGAAAAACATTTATCTGGATATATATTTTCATATAAATTCTGGAAGACTATTCTTAAGAATACTAACCGTAATAATCTCTGGCTAGTTTTACCTTCTTCCTTTTGGATATGTAAATGTTATATGTTTTGCAACGATCCTGGGAATACACAATTTAAACTAATGTTCCCTCTACCACTCTCGTTCTCTCTCTAAAAATAAAATAAAATAAAATAAAATAAAATAAAATAAAATAAAATAAAATAAAATAAAATAAATAAAATAAAATAAAATAAAATAAAATAATAAATTTATAAAAAACGGGCGCCAGGTGGCTCAGTTGATTAAGTATCTGACTCTTGACTTCAGCTCAGGTCATGAATCTCATGGTTTGTGGGACTGAGCTCTGAGTTGGGCTCCGTGCTAGGCGTGGGGCCTGTTTGGAATTCTTTCTCTCTCCCTCTCTCTCTCTCTCCCTCCCTCTCTCTCTCATCACTCTTGTGTGCACTCTCTCTCTCTCCTTATAAAAATAAAATACAATAATTTAAAAAACGATTTACGCCAATTTTGTTTTAAAAAGACTGACGCAGAAAAAACATTCTAACCTTTTAGATATTTGAGCTATTTGAGGCTTAGCATGTGACTGATAACTACTATAAATTAAAATGATAGAATCATTCTTCCATTCATTGAATATTAACAAATTCTCCAGAACGGCTGGTACAAACCAGGCACCATGCCAGGTACTGGGGATAGAGGAAGACCAAATACTTACAAACTGTGTTTCATGTTACAAAAGGAAAAAAAAAAAATCAACATGGTATTTCCCTAGAACATCTCTTCCATTTCAAAGGGAATCAATTTTAGCTGCATTAAAATTTTTTGAAGTATTTATACATTTCATCTTATATTTTAGGTCAATTACAAAAAGACATTCAATTAAATGGTAAAATGTACTTAAAAGTTTTTGAATATCAGTCATAAAAAATACAAAAAACAAATTGAGAATCCAGATCAGGAGGCCAGTAAGAAGATATATATGTAGACCTTCTTTTGTTATTATAGAGTTTAATGAGGTTCTGAGCTTCCGAGCAGCCAAGTGAAAGGGGAAAAACATTAACATTGTTCTCGCTGTGAGAAAGCAATAGACCAATTTTTTAAGGAGAAACTAAGCTTCTCCCAGCACTACCTGCAAAAGAAATTTCTCACATGGGTTATGCTGAGAGTGACATCAATAACTGTTATTCTCCGTATGAAACACCTAGGGAAAAATTCTCTGCTGCTCTCGAAGTTCTGAGAGGGCACAGGCCATCCGTTCTCTCTGTGTCCAGCACAGCACCGGGCACCCAGGTGGACTCCAATCTTGTGGACTTGAGGAGCACCAGAATAGGATTTCATTCTGAGCTGTGGCTACACAGACATCTGTCCCTATTGCTAGGTGGCACGTCTTATGCAATGACGTTAGAAAACAAACTGAGTTCTGGTCTGCAGAACTGCAAGGGCCGTGCACCCACACCCTGAAAAAGGCCAGCAGGTCACTATGGGTGCTGTTCTTTGGACTTGCAACTTGGCATCATTTCTAAGCTTGTGTTAGGGTTCTCCCAAGACACAGAACAGTGGATGGGCATACACACAGACACACACACACGAAGAGGCTGAGTCTGAGGAAGTGGTTTATAGGATTATGAAGGCTGACAAGTGCCATAACCCACAGGGTGAGTGAAAGCTGGAGACCCAGGAAAGCTGATGATGTAGTTTTAGTCTGAGGCCGGAGGCCTGAGACCCAGGAGAACTGACAATGTAGCTTTAGTCCAAAGGCTACACACAGGCTTGAGAGCCAGGAAAAGCCACTGTGTCAGTTTGAGACTGAAGGAGGAAAAGGCCAATGCACCGGTGCGAAGGCAGTCAGCCAGGAGGCATTCTAGCTCTTTCTACGGAAGGTCAGCCTTTTTGTTGTATTCAGCTGAGTGGATGGGGTCCACTCACATTTAGGGAGGGCAATCTGCCTTGCTCAGTCTACCAATTTAAATGTCATTTAATTTAATTAATGTATTTATTTTAAAGTAGGCTCCACACCCAACATAGGGCTTGAACTCGCGACCCTGAAATCAAGAGTCACGTGCTCTACGGACTGAGCCAGCCAGGCGCCCCATAAATGTTCATCTTATCCAAAACACCCTCGCAGAACATTCAGGATAACACGTGGGCGAATAACTGGCCATGCCACGGCTCAGCCAGGTTGACACAGAAAATTAACCACCACAAAGCTTTACCACTAATATTCAGCAAGGCCAACCGTGACTCACCAGATCTGCCAAACGGCACGGAGGCTATAAATGCATTCACCAGAGAGGGTATCTATCTTAGAGCAAAACCAACGAAGAGGAAAAGGAAAACAGAGACAGTAACAGACTGTGAGCTAAAAGGCAACTTGAGACCTAATGATAAAGCAAGTAGGAGCAGGAAGAAATTTTTAGAATCCCAAGAGTCGGAGGCTGAAGTCATTGTGGTGGAAGGTGGGAACAGATGGTGATGCTAAATGGAAAAGGGTAATGTCCAAAATACACAAATTAATAGGGACTTGAGCAGCCACTGGGACTCAGGACTTGTTAAAGAACGATTCATGGGGGTTAAGGTGGAATGAATGGAGACAACTGAAGCCCGTGTTTTCAGTGACAACTGCCCCTCACCCTGATGGACAAGCCTCGGTCAGGCTCTCAGTGACAGAAGTGTGGGAGGAACTAGTCAGACGGGTTTGTTGCGAGGACATGTGGTAGACTGAGGCAGGTTCAGCTCTGCTGTGCGTTAATTCACGCAGGCAGGCACCGCACCAGACAGCATGTGCTACACAGCCCACTTCTCTGCCCCTTCACTCTTCCTTCGACCATGGTCTTGCTCACAGATGCTCCCAGACCTTCCCCTCTCAGACAGAACCCAAGATTCCTGCCTGGTCCCTCGATGTCTGTTGAGCTCCCTGCTTACACCCCCCACCTCTTCCTCCCACCAAATCTCTTGGAGGTCTTCATAGGCTGCCTCCATGTCTTTGCTACCCCACCTGCTAAGCCCTTGTCTTTAGCTTCTCAAACAATACTACTTTTACCAATGACTTTTTTTTTTAAGTAAACTTTACACCCAATGCAGGGCTTGAACTCATGACCTAAAATCAAAAAGTCAAAGGCTCCACCAACTGAGCCAGCCAGATGCCCCTACAAATGGTTTCTTCTTCTTCAAGTTTATTCATTGAGAGAGAGAGAGAGAGAGAGAGAGAGAGAGAGAGAGAGAGCTGGGGAAGGGCAGAGAGAGAGAGGGAGAGAGAGGATCCCAAGCAGGCTCTGCGTTAACAGCACAGAGCCCAATGCGGGGCCCGAACTCAAGAACCATGAGATCATGCTGAAACCGAGAGTCAGTCCCTTAACCGACTGAGCCACCCAGGTGCCCCCTACCAATAGCTTCTTAATCACTGGACCCAGAGGCTCTGGCTCAGCCCTCACCATTTTTTTTTTAAATGGTGCTACAACAATTAACAGTGATGTTGAAATTCCTTCCCTTGGGTCCCAGGGCCCAGCACTACCCTGGTTCTTGGTCTGGTCCACTGGTCCGGTCCACTGTCTCCCCTTCCTACTCGTTCAATATATATACATTTTTAGACACTTGAAGATTCTGCTCTCATTCCTCAGCGTTTGCACCTTTCTATTCTCTCCTCAGAAATCACTCACTCCCAGAGCTTCCTGCTGTCTCCTCCAACGCAGTAAAAAGGTCCAACTCTCTCCATTCTGCCCTGAATCCATCTCACCAGCTTGTCTTGGGTTTTCAACTGCCTTCTGACCATTTCTCCTCAACTACACACCAGAACCCCAGATTCATAGTTCTAATATCTGATCTTCCTGTCTTCGTTAACCTTGTCAACATTATCCGTGTTAGCCAGATTCTAAACTCCAACATCATCTCCTTCCCTGATGTATAAGCGGTCACTGTGACCTATAACATTCTCCCCTGGAAGGTCTCTCGTATTTCTCTCTCCTCCCCATCTTAACTTCCAATAACACCTTAGCTCAGCCCTCTTTCATCTCCTAAAATACTGCAATTGTTTTTAGCTGATCTTCTTGCCCCTCAACTATCCTTTGCAATCCAGCATGCACTGCGCTGGGAGAGCATTCTCCATGTATATCTCGTATTCCTGCACTGACTGAGGTCCCTGAGCACAGGCATTTACACCAATTTAAGAATATTTACATAAGGAGACACTCCAAGGTAGTAAAGCCTGGAGAGACCTCTCCCTCCCAAGATGTTCCAGGGTGGTAAAGATAAAGACCCTGCCTTTCCTCCCCAGAGATCTGTTTACATTCTGAGTAAAGATAAACACTCTCCGCAGAGAAGTAGGAGCAGGTCACCAGCAACTCCATATGAGATGGGAGCCTAAGTGTGCAGTTCCTCACCGGTAATGCACCCATTGCATGGGCAGGTACCAACGGGCCCTCCTCACTGTGTTGCCCTGTGGCACGTAGGGGAATCAATCAGGATAATTTACTTCTTTTCCAGGTAGACCCTGTGTTCTAGTCAATCAGGATGTGTTTCCCAAAACACAGGCATACATATCCTTCCTCCGCGCCCTGGCCATGCCTAGAATGCTATACTTAGATTGCAGATGAGGGGGAAAAACCAGGAGGCACCAGTGCACAACACGCCCACGGTCAACTCTGAGAAACAGTGAGCCAGACCACCGATTTCTTTTTTTTTTTTTTTTTTTCAACGTTTTTATTTATTTTTTTGGGACAGAGAGAGACAGAGCATGAACGGGGGAGGGGCAGAGAGAGAGAGGGAGACACAGAATCGGAGACAGGCTCCAGGCTCCGAGCCATCAGCCCAGAGCCTGACGCGGGGCTCGAACTCACGGACCGTGAGATCGTGACCTGGCTGAAGTCAGACGCTTAACCGACTGCGCCACCCAGGCGCCCCCACCGATTTCTTTATGTATGCTGCCATGGCCCCTTCTAGGTGCACTGGTGGGAAATCAGCCTGGCCATAACCAACTGAAGACCAGTGCGGCAGCCCCTGGTGACCACAGTCCAGTTGGACATCGGGGAGCTGAAGTGCCCTCTGGGAACGCTTAGCTTGAAACACTGTTGAACCGGGAGCTCTGCATTTGATGGTGTCCAACAAATCCAAACATTTCCTCCCCTCTGAGAAAGTTAAAGGGGTAAGAAGAGGCAGCTCAGGTTCCAGTGTGAATAAGTGAGTTGTAGTTTCAGTTCTCCGTGAGGCTCTATTTTCCAATCCTAGCCTCTGCCACATTTCTCGGTATTCGTGCAGCAAACTCCCTACCAAAGAGAATACGGGCATGTGTCTTTCTTGCAGGCCTCAACCTTAATCCAAGTGCCCCCCTCACCGATCCCTAAGGTAAGTATACACAGATGCTAGTCAAAGAACTGTGTGTAAACGGCAAAACAGAAACATACCCATTAATATGAGCTGGTTCAATTATCGTATTTCATCATGAATTATAAGATACATCCCAATTTTGGGGCACCTGGGTGGCTCAGTTGGTTAAGCGTCCGACTTCAGCTCAGGTCATGATCTCACGGTCCCTGAGTTTGAGCCCTGAGTCGGGCTCTATGCTGACAGCTCAGAGCCGGGAGCCTGCTTCCGATTCTGTGTCTCCCTCTTTCTCTGCTCCTCCCCTACTCACTCTGTCTCTCCCTCAAAAATAAATAAACATTAAAAAAAAAAAAAAGATACATCCCAATTTCACAGACATAAAATATCAATAAAATAGCCCACAGTGGTTTTATGTCATTGGTCATTCTAATATGGGGGGAAAAATGTGCACTTTTTAAAAAACTAAGGTACGGTGCATTCATACAGTGGACTCTTCTGCAGTTGGGACAGGTATAATAAGAGCTGTGGGAGGGACATTTCCTTCAGGACAGAGGGTGGGAGGAAACCAGAGCAACGACTCCATGCATCGGGTCATATACCTCAAGTTGCCACAAATGGAGATGTACCTGGTGTTACCTGTAAAAGGCTGCGCTTGAAAGGCAGACTTGATTTTATTAAACTAGGTGATGGACATATGGGTATATGTCTTAGTATTATTATACATTTTTGTACGTCTAAAATATGTTATAATACATTTTCTTTAAGCGGGCCTAGCCACCTGTTTTGCTGCCCCTGTTCTTTGGGAGACCCTGTGTCCAACGAGAGCTTAAAAAGTCAATTCCATAAACAAAAGAGTTGAAGGAACTATTCGCTGTCTCTTATTTCCACTTGTAAACTGTTAGGAAAGAAAGAATTTCGCATTCCAGTAACATCTGGTATGTGCACATATCCAATTGATAAACATTTAGAAACCTAAATAATTATGAAAGATCTTGCTTTCTCCTTTCTTAATACTATAGACTCTGGTTTCACATCAACCACAGGTCTACCTAGATTTAAGCAAGGTCAAATTTGCAAAAAAGCTATTTTGGCATAGTTATTAAAAAAAAAAAAACTTAGGGGCGCCTGGGTGGCTCAGTCGGTTAAGCGTCCGACTTCGGCTCAGGTCATGATCTCACGGTCGGTGAGTTCAGGCCCCGCATCAGGCTCTGTGCTGACGGCTCAGAGCCTGGAGCCTGTTTCAGATTCTGTGTCTCCCTCTCTCTCTGACCCTCCCCCGTTCATGCTCTGTCTCTCTCTGTCTCAAAAATAAATAAACGTTAAAAAAAAAATTAAAAAAAAAAAACAACAAAACTTAAAAGTGTGTGCATAGTGGAAGGGGGCATTTCAATAGAATTCCCTTAAATACTAACCTCCTCGCTATTTATAAAGTGGTTTGAATTTTGAGGGACACGATTCTCAAAGCCCGGTTTGATACCAAGGGTGCAAGCTCTGGAGCCAGACTCAAGTCAGAACTCAAGGTGGGTGGCACGGTGAAGTCACCTAACTTCCCAGGGCTTGCTTTCTCCTCTGTAAAATAGGGTCAATAAATAAGTTACAGGGTATTGTAAAGATCAGAAATATTAAACACAGCGCTGTGCCTGGCATACAGTCATTACCCAAAACATGGTGATTACTTTTAGGACACCGGGCTTTTTTGTTTTGGTACAGGCTTGCGGACTTTGCGCAGTGCGCCTCCTCGTCTCTCCTTGCTCTCTTTGGAGCATTCAAAAACTCTCTCGCTCTCCATTAGTTTCAGTTCAAATGTGCAGGTTACAAGTCAAGAAAGCCAAGGCCTTTGGGCTGCTTACAATCAAACTAACATAACAGTACAGAAATAATTTTCAGAGATTTTTTGTTCGCTTGTTTTTAATTTGGTAGAAGAACGGCTGCGCCCCCTGGGAAGATGCGCTTTCTACGGACTAGGGAACCGAGAGGTGGTGCAGCATCGCGGCCTCCAAGCACCTTCGGGGTCTCCGCAGACTTCCCGCCCCAGGGCTTGGGGCCGCCAAAGGGTCTCCCGGTCCTCTACCGGAAACTCCCGCTACCGGGGAGGGGAGGGTCCCGAGAGCGGCGGCGTCCGCACTTACCAGGGCGAAGTGCACCAGGGCGTCATAGCACAGCCAGGCGAGCACGCCGCGGTCCGCCGCCGCCCGCCCGCGGCCCAGGCGCAGGCCCAGCGCGCAGCCCGCGACCAGCAGCGCGGCGCACAGCAGCAGCGAGCGCCCCGCCGCAGCCCCCAGCTCCCAGCCCGCGCCCATGCTTCCGGCGGCGGCCGGGAGAGCCAGGAAAGGGGGGGGGGGGGGGGATGCCGAGAAGGGGCGGAGCGGGGCCGCCGGGGAGGGGCGGGGCCGCTCGGTCTGGGCGGGCGGGTGAACGGCTTCCCTTCCCGTCTGGCGTCCCGGCCACCCAGCTGCGCCTGGAGCTTTTCAGAAGAGTGAGGATCTTGCTCCGCGAAGTCGCTCAACTGCCAGAACCAAACCTGTTCCCAGCCCAACACCAAGGGACTGGTAGTAGAGCCACATTTTCTGATGCGGTTTGATTTTCCACAAGGTTCAAAACCTTAAGCAACAAAGTGAAGTCCAAAATGTTAGAAATTTGGCCCATAGACTGGGAAGAATTTTAGGGAGCAAAGAGTCTAATTAGGATCCTGCAAGTCTTGCAGGAGAGGTGAGGGCCAAGGGCATTTTCAGCCACCAGCAGGCTTTTTAAAGCTGTTGTGGCTTACTCTGACCCTTTTTTTTTCCTCGCTTCCAAGGGATTTTTAATTTTTTTCTGTAATTTACTTATTTTTTATAATTTACATCCTAGTTAGTTAGCATGTGGTGCAATAATGGTTTCAGGAGTAGATTCCTTAAGCCGCTTACCTATTTAGCACATTCCCCCCTCCCACAACCCCTCCAGCAACCCTGTTTATTCTCTGTATTTAAGTGTCTTATGTTTTGTCCCCCTCCCTGTTTTTATATTATTTTTGTTTCCCTTCCCATATGTTCATCTGTTTGGTCTCTTAAAGTCCTCATATGAGTGAAGTCATATGATATTTGTCTTTCTCTGACTAATTTCGCTTAGCATAATACCCTCCAGTTCCATCCATATGGTTGCAAATGGCAAGATTTCATTCTGTTTGATTGCCGAGTAATACTCCATTGTATATATGTACCACATCTTCTTTATCCATTCATCCCAATTGCTGGGTCATACGGTAGTTCTATTTTTAATTTTTTGAGGAACCTCCATACTGTTTTCCAGAGTGGCTGCACCAGCTTGCATTCCCACCAACAGTGCAAAAGAGATCCTCTTTCTCTGCATCTTTGCCAACATCTGCTGTTGCCTGAGTTGTTAATGTTAGCCATTCTGACAGGTGTGAGGTGGTATCTCGTGGTTTTGATTTGTATTTCCCTGATGAT
This sequence comes from Puma concolor, assembly GCF_028749965.1. Classification (NCBI taxonomy): domain Eukaryota; kingdom Metazoa; phylum Chordata; class Mammalia; order Carnivora; family Felidae; genus Puma; species Puma concolor. The sequence goes on from NC_141667.1 coordinate 220,522,110, forward strand.
GAGTGATGTTGAGCATTTTTTCATGGGTTGGTTGGCCATCTGGATTTCTTCTTTGGAAAAGTGCCTATTCATGCCTTTTGTCCATTTCTTCACTGGATTATTTGTTATTTGGGTGTTGAGTTTGATAAGTTCTCCATAGATTTTGGATACTAACCCTTTATCTGATATGTCATTTGCAAATATCTTCTCCCATTCCATCGGTTGCCTTTTAGTTTTGCTGATTTTTTCCTTCACTGTGCAGAAGCTTTAGCAGCAAAAGTATGGGGCAGAAGAGCAATAGGTCATATTGGCTTGACACTAGATTCTTTTAACATTATCTTATCTAACGGCACTACAATCCTAGGAGGTCAATGTTTTCCTAGTTAACAAACAGGAAAACAGCCTCATACAAAGTAACTTGTCTAAGGACTCTCAGTGATAGCAGAAGCCAGAACCCATGACTGCATCTGAGGCCTTTGTGTTCTGACCCTGCACGCTGACTTCTTAGAAGGCAATTATAGCCCTCCTCTAATGAAGTGCCACTTTGTCCTGATCACATTAACCTTTTCTCTCTGCTTTTGCTAGCATCTTGTTTGTTTGCTTTGAACCTTCTCCCCTCTCCCTTCCTTAGGCCTCTGTTACTTAGAGACTTAGCACTGGAGAAAGGTCTCAGAGTTTAAAAAGACTGTAACTCCTGTTGACCAACCCTGTCTTTTCACTTTTGGATAGCCAGATAAAATACAGATGACCAGATAAACTTGAGTTTCAGATTAAAAAAAAAAAAAAAAAGAATGTTTAAATACTTAAAGTATCACTAGGGTACCTATGCTAAAAAATTATTCTTGTTTTCAAAGAGGACATTATGCTCAGTGAGATTAAGTCAGTCACAAAAACAGGACGAGTGTTATGATGTCATTTATATCTGGTATCTAAAGTAGTCATATTCCTAGATACAGAAAATAGAAGTTGCCAGAGGCTTGGGGGAGAATGAAAAAGGGGAGTTGTTTAATGGCTAGAGTTCAGTTTTGCCAGATGAAAAAGTTATGGAGTATGGTTGCACAAAGATGTGAATATACTTAACACTGCTGAACTGTACACTTGAAAATGGTTAAGATGGTAGGGGCACCCGGGTGGCTCAGTCAGTTAAACATCCGACTTGGGCTCAGGTCACGATCTCGCGGTTTGTGGGTTCCAGCCCCACATGGGGCTCTGTGCTGACAGTTCAGAGCCTGGAGGCTGCTTCAGATTCTGAGTCTCCCTCTGTCTCTGCCCCTCCCCCACTCAGACTCTGTCTCTCTCAAAAATAAACATTAAAAAATGGTTAAGATGGTAAATTTTATGTTGTGTGTATTTTACCACAATTTAAAAATATGATTTCTGGCACTGAGCACCTTTCTCCCCTAGTCATTCCTTGTATAATGTTTCATATAGCAGCTAACACCAGATAAATTATCTAATTTATTTACACACTTATTGCTAGTCTCTTGCCACTCAAGTATAAGCTCCACACGGCCAGGGACTGCAGATATCCCTGGCACCTGTCAGAGTCTGGGATATAATAGCTGCTCAATTAAGTAAGTGCTGACTGATGAAGAGAGTATGGTCCATCCTGTCACCTATGCTTTGGATTCTCTCTTGTAACTTAGAAAACTGACGATCACTCTTCTCATGTATATTCAGCAACTTTCTCAATTGGATTTCCCCTACCAATTTCCCCACTCATCCTTCAGTGACCCTGACCTCCCCTTCAGAGCAAAATAAAAACCTGATCGATGTCTCCATACTGTGTCTCTACTCCTCAGTCCTTCCTAGTTTCCACCCTCATTGCCTCAGTGATCCAGCTCTAAGGTGATTGGTGACCTCCCTTATCACTAACCCAAAGGACATTTTCTGTCCTTGCTTTACTTGACTTCTCTACAGCATCAGTGGGCACCAGAATCTCTTTTCCCTCCGTTTTCTGAGGAAACACACAGCATTTTCTTTTTACCTCCCTATCCATACCTTCTGTTCCTTTTGCAAGCTCATCCTCCACTACATGCCCATTAACTCCACAGCACTGCCCTGAGCCGTGTTTTCCTTCCAAATGCTGGACCCAGGCAGTCTCATCCTCACCCCCTGCACTAATAACCACCCAAACAGGCAGGAGGTTCAAATCTCTAGCTTAGCTCTCTCCTCTAAGCTCCAGACCAGTATTTCCAATTGCCCTACTTGACAATCATTTAGATGTCTCAACATAACCCAAACTGAACTCATCACCCTCTGTTCGCTATGTCTGAGTGTTCCCTATCTTGTGTTAACTTCCACTCATCAGTTATTGAAACTCAGAAACCTAGAAATCATCCTTGACACTTCCTGCTCCCCAAACTCCAGATCTAAGGCATCACCAACTCCTGTCTATTTTAGCTGCTGAGTATCTCTTGATCCCATCCACTTCATGGACCAAGTTGTTGAGCCTCTCTTGCCTCAGTGCTTCACGCTCACTAATGTGACCTCTACACATCACTAACCCCGAGTACGTTTCCTGTCCTTACCTTACTAGGCAATGATTATTACACACGATTCTTCTGTCATCACTCTGTAATGGTAATGTGTAATAATAACGATAATGGGTAGTGATTTCCCATTTCTCTTATAATGACTTACCAGCTGTGGGGACTGGCCCTTACCTATCTCTTTAGCCTCTCCCATGCCCCTAGTAATCCTGCTCCCCATCCTTATTTTTGTTCTAGTTATACCTGCTTTCTTTCACTCCCTTTAACTCGCCATGGTGCTTCCTGTATGCCTGAAGACATTGAAAGGACACATATAAATACAGTCTGATGAGGAAAAACTGGGCTGAAATTGGAAATATGGCACTTACACATTTTTTTAAAGTTTACTTATTTTGAGAGAGAGAAAGAGCATGAGCAGGTGGGGGTGCAGAGGGGGAGAGAGAGAAACCTAAGCAGGCTCTGTGCTGTCAGTGCAGAGCCCAACGTGGGGCTCGATCTCACGACTGTGAGATCATGACCTGAGTTGAAATCAAGAGTTGGACCCTTAACCGAATGAGCCACCCAGGTGCCCCAGCACTTACAAATTCTCATATTTAGGTTCGGAAGTATAAATGCCAACCTACTGAGTCAAAGAGAGCTGATGACAAGGGGAGCTGAGGCTGTTACTTGATGATGTCTAATTATGATGAAGCTGGCAAAATAGAGAATATCTCCACAATAATAGAATTAAGTATCCAGGGGCACCTGGGTGTCTCTGTCAGTTGAGCGTCGGACTCTTGAGTTCAGCTCAGGTCATGATCTTGCGGTTTGTGAGTTCAAGCCCCGCCTCAGCTCTGTGCTAATGGTGCAGACCCTGCTTGGGATTCTGTCTCTCCTTCTCTCTGTTCTTCCGCTTGTGCTCTCTCTCTCTCAAAATAAATAAACTCAAAAAAATTTAGAATAGAATTAAGTGTCCAGATAATGGAATGTTCCTATTCCACTGTACCCACAAACTAGTCACATCACAGTGTATTATTGGGGTCTTTGGGATGCACCATGTGACAGGAACCAGTTCCCAGAGTGGCTCTGTAAGCTGTTGCTTGAAATGCATGGGGTGTTCAGGTTGAGGAAGGCAACTGTGGAGAGCAGAGCTGCCTCTTCTGCTAACTAGGAGTAACAGAAAGTTTATTTATAAAGATGGTCATTTACGAGAGGCGCCGTTGGTTCAGTATTAAGAAAAGAGTTAGTAACAAGTAATGCTACTCGACAGAGTAGAACAGGCTCACTTAGTGTTTCATCATTGCTTCTCCAACTCTCCGATTCCTACTCTTGACGGAATGTTTCCATAAAATGGCCTGCCTCAAAAATCTGATTTTATCTTTAAAACGTTATGCAAAATGTGTCCTTTACTCTGTAACGCTTAGGCTTGTATTACCATAAAACTGCTCTACTTATCATCAAGTAAAACTGCTGTCCCGTGAAGATATGCCTTGTTTGTCTTGTGCAATCACACATTACCTGGCAGAAGGCCACATTTATTTGGGCACCAGAGTTTGAAAAAAGAGATTTACTCGAGAAGGTAGATAGCAGTTTTGTTAGGGTATGGAAGAGGGATGTTGTAGAAGTTCCCTGCAGGGAATACATCCTTTGTAGCATGACTCAACGATAGTTCCGCTGCTTTGATCATTTTTAATAAACTTGTAAGCTTCCTGATGGGGCCAGTCTCTCACAATGCTTCAAAGAAATGCTTTTCAGAATTATGTATGCTGTGATTTTCTGGTCCAACCCAGCTTTCCTAGAGGACTTAACTATCTCAACTAAAAATGTCTGAAAAACACTGCTACAAAGCAGTGTTGAGAAAACTGTGGGCAATCAACACATTTGCTTATTTCACACACCTTGTTTTTTTAGCCACAGGATAAATTCAAGGTTAGTAGTTCCTCCATCTTCCCATTTCCCTCCTAAGTCCTATGCAACAGATGGGGCTTAGTATTACCAGGAGTTCCTACAGATGGGTGACAGTGCTGACTCTGATCTCTCCTAAAATGGAGAATGAAGAAAAGGCATGTATTTGTCTCCCCATCTGACACACCTGAGCAAAGTCTAGGACTGTTTATACAACAAAAAGGCATGCTTTAGGCTGTCTCCCTTGAGTGGGGAAGTTTTCTACAGAAATTAATTCAGAGCAGTGGTTTGCACCTGGGCAAATTTGGCCCCCAGGGAACACGCGGCCATTCCTGGAGGCACTTTTGGTTGTCATGACTGGGTAGTATAGAGGTACTTAGTGGGTAGAGCCTAAAGATGCTGGTCAACATCCTGTAACGCACAGGACAGCCCCCAATAGAGCATTAGCCAACCTACGATGTCAATACTGCAGGGTTTGAGAAACCCTAATTTAGGTCAAAGTGAGTGAGGGGTTTCATGGGCAAATAAGGAGGCTAAGGAGGTGAACAGGCTACATTCTCACGTCCCTTTTCCCAAACACTTCCTTTCAGTATAGTACTGAGCGCCATCTGTACATCTAGGTAGATAAACACATACACCCCTATTGCGATATAGACGTTTTTGAGAATCATTCTACCACTGATTTTTAGCTATGTAACAAAGTACAAAATTTATACAAAGAGTTCCTCTAGACATACGAGTGGTGGGTTACACAGAGCACTCGCTGGGTTACAGACCTTAAGACTTACAGCCTAATGTACAGAAATTATATTTCCTTTCTCCGAATAGATTAAGATCCCCCAGTACAACTAGAGTCAACAAAAATTCAGAACCATCACTGTAAGACAACTGACATTCATGAATTTTCACTTGCAATAATTAAATAATGAATCCCCAAAAAAGGACAGCTGTTCTGAAGGAAATCTTGGCACGGTTACATAGAAGTACTATCACATTTATTTACTTGTACACTGACTTCTTTCAAAAATAATTTGAAGTGGAATTATACTAAAGTAAAAATATTTGTATACTCAAAAGTTCGGTTGCTCTTTTGTTCTTTTAATTAATCCAAGATTTCACTTAGAGCCACCACCTTGATCTCACAGGTTAAAATTTTCCAGTTTACTTCAATTACTATCTTCCACAGTTACTTGTTTTCAAGGATTAGACAGGCCATAAAGTGTGATTTTGTCGTTGTGGTTTCATGAGAGTCACAAGCACACCATTTTCTCACCAGGCCTTTCTAAGTCATGGTATTTGAACCTGAGGTATGCGCAGAGAATGCCACAGGACGATGATGAAAGCAGAGGCTCGAGGGACGCCAAGCACTGCCGGGGACACCAGAAGCCGGGAAGAGACAAAGAGGGGCCTCCCAAGAGCCCACGGACACAGCGCGTTGCACCTGGCAGCTTGATTTCCGACTTCCGGCCTCCGAAACCGTGCAACCATAGGTTTCTGTTGTTTTAAGCCACCTGTTCTGCTGTACCGTGTGGAAGCTCTGGAAATTAATAAAGATTTAGGTATTTCTTATTTGTCATAAAATACTCTTAAATCGAGCACTGCTATTGTCCTAGTTTGTTAGAGTGGAAGAGAGATATTAAAATACAACGAAAGAGTAATTCATGATTTGCCTCCACTGTAGTTGATGTTTGAAAAATAGTTCCAAATTTAAATTTAACCACGCAGAAAACAAAACTAGGAAATTAAGAAACTTTTAGAAATAAGTTCTTCAATGTTTTATCGGATTTGATAGCAGCTTTTTTTTATTGGTTACAAAACCTAAGCCCATATACAAAATTAGGAACACATTTAGATGCCTCTTTTGAAAGAACGTTTTAGTCTTTTTTAACTGAGTTTAAAAAAAATAAAAACAATGCGATTTTCAACACTGTTCTGAAAACTTAAAAGTGCAGCAATATACTTAGTTTCCTTTGTCTAAGAAATGGTGCAATTCCAATTCCAAACTGATAAGGTCACAACAAATTGAATCAAGCAAATGCATACATATGTCTGCACTACTTGATGCGAATGTTCACTTATGTTAGTTTGCACTTAAAACACAAGAGGAAATCGGAATCGGCACAGTAGAGGCCTGATTTAATCTCAATGTGTGCAAAATTACTGACAGGTAACTGTCAGTAAGTAGGATGGAGAGTCCAGAAGAAACTAAACCAGGAGGGGTACAATTCACAATATCAAGAAGATTTGGACTTTAAGGGTTTCACCGAAGTTTGTGACCTTAATTGGCTTTGACTTTGTTATTCCTACTTTTAGTGAACACCACACAGTTTCAGAAATTTAGACTACAGTGTCTGAACAGGATGCAGTTACCATATGAAGCTTTAACTCAAAATTTGGATAAAGAAAAAAAGGCACAATGAACTTCAACTCAATTTTATGTGCACAAGAGTTGAAAAATCTGAGCCACCTTAAAGAGAAATTGATTCTAAAATTTATAAAACCTATAAATAATCAGAGGCCAAACCACTATATTAAAACAGATTCTCTAGCAAGTAAAAATCTTGCAGTTTAAACATACGCTTGTATCCATTTTGGATACAAGACAAAACTCACTCTTTAAAGTGGCTCCACCTTGGCAGATACATGTATTTGTAATGAATGCACACCTGCTATGTGTTGTTTATCAGTGAAAACACCCCAGCTGATTCACAAAGCTCTGATGGCATCGGTCTCATCTTCATCACAGTAAATACACCCCCATCGGATAACTACGTTAGTTTAGATTTTCTATCCCTTCACATCAACGCATTGGGAAATTATACCCAGTAAACAATAGCAACAAAACCATTTCTGTGACAGCACAAATCATTCAGTTTAAACATGTTCAAATCCATATTCTTTCATTAATAACTGGGTCAGATGACAATTTACCAAAAGCAATGACTTTACATAGTAATACCAGATTTTGCTTCAAGATCACTGCAAATCAGGTTTATGTCAAATAACTGCAGATTATTCCTCTACACAGATCCTTGACTGAATCTTTTAATATGTGAATATGCTTTTAGAGTAGGATCTGAATTAACTTTCCCAATACTCAAAGAATGAAGTTGTATAACACTTCTAAATAGTTGCTGGTTTGCTGCCAACCACATTATCAAAAGCACTGGTTACTAAGTAAAAAATATTTTAAGACTAAATTACAGTAAACATGAAGGCTCCACAGTTTAAACCCAATATAAATCAACCATATCCAATTATCAATTTAAAACAAAAAATATTAACTCCTGAAAGCTGAAAGCAAGATTTTTTTTTTTTTTTTTTTAAACATCACCAATCGGTACGTTAGACCTTTGCTTTTTGTTGTTGTTTTTTATTTGTTTTTTCTTTGTAGTCAGGGACTCTTGCTTTCAACTTAAACAGAAGTTCAAGTCCGTAACAGGTTGCAGCTCAGGTAAAATACCATGCACAGCATTTGATTACTTCAAAACAGCAGGAACACACAGGCTGAAGTGAGTGGTCAAATAGGGCTTGCTGTTCTCAAAAATTAGGTATAATGGCGAAAGCATTACCATCCATAGCTAAAGTTCTTCCTCCAACCCTGGCTTCTGAGGCAGATAATAAACACATCAATTACTGGTAGATGAAGCACAGTTTTTTTAAAACTTAACTGTTTAATCAATAACCAAGTTTCTTTTTTTAAGTTCCTTTTTTTGTGTGTCAGTTCCACCAATGAAAATCATTTGGCTTGTACTTTAAAATCTATTCTTCCACATAAAGAATATGAAAATATGTTTGTGGAGGACAATGATGGAGGCTCAGATCAGACTGCACCTCTTTAAAGTCTTCCAACGTGTATATGCATCATACCGAAGTGTCTTGATCCACAGCGCACCATTTTCCAAAGGAGTATCAAGTGGGCAGCTGACATGCCACCACTATGGAATATTCTAAACTGGAACTGCAGTTGTCAGCGTGTGGCACCAGGGAACAGGGAAAAATAGGGTAGTCGAGATTGTTAAGGAGAATTCTAAAACAGTTTAGGAAATCATGCATATGCATTTACAGTCCATGTGATAGTAACTTTTGGCAACTGCAAAGTGACTGAGACATGGCTTGCTTTTAGAAGCATCAAAACGAAGAGGCATGTGTGTTTTGGAGCCTTTTGTTGTTGTTCTTCTTCTTGTCATTTGGTAGCCATCTGGTGGTGCTTCATATTGAATTGGGGAAGATGCTGCACTCAACTGAACTTAAAAATTAAATTCTTTTGTTTGAAGGTTGGCTGTTGGGTCAAAATTGTAAGTACCTCCTTGTGTTGCTTCAGGAATCAGGCTAGGATCTTCATCAATCTATAAAAAGCAAAACACAAAAAAGGCCTTTGTTAAGATACTACATGTTATGGTATAAGCAGAACTTACTTCTTACGAGAGAATTCTGTACGGATGTTGTAATCGTTCTATATGATGTTTTAATCGATAAATTAAAATATTTAAGTAAATCAGTAACATTAAGAAACTTAACAATTTAATTAAACTGAACACACATTTCAAAATTGTTTTAAGTTCTTTTCTTTTTTTTTTTTTAACCCCCTCCCCTGTCCCTGCCCCATTCTTAAGTTTCTGTATCTGTAGATTTATTTTACCTGTTTGAACACACGTACTTTCTTTCGTTTTGTGATGTTTATTTTGAGAGAGAGATCACGTGTGTGGATGAGCTGGGGAGGGGCAGAGAGGGAAGAGAAAGAATCCCAAGCAGGCTCCGCACTGTCAGCACAGAGCTTGATGCGGGGCTTGAACTCACGAACCATGAGATCATGACCTGAGCCAAACTCAAGAGTTGGCCGCCCAACTGACTGAGCTACCCAGGTGCCCTTGAACACACATCATTTCTGTAACTGCAGTTGACCCTTGAACAACACGAGCTAGGGGCACCAATCCCCCACCCCCTGCAGAGTCAAAAATCTGAGTACAACTTCTGACTCCCAAAAACTTTACTAATAACTTACCATTGACTGGAAGCCTTACCAATTACATAAACAGTTGATTAGCACATATTTTGTATGTCATACGTATTATATACTTATTATTACAATGAAGTAGGCTAGAAAAATGAAAATGTTACTAAGAAAATCATAAGGAAGAGAAAATACATTTATAGTACTATACTGTATTGAAAAAAATCTGCATATAAGTGGACCCATGTGGTTCAAACCCTTGTTCAAGAGTCAACTGTACTATTTTTTCCCATTTAACAGATTACAAATATAACAAAAAGTGGGTTTTTGTTTGTTTGTTTGTTTGTTTGTTTGTTTATTTATTTATTTATTTTTAAGTAATCTCTATGCCCAATGTGGGGCTCAAACTCCTAAGCCCAAGATCAAGAGTCACATGCTTTACACCGACTAAGCCAGCCAGGTGCCTCTCAGAGAACTGTTTATACATTTTTTACCTTATAATGAAGTTTCAAACATAGTATTTTAAAAAACTGATTGAGGGGTGCCTGGGTGGCTCAGTAGGTTAAGCATCCAACTCTCGATTTTGGTTTAGGTCATGGTCTCACAAATTTGCGAGACTAAGGTCCGTTGGGATTCTCTCTCTCTCCCCCTCCCCTGCTCTCTCAAAATAAAAAGACTTAAAAAAAAAATAAAAGATAAAAATAAAAGAAACTGATTGATGGAAAACAATTACTAATTTTTTAAAATTTAGATTATTAAAAATAAGTGGAAAATGCCACCTCAAAAGTATCTGATAGAAATAGAGGGGTGTCTGGGTGGCTCGGTCGGTTGAGCAACCAACTCGTGATTTCAGCTCAGGTCATGATCTCACGGTTCATCAGTTCAAGCCCTGCACTGGGCTCTGCACATTGGATGGTACAGAGCCTGCTTGGGATTCTCTGTGTCCCACTCTCTCTCTGCCTCTCTCTGTCCCTCCTCAGCTTGCGCATGTGCTCACATTCTCTCTCTCTCAAAAATAAACAACAAAAAAAACAACCAAATAGAGTATATACTTGTCATATTAATGATAAAAAAATTCTCAGTGAACTTAACAGTATGTGTAGGTTTTAATGTACATGTAGGCATACCATACTTTAATGGATACTTACATCATCACCAGAGAAATATTGATCTATGATTTCAAATGCTAATTTATATATGTCTTCATTTTCATGTTGCTGTAAAACTTCGATTTTCTCCAAACCTGATAAAAACAAAAAATCAAATAATCAAATGGACATGAATAAAAACTGTGTTCATTCTAGTCATGGAAAATCCTAAAGAACTCGCAACACCCTCCCACCACACCCTGAAAATGACAGTTTGTCTAAAACACAGATAAAACTCTGAGCTGCTCTGATTGGAGGACCAGCATCCCACTAATTTCTTCCTCTCTAGAAACCCTTGACCCCAAGGGTTATCTGGTATCTGAGGCAGACAGTTTAAAAAACACCTAAATACTCCATCTGACAGATGAGGAAGCTATCGTATAGAGATGTAAAGGGGTTTATTTTAGGTTGAGTGGCAAGTTAGTGACAGAACTTGAACTGACATCTCCCCAGGCTGCTTTAGTGGAATCATACTATCTCATATAGTAATTTTTATCTTTCCTTTTGTTTTCAAAATGCTATTACTTTTATATAACAACAAAAGCATGTTTTCAGAAACTTCATGATTAACTGATATAAATAGAAGACAAAGCTTTAAATTTTGAAATAATTTCTTTGAAGAAAAAAACAAAGAGGGTGCTTATATCCTATAGCCACAATGAAATTGAAAAATAAGTTTTCAGAACTGTAGAATGTCTTCATTTACATTCCCAATATATTTACTCCATGCATCAGATGCACAAGTCTATAAATTTAAATCCTTAACAATATTCTTCCTTGAAATATCTTTTTAGCTAGGTTATTTTGAAATAGTTGCATTTTTTTTCTTTTTAACAGCAATATAAAAAACCAGAAAAATGGGAATATAAGTGTCACAGATAATGGATGTAAAGTTCTTCACAAAATTATAAAATACTAAGTAAACGTGTATCCTAATTGTGAGTATACTTCCCAGAGACCGAAGCAACTATATTGATTAAAGCTGAAGAGTAACAATTCTGCAGCTCAAACTTTCTGGGGTAAGTTCTGAATTAGACTACAATGCTAATTTCAAATTATCTCAAAATATCTTAAAACCAGAATGAGCAGTGAATTAAGAGTATGAGGATCTACTTCCATGGCCACAGACAAAACTTAACATCTCTAGGATAATTTCTTCTTGTTATTAAGAAGATACTTCCAGTCTGAATATTTTATGATGTGACTACATTTACTTTCTCTTAAAAAAAAAAATGAAAGGGGTAATATAACTGTACATAATAGTCAATAAAATATACAAAATAAAACATGACAATAAGGTTTGGGCAACTTAGTACATATTGAACAGGTATCCTTAAAATATGCCTCATATATCATTATCAGAGAAATATTTAATATTTCAAATAAGTTTTTTTATTAACATTTCAAAGTAACTTCTGTGGTAATAACTTCAGCAGACAGCTCTAGCAATCACAAGACTGAAATGAAATACCTAGATGACTCCAAAATCATTAACCTTTCCAACAACATGGAATAGTATTTCACAAAGTAAGGTCTATAGAATAACGTATCAGGTATAATGTGAAGAAAGTGTTTCACTGTCAAGGATTCTAAGAAATTCTGGATTAAATGAAGCTTATAACTTTCTCTATCATAGCAGTTCCCAAGCTTTTGCTCTCGCGCACTGTGACTTCAAGAGGAGTGTTCATGTCACCTAAAAGGCAATGTGACCCTCTAGGAAGGTCACAGAATGACCTTCACAACCAGTTTTCCCCAAGTACGGACTGATGCCTGCTGGAAAACCCTCATGTAATGCTAACTGGTGAATACAGGACAGCAGCATACTTTGATGATGGAGCAGTGTTTCCTGACAGTTTTCTTTCTACTTAGTTGCCTTGAAAGGAACTGATCTTTCAGCATTCCACTGCTCAACTATTTTTCTTCAATGCACTCTTACCTCCACATTCTTCTATTATTTCAGCTATTGTGCTTGCTTCATCACCAGCCATGATCAGAATGTTTTTCAGACCATCTAGAACCACCTGAACAACTTGAGAATCTTTTACAGACAGTAAATTACAGAATGGTGGTATTACATTCTGCTGTACAAGGTACTCAACCTAGGCAACAAGAGAAAAATGTTTATTTATATAATTATCTTTTACCCAAAAAGAACACACTACAGGGCTTATGAACAACCAGCAGCTCCTACACATAAAAGAGTAGTGTACTTTCCGATATTAACAATCCTAACAGTTTTTCCAAACTTACCTGATCTTTTCTGCCACTTATCGTTAAGTTGCTAATTGCCCAGGCAGCTTCTTTTTGTGTTCCAAAGTCTCCCTGAAGGTTAAAAAAGAAATGATTGTATGAATTCTTTATTAAAAAATCTTGGTTATAATATGTTAATGTACACGATAAACTCACAATATGACTGACCTTAGCAAGCTGATGAATAATCATAGGAATTAACCCGGCGTCTATTACAGCTTGAACTTGTTGCTGGTTGCCTGCTGTTATGTTGGAAAGGAACCACACTGCTTCCTATAATTGAACAAAATACAGGGTACCTTTGTTTGAAAGATTAGTTTTAATGCATTTATATTTTTATTTTTATGTAGTTTACATAAACTATAACAAAATCACTTGAGTTGCATTAGGGAAATGCATCTAAAAAGCAATGAGATGACACAGAATGTCTCATTTTAAACCCGTTATAAGGAAACTTCCATCCATAACATGTGGGCCCACTAACCTTGCACTGATCCACCCAATAAAATATATGCCTACATCACCCAGGAACTACTTTATTTTATTTATTTTTTAATGTTTATTTATTTATTTTGAGAGTGAGAATCCCAAGCAGGCTCCGTGCTGTCAGCACACAGACCAACACGGGGCTTGATCATACAAACTGTGAGATCATAACTTGAGCCAAAATCAAGAGTCAGATCTTTAATCAAGCCACCCAGATGTCCCTAGGCACTACTGTAGACAATGGTAATATGGCAGTGAACAAAAGAGACAAAAAAATCTTTACTCATGCAGCTTACATTTTTTGGTGCTTAAGCTCCCTCTAAAAGATAATGATATAAATAAGTAAGAGACTCAATTTCCTAAAAGTTTGTTAAAACTATTTCTAAGAAAGGAGAATTGCTTTCTTGTAAAAATATTTACTTGCAAGATATATTTAGAAATTAAGTGTCCAATTAGTCTGGGATGGGTCTATATAACAAATTTTGCTGTAACCTTTAAGGATTTACAAGTCACAAACACGCAGGTCTACTGTAATTTTAGTGTCAAGTGCTGTCTCTTCTTCCTCTTCTACAGTGAAAAAAGTTAACTGTAAATTTATTTTGCCCAATTGTGGGAAGAGGTTAACAACTGGTAAGTCAGTGTTCACTCTACCATTCTTACAAATTTCTTGTAGGTTTGAAACATTTTAAACTAATATGCTGAGGGAATAAACCCAAGTTTGATTCTACCTTGAGGGTCCCATGATGATCCCAAGTCCAAGTAACACAAATGCTCAAGGTGAAAAACTTCTAAGGAGACTAAATGGCTGCTGAGGCTGAGTAAACATCTATGTGAACCCTTTGTCCCCCATGATACCTTCACTCAGAGCATATTGATCACATGCCAGAACTTCTCTACACCCACTTCTGTCCGGCTTCCTCACTTCTCAGCTCTGTTTCCAATTATGGAATACATTTAGCTATAAAAATCCCAAATTATTGAAATTTCTACAGTAAAAATAACTGGCCCAGAGGCTAAAAGACTCTGGCTTCTTTCCCTTCATTGGAGCAAATGCATTCATAAAATGCACTTTTTCGACAACATACTTTTCTGTAACAATCCAACTGTCAAATTATAGTTGAGCAATTATATAAATACAGCTATGACACAGAAGAAATGATCAGTTCTGCTGGTTTGGGGGATGGTGGTATTTCAGGCAGATAAAACTACATTAAACTAAATGCGAATCAAATCCATGAGACATCATTTCACACCTACTAGAGTGGCTATAATAATTTTAAAAAAGGAACTGGAACCCTCATACAGTGCTTGTGGGAACGTAAAGTGGTACAGCCACTATGGAAAACAATTTGGCAGCTCCTCAAACAGCTAAACACAGAATTACCATATGACTGGGCAGTTCTACTCCTAGATATATGCCCAAAGGAACTGAAAGCTGTGACTCAAATGGACATCTGCATGCCGATGTTCACTGCAACATTATTCACAACAGCCACCAGTAGAAAAACTCCAAGTGTCCACCAACAAATGACTGGATAAACAAAATGTGGTATGTATGTACTATGGAATATTTATTCAGCTATAAAAAGAAATGAAGTTCTGACACATGCTCCAACATGGATGAACCTTAAAAATTGTATGCAATGTGAAATAAGGCAGATACAAAGAGACTGAAGTACTTAAGTATATTTAACAATTAATAATAAGTTTGTATCTAAAGTTGAAATTTTAAAAAAGACTTTTTTGATCCTTCAATTTAGGCACTGCATCTTTTGGTCCAATCTAATTTCATAGGGAGATTAAATTATGATCTGTTTATAAAAGATACCAGCCATCCAGCGAGAGATTTTGTATGGATTCTCACTTCATGGCTACTAATTTACTGATCCTTGCTACTGCCCAATTTATTTAAATAAAAACACTGGTTATAACAAAATAACACTTGTAACAAAATAACTGCAGAGGTGATCTGAAATAATTCTCATCATAACTACAGTGCTTGTGAAGAAAATTATGATCAAACAAACAGCAACAGAAAACAAGGGGACAGTTTATACAGACAGAAAGAAATGCACCAATGAGGCTATTATGTGCCTTACCTTATTTATCTTCTCTTTGGGGTGTGATAAGAGATTGGGGAAGTGTGACAGGACATCACAGTTGAGAACAACCTGGGTCTGCTCATCGGTGCCAGTCACTATGTTGCCAACTGCTCTGAGTGCTGCTGTCTGGGGTGGGGATAAAATACTTTCTATACATTTATTTGTTTATGAGGAAACTGACTCTATAGTTTTCATAATCCTGAGAAAACGTAAAAATGCAGGGGGTGAATGATTAGCACTTACTGTATTCTTAGGCAAAGTACTATGTAGAACTGAGAGGCAATTTTGAATTTTAAACAATAGTCATAAAAAATGGAACTACAGAACTATGGAACTACAGAAAAATGTGTGAAAAACTATCGAAAAAATTTTTCAAAAAATTAAAAAAAAAGAAAAATTAACAGGTAAAGGTTCATTTTAACAGCAGCTATTTCTAATCTATTACTAAATGAGTAGCACAGAAATATTTTAATAAAGGCCTGGAATGGGCACACATTTCCATCTAGAAAGTCACTTTGGTAGAAGTGGAATAAACATCTATCAGCCACCCACACCTAACTAAAGTGAGGAGAAATGAGAGAGGAAAAAAATGCAGTTAGGATGCTGTTCTAATTATTTGGACAGAAAAAAAAAGAGTCTTGAACTAAATCAGTGGCTCTAGATACTTAAGGAGTAGACAGATTCATAAGCTATATAATAAGAATTAACAGAACTTTGTAAATGGAGGGGAAAAGAAAGGAGGAATCAAGGTTTGAAGCTTGGACCATGTGGTCTACTGAAAGGAGATATAGAAAGAGGAGCAGGTTTGTGGAAGAAGACGATACACTTTTTGTCTGGTTAAAATGGCAATAGAATGCTTTAAAGGAGTTCTCAGAGGAGACGTCTAAGGGCTCAAGGACAACTGGGTACTAGGAGTCTGAAACTGTGAAGAATCTGGGTGAGATAAAGATTTGGAAACCAACAAAATCAGGTTCAGTAAAACAGAGGAGAAATATGGAAGATATGTACATATGGACCGAACTGAACCCGGGTTGTTCAAGTTAACAGGTTATAGCAAACACAATTTTAAACAAGTTAGAAAAAATTTTTAAATACTTACTTGGACTTTTACTTCCTGGTGGCTCAAAAGGGGCACAAGAAATGGCACAACCCCTGAATCAATAACCATCTGTATCTGCTCATTACCTCCATCTGTCAGGTATGACAGAGCCCAAACAGTATCTACGAGAATCTACAGGAAGTAAAAAAGAATTACAATTCAGTTATTTTTTTGAATGCTTAAAATACGTAACTCAGAGGTGGTAACGTAAAAAGTAATTAAACTATGTTTTAGCTTGGTGGCAAAAGTATCTGCTTACTTGATAAATCTACTAAGCAGCAGAGTACTCTCTCAATGCCTACCTCAGATCAATCACTCTTTACAAAAATGAGACATGGAAGTGTGAGACAACTTCTACCCCAACTTATGCATTTATATATCAGATAAATGAATTTAAAAACAAGCAGAAAAGTTGTTCTCTCTGCCCCGCAAACTGAGTACCTAATAATCACAAGGAAACACTTTATATACAGAACAAGACCATATACCAAGCTGCTTCAAGTCTAGAAGAGCCCAAAAAGATCACCTGTCTATACCAGTGGTTTTCATACATGTTTAGCAATATGATTACTTGTTTAGGCTATTAAAATAAACAGATAAAAGAATTAAGTTGGCATTTTAACCTTAGGAAATTATTTGCAAAGCCCTTGAAAAAGGTCCCCAAATGAAGAGCACAGAACATAAACCATGACCCATAGCCATCTGATTTTGCAAATAACAAAAAACAAAAGAACGACTCAGGTTTATTGACTCTTTCAAAGTCAAAGAGGTTATATGTAAGCATAGATCTTATCTCATGTGAAATCCAGAGATGTTTCTTACTAAGGTATGCAAATTAAAGACATTCTGTTGCTTTTAAAATAATGCCACCAGGGGCACCTGGATGACTCAGGTGGTTAAGCATCCAGCTCGATTTCTGATCCCCAGGGTTGTGAGATCAAGTGCTGAGTAGGGCTCTGCACTGAGCATGGAGCCTGCTTAAGATTCTCTCTCTCCCCTCCCCTGTCCTCCCCCACCCCACACCCTCCACTACTCACACTCATACTCTAAAATAAAAACTAAAAATAAAATAATGCCATCTGAATTAAGTCCATCTACATATCTTTCAAGAAGTATAGAGATCAATAAAAAGAGCAAATAAAACCACATTTAACCCACACCTTCAGCATTACTAGAAGTCAGAGACTACAAATTTCAAATTACCTGTAAGAAGAGAAAAAATTAAAGTCTAGCTTTTGTCTGGACCTCCTGCCCCAGGCCTGTGTAAGATTTCAAAGAAGAGGAGTCGTAAGGAGAGTTAAGTGTTTAAAACTACCCCATGTTAGTGGGACAGAGACCATGTGGCCACAAAAGCCTACAATATATACTATCTGTCCTTTTCAGAAAAAGCTGCTGACACCTTCTTCGTTAGATGATGAGCTTCATTCAACTAAGAGATGCTTGAGGAAATAGATCATTACAGATCACAAACAAAAGTGGAAGAGTAGAAGAAAAACTTATAAATGGTATTTATTCTGAAAAAACAGAAATATTGCAACTTCAAGAATGGGACAGAAGGAAGTTGTGCATGAGAGCCGAGCCCACCTACCATCCCACCCCAGCACTAAGGCCTCCCTACTAAAGGGTATCTGCAGACGTGGTGTGTGTGAACAAAGCCTGTCTACTACCCAGTGTGGCAGTAGCAGGTAACAAGACTTAAATAGAAATTGTAGTCACATAACAGAACACCCAAAATGTGCAGGCTTACAAGTGAAAACAACTTGTCATACCAGCAACATCTCAAACTCAAAAGGGAAAAGACAGTCAACAGATGTCAATGCTGAGATGACAGAGATATTGAAATTCTCTGACAAAGATTTGAAAGTAACTATCATAAAAATACTTCAGCAAACAATTGTGAACATATTTAAAACAACTAAATATAGGAAATCTCAGCAAAGAAACACGACATAAAGAAGAACCAAACAAATTTTTAAAAAAAGCTTTTGTTTATTTTGAGAGAAAAGAGAGAAAGTACGAGCAGGGGAGGACAGAAAAAGAGGGGAGAGTGAGAATCCCAAGCAGGCTCTGCGTTTCTAGTGCAGAGCCCAACATGAGGTTCAAACTCCCGAGATCATGACTTGAGCCACAGTCAGAGACTTAACCAACTGATCCACCCTCGTGTGCCCCAAACAGAACATTTTAAACTAAAAAATTCAGTAATCCAAATTTAAAACTCACTGGAAATACTCCCTAGTGAAATGGGGAAAGAAAAAAAACAATCAACAAACTCAAAGATCAATACAAATCATCCAATCTGGGTAACAGGAAAACAAACATCAAAAAAGATTGCAAAGAGGGGGCTCCTGGGTGGCTCAGTCAGCTAAGGCTAAGTGTCTGAGTCTTTGTTTCAGCTCAGGTCATGATCTCAGGGGTGGTCGGGTGGTCACTGTGGAATCGAGTCCAGCGTCAGCCTCTCTGTCTCTGCCCTTCCCCCACTAGTGCTCTGTCTTTCTCAAAATAAATAAATATTTAAAAAAGATTGCATAAAACCAATGGAGATACCACCTCACACCAGTCACAGTGGCTAAAATTTACAACTCAGGAAACAACAGACGTTGGTGAGGATGTGGAGAAAGGGGAACCCTCTTGCACTGTTGGTGGGAATGCAAACTGGTGCAGCCGCTCTGGAAAACAGTATAGAGGTTCCTCAAAAAATTAAAAATAGAACTACCCTACGACCCAGCAATAGTACTACTAGGAATTTATCCAAAGGATACAGGAGTGCTGATTCACAGGGGCCCATGTACCCCAATGTTTATAGCAGTACTTTCAACAACAAATCATGGAAAGAGTCCACATGTCCATCAACTGATGAATGGATAAAGAAGATGTGGTTTATATAGACAATGGAATACTACTTGGCAATGAGAAAGAATGAAATCTTGCCATTTGCAACAGTGTGAATGGAAATGGAGGGTATTATGCTAAGTGAAATATGTCAGTCAAAGAAAGACACGTATCGTATGTTTTCACTCATATGTGGAACTTGAGAAACTTAACAGAAGACCATGGGGGAAGGGAGGGAGAAAAAACAGTTTCAAACAGAGAGGGAGGCAAACCATAAGAGACTCTTTAATACAGAAAACAAACCATAAAGGTCGATGGTGGGGGAGAGGGGAAAACGGGTGATGGGCATTGAGGAGGGCACCTGTTGGGATGAGCACTAGGTGTTGTATGTAATCAGTGAATCACGGGAATTGATTCCTGAAACCAAGAGCATAATGTATACACTCTATGTTAGTTAACTTGACAATAATGTAAATAAAAAAAAAAAAAAAATCACAGGGGCGCCTGGGTGGCTCAGTTGGTTAAGAATCCGACTTCAGCTCAGGTCATGATCTCGCAGTCTGTGAGTTTGAGTCCCGCGTTGGGCTCTGTGCTGACAGCTCAGAGCCTGGAGCCTGTTTCGGATTCTATGTCTCCCTCTCTCTGACCCTCCCCTGTTCATGCTCTGTCTCTCTCTGTCTCAAAAATAAATGTTAAAAAAATTTTTTTTAAATCACAAAGAAATACAGAGAGTTTCAGAGATCTGTAGAACAATAACAGAAGATCTAACATTTCTGTCATCAGAGTCGCAGA
Organism: Puma concolor; assembly: GCF_028749965.1. Classification (NCBI taxonomy): domain Eukaryota; kingdom Metazoa; phylum Chordata; class Mammalia; order Carnivora; family Felidae; genus Puma; species Puma concolor. The sequence continues at coordinate 220,542,125 of NC_141667.1, forward strand.
AGGAGAGTGAAGCTGAAAAAATATTTTAAGAAATAATGGCAGAAAATATCCTAAATTTGGCAAAAGACATGAGCCTAAAGATTCAAAAATGGGAGGATGAGGCAAGACAACAGAGAAAACAGAATAAGCTCATCAATTATTGTATAGGTATTAGATACTAGTCAAAAAATACTATCTGCCAAACCAGATAGTAAAAGAAAAGGGCATTATAAAAGGTATAAATAAAAAGGTAATATTAGAACAAAATGAACCTTCCTAAATAACAAAATAAATGAAAAAAAAAGCACACCAAATAAAAAATAAAACACACACAAAATATCATACAAAATGTGACTGAGCTAAAACCAAACATATCAAACAATGTGAACAAGCTTAACTCACCTATAAACCAGAAAAAGGTTCTTAAATTGGCTCCCAAAACAGAACCAAACTCTCTGCTGTATACAAGAGACACAACTAAAATTAAGTAATTCAACAAGGCTAAAAATTAAAAGAATGAGAAAAAAGAATGTTTACACCAAGTAAACATTCAGAAAACAGAGACTATAATCCTGTTAGTAGACCAGAACTTAGGCTAAAAAGCATTACAAAGAACAAATAATGCTGCTTTATAAAGCTAAATCCTACAATTTACAGTAAAGACATAACAGTTATAAAATCTACCCACCAAATAACCCTGCAAACACAATTACAAAGCAGAAACTAAAAGGATGCGAGACAAAAATATAAGAATAAATGAGTAATGTATTTTCACACACGACAGATTTTCAGTATGAGAGAAGTAGATAAAAAATGAGGACACAGATCTTATGAATATATATTGAAATTTATACCTTGCTAATAGATAATATAACATGCATATGGAGCATAAAAATCATGTTAGTTCCAAAGAAAACATCAATAAATTACATAAAGCAGAAATACTATAAAACTATTCCAATACAAAAAGTTAGATAGACATTAATAAAATAAAAACCAAAAAGACTTCTGTTATGGAAATTTAAGAGCCATATAACAAACAACTCTTGGATGAAAGAGAAAATACCAAAAAAACTAAATTTTGAAAAAATTACAAGGAAAACACCACATACTAGAAAATAATGGATGTATGTAAAGCAGTGATCAAAGGAAAGTTCATATTCCTACAAATTTACACAACACAACTAAAAGGATGCAAATAAATAAATCCCAAATCAAGAGCTAGAAAAAGAACAGTAAATAGTACGTGGAAGTAGAGTTGAAATCTAGATGAAATGAGTAACTTCTTAGGGCAATAGTTAATAAAAACTGATCTCGGAAGACACAGAGAGCTTAAGCAAGTCAATTTCCATAGCAAAGACAGAGAAAATTATCAAGGAACTAACCCCACAAAGTACCAAGACTCAAAAATTTCAAGGGCAAAACTACCAAGTCTTCAAAGATGGGAGAGCCCCCAATGCTATATATATTGTTTCAGAGCATAAAAAATAAAGGAAGCACAATGTTAATACCTAAACTTTAAAAAAGCAATAAAAATATAATATTAATACCTAATAAAGATAGCATAAAGTAAAACCACAGACCCAGTATCACTTATGTGAATACTGGTGCAAAAATTCTCAATAAAACATTAGCGAATACGATCCAATACTACACTAAGAAAACAATATATGATAATCAAGTGGAATTATTTAAGAAATACAAAGAAGGTTCAATTTTAGAAATATCATTTAGATGTTAGATTAATAGATTTAAGAAAAATCCTGATTATCTCCACAGTCACTGAAAAATTAAACACCCATTCTTAAATTTTTTTTTAATGTTTATTTTTGAGAGAGAGAAGAGAGACTGCGCACGTACATGTGAGTGGGGGAGGGGTAGAGACAGAGCTGGAGACACAGAATCCGAAGCAGGCTCCAGGTTCTGAGCTCAAAGTGGGGCTCGAACTCACGAAGTGTGAGATCATGACCTGAGCCGAAGTCAGTCGCCCAACCGACTGAGCCACGCAGGTGCCCCTAAACACTCATTCTTGATGTCAACACTCAAAATAGGATTTTATGGATATTTCCTTAACATAATAAAAAATTTATTAACTCAGGAAAAGGATTTAGATTCAACAAAAGATTGATAAATCTGATTACATAAAAAATAAGTCTGCATGGCAAAATGTATCAAAGACAAAAAAAAAAAGACAAATTAGGAGAATATCTGAAATAATGTTATCACAAAGAGCTAATATCCTTAATATATACAGAACTTTTAAAACCTAAGAGAAAAAGACCAAAAATCTGGTAGAAAAGCAGGCAACAGGGGCGCCTGGGTGGCGCAGTCGGTTAAGCGTCCGACTTCAGCCAGGTCACGATCTCGCGGTCCGTGAGTTCGAGCCCCGCGTCGGGCTCTGGGCTGATGGCTCAGAGCCTGGAGCCTGTTTCCGATTCTGTGTCTCCCTCTCTCTCTGCCCCTCCCCCGTTCACGCTCTGTCTCTCTCTGTCCCAAAAATAAATAAACGTTGAAAAAAAGAAAAAGGCTTTAAAAAAAAAAAAAAAAAAAAAGAAAAGCAGGCAATAAATAGAAACAGGCTACTTACAAAGATATAAAAATGGCCCTTATATATACAACATAATGTCCAACTTCACTAATTAAAAAAAAGAAAGAAAGAAACAAGTGCAAATTAGGGGCACCTGGGTGGCTCAGCTGGTTAAGCACCCAACTTCAGCTCAGGTCACGATCTCACATTTTGTGAGTTTGGGCCCCACATCAAGCTCTGTGCTGACAGCTCAAAACCTGGAGCCTGCTTCAGATTCCCTGTCTCTCTCTCTCTCTCTGCACCTCCCCTGCACCCATTCTGTCTCTCAAAAATAAGCATTAAAATTTTTTTTTAAAAAAAGAAATGCAAATTAAAACTGACATACATGGGAATGCAAGCTGGTGCAGCCACTCTGGAAAACAGTATGGAGGTTCCTCAAAAAGCTAAAAATAGAACTACCCTACGACCCAGCAATTGCTCTACTAGGCATTTATCCAAGGGATACAGGTGTGATGTTTCGAAGGGACACATGCATCCCCATGTTTATAGCAGCACTATCAACAGTAGCCAAAGTATGGAAAGAGCCTAAATGTCCATCAACTGATGAATGGATAAAGAAATTGTGGTTTATATACACAATGGAGTACTACATGGCAATGAGAAAGAATGAAATATGGCCCTTTGTAGCAACGTGGATGGAACTGGAGAGTGTGATGCTAAGTGAAATAAGTCATACAGAGAAAGACAGATACCATATGTGTTCACTCTTATGTGGATCCTGAGAAACTTAACAGAAACCCATGGGGGAGGGGAAAGGGAAAAAAAAAAAGGGTTAGAGCAGGAGAGAGCCAAAGCATAAGAGACTCTTAAAAACTGAGACAAACTGAGGGTTGATGGGGAGTGGGAGGGAGATGAGGGTGGGTGATGGGTATTGAAGAGGGCATCTTTTGGGATGAGCACTGGGTGTTGTATGGAAACCAATTTGACAATAAATTTCATCTATTAAAAAAAAAAATAGCCAAAGTATGGAAAGAGCCCAAATGTCCATCGAGGGATGAATGGATAAAGAAGATGTGATATATATATATATACATACACACACATACATACACACACACACACACACACACACACACACACACACATATACACACACACAATGGAGTATTACTCGGCAATCAAAAAGAATGAAATCTTGGGGCGCCTGGGTGGCGCAGTCGGTTAAGCGTCCGACTTCAGCCAGGTCACGATCTCGCGCTCCGTGAGTTCGAGCCCCGCGTCGGGCTCTGGGCTGATGGCTCAGAGCCTGGAGCCTGTTTCCGATTCTGTGTCTCCCTCTCTGTCTGCCCCTCCCCCGTTCATGCTCTGTCTCTCTCTGTCCCCAAAATAAATAAACATTGAAAAAAAAAAAAAAAGAAATCTTGCCATCTGCAACTACGTGGATGGAACTGGAGGGTATTACGCTAAGTGAAATTAGAGAAAGACAAAAATCATATGACTTCACTCATGAGGACTTTAAGAGACAAAACAGATGAATGTAAGGGAAGGGAAATAAAAATAATATAAAAATAGGGAGGGGGACAAAACATATTTTTCTTAAATATGGAGAACAAACTGAAGGTTACTGGAGGGGTTGTGGGAGGGGGGATGGGCTAAATGGGTAAGGGGCACTAAGATATCTACTCCTGAAAATCATTGTTGCACTATATGCTAATTTGGATGTAAATTTTAAAAAATAAAAAATAACTTAAAAAAAACCTGACATACAGTTTTTTTACCCATCAGATAGGCAAAATTTTTAAATGTGATAACATATGCTATTGGCAAGGCTATGGAGAAAGTCACTTTCATATGGGTGCTGCTGGAAATACAAAATGGCACAGTCTCTAAGACAAGGAGTTTGGGCAGTATGCAAGAAAATTACAATGCATTCATTCTTTGGCCTAGCAATCCCGCTTCTAGGGATTTACTCAAGGGTATTCCAATAATATGAAAATACACAAGAATATTTACTGTTACATTATTTATATTTGAAAATTCAGGAAACAGCCTAAATACCTATCCATAATAGTGTGTCTGAATAAACCATGTTCACAAAACAATACTAGTTGAGTTGGTCTGTGTTTTAGGAGGCTGCTAAATAAAATGTAACCTTCCCCCCCACCCCCCATGTGGCACTCACTACTAGCAGAAAACCACCTTTTTCTACTATACAGAGGTTTAGAAAAATGAAATATTTAAGGCTTCTAAACTGAGGTCAGTGAATAATTTTCAGTGGATCTCCATGACAGTATCTTAAAAACTGGTGGGTTCAGCTAAGTTTTAGGCCTCCTGAAACTGCAGGCTCTACTCTCTTTAATTTTGTTTAGTAATATACTGGGTCTTCACTGAAAATTTCATTTGAAAAAAGCTCTAAAAACTTTTAAATTCATAGCACACAATTATCAGGCCATTCTAGCTTCTTCTGTTTTCATCAAAATTTGCTTTTCTCATCTCCATTATCAGGCTAACAGCTGCTCTATGTTTCTGATGTTTATAATTTTACCTTTTGTTAACTCTTCCCATTTGAACTGCTTCTGCTCTTTTATACCTTATCCTTCTGCTATTCTTTTATTCTTTTTTCTTGGGTTTCCCCTTTTCTTGATTGCTATGCCAGGCTACCTGGATCTTACAGCTATTAATAGTCAATGAGTGTACTCTTTTCCTTCTAGCTAATAATCTGATTAATGATGTTCCAACAAAGTCTTCAGCAACCCTGGTCTACTTTAATTATTTTCCACTATTCATTTCTGTTTTTCTCTGCTACAAAGCTTTAAAAGTTTTTTACTTCAGCCACTATTTCAGGTACTTAAAGACTTCCAGGAAAGCTCATCTCTAGACACACAACAGAAAGCACAAATGCACCCATGCAAAAGACTGACAACTCTACATGGTTAATGTTCTGAAGAAACAATCTTCTTGAAAACTAGTATATGAGTCAAAGGGCAATCTCTTGCAACACAAAGTCTTCCAACAAGAATATGTTCAGCTCAAAGACCTTCAATGGTCTCCACTCCAATAAATGTGCTAACAAATCATGTCCTGCTAGGTACTGTTACTAAAAATGCTATTAACATATATAGCATTTCCTAGAAGATTAGACGTCTGTGGAGTATCTATGAAATGTCAACTTGACACATGCTTCAGAGACAACTAGAGCTGAGTCGAGTTACAAGAGTATACTTACATTTAATCCTTATATGCAATAAAGGGTAACTTAGGAGGCCCGAGGTACTCACATTCTATACATTCCAAAGAAAGGACTGGCCCTTGATCAGCAACTTTGAGATAACCTCTGAGTTCTTGGATTATACTGCCTAATGATGTTGTGTACCTCAGATCTTGGGCAAATAAATAGCTATATAACAATGTGATTTTATGTGAGTACCTCTTTTAGTTTGCTTGAGGTTGTGGGACACACTTGTATCAGTTTGACCTCTGGAAGAGGGTGAAGCCTGAGGTAAGGGCCATTATGCGGGATGTCCATGCCTTTGGGACTGACTCCCAATAAATACCTGCACACCAAAGGTTCCTGGTTAGCAGTATTTCATGTGTTCATATGTGTCACACATGACTGCTGGGAAAATAAAGCTGTCCTTATAACTCTACTGGGAGAAATAACTGGAAGCTTGCATCTGGTTCCTCCTAAACTCTGCCCTCTGTGCCTTTTGCCTTTGTTGATTTTAATCTTGTGAAATAATAGGAAATATATATTTATATACACATATATGTGTATATATACATATGCACACACACACACACACACACACACACACACATATGATATGAGTAGTGTATTTATATATAGGTGTCTGTCTGTGATTCCTGGCACAGAAGTCCTAAAACCCGGTAGTTTTTAAAGTGATAAGAGTACTAGGAGCTTCTCTTGTTCTAGTATTTGCCTTTGACCCTGTCTCTAACACAGAGCTCCTAAACTCTTATAAGCTCCTAAGTGGTAAGAGCACTAGAAACATCTTTTGTTCTACTGAGGCGACTCTGGGTGGGTGCTGGTTGCCAGAAAGACCAAGCCCTAATCAGAAGTTTTGGAGTTTTCAACTCCATGCCTCATCCTCCGGAGAGGGGAGAAGGGCTGGAAATAGAGTTAATAATTGATCATGCCTACATGAGGAAACCTCCATAAAAATTCCAATAGGACAGAGTTCAGTGAGCTTCCAGGTAGGTAAACATGTCCCCACCAGAAGGGTGGTGGACCCTACCTCCACGAGGACAGAGCTCCTGCCCTCAGGGCCCTCCTAGACCTTGCCCTATGTATCTCTCTATCTGGCTGTTCATCTGTATTCTTTATCATCTCCTTTAACAAGCTGGCAATTAAAGTGTTACCCTGGCTTCTGTGAGCCACTTTGACAAATTTGTCTAATTGAACCCAAGGAAGGGGACTTGTCGGAACTTCCAATCTATAGCCAGCCATCATAAGCACAGGTGATAACCTGGGCTTGCAACTGGCATCTGAAGGGTGCGTGTGTTGGGGTAATCTGTTAGAACTGAGCACTTAACCTGTGGGACCTGACACTCTCTCCAGATAGACCATGTCACAATCAAATTAAATTGCAGGAAACCCATTTGGTGTCAGAGACTTGCCTGTTGTTGTGGGGAAAACTCCCACACATCTGGTGACCAGAAGTGTCAAGAGGTAAAGTGTTCTGTGTGAGTAATAAAGGAGACACACAGAGGATAAACACACAGCCAGGAAGAACTAGGTCGTTCCCTATGTAGGGAGGAAAAAACTGAGTTTTTCCTAAATGGATCTGTATCCTTTTGTGGTAATAAACTATAAGCAAAGCAGCTTTTCAGTGATTCTTTCCGTAAATTCACTGAGCCTGAGGGTGGTCTCCGGGATCCCTGACACACTTATCATCAAGTGTCACTAACAATCAAGTCTCTACACATAACCCATCTGCTACAACTGATTAATTTTATTTGTACTAGCAATAAAAGAAGCTAGATTTATATCAAATGTTAGGGAACACTAAAAATTGTCTAGGCATGTCAAGCCATGAACAACTTCAAAAAGGGCAGGAAAACCAAATGCTACAGAATCACTGCAACTGCAAATTAACTTTAAGAAGCATAATAGCCAGAAAGCAATAAACACAGACTAACCTGAATCAGTCCAGATTTCTTCTGTAGTCCTAAGGGTGAATATTTAGTTTTTCTTCTAATGTCCACACCCCAATCCAGCTTCTCCAGCATTCTCACTAATAAATTAAGTCATTCCGGCTGTTTCATTCCTCTGCCTGCTACTATTCTTGTTTTCTGTTGTGCCCTATACCCTAAAACCCAAATTAGAAAGCTGGATATTATCCCTGACTTCCTCTTTTCTTACCACCCACGTCAAACTCAGCAAGTTATCATCGAAAAAATTTTCAAGTCTTCTCTTGTCTTCCTAATGTCTGAGCTCTAACACCGGTGCTAATTTTCTCTCATCCATACTACAAAATCACCATTGATTTGTCTTTCCAACCTTACTTTCCCCTAAACTCTACACTCCACTTAATGGTATGAATCATCAATCCAGAACACAAATTAGACCATTATTCTATGGTCTGCCATCAGCTACATAAAAAGGATATATGGCTCTTAAGGTATACGAGATGCTGTGTGATCCAGAAACTGCTAGATTTCTGCCATATTTCCCCCCAACCTTTGCTTTATAGCTTATTCTTCGATCTCTCTAGTTTTAACAACTCCTTTCCTGGCTCTTTTTCTCTTGCTGTCATTGCTTAAGTGTAGAGAGTTTCTTAGAATTGAATTTTTAGCCCTTTTTCCATATTTTCATGAATCCCTTAAATATGGACAAATCTCAAATCTGTATTGCGTTTTCCTACTTGGACTACTGCTATGGATGAACAACATGGTTCAAGTAAACCAGAATCAATGTGTCTGCCCTACGATAAACTCATTACCTTCCTCTACTAGTCTCATTCCTTTTGCTTTTTACTCCTTCTGATAGTTATGGCATTATTATCCATGAGGATTGCTAAATTAGAAAACAGTAATTTTTACTTTTCCTTCACTTTGATCCTTTCCTCTTGAAGTCCTACTTATTTTATCTCTTAACGCTCAAATTTTCCTTCTCTTAGCCATTACTGTCTCTAGCTCAGGCCTTCATCAACTTCTTTAGACTTACTATGATAGCAAAATAGGCCTACTTAACATTCATACTTTCCCCAGTCCAAACCTTGCATACCTTTTCTAAGTTATTTGACCATAACAGATATGAGCACATCATTTCTGTTTAAAAATCTTCAAGGACTCAAAAAAAAAAAAAAAAAAAAATTTAAGGCACGCCTGGGTGGCTCAGTCGGGTGGGCGTCCAACTTTGGCTCAGGTCATGTTCTCATGGTTTGTGGTTCGAGCCCCACATTGGGCTCTGTGCTGACAGCTCAGAGCCTGGAGCCTGCTTCTGATTCTGTGTCTCCCTCTCTCTGGCCCTCCCCTGCTCACGCTCTGTCTCACTCTCTCTCAAAAAAAACAAAACATTAAAAAAAAAAAATCTTCAAGGACTCTGCACTGATTACAAGATAAAGCCAAACTCCTTAACACAGGATTCAAAACCCTGCAACTTAACTCCCCAGCAAATGTGCTGGGTTATTAATTACCTGTGTTCTCCAAACGTCCTAAGTATTCTCTTAAGTCTTTAATATTTTTCTCCTCATATACCTGAAATGACTTTTCAACTTGACAAAATACTACTCATTTTCCATCTGTATATCATTAGACAGATTAGTTACTTAGATATCTGCCTCTTACCACATTTGTAAGAGAGAGAAGTTTCACTTAATTTTTATGATATTTTGGACTATGTCACAAATGGACAGTTACTTTAGTTGCAAAAGTATTCCATCCTAAGAGCTTAAAGTTCTAAAATGAACTAGAGAAATGTGGTGCAACATTAGCATAGATGTATCTTCTTCACCCCAATGACAAATTACACACATAATTCTGGCATACACACATTCATATTATGTATGTATGTAAACAAACACAGAATTATAAAAACACAAACACATAACAAATCAGAAAGAGATCTTAGCTGAAACAAGAGATGTCAAATCGACTAGATGAACACTAGAATCAATACCAGATTCACTGAAATTTATTCATTATATTACCCCATGGAAGAGTAACATTTTGCATTACTACATTAAGGAGAGTTTTCAGATTATCTAATAAAAAAATCTGCCGGAATATATATAGGAAATTCTTAAGTAAATCTCAGTAATGACCAAATCATCTAAAAATACCTTTGCATTTAAAATTATACTTGATATTCTTCAATACTATACCTCCAAAGGTTTGGGTCTTCAACACTGTACCTCCAACTGTCTCCTGGGAGACAGTGTGGTTTCAAAGAAACCACACAAGATCTGCCATCAGAAGATCTCAGTTGTGTATATCAACTTTGATCCTTATTAGCCCTGCACCTTTGGATAAGTCACTTAATCTTTCCCTGAGGCCCAGTTTTTTACTCAGTAAAATGGTGACAATATCTATTCTATCATAAGATTAAATGAAGGGCGCCTGGGTAGCTCAGTGGGTTAAAGGTCTGACTCTTGATTTCAGCTCAGGGCATGATCTCATGGTCTGTGGGATCGAGCCCCATGTCAAGCTCTGTGCTAACAGTGAGGAGGCTGCTTGGGATTCTCTCTCTTCCTCTCTCTGCCCCTCCCTGGCTCACGCTCTCTAAATAAATAAATAGACAGACAAACATTAACAAAAACAAAACAAAACAAAAAGAACCAAATGAGATTTAAAGAAATATAGAGGTGCTTTCTAAATTTTTTTAAATGTTTATTTATTTTTGAGAGAGAGCATAAGTGGGGGAGGGGCAGAGAGAGAGGGACACACAGAATTTGAAGCAGGCTCCAGGCTCTGAGCTGTCAGCACAGAGCCTGCTGCACGGTTCAAACTCACAAACTGCAAGACCATGCCCTGAGCCGAAGTCAGACGCTCAACCGACTAAGCCACCTAGGCACCCCATGAAGGTGCTTTCTAAAGATTTCACCTCTTTATAAATACTGACACTTTAAAATACACTAATAATACAGATACATTACACATGCAAATCTTCTCCAAAGTTAGCATTATTGCTGTCTGGATGATTTAAGATATAAATTTAATATAACCTTAACCCTGTTTCTGAAAAATAGTTATACATTGTGGAAGCTTCACAAGTTAATAAAATATATGCTGACACTTACAAAAGTCTAAAAAAATAAATAACCTTTCCAGTTCCATCAAGAACAAAATCCCAAATCTAAGCTTCTGCTTTACTTACATTTATATCCGTATGGTATATGAGGACACATAATGCTGGCAAAATCTGAGGAAAGAAGATAAACAATAAATAACACAGAGTTGATGAATATGTCTTTGTAAACATGAATAACTGTGATACAAAACAGTAAATACTATTTGCAGAGCAAGAAAAGACAACGTTAAATTTGCTTGAATCCCTATTAGGAAAATGAAAATCTGACAAATTCAATCTGAAAAACCTAAAACATACTTCAGATATCCGATTAAAACTTCCAAATAAATCTGGCAGAGATTAATGTACCTTAAAAGAAAAAACAGTTGTTTTCAGTAACTTTATGACATAAAATGTCAAGTGGAAAGAATGGAGATGAAACTATACAGTATAGCTCTCTAAAAAAAAAAATCTATTTTTTTTTTATTTTTTTTTTTAAATTTTTTTTCAACGTTTTTTTATTTATTTTTGGGACAGAGAGAGACAGAGCATGAACGGGGGAGGGGCAGAGAGAGAGGGAGACACAGAATCGGAAACAGGCTCCAGGCTCTGAGCCATCAGCCCAGAGCCCGACGCGGGGCTCGAACTCACGGACCGCGAGATCGTGACCTGGCTGAAGTCGGACGCTTAACCGACTGCGCCACCCAGGCGCCCCCAAAAAATCTATTTTTTAAGGATTTTATTTTTTAGTAATCTCTACACCCAATGTGGGGCTCAAACTTACAATCCCAAGATGAAGAGTTGCATGCTCCACCGACTCAGCCAGCCAGGCACGCCTAAAGAAAGCTATTCTGAAAACTGTCGTCTCACTTACCTGCCTATATTTAATAAGCTACTTGAGTCAAATTAAAGTTTCTGGCTCCAGATTTAGTCAAGAAAATAACAACCAGTACAAAGTATACAGTTTGTTGAATTCAGGCCTTACAGATCCTTTTTTTTTTTTTTAAATCTGGGAGGGAAGAGGTAGAATCACACTAAGTACCCTTTCCATAACAGCAAAACGCAGTAGAAGCTGGTGAAAGATATCAATTATAAAGATTCAGAGTTAACATTTTTTGACACAGTTAAGTGGTTAAAGGCTGCATAGAATTTTTAAAAACTTAAAATATTCAGATCCATTTACAGATTAAATGTAAATTAAAAATTTTCTACTTTGTTTTAATTAATAAATTTAATACAAAGCATGTCACACATTTAAGAACACTAATTTTATCAGAAATCTAGGGAAATTTCAATTGGATTTAATGTAAATTCATTCAAGAACATACGAATTTAAGTACACCAGGTTTTATCTGCAGCGATCCTTTAATTTTTTTAGCAGTAAACCAACAATGCAATGTAGTAACAAAATTTCTGAGATTTGATTTTCTCCTTTTGTAATTTTCTTTTTGAAAGTTTGTTTCCTTTTCGTGAAAACAGTCATTAAAATATAAGAATTAGGGTGGACTAATATTCTTTCAGGTGCCATAAGATACTCAACTTCCATTTCACAGGAGTCAAAAATTAAATATGATATGTTACTTAAAAAATCTCATACCTGCAATGAAATCAGTATATGCATTATTTCATTCCCTGTGAATGAAACTCTAAAGCATAACATAGGGAAAATATACCATCTGGGCTTTGCAATTCTTCATTTACCTCCTGAACTGTCTCCATAGGCGGTGGGGGATCCTTATTCCTGCAGAGATTGACAATGACCCATGTGACGTTCCGAAGGAAGGTGATGGGAATGGAGGGATTGATGAAGGACAGAAGAGGTTTGACAACTCCCAGTGATATGACATAATCTCTACATTGAGGACCATCACCTACAGAAATGAAAATTGTATTTAAAAAAAAATTACATTCAGGATGAGAAAGTCTGAAATGTATGCAATGGCTCATGTTGGGACACTGATGTTCTATGTTTCCTCACCATTAGTCAAGGGCATCAAGCGTTGCTGTTTCTCCAGATTTTGATTTGGAGAACACAAATTTAACCTAAAAATCCTGACAGCAAATTGCATATCTGTTTCAAGAGGTACCATCTTAAGTTTGTACTTATAAGGCAAGAAGATAGTCAACCCACGTTAAAATTAGAGGAAACATAGGATGTAATGGCTATGCCAATGTAGGAAAAAAGTTAATTAAGATTCTTAATTGGTCTCTTTTTAAACCTAAATCCAACTTACCTATAATGTTTCCCAAAGCCCATACTGCTTGTTCACAAACATTCTGATGTGGTGAATGGAGAAGTCTCAAAAAAAGAGGTACGGCATCTATAATAAAGAAAAATAAATACTGGTATTATAAAATGTCGAAGAGTTTATAGATTTCAGTCTAAATACATTGACAAAATATACAGAGCTTGGGGGTGCCTGTGTGACTCTGCTCATTAGGCAACCAACTCGATTTTGGCTCAGGTCATGATCTCATGGTTTGCGGAGTTCAATCCTCGCATTGGGCTCTGCACTGGCACAGCAGAGCCTGCTTGGGATTCTCTCTGTCACTATTTGCCTCTGTCCCGTGCTCTCTTTCTCTCTCTCAAAATAAATAAATAAACATATATATATATATACACACACACACACACACATATATATGTGTGTGTGTGTGTATATATATATATATATATATATATAGAGAGAGAGAGAGAGAGAGAGAGAGAGAGAGAGAGAGAGACAGAGGGAGAGAGAGAGCCTGGCACACTATAGTTACCCAATTATAGTTCAATGAATGAATAAATGTGGCATATACCCTTACCCTAAAAAAATTTAGTATTTTCCCCTAATTATATTCAATAACACACCTATTGACAATATTTAAAAGTTGTTATATCATTAACTAAAAAAAAAAAAAAAAATGAAATTTTTCCTGTAATGCATTAAAAAAAAAACCCTAAACACATAAACTTAGAATATAATACTTTAGTCAATATGATCCCAATCGCTGATATGGGATTAAAGAACTGATTATTCCCATATCTGGCTTACCTTGAATAATAAAAAAGATTTATCATTATAATCCTTATGCTTACATAATTTACATGTTAGCTTAAGTTCTGAAACAATGGTATCATACCCATTCCAGCTGGGAAGCTAAAATAAGCTGAATCATTTTTTCTTAAATTTCAGACAACTATGTACTACTTACAGTATTTTTTGCTGTATCTCTCTGCACTACCAACACTTAAAACCAACTCACACTTTTAACAGCTTTATTAAGATATAATTTACCTGCTTAAGTACACAATTCAACGTTTTTTAGCATTTACACAGAGTTGTGTAGTTACCATCACAATTTAATTTTACATTTCCATTACCCCCTAAAGAATGCCACACCCACATAGCAGTCCTACTGCCCATTCAGCTTTAGGCAGCCATTTGCTTTCTATCTCTATAGATTTTCATACCCTGGATATTTCATACAAATGAAAGTATATAATAAGTCGATTTTTTTGTGTTTGGCTTTTTTCAATTAGCATAATGTTTTTGAGGTTCATCCTTATATAGCACATACCAGTAGTTCACCCTTTTTAAAAAAAAATTATTTATTTAAATCCAAGTTAGTTAACACATAGTGTAATAATCTTTTCAAGAATAGAATTTAGTGATTCACCACTTACATATAACACCCAGCACTCATCCCAACAAGTGCCCTCCTTATTAATGTCCATCATTCATTTAGCCCATCCCCCTCACCCCCTCCTCTCTCCCCCAACCCTCAGTTTGTTCTCTGTATTTAAGAGTCTCTTATGGTTTGTCTCCCTCTCTGTTTTTATCTTACTTTTCCTTCCCTTCCCCTATGTTCACCTGTTGTGTTTCTTAAATCCCACATATGAGTGAAATCATATGGTATTTGTCTTTCTCTGACTTATTTAGCTTAGCAATTATGCTAGCTTCATTCTAGTTCCATCCACGTTGTTGCAAATGGTAAAATTTCATTCTTTTTCATCGATGAATAATCCATTACACACACACACACACACACACACACACACCCCACATCTTTATCCATTTGTCAGTCGATGGACATTTGGGCTCTTTCCATAATCTGGTGATTGTTGATAGTGAGTAGTTCATTCTTTTTTATTGCTGAATAGTATTCTATTATATAACACATTTTGTTTATCTACTTATATCAGTTAATGGATATTGAGATTATTTCCATGTTTGGGCCATTGTGAGTAAATGTACAACATCTGTGTACAAGTCTTTGTGTGGACATGTTTTCATATCTCTTGGTTCCACCTACTAGTAGAACTGCTAGGTCATATGATAACTCTATGATTAACCTTTTGATAAACTATTTTCCAAAGAGGCTACACCATTCTACATTCCCACCAGCAGTGTGTGAGGGTTTCAACTGACTCACATTTGTAATTTAACTGATTTTATTTATCACTTCTGCAAACAGAAGACCAGTATCACTTACCAGTATCACAAATAGAAAGTAACCAAAAGATTAAAAATGCAAACAAAATACTGTTACTAAATTGTAGGTACAATTAATAGGTAGATTGGTAACTAGTAGGTACCTACTAGTCTCTACTGAAAGCCCTAGTCTAAAATCTGCTACCTTTTTGGTACAACTAACATCTAACTGGGAACTTTCTCCTTTGGTATTACCAAAATACCTGAAAGAGAGTAGTATTCTCACTAATTGACACAATGTAACTTATTGCTATATCGTATACTACCTAAAATCATTTTCAGTGCCACCTAAAGCCAGTTAAGTGTTACACGTATTAAGAGTACTTGGTGACATCTAGTTTTTTTCAAAGTGCTGTTTTGTCTGTTTGGGTCAACACACTAATAACAGCCCATCCTGAGGTGGGCAAAAATTTAAAAATATAGATGTTCCAAGTTAAAAGGCACAAGCTACTCAATACACTGGAGGTACTAGAAATAGAAATTTTAAAACCTGTCATTAGCAGATAGTCTCTGCCCAAAAAGATAAAACTATTCACTTTTTAGTAACCACAATTAAAATTATTTAATGATAGATTAATGATAGCTATGGGAAAGATACCAACCATCAAAATTAACTCCTAAAATTCACTAGTTTAAACATATTGGAAGGTAAAATTCAGTCTTTACAATAAACTCCACATCTTTGCCTTTAAAATTTTTTTTAAATGTTTATTTATTTTTGGAGAGAGAGACAGAGAGAGAGAGAGAGAGAGAGAGAGAGAAATAGAGCGTGAGCAGGGGAGGGGCAGAGAGGGAGACACAGAATCCGAAGCAGGCTCCAGGCTCTGAGCTGTCATCACAGAGCCCAACATGGGGCTCGAACTCACGAACCGTTGAGATCACGACCTGAGTAGAAGTCTGACACTTAACCAACTGAGCCACCCAGGTGCCCCACCTTGCCTTTATTTTTTTTTTAAAAATCCCAGCAAGTAAGGATGTTAATTTACTTACTAGACTGTACAACAGCTTGAGTCTGTGCAGAAGTTCCTGATGCTATATTAGTTAATGCCCAAGCAGCTTCAAACTGTAATGAAGGACTGTAAAACACAATAAAAAAATCTTTAGACACAAAACTATCACTTAAATTTATGACCCGCAGATCTATACAGTTATCCTTTACCCTGTCCTTTAATTTCACCTTGTTATATACACCTTAGATATCTCCACCTGACTATCACTGGCTCCCAAAGTCAGTCAATACAAACCTACTTCTTTTTTTTTTTTTTTCAATATATTAAGTTTATTGTCAAATTGTAAACCGACTTCTTTAAGTCCAGTGACTGATAGCTGCAACATTTGGCCAGTCATTATTGTCCTTGACTCCTTCCTCTCCCATAAACATCTAATATAAAAGTCATGTCTATTTTACCCTCTAAGTATTTCTTATATTTATAGTACCCCTCTTAAGACCACTGTACTAGTTGAGGCCTTCACCCACTTCACTTGAATCACTGCCACAGCCTCTGTCTTAAAGCTGGGTCCCCATCTGACTCTACTACATCATCTGCTTTACACACTGGAGATATTATTACAAGGCTGCATAATTTTACTGAAAAGATGAGATCATTACAATTTGGAACTGTGACAGAACACCTCACAAAGAAAGTACAAACTAACCTAGCTTTCCAAAGACAGATAAAGAAAGAAAGGCACTGTCAGCTGGAAATACAAATAAAAGTATCACGGGTGGAATGACCACAATGTGTATGGAGGACAAGGAGCAGATCCAGAGAGTAGAAGCTAAGAAAATATGTAAAAACATGTAACAGGGGATGAAACTGGAAGGGTAGGTTATCCAAGTGTGTGTCAGTGGACAGAGAGGAGTAGAACTCAAATCCCAAGCTTCAACACTTGGAATTTATTCTATAGACATACTAAGTATAGAGGGCTCCTACAGAGTATAGAAAATAATGCAGTGCGTCCATGGTATGTAGAATTAGGATAAAAAAGTTAAAGGCTGGTGGACAGACCTGTTGAAAGTAAATTATGTACATCAAGTTAGGATAGATGGCTGTAAGAATATAAATTCCTTTAAATAGAATACCAAGGTGGGAGGAGGTGAGCAAAAACTGAGGAGTGCCAAAGGTTAGGGACTTAGAAGAAAGCTCTATGAATATCGAAGAAAGAGAGTAAGGTTGTAGTACCAAAGGTTAGAAAAATCCAAGAAGGAAAAAGGTTTTAAGGAGAATAAATGTCAGAGATAGAACAAGCAGTGAGGTCACAAAGACGGGCCAGATAAGAAAATGGAGGAGCAGATAAGAACTATGATGAATTTTGGCAAAAGGCAGGGGATAAAGAGTATATTGTAGGCAGAGAAGAAGCAAATGGACAATAAGATCAAAGATGATGAATTTATGTCATTCTAGGCCAGAAGAAGAAGGGGTTATTATATTAAGCCAGCCCTGGTAGCTTGGCAAAATACTAGAAATGCGGGCCTTAAATGAGAAAACAGTGAGATATAAAAAAATAAAATTACAAAGCAGGGAATGTTCTAAGATCTCATTTAAAAAAAAAGGAAGAGAAGACATAGAAAAAGAATGAGTGCAATAAGTAAACAATAAATGAGCATTTATTGTAAGTTTGATACTGTGTAGTGTTTTGTGTATATCATTTCCATTCCTCACAATCACCTGATTTTTGTAGATGAGGTATCTGAGGCTCAAAAGCCACTTGAGTTTGGGTCAGTAGTAAACCCTGGATTTAAATCAATGCCTATTTGGCTCCAAGTCTATGGGCTTTTATATGATAACACTATTTCCTATGACCAATCCATAGAATCAGATCCAAACTACTGACAATTTTCTGCTTTTGCTTCAGGTAGTAGTTACAGAGGTCTGTATATATTTTAGCATAATTTTTTGTATATATGCTATTCACAAACACATCCACAAAACGAGGCTATGCCAAAGGCTGGAATATAAAGTTAAAAAAAAAAAAAAGATGAAGAAAGAGAAGATCAAAGGGAAAAAGGGTGTCCCTAAAAGTAGAGGTAGAACAGATTGTTTTTTAAATAGCTGATATAAAACTTACTTTTACTTAAATAAATCTTGTTACAGAAAATATGTATGTATAAAGTGAGTATTAAGCATTTTTGGAGGAACAGTTGCAGCATATAATGAAAGGAAAAAAGAAGTATTTTTAAATAAAAATCCTTAGTGGCTACATTTATCTAGTCAACTGAAAATTCCTTAAGACAACATTTAGCAAAATACACCAAATTTTAGTCTATATACTCTCAAATGCAAAACTAGCATTTGTTTTAAAATACTTTGTGAAGTTAAAACTCACATTCTTTGCACTTAATTCAAGCTGATGAGGTGTAAGATACAACACATCAAGATATCTCTGAACACTAACAGAAATGGGGCTGTACCTTAAAAGGTACAAAGTAGTGTTTTTTCCTTTCTATTCTGGAAAAGTATAACCTGATTTTTAATCTACTGCAAATAAAAAGCATGACATTAGACAATTAATCATGGTTGGAGTTCTGTTAAAGACTTCACAGAAGATCAGTGGATTAGCTGGAATATTCCCAGCGTAAGAGCCACTCGGTTCTGGAAACCATTCATGTTGACTCAGTCATGAGGTTAATCTATATATAGACTCATAAGCAAAGAGTGACTCAAACACTATTTGGGTTGTTTTAAAATATTACTAAAAACAAAAACAAAATAAATAAAGACTATAAATAAAATATTTGAGGTAAGTTAGAAGAGGCAATAAACAGAAGCTAATATTTTCCTAGAAAATATACACACACTTCAAATAGTAAAAAAAGAAGCACTCTAGGTCTAGTGAATATGATCACAGAATTAGAAAATTACATAAAAATATATAACAAATGAAAAACGTAATAAATGCAAAACCTAAATGAAGCCATTTGTTAAATAATAATCCTACATTTTCTGGTAAGTGAAAAAAAGTGAACAGGGACTCAAATCCATACTTACTTATCATCCCTTTCTAGACATTTGACTAGAATTGGTAAAATCCCAGATTTTATTAGGTCATCAATTGGTGGGTTTCTGTCACTGGATAATAGCTTTCTAGAAAAAGAAATGTAAGAAATTAATTGCTATAATTTTCAAACTATGAACAGACACAGCAATGTATTACTTCTAGCAATGTATTACTAAGACACCTATAATAATACTTCCTCTAGACAAATTAGGATTTACCTTGCAGCCTGGACAGCACTTAACTGGACCACTGGGTTATCACTTGTGGCATTCTGTAACAACAAATGTAAATTTTAGAAATTTAAAAAATATCAATTTCCAAATACTTCAAAATGCAAATATTAAATTAATAACATACCTGCAATATAGCTTCTAGTGTTACATTTTGCTTAAAAGAAAAAAAAGACAGTTCAGGGAAGAGTTTATTAGCAAAATCACATTTATTAAATCATCTATTTACTAAAGTTATGAGTTAATATACATTAATTATCATCATAAAATTGATCTTAAATTCAAAATGAAGTTCTCTGATTATAAAATTATTGTAAAAACACTTTACAACACCAAAGTAACTTACTGCTTTAAAATCAGCATCAACATCTGAATCTTCTAAGCTTTCTTCTTGGGGAACATTTCTTTTTTTCAGTAAGTGTTCATCTCTTTTGTTCTGGATAAGGATAACATGAATTAAATGTGTATACTACAAACCATTGACGGGCCACATTCTCGACTTGGTAACGAAATTAACTGGTAACAGTACAGCTTTCACACACACACACACACACACACACACACACACACACACACACACACACACTTATTAAACATGATAGTTTTGACCAATATCATGCCTCCCCATCTTTAGTAAAGATTCACATTTGGGAATGCAGTATTACTGTAAAGGTCTAGCAAATACATTTCAACTAGCATGCTAGCTTTCATCTACTTACTAAAGCAAGAAGTTGCCTAGATGGGAAAGAGTTTAATGCTCAAATGTTAAGGTCTGTATGCTTGTTGGGAATGTGGGGAAAGGGAATTCATTAGCATAAATGCCACCTACTTGCCAACATCTCATATTTAAATTCTTGCTATCTGGCTTTTACAAACAAAAATTCTCTTCTAGCAAATATATTTCTACATTTTATGGGATTTCAATTGTTTGTAATGGCAGCAACATACGCCATTTCACATATCACTCTGGATAAATCAATCTTCTTTTAAGTTTTTAGTTTGTTTATATAATTAAGTCTAAATAAATTAAAGTCTGAATGACTTCTAAAATCCTTTTCAATTTATAATTTCAAAGGCTGTACCACCTAGTCTTCAATACAATATTTACAGAAGTGTTTGATTATAACAGAAAGTTACTGAAGAGGTATTAATATTGATGTTAAAATTCAGATAAAATAGAAAGGTAAAACTGGAAATATATGTATATCTGAAGTTTTCTGGATTATCTGTACATCTACTTTTGTCCAATGTAAAAGCAAGCATCTTAAACAAACTGAGGCTTATACATATGCTAATATTAGATTACCTACCAACTTCTATTTATATCACAGCAGCATACTTCTTTAGCAACTACTCAATCAATTCTACATCATTTTTAAATTAATGCATTTCACAAATATTAAAATCCATGCACTAGGGGCGCCTGGGTGGCACAGTCAGTTAAGCGTCCGACTTCAGCCAGGTCACGATCTCGCGGTCCGTGAGTTCGAGCCCCGCGTCGGGCTCTAGGCTGATGGCTCAGAGCCTGGAGCCTGTTTCCGATTCTGTGTCTCCCTCTCTCTCTGACCCTCCCCCATTCATGCTCTGTCTCTCTCTGTCCCAAAAAATAAATAAATGTTGAAAAAAAAAATTAAAATCCATGCACTGATATTTTATAGTCTCAAGTGGCTCTCCACAAAATACTTATTAATTTATAGTGGAAAAACTTGGCAGACAGCATCTTAACCAAGTGGCAAGGGTTAGCATGAGTAAAGAACAAATCCACATTGTGTGCCTTCTGGTCTGATGCACTGAGAAAACACCACTTGTATGGTATTCCTGACCAAAATCCCCACCACAACCACCACCACCACTGGAGGAAAATGAGACAAACCTAAACCTGCCATTCTACAAAAACTAGTCTGTACTCTTAAAAAACGTGTCATGAAAGATAAAAACTGAAGAACTGCCAGATTGGATGAGATTGAGGAAAAGTGACAAGTGCAACGTCTAATCCTGGACTGGATCTTAGATTCATAAGGACATTATTAGGAATTAGCAAAATATGAATTAGATCTATGAATCAGTAAATATTTATCTGTGTTAATTTGACAAATGCAATGTGGTTACATAGGAAAGTGTATGTTTTTATGAAATATGAACTGACATATTAAGGGTAATGGGGCATTATGCCTGCAACTTAACTGGTTTAAGAAAAAGTGTGTGTATGTGTGTGTAAATCAGAGAGAGAGAGAGAGAGAGAGAGAGAGAGAGAGAATAAGGCAAATATAGAAAAAAGCTAACAAACAAGGAAGCTGGGTGTTGAGTGAAGAGTGCAGTGTTTTTTGTACTACTGCAAATTTGAATTTCACAATTTAAGTTTGACATTGTTTCAAAACTTAAAAGCATCCATGCATTGTACTTCGTGATTTGTAACATGGTTAATTTTAAAATCTTTTATATGGCAATTTTAACATCTCTTGGAATTTATTTAAAAGTTTCCCTAAGTTCATCCCATTCTATTTTTATTGTTTTCTTCTAATTATTTTCCAGTCTGAATAATGAAGCCTCCAAAGGCCTTTCAGGAATCATACTCTCTCCATTTCTCCAACTCCCAACAGGTATTTCAGGCATAAAAGCAATACAAAGCATAAATATAGCTAAAGCCTCTTATAAACAACAATGCCTAAAGCAGGGATAGCATTTTATCATGATATATGATGTTTGCAGTCTTTTTTGGGGGGGGAGGGGGGTAAGGAAGCTCATGTCTATACCTAATTTGCTAAGATTTTTTTCTTTTACCTTTTCAGCCACAAATAGGTGCTTCATTTTATTAAACTGTGCTTCTTTTGCATCTATTGATATTGACATACAATTTTCCCCTTTCATCTGTAATGGGGTAAATTAATTGACTTTCTAATGTTAAACTTAGAACCTTGCAATGTAAAATTTATAAGTTTGCAAGACCTGGGATAAGCTGTTCTTGAAATTTTTTTTAATTAAAAAAATGTTTTTAATGTTTATTTTTGAGAGAGGAGAGACAGAGTGCAGGCAGAGGAGGGGCAGAGAGAGACACACACACAGAATCTGAAGCAGGTTCCAGGTTCTGAGCTGTCAGCACAGAGCTAGACGTGGGGCTCGAACTCATGGATGGTGAGATCAAGACCTGAGCTGAAGTCAGATACTTAGCAACTGAGCCACTCAGGAGCCCCTCCTGAAAGTTTAAAGAGTTATCCTTTACTGGATTTAATTTACTAATATTTTATTTCGCATTTTTAAACCTATGTTCATAGGTGAAACTGGCTTATAAGCACCTTTTCTTATGCTGTCTTGGTCACATTCTCAATGTCATGGGTTTGCTAGCTTCACAGAACAAGTTGGGCAGTGTTCCCTCCTTACCTTCTCTAAAATCATTTAATAAGAAATTACCTGTTCTTTGAATGTTTGCTGGAGTTCTGTCTGCAAGATTACCTTTTCTTTTTCAGGAGGTTAGAAGAGGTTAAATATTTTTAGCTACTGAAATAATTTCTTTATTTTTAGAACTATTCAGGTTTTCATTTCTTCTTGAGTTAGCTGGGTAATTTTTTTTTTCCAGTAGGAAGTTGGTCATTTCAGCTAAGTTTTCAAATCTATTGGCAAAAAATTACTCATCATCAAATTGTGGCACACTGTTGGCAAAATGGCTGTAATTCCCCCTTCCAATTCCTCTGGATAGTCTGATCCTGCCCCCGCACTGATTCCAGGTATGGCTGTGTGACTTGCTTTGGCAATGAGACATTACTCAAACGTACTTGAAAACTGCTTACACATCTGAGGATGTCCTCTCTTGCTGCTCTTACAATTCTAAAACCACCATGTGAACACTGTGCTAGCCTGCTACAGGATGAGGCTATGTAGAAGGCAACCAAGGTCTCAGCCAATAACCAGAAAGTTGTGTGAGACCATCTTTAGATCATCTAATCACCAGCTAACCCATCATAAGTGAATGAGGGAACCCAGCAAATATCAGCTGAACTGGCCCAGACTAGAAGAACCACTCTGCCAACCCACAAAATTATTAGTTGAATAAAATGGCTATTGTTTGAAGCTACTTGGTTTTGGATTGGTTTATTACACAGCAAAAACTAAGTGATGTACTAATATTTTAAAACCTATGCCACATATACATTAATATGCCTTTTAAATTCCTATTATTATTTGTTCTATATCTCCACTTACTATAAATTTCTCTTGAGAAGTATTTTTTTAACTATTCAACAGGCTCTGACGTAATTATTTTTCCTATCGCTCATTTCTAGGTAATCATAATAGCCACTAGGATTTCTGTGATGGTCAAGGTTAGAAGTCCTTCCTTCCTTCCTTTCCTCCTTCCTCCCTCCCTCCCTCCCTTCCTTCATTTCTTTCTTTTCACACTATGAGGTTTTTGTAACTATCTTATTCCCAGATTTCTAATTTAACTGTATGGTGATCAGAGAATATAGTCTGCACAACACTCTGAAATTAACTGATATTTGCCTTATACCAGATTTTCTTGAAGTTTCTCAGTCCACAGGGTAGGCCAAATGAAATACCTAAATTTTTTTTTTAATGTTTATTTATTATTTTTGAGATAGAGAGACAGCAGGGGAGGGGATGAGAGAAAGGGAGACAGAGAATCCCAAGCAGGCTCTGTAGCTGTCTGTGCAGAGCCCAACATAGGGCTTAAACTCACAAACCCTGAGATCATGACCTGAGCTGAAACTAAGAGTTCAGCATGTAACACATAACGGACTGAGCCACCCAGGTGCACCTAAATATCCTTTTCAAATAGTTAGGTGCAAACAACTTAATAGTCATTGGCAGGGGATTGAGGGGTTGTGGGGTTGGAGATTGTGTGGGGGGGTAGGGAGGCATATAAATTGAAAGGAAAAAAATTTATTTCACTCTTAAACAAAATATGTGATTAAACAAATGCAGTGAGATCTAATGTCTAAATCATAAACTACCTCAATCAATCCCTAATAGTTTTGTGATATCTAAAAGATGTTAAATGTTGTGATGTTTCCCTTAAAATCTCACAATTTCCCAAATGTCCCTCTGGAGCCCCATGTTGCCTCAGTGCACTTTGGAAATTATAGCTTTATACTATCACAGAGCCATTTTTCAAGGGGTTTTATACATGTTTTTTTAGAAAACACTTGCAAATTAAGTTATTTAACTTTTCTTTCCCCTATTAATTGGTGTGTTTATTACTGACAAGAAAATCTACCACAATGATTATGTCTTTAAGAAATTCCGCCTTGTAATTTTGTCAATTTTTGCTTTATATGTATTTGGACATACAGCACAACATTGAGTTGTGACTAACTTGTTCTGCGAGCGTTCCACAAGATAAGCAAACATTTCTAATACATTTTAATTTGGTAAATGAGTAGGGTGTGATGCCAAATGTCATGTGGTCACAACTGAGCTAATGGCTCTTCTCACTCTCTCAGTGTGGGATTGTGGGGAGATCATCTCCCATGCTCGGATGCTTGGTCTCAGGCCACGCTGCTTGGCAGAAATCAGTGATTTTTCAGAACGTTGTAAGGTGTCCACAACTGGCACCAGTATATTTTTTGTCACTTCAAAGTACCAATGGACAGTACTTTGCTTTTCCACCCAAGAGTAAGCTTAGGATTTCTTTGCTTCATTCTAGGTCAGATTGCCTGCAGATATAGACCCTTCTCTCTGCTGCTTATTGCCAGTTACATTAAGTACAATATATGACAAGAGTTTATTAATACTGTAGTCAACATCCATGAGAACATATATAATAGCCCCCATGCATAAAAGGGTTGAAAAGAAAGGCAGTAAGAAGGAGATGATTACAGTGGAAGTTAGGAATGAAATCATTGAGAAGTACGAAGTATGCGAATGGCCGAAACTGCAAGATTTTGTAAGAAGTCTGCATCTGCACCTTGTCTGAAGGGGAGGAGGAGAAAAAGGCGGAGGAAACTCTCACTTCAAATGAGATTAGAGATGTGTAAAATGTGGGAAACAGTGCAAAATTTTGTAGAAAACCACCACCTGAATAAGGCTATATAAAGCAGTGTGAGCAAAGAACCTGTCTAATAACCATGCGATGTCACATTTCTACAAAATCCTGAAAAGGAAGCAAAAGCAAGTGTCATTGGATAGGTTTCTTGTTATAGTTGCATGAAAAGAAAAATATTCCATTGAGCCAATAGATAGTAGTGATTCTGTTACTTGATAGTGAAAGTCATCTACACAAACCCTCCTGTCTCCCTCACACCAGCCACGAAGGTTTCCAAAGGCAAGTGCAAGTTAATTTGTTTTTTTTTTTAACGTTTATTTATTTTTTTGGGACAGAGAGAGACAGAGCATGAACGGGGGAGGGTCAGAGAGAGAGGGAGACACAGAATCAGAAACAGGCTCCAGGCTCTGAGCCATCAGCCCAGAGCCCGACGCGGGGCTCGAACTCACGGACCGCGAGATCGTGACCTGGCTGAAGTCGGCCGCTTAACCGACTGCGCCACCCAGGCGCCCCTGTTAATTTGTTTTTAAAGTTATTGTAGTTACTTAGTAAATTGTTTCTTTTATCAAAAATAAAGTAATGAATCCCACATTTGAACTGAAAGCATCCTAAGTAAGCCAAAATATCCTAGGGCATGAAAATCATACATTACTCTTAATAAAAACTATGTATAAGCCAAGAAAACATAATCCCTGGGCAGGTTTCTGGTGATTTAATTAAGCATTAAAGGGAGCTTCATCAAACCAGTAACTTAAACTGTCCCTTTACTTGACAATCTAGAGATTTTTACCCTCTAAGACATTGTACTACAATAAATTCAGCATCCATAAAAGGCATCTCTTTCATCAAGTGGGAGGGGAGCTCAAAAGATATGGGAACGACCCTAGTTTCAACACCTACTTTAAGTTCAATCTCTCTCTCTCTCACACACACACAAACACATGATCCATTTTTAAAGTTCCTTTAAAAACCTATTATTAATCTATTACCCAACTATATATTTAACCTATTTAGACTTTCTGTTTTCTGACTATTAGGGTTGAACTACAGGGAATGCCCACTTTGTATGTTAAAAAGGTTACTTATGGGCAATTTCTTAAGACTTACCTAGTATTTTCTGAGTTAACAAATTGTATACATTGATGTCTATATAAAGTTCTTTTTCACTCCCAAATTTCTCTCTTCATCTTGAAAAAGTACATTCTATATCTAAATTCTATATCTAAATCTGTGGAATAAGCAATCACTTTTTTTTTAAAGTTTATTTTCAGAGAGAGAGAGAGAGAGAGAGAGAAAATCCCAAGCAAGCTCCACACTGTCAGTACAGAGCCCAATGCATGATTCAAACTCAAACTGCTGGATCATGACCTGAAGCGAAGTCAGACACTTAACTGACTGAGACATCCCCAGCAATCACTTCTTAAACACGTTATGAAAAAAATATCTATCAGCCCCACTTTGAATGCAACAGAATTAAATTTGTTTTTATCCAGCAATACATTCATTGTGTTAAATTCTTATCTAGCTTTAGTTCCTGTAAAATTAAAAATAAAATTACTTTTATTTCACAGAGCAGTAAATGAAGATACAGAGAACCTGGATAAATTAAATTATATACCTAGGAAATATCAGATAAGATTTGAACCCAGGTTGTGGCTGGTTACAGAGCTGTTTCTTAGATATATTTTACTACTTGCTTTATTTATTTATTTATTTTTTTTTTATCTAAAGGGTTCTAAAGAAGTAGGAAAAAATGCTCACAAGATAAGGCCTTCTCTTCAATATTAACATTTATGAAATGATACTACTGCTGTGCAGACATAAGGATAGTCACCCACAAGTTTTATATGTTATATTTACATTTTGGCCACTCTGCTCAGTGTATTATACTCTGATTAATTTCTTTTAAACCAAAACACTACTGGTTCATCAATCAGGTAAAAATCTGACAACATAACAAATTATTTTTCCTGAAGGATCACTTAGCTAATCTTATCAAACAACTGCTGCTTTCTTTTGGATTCTCATTTATTAATTCAAAGTTTTACATATACGATCATTTCAACAGACATTGGAAAAGCATTTGACGAAAGTACAACATCCACTCATGACAAAAAAACCTCAACAAAGTAGGTTTAGAGGGAACATAATAAAGTCCATTTATGAAAAACCTACAACTAACATTATCCTTAATAGGAAAAAACTGAGAGCTTTTCCTCTAAGGTCAGGAACAAGACAGGGATGTGTCCACTCTACCCACTTTCATTCAACATAGTGCTGCAAGTCCTAGGCACAGCAATCAGACAACAAAAAGAAATACAAGGCATCCAAACTGGTGAGGAAGAAGTAAAACTCTCACTCTTTGCAGATGAATGATACTCTGTATGGAAAATCTGAAAGATTCTACCAAAAAACTGTGAAAACTGGCAAATGACTCAGTAAAGTGGCAGGATACATAATCAACATACAGAAATCTGTTGCATTTCTATATACGAACAATGAAGCAGCAGAAAGAGAAATTAAGAAAAAACTCTCAGTTATAGCTGCACCCAAAATAACAAGATACCAAGGAACACACCTAACGAAAGAAGTGAAACACTGGTACTCTGAAAACCGTAAAAACACTGAAGAAAGAAACTGAAGGCGGGGCACCTGGGTGGCTCAGTCGGTTGAGTGTCCGACTTCGGCTCAGGTCACGATCTCAGAGTTTGTGAGTTTGAGCCCCGCGTCAGGCTCCGTGCTGACAGTTCAGAGCCTGGAGCCTGCTTCGGATTCTTTTTCTTTCCCTCTCTCTCCCCCTCTCTCTCTCTCTCCCCCCTCACCTGCCAGTGCTCTGTTTCTCTCAAAAATAAATAAACATAAAAAAAAACCAACAAAATACCAATAGCATTTTTCACACAACTAGAACAAACAATTCTAAAATTTGTATGGAACCACAAAAGACCCCAAATAGTCAAAGTAATCTTGAAAAAGAAAAGCAAAGCTGGAGGCATCACAATTCCAGACTTCAAGTTGTATTACAATGCTGTAGTCATCAAGACATTATGGTACTGGCACAAAAATAGACATATAGGTCAACAGAAGAGAATAGAAAACCCAGTAATAAACCCACAACTATATGGTCAATTAATCTTTGACAAGGCAGGAAAGAATATCCAATGGGAAAAGGACAGTCTCTTCAACAAACGGTGCTGGGAAACTTGGACAGTAACATGCAAAAGAAACCGGATCACTTTCTTCACCAAACACAAAAATAAATTCAAAATGGGTTAAAGACCTAAATATGAGAACCGAAACCATAAGAATCCTAGAAGAGAACACAGGCAATAACCTCTTTGACATCAGCTATAAAAGCTTTTTTCTAGATATGTCTCCTGAGGCAAGGGAAACAAAAGCAAAAATAAACCTATTGGGCCTACATCAAAATAAAAGCTTCTACATAGTGAAGAAAACAATCAAGACTAAAAGGCAACCTACATACAGAATGGGAGAAGATATTTGTAAATGACATATTCAAAATATACAAAGAATTTACAAAACTCAATACCCCCAAGATAAATAATCCAATTAAAAAATGGGCAGGGGTGCCTGGGTGGCTCAGTAGGTTGAGCGTCCAACTTCGGCTCAGGTCATGATCTCGCACTCTGTGAGTTCAGGCCCCGTGTCGGGCTCTGTGCTGACAGCTCAGAGCCTGGAGCCTACTTCGAATTCTGGGTCTCCTTCTCTCTGCCCCTCCCCCCACTCATGCTCTGTCTCTCTCTCTCTCTCCTCTCTGTCAAAAATAAATAAACATTAAGAAAAAAAATTTTTTTTTAAATGGGCAGAAGACATAAACAGACATTTCTCCAAAGACATAACTATGGTCAACAGACACACGAAAAGGTGCTTGTCATCATTTATCATCAGGGAAATGCAAATCAAAACTTCAATGACATATCACCTCACCCTGTTGGAATGGCTAAAATCAAAAACACAAAAAGAACAAGTGTTAGTAAGGAGGTGGAGAAAAAGGAACCCTTGTGCACTGTCAATGGGAATGAGAACTGGTATAGCCACTCTGGAAAACAGTATGGAGTTTCCTCAAGAAACTAAAAATAGATCTACCCTATAATCCAGCAATCACGCTAGTGGGTATTTACCTAAAGAATACAAAAACACTAATTCAAAGGGATATGTGGAACTCAATGTTTATCAGAGCGTTCTTTACAATAGCCAAGATATGGAAACAGCCCAAATGTCCACTGATTGATGAATGGATAAAGAAGATACAGTATATGTATATATTATTCAGGCCTAAAAAGAATGAAGTCTTCCCATTTACAATGACATGGATGGAGCCAGAGAGTATTATGCTAAGCGAAATAATTCAGAGAAAGACAAATACCATATGATTTCCCTCATATGGTTTCATTTATAAAACAAATGAGCAAGAAGAAAAAAAGGAGACAGAGAGACAAACCAAGAAACAGACTCTTAATTATAGAGAACAAACTAATGGGTACCAGAGGGGAGGTGGAGAGGTGGAGGGGTTAAATAGGTGATGGGGATTAAGGACTGCGCTTGTGATGAGCATTCAGTTGTATGGAAGTGTTGAACCACTATATTGTACACCTGAAAGTTGTACAGTTTTACAACAGAAAGGTGTACATACACCTGAAAGTTCACTATATGTTAACTGGAATTAAAAGAAAAAAGAAAAAAACTAATTCAGCATTAAAACCAATAACAGCATTTCATTAAGTTTTGATTGAGATAATTGTAAATTTGTTTTTTTTTTTTAATTTTTTTTTAACGTTTATTTATTTTTTTGGGACAGAGAGAGACAGAGCATGAACGGGGGAGGGGCAGAGAGAGAGGGAGACACAGAATCAGAAACAGGCTCCAGGCTCTGAGCCATCAGCCCAGAGCCCGACGCCAGGCTCGAACTCACGGACCGCGAGATCATGACCTGGCTGAAGTCGGCCGCTTAACCGACTGCGCCACCCAGGCGCCCCGAGATAATTGTAAATTTGAATGCAGTTATACGAAACAATGCAGAAATCTCTAGCTCAGGTTCTCTTAATTAACATTTTGCAGAACTATAGTATAATATCACAACCAAGACATTGACACTGATATAATCTCTTGATCTTATTCAGATTTCCTGTCTTACTTGTATTCACTGTATGAACGTTTTAAGTGTATTAAATCTATACAGTTTTATCACCTACACAGGTTCATATATCCATGATTTTAGTCAAAATACTGAACAGTTCCAAAAACAGAAGATGCCTTCCTGTTGCCTTTTTATAAGCAAACAACCTCCCTCTCCCTGTATCTAACCCTGGCAACCACTAATCTGCCCTTCATTCCTAAAATTTTGTCACTTCAAAAATGTTATATAAACGGAATCACACAGTATATAACCTTTTTGTGATGGGCTTTCTTTTGTCCAGCATAATTCCCTAAATATTTGTATAAGTTGTTGCATCTATTAACAGCTTGTTCCTTTTAATTGCGGAATGGCATTTCATGGCAAAGACATGCTAAAGTTTAACCAATTACCCTTTAAAGACATCTGGGTTGGTCCCAGGTTATGGCTATTCCAAAATAAAGCTGTTACAAACATTCATGTATAGGTTTTGTATGAATACCAGTTTTCATATCTGTGGAATAAATGAGTAGGAGTATAACTGGTGGTTATATAGCAGCTACATGTTTTCCAGAGTGATTATACCATTCCACATTCTCATCAGCAACATATGATTTAACCAATTTATCTGCATCTTCACTAGCTTTTCATGTTGTCATTATTGTTTATTTTAGCCATTCTGATAGATGCTTGCTTAGTTGGTTTTAATCCATAGTTCTCTGATGGCTAATCATGTATTAATCATCATCATCATCATCATAAGTACCATCTGTATATATCCTTCACTGAAATATCTCTTCCATCTTTGCCCATTTTCTAATTAGACTCTTTTTTGTTTTTTGATTTTTTTAATATTAACATTTAAGAGTTCATTATATATGCTAGATACTAGTCCTGTATTGGATGTGTGGTTTTCTTCTTGCCTCTAGTTTTTATTTTCATCTCCTTCACATGGGTTTTCACAGAATAAAATTTTTTAATTTGTTAAGCTCCAACTTTCTTTTTATGGATTATGCTTTTGTGGTCAACTATAAAAACTCT
The DNA here is from genome assembly GCF_028749965.1 of Puma concolor. NCBI lineage: Eukaryota > Metazoa > Chordata > Mammalia > Carnivora > Felidae > Puma > Puma concolor. The sequence continues at coordinate 220,573,753 of NC_141667.1, forward strand.
TCGCCTGGCTCTGGATCCTGAAAATTTCCCTCCATTTATAGTTTTATGTTTTACATTTAAATCTAGGATCCATTTTGTGTTTTTGTATAGGTGTGACAATTAGGTTGAGGTTATTTATCTATTTATTTATTTTTGCTCATGAATTTCCAACTGTTCTAGTACCATTTGCTAAAAACGATATTCTTCCTCCATTGAATTGGTTTCGCACCTGCTAAAAGTAACTTGAGTGTATTTGTGTGGATTTGTTTCTGGGTTTTATCTTCTGTTCCATTGATAAATGTGTCCAAGAGCCTTAATATTGGGTAGAGCAATTGCTTCTATGTTATTCTTTGTCAGGATTGTTTTAGGTTTGTAGAGTCTGTGCCTTTCCATATACATTTCCGAATAAGCTGGTCTGGTCTACAAAAAGACTTTGGTGGGATTTTGATAAAAACTCCATTAAACCAATAGATCAGAGAATAGGCATCTTTACTATGATGAATTTTCCAGTTCATGACCACAGTATACATCTCTCCATTTACTTAAGTCTTACTTGATTTCTTCCATCAGCATTTTATAATATTCACCATACATATCCTATACATGTTTTGTTAATGTATAACAAAGTATTTTATTTTCTTCAGAGTGGCTATAAATGGTATTGTGCTTTTAATTTTGGTTTCTGCATGTTCATTGTTAGCATATATAAGTGATAGACTTTTACATGTTAATCTTGTTTCTGTGACTTTGCTGAACTCAATTATTAATTCTAGGAGCTTTTTTGCAGATTCTATATTAAATAAGAGCAGTAAGAATAGGCATCCTGCCTTGTTCTCAGATCTTAGGGGGAAACCATTCAGTCTTTTCACCATTAAGTATGATGTTAGCTGTAGGTTTTTTTGCAGATGTTCTTTATCAAGTTGATCAAGTTCTAGGGGCACCTGGGTGGCTCAGTCGGTTAAGCATCCAACTTTGGCTCAGGTCATGATCTCATGGTTCACGAGTTTGAACTCCGGGTTGGGCTCTTTGCCGACAGCCTGAAGCCTGGAGCCTGCTTCAGATTCTGTGTCTCCCTCTCTCTCTGCCCTTCCCCAGCTTGTGCTCTCTTTTAAAAATAAAAAATAAAATTGAAAAAAAGTTGAGCAAGTTCTATCTGCAATGTATTAAGAGTTTTATCAAGAATGAGTGTTGGTTTTTGTCAAATGCTTTTTCTGTATCAACTGATATGATAATATAAATTTTCTTTATTATCTTGTTAATATAGGGAACTTAGGGTTTTTTTAAAAAAGATATTTTACTAAAAGGTCAAACAAAACAATTATACTGTATCTGATTAGTGAAAGTATGGCATTTTGGTGGTGGTTTTCATTATGTTAAGAACTTAATGTGCCCCACCCCCAGATCTAATGACAATAAAATCCTATGGGATATCTAACTGATAAGTCACCAAGAGAAGATTATATAAAGTTTAATATAATTTGCCAAAGTTAAAAATGCCAGTGATAGGCTTTGGATGGATTTTCAACTCATGAGGCATTATTCACTGAACAAACATTTATATTGAGAGGCATTATAGCATAATGGTTAAGAGCTTTCCCATTTATCAGCTGTGTGATTTTAGGCAAGTTATTTAATTCCTATGTGACTCTGTTTACAACATGATCTAAAACAGAAGTACAGACCTCTGTGTAAGTGTTGATGCATAAGTACCTAATTAAATAGGAAAGTAAAATATCAAGGAGGTAAAGGCAAAAAAGTTCAGAGAAAAAAAATTTGAGGCCAGTAAAACACTACATATTAATAACTAGAATTCATCTTTAATCTGACAGAGCAGTATCAATGTTATTCAAAGTATAGTCCTTAGGGGCGCCTGGGTGGCTCAGTCAGTTAAGCATCCGACTTCAGCTCAGGTCATGATCTCACAGTTCGTGGGTTCGAGCCCTGCATCGGGCTCTGTGCTGGCAGCTCAGAGCCTGGAGCCTGTTTCAGATTCTGTGTCTCCCTCTCTCTCTGCCCCTCCCCTGTTCATGCTCTGTCTCTGTCTCAAGAATAAATAAACATAAAAAAAAAAACCAAAAAACAAAGTACAGTCCTTGGACTGGCTAAGATTTTCTCAAACTCTATGTTACAGGTCTGCCCCAAAATATGGAGATTTTGCCAGAAATCGATTGTCAAACTATACACATTGTTTATTTACATTATTTATTTATTTAGGCAGAAGGATTTTTTTGGAAAAGGAAGCAGTCAGTCCCTTGTTTAGTATTTTGACATAAGCTCCCTAACTTGTCACAGATTAGGACTTTTGAGTAGCACTGCTCTGTAGCTATAGTATTTTTTCTTGAAAATTCAAGAAATTATTTAAATACACAGAAAATTTTAACATATCATAATCAATTTCATTCTTGAAAATTAGCATTTAATGAGTATGAACTATTGGTCCAGAATTTGACTAGGCATTTAGGGATGGGCTGGGAGAGAGATTTGGGAGTACTAGTAGTGGGGGAGTGTGGTTATTACCTTCACTTAAGATGATTACAATCCAATAAAAATAGAGCTCATCTATGAAACTCTGGAAACTAGCTTTCTTGTATTAACAAGAATCTCAATGTCATTAACGACAATGCTGTGATTTTCTCCTTAATGGAGCTATAGAGATAGCAAGGCTAGAAGTAGATAGACACTCTGACCATAAAGAATAAAGGAATCTTCTCTTGAAGGGCTCTCCATACCTCTACAGAATGGTATCAAAATCAATTAAGCTTTGTTTGAAGTTTAGGCTTTGTTTCAGGAACTGTTCACATTCTGGGGCTTACTCAGGGAATTCTGAAATGTGAAGTAAGGAAATTTCTTGAGATTTCCTTAATTAATTTCATTTTTGGTCCTTCTATAAGAATTTCTAGGAACTAATTCTAGTAACCGGAAAGGAATAATTCTTTTTTAGGAATAAAAAGAATAAGAGGACTCTAAGGCAAACAAAGTGGATATTAAAAAAGATGTACTGTGACAAGCAAGAAATTTTAATTCTATAAATTAAATACAGAAGACAGTACAACTATAGAAGAAGGAACAAACAACCAAATATTAAGACAAGTGAATAGCTTAAATTAATAAGCATATTTGAAGGGCTAAAAAGCTTAAAACAAGAGGAGGATTCTGAATAATACCAGGACCAATATGAAAGTTTTGAGTTGTATTCCAAGCATGAAAATTTAAGGGAAAGTAAAGGCCCACATCTGGGGATAGCTGGTATAATGTTAACAGATGTTTTATTCCTACCATTCCAACTGTCTCTATTAAGAAGAATGATCTTCACATGATGAATGAAAAACCAGACACAAAAGGACACTTACTGTTCTATTTACATAAAGTTCAAACTATGCAAAATAATCTATAATATTAAATATCAGGATAATGGTTACCCTTGGGGAAAAGGAGTAACTTGGAAGGAGCCTTGGAATACAAGTAATGTTCTTTCTTGATCCAGAAGCTTATTATACAGATAACTGTATAACAGTTCACTTTGTGAAAACTCATCAAGCTTAAGATGTGTTGACTTTTTTTTTATTAAAAAAATTTTTTTTAATGTTTTATTTATTTTTAAGACACAGAGAGACAGAGTATGAGTGGGGATGGGGCAGACAGAGAGGGAGACACAGAATCTAAAGCAGTCTCCAGGCTGTGAGCTGTCAGCACAGAGCCCGATGTGGGGCTCAAACTCACGAACTGTGAGATCATGACCTGAGCCGAAGTCGGACACTCAACCAACTGAGCCACCCGGGCGCCCCTGACTTTTTGCTATGTATGTTATATGCTAATAAAAAGTTTAAAAGAAAAGAAAAAAAAAAAAAAAAAGAAGCTAGGTACAAAGTGTTCAGACTGGCAAGGAGCCTACCTCACTCTTTATTTAGCTAGTTGACTTCTCTGGTCCAAATGAACCAAGGACGTGAAAAAACTTGAAAATATAATTGCCAAATCACTGTTGTTAATTGGTAAGTATCTTTGAAGAGGTTAAGGAGTTGAAATAACACTGGATTTAGCAAGCATTTTTCAACTGTAATAAAGATTGGGGGGAGGGGTTGCAGGAGAATGAATTTCAGTAACTATATACTATTTATGAACATAAACCATTGATGCTGGGTAAAAATGCATGACCCAAAATGGGTATTAAATAAATACATATTAAGTACATAAATGCACAGGTCTATTTAGTTTTAGTGACTGGGAGAGTGTTACTCTCAGAATCAAGACTTTCCCTCTCTTTAAAACTGAAAAATTTTAAGATGATAATTTTAATTTAGGAATTTCAGGAGTGAAGAAAAGGATCTAACCTAAAACAAACACAAAGATTTGAATATAAGTTCCAAAAAATATTTTTTTAAATGTACACATAATATAGAGAATAGTTATGTGTATTCTTTTTTAAGTTTTTATTTTATTTATTTATTTATTTCGAGACAGAGATGGCACAAGTGGGGGAGGGGCAGAGAGAGAGAGAAAGAGAGAGAGAGAAAGAGAGAGAGAGAGAGAGACACAGAGAATCCCAAGCAGGCTCCTCATTGTCAGCACAGTGTCCAATGCGGGGCTCATACTCATGAACCTGAGCCAAAACCAAGAGTTGGATGCTTAACCAACTAACCTACCTAGGTGCCCAATTATGTGTATTTTCTTGATTGGCAACTGAAATATTTGCTTCAAATAAAATGTGCTTGCATGAAAACACAGTATCATAAAGGTAACTCTAAAGTCCTCCAAAAAAAATAGATGAAAATACAATAAAGTTTAACAGCAGTTGCATTTAATTGGTAAGATATAAGGTTATTCTACTTTTATTTTTCTAAAGAATCTTGAACAAGTATGTATAACTTTTACACGAAGAAGGTGGAGGAATCTTGTCTGGCACATAGCCTAAAAAAAAGAGGATATTAAGGAAAAACCCACAAGAGTATCTAATTTCATCAGATGTGACAATTTCAATGCTGGCATTAAAGTACTTCACACAGTACATAGCACCTCAATAAATGAAAGCTTTCAATATATCCCATTATAAACTATTTAATGATGTATATGCTGTGTGGTTTAGGGGTGATCACTAATTTGCACAGTATTTTCATTATTCAAGTCATACAGAATTTTAAAAATCAGAAAAATCTCCTATTTACTTTCTGTTTCTGTTACTTTACTTTCTTACCTTTCGCAGTTCAACTGTCACTTCATTTCGGTGTCTTCGCATTGTCTAAAAAGAAAAATAAAGAATATTTAAGTACCTAAATATTGACACTGCTAGTAGATATGTTAAGGTCTTAGGCATTTAATATTTAAAAAATTTTTTAGAAGTAATTGCTCTTTAAGGGTTAAGGATTGGTCAGTTTTAGACTTTGAATGAAATACAGGAGGTTAAAAAGCCAAAACTCCTGTCTATTTTACTGGATATCTGTTGGTTAATTTTGGGGGGAACATGAGGTGGGGCTTGGCTGCCTAGAATCCATTCCCCTTTCCTAACTGCACCCAGGTTTCTCTGTGGAATTATATATCCTCTGCTGTAGACTGCCCTGATGGAACTGCCTATTAAAGTATCTCACTCTGTCCTCGTTTTGAATAGGGCATGAGACCAAAACCATGCCAGCAGAACTCTCCCTCATAACTCTGAACCCTGAGCAAAGTGGAAAGGAAAAAAAAAAGAGTAGGTTCTATTCCCAGTTCTTAGGTGTTGCTACTCATTCTATGAACTACCCATATGTTTCCAAAAAATTGTTTTTCCTTAAATCAGCCAGAGTTGGTTTTTGTTGTTTACAACCAATTAAATCTATCTCAAATGATTCATGTTTAAAAAAAGTAAAGAACTCATTGTCATGGCCTTGAAACCACATGAAAAGGAAAATAAATTTGGGATAGATATTTTGTATCCAAAGGCAAACAAGTATCCTTTTTTTTTAAAATGTTTATTTGTTTTGAGAGAGAGAGCACACAGACAGGAGAAGGGCAGAGAAAAAGGGAGAGAGAATCCCAAGCAGGCTCCATGCTGACATGGGGCTCAATCTCAGAACCATGAGGTCATGACCTGAGACGAAATCAAGAATCGGAACGGATTGAGCCACCCAGGTGCCCCCAAAGAAGTATCCTTCGAAGTTTACTGAGAGGCTCCATCAGCCATGTCTTATCAGGAATGACTGAAATGATTAGATATCCCCTCTCTCCCTTGATATGCTGATACAATGAATTATTTTATTACATATGTAAGTATGTAAAATCCTTACAGTTTTGGAATAAAGGCTACATAAAGGTTACATGGTCATGGTATATTATTATAATATATTGCCAGACTCAGTATGCTACTATTTTATTTGATAATTCTTTTGTATGGTATCGCTGTCAAGTTTTCTTAAATTGCAGTGATAAATTCTCCTTTGGGGAGAAACCCCATGAAAATCAAATTATAAAGTTTGCTAGATATACCGAAATATTAATCTAAACTTATGCTTAAATATAGATATATATTAAATGTAAACAAAACTGCCAAACAAAATTCAAATTAGTAGCATTCATTTAATGTAATGAAATGATGCACTGATAAAATTATTATAACTATTAGGGTTCAACAGTAGAAAGACAGCCTTGAATCTAATTCTATACTATGTTTCTGTGTTTTGACTTTAAAAGTATTAATATAGAGACTGCTTAATACACAGACTGCTTCATATATTTATCATAAAGAATGGTAATAAATGTTGAGCAATCTTCAAATACTAATATTAATTTGGTAACTCTAAATTGTCTTGATTCACTGAAGATTAGAACTATACTGCTGTTAAAATTTATTTGCCTACATGAATATCTAATTCAACTGTTACTGGAACGGAGAAGAAAAAAATATCTTTTTTTTTTTTTTTAATTGGTTTCAGGAGTAGAATTTAGTGATTCATCACTTACATATAACACCTAGTGCTTATCACAAGTGCCCGCCTTAATGCCCATCACCCAATTAGCCTACTTCCCCCTACCTACCTCCTCTCCAGCAACCCTTGGTTTGTTGTCTATAATTAAGAATGTCTATGGTTTGCCTCCCTGTTTTTATCTTATTTTATTAGAAAAAAATATTTTAATATTTTAATTGCAATAACAACTACACTTGTTTATGAACTGTTATGATAGGAATACAACAAAAAAGATCCAGGCAACATATCCCTTAAAAAATATGATCAAGTTAATGCTATATTGTAATTCACATCAAAATACTTCAGGATCCATAGGAGTAGTGAGTCAACTTCTGAAGTTCCCTAAATTAAGAATCCACACTTCACAGTGGGTTAGCTAGCATTTAAAGCACCCATATCAGAAGTTAGCTCCCAGTTAATAAGTGCTTCGAATACCAACATCTGAATTTAGGGAGTGGTTTGTTAATTAGTATAAAAGAGATATTGGAAATAGCTTTTTATTGCCAAAATGGAACTGTTCAAGATATACAGACTGGTTAGGAATGTTGTGCAGGTGCCTTGATTCTTACTTGTTTGCAGTTTAAGAATCTGGAAAGCCCTGCAGTCTGTCTTCAGAGAGGTTTTTGAATCCCTTTGATCCTATATCCCACACCTTCTAGGAGGATTTTGTCACCTAACCCTAATCAGTTCTTTATGGTGTATGCTTACAGATGAAGTTTTACTGCAAGGTGGTAACTGCTTGCTAATACGTGTTTGTGTAAGTGGCAGAATTCTAAAGCTTGTTTTATTATAACGTAACACACTGGTAGTAAAATTTCTAAGGAAAATACATATATTATCTCACCTATCTCTAATAGTTAAAGGCCTCCTACTCATCCAAAAGAACCATATGTATGTAAAATAGCCAAATGGCTTAGGTCAGTTAGCCACAGGTACTGACTACTATGTACACGATGAAAGTACCATTGAGTTAGTCATGACTTGTTCCGTTCTCTGAATTACAGAAGAGGCTCCACTTTGGGCCTCTTTCTTTCATTCTTCTGAAGTTGATGGCATCTACTCTCATGTCTTCAATTTCTGTTTGATGACCACTCTCAAAATATCTATCTTTAGCTCAACCCCCTTGCCTGAGCTCCAATCTGCAAGAATAATATTCACTCACTCAACAAAAATTTACTGAATTCATCTAAAACGCACCAGGCAATATGCCTGCAACTAGGACAAGTATAGAATTTACAGCCTAGTACAGTGGTCAGCAAACTACAGCCTATGACCCAAATCTGATTGCTGTCTGTTTTTTTGTAGGCCCCGACAGGAATGGTTTTATACTTTTAAGTGGTTATATCATAAATGATACTAAGTATCCACATAATATCCTTATTTTTTTATTTTTAAATTTTTTGTAATGTTTATTTACTTTTGAGAGAAAGCGAGAGACAGAGTATGAGCAGGGGCAGAGAGAGGGAGACACAGAATCCAAAGCAGACTCCAGGCTCTGAGCTGTCAGCACAGACTCCAACACGGGGCTCGAGCCCACGGACCCTGAGATCATGACCTGAGCCAAAGTCAGATGCTTGACCAACTGAGCCACCCAGGTGCCCCATAATATCTTTTTTTTTTGTCTCTTGGCTCCCAAAACCTTCAATATTTACCATCTGTTTGTCCTTTTAAGAAAAAGTTTGTGAACAGCTGGTCTAGTAAAAAACATAGGATTAATAAGCAGTAATACAAATGTGTTAAATGTTAAGATAGGAAAGTAAATAAAGTTCTATATCAGAAGGAGACATATCAGAGAATCAGGAAAAAGCTCCCTGAAGAAATTAAATATGTCTGTATGTGTGTTTGGGGGTAGAGGATAGATTGTTGCAAGGCCTCACATCCAGGATGCTTACAAATATCGTAATAGCTGGTCCCTCTTGTCCCTTTACTCCTCACCTCTCAAAAAAATACCTTCCCCCTAAAAAATTACTCTTCCATGAATATTCCCAATATTAGGAAAAAGTACCATCATCCAAACAGTTGTAAGAACCCCTATCCTGGGAGATCATCCATGTCTACGCAGTCTCTCACTCTTTGTTATCCAACAAGTCACCAAAATAGGATTCAAACCTTCTAGCTCCACTGCCATTATCCTAGACTAAGCCACTATCATCTCACCTGGTTCACCACAATAGCTAGTGTACTTGTGTTGTCCTTCTCTTGAATAAAACTTCTCAATGAAGTTTTTAATCACCTGCCATCTCCCACCTCACACAAAAAAGGGAAAAATGTTACCAGGACAGCCAAACCAAAATCCCAAGGACAAAATCTACAAAATTGGGTGACAGGGTATCCCCTTGAATTCTCAAATACAAGCAGGATCTGGTTAAATCGCCAACTATAGGACTCCCATGGTATCAGCATATATATAGAAGGAAACAGAAGGATCGAAGTAATATAATAGGGTAAATGAAGGACTTGAAGCCAGAAAAACCCCAAATCACAAATCACTAGAGTCTCGAAAGGCAATCTGAGAATAGCTACAAATGGAAAAGATCTTTTGTATATACCAATACTATAAAGTAGGAAAAGTAAGGCTCTAGATTCAAAAACTAAGGACTGAAATCCCCCTTCATGGGCGAAGCCCTAAACTGAAAAGAATTTCTGGGAGCAGAATACCAAGTGAGCAACACAGGCACAATGAAGCAAAGAAAAGGAGGGTCCAGATATAAGTGGGTTAATGAAACAGATCTCAGAACACAGGAAGCCAAATACTTCTTATCATTTCATAAAAATCAACAGAGGAAGGGGTATAGATAGGGCGGTAAAGGAGACAAACTATCCTGACCAACCTCTTGCTCCAAAAAGTTCAGGAAAGCCTATTATAAAATGAACAACAGAAAAGGATTGGGGTCAAATCCCATGTCGTAAGAAATGGGAAAATAAGGAGCAGAATGTTGACACTAAAAGCTTGCTACCAAAAAGCCATACCTATAAAACATAAAAATTATATCCAAGATAATGTGAAATAACATTTTATATCAGAATTAGAAAAACTCAGAATTAGAAAAACTTACAAATCAGGAAACGATTTGAAGTAAAAGAAATAAATTATTTCAGAAAGGAAACCTAACCAAGAATAATCATGAGATTCAATACACAATAGATAATGCTTAAGAGACAAAGAATGTGCAAATAAATTTTTAAATCAAAAAGAAATGAAGGTAAGGGGTGTGTGGCTGGCTCAGTTGGTAGAGCATGTGACTCTTGATCTTGAGGTTGAAATTTCGATCCCCACATGGGGTGTAGAGATTGCTTAAAAATAAAATCTTAAAAAAAAAAAAAAATGAAGGTGAAAATTATTAGAATGAAAGTGACAATAAAGTTAAGCAAAGATCCTAAATACACATAAGGAGTCTTCAAAGAAGAAAACCAAAGCAATGAAATACAGCAAATATTAAAAACTATAATTAAAGGGACGCCTGGATGGCTCAGTCAGTTAAGCATCCGACTTCAGCTCAGGTCATAATCTCAGGGTCCGTGGATTCGAGCCCCGTGTCGGGCTCTGTGCTGACAGCTCAGAGCTTACTTCGAATTCTGTGTTTCCCTCTCTCTCTGCCCCTCTTCTGCTCATGCTCTCTGTCTCAAAAATAAACATTAAAAAAAAAAAAAAAAAACTATAAAGAGAAAAAAGTCCTGCAACTAGAAGTCTTGAAATTAAATATTGAAAGAGTACACCAATGCCTGGGAAATCAACTGAGAAAAACCAATACTAAGATATATTACAAAAACAAATGGATTTCCAAAAAGGAAAAAGAAAGAAAGAAAGAAAGAAAGAAAGCAAGCAAGCAAGCAAGCATGCCTCTGGGCATTAGACCAAAAAAATCTAGCGATTTATAAGGTAGATCTAATAAATCAGTTCAATAAGGTCACAGAATACAACATAAAAACACAAAAATCAATTGTATGTCTATATACTAGGAATGAACACATGGGCACCAAAATTAAAAATACACCCAGTATCCTTTATAATCTCTCAAAAAATACTTAAGTATAAACCTAACGATACATGTATAGGACATACATGTGGAAAGCTACACAACACTGATGAAGGAATTCAAAGATCTAAAACAACAGAGAGACATATTGTATTCATGGGTTAGTAGACTCAACTTGGTAAACATGTCAATTCTCCCCACAATAACATACAGATTTAACCCAATTCCGCTCAAAATCTCAACAACATTCTTTGTAGATACAGAAAACAGTGTTCTAAAATTTATATTGAAAGGCAAAGTAATATGAAGAGCTAAAACAATTTTTAAAATTTTTTTAGTGTTTATTTTTGAGACCAAGAGAGACAGAGCATGAGTGGGGGAGGGGCAGGGAGAGAGAGAGAGAGAGAGAGAGAGAGATACAGAATCCAAAGCAGGCTCCAGGCTCTGAGCTGTCAGCACACAGCCTGACACGGGGCTCGAACTTGTCAACCATGAGATCATGACGTGAGCTGAAGTCGGATGCTCATCCAACTGAACCACCCAGGTGCTCCAAACAATTTTTAAAAAGAAGAAAGTGGAAGGGACCAGTCTATCCAATTTCAAGATTACACAGCTCTAGTAAACACTGTGTGATACTGGTGGATCAATGGAACAGGATTAAAAACAAAAACAAAATAGACCTATACAAATATGCTCAAACTGATTTTTGACAAAGGGTAAAAGTAATTCAGTAAAGGAAAGACAGACTTTTCAACAAACGGTGCTGGAACAGGTAGACACTGCTAGACAAAATGTATGAATCTCAACTTAAGTCACATACACTACACAAAAATTAATATAAAATGAGATCACATTTAAGTATAAAACTATAAAGCTGTTAGAAAAAAAATCTCTGGGATCTAGAGCAAGGCAAAGAGTTCTTAAACTTGACCTTAAAAGCATGATGCATAAAGAAATAACTGGTAAATTGGACCTCATCAAAATTAAAACATGTTGCTCTGAGAAAGCCCCCATGTGAAGGGGATAAAAAGCTATAGACTGGGGAAAAAAAATGGCAAACAACATATCTAATAAAGGGCTAATATCTAGAATATATAGAGAATTCTCAAAGCTAATTAGACAATCAATTAAATTAGAAAATGGGCAAAAGAAATGAAGAGACATTTTATCAAAGAGGATATACAGATGGCCAAGAAGCACAAGAAAAGATGTTCAATGTCATTTGCCATTAGGGGAATGCAAATTAAAACCACAATGAGATATTACTACACATCTATCAGAATAGCTAAAATAAACAACTGTGACAACACCAAATGTTAGTGAGTATGTGGAAAAACTCATACATTGCTAGTGGAATCGTAAAATGGTACAGCTATTAGGAAAACAGTTTCTTAAAAAACTAAACATGAAGATACCACAGTACACAGCAACTGCACTTCTAGATATTTCTCCCAGAGAAATGAAAACTTATGTTCACAAAAAATCTGTAAATAAATATTTACAACAGCCTTATTCATAAAAAACCCAAACGTGGAAACACCCCAGGTATCCTTCATATAGTTTATATGGAGTTTTGGTTATATAGTTTAACCACACTACATATCATGTAGTATTACCAAACAGTAAAAAGAAATGAACTATTGAGACAAACAACTTGAACGAATCTCCAGGGAATTATGCTAAGAGGAAAAAAAAAGCTAATCCCAAAAGGTTACATACCATATGATTCCATTTATATAACATTCTTGAAGTAACAAAATTACAGAAAAGGAGATTAGTGGTTGCCAGGGATTAAGGGTGGGGGGCAGGGATGGGAAGGAGGGAGAATGGCTACTAATTGGCAACAAGAGAGAGCCTTGTGATAGAAATGTTTTATATTTTCACTGTATAAATATCAACATTTTACTATAATGTTACAAGATGTATATCACTGGGGGAAACTGGGTACAGGGTACATACATATTTCTCTGTATTATGTTTTACAATTGCATGTGAAGCTATAACTATCTCACAATAATGGCCAATTTTTAAAAACTTTTTTAAAAAGGACATACTTGACATCAGATGCTGAGGAAAAGGGAAAGAGGTCACAACCAATGTCAATGCGCATAATAGGGAATCAACAGATAACTGTAACTTAAAAGGGGGGAGCTAAATGATGCTAACCACTGTAACAAATATACAAACTTTCCAAAATTCCAAAAAGTAAACTAAAAAATTGTAAATAAAACAGATCCCATATAAGTATTTTACACAAAAATAAATGGGAATAGGGAGGAAATAGGGCAAAGAGCTCAAGGAAATGAGGCTACCCTTTGTCTTCACAAGCATATGAAAATGCATCACACACATGTATGAGAAAATTAAACTTAAAGAAAAGCAATTCCTAAAAATAAAAGATTAAAAAAATTAATGAACCTAAATATGTATCCACATGGCGACAGAGTTACACTATCCCACATAACTTTTCAAGATAGTAATTTGTATATGCCCAGTCAACCCTAAAGACGAGGTAAGCACAAAGAAAACTCTACACTTTTTTCAGCAATTCTACTACTGGTTATCGTCTTGAGATTATTCTTATCCTGTTGTGTATGTATCTGGAATAAAGGAAATGAGTAATAATGTGATATTCTAATTCTATCATCCCAGGTATCAAAGGAACTTCAACCTGGGACAAAGGAGTCAAAGTTATATGATAGATGAGGCTTAGTAAAACTCTACCTACTTGAGTTGGAAATACCAATATATGCAGAATACATCTTTTTAAAAACATTCCTAGGTGTGTCCACTTAAAATTCCTAAATCTGTCAAAAACACTCAGGAGCCACCTTGAAGGGGCTCCAATGGGTCAAAGATGGCCAATGAAAGTACTAATAAAAATAATAACTATAATGAACAGAAACATACACATGATTCAATTCATGAATTCAGAATATGAAAGAAAAACTAATTGGTCATCACTGGAAGGTGCTAATGAACCACCTCATTGTTCTGAAAACTGATAAATGGAAAGAATCAAGAACTCGTTTTGCCTTTACCTAAACAAATTTTATCATGGGGGTAACCTAAGTGAGGGGAAGCTTCTGTTGAAAATATTATTCCAACTAATGAAGAAGAAAGGACAGAATTAGAGTATCACCATTTACAACTCCTAGTAAATAATAAATTTAGGCAATGTTCCTCAGTGGCTGTCAGCATTACAGAGAGAGACATCAGACACTAAGTGCAGTCCTGATGGAAGAGAAAACCATCACATAGGATGTACTCTTGTCCCCTCTGCCTAAAATAACCTGACCCTTATTCAGACTTCAGATTCAACTATTAATTTATAGGAAATACAGAGGACAGATAAACATGTTAAATGACACCGTAAGAGGCAAAAAAAAAAAAAAAAAAAAAAAGATAGTGAAATTAAAAAAAGACTTCAAACTTAATCACAGTAAGGTTACAGACCTTTATCTGGATGCTAATCCAAACTGTTCAAAAATATGTAACATTTGAGATAATTGGAAATTTAAACACTGACTGGATACTCTGATACTTTTAAAGGCGTTACTGTTAGGGTCAGGTGTGTGTGAGACAGAGAGAGAGAGAGAGAGAGAGAGAGAGAGAGAGAGAGGGAGAGAGGGCGAAATGAGAGAAATGTGGTGACTGTATTTATTTTAAATAGCATACATCTTTCTTAGTAACAAAATACGTCAGGGTGCCTGGGTGGCTCAGTTGGTTAAGCGTCCAACTCTTGGTTTCGGCTCAGGTCATGATCTCACCGTTTTGTGAGTTTGAGCCCTAGGTTGGGCTCCACACTGACATGTGGAGCCAGCATGGAATTCTGTGCCTCCTCCTCTCCCTGCCCCTCCCCCACTCGCACTGTCTGTTTTTCTCACAATAAATAAATAAACTTAAAAAAAAAATATGTCACTTCTGGAACACCCCGTGCTTTTGAGAGGTCATCTGTTTCATTAAACCGGACCCCAGCTATAGCAGAAAAAATACTTTTTTAATGCATTGTTAGACTCACGTAAGTAACTCATGTAAGTAAGGGGATAGAGGAGCCAGTGAAGTTAAACCTATGGGGGAAGTCAAGTCATCAAAGGTAAATGTGTGAAAGGCAAAGTATGAGGCTAATAATCTATTTCACACTAGGAACTGAAACTAAGTGCAGACTCTGATGCAGGATTAGAAAACTAAATTTATTTAGCCAGAACGCTCAAGATGGCCAAAATGAACTGTTTATCAACAGATGCAAACCTTCTCTGTTGAAAAGCAGTTAAATCAGGTTCTCAGGATTAAGTAAACGCCATCAAATATATAAGGAAATAAATCACTTTAAAGAGAGTCAGAACTAGAGTCAATGACAACAGTTAAAAACAAAGGCCACCTTCCTTGGAATTAGAATACTAGAATTAATGTATGAAATATAAAATAACTTCAACAAATATTCAAGGAAAGGAAAAATGCAATGAAAATTATCAGCAAGCAAGAAGAAATTATCAGAAATGAGCAGATTTGAAAAAAAAATACATAAGTTTGAGATATGAATAATAATTGTTGAAATACAGTATGATAACCAAAATTAAGATATCAACAAATGGGTTTTAGAGTAGATTTGATACAGTTTAACACAGATACAGTGAGCTGTAAGGCAAGCCAAAAAAAATGATCAATTATGAAATGTAAGACGCACAAATTTTATAATTACAGAAGAAAAGCGTAAGCAACATAGAGAATATAGTAAGAAGTTACAAAACAACCTTTATTTGGGTTCCACAAAGATAAGAGGCATTGTGCAGAAGCAGTATCTGAAGCGATACTGGTCGAGAACCTTCCAGAATTGATGAAAAACATCGAACCACGCATTTAAGAAGCCAAACAAACTGTAAGCAGAAAAATAAAAAGAAATCACAGAACTGCAGGACACAAAAGGAAAAAACAGAAAGTAAAGAAATCCTCAAAACAGAAAAAAAAAAGAAAAACAAAGAAATCCTGAAAACAGCCAGAGAAAAACAGACTATCTTTAAAACACAACAGACTGAAAACTGACTTAAAAAAAAAAATCTCTATTGATTTTATTTGCTACAGGTGAGCCCTTATAGAAATGGTTACATTTTGCAGGTCTGTAATTTTATAATGAAATTATAAAGTACACAGTTTTCAATTTTTATTTTTTAAACAGCATATCCCATATTTTTCCTTCATAAAGCTTCTCAGTCATAGGAACAATTTCAGAATCACTTTAATAAAAAACACGCAATGGTTTTGGTTTTGACTGTATTTGCATAATTGTCACTTTACTAAAAAATTTTGCTTTGTCAAAACACAGGCCCTGTGTTGTATTGTTGACATGCAATTTCAAGTTGACATGCAATTTCAAGTGATTCTAGGGCCATGAAAAGTCTATGTTGGGGTGCCTGGCTACCTCATTTAGTGGAGCATGTAGCTCTTGATCTTGGGGTTGTGAGTTCGAGTCCCATATTGAGTTGTGGAGATTACTTAAAAATAAAATCTTAAGTAAAAAAAAAAAAAGAACCTAAGTCAACCCCAGGTTAAGAATCTATAATAGTAAATAAATAATTGATGTGAGAAACAAAAGCAAAAGAAAAAAATCAAATTTCCTTGCTACTTACAGCCCAATGACAAGTCTTTGAAATAGGCAAAGTGACATTCCTCTAGGAACTCAACTGCCTCAGTGTTAATACTTTACTAAGGGGCAAAAGACAATCTTAGCTTAACATTATCCCCAGCTCCAGGATCCTGCAAGTCTACTTTAACATGTAAAAATTCCTTTGGAAACTTCCTCTACTCCCGAATATGCATCAGCAATCATCCTCCAAGTACGTGGCCCACTAATACATATCTGAAGGGTCTCATTTCTGAGTTTTTACTAAACAGTAATAAATGACCTTTTTCTAACAATAGCTAGCCCCTTCAAGGTCCTGGAAACCTTGCTTCCAAATTCCTTAGAAACTTAACGCTATGTCAACCCCCCTCCTAACTTGAAAGTATATAATCAGTCACCCCTCACAACCCCAGTGCAGCTCTTTCTGCCCATGGGTCTTGTCTCTATGCTTTAATAAAAGCACCTTTTTGCACTGAAGATGTCTCAAGAATTCTTCCTTGACCATTTGCTTTGAACCCAAGCATTTCCACATCAATGATTTCAGAAAAGGGCAGGATTTGCAGTGATGGAAGTGTTTTACAACTGGATTGAGGAGATGGTTGCACAACTGTAAAAATTTTTTTATCAAACTTTACACTAACAAGTGAATTGATGATATATAAACAATGCCTCAATAAACCTGTTTTTTTTTTTAATCCTCTATAATATGGATATTTATGTATTGTTCCCTGGGCTACAAACTGTTTTTCTATGCATACCAACTGAAACAAATGTATATTTTACTTGAGGAGAAGGAGGTAGGAGACTGTATAAGGATACAAAATTGCCTTCTCAAGAGGTGATAGAGCTAGAAAACTAGAAAACTATAGCTCTGGAACAAAAACAATCAAACAAAAAGCCCAAAAAGCAAAACCAAAACAAAGCCTAAAGGTTATTGTGCTGATACTCCTTTAGACTGCCACCAACTGGGTATCCATGTTTCAAGGAATATAAGACAAAGCTGGCTTCTGAAAAGCAATGGAAACCACAGGCAGTAAAATGATATCTTCATGTGCCGAAAGAACATTAACCTCAAACCCAAATTCTAATTAAGAAGGAATAATAGAATTCAAATACTACCACTTTACAAGAGTTGATACATTAATGGATCCAGGCAATGATTATCAAGCTTGCTAATATAACAAGAGGTAACATGACATTATGTATTATCTAATAGAAATATATAATACCCAAGAAACCAAAGAGCCATCTCCTGGGAGAAAGGATTTGTAAAAATCATATTATCTGATAAGGGATTTTTATTGACCCTTTCAATTCAATAAGACAATAAAATTTTAAAAATGGGCAAAGCATCTGAATACAGTTCTCCAAAAATGATAAACAAATGGTTAATAATAAGCACATGAAAAGATGCTCAACATAATTATCCATCAAGGAAATGCAAATCAAAACTGCAATGAAGGGGTGCTTGGGTGGCTCAGTTGGTTGAGCATCCCACTCTTGATTTTGGCTCAGGTCCTAATTTCAGGGTTGTAAGATCGAGCCCTGCTTCGGGCTCCGCGCTGAGCATGGAACCTGCTTAAAGATTCTCTCTCTCTCCCTCTTCCCTCACTCCCTTGCTCACATGTTCGCTTGCTCTCTAAAAATGAAAAACTACAGTGAAACACTCACTAGGTTGGATAAAATTTTAAAAGGACAAATCAGTACTGGTGAGGATGCACAGAAATTGGAACCCTCACACACTGCTGGAGAGACTGTAAAACGTCATAGCCACTCTGGAAAAGTTTGTCAGCTCCTCAAAAGGTTAAACATCATACTACCATTTGATCCAGCAATTCTACTCCTAGGTAAATACCCAAGAGATATGAAAACATATGTCTGCAGAAAAACTTGTACACGAATGTTCGATGCAACGTATCCACAATAGCCAAAAAGTGTAAACAACCTAAACGTTCAACCGATGAATGGATAAATACAATGTGATATATCCATACAATGGAATACCATTCAGCAATAAAAAGGAAGGAAATACTGACATGTACTAATAACATTTCAACATAACTTGAAAACATCATGCTAAGTAAAAGAAGCCAGTCACAAAAGACCACGGACATGTATTATATGGTTCGACTTATATGAATGTCTTGAATAGGCACATCTGTGGAGACAGAAAGCAGATTCATTGTTGCTTACATCTGGGGAAGGGGGTTGTTTGGGGAGGATACAGAAATGGGAAGTGACTACTAAAGGGCCTAACATTTATTTTTGTGGTGATGAAAATATTTTTTTCTACAATGTTTATTTTTGAGAGAAAGAGAGTGGGGTGGGGCAGACAGAAAAAGAAAAGGAGACAGAGGATCCAAAGTGGGCTCTGTGCTGACAACAGAGAGACTGATGTAGGGCTCGAACTCCCACACTACGACATCATGACCTGAGGGGAAGTCAGTCAGATGCATAACCGACTAAGCCACCCAGGGTCCCCGAAAATATTCTAAAATTAAGTGTGGATGGTGTGCCTGGCTGGTTCAGTCAGTGGAGGGTGTGACTCTAGATCTCTGGGTTGTGAGTTCGAGCCCCATGCTGGGTGTAGAGATTACTTAAAAATTAAAAAAAAAAAAAACTTTATAAATAAATAGATAAAATTGACTGTGGTTATAGTTGTGCAACTATGAATACGCTAAAAACCACTGAGTACACTTTAAATGAGTGAACTGTACAACACATGAATATGCATGTGAATTGTATCTCAATAAAATGTTTTTTTTAAGTATATGATACTATCTATAAATCAGTCTTAGCAAATGAACAAACAAAAAACCATATTAAATCTCTACATCTAACAACCAACTTACAGGAAACACAGAGAACAGAAAGACACTACACACTATTGGGATGCAACCAGCCAAATACAGAATAACCCCATTTCTCTAGCAACAGGTAACAAGTCAAAAAAGAGGGAGGAGTGGTTTGGGAAATACAGTAGGAGCTTACAGATTAAAAGATTTAAGAGACATACCAACCAATCACAATAAATGGACCTTATCTGGATACTAATCCAAATAAACTCTAATGTGTTTTATACACACATGCACATGCATATGTTACACATAAAAGTTAACTGGGGAAATTTTAACATTGACTGGATCTTTAATGGTAAATTACTAGTATTAATCATGTTTAGTTGTAATTTCAAAAACAGCAGGGCTCCTGGGTGGCTCATGTCACTTAAGCATCTGACTCTTGGTTTTGGCTCAGGTTGTAATCTCATGGATCATGGGTTCGAGCCCCACATTGGGCTCTGCCCTCTCTCCCTCTCTCTGTCTCCCACACCCCGTGCTCTCTCCCTAAATAAATAAACTTAAAAAAAGAAGGAGCCCCCAGTAAACCCAAACATATACAGGAATTTGATATGATAGAGATGGCACTGCAGGCCACTGGGAAAAACATACTATCCAGTAAATGGTTCTGAGCCAAATAATTATCCCTTTGGGGGGAAAATGACACTGGATACCAACTGTATCAAAATCAATTCCAGACTGTTTCAATTCTTATAAAAGCAACACCTCTAGGGGCGCCTGGGTGGCGCAGTCGGTTAAGCGTCCGACTTCAGCCAGGTCACGATCTCGCGGTCCGTGAGTTCGAGCCCCGTGTCGGGCTCTGGGCTGATGGCTCAGAGCCTGGAGCCTGTTTCCGATTCTGTGTCTCCCTCTCTCTCTCTGCCCCTCCCCCGTTCATGCTCTGTCTCTCTCTGTCCCAAAAATAAATAAACGTTGAAAAAAAAAAATTAAAAAAAAAAAAAGCAACACCTCTAATTTTTAAAGAAACCTGAGTGGAGAAAAATTTCTTACGGAGAACACAAGAAATGCTAAAACCAAAAGAACAACTCTGTTAAAAACTGAATTTGTTTTTTTGAAAGAAGCCACATAGAACGTAAAAAGACAAGCCAAACTAGAAGGATATCTGAAACATGAACAGTGAAAAATAATTACCCAGAATATATAAAGTATTCATATTCTGGGTGGCTCATTCAGTCGAGTGTCCAACTCTTGATTTCAACTCAGGTCATGATCTCAGGTTGAGCTCCCATCAGTCTCTGCGCTAACAGCATGGACCCTACTTGAGATTCTGTCTCCTTCTCTATCTGCCCCTCCTTTGCTCATGTGCTCTGTTTTTCTCAAAAATAAATAAATGTTAAAAAAAAAAGAATATTAAAAAAAAAGGACAGTCAACCTTATTAGTCAAAATGCAAACTTAGATCACAATGAGATACCATCCTACCCTTAAGATTGCCAAACATTAGGGGCGCCTGGGTGGCTCAGTCGGTTAAGCGACCGACTTCGGCTCAGGTCATGATCTCACAGTCCGTGAGTTCGAGCCCCACGTTGGGCTCTGTGCTGACAGCTCAGAGCCTGGAGTCTGCTTCAGATTCGGTCTCTCTCTCTCTCTCTGACCCTCCCCTGTTCATGCTCTGTCTTTGTCTCAAAAACAAATAAATGTTAAAAAAAATTTTTTTTAAATATTTATTTTGAGAGAGAGAGAGAGACAGAGACAGAGACAGAGACGGCATGAGCAGAGGAAGGGCAGAGAGAGAGGGAGACACAGAATCCAAAGCTGTCAGCACAGAGCCTGACAGGCTCAAACTCACAAACCACGAGATCATGACCTGAGCCAAAGTCAGTCACTCAACTGATTGAACCATCCAGGAGCCCCTATTGCTTCAAAATTTGTATGTACATTACCTATTTTTGTATATCGAATATCACATAATTTTTAAATGTTTAAAGGAAAGAAAATAATGCTGCTGATGTGTACCATTTTGAGTGGTCAATAGTAGTGATCCACTGACATTTTGCCTCCCATCTCACTTGCGTCTAGTAGCATCAATATACCAAACTGCAGCCACGCAAAGTATAAACTAATGCTAAATATTCCCCATCAGATTCCAATTCAAAGAACATGATCCGAAAGACACGGACAATCTCAATACCACCTCCAGTGTCTACTTCAAACTCTCATTTATCTAAAATATCTAAATATCTAAAGTATTTACTTTACTCTGGGTTAGGTTAGTAGTTCTCAAACTTTAGCCGGTGTCAGAATTAACCTAGCTTGTTAAAACAGACTGTTGGACTCCATTCCCAGAATTTGAGCAGCAGGTCTGGAGTAAGGGCCAAGAATTTGTTTCAAGCAAGATCCCAGGTTGATGCTACTGGTTCAAGAACCACATTATTAGGAGCCACAATTTTAGGGTACAACTCTAGGGTAATAAATAAAACATATAGCAAGCAACTCAATTGTCACCAATGAGAAAGCATCAAAGAATTCTACTGAACAATTTTCCTCTAAGCTACTTATAAATAATGTGAATTCATCAATGTACACTGGATACATATATATCAGGCAAATTACATTAGTGCACTGCTGATGGCACAAGTGGTGGTTAGAAACCTCTGCTCAGGAGTCAGCGATCTACATTTGAATCCTGGCTTCCCCACATGCAAACTTTATGATATTTTAGGAATGTTACTGGCCTATCTCAGCTTCTTTATCCATAAAATGAAGATAACAATGCCTTAAAGGGTTACTGAGACAAATAAGTCCAATTCATGCTGACTGTGACAGGGTCAGTGCCTGGCATAGAAAGCCCTTAGTACATGTTAGCTATCTTCACCATCATTATTAATAATGCTTTCCTATTCCACATGTGTCACGGCCAATGTCTCATCTATCTCTATATCACTTCAAGAATGCTTCCACGCAGTTGTGGAAAAGGCTTATACCATCTAATCACATATCCCCCATGTCCATTCTCATTTCTGTCACCATCTCCTTTATATTCACTTAAGACTCTGGCAGCTGGCTCAATTTTCTTCCCCCAACCGAGTCTTGACGGCATCCCTAGTGCCTTCAACAACCCTTCAAACAACCCAGTTCAAGAGGCTGGTCAGGGCAGACTGAGGCTCTTCCTTTTTCCTAAATTTTAATTTCACCATGACTCAAGACTGCAGCAATCCTTTCATCAAGAGCCAGCACAGATCTGCCAGTCTAATTAGGATAAATTTTGGATGTTTTACATTTCATTCAAAACCATGAAATGCTCAACATTTTAATATGAAATGAAAATATGAAATTTTAAACAGTATGTACAGTGTTCTCTAATTTGAGGAATCTCTGATTCTAGCAGCAACACTCTCCCTAGATCCAATTAAGACATTAAACAATTTCCCATTAATTAGCCATTCAACAGATTGACCTAGATCCACAAAGATTACCTTAATCCCTTAACTCCTTGAATTTCTCCCAATTTATCAACGCTCTCTGGTTTTTGCTTCCTTCTTACATACTTTATACTTTATTGCCCTGGCAAAAAGCTAACCCTGGGTCACTTCAATTTTCACTCTAAAAGCTGGGCTGCTAAGTGCTGTAAGAGAAAAAAACAAAACAAAACAAAAAAAACAAACTCAACCTCCCTGCATTATGGGTATTACCAATTCTAGGTCTAAGATCTCTATGCTTGCTGTCTGGAAATCTTTCCAGGGTGCTCTAGCTAGATTTTGCACCAAAGGTTACTGCTTTCAAACCCCCTTCTCTATATCCTTTCTTTTAACAGAAGACCAGACCTCCTATTTTAAAAAGGCAGTAATCAACAGATAGTAGCAATTCTCTCAAATCTCCTCTCCAATGCCATCCCCAATAACCTGCATCCTCCAACATTGTCTTCTTTCATCCTAACACAAATGACACAGCAAGAGGTGTCTGTCTTTGCTCGCATCTTAGGGGACTTACTTCATCAATTATCTCCTCTCTCCCATGGTGCAACCTCTATTTCCCATCATCATGAGTAACCTCACATCTCTTTCATCTTTTTTTAAGCCTTTCCTCACCCTACATCTTCTTCTACTCCCTAGAGCCAAATTCTTGAAAGAGTGGTCTATACTGTCTTCACTTCCGTTCACTTAGCCTGCTCCCAACCAAAGTTCCATTGGCACTGCTATTGCCAAGATGATTCATGGAACACAATCCTTATGTGGCATCTCTGCAGGAAAACACTGTTAGCCATTCATTGTCACCCCCTTAACTTGCATACCATCCTCTACAGTCTTCTTCCTCCATTTATCCATGTTGTTCTTCCCTATGTTCTGTCTACAGCCCTATAGGCCTATTCATGTACTCACTCTACCTAGGATATCACATATATTTCCGTGGCTTCAATTACCAACTACCTATTAATAACTGGATCATCTGGATTTGTTTCCTGATGAATTCTGAAACATGCAATAATGTATAACTTTTCAGTAAGGTTATCAGGTTACATTTAGTTAATCTTTAAATACAGGTAAATATTTATGCCTGGTAATTAAAATAATACTGTACACTGTTTTGTCTACCTGTATATAGTCTACATTGCAATTAGTCAATATAATATATCACAGTGGAACAATTACTCTTTTTTTTTTTTTTTGGTATCATAACAGCTTTGAGATATAATTTACACACCATACATTTCACTCATTTGAAATATACAATAGTTTTTAGGACATTCAGGGTTGTGTAAACATTTCCAAAATCAATTGGAGTTATTTTCATTACTACAAAAAGAAACCCTGTATCCTTTAGTAGTCATCCCCCATCCCCGCCCCAGCTTCTGCCCACCCTCCCATCCCAATGCTACACAACGATTAATATACGCTGACTCCATAGATTTGCATCTTCTGAACAGTCATATAAATGGAATCCTACAGTATGTGTCTTCTGTGACTAATTTCTCCTATTTATCCATGTTGTTAGCTTTTAACAGTATTGCATTCCTTTTTATTGTTGAATAATATTCCATTATAAAGATATGCCACATATTATTTATTTATTCATCAGCTGACAGACATTTGGATCGCTTCCATTTTTTGACTACTATGAATAATGCTGCTATGAATAAGTTTTTATGGGGACATACGCTTTTATTTCTTTTGGATACATAACTTGGAATGGAATTAATGGATCATATGGTAACTAAATGTTTAACTTTCTGAGAATGCCAAACTATTTTCCCAAGTGGCTATACCTTTTTATAATCCTACCAACAATGATGAGGTTTCAATTTCACTATATCCTTACTGACACTTCTTATTATCTGTTTTTATTATTTAGCCATCCTAGTAGGTTTTGTGAAATGGCAACTCCTTGTGGTTTTTATTTGTATTTCCCTATGACCAATGACAGTTGGCATTTTCCCACCTGCTTATCAGTCAACTGTATATCTTCTTTGGAGAAATGTCTATTCAAGTCCATTGTCCACTTTTGAATTGGGTTGTCTTTTTATTATTGAGTTTTAAGAGTCCTTCAAATATTCTATCCCTATCTGATGTGATTTGCAAATACTTTCCTCCATCCTGTGGGTTTCTTTTTACTGTCTTGATAATGTCTTCTGAAACACAAAGATGTTTAACTTTAATGAAGTGCAATTTATCCATTTTTATGTGATCGTTTGTGCTTTTTTGATGTTGTTGCTAAGAAACTACTAATTAATCCAAAATCACAAAGACTTGCACCTAGTTTTTTTTTCCTCCATTTTTTTTAAGAATTAACTCTTACATGTAGGTCTTATATACATTTTGAGTTAATCTTATAGTGTAAGGTAGAGGTCCAACTTCATTCCTTTGCATGAGGATATCCAGTTCAGTTGTCCCAATACCATTTGTTGAAAAGATTTTTTTTTTCCTGTTGAATTCCCGTTTTGTTGTTTCCTGTTTGGGCACCCTTGAAAATCAATTTACTATATATGTAAAAGTTTATTTCTGGACTCTCGGTTCTATTCCATTGATCTACATGCCTATCCTTATGCCAGTATTATACACTCTTGATTTATGAACCATTGCTTTTGATTGGTAAACTGTTAAAACAGTACTACTAACATCTGAAGACTTCATTCAAGAATAAGCCAAGAAAACAGAAAATTAGTTAAAAATAAAATTCAAGAGATTATCCACACCAGATGATTAAAAAAAAAAAAACTGTGCACAACTAAAAAAAATTTTAAGATGCTACTGTGCACAACTAAAAAAAAATGTTTATGGGGCTACTCATAAAAAAACAAAATATGTAATGGGGGCAGGAAGACGGTGTGTAAGGAAGTTTAGTTTCTGAGAAGAAAAGGTAGCGACACAAATTTCATATGCCAGACTTGAATCATCCACTCAACTGCAGCTCCCTTTAGCCAGCATACTTCAAATAAACTGCTGGATTTGCAAATAAGCAGGTTTGGGCATATTCTGCAAGACCAACACCTTGGGAATGTAAGCAGCTTAAAACTCTCCTGAGCTGAGTGTCTCTGGATCACTCTCAAGAAAACCCCACAAGTCCCTTAACATATTCAAAACTGAGCTCATCATGTCTCTCACTGATCTTGCTTCACCTATTGTTTTTACCCTATCTGTAGATAATAGCACTTTTCAAAAGTAGGATATTAAATTACCTCAAAAAGTGGTTCTGAGAATTAAATGAGATAAACGTTAACAAAAGCACAGTTTGAATCACAGAGTAGGCAGTCATCAATGTGTATTTCCCTTTTCTACAGGTTGTGGTCTGTATTTTCAATTTTAAATCCTATTATTTCTGAACACTGAATTTTTATGGTAGAATACCATTAACAGCCCCTTGCCTGTATATTGAGAACACCTTCCAGGAGGACTGAAGACTGAAAAGGGCTACTTAGCTTTGAACAGGAACCATGAATTCTAGATACACATTTTATCTCACTAAAAGATACTCCACTTTAAAGCAATGACGGCTGCAATTTGTTTTTTAATCTTTTCTTAGCCTTTAAGTATGGGTTACATTGTGTGTGATCATTAGAAGCACCAACTAGTTCTGCCTCAGGGTATTAGAGGAATTTCCCAGAAAAAGATGACATTTCCTAAGTGATTTTTTTTTCTCAAAGATTCATACTTTATGAACCAACATTGCCCTTTCAAAAACAAAACAAAACAAAACAAAACAAAACAAAACAAAACAAAATCCAGCCCGATGACTTAAAATCTAAATACCAGAATTCCACGTTACCCTTATTACATATAATTTTCCATCCTGAAAATGTTTTCATTATATAATTTGTGCTAATATTAGGTGTACTTTACCTTTTTTCTTTTAATAACAGTTTTATTCAGATACAATTCACATACCATAAAATTCACTCCTTTAAAGTATAAATTTAGTGGGTTTTAGTACAGAGTTGTGCTACCATCACCATTACCTAATTTTAGAACAATTTCATCACCATAAAAAGAAACCACATACCCTTTATCATTCATTCTCTATACTTCTCCACAACCCCTGGCAATCACTAATCTATTTTCTGTATCTATAGACTTGACTATCTTGATATTTCATATAAATGGAATCATGTATGTGGCTGGCCTTTTTTTGTCTGGATTCGTAGCACAATGTTTTTAGATTCACCTAGGTTGTAGCATGTATAAGTACTTCACTTCTTTTTATTGCTGAAAAGTACTCTATTGTATGAATATTACACATTTTATTTATTCATTCATCAATTGATGGGGACACTGGGTTGTTTCTACATTTGCCTATCACAAATAATGCTACCAAGAACATCTGTTTACATGTTTTCATATCTCCTGAGTATATACCTTACAATCCTACCAGAAGAGTATGAGTTTTCCAATTGCTACATACCGTCCTCAACACCTGCTATTGTCTGTTTGTTTTAGCCATTCTAAAGGGTATGAAGTGATATCTCATTTTCTTTTGATCTGTATTTCTCAGATGACTAATAATGTTGAGAATCTTTTCATGGGCTTATTGGCCATTTGTATAATTTCTTTAGAGACTTTTCTATTCAAGGCCTTTGCCCATTTAAAACTTGGATTGTCTTGGGGCGCCTGGGTGGCGCAGTCGGTTAAGCGTCCGACTTCAGCCAGGTCACGATCTCGCGGTCCGTGAGTTCGAGCCCCGCATCAGGCTCTGGGCTGATGGCTCAGAGCCTGGAGCCTGTTTCCGATTCTGTGTCTCCCTCTCTCTCTGCCCCTCCCCCGTTCATGCTCTGTCTCTCTCTGTCCCAAAAATAAATAAACGTTGAAAAAAAAAAAAAAAACTTGGATTGTCTTTTTACTACTGAGTTCTTTATAATTCTAGGTAAAAACTCCTTATCAGATATATGATTTTCCCCCATCTGTGGGCTGCCTTTTTACTTTCTTGGTATATTTTGAAGCACAAAAGATTTTAATTTTGATGAAGTCCTATTAGATATTTTCTTTTGTCACTGTGTTTTTAGTGTCATACTAAGAAAACATTGCTTAATCTGAGGTTATGAATATCTACACCTGTGTTTTCTCCTGAGACTTTCACAGTTTTATTTCTTACATTTAGATCTTTGGTCAACCTTGAATTAATTTTGTATATGCTGTGAGGCAGAGGTCCAATTCTTATACCAGTACTGCAGTCTTGGCTACTGCAGGTATACAGTAAGTTTTGATATTGCTAAGTTTGAGTCCTCCAACTCTGTTCTTTTTCAAGACTGTTTTGACTACTTTGGAGTCACCTGTATCCACATAAATTCTAGAATCAACTTGTCAAAATCTGTTAAAAAAGAAAAAAAAAAAAAGCAAGCCAGCTTGAACTGATAGGAATTGCAGTGAATCTGGAAATCATGTAAGGAATATTTCAGTTTACCGTTATTAACTCTTCTAATCCATTCACATACAGTGTCTTTCCATTTATTCAGGTCTTTTTTGATTTCTTTCAATAAAGTAAATAGTTTTCAGGGTAGAAGTCTTTTATGTTTTATTTTTTTAATGTTTATTTTTGAGAGAGAGAGAGAGAGTGAGTGAGTTGGGGAGGAGCAGAGAGACAGGGAGACACAGAATCCAAAGCAGATTCCAGCCTCTGAGCTGTCAGCACAGAGCCAGACACAGGGCTCCAACTCAGGAAGGATGAGATCACGACTTGCGCTGAAGTCAGATACTCAACCAACTGAGCCACCCAGGTGCCCCCAGGCACTTTAACAAGACTTTAACAAAGTCTTAAACTTTTGTTAAATTTATTTCCCAGTATTTATTCTTTGTAATGGAACTGTTTTCTTAATTTCATTTTCAGATTGTTCATTGACAGTGTGCTGAAATAAAACTGCTATGTGTGTAGTGACCTTATATCCTGAACCTAGCTGAACTCACACATTAGAGTTGCAATAGTTTTTTTAGTGGATTCCTTAGGATTGTCCATATACAAGATTAGGTCATTTTCAAATAGAGGATAGTTTTACTTACTTCCAATCTGAATGCCTTTCCTTCCTTCCTTCCATCTTCCCTCCCTCCCTTCCTTCTTTTCTTTTTCTTCCTTCCTTCCTGTCTTCCTTCCCTTCCAATCTGAACATCTTTCCTTCCTTCCTTCCCACCCTTCCTCCTTTTTCTTCCTTCCTTCCTTCCTTCCTTCCTTCCTTCCTTCCTTCTCTTTCTTTCCTTCCTTCCTTCCTTTCTTTCTTTTTTTCTTTCTTTCTTTCTTTCTTTCTCTCTCTCTCTCTCTTTCTTTCTTTCTTATCTGTCTTCCTTCCCTTCCCTTTTTTATCCCTAATCATCCTGCTTAGAACCTCTAGTACAATGTTGAATAGGAAGAACAAGAATACATATCTTTGTCTTATTCCTCATTTCAGGGGTAAAGCTTTCTTTCCATCTTTTACCATTAATATGAAACCAACTGTAGATATTTTGTAGATGCTCTTTATCAGCTTGAGGAGGCACCCTTCAATTCCTAGTTTGAATATTTTTATCATGAGAGGGTATTACACTTTATCAAATGTTGTATCTGCATCTATTATGATGATCATGTGGTTTTGTCCTAATATATACTATGTTGACTGATTTTCATATGTTGAACCAGCTTTGCATTCCAGGAATAAATCTACTAGGTCATGATGTATAGTCATTTTTTTTTTTTTAATATTGCTGAATTCAATTTGCTCCCAGTTTGTTGAGGATATGTGTGTCTATAAGAGACTCTGGTTTGTGTTATTCTTTTCTTGTGATACATAGGAGTTGGAAAATGTTCCCTCCTCCCTCTAGCCTACGGCTTTTCTTTGTGGGAAGTTTCAGGATTATGGATTTAATCTTTTTACCTGTTACAAATCTATTCAAGATTTTCTATCTCCTCTTGAGTCAGTTTTGGTAGTTTGTGTCTTTTTAGGGATTTTTCCATTTCATCTAGGTTATGTAATTTGTTGGCATATAATTGTTCAAGTATTCCCTTATTATCTGTTTCATTTCTATAAGAGAATTTGAGTCTTTTCTTTCTTCCATCAGTCTAACTAAAGGTTTGTCAATTTTGCTGACATTTTCAAAGAACCAAATTTTGATTTCACCAATTTTCTCTATTGTTTTTCTATTCTCGATTTCACTTTTGTCTTCTCTAATCTTTATTATGTTTTACCTTCTGTTTGCCATAAGTTTAGTTTACACTTTGTTTCTGATGTAGGGATTTACAGCTATACATTTTCCTAGGCATGGCTGAAGCTTTATCCAGTAAGTTTTGACATAATGTGTTTTCTTTTTTTTTTCTTTTTCTTTTTTTTTTTTTTTTTTTTTGAGACAGAGAGAGACAGAGCATGAGCAGGGGAGGGGCAGAGAGAGAGGGAGACACAGAATCTGAAACAGGCTCCAGGCTCTGAGCTGTAAGCACAGAGCCCAACGCAGGGCTCGAACTCATGGACTGTGAGATCATGACCTGAGCTGAAGTCAGACGCTTAACCGACTGAGCCACCCAGGCGCTCCTTGTGTTTTCATTTTTATTCATCTTCAATTTCTTCCAATCTTCTTCTCCAACTTCTTCATCTTTGACCCAATGGTTATTTAGAAGTATGCTATTTAATTTCCACATCATTTGTGAATTTCCCAATTTCTTTCTGTTACTGATTTCTAATTTTATTCCACTGTGGTCAAGGAACATATTTATGTAATTTTAGGATCTTCTAATTTATTGAGACTTCTTTTATGGCCTAATGTATTATCTACTCTATAGAATGTCCCATGTAAATCTGAAAAGAATGTATATGTATATTCTAACATTGTTGGGTAAAGTGTTCTACAGATGTTTGTTATGCAGCCAAACAATCCCAAAAAGTAGGAACAAATTTGGAAGATTACATAAGCTAACTTCAAGACTTAATTATACCCATATTTTCTGTAAAAAATGTTTTCTCAGAACAATGCGCTTATATCAAACATACTGCCTCTTTAAAAAAGACTTACTAGGGGCGCCTGGGTGGCGCAGTCGGTTAAGCGTCCGACTTCAGCCAGGTCACGATCTCGCGGTCCGGGAGTTTGAGCCCCGCGTCAGGCTCTGGGCTGATGGCTCAGAGCCTGGAGCCTGTTTCCGATTCTGTGTCTCCCTCTCTCTCTGCCCCTCCCCCGTTCATGCTCTGTCTCTCTCTGTCCCAAAAATAAATAAACGTTGAAAAAAAAAAATTAAAAAAAAAAAAAAAAAAGACTTACTATAAAGCTAGAGCAATAGACAGTGAGGTAATGGCATAAAGATAGATACACAGGGTTGCCTGGGTGGCGCAGTCGGTTAAGCGTCCGACTTCAGCCAGGTCACTATCTCGCGGTCCGTGGGTTCGAGCCCCGCGTCGGGCTCTGGGCTGATGGCTCAGAGCCTGGAGCCTGTTTCCGATTCTGTGTCTCCCTCTCTCTCTGACCCTCCCCCGTTCATGCTCTGTCTCTCTCTGTCCCAAAAATAAATAAACATTGAAAAAAAAAAAAAAATTAAAAAAAAAAAAAAAAAGATAGATACACAAATCAACAAAACTGAACAGAGTTCAGAAAGAGACCCATACATATATGATCAACTGATTTTCAACAAAATGCTACAGTAATTGGAAGTGCTGGAAGAGTATCAACCTTTACCTCACAGTACACACAAATATTAATTCAAAATAAACATAAACCTAAATGTAAAAATGAAACTAACAAATTCCAGAAGGAAACAGGGAAAAAAAAAATCTTTGCTTATGAAACTTTGAGGTAGATAACTGTTTCACAAAGCATGAACCAACCATAAAAGACAATCAATAAATTGGGCTTCAAGACTTTAAAACTTTTGCTCTTCATAAGACACTGTTAAGAAAATAAAAAGGCAAACAAAAGACTGAGAGAAAAATATTCACAACACACGTATCTGACAAAAAACTTGTATCTAGATTAAAAAACTCAATTTAGTAATTAAAAATAAACCAACCCAACTTTTAAGATGAGCAAAAGAGTCAGACACCACACAAAGAAGATATATGATTAGCCTGTAAGTGCGTAAACAGAACAAACAAAAAAAGCTAGACATCATTAGTCATCAGAAAAATGCATTTTAAAGCCATAATGAGATACTCCCATATACTCACTAAAATGCTAAGAATTAAAAAGACTGCCAATACAAAATATTGGTTAAGATGTGGAATAACTGGAACTCATACTTATGGTAGGAATATAAAATACTACAACCATTTTGGAAAAGGCTTTCAAAGTTTTTTATAAAGCTAAATACACTTATTATAATCCAGCCATTTTACTCCTAGGTATTCATCCAAGAGAAAAAAAAACACACACAGACTTGTAACAAATATCATAGCAGTTTTACTCATAACTGCCAAAAACTGAAAAGAACCCAAATGTCCAATAACAGATGAATGGGTAAGCAAATTGTGATATATTCATATAATGGAACATGCATCAGCAATTAAAAATACTGAACTCCTACGTAAACAAAAAAATATTAATATTGTATTACAAAAACAGACACAAAAGAGTATATATTATGATTACCTTTATATGAAATTGTGGAAAAAGCACACGCATCCATAATGACAAAAAGCAGATGAGTATTTGCCTGGGGCTGGAGGAAAAGACTACAAGGGGCAAATATTCTACATCCTGAATGTGATGGTGCTTACAAGGAAGTAACCATTTGTTAAAACTCAAGCTAAATACTTAAAATGGATAAATATATCCCAATAAAGTTTATTAAAAGCAGCTGCTACTTGCATAGAGGTGACAAGTGAGGGTGACATGTTTCATTTTCTCCTTCGAATTTATATTACCAATTATGTGTATTACCTCTGTAATTTAAAACAAGCTCATTATCCTACTGAGTAATGCTCAAATTATTTAAAACCCTTCCTAAATTAATTTGCTTAAAAGATTAATTTTTCTATAATATACAATTACCAATAACACTCTATCTTTTTCTCCTATTAAAACTGTATTATGCACTGGATCTGTGTTGCTTATCACCACTTTGGCAGTTGATAAATATTCCCTATAATTTAAAAAATTTGTAGGCAGTCAGTAACTAACCCTTAACAGTGTTATAATAAAACTACAATGATGTTTACATGACAGTTATTTAATGTTATACTTATTCATTTGATGCAAAAGTTATTTTATTTACAGTACTGTTAAGTAGCCAAACTAACATTATTAAAGTCTATTAGGCAGAAGTGAACAAAAAAGGCAAGAGGATGCCCTATCTTTTCTGAAGAGCCCTAAAACACACCCAGACACCAGGCACCAGGTATCTTTTACCTCACATCACACACACACACACACAGTAACCATATTCTGAAAATTTGCAACACCAAAACTGTCTCTTTCTTAGAGTCATCTTAGTGCCCCCTTCAGTGATCGAAGGAAGGTGGAACTCCAATCTCTCCAATACAACTGGGGGTGTAATACACTACCCCAGAATCTATAGCTATAGCCTGAATTCAACACTTGGCAACAGTCACAACTAGGGTGCTCCTATAACACCTAGGCCTGCGTGTCCGGCTCCCTGATTTCTTCAGGGTTGTACATTCAGAACTTTAAAACTAAGTTTTTTTTTTCTGCTTCCTTCTCCCTTTTCTATTCCTAAGAGGGTGTGAGCTCTAGATTTCCTTTCAAGGCTGTCCCTACCCTGCACAGATTTGCTCAACCTCCCTTCCTCCCCAGTACCTGTTCTGCTGTGAAGAGTATACATATTTCTCTCAGAAATGGGTCGAGTACTTACTATGTTTACCAAGAGAAAAAACATAAGGAGGGATATTTTGGTCACATTATTTTTAAAGTTTAGTTATGACTCTAAAAGTATCACATCCTCACTTATACAAATAAAATCATGTTCACAAATACAAAATCTTAGAATGAAAGTGAAAAACCTGGCTGGGACCCCTATGAACTGCATGGAGCTAATGTCCAGTTCAGAACTGGAAGACTGAACTGGAAACTAATACAACTTACTCAGATTGTGCTGTTATTACGAAAATTATCTAGATATCTTTGACAAAAGCTAAACAATATATTATATTTAAGAACTTATTACCAGGAGAGAAGTAGTAAGTAATCTAAAATTGTGTTTCCCAGGGCAGATGGGTGGCTCAGCTGGTTAAGCACCAACTTCGGCTCAGGTCATGATCTCACCATGGTTGGCGAGTTCGAGCCCCACATTGGACTCTGTGCTGACAGCTAGGAGCCTGGAGCCTGCTTCAGATTCTGGGTCTCCCCGCGCCCCCTGCCCCTCCCTGCTTGCACTCTGTCTCTCTCTCAAAATAACATTTAAAAAAAGTTTTTAATAAAACAATAAATAAAATTGTGTTTCTCAATCTCCTTCACAACATGGCACACAAAGAAAATGTTTATACAGCACACTGAGCTTAAGGAACAACGCTGCAAGGGCTCCACTACCCAGGTCTTTGGTTGGCTGCGCCTAGGACACCACAGCCAATGGGCAACACAGACTCTCACGCTAATGCTGAGACATTTGCATGCACTGCAACAAACCAAAGGGAAATTCATTATACACAGTCATAATAAATTAGCTTAAGAAAAAAAAATTTGGTTTTTCCTGCTATTATAATTCACATATCTTGTTCAAACCATGAAATGTTCAAGGCCCAGTTCATGTCATCTCTGCTTTAAAGCTCTCCCAAACCTACAAGGCTGGAATTCACCTGTCCTTCTGTATGTTCCCAAACTATGTTTACTTCCTAAAAAAAAAAAAAAAAAGTTTATTTATTTTTTGAGAGAGAGAGAGAGAGAGAGAGAGAGCAAGCTGGGGAGGGGCAGAGAGACAGGGAGAGAGAAATCTCAAGCAGGCTCCATGATGTCAGCCCAGAGCCCAAAGCAGGGCTCAAACTCACCAACTGTGAGATCATGACCTGAGCCAAAATCAAGAGTCAGACACTTAACCGACAGAGCCACCCAGGTGCCCCTATCTTTACTTTCTTTAATTTTTTTTTTAAATGTACATTTATTTCTTTTTGAGAGACAGAATGAGACAGAGCATGAGCAGAGAAGGGGCAGAGAGAGGGAGACACAGAGTCCGAAGCAGGCTCCAGACTCCAAGCTGTCAGCACAGAGCCCAATGTGGAGCTTGAACTCATGAACTGTGAGATCATGACCCGAGCGAAGTCAGACACTTAACCAACTGAGCCACCCAGGCGCCCCATTTTCATTAAACAACTGCATTCTGCTTTATAGTCACCTTTAGCTACCTTTACCTTTCGTCTACTATATTAAATGCCCCTTGAGGGCAGGGATCTTGTTTCATTCATTTTTATTTCCCTCTGATCCACAATATCAAAAAAGGGTCGTTTGCACAACCAATGTTAGATTTGAACTTGGGGTGAGTCATATCCAATGACAATGCTGTTTGCACTTTACTGTAATCACAGTATATAGTCTATGTATTTTCTCCCTCTATCTTCCAAATCTAGATTAACTTAGCTCCAACGCTCTCAAATATCCCACTTTCTCAGTTTCAAACGCTCAAAATAGAGAAAAGTATGTTTGCATTAGCCCTACATTCACAAAATTTAGAAAACAAAACCAAACATCCAGCCCTTACAGAACTTTAACATCAAGTATGAATTCCTTTATTTCTAGCAAAAACAACGTTTCCAAAACTCAATGCATAACTGAAAACCACGCTGCTGCCACCAGCCACAGTCCAAACTGTAAACTGTAACTGTAAACTGTCCAAAGGGAGTAAGGAAGCATTTCATTTATTTTTTTAAATATAATTTATTGTCAAATTGGCTAACATACATGAGGAAACATTTTAAACTATTGTCATTCTTACTGAATTTCAGCCAATGAGAATATATTTTCATACGGGAGTAAATTTGCATCTTATCACTAAATAGTGTGATAACACTAATTGGGAGTTACTAATTTATAAACTTTTGCCCTAAAATTTGTGAGTATATCTAAATGCTAAAATTTTCTCATTAGAACCGTGATTTATATTTTCCTCTTCTCTTGCTCTTTAAAATATATTTAATTTTTAAATAAAAGCAGAATAGAAGTATAATGAGTGAATAATTAACTACTAATATGAATTAGTATACAAATTAATGTTATACATTAATCCCAAAATATTCTATCCACTGCCTATGTTTTTGTTTAAAACACCAAATGCTAAAGTCATTAAAATTTTGTTTTTACGAAGTATTTTTTTTTTTGTTTTGTTTTTACAAAGTATTTTTAAAAAAACCTCAATAAATGTTCCTAATTATACCTTATTCTAAAATCAAGATACATAGGGCACCTGGGTGGCTCAGTTGGTTAAGTGTCCAATTTTGGCTCAGGTCATGATCTCATGGCTCATGAGTTCAAGCCCAGCATAGGGCTCTGTGCTGACAGGTCAGTGCCTGGAGCCTGCTACGGATTCTGTGTCCTCCTCTCTCTCTCTCTGCCCCTCCCCTGCTCATGCTGTCTCTCTCTCAAAAACAAATGAATACTAAAAAAAGGTTTTTTTAAACCAAGATACATTTGTATGACAGTCATGGAACTAAATTCAAGTTAGCAAAATTAGGTTCAAATTTACAAAAAAGGTACTAACTGTGTAGTCTGTGGCTCTCTGCTGAGATTAACACTGTAT
Source organism: Puma concolor (assembly GCF_028749965.1). Taxonomy (NCBI): domain Eukaryota; kingdom Metazoa; phylum Chordata; class Mammalia; order Carnivora; family Felidae; genus Puma; species Puma concolor. The sequence continues at coordinate 220,610,169 of NC_141667.1, forward strand.
AACACTTAGTTTGTAGGTTGTTTCTCTATCACGTGTTTGCATCTCTGCCATCTATAACCCAATACCTAGCTAACGTGATCATCCTTCTCAGGCTACCTAACTCCTTTTCACTTGCACATTTGAATTCTGAGAGGAAGATGCAGATACTATCCAACCTCTAATTATTTAAATGCCTGTCCAATTACCTTCCTCCATACTCTGTTCAGCTTTCTACTGGTCTCTCTACTGTTACCTTAAATACAGAAAAATGACAACAGTGTCTACCTTAACACCTTCTGTATACATCATAAAGACATCCAGATCAGCTGGATCTTTACCGGCTTTGCTATTCTGAGATAGGGAATGCAAAGAAAGAATATAGTGTTTCAACATAGGAAGGTCCATCGCACAAATTCATTGCTGTCCCATTTGATCCCTCTATAATTCTAATGCTTCTACATTTGATAATAAAATTTTCTGTTGTGTAAGTTTTCTTAACAGTCAAGGTATAAAAAACTGGAATACATAAAACTGTTTCAAAGACACATACAGTGTTTTAATACCTTTCTAATAATGTATAGCATTCATTAGTCATTTTCATTTTAAAAAGTAAAAGAGGGGTGCCTGGGTGGCTCAGTAGGTTGGGATCTGACTTTGGCTCTGGTCATGATCTCACGGCTCATGAGCTGGAGCCCCACATTGGGCTCTGTGCTGACAGCTTGGAGCCTGGAGCCTGCTTCAGATTCTGTGTCGCCCTTTCTCTCTGCCCCACCCCAGCTCATGCTCTGTCTCTCTCTCTCTCTCTTTCTCTCTCTCTCTCTCTCTCTTTCAAAAATAAAAATTAGAAATAATAATAATAATAAAATAAAAAGTGAAAAGAAAAATTACTATCAAAATATTGCAAATATGGAGTCACCTTTTCCATAAAGTGTAACAATTTCTACACTATTTTTATAAAACTTAACTACACATTATCACCAACCTATTCTGAGTAAGGTAAGATTATTCTCTTATTTCTTTTTAGCTGGAGAGTAGAGAAGGCAAAATTATTTAAAATATTATTTATTAATTTACTATGTCATACCCAACCCCAAACAACTGCTCAGGAAGGTTCTTTAGGGTCTGTAAATGTGTGGAATAGCAGGTATTTTCACTTTGAAATTTCATATCAAAAGTACATTTTTAGCCTCAGCAATCAGACAACACAAAGGAATAAAAGGCATCCAAACAGGCAAGAAAGAAGTCAAACTTTCACTCTTCACAGATGACATGATACTCTTTACGGAAAACCCAAAAGATGCGACCAAAAAACCTCTAGAGCTGATCCATGAATTCAGCAAAGTCGCAGGATATAAAATCAATGCACAGAAATCGGTTGCATTTCAATACACCAACAATGAGGCAACAGAAAGAGAAATCAAGGGGGGCGCCTGGGTGGCTCAGTCGGTTGAGCGTCCGACTTCAGCTCAGGTCACGATCTCGCGGTCCGTGAGTTCCAGCCCCGCGTCGGGCTCTGGGCTAATGGCTCGGAGCCTGGAGCCTGCTTCCGATTCTGTGTCTCCCTCTCTCTCTGCCCCTCCCCCATTCATGCTCTGTCTCTCTCTGTATCAAAAATAAATAAACGTAAAAAAAATTTTTTTTTAAAAAAGAAAGAGAAATCAAGGAATTGATCCCATTTATAACTGCACCAAAAACCATAAAATACCTAGGAATAAACCTAACTAAAGAGATGAAAAATCTATACACTGAAAACTATAGAAAGCTTGTGGAAGAAATTGAAGACACACAAAAAATGGAAAAATATTCCATGCTCATGGACTGGAAGAACAAATATTGTTAAAATTTCAATACTACCCAAAGCAATCTACATATTCAATGCAATCTCTATTAAAATAACACCGGCATCCTTCACAGAGCTAGAACAAACAGTCTTAAAATTTGTAGGGAACCAGAAAAAGACCCTGAATAGACAAAGTAATCCTGAAAAAGAAAACCAAAGCTGGAGCCATCACAATGCCTGATTTCAAGATATATTACAAAGCTATAATCATCAAGACAATATGGTACTGGCACAAAAACAAACATTTAGATCAATGGAATGGAATAGAGAACCCAGAAATGGACCCACAAAACATATGGCCAACTAATCTTTGACAAAGCAGGAAAGAATATCCAATGGAATAAAGACAGTCTCTTCAGTAAGTGGTGCTGGGAAAACTGGACAGCAACATGCAGAAAAATGAACCTGGACCACTTTTTACACCATACCCCAAAATAAACTCAAAATGGATGAAAGACCTAAATGTAAGACAGGAAGCCATCAAAATCCTCGAGGAGAAAGCAGGCAAAACCAACTCTGACCTCAGCTGCAGCCACTTCTTACTCAACACGTCTTCAGAGGCAAGAAAAACAGAAGCAAAAAAGAACTACTGGGACCACATCAATATAAAAAGATTCTGCACAGTGAAGGAAACAATCAGCAAAACTAAAAGGCAACCAATGGAATGGGAGAAGATATATGCAAATGACATACCAGATAAAGGGTTAGTATTCAAAATCTATAAAGAACTTAACAAATTCAACACCCAAAAAACAAATTATCCAGTGATGAAATAGGCAAAAGACATGAATAGGCACTTTTCCAAAGAAGACATCCAGATGGCTAACAGACACATGAAAAAATGCTGAACATCACTCATCATCAGGGAAATACAAATCAAAACCACAATGAGATATCACCTCATACCTGTCAGAATGGCTAAAATTAACAACTCAGGCAACAAAAGATGTTGGCAAGAATGCCAAGAAAGGGGATCTCTTTTGCACTTCTGATGGGAATGCAAACTGGTGCAGCTACTCTGGAAAACAGTAATGAGGTTCCTCAAGAAATTAAAAATAGAGCTACCCTATAACACAGCAATTGCACTACTAGGTATTTATCCAAGGGATCAGGTGTGCTGTTTCGAAAGGGCACATGCACCCCAATATTTACAGCAGCACTATCGACAACAGCCAAAATATGGAAAGAGTCCAAATGTCCAATGACAGACGAATGAAGAAAGAAGATATGGTGTGTGTGTGTGTGTGTGTGTGTGTGTGTGTGTATACAATGGAGTGTTTTACTCCGCAATCAAAAAGAATGAAATGTTGCCATTCGCAACTACATGGATGGAACTAGAGGGTATTATGCTAAGCAAAATTAGTCAGAGAAAGACAAATATCACATGCCTTCACTCATATGTAGAATTTAAAAGACAAAAGATGAATATAAGGGAAGGGAAACAAAAATAATATAAAAACAGGGAGGAGGACAAAACATAAGAGACTCAAATACAGAGAAGAAACTAAGGGTTGCTGGAAGGGTTATGGATGGGGGGATGGGCTAAATGAGTAAGGGACATTAAGGAAGGCACCTGCTGGGATGAGCACTGGGTGTTATACGTAGGGGATGAATCATTGGAATCTACTCCTGAAATCATTATTGCACTATATATGCTAACTAACTTAGATGTAAATTAAAAACAAAAACAAAAACAAATTGAGATGTGTGATAAGTATAATCATGGATTTAGAAGACTTAGTATAAAAAAAAGAATGTGAAATATTTCATTAATAATCATTTTATATGTATTAGATGTTGAATTGATAAAAGTCTGGATACACTGAATTAAATTAAAATAGGCTAATAAAGATTTTAAAAAGTATATTTTTAATGGGTAATGATACAACAAGTATCATTTGGGGGGTTTTAAGTAGTATAATACTACATGTTTTACTATGATATTGTGACTTATAATAAGAAATATATAGTTACTCTTCATCTAGGTGTTCCTGGCACACAGCTCCAAAAACCCTTAGAGTTTACTAAGTGTTGACAAATATAAAGGTGTCTTTTATTATGTTACTGAAGTGACTTTTGTAAAGCCCCCCTAGGTCACCTAAGGACGAGAATTGGTTGCCAGGTGAAACAACTATGTGATTAAAAGGCTGAAACTTTTGGTACCATCCCCACCCCAACCTTCAAAGAGGGGAGAAGGGCTGGAGATTGACATCAGTAACCAATGGCCAATGCTTTAATCAAGCATGCCTCATAAAAACCCAAAATGACCAGTGCAGAGAACTTCCTGGTTGGTGAAAACATGGAGGTAACAGGTAGAGTGGTACTCTCCAAGAGAGAGCATCTCTTCCATCTGGCTGATCCTGAAATATCCTTTTATAATAAACTGGTAATCTAGTAAGTAAAACGTTTCTCTGGGTCTTGTGAGTCACTCCAGCAAATTAAACAGGAGGAAGAGGTTGTAGGAACCACCAATCTATAGCTGAGAGATCAGAAGCAGGGTGGGAGGCAAGAGGTCTTGTAGAAGTAAGCCCTTAACCTATGGAATCTGATGCTACCTCCAGGTATATAACATCAGAATTGAATTGAATTGTAGGACACCCAGCTCGTGTGGGAGAACTGCTTGGTGTGGGGGAAACAAACACTCACAAGTTAGAATCGGTATCAGAATCGACATAACTTTTAGCACATATGTTAAAACACTCACAGATAAAAGATGATGTCTGGAATTTGCTTCAAAACAATCCAGGGAAAGATGGAAATGGGTAGAGATATAAATGAACAAGACTAGCCATAAGTTATAACTGGTTTTAAATGGTACATGGTAGTTCAATATATCATTCTCTGTGCTTTTGTGTATGTTTGTAAGTTTTCTAAAATATAGGGTTTGGCATCTTAAATGTGCTGTGTTAAATAACACAAGTACTGGAATAAAAAAAAATAAAAACTGGTTACCAACTGGTAAGTGGTGAGTGGCCAACATTCATTATTTTTCTATGTCCTCAGTTTCCACATCTGTGGAAAAAAGAGTCTGAACTCATTAAATCCTGACATTTCTGCTAGTTCAATTTTTTTTTTATGATTCAATTGAGTATGACCTCTACACTCTGAATTTTGTTTACCAATTCTAACTATAATCTAAAATGCATTTACAGCTAAATTTGATATATATAATCAACTGAAAATTGTCTACAACTGTGACCAAAATAACATTATAGTCTTACCTCAGCTGGGCCAGTGTTCCTAGGCATTATGTTCCCCAAATATTCTGCATTTCCAGAAACACCTTTTCTTCATGTACTCTCTTAGACCCCTTTATTCTCTACAACTAATGACGCCAAATAAAATAGGGCCCAATCACCTTTTGGGATGAGCACTGGGTGTTGTATGGAAACCAATTTGACAATAAATTTCATATATAAATAAAAAAATATATATAAAAAAACAAAAAATAAAATAAAATAAAATAAAAATGTTCTTTCAAAAAAAAAAAAAAATAGGGCCCATTAACCATAATCTGTTCCAGTTTCCCTACACTACTTCAGCCCATCCTCACTCCTGTCGCTTCTCCAAAGTCCTTTCCACCCGATGCCCTTCAAAATCTAACCACAACTTCTATCTCTTACTTCACCTCCCTAACAGCTCTCCACTTACTCTTGGCTCAATCATTTATTCCTTTTCTAGCCAGCTCCTTAACTCTTTTGCTCTGGCTCCTTCCATTTAGCCTACAAACAACAGCCAATTCCATTCTTCTAAACAAATAAAAAACAACAAAATGCCTTCTTTTAACGCTACTTCCTCCTCCTGCTAACCTGTGGCCCCTCCTTCCCATGGCTGCCAAATTTTTAAATTGAGTTTCTACTGACCAGTTCTACTACCTGAACTGCAATTCACTTCTCACTCCATCATAATCTAGCTGCCAGCCTCCTCCACTCTGGGTTTTCCACTTCTGCCTGGCCCCCAATTGCCAAATATAATGAAGGGCTTACTTCAGGTCCTTATACATCTCTTCTCTGCAGCACTGATATTGCAACTACTGCCCCTCCTTCAGGAAACTTTCCCCCCTCCCCTAAGTTTTAATACACTACTTTGTTGTAAGCTTCTTACAGACTCATTCTTCAGTGGCATTTTCACTAGTGCCCTAAAATGATGTACTTCCTTGGGTTCTTCCTTCCCCTAGTCCTTTTTTCTTCTTCTTTTTTAATTTTAGAAAGAGAGAGAGAGAGAGAAAGAGACAGCAAGGGAGATGGGGGGAGGGAGGGAGGGAGAGAGAGAAATCCAAGCAGGCACCACCCCTGAGCATGGAGGGGCTTCATCCTATGACTCTGAGCCAAAATCAAGAATCAGAAGCTCCACCGACTGAGTCACCTAGGTGACCCCCTTTTTTGTTCTTATACCTAGGAACTCTCATCTATATTATCATCTTAATCACTGTAATCATTGCTTGAACTATTTTCCAAATCTTCACTACTGGCCATATCATCCTAGGATAAGGTTAGGCAAACTACACCCTGTGAGCCAAATCCAGCCTGCCACCTGATTTTATAAATAAAGCTTCATTGGAACAGTGGCACCCATCTGTTTGCCTAGTGTTTATGGCTGCTTTCATGCTCACAGCAGAGATGAACAGTTGTGACATAAATAGTATGGGCCTCAAAGCATGAAATATTTAACCTTTTGAGAATATTATGACCCTTTACAAAAAAGAAAAAAGTTTGCTAACCTCTGTTCTAGAAGGTAACATATGCCAAACCTCTGTTCTAGAAGGTAACATATTTATGTTGTGACATAAATAGTATGGGCCTCAAAGCATGAAATATTTAACCTTTTGAGAATATTATGACCCTTTACAAAAAAGAAAAAAGTTTGCTAACCTCTGTTCTAGAAGGTAACATATGCCAAATAAACAGTCCTGGTAACTGTTCCTGCCGTTGGACCCCAATGCCAGTGCTGTTAGACCATCCATCTCTGAGTCCCCTGAGTTTTCTAACTGTTCCTTTGAAGCTCCCTTCTCACCCTCATCAATCTATCTCCTATGGTGCAACCAAAGCAACAGTTTTAAATGCACAAAACCCACCTTCCTACTTAAAACATTCCTCATAGGAGAGGTCTTTCACCATCTGGCCCCTGCCTATCCTATCCAACTTTCCAATCACTCCACCTATAAGAAATACTGATTTACATTATTTCCCAGAACAAGTCATGCTGTCTCTTACCCCTAAGTCCACCTAAGATATAATACCAAAGAAATATCTATACATTTTTCCAGTTTCAGCCTAAGCACAATCTCCATGAAGCCTTCTGATGCTCACCCATGCGGATTCTTTCCCTATGTGTCCACTGTTCTCTCAACATATTTCCACTGTAGTATTTATTTGCTTTAAATCACATCCCTAGTAATCTACACACTCCCTGAGCAGGGACCCTGAGGCAGAGTAGAAAATGGTTATTAAGGGAAGAGAGTTTTAAAGTAGGAAATCTAGGACTGAATTCCAGTTCTGCCTCCTCCTAGTTGCATGTTCTTAAGCAAATTACTTAACTCATTTTCTTCACCTGAATAACAGCAATTGTGAGAATTACTTAATATTATTCTTAGAAGCACAGTGCCTTGCCCATAGTAAGTGCTCAACAATTATTGGTTATCATTACTTTCATTGTCTTATCTCTCATACTTAGTTCAGAATTCAGATAACTGTTGAGAGAAATAACTGAAGCAAGCTAGTTCTGCACACATTATTTTCAGCTGCATACTGGATATTTCCATCTGAACACCATTTGGTTCCCCAAACTCATTATCTTTAGTCCCAACTGTTTCAATTAGAGTAAAGCGGCCAACTTATGAAGGTCTGCCTAGGATTTTACTGGTTTGAATACTCAAAGTCCTGTGTCCTGAGAACTCCCTCAGTTCTGGGCAAACCAGGATAGTTGATCATCTTAAATTAGTTATGTTGCAAACCATAAAAACAGACTTGAGTTAGTCTGAGAAACAAAGGGAGGGGAGGGGTGCAGGTGAATTTACTGGAAGAATAAAGAACAATTCACAGAACCAAAGGAAAAGCTGTGGAATCTGATGAAAAACTCAGGATGAAAGCAACGCCACAGATCTAGGTGGCAGGAATTAATGAAAGATTTCTTCACAGTACTTCTGCCAAAATGAATCACTTAGGTCCCAGTGTCAGCTCATTTAAGATTTAAATGCCAGGGACAGCATTTGAATGGCCTTCTTTTTATTAACCAGAAAGATTAAGGCACTTTAATTAACCAAAGGAGGCAGAAGCACTTAGATTAAAAATCTCACCAAAAGACATCCAATAGCAGAAGAGTAGCTTCCAAAGAAAGGTCAATCAGAATGAGGTTTCCAAAAGAAGGGAATGTATGTAGGGTCACCACATCAACTACTGCTTGAACACACCACACCTTTAATACTCTATGACACAGTCACTGTTATTCATGTTATTTTTCTTTTTGTCTTGGCAAACTCCTATTCATTCTTCAAGACCCAGCTCAAGTATGATCTTCTGTGTAACTTAATTCAATTTTCCCAGGTATAGTCACTCGCTTTCTTCATGCTTTCATAGTACTTTGCAAATTATGTACCTATTTCATAGAATGAGCTCTATACTAAGTACAGCTGACCCTTGAATAACATGGGTTTGAACTATGCAGATCTACTCATACACGAATTTTTTACAGTACAGTACTGTAAATGTATTTTCTATTTTTTGTGATTTTATCAATAACATTATCTTTTCTCTAGCTTACTTTATCGTAAGAACACACTATATAATACATATACAAAATGCATGTTAGTTGACTGTTTATGTTATTGGTCAGGCTTCCAGTTAACAGTACAGTATCTGTAGTTAAGTGTTTGCGGAATCAAAAGTTATATGTGGGCACCCTAACCCCCATGTTGCTTAAGAGTCCACTGTATATACTTAGGTATCAGTCTCTCACACTAAACTAGCAAGGACAAAGTTATTTATATTTACTATTTGGGGTATTAACACTGCCTGTCTGGCCCATAGCAAATGCTTCATAAGTGTTTAATACATCTATTATCCAAGTCACTAGGATATATGAAACATTAAATTAAAAAGGAAGAGTGGAGCTACTACAGGTAAACAAGCTGACAATATCAAAGAGAAAGCTGACAAATTCTGCAAGGGTAGGATAGGCAAAATAATTATGAAGAGCAAAAATTCCATAAGCACAAAAATTAAGGATAAAATTCTGACAAATCTAAGAACCTGAAGGCATTACTTACATAACAGCAAAAACGGATACCCACATGCATAAATGTGATTCTCAAGAAACAAGAAAATAACTAAATTATATTCTATTTAAGAAGGCAGAAAAATGTATAGGCATTTTCAGAAACAGTGACTTTTTTGGGGGCTCCATGCCCAAAGTGGCACTCGAACTCACAACCCTGAGATCAAGAGTCACGTGCTCCACCCACTGAGTCAGACAAGCACCCCAAACACTGACATTTCAAATAAAAGAAAGTTTGGTATGTAAACAAATAAACTTAAAGCCCAGAAAACCCAACCATTTAGAAAGATTAATTCCAAGTAAATATAGTCATGATTTATTTTACCATACTTTAACTCTTTTTTTTTTTTTTTAAGGTTTATTCATTTTTCAGAGACTGAGACAGAGCATAAGGTGGGGGAGAGGGGCAGAGAGAGAGAGGGAGGCACAGAATCTGAAGCAGGCTCCAGGATCCCAGCTGTCAGCACAGAGTCCGACACGGGGCTCGAACTCACAGACCATGAGATCATAACCTGAGCTGAAGTCGGATACTCAAATGACTGAGCCACCCAGGTGCCCCAACCATACTTTAACTCTTAGTGGTGATATCCCAGGCTGTGACAAATTTTTCTTAATAGCAAAAGTGCCACAAAGTACAGCTATATCTTCCCTAGATTTTTACTATTGCTTTATCTTCAAAGTAAAGGAACAGAGGCTTGGAAATGAGAACACAGCGAAACCTTACGCTGAGATATCAAAGTCAAGTTAGGAACAGTGTCAGTCATGGAAAGAGAAAATGCCACTGACTTTGAAGTTAGATTTTCCAAATACATCTTCTAACTCCTTGCTGGATACCAAGAAGTCAGTTTATTCTTTTTCACTTCAAATATTACGCAGTCTATATCACACTTCACCCAAATAAAATTCATTTCACCAAATGCAGTGACTTTGACATTGTAACATTAAACTATTTTTTATCTGAACTATCTTTGTCTATTCTTTATCATCTGAACCTTCTGATCAATCTTACCATCACTACTGGGATATATTCTGAAGTACACAGCATCACCAATGGAAGTATTTTTTTTTTAATCAAAAATGCTTAAACTGAAGATAATCATGCTTCTAAAACTAACCTCCAGTTTACAGAAAATCCAGACGGTGGCAAGAAATAGGAGGAACAAGTTAAGCAACACCACAAAGAAACAGACAAATCCAGTAATTAGGACATTTTATTAGGCTGAACCATATGTAATTGCTGATACTTGGCTCATACTTTGAACCTCCCAAATGAAAATTTCATGTGGTTCAACTTAATACAAGAAAACTGACCTGATTTCTTCAACAAATTAACAGCATTTATAAAATGGTGGGGGACAACAGCCAAAAAGTAGAAGCCACCATTCATCAATGGGTGAATGGACAAAATATGGTACCTGCATACAACGGAATATTATTCAGCCATAAAAAGAAACAAAATTGTGACACATGCTACAACACAGATGCGCTTCGAAGACATTATGCTGAGAGAAATAAGCCAGTCAAATAAGCCAGACAAATATTGTATGATTCTACTTATACGAGCTTCCTAGAGTAGTCAAATTCATAAAGAAAGACAATATAAGGAAGGTTGCCAAGGGCTGGAGAAAGAGGGAATGCAAAATTATTATTTAATAGGTACAGAGTTTCAGTTACAAAAGATGAAAAGTTCTGGATATAGGGCAGTGATGATTATTACACAACAATGTGAATGTACTTAATGTCACAGAACTATACACTTAAAGTAGTTAAAATAATAAATTTTATGTTATGTTTATTTACTATAAAAAAAATGGTGGGAGAAGCCTATTGTAGATTGAAGGAGATTTAAGAAACATAACCAAATATGATCTGATCTTGTTTAATCCTGACCAAATGACCAAATGTTTAAAAAAAAAAAAAAAAATCAGGGACAACTAGGGAAATTTAAATGTGGACTAGATTAGATGTTAATATGTCAGGGTGATACAGTGTTTATGTAAGAATACATTATTTTTTAGAGAAGTAGCCTTAAGTCTTTAGGAGTAAAATGTCATGGTGTCTATTATACATATAGAGGAAAAAGATGAAACAAAGACAGCAAACTGTGACTTATTAAATCTAAGTGATGTGCATATGGGATTAATTATAATATTCTCTCCACTTTCCTAATTATTAGAACACTTCTGGGGCACCTGGGTGGCTCAGTTGGTTAAGCGTCCAACTTTGGCTCAGGTCATGATCTCAAGGTTTGTGGGTTCGAGCCCTGCATCGGGCTCTGTGCTGACAGCTCAGAGCCTGGAGCGTGCTTCGGATTCTGTGTCTCCCTCTCTCTCTCTTCCCCTCCCCCACTCGCGCTCTGTCTCTCAAAAATGAACAAACGTTAAAAAAAAATTTTTTTTTAATTATTAAAAAAAGAACATTTCTATAATTAAAGTAAGAAAAATTTAAAAATTATTTAACTATGCAGGTCTCTCAATCTCCCAACACTTTACCTATCATAATAAAAAGTTTGAACTTGATTTAGAAAGCAACAGGAAAAGGCACAAAAGATTAAAAGTTTCAGTTCAGGGGCGCCTGGGTGGCTCAGTCGGTTGAGCATCCGACTTCGACTCAGGTCATGATCCCGTGGTTCATGAGTTCAAGCCTCACGTAGGGGTCTGTGCCGACAGCTCAGAGCCTGGAGCCTGTTTTGGATTCTGTGTCTCTCTCTCTCTCTCTCTGCCTCTTGCCTGCTCACGCTTTGCCTCTCTCAAAACTAAACATTAAAAAAAAAATAAAAAATAAAGGTTTCAGTTCAAAAATGTATTTTAAGAAAATTATTGTGTTCATAGTACCTAGTATGGATACATTCATTCAAGAAATGTTTTAGTGCTTACTTTGTTCCAGCCACTGCACTAAGATGTAGGCAAAGGAAATATACAGTCTATGTGCTCAGAAAGCTCACAATCTAGTTGGAGAAAGAGATAAAACATAATTGAAATATATTAACCATAACTGCATATGAGAAAGATATATTCAGGAGTGAAGAATGGTACCTAACTCAACCTGGGAAGATGGGGGAGATTCAGAAGATTTCTGATAAGAGCTAAACCCAGAGTTGAGCATTTAAAGAGGGGTAGGAATTAGTCAGGCAACAGGAGGCAGGGAAGGATATTCCAGTCAGCAGGATAGCCCTGAGAATAGAAATAGCATTGGCAAGCAGGGGAGGGCGGGATTCCAGATTATGTATAAGCATATAAGACGCTCAGTGTTGCTAGAGCTTGAAGGGGCAGGGAAGGAGAGAGGAAGGAAAAGCTGAACCTGGAAAAAATAATCAGGTATGAGACTCACTGAAAGATCTCATGAACTGGAGAAAGAACATCAATCACTTTGGGGGCAATTCTTAAATTGCCAGATGATAAGTATTAAGGCTTAAAGTCGGCTGGAGGCAGTGAATACAGAGGCAGGGCCAAAATCCAGAAACAGCACAGAGATTCAAGCTACATGACTGGCATCTGACTGAATGTGGAAGATGAGGAAGGAGTCCAAGAAGCCTCTCAAGTTTCAAGTTCAGGTCACAGTGAGGGTGATGATGCCATAAACAGAGAAAAGAAAAAAAAGGCAGAACATAGCTTTAAACACTTTGAGCTTAAGAAGCTGATGTGATGCTCATGTGATTAATTTCCAGCAGATGCCTAAGACAGATTTAAGTCCCCCACACTGAAGTGATAGTTAAAACTAAGGGAGATGCTTGATGTGGGCAAGAAAAGCAGTCAATAGAGAAAGGAGTCACAGACAAAATCCCAAGACGTGCCTACAGTCAATAGTAGGAAGAAGAGTTGGCAAAATCAACCAAAAAGGAGAAATCATTCAGGCAGAAGGACAAGGGGAGACTGTGCACCCCATTAGTGAATTCAAGAAAAGAGAAGTATAACCTATCTGCTCTATGATATGTCGATTCCTGAAAAACTTCATGTTCTGTAAAATTAAGAAAAAAGAGGGAACTACATCGAGAAGGGTAGGGCAATAAGCACTTAAGACAGAACATAGTTAACCTATGGAGTCTAGAGGCAGAATATGGGGGAAGGGGCAATGTGCATACTCTCCAACTTGCTGTGTTCAACTGTGTCTGTACTTCACGTGTTTATGTTCGATTGCTGTTACTTGGGAGCGTGAAACAGTTAACATGCTGGTGAAAAATCAACTCCGAAATCAAATATGAACCAACATGAATTCTGCATTAACTAACATCATTCTTCTTTAGCATTCAAGTATGAATTAGTTCATGTTGCAGAAATACATTATAACAGAAGAGGCTGGCAAAGGAGGGCTAGGCAACAGTATCAATGCCATGGTGTCAACACCAGAAGGAATATTGGCATCTTAGGATAATATTGTTAGTTTCACTCCCAAATATAGACGTTTTTCAGATATGCTATCTAGTCTCTCTTCTCAGAATATTCCTTAAATTTTATATACTGGTCACTACGTGACAACTCACAGCCCAAGGTCTTTACCTTCAGTGGGCTTACAGAGCCCACATGCAGAGAACTTGTTGTAGCCACAGCAATTTAACCCAAAGAGGTAAAGGAAAATTCACTTAGGAAAGCATTAGAGAGAAGAAAAACCCTAGGGACTGATAGTACTTACCATGTTATTGGTGAGTCAGGAAAGGCCCTATGGAGAACTTCTGAAAGGTTTTTTTTGAAGTAGGATGACATGTGCGGCAGAATTACAATCTTGGTGTTCCAGAGATATATAGAAAGGAGTCTGAGTGAGGAAAGAGTTTGCTAGAGTGAGCCCCAGTAAACAGCAAAAGAAGGTATGTACAGAAGAGAATAACCTGTGCAAAGGCATGGAGAAGAAATCACACTGGTCACTCCACCATCTCAAACATGTGATCACAGCTGGCACAAAAGAGACCTAAGGAACTATGTGTGGCATCTTAAGGACTTTTAATTGTATCCTGAAGGCAATGGCAATGATCTTACCAAGAAAGTAACACAAAAGGATTTCAGAAAGACCAACTCACAAGATACAATGGGAAGGGAAGATATTGGTGACAGGGAAACCAGGTGCACGATCATACTTACACAAGTGAGAATAACAGTGGCCCAAACTAGGGCAGCTGTAGTAAGGTTGGCATCAAAGGCAAAAATAGGAGGGCTCTTCAGATAACTGACTAATAGGAAAAGGGAAGAGAAGGGAGTCCAGGACATTTTAAGCTTGAGCAATTCGGTAGTAGCACTTACCAATAGAGGCTCCAGAGAGACAGAAGTGAGTTTGGTAATGCTGGTCAAATTTGCGGATGAGAAAATATATATTACCCTCAGTATTAGAAACTTAAACATAAGTTTTAAGTGTTAAGTCCAAGGATATGGGTTATTTTTTGGTGAAACCGACTAACTAGTTCCTCACTAATAAGGAAACTTTGCAAGAGTACAAAGAAAAAAAAAGCAAATAAATTAAATGATAGATATCAAAAATTTTTATTAGCAAGGTTTTAAAATACCAAATCAGGAATTTCTAGGATATAGCCAAGATTTCCTAAATATTTTCCTCATTAATTAACTTTCAGAGGTTATTTCCTACAATTCAGGTCTGAGGTTCCTTGCAGTGGGAAGACAGTACAGTGAGCAAGAGTTCTGGCTTTCATGTCATCTGCTTCACTGTAAGTCCAGGTCCTGCCACCCCTGATGACTTAGGGCTAGTTACTTACGAATCGTACGTCTCAAGTTTCCTCAGCAGTAAATATGGATAATAATAGTATATACTTCACTGGATCGTTGTGAAAACTAATCCATACAAAATACTTGGTACAGGTAAATTGCAAACAGTAAGTGTTAAGATTTTAAAAATAATTGTTATTAGTTATTGTTACTGATAAAAATATTACATTCTTGAGGTATACAGGAGCAAGAAAAAGCAAAGTGGACTTGAGTGGCATTTACCAGAGTGTTTGATTTATAAGTACTCATTAAATGGAACGTTTCCGGGGCGCCTGGGTGGCGCAGTCGGTTAAGCGTCCGACTTCAGCCAGGTCACGATCTCACGGTCCGGGAGTTCGAGCCCCGCGTCGGGCTCTGGGCTGATGGCTCAGAGCCTGGAGCCTGTTTCCGATTCTGTGTCTCCCTCTCTCTCTGCCCCTCCCCCATTCATGCTCTGTCTCTCTCTGTCCCAAAAATAAATAAACGTTTGAAAAAAAATTTAAAAAAAAAAAAAAAAAAATGGAACGTTTCCATTTCATGCACTTTTCTGTAAGTATATTTGAAAAGTTTTAAATACCTTTTTAAAAGGGAAAAAAAGCCTAAGAACAATGTCTTCTATAAAAAGGTCTGGTATTAAAATACCCAAATTCCAGGGGCGCCTGGATGGCTCAGTCAGTTGGGCATCTGATTTTGGCTCAGGTCATAATCTCACGGTTGGTGAGTCCCAGCCCCGCATCAGGCTCTGTGCTGACAGCTCACCTGCTTCAGATTCTGTGTCTCCCTCACTCTCTGCCCCTTCCCTGCTCGTGCTGTCTCTCTCTCTCAAAAGTAAACATTAACAATTTAAAAAAACAACAACAACAACACCCATTCCAGACCAAATGAAGATAAATTAAGTTTCCTTTTCACAATGTACTCCCTAGTTTTAGCTATGAAATCCATTCCCCCTACCCAAGCTCCAAACTGCTATCTGGAATAATTACTCCTCCCCTATCTGTATCTGCAGACCTCAAGATAACTTTCATCCCCTTTCTCCACTATGAGCTTTCCACAGAAGAGGAAGAGAAAGGAACAGGAGGAGGAAGTTCAAATCCTCATTCCATCCCCAATCTTGATTTTTTTTTAATTTTTTTTTTATTTTTTTAACCTTTATTTATTTTTGAGACAGAGAGAGACAGAGCATGAACAGGGGAGGGTCAAACAGAGAGGGAGACACAGAATCTGAAATAGGCTCCAGACTCTGAGCTGTCAGCACAGAGCTGGATGAGGGGCTTGAACTCATGGACCGTGAGATCATAACCTGAGCTGAAGTCGGACGCTTAACCAACTGAGCCACCCAGGCGCCCCTGCCAATCTTGATTTTTTTTTTTTGAAAATTCCTCTTGACATACAGGATAAGAGCATTATTCCTCCAGAACTAATTCTAAATATTACTGCCAGTCATCTTATTCCACTGCTCTAATCATGTTGTACCTTCTCACTTTATTCTGGAATAAACTCCTTCAGATCTCTCTATCAGGAACTGTCCAAGTAACTCTTTGCCGCAAATATAGTCTCAGACCACCATGGGCCATCTGGAAGTCTCATCTGTTCACTCCCTAATCTAACTCCTCTTCTTTCTCACCTGGATCTTTATTCACTAATTTCTTTTGCTCCCTGTTCAAGTTCAGCACATACTTCCTATAAAATCCACCAACCTCTTTTCTGTAAAGCCATTCCCGACTGAATGACTATGAAATTGCTCTCCTCCTCAGCCCTCTCCCCACTCACAACTTCCTGTTAGTGGAACAGGTATAACTTACTCCCTTAGAAAATGTGTATTTTATACTTGTACCTAGCATCTTATTTGTGTATCAGCTGGTTGTACACTTTACAAAGTTTTATCTTTCATCTATCCTATATGTGAAAAGGTAGGAATATCACATCAGAGCACATCTCACTGTTTTGAAACAGCCTGATAATCACAACTACTTAGTCACAAAGCTAAGTTGTAGTGTAAGTTTCTGATTTAACACAGTTTCTAATGGATAAAACTAAATTAGAACCAGCGTCTAGTGTTGGCTGTACCTAAGTCCACAACAAAGGCACTTACCAGGTTTGATCCCTGATCAGTTTACCCTTCAGTCACATCCCCAGCAATTCTACTGCACTCTGTCAGGACTCTTCAACTACTGTTCAACTATTCCTCCCACAAGCCTACAAAGCCCCTTCGTTTTGCCCTCCCTTTTCCTGCATTTTGCCAGGCCAACTTTCCTTCATCTTTCAGGATTAGTTTACTCCAAATCATCCACTATGAATCAACCATAACATCTCCCTTGACTGCTCAGCCTCAAGTTAGAATTTTCTCAAAATATACTTATTGATGTACTGCATTGTAATCATCAGTTTACTTTACCATTATTCCCAGTGAACTGTAAACTCCTTGAGGTACAGACTGAATTTTATTCTCTTTTGTATACCCAAGACCTAACATTGTCAGACATCCAACAATTAGTGAAGGAATGCTCATACCCACTTTGTGACCTTGTACACGCTACGTAAGCACTCTCATATTTCCTCATCTAAAGTACTTTCCTCCTGTAAAGTGGGGATAATGCTATAACTAGTTCATATGTCGTTATAAGGAATTAAGTGTCATGAAGCTCCCAGTATAGTGTCTGCCGCATAGACCTATCATTTGAATGTCTGCTATGTCATGCCTTAGTTACTCTAACGTATCCTGGGAAATGTAATATTGTGACCAATATTTTCAGGCTGAAGGCTGAGCAACCATGCCTCTTTTTCATGCATCTGGAAGTCATTAATTACATTCTGATGATCAGCAAATATTTACTGTAAACCTATTATGTGCAGGAGTCCTTACTAGGTAGCACTGAGTTCCCAGATAATAATATAGGCAAAAAAGAAAACAAAAACCTGCACCAATATCCAAGAGAAGAAACAATGTTGTTAGTTCTTCTGTACAAACAACATGGTCATTTTTCAAACTAGTAAGTTTTGCTTTTATAATAGTGGTAAGCTTCAAGAAAGATGGAAAAAGTTCAAAATTAACTCCTATCATCAAGTGGACCAATTAAGGAGGCAGTTCCAAAATTTCTTGTTGCTATTCCTAAGTTTCACTTTTGCCTACAAGTATTTCCCACAGAAGAAATTTAACCATGACCAGGGTAGAGATAGATGCCCTTTATTTGTCTTATTCAAACGGGAACTCCACAAAATTTCCTTAGGTTTGTTCCAGTTAGTTTTAATTTTGTAGCTTTGAAAAATGGCCTGAGTTTTGTGTTTCTCTACAAAACAGAACGCTGAATGTTTCCCCACCACGTTCTCTAAGACAGGATAAAATGCGCACATCTTCCTCACCTTGGCCCTTTATCAAGAATTACAAAACTGCGAATCATGACCCCTAGTATTAGAAAAGGAGGCTGTGGACTTAAAACCACGTTCTCCCTAACAAATCCAGAGGTCAGAGTTCCAGGGAAGTTTGTGCAGTATACTACAATGCTTTCAGTAGCTGCAGAGAGACCTCTAGCGCTGCCTCAGTAAGCCGAGTTTGCAAATAGTACCTGCTAATGTCACCTTAATGAGACAATGGCAACATGCTGTGTAGCAACGAACTAAGTGACCACGATGTTTACAGTTTTGCAACCACTTGGAAATTCTACCAGCTTGAAGCAAGAGAGATATACAAGGCCGTATGAACCTATGTATCCGATTTATTTCTGTAAAGCATGTCAAAGAAATTATTATCCTATGCACAATCCCACTACAAGAAAGGCTAAGAAAACAGGTCCTGTGAGCGGAGGTCGAAACAACGTCTCTTCCAAAGCCTCAACACAATAGATGGTAAACTATTGTCCACCTCCAGCTTGCTCCAAATGCCAGCAGTAAGAGGAGTATGAGCTAGAACAGCTCAGCACGACCGGTCCAAAGGACAGCACTGGAATATGAGAAAATGGTCCTGGCGCATCCTACCCTCCCCCATCCACCACCCTCAAACAAGTCAGTTACCCGGCTGGTCCCCACCCCCCTCTGCGGGCCGCCACCGCCCGCCTGGGCCCCGCTCGCACAAGATATGCGCGGGGACCGGCACAGCGCCGGCTCCATGTGCGGCAGCGCGGGAGGCACCGAGGGGGCCGTGCCGGGAGGGAGGCTGCACGGGCAGCCGGCGCGAGTCGCGGCCGCCCCCTCCGCGGTGCGGTCGACGGACCAGGGTGGCAGCATCCCCGGCCCGCGAGGCGCCGGCCCGCGGACCCCGCCTCAGCTCCACATCCCTTCCTCGCCGACAGCAGGCCGCGCCCGCGTGACGGGGCCGAAAACCCCGGCATTTCCCGGTCCCCGCGCCGGCAGCTCCAGAGGGCGGGTGCAGCCCGGCCCGCGGTCCCGTCGCCCGCTCCGCCCAGCCGGGGCCGCGGTGACTAGAGGCGGCGGCCAACTCCGACCCACCGCGAGCCGGCGAGAACCAGCCCGGCGCCGGCCCCCCGCCCCTCCCCGCCGCCGAGGGGCCGGCGCGGCCAGCCGGGTGAGCCGGGAGGGCCCAGACCGCGGAAGCACACTCACTTCCACATCGCGGCCCTTGTTCTTAAAGCTCTTGATGCGGTGGTTCTCCAAGCCCGGGTTCTCGGCCATGGCTGCGCGCGGCTCCGGCGGCGGCTACTCCTGCGGCTGCGGCGGCGGCTGCGAGTCTCTGCGCGGGAGGGGGAGGTGGGGGAGGGCGGGAGGGGATGGGAGGGGGAGGGGGAGAGGAGAGCACGTTCCGTGACGCCTCCGAGCGCGAGGTGGCAGCAGCGCCGGGGGAGGCGCAGGCCGACTGCCGGGCGGGGCGGGGAGGGAATGGCGGTGAGGAGTCGCGCGCGCCCGGCAAGCTGGGGTCACGTGACCGGGGCGGCCACCAGCCTGGACGCTTGCCGGACCGTTCTGGGGATGATCCCCGCCCCTACCCCCAGCAAGGCCTCCCCACAGCCCCTCGAGGATGCAAGTCATGTGCCAGCAATGGAGCCGATTGAACGGCTTTTACTTCCTCCGACACGCCGGGCTGCGGGCGGAAACTACAGTTCCCAGCATGCCAGGTACAGCGGGGGTAATTCTTCTGGCCTTGACAGAACGGGAAGAATGCCGGGAACCCTATCCGCGCGGCTTTCGGTGCAGCGCGCTCCTTGCGCCTGGGCGTGATGCCCCGCCCCCAAGGCCGCCTCTGGGCGGGCAAGTGGGAGGAGCTCGCCAGGAGATGGCACCTTGCGCCCTATGGGAGGGAGGGGGCGGGGTTTCCTGGGAGGTGCACCTCGCACTCAGCAGCCTAGGAAATTAGAAACCGATCGATGGTTTGTGCTTCGCTTCTTTGAGTCTTCGGGGTCTCCTGGAATAGCAGCCACTCTCATTTGCTGCCCCTTTGCTCTGCTTTGGTTTTAAAAATAGCACTTATTTCCATCCGAAACATACATATGGGATGTATGTGTTTACGTGTGTGCTACCTGGCTTACCGCACTGGAATTAAGCTCAATGAGAGCAGGGACTTTTGTTGGTTTACTGCTGAATTCCTCGCTTCAAAACAGGGCTTGACACGTTGTGAATACTCAATAAATACTTGAACAAATTAGCACTTTAGCGTCGTCTTTCGGTTTGTTCATCATCCTCCCAAGCCCAGTTCTGCAACCTTCACTCTGGCACTTGTGCATTTCCGTTTCCCCAGCACCTCTTGTTCCACCGCCACACAATCTTCTCAGCTCTCAGGGAGCCGTCAAATTCTGATCTGCAGACTCTCCTTCAAGCTAGCATCTCCCCTTAGCGTCATCGGAGGAATGATTAAAGGAAATTTGGACAATAACTCTAACAGAAAGTTGCTTTCTGGAGCAGTTGGGTTTCTCTGATTGTATGTGAATTAATCCGTTTCAGAATCAATGGCAGATATAAGCAGATATACGATATTATAGTACAATTCAAATGACACTAAGGTCATTCAAAGGTTGGTAGATATATAACCCTAAAGAAATTAAAAGACTTTTTTGAAAGTATAAAGGCCTTAAAGATCCCATGGTCCAGAGGTCATGAATTCAGAAGCCTTACAGTGTCGGTGGCATTTGAGCTTTGAGTGGTGGGATGTGGCCCGTTGATAAGCACAGGCCCATTTAAAGGCTTCAGACCACTGTGGGCCAATCTTGCCAAAGCTTCGGTTTCTCAAGGAAAACTCAAAGGCTGTGTTTTTTCCTTAGTTTTTAAATGTCAAATTGTATTTTTTTTAATGTTTATTTATTTTTGAGAGAGAGACAGAGCGTGAAGGGGGGAGGGGCAGAGAGGGAGGGAGACACAGAATCTGAAGCGGGCTCCGGGCTCTGATCTGTCAGCACAGAGCCCGATGCCGGGCTGGAACTCATGAACTGAGAGACCATGACCTGAGCCGAAGTCGGACGCTTAACCGACTGAGCCACCCAGGAGCCCCTTTAATTTGTATTTTTAAATGCACTTCAGTGAATCAATCACTTGAGAATTCCAGGCCCTCACTTTATAGTATCTGATCCTAATGCAACTACTCATCGAAGGGAAACAACAACAAACACCTAAAATTTAGAATGAAAAAACTACTTCAACTCTAGTTCTTAAGGCAATAGATGTGTGTGCTTGCCAGACTCCCTAACTGGAAAAGAAACATCTAGACTGCCATTCTATTTCTATTATGATTTATCAAGACATTTTCTTTAAAGATAACTTTACCCCCTTCCATCATTGCTCTTCACCCTACTTGCTGTCATTAAGTGTGTAAGTCTTTCATCATTTTATTTTTCCTAAATGTTTATTTATTATTGAGAGAGAGAGAAGCAGAGTGTGAGCAGGGGAGGGGCAGAGAGAGAGGGAGATACAGAATCTGAAGCAGGCTTCAGGCTCTGAGGTGTCAGCACAGAGCCCGAAACGGGGCTCGAACTCACAAACTATAAGATCGTGACCTGAGCCGAAGTCAGATGCTTAACCAACTGAGCCACCCAGGCGCCCTAATCTTTCATCATTTTAGAATTTTAAACATGGGTCATGAGCACATACTATGTGTCAGTCATTGCACTAACACTAGGATATATTTGTAAACAAGACAGCCTGGTTCCTGCCTCTACCCAGCTTCATGTCTATCAGAGGAGACGGACAATAAAACAAGTTTTCACCCAAAAAGTGTGGTGGTTGTCAAGAAAGGGGAAGGAAGCTCAAGGCTCACAGCAGAGAGATCTTTATAACCTGCTGATTCTGAAGACTCCTAACATATGAGGGTAGGATCACAAATGGAGGTCTGTATATCACATATCTAAATATTTAGAAGTTATAAGTCAAGCTTACAAACTTATATAAAATAAAATATATTCTAACACTTGATATTGACATGTGCACTTTCTTTACAACCTAGAAGCCTGAATTTAAACTTAAATTTCTCGACTTCTTGGACTTCTGCTTCAGAATGTGGTGGTGCAAGGCGGGCTGGAAGCCAGCCCCCCACCCAATTTTTGTTTCCCTTCTTTTCCATGTCCTGGCTTCATCCTACACTGGAGCAGACCTTAAGAACATTTGTGCATACCCCTACTCACAAAGTTCAAGTTCTGCCACTCACTCCCAAAGCTTTATTTACATCCCCCTACCTACCTAGAGAGATGGCCCTGGGCTATTGCTCAGGCCTGGAGTGTGCAAAGTAGTGGCATTGTGTACCCACATGAAGGCAGACCCAGGATAGAGGCCTGGGGAGGCCCTGGAAGCAGGTTTGGCCATTTGAGCAGGGAATCCCAGGGACCTGTTTCCCAGGGCTGGATCTAGAAGCACAGGTTCCAGTGAGCATGACCCCTTGGCCCCATGGACGAGGTAGTGCAGGGAGGGGTGCAGAAGAGAGCCAGAGTGAGGTCCTCTAAAAGACAGAGTCCAGAGCAGGGGCCTCTCTTGCCTGGGTCTAACTCAGTCATTTTTACTCTTTGCCATTACCCGTAGCAACTTAAACATCAATACTCTGGCCCCAGAATCTCTCCATATTCTTAATTCCACCAGGTGTCTACCACTTACAGCTCCCACCAGGCCTTGGAGCACTTAATCTCTGGGAAATTACTAGAGCCAGTGACTCAAATTTGGTGCTTCCCATCGCTAGCACTGTCTCCTCTTTTCCCTCACTCTAGTTTTCTCCTTTGCCCTAAAACTTTTCCTGACAAGTCTTCTTTTAAATGATTTTCTTTTCCAAAGGTATTTTGAGTGTTTACCACATAGCAGGCATTGTTGTCATCAGACGCAATAAGGGGGGGGTGGTGG
This sequence comes from Puma concolor, assembly GCF_028749965.1. Lineage (NCBI taxonomy): Eukaryota > Metazoa > Chordata > Mammalia > Carnivora > Felidae > Puma > Puma concolor. The sequence goes on from NC_141667.1 coordinate 220,633,209, forward strand.
GGAGCAGAGCAGACTCAGGAAGGAAGGGCCTCTGCCTGGGTGGTCACTCACACTCTCCTTCCTCTGACTCACCACCCACCTTCTCAGTGGACAGTCAGGTGGCGATACACAGACTGCAACACAAGCACAGCTAATCTGAAAGGGAGCTCATGGTTTTCCCTTCTAAGTCAGCTCCTTCTGCAAATACGCCACCACTGATATAGGCATCACCTTCTTCCAGGGACTCCATTCAAACCTAAGAGGCATCTTTCCTCCCTGCGTCTCTCTCAACTCCCACACCTAGTCATCATGTTAATACACTAGTCAATGCTTCTTGGATCTGGCTCTTCTTGCCTTGCCTCCCATAAGCCTACCTTAACGCCTCCTAATTGGCCCCCTGCCCCCTCCATCCTCTCCACAATAATCTGACTCACCTCTCCAGATCTTCTTAATTCTTTCTGTATTCAGCACACTCCTTCCCCTCCATCACTTCTGTCAAATCATTTCTAAACTCCTCAGTCTGCTGATTCAGATTGTGTCATCCAGCCACAGTGCAGTGCACTTTTTGTTTTTTAAATCTCTGACTCCCCTACAAATAGCTAATGGTTCAGCTAACGTATTCTACTCACACTTTCCAAAGTATGTCTCAACCTTTCCCGCCTTCGTATCTGTGCTGTTTGATTTAACCTAGAAAGCCCTCGCCTTGTCTCCACCTGTCAAAATTGGTCCGCCTTTAAATACTCAGTCCACAAAGTCACCCTCTCCGTGAAGCTTTCCTAGGATGATACAGTGGAGGGATCTTCAGAATCTGAACAGTCAGACCCTAGGGCTGACTTCGTACCAGAGCAAGCATAGGTAAGTCACTCTATTTTCCCTGAACTGTCTTCTCATCTGCAAATGAGGGTTCTGAATCACAGGGTTTTTGTGAGAATCAAGTTCTAAAATGCATGTGGAAGTGCTTTAAAATTGTTACATTAATGTTAGTTGTTACTATCTTTCCAGCCAGGAGTGATATCTTCCTCTCTGAAAGAAGAATTTACCGGCCGTTTTGCATTGCTGTGATTTGTGTAGAGTCTTATCTCTCTCAATCACCTGTAAACCCTTGAAATAGCTTGTACATATCTGTGTCCCCCAGCCTAGAATAATTGAATTTCATGCATGTTTTTATCTTTTTTCAACGTTTTTTTTTTTTTTTTTATTTTTTTTATTTTTGGGACAGAGAGAGACAGAGCATGAACGGGGGAGGGGCAGAGAGAGAGGGAGACACAGAATCGGAAACAGGCTCCAGGCTCCGAGCCATCAGCCCAGAGCCTGACGTGGGGCTCGAACTCACGGACCGCGAGATCGTGACCTGGCTGAAGTCGGACGCTTAACCGACTGCGCCACCCAGGCGCCCCTTTCATGCATGTTTTTAAACGAGTAAATGAATCAGTGAATGATCTCCTTCCTTCCCTCATAATCACGTGACTATTTCACTACTCTGTAAGAGCACCTACAGCAAAGAGCAAATACAGAAAATTGAAGAAAATGACATTGAAATTCATCAACCCAACCATCTAGCAGTGGTCTTGAAAACTCTGGTGGTAGCGAAATCTAAAATAATAACAAGAGTTTACATTTACTGAACACCTACTACATGCTAGGCATGTTCATAAATCATCTCTAATCCCCCTGAGAACACTGCATGGTTGAAATGATCATCTCCGTCTCTTTCTGGGGCAGGTGGAGCCTGAGGCTCTGGTTCAAAAGTCAGTAGCAGCAGACACAGCACTGTGGCAGTACATTGAGAAGTCAGAGAGGAAGAACTTGAGAAACTCTCAGAAACAACTGGGGACAACTAGAGGGGGGCTGGTGTCTGGCCAGTGAGCACTCATACATGAAAATGTAGTGACTTCATTTTATAGTAATGGGCCCATAGGCCTAAGACAGACACACTATACTTCCAATATCATTCTCAAATCATCAGAATATAATAAAATAAACTTAATGTTAACATTGTAGTGAGCATATGGTAATTATAAAAAGCGTAACTCAACAATTCAGAATATACCTAAGTACCTCATCATGTCTCAAGGTCATGATCCTGGCCCTTAGTTATAAGTTTACAGTATCCTACCTATAGAACCAAATGATACCCTAGAGATGAGCACTGTCTCAGAAGTTTAATGACTTGCTGATTCTCTAAATAACAAGCTGTGTGTCCTTGAGCAAGTTATTTGACGTCTCTTAAGTCACAAGTTCTTTACCTGTAAGAGAAGCAGATTGGGGGCACCTGGATGGCTCAATCAGTTAGGCATCCTACTCTTGATTTCGGCTCAGGTGATGACCTCAAGGTTCCTGAGTTTGAGCCCTATGTCTGGCTCTGCACTGATGGTGGGAGGGGATTCTCTCTTCCCCTGCTCACACATGCATGCCCTTTCTCTCTCTCCCTCCCTCCCTCTCTCTCTCTCTCTCTCTCTCTCTCTCTCTCTTTCTCTCCTCCTTCCCCACTTGGGCACTCTCTCAAAATAAATAAATAAACTTTTAAAAAAATTAAAAAAAGAAACAGGTTGGACTGGATGATCTCTAGAGTCCTCGTACAGGCATAGTTCTGAGTCTGTGAGATCATCTATCCAGCCTAGCAGCATCATTTCTATTTCTCATTATTTCACAAATGAGAAATCCAGAGATGGTAAATAATCATAATTGGCAGAGGGACTAGGAGCTGAGTGTTCTGACTTTTTCCATGGGTAGCCAGTTCTTCATAGGCTTTCTGATTTTCTGGAGGCTCCCACTCTGCTCAGCACACCAGCTCTGCTCTCTGTCAAATGCTTTAGGCCACCAAATCACCCCTGAGCCACAATTTTCACTTTCTCAGTTATCATCTCAGATAAGAAATAGTTCATTCACGTCAGGGTATGAATGACTTTATTAAACTACTGGAACTCCAGTGGATGGAATGTCTGGTATATCTGGCCTATTATTAACATCCATCAGCCCCTCCCTCCACCAGAAAACAAAGAACAATTGCGCCAATCCCTGCTGGAAGTTGTTTTGATAAAACAATACTTACTGGAAAGTGACTTCTTTGAATGAATACCACATTTGGGATCTGCTTCTGTGTTATCTTCTCCAGTAAACATGAGCACCTGGAGGAAATGTGTCTCCCTCAACATTCTGTCCCCATCTCTAAGATGGTACCTGGCACATCATGGGGCTTCAATGAAGGTTGGATGGATGAAAAAATACATAAACTTGAGTAGAGAAAAAACATGAAACTGACCAACTAGAGGGGAATCCATAAAACCTTTGGTGTAATAAAACTGAAGAGTGTATTTCTTCATGTTATAAAAAAGTCACATTACCTTAAGGAAGGGGATTATGGTCATTAAAGAATAATGATAACCAATAATTATAACAATCAATAATCATTGAGTGGACACATGTTCCAAGAACCATGCTAAGCCCTTACTCAGATTATTTTCACTTAATTCTCACAACACTATTATCAGATAGAAACTATTTTTATCCTGTTTTATAGATGAAGAGTGTGAGACCAAAAAATGTTAAGTAACTCTTGCTTGGCCAGGAGGAGATCGGGTCCAGGCAATCTGATTCTGGTGCCCACATTTGTAATCTGTTTTTCTGAGGGTAGGCACACAGAGAGATGGGGGCCAGGAGTAGTTCCAACCTCAGGTTAGGGCATCTGCAAGGTCTGGTCAGTTTACCCGTCTGCTGGAGGACCCAGCGTTGCTGAGAGCCATGTTCCCGGTTCTGGCCCCCCTGGATTTCCACAGCAGTAAACAAAGAGATTTCCACAGGACAATGAAGTTGTAATCAATTGAAAGAGAAAGAAGAAAAGTCTAGGTAGACTGGCGACTAAGAAAGAATTAAACTAGTGCAAGAAAACTGGTCTCTACTGAAAAGAGACTTTACAGTCAAATTAGCCAGTCTGGGACACAGCCTAGCCTGATGAACCATAAATCCAGAGGTCAGACAAGGAAGGGCTATCATCTAGAGTTCTATTAAGTAGGCATTTATGTTTTGTTTTCCTATCACTGTTTGTTGGAGGCATAGGCTGTTTATGAATATTGAACATTAAAGACTCCAGTTTGTAAATATTCAGCTCTAAAGCCATTTATGAAAAACCAGATGACTGGAGGCAGGAGACACCTGAAAGTAGAAATCAAAACAGTTTTGTTAATTAGTTTGATTATAAACATACTCCTGTGTCCCTGCTACTCAGGGAATTTGTGATTCCCTAGACTGGAAAATGCCTAGAGAACTGAATCTGGCAGTAAGAGTACAGTTCCAGGAACAAATTTTTCCCTTTTTCAAATTGCTCTGCCCCTTATAATCAACATTGCCAATATATTAATAATCACCAAGTAAAACGTACAACAGAAATTTTCCAATTTTGGTATATGCACTGCTGAAGTGAGCACAATAGAAATTTTCCAAAAGAAGTTTTCCCTACCTAAATTTTATGAGTCATTTAACTTTGAGGTCCACATCCCTTTGAATTCTGCAATTTAAGTGACTTTACTTTGGTCAAATCTACCCAAATAAAAAATTTTTAAATAATAATAATAAATGACTTTGATTTCCATGACATTTTTTTTTTCTCCAACTACATCTTTATATTTGATGTCTTTGATATCTAAATGGACGACACATGAGATCACAGTAGTTCGAGTGTTTATAGACCAGACAATGTGATGTCTGGTGCAGCCACTACATGTGGCTACTAAAGTTTAATTTTAGGCATACCTGGGTAGCTCAGTAGATTAAGCGGTCGGCTCTTGATATCAGCTCAGGTGGTGATCTTGCGGTCATGGGAATGAGCCCTGCATCAGGCTCCGTGCTGAGGAGAGCCTGCTTGGGATTCTCTGTCTCCCTCACACTCTCTGCCCCTCCTCCGCTTGCACACACACTCTCTCAAAACAAATAAATAAATCTTTAAAATAAATAAATAAAGTTTAGTTTTAATTAAAATTAAATAAAATAAAAAACTGATTTCCTCAGTTACACTAGTCTCACTTCAAACGCTCAATAGCCACAATGTGGCTGTCACATTGGACCACAGAGGTATAGAACATCATCACAGAAAGTTCTATGGGACAGCACTGCCTTAGAAAGAACACAGATTTAGGGGCAGATTTAGGTGGCTCAGTTGGTTGAGCATCTGACTCTTAATTTGGCTCAAGTCTTGATCCCAGGGTTGTGGCTCTGTGCTGAGCATGGAGCCTGCTTGGGATCCTCTCTGTTTCTTTCTCTCCATCTCTCTCTCTGCCCTGCTCCACTGCTTACTCTCTCTTCCCACACCCTCCCCCCCCCCAAAAAAGAACATAGATTAACAACAGACAGATTCCCATATTTCACTAGACTTGTAACCACAGGAGAGTTTCTTAAACTTTCAAAGTTTCAGTTAGTTAAATTATAAAGCAGAGATACAAATACCTACACCATTAAAGTAAGCAGTACAATGCCCAGCACATTTTAATTGCTTAATAAAACTATTATAATTAATGAACTATTATAATTATTATAATTAAGTATTACAATTAATTTAGGGATCCAAAATGCAAGCTTTTGAGACTCAAATTAGACATCAATATTTTCTTCATACTCTGAGTACTCAATAAATCTTGCTGGCTACCCAAAAATATTAAATTGAATTAAAATTCAGAGCATCATAGGACACTTAACATTATTTTATTTCTTCATCTAGGACATCAAACTTCTGTAGGCAAAAAACAACTTGAATTTCCCTGGAGAAACCTTAGACTCAGGTAGCTATTTAGATCTATAAAGTATGACCCAGGAGGTTTCTGATTCCCAAGCCATCCCTGAAATTTGATTCAAGAATATGTCCAGCAAATGTTTGTATTTGTACAAGAAATCTATTGGCTAACTAAAGCTGACTTGGAGAACAATCAGGTGAAATTCACATAACCCTCCCCACCACTCTTTAGCCTAGAGATAAAACCCATGGAAGTTACACATCCCAACACTTTTGAGAGTATTCCAAGTTATTGGGGGCGCCCGGGTGGCTCAGTCCGTTAAGTGTCTGTTGATCTCAGCTCAGGTCATGATCTCGTGGTTCATGGGTTAGAGCTCTGCATCGGGTTCTGCACTGATGGTGCAGAGCGTGCTTGGAATTCTCTCTCCCTCTCTCTCTGCCCCTACCCCACTCGTGCTCTCTCTCTCTCTCTCTCTCTCTCTCTCTCTCTCTCTCTCTCTCCCTCTCTCTCTCTGTCTGTCTCAAAATAAATAAACTTGAATATATATTTAAAGAAGTAGTTCAAGTCATCTAAGTGTCTCCCCAGCGCTATCCACTCTCCCCTCCCCCTTTCAGGTCAATATGAAGCCTTATGTAACAACATCCAAAACAGAGAGAGAAAGCTGTGGATAATGTGCCCACAGAGCTTAATCCCTGCTACTCTCACAGAGGGACACATTGCAGTTAGGAATGCAGGCAGCCAGAGCCAAGATAATTCCAGACTCAAGAACAATTGTTCTATCAACTGCAACTACACAAAACAACCCAAACAAAAATAGCCAGGAGAAGCTGAGTAACCTATGAATTGCTAATATCACACTTACTTTGAAATTTCCATTTTCTAAGCTTCTCAAAAAAAAATGAAGATTATGTAATAAGATGGTAAAAAGATAGAGGACAATATTCTGCCCTTACTATTCAGCGCTGGATTGCAAAATGTATAGTAGTTTTCAAAAACCTTTATTTTGTCCCCTTTTAGGCCTTTAATTGAACTTCACTTAGGTTTGAAAGGTTTCCTTTCATACCAAAGAGGTACAAATAAAGGGGAGGTATCTCTCTTGGAAGGTATCTACAGTCCAGTAATTGATGGGACCATAGCTGGGGCCAGTGTAAATACATAGCAAAATTCTGTCAGGATGTTTTCTGACGCATAATATGAGCAGGTACAGTTCCAGTCACTCACTGCCAAGAGATAAATCTAAACCAGGTCAACACCTGCCATCTAAAATGGTCATAATTCTGAAAAAAAGTCTACATTAGTGGTCATTTGTTTACAGTAGAAATGAGAATAATAATGAACATTTATCAAGCACTTAGCATGCTCTAAACACTCTTATAAGTGATTTGCGTGTGTTATTAACAACAACCCTTTAAGGTATGTAGATAATGCCATTTCCCATTTCACAGATGAGTGAACTGAGACACTGAGTGGTTAAATGACTTGCCCAAGGTTACACAGCTAATCAGTGTGGGAGTCAGGATCCAAACTCAAGCAATCTGAATTCGTTTTACAATCTTGTCTCTGCAGACAGTTGGAACAATGATGAACTTAAACACCAACTCTTCACTACACGTTAACCTATGACCATACACCAAGACCAAGATCATAGCTGTGTTGGTTTGCAGAAAGTGATTAAAAGGAAGAAACCCATATATTTGATTGGAACCTGTTATCCTCAAACCCATTGAAACCTGTGATCATCAAACCCACCTTTCCTTGGCTTTCAAAATCCCCAGTAACAAGTGTCTCGACTGGTGGTAATTTTGAAAAGTCAAGAGGTGAATTCTGGTGATGTTCTTTTAGCTCTAAATTAAACTGCACCTAAAGTTGAAGCAGTCCATGAATTTTTCTCTCTTTTTAGTTATATGAATGAATAAATTCCCCTCTTAAAAAACTGTTTGAAGGGCGCCTGGGTGACTCAGTTGGTTAAGCACCTGACTCTTTGATTTCAGCTCAGGTCATGATCCCAGGGTCATGGGATTGAGTCCCACATCTGGCTCTGTGCTGAGTGTGGAGCCTGCTTAAGATTCTCTCTCTCTCCCTTGGCCCCTCTCCCTCACTCATTCTCTGTCTCTAAAAAAATTTTTTTTTAAATTAAAACCTGAGTTTTAACAGAAGGAGCCATAACCAATATACTCTCTTCTCTAGCCCCCACCATTTCCACTCATCCAAAGGGATTTTCTTGGGGGTGGACCTATGACCCCAGCCAGTCTATTCAAAGTGGATCTCAAAACTTTTGTAGCATGATCAGGAAAGAAGATTTTTCTACTGGACTTGAAATAGGGAAGACATAAACCGAGAGGTACTATACCCAAGGTCACTGGAATCCTCTGTGCAGAGTCCAGGGAATCACTCAACTAAGGGAAGGTAGAGCCAAGAGATACAGAGAAACTGAACCCTGTGACATCATTTTAGTTCTGAATCCTTTTCAGTACCTTAACCCAATAAATTCCACTTTTTGGTTAAGTTCTACCATTAGTGACTGAAAAGAGTTCTAAACCACCTCTTTAATACTTCTCAGTTCATCTTCTCCTCTCATCTGACCTTGCCTTGGTTCAGGTTGACATTCTTTCCTTTCAGGATGCCCCAGCTGTCTATTATTATCTTACAAAGACCCTAACATGTAGTAGCTTAAAACAACAATGACTTATGATTTCCCCTGATTCTGTGCATTGGCAATGGGCGATTGCCCAGATTTATTAGTCAGTTTTACCACAGTGACACATGACTCCTTGAGTTGGCTCGTAACAACCAATGTCCTTCACTCTGCCATTACATGTTCACCACCACATCAGTGAAGGCTCTGCTTCTGCTCCCCATGTGTTTTCACATTCTGGGACCAAGGCTGCAGGGGTAGCTCCTATTGGAAACACTCCATTCCTATGGCAGAATGGAAAAGAGCAAGGAAGCAGGCGGAAACACACACAATGGCCCATCCTGTCACACCTCACTGATCAAAGCAAGACCCTGGTTTTGAGGGCTCCCCATAGCTGTCAGGGTAAATTAGGTTGGCACTCAAGGCACGTTATGAGAGGGTAAGTAAGATAAGGAGATACACGTACACACATAAACAGAAAGAGGAGATTTTATGTGTAGATGTGTATGCACACACACAGGATGTATACTACTCTCGAGACTCACACACACACATATACACAGTATGTTTAAAACTCGACTTACACATGGAAGGTGGAGAACCAGTCTCAGTCTGGGTCTGGGACCTATCCTTTTCTAATCAGGGAAAATTCAGGAAGGCCCACCCAAACAAGTCAGGCTCCTGTTGAGCCTGTTATGTGTTATGATTGCAGGCCTTAGTCCTAGTAATTCGTAGTAAGAAACAAAAAAGATAAAATTACCATCTTAGCCATTTTTAAGTCGATAGCACAGTAGTGTTATATGCACATTGCTGTACAACAGATCTCCTGAACGTCTTCATCTTGCATAACTGAAACTCTATGCCCATGGAACAAATTCCCATTTCCCTCTCCCTCCAGCCCCTGGTCCAGCCATTTGCTCCATCTGCAGGATCATCGTAGCTCTGCTAGATGCCCCTGGTGCCAACTGCCCACCTTCCAGGCCTGCAGCCAAGTGATGCTTGGCCCCATGCTGTCTTCCTACAGCCTTCATCACAGAACTTCTTCTCAAAGCCTACTGCTGGGTCTGCCCCCAAGTACAGGCTTACCCATAAGCATCTAATTTCTACCTCCTTGCTGGCTACCAATCAGGAGCTGAGATAATAATACTGGTGATGTAAAATAATAATAGCATTTATCATTTATTGCATGATTCTAAGCACCATTGTAGATGCCTGACAGATATGATCTCTAACCCTTACATAACGTAGAAGTACTGTTACTCCCAGGTCTGTCTCTGTTTTCATCAGGCATCATTCTCGATGTAGATCTCAACCTTTGTTCAAATCCCCTAGAACGATCCACTAGCCCCAAAAGTATTTGTAAGCACTGTGGAATTTACTGGAGCTTCCCAGAGTGGAGTAGAGGCTTACGCTGCCCATCCAATAAAAGTTAAAATCCTCAACAGAAGTGGCTTTTGTCGGGGCGCCTGGGTGGCGCAGTCGGTTAAGCGGCCGACTTCAGCCAGGTCACGATCTCGCGGTCCGTGAGTTCGAGCCCCGCGTCAGGCTCTGGGCTGATGGCTCAGAGCCTGGAGCCTGTTTCCGATTCTGTGTCTCCCTCTCTCTCTGCCCCTCCCCTGTTCATGCTCTGTCTCTCTCTGTCCCAAAAATAAATAAACGTTGAAAAAAAAAATTAAAAAAAAAAAAAGAAGTGGCTTTTGTCTAATGTCCTCTTTTGCTGTGCTATCATCAAGCCTCCTCCTCCTCCCACCTCCAAGGTTTAGCCTCCCTAATTTTATGCTGAATATACAATAAGGAAACAGGTAACAGAATATGTAACTAAATATCGCTTAAACAATAGTGTTTATTATGTCTGGAGGTATCATTTTCAGGCTTGGTTAATTCAGAGGCACAACAATGTCATCAAGCACCCAACTCGGGCACTTTCTTTCTGCCTTTCCTCTTTGCCATCCATAGCCTGTAGGTTTTTCATTGTCAGAGTTGTCCCTCATGGTCACATGATGGCTGCCATAGCTCCAGGAATATTATCTGCAGACAATTATAAGTAAAGATAAAAAGAGGAGCATTTCTCCTCATTCCCTGCCCACCCAACTGCCTCCCCCCTCAACATCAGAAATGAAAACGTTTCCCAGAAATATTTCAGAAGATTTACCTTTAAATTCATCCACCAGGATTGAGTTACAAACTTGTACCTTAATAAGAAAAGCTAATATTCTTTATTCTATAGATTTGGAAAGTGGGTTCTGGACACAAGGGTGAAGTATGGGGAGAGAATGGTTGTTGAGAAGTAACCACCAGTCTCAGTCATACAGAACAGCTTGGTATCTGCTCACCTCTGTGTTCTGCAAAGAAAGCTGCCTGATTGTTAATAGGTCATGCTCCCTGCAAGTCAGGTTCACGGCCATCTAATACTGCTCAGAGAAGCTTCTTAGAGTCCCACCCCTGCCCCTAACCCCAGTGCAATTATCAAAGCACACGTTATCAAAACTCCTCCCTAAGAGGACATCTTGAAATACCTCTGCTGTCATTTCCATACACATAGCAAATCTGCATGGTGAGTGTTATTACCCCATTTTACAGATTTGGAAACTGAGCAGAGAATTGAAGTGCCTCAGCCAAATTAAAACAGCTATCAAATTGTAGATCAGAGTTTGAACTCAGGGCTGTCTGGCTCCCATGTACTTGCTGCCAATGAAAGCAGAACAGAGCACCAAAGAAGAAGGAATGGGCTACAATTGACCAGAAGGGTAAATAACCTCTTGCCCCAGTAGTAATTGAAAACCATTGCATGGTTCTAAGGAGGAACGCAATTTCTGTCCTTGGCTATCTCTAAGAGATAAAATAGAGCCGAGCTTTTAGCCCTTGGCTGAGGATACAGAGGCATTTTAAAGTGTCTGAATGAAGGAACACAAGCCTTGCTTCTGAGTTCCTGACACCCAACCCTTTAAGTGGGGCCTGGGGAGATCTTTATTCAACAGCAAACACTTACTCAGGACCTGGCCCCTGCCCTGGGAAAGGAGGTAAACAGATATTTTTGCCTCTGTGTGGTAAGTGCTATTATGGAAGTGTGCACAGAGGCTGTGGGAGTGCTCAGGGGGGTGGGGCGGGGGGATGGATATTAGAAACCCCAGAGATCATCATCCCCCTGACTGAGGTCATCTTGTGTTCCAGGACAGTGCAGTCACTCATGTTCAAAACAAGGACCCTGAGTCATGAGGAAAGACCTAAACTGGATTAGGTACACACCATTACACAAGGTGGGGGTGAGAAATGTTTTGGAAAGATTTCCTTTCAAAATGGTTTACTGGAAAACATTTTAGCAATTCTGAATGTAAATTTCAGGGTTTTGTTTGTTTTGAAGCTTGGTTTATGGAGCACTTCACATGGCTTATGTATGTTACTTTATGAATGTACTAAGTAATTTGCATACATTATCTTGTTTAAAGCTTACAATAATCCTGTAAGGTACATAGTCCTATTTTCCCACTTAAAAATTAAAAAAAATTGGGGGGGGGCCTCCTCCACCCCACTCTTTTAGGTGCAGAAACTAAGGATGAGAGAGGTTAAGCAACTTGTCCAAGGTCTCTCAGTCCCTAATCGGCAGAGCCCAATTCAGACCCTCCCTGCCACAGGGCCAAGGTGCCTTCTAGAAACTTCACTCCCAGTTAACACATTTCACAGGAGAGGTAATTATAGGTTAGTACACTGGATCCAAATAGAGAGTAGGTGTCCTGTAGAAAATCAGCAAAAGTAGTGATCAAGGTTGGACCATATGTCAGTAGGAAGGAGAGGAGAATCCTTTTTTTAAACGGATACTGTACAATGCTCTATTCTCACATCTTTTCTGTAACAAAGTATTTATTAAGGAATGCAGTTTTTTTTTTTAATTTTTTTTTCAACGTTTATTTATTTTTGGGACAGAGAGAGACAGAGCATGAACAGGGGAGGGGCAGAGAAAGAGAGGGAGACACAGAATCGGAAACAGGCTCCAGGCTCTGAGCCATCAGCCCAGAGCCCGACGCGGGGCTCGAACTCACGGACCGCGAGATGGTGACCTGGCTGAAGTCGGACGCTTAACCGACTGCGCCACCCAGGCGCCCCTAAGGAATGCAGTTTTAAGGAGAACAATTTTGCCACTTTGATCATCTGTTCAGACTGTATTTTCTATATAACTTGGGCAAATTTACAAATATGTTTTGAAATGGAAATGGTTGAACAACATTGAATCTAGACACTTGCTGCTCAGAGAGTGGCCCATCCCCTTACTGCTTTTCCAAAATGCAGATTCTTGGGCCCTTCCCCAGGATCCCCGCCTCCACCAGGGTCCCCAGTGGTTTGTATGCGCTTAAAACTTGAGGAGGGTGCTGCTCCCACCTTCGTGGACAATGTTCTATGAGCCTATGAAAATCAAACACATAAGTAGGTCATGCTGTGGGCTCTACAAGGCAAATTTTATATCAAGGCAACGTTTGCTATCTTTTAACTGGATTTGTTTTTACTTTATTTAATCTAACAGCTCCTTCTGAATAGGTCTTTAGAGAGATCTATGGTTGTACAAGAGGAGGGGGAAAATAATGAGGAAAAGGAAGTGATAGGGAAGGAAAACGAGGGTGTTGTGGTTTCCCAAATGGCACAGACTGATCATGCCAACCCCTTGATGTGTTATTGAATTTCTACCTGGGTCAGGTGCAAGCCCATTACCTGAGGTGCCTGCTGGGTGGTCTGGATTGTGAGCCACGGCCCCTCCCATCCAGAAGCCTTTGCTATTTTGCAAGTGTTTCAATGTGTCTGCTGAAAGCAGTGAAACAACAGCTGGTGAGTCATCCCATTCTGTATTAATAGAGCAGTGTTGACCCATCGAGGCCCCTCAGGACTTTATAGAACAGAGCATCCTTTCTTTCTCAGGGCAAGGAAGGGAAGTCTTAGCCACTGTGCACTCTAGGACAAGTAGGCGCACCGGAGAATACACACCAATCCACCGGGCACTAAGCGCCCTTTCCTCATTGCACTCTTTCAGATGAAAATGAAGACAGAGCTCATTGCACTCTTTCAGATGAAAATGAAGTTAGGGTAAGGAGGATGGGAGAGAATACCTGCATTAAACCACCAGACTTTACCTATGCGAAGAAACAGCCACAAAGGAAGACGTTTCTTGCCCCAGCCCTGCACCTCAGTTTTCTTTATGTGAAGCTCTGTCTGGAAAAGCAAGGTAGAGATGTCAAAGCTAGGTGACAACCTTGAAAGATAAATCTGGGCTATTTTTAATACGAGGGCTAGCTGGTGGCTTAATATTAGTGGAGTCAAACAAAACAGAATGTGACAACGCCACCAGTTAATCAGCGTTCCTGCCTGCACCAGCAGCGTTTTCAACACTGTAGAGAATGGCAAAGGGATAAAGTATAATCTGCGATTTCAAGGACTTCATTTGGCTGGAGGGTTTATTCAAGACAAACAACTAGAGGCAAGGATGGAAGATAGAAACATTAAAGAGACACACCTTAGGCAATCACATACTATCATTGGCATACCCAGGTGGGAAGGCCAAAATAGTTGCATTAAGCAACACTTCCGGAGATTTTGTCAAAACTTTCCTTTTTTTCCAGGAGAAAACTAATGCTTTCTTTAACATTATTTAACGTTTACTAAAACTGGACTGGGAATTCCTGCCCCAATTCTTTCAGTGTGGAATAGATGGAAGTTGCTAGAAGGGAGTTGTTAGGCAGATTTTCCACATGTCACCAAAATAAGTAAGCTATTCTAGGGCCAGGCACAGAAACTGGGTGATCATGGAAGCTTGACTATAGAGAAGGAAGGAGGATGGTGGAAGTTTCTTAGAATATACTAGAATATAGTTACTAGTCTCTACCTCTTTTTTGGGGGGGGGGGGTGGTCAAGATTCCTGTGATGGTTAATTTTATTCATCAAACTGGCTGGGTCATGGTGCCCAGATAGGTGCTCAAACGTTATTCTGGATGTTTCTGGGAGGGTGCTTTTGAATGAGATTGACATTTAAATAGGTGGACTTTGAGTAAAACAGATTGCCCTCCATAATGTGTGTGAGCCTCATCCAATCAGTTGAAGGCCTGAATAGAACAAAAGACTGACCTCCCCTAAGCAAGAGGGAATTTTCCAGCCAAACAGCCTTTGGACTTGGATTTCAGCATTGGCTCTTCCTGGGTCTCCAGACAGCCAGATTCCAGGCCTATGTGAGCCAATTCTGTAATCGTGCTCTGTCTCTCTCTCCCTCTGTGTGTGTGTGTGTGTGTGTGTGTGTGTGTGTGTGTGTGTGTGCGCACAGACATACACATACATCCTATTGGTTCTGTTTCTCTGGAGAACACTAAGTAATGCAGACCTCTTTGTGCGTTTTAATTTTTGTATATATTTTTTAATTTTTTTCCTTTGTGAGTTTTTAGGAAGAATATTCATTAAATGTGCCAAACCATGGACACTTTTCTCAGAAAATCGTACATTGACACAAATTTTACATATGGTTTTCAGGGAATCACCAATCTGTTGAAGTGTATCATGGACCTCCTTCCTCAAATTAAAAACCTCTGAGCCTCTAGCTAGGGAAAGGAATAGAACCAAATACCTCCCTGTCCAAGTTTTCCTGTTCTGAAAGAGCAATTACCACTAGCAGGTGGAGGAAGAAAGCATAGCCGCAGAGTTATGAAAGCACCAGAAGGGTGTCCCAGTAGAAATCTCCCTCTCCCTCACCTCTCTGGGGGGCCAGGAACTCCTCCTGTCAGTGTCAGCATCCTGCAGTGGAGGCTGGTTAATTTAACTGGAATGAGGCACGGCCACCGCCCATGGTGTAGCTGAGACTAGCTGGTTATTCTGACACATCAGCACCACCTTCCTTGGCACTCTGTTCCTCCACATGTTCTTGCTGATGGATTGTGAGTCAAAGGGATATGTGTCACCTCCGGTCAGAGGCCATTTGGATGGAGATGCCTTGTCACACTTTCTTCTCTTGCAGTAGACTCAGGGAAGGAGGTGATGGCTGATGATGGAGCCTGAAAGAGGAAGAGGCAGATCCCTTTCTACCCTACCCTCATACTGGACTATGATGGAGGCAAGAAACAAAACCCATTTTGTTCAACTACTAAGATCTGGGAGCTTTCAGCCTATCTTGACTAACACATATGGGAATTTTATAGGTGGGAGAAAGATATCGGTAGAAATACTAGAAAAATGCCAACTTAAAGAGCTCATATGGGGGTGTCTGGGTGGCTCAGTCAGTTAAGTGTCAGACTCAATCTCAGCTTAGGTCTTGGTCTCACGGTCATGAGTTCAAGCCCTACCTTGGTCTCTGTGCTGGGCGTGAAGCCTACATTAAAAAAAAAAAAAATCTAATATGATTTACACCATTATTACTCATTGACCTTAGCAGAGACTGAAAGTAGGGTCCTGAGGAAATAGCCCTGGTTAAGGCTAAGGAGTCCCAAACTCCGAGATGACACGAAGTGACTAGGCTGCTGCTAAGGGTTTCCGTGCTGCCTAAGTCCAAGGGGTACCATTCACACAGGCTCTGTATTTCCCTAGAGTTGTGCAGTGTACAGCCTGCTCAACTGGACAAAGTAGCCCTGCTCCTTTGTGGCAAAAGAGTATGGAAGAGGCAGGAAGACCTGAGAGAGGCAGTAGGAAGGTGGTACAGAAGCATTCTATACCTCTCTCATGGTTTCATCATCCAGCCAAGCACTGGCCCTGGTCATTGCTAAGGTAGCTGAAAAAAGCCTGCCTGCAGGACTAATCACATTGGAGCTAAGCCCTTTTGTTCATGAAGAGCAGCATATCTTCCCTGAAATAGTCCTTTAGGGTCTACAGTAAGTTACTGATTACAGTATTGGTTACTAAAGAAGAAACAGCAAAGAGTGACTTACCTGTTGGCCCTGTACTTAGAAAATAGTGATTATTATTCCCATTTATCATAGAAAATCTTTCTTAATGACTCCTATGTACGTGAGTATCCCTCCCTCCCCACACTCTGTTTCTAAGCTTTATATTATGGAACATTTCAAGCACACACAAAATGGAGAAAATAGTGCAATAGACCATCACCGAACTTCAACAGTCATGAATTAATATTGTCAAATATTCAATCAGTGTTCAACTTTCCTCAATTTTCTCAGTTTCTTTCTTTCTTTCTTTTCTTTTTTTAGTTAGTATCCCAACATGATCCACTCCTTGCAGCTGGTTACTGTATCTTCTAGGTCTCTTTTAATTTAAGGGCTCCCCTGCCTTTTCTTTTCCCCTTATAATGTATTTGTTGGAGAAACTGGGTCATTTGCCCCATAGAGTTTCCCACATTCTGCGTTTTGCTGATTGCATCTGTGTGGCATCATCCAACGTATTTCCCTAAGACCTGTATTTCCTAAAAAGTATCATTTAGATCTCGATTAATCCAGGTTGCATTGTTTGACAAGGATACTTCACAGATGGCCTGTGAACTTCCTCTCTCATCACATCATGAGTGCATGATGTCTAGTGGTCTCCTCTTTGGGGATGTTGAGATTTGATTAGTGGATTTAGACAGTGACAGCCTGATCCGTTCATTTTAAAAGTTCCCCATAAGCTAACATTTAAAAAAAAATTAAAAATTAAAATGTAAAGAAATAAAAATAAAATTAAACAATAAAAATAATTTAAAGTAGTTTAAAAATAAAAAAATAAGATTTTTTATAACATTTCTCCATGAGCTTTTCCCTTGATAATTTTTAATAGCCATTGACAATCATCACAGATCTATTATTTTATTAAGGATTATAAAATTATGGTACCCTAGTTCTCCCACTCCTCCTTCATCTGTTAGCTGGAATGCTTCTAAAAGAAGAACTTTTCCTCAACAACAATTTAGCTATCCTGAGATACAGTTCATATAGAAAAGACAAGACAAATGCTCGCTTCTTTCCCTTTTTAAATCCGTTTTCAGAGTAAGGAGTTGGTTCCCTAGCAACCTGTAAAGGTGACCTATGAGAGTTTTTTTTTCCCTTGGTATAATTATAAACTCAAGGATTTTAACATATTTGATGTATTTCAATCCACTGCAGAGACTCAAACTATTCCAGCCTTGAACTTTGGAAGTCTCTTTACATTGGTTCCTAACCTAATCTTTTGGACATGACCCATAGTCTTTGAAAGCTTCTTTTGCTTTCTAGTATGATGAAATGTCCATTTCTTGCCCCAGCTCGGGGATCAGCGATTATGCAAAGAAGCCCTGCTTCCCTTTAGTGACAGATTGAATTTTCGAGACCAGAATCTGGGTGCTGGGAGTATGTATTGCTACAGTTTGTAAACCTTTTCGGTGACCAGAGTCAGACTGGCTCCCCTTCGGATCCCATTCCTCCTATTGCCATCATTCATTCCACTCCAGGCACACCCTCCTCCTCTGCACCTCTATTAGGATCACAGCAGACGACTCTTGCAGGGCCCGAGGGAGTAGGGTACATCATTGCCCCATGCCTGGCACACACTGGCACACAGTCTGGGCCCCAAACACTGCTGGCACACTCCTCATGTCATCTTCATTCAAATGTCACTTGCTCAATGACACAACCCCTGGACGTCCTATCCAACACTGAACACAGAACCCCCTTCCCTCCCAAATATTCTCTATCCTTCTCCCCTGCCTTAGTTTTCTCGGCAGAACCTTAAAACCTCAAATACTGTGTAACTTACTGGATGATATTTTGTTTGCCATCTGGAATGTAAGTTCCAAGAGAGCAGAGGCTTTTGTCTATTTTGTTGCATCTGTGTCCCACACACCTAGAACAGGGTCTGGCACAGAGTAACTCCTCAGTAAACAGCTGTTGAAACAATGAATTGCAAGGGAATAAAACTAATTGCGACTGACCTAAGCCCACAGTCCTTCCATTGTTAGACTCTAGTGACAAATATTTGTAGCCTCCAAAGTGAGAAGTTTGTGGGGGGGACGTAAGCCCCTAACTCCCCATTGCTTCAGCACCAAGTCTGGATCAGGACTAAATTCAGTCACATAACCAGCCGCTAGCCTCATAGGTCACTGTGATGAGTGTTTTTCAGGCTGAGAGAGAGATGGGAAGTGTGGCAGATGAGAGGGAAGGATGGCTCTCCAGGGTCGTGTTGTTTTGTTTTATCTTTTATTATTTTTTGTCAAAGCCACAACTTCCAGAAAGGACTTGCCATTTAATGAAATGGAAAAGAAAGTGAGAGAAACAGCTTTTGAGGGGCAAATGGTGTTGGTTTGGAGAGGCCAGTGAGATATTGGAGCTGTTAGGTGGGCGAGTAGAAGGGTTTCAAGTTCAGAGAAGAGGTCCTGCCTGGACAGATAAATCTGGGAGTCATCAGTGTGGAGACGGGATTGAGAGCAGTGAAACAACCGAATGAGAAGACACAGAAAGCAGATGAGGTTCAAGGAGTGATCCTGGGTCCCTTAGATATCTAAAGGTCAGGGAGATGAGCAGGAGCCAGCAAAGGAGGCTGAGAAACAGGAGCATGAAGGCAGCAGGAGCCCCTAGGGAGCCTGAGGTCCTGAAAGTGTTCCAAGGAGGAGGGGTGAGCAACTTCCTTAGATACTGCAGATGGGGCAAAGAAGACAGATGACCACGGATCCAAGACAGTAGCTAACCATCCCTAGGATACAGACCCAAACCAACAAGCATATACAGCTGACTCCCTAGGCTGCTTTATCTTAAAGTGATTCACAGACAGTATGATAAGGTATTTCCTGTGGGTTTTACATGTAACAGCATGGTCCCCTCCAACTTGGCCCAGAGTGAGGAGCATCCAGCCTGGTCTCTCCATTCTTCAGGGTCACGGTCAGGCCATCCTAGGCATTAGAAAACCAGGGCGTTCCCTCAGGAGTCAGAGAAATGGCCTTCAGTCCCGGGAACTGGCAGTCCTGGGGGCAAAGGGGAGGTAGGGCAGCTTCGGGGCAGGAGGACAGGTGAGGTGCAACAGCTGCCTTAGGGTGGGGGTGTGGCCGTACCTGTCTGGGCCCCTTGCTACACCATCTGGAATCTGCCTGCACTTAGTATCTGCTCCACCCCACCTTCCCAACCCCCTTCAGCTTAGCGCTGGCAGCCTTCCTACCTGGGAGTCTTCCTCCTCACATATTCATTTGATCCCATTTTCCCTAACCCTTGACTACCTCTGCCTCTCCACGAGGGAACAAATGGACAACAGTTTAAAGGACATTCGTCATAAATGAAAACAATTAGTACCTTGATACAGGTAAAAATTGAGACAAATCTCTGCTTCAGCGGAACACATTTAATTCCCCACTTGGACAGCTTGCCCCATTTCCCTGGGCATAAATGCCTATAGGCTCCAAAACCAAGGAGGTGGGGGCCCTGCCCCTTAGCCTAATGAAGGTGCATATAAAATGCTAGAAGAGGGGCACCTGGGTGTCTCGGTTGAGCATCCCACTCTTGATTTCAGCTTAGGCCATGGTCTCACGGTTGGTGGGACTGAGCCCTGAGTTGGGCTTGACGCTGATCATGGAGCCAGCTTAGGATTGTCTCTCGCCCTCTGCCCCTCTCCCGCTCGCACATGTGCATGTGTGCGTGCACGTGCTCTCTCTCTAAAATAATAAAATAAAATAAAATGCTAGGAGAGCATATTCTTTCACCAGAGCTGTCTTCTTGAGCGTCTCATAATCAAACAATTGTTTGATTAGATGTCTTCAGTTAAGCATTTTTGTCCTAAGTTATTTTTTAAAAATTTTTTTCTTCAACATTTATTTATTATTGAGAGACAGGCACAGAACATGAGCAGGGGAGGGGTAGAGAGAGGGAGACACAGAATCCGAAGCAGGCTCCAGGCTCTGAGCTGTCAGCACAGAGCCCGACGGGGGGCTCGAACTCACAAACTGCGAGATCACAACCTGAGCTGAAGTTGGTCGCTCAACGAACTGAGCCACCCAGGCGCCCCTGTCCTAAGGTCTCAGGCGTAAATCTATCCTAAGATTATATAAGACAGTGGGATATATTATCTGAAGTCATGGTTTGACACAAGGCCCAGACCTCAACCCCAAATAGTCCATCCACAAAATGCAACACTCTCCAGCCACAAAAACCTTTGGAAAGATCCACCTGAACATGCATAGACTCATCTCCTAGATACTTAGATGAAAAACAGAGTATTTATTATGTTACCATATGCATAAAAGAAGAAAAAGAGATCTTGAATATGCATAGGACATTTCTGAATCTGTAGCAGATTCGTATCAAGATAAAAGGGAGACAGGGGCGCCTGGGTGGCTTGGTTTGTTAAGCGTCCAACTTCGGCTCAGGTCACGATCTCACGGTCCGTGAGTTCGAGCCCCGCGTCGGGCTCTGTGCTGACAGCTCAGAGCCTGGAGCCTGTTTCAGATTCTGTGTCTCCCTCTCTCTCTGCCCCTCCCCTGTTCATGCTCTGTCTCTCTCTGTCTCAAAAATAAATAAACGTTAAAAAAAAAAATTTTAAAAAAAAAGGGAGACATATTTCACTATATACCTTTTAGTCGGTTGCGCTTTTCAGAATGTACCTAAATCATCTATTCAAAAAAAATTAACTAAGAAAAACTAAAGAAAGTACTTAGAAATCAATACTATCCAACTGCTTGGTCATGGCTTTCCAAAGAGGACTTGTAGTTAAGAATTGAAGAAGGGAGTGCTTTTAGAGGAATACATTTGTCTCCCAGGAAAGGCTTTGAAGCTGGACAGGGCTGGGGAAGAGGGGAGTGGAAAAGTTGTCGCCCAGAGACAATTGTACTTAAAAGAACTTCTGAAGTACTTACGTTTCCTGACACTTAGAAGATTCCACCCTAGCTGTGACACCATTACAAGATGTGAGAATGTGCTTGTTTAGAAAGCCCAGGGCAGTTTCCTTCTGGCTGTGGAGGCTGTCCCAGGAGTCTCCTCTGTGGTCTTGAACAGTTGTGTCCGCTCTGTGCACCTGTTCAACGGTGGCTGTAGGTCTTTTCCTGGTAGGGGTGGGGAGAAGACTCAAAAGTTCAGGGCCCAGGCACAAGTGAGGAGAGTTTGGGAGGCACTGGATCCTGGGATCCGTGACGCCTCATCTCCAGTATCTGCTATCTTGGTGGGGAGTGGGACACAGAGACGGGTTTGGTGTATTCTCCAGGGAACATCCTAGCTGACCCACAGTATCAGGTCAGCCTGAATTTGGGATTTAGTTCTAATACAAATCTCATTTGGGAAGAAATCTCCCCTCTAGTTCTTCCTTTTCTGGTTGTTCATTCTAAAATTGCTTTAACCATATAAAGACCAGGCTTGCCATTGGCTTCCAACGGAGAGATTTGAATGGAAAAAGAGGTAAAGTAAAAAGGAGGGAAAGGTATTCAATGGTTAAAGCCACTGATTGCGTGTGACCTGCCTTTGACTTCGTCCCTCCTTAGATTTGCTTCCCCGATCAGCAGCATTTCTGGAGATGGCGTTTCAGTGTGGGAAAGACCCACGTTAGCACCCCAGCTCCCATATTAGTGGAACTGCCTTGGGAATTCAAACACTCTGAAGCAGCGTCCTCCTTGGAAAAACAGGAGACGCTAATGGCGACTTCAGTGTTACCGTTAGGATCAGATGAGAGCCTTTGTGCAATTCAATAAGCATTTTTTGAACACCTGTCCTGTGACAGGAAAAGGGATAATCCTGTCCTTGTGCCAAAGGACCTCAGTAACGATCTGAGAGGTCAGTGCTGAGCTGTGGGATAGCAAGGGGATGAGAAGAGGGGGTTAATTTGCAGAGAATCAAAAAAGCTTCTCTCGAGCAGTTAAAGCAGATCTTCTCCATTCCCGTACCTCTCCACGACGTGCCCTATTTTATCCCCTTCACAGAGCTTGCTAGTGCTTTCTTTGTACTCTCCCGGCAATCTCCTTCCACGAGAAGGGAATCTCCTAGGGTCAGGGCTCTGTCTCCTTCGCTTCCAGATCTCCAGACTTGCAGTTTCTCTCTTCCTTTTCTCTGTTACCCTTTCTTTTGTTCTTTTTGTTTATTTGTTTTTGTTACACCCATGATTGGATTTTAAGCTTATGATAACCTCACAAAATGTTTAAAGGATTTTTAAGATTTTTTTTTTTTTTGGTCTTAATGAGCTAAAATAGTCTACATAACATAGAGATTATCCACTTATTGAAGCAATGCTACTCAAAATGTGATCTGCAGGCATGACAATGTAAATCAACTTTGTCATTAAGTATACATTGTTTACTTCAGCTGACTTTGTTTCTTCTTTTTTTTTTTTTTTTGCCAAAATGACATTATTTATCAAGACATTGCGACAGTTCTAGAAGAGATCATGAGGGTGGTGGTACCAGGAATGGACATATGGTTGTTCTCTATTATGATATTTACAATATTTTAAAATCGAAAATATTCTGGGGTGCCTGGGTGGCTCAGTCAGTAAAATGTCGGACTCTTGGTTTCCACTCAGGTCATGATCTCCTGGTTCATGAATTCAAGCCCAGAGTCGGGCTCTGTGCTGACAGTGTGGAGCCTGCTTGAAATTCTCTCTCTCCCTCGCTCTCTGCCCCTCCCCGGCTCATGCTTGTTTTTTTTTCCCTCTCTCTCTCAAAATAATGAAATAAACTTACATTGAAGACAGTCAAATTATTAATTAACATGGAACTGATTAAAAAATTATAGTACATCCATCCAATGGAATATAATTCAGTTATTATACGTGATGTAGATCAATTTTGATATGGAAAATTATTCACATTTTTTAAGTGAAAAAAAGCGGACTACAAAATAGCTTGTATAGTATTTAATTTGGGGGATCCTAACTCTGCCTCATATCCACATTTGTACATTTACACAAGAAAATTTTCTGAAAGTATATATCCTAGAGTGCTTGATTCTGGATGTCTAAATTCACAGTGTTAAAAAATATATATCCTTCCCACCAACCTATAACAGTAATACACAACCAACTGCTATATATATCTATCTCATCGGCTTAGGATAAAATAGGACCACAACATATTTAATACTCAAATATTCATTTGAAAATATGTATCCCAATACATGAAAAGTTCATGTTCCTCCAAAGATTCTCTTCTCTGGTATTTCCTAGGACCCTCAGGTTGACTTACTAAATCCAAAGGGGTCAGTTCAGGACAGCAGTAATAAAATCAGCTGAGTTTTTTTTTTTTTTTCTTTTTTTAAAGCAAGACTTTCTGAAGGAAGCAATATGTTCATTTATGTTCTAGGGTAAGCCCCTTATCCCTTGGCAGACTGGTAATCAACAGCCCCCTAACTGGCTACTGTAAGTAGCATTAAAGGGGAGATAGAACACAGTCACAGAGCCACCTGAGCCTGTTTTTTCAAAGGTTATTTTAAATTACTCTTCTAATCTCTTCTATGGGTATTGATCTGTTTAGATTTTCTTCCTTTTCTTGGATCAGTTTTGGTAAATTATAGTTTATTAGGAAGGCTTCAATTTCGTCTGTATTTTTAAATGTATTGCTAGAGTGCTGCATATATTTTCCTACGGTTCTCCAGACCTGTTCATATCTGTTTTCTTTTGAGTTTCTTTATTTACTTTGAGAGAGATGAGGGGAGAAGCAGAGAGAGACAGAATGCCAAGCAGGCTCCGCACCGTCAGCACCGAGCCCAAGGTAGGGCTTAAACTCATAAACCAAACCGTGAGATCATTACCTGAGCTGAAACAAAGAGTCCACCGCTGAACTGACTGAGCCATCCAGGCGCCTCCCTGTTCACATCTCTTTTGGTTCCTAACGAGCAGATGGAGGCAGAGGTGGTAAAAGCGATTGAGAAAAAGGGGTCATAAAGATTAGACTTGAACCAGGAGAGGTGAGTATGATGCCAGGTACCTCAGATGCAAAGATATGCAAGCTCTTGGGGCTTTCAGATTTTCTCTTGTAATTATTCTGAATTAATGTCATTACTTGTTACTATTTGAAGAAATAAATATTACTACTCTGCTTATGGAGTAGTCTAGGTAGAGGCTGATCAAAGGGTTTTTCACATGTTCTTATTTGTCTTGTTAAAAGAAATTTTTTTAATTCAAAAAAACATTTAAGAAATGACACGAATAAGGAAATGCCTTTTGCATTCAGAGGCTGACCTTAAGATATATAGTGTAACACCAGCACTTATATATTACCAACTAATATCCATAATTTTCAGTTTCATTTTGGACTTAGAGACCAATTCATCAATTAGTTAATCAAGACATTACAATTATAGTTGACCCTTGAACAATGTGGGGGTTAGGGGCACTGACCCCCCAGCTCAGTCGAAAATCCACATGTAAGTTTTGACTCCCCAAACACTTAATTACTAGTAGACTACTGTTGACTTGAAGTCTTACCGATAACATAGTCAATTAACACATATTTTGTATGTTATACACATTATAGACTGTATTCTTACAATAAACTAAGCTAGAGAAAAGAATATGTTTTTAAGAAAATCATAAGGAAGAGGCACCTGGGTGGCTCAGTCGGTTAAGTGTCCGACTTCGGCTCAGGTCATGATCTCACTGTTTGTGAGTTTGAGCCCCATGTCGGGCTCTGTGCTGACAGCTCGGAGCCTGGAGCCTGCTTCGGATTCTGTGTCTCCCTCCCTTCTGCCCCTCCCCCACTTGTGGTCTGTCTCTCTCTGTCTCTCAAAAATGAATAAATGTAAAAAAAAAAAGAAAGAAAGAAAATCTTAAGGAAGAGAAAATACATTTCTAGTACTGTACAGTAATCCATATATAAATGGACCTGCACAGTTGAAACCTCTGTTGTTCACGGGTCAACTCTACTCATTAGATAAAGTTGGTCTAATTTGTACTTGTAAACATCCTCTCAGTCTTCAAGAGACATTTCACGTCCCACTGTTACCATAAAGCATTTGTTAGCAGCTATAGTCTGAAATCATTTCTCTCCCTCCACTGAACTTCCAGAACAATTATCTTCTCTACACTTCGTCAATTAATTGTATACTGCACTGGGGTATCTCTTCTATTATTCTTGCTTGTTTTGTTTTTCTTCTCAATTAAGTTTTCTTTTTTCTTTTTCTTTTTTCAGAAAGAGAGAGAGAGAAAAAAAAGAAACACGAGCAGGGCAGAGGGAGAGGATGAGAATCTCAAGCAGCCTCCACGCCCAGTGTGGAGCCCCATGCAGGGCTCGACCTCACAAACTGTGAGATCATGACCTGAGTTGCAATCAAGAGTCAGATGCTTAACTGACTGAGCCACCCAGGTGCCCCTCTTCTTAATAAACTTAAAAAAAATAAGCCTTTATTTTTAGGCAAATATAGATTTAAAGAAAAATTGCAAAGATAGTACAGGGTTTGCATATATTCCCCACCTACTTTGCCCTAGAGCTAACGTCTTGCATTAGTATTGTACATTTGTTACATTTAATGAATCAAAATTGATACATTATTAACTAAAGTCTATACCTTATTCAAATTTCCTTAGTTTTTTTACCTAATATCCTTTTTCTATTCCAGGATCCTGTCTAGAATACCACATTACACTTAGTAATCACGTCTTCTGAAGTTCCTCGTGGCTGTGACAGTTTCTTAGACTTTCCTTGATTTTGATGACCTTGACACTTTTGCTCATTAGTTTGGTCAGGTATTTTGTAGAATGGCCTTCTATTAGAATTGGGTATTTTTCTCATAATTAGAGTGGGGTAGTGGGTTTTGGGGAGTAAGATCACAGATACAAAATGTTATTTTCATCGCATCATATCAAATGTACATACTGTCAACATCACTTAAAAAATATTTTATTTTTAAGTAATTTCTATTCCCAACATGGGGCTTGAATCCCCAACCCCAAGATCAGGTGTTGTATGCTCTACTTACTGAGCCAGCCAAGCACCCCTACCAACATCATTTTTGACTACTGACGTTGACCTTGGTCATCTGGCTGAGGTGGTATTTGTCAGGTTTCTCCACAGTAAAGCTATTCCCTCCCACCCATACTTTCTCTATGTACTCTGGAAAAAAGTCACTATGCACAGCCCACAGTTAATTATGTTCCACATTCTTGAGTGGATACCTACATAAATCAGTTGGAATTCTACATAGGAGATTTGTCTATTCTCCCTCATTTATTTACTCAACCACATGTCCTTTTAGTCCTTACCAAATGACATGAAAATAATATCCAAATATTAGCCAAACACTTCTAGCTTTCTGTGGGAAGGTGGGTATCCTCAGTGGTGTCATGGTCCTAATCCCCCAGTATCAGTCTTGGGGTTGGGGACCAAGGACAAAAAGGCTTTACTTGCAGCAAGTTGACTCTAAGACAAATTTCAGCAAAGGGTAGCCCTTGGAAAGGACACTTCAAAGAAAAGTGAGTTTCCGTACTGGAAATTGGAATTCTGAACTGGAAACTAATGATGAGAAAAATTAGGATGGGGATTTGAATCCACATAACCCAATAAGGTAAGCATCCTCCTCCTCCTCTTCATCACCCTTATTTTTAAGTTCATAATCAGGAGAATAAGTCCTTTACCCCAGATTCCCTGAAGCCTCTGCCTCCGAATCCTGTGTTTCTTTGCAATCTGTCCAGACTCAATCCACTACTCGCTGAAGATTTTTTTCTCCTTGGTAGTAGTCAGTAGGACTGAGATATTCACTGCTTCTGCTTTTGGTCTCTTACTGCCTCATCACATCACTTCTTGCTCCCTTCTGTACTGGAGGGAGTTTCCTCATGCCTGGGAATTCTATCTATGAATTCCTTCTCTTTCTTCTTCCTGGGTGTCTGCAGCACCTAGAAAAGTTGTATTGCAATAGAAAATGTTGCTGTTGTCGCTAGGAAAAAAAAATCAAAGAGTAACATTAGATTTCAGGCCCCCAGATTATCTTGTCTTCACCTTTTTACTAGTTGATGGTACCTCCTACTTCTTCCTCAAACTGTTCCTCACTATTCTGGAGCTCTCCATGTCTCATAAGCCATCCTCCATGGGACCATTATTATATGACCTCATCACCAGGATGTAAACTGGAACTCTTAACAATTTGTTCACTCACTAATTATTCCATACGGCTTTCTATGTACAAACAGTTGTGTTAGATAACTTTTAGAAAATGTCAATGTATTATCCTTCCCTGTAGGATTTGCCTAAATAGGAGTCAAAACATTTTAGAAAAAAAATACTGTGAAGGTAGAATAGTAGGCAGCAAACAATAGATAACAAAAGACTCTAGAAGGTATTAACAACCTTCCCTGTTTCCCTGAAATTATACTGATTTCCTACCCTGAGCCACGAAGGAGGGCCCTACATACCGTAGCTTGAAGCATCTATTGTAACCTCCTGTGCAACTGTGCCCAAGGTCAAGAGTTTCTCATTAATATAAAATCAATTCTGTGTTTAGTTTATGGACATTAATATTCAGTATTATGTTCTTGAGTTCACTCAAGTGTAAGAAGTATACTTCTTAAGTGTAAAAAGTAAGAACTTTAGATTCTCATCCTATCTGCCACTGACTAAGTAATTCTGGGTCAGTTACTCAGGCTCTCTGATCCATTAGACTTCTCCGGCCATTCAGTCTCAGTCTCTTTTGCTTCCTAATCTCCTGCCTGTTCCTTTGTGTCAGTCCAGACCAGTTTGTCCTGTATCCCTTCTTTGCCCTGTCCCTGCTCTCTGCCCTGCTGCAGTGAACTGATCCCTGTGGGCTGCATTTCCCAGGCTCCCATATCGGCTGGCTTTGGGCTGCGTTCTGCCAACCAGAGAGTGGAGGTCAGCACCTCCAGCAGCAGAGGCGTCTCCTCTATGGTTACAGCTCCTGCTGGACGGGTCCACTGTGATTCTTCCATCTTCCAGGCCTTACTGGCATCACCTCTGTCCTTAGTCCCTCCTGCCTTGAGGTCATGGCTTCTGACTGGTCTCTCTGCCCCCTGTCGGCTTCTCAGCTTCTTCTATCACACACATAACCATTCCTCTGAATACAGTCCCTCTGTTTAAAATACTAAGTGCTTTCAGGGCACCTGGGTGGCTCAGTTGGTTAAGGGTCCAACTTTGGCTCAGGTCATGATCTCACAGTTTGTGAGTTTGAGCCCTGCATCGGGCTCTGTGCTGATGGCTCAGAGCCTGGAGCCTGCTGCAGATTCTGTGTCTCCCTCTCTCTCTGTTCCTCCCTTCTTGCATTCTGTCTCTTTCTCAAAAATAAATAAAGTTTAAAAAATTGTTTTTAATAAAATAAAGTAAAATAAAATAAAATAAAATAAAATACTCAGTACTTTCTGTTTCCCTGGTTGGACTTTGAAACAGAACTTACTGAGGGCACCTGGGTGGCTCAGTCGGTTAAGCATCAGACTTCAGCTCAGGTCACGATCTTAATGGTTTGTGAGTTCCAGCCATGCATCAGGCTCTGTGCTGACAACATAGAACCTGGAGCCTGCTTCAGATGCTGTGTCTCCCTCTCTCTCTGCCCCTCCTGCCTCATGCCCTCTTTCTCTCTCTGTGTCTTTTTCTCTCTCTCAAAAATAAATAAACATAAAAAAAAAAAAGAAACAGAACTTATTGGTATTTATTTAGGAAATTACCCCAAGGAATGGGACTAGTGTCTGGGTAAAGGCAAGAAGGAAGGAGAACGAATCCAAGGCTGTACTATTAAGCCAGCTGCTGCTCTGGGCACTGGGGAATTAATCCTCTTGGGGATTTTGAGTTGCTTGGGAAAATGGACCTTAGAATTGTCCAGTTGTCCCAATTCTTTAAAGGCTGCCCAAACATAGGCAACTCACGAGGACTTCCAGGTTTTCACACATCTGAATAGCTCAATGGGTTCCCCACAGCCATGCCATATTTTAGGCCACACATTAAGTCTCAATAGACTGTAAAAGATAGATATCATACAAAGTATCTCCTCTGACTACAATGGGATGAAGTTAGAAGTCAATAACAGAAGGAAAATTGGAAAATTCACAAATTTACAGAAATTAAACAACACATTTTTAAATGACCAATAAATCAAAGAAGAGAGTACAAGAAGAATCAGGTAATACTCAGAAATGGATGAAAACTAAAACACAACATGCCAAAATGTATGGCACACAATGAAAGCTGTGATAAGAGGGAAATTTATAGCTATAAATGCTTACTTAGGAAACAAGAAGGATCTAAATCAACAACCTAATTTACAACTTAAGGAAACAGAAAGGCAACAAACTAAACCCAAAACCAGCAGAAAGGGAGAGATAATAAAGATCAGAGCAGAGATAAATGAAATAGAAAAAAGAAAATCAATTAAACCAAAAGTTGGTTCTTTGCAAAGATCAACAAAGTTGATATACCTTTAGCTAAGTGGGCGAATAAAAAAAGACTTGAATTACCAAAATCAGAAATGAAAGTGGGAACATTATTACTCATTCTACAGAAATAAAAAGGGTTATAAGAGAATACTCTGAATAATTGTACACCAACACATTGGATAACTTAGATAAGATGGATAACTTCTTAGGAAAACAAAACCTACTAAGGCTAAATCATGAAGAAAGAAAATCTGAATAGACCTCTAAATGGTAAGAAGATTAAATCAGTAATGAAAAAAATCTGATGAAGAAAGCCCGGGACTTGATGGCTTCGCTGATGAATTTTACCAAACATTTAAAGAAAAACTAACTCAATCCTTCTCAAACTTTTCCAAAAAATTGAAAGGAGGGAAGGAACACTTCCTAGCTCATTCTCTGAAGCCAGCCTTACCCTGATACTAAAGTCAGACAAAGACACAACAAGAAAGAAACTACAGACTAATATCCCTTATGAATATTGATGCAAAAATCCTCAACAAAATATTTGCAAACCAAGTTCAGCAGCTTATTCATGGCCAGAGTGGGATTTATTCCTAGAATGCAAGGATGGTTCAACATAAAAAAATTGGTCAACATAATATACCACATTAAAAGAATTCGGGGGTGAGGGGCGCCTGGATGGCTCAGTCAGTTAAGCATCCAACTTTGGCTCAGGTCATGATCTCACGGTTAATGAGTTTGAGCCCCATGTCAGGCTCTGTGCTGACAGCTCAGAGCCTGGAGCCTGCTTCAGATTCTGTGTCTCCCTCTCTCTCTGCCCCTTCCCCATTCATGTTCTGTCTTTGTCTCTCTCAAAAATAAATAAACATTTAAAAAAATTAAAAAAAAAAAAGAATTAAGGGCAGGAAACCCACATGATTATCTCCAATGATGAAGAAGAAAGCATTTGACAAAATTCAACAACCTTTCATGACAAAACTAGGAATTATTTCAACATAATAAATACTCCAAAACCCAGGAATTATCTCCACATAATAAAATCCATACATGAAAACTCCACAGAAAACATACACAATGGTGAAAGACTGAAAGCTTTTCCTCTAAGATCGGGAAGAAGGCAAGGATGCCTGCTTTCACAACCTCTATTCAATTAAAGTACTGAAAGTTCTAGCCAGAGCAATTAGGGAAGAAAAACTTCTAAGCTGGAAGGGAAGACACAAAATTATCTCTGTTCACAGATTATATGATCTTATATGTAGAAAACCCTAAAGACTTCACCAAAAAGCTTTAGAACTAATAAATGAATTCAGAAAAGTAGCAGGATGCAAACTCAGCATGAAAAAATCATTTGTATTTGCAGAAAGTTGCATTTCTATACATTAACAATGAACAATATCAAATTGAAAGTAAGAAAAAAATTTGATTTACAAGGCATCACAAAGAACAAAAGGCTTAGGAATGAACTTAACCAAGAAGGTGAAAGACTTGTACAGTAAGAACTACAAAACATTGCCAAAAGAAGTGAAAGAAGACATGAATAATGGAGATAGATCCCATGTTCATAGACTGGAAGACTTAATATGGTTAGGATGTCACACTACCCAAAATGATCTGCAGATTCAATGCACCCCCTATCAAAATTTCAACGATGCTTTTTTGCAGATACAGAAACACCCGCCCTAAGGTTCATATGAAATCTTGGGACCCTGCCTGAACAGCCAAAACAACCATGAAAAAGAACAAATGTGGATGCCTCACACTTCCTGATTTCAAAGCTTGCCACAAAGCTTTGAAAACAATGTGGTACTGGCATAAAGACAGATATATAGACCAATGGAATAGAATAGATAGCCCGGAAAGAAACCCTCCCATATATAATAAAATTATTTTTGACAAGGGTGCGAGAGCATTCAACAGGGAAAGGGCAGTCTTCAACACACAGTGCTGGGAAAACTGGATATCCACATGCAAAAAATAAAATTGGCCCCTTACCTAACACCACATACAAACATAACTCAAAATGGATTAAAGACCTAAGTGTAAGACTTCAAACTGTAAAACTTTTAGGAGAAAACATAGGGCAAAAGCTTCATGATAGGATTTGGGGATAATTTCTTGGATATGACACCAAAGGCACAGGGCAACACAAGCAAAATAGACAAATGGGATTTCATGAAAAAAAATTTTAAGTTTATTTATTTATTTTGAGAGGCAGGGGGAGGGACAGAGAGAGAGGGAGAGAGAATCCCTAGTAGGCTCTGTGCTGACAGGCCCAACGTGGGGCTCAATCCCATGAACCGTGAGATCATGACCAGAGCCAAAATCAAGAGCTGGACACTTAACTGACTCAGCCACCCAGGTGCTCTGATTTCATGAAAAATTTTAAATGTCATGCATCAAAAGATAATACCAACAGAGTAAAAAGAGTAAAAAAAAAAAAAAAAACCTCGCAAAATAGTAGAAAATATTTGCCAATCATATATCTGATAAGGGACTGATATACAATATAGAGAACTCCTAAAACTCAACAACAAAAAAATCTGATCAAAATATGGTCAAAAGACATCAATAGATATTTCTCCAGAGAAGATATACAAATGGCCTAGAAGTACATGAAAAGATGTTCAACATCCCTAATCATTAGGGAAACACAAAGCAAAACTACCATATTACCCCTCATACCCCCTAGGTTGGCTATAAACTAGAAAAACATTAAAATAAGTATTGGTGAGGATGTGGAACGCTGTTCACCGTTGGTAAGAACGTAAAATGGCACAGCCACTGTGGAAAATAGTGGGAGGTTCCTCAAAACATTAAAAAGTAGAATTACCTATGATCCAGCAATTCCACTTCTGGGTATACATCCAACAGCACTTAAAACAGGGTCTTTGTATACCCATGTTCATAGCAGTGTTATTCACAATAGCTGAAACATGGAAGCAACCCAAGTGTCATCGATGAATGAATGGATAAACAAAATGTGGGATAGACATACAACGAATGGAAGATTATTCAGCCTTAAAAAGGAAAGAAATTCTGCAATACGGTACAACATGGATGAACCCTGAGGACATTATGCTAGGGGAAATAAACAGAAAAAGGCAAATAAAGGAGTGCCTGGGTGGCTCAGTCTGTTGAGCATCAGACTCTTGATTTCCGCTCAGGTTACGATCTCACGGTTTGTGGGTTCAAGCCAGGTCAGGCTCTGCACGGAGAGCATAGAGACTGCTTCAGATCCTCTGTCTCCCTCTTTCTCTGACCGTTCCCGGCTCGTACGCCCATGCACACTTTCTCTCTTTCTCTCTCAAAAATAAATAAACATTAAAAAAAAAGGAAAAAGATAAATACAGTATGATTCCGCTTATATGAGCTATTTAGAGTCATCAGAACCATAAAGACGGAAAGTAGCATGGTGTTGCCGGGGGCTGGGGAAGTAGGAAAATTGGAAGTTATTGTTTAATGGGTACAGAGTTTACAAGATGTAAATGGTCCTGGAGATGAATGGTGGTGACGCTTGAGCAACACTGTGAATGTACTTAATTAACACCACTGAACGGTACACCTCAAAATTGGTAAGATGGTAAATTTTATGTTATTTGTAATTTTACCACAATTTTAAACATTGGAAAAAAAATGAAAGGAGAGAACAATGGGGGGGTGGATTCAACAATATTATTAACCCTACTGAATCAAAGTATTTGAGAAGGACTGTTTTTAGCCTTTTAAAGATTCCAAATCCAGCCCTGTCCCCAATTCTGAAGAGTGACACTGAGTAACCACCTCCCCTGGAGACCGAGGAGAGGACAAGGCGGGATCTCACAGAGGCATGTGAGTGGTTCAAGCAGAGGGCGCCAGCTGTCAGCAGGGCCCCAGAGGAGCAGAAACAGTGTTTGTTTTTAATTCCAGTTAATGGCCTACATTTAAGTCAGGAGTTTCACAAACAAAACCAAATTTCTGTCTTCTTGGAAAAGCTGGTGGCTCTTTTAACTCTGGTCCTGCAATCTCACGTGACAATGGCCGAAGCTGGTCAGTGATGGCCTGAGCCTTAAACAGGTACATGCTCTTCTCTGAGGCAGACCTTACCTTGTGGACATCTCAACATTCAAGTTCCACTGGCTGTGGCAGGCACTGGTGTTCAAGAGATTAGAGTGTGTCGAAACATCAGGGCAGTCCCAAGAGCAGATCAAAGGACCCAGATACTCAACACACATAGACACACACATACATACATACACACACACACACACACACACACACACCCTTGCATTCAAAATCCTAACCAAGTTCCTATGGTTCCTCTCACTGTGTCTCCTCTTGGCCTTTGCTCAAGCTGTTTTCTTGCCTGAAAGGCTCTCCTTCACCCTCTCCCATTCGCTTGGCCAGTTCCTATGCATCTTTCACAATGCATCTTTCACTCCCTTTAGGGAGTCTTCTGGGCCTCCAGTCACTGGGTCCAATCGCTGGGTTAATGAAGACACACAGGTTCAAATGAATGTAAGAGAGAACCGAAATAACAATAACTTTTTAAAAGGAAGATGTTGGGGAGGCTGGGTGGCCCAGTCAGTTAAGCATCCGACTTTGGCTCAGGTCATGATCTTGTGGTTCATGAGTTTGAGACTCGCGTTGGGCTCTATGCGGACAGCTCAGAGGCTGGAGCCTGCTTCGGGTTCTGAGTCTCCCTCTCTCTGCCTCTCCCCAACTTGCTCACACACACACACACTCTCTCTCTCTCAAAAAAATAAATAAACGTTAAAAAAATTATATATTTATTTTTATTTATTTTTTACTAAAAAAAATTTTTTTTAAGGTTTATTTATTATTGAGAGACACAGAGCATGAGCAGGGGAGGGGCTGCGAGACGGAGAGACACAGAATCTGAAACAGGCTCCAGGCTCTGAGCTGTCAGCACAGAGCCTGACGCGGGGCTCAAACTCACAAACCACGAGATCATGACCTGAGCCGAAGTCAGATGCTTAACCGACTGAGCCACCCAGGCGCCCCTAAAAAAATTTTTTTAAAAAGGCAGATGTTTATTCTTTCATGGGGGTCCTATCTGGTGTTCCCTAGAACCCTGGTTCTTCTCTTTCATTGTCCCACCATCCAGGGCTGACTTACCCAGTAGGGGCAGCAGGCACAGTGCTTAGGGCCTGTTATAATTTTAGGACCCATGAAAATGTTTTAATTACATTAAGAACCAGAGAAAATAAATATAATCATAATGAATATATAAAAATGAATCCAGCCTGGATTATATTTGCCATTATATTAATGTAGTTGTAAAATAGACGTTTTAATACCTTTTTTTAATGCAAGAAGGGGCCCATAAAGCCAAAGATATCTAGGGCTCCCCAAAGTCATAATGTGGACCTGTCACCTCCCTGGGTGTCACTCTGCCTCAGCAGGGTGTTGAAAGGAGAAGAAAAGGAAGGAGGGGATATGACTCTTCTCTTTAAGGGCATAACCTGGAAGTTGCACATATTATTTTTACAACCCACTGCCTAAATCTTAATCCATGGCCACACCCAGCAATAAAGGAGGCTGAAAATGCAGTGTTTATTTTGGGCCTCCTGGTGCCCAGACACAAAGTCTATTGCAATGTGAGAATTGTAATGTGAGGGAAGAGCCCCTATTGGGAGAACCAGCTCCTTTTGCCGCAGTGACCTTTCTAGATGCCTCTCTGGATCCTCATCTATCTCTTACTCACTAGAACACATGCTGTCCTCTTTGCCAGTTTCCCTACCTTGTGGTCATCTCACTCATGTATTGACCTGACCAGGCTCTTTAGGCATGCGAGGTTCCCACCCCTAAGGGTGGGAGACTATAGTTGTCCAAAGGCAGATAAGAAGGTTTGATGAGCTGGGGTGGGGGGACCCTGTTTGTCTTGTTCTATCTCCTGTATTTGGCATAGGGTTCAACACATAGAGGATTGAAAAGGATTTCAACTTCTTTCCCAGCATTTAATTTTGCATCTTGGCTCTCAAGCTCATTTTCCTTCAGTCTCCCAGCACTCATCCAGTCTCTGATGGCTTGGGAACCAACACGCAACATCTCTTGCCCTTTCTCTGCACCATATTCTCTTAGCCTGATTTCTTTTGTTTTCAATGTTTATTTATTTATTTTAGGAGAGAGAGAGAGAATGTCCAAGAGCACAATCGGGGGAGGGGCAGAGAGGGAGGGAGAGAGAGAATCCCAAGCAGGGTCCATGCTCAGAGTGGAGCCACAACAGTGAGATCATGCCCTGAGCCAAAATCAAGAGTGGGACGCTCAACTGAATGAGCCACCCCGGTGCCCCTGGCCTGATTCCTTTGGTCTTGATTCCATTTTTTTTAGGGGACCATTCATGAAGCCTTCCAATATTCAACATTAAAGGTTAAGTTATACCATACTACAAAGGCAATTTTCCACTTGAAACCAAGTGGCAATATTACAATCCTGACTCTTTTCCCCAAACTGTATTCGGGAAAATTTCAACCATATCCCAAAACTTAAAAAGTAAGAAGGGAGAGAGAGAGAATAATGAATCCCCCAACATGTGGACCGTCTATCACCAACAACGACTAACTCGCAGCTGATCGTATTTCATCTACACCTTCGCCATCTTCCTACCCTCAGGTTATTTTTAAGCAAGCGCAAGACGACGTGTGATTTCATCCATAAATATTCCAGTATCTATCTCTGTACCAGTTATCTACCTGCAAGCCGCCCCAAAACATAGTGGCTTACAACAACAAACCGTTTATCTGCTCACGCTTCTGCAGTGAGGCTGGGCTTACCTGGGTGATTCTGCCGACGGTCTCCCCTGTGGTGGTTCATACAACTGAGGGCATCTGGTGGCTTGAGTGGGGTGGGCCGGTCTAGGATCGTCTCACTCACGTGTCTGCGGTCTTGGTGCTGGCTGTCATCTGCGGCTCTCTCTCTGTGTCATATCTCGTCATTCAATAGTCTAATTCTGCTTCTTACGTGGCACTGGCAGCGTATGAAAGAGGGCGGAAGCAGAAACTACGAGACCCTTTACTGTCCGGGCTTCGGAACTCACACAGCCTCACTTCTGCTTCATTCTACTGGCCTAAACAAATCACGAGGTCTGCCCAGGTGAAAGGGGTAGGAAGGGGGCTCCTTCCCTTGATAAGAGGAACCACAAGTCCTGGGGCTGGGCGTTTTAATCTACCACAGTCTCTACAAGAGGAGGACTCTGTTTTGAAACAGAACGATTCCATTGTCAAACCTAAAAAAAAAAAAAAAAAAAAAAGGAATGGTATTATATAATGATTTGTTATTAATTTGTAATTTCAGAATTATAGAATAAGAATAGTGTTAATACAAAACAGTGGTGTTTGGGGATAGTGTGTGTGTGTGTGTGTGTGTGTGTGTGTGTGTGTTGTGTTTTGATAAATATTAATGGGGATTTGAACTTGAATAGAAACAGTAATTGCCAGGATTTAAATTCTAATGTGTCTAACTGGCTCCTTTAAAAAATTTTTTTCTAACTTAAAAAAAATTTAAAAGTTTCGTGATTAAAGGAATAAGGAGCGGCTTCTGAGAAATTACTGCAATTTGCTTTCTAATTTGCTGAATAATAATGCAAATGGACCATTAAAATGTTTCTCACGTTGCCATTTCTGAGAGTTTAGAGATGGAGAGAAACTAACCAGGGCCGAGTCCCTGAGTGCCTCAACTATGATCCTACACGTGCCTTTGCGATAAGCCACAGCAGCTGCAGACCTCAACGGCCGCCAGTCTATAAGTGGCCTACAAATCCTGAACATGAGGAAGTTGGCCAGGTGCAGCCTCTCTCCAGCTAACAGGGCTCCCTCCAAAGTCATTTTTAATTGTAGAGTCACTTTATTAACAACTGAGGTCATGAGTACATAATTAGTCTTATCAACAGCAAAAAGACTTTTAGAAAAGGGATTCCAAACCAATTTACCAAAAAGGCCCCAAACAAACAGAGTTTACACATAAAAAATAAAGTCTAAGGAGACGATGGGCTCTTTGGAGGGCAGAAATCCTTCAGGAACCTAGGAGGCAGCAGTGACTTGCAGGAGTCATAAGGGTTAAGAACCCTGGTTTTCGAGCAGGCAGCTTGGCCTTCTGTTGCTGTGTGACCTTAGACAAGTTCCTTAACCTCTCTGAACTTTAGCTTCCTCATAATGTTGCTTTGAGGGTTACATGAGATGGTTTGTATACTCAGCTGCAAGCCTGGCACACTTAAGCATAAGAGACACAATAGCTATTATTGGGAAGCATGTATCAGTCATCCTTGCATTCCCAGATTCTGCCAGAATGCTCAGTAGATGGTCAATTAACATTAACGAATTGACTGCAGTGATGCTAAAGGTGTGCATTATCTCCTGACCAGCCACATTCCTTTCTTGTCAAACCTGCCCCTGTTCTCCCCTTAACCCATGTGGTCTCCCTGCTGCCTGTCCGGACAAAACCGATTTGCCAAGAGTGGATACCGGCCTCAGCCTGAGCTCATCAGATGCTGTTGGGCTCTGGAGCTGTAAGATCTCGGAGACCAGGGGTTGGCAAACCACAGCCCTTGGGCCAAATGTAGCCCTCTGTCGGATTTTGTGAATACAATATTTATTAGAACAGGGCTCCACCCCTTCTCTCAGGCGTTGCTCAAGGCTGCTCCTGCACCACAAAGGCAGAGTTGGGTTGACTAGTTGCAACAGAAAGCGAGGGCCTGCAAAGCCTCGTGTAGTTACTACGTGGCCCTTTATAGAAAAGGTTGGCCAGCTTCCTGTGGAGACCAACAACTGGCAACCAGTTTTTACCATTTGCATATTAAGAAGTAAGCCGAAAAGGCCATCTGCAGAAAGAAGTGGGAGAATGGCACAGACAGCAGAGCATTT
Source organism: Puma concolor (assembly GCF_028749965.1). Lineage (NCBI taxonomy): Eukaryota > Metazoa > Chordata > Mammalia > Carnivora > Felidae > Puma > Puma concolor. Next base: position 220,671,599 of record NC_141667.1, read on the forward strand.
GGCCACAGAAAGCAAGGGACCAGAGAAAGGCACGGCAGAGAAGAGAGAGGCTTGACGAGGGCTGGAGGGTCCACATGGAAGAGGGCTTACCCTCCGGTTGGCAAGCAGTGCTGGTTCTGGGCGGGAGGCCTCAGTGCCTCCCCTCTTGGACCCCAGTGATGGCCGTTGGCTTCCCCTCGAGCAAGTGGCCCAAAAGGGAGCAACATAGAAGCTCCCTTCTATGGGAGCTTCCCATAGAAGCGTCCCTTCTATGTCTTTTATGACCTAGCTTCAGAAGCCACGCACCATTGTTTCTGCAATCCTGTTAGTTACACGCAGGTCAGGCTTATTCGGTGTAGCAGGCCCCACACCAGGCCAGGAATATGCCCAGGGGAGAACCCCGGAGGCCATCAGGTGACATTCCAAAGTCTCTGAGGTCCCTCTGAGCCTCCCCCAGGCGATTCATCGAGATTCTGCTTGCTCTTATGGGAACCGTCTTCCTCCTGCTTACTTGAGAGAACCAGAGTATTTCGGTATCCTTGCAACACCTGAACTCTAAGAAAGCAATGAAGACGGAAAAAGAGAGTGTTATTTGAGCCATCGCCTCTTGTAGAACGTGGAGGTCTCTGAGGTCTTGCCCTTCTGAGCGCCTCCTTCGTAGCCTCCTGTCTCTCCCTAGCATGTGGCATTCCACACCAGTCCCTCCTCATCTAGGCAGCAGGAGCCACTGTCAGGCCCTGGGGACTCGGCCGTAGACAAAATAGGAAAAGACCCTGTTCCCTGGAGCTGACGTTCCAGTGTGGGGAGACAGACACCAAGGAAATAGACACACCAGATGGTGGAAGGTGTCATAAAGATAATTAAAGATAAAGTGTGTGTTATTCTACAAAGGGTGGTCAGAGAGGGCCTCTCTCCTGAAGCAGCATCTGAGCAAAGACCTAAATGAAGAGACAGAGTGAGCCATGAGCGTATCAGAGGAAAGGGGGCCCAGGAGTTTGCAGGGAAGCCAAGAAGTGGGCAGTCTGCGCAGGATGTGGGATCAGGGGAGAGACTTTCGACGCGGGGACTAGGATTAGGATATGTCCTGTAGCCAAGGAACAGTTCATGATTCAGGGATGCAGGAGAGAGAGGGATGAAATCCAGAGGCTAAAGAAAGGCATCTGCCTCCGACAGACTGGACCCTTCTCCCATCCTAACAGGAGGGAAGACAGGATGCGACACAGATGGAAGCAGGTTGAAGACGTGAAGATGACGAGGGAGTTTCTGGCAGTCCAGAAAGCAAGCCACTTAGGACAACGCTTCAAAACCTTTAATGCGGAAATGAATCACCCAGTGACTTCGTTAAGACGCAGATCCTGATTCAGTAAGTCTGAGTGGGGTCTGAGCTGCTGCATTTGTTTTTTAACATTTTGATTTATTTTTGAGAGCCAGAGAGAGACAGAGCGCAAGCAGGGGAGGGGCAGAGAGAGAGGGAGACACGGAATCCGAAGCAGGCTCCAGGCTCCGAGCTGTCAGCACAGAGCCCGACGCGGGGCTCGAACCCATGAACCGTGAGATCGTGACCTGAGCTGAAGTCAGACATTTGACCGACTGAGCCACTTAGGTGCCCCTGAGCTGCTGCATTTGTGACAAACTCCCTGGTGAGGCCTGCACTGTTGGTCTAGGACCACCTTTTAAGTACAAAGGGATGTAGGATATATAGAAGATTTGTGGGCAGTGTGTAGGGACTTTTGAGGTCTGTAGCCATCCATTGAAGTGAGGACAGTCACCGCAGCTGGTATTCTTCTCTCACCACTCGGGTACAGGTATGGAGTAAGGCGATATTTGGGTTTCATCAAGAATGAAGACAGAGCCAACGAGCTAGTGGTATTTATGAGGAAGCAATTTATGAGGAAACAAATTTTTTGTTTATTTATTTTTGAGACAGAGAGAGAGGGTGAGCAGGGGAGAGGCAGAAAGAGAGGGAGACAGAGAATCCCAAGCAGGCTCCATGCTGTCAGCGCAGAGCCCGATGAAGGGTTTGAACCCACAAGTCCTGAGATCATGACCTGAGCCGAAGCTATGAGTCAGAGGCTTGATCAACTGAGGCATCCAGGCACTCCATGAGGAAGCATTTTTTTAATGACGTACCACTTAATGCAGTCTGGGCTAAGTAGGAAGTGAAAAACAGATATGATCAGATGATGAAAAAAATGATAGGGCCAAGGAATCACGGGCCTGAATGAGGTCAAAGAATCGCTGGGAGGGGAGCATTAGAAGCAATCAGCTAGGGGCACCTGAGTGGCTTAGTTGGTCAAGCGTCTGTCTTTGGCTCAGGTCCTGATCTCATGGTTCATGGGTTCGAGCCCCACATCGGGCTCTGTGCTGACAGCTGGGATCCTGGAGCCTGCTTCAGATTCTGTGCCTCCCTCTTCGGATTCTATGTCTGGCCCTCCCCTGCTTACAGTCTATCTCTCTGTCTCTCTTTCTCTCTCAACAATAAAGAAATATTAAAAATTTTTTTTAATTTAAAATTTAAGAAGCAATCAGCTAAATAGAGAGGAGGAGGTCAGGAAGTGAGGGGCTAGAAATAGAGGTTTAGAGGGGATGACAAGGTCAAGCATCTGACCTCCAGAGTGGAAAACTGAAGACCATTTGAGGTGTGGAGGTCAAGAAACCGAGAGCCCAAGGTGTAAGATGGATCATTCCCCCCAAATAGTGACAGAAGTGGTTGGTGAAAACGAAGATAGTTCAATACTCAAGGCATTAAGGAACAAGGAGCAATAAAGAAGCTGGAAGATAAGAGCAGGTTTTTAGTCTGATGACATGAACTTCGAAGGAGCTTTGTGCCAGACTCTGCCAGATGCTGGGAATATGAGACAGGCACAGTCCCTCTCCTCAGTGCAAAGGGAAGCCAGGAAGGGTTTTAGACCAGTGCTACCCTCCCCCCAGTATATATGTTAAATTCTAACAACCCCATATGATGGTATTTGGAGGTAGGATAGATGCCCAGGAAAGGTAACTCTCTTTACAAAACATATTCAGCACATGTCACGTGCCCGTGTCTCACACCCATCATTTCATGTGCCCAGTAGGAATCCTGTGCACTGGATATTACTATCCTCATTGGGCAGACAAGGACACTGGGCTTGGGGACCAGTGACGGTTAGAGCCAGCCCTTTCCTTCTTGTCCTGCCTCCCTCTGACCACTGTAGTCTCCTGCTCGCAGCTTTGATGGGCAGGGTGAGGACACTGGACATGATGGCTAGGGACAGGTGCTCAGCCAGGAATGGGGAGAAGGAAAGGGTGCCAAGACCTGTAGGTTGGATTCCATCAGCTTGACCCAAGGCATAGGAATTGCTCTGTAGACTTTCTGCTCTTCTTTTTTTAATGTTTATTTATTTTGAGAGAGAGAGGAAGTGAGAAGTGGGGAGGAGCAGACAGAGAAGGAGAGAGAGAATCCCAAGCAGGCTCTACATTGTCAGCACAGACCCTGACGTGGGGCGTGATCTTATGAACTGTAAGATCATGACCTGAGCTGAAATCCAGAGTCCTATGCTTAACTGCCACCCAGGCGCCCTGACTTTCTGCTCTTCTATTATGACTTTCTTTCCCAAGTGTCTTCACTCTCCATGACACCCAATAATATTTACTGAGATATTTGTGATGAGATGTTTGAACAAAGATTTTAGAAGAGCAAAGGGCCCAGGGAGGGTTTCAGAGACAGACGGCCTCCCTGTGTCTACTAACCCAGAGAACAAATGTGCAAGGTGTGGGGGCAGGGAGGCCGTCTCAGCCCTGAAGTCTCCTTTCCAGGGGCCTCAATACAGTTCATCTTGCACAAGGACAGCATTATGGCTGGTAAACTTTGGTGTGGGCAGGCGAGATATTAGAGGATTTGCAAGGCTGCTGCAGTTGATGACATCAGCTTATGACACGAGAGACCGGCAGAGCTAGAAAAGGAGCCCACGTTCCTTATTTTACAAACACACAAGCCAGTGGCCTTGTCCACAGGCTCAGCATTGGTTAGCGAAACAGAAAGGACATGAATCCCAGGCTCCTTGCTGGTTCTCTAATCACTCTAATCCTCTTAAAAAGAATTGCCATAGGGGCGCCTGGGTGGCGCAGTCGGTTAAGCGTCCGACTTCAGCCAGGTCACGATCTCACGGTCCGGGAGTTCGAGCCCCGCGTCAGGCTCTGGGCTGATGGCTCAGAGCCTGGAGCCTGTTTCCGATTCTGTGTCTCCCTCTCTCTCTGCCCCTCCCCCATTCATGCTCTGTCTCTCTCTGTCCCAAAAAATAAATAAACGTTGAAAAAAAAAAATTAAAAAAAAAAAAAAAAGAATTGCCATAAAACCAACAAAAACTCCAGAAAGAACTAGCATCTTTTGGATGAGCATGGCCTTCACTGGAGAGAGTTTTCTCAATATGCTTTTGGTGCCATTTTTCCTATGAATCAATCACAAATGTCCTGTGGGCAGAGCCCTGGCCAGGTACACCTGTCCACAGCTTTGCATTGTGGACTCTGAACTGTTGGCAGCATGGATGGATGGATGGATGGATGGATGGATGGATGAGTGGATGAGTGGGTGGGTGGATGGGTGGATGGGTATGTGAATGTATGGATGACTGCAGGAAGGAGTTGGAGAATATTACCTGGACAGCCTCAGAGTACAAATTCTAGGACACAAAACGTCAAATTAACATTTGTTAGTGTTTCTGGCACAGAAGACTGTCTCTTGGTGGAAAAACTCTGTTTTTGCCTCCCAGTGTAGACATCAGCAGTCAGTTAATTACATGTAGTTATAGTTACCACTGTTGTTTTTATAATGTGTCTGACTCCCTCAATGAAGAGGTAGTAAACAATTAAAACACTTGCTCCTATACTGTCCTAAATACTCCTTTGGAGCGGCTGTGAAATCCACCATCCCGAGAGAGAGACAAGGGGAGAAAAGAAAGTGCCTTCCCTTTCAGAATACATCAAGCAGTAAAAAGTCACCAGTGGATGACAAGAGTGGTAGGGACATCTAAGGCTGAGGTAGCAGCAGCAGGTTCGGAGTCGGGGGGGGGGGGGGAAGGAAAGTCTTAATAAAGGCTCTGTTGGCTCTCTTGCCCCTGGGGTCTTCTGCTGGGCCCCTGACTAGGTCTGCGAGTCACTAGTCCCTCCTGTGGGGGACTGGTCACAAAGGTGTTTTGCTGCTTTTGGAAGTAGGCCGACCTGGGTTCTATCCCCCTAGCTTTGTGACACTAGTTACTTAACCTCCCTGAGCCTAAGTTTACTCATTTGTGATTAAGGACAGGATTGTCCCAGAGTAAGTGATGTAGGACACTGGGTGTCAGGGCGCGCTCAGCCAAGCGCTCACAGCGTGGATCTTCCCTCTCCCCGCGCTGCTGCAGGAAGTGGCCACAGGGAGGAGAGGCCGCAGGAGACGAGCCCTCCACTCGGCTTCCAAACGGCTCTCTGCGGTGCCTCTGCCGGCGAGGTCCAGGCGCGCGTTCCGGAGACAGCGCGCCCCCTAGAGGCCGACCTCCCGAACAAGGGTTGCGTCCAAGGCGGGACTGATTAAAAAGCTTTGGGGGGGCCCTAGGCCAGTGCACAAGGTGGAAAGGAGCTAATGAACGAGAGCACAGCTGTTGATTTCGTTTTCTGGAGGCCTAGAGGGGATCCTGTCGGTCCTAGCTTGCATCCCCAGGCCGCCGAACTGACCACAGTTGGCTAAGCTGAAAAAGCTTCTTTATTCGAATGGGAAAGACTCAGTTTCAACTACCATCTACTGAGCACTCACGAGGTTTCAGTCTCTGTGCTGGGTGCTTTCACTTACTTTATCCCATTTAAATTCAGTAACCCTTTGAGGGAGGGTTTGTTTTTCTGATATGGTAACTGAAGCACTCTAAAAGAAAGTATGTACCCATGGTGGAAACGTGGCTACCGCGGGATTCGTTTAGTGTGCTAGGGCTGCGGCAGCAAACCACCAAAACCACAATAGAAATGTATTGTCTCATAGTTCTGGAGGCTAGGAGTCTGAAACAAGGTGTTGGTCACCTCCTCAGGTCAGGATCTTCTTCAGACCTTTCTCTTTGGACTGTAGATGTCTCGTGTTTGTGTGGTATTCAGTCTGTATGCATATCTGCTCCAAATGTCCCCTTTTTAGAAGGACACTAGTCATACCGGATTAGGATCCTAAGGGACTCTTGTTTTAACTTGATTACTTTTGTAAAGATTCTATCTCCAAGTAAGTCACTTTCTGAGACGCTAGGGGTTAACACTTCAACATAAGAATTAGGAGGACTCCGTTCAACCATAATGGGATTTAACCCACAACTGCTGATTCTAAGGCTGGTATTTGCCTATATAGCAGGATTCTTATACTTGGGTGTACATTAGATTTACCTGGAGGGACACCTGGGTGGCTCAGTCGGTTAAGCGTCGGACTTCGGCTCAGGTCATGATCTCACAGTTTGTGAGTTCGAGCCCTGCATCGGACTCTGTGCTGACAGCTCAGGGCCTGGAGCCTACTTCAGATTCTGCATCCCGCACCCCCCACCCCTACCCCCACCCCTTCCCTGCTCACACTCTGTGTCTCTCTGTATCTCAATAATAAATGTTAAAAAAATTTTAAAAAAAGATTTACCTAGAGAATTTTTTTTTTAATTTGTAAGAGGTGTGTGTGTGTGTGTGTGTGTGTGTGTGTGTGTGTGTGTGTGTTTGAGAGAGAGAAAGTGAATGGGGGAGAGGGGCAGATGGAGAGAATATTTTTTATTTATTTATTTTGAGAGAGAGGGCTCAAGCATGGGTGTGCAGGTGGGGGAGGGGCAGAGAGAGGGAGAGAGAGAATCCCAAGCAGGGCTCGATCTCACAAACCGTGAGATCATGACCTGAGCTGAAATCAAGAGTCAGACATTTAACTGACTGAGCCACTCAGGTGCCCTGAGAGAGAGAGAGAGAGAGAGAGAGAGAATCTTTTTAAAAAAATGTTTTATTTATTTTGAGAGAGAGAGAGAGAGTATGCACAAATGTAGGAGGAGCTGAGAGACAGAGAAGGAGAGAGAGAATCCCAAGCAGGCTCTGTGCTGTCAGCACAGAGGTCAACTCGGGGCTCAATCTCACAAGCCATGAGATCATGACCTGAGCTGAAATCAAGAATTGGACACTCAACCAACTGAGCCACCCAGGTGCCCCGTAGATTTAGGTTATTTTTAAGATCTGAATTTTTCCTTTACATGGTGAATTAATGGGTGCTTATCTATATACACATCTACATTTATATCTCTATTAATATGATCATATCTAATGAAGAGGCTACTCCAGGACCATTAAGGAAAGTATATCATAAACAGGATTATGATTTATCCTAATTCATTGCTGTGTACCTGAGGCTACTCAATCCTCCAAATCGTTGGGCTTGTTCAGATGGTTCATGATTCTATGAATCTCACTTAGCTTATTCTAATAGCTTAGATTTTCACAAGGGTCTGGAGTTAGGACCATTTTGTCCAAGCTACTTCTTTGATCAGTGCTGTGTTTTTACCAATCTAGATCAAACAATACAGGTCACGATTTAGTGTGCCAATTCAGTTAGAAAGCTCAACTGATTAAGGTAGAGGAATCCAGAGACTGAAACTTCACTGAGTTAAGTGGAATCAGTTCAGTGGATAGGAAAAAGAAAGAGAAAAACAATTAGTTCCTATAAAACAGAAGAATATGAGTTGCTGAGACTCTCTTAAACATGTAGAGATAGCAAGTGCCTTGGCGGGAAGTGGCAACCAAAACCATTAAACCACACCTTGAGAAAATGAGCATTAATTTGGGATTACAGCAGGGATAAAAAACGAAATACTGGCGGAAGAGAATAAGAAAACCTAATCTTCAGTGCCCACGGATCAGAATGCAACGTTTTGACTTTGTTCTTCTGGTTTGGAAATGATGGAGCTGCGTTTCCATTTTAGAAACAATGTATTTTAAGTGCTTCAAATACCCCATATTCTGTAGGCAAAAGTAAAGACAGTTAACAGAGCATAAATCTGTTTCATTTGACTACATGAGGGAGCTTCAAATTCTCCTTTAACGCCCTGGCTAGTGCATTGTTCAGAAACAGTGGTGACACAGGGATCTGGGAGGCTTTGGAGGTACCCAAACTCAGAGAGTGGTTTGCCAAACAAGGAGCACTGAGTTGTCATGGTGTGAATTTGCAAAACTTGATACTCTTAGTGATATGGCATTCGCCTTGAATTTTAGTGCACAGTACATTTTGTTTTCATTGTAAGGAAAAGGATATGAGCAAAGATAAGGTAGTATGTTTTTCATATTTCTTCCCTTTTCTACCCTGTAAATAAAAGGGCAAAAGATATTACCAAGCAAATGTTTAGAAAAATTTGGCTTATTTTCATGCTTAGAAGTTTTGCTATAGGGATAGTCACTGCTACTGTTTACATGAGACATTCCTACTGGGGAAACTAAACTCTGAAGTATTTACTATGCTTAGATAAAACACATATTTTTCCTTGTGAGTACAGCATGTTCAGGTTTATACATACCATGTGTAATTCCCCAAGCACTTTTTCCAGCTCAAAAGCATGACATCAGATGCATTTGTGGAAGTTGATGTGAAAATTCTTTGCTCTTTAAAATACTTGCTAACTGAGCCTTATTAAAAGTATGCCTTGTTACTGAATTGGCTTTTATTGGTATTGACTCCAAAAATACTGATAAAATAGGAGGGGAAAATTATCTTTTCCCCATAGAATTTGAATGGAGAAATCCAAGACTAAGGGTGAGAAGTTTGTCATAATAATAGCAGAATCCTAGAAAGAAGAGTCAAAAATGAATGCAGCCGAAGAACCCAGAGACTTCTCTGGTTTGTGCCATCCTGAGGCTCTGATTCATGTAGTACCCTAACGCCATTCTGTACGTTTCCATCATTCAGAAAATATCTAAACGGTCCATAGTATTAGGGAAAAAATTAGCCAATTGTGAACAGAGCCCAGAAGATGGCACAAAACATTTCTTTACCGTACTCATCACATCATTATTCAGTCTTGCCACCCGACTATGCCGCATGACAAGATCAGAACACATCTTTCTCACTAAAGCAACCGAGGAATGCGTTAACGGGTGGAGCCCCTGCAAACTCTCTCAAAGGACAGCTCTGTGGTTGCTCTGCTTGGGAGGCCAGGTGTGAGATATCACCACTGACACAGCCTCCCCAATCCCAATGGTGACGATGGGATCTTACAGTGGTAGAGATAGTGGCAGCCCTTAATCACCAGAGGCAGAGTGGGTGCATCTATGGTGGAGGGTAATCAGGATGCCTTTGCCTGAACTTTGATGGTAGTGAATTTGCCATGCTCCTGGCGTGAAATAGATGAGCCACCTTCTAGAGTATGGCTTGGTCTATATAAGAGGAAAACACTCTAAGTCTAGTAGCCAAACACCTGCCTTGAGCCACCACTGTGGACAGTCATGGCCTTTTACCAGTTTCCAGACTTAGGTCAATTTACAGACCCAAAGCTCCTTGATTCAAGAAGAGGCAGGTTGCCCTGGAGGAAGGATCCTGCTTGCTCCCACATAAGCAGAACACATGGGGCCAGAATCAAGGGTTAGAAATGGGAGTGGCTCTTTTTATTATTTTACCTAATGAACTCACTTCCAGTTAATTTTTGCTTTTCATCCTGATAACCTTGGGTTCTGCTGGTTTGGAGGTCTTAGTCCTGAAAGAGGAAATCTTTCCACTGGGGAAAATACCTACAGTTCCATTAAATTGGAAAGTGAGATGTCCACCTGGTCTTTTTGGGCTGTTTTATGCCATTGAACCAACAGGCAGAAAAGAAGTTCCTCTAATGGCCACAGTGATTGATCTGAACCACCACGGAGAAACTAAATTGCTGCTACACAGTAGGGACAAGGAGAACTTTGTCTGAAACCCAGGGGATTTTCTGGGGTGTCTTTAGTATTTCTATGCCCAGTGTTATGATGGAAACCATAGAAACAAACAACAAATGCAAGATAGTTGACTACTCAGTCCTTTTTCGAATTTGGGCTATTCTACCACTTAAAGAATCCCCACCAGCTGAGGTTCTGACTGAGGGTGAGAGAAATACAAAATGAGTAATAAAGGAAAGAAGTCATAGATATCAATTATGGCCTCATGGCCAATTAAAGAAACGAGGAGTGTATTGCTTTGCACATTTTCTCTTTTCTTGGTATATGTAGGTTTTTATTTGCATATATCAACCATTTTCTTCATCTTTCTTCTTCTCATTTTTATTTTTAAATATAAGTTGTTGGAGAATAACTTTATAGCTTAGTCTTTAGGGTAACAGAATAGCAAATTGAATTGTGACAAGATTTGGGGGTTAATTAACATAATCAGTGATGGACATAGTGACTGTTTGGACCTTGCCTTTCTTCATTTTGAGGAAAGAGTGAGAACTTCTTCACTTGGAAGGACACCTGTATCTTATTAGTTAGAAATATAAAGTTGCTTTGCTATTTTATAGAAGTTGCAATGTTTAGAGAAAGGTGTATATGGAAGCTGTATAGCCAAAGGGGTAGGCTGTGTCAATTATTAACTTATTGCTTCTCAGCTCCAAATCCATACTTCATTGCCTGCTCTGTGATAATGGAGGTGGACCCTATAAATATTTCTCCCTTGCCTACTGAGATGATGCTAAGTGTTGTTGGTAAAAGGTACTGGAGGAACACTGGAGGAAACGGGGTTTTGCTTCCTGGTTCTAATGTGCTTCTCATAAAACTAGGCTTCTGCCGTGAGGGTAGCTTGTCAGGCTGGGTTCCTACAGTAAGCAGGGGCCAGCAGCCCCTGGTGGTCAGTTGGCACATGGCACATCCCTGTGGGCAGCTTCCCCTGGCCCACCTTGGGCAGCTTCACAGCAGAATGGTGCCAGCATGGCACTTCCCTGTGAACAGCTTTCCTTAGCACCCCAGACAGCAAATTTAGGCAAGTTGAAAGCCATGACACCTTTCTGTGCATGGCTTCCTCTGGCACCCCAAATAGCCCATATCCAGCAAGTCCCCCTATCACAGCACCCTAGCATCCATAAGCCAAGGAATGCCAAGGATTGTCAGGAACCACCACCAGCTGGAAGAGACAAGGAAGGAGTCTTCCACAGAGCCTTTGGAAAGAGAATGCCCTTGCTGACACCTTGATCTTGAACTTCCAGCCTCTAGAACCGAGAGACTTCCCAAATCCCAGTCTCTTCCCAGGTGTTCTCTTCCCTAGTCGGCACATTACCTGGAATCACAGGTAGTGACAGAATGCATTACAGCGCATCACCTCTAGAAGGGGATAATGAGACACAGTGCATTATCAGTACATAACCTCTAGTAAGGGGTAGCATGACAAAGATTTTTAAATGTTTGCTTAATGTGCTCAAAGAGAAAAATTAAAGCATAGTAGCTATTAATAATGAAGGATAAAAAATTATTAAATCCTTAGTTTTTATTATGTGACATTACCGCATCTGTTAGTTGGCAGGAAAGCACCCTCAGGTTCCAATGTGTCCCTTCCCTGACTGCCAACAGACTGCTGACATGTGCGAAGGGCTCCAAGTATCCATTGGGTCACCCATATAAGGCACTTATAAAGTATTCTTGTCACATTAGAACTTGACTGGATCCAAGCTACTTTTCCTCTGTTGTCACTAATACTGCTCTTATCTCGTTTGTCCTGTGCCTGTGTTAAAAAAAGGACATACATTGCTACTAATAACCAAGATGCTAAATGGTGATTACAACTAATAATGCAAAGATTTTTTGAAAATATGTAAGATTGTCTTTTTATGTACAGGAATGTGTGGAATTGATATGAGAACTGGAATCTCATATCAATTTGGAATTGAAATGAGGATTGATGAGAAACTCATCTGTACCCACTTAAATGATATTGCACAACAAATACAGGTACCAACACATCCCATTTTCATTTCCCCGTGATTTTTATCTAAGATAATATCCTATGTAGATTGGTTATTTCCATACTTTGTTTTGTTGTAATCTACTTAGTAGGTCCTGTGAAATGTTATTTTGCCTAAGTGACTTGAGACTGGAGTTGATCTTTTGGCCAGAAGCCCTTGGCACTAAGGGGTTAGTGCTAATTTTCCTTGGGGGTGTTCTACTGGGCATTACTTGATGTTGTCACATGACTTTTAAGATATGTTCTGGAAATTTTGTTGATTAGTCTATATTCTATTGCATAGTGTGGAACACGTATAAGGCTTAGTTAACCTCTATATACTATGATAGCTTATTGCTGACTAGTTATAGTGTATTTAGGATTGCCTTTAACAATTTAAGCTGCTTATTGATGTAATGGTAGCAACATGTAATCTTGTACATTACATTTACTGAGATGTTGCCTTTTTTATTTTAAAAGACTTATACAAATAGAATTCAAGTGTGCCTTTTACTTCAGTGAGGGTTAATTTGCAAAAATTTTTAATGACATTCCACTGATTTCAGATTTCACTTGAAACTGACTTCAGGAAATTGTCCTGTATATTCCAAAAGAGAGAAAGAAAATTATGAGAGAAAAGCAGGCAGAAATTGAACAATAAATGAGTATCAAAAATAGTGAATGAGAGATGCTTAACTGACTGAGCCACCCAGGCGCCCCTCTCACTTAATTCTTATACAGCTTCTTGGAGTCAGGCATTATCACCCTCCATTTTACGGATGAGAAAACCAAGGCTCCTCCAAACATTCCCTTTCTTTTTAATGGAACCTGGCAACTTCTGAGGACCTTAAAGCCCTATTGGGTGGAGGCTGAATTCCTTCTCACACTGAAATTCCTCAGGGTCAGGAAGTGAGGACGGTGCCCCGCTCTCTCTCCATTTTAGCTTCCAGAACATTACCCTTCATCCCTATGCCCAAGATCCTAAAAACAGTTTATCTGGAGTCAGTTTTTGAATGAAAGTCCATCAGATGCTAAAGCACACGCTCTTTCCACACACTCCACCTGGGAAGATGAGCCAGCAGTGGGGCCATCTGTGCTCTTACCTCCCAGGCAAACCAGTGGGGCAAGTCCTAGAGTTAGCTCTCCAGGTTTCAGTTTCCCCACCTGTAAAATCAAAGTACACCAGCTGTGTGTGTGTAAACGGGGAAATGAATGTGAGTGGATCAGTTGTTAAGGAGGGTCAGTGTATGTACTGGTTAAGGACCTGGGCTCAACAACTGGAAAGGTCAGAGTTCAAAGCCTGGCTGTGACAATTCTTAGCTGTGTGAACTTGGAAAAGTTGCTCAACCTCCCCATACTTGACTCTCCTGAACTTCCTCTTTCTTTTGACCCAACATTTTACTATGAAAATTTTCAAACATGTAGGCAAGTTGAAATAATTATACAGTGAGTACCCATATACCTACCATCTAGATTCTACAACCAACATTTTACTGTTATCTGCTTTACCGTAATCTATCCATTCCTTTATCAATGTGTTACAAACTGAATGCTTGTGTCTCCCCCAAGATTCATACATTCACCTAACTCCCAGTGTAGCTGTATTTGGAGATGGGGCCTCTAAGGAAGCAATTAAGATAAACTGAGGCCATAAGGGTGGGGCCGTAATCCTGATAGGATTCCAGTGTCTTTCCGTAAGAGGTCATGTGAGCACATGGTGAGATCGCAGCTGCCTACAGGCCAAGAAAAGAGGCCTCAGAAAGATGCCTACCTTGTCAGCACCTTGAACTGTGAGAAATAAATTTTCTGTTGTTTAAGCCTCCCAGTCTGTGGTCTCTTGTACACAAGGGTCTTGGTAGCCCTAGCAGACTAATATACTGAATATTGATCCAACTTACCATTTTGTGCATTTCAAGATAGGTTTGCAGATAGCAGTACATTTCACCCGTAAACATGTCAGCATGCATATCATTAACTGGAGTTCAATATTTATTTACATATTTCTTTAATCTTATTAAAAATAAATATATGACTATTAAAAACATATATGTTGCGGGGCGCCTGGGTGGCGCAGTCGGTTAAGCGTCCGACTTCAGCCAGGTCACGATCTCGCGGTCCGTGAGTTCGAGCCCCGCGTCGGGCTCTGGGCTGATGGCTCGGAGCCTGGAGCCTGTTTCTGATTCTGTGTCTCCCTCTCTCTCTGCCCCTCCCCCGTTCATGCTCTGTCTCTCTCTGTCCCAAAGATGAATAAACGTTGAAAAAAAAATTAAAAACAAACAAACAAAAAAAAACATATATGTTGTATGGACATATATGTGCTGTGTACCCCTTTTTGACAGTCTTTAAGAATTTACAGAGTGAAGAGCTTGTACACAATAGTTTTTTGTTTTTTTTTTAAACTTCAGTTTGGGGCTCCTGGGTGACTCAGTTGGTTGAAACTCTGACTCAGATCATGATCTCATTCATTGTTCATGGGATTGAACCCCATGTCAGACCTTTGCTGGCAGTGTAGAGCCTCGTTGGGATTCTTTCTCTCTCTGCTCCTGCCCTGCTCATGCTCTCTCTCTCTCTCTCAAAATAAATAAATACACATTAAAAAAACAAACAAGCAAAAAACTTCAGTTTGAAGGAAAAGCTCTTGTTAGAACTACACTTGTTGGTTTCAACACTTTTTGGACATCATCAATTGCTGAAGTATGATTCTATGGAAAGGGAATTGAAATGGGGTTCAGAGATTGGATTATCATGCTGGCTTGGTCAGATCTTTGCAAGTCCATCAACTAGAAAATTCTAATACTGAGGATGTCCTCCACCTTTTCAGCTTATTCAACTCATTTATTCTTTCATTCAGTTATTTAATTCATTGAATAAGTGGTATTAAAGTCCGTGGGCCCCTCATTTGCATAGGCCCTTCTAAATCCTGGCAAAGACTCTGTAACATATTCACGTGGTCATGTGTTTTCATAAGATTTACAAAAATAAGAACTTTCACTTTAACTGGCTAATGGCTATGTTTTTGCCACTCCAGCTTCCCCTCTGTCACCCTGTGCTGGGTGGTGTTGGAGTGGCCATAAGCACTTGGGGGGCTAAGGAGAAGTTGAGTTGGGGGATCCATTTCGGGAGGGTTTCTTGGCAGGTATCAATGTGGTTCACAGTCATTTCACATACAGTGAAGTTACTGTGACCTGTCCAGATGCAGGCGGGGCTCCAGGCTTTCTCCAGCCATATACTGTGCCAACTTATCTGACACTGTGACATGAAGAGGCAAGAGGTCATATTGCTTCATGAGCGTGTTCACAGTGCCCACCATCAGCAGTATAGGGGTACTAAAGGGGAAGCAAGGCTTGAAATGCAGCACCGGAAGCTGATCTGTGGAACATTTTGATCATCAAGATGAAAACTGGGGGTGGAAAATTTGGTTCTGTTGGCTGAAAGATCTCTCCTGGGAGGAACATCCTCGATCATGTCCTGAAATCTTACAGTGCGCATATGAAAAAACTTGATAGAGTTTCTCCCAAATTACATAGCAATCCTAAACATTTGTGAGGCATTAGAAATCATGAGCTGGGAAGCTGAAGGAAACTTTTCTAATTTATTGATAATAAAAAACAAATTTCAATCAGTTATGCTAGAGAAAAGACTGAAATCCTTCTCTTTCCTCTATAAGAATGACAATTCAAACATTGTCATCCTATAAACAGGTGATTAAAGACTATGTAGCCAAAAAAATGTAAAGAAAAAATATTATACAGGTTATTTAATCATTAACTAATAAAAAATTTTTATTTTTCCAAAATTTATAATGTAGAGGTGATTTATTTAGCCATTACCTAATAAAAATATCATGTTATTTTTCTGAATTTTGAAATATTTGCAGTATTTAGAAGCTTTCTAAAAATAGTAATTGGCAATTTTTTCTCATTCCTAATATTCACTTTCACAGCTCAAGTTGTAGTTATTTGTAGTTCTGTATTATTTTTCTTTTTTTTTTTTAAATTTTTTTTTCAACGTTTATTTATTTTTGGGACAGAGAGAGACAGAGCATGAACGGGCGAGGGGCAGAGAGAGAGGGAGACACAGAATCGGAAACAGGCTCCAGGCTCTGAGCCATCAGCCCAGAGCCCGACGCGGGGCTCGAACTCATGGACCGTGAGATCGTGACCTGGTTGAAGTCGGACGCTTAACCGACTGCGCCACCCAGGCGCCCCTGTATTATTTTTCTTAATGAGGGTGCCCCGGATTGAATAAGCTTTAGGCTTCAGAAAGCTGAATCTTTCCGTGTGTCACCCTAAGAGTGACAGTGACCTGATTGGGCCAGAGTTGTCAAAGAAAATGCAGAAAGAATTGTGAAATTTGATAGTCCCACTGGCATCAATATTAGTCGTGGGTATTTCATTTTTGTTCCAAGATGCCTCCTTAAAACCAGGCGGTGAAAGTATTCCAGTGCTAGCTTCTGTTCGCTGAGTGGCTGGCCTGGCCCCTTCTGACTCTAACATGTGTTTGTTACTGTTGCTGCTGTTCTGATGCAGCCATCACTGTGTTCCAGACTCTGTTAAGCACATTACACACAAAACCTCTATCGTTCTTCACAGCAACCCAGGTAAGCATTGATTAAATTTCACAAATTCATTCATTCAAAAGCATTTACTGAGTGCCCATAAAAGCAAGGCGTAGTGCTAGCCACTGGGAATAGAGTGTTGGACAAACAGACAGGGTCCCAGCTCTCCCGGAGCTGAAATGTTAGCCAGGGAGACAGACATTAAGAACTAGGTGATGATACGTGGAGGGGACAAAGACATTCATCTCGGTCTGAGGAGTTAGAGAAGGCACCCCTGAGAGGGTGAAAAGCAGAGACCCTGTCCACGTAGAAGTCAGCTAGGCAAAGAGGGACAACAACCATCGAGGCAGGGTGACCAGCATGTGCGGAGGCCCAGATTTTACAGGTAAGGATGCACAGGGTCATTTACTCATTCATTTGTTCAACCAAAATTTATTGAGCACCTGTGATGTGCCAGGCATGGATGAATCTCAGTCCTGGGAAACTGGTGAATCAAGGTAAATATAAGGCCTTCATGGCACTTATATTTATTTCAAAGGAAAAATAAAAACAGTACACAAATTAAGTCTGTGAATAACTATCTTATAGTTGTAAGTGCTACGGAGGAATAAAATAAGATAGATAATGTGTTTTGGGGCCTGCTTTTGATTAGTGTTCAGAGAGGGCAGCTTAAAGGAATGGCATTTACTAGTGAGCTGTAACCTGAATGACAAAAAGGAGCGTTCATACCAATACCTGAGGGAAAAGCAACCCAGGCAGAGGAAATAGCAAGTGCAAAGGCCCTGAGGTGGGACCAACTGCGCAAGCTGGAAGATTAGGAAGAAGGCTGGTATGACTGGAATAGAGTCGGAGAGGGAAGCAGGGGCCAGCTCCTGAAGAACAGAGTTTCCTACCCGGGGCTTCTGGTGTGGTGGACTTACTGTTCCACCCAATCCTGGGGGCAACCAGATATAAGCACAGCCTTATCTATTCCCTCAGGGTTAGGAGTTAGGAAGTGGTTCTGGGTACTGCAGGAGGCCTTTGGAAAGCTATATGCTGGGAGTAACGGGTTCTGACTTTCGAAGGCCAGTCCAGCTGCTCTGTAAAGAATAGATAGTACGGCAAATGGTGGTGGCCCAGAGACCATTCAGGAACCTGCTGCTGAAGAAGAAGCTGGAGAGGCTGATGGAAGTGGAGACACAGAGACATGAACAATTTGGGACATTTTGGAGGTAAAGTGCACAAGTGATCTGTCCAAGCCCGCACTGCCAGCAAGGAGCAGAGCCAGGGTTTGTGACAGTTGAGTTGCATGCAGATGGAGTCTCTGAGATGATTACTTAGGTGGAGCAGAGACAGTGTTCATCACAGTTAAGGGCCAAGACGTGAACCTGACTCTGATGCTGGCCAGATATGACCTGAAAGAGATGCTTCACTGTACCTCTGTTTCTTCATCTGTAAATTGGCACGATAATCATAGCTACCTCAGAGGGTTATAGTGAGAACACACAGCCCCCAGAACAGTTCCTGGCATACAGTCAATAAATGTTAGTTATTTTTTAGATAAATAATGTACAGGGGCGCCTGGGTGGCTCAGTCAGTTAAGCGTCCGACTCTTGGTTTCGGCTCAGGTCGTGATCTCACGGTTTGTGAGTTCGAGCCCCACATCGGGCTCTGCACTTGCAGTGTTGAGGCTGCTTGGGATTCTCTCTCTCTCCCTCTCTCTCTGCCCCTCCCCTGCTTGTGCATGTTCTCTCTCTCAAAAAAGATAAACTTAAATAATTAAAATAAATAATGTAAATAACATAAAATTTACCATTTTAAGTACATAGTTCAGTGGCATTAATATCTTCACACTATGTACAAACATCACACTATCCACTTGCAGGACTATTTCATCTTTCCAAACCAACATTCTGTACCCATTAAATGACGATTCCTCATTGCTTCCTCCTTGTCCCCAGTGTTCTGTTTCCTGCTCTCTGTCCCTATGAATTTGCCTATTCTGGGCACCTCAGAGAAGCAGAATCATACACTATTTATCCTTTTGAGTCTGGTTTATTTCACTTACCACAATGCCTTCAAGGTTCATTCATGTGTCAGAATTTCATTACATTTGAAGGCTGACTGATATTCCACGGTATGTACATTTTGTTTAGCCATTCATCTGGTGATGGGCACTTAGATTATGTCTACCTTTTGGCTCTTGTGAGTAATGCTGCTATGAACAGTGAATATGTAAGTATACGACTTCCTGCTTTTAACTCTTTTGAGGATATACCTAGAAGTAAAATTTCTGGATCGTATTGTATTTCCATGCAATTTAACTTTTGGAGGAACTGCCGAACTGTTTTCCAAGTGGCTGTACCATTTTACGTTCCCACAAACAGTGCACAGGGGTTCCTATTTGTCCACATCCTGGCCAACACGGACTACTTTCCAATTTTTTGGTGCTAGCCATCCTAATGAATGTGAACTAGAAAAATCATTTTTTTTAAGGAAAAAACTGAAATTTTCCCAACAGATGCTTGCAACCCGGCTGTTGGCAGATGCCTTTTGTCCTCCATTGGCTACTTCTACAGGTAAGAGCCAACATTTTATTTTTATTTTTATTTTTTATTTATTTATTTATTTATTTATTTATTTATTTATTTATTTATTTATTTTTTAACGTTTATTTATTTTTGGGACAGAGAGAGACAGAGCATGAACGGGGGAGGGGCAGAGAGAGAGGGAGACACAGAATCGGAAACAGGCTCCAGGCTCCGAGCCATCAGCCCAGAGCCCGGCGCGGGGCTCGAACTCACGGACCGCGAGATCGTGACCTGGCTGAAGTCGGACGCTTAACCGACTGCGCCACCCAGGCGCCCCAAGAGCCAACATTTTAAAGTTAGGAGATTTCTCTCTCTCCCTCTCTGTCTCTCTCTGTCTCTGTCTCTGTCTCTCTCTCTCTCACACACACACACACACACACACACACACACACACACACACACACACAGCTTCTCCCCAGACATTCCACAGATCCAGGCCAGGACATACGTGGGCATAGTTGTTACATTTCTGCATACATGTTCTATGAACCTTTTTACTGGAATAACCCACTTTGCCTTGCTTGAGGCATACCTTTTATTTCCCTGCTGGCTTTTTTTCTTCCATGGTGGCCATCCCTTCTTCTGCCTGGTCACATCCTCCTGTTCATCAAGGCCCCTGTTCTCTCCTCTCTCGACGTCTCTCCTTTCTCTTCAGCTCAGTCTGGTTCAAGGAAAGAGGAAGTTGGCAGTGCTGTTTGTTAGGGGGAGCACCAATGTCCTGAGGGGTCCCTGAGGGTAGCTGCAATGTGGTAGAGCTGAGAAATTAGAGATTCTGAGTCAGTCTCTGATGATTACCCCAAAAGGCTAGGCAGTAGCATTGTGAAAAGTCTCTAAGCCCCCACTCTAGGACCACACTGATTGAGATCATTCACGAATCTCTCCAGGTATTCTTCCCCTTTTATTTTCTATTCATTCATCCTTTCATCTAGTACACATTTACTGAGCACCTGCCATGTGCCAGGCATAGGCTGTGGGGATACAAACGTGGTTCCTTCTCTTCCCCAGGACTGATGGGGGAGCTTCTGAGACACTGAGACTAGTTGGGTCACTATTTTCCATTACAGAAACCACCAAGAAAAGAGGGAAACCGACAGCTAGTATTGCTTGGGTTTATTGTAGGGCAGTGACAGTGGACACTCAAACTTGAGTGTGCTCAGAATCACCTGGAGGGCTTGTTGGGACACAGGTTGCTGGAACCCATCCTAGAGTTTCTAATTCAGTAGGTTTGGTGTGCGATCTGAGAATGTGAATTTCCAACAAGTCCTTAGGGGATGCTGATGCTGCTGGTTCCGGACACACCTTGAGAAACTGTCTTTTTTTTTTTTTTAATGTTTATTATTTAGAGAGAGACAGAGAGAGACAGCACCAATGGGGGAAGGACGGGGAGAGAGGGAGACACAGAATCCAAAGTAGGTTCCAGGCTCTGAGCTGTCAGCACAGAACCCAACACAGGGCTCAAACTCAGGGACCATGAGATCATGACCTGAGACGAAGTCAGATGCTTAACCGACTGAGCCACCCAGGCGCTCCGAAAAGCACTGTTCTATGAAAACTATGCCAGAGTTGTTGTAAGAAAACTCCCTCCCCTTTGGCTGTATCTCCTTAGCTAAACATCCCAATTCATACAACAGCCATTGCTGTTAAATGTTACTGGAAGGTTGCTGACATGCCTGGCTGTCTTGATAGCAATCCCAAATTATTACTGGGGCTAGAAATGAGCTATCCCTTTGGCTGGGCCCACATGTGGGGAAAGGAATTTTACCTCAGAATAACGAACCAGTAACTTTCTGAGTTGTTAGTTCTGCATGCCAGGGATCCTTGGAAAAGCCCTTTTAAGTCTAGTTGGAATCAGCTTTGAGTCTTTCCCTGAAGGTGAAGCTACTGAGGCTGCTGTTGCCAAGACCACTCACTGGAAATGGCGGCTCCCCCAAGACAACCACTCATCTCTGCAGAGACACATCTGGAGCTCTAACCACTGGCGTTATCAGGTCACTGTCTTGTCTTCTCTTTTTCCAGGCAACTAGGCAGCTCTTAGTTTGTCGGCTCAAGAACTGAATTCTACCATCTCCACTTATTTAAAATTTGTCCTAATCAAGAAACAAGTATTATTTTATGTATCCTCACTGTCTACAGTACAAAAGGGAATGGAGTAGGAGAAACTCCTAACTGCCCTTTGATGGTGTAGATTAGTATTTACAGGTGCATATGACTCTATCTGTGGTTCTTTTTCCTTTCACTTTGGATCTGTCCTGATTTGAGGGAAATCAATGCTTTCTTTCCTGGTGGTAAAATTCTAAACGATGTTTTACCTAAAGCAGTGGTTCTCAACCTTGGTTACACATTGAAATCATCTATGGAACTTTATAAAGTACTGATCCCAATGGCCAAAGCTGGAACAATTTGGGCAACAAAATCAAATAGTATTGGATTATAACTCAAAATATAAATAAATATCCGTGGGCCTGTACTGACATACATAAAGACTTGAATAAAGAAATAGGGGCGCCTGGGTGGCTCAGTCAGTTGAGCGTCTGACTCTTGATTTCGGCTCAGGTCATGATCTCACAGTTTGTGAGAATGAGCTCCCATCAGGCTCTGTGCTGACAGTGCAGAGCCTGCTTGGGATTCTCTCTCTCTCTCTCTCTCTCCCTCTCTCTCTCCCTCTCTCTCTCTCTCTCTCTCTCTCTCTCTCTCTCTCTCTCTGTCCCTCCCCCACTCACACACACCTTCTCTCTCTCAAAATAAAAAATAAACATTAAAAAAAAGAAATTGGGAAAATAGACAAATCTCCTGTGCAGAAGAACTCTAAATAAATTATGTAGAGACTCTGTCCTCTAGGAGGCAGAGCATAACTCCTTAAATTGCATCTGTCCCCTCCTACAACCAAAAAAGAAGCACAACACCTGGGGGGCCTTTTTGGAGTTTGGAAACAACATATTTTTCATTTGAGTGTGCTATTCCAGCCCATTCACCAAGTGACCTAAAAAGCTGCTAGTTTGGAGTGGGGCCCAGAACAACAGAAGGCTCTGCAACAAGTCTAGACTGAGCCCCACTAGCAGTTCGGCTGCTCGGCCCGTATGATCCAGGAGATCCCATGGCGCTTAAGTTGTCAATGGCAGATAAGGATGCTTTTGGAGCCTTTGGCAGGTCCCAACAGGTGAACCACAGCCCAAGTCCTTAGGATTTTGGAGCAAAACTCTGCCATCTTCTGCAAATAACTACTGTCCTTTTGGGAAACAGCTCTCAGCCTGCAACTGGGCTTTAGTAGAGACTTAATGCTTAACTATGGGCCACCAAGTTTACATGAGACCTGAGCTTCCCATTATGAACTGGGTGTTATATGACCCACCAAGCCATAAAACTGGGCATGCACAGCAGCACTCCATCATCAAATGGAAGTGGTATATTTGTAATTGTGCACAAGTAAGTTACATGAAAAAGAGGACCAAATGTACTTGGTCTTCACCCCTGCTGGACTATCTTCTCTCCCCCAGCCTGCACCTCCCCAGCCTTGCCTACAATCAGTAACAGAGTAAAAGAAGATTTGGGCCTGGTTCACAAGTGGTTCTGCAGAAATATAAAGGCACCACACGCCCTGAAAGTGGACAGCTGTAGAACTAAGGCCCCTTCCTGGGACATCCCTGGAAGCAGTGGTGAAGGGAACCCCTCCCAGTGGGCAGAACTTCAGGCAGTGCACCTGGTTGTCAGTTTGTTTGGAAGAAGAATGGCCAGATGTGTGATTATATACTGCTTCATGGACTATGGCCAATGGTTTGGCTAGATGGTCGGGGACTTGGAAGAAACATGATTGGAAACTTGGTGACAAGGAAACTTGGGGAAGTGTATGTAGAAAGCCCTCACTGAATAGGAAAAAAATGTGAATATATTTGTGTCCCATATGAATATTAACCAGAGGGTGAGCATAGCAGAGGCGAATTTTGATAATCAAGTGGAAAAGATGACTCATTCTGTCTTTCCCCAAAGAGAGGCTCTGTCATATCACCTAGAGGGCTCATGAACAAAGTGGCTATGGTGGTAGGGATGGAAGTTATGCATGGGCTCAGCAACATGGGCTTCCACTCACCAAGGCTGACCTGGCTTTGGTCACCACTGATGGCCCAATCTGTCAGCAGCAGAAACCAATACTGAGCCTCCAACAGGAAATGATTTTCCAGGGTGATTAGCCAGTTACCTGGTGGTAGCCTGATTATACTGGACTGCTTCCATCATGGAAGAAGCAGGGTTTTGTTTTTACTGGACTAGGTTCTTACTCTGGATACGAGTTTGCTTTCTCTGCCTGCAATGTTTCTGCTGAAATTAATATCCATGGACTTACAGAAAGCCTCATCCACCATCATGGTATTCCACACAGCATTGCTTCTCATCATGGAACTCAACAGCAAATTAAGTAAAGCAGCGGGTCCCTGCTCAGGGATTCACTGGTCTTACCATGTTCCCCTCCTCACCGCACCCCACCCCCACCCCCCATGAAGTAGCTGGCTTGATAGAATGGTGGAATGGCCTTTTGAAGACTCAGTTACAGCACCAGCTAGTTGGAAATACCTTGCAGGGCTGGGGCAAGGCTCCCCAGAAAGCTGTACATGCTGCGAATCAGCATCCAATATGTGATGCTGCTTGTCCCCTAGCCAGCATTCATGAATCCAGGAATCAAGGGGTGGAAATGCAAGTGGCACCATTACTCCTAGTGACCCACTAACAAAGCTTTTTGCTTCCTATTCCCACAACCTATGCTTTGCTGGTCTAGAGGCTTTAGTTCTAAAGGGAAGAATGCTTCCACCAAAAGACACAACAATGAGTCCACTGAACTGAAAGTTAAGATGGCTGCTCAGCCACTTGGGCTCCTCATGCCTTTGAATCAACAAGCAAAGAATGGAGCTATGGTGCTGGCTGGGGTGACAGATCTTCACTACCAAGGGGAACCCTGACTGCTACTCCATATGGAGTGTAAGAAAGAGTATGTCTGGAGTATAGGAGATCCCTTTCGGTGTCTCTTAGTACTACCATGCCCAATGGTTAAGGTAAAGGGAAATCTACAACCCAATCCAGGCTGGACAATTAATGGCCCAGATTCTTCAAGAATGAAGGTTTGGGTCGCTCCATCAGGTAAAGAACCATGGCCAACTGAGGGGCTTGCTGAGGGTAAAGGGAATACAGAATGCGTAGTAGAAGAAAGTAGTTATAAATACCAGCTACAACCATATGACCAGCTAGAGAAACAAGGAGTATAGTTTTCATGAATATTTAAGCTATAGGATACCAAGGAGAAGAGTAAACATTACTTAAGGACTTTATCTCTTCTTCTGGATAAGGGGTTGGTGTGTTTTCAGCTGTATGCAAGATAGTTGTATTGTGTTTGGTGGAATTATGACTTTGCTATTGTCTTTATTTGGAGATTAAGTATGGTTTAAGGAGATGCATATGGGTGCCATGCCTACAAAGTGTGGACTTGTGATGATTAATTTTATGTGTCAATTTGCTAGGCTATGGGGTACCCAGATATTTGGTTAAAATTTATTCTGGATGTTTCTATGAAGGTATTTTTGGGTAAGATTAGCATTTAAATTGGTAGACGGAGTAAAGCAGATTATCCTCCTTAAGGTAGGAGGGATTCATCCAATCAGTAGAATGTCGACCTTCCTCCAAGTAAGAGAGAACTCTTCATATATGACAACCTTTGAACTAGGAAAAAGGCTTTTTTCTTGCCTTCAGACTGAAACTGAAACATTGTTTCAGGCCTTCGGACTCAGATCAGAACTATTTACTATCAGGCCTCCTCTGTCTCCCAGTGGCCAAACTCACCTTGTAGATCCTGGGACTTGCCAAACTCCATAATTGCCAATTTCTCATAATCTCTCCCTCTCTCTCTGTATGCGTATATCTTTATATTCTATTTATCATCTATCTATCTATCTATCTATCTATCTATCTATCTATCTAATCATCTCCTATTGGTTCTGTTTCTCTGAAGAACCCTCACTAGTACAGGGAGAATGGACATATCTCCCAAATCTATTCTCTGCAAATCTATTCTGCCCACAAGTAGGTGGAACATAACTCCCCACTCTAAGTGTGGGCTGTACAGAATGACTTCCTTCCAAAGAGTACAGTATGGAAAGGGGGGAAAAGAGTAACTTTACAGTAGAGAAACCTGACGAAACACTACCTCAGTCAGGTGACCAAGGTCAACATCAACAGTGACAAGTGATGTTGATAGTATGTAACCTTGATATGGTGTGATGAAAATGGCACTTTACCTCTGTGGTCTTACTCCCCAAGAACTGTAACTCCATGGATCCAGCCTCAAGAGCAGGAGCATGGAGAAGTGGTGACTTGGGCTCTAATGCTCTCTTTTGGCACTGGGAAGGACTGTCCCTTTGCATGTATCAGCCCCAGGTTTTTTGGTGAGAAGTATGGTCTCCAAAGGGATGGAGTGATCATCTGGAGAAGGAAAGATAGACTTTTTTCATACTATGAATTGGTGGAAAAGGTTATACTAGTTTTACTTATATTTTCTCTTTCCATAATTAGTATGTAACATTTTTGCCCTTTTTTGGGGTAACAACTTTATTGAGATCTAATTCATATGCCATATATCTTATTCATTTAAAGTATACAATTCAATCGTTTTTAGTTTATTTACAGAGTTGTGCAACCATCAGCACAATTAATTTTAGAATATTTGCATCCCACCAGAAAGAAACATTCCCTTTATCATTCCCTGCCTCATTTCCTCCCTAGGCCCAGGCAACCACTAATCCACCTGTTTCTGCAGATTTGCCTACTCTGGACATTTCACATAAATGGAGTCATACAACACGTAGTCTTTGGTGACTGATTGGCCTCTTTCACTTAGTGTTAATGTTTTCAAGGTTCATCCATGTTATAGCACGTGTCAGTACTTCCTTTCCTTTGTTGCCAAGTAATATTCCCTCATATGGATATACCACATTTATTTATTCATTCATCAGCTTATGGACAACCAAGGACTGAATGCTTGTGTTCCCGCCAAATTCACATGTGGAAGACTAATCTACAATGTGATGGTGTTTGGAGGTGGGGTCTTTGGGAGATAATTAGGTCATGAGGGTGGAGCTCTTGATAGGATTAGTGCCCTTATAAAAAGAGGCATACAAGAGCTTACTCCCTCTCTCTCAACCCTCAGGAGGATATAATGAGAAGGTGACCATTTGCAAACCAAGTAGAGGATTCTCATCAGAATCCAACCACGATCTTAGATTTGCAAGCCTCCAGAACTGTGAGAAATAAGTTTCTGTTGTTTAAGCCACTCAATCTATGATAATTTGTTGTAGCAGCCCAAACTAAGATATAGACCTTTGGGTTGTTTCCACTTTTTGGACGATTATGAATAATGTGGCGATGGACATTCATGTATAAGTTTTTGTGTGCACATATTTTTCAATTTCTCTTGGGCATATACCTAGGAGTGGATTTGCTGGGTCATTGTTAATTCTATGTTAACCTTTTAAGGAAGAGCCATACTTTTCCAAAGCAGTGCACCATTTTACATTCCCACCAGCAGTGTATGAGGGTTCTGCTTTCTCCATACCTTTGCCAACACTTATTATCTTTGCGTTTGATTATAACCATCCTTGTGGGTGTGAAGTAGTATCTCATTGTTTTGATTTGCATCTTTCTGGTGGCTGATCATATGAATTGAGAGTGTTCTTGAAAACGATGGAGAATAAATCTTTCTTTCAGTGAATTAATGAAGCACGTTGCAGGCCCTGTTACCATTCCCATCATTTCCTGGAATTAAGGCACTGACTTAGACCATCAAGATCTCCAGATGGACCTTGGCCACAGCCTCCCACTGGCCTCCCTGCCCTCTACTCTTACCCTACTCCAAATCATCATTCATACTGCTGCTAGAATTACTCAATTTCCCTTGTGTAAAATCCTCCTTTGGCTCCTCAGCCATGGGATAAAGGATAATCTCCCTAGCTTCGAATATAAGACCCTTCACTGCTGGATTCAGCTGCCCTTCTGGCATTCCCCTGTTGCTGCTTGCGTTCCCAGACCAGGCTTGGTGCCTGTGCACATTGTCTCCTCTGCTTAGAATGTTTATCTCTCAAAGCCTAGTTCTATTCCTTCTCCCACTGCAAGAAAGAAAAAGGTAACTGCCTCCTACTGTGTCCCCATTACACTTTTCTTGCACCATCACACCATGATGACCTCTTTTCAAATCTCTAGTCCCAATGACTCTGTAAGCAACTCAGAGGCAGAGAGCATTACTTCTTATTAAGCTACATACCCAGGGCCAGCCTAGCACCTGACACATCCCTTGGAGAGACTCAGCAAAAGCTTGTGGGCAGACTAGCTGAAACAAACTTGTGGAGATGTTTCTTTCTGGCAATAACCAGAATATATTCACTTTTTTTTTTAAGTTTATTTATTTTGAGAGAGAGAGAGCACACACACACAAGCAGGCTTTGTGCTGACAGTGCAGAGTCCGATCAGGGTGGGGGGTAGGCTCAAACTCACAAACTGTGAGATCATGATCTGAGCTGAAATCAAGAGTTGGACACTTGACCAACTGAGCGACCCAGGTGCCCCTCATGTTTGTTTTTCTTAATCAGATTGAGCCAAGTACCTATTATAGTTGATAGATTGAAGGTTTAAGAGACCCATCAGATATTCATTTGTTTGCTCACTGGGCAGGAATGGGTATGATGTCGTCAGGAGGCAGCTGAAGTGGTCTGGGGGGAAAGATGATGGTGGTTTATTTTCAGAACTTTGAAATAGTTGATGTGTAAAGATGCTGAAGCGTCCATACCTCTTCCTTATAGATGAGACGAAGTAAATGACTCGCCCCCTCATTTCCACACTCAGTTCCTGCACTCTCTACACTGATGGTAAAATGATTATCTGGTTTCCATCCATTAAGTCTATGACTCAATGAGGAAAATGGACAATTGTATCAATCGAGGGAACACTTTCTTGGGATTTTCTGTTTCCCTATGCAAAGGCTGGTTGAAAACCTTCCTTTCACGCATTCTCTAGGGCTGGGTCTTTAAGCAGAGGCTTAAAAAATTATTTAGGAGCTCTCTGTTGGCATCCACCCCACCCCTCCACACCACAAATGTCAGCTTTTAAAGGACAAGAATCACACGTCTCTTTTTATATCTCCTTGCAATGCTTAGCTCACTCATAAACACTGGGCACTCAGTAAATGTCAACTAATGATTACATTCTTACAGATAGATGGACATGGAAGAAGCCAGAAATACTGCTGTTACTATCCTTTATTTAGTTTATTGGATTTAATTGTCAAATGAGAGAAGTGTTCTATTAGAGAAAAACAAGAGATTCTATCAGATGTGAATTAACAGAAATCTCTAGAACTATCCTAAAGCAAAATGAAACCTTACTTAGGAGTATATATAAAGTTTAAAACCTCACCTATTTAAATATAATGATAATGTTCTGGTAACACAGTAGTGATGAGCCACTTTCTGAACTATGAACAACAATCAACTTCCGGCTATGTGTACAAATGAACTGCTATCTTGTTCTGCTGCTTTGCCAACACCACTTTCCCTCCTGCCTTCCTAAAAGCATCCCTTGTGCTTTATGTATATTTGGATGAAAATTAGGTGGGAGTCATGATCCTTTCAACGGTGGACAAAGATGAACACAAGTATTATTTTATTTTAAAAAGCCAGTTGCGCCATCTCTGTCGATGGGACTTCAGGGGAAGAGACGAAACATTTGTTGAAATTCTACCATGTGGGCCAGGTAGAAGATGGGGAGGTAGAGTTGTTTAGGTCACAGCTCTTGTCTGGTTTGGTGAGGGAAGGAAGTGGAAGAGGAAACCTCCAAGGGGAGGTGCAGAGCCAAGAAATAAGTGGGGGCAGCATTCCAACAATGGAAGAGCCTGCAGGGTAGGGGTCAGGTCAGTAATGCTGTGAAATCAGGGTGGAACAGGAAGGAGACGCAGGGAAAATGAGATCTGCTCTAGACGACTGGTAGAGGTAAAAGGAATCCTGAGGGGTCCTGCCTTGCTGGAGAATTTCTGGGGATAGAAGCAGCAGCATAAATATCAGCATCAAATAGTAGAATAAGACTTCAAATGTCTGTCAAGGATTAGAGAAGGGGACATACAGTTAGGGGTAAAGCATGGGATTAAGAGAGGGCCAAAGGTGAGGTAAACATTATAGGACTGAGATGAGTTTGGAAGGTGGGTTTTGTTCATCTCTAAATAAGTTTGCGTTACTTAAAATGCACTTGAAGAAAACTACAAAACTGCCTCAGAAGACCTGAGATTGAAAGATTGAAAGGAAATCATATTAATGGACAAAAAGACTGAATATCATAAAATGTCAATTTTCCTCCTATTAATTTAGAGTTTTAACACAATGAAAGCCACAACAAAATTTTTGTTTTATTTTTGGAACATGATAAATTATTCTGCAGGTTATCTAGAAAAATAAACAAGTGATAATACCTATGAGAAGCTGGAAAGGAAGAGTACCCATTGGGTATAAGCCCTATAAGGACAAGAGAACATTCAAAACAGCACTCTGTTAACACTGAACACTGAACTCTGTTAACACTGGTGCAAGGCTAGACAGCTTTGGGAAGGTTAGACCTATAACCAGTCCTAGAAATGCCATATAGGGGAGTAGTTAAGTATAGTGGGTTTGAACCCGCATTCTGCCACTTCTTGGCCATATGAATGTGGACAGTTTTAAAATGACGGTGACTGTAGCTACTTCATAAGGTTGTTCTGAATGTTAAACAAGGGAATGTATGTAAAGTTGTCAGAACAGGGCCTTGCCCACCATGCTCAATCAATTTCACCTTCTTCTGTGGTCCCTCTGAAATGCAGAAATAAGTTATAATATCTTTACCTACACAATCAACTTTCAACTATCTTCCCAAACAACCTGAATTCACTAGATGAGTATTTGCCAAAGTATTGCACAACACCCTGTTCCTAAGAAAAGGAGTTCTTTGATTAAATGTTTAGGTAATGTTATACATCCTATCTCCTTCTCTTGGTCACAAGCTGGTTTTCTCAAGTTCCATAGGAAATAGATAGATTTCCTAAAGTAGTTAGACCTGGAACCATTTTTGCACAATGTCTATTAACATCCTCTAGAACTGGCGTTCTCTGAAACACACTTTGAGAAACACTGTGTTGATTAGTAGATCAGTAGAAAAGCTTAACCACACATTATCTCCAAATACCAAGTGGCCAATTTTTATTGGCCAATAAAACAGAATAAAATATATCTTTAGTAACATATTAGATCCATATCTTACTCCAAGGCATATCTATCACACATGAATCAGTAGTCATCTTTAAATAATCAATATATAATGAAGATTGAAGCAGTTACTCAGATAATTAAAGCAAAGGTAGAGTTTTTACAATAGTTACTCAAGAAATTGTGCTTGTATAGAGCTGCCTTCTGTGGGCTTTAAATCTTTATTTTTCCCATTTTTTATGGCAAAAAGACTTCTGAATCACTGTTTCTTAAAAACTTTATTTTGTGCAAGGAACAAGAGAGTTCTTCAAATTAAATGTATTGGTTAATGACACCACAGAAATACAAAAGATTGTAACAGAGTATTATGAAAAATTATATGCCAACAATTGAAGAACCTAGACGAAATGGATAAATTCCTAGAAACATAACCTACCAAAACTGAAGCAGGAAGAAATAGAAAATCTGAACAGATTACCAGCAATGAAATTAAATCAGTAATAAAAAAACTTCCAACAAACAAAAGCCCAGTATCAGGTGGCTTCACAGGTGAATTCTACTAAACATCTAAAGAAGAGTTAACACCTATTCTTCTCAAACTTTACCAAAAAACAGAAAAGGAAGGAAAACTTCCAAGTTCATTCTAAGAAGCCAGCATTACACTGATTCTAAGAAGCCAGCATTACACTGATTCCAAAAGCAATAAAGACATCACAAAAAAAGAGAAATACAGGCCAGTATCTTTGATGAACAGAGATGCAAAAAATCCTCAACAAAATACTAGCAAACAGAATCCAACAATACACTAAAAAAAAACATTTACCACAGTCAAGTGGGATTTATTCCTGGGTTGCAAGGGTGGTTCACTATTTGCAAATCAATCAATGTGGTACCTCACATCAGAAAGGATAAGAACCATATGGCCATTTTATAGACACAGAAAAAGCGTATGACAAAGTACAACATCCTTTCATGATAAAAACCCTGAACAAAGTAGGGTTAGGGAGAACACACCTCAACATAACAAAGGTCACATATGAAAAACCCACAGCTAATATCATAGTCAATGAGGAAAAACTGAGAGCTTTCCCTCTAGGATCAGGAACAAGATAAGGATGTCCACTCTGACCACTTTTATTCGCCATAGTACTGGACGTCCTAGCCTCAGAAATAAGCAACAAAAAGAAATAAAAGGCATACAAACTGGTAAGGAAGAAGTAAAATTTTCACTCTTTGCAGATGACATGAAACTATATATAGAAAATCCTAAAGACTCCACCAAAAAACTACTAGAGCTGATAAATGAATTCAGTAAGGTCAAAGGATACAAAATCAATGTCCAGAAATCCATTGCATTTCTATACACCAATAATGAAGTAGCAGAAAGAGAAATTAAGAAAACAATCCCATTTATAATTGCAGTAAAAAATAATAAAATACCTGAGGTAAACATAACCAAAGAGGTGAAAGACCTATACTCTGAAAACTATAATACATTGATGGCCGGGGCACCTGGCTGGCTCAGTTGGAAGAGCATGAAACTCTTGATTTTAGGGTCATGAGTTGCAGCCCCACGCTGGTGTAGAGATTATTAAGAATAAATAAATAAACTTAAAAAAAAAAAAAAAAACACTGGTGAAAGAAATGGAAAGTGACACAAACAAATGGAAAGATATGTCATGCTCCTGGATTGAAAGAATATTGCTAAAATGTCCATACTACTCAAAGCAATCTGCACACTTAATGCAATCCCTATCAAAATACCAACAGCATTTTTTTTATAGAACTAGAACAAACAATTCTAAAACTTGTATGGAACCACAGAAGACCCCAAATAGCCAATAGCAATCTTGCTAAAGAAAAAAACCCAAAAAACCAAAGGTATCACAATTCCAGACTTCAAGTTATATTGCAAGGCTATAGTAATCAAAATAGTATGGTACTGGCACAAAAACAGACACAGAACAATACAACAAAATAGAAAGGCCAGAAATGAACCCACAATTATACAGTCAATTAATCTTTGACAAAGCAGAGAAGAATACCTATTGAGAAAAGACAGACTCTTCAACAAAGAGTGTTGGGAAAATTGGACAGCTACAAACAAAAGAATGAAATTGGACTGCTTTCTTACAACACACACAAAAATAAACTCAAAATGTATTAAGGACCTTAATGTGAGACCTGAACCATAAAAATCTACAAGAGAACACAGGTAGTAATTTCTCTGGCATCATCCATAACAATATCTTTCTAGATATGTCTCCTGAGGCAAGAAAAACAAAAGCAAAAATAAACATTGGGATTACAACGAAATAAAATGCTTCTATACAGTGAAGGAAACAATCAACAAAATTAAAAGACAACCTACTAAATGGGAGAAGATATTTATAAATAACACATCTGGTAAAGGGTTAGTATCCAAAATCTATAAAGAACTTCTATAGCTCAATATCCCCAAACCAAATACTCCAATTAAAAAATGAGCAGACGACATGAACAGACATTTCTCCAAGGAAAACATACCAGATGGCCAACAGACACATGAAAAGATGTGCAACATCACTCATTATCAGGAAAAAGCAAATCAAAACCACATTGAGAAAACATCTCACACCTGTCAGAATAGCTAACATAAAAAATTCAAGAAACAAGTGTTGGTGAGGATGTGGAACAAAAGGAACCCTTGTGCACTGTTGGTGGGAATGCAGACTTGTGCAGTGGAAGACAGTATGGAGGTTCCTCAAAAAATTAAAAATAGAACTACCCTATGATGCAATAATTGCACTACTAAGTATTTACCCAAAGAATACAAAAACAATATATTCAAAGGGATATATCCCCTGTGATTATTGCAGCATTATGTATAATAAATTATGGAAACAGCCTAAGTGTCCAGCAATAGATGAACGGATAGAGAAGATGTGCTATATATGTGTGTACACACACACACACAAACACACCACACACAGAGAGGAATATTATTCAGCCATTAAAAAGAATGAAATCTTGCAATCTGCAATAATGCGGATGAATCCAGAGACTATAATGCTAAGCGAAGTAAGAAAGTCAGAGAAAGACAAATACCATGTGACTTCACTCATATGTGCAATTTAAGAAAAAACCCAACTGTAAAAAGAAAAAAAAAAGAGAGACAAATAAAAAAGTAAACTCTTAACTATAGAGAGCAAACAGAGGGTTACAAGAGGGGAGGTGAGTGCGGGGGATGGGCGAAATAGGTAAAGGGGGCCAAGAGCACACTTATCTTAATGGGCATATATATGTTGGTTAACAACCCAAATTTCCCAAATAAAGGTGCATAAAATAAATCCCAAAGATTCTAGTCTATTGTTACCATGAAATGAGTTTCACTGTATTGCTGGAAAAGACACACCTATGTCAATTTCCTTCTGTTATTATTCCTGGTCGAGTAAAACCGCTACAGAGCCATGAGCACAGTCATGCATGTCTTTGAAGGTGAAGACGGTCTTACTCGTCTTCACATCTCCTGGCCCTGCGCTTGGCACACTGTAGATGCTGAAAAATACTTGTCAAATGAATAAGGTCAGTCCTACAAAAATAATCAAAAAGAAAACTTACTGTATAATGAGATTTCAAGAGCTTACTCAGTTTCCACCATCATTTCTGAGAAGAGCTGTGGAATACTTAAGTTATACTATTTTGTTTTTCAAGATCCCTATCCAACAGGTAGGAACAGTTTTATGATAGCATGACAATTGCTTATACGAAGATATATACTTCCAAGATGTTGGAAAACTGTTTTTGTGATGAGTTTAAACCTTTTCCCTATAATTTAATTTATATTATTATATTTGCTTTAAAGTGTTCTTCAAAAGTGAAAATAAAAAAGGAGCTTTGGGGCTGAATCTTCATAAAATCTGAATCTATAAAATCCAGCAAAAAATGAGGCTTTTCTAAAGATACTTCTAATGGGAGGAACAGGGTCTAGGAAAAAATTCCGAAATGACAACTAAAGAACATATATCATAGCAAACTTCATTAAAGTACTATGGATTTTCCAAGCTTCAGTGTACATAGTCCTATCTAATTACAAGGATATAACACAGGAGAAAAATAAAATGTCTTATCAGCCTTTGAGGCCACACCTCCATGTCTGCACATAACCCAGGGATGACAGTGGGTGAATCATTAACTGCTGTTTATTTGTGCTGATAGAGAGCTGTCACATAGATATCAAAAAGGTAGATATTTATTTCTTCATTTCTAGCAGCTTTACAAGTACCAAGCATTAAATAAGGGTGATCAAATATGAATACTACCTAATGGTCTATCCTGTCTTTGTCTCAGACAGTTGTATGAAGATATGTTTTATAAGGCTGCTAACCTGTCTTTCATGCTGTCAGTGTTAAAAATGATATTTTACTAAATTTCTAGCTTCTATCAAAAACTCTTTAGAAACCTCTAGAGATTGCTAATGGATTTATCTTATCACATGGCAGGGTAGAGTGAACTTTGTACAATGCCTGACAGAGTGCTTATGTTTATTAATGAAAGTTGGATTACCTGGATTTTGCTAACTGTGTCACCTAGGCCAAGATACCTAATCTCTCTTGGGCCACTTTGCCCATGTGTGAAGTGAGAATTAACACAAATAGCTTCCAGTATCTCTTGTTGCTTAACAACTCCATTTCAAGGGGCGCCTGGGTGGCTCAATCGGTTAAGCCTCTGACTCTTGATTTCTGCTCAGGTCACGATCTCATGATTCATGAGTTAAAACCCCCGCATCCAGCTCTGTGCTGCTTGGGATTCTCTCTCTGCCTCTCCTCTGTTTGTGCTCTCTCTCTCTCTTTCAAAATAAATAAATAAACTTAAAAACACCTAAAACTCAGTTTCGAAACTATGTCTCCCTATACCACCTCTGGGTAGAATAATCCCTGTTTCTTACACAGCATAAACATAAACCTTTTTGCCTCTAAGTATTTCTTTCTTAAGTTTTAAGGGTTGCTGCCTTAATTATTAGCACTCAGGAATTTGGTCAGTAAATCCAAGTTTAACCTACCCTAACCATCCATACTCACCCTGATTTTATGGATTTGGATAATATTCATTCTCAGCCTTGACTTCCAGACTGACAGGCCTACACGTCTAGTGGCTGGCCTTCTCTTGGTCACTTGTGCTATTTTTCTTTGGGTTTTCTTCAACTCACCCTTTCACCTGAAATGCGATAAGTAAACCATACATAGGTTAAGGAGAGACAAATTTTGTGTTTTGCTTCTTATAATGGTTGGTAAAATCCTCTGCTTAATTTTCAACCCCCTTCCTAATGGTTGCATTTTAGAGATACTTTTGTGACCACACCCTGGAATGGTAGCTATAGAGATCTCTTTCTGAGCTTAAATAATACATAGGAGACCATGGTACTCATAGTTTTGTCTATTTATCCCTAAACCTCACAGTTTTTTTGTTCATCACTTGTAAGTCACTGTCGTCTACTCACAAAACTGTGCGAGAACTCTGGCTTACCCTGTCGAGCTGGCACTATGTTCCTAAATGAACTTTAACATCATCTCCCCTTTCCAGAATTAACACAAAGTTAATATGACAAGTCCCAGTATAGATCCCTGGAACTCTTACATCTCCCATTTCTTTGTTTTCAGTTTAACTTATTTGGAGACTTGGCAACAGTCTGAATGAATTCAAATCACAGTTTTAGACAACATCTACTTCAGCCTCTAACCAAGCAGGAACCATATTTATGATTTACGTAAACCAGCCTGTGTACTCATTACATGCTCTTATTTCCTGTATTCCTGATGCTTTGGCATCTGGGGGCCTTACTGACAGGGGAGGCACAGCCCCACCCCCAGTTAGCTGATTCCTAGAGACAGCCAGGATCCTTTCATTTACAAACCAACCAATCCAAAGCCCCACCTCGTCTATCTGGCTCATACACTGCCCTGTCAATACTCCCCTGTCCTAATCACCACAGGGCAAGGTACCAGACAATTTGAGACAGCCTCTATACCCCAGAGCCTGCTGAACCTATTTAAAGTAGCAAATCCTAAGTGTGTTTACCCTGTCTTGACCACGGAAACCACAATAAGGGCTCACGCTTTGCTTTCCCCTTGTTCCTTCTGCCTCCTGACCTAACCTGACGCTTACCTGTGTGTGCCTGTGTGGCATGGTGTGTCCTTTCCTCTTGGGAACTGTAACAAATTAGCTTTTTCAAGGGCAGTCATCCCCTGATCTGTTGGCCCACGATACCTCAGTAAAAAACCCTACATTTTAAAACAACTGTTAGAACAATTCCAGGGACCAGAAGTCCATTTCTTTGCAAGGCAGCAATTTCAGTGGTGAATAGAGTTCTTTCCCATCTTAAACTGCAATCTGCTTCCTTGTACCTTCCAAATAATTCAGCCTCCAGGGCAACAGAGAATAAATCTACCCATTTTTTTCAGGTGATGAACGATGAGGTATCAGAAACACATCTATGATTGCCTTTCCTGAAATACATTTGTGAGAATCACACAGATGAATCTATAGAATTTTTTGGCTTTATTTCTAGCCTCCTTCTTATGATGATCAGCATCTGACAAGTCACTGTGGCTTCAACAGTCCAGTGAATTGAATATTTTCTTCTAACATTCCCATAATCATCCATTCATTCATGGATTAAGCAGAACCTCAGTAGCCTGGTAGCCTTCACTAGTTTATCACGGTCCTTTTAAAAACGTAGTATCTACTAGAACTGGTCTACTGCACATGCAGTTTCATTACCACTATTAACTTTCCTGGGTCTGGGCATCAGGCTTCTGCTGGTGCCTGTCACAGTATCAACTAACAATTTACCAGATAAATTTATCAATAAAAGAGACAGTTTCCTGTAATCCTATTTCCAAGATATAATATTTTGGTGTATACTACTTCATACTTTTTCCTAGACCCCAGGTTTTTATTGGCTCGTATTATACACAGAAATATTTAACAACTTTTTTTTTTCCATTTACCAATATATCTTTGGTATTCTAGAGTGCCAAACTTACGAACTGCAATTAGTAGAGCTCCCTGAGGGCAGGACTACCTTAAGTATTTATGAAACACACATAAATGATACAATTGTTGAATGACTATGTTGTAATGATTCCTATATAACCACAGATTACACATTTCAGCCAATACTGGGACAACTTTTCCTTTAAATTTCTAGAGAACTCTTGGATAGATAGTGTGTGATTTCATTTATTTTGCTAATTATATTTAACATTATTTTGTGTTTATACCCACTATTTCAATAATTTTGTCACAGTTATTTTAAAAGAGCAAGTTGAAAGGGGATCTCATATCTTATTCAGTAAATGGAAGAACAATAGTTAATTGATTCTACTATTATGTTTCTACTCATTCACATGAACAGCCCAATTGGCTCCCAACAGTATTTCCCTGCCAGGTTGCATAATTAGTGCAAATTAATATAAGTGGTAGCTGATTATATTCCATTTATGAGTTCTAGGTTTGGTTATATCTGTGTACAGGGAAATTCTAGAGTTTTGATTGCAGATTTCTCCTCACAATCGTATCTAGTGTTTTTACATTTTCTAAAAGAAGTTATTGATTTAATGTATTTTATCAAAACTCGTCCAAGATCTCACTTGCATTTCTAGCTATGCTTTTGCTGGTCCATATCTAGACTTACGTTAGAAAATAAAGTTAACAATATCTGAGCAACAATATCATGCATATGTCTGTTTTTGTTAATGATTTAGAAAAGCCCTAAGTCAAATTGTTTTCTACCATTCTCAAATTAATTTATAATAGTCTGTAATCCAAGTTAAAAATATGTTCAAATTACCTTAACTAATGAGCCAAAGGCAATTAAAAACCAAACTTTTTCTGGTTTATAGTATGTAAACTGATGAAAAGATTCTGTTTCAGCTAAGCGAAATTAGTCAAAGACAAGTATCATATGACTTCACTCATATGAGGACTTAAGATACAAAACAGATGAACACAAGGGAAAGGAAACAAAAAATAATATAAAAACAGGGAGGGGGACAAAACATAAGAGACTCTTAAATATAGAGAACAAACAGAGGGTTGCTAGAGGGGTTGTGGGAAGGGAATAGGCTAAATGGGTAAGGAGCATTGAGTAATCTACTCCTGAAATCGTTGTTGCACATGTGCTAATTTGGATTAAATTATTAAAAAAATACATTATGGAAAATAAAAAAAAATAAAATTGAAGGGAAAAAGATAATTTATATCTAAAAAAAACTATTTTGTTTCACATATCTAACATTACAAATCCTTGTTAATACTGAAATTACTGAAGTAACATGGATAATAAATCATTGATTTTCAACCTGACTGTGGAAAGCTACACTAGTACCAATGGATTTCTGCAGTATACAGAAAGACACTGGGCATGGTCTCTTTAGCCAGGAACAAATGCAGGTATTTGTGTTTTATGTTCCATCTATGTCTATATTTAGCTATCATTAAATATTTAAGCTATGGGTTTATACTGTACTAACATTCTTCATGATGGCTTCATGAAAGGCTTTATTTTTGAGTTTCTCTTAGCTCAATGTAATTTTTTAAGACTTTATTTTTTATTTTAGTTTAGATTTACAGGAAAATTGATAAGGTAGTAGTTTCCATATATCCCCTCTCTGTCTCTCCCGTTATAAACATCTTACAGGATAAATGTATTTATTCATTTACAGTTAATAAATGAATATTGATACTTTATATTATTAAAATCCATGGATTATTCATATTTCCTTAGAGTTTTTACCTAATGTCTTTTTTCTGTCCCTGGATCCCACATTACATTTACTTGTTATATCCCCTTGGACTCGGCTCCTCTTGGGTATGACAGTTTCTCCAACTTTGTTTTTGATGACCTTGACAGTTTGGAGAAGTACTCCTCAAGTATTTTATAGGATGTCCCTCTACTGGAATTTGACATTTTTCTCAAGGTTAGACTGAGGTTATAGGTTTAGGGAGGTAATTTTCCTAAGAGGACTTAGATACCTGCAGATTAAAAACACACATCTATACTTCATCAAACTGTTGCCGAGGACGTAACCCATGCATCATTTTTAGTATTGTGCCTATTTTGTATGACTAGAGGCAGAAAAGATAGCCTTGAGAAAAAAATATGATTAAAAAAAGGTTGGCTTTTAAAAAAAAATAACTAAGAGGTAGATAACATTAA
The DNA here is from genome assembly GCF_028749965.1 of Puma concolor. NCBI lineage: Eukaryota > Metazoa > Chordata > Mammalia > Carnivora > Felidae > Puma > Puma concolor. Next base: position 220,711,044 of record NC_141667.1, read on the forward strand.
TAAAGACAGCAAACAGTAGTCATTTTAATTTGCTTTCCAAAGTAACCATGTTCTTTACAAATTAAGACAGAACATCAGACAAAAATGCATAAATATAGTTAGTTCAATTCTGTATCTTCAGAGGTAAATTTAGGTTGTATATAAATTTACTTAAGTATATTTATGTTTTCAAAGCATACTGTCACAGTTTTATCTACCAAACAAACAATAAACACTGTGTAGGATTCTCTTGCCTAGGGGTCAAAAATAGCCTTAAATCCTTAGAAATTTTATAGTAGGCAATCATTCTCTCCTGAGCGGTGGTTCTCAAACTTTAGCGTGTATTAGAATCGCCTGAAAGGCTTATTCAAACACAGATTCCTGGGTGCTGTTCCTGGCAGTTTCTGATTCAGTAGGTCTGGGGCAGGGCCTGAGAATGTGCATTTCTATAAAGTTCCCAGGCAGTGCTGATGTCTGAGAACACTATGAAAACCACTTCTTAAGAGTCAACAAGGAAGCTACATTTATTAAGTGCCTATGATGATTCAGATGTTTTTCAGATATTAGCTTAATTAGTTACAGAATCTTATCAAGCAAGTTATGAGTATCCCTTTTATAAATGGGGAACCTGAGCTCAGGGGAGCTAAGGAACTCAGCTGAGGAAGTAATGGGATTAGATGGCAAAATTACAGTTCAGATCTCTGATTCTAATGCCCATGTTTTTCTAGCACAACACACTTTGTACTTGTTGCCAAAGGAGGGAAATGTACACATCCTCGGCATGCTCTCTAGAAAAGGAAACTGTACCAATCACTGAGTACAGTGATTAATTCAGGTTAGTAGAGCATTAAAGGAATCTTAACTGAAGACTTGGCAAAGGCTCAAGGTCACAGAGAGGATTCACTGATCTCTGAACTTCTGAAATAATCAAGGATGAAGTGCATTTAATGTACACTTAACAAAACAGGAAGAACATGTATTTAGTATAGTACTAAATATTCCTTAATTACTATTTTATTATTCCTTACAGAAAAACACATATTTAAATAAAAGTCCTTAAAAGAATAATCTCATTATATTTAAGTTTAAAGCAGCATACTATTCTAAATGTCTGCCAGTGTATACTACATCACCAATCAACCACTACTTACTCTGGTATTGAAGTAACACAGCATGATGGTCTTCAACAAAATGCTCTGACATTTACTGAAACATTTATCTCCTTTCACAAAGCAAATCAAAAGCAATGACAAACAAAATAAACAATTTAAAGTTTAAGAAAAGTGGTACGTTTTACAGTAAATAAATCACCAAAAAAGAAGTTCCCAATGATATATTTTCTGTCACTTTGTTATCCTCTGTATAAAAAAGAACACCAAGACACAAAATTATTAGACTGCAGACTTAAAATAATGAGGTCTAAATTTCAGAATGAGAAAAACCCACCCAACGCTACATCTCTATTATAAAAACAAATACTTTACGTAAGAAAGATTCCCTTTTAAATATCTATATACATATTTCTACTTAATACTGTTAATCAAACCCACAGTTATATTTATTTAAATAACAATTAAATAAACTGTCCAAAATGCAGATTTCATCTCACAGAACAGAAGTATTTTAAATCACAACTTCCAGATGGTATCTTGAATACACTGGTTCCTTAAACAACATTAACAAGCGTATTTTTAAGAATATATTTTCATCTACAGGTCAGGTAAAGCTTTATTAAATGGTAAACACTTTTAAAAGTGCAGAAACACAAGTTTCAAAAACAAATACACTCAGAAGATCTGCTGTTCAAATAATATTTTTTCAAAACCAGGTGGAGGAGTGTGATAAAATTCACTGAACTGGCAATCCAAAATTGCACTGTCATCAACTAGAGACAGAAAAAGAAAGAAAGAAATTAGAAGCCTTAATTAGAAAGAATACACAATTATAAAATAAACTGTCTTTATAATATCATAGTGTTAACAGGCAAAAAGAATAAATACATCTGCTGTCCAGGTTACAAAACATAATCCTACTTGATAAAAATAACCACAATGTAAAACCAAATCCATCAAAAACAATGAAAGGCTATATACCAAAATATTACTAATAATCAGATAGTGTGAATAAGAGTACTTAACTTTTTCCTTATTTGCCTACCTGTATTTTCTTAATTTTATACATTAAAATGTATTACTTTTTAAAAATTGTTTTATTTTGAAATAATTATAGATTCAAAAAAGTTGCAAAAATAGTAAGAGTTCTATGTACCCTTCATCCAGCTTCCTCTAATGGTAATAGGCTACATAACTACAGTATGATCTCAAGACCAGAAAACTGACATCAATACAGTACTGTTAACTAGACTGCAGTCCTTATTCAGCTTCTACATTTTTTTTTTTAAATGTTTACTTATTTTGAGAGAGAAAAAGAGTGTAAGTCAGGGAGGGGCAGGGAGAGAGGGAGAGAGAGAATCCCAAGTAGGCTCCATGCTGTCAGTGCGTAGCCCGACATGAGGCTTGATCTCATGAACCATGAGATCATGACCTGAGAAGAAATCAAGAGTTGGACACTTAACTGCCTGAGCCACCCAGGCGCCCTTCTACATGTTTTTACCAGCATTTACCAAAGAGAAATAAACGTATATATCCACACAAAGACTTGTACATGAATGTTGATCATAGCAGCTTTATTTGTAATGGCCCCAAACTGGAAAAAACCTAAATATCCATTGACAGGGGAAGAGAAAAACAAATTGTGATATAAGCACACAATGAACCATATATACTACTTGGCAACTAAAATGAATGAATTATTGATACATGCTACCACGTAGATCTCAAAATAATTATGCTGAGATAAGCCAGAGAAAAAAAGAATAATACAAACTTATGATTCAGATAATCGGTGGTGACAGAAAGTAGATCAGGGCATTGCTTGGTTGGGGCTGGGGTGGGAGAGGCGAGCAGGAGGGATTATAAAGGAACAGAAGGAAACTTTTAGGAGGGATGAATATATTCATGATGTTGACTGTGGTAATAATATGAATGTTCATTTCATAGCTACTTGTTAAACTACAGAAATATGATTAATGCACATTACTAAACTATGTGTATTTCATAATAAATGCAGGAAAAAGTTAAGTACTGAATTTGACATTCATGAAGCCACTAGAGATTTTAACAAGGGTGGTTTCAGTGAAGTGGTGCTAAAGGCAGTTAGACAGGGCTGAAGAACTACTGAATGATATAGCATATGGTGTAAAAACGAAGCCATATAAAGCAGGGTAAATAGAGGGCTAATGAGGGATATGAATTTAGGAAGGGTTTTGGGGGATAAGGATGACTTAGAATTTTCATAGGCATTGAAGAGAGAGGTTCCTGACAGGAGATATAAGTGAAATAACTGACAAAGTGAAGTCCCAGAGTTGGGGAGTTTGAAATCCAGACTATACACTGTTTATTTTAACATGAAGCATACCACTTCATCTAAGATGGGACAGAAAGAAGGCAAGATTGGATCTAATCCAGAAAAGCTTTAGGAGGGTAAGGCTGGGAAGGTGGAGTGCACCATTAATAGCCTCATTCTTTTTTTTTTTTTTTTAATTTTTTTTTTTTTTCCAACGTTTATTTATTTTTGGGACAGAGAGAGACAGAGCATGAACGGGGGAGGGGCAGAGAGAGAGGGAGACACAGAATCGGAAACAGGCTCCAGGCTCTGAGCCATCAGCCCAGAGCCTGACGCGGGGCTCGAACTCCCGGACCGCGAGATCGTGACCTGGCTGAAGTCGGACGCTTAACCGACTGCACCACCCAGGCGCCCCTAGCCTCATTCTTAATAAAGTTGAAGATAAGGTCATCTGTGGAGAATGAGAAGGGAATTCAAGAAGCATAGTCAATGTGTAGAATGTAAAAGAATTGTCAAAAAACGTTGACAGCTTAAGCTGGAAGTCAAAACTTTGTAATGACACTCTTTTTGAGTGTGCCATGTTTTTTTCCTCTCCATAAGTTCTGTGTTAAGAGCTGACAAAATGAATGGATGGATCTAGGATTAGAGATGGGAAGGAGGGATAAAGGGTAAAGGAATTTAAGTTAGTTAGTTAGTTATTTTTGAGAGCCAGAGAGAGACAGAGCATGAGCAGAGGAGGGGCAGAAAGGGAGACACAGTATCAGAAACAGGCTCCAGGCTCTGAGCCCGATGAGGGCTTGAACCCACGAACTGTAAGATCATGACCTGAGCTGAAGTTGGACGCTTAACCGACTGAGCCACCCAGACGCCCCATATTTATTTATTTTTAAGTAATCTCTATACCCAACATGGGACTCAAACTCACGACCGTGAGATTAAGAGTTCGATACTCTACCAACTGAGCCAGCCAGGTGCCCCTTAAGTTTTATTTTTATCTGTGATAGTAACAAACTATTAAAATATTTGGCTTAATTTGACTAATTTACTAATGTCAATTTATAAAATATATATTATTTACTATCTATAACTTTACTACATTAAAAATTATGCTGAATCAAAGAAATAATTTGGAATAAAAATTTTATTTGCTAAACTAATTTGTGTAATTCATTCTACTGATATTTATTTCAGACTCAGTTTTTTAGAATATTAAGCTACATTTCCAATTATTTAAGTAATTAAAGGAACTGCTTTTAGGCTTGCCCAATATGGCAAGGAAACTAACTGAAATCAAAGTTAAAAATACACTTTTGCATGCAAAGACAGAGAAGGTAAAATCACTGGAAAGTAATTTTTAGGAGAAAAGAAGACTAATGAAAACCTTAACTAAAAAGTAAAGCATATGGGGTGCCTGGGTGGCTCAGTCGGTTGAGCGTCCAACTTCAGCTCAGGTCATGGTCTCACGGTCGGTCCGTGGGTTCGAGCCCCGTGTCAGGCTCTGTGCTGACAGCTCAGAGCCTGGAGCCTGCTTCAGATTCTGTGTCTCCCTCTCTCTCTGCCCCTCCCCTGTTCACACTCTGTCTGTCTCTCTCTCTCTCTCTCAAAAATAAATAAACATTAAAGAAAAAAAAAGTTAAAAAAAAGTAAATCATAGGCTTTGGTTATTATTATCCTATTATTAAATATTTACATTTGTTATTTGAATACTTTTCTGATGTCCCAGTCTGTCATCACTAACACTGCTACCTTTCTAATAAATTACTATAAAAATTAGTAATTAGTTTTTATTATAGCTCAAATCTAAAAATTTAAAGTAATTAAATGAGAAAATACTTTTAGATCTATTAAAACCACAGGCAGAAAAATCAGATACTTGTTGCTTTAAAGTTGGCAACATAAAAAATAAAGCAGAATAGTGACAAAGGCACTGTGCTTATGTTTGTTATTTTCTATAAAGAGAGACACCTTCCTTTTTAGAGACACATACTAAATATTTATGAATAAAATGATATATAACATCTGACATTTACTTCAAAATAATCCAAGGAGGGAAGGTGAAAAACAGGAGGAGCATCAGTATTAGGGGGTAGATGAAGCGTTACTGGCTCCAAGTTGATAATTGTTTGAAGCTGGGTGATGGGTACATGAGCGTTCATTATACTATTTTACTTCTACACATGTTTGAAATTTTCTGTAATAAAAATTAAAGTAATTAAATGGTATAGAGTCATCTCTTAAGTAACCCATTCTTGAAGGGATATACTTGTACAGAAATTATAATACATACATATCAATACTATTCAAAGTCACAATTTTCTCTCTCTCTCAAAAGAGTTTTAACACTCAAGTAATTTTATAAAGGTGACTAATGGTCAATCTACATAAAATTCCCATCTATAGTTCCACAATATTCTTTACAATTACATTTCTTGGTAACCTAAATCTCCCTAATAACTGGCAGAAAGAGCTTTGTAAATTCAGTAAAGCTTTTTGGAATGTTCTAGAATATATGAATACATGATTCAAAAAGGGAATATGGTTATTATATATTTAATTATATTCAATGTTTTGGGCAGTTTTTTAATACATGGGGAATAAAAAGCTTCCTTAGAACTGCGAAGTGGGATTATAGTATCCTACTCAGTACATTTCATAAAAAAAGGTCCTTATTAACTTGTCCAGATTTTTTTTTAAGTTTATTTATTTATTTTGACAGAGAGAGCCAGAGAGGGGCAGAGAAAGGGGCAGAGAGAGAAAGAATCACAAGTAGGCTCTGCACTGTCAGCACGGAGCCCAAAGTGAGATTCGAACTCATGAACAGTGAGATCATGACCTGAGCTTAAATCAAGAGTTGGACACTCAACCAAATGAGCCACGCAGGCACCCCAACTTGTCCAGATTTTTGAATGACAGTTATTAAGTCAAGGAAAATGTTGAGTAAAAGTTAACATATATAATAATATTTAGAAATATTTTAGCTTACCATAAACAACCGGATACACCGTCCCTCGTATACCTGATGCTGGACAATGCATATTTTTTCCATTCAAATATACATTTAATTCTACATGGTCATATGTAATACCCTAGGAAGGAAAAAAAATGTTAAAAAGTAAAAATATAAATGTTCCAATAAAAAAAGCCTAAATAGTCAAAAAGCACTACTGGGAAGCATGGAAAAAATTAAAGTAAGGTGTCACAGTAGCTTTCATTAAGGGTTTACAATTTGGTAGAGTTCTACTTGAACTGAGCTAAAAAAAATTAGTGGTGATTATGTGGGAGCAAAGTCATGTAAAGTCCCAAGGGTTCACATCAGAGGTAAAACAAATGAGGAACAATTTGGAGTCTGAGTTATTATATTCAGATAATCTGAATTTTATATTCTGAATATTAAGATGATAGAAGTACTGCCTACCATGCACAGAGAGGCCTTTAAAACTCATAGAGAAAACACTGCTCTCTCTCTATAGAATTTGATCTTAAGGGGGGAAAACAATGAGGTTTTTAGCATTAGGGCTTACTACCTGTCACTGTTCTCAAGTTGTGAAGAAGTGTCTTCAACTTATTTCTGAAAAGAAATACATTTCCATATCTGTTTACCTTGCTCTCGTATATGTCAAAATGTATTACCAAAGTGAAGCTAGTGCTTACAATGGACTATAACTGGTAGTTAGAACCCAGCTAAAAACAGAAAAACAACAGCTCAAAAGACTAAGAAAAAAAAGTAGAATAAAAATAGATCACTCTGTGTATCTATACATTATTGATGGTACAAAAGTCACAATGGATACTAACAATTATTATTAATACATACATTAAAATGCTGGAAAACACTTAAAAAGCCTGTATTATCTACCAAGCACTATTCTAAGTACTTCATGTTTAATCATTTGATCCTCACAACAAGATGGGTATTATTATTATCATCCCCATTTTACAGATGAAATAGCTAAGGCACAAAAAGGTTAAATAATTTGGGGCGCCTGGGTGGCGCAGTCGGTTAAGCGTCCGACTTCAGCCAGGTCATGATCTCGCGGTCCGTGAGTTCGAGCCCCGCATCAGGCTCTGGGCTGATGGCTCAGAGCCTGGAGCCTGCTTCCGATTCTGTGACTCCCTCTCTCTCTGCCCCTCCCCCCTTCATGCTCTGTCTCTCTCTGTCCCAAAAATAAATAAACGTTGAAAAAAAAAAAAATAATTTACATAAGGTTAGAGAGTTAGGAGGTGGCAGAGCTGGGATTAAAACCCACGCAGTATGGCCTCAGAATACCCTACTTGCCATGCCATACTACCTCTCTTTAAAACTTAATGTCATAGTTACTACCTGATGACAGAAAGCCAGCTTTTCTTTGAAGAATTAAGTAGACAGTTCTTTCAGTAGAAAAATCATCATCAGACCAACAAGCAACTGCTCCAAGGAATTCTGACTGTGGATATATTTTATTTTATTATTTTTTTTTATTTTTTAAAATTTTTTGTCGTTTATTCATTATTAAAAGATAGAGACAGAGCATGAGCAGGGGAGGGGCAGAGAGAGAGAGACACACACAGAATCCAAAGCAGGCTCCAGGTTCTGAGCTGTCAGCACAGAGTCCGATGCGGGGTTTGAACTCACAAACCGTGAGATCATGACCTGAGCCGAAGTCGGATGCCCAACCGACTGAGCCACCCAGGCACCCCCTGACTGTGGATATATTTTAGAGGTAGAAAAAGATCTGACACATGATCTAGTCTTAACTTCCCTCACCTTCCAGTTAAAATAACAAAGGTCCAGATGAGTCAGTATGTTAAGTGCTATAAAAGATTCTCCTCAAACCTTAGCAAAGCCACGGTTAAATAATAAATTATTAAGTTACAAAATATTGAGAGAGACAGTTTTTGCAGTTTTTGTTTCATTTCAGTTTATGTATTTAAATATAATTATAAAGTTAAACGATAGCTGGGATTAGTTTCTGTAATGAAGAAGCCTTTTTTTCATTCAAAAAACAAAAACAAAATTACATAAAAATAATGTGTCCTCTCTTTAGAGGACTACCTTACGGGACATCAGGCCTGTAATCTAGGCACCCTTCACCACCTGGTGGCAGCATATACTGCCAGCAAGCAAATTTTAAAGCCCAAACCTGCAGCATAATGGTAAGGTCTCAATACCAAAGAAAGAAGTGAGAAAGGATATGAGAACCCCCAACTCCTACTAGCAGGGTTTAGTTCCAACTATTTCTAATTTAATCTGTCCTTTTTATGATCTAGAAACTAGGTCTGATTCCACCATAATGACACCAAAAAATCTGACATAATTGTTTGCATGTTCAGTGAACAGACTCTGAAATTAAGCTGCCTGTATAATAATCCTGGGATCCCTCCATACAAGAAGTTACTTAACTTCCCCTAATCTGTAAAACGGTGATAATAATACTATCTATGTTATAGAGTCATTATGAGGATTAAAAAATTTAAACCCTGCCAGGCATTTAGAACAGTGCCAGGCCTATAATAAATTCTAGAGAAAAGCATTTGCTATTATTAGTAATGTTATTATTATTACATAGAATGGTTATAAAACTTCTCTCAAACTTCTCTCAAAACCACTATGGAGGTTCTTCAAAAAACTAAACATAGAACTACCCTACGACCCAGAAATTGCACTACTAGGCATGTATCCAAGGGATACAGATGTGCTGTTTCGAAGGGGCACATGCACCCCCATGTTTATAGCAGCACTATCAACAATAGCTAAAGTATGGAAACAGCCCAAATGTCCATCGATGGATGAATGGATAAAGATGTGGTATATATATACAATGGAGTATCACTCGGCAATCAAAAAGAATGAAATCTTGCCATTTGCAACTATGTGGATGGAACTAGAGGGTATTATGCTAAGCGAAATTAGAGAAAGACAAATATCATATGACTTCACTCATATGAGGACTTTAAGACACAGAACAGATGAACATAAAGGAAGGGAAAATATAAAAACAGGGAGGGGACAAAATATAAGAGACTTTTAAATATGGAGAACAAACAGAGGGTTACTGGAGGGGCTGTGGGAGGGGGGATGGGCTAAATGGGTAAGGGCATTAAGGAATCTACTCCTGAAATCACTGTTGCACTACATGCTAATTTGGATGTAAATTAATAAACACACACACACACACACACACAATAAATAAATAAAAGGCTCAAATTCCCCCCCCAAAAAAAACTTCTCTGAAATTAAACTGAAATAATGCAATTTTAGAATATAATTTGCACTTTTCAAAACTACATACAGAAGGAAAAAAGTAAGCTTAAGCCAGGTATGTTTCCTAGTGCTGTGGGAGGCCCTATGGGTATTATATGATTATTGTATGAATATAATCATTTGGTCAGATGTTGAAAGCTTATCTTTCTTGATTTCTCCTCAGAGAATGGCATATGCCTTAAATTCTACACATATGAAAATGTTTTTCCTGTCTTATACTAAACTGATAAGAACAAATACTACACTTGATCTTGGCCAAAAGGCTAAGAAGCAATTGTTTTTCCTGTCTTATAATCATTTCTACTTTTCCTATGCCACTGTCAGCAATTTGGTGAAATTTTTTCTCAAATGTTTGAACTAAGAAGATAAAGGTAATATGGTAGGGTGATGTTTTACTTTTCTTGATTCTTCATATATTTCACCTTTTTAAAGTTCTCCTTTTATCAGGATGGGTACAAAAACTCAAAGTCTAATTTAATAATGCTGACAGACTAAAAATGACATTCTTAAATCTGTCAGTTTTTGGTATCAGTCATTTCAATGAATGAGATAGGAAGGCAAGAATAGCACACAGTAATTCAATACATCAACAAAGAAAAACATTTGTTACTGATTATCCTTGCTTATGTTTGAATTTCATCTTAGTGTAAACAGCGTGATAGCCTCAACCTGACTTCAAGATTCTCTTTCAAGAAATATCCATTTGAGTAAGAGTGTTTCGTATTATGGACATCTGGCAATGATCTACAAATACAAAACCAGCTATTCAAAAAGATGAACAGGGAAAAACAGATTTCAAAAATGGTTTATGCCTTTTGACTCCTACAACACTTTCAATAATTTACCCATTTAAAAACTAAGTGTTCTTTATACTTTTTAAACTGCAGAAGAGATGGAAGATCAGACCCCGGTTAAAAACCTTATTTTCCACATTTGTCTTCATTCTTACCAAAATAGTGTATAGTTCTTTAATTCAATAACCTGGATTTACCCTGTGTCATCTTATTAGAAACTTTCCTTCATTATGTATAGATTCCTTTCAATTTGGTACCAGAGCCACGAACCCAAGGTTCTATGTAGAAAAGCACCTTTGCTGAAGGAGATCCTAAGACTCTGTCCCTCATCAATAGCTAAAAGCCTGAAATCTGTGTAGAAAGTTCTTCAATAATAGCATATAAAAAGAAATAACTGGGAAAGACAGAAAGGGATCTTTGGATTACATTTTCAAGAGGGTGGCTTTGGTAATGACTTAAATATATCTAGTTGGGAATAAAAATAGAGAAGTCTTAACAATATGTAACTCTTTCCATCCCCTGCTTTCCAAAAAAACTTTTCTACAATCAAACCTTAGGATTTTGAGTCCAGTTCTTTGAAGAGTTGTGAAAGTGAAGAAGTTTAGTAAGATTAATGAGGATCAACACTCCTAATAAAATGCTATTAAGAGAAGTTCATAACAAATTAAATATAGGCATACCTTATTTTACTGCACTTTGCAGATATTGCATTTTTTTTACAAATTAAAGGTTTCTGTCAACCAAACGTCGGGCAACTCTATCAGTGCCATTTTTCCAACAGTATTTTCTCACTTCAAGTCTGGGTCACGTTTTGGTAATTCTTGTAATATTTCAATCTTTTTCATTATTATATGTAACAGTGATCTTCATTCAATGATCTTTGATGTTATCATTACAATGATTTTGGGGTGCCACAAACCACGCCCATATAAGACCAAAATTTGAACAATAAACGTGTGGGTTTTAACTGCTCCACTGACCGGCTGTTGCCAGTCTCTCTCCTTCTCCTCTGGGATCCTTATTTCCTGAGACACGATATTGAAATTGGGTCAATTAATAACCCCACAGTGGCCCCTAAGTGTTCAAGGGAAAGGAAGTCACATGTCTCTCACTTTAAGTCAAAAGTCAGAAATGATTAAGCTCATGTAGAGAGCCAAGATAGGCCAAAAGCTAGGTCTTCCGCACCAATTTTGCCATGTTGTGATGCGAAGGAAAGTTCCTGAAGAAAATTAAAAGTGCTACTCCAGTGACTATATAAGTGATAAGAAAGTGAAACACCTTCTTGCTGATATGGAGAAATTTGTGGTGCCTGCTTAGAAGATCAAATCAGCCATAATACTCCCTTAACCCAAAGCCTAATACAGAGCAAGACCCTACCTCTCTTCAATTCTGTGAAGGCTGAGAGAGGTGGGGAAATGACAGAAGAAAAGTGTGAAACTAGCAGAAGTTGATTCATGAGGTTTAAGGAAAGAGGCCATTTCTATTACATAAAAGTGCAAGGTGAAGCAGCAAGTGCTCATGCAAAAGCTGCAGCAAGTTGTCCAGAACACCTAGCTAAAATTAGTGAAGGTGGCTACACCAAACAACAGATGTCAGTGTAGATGAAACAGCCTTCTACTGCAAGAAGATGCCATTTAGGACTTTCATAGCTAGAAAGGAGAAGTCAACATCTGACTTCAAAGCTTCAAAGGACAGGCTGACTCTCCCGTTGGGGGCTAATGCAACTGGTGACTTTCAGTTGAAGCCAATGCTCATTGACCATTCCAAAAATCCTAGGGCCCTTAAGAGTTATGCTAAATCTACTCTGTGTGCTCTATAGCTGGGACAACAAAGCCTGGATAACAGCACTTCTATTTACAACATGGTTTACTGAATATTTTAAGCCCACAGTTGAGACCTACTGCTCAGAACAAAAGGCTCCTTTCAAAATATCACTGCTCATTGACAATGTATGTGAGATTAATGCTGTTTTCATGCCTGCTAACACAGCATCCATTCTGTAGCCCATGGATGAAGGAGTAATTTCAAGTCTTATTACTTAAGAAATACATTTCGTAAGGCTACAGCTGCCATAGATAGTGATTCCTCTGAAGGACTTGGGCGAAGTAAATTGAAAACCTTCTGAAAAGGATTCACCATTCTATTGAAAAAAACATTTTTTTTTAACATTTATTCATTTTTGAGAGAGTGTGAGCAGGGGAGGGGCAGTGAGAGATACAGAATCGGAATCCGGCTCCAGGCTCTGAGCTGTCAGCACAGAGCCCGATGCGGGCTCAGACTCACAGACCGCGAGATCATGACCTGAGCTGAAGTTGGACGCTTAGCTGACTGAGCCACCCAGGTGCCCCGAGGATTCACCACTCAAAACATGGCCTAAAAACATTCATGATTCATGGGAAGAAGCCAAAAGATCAACATTAACAAGAGTCTGGAAGAAATTGATGGCAACAAAGAGTTGGATGCTAAACCTACTGAGCGACCCAGGTGTCCCCCCCTGATATTTTCTAATATGAAGGTTAGCAAACTTTTAAAATTGTGGGTGAAGATTTCTCTGATGTGAGAGAAGCAGGAAATGTTGATCAAGAGCCAAGCTGTCATTAATTCTCCTGAATGGGAATAAGGGCTCACACTAATTTTCCTGGCCAGTGGCAGCTCTAGAAAGGAGAGCAGTTAGGTTAGCCAGCAGCATCTTTATCAAGTGCTTTCTCTGGAACATGTACCTCATTAGATCTAATCCCAGCGCTTCGGAATTCAAACTACAAACTCCCAAGCAAAACTATATACACTAAAAGCCGTTCACGTTGAATAATTTACAGTGGAAAGCAACTCCACAAGAAAACTCACCACCACGTCTCCCTCCTGTGGGAGGCTGTTTGCTGGCAGCCTATTTTTCTCCTCGTTGTTGTGGTATAGGGCTCCATCATTCCTCATCACCAGACTGTGGGCATCTCGGCCAAGAGGAATCTGATTCAGGTTAACTTTCTGAGTTGCGACGCCAATACCCCATATTCCTAAAAAATAATAGTTTAAATGCCCCCAAAATCTGAAGAATATGAAACAAGGGGTTGTTTTTAAGAGAGTGTAAATTGTTTTTAAAAGAAATGGCACGCTATCACTAAACTATCTTTTATTAATTTTTTAAAAAAACAAATCTTTTAAAAGTAGTTTGCAAACGACCCTATATTCTCGACAGATGGAGTACAGCCTAGGAGATAAGAGAGGGCCCTGAAGCTGTAAGGACTAGGTTAAACCTTGGCTTAGCTATGTCCTCTGGGGCAAGTTATTTAACCTCTCTCTGCTTCCTCACCTGTGAACTTGGGATTCTAACAGTACAGACTTCAAAAAGTTATTAAAAGATATAGCAAGGTAATCAAGTAAAGCACTTGTAACAGTGTAAGTATTCCCCCCACAATCGGTTAAGTGAAGCAGAGTATTTTTAGATGTTAGCTATTATCGTCATCACTACTCTCTGAAAGATGTTTTTAAAAAGCTACACGTTGAATTTAAAAGGCCTAGGGTTCCAGCCAAGCACTACTTTGGAGAAGTGGGAAATTAGTCTTTAGTTTTTACATCTATATAATATGTGACAAATAATATAGGACCTGGTCAAAATTATGGAGAGGAGAAAATTAAGGATGAAGTGTAAAATCATTTTCTTACCCGTGCCTTAAGTCAGTGGGCTTAAAATCTTTTGGTCTAAGCTGATTTTAAAGCAAGCAGCTCTCCTCTTAAGCAGCCAAACAGAATACCTAAAGCTCTGGATTTTGTCTCAAACTGTTTCCTTCTCAGTTTTTATCAAAATCAGTTAGGAGAAAATCTATAAATGGAAGAAGGTTTCAAGGTCATGTTGCCAATCGATTAATTTTTCTGAATTGAGCAAGACTATCAAAAAGTTTCATGTCTGGATATCACTGTCTGGGCTTCCTAAATAATCTGACTATGTAATTTATTCTCCAGAGTGGGACAATTTTAAGAGTAACAGAAGGTAATATTGATTTCATGGGACAACAGTTCTAGGCAGGGTTACTCTCCTTACCCCTAAAGAACTGTGCATGCTGTGACACATTTTGGCATAACTGCCTCAGGCTTTCATTGAGAGATCAATTTACAGACTCCAACAATGTATTTATTCTAGGGATGTCACTGAAGATGTCATCCTTTACAGAAAATCCACATAAAAATTTGCACTGGATGCAAGGATCTAGAAAACATTTGCTTTTCTTGAGAAAAGGTATGTTTTACTTAAGATTTTAGTAGCCAGAGATATTTTATAAAAGAATGGAGGACAGATTCATATTTATTTCATACACTTAGCAAAATCAGTATTTTGAACTAATTTAGAAAACAAGCTCCAGAAGGATGCTTTATACCATTCAAGCTTGTCGAGTAAAAGTATGATTTACTTCCCTCTACTTTTCCTATTCTACACTTATACTTACATTATTCATACTATATTTCACTAGTAATTTTTTTATAATAAAGCTTTAAAAATATATTTCTCCATATTCAATATGGCTACAAATTATCTAATCATTATTATAATACTCAAGCAGAAGTGTTGTATGATTCAAGAAACTCCATAAGTTTTTAATGAGAAGTATAAACATTAGCCTTCTATCAGAATTCTAAATTTGCTGATTGCTTCAGAAGACAATGAACTTGGGCATCTTAACAAGAATTAAGAGGAAAAAAAAACGGATCATAAGATTGATTTTATGCTAAGATAAAACATCAAGAGTCTACACCTTATATGCTTGACAAAAGAAAACATTTAGTACCCAAAGGCGCATTTAGTACCCATTAATAACGCTAGTGCCTAACACTGATCCTGTGTGCCCTGTCTTTAAAACACTTTCATTGGTATAACTCATGTGAAGCAGGATTACAGTTCCTGTAATCCCATTTTACAAATAAGAAAACTGAACCTAAAGTATAATTTAACTGGAACCACCCGAGGGGTGGGAAAAAGGATCTTCCAAATAAGTTTCGTGCTTTTTTATTGCCTCATTAATCTTTTCCATATATCGAGAACTGCTCTTAATAGTTACAACAATTAGGACTTTTAATAGTAAAGGACCATTATACCGACCTGTGGACTGGATTTTGAATTCAAAGTAGCTTTTGTTTTGATGTAAAGGGGCACTGGCTAAACAACCTCCTGTTCCACATATTCTTCTTCCATTTTTTACAATGACAACATCTGTTCCTAAATAAAAAATACACAGTGTGAAGTTTTTTATTTTCTTATCCAACAATCAAGGTTACTTTCTTTCACTTTTAATTCTAAATCAAAAAAATAGCGATGCTATATTTACTTTGAAATTTAGAAATGCTGATAAATTCAGAACAATTTTTACTTCTCCCCCCGCCCCTTTTTCCCCCTGAGAATGTTTATATTAATATTCATTTGCGGCTACAAATCCTGTTTGGGCAATTTAGTAGTAACTCAGTAGGAGGAGCACCAGAGGCGCTCCCCTCACCTGGGAACAGCTGACGAGTCTCGGGAGGCGGCAGCTCCGAGATTCCCGTGGAAATGGGTAGGTGCGCACAAGCACCTCCCGATGACAGGGGCAGACAGGGCTGCGTAGCCTTGAACACAGAACAGGGCCGAGGTGGAGTCCGCCGCGAGACGAAATGGGATCGAGGGCAGCAACTGAGAGCAGGGAGCGGAGGGCGGCGCCGGGAGAGGCAGGGCCGCGCGTGGGCGTGTGGTCCCTCCGACCCCTCACTGCCCCCGACCCGCCGCGCCCCACCCGGCGTGGGCCGTTGGGTTTGGAGAAGGGAGGGCCCTTACCCATGTGCTGCGTGTCCAGCTGCACCGCCGGCATCTCCTTCAGAGGGATGTGTCCCGTCCCGCCGTCCCTGCAGCACCGCAGGCAGCAGAACACCGAGGCAGCCATCACTCCAGGACCACCGACTCGGCCGCCTCCGCTAGCCGCCGGCCGCCCCAAGCCCGCGGTGACGCCGCCCCTACGCCTTCGCTCCGCCTCCCGCCCCCGCCCGAGCGCCGGAGGTATCTGTGTCGAGCGCGCAGACCGATACAGCGACGCCCCACGCCGGGAGGGCGCAGTGCAGGCAGAGGTGAAGCCGGCCTGTGCGGAAGATGCGAGGAATCTGCGCGTGGGGAGGGGCGGGGTCGAGAAGGGGGCGGGGCTGGAGGCGGAGCAGGGGCAGAGGGCGGGACGGGCGGGACAGGCGGGCAGGCGGAGGACGGTGTGCGCCTGCGCGCGGGGTCGTTTTTTCCTCGGCGGGGCTTCAAGTTTGAGTTCTTACGTTGAGCAATGCTCAAGGCGTCTGCTTCTCCGCCTGGTTTGCAACCGTATGACGCTGCGTTTTAAAAACTGTTACCCCCAACTTTGACATTACCTTTAGGGATGAATTGACAGAATCAAGTCAGGCTGGGGGAGTGGAAGCCCCGAGGTTTTTCACACACTCCCATCCTCCCACGGCAAGCTCGGGGCTGAGAGAACTTTACCTCGACCGAGCCTCCTCCTCCTACCGTAGCAGATTTCTGAAGAATTTCTTCAAATTCTAAATAGACACACAGGCCTCAGAAGTAATGGTTGTTAGTGACTTCACCGTGGATGTGCACCCAAGGCTCTAAGTGGGCCCTGATGCATTTTAGGTGCAGAGATGCGCATCCCGTGGCTCCTGATGCCACGCGGTTGGGGCTCCCAGGAGGCCGTCCAGGGAGGATACCTCTGGGAGGTACCGCTTGACGGGCCTCTGCCAAGCTCACCCTCTTCGTGGATTGGGGGTTTCTAGGAGTGTGAAGAGAACTCCCGAGGGAGCAAGGATGTCTGGTCCCCCAAGGGAAGACCTCGGTTCCTACCATCTGCCCCTTTCTGCTTCCAAGTAGGAGGCCCACAGGGTGGTCATCTGTCATCTCCTTGCCTGCTTACGTCATCTGTGCCTGGTCGATTTCATATCTTTAAATACAGGGGTGCCTGGGTGGCTCAGTGGGTTTAACATCCTACTCTTGATTTTGGCTCAGGTCATGATCTCATGGTTTGTGGGTTCAAACCTGGTATGGGGCTCCACGGTGACAGTGCAAAGCTTGCTTTGGATTCTTTCTCCCCCTGTCTCGTTGCCCCTCTCCTTCTCGTGCACGTGCACACGCTCTCTCTCTGTCTCTCAAAACAAATAATAAAATAAACTGTATTTTAAAAAATTGTTAAATACAGGTTGGTGCCTGGAGATGGTCTTCAATGACCTCTAGCATTAACTGGGCTCAAACCTTTATTCCCAAAATGGTTTCCAACCTGGAGGCTTCACCCAAGTTCAGGCTCTGGGAAACAGATGCAAGATGCCCATTTCATATGTAATGGTTTCCTATACATAACTTTTTAGTGACCTGAGTGCAAATATCCTTAATGGAGGGTTTTTTGTTTTTGTTTTTGTTTGTTTCCTCCCAAGGAATAAGAGAATTTTTTCTGGGTCCTGGGCCTCTTTGCAGTCTATACAAATGATCTTTTCATTACAATAGGGAAAACCTCCAAATTCTATACTTTGAGATTTAGTTAACCATAGAATTAATATCTAAAGGTGATTATTAAAGTGACTGAGGATAGACTCTCACTGCCTATAGAGTACTTTCTTGGTAATCATTTTACACATGAAATTTTTCTTTTACTGAAAACCATACTCATTATTCTGAGGGTTTAATTAGGGTTCGGTTCTCTTTCCGTTGGGGGGAGGGGGGAGTCAAATGTCACTCCCTGAGGTAGGCACTCTTTCATGTATGTATCTAGTTGAATTCTTGAAAGTTTTCTGGGTAGATATTGTCCCCACTCTATATGAAGAAATAGGATTAGAGGGATTAAAAAACTGGTGTAGCCTCAGATAATTAGGAAATAAACAAAGTAGGATTCAAAGCCCATCAGTCTGACTCCTAAGCCTGTATTTGCTCCACCAGGTCATGCTGCCTCTCAAATTATGAAGATCTAACTCTTGTAATAAATGCTGAAATTCTTAAAAAAATAATAAATGCTGAAATTCTTTTAAATGTGCTTTCAATTCAAAATGCAGATTTGCACTTTATTTTTGTATGTTTCATTAAACTCCATATTGGCTACAAGCTGCCATAATTCACGTATAGACAATATCAAAATAGCTGTTGTTATTAGGTAAAATATTTATTCATAAATCTTATTAATATTTATCAATTATGTTTTAATAATATCATTAATATTATTAATTTTTTGATATTTATTTTTTGACACACACACACACACACACACACACACACACACACACACACACAGCATGAGCGGGGGAGGGGCACAGAGAGATGAAGACACAGAATCTGAAGCAGGCTCCAGGTTCTGTGCTGACAGCTCAGAGGGGCTCGAGCTCCAGGAGATCATGACCTGAGCCCAAGTGGGACACTTAACCGACTGAGCCACCCAGGTGCCCCTCATTAATATTATTAAAAGTAGTACTTGTATTAAATATTTAACGAATATTTAGACCATTCAAGTTACTCACATCTTCAGTGAAAAGCCAGACTATTAGATGGCATGAATTGGCCATGACTGTAGAAGCAGAGTTGCTATAGTCTTTCCTGGCTGGAAGAGTAAAATGCTGGGCCACTGCCCAGTGCACTTTGCCCCCAATGTAGCAACTCAAGTAGACTCAGCAGTATGAAGCAAGCAAAACCAGTTAGCTCCTAAAACAGACTTCCCTGTCTTGGCAGATGAATGCCATCCATGAGCTCACAGACCTTATCCTTCTTATATCTGGGATTTGATTATCTTTTCATTATTATTTTCAAAGGAATTATCCTTTCTTTTTGAAAAGCACAATGCTAAAGATATTTTGACAATCTTTCACAGCTATCACTTTAAATAACAATCACAAATAAAGCCTACAAAAAGTTTCCCAATAGTTAGTTAGAAGGTCGTTTATCTAAGTCAAAAGCAATAAGAGAGAATGACTACTTGAAAAAAAAAAAGTCTGCTTCAGCGACATATGCCAGGAACTTGAGAACTGATAGGACAATAATGTAAAGCATGTGTTTCCGAGTTGAGTTTAACATCATGCTCAGGATTTTCTTTAATGGTTTTTATGCCAACCAGACATCTCCTGTTAGTGAACTTTACACTCTGTACTGGGTCACACAAAATGGTTTCTTTTTAAAAAACTCATTAATCAGTTATTAAGCCAAACTTTTTTCTTGGGGTACTCCAGACCACATTTGTGATCTTTCAAAAATCAGAAACCTTACAAAAAACTCATACTTCTAAAAACTAAAAATATTTCTGGGGCCTCGATCTATTCATTACTGTAATTTTGAGTCATCGTAACTAATATTTATGTTGTGCTTACTATTACCGGGCAATAATAAATGCTTTTTATAAACTAATTTAATCCTTGTAACAACCCCATGAGGTGAAAGCATCCTCCACTTTACACATGGGGAAGCTGAGGCACAGAAAAGATAAGAAAGGTGCCCAAAGTCACACAGTCAGTAAGGGATAAAGCTGCACTCAAACCCAGGCAGTCTGGCTCTAGGGTCTTAGTTCTTAACCACTATGCAAACTGCCTCCCTAGGGTGCTACATTTAAGAATAAATTCCTAATTTTTGTTTACATCTCTTCCCTTACCTCAAGCTGACATTTAAATTCAGCTGACATTAATTGCACTCATTTAATCTGGATTTGCCAAAGTATAAAATATCTTACCTATATTCAACAACCAAAAATTAACAAGAAACATTGAGAACTTTCTCCTGCAACACTTCCACTTTGTTAGCAACACATTGGAACATTTAGGAAGGGTGTCTTTCATAGGGTATCTCTAAATGATCCAAAGAAAAGGATAGTTAGTACTTTGAATCGCTAAAACAGTTAAAACATGTTGGATACTTGGAAAATACAGAGTTCTGGCATTAGAAGGAAAGAGAGGATGGGGTAAAATAAAGGAATTGGATAGAGGTATAGAAAAAGGAGAATAATAGAAGATAAATCAGAATAGTTTTTAGTATTGAAAAGGAAGAAAAGAAGCCAAGTGCTCTGTAAATAAGACCTCAGGGAATAAAAAATGTGATTTGCCAGGGCACCTAGGTGGCTTAGTCGATTAAGCATCCAACTCTTGATTTCGGCTCAGGTCATGATTGTATGGTTCATGGGATCCAGCTCTGTGTTGGGCTCTGTGCTGACAGTGCAGAGCCTGCTTGGAATTCTTTCTCTCCTTCTCTCTCTGCCCCTCCCCCATTCTCTCTCTCTCTCTCAAAATAAGTAAATAAACATTTATTTAAAAAACCCATGATTTGCCAGGAACTTTCAACCTGGAAGAACTGTGCCTTTATCTGCTTCCCTTCTGGAGAAGAGAGAGAAGGCTGTCATAAACTGAGGGGGATTTTGTGATTTCTCCCCAACCTTAGCTTCTCTTACTAAAAGTGCAGGTGTCCTTGTGTACTTACACAAAACTTTCCCTACCAATTTAGATTCTAGGTACAATTTCTGCAATAATTAGGAGAAAGAGATATTAGGATAAAGAAAAGAAAAAAAAAAAAAAGGAAGCAAAGCAAAGGTACTACTGGGGTAGGTTTTGCATTCCCAGAAGAAATTAAGGAAGGATAAGACACTCCTTGTTTAGCAGTACAGAAGCTACCTAAACCTTCACTTGTCGTCAAGGAGCTGATGATAAGTGTTTTGTGCAAAGTTTCTATGGCCAAAGATAAGGCTACATAGCCTGATATTATGGAAAGGAGGTTGTAAAAACACTTAGTTGGCTGGATCAAATAGTTCAAATAAATGTTTCTCAAAGCATCTCAAACATTGAAGTGATTCTGTGTCTTGGGACTGAAGTGGGCTGGGGAACAAATTATGAAACCAAAAGGCACTGGACATTTGCAGGAGGATCAGACAGAGGAAAAAAATACTTCTTATATGCAATATCTGCAAAAGAACAAAATCATAAGTATCTCATTGAAATTGTGAGAAAGATCCCAAAATGTTTCTTATAACAAGGAAGGGAAATGAATTATTGGTTAAAATGTACCTAACATTAGTTTAAGATATGTACAATGTCACACAGTGTCTATGGTTTTATTTTTGTGAGTGTAGAAAAATTTGTAGTGTTTTTTATAAGGTTTTACCTATAGTTGCAATCCCTCCAAACCTATTTTCTCAATAGTGGTCCTGCACATGAATATTCCAAATGCAGGTGTTGTCAGAATCCTGATTTTTATATTGAGAAGGACGTGTTTTACTTCCATCCATTAAGACATGTGTGTCTATGAATGTAGATGTGGTCCTGATTCGGCCTAGTTTCAGTTTGGGGCATAACTCCTAGGCCTCTAACCTTTGCAGATCCCGTAAGCTGAGTCACAGGGAATGTGAGACTACTTAAAATTGTTGGTAAAGTTTACAGAACTCTGGAATATTTGAAAACTACTTTTAAAAAACTCACTGTGAAAGAAAAGACTTTGAAATACCAGCAGTGTGAGCTAGCTCCAAGGTTATGTTTGCCAAGAGGACTTCAGTGTAGGAAAATGGAACTGCTAAGAATTGAGCATAATTAAAATACTTTTTTTCCCCTCTCACTTTGGCTATTCCAAACATTTAACCAAATGCTTTAAAAATTATTATATATGGCTTCTTTCAAACTTCCTGTTTGTATCGTGTCTACCATCTAATGTAGATCTCAATTTATGCCAAATACTTAAAATACTCTCTAAAAAGAGATGCAAAGCTTTGGAAAGGAGGCAAAGGAAAAAGTTAAGAAGATACTTGAATTTTCCTAAAATATCACAAAAAAAGGTAAAATCCCATTTTATATGTTCTTAATTCATCAGCACCCTGTAAATGTTCCTAAGAACAGCAAATGAATAAAGCCCCTAAAATAAATACAGATATTATAATCACACTTCATCTAAAACCCAGAAAACAGTATGTAAACCGAATTCTTAGAAATAGATTTCTACATTAAATGCACTAAGTTTGCTGTGGAAAAGAAATCTATATACAGAATTTATTTATTTAAAAAAATTTTTTTTAACGTTTATTTATTTTTGAGACAGAGAGAGACAGAGCATGAACGGGGCAGGGTCAGAGAGAGGGAGACACAGAATCTGAAACAGGCTCCAGGCTCTGAGCTGTCAGCACAGAGCCCGACGTGGGACTCGAACTCACGGACCGCGAGATTATGACCTGAGCCGAAGTCGGCGCTTAACCGACTGAGCCACCCAGGCGCCCCTATACAGAATTTAAAAATAATAAAAGCTTTATTGAGATTTATCACGTATGATAAATTCAACCTTTTAAAGTGTATAAGTCAAAGTTTTTTAGTTTATCTACAGAATTGTGTGACCATTGCCATCACCTCAAAAAGAAACCACATATCCCTTAGCAGTCACTCCCCATTCTGCTGCCACCTGGCCCTTGGCCATCATTAATCTACTTTCTGACTCCAGGAATTTGCCTATTTGGGACATTTCATATAAATGGAATCATACAGTTGTGGCCTTTTTGTGTGGATTTTTTCACTTAGCATCATGCTTTCAAAGTTCACCCACGTTGTAGCCTGTGTCAGTCCTTCATCCCTTCTTTGTGGTCCAATAGTACGTATTCCACTGTAGTAAATGTGCCATATTTTGTTTATTCATGCATCAGTCAATGAACATTTGGGTTGTTTCCATCTCTTGACTATTATGAATAATACTGTTAGGAACATTTGTGTACAGGTTTTTTAGTGAACGTGTGTTTAAATGTTCTTGGTCATATACCTAGGAAAGGAATTATTGGATCATATGGTGCCTCTACATTTGAAGATTGAATAACTGCCGAACTGTTTTTGCAAAGTGGCTACATCAATTTACAATCCCAGCATCGTACAACTTCTCCACATCCTCACCAGTACTCGTTATTGTCTGTCCTTTTTATTTTAGCGATCCTGTTAGGTCTGAAATAGTATCTCACTATAGTGTTGTTGTTGTTGTTGTTGTTGTTGTTGTTGTTGTTGTTTTCAATGTTTAATTATTTTTGAGAGACAGAGACAGAACATGAGCGGAAGGGGGCAGAGAGAGAGGGAGACACAGAGTCTGAAGCAGGCTGTCAGCACAGAGCCTGACGTGGCGTTCAAACTTATGAACCATGAGATCATGAGCTGAGCTCAAGTCAGCCACTTAACTGACTGAGCCACCCAGGCGCCCCTCACTGTAGTTTTGATTTGCATTTCCTTAATGATCAGTGATGTTAAGCTTCTTTTCACATGTTTATTGGTGATTTGCATATCTTCCTCGGAGTAATTCTATTCAGATCCTTTGCCCATTTTTAAATTGGGTTTATTTATCTTTTTGTTCTTGAGTTGTATAAGTTCTTATATAACCTGGGTACAAGTCTCTTACCAGATTATATAACTTGCAAAAAATTTCTCCCACTCTGTAGGTTGTCTTTTCACATTCTTCATGGTGTCCTTTAAAGCACAGAAATTAATTTTATGAATCCCAATTTATCCAGTTTTTCTTTTGTCACTGTGCTTTGGTGTTATATCTAAGAAACCATTACCTAATCCAAGGTCAGAAAGATTTACTCCTATGTTTTTTCTAAGAGTTGTATTATTTCAGCTCCTACTTTAGGTCTTTGAGACATTCTAAGTTAATTTTTCCGTATGATGTAAAGTAGGTATTCATTTTTTTTTTTTTTTTTCCACAGACATCCAGATGTCCCTGCAGTACATGTTAAAAAGGCCATTCTTGGGGCACCTGGGTGGCTTGGTCCGTTGAGTATCCAACTTCAGCTCAGGTCATGATCTCCCAGTGTGTGGGTTCAAACCCCACATCAGGCTCTCTGCTGTCAGCACTGAGCCCGCTTTGGATCCTTCGTCTCCCTCTCTCTCCCTGCCCCTCCCCTGCTTGCGCTCTCTCTCCCTCTCTCAAAAATAAATAAACATTTCAAAAAAAATTTTTTTAAAGGGCCATTCTTTCCCCCATGGAATTGTCTTGGCATCCTTATTGAAAATTACGTAAGACTTTGTAACTCAGATAACAAAGGTTTTGTTTGACTAAGAATAGTCATGGTTGGTTTAATCTGAATATGAGCAGTCAGAAAGCAGATACCAAGATCTCTTAAATACCTGTGTACATATTTTAAACACGGTCATAATGATTACTGGGAGTTTTTGTGTCAACTGGACTAGTAGCAAAACCACATTCCCTCTTGGATCCTTCAGGGGGCCCTCCATTTTGTTGGTCTTTATCTTTCCTACCCTATCTCTCCTCATCAGTTCCCAGGATGCGGCATCCTGGCTTTGATCTTTACCTCGCCAGGAACTCTTCCTTTAACCATTGGTTCTCATCCTCATCAGACTCCACGCTTCCTTTTTACACAGCTAATACTTTGTCCTCTTTACTCTCCTGAAATGTAACTCATTGATAACGTATCTATATAATTTCAGAAAATCGATATAATGCCCTTACTATTAAATAAGGAGGCATACATTCAGTTGTTTGTGATTAACAATATCTTGGAGATCAGAACCTTTGATAGTATCAGAGAATAGCGTCTGGATGGAGAACAGAAACTAGTATAAAAGGCTAAAAAGAAGTTGTATGGTACTTTCCTCAGGACAGTGTTAGATTAGGAGTGAAAAACAGTCCAGGAATAACCCCCAAATAAATAAATAATTTCAATAAGTAATGTTCTTATCATGACACTAAAAATTAAATATATATTAAATTAAATAAATATAAATATGATGGCAGTAGTAGAAGATATTTTTCAAACAACCTTATTAATGAAATTTAATAAAATCCGTGCACTTAGTATTTCAACTAATTGTATAGTATTAGCTTTGAGTCTATTAATATGATTCTATGATCTTGTCTGTTATGTTTGCAGTTGGTTTTGTTGCTTTTGCAGTAACTACACTACTGCACTGAGTCCCATTTCAACTAACTAATTAAGTAATTAAGTAATGCAATGAGTAAGAAGCTCTTTCCAAGAAACTAGGTATGAACATTTTAGGTGGATTTCAAAGCTTGTGTGATTAGACTGATTAAATTGCTCTTTGGCCTCAAAATCTTCATGTTTTCTCTCTCTCTCTTTTTTCAAAGTGGGTTTCACGCTAGGTGTTCAGGACTTGAACTCATAACCCTGAACTGAGGTGAAGAGTTGGATGCTTAACCAACTGAGCCACCAGGGAGCCCTTTCTGTTTTCTTTTGTTAGTTTTTTTAAATTATGTTTTAATAATTTCTGCTAAGTTGGCTAACATGGGCCTCATTCATTTCAAATGTATAAAGTATCCAATTTGTTATTTTAAATTAAAAAAAATCTTTAAATCTATTTATGATGACTTTTAAAATCATAGTCAAGTGAGTGCAATACATTTCCGATTCAGCATCATTAAGCATATTTCTAGCTATTAATTGCAAGGATGGAAATTGAAAAATCTTGAACAAAACGTTTTTGTAAATAGTGTAAGTTTGTTAATAAATTCCATGATACTATCTTTGACTTTAGTGAAGTTGTTCTTATTTTCTTCCAGCTTGAAAAAGAATTCTCATTTGGGGCACCTGGGTGGCCCAGTCGGTTAAGCATCTGACTCCTGATTTCAGCTCAAGTCATGATCTCGAAGTTTCTGAGATTGAGCCCTGTGTCAGGCTCTGCTCTGACAGCACAGAGACTGCTTGGGATTCTCTCTCTCCCTCCCTCTCTGCCCCTCCCCTGCTTGTATGTGCTATCTCTCTCAAAATAAATAACTAAACTTAACAATTATTTCAAAAAAAGGGACTTTGCAAATGTGATGAAGGATTTGAGATGGGGAGGTTATTCTGTATTATCCAGGTAGGCCAACTAGTCAGAAAGCTTCTTATAGGTGGGAAGCAGGAGGGTCTGACGGGGAAGGAGGTGGAAACAGAGGTTGGAGTGATGCGGGCCTCCAGAAGCTGGAAAAAGCCTTGGGATGGATTCTCCCCTAGAACATCCTGAAGGAATGCAACCCTGCAGACCCAGTTTAGACTAATCTCTACAATTTTAACAGTAAATTTGTGTTGTTTTCAGCCACTAAATTTGTGGTTTCTTGTATGGCAACAATAGGAAACTAATTCATGCAGTAAAATACATAAAGTACATAGCTTGATGAGTTTTTATAAACATATAGACCTGTATAACCATCCCCCACATTAACATCCAGCACATTTCCTGCATCTCAAAGTTTCCCTTTGCCCCTTCCCCTGAAACTCCTCACACACCAAAGATACCTACTATTCTGACTTCTTTTACCATTAGTCAGTTTTCCATGTTGTGGAAGTTTTTATAAACAGAATCTTACCATATGTGTTCTTTTGTATTTGGACTTCTTACTCAACTTAATGTCTGTGAGAATTATCCACTCTATTGTTGTATCAGAAATTTGGCTTTTTTTTAATGCTATGTATTTTTTAGTATTACATATATCTATTTATCCATTTCCCATAGACTTTTATTCTTTAGAAGATAAAAAAAAAAACACATTCCAATCATAGTATGATGATTTTCTAACATTTCCCTTAAATATCAGAAATATATATTTTTGCCAACTTTATCAGAATTTCTCTGTAAAATGTACACTTAATCTTGATGGTTTCATTGCCTTACTAGAAAAGCAAATTGGCAGAATGGATACTTTATTTGTGAACAAAGTTATGAAACACAACTTCAAATAAACACTTGAATATCACCACTGCCTTTTTATGTCGGACATTTTGAAATAAGAGCTAAATAAAAACATTCATACATGTACACTATATATATATATTTACATATATATGTATATGTACATATATACGTAAATATATGTGTATATATATATTTACACTATATATATATTTACCATGAAAGTGAGAGTACAAATGTAGGCCGATAGTAGTATAGTAGTCCCCTCTTATCCATGGTTTCAGTTTGAAGAAGACCTCAAAGTGTAGGACACCCTGAAACAAGGGGCCTGGGGAAGAGGCCGCCTAGGTTAAAGGGCTGAACTGATTTTAGGGCAACCCATTGTTTGATGATAGAAAGTTCCCCTTCGCCAAAGGCATACAGTGGATAAATGTAGGATGAATGATACCATTTAAATGTCACCCTTTAAAATCCACTAATGAAATAAGAGATCCAGGCAATGATCATCAATGCATGCTCAAACTATTAGCTGAAATGTTGATGGGGAATTTTCTAATGTACTGAAACCACCTAAATCCGCTGAATAAGTTTAGCTTCACTAAAAGTAGAAAACCTGACACTACGTCTCCTAATGTGGGGCAATAGGAAGAACATAGCACAAATGCAGAGTATTTCTGCCTTGAAAGCTGGAGCTGAATCTGATGAAATTTTCAGATTTGGCTTCTAGTTTGTAAGAAATATGGACATGGAGAACAAGTTAAATGACTCTGTCATAACACCATCAGCCAAATCCAAGCATAGTATTGTCAAGAACTGTGCAAAGCTTGGGATTTTACCCTGCTTATAAGCTAACACGTTAGCCTGTTCCCGTTTTGTGGATGCTGGCAGAAGACACAAAATTCCTGAGTCAGAGACAACGGACTTTATTGCTCACCGCAAAAGTAGTGTATTCAGAGCTTCGTGTTCCTTTGTGTTGTTCCCCGTGCCTCACGAGTCCCACAGAAGTGACACAAAGGGCCCGTGATGGATGCCTGGGCATGCAGTGAATTGCATTAGAGGAAACACTGAGTGTAGGAGATTCATTGTTTGTCTAGTAAGTGAACGTCAGAGGAGACATTACCCCAGCTCAAGACACAACCTGCAGAAATGGGCCCTGTAAAGAATGGTCAAGGCTTTGCATTCATGGCATGCCCAGCAAGAACATGCAGGGACACTCAGGGCCCATGGCAGACTGCCTCTCTCAACAATCCACCCCTCAGCCCACAATAACACATTCTTGGCCAAGCTGAATTTTTACATGAGTATGCCACCCCATCAGCTACTCTGATTAATCTGACCACAAAGGCTGAGAGCAAATTCATTTAATTTGTCTCATTCAGCATTTAATCAAAGCTTCTATCAACGGGACTCCAAACAGCAGGCTGAGGCCACCTTGCAGTCTTCACCTTAATCATACCCCTCTCTGCCAAGGGCACAAATTCAGCCAACTATGAATATGTCCCAAAGGGGATCAGCAAGTCTTATTTCAGACAGCCAGGATGAGGTCCAAGGCAAAGCTATAATCCATTATGATCCACACAAGGGAGTTTAAACTGACCTGCTGATCTACAGTGTCTTTGCCAATAATTACAGAGTGCAATAGCTAGGCCAAAAAGCAACTCCATTTCCAACAGTGGGTTATTCTGTAGCCTACACTTTCCCACATACAAAAATATAACCTGACGAGCACAGGTCGCTCCACTTTGGGATTTGTTGTTCAACTTGGTTTGGGTCACCATTACTTTGGTTAAGCCACATGGGCATTGTCACCCAGTAGTTATAGTCTAGATCACCATATATGGCATAACTAAGGCCACTTAGGCATCAGGAGAAGCATATGAATTTTTTTGTTTGTTTGTTAGCCAGCAGTTTTTTTTTTTTTTTTTTTTTGTAAATATAACTTATTGTCAAATTGGCTAACATACAGTGTGTACAGTGTGCTCTTGGTTTGGGGGTAGATTCCCATGGCTTTAGCTAGCAGTTTAATCAACGCATTTCTCAACTACAATTGAGTGAAAATAGTTACCAAAGGACCATTTGATCTACACTTTTACTGATTTGGTGTCATTTGTCTTCTGGTTATTTTTTTTTAAATTTATTTATTTGTTTCAAGAGAGAGACAGAGAGAGAGCATGAGATGGGAAGGGGCAGAGAGGGAGGGAGAGAGAGAACCCCAAGCAGGATCTATGCTGTCAGTGCAGAGCCCAGTAGGGGGCTCAAACTCAAGAGCCTTGAGATCATGACCTGAGCTGAAATCAACAGTTGGATGCTCAACTGACTGAGCCACCTACCACCCCTGTCTTCTGGTTATTTTAATGATCCCTTCTTATGAGAAAATGGAGAAACTCCCTGAAGAAAAAAAAAAAAAGTGGAGTCATCTTGCTCCATTTTATTCATCACTTTGTTTTAGTGCATAAAATAATGTATTCCAATTGTATTTGAAAATGGAGGTTCCTGATGCCTAATTAATGTAGTTCTGGAATTCAGAAAGAAAAACTCTCTTATTCCAGACAGGTTATTTTGTGGATATCAACAAACTGATGGAGAGGTAAAAGGCCCAGAACAGCCAACTCAGTACTGAAGAGGAACAAAGTCAGACGACTGACACTACCCAACTTCAAGACTTGTTACCTTTTTTTAAGTTCATTTATTTATTTATTTTGAGAGAGAGAGAGAGAGCAACCACATGAACTGGGGAGGTGCAGAGAGAGAGAATTCCAAGCAGGCTCGGAGCTGTCAATGCAGCTAAGACAGGGCTCAATGCGGGGCTGGATTTCATGAACTGTGAGATCGTGACTTGAGCTGAAACCAGGAGTCAGACGCCCAACTGACTGAGCCACATAGGCGCCCCACTTCAAGACTTAGTATAAAGGTACAGTAAGAGAGAGAGTATCTTACTGGTGAAACTATAGGCAAATAGATCAATGGAACAGAATAAAATTACCAGGAATAGACCCTTATAAATGCAATCATCTGACCTTTGACGAAGGAATAAAAGGAATACAATGGGGCAAACACAAGTGTTTTCAATAAATGATGCTGGAACAGCACCCACATACAAAATAATATCTCCAGACACAGACCCTACACCTTTCACAACAATTAACTGAAAATGTATCATAGACATAAATGTAAAAGGCAAAAGTATAAAACTCCTAAAAGATAACATAAAAGAAAACCTAGATGACTTTAAATATGGTTATGACTTTTTAGACACAACACCAAAATCACAATGCATGAAAGAATGAATTGATAAGCTGGACTTCATTAAGATGAAAAACTTCTGCTCTGTGAAAGACAGTGCCAAGAGAATGAAAAGATAAGCCACAGATGGAGAAAAAATATTTGCGAAAGACACAGCTGATAAAGAACTGTTATCTAAAATGTATAAATTCGTGGGGCACCTGGGTGGCTCAGTTGGTTAAGTCTCTGACCCTTGGTTTTGGCTCAGGTCATGATCTCATGGTTTCATGAATTTGAGCCCCACATTGGGTTCTGTGCTGAAAGTGCAGAGCCTGCTTGGGATCTCTCTCTTCTCTCTCTCTCTTTCTCTCTGCCCATTCCCTACTCGTGCTGCCTCACTCTCTCTCAAAATAAATAAACTTAAAAAAAAATTTTTTTTAATGCACAAAGAACTCTTAAAACTCAACAGTTAGAGGGATGCCCCGGTGGCTCAGTTGGTTAAGCATCTGATTTCAGCTCAGGTCATGATCTCTCTCAAAAATAAATAAACATTTTTTAAAAACCTAAAAAACAAAACAAAACAAAACTCAACCATTAGAAAACAAACAACTTGATTTAAAAATGAGCCAATGACCTTAACAGACATCTCTCCAAAGAAGATATACAGATGGCAAATAAACATATGGAAGGGTGCTTCCCATCCTATGTTATCAGGGAAATGCAAATTAAAGCAATAATGAGATACCACTACATGCCTATCAGAATGGCCAAAATCTGAGAATGACAACATCAAATTCTAGTGAGGATGTGGAACAACAGGAGCTCTCAATCATTTGCTGGTGGGAAAGCAAATGGTAAAATCACTTTGGAGCAGAGTTTGGAAGTTTCTTACAAAACTAAACAGATTGTGAGGGGCGCTTGGGTGGCTCAGTCGGCTGAGGCTCTGGCTCTTGGTTTTGTCTCAGGTCATGATCTCATAGTTCAAGACTTCAAGCTCCACATCAGGCTCTGGGCTGGCAGCGTGGAGCCTGCTTGGGATTCTCGCTCTTCCTCTCTGCCCCTCCTCTGTTCACACTTGTTCTCTCTCTCAAAAATAAATAAATAAGCATTAAAAAAACAACAACCCCACACATATTCTTAGTATACGATCTAGCAATTGTGCTTCTTGGTGTTTACCAAATGAACTGAAAACCTATTTCCACACAACAAAACTGCCTACAGATGTTTATAGCAGTAATGAAAAACTGAAATTTGAAATTTAAAACACATTTAAAATAGCACCTCCTATAATAAACATCTTATTTATAAATCTATGATACATGGGCAGGATCTGTTTGCTGAAAACTACAAAACACTGATGAAATAGGGGGAGAATATCTGGAGAAATGAAGAGCATGCTGTATTTACAGGCCGGAAGACTCAGATTGTTAAGATGCCAAGCCTCTCCGGTTTGATCTCCACATTGAGCACAATCCCATGGAAAATCTCAGCAGACATATTTTAGATATTGACAAGGGAATTTGGCTTTTATATGGAAAAGGTTATGAAATGAGAAGAGCCAATTTTTTAAAGAATAACAACACAAAATAAAAAAGTTGGAGGATTTACACTACCCAATTTTAAGGCTTATTACAAGGCTATAGTAATCAAGACAGTGTGGTAGTGTTAAAAAGATAGATGTATACATGTCAATTGATCAATTGATCAAAATAGAGAGGCCAAAAATAAACCTACAAAAACGTAGGTGCAAAAAACTTTTGATAAAGTTACAAAGGCAATTCAATAAAGAAAAGATAGCGTCTTCAATAAATGATGCTGGAATAATTATTCACCCATGAGCAAATGAAAATCTAGACATGTAACTCATACAAAAATTAGCTCAACAGACCTAAATATTAATGTAAAACTATAAGACTTCTAGAAAAAACCAAGCCATTGGAGATCTTGGATTTGGCGATCTGTTTTTAGAAATGACACCATAAGCACAACCTATAAAACAAAAAGTTGAAAAACTGACTTTCATCAAAATTAAAAACTTTTGCTCTGCAAAATAATCTGTTAAGAGAATGAAATAACAAGCAATAAGTGGGGAGAAAATATTTGCAGATCACATCCCTAATGAGGAACTTGTATTCAGAATATATAAACTTTTTTTTGCTATAATTTAAGTAGGCTCTACACCCAAAGTGGGGCTTGAACTTATAACCCTGAGATCAAGAGTTGCATGCTTTTATGTTTTCACTCATATATGGATCTTGAGAAACTTAACAGAAGACCGTGGGGGAAAGGAAGGGGAAAAAATAGTTACAAAGAGGGAGCAAGGCAAACCATAAGAGACTCTTAAATACAGACAATAAGGTGAGGGTGGATGGGGGGTGCGGGAGAGGGGAAAGTGGGTGATGGGCATTGAGGAGGGCACTTGTTGGGATGAACACTGGGTGTTGTATAGAAGCCAATTTGACAATAAATTATATTTTAAAAATTAAAAAAAATAAAAAAGAGTTGCATGCTTTATTCACTGAGCCATGCATCCCTGATGCAATTTATTTTTTTTCATATCAATTCCAGTATAGTTAACATATGGCGTTATATCTGCTTCAGGTGTACAATATGGTGATTCAACAATTGTCTACATTACTCAGCGCTCATCACGTTACGTGTCCTCTTAATTCCCTTCACCTATTTCACCCACCCTCCCACCCACCTCCCCTCTGGCAATCAGTTTGCTCTCTCTAGTTAAGAGTCAGTTTTTTGGTTTGTCTCTTTATTGCTTGTTTGTTTTGTTTTTTAAATTTCACATAAGAGTGAAATCATGTGGTATTTGTCTCACTGATTTATTTCACTTAGCATTATACTCTCTAGCTCCATCCATGTCATTGCCAATAGCAAGATTTCATTCTTTTCTATGGCTGAATAATTGTATACATATGCCACATCTTCTTTATCCAGTCATCTACTGATGGACAGTTGGGCTCCTTCCATAGTTTGGCAATTGTAAATAATGCTGCTATAAACATAGGGGTGCATGTATCTTTTCAAATTAGTGTTCTTGTATTCTTTGGGTACCCAGTAGTGGAATGACTGGGTCATATGGTAGTTCTATTTAGAATGTATAAAGAACTCTTTAGCCTCAACAGTAATAAAACAACCCAATTAAAAAATGGGCAAAATATCTGAAAAGAAACTTCCCTAAGAAGATATATGGATGGCAGATAAATATATGGAAGGGCGTTCAACATCGTTAGTCCATTAGGGTCACATAACTTAAAACTACAGTGCATCACTACTACACTTCTATTAGAATGGTTAAAATAAGGAGATGGGAGATGAATACAAAATGTTGGCCATGACGAGGAGCAACAGGAACTCTCATTCATTGCTGCCGGAAATGCAAAATAGCACAGCCACTTAAGAAAAAAATTTTGCCATTGCTTACAAAGTTAAATATACTTTTATCACATGGTCCAGCAGCAATCCTATTCCTACGTATTTACCCAATTAAAACGAAAACTTATGTTCACACAAAAATGGGTAGTAAGTATTTATTCACAGCTGCCTCCGAACAAGTAATCAAGGTGTAAAGGAATAAACAAACTGTGGTAATCCATACAGGGGAACAACATGCCCTGTATTGATTCATGCCACAACATGGGCAAATCTTGAGTGCATGTTAGTAAGAACATAGTTGTTGGGGCTGGGTGATAAGTCCATGGAGATTCGTTATTATATTCTCTACTTTTGTGTATAATTGAGTATTTCCATAATAAAAGTTTTTAAAGGGTGTTTTATTTTGATGACATCATAATGCCCATGTATGACACAAATGTGACTCAGCTTCCATATTCTGAGGCAGAAGCCACATCTGAAATGTTGCACAGCAAAATACCAGTTAAATGAAGATCAAATCTGGTAATGTGAATGATTGTGTTTTATTACCTTAAGATTTATACTAAGAAAGCTTTTTGAGTGGTTTTCAGCACCCAATTCTGAGAGGAAATAAGACTTATTGGCTTTAGGAATTTAATTTGTCTGGGTACTAGAAACAGTGCAGAAAGCCATGCAGAAGAGTCTGGACTCTGGCAGTGAGTCAGGCCAACTGAGTTCCAGACCTGTCAGGGGTACAAGTGGGATTCAAGCGAGTGCCTTTCCTTCTGTGTGTTTGTCAGTGTAGAGTATGTTACAGAAGAAAGAAGTTTGCTACAACCTGGCTGTACTTGTATTTTCTTTAACTTGAGACTGGAGTTCGACAACAGCTAGTAATCAATCATTCTTATGGATCCCTTGAGATCATTTTTAAAAGCTTATTTATTTTGAGAAAGAGAGAGAGAAAGAAAGAGAGAGAGGGAGAGAGAGCGCTCTCTGTGTGTGCACAAGCAGGGGAGGGGCAGAGAGAGAGGAAGAGAGAATCCTAAGCAGGCTCCTCGCTGCCAATGCAGAACATCCCACCAGCTGTGAGATCATGACCTGAGACAAAATCAAGAATCAGTTGTCTAACCAAGTGAGCCACCCACGTGCCCTGAGATCATTTCTGAAGATGATGCTCATGGGGTTCTACTTACTCCCCAACATAGGACTACCTGAAAGTTCTTCCCTGCTGTTTTAAGCTGCAATCAGACCACACTGAAGTTTCAACACTTCTACCCTCACTCTACCAAGAAAATCATCACTCGTAAAAAATTATGACTAATTTCTGAGGTGATAGTAGTGTTCTGTATCTTAGTAGGGATTTGGGATACACAGGTGTAGACATTTGTTAAAACTTGGGGACTTACAAGTAAGAATTTGCATTTAATTGCATATAAATTTCACTTCAAATTAAAAAAAACCATCAACAAATCTTTAACTCTAGTTAATGATATGTGTGTTGAATTATTTAGGGGGACATATAGTGATGTTGGCAATTTACCTGGGAATGCATAAAAAATAAGATGAATAGATAACTGGATAGAGAAATAAATAGATGTGTGGTTAAGTAAAATAAAATATTAGGGGTAGAATCCAGATGGTAAATGTACAGTATTCATTATAAAATTGTCTCAATTTTGCTATATGTTTACACATTTGCATAATAAAATGTTGGAAAAAATATCAAGAAATGCAGCAGGAAATGCAGAGGCCACGACTATGATTAGATCTGTATTCTGATTACCAGGTGCTGTAGTCTTTTAGACTTCATCTAATTTCCTGGATTCTGATCTCTTGTGGTTTTTACTACTTAAAACTACTTACCTTATCATTCCTCTACTTTGGCTTTCTGGTTTACCTGTTCATTTGATCATTCATTTTCAAATACTTATTTTTGCCTACTATGAGCCAGGTATTGGGGAATACAGTTTTGGCTCTGTTCTTATGGGGCATTCCATCCATGGCTTAGTCCCAGTAACCAGTACCTGTACTCCCTCAATTCTGTCAGGAATGCTGGTTCCTGCATATCTGGCTAAGGCTACAACTGTCGGGACCATTATCATGGGATACTACAGACTCCACACCAAGGTCCTAGGAGGCTGTAGGGGGCCTATGAAAAATGTTTTATATTTAAAAAAAATTCTCCAATTTACAAAAAATAAACTGCAAAATCCTCTATATTCCCTAGCCTGTAGAAACTGAACTTCTCCCTTTCTCACAGTTTTGGATCCCGTAGGACTGCCAACTAGCATTTCTATTCCCAGTGGCCATTCTGGTCCTAATGTAGATGCTTTGGGGAGTAAGGTGCCCCAAGAGTCAGATGGGTGCCTAAGCTATCAAAGCCTTATGTCACTGTGACTTTATTCTTTGGACTCCCTTTGGCTGACTCCTCGTTCACCGGGCTATCTTCTGATTCTCTGTTGATCTGCAGAGAGAATCCACTGTTTGAGTATTTCTGATCCCTGTGACAGTGGTTACTCAAGCAAACCAGTAAAGTAGCTTATAATTAAGAGTTGTTACATCATATGTCTAGAATTCAAGGAGAAAAAAACACCACTCATGCCAACATCATCATCATCATCATCTCATATGACTATTAATTTCTTAGTGTAAATTAAGTTGGTAATATAATGACTGAGAAAGGAGGATGGGGAATATTTTGGCCTTAGTTTTGAATGGTTCTAGTTGGCTCATGGCTCCTAAAGACTTTTTCTTAGCTTCTGAGTCTTAACCACCACTGTTCTCCCATTGTTGACTTTACTTGCCCTCTGATGTCATGCAAGGCCCATTTTACAGGCTAAGACTTTAGCTTCTGTTTCTCCACTTTTAGCTGTGTTATTTCAGGATCCCTCCGATAAGACCCAGTCAACCCAGGGTCCCTGGGCCTAGTGATGCTCCTGTGGCCTGTGCTCACTGCATACTCAGAGCTGGGACCTAGACAACTTTTATGCACATAAACTTCCATGATTATAAAGATTTCCACCCTGTACATATATTGACAGATAAGGGGTATTGGTTGTAAAGACTTTGTTTGAACAAAAGCGAACGGCAGAACAATGCCCTAGAAACCAGAATTTAATAAAGACTGAGAGCATTATGGAATATCTTATTTTTGTTGGTTGGTAATTATGCTTGGATGATTCACAAAATTACTGTAACATTCCTGCTTTTGTTCCCCCAGGAAATCCTTCTCTATTTTAAATAAAGTGCATTTTATTTATTGAGTGCATTTGGTACCTCTACCCTGCTATATAATTCTACACTGTAAATAAACATAAAGAGCTGCGTGGTTTGCCTATTTTAACAGAGGATTAGCTCCCTAGAGAGAACAGGGATTTGTATCTTTTTTCCTTTAGAACCAAAAGGAGACAGAAGACAGCAGTTTGCAAGGACTATATGCTGAGATGATAGAATCTTGAGTTATCTTCACATCTCTATTCTGTTGTGTTTGTTTGGATAACTAAACAGATAGAAATCCACTCATCTGATAGGGACTCCAAAGAACTCACTGCCTTGAACCTACCCCAGCTTGACTTTATCTTTTATGCATTTCTCTTCTGTGAGTGCTCAAAAAAGCTACAGAGAAAAAAAAAAGTGTGCGTGTGTGTGTGTGTGTGTGTGTAACTTGTTTTTGTTAACATCAGTTATTCAATATTCAGTATTCAGTATTATTCAATTATATTCATCTAATATTATGGCTGCTGTAATTGGCACACATTCTTTATAAACATATATACACAGCCTAGCAGCATACAGTTCAATACAATTTGGCACCTCTGATGGAAAGGCATTGAGCAATCTTAAATCTCTCGTGGAACAAAGTAGGGTATAAACCAGCCAACCAACCAACTCTACAAAGGCACAACATGGGAGATACAAAGAGCACTGTACTAGTCCTAACCTTCCTAGAACCTAGGGGATATTCTGGTTAAAGGCCAAATTGATACTTTAATTAAAGAATTATGATATAAAGGATTATTAACAAAATGATTAGAACTTTTTTTATAATTATATGAAGGAGAGTCTGTATTTACTCATAAATATTATTCATTATGTGTTACATAAATAGTATTTATTATTATTTGTATAACAGGTAAAGTACTATATGCTAACCATTCTTTAGGAGTTTTTATTTTGTGTTAAAGCTATATGAGAAAATACTATCTAGGGGCGCCTGGGTGGCTCAGTTGGTTGAGCGGCCGACTTCGGCTCGGGTCATGATCTCACGGTCTGTGAGTTCGAGCCCCGCGTCGGGCTCTGTGCTGACTGCTCAGAGCCTGGAGCCTGTTTCAGATTCTGTGTCTCCCTCTCTCTGACCCTCCCCCATTCATGCTCTGTCTCTTTCTGTCTCAAAACTAAATATACGTTAAAAAAATTTTTTTTTTAAAGAAAATACTATCTAAACCTTTCTACAAGATGTATGAAATTCTAACATAACTGTGGAAGTTCAACACGTTTGAATTTATCACCAGGCACAACACATTAGTGTACCGTCCCCTCTACCCCATCCTTATCCTCACTACCTCCTACCATCCTACCTCCCCTGAATTAGGGCAGAGAAAAGAAGAATAAATATGATATAACCAGGTGAACCTTCTGGTCTGCTTTTACCACTACCTACCAGCCACCTTGGTCATTACAGTGACATTTGTGTATTTGTTTTACACGCTTTCTTTAAAACATTTTATTATTTTTTGAAGTTTACTTATTTTGAGAAAGAGAGAGAGCAGGGCAGGGGCAGAGAGAGAGGGAGAGAGAATCCCAAGCAGGCTCCATGCTGTCAAAGCGGAGCCTGAAGCCGACTTCACAAGATCATTGACCTGAGCTGAAATCAAGAGCCAGACGCGTAGCTGACTGAGCCACCCAGGCGCCCCCTTACAGGTCCATTCTTAACATTTCAGACATGCATTAAAATTTAGGTTTTGATTTTGTTGACTGCATAAAATTGGGGTGGGGGTTGTTGTTGTTTGGTAATAGGGCTCACATTTGCTGAGAATTAGGTGAGGATTTTCAGGGGCAGGAAGCCTGTCTAAGCATTTTCTGTTAAGCCATTGGCTGAAAACACTTGGGTTAACCACAAGTATCCTGGGCTGGGCTTCAGCAGGTCAGAGTGTGGCCACTTGCCTTAGGTGCTCACTGCCTCCCACCTGCACCTCCCCCTGCACCCCTCCCACTTCCATTAGAGGCACCTGTTTGAGAGGGTGGGCGTGGGGGGAAGGGGCTTTCACCTTCCACTCTATGGACTTCTGTGTTGCCTGCATTTGTCACGTATTTGCCTGCGTGTGTGTGTGTGTGTGTGTGTGTGTGTGTGTGTGAGAGAGAGAGAGAGAGAGAACATTTAAGCTCTACTCTCATTAGTCTGCTTTTTTCAATGACATGTATTTCTTACATTTTAATTGTAAATGTAAGATGTTTATCATGGTGCAGCCCCTGCCCTGTGGCTACTCATACTTCATATTCCTCTCTGTTTCCCCAACCTTCTCCTGTCTCCCTTCTCCCTTTTGCTTTTTTCTCGACTTTCATGAGGTTCCAATTTTGTCTTTTCTTTCTCTCTTCTGCATAGATTTTTGTGAACTACACCTTTGTAAGAACTGTTTTAGAGATTTCATCCAAGGTCTTCATTTGTAATTACGTCCACTATTTGTTGCTATGATGGCTGTTCCTTTAGATCTTGGTTTAAAGAAATTTGTCCAGAGTGACTACTGTATTGAGTGACATATTTATCGTCTTTATTTCTCTTTTATTTTGTCCCCTCATGTATTTTGAGAAGAAATTAAGGAAAACGTGTTCTTCCTCTTCCTCCAAGTTCTTCCCCTCACTTGGCTTGTATAGCATATTTGTTAACAGCAGGACTTTCTTTTAAAGTGAAAGGAAAGGAAATCATTGCTAGAGGAGACAAAGTTAACTAAAAGGCACACAGGGTTGCTGGGTATGTCCAGAGTCTGATTTACATTTGAGAAGAGGAGCAGAGGTAATTTTTATATTTTAGAAAGTCAGGAAGTCTCCTGGCCTAGTTTCAAAAACATGACCAGAGAAATTCTATCCAAAAAACAAAATCCAACAAAATCTAGTTGGGAAGATAAGCTAGAATCTCCTTACTAAAAGTCAAAGATCTTGGTTGTATATTTTAAAGGCACTTATTCATTTAATGTGGAAATGCATAGGTATCCTCCTGGCCCCTATTTTTTTTTTTAATGTTTGTTTATTTTTGAGAGAGAGTACCAGCAGGGAAGGAGCAGAGAGAGAGGGAGATACAGAAGCTGAAGCAGGCTCCACGCTCTGAGCTGTCAGCACAGAGCTCCATGCAGGGGCTCGAACTCACCAACTGTGAGATCATGCCCTGAGTCAAAGTCGTGTGCTTAACCGACTGAGCCACTTAGGTATCTCCTGGCCCCTATTCTTAACTTCCTCTCTCTCTCTCTCTCTCTCTCCCTCTCTCTCTCTCTCTCTCTCTCTCTCTCCTTCTCTCAAATCCTGACCTTTCTCTGCATCCCCTCCCACACCCATCTTGGAGGGGGGATGGTCAGGACAACTCCCAGGTAGCCAGGGTCTCTAAGGGAACATAGGTTAGCCAGATTATTCCTATGCAGGTCGTCTGTTTCTGTGCACAGAGAAAATGCTAGAATGAGTCATAGTCCTCCCTCCCTAACAAAAGGGCATTGTACTGTGGTGTTTGATTTGGGCTCTTGTATGCCACTTGTGGTTGCAAACTTATGGTACAGGAGGCACAGTTCTAGTAACACAACTCTCAAGTTGAATTATAATGATCTGATTTGGGTGTGACCCGATAGACTGTGAGATCCTTTAAGGCTGCGACAGTTTTATTTATCTTTGATCTCCAGCCCTAAGCACACTTGTGCCTAGCTCAGGATATGTGCTAAACAAATGTTGCTTCGTAGGAATGCTACAGGAGGAGGGGAAAGGCTAAAGCTGGGCTGTACCCAGGAGGGGAAGAGGTCCCTTCATGAGGCCGCATCACCTCCATAAGGCCAGCAGAGGGCGGACTTGCATCAGTAGCTAGAACGCCGTTCCTTTGCCCGGGTTTGTTTACTGGAGCGTTACCTTTTGGGTGAACCCAAGGCCTGAGCTGAGACTACAGAAATTTAAACTTAAACCTGGCACATACGCATTAAGACGTTACCAATTGTACAGAACAAGCCTGGGTTATGTTCAGTCCAAGGGCACAAGAACAGGCCGGAATTAGCTTAAGGAATACTAAGCCATGACCTCTCTGGTAGAATCAAACTTAAAGAGGAAAAATTACCTGGATATTTTTTCAGGAAATTTTAATAATTTTAAAGCTGAAGGGCTCATTACACTCATTCGACAAACTAGTTCCTTTAATCCAGCTAGCACATTTCTCAGATGAGGAAACTGAAGTTTGTGAAACAGTCCTCTAGACTCCTCAAGAGGATATGTCTATAGAAAAAGTATACCTCTTTCAAAACTGGGTTTTAGGCATGTTTTGAAAACACATGGAAAGGTGGCCATTTGGAAAAACTGCATCTAGAATCCTTCTATCTCTCTTTCACACTCTCTCTCATATAGATTTATGTATGTATATAATATACATATAAAAATATGTAATATGTAAATGTAAAAATATGTCATATATGTATTGTATAGTAAATAAACTATATTTTATATTTACATATAAATAAAATTGAAATTAAATTTAAAATATAAATATAAATAAACACACACACACACATACCCAGGCCTTTAAAGAGGCAGCAGAGTCTAGTGACCCACCCAGACTTTCTGGATATGAATTCTGGTTCTGTTCTTATTAACTGTGTGACCATAAGCAAGTTACTTAACCTCTTTGTGACTTAATTTCCTCATCTATAGACATAGTTAATAACAGTACATATTTTATTAGATTATTTTAAGGATCCAATGAGCTAATTTTTGTAAACCTCCTAGGACAGTGCTTGCTACATAAAAAGTCCTGTAATAACTGTCTGCTGAATAAAAATTTGGAAAGACACTATTTTAATAATGAGGATAACATTCCAAGGGCACTTTTTTAAAAGATTGGAAGTTGGCTTTTAATATACCTTTTGGGATGGGAATTGGTTGCATAATAAATGATAAAGGTGTGGGAAAGAATGTGTGGTTAAATAACCTGACCACTAGATTGAGAGCCAAGAAGCCTTACGTTAGTATTTTAGGAGAGCCTCTAGTTTCCAATGTCCAGAAAAGGTTTCTGATAATTTTTTTTTTCTCATTTGGAAAGCTTAAAAACAACCCTAAACTCAAATCCTCAAATCTTCAAAGAATCAAGTGCTTGGAGCATTTTAAATGTACCTGCTCTTCCTGCTGGCTAGTTTCCAAGGAGTCCTGACTCTTTTTCCAAAGCTGGTTGAAGCTGGTTGTCGGTCCACATCCCCCTCCTTCCCTGGGCGTCTCCACTTGAAGGTAGCCTTTACTTGTGTTCTGCTTCTCTGTTGAGGCTGTAAGGACTAGCTGGCCGAGAAAAGCAACAGTATGTCCATGCAGTGGGGGAAGGCTGGGAGGTCTCAACTTCAGAGTAAGCCTTGGCAAGTCCCCTGCTCTGCGTGAGACCTCTCACATCCATCCAGAGACCAGGGCGGCGGGGGGGGGGGGGTGCAGTGTGGCCCAGCTTTAAGGGACTGTCACTGGACAGGTTAAGGCAGCTCTAAGAGGTACAGAAGTGGGGACCCTCGGATTGGTATCACAGGCTCTACTTTGGGAGAAGCACAGCAGAAAAATCTGCCTTCCAGGGAATGCCCCAGGAGCAGAGGCTTGAGTGGGGGAACAGGGCTGTAGATGGGAAAGGGGTCCATAAAAACAAACAAACAAACAAACAAACAAACAAACAAACAAACAAAGACTGTGAGGGCGAAGGGCAGAGTAGGTATGGGAAGTCCTGGGCTCCGGATTCAGTGAAAAGTGAAAACGAGGTGCCTGGCAGGTTCAGTTGATAGAGCATGCAACCCTGAATCCCACATTGGGTATAGAGATCAAGAAAGAAAGAAAGGACGAAAGGAATGAAGGGAGGGAGAAAAGGAAGGAAGGAAGGAAGGAAGGAAGGAAGGAAGGAAGGAAGGAAGGAAGGAAAGGAGGGAGGAAGGGAGGAAGGGAGGAAGGAAGGAAAGTGAGCAAATGTAGTAGGCTGGGGCTTAAAGTCCCTTAAACAGAACACAAGAATTCTCCGTAGCAAGAAGGAAGGGAGGGGCCAGAGCACTTCTCTGGCTTCTCAAAGTTGAAGATGTGTGGGAATTACCTGGGTGTCGTGTTAAAACTCAGCTTCTGATTCAACAGGCCCAGAATGCCACCTCTGATTCTGTATTTCTAACAAGTTTCCTGGTGAGCCTGCTGGTCCATCTAAGACCCTACTTTCAGAAGCAAGAGTCTTTTCCAGTTGAGTCTGGAGGTCATGGAGCAGAGACCCAGCCACTGGGCAAATTCTTTCAGCTCCAGTTCAAAATTAAGGTTGTTTTTTCAGGTTCCCAGGTAGTATAAGCATTTAAGGAGAAGTTCAGTTATGGGGCAGGGAGGGAAAGGCGCCTCAGATTTTGGGACTCCTCACCAATCTCCCAGGGTGCCTGGCGGCTAAGAAGAAGAATGGCTGGTCTACCAATGAGTGGA
The DNA here is from genome assembly GCF_028749965.1 of Puma concolor. Lineage (NCBI taxonomy): Eukaryota > Metazoa > Chordata > Mammalia > Carnivora > Felidae > Puma > Puma concolor. The sequence goes on from NC_141667.1 coordinate 220,754,304, forward strand.
GGGAATAATAATCACGGAGATAATAATCAGGGAGGTCTGGTGGGACAGAGATGCTAGCAGGAAAGTCCCCGAAGGTCCCAGAGCAGCCCCTAAATTCCCCACAGGCAGCTTTTCACGGGCAACCTGGAGGCTGCCTTTGAGAGGTTTTGAAAGAAGATACAGGGCTAGCCCACAGAAGCACTTGTGAAACCAGCTGACCCATTGAGAGAAGCTGCTAATTGTAAGACAGGCAGAATGTTATCTGTACTAGGTTTAAAACAGTTTTCCAGGGGGAAATGAGGACAGGCCAAGGCAGCCAAAAAGGGCTGGGTGTTGCCTTTGCAGAAAGCTGAGTTACACTGACAAAGAGTGTTGCCAGGTATTGAACCAGACAGTGTGGTATTTTAGCATCTAGTGTATTAAAATGCAGCAAATACCTGAAAAATCATTATTATTTCAGATGTGCTTTTCTTACATTTGGATTGATTTTTAATCGGCAGAGGTTTGTAATTTCAGCATTTAGTTACTCTTCCTGCTGAGTATCGAATGGACAAACACTACTTAAAGGCGATTTAGGAATCTTTTGAAATGTGAGGAATCCTTTTATGTATCTGTGTGCAAGTAAACTGTTCCAACACTAATGTTAAGTATTCTGTTAAATAAAGTAAAAGCCTATCCCTCGGGAGGGGAGGGTGCACTCGACAAAAAGTGTTTTGTTTCCTCAGTCTCTGTGGGGTGGATATTTCTGTAATCCTATTTACCCAGGAAGCAGGGAAACACGGTCATCTTTGGGGCCGTAATAAGCGCCAACGTTTACTGAGCGTTTACTATGTGCCCAACGCTGTGTGAGACTGGATGTCTTCTATCCCTTTCTGCAACAGTTCCACAAGGGGGACATTCTAATTGTCCCCATTTTACAGTTAGGGAAACAATCTCAGAAAGCACCGAGGCCCCAAACCAAATTCCTCTTTTCTCTCAGACCCCTCATCCAATTTATAACAAGTTCTCTCTGTCTGTGATAATTCCAAAATACATCCAAAACTCTGACCTTTTTTTTCATATATATTTTTTAATGTGTGTTTATTTTTGAGAGAGAGAAAGAGAGAGGGAGAGAGAGAGAGAGCAGGAGCAGGGAAGGGGCAGAGAGAGAGAGAGGGGCAGAGGATCTGAAGCAGGCTCTGCACTGACCGCAGAGAGCACTACGCGGGGCTCAAACTCATGAACTATGAGATTATGACCTGAGCCGAAGTCAGACGCTTAGCCAACTGAGCCACCCAGGAGCCCCTAACCTTTTTCCACCTTAGCTCAGGGCCTCATTATCTATCTTGCTTGGATTTTGCCTTACCCTTCAACTGCCACCCCACCCCCAGCCCAGTACAGTCTTCCCTACACACAGCAGCCAGAGTGGCCTTTGTCTTTTTCTTTTTTAAAAATGTGTTTATTTGAGTATAGTTGACACAGTGTTACATTGGTTTTAGGTGTACAAGATAGTTGATTTCACTTCTCAAAACTTGATGTTGTGCTCACTACAGTGTAACCATCATCTGTCACTATGCAGCACTATTAAAATGTCACTGACTATATTCCCTCTGCCATAACTTTCATCCCCATGCTGAACTCATTCTGTAACTGGATGCTTGTATCTCCCCAGAGTGGTCTTTTAATTTTTTAATTTGTTTAAGGTTTTCGAAGTTTATTTTGAGAGAGAGATAGAGAGCAAGTCGGGGAGAGGTAGACAGAGGGAGAGACAGGATCCCGAGCAGGCGCCACAATGTCAGGGCACAGAGCCTGATGTGGGGCTTGAACTCATGAACTGTGAGATACGTCCTGAGCCAAAATCAAGAGTTGGACGCTCACCCAGCTGAGCCATCAAGGCGCAACTCTCCCCCCACCCCCGCAAGAGTGGTCTTTTTAAAATTTTTTTTTTTCTCAACGTTTTTATTTATTTTTGGGACAGAGAGAGACAGAGCATGAACGGGGGAGGGGCAGAGAGAGAGGGAGACACAGAATCGGAAACAGGCTCCAGGCTCTGAGCCATCAGCCCAGAGCCCGATGCGGGGCTGGAACTCACGGACCGCGAGATCGTGACCTGGCTGAAGTCGGACGCTTAACCGACTGCGCCACCCAGGCGCCCCAAGAGTGGTCTTTTTAAACTTTAACTCATAGAGCTTACATTCTAGTGGGAGGAAACAGTAATTTAAAAAATATCTAGGCTATCAGATAGTAGTAAGTTCTATGGAGAAAAATGAAGTAGAAAAGGAGAATAGGAGGGAGCCTGGGTGATCCATTTGGTAGAGCATGTGACTCTTGACCTCGGGGTCATGAGTTTGTGCCCCACAATGTAGAGATTAATAAAAAAAAAAAACCTTAAAAAAAAAAAGAAAGAAAAGGAGACTAGGGAGTGCTGAGTGGCAGTGAGGGGCCACCAGGATGGCTGAGGGGATGGCCAGGAAGGTCTTCCCAAGAAAGTGACACTAGAGCAGAAACATGAAGGTGACAAAGGAGTGAGCCAAGTGGATTCTGGAGGAAGAACATTCTAGACAGAGGGAAGAGCAAGTGCAAAGGCCCTGTGGAAGAGTGTGCTTGGCGTGTTTGTGGAACAGCAATGAGGCAGACGTGTCTAGAGCACAGAGAGTAAGGTATGGCAGTAAGCAGAGGTCAGAGAGGTCCTGGGGGTGGTTTGGGGAGAGGGCAGGCCATGTAGGAACTTGGAGTTCCCTGCCCCACCCAGGGCTTGGACACTGAGTGGGTGAGCAGCAGGGGAGGAATATGAGCAGGTCAGAGATGTGCCTGTGAAGATGGGCAGGAGTGGTTGCAGGGAGCCTTGCTTGGAGTCAGAAACAGGAACAATAGTGGAGGCCAGGGCAGTGCAGGAAGAGGGCTCCCATGCTGCCACAGGTCTGGGAAATGAGGATCAAGCATTGGGTCTGCCAACGTGGAAGGCTTAGCAAACGAGGAGTTTCAGTGGGACAGTGGGACACAGCAGGCTGGCAAGGGTTCAGAGGGGATGCAGAAAGAGAAGGTGAAGGTGGTGAGCGAAAGTGGTTGTGCTGTAGAGACGGTCAGAAACATGAGGTGGTGGCTGCAGGGGCAGGTGGGTCATCAGGAGGTGGCCTTGTGACAGTGGAGGAAAGTCCTGCTGATGGCCCCATGAAGGAGAAAGAAGGACACTCACCAGAGAAGGCTGGAGGGATGGAGTGTGTGCACCTGCAGGAGGGCCTTCCTCCCTGGCACCCACAGGACAGAAGGCAGGGATGGGGGACAAGTGCAGGTGGGAGCTTGTGGAGTCCTCTCTCGCTTGCTTCTATTTTCTCGGCGACACAGGAAGTCTGTCAGCGAAGACGAGGATTGGGGGAGGAAGTGTTACAAGTCTGAGGAAAGAAAGATGATGGGCAGCTGAGGGGTTGAGTGTTTATGCAAGGGAGAAGTTATTATACTGGACTTTGGAACTAAGCTGGTTAAGGAGGGAAGTGAGGATATGAGAGAGGGGAGGAGCAATAAAAAGGTAGGAAAACAGTAGGCTGTCGGACCCACAGAGCTGGAGTTGGGGTACTACAGGGATATGCAGAAGTTTGGGGGTTGGGGTACAACAGGGGTAAGAAGACGGGGGTGGTGGTGGAAAGCAGAATGCTTCATGCACCACCATTCTCTCTCCTACACTGTTTCAGCTCACTTGCCTTCCTGCTGTTCCTCCAACGCCTGAAGTTGGTTTCTGCCTCAGGGCCTTTGTACTTGCCATTCTCTTCACAACTTTTCATGGCTTGTTCTCTGACTTTACTTAGCTCTCTGCTCTAACGTCATGTCCTCAGGGAAGTTTTCTCTGATCACCTACATTGAAAAAGGTGGTATCTGTCCCCTGACTCTGTTTCATTTTCCTTCATGGCATTTATTGCATCCTAGAATTATGCTCTATTCATTCATAAGCTTATATTCTGTGTTTCCCACTAGAATACAAGCTCTGTAAGGGTCAGAATATTGTCTTGTGCACCATTATATCCCTAACACTTAATGGGCGCTCAATAAATATTTACTGAACAAACAGTGAATGAATGAACCTGCCCAAGGTCACTCAGGTAGTAAGTGATGGAGCCATGATTCACGCCCAGAAGTCTGACTCTGGAGCTTTTGCTCTTAAGCACTCAACAGGGTGAAGGACAGACTAGACAGAGAGAAGGGGGCCGCCACAACTCCCCCGGAGATTTCAACCTCTGAGATTTTAGTTGCTTCCTCATGACGGAGTTTGAGGGGAGGAAGGGAAAAGCAGTTATATTGGAAGCTTTATTGCAAAAGGCAGAAAGTAGAAGAAAATAATTTCCTGAGTAGAAAAATATCTAGAAGGACAAAAAACCAAATCAGTAACAGTGTACAGGTCTGAGACTGGAGTAATTGACCAAAGGTCACTTAAGCCTATGTGTGATGTGTGTGTGTGTGTGTGTGTGTGTCAAAGAGAATGCATTAAGGGAGTGCTTTTGGAATAAAAAATTAAAATGCAAAAAAATACCCATTTGTCTTATAAAGGGGGGGGGGGAATGGAAACTGCAGACAATCTGGTGATGAAAGTAAAGTTTAAAATTTTAAAAATATTTTTTTAATGTTTATTTATCTTTAAGAGACAGAAACAGATCACAAGCCAGGGAGGGACAGAGACAGAAGGAGACACAGAATCCTAAGTAGGCTCCAGGCTCTGAGCTGTCAGCACAGAGCCCAACGTGGGGCTTGAACTCACAAAGCACAAGATCACGACCTGAGTCGAAGCCGGAAGCCTAACCAACTGAACCACCCAGGTGCCCCTGTGAAAGCTAAAATTTAAAGTCACCTCTACTGGGAGAACAATAGGTTTAGAAGATTAAATCATGCAAATACAAAGCAAGGATTTTAATCCATTCGCTGGGTTACATTTAAGTCCTCGGTGCCATTAGGAACAACTCAAAGCGGCAATGCATGTGATGCCAAAACTGATTCCTCAGTGTTATTTTCCATTTGCGAACGGGTTGGATCCATTTGAGTCAAACTGTGCTTCTGCAGACTTGGTTGCTTCTCTTGGGAGTGTTCTTTCAAATCAGGTTACAGAAACAAGCAAGCGACAGCAGCTGCAGAAGCAGATTTCTACTCTCAAATGTGAGATGAAAATGTGAATATTGAGAGTTTTCCTTTAGTGTGGAAAGTGACCGGCTTTCTTGGTAAAGTTGTTTCTTCACAGGGTCAGAGACTGGGGCAGGGGGCGGGGTGGGGGGGGGGGGGGGGCGGACGGTGTCCACATGCCCTGCAGAGTCAGCCAGGCCCTTTTCAGGGCAGAAGTTGGGGTCACGCAGATGGATGTTTGAATCCAGTTCTGCTCCTCATAGTTGGATGGCTCTGGTCAAGGCGCTTGACCCTGGTACTTCCCTCATTTGCAAAATCCTTGTCCCTCCCGGGGTTGCTGTGAGGGTTAATTGAAGTGATGTGTGTGGTGTCACAGAGTCATTTGCTTGATAAATGGAAGTCATTATGTAAATTGCTGGCAGGCTACTACTTGCTTTTGTGCACTCTTGTTTTTGTTCTAGCTCGCGTCGTTCATAGACAGCGTGACTATATAATTTATCATCCAAACTGGGACCCTTCTGAGAATGAAAGAGTACAGCGAACCAGACAGGACTCTGGGCTCTTGGGAGTGGTAGGTCAGGACTAACCCCGGGCAAGCCTGGATGTCTGGTCACCCTCCCTAAGACTCACTCGTGGTGAGACTGAGGATCGGGTGGCAGAGAGCGGGCTGCCATCAGGCTGCCACCATTCCTCCTGCTGGAGCGATGACAGGAAAGAAGGGGACAGGGTGGGTGAAGTCAGGCCTTGCCTGTTTTGGTAAGCTGGTTAGGAACTAATGACCCAGTCTTTGGGAAGTGTTAAGAATGGAAGAAGCCCTCTTTCCCTCCTTCCTTGCCACCTTGGGATTTGGCCAAGGGCTTCCCTCCGTTGGGCCCAGATCGGAGTTCAAAGAAGCCGGCATGTGCCAATGTAGCATCAAACCCATGAGATGAGGGTGAGGACCTCAACACGGTTGTAAGCACGCTTTGTCTTGGGAGCCAGACCACACGGATGTATGTTACTATGTTTATTGCTCTGTTACTTGCCAGTGCAGTGATACCCAAACTTGCAGGAATTTAAGGATAAACTGGAATTACTTTAAGACATCCATTGCCAGGCTGCCACTATAGACCATCTGAATCCAAATCTCCTGACATTCCGGGCAGTTTCTATGACCAGCCAAGGTTAGGAAACGTTACCCTTTCATTTAAACTTTCTAGCTTTGATTTGGTTTTGCCATGGGATGTTAGGAAATGCCTTTTATGTGTAACATTGTGTCAACCATACTTCAATTTTAAAAAATGCCTTTTGGGGCGCCTGGGTGGCTCAGTCGGTTAAGCGTCCGACTTCGGCTCAGGTCATGATCTCGTGGTCCGTGAGTTCAAGCCCCGCGTCGGGCTCTGTGCTGACCGCTCAGAGCCTGGAGCCTGTTTCAGATTCTGTGTCTCCCTCTCTCTGACCCTCCCCCATTCATGCTCTGTCTCTGTCTCAAAAATAAAGAAACATTAAAAAAATTAAAAAAAAATGCCTTTTGTTACCTTGTGCTGGCGTCTCAGATAGGAAAGGAAGAAAGATCTGAGCAGGCTTTGCTGGAGCAAAGATAATGAGGCCAAGATTCCCAGAAGAGAAATGAATCTCCGGGACAGGGTTTAGGGTTTGGCGGTCTCTGCTTCTGGCCTGGCAGTCACGTGAGGGCTCTTTTTCAGTGTCAACCTTGGAGGAACTGAGCTTTGTTTTTATTATAAAAGCAGTGATTCCATGTCCTTACACCTGGCTTTCTCTTCTTTCCCCATCATGATTCAGAAAGAATTATTAATACTTCCTGTCTCTACTGTCTTCATTCTCATTCACTCCTGACTGCAATAAAATGAAGACTGATCTGGGCAACCCTGGACCGGTTACCGAATGACTCCAAGCCTCGGTTTCTTCGCCGTAACTTCCACATGAGGTCATGCAAGAAAAGCATCTACCATAGTCCCTGGCACTCGGCAAATATGTGATCTTAATTCCTTTGCTGTCTTTGCCTACTTCTGCCCCCAGGACAGAGATTAACTTTCTCTTCCTAAAATCATTAGTGACCTAATTGGACGATTCAATGGTTCACTTTGCTTCTCTTATTAATATTCAAGACTATACTCAGTTCTTGAAATTCTTATTCTTTCCCCAGTGTTTGCCCCCTGGTTCTTTTTCCTTTACAGTCACCTTATTTTAAGTGTATTAATGGAATTATGTAGTTATCAAAAAGTATCATTTTGAAGACTGTGGAAAGACACAAAAATGATTACTTTAACTTCCTAAGCAAAAATAGTGCCATATATAAATGCTACATGTTAAAAATAGGTAAGGAGCTTTTGGTCTTAAGAAGGCATTATGTTGATGTGATCCAAAGATAGCAGTCTTACCCAAGTCACAGCCACAGCCACAGCCAAGATCCCCCGAGGGCAGTAGACATGTAGGGAACACTAGCAAATGAGAATTAAAGTACCGTTTGCTATGGACAGTCTGGTGAGCTGGGCCTGAGCACCGCTTTGAGGTTCAGGCCTGAAGATTTCCTCTAACTTCCAGGCACAACCTCTTACCTCTGCAGGAGGACAGCAGGGAGACATACAGGTCCTCTGCCTGAGAGGGAAGAGATCTGGTTTCATCAGGAAACAAAGGGACTGCAAAAGAGAAGAGAGATTACCTCTTGGGTGTGCCGGGGCAGGCTCCATGAACTTGAGAGAGAAGATTGTGATCATCTCTTTCTGCCTCTGCATTCAGTGAACTTCAGGTTGAAATCTACCAGGGTGGGAGTATTTTTACACCACAGAAATTGGTAAACACTATAAAGCACGGCTTCCCATCCCTGACCTTTGCCAAAGCTGAATGTTAACTAGCAGCACCTCACAGGGACAAGGCAGAAAGCACGAAATACTCTCTTACTCTGAGTTGGCTCTGGGTATTAAACGCAACATTCTGTTTCATTGTGGGAAGAACGTTAGATCCATGTCTGAATTCATATCTGCAATAATAAAGATGCCAATGATAGTAACACCTATTGACACTTCTAGGTACTGTGTTTCACCGTACCAAGCATTTCCCATGCATAACCTTAATTTCTACTTGTCACTTTATGAAATAGGAACTGTCATTACCTCTGTTTTACAGATGAGAACACTGTGAATCAGAGAGTAAGTAATTTGTCTCCTGTTACACTGTTGGTGAATAGAAGATTCCAGATTCCAGGGGTGCCTGGGTGGCTCAGTTGTTTAAGTGTCCCACACTAGATTTTGGCTCAGGTCAGGATCTGACCTTTCTTTCTGCCCCTCCCCGACTTCCATGTGTTCTCTTTCTCTCTCAAAATAATTAATGAAAAGAATGAAAAAAATTCTATAAAAAAGAAGAAGAAGAAGAAGAAGAAGAAGAAGAAGAAGAAGAAGAAGAAGAAGAAGAAGGAGGAGGAGGAGAAGGAGGAGAAGGAGGAGGAGGAGGAGGAGGAGGAGGAGGAGGAGGAGGAGAAGAAGAAGAAGAAGAAGAAGAAGAAGAAGAAGAAGAAGAAGAAGAAGAAGAAGAAGAAGAAGAAGAAAACAACCCTGGATTCCAATCCAAGTCCTCACTAGAGCCTCAGCTCTGACCTCCATGATAACCCCTTGGTGGGCAGAGAGGGTGGCAAAGTTCCCTCCTCAACCAGCAACTGACAGTGTGTGTTACTATGATAGAAACATCTATTCTTAAAAATACACATCCTTGTGTATTGTGACACGATTATTATATAAGGTTTTGAGTTGTGTAAAGTAATACTATTTATTTTCACGGATATTTACATATGTAGTAAAGGTGTAAAAACATACATGGAGATAATGTGGGTACATAGCTATTTTTTATATAACTTTTTTGTGTATTTAAACTATCTTATGATAAAATTTTAATATATTTCTGAATGAGGTAATCAGGCTGGTTTTATAGTAACATTATGGGTAGTTGTAACCATTTATTTAAAAATTTTAAGTGTTGTTGTTATATTGTCTTTTCAGTTAAAAAATTGTTTTTTAGAAGGGAGTGCATGCAAAATCTGGTAAAGCCTGAACAATGTCTGTAGTCAGCTGAATTCTGTAACATCAGGTTCCTGGTTTTGAGAATGTCCTGCAATTACATAAGATGTCATCATTGAGAGAACTGAGTGATACAATGGATTATTATTAGATTATTTTTGTTATTATTTATAATAATATGTTATAATAATAATGTTATATTTGTATTTGGATATTATTAGATTATTTATTGGTTATTTTTAGATGAATTAATAAATAAAGTTTATTTTGGGGCACCTGGGGGGCTTAGTTGGTTAAGCGTCCCACTTCGGCTCAGGTCATGATCTCATGGTTCGTGAGTTCAAGCCCCACATTGGGCTCTCTGCTGTCAGCGCAGAACCTGCTTCAGATCCTCTGTCCTCCTCTCTCTCTGACCCTCCCCTGCTCATGCTCATGTGCTCTCTTCTCTGCCAAAAATAAACTTAGAAAAAGTTTCTTTTTATTTATTATTTTCAAAATGTTTGAGAGTCTCTGTTTTAATGGAGGCCTCCTCTGCCCCCAGGTACTGTTAGATGTTTTCCCTGTATGTTCCCACCCTCTACCACAGCAGTTATCACTCTGTAGGTTATGTTTATAAAGTAATATATACTTTTAAAATGCTGTTATTCTTTTCTAGGAAACTTTTCCCACATTTAAAAATTGAGCTATAATTCATATACCATAGAATTCTCCCTCTTTGAATTGTTAAAATTCAGTGGGCTTTAGCATATTCACAAGGTTGTGTGCAATCATCACCGCTATCTAATTCCAGAATTATTTCATTACCCCCGGAAGAAACCCTGTACTCATTAGCGGCCACTCATCATTCTTCCTTCTCCCCTGTCCCTGGCAACCACTCATCAACTTTCTATTTATATGATTTTTATATGCTTTTTCTGGACAATTCATCTGAATGGACTCCTGCAATATATCAATATATGGCCTTTTGACAAGCTTCTTTCACATTCAGTATAATGTAGTCGTTAAAATCCATGCTGTAGCATGAATCAGTATCATTCCTTTACACAGCTGAATACTATTCCTTTGAATAGACATACCACCTTTTGCATATTCATCCATCAGTTCATGAGCATTTGGGTTACTTCTATTTGAGGGGGGGGAGTATTTTACATAATGCTGCTATGAACATTCATATATGTTATTGTTTGTACATATGCTTTCTTTTTTTTAATTAATTTTTTAAATGTTCATTTATTTTGAGAGAGAGAGAGAGAGCACACAAGCAGGGAAGGGGCAGAGACAGAGGGAGAGAACCCTTTCTAGCACAGAATCCTAATCTAGCACAGAGCCTAATGTGGGGCTCAATCTCACATACCATGAGATTATGACCTGAGCTGAAACCAAGAGTTGGTCACTTAATTGACTGAGATACCCAGGTGTCTCTGTACATATGCTTTCAATTCTCTTGGGAATATATCTAGGAGCAGACATGTCAGATCATATACTTAACTCTTGTTTAATTTTTAGAGGAACTGCCAAGTTTTTTTCCAAAGCATAGGCCAGCAACTTTTAAAAGAACTTTTTTTTAGGACTATAAAGATATACATCATATAACCATTAGAGAAACTTTGAAAAATCCAGTGAAGAATCAGGACAAAATAAAGGTTATTTCCACTTTATACTACTATGGATAACAATTGTTGACATCGTGATCAGTCTTTTTTTAAATTTTTTTTTTCAACGTTTTTTATTTATTTTTGGGACAGAGAGAGGCAGAGCATGAACAGGGGAGGGGCAGAGAGAGAGGGAGACACAGAATCGGAAACAGGCTCCAGGCTCCGAGCCATCAGCCCAGAGCCTGACGCGGGGCTCGAACTCACGGACCGCGAGATCGTGACCTGGCTGAAGTCGGACGCTTAACCGACCGCGCCACCCAGGCGCCCCAGTGATCAGTCTTTTTAATATGTGCATATGTATGCGTGCACACACAATCTGTGTTATGCTATATATACACCTTTTGAAATTTGCTTTTCTCCACTTATAAGAGACATTAATTTTTCAAGTTGTTAAATAGTCTTCTAAATCATTTTGTAAATGGCTACATATTGGGGCGCTTGGTTGGCTCAGTCAGTTAGGCGTCCAACTCTTGATTTCAGCTCAGGTCATGATCTAATGACTCACGGGATAGAGCCCTGTATCAGGCTCTGTACTGGAGCCTGCTTGGGATTCTTTCTCTCTGCCTCTCCCCTGCTCTCTCTCTCTCTCTCTCTCTCTCTCTCTCTCTCTCTCTCTCTCAAAATAAATAAACCTTAAAAAATGGCTACATATTATTATTTTGTATGAAGGTACCAGCATTAATTTAACTCATATTGTTTTGATAGATAATAACAATATTTCTAATTTTCCTCTGATAGCTGTGTACAAATATTCTTGGCATATAAATTGTGGTGTTTATGACTACTTTTGTAGGATAAATTCCTAGAAATTGAATTAAGTATATGTATTTTCAGGTTTTTTAATACAGATTACCAGACTGTCCTCTGAAAGGCTGTATCCATCTATGTTAGTTTCCATCAGCTAACAAGATGGCCTGTGTGACTCATTGCTGACCTATTGGTCATTATAATGGTTTAAATCTCTGCCAATTTAATGAACTAAAACAGGCTGCAATAACATTTTGCTTGGTATTTCTTTGATTCTCATTAAGAATGAACATTTTTTCTCCTGCTTATTGATCATTTGTATTTCCTTTTTTAATGTCCTGTTTTTCATGTATTTGACCTGTTTTTCTGTCTAGGTGTTGCCTTATTATTCATTTGGAAGAGTTCCAATTGAGTGTCTTTTTCTTTTACAAATTTTTCTCTTTCCTTTTTTTTTTTTTTTAATTTTTTTTTTTCAACGTTTATTTATTTTTGGGACAGAGAGAGACAGAGCATGAACGGGGGAGGGCCAGAGAGAGAGAGAGACACAGAATCGGAAACAGGCTCCAGGCTCTGAGCCATCAGCCCAGAGCCTGACGCGGGGCTGGAACTCACGGACCGCGAGATCGTGACCTGAGCTGAAGTCAGAGGCTTAACGGACTGCGCCACCCAGGCGCCCCTCTTTCCTTTTTTTTTTTTTAATACATTACAAAAGTAATAGATGTTTAGTGTAAAAATATAAAAGAATTATAATAATATAAAACATAAATACTGAAAAATTCCATATTTCACCCTCTCCAACTGACAGTTTGGTGTATATTCCTCCAAATGTTTTTTCCTATCCATATTCTACCAATTACATTTCTTTTCAAAATTGGAATCATGATACACATGTTGTTTTTAACTTGATTTTTCACTTACTGTCTTTTTTTTAAATAATTTTTTTAATGTTTATTTATTTTTGAAAGAGACAGAGCAGGAGTGGGGGAGGGGCAGAGAGTGAGGGAGACACAGAGTCTAAAGCAGGTTCCAGGCTCTAAGCTGTCAGCACAGAGCCTGACACGGGACTCGAACCCACAAGTCATGAGATCATGACCTGAGCCGAAGTCAGATGCTTAACGGACTGAGCCATCCAGGCACCCCCAATTTACTTACTATATCTTATATATATGCCATTGTCAATACATATAGCTTTATCTTTTCTTTTTTTTAATGTTTTTAATTTTATTTTTGAGAGAGCATGAGCAGGGAGGGGCAGAGAGAGGGGGACAGAGGATCCAAAGCTAGTCCCTGAGTTTGAACTCAGGGACTTAGAGATCATGAGCTGAGCTACCAGACACCTGCCTTCCTTTTAATAGTTGTGTGCTATCACAACTATATTGTGCTTTAAACATGAACAGTTTTACATTTTTATTGAGTTATATCATTAAGTCTTTTTTGTGGCATATTGCTTAACTTTTGTGCAGTGGAAGAAGGTTTTCAAATTTTTATGAGAATTCTCTGATGGACTGTTCAAGAAATTATCTTCATTTTCCAAGACAAGCTATGCCGTGAAAGAGTGTAGACTGTTGACACATCTTGTAAATTCTATAAGGAGTCTGAAAAACTGCTTTGCAAATACGGGGGCGGGGGGTGGAGATAATGTTTTGATCAAATAAAGTATAATAAAGTCCTTATTTTAAGTGAATAAAGTTCGGAGTACATTACCATTTCATCTGGTCTCAAGAGCTAATTTCTAGAAGGTTGAAATGCATCAATAGTCTTTGAAAGAGAGAGTTCTTACTTCCCTGAAACATTCATAAAAAAATTTATAGTCATTGGGTTAGGTGCTGGCAATGCATTGATGAGGAAACACAAGACACACACATGCACACAACACACACAATCCCTGCTCTTACAGGGTGTACAGTCAAGTGGAGACAAGCATTGTTCAAGTAATTATACAAGCAAATATGTAAGAACAAACTGCAGTGTGTGCAAAGGAAGAAGAGTACAGGGCAGAGTGAGATGACTCAGAGGGATCCATCCCTGGCCTGGAACATTTTGGAAAGCCAACTTGGGATGTGTCAGCTGTGCTGCGATTGGGGGACCAGAGTGGGGAGGGGAGGTTTGGTGGCAAGAAGAGGGTGCATTAGGGAGAGAAGGAGCTACAAGGGTAGGAGCCCAGAAGCTGGAAGGGGTTCAAGCCTTGGGCAACACAAGAGCTAGCTCAAATGCCCACAAGGAGGAAAGGCTATGGGACAGGAAGGAGCATGCCTCTGCTAAAGTTTTAAATTCAAAAGGTTTTTATCATCTAAAAGTGGTATGACTGGGGTGCCTGGCTGGTTCAGTCGGGAGGGTGTGCAACTCGATCTTGGGGTTGTCAGCTTGAGCCCCATGTTGGGTGTAGAGATTGAAAATAAAATCTTTAGGGCGGGTGCCTGGGTGGCTCAGTCGGTTAAGCGTCCGACTTCAGTTCAGGTCATGATCTCACGGTTTGTGAGTTCGAGCCCCACATCGGGCTCTGTGCTGACAGCTCTGAGCCTGGAGCCTGGTTCAGATTCTGTGTCTCCTCCTCTCTCTGCCCCTCCCCTGCTACAGCTCTGTCTCTGTCTCTCAATAATAAATAAACATTAAAAAATTAAAAAATAAAATAAAATCTTTGGGGTGCCTGGGTGGCTTAGTCAGTTTAGTGTTGGACTCTTGAATTTGGCTCAGGTCATGATCTCACAATTTGTGGGACTGAGCCCCATGTCGGGCTCTGCACTGACAGCACAGAGCCTGCTTGGGATTCTCTCTCTCTGCCCCTCCCCTGCTCCCTCTCTCTCTCTCAAAATAAATAAATAAACTTAAAAGAAAAAATAAAACCAAAATCTTTAAAAAATAAAAAAATAGGGGCACCTGGGTTGCTCAGTAGGTTGAGCATCTGACTCTTGATTTCGGCTCAGGTCATGATCCCAGGATTGTGAGATTGAGCCTCACCCTGTGTCCAGCTCTGGTTGAGTGTGGCACCTGCTTGAGATTTTCTCTCTTTCTCCCTCTGCCCTTCTCCCCCAGTTGCACGTTCTCTCTGTCACTCTAAAATAAAAATAAAAATAAATTAAAAAAAAAATAAATGGTAGGACTACAAGCTATCAGTTTGTGATCCCTGCTTTATGGGGAATATGAGACTCATTAAACAATGACTGAGGTCCTGAAAATGTCCCAAAACTCAGCGTTCAAAGAATTCTAGAATTTGAATGCTGGATAGAATAGGGTGGAGTTCTGGAGTTGGGAAAAGAAAATCAGGGAGTGAGGGTGATCTTATTAAAGGCCAGGGAAAGAAGGCCTTTCAAGGAGGAGGCAGTGAGTGCTGCTAAGAGATCAAGGAAAATGAGAACCGAAAAAATGTCCTTTGAATTTCATAACCCAGAGGTCAGTGACCTTCACAAAATGCCTAGACTGTGCTGACATTGTGTAATGAGTCTCATGTGTCTCCTGAATTGTCTGTGTCTTATGCCTGACTTGGAGGGGGTGTGGCTAGGTCAGACCCAGCACAAGCTTCTAGAGACCCCGCCTCATTCTAGCAACAACCAGCATGGTGTTATAAATAAGACCATTATAAGATAAACACATTTTTTGACAAGGTATTTATTACCACGTTTTAATATCAGACAAACTCAAGCAGGCTCACATAAAACACCATGAAGCGGGGCGCCTGGGTGGCGCAGTCGGTTAAGCGTCCGACTTCAGCCAGGTCACGATCTCGCGGTCCGTGAGTTCGAGCCCCGCGTCAGGCTCTGGGCTGATGGCTCAGAGCCTGGAGCCTGTTTCCGATTCTGTGTCTCCCTCTCTCTCTGCTCCTCCCCCGTTCATGCTCTGTCTCTCTCTGTCCCAAAAATAAATAAACGTTGAAAAAAAAAAAAATTTAAAAAAAAACAAAACAAAAAAAAAAAAAAAAAAAACAAAAACACCATGAAGCATGTATTTCTTGTGCAATGCTGTACAGATAGGTATCTGGTTAATCGAGATCTTCAGAATAAAGCTCTATGAAATGTACTATTGCCTTTATTTAACAGAGTATATTGAAGGTATAAGAATCTACCAGCTGCTGAAAACTGCAGAACCCCACCCCTATTGTGTCTTTATTTGTAGAAGAAATATTCTAAAAAATGTTCCATAGAACAGGATGAGAGTCATTTTCCGAATTGAAATGATAAGACTTTATTATCAAAACTGACATTTTTCAAGATAAAAGTAGAGCGCATAATGATTAATGAACTTAACAGAAGGATTCCAAAATAGTTTCTACAAATTTAATTCTCTTAAACAACTGTAAATATACAGTATTTATTAGTCTTAACCTGAATGAATAATTCTCAAGGCCCTCCTAAAGTTATTGTTCATCAAGAATAAAATTCTACACATATGGGAATTCAGAAAAAAATCAGTTAACATAATTGAATGTAATTAATCATTAAAACATCAAAACAGAGCAGTAAATTTCAAAGTGTATATATGTAGTGATTTTTAAAACTCTAATGAGGCATAATTTAAAATGTAGCTAAGCAATGTTTTAATGTATTAGTCACATGATGTAGTTAAAATCATTATAGTAAAATAAATTATATATATAACTAATATATAAGTATATATATTCATATAATTTCCTCTTGTTGGATTTTAGGAGAATATGTGTCATAGTTAATTCTATATTGTATTTTATTTATAAATCGAGAACTCTAATCAACAATTATTTGGTATTAAATGCTATACTTTTATATACCTTATTGCATTTAAAAAATCTACAATTTTCAACAACAAACCTCAAAAATATTAAAGCAAAGGAAATTTCTAGGGCACCTGGGTGGCTCAGTGGCTAGGTGTCCAACTTCAGCTCAGGTCATGATCTCACGGCTCATGAGTTCAAGCCCCACATCAGGCTCTCTGCTGTCAGCGTAGAGTCTGCTTCAGTTCCCGTCTCCCTCTTTCTCTGCCCCTCCCTAGCTCGTGCTTTCTTTTTGTCTCAAAAATAAATAAAAACATCAGTCAATCAATCATTTAATAAAAATAAAGGACATTTCTTCTCCCTTAAATCTTGGATCTTGTAATCAGATTAATCTTTCTAAAATTCTGCTTTCATCTCGTTAGTGCCACGTAAATCATTATTCAGTGAATTCCCATTTCCTACAGAATGAAGTTCAACTCTTTATTCTGACCTTCACAACATTCCATGCTTTGGCCTCAAACTTTATTTTCAAACCAGGCCATGCTCTTCACTGGCTCAGTACCAGCAAAGTTCATTCTGACCCTGAGCTTGTGCTCCTCACCTCCAATGCTCCTCTTTCTCATCTTCAAGTCCTATGATCTTTATCTATTATTTTCATTTTTTCAAGTAGGCTCCACACCCAACGTTGGGCTTGAACTCACAAACCTGAGATGAAGAGTTACATGCTCTACTGACTGAGCCAGCCAGGTGCCCCAAATCCTCTGATCTTTAATTATTCCATTTGACTCCCACCTCCCTTGGGAATTTTCCCTGATGCTTCTGATGCCTTCCTCCTTTCTTGTCTTTAACACTCATGTTGGCTTTTAACTGGGCCATGTACTGTTACTAAACTAGTTCCTGTTTTTAAGACTTGTCTCTTCAACCACATGGGAAATTCCTTGATTAGTGCCTTTGGTGCCTAGCACAATCCTGAGTATTTAATTCTAAGCACATGCTAGTATCACCTTAATTACCTCTGACAGTTTACTTTATTCTTACAATTTTTCTTTCCAACTACAGAAACAGCCCAGCTAAAGGCCAAGTTTATTGTTGCTGCAGTGTCTCTCATTCTCTTCAAAAGCCAGATGATCTTACTATTGGCTCCATTTAATGCATGAACTTCTCTGTGCAAATGAAACATATGGAATCTGGAACTTTCTTCAAACCAGGGACTTTTAATTTCACCAAGTCTTAGGTAAGTTTCTGTCTTTTGTGATAAATGTATATTTACAGGTAGATTTTTCCCTTTTATTTTTTTTTAATTTATTTTTTATTTTTTTATTTAAAAAAAATTTTTTTTTCAACGTTTATTTATTTTTGGGACAGAGAGAGACAGAGCATGAACGGGGGAGGGGCAGAGAGAGAGGGAGACACAGAATCGGAAACAGGCTCCAGGCTCTGAGCCATCAGCCCAGAGCCTGACACGGGGCTCTGGGCTCACGGACCGCGAGATCGTGACCTGGCTCAAGTCGGACGCTTAACCGACTGCGCCACCCAGGCACCCCGATTTTTTCCCTTTTAATGGAATGTTTTAGATGTTCAATTTCTCTGACATTATAGAGCTTTAAAATAACTGCAGAGTTTTCCTTTCACTGAGTGTGATGTTTTTTCCTTTTTTCTCTACTTACCCTAAGCACAGAGAAGGAGGTATAGAAGTAGAAGGCTATATGTTTTTTAAAAGGCCACCCTGGGCTGGGTGTAGAAAAGCAAAACTTACAGTCCTAGCTTCCTCTACTACATAGGCAGCTTAGCTCTGCTTAAGACTGTTGTGCTTGGGCATCAAATCTACAAATCCAAGAAAACGGTAATCCAAAACCAGTATGGTTCTCTCTTGCCCAATAGCAGTAGGGACCATTTATTATGCACCTCCTATATGTCAGACACAATGTTGATTGCTTTACATGTCACCTAATTTTCATAAATGAGTGAATCATGATTCCTGTTTTACAGAAGAGAAAACTGAGGTTACTTAGAGCTGCTAAGTAACTTGAACAGCTAGTAAGTGGTAGAGTGAGAATTTGGATGCAGAATTGATTTCAAAGCCTCTGCTCTTTTCACTACACCTTGCAATGTCAGTGCCTTGTATTGCCAGGAATTCTCTTTCAGGACTATTGGGGCTTGCACTCATGAACTTGGCAGCTATTGAGAAGAACAGAATAATAATAAAATTATTATTATTATTTTATTATTATTATTATTATTATTATTATTATTGTATTATCTGGCAGTCCTCTCCTGCACAGAGTTGCTTCAGTCTTAGTTATTAGATGCTCCCCACACTGGCAATTTATATTGCCCCCTTTTTATGTGTCCCCTTTGTTTTATTTATATGTCCCCTTTGTTATGGAACGTCTGATCACATGTCTTGGTAGATGGAAGGACACCTGGCAGTTTTTATCTTTGTCAAGGCTCAAAACAAAATCAATAGAATAAAATCAATACAACAATAAGAATACATATATATATTTCATATTAGACATTCTCCCTGTAGGGGCGCCTGGCTGGTTCAATTGGTAGAGCCTGAGACTCTTGACCTTGGGGTGTGAGTTTGAGCCCCACATTGGGCATAGAGATTACTTAAAAACAAAATCTTAAAAAAAATTCTACCTGTAATAATATATCACAAAAGACAAATTTAAATAAGACTCTATAGTGTTATTGTTGTGCTGACATATGAATTCCAGTCTTCAGCTGTTAGTTTACTTATGTGAAGAACAGTCAATAGAAGGAAATTCCAGTGTGACAAGAATTTTGACAATCCCTCAGTGTTATCTCTAACAGGATCTAGTTACATTGTGATCTTCTGGGAAGGATGTAGCTGTGTATGTTCATTTGAATCTGGCGGTTTTGCTCTTATTCTAGTCACACTATATGTGGGGATTCCCAGTGCTGTTTTATTAGTACCGTGGGAGGAGAGAGGCTATTTTTCCTTCCCTATTTTTCTACACTTCAGAGTTTAACACATAATGTTCTCTCAGCAATGTAACAGTCTTAAGACTTCTGTGCTGATTTAACCAATATTTTACATTTAGTTGGGCAGAGGTTTATTAATTAGTATTTACCACCAAACAGATCTAACTATATAAATATGTATATAATTGTATGAAGGATAATTTGTGACTTATGAGTCAATAACCTTTCACTCTTGTTTCATTTTAACATTAGGGTATTTAAGATGCTTTTATAAATCAGATTTTGTGTGTGTGTTTTAAAAAACAACACTAATTTAGTAGGAGACCGGGGTGCAGTTTTCAATGGCATTGACAGTTATGATGCTATAGAAAGAACCTATACCTGGCTGGACTCTAACTTGAGAATCTTGGCTCTGCCTCTTGATTTTTATCTTGAGAAATCACTTCATCCATTTCTTCAACTACAGGATGAGAATCATAATGTCTATCTCACGGTGCTTTTTTTTTTTTATGTTTATTTTTGAGAGAGAGTAAGAGCACAAGTCGGAGAGGAGCAGAGAGACAGAGAGAAGAGAGAGAGAGAGAGAGAGAATCTGAAGCAGGCTCTAGGCTCTGAGCTGTCAGCACAGAGCCTGATGTGGGGCTTGAACTCATGAACTGTGAGATCATGACCTGAGATGAAGTTGGACACTTAACCGACTGAGCCACCCAGGCACCCGTTTTTTCTTTAAAAAAATGAAATATAAATAAATAAATAAATAAATAAATAAATAAATAATTTTTTTTCTTTTCATCCCATGGTGTTTTTATGAAGAGTATATGGCATAAATATAGGAACTGTTCTGCAAGGGCAAAATTGGGTTTCAGGGACAGGGTATTGGCAAGGAACTCGACATCTCCGAAGGGAGCGGGGAGGAGCTTTTTATGGAGTTTGAGCTAAGCATGATTAGTCAAGGAGCCCAAGTACTATTTATAGCAGGTCTATAATACCTTTCCCTGAAATTCTACTTCCAAAGACCAGACTTCCCTACTGGGGGCGAACTCAACTCCCGGACATATCCTGTGATTTTTTTGTTGCACTTCCCCTAAGACTGTAAATTTTGGAGAAGCCATTCCTCCACCTTTGTATTCTTCTTGGAACCAAACAGATCATTGGTTGGTATAAGTGCTTAATATGTTTGGTATTAGACAAAGTCCTTATACAGAATGGTGAGTCAGGTTAGCATCTGAATAGCCATTAGCAGCGTTTAAGTTAAAGCCAATTTTAAGTTTTTCCTTCTCTCCAAAGGAAAACAGTGTTTTTCCTAAAAGAAAATCTTACGCAGAATTGGGTCGCTAGTATTCAGCCTAAAGCCTGCGAAGAAACAGGTGCAAGGTTGGGGAGGACGGTAATTAACCTTATTTTGGTTGTGCTCTGGTTGGAGCCCATGGCTAGAGCCCTGGCGTTGGTCCCAACAAGAGTGACCATCCCACCCAACCCGAGTTGTGGGGTGCAATGCAGACAGTTGTCTCCGTCCCCCAAGCCACTGTGGCTGGGCTTCTGGTCTTGAGAGATGCAGATGAAGTGGTGTGAAGGGTTGGGCTTTTTTTTTTGTTCCTAAAAATGCAACGAACAAAAAAAAAAGTACAACAATCCAAACCCAACCATCTTGTTGCGCGCCAGCTTTCTTCCAGGGTGGCTCCACCTCCGGTCGCCAGAGCTCCATAGGCCCAGCCTACGCGTCTTAGCTGTCGCCGTCTGCTTCCCAGCGCGCGCGGGCTCGGCCCGCTCTGGCAGGGTGCTCCGTGGCGCGCGCAGCCACTCTGGAAGGGAGAGAAGCGAGCAGTCCCGGACCCTCCCCGCCCCTAGGTGCACCGCGGACGGTGGCAGTTATTGCTGCTGGTTGCCGACACCGGAAGGACTCCCGCCTCACCTCACCCACTCCCTACCCCCCGCCCCGGGGAAAGGCGAGACCCGGGAGACGGAACAAAGGCAACGCCGAGGCCCGGGAGGCGGATCGAGGTGCTGGAAGAGGAGGGCAGGGGGCGGGCCCGTTGGGGCTGCGAGTCCATTTTGCCGCCGTGCCCAGCCGGTAAACGCGAGGTCCCCGCGGCTGGAGGACAGGCGCCTGCCCGCGGCCCCCCGAGGTCCGAGTAAGTACCCACCCGGTCACTCTCTAGGAAGGGGGGTGGTCCTTGGGCCTGCTGCAAGGGTGAGGATTTGCCCTGGCAGGACAGCGACCTGCGTGGGTGGGGGGCTCCAGAGAGCTCAGTTTGAGCTCCAGCCCCAGCTGCACAGGGAAAACCAGCGCGGCACTGGAACAAACGGGAGTGGGGTGGAGAGGCGTGCGGTGGGCATCCGCGGGGCCCAGGCAGCGTGTCTGTGCTCCAGAAACCCTGCTCCGCTACAGATTATGCCCGGCTTCAGTGCCAGTGCCTCGGTATCGCCTAGGAAAGAAAAGGCGACCATGAACCAGAAGTCGGAGCCCGGCAACCACTCTCTGGCACTGAAACTGAGGAAGTGCCTGGCGCCTGGGGAGGGCGCCCTAACCGGGAAGCTCCTTAGTAAAGGCACAAAGATATAAAAAAAAAAAAAAAAAAAAGCCATGCTCCTGGCTTTTTCACCAGGTCCTAGCGCGCAGGCTTAATTGCGGGGGGGGGGGGGGGGGGGGGGGGGGGGATGAAAACACTGAGGATCAAGGCTAAGGATCCTCTGCAAATAAATGCATAATACTCTCTTTGTTCTTTCTTTGCAGTAGCTTCGTTTGATTGTCCATCACAACGTGAGGGGAAAAAGAACCCTGATAGCTTTGTCCTGAAAAATAGTAACCCTGACGAATACACCTGCACCTGCTCGCTCGCAGGGGACAGAGGTAAACTACAATACTTCTCCCTACATTAAGAAACAAAGCACTCAGTTTTCTTTCTTTTTTTTTAGGCCCAGAACCATGCAAAATTGAACTATGTGTAGAATGTGTTCCCATCCTCACGAGTGTTCTGTTTTCATATTTTGTCAAAACTCAGAAAAATAGATTCTATATTTGGAAAATGTTTATGTAACAATTATTTGAAATGTATTACAAGCTAAAGAGTTATATTGTAAAGGAAAAAGAGAGGTCTTAGTAGCATCTTTTTTTTTTATGGTCTCTCCCCCCCCCCCCCCCCCCCCCCCGCCCCTTCTCCCATGCCTTTTTGCTAGGGCTTGTGCAGACAATGTTTGAGTTTTCTGACTCTAGAGACTTTTATACAATAGGTATTTTAAAAGCAGAATTTCATTTTCATAGCCACTCCTTCTGGTAGAACTTGATTAACTGGAGCTGTTGATTAACTGGTTTACTTCCACCTTATACAATGAGAAGATACATTTTTTTCAGGCTCTCCTTTCCTTACTAATACCATCTATTTTACACTAGCTGAGATACTAAATCTCCCTGGTAAGTCCTTCCATAACACTAGGCTGTTCTTTTCATTCTGTATATTTATGACTGGTTGGTTACCTGGTCCTACTTGTACCACAGCTTTTGTTCAGATATGCCCATTTCCATGAAAGTGCTTTATACCTGCTATCCTGTGTAATACTTGCTTTACCTTTTCATGAAATTAGAGTTCAAGTGAGTCCAGCTCTCTTTCAGGACCTTTCCTGGTTAATATACTCATACTTTAACATAATACTTTAAATGTGTATTTACATTTTTCACAGTATTTGTACACAGATTAATTAAACCACCTTACATTTATATAGTTTAGCAATATACAAAACTGGCACACACTACCTAATCTTTCCAAAACCATGACTTAGACACTCCTGCTTGAACCCAGGTATCCAGAGACAGGTTCAGTGCTCTGTTCTCTCTACCAGACAGCCTGTTACAGCCTAATGTGTAAAAATCATAAAACTTTAGAAGGGATTTAGAGAGCCATGATTAAACTTAATCCATTTTATGAATGAGAACACTGAATTCTTGACCCACTTTCTAGATAGAGCTGAAGTCTAAGAATTGGGAAATTCGGGTCCTGTGCCTAGCTTGCTGTGTATGATTGAGAAGCTCCATTTTGGTGGGGGGTGCTCAGTTTTTTCAATTATACAGTTAGGTGTTTTCTAGATGATGTCTAAGATGTTTGTACTTATATTTTATTCCTACCCCATAACTTTTATTACCATATATTCCTTATACATACTGGTAATCCTAAATGCATACTAATATTAACTGCCTTAAATTATTTTATATTTTAAATTTGGGTACGTATGATCAAAATGTATGCCTTATTGGTTTTTTTTTTTTTGTTTGTTTGTTTGTTTTTGTTTTACTAAACTATAAAAGTACAGTTCTCTTGTAAGGCCAGGGACCACATGGAGAAGTGGGGCACTCATACATCATTGGTTAAAGTTCATAAAGTGGTACACCCCTTCTAGCGGGAAACCTGTCAGTGTTTCAAAGGTCCTTAAAAGTGTTTCTACTCTTTGACCCACCTAACAGTACACTTATAGGAACTAAGGAAATAATTAGAACCGTGGACTAAGACTCTTCTACAAGATGTTCATTTAAATGCTCTATTACCAAAAAGACATATAGCCAGTATTAGCATATCTGTAAGATGCACTATAACATTTTAGAAGAATATATAAAAATAAGGGAAATACATGTGATAAAAAAAGTGAAAAAAAGTAGATATAAAATTGTATGATGTTACCAGTTTTGTTAAAATACATATGTGCGCACACACACATGATTGGAAGAAATATAACAAAATAATAAGTGATTATTCCTTGCTAATGTAATTATGGATGATTTCTTCCTTGTATTTTCTGAATTTTCTATACCCACAAATTACTTTTATATTAACAAAAACATAAAAGCTAACTGCTTGGATAACCTTTCCAACTTTAGTATGGTGTCAACTTTCTATGTTTTTTTTTTTTTTTTTAATGCTTATTTATTTTGAGAGAGCGAGTGAGCTGGGGAGGGACAGAGAGGGAGAGAGAGAACCCAAGCAGGCTGTGTGCTATCAGTGCAGAGCCCAATATAGGGCTCAGTCTCATCAACTGTGAGATCATGACCTGAGCCCAAATCAAGAGTCAGACGCTCAAATGACTGAACCACCAGGTGCCCCTCTATGTTCTTTTTATAAGGCATTTATCATACCTTTTAGAGTAACAGTATCTTTGTAAATATGCTGTATTTCTGAATTTAGGGCAAGAATTGACTTTGGCTTATATTTCACCTTTTTAAATATCATTAGGACATTGGATTATTCATTTTTGTTATTCATGGAAGACACTGCCATCTTCATTACCTTGGCCTGGAACTCTGGATACTAGAATGGTACTAAAAGATTAGGGTGCTATGTCTCCTTTTCGTAACAGTTAACCAAATACAGGCATCCTTTGACATACAGAATAGTTATATTGCAGTTAAGCTTTCTATAAAGTGAATTCTTGTAACATGAACTTAAAAAAAAAAATTCATTTGTATTATAGATTTAGGTGTATTACTAAAGAAAAGTTGAATTGAAAATTTTTGCTGATAGTTTAAATTTTTGTCTTTCCTGTGGCATAAGTGCCACAAGTATATCGTACTTGGCAACAGCCTGGCTCCTCATTATAACTCCCAGAGGAGCTCTTTCTTTTTTCTTTTTTTCCCCCTGCATATTTGTGGTATTGAATATGAGTGAGGAGTGCCAACATAGTGTATACTGTAACATAGCCAAACTAAAAACTGCTTAAAGTTTAGCATAATTAGTGTTCTACTTGATATATTCTGTAGATCAGGTTTACTTTAGAATAAGATGTGTGTGTACCTAATTCTACACCTAGCAAAAGGAACCTTGTTTGTACTAATTACATTTCCAATGGCACTAATTACATTTCCAAATAAGTTATTAGTTGATAGGTAGTGCTTATCAGTTATTTACAAAATGCCTGTTTTCACTTGGTACAGTATTATATACGACCTAAGTAACCTCACTTACCTAGCTAAATCCAGCTAGCCACTTATTGAATGCTAGACTTTGACACTACTTTCTGGAAGCTGGCATTAACCTCAAATACAGATTTAGATGATGGAAATTTATTAATAGATACCAACCAATAACAATTGCCAAATTTATGGTTGTAAAAGAAGACAAGTTGTTTTATGGGTAAAAGTTTTCCATCTTCATTTAAACCCACTTATATTTATTTGGGAGAAAAGAAACCAGACATTTCTGGTTCATCAAACCTTTCTGGAAGTCATTAGTTCCAACTTAACTTAATTGGAATTCTTAACAGGTAAAGATAAATATCTGAATTTGGTTGGTACCACAATAGGTGAATAATTTAGTCTATATGTATGTTTCCCTCAAATTCATACACTCATTCAAATTGATTTCATCTGGGTGAGAGAGATTAGGCTTCAATACCATTCGGAGTCCACACAGATTTCTGGGTTTTGTTGTTACTGTTAAATTAAAAATAATTTTTTTAAAGTAATCTCTATGCCTAGCGTGGGGCTCAAACGCATGACCCTGAGATCAAGAGTCTCATGGTATACTGACCGAGCCAGCCAGGTGTCCCCCCACCCCCACAGATTTCTGGATAGTTATACAGAAGTAGGATAGGGATATTTGATCTAGCTGGTATCCTAAAACCCTATTGATATAATGCTGTGGATTTACAAGATTATGGAATAATGGCTGGGGTGATTATCAAGTGACACAGGGAAAAGATAAAAGGGAAAGAAAAATAAGGTGAAGAGGCAGGTGGGGGATAAGAACAGGAGGAAATCAAAAGAGTGTACACCTTGAAAGGTGGGGCGTATGAGTTAAAAGAATAAACAAAGGAAAGAGTCAAGATGAAACAGTGGTATGGAGGAGAGAATGAAGGAAAGGAAAACACCCAGTTTTTCTGAGTGGTCTGGACTAGTAAGGGTAATGATTTGGTTTTTAAGTTTCTGGGAATGTTACCATAGTCCAAAAACTCTGTGAAATTGCTGAGTAGGTGGTTCTTCCAAGCTGATGGACCTTTTGTTCTAGCTTCATTTTGCCCTACTTATCAGGAATCCTATTAGAAATGTCTTGAGGGAAATTTTAACTACTAATTCTAGAATAATGGCAGAAAAGGTAAGTTTCTTACTGTCTTATATGGAGACATAGGAAACTTGGAGCCACCTAACAATTAGACAAGCTATTTTAGACACCATATGTGACATATTTTTAATATTCCTTTTTTTCAGATATCAGAAATCTTGTTTTTTCTTAAACTGTTTTGATCATGTAAGTTATGGAGCAGTCTCTAAAAGCCAGAATAAAATATAATAAGGCATTGACATAGAGTAAATACTTTGAAAATAATTTTCATATGTTATTAGATACCTTTCAAAACAGTTGTACAGCGAGGAGAGAAACTGCAATATATGTAAGTGGTTTGTCAAAGGCCATAGATTGAGACCCAGACTTACGTCAGCCTTCTCACAGGCCTGGATCACAGAGATTCTCAATAATACATTTTTTATTTTATAAAAGATAAAACAGTACTAAAGCAGATCAAGCTCCTGTAAAGCTTATCATACCTTAGCTAATGCTTCTGAAGTTTTGCTTTTTAAGTTCAATATGGTTTTCTTATAATTGGTCCCCTTTTTAGTTTTTTCCCTAACTTTTTATTGTGAAAAATTTCAAATACACAGAAGATTTAAAAAATACTACAATAAATATTCTTCCATCCTCTAACTAGATTCAGTAACTAGACCCTAAGTTTCAAGAAAGCATTATTAGATCTCATACTAACATTGAATATAGTATACTACTTGAAAATAAGATGAACTAATATGCTGAGAAGAAGTAATTAAAAAAAAAAAGGTGATCCCTTTTATTCCAAGCACTGTTCCAGCTAAGATTGATGGCTCTCAGTTTAGTAGAGGTTTGCATAATTTAGCTTTGTCTGTGAAGTGAGTTTCAATATTTGCTGTTTAGTTACTTATTAGGTATTTACTTTGGAATTCCTGAATTCAAAGATGCCTCAAAACAGGATGGAAATTTGATTTAACCCTAAGATACAAAGTATTAATTTTTCTTTTTGTTTTCTAATGGGATTTGGAAAGAGATTATGAGTAGTATCTTGAACAACTTTATATTCCTATCGATTAAAAGGTTTAATAGGAAAGTTTCTTTGAATAGTTTATTAAAATTAACTAGTTTAAGAATGAATAAATGAGCACCTTTTGTATTATCATTTTGAGTTATCATTTATTGTTATTTTTTTGAGAACAAGCAAGAGAATGTGACAGCATGAGTGGGGAGATGCACAGAGAGAGGGAGAGAGAGAATCCCAAGCAGGCTCCATGCTGTCAGTTCAGAGCCTGACGAGGGGCTCGATCTCACCAACTGTGAAATCATAACCTGAGTCGAAATCAAGAGTTGGATGCTTAACTGACTGAGCCACCTAGGCACTACTCATTTTGAGTTGATCATTTAAAAATAAAGTATTTCTAGGAGGGAGAAGTCTAATACACACATATTAGGTTTTGTTTCTGTTTTATAACTACTTTCCTTTTAAGTATTGGCTTTTCCATTTTTAATATTCTGGTTGTCATTTTTCAGTTTTCATTTGTACAGACTTGTTGCTATATATCCACTCAAGGTAGGATAAAGCAGTTTTCATAGTCTACACTGAGTGCAGATATCATGAATATTTGCTTAAAAATATATCTGTGGTGGTGGTACACAACTATGACTGTCAAAACTCAGAATTGTATACCAGAAAGAGTGAATTTTATTGTATATAAATGAAAAGTATTTAAAAAAATACAGAGGCTCCTGAGTGGCTAAGTTAGTTAAGTGTCTGACTGTTGATACTGGTTTAGGTCATGGTCTCAGGGCCATGAGATTGAGCCCTATATAAGGCTCCATGCTGTGTGTGGAGCCTGCTTAAGATTCTCTCTCTCTCTCTCTCTCTCTCTCTCTCTCTCTCTCTCTCTCCCTCCCCCCCCCCACCCCCCTCCCTGGCATGCATGTGCTCTCTCTCCAAAGGAAAAAAACCTAAAACAAAACAAAAACAAATATGGCAGGAAAATGGGGTTGAAAATGAGAGGTGGTAGACAACTAGGTACAGATTTGGCTACTTGCTTTGTTGGTATAAAACTTGGGAAATTTTTAATTGTTGGGGAAAAAAGATTTTTGTGCTTCAAAATTTAAGACTTTCTTGGTATTCAGAACACATTTGAAGGCAAAAATGAATCTTGGATATGTGTTTGCTGTTCTACGCTGAATTTGACAGTGGTTAGGTTGAAATTTTATGACTGGAGAGCAAAAATTTTGTTCACATACAGGTTTTTGACATCTATATATTGGTAAAAAAAATTAGCCATAGAAACGAGGGGATATGTATTTTCCTGCAAAGGAGTAAGTTTTATTGATTTCTTCTGATCTTTCTGTGTTAGCCACACTTTAAGAAAAGGAGCTAGAAGTTCCTTCACTTAAACTAAAAACCTTACTCATCTTCCTTTAAAAGTTTTGAGGCAACAGACTTGCCATGGTTTCTTGGATTAGGCTGTCTCAGTTTTCCCTAAAAGTCAGCTGTGGAAGTGGTTCCATTAATTTGGTAGTAGGGGAAGTTCTGAGTATAAAGTTAAAAGAAATGAAAATGTTGAGCTTTTATGAACAGAAATAAGAATCATTAAATCATAAACCAAAATTTATAAGCTGCATCACTAAAAATGGAACAACAGGATTCACCATAATTTTGATGCATATTTTTAAAAAGAAACTTCTCAAATAGTTTTTTCCCCTGGTTCGTTTTCAGAGCTATAATGTGATTATGACTTTGGGACGACTGTTTATTACTAAATTTTCCTGCGTGTGACATTTTCCTGTTTATTTTTGATGACACTGGATTGCCTTTCTCCATTTTCCTCAAAGTTTCTCTTTGCTTTGGGTGCCCTTTTTCCTCTGCATCCCAAATAGTTGATATTGTTTTTCTTCTTATTTATTTAATATACTTGGATAGGATTCTCTGGAAATATTAACCTTCAAGAATGAGTAAATTAGGTTTACTTTATTGAATGCTGCCCCCCCCCCCCCCCGCTTTCCTGTTTCTACTGCCTTCTCCAAAATCTAGTTTTAGCATAGAATTTTTAGCTGAAATATGACAAAGAGCAGTGCAGATGATAAAATAGCAGGACTAAGGTAGGAGGACCATCAAAAGTTTTCCTTCTCTGTTCTAGAGTCAGAATTTTTAGTTACTTCACACCAACCCCAGTCTCTGTAGCCTGTTCTCTTCCCCATACTTTTCAAAGGTTTTATGACTTCTCATGTCACAAAAGATTGTTCAGAAAAATCAGCTCATCACATATTTTTGCCATATGACATTAAATTTGACAGAAATAACCTTTGCTTTAATTCCACATAAAATTGTATTATAATCTATAATACATATATCTCTCACAACTGAATATAAAACTATAAATTATTAGACTTGCAAACTCAGCTTATCTTTTAAATACTCTTTATCTTCAGGGCACCTGGGTGGCTCAGTTGGTTGAGGGTCCCAACTTCAGCTCAGGTCTTGATCTCACGGTTCATGAGTTCAAGCCCCATACCTGGCTCACTGCTGTCAGCCTGTCAATGCAGAGCCTGCTTCAGATCCTCTGGCTCCCTCTATCTGTGCTCTCCTTGCTCCCCAGATATTAAAAAAATATTATTTATCTTCTGTATTATAGCACCAATTGTGACTTTTTTTATATTAAACTTTTTTTAATGTTTATTTACTTTTGAGAGAGAGAGAGAGAGAGAGAGAGAGAGAGAGAGAGGGAGAGAACAAGTGGGGGAGGGGCAGAGACATAGGGAGACACAGAATCCCAAGCAGGCTCCAGGCCCCGAGCTGTCAGCACAGAGCCCAACACAGGGCTCGAACCCACAAGCTGTGAGATCATGACCTGAGGTGAAGTCTGATGCTCAACCTCCTGAGCCACCAAGGCTCCCCGCCCCCCCCCCCTTTTATTTAAGTTTATTTGTTTTGAGAGAGAGTGTGAGAGCTCACGAGAGGGGCAGAGAGAGAGAGACAGAGAGAGAGAATCCCAAGTAGGCTCTTCATGGTCAGCATGGAGCCTGATGCGGGGCTTGAACTACAGAACCACACCAAAACCATGAGTCAGATGCTTAACCGACTGAATCACCCAGGCGTCCCTCTGATTGTGACTCTTAAAATTACTGTTAAAAATTATTTAATTATTTATTATAAGGATTATTATTAGGCCCTATTCTGTTTATTAGTTTGGTGGTAATGTGACATATATATGTGTTCCTCAGTAAGCTGAACGAGGACATATTTAGCACTGTATTTGGTTTTAAAACTTTAGGGATAGAAGTTTTAAGATGTCCATTTTAAAATAATAAAACTTGAACTGAGAAATGGTATTCTCTAGACCAGGGATCTCGAAATTTTTTATTTTCAGGACCCCACTTTACAGTCTTAAAAACTGAGGATCCCAGGAGCTTTTGTTTACATATGTACTTTATATAGCCATTTATTGTATTGGAAATTAAAACAAAAATTTTAAGATACTCATTTAAAATAACAATCATAAACCTGTTATATGTTAACATAATTTGTGAAAAATAACATTTTCTAAATAAGTTGTGAGAAAATTGGCATTGCTTTACATATTTATAGATCTTTTTTTAATTAAAAAAATTGTTTTTAGTGTTTATTTTTGAAAGAGAGAGAACATGAGCTGGGGAGGGGCAGAGAGAGAGGGAGACGCAGAATCTGAAACAGGCTCCGGGCTCTGAGCTGTCAGCACAGAGCCCGAGGCGGGGCTCGAACCCAGGAACCGTGAGATCATGACCTGAGCTGAAGTCGGATGCTCAACCGACTGAGCCACCCGGGCGCCCCTACATATTTATAGATCCCTTGAATGAATTGCTGTTTAATAGATTACAAATAAAGTCTTTTATCTGTCCCTTCATTACACCTGTTAGAATAAGTTATGGGTTTTTTCTTTTTTTTTTTGAAATATACAAAGATCATAATCTGACCTTGCACAGATACGTAGTTGGTGAAGGGAAGAATATTTTAATAGCCTTTTCTGATAATTACGGATCTTCTTTGATACTTTGCTAAAGCTCAACAACTGGTAGTTTCTTAAATGTTGCAATATGGAATCTGAAATCATATTTTTCAACGTATTGGTCTTTTGATCTTTTATCCAAGCACGATTTATAACATGCGTTAATCATTTGAACAAATTAGTTTATTGTATTATGCAGATCTCCAAATAACATATTTCATTATACAATAATGAAAATGTTCACTCAAAAACTTAATTTTTATCATTGGCAAGAAATACTATCATTTATTTTTCTTGAAGGGCTTATTTTGTTCATTTTCAAGAAAATGTCTGCTTTTACCTAAGTCTAAATAGCCAGTTTGCCATTCATTCTTTCAAGTAAAAATGGTGTTCCACAAAAAAAGCAGCTGGTTCAGATTGTGACTCAATCATGTAACTAACTGCTTTTTCTCCAGACAGTATCTGTTGGATGCAGCAGAAATTCTTTACTTCCTATTTTGTCACCCAAAATATTAAACAAGCACATACACAAGGATCAAGATTTAATAAAATGAATAATTGTTGCTGCTTCATAAAGAACATTCTTAAATGAAATTGGCTACCCCCACTTAGACTGTGGGTGTGTGGTAATGAAGGATTCAGTAACTTGTACCTTTTGCCTTGTTTGATTCCTGCTGAGGCTTTAGCAGTGTCTCCTCACCATTGCTTTTACGGTGCATTTGTCAACATGGTGCCCAAAGCAAATATGTTCTCAATATTATTGTGAATAAAGTATTGACCTTCATGAATGACTTGAAGGAGTCTTAGGGACATCAGATTTCTGTCTACATTTTGAGAATTGATGCTCTAGAAGGTTCTGGTGGTTTAAAAAAAAACTCATTTAATTTTCTGAAGAATTAATTGCAACTCTTGCCTTATGCTTTTACTTAGGATTTTAATAATTGTAATCTTGCATTTGAAATAGAAAAATATGCTAGTTTTTAATAAAAGCCTGCACGAGAGTGCATGCTTGAATTTGTATTTCTGTGCTTCTTTCTTTTGAATAGCATACCATTTTATAATTGTGGGCCCAGACTAAAGAGCTCATTCTATTCAGACACTGAGTAGCTTTGTTTCTGACAGCTAGTAGTCAGCTCTCTGTTTTAAAACAATCAGTTGGGTCCTGCTGGCTCAACTTGCAGTTGTCCTAGACCTAACCCTATCTCAGCCAAAGACTGTTGTTGGAAAGCCCACACAAAGACCTTGTGTACAGGGAGCCCTGCTAATAAGGAGTGTGTTCTAGTCCCAGCAGATTAAATCTGCTTTGGTGTGCATTCCCTTCCCAAATTTCTCACTTATTTCCTTTGTTTGCCTGGTTATTTCAGTGAGAGATCATTTTTAATGCCTGTAAAGATAATTTCTGATTAGTAGATAGTCTGAATGGAGGGGATTACTGGAGTAAAATGTTTCTTTCTTTATGGTAGGATGTGATGGAGCTGCTTGAAGAAGATCTCACGTGCCCAATTTGTTGCAGTCTGTTTGATGATCCTCGAGTTTTGCCTTGCTCGCATAACTTTTGCAAAAAATGCTTAGAAGGGATCTTAGAGGGGACCGTGCGGAATTCGTTGTGGAGATCATCTCCATTCAAGTGCCCTACATGCCGTAAGGAAACTTCAGCTACTGGAGTCAATAGCCTGCAGGTCAATTACTCCCTGAAGGGTATTGTGGAAAAGTATAACAAGATCAAGATCTCTCCCAAAATGCCTGTGTGCAAAGGACACTTGGGGCAACCCCTCAACATTTTCTGCCTGACTGATATGCAACTGATTTGCGGGATCTGTGCTACTCGTGGTGACCACACCAAGCATGTCTTCTGTTCTATTGAAGATGCCTATGCTCAGGAAAGAGATGCCTTTGAGTCCCTCTTCCAGAGCTTTGAGACCTGGCGTCGGGGAGATGCTCTTTCTCGCTTGGATACCTTGGAAACTAGCAAAAGGAAATCTCTACAGTTACTGACTAAAGATTCAGATAAAGTGAAGGAGTTTTTTGAGAAGTTACAACATACATTAGATCAAAAGAAGAATGAAATCCTGTCTGACTTTGAGACCATGAAACTGGCAGTTATGCAAGCCTATGACCCAGAGATCAACAAACTCAACACCATCTTGCAGGAACAACGAATGGCCTTTAACATTGCTGAGGCTTTCAAAGACGTGTCAGAACCCATCATATTTCTGCAACAGATGCAGGAGTTCAGGGAGAAAATAAAAGTAATCAAGGAAACTCCTTTACCTCCCTCGAATTTGCCCACAAGCCCTTTAATGAAGAACTTTGATACCAGTCAGTGGGAAGACATAAAACTAGTAGATGTGGATAAACTTTCTTTGCCTCAAGATGCTGGCACGTTCGTTAGTAAGATTCCCTGGAGCTTTTCTCAGTTATTTGTGGTAGTCATTCTGCTCAGCCTTCTCATTTTCTTTGGTCCCACCATATTCCTAGAAGGGTCTTTATTTGATGAATTCACAACTTGGAAAGACTGCCTCTCCAACTTCAATTCCTATCTGGCTAAATCAGCTGATTTTGTAGAACAATCAGTGTTTTATTGGGAACAGGTGACAGATGGATTTTTCATTTTCAGTGAAAGATTTAAGAATTTTACTTTGGTGGTGCTGAACAATGTAGCAGAATTTGTGTGCAAATATAAACTATTATAAAATCTGTTGCAACTATTTAGTTCTCTGTCTTTTGTTAGAAATTTGTTAAAGAGCTGAGTGGTAGTTCAGATTTGGTCAAGATTTCAATGAAGTATTTCCCTGCCCAAAGTATTCCTTTCAAAAATAATGTCCCATATATGTTGTTCAAATGAGTTAGCATAAAGGTAAATGTGAAATTTAATAGTACAGTCCTGAACCCTCCTTCCTTTTTAAAGAGTGCTTTTGAAATACACCTCCTACCTCCAATATCAGTTGTGTTGATGCTGTGGAAAAAGGGGAGGTGAAAGTGCATGATCTAATGTTGTATTAATGAGGTAGTATAAACAGTGATTGTTCATTTAAGCATGTAATAAAGACTACTCGTGTAAAGCAACTCTTTTTGAGACTGAACATTCTTTTAAAAAAGGAAAAGATATGAGTGGAATGGATTTCCAAATTTTTCTAGATTTGGATTTCTAAATTTTAGTTTTTTGCTAAAATGTAAATCTCAGGTAAACAAAAGGTGGCATTTTCTTGGGATCAGTTTACGTTTTTAGGAGGGTGATGATTTCAGCTTGCCTTGTTCTCCTTAGGTTTTGTAAATTCCTTTGGTGATAAACTACAGAAGTGTTAGGTGGCTGTGGTAGGTACAAAAAAAAGTCTAACACATGGCAAGAACAGGAAATGGGAAAGCCTTTTTACTGGCAGCCAAGTGTTGTGTTGTTGTTCCCAAGTATCATGGCAACAGGACAACTAAACCAATCCACTTGCTTAGTATCTTTTTGAAGAGTAGTAAGATTAATTTGCCAATAGATGGAGGAGTCTGTCAGTTATTATAAAGTGCAAAGTAATCAGCTAAACACTAATTTTGCCCTATCTGCTTACATGAGATAAAGATGCCCTATCATCTCCCACAGAATAAAAATACTTAATTTTCTCCTCTTGCTTACAATTCAGATGAAGACAAGAACTGCTCATCTTAGAACTCATCTTAGAACTGCTCTCGAGTCTACCTTATTTCTGTCATGAAACAACATTCTTTGGAAAGCAGAGTGTCTTTACCCTTTTATTTTTTTAAGTTTATTTATTTTGAGAGAGAAAGAGTGTGCATGCAGGGGAGGGGTAAAGAGAGAGGGGGAGAGGGAATCCCAAGCAGGCTCTGTGTTGTCAGCCCAACATGAGGTTCCATCCTATGAACCATGAGATCATGATCTGAACCGAAATAAAGAGTTGGATGCTTAACTGACTGAGCCACCGAGGCACCCCTACCCTGTCTTTTAATTTGGTTGAGAGAAGGTAACACAAGTGGGGACAAGAAAAAAAAAAAGGGCCAACTAACTTGAAAGTACAGAAGAATCCAGCTATGAGGAAAAGAGTCAAATTAAGCTGCTGGTTGAGGTAATGGCTGCCTCAACCATAACTGACAATGCATGATTTAGCCAAAATTGCTAAAGGGTTCATAAATTATAAAAATGTTTCACTGTAAATCTTACCTCTGCTATGAGGACTCATCATAGATAAGTGGTCCGGGGAACCCGGCAGGGGTTGCTTTTCTGCTCCCAGTGTATATATGTGTGTATGTATGTATGTGTATACGTGTGTGTGTGTGTGTTTAAATAGAGATTTACAACAGGTTTTCATGGAGAATTTTTTATGCAATACAGGAACAGGATCCATTTAACATCTAACCTTGGAAATATTGGCAGTTTAAAAAAAATTTTTTTAATGTTTATTTATTTTTTTTTTAATTTTTTTTTTTTTTTCCAAACGTTTATTTATTTTTGGGACAGAGAGAGACAGAGCATGAACGGGGGAGGGGCAGAGAGAGAGGGAGACACAGAATCGGAAACAGGCTCCAGGCTCTGAGCCATCAGCCCAGAGCCCGACGCGGGGCTCGAACTCTCGGACCGCGAGATCGTGACCTGGCTGAAGTCGGACGCTTAACCGACTGCGCCACCCAGGCGCCCCTTAATGTTTATTTTTGAGAGACAGAGACAGAGTGCAAGTGGGGGGAGGGGCAGAGAGAGAAGGAGACACAGAATCTGAAGCAGGCTCCAGGCTCCAAGCTGTCAGCACAGAGCCCGATGTGGGGTTTGAACTCATGAACTGTGAGATTGTGACCTGAGCTAAAGTTGGACGCTTAACTGAGCCAACCACGCTCCCCAAGGCAGTTTTTCTTAAACAATTCAGTACCTCAACTGCTGCTTTTTCATTTTGTATACTGCAAGTTCCCAAGCAACTCAAATTTGCAAACACAGCTATGGATACAATATTTGCTTTACAGTAGTTACCTGGGAATCTAGGTCTCTGTTTTTTTGTTATTTTCCCCTCCCCTCCATTTCTTGATCATATATAACTAGCAACACTTATGGTTAGAAGTTGATTTACAAGTTTCTAAGTCTGTGGCTGATGGTTTGTAGCCTCTAGTTTGAAGCAAGAAAAGAATGAGTAGTCAGGAACTAGTCACTTTGAATGTGGGAGGGAAGATATTCACAACAAGATTTTCTACCATAAAGCAGTTTCCTGCCTCTCGGTTGACAAGAATGATAGATGGCAGAGACCAAGAATTCAAGATGGTTGGTGGCCAGATTTTTGTGGACAGAGATGGTGTTTTATTTAGTTTCATCTTAGATTTTTTGAGAACTCACCAGCTTTTATTACCCACTGACTTTTCAGACTATCATAGGCTTCAGAGAGAGGCTCTTTTCTATGAACTGGATCCTCTGATTGATCTCTTAAACCAAGAACACTTGCTACAGCCAAGACCTGCTTTTTTGGAGGTGCATTTCCTAAGCCGAAACACTCAAGCTTTTTTCAGGGTATTTGGCTCTTGCAGCAAAACAATTGAGATGCTAACTGGGAGGATTACAGTGTTTATAGAGCAACCTTCAGCAATGACCTGGAGTAGTAACTCTTTCCCTCCTCAGATGACTTTACTTCCACTGCCTCCACAAAGACCTTCTTACCACGACCTGATTTTCCAGTGTGGCTCTGAGAGCACTACTGATAACCAAACTGGAGTCAGGTATTTTGTATTTTGAAGCATCTCTCTTCTATACTAGTTCCTTTCCCCCTCAAACTGAAAGTTTCTCACGCCTGAAACTTTTCTTAGAAAAAATGATTACTCAAATGTTTTGGGGTAACTGGTAGAGTTGGGTAGAGTGATCAGATAATTGTCCAAACCGGGCTACTTTTCAGAGTGAAAGGAGGCATTGTTACAATGTGGGACAAAAGGAATAAACCAAGACTGTCCAGGGAAAACTGGGACTATGGTCATTTAAGTTCTAAGAGGAAATAATTTTATACATTATGTTCCATTGCTAATGATCATTAATTTGGCTTAGGACCGAGAAGGCCTTTTTTCCCCCCAAGAGATTCTTTTAGTGGCTGGTATATGGTAAAGTTTCAGTTTCTCCTGACTTCCTTACAGTCTATGTATATTTGTTCTTTCAGTCCTTATGATCTGACTACTGATTTTCCTCCACCCCACTTTATTTTTAAACACCATTAAGGCAGATATATCCCAGAGCAAATTTGGTATCCTATTACATCTTTGGCACTCTTAGGCAACTCAAAATATTGGGATAGGCTGTCAGTATGTTAAGGATAGTTGCTTCTGAGTCAATTATTCACTTTCTCTCCTTGTTGTTCTTGGCTGGGCACTAAGGCTGATTTCCACTCTGCTGTCAGGGACACATTTTTTTTCTCCTTAAAAATGTCTTAATGCTGTCCCACCATTATTTTACTAACTGTGAAAGCTGGCTTTAATTTTCAGGAGGAAAAAAAGTAGTCTGTATATGTTCTTTACTGATAACTATTTAAGCTTTTTTTTTTTTTTTTTTTTTTTGTGGGGAGAAAAGGTAGACATAATTTGGGATATTTTCTTCAGCAGTAGCCATTGGGAACTATCAATGTTTGCCTCTCCCACAGTACACCCCGTGGTCCTACTTACTAACTGGAGAACACTGGGCAATACAACTCTTAACTTTTTACACTTAATAATTTCCTGCCCTCCTAGAAAGACTGAAATGTCATTTTGGGAAAAGAGGGCCAATTAGATTAATGGGCTGATTATGAGGAGAACATAAGACCCTATCTTTAGCTCGAAGCATTTTAAGGTGTCTCTGTGTCCAACTCTCTTTTCGCTGGTGGAGCACCAACATGGATAGAAGGGAAAACTACCAGCTTTTTGTTTTCTAAATTTGATCTAATAATTAACAACTTAAAAAAAATCTTTTTTAATGTTTATTTGTTTAATGTTTATTTGTTTTATTTGTTTCGAACTCACGAATTGTGAGATCATGACTTGAGCCAAAGTCGGACGCTCAACCGAGCCACCCAGGCACCCCAATGATTAAGATCTTTGAGGATCCTTTTTTAAAAAAAACAGGGGCGCCTGGGTGGCTCAGCTGGTTGAGCGTCTGACTTCGGCTCAAGTCATGACCTCACGGTTTGTGAGTTCAAGCCCTACATCCGGCTCTGTGCTGACAGCTTGGTGCCTGGAGCCTTCTCGGGATTCTGTGTCTCCTTCTCTCTCTGCCTCTCCCCTGCTTGCACTCTGTCTCTCTCTCAAGAATAAATAAACCTTAAAAAATTTTTTTTAAAAATAAAAAAATAAATTAAAAAAATGTTAGAAGCCTAAGGTAAATTGGTGTAATTTTAAGAAGAAATATGCAAAGTAAACTGAACACTTTAAAACCTATGCATTTTAAAATTAAAACAAGACTAAAAACTAAAGTTGGAATATTCTTGTATGTACAGTGCCAAGTGACTTTACCTTTGTTGTTTGTGTTCAGAAACGGTACAAAAATTTTTCATCTTAATATAAGAATGGCATTATGTTTAAACTTCCCAAATAGAGAATTCCAAAACCAGAAGCTATTTTAATAATTAAAATTTTCATCACCAAACAGTATTTTTGTTCAGTTGCCTGAAGTTCAGAATTTTTTTCCACCCAGTAAGTGTTTGTGATTTTTTTTCTGTCATGCCAGTTTCAAAGTAGGGATGGGTAACCTAGTAAGGGGGCATTATTGGGATTTCAGGGGATTGGATGAAAACTCTGGCCCTGAAAGGCCCACCTTAGGTATACAACTGCCTGGCTAGCAATCATTTTTATTTCTTGTTCACTTCCTGTTCTGAGCTGTTCATTCAGATGTTTTTTGAAGGTGGAAAGTGGAGGACTAAGCCTGGACGGCTCCTAAGAGTCTGCTGTACCATGGGGCTGTTTAGGATGTCCCACTACTATGATTTACTACTCTGCGATCTTATTAACCTAGCAGATTGTTCAGTTATTATCTCTCAAGTTCATAGTATGAGAAATACTTGGCTTGCATCTTGCAGAAGGCCATTCATATGATACCACATTATTAAGCTCAAGTTATGGTCACAGGATTCTAAAGTCTCTTTGGTAGCCTTTATTCTATCTGACCTTTCCTTTTTAAACTGGATCAAATGGGAAAATATAGCTGCCTTTTAAGTTTTTAAAATAAGTTTTGATTTTCTATTTCTCAGTGGGTTCTTCTATCCTTTTCTTCCGCTTTATAATCTTTCATTTCTTAATTTGACCTCGTAGGGAATCAAGTACTGTGGCTCAGTGATTTCTTCCAAGTGTTTGTTATCACTTACTATATACTATTTGTGTCTTAATTTTTTGAGATGTGCTGTAACTTTTCTTCTCTTTGACAAATGTTTCTAGGCTACATAATGAAAACCTGGGTCTTTGGAGTAGATGGAATGATTTCCCAATGTTAAAAATCTGGTGTATCAAACGTAATAAACATTTTCTGATCTGTATTTTGTGCTTTTATAAATCTTACGTTTTATTATTTTCTTTGCCTAGAATTGATTTCTAAATGTGAGCTACAGTAACCACTCAATTTTAATCATAATTAAAGGAGGCTAAGGATGTCCTAAAGGCTCTTTTTATGCTATAAAATGACAGAGAAACTTCCACTAATGTGTGGAAGTAATTTAAGTTAGGCTTTTCTTCACATCTCATAAACAAATGGTGAGAGGACTCAAAGACATAAAAATATCCTTGATAGTAGATAAAGGAGTAATATAGCTGTATCTATGTGGGCATGTTATGTTGACATTATTAAAGCCAATTTATAGCAAGTCTGAAAAATTCAGGTATATTTTTCTTGAACTATGTGTATTGGTTCTATCAAGTATCCCAGGAAATAGAGTTTTGTCATTTTGATTCCAGATTGTATATAGCCTTTTGATCCTGTGCTTTGCTCTTTAATAATGGATAGTTATTGAGTAAAAATTGATGATTAAATATTGACATTTTTTATATGCAAAATTGTACCTCAGAAAATACTTTTGACAGAAATAAGTCACAAAAGAAAACATTTGTAATATCAGTGCTAATAATGGGTAGAATTAGATTTAGGAGGAAAGCTGTAAATGCATAAAATGTTCATTAAAATGATTGAATTAGGGGCACCTGGGTGGCTTAGTCACTTGAGCATCTGACTTTTGTTTTTGGCTAGGGTCATGATCCCAGGATTGTGGGATCAAGCCTCATGGCGGCCTCCGTGCTGAACATGGAGACTGCTTAAGACTCTCTCTCTCCCTCTCTCACTGCCCCCTCAATCTCTAAAATAAAAAAAATTAAAAAAAATTTTTTTTAATGTTTGAGAGAGACAGAATGTGAGCGGGGAAGATGTAGAGAGAAAGAGAAGAGACACAGAATCTGAAGCAGGTTTCAGGATCTGAGCTGTCAGCACAAAGCCCGACGCGGGGCCCAAACTCACAACTGAGATCATGACCAGAGCTGAAGTCACAGACACTTAACCAACTGAGTCACCCGGGCTCCTCTAAAAAAAATTTTTTTTAATGATTGAATCAATTAATTTAGTTAAGCCGATTAAAACAATATTTAGTAATTTGAAAAAAATTGGAAATAAATTACATATATAAAAAATTAAGCTAATTTTTTTGATCAAATTGCTTGCTCCAGAAAATAATTTCTCAATGAAAATTCATCAATGTTGGTTATATTCCTAAATGTAGAATTAAAATGACTGTGGGGATCACAGGAAAGTCTCTATTTTCAGTACCCTGACAAAAAGCTATTGATTTGGATTTATAAATGAAATCGCAAAAAAAATTCTGATAAAAATGGTATGATGCCTTTGTCTGAGATTATAAGCCAAATTTATGTGTTTAGTTTTGCTAGTTATTAAAAGGATCCTTTATAACCAAATATTTGTTGTGTGTCCTAGGTATGTTTCTATAAAACCTGATAATCGAAAATTGGCCAATGGAACTAACGTCCTCGGCTTACTAATCGACACTTTATTAATGGAAGGCTTCCATCTAGTCAGTGCTAGAACATTATCTTCTGAAGACAAAACTGAATGCTATAGCTTTGAAAGGATAAAAAGGCCTGAAGCTTTCACCATGAACAAAACACTGAAACCAGAGACTACCATCATATCAGAGCAATCTCAGAAAAAAAAGTGAGATTCTCTATTCTCTTTTAGAGTGAAGAGAATTGTCATTTTCTTGTTTGGAAATTCTGTATTTATGGCATATATGTTAGTCAAATATGTACTCAGCTTAACTTGTGGCCTTGTCTCCTAGCATGCCTCCTCTGGCAACCATACATCAATCGTGTTTAGGCCATACTAACTGCTTGTTCTCTAAGTAACAACATGCACTTGGTCCTTTGGCACATGTTTCTTCTACCTTCAATGTGTCTTTCCCTTTCTTTTCTTCATGAACACTTACACAGCTTTCAAGAGTGTGTTCTGGAATCAGAATGCTTGATTTCTAATCCCAACTCAATCAATTACTAGCTATACAACTTGGGCAAGTTATTTAAGTTGT
Organism: Puma concolor; assembly: GCF_028749965.1. Taxonomy (NCBI): domain Eukaryota; kingdom Metazoa; phylum Chordata; class Mammalia; order Carnivora; family Felidae; genus Puma; species Puma concolor. The sequence goes on from NC_141667.1 coordinate 220,795,943, forward strand.
CTGTGCCTCAACTTCTTTATCACATGGGGATAATATATCTCCCTTGTAGGATATGTGAAAATAAAAGGAAATAACGTATTGAACACATCTGGTACCTGGTAGGCACCAAGTCACTGTTGGTGATGGTGATGGTGATGGTGATGATGATGAAGAAGAAGAAGAAGAAGAAGAAGAAGAAGAAGAAGAAGAAGAAGAAGAAGAAGAAAAAAGAAGAAGAAGAAGAAGAAGAAGAAGAAAAAGGAGAAGGAGAAGGAGGAGGAAGAGGAAGAGGAGGAGGAAGAAGGGAGGGAGGAGGCAGGAGAAGATGATTGGTGGCCCACTTTCAATTGTACCTCTTCTCTGTGGCCTTGTTTCCCTCCTTTCCCAGGCATATTAATCAGTCTTTTCCTCTGTATAGACTTATAGGCCATCATAAAAACCAATTTTTTTTCCACTTGAATGTGAGCTCAATCACTCAACAATTTTAACACTACTATGTGTAAAGCACTGACAAACATATGGTGAGAGGAATAATAACTTTGTTATTAATTAACACCTACATTTGGTGAAAAGCTTCTGAAAACCTCTACTAACATTTAAAATACACATATACTTTGGTTTGGTGATTCCTTTTGTAGGAATTCCTCATTTATATGTGTCATTTTGCACACTAGGATAAACATCTAGAAGAGGAAACGTTAAATCAAAGAGTATCAAGCACACAGTAGGGTTAAAACCTGCCTGGAAGCAGTTAAGTATCATTTTAAAAAGTAAAATTAATTCATTCAAAAACATATATTAAACATTTGTTAGACACCATACTAAGTTATTAAGATTAAAAAATGAGTAAGACAAAAATCCTTATTCTCAGCTCACATTCAAGGGAGAAAGGACATCATTGTAACAGCAAAAGATGAGAAATAAACTCAAAGCTGATCAACAGGGGATGGGTAAATTATGGTTCATACAGTGAAATACTATGTAGTCCTTAAGGATGGGGCAAGAGTTTATAAACTAGGGAAAGAATGTCAAATATTTCTAAGTGGAAAAAAAGCAAGGTGTAGAACAACATATAAAGTGGGAAAATACTTCCACTATATATATATATATATATATATATATATATATATATATATATATATATATATATATATATCCAATTGTGGAAACATACTCATTTTCTTATACATGCATGGAATTTTCTTTTTTTTTTTTTAATTTTTTTTTTTTTAACGTTTATTTATTTTTGAGACAGAGAGAGACAGAGCATGAACAGGGGAGGGTCAGAGAGAGGGAGACACAGAATCCGAAACAGCCTCCAGGCTCTGAGCTGTCAGCACAGAGCCCGATGCGGGGCTCGAACTCACGGACTGTGAGATCATGACCTGAGCCGAAGTCAGACGCTTAACCGACCGAGCCACCCAGGTGCCCCCATGCATGGAATTTTCAACAGAGATATGGGTGTTAGATGAGTGTTAGGGGGACTATTATGGCAAAGTATGGCTTATTATCTTATACTGATACAAATGTTACTTTACCACCTTTCCTGTGAAGGCCCTCCACTTAGTAAAGAGTTGGCATCCAGAAACTTCTAGTAATTACAAATTTGTGTACTAGGTTGTAGGGAAGAAATACATATTTTTAAAATTTTCTAACAGTACTTCAAAGGTTATGTATAATGTAGAAGTGCAAAATACTTCAAGATTAGTAATGTCAAGGTTAGTATTTGAAAGTAATGACCCAAATAAGAGAAAAAGCCCTATGAATAAGTGTTTTGTTTTTGGTGGCAGTTATCCCCTCTTTTCTGCAGAAAAGCCAATTTAGTTGTTTTAGCATGTCAAGTTAATTTTCGGGATGATGTGTTTGCTTCCCTTGCTAGTATCATATTCTAGGACACACTAAGTTTTTGACATTTATGTGATTTAACTTGTTGGCTATAGTTGACATGGTTATATATGCAACACTGTTCAACACTGCTTTACTGATAAGATTATTAAAAACTGATACTGGTTAAAAACATTAAAACAAAAAATATTCTAACAGGTTGGCAAATAGTAAGACAGGAAATGTTAAAACTACTGTTTAATATGTTCTTAGTCATTCATATTTGCAGGAAACTACTTTGAGTTGAGAAATAAAATGTGCTAATAGAAACATGTTACCTATGGAGATATATATGACATTCGTTCTTTCATTCCTTCATTCAATAAATCTTTAGTGACATCTACTGTGTGCCAAATACTATTTTAGACATTGGAGATACTGCAGAGAAATAATGCCTTCCCTCCTAGAACTTTTTACAAAAACAATTCATAATATTGACAAATGGTTTAATTAGAAAGACAAGCTTTTTATTAGTTTCTCAAAAGTTATGAGTTCACAATGCAGAGGTTTGTGGAAGGAGAAAGATTACCACAATTAAAAATATATATATTATTAAGGAAAGTGTAGTTTCAGAGTAGACTGAGTTTCTTATTTTAGTAAATACTTTAGAGATTATCTCATCTGGAGACACATCTGTCAAGATCATCTCAGTAAGCCTCTCGTATTCACTCTAAAATAGAGTGGGACACTATCACTGGGATATCAAGACATGCAAAACATTGAGTCTTGTTTCAGAAAGGGGGACAAGGCAACTGTAGTTTGAAGAAAACAGGGATATATCAGATGCAATGCAAATTAAAAACTCTTGCCTGCTTTAGAAAAAAAAAAAGCTTTAACATTTTCATATGGGTACACCACTTAACTCTTAACTTCTGGACTGGATGAATTTGTCAGTTTTATTTAAAAAATTTTTTAATGTTTACTTATTTTGAGAGAGCACGAGCGGGGGAGGGGCAGAGAGAGAAGGGGACAGAGGATCTGAAGCAGGCTCTGCGTTGACAGCAGAGAGCCTGATGCAGGGCTTGAGCTCACACACCGTTAAGATCATGACCTGAGCCAAAGTCAGCTGCTCAACCAACTGAGCCACCCAGGCCATTTTAAATTATAAGAAAATAATGGCAGAAGCTGGTCTTGGCCAACCATGCTGAAAACCTTGTTCTATTAAATCATATACACCTATCAATCCATCTCATATATACAAAGATGAATCATCACAATGACACATTAAGGTCTGTCATTCTTTTTTTTTTAATGTTTATTGTTTATTTTTGAGAAGGTGGGGAGGGGCAGAGAGAGGGACACACAGAAATCGAATAGGCTCTGGGGGCTCGAACGCAGGGCTTGAACTCACAAACGGGGAGATCGTGACTTGAGCTGAAGTTGAATGCTTAATCAACTGAGCCATCCAGGTGGCCCAAGGTCTGTCATTCTTAATGACCAGTACCATCAGTAGTTGGGCCTTCCCTGTTCTCCCGATTCTGTTATGTGTGTTTTATCTTTCCACCCACAGTTTTATTTCTGACAAGGCACTAAAGAGCTTATTCTTGAAACTCAGTAATTTGCCTTATAAGTGATTGGAAGTTGTCCCTAAAAAAATTTTCTGAAGAGTAAAATGTTGAATTTTACTCTTGAATTTAATATACAAGTCATAACTATAAAGAGTTCTTAGGTATGGTAACATTGGAATTAATTTGGGCTGCTTTGAAAATATATCTGAAATCAGGAGCCCCAAATAACATAAAATGGTCATGGGAAAGGAGCTAGAGAAATAATATATGGTTTAGGGAATCATAAGCTATTTCTAATTTGTCTTATATATTGTTTACATCTGACAAAGTTCAGTTTTGCTTTATAAGTTTTTGTACTGGTTCTCTATCACAAATAATAGAAATAGTCACATCACCAGAAACCTTGCTGGGATGACAAAATATTTATTAGAGCACTCCAAATCTCCCATATTCTACAGTTATTTTTCCTCTGTGCAGGGAAAGTTGACTCTGTTAACAGTAAGTTTAGCAATGCAGACGAGCCACTATGAGGAAATTTTTAAAAATAAATTTAGGACATTTTGTTACTTTGAGAGAGCCAAAGAACTCATGGAAGAGAACAATGTGACATCAAACTTAGTATTTCAAACAAAGTTCAAGAAATAAAGAGTTAATGTGAAAACATATTACTAAAATACTTAGATTTCTGGAATACCAATGACCTAGTAAAAGCCATCATTACTTACCAGCTTTGCCACAGAACTGCACTTCAAGAATTATTAGGCCTTCCAGGCGCCTGGGTGGCTCAGTTGGTTTAAGCGTCCAATTCTTGATTTCGGCCCAGGTCATGATCTCACGGTTTGTTGAGTTTGAGCCCCACATCAGCCCAGAGCCTGCTTGGGATTCTCTCTCTCCCTTTCTCTCTGCCCCTCCCAGGCTCATGCTTGTGCTCTCTCTCTCTGTCTCAAAATAAATAAATAAACTTAAAAAAGAAAAGAATTATAAGGCCTATCAGACCTATTAGAGATGAAAATTTATGTAAAAATTTCACAAAAAATTCATTATATCATAATTATTAAGCTTAGAAAATAAAATGCCTTAATATTTATCTAAACTATGAGATCCAGCTACAAAAATCTTTTAAAGGATAAAAAGTTAACACCTTACATGGCACAGAATAAAAGAGCAACAAACATTCAGCAAAATAAATAGGACTCTGCTTCCCAAACTAAAATGTGCTTAAGACATGTCTAATTATACAAACTTCTAGGTAGGCAGCATTCTGCACCTTCAAATTTCACACCAACACCTCAAATCCAGAATCATTGTTTTAAACGATTATCAGTGGAGTAGAACATACCCTAAACCAAGTGTTTCTATTTCACGTTACTCTCCATTATTTCTCACTCTGGTAAGCATCTGAATTTCTTTGGGTTCCCAACTTGGAAGCCAAATAGGAGAGATCTGTCTTGGTCTCCTTGTAATAAGATACCCCAAGAAAGTCAGGCTGCAATGTCTGAGCTTCCATGAAATCTTTTAAGATGAGGAATGGGATTGTGTTTAATACTGACCTTTATATTCCCCCACAGTACTGGATGTCTAATGGTCTCAACTGAACTGAACTGAAAAATTTAGAACACTACAGTCTTGGTGAATAGGCACTTGGAAAAACAAGAATTATAGTAGATCAAAGATGGATGATACTCTATGTACAGAGTCTGAAAGAAGTGATTTAAGCTAAAGACTACAGAAAAAAAAATCCCATGGTGTTTTTCCATTAGAAGTTTACTTGGGTAATCACATACCAAGTGTGACGAAAATATTAGATGTCTATAGGAATACTAACTAGTTGAAAGTTACAGAAAATTACACATTTAATCAGAGTAAAATAGCCCAGCCAAAGTTGGAATATAGTATATAATTTGCTAATAAAAATGCAATGCTACAAGAATGCTTAGTAATTAAACAAATGTTAAGGGAATACAAATTCAGAATGAACTTTACATGACTATAACTGATATTAAATCTTGACTTACCTCCACAATTTAGGAGTCATAAAAAGATAGAAGTTATCAGACCAGGCATATAAGTCAGATGTAACTAGGACAGAAATACAGAAAAAAATGTTAGCAGTTCTGGATAACCTGATTTGAAGTCATAGGTTCACTGAACTTGGCTTAATCAAACAGTTTAAGGATTGAGTATGGTCCAAAAGATGTGGTATATCCAGAAGACATATTAGTGAGTGTTTTAAATGCTATTTTGGAAGCACAGATTGACATTTTAGGTTTCCTTACATATCATTAAAATGGAATAGTATATTAAAATATCAATTCAAGGTGTAGAATGATATGGGATTTCTGTCTGATGAAGGTGGCAGTTTTCCACAGCAAGTAGTCACTAGGTAAATAGTGCAAGATACTTGGACATTCTAAATAGGAATCCTACAAAACAAAGTTTAGCTCCTAGAAAACCAAAATATTTCTTTCAATGAAATTCTGGCCCTGCCCCTTTGGTCACTTTTTAAATTCCTGGCTAAAATTTATTGAATCCCCGTTTGAATTTTTTGGACTAACACTTTTTTTTTTCAGAAGCAAGCCTAATTTAGGGTGAGAAGGAGAAAGTCACAGCTTCTTAGAACCTTCATTTCTGCTTAACAGTGTTTCTCCATCAAACACAAGTATTCATATAAGGAATCTCAATTATCTAAACCTATTTTTTACCATCTTCTGGAATCTCCTGTTATATCTCCTTTGAAATGCCACAGTCGTACATTTGGAAGATTTGGCTTCCTGGTTTTCAAATTTTTGTTTATTATTACAGCTCTTCAGCCAGAATTCCAGGTCTTTGTGCTGTACTGTTTCTTGAAACTGGAAACCAGCACATTTCCCACAATTCATTTACCTGCCTTTCCATTTGAGAAATTAAAGCCATGTCAATTTTATATAAAGTTTTAACTGGTTGAATCATGGGAACTTTAAGTTCTCAGTTTCATTCCCTCAATCTAATATGGGGAAAGGTCTTTGTTTTATTAATAGACACGAAGATAAGTTCAAGAATTTTAACACATATTAGTCATTGACTGTCACAACTAATATAAGTATAGGGATTTTCTTACAGGTGTAAGCTTGAGACATGACATTCTGAGGAAAATAGTTTTTTATTTGGAAATGTTTATTTAAGATTATATACCTAATTAATTTATATAAATTTATGTTACATATTTGCTTTTAAAAGAAAGTCTATTGTCCTTAATAGTTTTTGTTAGCTTGTCTATTCTTATCAGCTTTATGAGGATAACTGACATTTTTACCTCTCTAGCCTTTTACATAGAATTCTCCTTCTGTATATTCAGTGATCTTTAAAGGATTTCAAATGGAATGCCTAGATTTCTTAAATGCAATATTACAAAAATAGGATACAACATCTTTCTCACACTAGCTTCTCTTAACCATCCTCTTGCAGTGATATCACTGTTTCCTTCCAGTACAGAAAATATATAATTTTGACAACTCCCTTTTTATCCAACTCATCATGATGTTCTATGATTTTTTTTAAAAAATATCTTCAATTTATTATTTCATCTCCATTCTCAATGACATTATTTTGTTCAGGTTTTCTTTATTCCTCGATTACTACAATGGTCACATGCCCAGTTTCTTTTTCACCATACTTTGTATCTTAGAATCCTTCTCTATACAGCCTGCTGCGCCGCTCCCCCCTCCCCTGTCTGTCTGTCTGTCTGTCTATCTATCTATCTATCTATCTATCTATCTATCTATCTATCTATCTATGGTATTGCTAGATTTAATTTCCAAAAATTCTATTACTTTGTCAACTTCCGTTATTTTGTTTCAAGAGGCCATATGGCCTGCCTATTCCATGCTATATCAAGACTAAAGTTCTACAGGGCACCTGGGTGGCTCAGTCAGTTAAACATCCGACTTCAGTTCAGGTCATGATCTCATGGTTGGTGAGTTTGAGCCCCGTGCCGGGCTCTGTGCTGGCAGCTCAGAGCCTGGAGCCTGCTGCGGATTCTGTGTCTCCCTCTCTCTGTGCCTCTCCCCAGCTTGTGCTCTGTCATCTCTCTCTCTCTCTCTCAAAAGATAAACATTGGAAAAAAAAAAAAAAAAAAAGACTGAAGTTCTCAAGCTTGTTTTCCAGGCAAGCCCCAATTACTTAGTTTTAACCCAGTTATCCAAATTCATGTAACCTTTGCCTCAGGTCTTAGAGCAAAGGTCCCAAGTTTACTTTGTGGGGAATACTGTATTTTATTTTGCCTTAAATTCTCATCCACAAGCCAGGAAAGTCCACTGTTTAACAGTTCAGTGCATCTTAATTTACAGCATACAGGCCACAAATTACAAAATGAAGACCTTTTTTTATTGAGTCAGCAGAGACAACCAATTCCCCTGTAATTCCCCAAAATTACTTACAGTTTTGTGATGAGAGGATCATCTCGTGTGGCATTTATTGCCCTTTATTAGAGTGAGCTGTTGTCAGGCAGTCTGCTCTACATGGACAATGTCTGTTTTCTGCTTCCATTCTCAGTCCTTTCTCCACATGATCCAGGTACAGATGGAAGAGTCAGTTCTCACCTTTTGGAGGGGACGTAGTAGTGCTATCAAAATACATGCCTAGAAAACAGGTCATAAAGAAAATCATTACAAAGGGGAAACTGCTTTGCCATATAAACCATTATTTAATTGCTGGTTGAAATCCTGACTTTTGGTTAAATGTAAAATATAACAAGTCAACCACCCTCAAAGCCAACCAAACCCAATAGTAACAACAGATGTTTTAAAAAATGTAATTTATATACAGGTTCTGAAAAACAAACATAAATGTCATATAGATTTTATATAAAAGCTCTAAGGGTACATAAAATAAATCCTTATGACTTAAATGTCCTAGCAGAAAACAAATGCTACATATTTGTGTCACAATTTTGTCTTTTTAGATTTCTAAAAGCTTTCTCTGGGGTGCCTGGCTGGCTCAGTCGGTAGAGCATGTGACTCTTGATCTTGGGGTCTCAGTTCAAGCTGCACAATGGGTGTAGAGCTTACTTTAAAAAAAACTTTCTTTGGTGTGACTTGCATAGTCTCTTATACAATAGTCCAAGAAAATTTGTTAGAAAACCAATTTCATTCAACAAGGTAGCTCCAGTAAGCAGAGGGATTCAGAAGCATACCATTAACTTTATTAAAAACCTTATTTATTCATTTTGAGACGGAGCAGGGAAGGGGCAGAGAGAAAGAGAGAGAGAGAGAGAGAGAGAGAGAGAATCCCAAGTAGGCTCCGAAGTGTCAGCGTGGAGCCTGATGTGGGTCTCAAACCCACGAAATGCAAGATTATGACCTGAGCAGAAACGAAGAGTCAGATACTTAACCGACTGAGCCACCCAGGTGCCCCAGTAGCATACCATTAACTTTAGAGATGTATAAAGAACTTCAACAATGCTCAGTACATTTGTTCTTTATGATTACGGTAATGGTGTTTCTTAAAAAGTATTTTTTAACGTAAGTACTTTTCATTCTATCATCTTCCATCTCCTCAGATGGAAGGCTGACAAAAAATAGTTAAATTATACTTCATTGAAAAGCTTAGGATTATCAGTTGGATTACTCATGGACCTCCCAAAGGGATATTGAAATTTCACAGGCCTTCTAACTGTTCACAAACCTACCCACAGGTTTTGACTTAAAAAAAATTTTTTTTAATGCTTATTTTATTTTTGAGAGCGAGAGAGAGACTGAGCATGAGTAGGGGAGAGGCAGAGAGAGAGATGGAGACACAGAATCCGAAGCAGGTTCCAGGTTCCAAGCCATCAGCAAAGAGCCAGACGTGGGGCTTGAACTCAAGAATCGTGAGATCACAACCTAGGCTGAAGTCGGACGCCCAACCAACTGAGCCACCCAGGCACCCCTGAAAGTTTTCTTTAAAGGACATTTTAAGATAAATAAGACTTGAGACATGAATGTTAATAGGAGTAGAGAATCAAAGAAGCCCTATAAAAGTAAAAGGTGGAAAAATTCTTAAATTACCAGAAAAGAGCCCAGGCATTTCTGTATTTATCTAGCTGGTATTCAGCCTTTACAGAAAACATTTACCATAAAGGTATTATTGATTTTCAGGAATTAATTACCATTTAATTGCTAAGCACCCACTCTGTTAAGCTTGCAGAGTATATAATAAAGAGTAAGATAATCCCTGTCCATAAGGCAGGGTATATTAATTGTTCTAAGCCATGTATATGAGCTCAAAAGAGAGAATTTCTGGGTGAGAAGGAAAAATGAACTGGGAAAATTTAATGCAAGAGGTAGATAGCCTAGGAGGATTTAGACAGGTGAAGATGAGGGAAAGGACATTCTAAGAGTAAATAACTTGAGCTAAGACTTAGATGCAAATTAGAGAGGGGTTTGGAAAAGGAGTATTTCTATTTGGCATAACCACATTACTTTGGTATTAATTCACCATCATTCCCATAGTGTTAAGATCAATGTTATGGAGAACAAAAAATATGCCTGATAGAATTTTGGCTATGCAACCCTTTCCTCTCAAGATTTCTCACTTGAGGGGTGCCTGTGTGGCTCAATCAATTAAGCATCCAACTCTTGGTTTCAGCTCAGGTCATGATCTCACAGTTTGTGAGTATGAGTGCCTGGTTGGGCTTGGCACTGACAGTGTGGAGCCTGCTTGGGATTTTCTGTCTCCCTCTCTCTGCCTCTCCCCTGCTCACACTCTCTCTCAAAATACATTTTTTTAAAAAGTGTCATGTCCGAGCAAGTACAGCAACTGTTATATGCTATTAAGTAAACAATGTTAGGTTCAGTGTTGAGAACTTCATATACAAAATTCAATTCCGATAAAAACATAAAAACACAAATTATTAAAAAAAGATTTCTCACTTGATTTGCTGAGCTAAAATCCATAGATTCCCTAATATTTAGGGTAATAAACTTGTCTGATATAATCCTAGATTTCCTTCCCTTTTTTTTTTTTTCTTCAACTGTTTTTTGGCTCTCAAAAGGGTTGCAGCCAATGCAAATCCTTGTTTTCTTCTATTAGAAATTAGGGCCCCTTAAGCAAAGCAAAGCAATCTCAAATATGGTTACATTTATTTCCCTATTCCTCTATTTTCAATCTAGTGTATCTGTTTTACTCCTTCCAACTTGATACTTTGATTCATGTTTCCTGTACTTGAAAGCCTCCAATATCTTCATTTCCAAGAATTAATTCTACCTATTCTTCTTTAAGCCCAGCTCACCTTCCACCTCCCCTAAGAAGTCTTTTTTGGTGAGTCTAAGTCTACATTTTCTTTGATCTTCTACTAAACTTCAAGTCCACAAGGCAAAATTTACTCTCCACTATTTTCTAGTTGTTTCTTGTATGTTAGTATATTTCTATTATGGCTAAAAGTTCTTTGCTGACAGTGACCATCTTTTTGGACTATAGTAAGTACTAGACATAGAATAGGCCCTTAAAGCTCACTTGAAAAATGCAAAGAAAACTTAAAAAAAATTTTTTTTAAGTAAACTGTATGTCACACATGGGGTTTGAACTCATGACTCTGAGACCAACATTTGCATGCTGTATTGACTGAGCCAGCCAGGCATCCCAAATTGTGAAAGAATTTTAAAGTAGTTTTTTAATAACCATCTTTGATGACATAAAATGATATTCACTCTTGTTATAGAATTTGAGGCCTCAAATTACAACCAACTCAGATTTTCACACCGTTCAAAATAAATTTGCATTATGAATAAACTGTCCTACTCTATCACACGTACATAACATAACCATGATGAAAACCAGTGGCCATTTGTGATAATCCAATTCCTTCTGATCCAATTTCTACAAGTAACTGGCCTTGTTTACAACCAACAGATTATAACTGAGCGTTTTGTAACTCAAATTCTTTAGAGTGTACATCTTTAAGTGTATTATCAAATCATGAATACACTAATGTTCAGCTTGAAATAAAGTGAAACTTTGCTTAAAGGAAATTGGAATTCTTCAAATTAAATCCTTAATCTGAATGAGTCTCTTGTGCTCTACCTCAAGAAAAAAATTATAATCAAATACACTTTGGGTTATATGAAACACATTGAACACAATTCTTAAAATTTCTATACCTATAATTACATATTACTTTATACTACTTGATAGTAATATTCCTTACTCATAAAGTTTGGTGATATTCAGCATGCTTTGAGACAAGACAATATACTGACATACTGTAATTTTTAGGTTTTAGGAAATACTCAAAAGTTTAGGATTACTATAAACTTCAGTTAACTAAATCATCTAGTACTCCATACTGTTCCATTAATTCAATTAAATGCTTTATGTGATAAACTTAAAAAAATTATTTTTTTTATGTTGGGGGGGGGTCAGATAGGGGCAGAGAGAGACAATTCCAAGAAAGCTCTGTGCTGTCAGTGCAGAGCCTAACATGGGGCTCTACCTCATGACTGTGAGATCAGGACTTGAGCTGAAGTCAAGCTGGATGCTTAACCGACTGAGCTGCCTAGGGATCCCCCAAATTTGATTTTTTTCCGAAATTTTATTATTTTAAATTTACAAGTGTTTCTCCTTCTCTAGGTTCCAGTTTTTTTTTTTTTTTCTCTCTCTCTCTTTTTTTGACTGTGTCTCTTACAGACAAGGTGTTGGTCTGACAAAGGGTAGGAAAAATAAATCTTTTTTTCTATAATGGCAAAGTTAAACATGTAATTTCCAAAATTCTAAGGTGATATTAAAGTCTCCCATAAATCTACAAGATTATTCAACTTTTTCCTTTGCTTTTGTAATATGTCAGTATAAAGAATTATTTGCAGGGTGCCTGGGTGGCTCAGTCAGGTAAGCCTCTGACTTTGGCTCAGGTCACGATCTTGTGGTTCGTGAGTTCAAGTGCCCCATTGGGCTCTCTGCTGTCAGTGCAGAGCCAGCTTCAGACCCTCTTTCTCTCTCTGCCCCTCCTCCACTCACATGCACTCTCTCTCTCAAAAATAAATAAATAAGCATTTTAAAAAAAGAAGTATTTGCAAAATGGATATATTGGAGGCTTTGTTTAGGGTTTTAAAAATTTGGGACAAGACAGAGACAAATTCAATCTTTTAAATTTTAAACTGAGGTTTGGAGAGAGATAGCAACTTGCTTAAGGTCACACAACTAATCGCAGAGCCAATTTTAAGTATTTGAGTATCATCACACTTAACTTCTCTAAGTACAGTTTAAGCTTCTGTTTACATTGTCATTCCTCTGGCAAAGTAACAACCTACCTAAACACTTCTTTAGCCTAATGTTCACAAATATGAATTTATTATGCTGCATTATAACCTTTTGTTCTCCTTCATTTCATGGTCATCTAAACCAGTGAGAAACCGTTAGCTTCTTTTACATGCTCAACTGGTATCTTAATAAAATGGCATCTTGGGGCGCCTGCTCACACTGTTTCTCTATCTCAAAAAAAAAAAAAAAAAAAAAAAAAAAAGAGGCATCTTGAGGACAGTGAAGAGAATGGTATCAGAGGCAAGTGCCTTGAACAAAGTGACTTGTTGGATGAATGAATAGCTGTACACACATTACTGAATGAGAATGAAGTGATGGAAGTTTCATTGTCTGAGACCTTAAAAGGACAAAACCACAGAAAATAATTTACAGATTTGTGCGTCTAGAATCATCAAATTAATCTAATGAACATTTTTACTTCTAATTTGTATTACCTGATTTTCTGCATTATTCCTAATTCTGTATGAATTCTTTTTTAAAAGTTTATTTTGAGAGACAGCAAGTGAGTGAGCAAGCATGTGTTCAAGCATGCAAAGCAGGGGAGGGACAGAAAGAGAGGGAGAGAGAGAATCCCAAGCAGGCTCCTTGCTGCCAGCCCTGGACCAACATAGGGCTCAATCCCATGAACTATGAGAGTAAGACCCAAGCTGAAATCAAGAGTCAGATGCTCAATCGAGTCATCCAGACACCCCTGAATTCTTGAGTGAATACTAAGTTATTTATTTAGGGATGCTTATATTATTTTCCATAGAAGCAAGTAACAGAACCAAAAGCATAGTCTAAAAAAATTAATCTAAAATATTAATTTTACTATTTCTATGAGAAACTTCATCTTTTCAATTATGAGAAATTACACACAAAAATACTGACTACTAAAAGTAAACATGTTGGAAACACAGAGAAAGTTCTAAATTTATAAGATTATTTGCTGATAACAGAATTCTAAAAATCTGACTTACCTTTTAAAACCCCCATGTTAAATAAATCAGATTTATTCATTCAACTTTAATTTAAATGCTTACTATCTACCATGTGAAATACGTTTTAATTTTAATGTCCTTACATGTGTAAGTAAACTGTATTACTTGAAATAACATCAGATATCATAAATTGTAGAACTATACATTCCACACATTAATAAATTAAAACTATGAAAATGTAAACAGCACAATTTCACATAAAAAGATTATATTGACAGGAAACAGAATAAAAAGTAAACTTAGACAGAAAAAGTAATTTCCAACCACTTTAGACTTCTCCATGGCTAATAATTACAGTAGTCCCCCTTATCATTGGTTTCACTTCCCATGGTTTCAGTTACTGCTGTCAACCACAGTCTGGAAGCAGATGACTCCCTTCTGATGAATAGTCAGAAGGTCCACAGTAGCCTACTGCTACGTCACAATGCCTATGTCATTTACTCCATTTAATCTCATGACACAGCAACTTTATCATCTCATACCATCACAAGAAAGTTGAGTACAAAGTATTTTGAGAGAGCACATTCACATAACTTTTATTATAGTATATTGTTATAATAGTTCCATTTTATTATTAGCTATTGTAAATCTCTTACTGTGCTTCATTTACAAATTAAACTTTACCATGGGCATATATGTATAGGAAGAACACAGTATATACAGGGTTCAGTACCACCTGCAGTTTCAGGCATCCAGTGGGGATCTTGGAACATGTCCCTCACAGATAAGGGGGGGGGGGGAGGACTATTGTATGGATACATTTTGAAGATGAGGTTCTTACGCTTCCTTTCACAGGTCTCTGGTAATTCTATTGAGCAATTATCTACCTCAAGCTGTTAACACTGTCATGTCTTGATATCAGAACCCTATTGTAATGCAATGGTATCTCAGGCTTTTTCTTGTCTAAAAATGAGGATATGGAGTATTCTATGGCAGTGAGCAGTTAATTTTAGAAAAGTTATTAAAAATAAAAGGCAATTTTCAGGTGCCAGGGTGGCTCAGTTGGTTAAGTAACTGACTCATTTTGACTCAGGTCAGGGTCTCATGGTTCACGAGATTGAGCCTTGCATTGGGCTCTGTACTGACAGTGAGGAGCCTGCTTGGGATTCTCTCTCCCTCTGCCCCTACCAAACTTGTGCTCTCTCTCTCAAAAAATAAATCAATAATTAAAAGGAAATAAAATGAATTTTAGAGTAGCAAATGTGTCAGGTAAATTATCAATCATTTGTTAACTATAAAACACCCAAATATTTGACAAGGTAGGGTTATATCTAGTTGGGAGGACTTAATTATAAAGAGCAACAGAGGCTACCATGTGAAATCTATCCAAGAGGCTACATACAGTAAGCAGGGTATTAAGAGCTTCAGTTAATTTGGGAATATACTTAGGTCCCCCTCCAAAAGTAGAGCCAGAAGCCAGATTTCCCAATGCAGAGCAAAGCATCTGAATATCCTGGGCTTAGGCACACAGGATTCAGAGGTTGGATACTGCGGATTTAGGCATGCAGGGTTTGGGAGGTCAGCAAGATCACAAATGGAATGCTAGGTAAAGGAGTCACAACCAGATCAGGGAAAGATGCAAGTGAAAAAAGCATCTATTTCTTGATGAGGTAGAAAAAGAAAGTAGTTACAAAGAACTGTTTTGGTTGGATTCTTACAAGCTTGTATGGATTCATTGGCCTAAGCAAGACTGACTTGGATTTTAAAGCTGTCTTAAGCAATCAACTATTGGGTCAATCACACGACTGACAAAGTGGGGGAAAAAAGCTGTTAAATAATTTTAATACCTTTTAAAGTACTTAATACTTTTAAAACTCTGAATCTTAAGATAGTAGAAGTTAACTGAAATTCCTGACCTCCATAGTGCTTTCTTGTAAAATTTGAGAACATCTGGGAATGCATTTCAGCCTGCTAGAGACAATTTTTCTTAAGACTTACATCAGATATATTGTCAAAGTTTTTGTCTATGTTACCTAGGGGATAAAATATGCTGTGTGAAATTCTTTATTCCTAACTAGTACATCATCTCAATGAGAAATGAACACTTACAAAGACTTTCACATACAAAACTGTATTAACTGGCAAACACTATTTCACTTTTCTAATTTCTCTTTCCTTCTGATCCTTTGGGGAAATTGTGATACTGGTGATCTATAAATAAATTTGACCTGAGCCTGGAGAATTCCACTGTAAAGTTAAGATACAATTTCTGGCTAAATGACTAGTGAGTTGTCTTGGGCAACCATATTAATATTGGTATCAATATATCATGTAATAAGGAAAAAAACTAACATACTACTTAGTGCTGTGGGGTCATCAGCTCTACTTACTACATTAGTCACAGATGAGCTGTTAAGATACAGTCTCTGGGCTTATAGGCCAACAGAAAAGAAGGGAAAAAAAATCATCACAGTATGATGTAACATAAGCAATAATGAAACTATTGTAAGGATGATAGTACAGAAAGGGAGTGATCTTCTGTGTATGTAGACAGGCCCTTCTGAGGTAATACCTGAGAACATTTCTAAGTGCTGAGTGAGGATTTGTTACACTGCCTGGAATTGGTTGAGACAGAATGTTTAATACTAATTAAGCCCTGCCATAAGTTTAATTCCTTAAATTGATATGAACTACTAAGAAAAATGGTATGTCTGATAGCTTAGGGATAGTATCCAAAACAAGTCACAATTTGCATTGTATAGTTTGTCTGCAGTCACAAAAGGTCTATTTTTCTTGGATTTTGATGAGCTTTCAGAGACACAGTATGCTTAAGTGAGAGGACAATGATGTTTGATGCTTTAAAAACAATACAACCAAGTATGACCTATTGATTGTGTAGACTTACTCTGGACAGTTGGGGGGGGGTGCAGCTTTCTCAATGTCCTCTATCACATTGCTATCACAATGAAGATGACTCAATTCATATATCTGCATGTATATATCCATGGACCATGCAAATAAATATACAGAAGGTCATGGACACATAAACACATCCCATGACAAATGTTACCAAAACACACTTCTAAGAGCAGGTCTCCTTGCGGTAGGACAACAGTACCATCGTGGAATATTTGAGAAGTTAATTTGGTTTGATAGAATACTTCCACATACAAACCTATCTTTAAGGTATCAGTATTATTTTTAGCAGTTTTCGGCTTAGTATTTTGTCTCCTCTACCTCTGATTATAGGACAGAGGTTGTAAATATTAATTACTAACAGCAGATCTGCAAACCACCCGGGCTTGAATAGTGATTTCACCCTCCCCCCCCCAACTTATTAGTTATGTGGCATTAGGCATACTATTTCCTCAACTCCATTTCTTTACCTGTATCACAGGGATGATGATATGCTTCCCTTACAAGGAGGTGGAGACTTAAATGGTTTATTACATGTCAGTTTCTAGCGAAAGACAATGTGTTAGCAGTTATTTCTATCACTAAAAGCAGCAGCTAAAGCTTGAGTGGTTTCTATATGCACTTAAATCAACCCTAGTAGATATTAAAATACTTTGATTTAGGTCATTTTCACTAAAATTACCAAACAATAAAAAAATAACTGGCTTATCTCCCAGAGGGGCAAATAAACCTAAAAAATGTGCCGCAGCTGATGTTCCATTATTATATTTACTATTATCTCCTATCCATAATCTCAAATCTAACTTGGAAGAGAACCAGAGTGTTTGAAAAAGTACTTAGCTGTAAAAACTAAGAAGCCTGCCTTAAAAGATGTCACAAAAATTATTTTCTTAGCCGAGCCATAATATTGTTTGTCTCAACAATGATTTGGCCTCAAAAGAACTGGCAAAGATACTACAAAATTATTTCCTGCACATCTGATGCCAGAATCAACTACACTCCACTGCCAATTTCAGAGTGATATTGATCCTCCTGGGCACACTCCATTTAATAAGTAACTGAGCACCTAATATGTGCCTGGCAAGATAGAAAAAGTTCCAACTGAAGCTGGATTCCCCTATATGTAATTACAGAAAGAATTCCAAGAGTGGCGATTCTAAGCCCAAGCTATTGTCCTGCAGTCTTATGAACATCCAGCACCACAGAATATAAACATCAAAGAATGCCGTACTGACACTATAACTAAAATCTCAAATCAGAACTATAGATTAAAAATTACTATAGAATGGATTCCTTCCTGTTTATCTAATATTTTCAACTTTACTCTCCTGTTAAGTCTTAAGAGGAAAATGAAAAGTTAATGATCCATTTCTATTCTGGATTTGTCTAATAGCCTTCAAAAAGTAATCCTTCTTGAAAACAAATGCCAATTTATAAAAGCTTTTGAGATTTAAAAATTATGTTCTAACTCTTAGTATTTAATGAAAGTAAGTTAACATTTTTATTTCATAGTTCTCAGACAAGTGATATGTTTCTGGAAACCTTGATCTTGAACTTCTTAGAGTACCTTCCTTAGATGCTGCCAGGTCTGTTAAAACAATGATCATTATCAGTAAAAACTGTCCAAAAGCAAAACAAAATCCATGTTTCCCTATGATTTCCTTTAGTCAAAAGTTGTCCTGTTGGCACAAATGGTCTTACATTTTAAAGGCAAGGACTTAAGATGATGTGTACTCATTTTCTTCATTCCAAACAGTATCTTTAAATCTTACTAACTACCCCAACCCCATTTCATCACTTTTGAGGGTCTTGGCAAAGCAGTCCACTTCCCTAATGCACACATTCAAAGTCAGCAGAAAGCCCTTGCACATCCCTGAAACTCCCCGGTTTTGCCCTCCAGGTGAAAACAAAATGCACAAGCCTCAGATTGTTACTTGTCTTCTCTTTTTCAAGGAGGCTTGGAAGCTCCTCAGTACCTTCAACCATTCCTTGTGAGATCTGAGCACCTCATATTTTTCAATTTTCTGAATGCACTCCAGTTGGTTCACATCCATACTCTACATGTGTCCTGACATGAGTCATACATACCAAGACTTCCAATCAACAACGGTTTGGGGGAACAAGTGTTTATTAGCATGTAACAGGTTAACCTAAATAAATCAATTTTCATGCTAGTTTTGAAATGTGTCCAAAGTTTACCTAAATTCCAAATTAAATAATCCAACTTGGCTATCCAGAAACCAAGGCTACCTAGTATTGTTGGGGGGAGGGGGGAAGTACACAGAAGAAATTCTTTTTGGGTGAGGGGGTATTTAGTTCCTTAATCAATATGGGAAATACAGTAAAACCATCACAAACTTTTCCTGAAGAGTGTGACTATGTAAACTTTCTAAAATGAGTAAGTCATCAATTTTTAAAGGTCCAAATACTTTGAGTTTTAGAGGTAAACACATCTAAGAATCACTAATTAAAAAAACAGTACAATAGCTTATTATCGACCAGAGGCTTTACTTTTGGGTGTTTTTTTTTTCCCCAGAGGATGCAATAAACCACTAAAATACAGACCCTAGTGGCACAACAGGGTCTGACCTGAAATCTGCACCACAGGCCTGTTCTGGTGACAAATATTCCTCTCCACAGGTAAAGATTTTTAGATCCCCCCAAATGTATTTTCTTTACTGTATTAGCCAACGTGTTTTCAGGTTCTAAACCTGCTTTTGTAAATTAAACTACCACTGTTCTTAAGAGTTTCAAATTATAAAATATTTGCATGTGAAAAAACCAAGTTGAGACATACCATATTTTGCTTACATTCTAAATGGGTCACAGTAACAGAAAGGTCATACACTAGAACTCATACATTTGTGTTAGGTTTACATATTGGTAACTTTAGTCATGTTTTGCACGAAATGTCCATATTAATGTTTTTTGAATATCAAATATGAATTCCACAATTTTAGAACAGCTCAGGTTTTTGGTAAATTTGATGTGGTTATGGAGATACAAAAGAAACAAATTCATAACTTAGTACACCAGTCTTAGATTTCTCTCTGAGCAAATCTTGGGCCAGTATACATATTTCAGTAGTTATTTTTCTTTCCTGCTAAAAAACCTTCAATGACTTCCCTTGCCTCAGAATGCTTCTCACACAATGGAAAGGTACCGTTGGGGTTGGCATGCAGGCGTGGTAGAAGAAGCCAAAGGGTAAACAAGATGCATCTTCCCATAAACTCAGATTTACTAATCTTGAGGAAAAAAAGTTAATAAAATTTAAGCATTTTTACAGTAAAATATTATGCAACAAATTATAAAGACAATAGTTTAAGGTATACTTTAGATAAATGTAAAGAAAAAATTTTCTTAGCCAAAAGCATATCCCCTCTCTCTTCTCTAGAGAGAGATGTTCTAGATTTTGATCCCTGGAATAGTTATGATTTGGATTAAGAAATAAAATTTGTTAATTCAACTATGCAACTAGAAGGGAATAATATAAAGCTAATAATTGTTGCTACTGGATAGTAAAAATAGGATTTTTAAATAGAATTTTTTGCCTTTTCCAAAGGTTTCTATGCCTATGTATTCCTTTTATGCTAGGAGAGATTAAATCTTTTCAAGGACAATTATTTTTTCTATTAAAAAGTTTATTTATGTATTTTTTAAAGTTTATTTTTGAGAGAGACAGAGCATGAGAAGGGGAGGGGCAGAGAGATAGGGAGACACAGAATCTGAAGCAGGCTCCAGGCTCTGAGCTGTCAGTACAGAGCCCGATGCGGGGCTTGAACTCACAAACTGTGAGATTACGACCTGAGCTGAAGTCGGAGGCTTAACTGACTGAGCCATCCAGGTGCTTCCCCCCTCCTCAAAATTTTTTAAAGTAAGCTCTACACCCAAAGTGGGACTTGAACTCATGACCCCAAGAACAAGAGTCACATAATCTACCGACTGAGCCAGCCAGGTGCCCCAAGCAGGAAAATTCTTAATTTTTAGATCTGAAAGTCAGTTTCATTGCTGTTAAGTATCTGTAACTATAAAATAAACTGATTTGTTTTTCTTTACATAGTTTATTAATACAGTTTCAAAATTAAAATAGATTTATCACTTTTATACTTACCTTTTGAAGTTTTGAAGAGTGGAGAAATGACAGCAAAAGCACTCAATGAATTCAAGATGTGATTTTTGAATTCCTTTCAACCCTCCTTTGAGAACACAGAGATTGCTCCCCTACAGCTGATTTTTAAATTATCTGATTTTTGAAGTTACCTGTTCAGTTCTTCCCTGATAGTTAATTTTTATCACTTCTAAATTTCCTGAACCCAGCAAAATTTCCAAAAGGGTTATGATTATGTGGTGGTGCTTCAAATATTTGTTTTTATTTTTTAAGGATTTTTCTCTTTTCAAAATCAAACTTTCCCCAAGTCACAAAAATCATAAAGCTTACTTATAATCATGAAAATAAGATCCACCTTCCTCATCTTAATAAGATTTGTCTCATGCCTGTAGTAAACCAGTGATTAACAGTTCAGCAAATGTATTCTTCTAAGGAGTCTGTTCATACTGTCTGACATTTATCATGAACAATTTTCTAGCTGATCAAATATTCATTACATTGTTTTAAGTAGTTGCACAGTATTCCACTCAGCATGTTATTTAATTAGCCTTTTAATATTGGACACTTTAAAAACTCTTACAAATTTTTATTATTATAAGCAACACCATAATAAACACATGCATTACTTAAGAGTGTATTTATTAATTCCTTTTACAATATTGAAAAATTAAAATGATGACTTATTCCTTTAAATGTGTTAAAATCCTAAAAATATATATGGATGGTTCATACTCATTTATATATGAGATATAGAAAGAGAGAGGGAAGGAGGAAATGGAAGTAGAGAAAGAGGGCCAGAAGGAAGGAGGGAGGGAGAAGAGATTTTCATGTAACTGAGGAAAAAAATCAACTATATCAACGTCAGCACAAAATTAGTATTTAAACTTTGGGACCTGATATTTAGGTTGATGTTATCAAGTTCTGGGTGTTTTAGTCCACTTGCTTTTCTTCATTTTTTTTATAAAATTTTAAATGTTTATTCATATGGCTAATGCATTTAAAAGGTTAATATGTATTAATAAATGAGGCACAATTAATGATGAAGTATTATATCCCTCAGGTGTGTTAAGTTAGGGAAAAAAAGGCTAAGAACTAGAGATATAAATCATTCATACCACAAGATAGAGGGATAATACCACATGGTTAAAGTCAGGAAACATTTACCACACACAAGAGGTCTGGCTCATTTTTAACCACGTACAGGGCGGGATTAGCTGGGAGAGAACTGGGGTGGTGAAATAGCATAAATAAAAGCAAACAGAAAAACGGATGGGTCAAGACTAGTTCACCTAAAGAAGAGTTGGGGCAATATCATGATGCAAAAGCTAACAAGTTTGAATTTTACCTTATAAACAAAAGCAGTGTTTTAGGAAGATTAAGTTAGTGGGATAGATACCATAGTGAATGAAACAATTCCAGGCAAAGAATGTTTCAGCTAAGATGCTACAGAACAGGTGATAAATCATTAAATACTTAATTATGACATCAATTCCAGAATGGAGGCATCAAATGGCGGTGATTTGTTTGGGTAAATGACAAACATGAGTAAGTTTAGTGTCTCCTGGAGCTGTTAGCTTTGACAAGCTAAACTGATCAAGTGGAAAACAAATTCAGAGCCATCAAAGCACAATTTGTAAAAATCTGATCATCACACATGTACCTATTAACCAACTATTTAAACATTTTGTTTAAAATGTTTAAACAATAGTGTCTGATGGAGGTTGTAATCTTGAGTCAGATTTATAAAAATACTGTTCTACCTACAAAGGTCAAATAGGCTGAGACGCATACTGCTGTCAAAGTTCTCTGAAGGAAGTATGAAAAATTAAATCTGTAGAACAAGCTAAAAGCTGAAAACAGCCATAAGATCTAGCCCTTACAGACTCTTCGATCCCATGAATTATGAGTCCCCTTCTTGTGTATTTAATCGTAGCCAACCAGATCTCCTTGCTGTTTCTTGTACACACCAAAAGTGGTTCAGCCTGAAGATCTTTGAAGTTGTTATTTCACCTGCCCGAAAGGCTCTTTTCCCAGATACCTAATAATTTGCTCATCATTTTAAAAATCTTTGTCTAAATAATCATTTGTCAAGCATTTTCTCTCTACAGTATTTAAAAACTTCTCTCTCCTGTCTTCCAAACACCTTTATTCCATCCTTTCCACCTCCTTTGCATTATTTTTCTTCAAAGTACTACCATCTGACACACCACATATAGTACCTATCAATTTTTTCGTCTAGTTTATTACTCACATCTCACTTCCAAGATCATACACTCTATGAGGGCAGAAATTTGTTTGTTTTGTTCTAGATCCTCAGCATTTGAGTAGAATAAATTTGTACCTCTCTTTATAAATGTTTCAAATCTATTTTTATTTTATTATTATTTTTAATTTTTTAATGTTTTATTTATTTTTGAGACAGAGACAGAGAGCATGAGCAGGGGAGGGGCAGAGAGAGAGGGAGACACAGAATCTGAAGCAGGCTCCAGGCTCTGAGCGGTCAGCACAGAGCCTGATGAGGGGCTTGAACTCACAAACTGCGAGATCATGACCTGAGGTGAAGTCAGACGCTTAACCGACTGAACCACCCAGGCACCCCTCAAATCTATTTTTTTTTTTAATTTTTTTTTTTTCAACGTTTATTTATTTTTGGGACAGAGAGAGACAGAGCATGAACGGGGGAGGGGC
Source organism: Puma concolor (assembly GCF_028749965.1). Taxonomy (NCBI): domain Eukaryota; kingdom Metazoa; phylum Chordata; class Mammalia; order Carnivora; family Felidae; genus Puma; species Puma concolor. The sequence goes on from NC_141667.1 coordinate 220,819,216, forward strand.
AGAGAGAGAGGGAGACACAGAACCGGAAACAGGCTCCAGGCTCTGAGCCATCAGCCCAGAGCCCGACGCGGGGCTCGAACTCACGGACCGTGAGAGCGTGACCTGGCTGAAGTCGGACACTTAACCGACTGCGCCACCCAGGCGTCCCTCAAATCTATTTTTAATGCTCCCTGTCAAACATCTGCATTTTCACACTGCCACAAAAGACATTCATGAGAATATAAACAAATTAACATAAAAGTCTGCATTGACCATGTTAAAATTTATAAATTCTCTTAAGAAATCATGTACTTATTCAACTTTCTTGACTTACACGGTAGGACAATAAATACCCTTCTTCATTGCTTGCTTCAGGCTAAAACAGCATTTTTAATATTGAGGACATGGAAACTTAAAAAAAATTCTGTGATTTACTATCATATGCATTAAGTCCAAAAAGAAATAGTTTTAGTGGTATAATAAAAACTTATATTCCTGAAATGGTATAATACAAGCATTCCCCAAAATTATAAAATAATGAGATGCGGAAATTAGCAAACTTTAGGGTGATTCAGAATGTCTATCACTTCCTAAAGATATTCCTTAATAGAATAATTCATGGTAGTAAGTGGTTAAATTATAAAACAAAGAGAATACCTTTGAATAACAAGTTAATCAAACTGAATAGCATTTTGTGTAAATAGGTAGCTAAAAATTTCTCAAACAAAATCTAATCCTATGGCATATGATAAATACAAACAATAATAACATTTTCCAGGCGGTTTACATTTCTTCAAAACACAAAAGTTCAATTGCAAGAATGTAATACCAGATTATTCAAAGTTCCACAGAATTAAGGGAGAACTGTAATCATCAGTATGCTAATTTCAGTATATTACTCATAAAGTTTTTACATGAATTCAATGTATTAGTAATCAAGAAATAGACCCAAATAGAAATTATAAATGTTGAATTTAATTTCAGTAAAATAAAGACAAAAAAAAAAAAAAAAGCAAGTAATTTGTCACCTCACACAGTAACTTTAACATTAGAGGTTTAAACTTAGTATTTATTTTGTCAATTATTTTTTTCTTCATATATAGCTTTCATATATAGCTTTAAAAAAAGACATCAGAAATTTGTGAGATATATTTATAAATAAATAAGGCAAGAATATATACTCTCACATTTCTGGTGTGAGTTAATTCTGCATTAAAGGGGCTCAAGCTATTAATAAGACAGAAATTATAAGAAATCCTTTGATAACAGATGAAAATAAAAAATTTTAGCTGGAAATGATGATGGTCTCATTTCTTCTTCTAGCTATGCAAATAGTATGTCTAAATACTTACTAGGACCAAATCTATCTGAAAAGTTTGGAACATTAATTTTTCTTTTTGTTAATACTCAATGAGAAACAACACTGAGAATAAAACTTTTTCGAAGAATAAGGGATAGTAATATCCACCTGTAAAAGGAAAAAAAATTGATTTAGAATGTCAATTTCTAAATTGATAAATCATTAACAGAGATCACAGTTTATGCAAGCATAATCTTGCTAATCCAATAGAGCTAACCTGGGCATATACCCATAATGACACTTAGTGGCTTAAAAACAACATGTAATTCTCTAACAACCAAAAGGATATATAATTGATTGAAGAAAATCTTCATTGTTGAGTACAGAATTAAGTCTAAGGCCAAATTTTCATATTTACTATCACATATCAATATGTGTGACCTTAAGAGATCTGCCTTTAAATACAGGATGTGAACTGAGTTATTCAACTATTACAATATTCCTCTTGCTACCTCCTGAATACTTGCCTGAGTCCTCTGAGTTAGCTCCAAACAAACTCAATCCATATTCCAAGTAACAGATTTAAGATGCTCAATATTGAAATTATTTGGCATCAACTTAAAAAGAAACCTGAATGAAAGAAGATGAGCATTTTTTTCCCCAAAGATGATGGAAAAAATGAAAACACACACCTGTATATACTTATTTTTTCTTTGTAAAAATAGTCAAATTAAGGTTAACATTAAAAGGTACAACTTTTATTTTACTATTTGCTTTCAATGTGTTCAAAATTGCACAAAGATAAAGTGTATTAACTCGTACAAATACAACTTCCAGTTCTGAATTACCTAAATGTGTGTGTTTCATTAGGTACTGACAGGCTACTTCCTCTTAAGAGACTGGAAAGAAGCTGAATGCTGTTATGATATATTTCATTATAACAGTTTTTCTATAGTTTCTCATTTTACCAATATTTTCATTTTCCTTTAATCTATTCTCAGGATTAAAACAAGTTTTCATTTAGCAATAATAGCCCCAAGTGTTCCTTCTTCACATCTGGAGGACCTAGATATAAAAATTCACCTAGTAAATGTAAAATCCAGGTTTTCTCTCTTTCATTTAGAAGGCAGATTAGACTAAACATAATATACTTAGAAAAACAAAAACAGGAAAAAAGGTATCTAATTCCTGAGTTATTCTGGAAAATAGTGGACAAACTTTGTAATTCATTTAATAAATATTTCTAAGAATCTAGATGTTAAATCTTGGAGTACTTTCAGTGGAATCAAAAGTTATATTTGTTAGTCTTTCATAAAATAGTTGAAATGAAATAAAGGAAAAGAGGTGAACAGCTTGATGAATGATTTTTCAAAGCACCAAGTCAATAGTGCTTAATTGTACTTAATGTAAAAGCTGGCATTTAATTCTAGCTACCGTATATATGGTATACTGCTTCCTAATTTGGGGAAAAAAATTTTTGCTGGGGAAAAATTGTTTTTAAAAATGAGAGCTTTGCCTTACATATTTTCTTTACCTTCACATTAGACTTTAAAAAGAAGATCCTTGATTACAATTCCTTAAATTACATCTGAAGTACTTTTAGGGTTTCTAAAAGACAATAATAATTGGAAATGATTTGTTAAGAAGTGCTTTTATTTTGTAGATTTCCTGTTTGGCTGCAATTGAAAAGGGTAAGCTATTCCTTGTAGAAAAGAAGACCAAAAGTGTGATATGCTACACAAAAACACCTGTCTTGTCCTGAACATTAATTTTTAATGACTTAATAAAACAATAAATAAGAAACAGAAGGTAAAGAAAACATTTTTCTTTAAATCTTAAATTAAAAATTTAACTGTTACATCTATAAAATTAGTAACTATAATAATAATTTTTACTTTTACTGTGAAGTTAAATATTGACTATAAAAAAGCAAACAAAGTCACATTTTCAACTTGTCAAAAATCTTCAGCTAAGGATTTAATAGAAACAAGATAAAACAATGATAGTGTAAAGTCAGAAGGCATAGGATTAAGATTCTAATCTGTCATGTGGGGCAAATTACCTAATTTGAATTTGTTTCCTGAGCCACCCAAAAAATAGGCTGGTCATCTGTAAGGCCTTTCCTACCTTTGAGTTTATGATTAAGAGCATTTTGAGACCCAGGATTTCAGGGATTTAATTCACACGTTTTGAAATTTCCCCCTTCTAACGAAATATTTAGAAACATTACTAAAAATTGTCTTGTAAGTTCTGTTCAGAATGTATATTTTATAATGCACACTTATCTGTGAAATAAGCAAATATTTTTAAACTTCATTTTACTGGAGAAACAAAGGAAAAATGAGTATTTAAAAATTTCAGTATTTACAATGAATATAAATATGCATTAAAGTAAATTTGGTTCTGTATAAGCTCTTTCAATAAACTCTTGATGGCATTCAACACTATTATTAAATTGCACTTACATTATTTTTTTTACAGATTTTAAGTAATCTCTACACGCAATGTGGTACTTGAACTTACAATTCCGAGAGCAAGCGTTACACACTCTACTGACTGAGCCAGCCAGGCACCCCACAACCATGTTACTACAAATACATCTTAAAAGTTACTACTTACTTTTATAGAATCATACTAAAGATAAGATTCTCAATAATATTGAAAATACATTATCAATAAAACTGAAGATATATCAATGATGTTAATACATATTAAGACATATTAAAATATAAAACATATTAGACTGTAGAACATGGCCAGCCTTACTTCAGCAGCACAGTTAATACTGGAGATAATTTTAGAATCTTAACGCCAATATTTACGTGCTGCTAAGGCACTGCTGACATCACTATCATAAGAGCTATGAATAAAAAGAAATATATTTTCTTCAGAAGATCAGATCCTTGTATTTTTGAGGCAGCACAATATGGCCTGCACCTTTTCAAAATCCACAAACCATTATGTGCTGCTACTTTACTCCAAGGTTTTGTTTTTTAAACACACATTAGCACCTGAAGATACAAAAAATTTTTTTCTTTTAGAAGAGAATACATTAAGAAACCAATATTTAAAGATTATAACGGACAAAGTATACATAAATAGCTATTTCTTAGAAGCTTTTAAGTAGAATAGTAAAATTTATTTCTACATCAAATGTTTAAGGAAAGCCTACTACGTGCTAAGCATATTGCTATAGGTTAGGAACACAAAGATGTGTAATATGAGGAAAAGCTAAGCATTTCCTCCCCCTTTGTCAACTTAATAAGCCAATAAAGTTAAATATTTAATCAAATTTTTGAATGTATTAAATATATAAAAGTTTTTTTTCCTTTTATAAACACAAAGTGAATTCATAAAATTTGGTCTTTACCTTGGTAAAAGCAAAATTTACAGACAGCAGTTCATTCCTTGCGGTATGCCTTTCTAAAGACATCTTCCATCCAGTAGGTAAGACTTCATGTCAAAGGAAAAAAAAGAAATAACATATAAGAGCTCAGTTTCAATAAACTTAAACTAAGAAAATGCACATGTACTTTTAAAGGAAAAGATGATGTCACATGAAATATTTTAACGCTAAATAAAGTGAAAATATACAAAAGACTCAAGTGAATTTTCTAATTAATTTATCTTAAAAAAAATCCAAGTATTATCTTACCCTTAACATTTATCCCTTTTTTAGAATAGTTACTCTGTTAAAAGTTGGACATCACTTTACATAAGAATTAAAGATTATGAAGCCTTTGGAAGATGAATTAACTTTGTACCCAGAGATGAGAAATAAAATTGGAATCCTGTGGCTCTGGATCTTCCTTTATCCTATCGGCCTCCCCTCTTCACCAGGCATGGAAATACACTCCTGAACAGTTTCCACTTACTCAGATGTAGGAATGTAATAACCTCTTTCTCTAAAAGATACAAGGAAACTGCCACCACTCTAGTTTAAGCCTCGATAACCTTTTGCTCCAGTTTTCTCATCATTAAAATGGCTATGCTACAATGACTTGAGAAATACGTAATACATATTTGTATTTACCAACTACATTTGGAACAGTTCTTTAGGCTACCCTTTCCCACTTTCCAAACAAAAATGTAAACATGGTATTTTCAAATATACAAAATTTATGTACTTTTTTCATTTAACAAATATCTTAATACCTACTATGTGCAAGGCACTGTCCCAATTGTTACACTAGTGAGTATACAGACACAATTCCTTCTCAGAATTTAAAATCATTTAAGGGGCACCTGGGTGGCTCAGTCAGTTAAGCATCCGAGTTCGGCTCAGGTCATGATCTCACAGTTCGTGGGTTCAAGCCCCGCGTCGGGCTCTGTGCTGACAGATCAGAGCCTGGAGCCTGCTTCAGATTCTATGTCTCCCTCTCTCTGACCCTCCCCCGTTCATGCTCTGTCTCGCTCTGTCTCAAAAAGAATACTGAGCAGGCTCCACACTGTCAGTGCAGAGGCCTGATGTGGAGCTCAAACTCAGTAACTGTGAGATCATGACATGAGCAGAGATCAGGAGTCAGATGCTTAACCAACTAACCCACCCAGGTACCCTAATAAATCTTTTTTTTCTTTTAAAAACTTCACAGTAATAATGTCTTATTATTTTTAGAGTATTGCGGTTAAATACATGACATAAATTTTACCATTTTAAAGGGTACAGTCCTGTGGCATTAAGTCTACTTACACTGTTGTATAACTATCACTACCTTCCATCTCCATAACCTTTACATTTACACCAACTGACACTGGAGCCACTAAACAGTGCCCATGCTTCCATTCCCTCAGTCCCCGGACACCACTAGTCTACTTTGTCTTGATGAATTTGCCTATTTCAGGTACCTTATATAAATGGAATCATGTAACATTTATTTTTTGTGTGTCTGGCTTTTACATAGGGTTAACTTTTTCAAAGTTCATCCATGTTGCTGCATATTTTATACTATCTTTCCTTTTCACAGCTGAGTAGTATTCGATTGTATGTATATACATTTTGTCCATCTATGAACATTTAAGTTGTTTTGATCTGTTACTATGATTAATTGCTGCTATAAACATGGTATACAAATATCTGCTTGAGTCCTGCTTTCATTTCTTTTTGGTATAAACCCCAAAGCAGTATAACTGGATCATATGGTATTTAATTCTATTTTCATTTTTTTGAAAAACTGCCATACTTTCTTTCTTAGATAGTGGCTATACCATTTTACACTTCCATCAGCAAAGCAAAAGGATTCCAATTTCTCCCCATCCTTGCCAACACTTACTATTTTTTTCTTGTTAAAAAATAATAGCCATCCTTGGGGATGTGAGGTGGTATCTTGGTATAGTTTTGACTTTCATTTCCCTAATGATTAGTCATTTGAGCATGTCAGGCTTATTGACCATTTGTATATCTTCTTTAGTGAAATATGTATTCAAGTCCTTTACTCATTTTTTCACTGGGTTTTTATTTTGTTGTTGTGGTTGAGTTGTAAGAGTTTTTTATAGATTCTGGAGATTAGTCCTGTATCGGATATATGATTTGCAAATATTTTCTCCCATTCTGTAGGTTGCCTTTTCACTCTGCTGATAGTGTCCTGTGATACATAAAAAATCTTAAATTTTGATGGGAGTCAGATTTACCTTTTTGTTGTTGTTGCTGCCTGTGCTTTGGGTTTGCTATCCACGAAATCATGATCAAGACTGTCATGAAGTCGTCCCCCTATGTTTTCTTCTAAGAGTTTTATAGTTTTAGTTCTTACATTTAGGTCTTTGACCCATTTTAATTTTTATATATAGTATGAAGTATCAATTTCATTCTTTTATATGTTGATATTCAGTTTTCCCAAAATGATTTGTTGAAGACTGTCCTTTTTCCATTGAATAGTCTTTTTTTTTTTTTTTTTTTAACCGTAAGTTCTAAATGGGGATTAAACCTGGGTGGCTCAGTCAGTTAAGCATCTTCGCTTCAGCTCAGGTCGTGATCTCCTGGTTGGTGGGTTTGGGACCCGCCTCAGGCTCTGTGCTGACAGGTAGGGCCTGGAGCCTGCTTCATATTTGGTGTCTCCCTCTCTCTAGGTCTCAAGAAAAAAAGGAGGGGGTATATTTTAAACTAAAAATTTCTTTGAATCTATAGACTGTTCCCACTGTCACATAATAGAAATATTCAGAGGTTAATACATGCCATGAAAATATTTCTATTTTGTTTAGACATAACCATTAAGTACCAGCACATTGCTTTCAATTTTTCAAGTACTTAATTTTACTTTTAATCTGGCATCAACACAATATGTAATAATTACTGTCTTCAAGTATGCTTCAAATTCTGCATGTAAACCTCTAAGGAGCTGACTACATATAGCCCTTGGGTCACAGAATGACTATGCTTGGTCAGGACAATGGAATACTACACTTGTGGTATGAAATGTTGATACTACACCTGGAGAAATTTTGAAATTAGCCATGCTTTGGTATCTTTAAGAATAGGCCTAAATTCGCCTGGGTGGCGCAGTCGGTTAAGCGGCCGACTTCAGCCAGGTCACGATCTCGCGGTCCGTGAGTTCGAGCCCCGCGTCGGGCTGATGGCTCGGAGCCTGGAGCCTGTTTCCGATTCTGTGTCTCCCTCTCTCTCTGCCCCTCCCCCGTTCATGCTCTGTCTCTCTCTGTCCCAAAAATAAATAAAACGTTGAAAAAAAAAAAAAAAAAGAAAAAAAAAAAAAGAATAGGCCTAAATTATGGGGTCTAACTAAACTTCATGACAATTTCATTAAACATAATAATTTCTTACTATCCTATAAAGAAAGTGAAAGTTTTATGAAATGTCTAAATATATAAAATCCACAAACATTAAAAATGTTTTTAACTTGTTTTTTGGCTACAGATGCTTAAAAACAAAAAAAAATAACCAGATAAGATACCTTTAAACTTCAATGTTGAGAACAGGCAGGTAATGAAATAGTATTCAGATAAAATCCAAGAAGTCTGTTTTATAATCCATAAAAACCTAGCTTTTGAGTAAAGTATAAAACTGTAGTATGTCTATACTTGATTTTTTTTTTCTGATTAAGAAAGTAATGATTATTTAGAAATTGTGTGTGAGGTGGAC